>NC_047085.1:375466410-377966410 GCF_902459505.1 Geotrypetes seraphini
TGGTTGAAGAACACTGTTCTAGAGGTCTGCTACACTCCTCATTCTCCTGCCTCTCTTCCTGGTTCAGGGGTTGCTGCTCATAATTCACAGCACCAAACATTCTGGGCAGGGAGGTGGGGCTCAGCTCCCTAAAGATCTGTGTGTGTTTTTTTTCCTAGGCTCTCTGCACTGTGGCTTCCTTAAAAGGGGTTCCTTTGAAATTGGGAGCAGCAGAGGATCCCTCAGGTGTAGGAGCTCACTCCGCCCCTCCCCGCAACTCCACTCGCTGAGCCAGTTGGAAGGCTCTGCGGGATAACCTTACTTTATTTAAAAAGTTCAGTTGGCCCTGCCATTTTACTTTCTTTTATCGCCAGAGCGGGAGCAGAAGAGGATCCCTCGGGCATGGGAGCTCACTCTGCCCTTCCCCGCCAGTTAAAAGGCCCAGTGCCTAACGGCGCGCAGCCATTTGGCGTGCCTTCTAAGGTGCACATCAAAGGAGCGCACCTTAGCGCATGCCTTTGCGAAGCGACTGAGAAGCGACCACACGAACACTCTCAATTCTGCTGGCAGCCTCTCAAGACACAACTACTACCTTACTATTGCGGAACAATCGCAACACTTTCATTGGTCAGCTGTTTTTGACCTAATCATTCTAATCTTTGTTAGCTATTAGACCCACATTCATTAACCTAAGCCCTGAAGCCCCTCCGACCTACGGTCACTACTAGTGAACCTACTAGCTCCGCAACATCCACAAATTAGCGTCTCAAGTGGCTTACAACCTTCTCCAATCATCTCTCCTCACTGCACCGGATCTTGCTCCCTGCCTGCTTCTTCAGCAGGAAACCCTACCCACTTTTGACTCAGGCTCTCTTCAGCCCTTTCTTAGCTCTATTAAAGGGCTCAGAGAACTACCGCGTGGTCCAGAGCCCAGCACCGCCCTGCAGAACAACAAGGAAGGAGGAGGTTCCCTCCATCTTGTCCCTCCATCCTCCTCTCGACACCACTCCAGACGTGAGGATCGGGCCTGGCTCTGTCCACAGCAGAGTTCCAGCTCCTCTTCAGCCCTATTTGAGGGCAACTGAAAAGTTTCATCGCAGAACAACAGGGCAGAGGAAGGTTCCCTCAATCTTGTCCCTCCCTCCTCCGCCAGACGCTGCTCCAGTCCCCCCTACAACAAAAAATAATCCTACCCAGTGAAATAAGAAAGCCCCAAAAGAAACACAACACTCTCTAAACTTCCTCACATACACACCAACCATTCCACACCTCTCAACTCCACAAAATGAAGATAACAAAACAGAAACAAATAGTCATCGTCCTGCTATTCTTGATCCTAGCAAAAAGAAACAACAACTTTCCAATTTGAATTTTAGTAACAAGTAATAGAAACCACCACCCAGCAGGGAGAAACCATATAAACGTGGTTGACTGCTCCTCCTGCATGCACCACAATATGCTCCCAGACCTGAGGGAGAAGACCTACAAACGTCACCCAAAACCATCCCAGGAACAAACCCACCCCCCAAGCAAACAACCTCATCTACCCAAAAACTTCAAGTAACACTAAATTAGAATTTACATCAATAAAATGTGCATACATGAATATCAGATCCCTAGGACCAAAAACTGAGATTATAAGGGACTGGAAAGAAACAGAAAAGCTAGCATGCCTCTTCCTCACAGAAACATGGCTAACCTCTGACGCCAACCCCAGAATAACAGAAGTGTGTCCACAGGGCTACAAAATAAAAATAGTTTGCAGAGACAAAAAAACGAGGGGGAGGACTAGCCATCCTAGCCAAATACACTCTAAATATAGCTCTACAGGACAAAGCCTCCACCCCACACATGAATCTACTCGCATGCCAACTATCGAGCCCCACACTCAAGGGAACCTTAACATGCCTACTTTGCTACATAGCACCAGGAAAATGGAACATAGCAAAATCAGAATTTAAAGAATTTATTCTCAGAAACTCCCTCACATCAACATACAACCTAATCCTGGGCGATCTTAACCTGCACCTAGAAGACAAATCTTCCAATCAATCATAAAACCTCCTCGCATTCCTCAAAACTCTTTCCTACAGAATCCTGGACCCACAAACCACACACGAAAATGGACACCAACTCGACATAGCTGCCTTCATATCCCAAATATCCACCACACAGGAAATACACACCACAAACGGAACATGGTCTCGCATCCTCTGGTCAGACCACTACAAGTACACCTTCAAAATCAACTGGACACAGGGCAAAACCAAACAAAATAACCAAAGCTTAAACATACGAAACACACAAAAAGATCGACCCACTTAAATTCTGGAATAAAGTAGATACCATGATCCAAGATGGCAACCCCAAGGATTTCCTAAACCAATGGCACACTCTAAGCACAGCCGTCCTTGAAGACATGACACAACTGCAAATAAAAACCTGAATCTGCAGACGCTCAGACAAATGGTTTGACAACGAACTACTACAACTCAACCGACAATGCAGACGTCTTGAAAGAGAATGGAGAAAAGACAACCAAGAACACACAAAAACAACTTGGAGAATACTGAACAAACAATACAAACAAAAGATAAAAGATAAAAGAAAATCATAATATACCAGTCAAATAGGCACAGAAATCCAAGACACCAAAAGACTTTTCAAACTACTAAAGGAACTCACAGACACCAAACCCTACCTAGCCACCAAAACTGCCCCTCCCCCCCAGCAAACCAACTGGCTAAATTCTTCAGAAACAAAATCTCAACAGCCAGAAACACTTTCACCGGGACCCCCAAGCCATCTTGACAAAATCTCACTACCACCCATAGAAAAGAGGCCTACGCAGCAGACAGAAACTGGTCAGACTTACCAAACTTACAATGGCTTGACCTAGAAAGACTCTACAACAAATACAATCATGCAGCCTGCGACCTCAACCACTGCCCCCCCCCCATATCTGTTAAAAGCAGCCAGCACTAAATTCCGCACCCATCTCATGTGGTTGATCAGTTACATGCTAACAGAGGGCCAATTTCCATAAGACCTATCCGAAATCATCATAACCCCTATCCTGAAAGACCCAAAGGGAGCTACAGATCAGCCATTCAATTACAAACCTATAGCCTCCATACCGCTTTACGTCAAGCTAATGGAAAGCTTTGTAGTAAAACTTTTCACTGAATACTTAGAAAACCACAACATACTCCACCCCTCACATTCAGGCTTCAGAGGCAACTACTACTAAACACTACTAGTCTGCCACCTAGACATAGCCAAACAACACCTAGGTAAAGGCAAAAAAATCTACTCATATAACTCGATCTCACAGCGGCATTTGTCCTAGTATATCACAACATCCTACTACAAACACTGGAAGCAATAGGAATCACAGGCAAAGTCCACAATTGGTTTGAAGGATTCCTCCGCTCAAGAAAATACAGAGTTAAAGCAAACAAGGAACAGTCAGAATCATGGAACAACCCCACTATCTCCAACACTCTTCAACCTTTACATAGCCACACTTGACACACGTTTAGATGAAATAGGCATAACTTCATACAGTTATGCAGATGACATCACCATCCTCCTGCCTTTCGACCAAACCAACCCCAACACAATGAACAAACTACACAATGCACTAGAAGCAGTGTCAAAATGGATGAGAGACTACAAATTAAAGTTGAATCAAGACAAAACCAATTTCTTACTTCTAGAAAAAAACCAAAAACCCCAACCATAACAAACCTAGAAATAGACTCCATCACATACCCCATGCAACCCAACCTTAAACTGCTGGGAATAATGATAGACAAAGGCTGCACCATGCAACTTCAAATCAGCAAAACGATCCAGAAGACATTCGCAACCATGCGCAACCTAAGGCAAATTCGAAAATACTTCAACAACGAACAATTCAAACTCTTGGTACAAGTGCTAATCCTAGGACTCCTGGACTACTGTAACATCCTATACTTCATATCCATAAAACCTTAGAGTAGTCAGGTTCTAATGATTCATAGACCTCAGTGGTGTAACCGTGTGGACAGTAAATTTCAACACACACGGTGTTTTATACACCTAAATCGTCATCAGTCCAACGTTTTTTAGCAAAGTGCTTAGCATATTTAAAGTGCAGTCTTATAAATATATTAAATATAGATTAGTACTCATCTTTGTGCAAAGAAACGCAAATCGGGGGGGGGTTTACTCCAACATAGAGCTATGTTTTGCCAAATGGCTTTATCAAGGATTCCCCCATTAAATCCGCCAGAGCGATGTCTCCCGCGATTCATAGTTTGTGCAAATAAAGATCCCTTGTTGGTTTCAAATTACAGGCCTATTTCTTTGATTAATGTAGATGGAAAATTGTTAGCTAAATTACTGGCTTTACATTTGGCCAAGGCTCTCCCTTATATTATTGGTATGCACCAAACAGGGTTCGTTGCTCATAGACATTCTTCAAATAATACCAGATTAGCCTTTCATATGCTAAACTTGGCAAAAGGAATGGATGATCTGGCCTTTTCTGTATCCTTGGATGCAGAGAAGGCCTTTGATCGAGTAGAATGGACCTTTATGTATCGGTTTGGTATAGGTTCTGGATTTATACAGATGATTCAAACCTTGTATAGCTCTCCTTCTGCCAGGTTATATATAAATAATACTTTTTCAGAGCGGATTTGTTTGGAGAGGGGAGTTAGACAGGGGTGTCCGTTATCTCCTTTGCTATTTGCTATTGTTTTGGAACCTTTGTTATTGGCTATTCAACAAGTAGAGGAGATTCGTGGTATTCCTTATGCAGGTCAGGAATATAAAGTCTCTGCATATGCAGATGATATTTTGATTAATTTGAGGAATCCTGAAACTACCATTCCATATTTACTTGATTTGATTGACAGATTTGGAAAACTCTCTGGTTACAAAATAAACGAGCAAATCTGAGGTTCTTCCATTAAATGTACATTGTATAAAAGGATTATTTGATGAGTTTCCTTTTATTTGGAAAGAAAATGGTATAAAATACTTAGGAATTTGGATAAAAAGTACATTGGAAGAAATGATGAAAGTAAATTAAAAATCTTTATTGTTAAAGGTCACGGAAATGTGTGAGCAATGGAACCCTCTACATTTGTCTTGGTGGGGGAGAGTTTAAACGGTCAAAATGATGATTTTGCCTGTAGTTTGCTAGCAAATGGGTATGTTGCCAGTTTATTTTCAAGGGTCCTTTTACAAAAAGTTAAATAGTATTCTGACAAAATTTATTTGTCTTGGAAAAAATGCCAGAATTGCTTTAGTATCGTTACAAAAACCAATTGCGAAGGTTGGGGTAAATTTTACCAATTTTTATAGAAACATAGAAACATAGAAAAAGACGGCAGAAAAGGGCTATAGCCCACCAAGTCTGCCCACTCCAAATACCCGCCCTCTGATTTCACTCCATAGAAACATAGGTATCATCAAGCCTATATAATGTGTAAAGATATGTATTGTATCCTCCCTGAGCTTATGGAACATCAACCGGATTGGTTATATCTTAAATGGAAAATTATGTCCCCTATGCGACTATCTCATGTACTAAGTATCAGGTTACCTAGATAAGCCAAGGACAGCATAATTTTATTGAATACATGGAAAACAATTAAATTTAATGACAAACTGACAGATGTTTCTATAATGAAATCTACTTTGCAGTCCTTATGGGTAAACTCCAAAATTCAAATAGGCGGTGCTGGGACCACCTGAAAGAATTGGATGCAGGCAGGTATTAGGACATTAGATGATGTTATGTCTAATGGAAAACTGCTTGATTTTTCACAGCTGCAACAATCATTTGGCATTCTAAAGTCTCAACAATATAGGTGGTTGCAGTTGAAGCAGGCTATTCAGAATGGGTTCCCTGAATGAAAAAAATGTAAAAACTTATTTCAGCTTGCAGATCCTCTGCTACCAGACAGATCTAATAGGACATTTGGTACAAACTGATTTCTGGATTTTTAAATAAGAAGCCAAAAAATAGACTTAGATATATTTGGAGCATTGAGATAAAACAGTATATTTCTGTATCTCGTTGGCCACCAATTTGGACTTGGAGACAAACATGGTTATTTTTATTGCATAGGATTTTCTGGGCCCCAGTTCATTTACTAAAAATAGATAATTCTAAATCTAATAGATGCTGGCATTGTCATATTAATATAGGGACTTTGGATCATCTGTTGTATTTTTGTCCATTGATACTTGGTTTCTGGAAGTCAATCTGGGGACAAAGTAATCTCCTTCTTGAATCATCTATCCCCTTGTCATATGAGGCGATGATATGTGGTACACTACTTCATGTTAAACCTACTTTAGATAAATATAAAAGTCGCCTTTTCATTATATTGACAGGAATAGGGGTTCAACTGATTACTCATAATTGGAAAAACCATGATAGGATTAATTTTACTTTTTGGTGGTTAACTGTGTGTACTACATATGAGTATGAAAGGATGATGGCAGAACGTTGGGGGAATAATAAGTCCTTTAATGATGTATGGAGCCCATTGACTAATTTTATTGCATTATAATTAGGGTTATGTTTCTTTCTTTCTTTTTTCATTAGAGTCCTTGCACATCCAGGGAGGGGGGAGAGGTGGTGGTGGGGGAAATGTATTTTAAGGAGATAAATTATTTCATTATAATAGTGAAATCATATCATATGTATTATTGCTTTATTAATTAAGATAAGAAGGGGAGGAAATGATTGTTTAGTACGTATATCAATTGTATAGTTAATAGTGTGATTTCATGCAGTTTGTATGACATCATTTGTATTGCACTATCAAAGTTTAAAAATCAATAAAGATTTTTTTTTTTAACATATATCTATTCTAAATTTATCAAAATGAAATAATTCTATACAAATTTTTGATCAGAAACATTTCAGTTCTTCACATCATCTGGAAACCCTACCCTTTTGAGATAGGATGGGATTTGATGAAACAGCACAGGGTGACAGCATCAGTTCTCAGATGAACCTCACGGCAATGCAGTTAATGTCACCAATGCCAATCATGTTAGTTAAGAAGAATTTAAATGAATTTCAGGTCACATATGGCTCATATAAATCACAGTCTCATTCCTTTTATGTGCTAGGAAACTAAACATCTATGCTTCCTTGCATAAAAAGACAAGCATCTTGCATGCTAATGCATACAACAAGAATGTGAATGAATCTGTACATTTTCAGCCTCCACTATTCCATGGTTCAAAGATTTAAACTCACTACTTGGCTTGTAATACAATGGGGAGTTTTACCTGCTTGGGTTTATAGGTCAATAGAGCAGGTCTCTGAAGTATTTACCTCTGTAGCAATGATTAATCAGACCTACTGATGAAAACAGAGTCTGCACAAAAGAAGAAACCTGCTGTAGTGGTTTGATAAAGCAAAGGGCTTTCCTAATTATATTAACTTTCTCTAAGCAGCAATTTAAAACAAGCATGGAAATATGCTTTCTATGCAAGTACTCTTTTGAACAGGGCTAGATATACCTGTTAGGCACTCCTAGATAGGTCAGGTATGGGTGTTCCTTCTAAGGATGGGGTTAGACAGTGATGTGGTGGTCACCTTCATAGGTGAGCCATGATGAATGGCACACTTTACCATCTCTATAGACCAGGGCTGCCCAAGTCCAGTCCTCGAGATCTACTGGCAGGCCAGGTTTTCAGGATATGCACAATGAATATGCATGAGAGAGATTTGCATACCAAGAAGGCAGTGCAGACAAATCTCTCTCAGGAATGTTCATTGTGGATATCCTGAAAACCTGGCCTGCCAGTAGATCTCGAGGACCGGACTTGGGCAGCCCTGCTATAGACGGTACTTGGACCAATAGATCTTAAGCAACTTTCCCATCAATTTTACCTCCATACACCTGACCTTACAAATTCTTTAGATCAGTGGTTCTTAAACCTGTCCTGGTGGACCCCTAGCTAGTCGGGTTTTCAAGATATCCCTAATGAATATACATGAGGCAAATTTGCATATAACAAAAGTGGCAGGCATGCAAACTGCCTCATGCATATTCATTAGGGATATCTTGAAAACTCGACTGGCTGGGGGTCCCTCAGGACAAGTTTAAGAACCACTTTATGTTATTTCCTGACATACCATTCCTTCTCACTAATTCCTCCATACAGAAATAGCTGATGAGATGGAGGTGGAGAAGCCTTTTTCACAGCAGTGCTCCTAGTTAGTGGTTTATTCTGCCTTAGAAGAAATCCTGTCCTGCTTGCAGCCATTTTTCCGTGGCATTTAGGCATATTAAGTATTTGAAAGTTAGTAGATACCTTCATTTTAGAAAAATAAGAAATGGTTGGGCCAATATTTAAAACTCTGCGATTAGCTTTTCTTTTAAACACATGCCATACCATTTAAAAATATTACAGTCCTCCCTCCCTCCATGCTATTTCTCTAGCCCCCTCTCTTCCTCCATGTCATTTCTCATTCTTATGCCCTCCCCCCCTTCATACTGTTTCTTCTTCCCTCCAACCCCCCTCCATGCTTTTTCTCCAGCTCCCTGCCCTCCCATCCCCTCACTCCTCCCTCCTCCAACACTGCTTCACCTCATGATCTCTCTAGCTCCTGACCCCCCCCCCCCCCACTTACCTCCTTTATGGACCCGGTCACTATAACTGAATCTTCAGGCAGCTGGCAGCAGCAACCAAATAAGCCTATCATCTGCCTGTCCCGGAAGCTGCCTCTCTGCAAGTCTTGCCTATGTGGGAACAGGAAGTCCCTGCACAGAGACGGCTTCCAGGGCTGGCTTACCTTGCTGCTGGCTTACCTTGCTGCTGCCAGCTGCCCGAGGATTCAATTACAGCATCCGGGCCCAGGGAGGAGGTAGGTGGGAGAGTCAGGAGGGCCAACTAAACCGGGCCAATTATCCCATTAAAAATAAACTGTCCAGAAACCCAGTCAGTCCTCCAAAAAGAGGACATGACCGGTAACCCTAGGCTAGAAGGAATAGGATTGTGACAGGCTGTGGAGAGATGAATAGAGAGGGCTAGAAAGGGGCAAAGTTATTCAGAGTAGTGAGGATGCAGAAGGATTGCGAAGATCTGCAGCGTAATATAAACACGCTCGAGAAATGGGCTGCGACATGGCAAATGAGGTTTAACGTGGATAAGTGTAAGGTGATGCATGTCGGTATGAAAAATCTTATACACGAATACAGGATGTCCAGTGCAGTACTTGGAGAGACCCCCCCAGGAAAGATATTTGGGAGTACTGGTCAACAAGTCAATGAAGCCGTTTGCACAATGTGCAGCGGCGGAGAAAAGGGCGAACAAAATGCTAGGAATGATTAAGAAGGGGATCACAAACAGATTGGAGAAGGTTATCATGCTGCTGTACCGGGCCATAGTATGCCCCCACCTGGAATACTGCGTCCAGCACTGGTCACCGTACATGAAGAAGGACACGGTACTACTCGAGAGGGTTCAGAGAAGAGCGACTAAAATGGTTAAGGAGCTGGAGGAGTTGCCGTACAGTGAGTGATTAGAAAGACTGGGCCTCTTCTCCCTTGAAAAGAGGAGACTGAGAGGGGACATGATTGAAACATTCAAGATAATGAAGGGAATAGACTTAGTAGATAAAGACAGGTTATTCACCCTCTCCAAGGTAGAGAGAACAAGAAGGCACTCTCTAAAGTTAAAAGGGGATAGATTCTGTACAAACGTAAGGAAATTCTTCTTCACCCAGAGAGTGGTAGAAAACTGGAACGCTCTTCCGGAGGCTGTTATAGTGGAAAACACAAAGTTAGACAAGTTCCTGCTGAACCAGAACGTACGCAGGTAAGGCTAGATTCAGGGCACTGGTCTTTGACCTAAGGGCCGCCACGTGAGCGTTCTGCTGGGAACAATGGACCACTGGTCTGACCCAGCAGTGGCAATTCTTATGTTCTTATGTTCGAGAGAATGTTGCTTTAAAAAAACTGGAAGTGTCTAAAAGCTCTAAAGGGAAGAAATACTGAGTGATGGGGACAACTGGGAATGTAGCTGAGTGAAGGAGAAGAAACAGGTTTGAGGGAGAAATAAGAGAAACCATGGGCTATGACATGAGGGAGGGAGCTGGGAGAAGAAAACATGATGTAAGAGAGAGAAAGACAGGCAAGGAGAGGGGACACAAGATGCAGAGGAAAGAGGAACTGACAACAAATGGAGTGCATTTTTGTGGGCTTTCGGAAAGAAGGGCTGAGAGAAAGGTGAGAGGAAAGAAAGATCATAATGGAAAGGAACATCATGTTCCTTTTTCACAAAAATTAAACAGTCATCTTGCCTGGCTTGCCTGGAAGGAATATGACTGCAGTATAGATAAGGCCCGAAAAATAGTAGGGAGGTATGTTCTATCAGAACGTTGAGGACTAAGAAGTCAAAGTACTTGGATACAGTGCTAAATAAAGACTCCTCAATGCAAAATAAAAGAATGAATTGAATATCTAACTTAGAAAATAAGTAAATTGAATTTTCACATACAATCAGAATTGTGTGATCCGACCAAGAGCCTTAGCTCCTATAGCCGAACCCATCGCCCCATCACTGTGTATGACTTAAGTGAATGTGCTGTTCGAACAATAAATCTATTTTTGATGGCAAAAGGAGGAGAAAAACATTCCCACTTAGCTTTCTGATGTTTCAACAGGTCCCGACATGGACCATGTTTCGAGGTTCTTTTTCAAGGAACCCAGGAGATAATGTAAGCAACTTAAATGCCAAAGAACAGGTAATAGTGTGATTCGGGCAAACAATCTTGTAGTCATATATGAAGTGAAGTGGAGAGGGAGGAGAAGAAAAGTAAGGCTGAGTAAATTGGTGGGGATGAGGAGAGGCTGGGGAGGAAAAGAGACTGGTGGGACATTCAGGACCAGATTCTTTAAACAGCACCTAACTCAGTAGGCACCTCGAAAAGTAGCATCTACTGCATGTCAATCAAAGTTAGATTCCATTTGTAGAATTGTGCCCTATGTGCCTAAATTGACTTAGGCACTGGTAGGCGTGAACACCTTAAGCACTGGTATAGCTTTCTTATCATATACAAAGAAAAAGCTTCTTATTATAAAAAAAACCATTCAATTAATAAGAAAGGAATACTACTCTAAACTTATTACCTCTGCCCGTAACTCTTCCAATCTTTTTAACATAGCTCAATCACTCTCAAAATACTCCAAGAAAAGAAATCCACCTCCCTCAATTCAACCCACAGCAGACGAACTATCTACTTTTTTCGAATCCAAAATCAAAAATATCAGATCCCACCTTGGACCAACCCTCCCAGATTCCTTTTCTCTAAACTCTTTTGACTCCACACAACTATCATTCAGCACATTTTCAAATTTCAAAATGCCATCATTAACAAATCTTCATCGCATCTTTCAATCTTTAAAAACATCTAATAATCCCATGGAAAGTATTCCCCCTTCAATTCTCAATAAATTCTTCTCTTTTTTTGGTCCATTTATCTCAGAAATGATATCTAAATCTTTCTCTGACTGTGCCGTGCCCAATGCTTGGAAAATATCCTTAATCTTCCCTAAGCTCAAACAACACAACTTAGACCCCTCCTTTCCGAAAAACTACCGCCCTATCGCCAATCTGACCATGATCTCTAAGTTAACCGAAAAAATCGTCCATTCTCAACTCTCAGAGTTTATTGAAAAAACACATTCTTTACATCCTTGTCAAACCAGATTTCGTTCATCCCATTCTTCAGAACTATCAT
The DNA here is from genome assembly GCF_902459505.1 of Geotrypetes seraphini. Classification (NCBI taxonomy): domain Eukaryota; kingdom Metazoa; phylum Chordata; class Amphibia; order Gymnophiona; family Dermophiidae; genus Geotrypetes; species Geotrypetes seraphini. The sequence goes on from NC_047085.1 coordinate 375,478,154, forward strand.
TACTGGGCCTTATTTCAACCGTCCATTATTACCATGATCATCAAAAATCTGTTGTTCTTATCTCCCTAGATATAGCAGCAGCTTTCGATACCATCGACCACTCTCTTCTTCTTAACAGACTCAAAGATTGTGGTATCTCGGGTCCAGCTCTATTATGGTTTACTTCTTTCTTTAATGAACGTCACAACATCGTATGCGTAAACAACGCTACCTCTACTGCCACAACACAATCTTACGGTGTCCCCCAGGGTTCTATTCTATCCCACTATTATTTAACATTTTTCTATCACCTCTCCTTACACTAGCTTAATCCATAGGATTTACTATCTTTGCATACGCCGATGACATACAACTTCTTCACCCAATCAACACCTCAAATATTTCTGACATAAAAGACATTAATAACAAATTAGACATCATATATGATTGGTTGTTCACAAATAAACTCTCCCTCAACCTAGATAAATCCCGAGGCATGTTATTCTCTATCAAAAACACAGAATTCCTGCTAGACAACATATCAATCAAATCAACACCAATTCATATGGATACCAAAATAAAACTTTTAGGCGTCACTATCGACAGGGAACTTTCTTTCCATGACCATATAAGTTCAGTTGTTAAAACCTGTTTTTTTAAATTACGTATTATCCGATCTCTAACTTCTGTACTAGAAACCAGTTCAATCATTATTCTGATTCATTCATTAGTAATTTCCCATTTAGATTACTGCAATTCACTCCTCAATGGTCTCCCTCAAAAAGAAATCAGACGCCTACAACTAATACAAAATACTGCAATAAAACTTATATATAAAATAGGTAAATATGACCATGTCACTCCTCTTTTAAAAAAAGAACATTGGCTTCCTGTCACTCATCGCATCACCTATAAAATCATTTTACTTTCCTTTAAAATAAAACTTTATCATCTGCCCTCGTTCCTAGATAAACTTCTCATTCCTCAAAGTTCTCCACGCACACTAAGATCAACCGACCAAAAACTTCTTTTCATCCCTTCCTTAAAAGATTTCTATTATACACGAAAAGTAAACTTCGCAGTAACTGCTCCTACTCTCTGGAACTCCTTACCACAGCATCTCCGTGATGAACTACGACTTGACAAATTTAAGACTGATCTAAAAACTTTCCTATTCTGTGATGCATTTAATAATCTCTAGAACCATTATTCTTCCTCTTCCTATTCACAAAAATCTCTTCGACAAAGCAACCCCTCCCTTTATGTATTATCCAAACCCTACTATCTCCTTTTTTCTTCTTAAATATGTAACTTTACCCATCCCTTTATTCCACCCTCACTTTCCAGTATGTCTGGTAAATGTCTTTTTTATGTTCACACATTATTATTAATCTACCAATTTTTATTTTTCTCAGTTTTCCCTATATTTTTAATCCGTTTGTTAACCGGCCAGATATTAATTTGATGGTTGGTATATCAAAATCAATAAAACTTGAAACTATATTAAACCAGGGTTTCCTTGGCCTAAAATACAGGCAGGTAAGTTAGGCACCGACTGGCCAATTAATTTTTTCTAATTGTTTTTTAACTGGTTTTTAATGGTGGTTTTTTTTATCAGTGCCAATTAAGTCAATTTAAAAAATTAAGTTAGGTGCCTAGATCACCCAGGCACACTGGTCAATGCACCTAACTATAGGCGTTTTTTATAGAATCAGGGCCAATGTGCTTCCCTAGCTGCTCTTATAGCCACGAGTTCTTGCAATGTGTGGCATATTGCTGGACTCTGAGCAGAGGAAAGATTGGAAAGCCTGGTTTTGGTGTTCTCCCTTGAGGTTGCCATATGATAAGACATGCTTGAGATTTAAGGATAGGGGGAGCCCTCGCTTGTCGCAACTCCTGAAGACGCTAGGTAGCGAAACACAGTTCTGATTCGGGCTGGACTGTTTCAACTGAAGTGGTTGCGAACATTGCAGCAGGATATTTGAAGAAGAAAGATCAACAACATTCAGCCATTTTTGGAGTTGGTAGCAAAGACGGTAATCTGGATCTGTGGAGGTTCAGCAGTATATTGGATCTTGGACGCTGATTGATTTTTGAGTGAATGTGAATAGGGAAGGGGGTTACCTTTAGGGTGAGAGTAAAATGGTGATTTTATTGGTATATATTTATGTTAGTTAAAAGATTGTGATAATGAAGTAAAAAATTATTTTTAAAAAATTGATTTGTTTATAGCTCCATTATAATTTATGAGTTATGCACATTCATTTGGGAAATCCTGAAAACCCGAACTGGCGCAGGCTGAGGTTGGACACCCCTGTTTTAGAAGTTTTAAAAAACTGGCTGCTCCTTGGAGAAGATGACTAGACTGAAGAGATGGATTATGCTATTGGGGAGGGGGGGAGGGAAATGAGGAACTAAAGAACTATGTATGTCATATTGGGTGTGGAGGTGAGCAGAGCCGCCAAGGGAGCCGAACCAATCAGCGGGCAATTTATGGTCAGCTCCCAGGCTGTACCGCCCATCGTTCCATCCCAACCTTCCCATTTCTCTGCCATGCTCCACTCATCACTCTGCCCATTGCTCAGATTGGTGGCCAGAGGCAAAAGACTTGCTTCCCTGTGCTACTGCAGCAGGAAAGGTTTTCATAAAAGGTGCCGCAGGATTAGGGGCAGCAGGTAATGACCTTCTATAAAGGCTTTTTCTGCTGCCGCAGTATAGGGAGGCAACCCAGAGGGAAATCCTGGTCCATCGGTGGGAGAAGACCCGCAAAAGCGGGAGTCTGCCGCTGAAGAGGGGAGACTTGGCAGGTCTAGATGAGGGTGGTGGTTGTAGGAAGAGATGGGTTGCTTTGAGTTGTTCATACACCATTTCAATTGTTTTTATTAACTTGGATGCAGTATATAAAAAAACATTAGAAGATAAGTGTGGTAATGTGGCTTGTGGCTGGCTGGAGGTAAGGTTACCAGATGTCTGGGAAAACCCAGACCTTTTCTTAGAGGACTGTCCAGGTGCCCGGATGGATTTCCAAAACCCGGCAGTTTGTCCAGGTTTTGGAAGGCTCCGAGCTTGGGGGCTGCATCTGAAGGGCCTCTGTGTATGCGCGGCCATCGCCGTGATGATATCACAAGCATGCATGTGACATCATTGTGTAGATGTCCACGCACATGCAGAAGCCCTCCAGACATGGCCTGGAGCTTGGGGAAGGAGACATGAGGTTTGTGTGGGGGCAGAATGGGGCGGGGCCACACATCCTCGGTGGGTTTTTTACAGGAAATCTGATAACCCTAGCTGCAGGACCTCACAGACACAGGTAAAGGGCTGTATAAAGTCAAAGGAAAAGCTGTACTGGTGAACTAATAATCAAAGCAAGACAGTGTTTCCTGTTACAGACTCACTTCCTCCCTGGGCAACAACTATATTAGCATTTACTATCTTCTCTTTTTAACAGTGCTATCTTCTACAGTACTGTTCTAGTTACTCATATATAAATCCAGGCCTAGCTCCAAGTAAGACACTCAGGACCTGGGTCTTCACAGAAAAATAAAGACACTCCTTTACATTTTGCAGTCTTCTGTTCCTTTTCATGCAATCCCTGGGCTTCTACAGGATGCAAGCCTCTGAGCTAGGGCCACTCCTTATGTCCCTGGGCCACTCCCACAGATACTGTGGTTCAGCCAACACCTTGGCAAGATGCCTTCAGTCTCAATCCTCCTCCAGGAGACCTCTTGCCTTGGGGCCTCTCTGGTCCACTCTGTTCCAGCAAAATAATAAAAAAATGAAAAAGATTAACCAAAAATAATCAGATACATAAAAGGTTAATCAACCAGGAGATTAAATTAATTAAATGAAGGAAAGAATTTAAGATTTGCCACTCAAAGGATCATAATGTTATTATCCATATAAGGAATTGTGACATGGGTATCTTTCATCGATCCAAAACCTTCATATATTAACAATAACTGTTACACACAGTTATTGTTAATATATGAAGGTTTTGGATCGATGAAAGATACCCATGCCACAATTCCTTATATGGATAATAACATTATGATCCTTGGAGTGGCAATTCTGAGATTCTTTCCTTCATTTAATTAATTTAACCACTCTGTTCCAGGGCATTTATTCACCTTCTGCCTTCAACCCCCACCCCTATGACTCAGTTTCTGACATGACAGGTTAGTGCCACCTGCCATAAGGTGGCTAAACTACAATCTCAGTGAGAGAGTGTTCTTAGGGACACCTGACACACTATACCACTCCCTCCCTCACAATCAGATAAGATACATTGCAACAAATTTTGAAAAGATCATCCAGAATGCATGCCCACTAAAACCCCTGCCCTGCATACTTTATACCTGCTATTTGTATGGGTGGCTAGGTAGAGGGACAATATACCATACAAATGAGTTAGTATTCATACTCTGCACTCAGAGTTTCATTTAAAGGCCAACCACAACGTCTGAAATTACACCTGGATACTGGCACTGAATTTCCAGGTGCAATGAACAGTTGATGAGTACCGTATTTTCTCGCATATAACGCACGCGTTACACGTGGTTTTTGCATACCCTTGCGCGTTATACGCATGAGTGCGTTGTACAAAATTTTTTTTACATAGTTCCCCCCCCCCCGACGTCCGATTCACCCCCCCCCCCGCAGGACCGCTCGCACGCACCCGCACCCGCATCCCCACCCCGAAGGACCGCTCGCACGTACTCCCACCCGCACCCGCACCCTGAAGGACCTCTCGCACCCCCACAGCCTCCCGACCCCCCCCCATCATGTACAAGCTCCTACCGGTGTCCTGCTGCTTCCTCTTGGCGGTCCCGACACCCGACACGATCGGGGCAAGAGGGAGTTAAAGCCCTCTTGCCCCAGCCAACCGCGGCACCCCCGACACGATCGGGGCAAGAGGGAGCTCAAGCCCTCTTGCCCTCCCCGACACGATCGGGGCAAAAGGGAGCCCAAGCTCTCTTGCCCCGCCGACTCCCCAACTCCCTAACAATATCAGGCCAGGAGGGAGCCCAAGTCCTCCTGGCCTGGGCGACCCCCCCTCCCCCCGCTAGTTGTTCGGGCCAGGAGGGAGCCCAAACCCTCCTGGCCACGGCGACCCCCTACCCCCACCCCGCACTACATTACGGGCAGGAGGGATCCCAGGCCCTCCTGCCCTCGACGCAAACCCCCCTCCCCCCAACGACCGCCCCCCCCCCAAGAACCTCCGACCGCCCCCCCAGCCGACCTGCGACCCCCCCCTGACCGACCCCCACCCCCCTTCCCCGTACCTTTCTGTAGTTGGCCGGACAGACGGGAGTCAAACTCGCCTGTCCGGCAGGCAGCCAACGACGAATGAGGCCGAATTGGCCCATCCGTCCCAAAGCTCCGCCTACTGGTGGGGCCTAAGTCGCCTGGGCCAATCAGAATAGGCCCGGGAGCCTTAGGTCCCACCTGGGGGTGGGGCCTGAGGCACATGGGCCCAACCCAACCATGTGCCCAAGGCCCCGCCCCCAGGAGGGACCTAAGGCTCCCGGGCCTATTCTGATTGGCCCAGGCGCCTTAGGCCCCACCAGTTGGCGGAGCTTTGGGACGGATGGGCCAATCCGGCCTCATTCCGTCGTTGGCTGCCTGCCGGACAGGCGGGTTTGGCTCCCGTCTGTCTGGCCAACTACAGAAAGGTACGGGGAAGGGGGGTGGGGGGGTCGTGGGGGTCGGCCAGGGGGGTCGCGGGTCGGCTGGGGGGGCGGTCGGAGGTTCTTGGGGGGGGCGGTCATTGGGGGGAGGGGGGTTTGCGTCGAGGGCAGGAGGGCCTGGGATCCCTCCTGCCCGTAATGTAGTGTGGGGTGGGGGTAGGGGGTCGCCGTGGCCAGGAGGGTTTGGGCTCCCTCCTGGCCCGAACAACTAGCGGGGGGAGGGGGGGTCGCCCAGGCCAGGAGGACTTGGGCTCCCTCCTGGCCTGATATTGTTGGGGAGTTGGGGAGTTGGCGGGGCAAGAGGGCTTGGGCTCCCTTTTGCCCCGATCATGTCGGGGAGTCGGGGGGTAAGAGGGCTTGAGCTCCCTCTTGCCCCGATCGTGTCGGGGAGTCGGGAGGGCAAGAGGGCTTGAGCTCCCTCTTGCCCCAATTGTGTCGGGGCTGCCGCGGTTGGCTGGGGCAAGAGGGCTTGAGCTCCCTCTTGCCCCGATCGTGTTGGGGAGTCGGGACCGCCAAGAGGAAGCAGCAGGACACCGGTAGGAGCTTGTACATGATGGGGGGGGGTCGGGACTCTGTGGGGGTGCGAGCGGTCCTTCAGGGTGGGGGTGCGGGTGGGGGTGTGGGTGAGAGTGCGTGCGAGCGGTCCTTCAGGGTGGGGGTGTGGGTGCATGCGAGCGGTCCTTCGGGGTGGGGGTGCAAGCGGTCCTGCGGGGGGAGGGTGAATCGGATGTCGGGGGTGCATCAGGCTTTCAGGGTGGGGACAGGACTTCAAGGGGAAGAGGAGAGTCGGGGCGGGCGAAAGGAGAGTCGGGCAGCATGCGCGGTATACGGGTGTGCGCGGTATATAAAAATTTCTGTACATAAATTTGTGTTTTTCGCGCGCTATACCCGTGTGCGCGTTTTACACGGGTGCGCGTTATCTACATGAAAATACGGTATATGGGGAAAGAGTAAAATTTAGTGCCATCACCTGGATCAGCACGCAGAAATATTTCAAGACCATTTTTTTTGTTGTTGTTGTCCTAAGCTACCTGGATAAATATCTAGTACCGGCACTGAATATTACTTGTCTCTGTTTAACACCCAGTTGCACCTAGACTCCAGCTCTAGTCTTCCCTAGTACTATCTGGATAGCACTGGGGCAGTCTGCAGCGATTTTCAGCTACATTTTCTGGATAATTCTGCTGAAAATCCAAGTACAGCCTTGGTCAGTAGCACTTGTCCTAGTAGCAGTATCTGCTGTCTGAATAAATGCCACTGAATTTCAAGCAGAAAAACTGAAAGTGTCAAATGTATGCATTGTTTTTCACTCCTGAACACATGCCCAGGAATTTATCTACTTACCCGTAATCCAGCCTAAAGTACATGACTTACAAAATTGTGTGCACAGTTCTAGCCAGAAAGAGGAGGACATTTTTTGCTCAGCCATTTCAGCTGGGTAAGTGGCTTTGAAAATTGTTCTCCCTAAGAACTTCCATCCTCCAAAGCTAATAAAAAAAGGCAGATATAAGCAATTACAATTGGCAGAAAATCAACCTGTTTAATATGCTCCTCACATAGTACTGGACGTAATTACTGGCATGTCATCAGTAATAGGAACCATGATCTATCATGTCAGTGAATGTGATGAACAACATAGAATACAACATAAAATGATTTTTCTTCTGTCTATTAATATTCTGGACAACTATTATTTAAAATTAACATTGCAGAATTTGATAGTATTCTAATTAAATACATTATTACAGGTTTTATGACCCTCCATCACTATGAGAAAATGCTATTAATCATGAAAAATCCAGAGTTCTGCATAGCAATATAATTATTTATCCATTTCAGATAGCTGTAAATTTATTTTGGTTTTGTTGTTGCTTCTTTACCTTTAATAAATGACTTTAAAGGTGAAAAAAAAAGTGTTATAACTAGCCATGAGCTTGGGCCTGCATGTTTTAAGATTGATGTTTTGTATACTGAGCCACAGAATGGTTTGAATGGTGGTTAGCTTGGGCAGCCTATAACAAGAGCCTCCAGTTATTCTAGGAGTCCTGCACGGGGCTTTTAAAGTTCAGAGAGCAAACCTGTTACGCTGTTATGTGCCCGGACAAAAAACATGAGTTCTTGATCCTGTGTTCCAGATGTGGATTAATGGGACCTATGCAATGTTTTATCAAGCTTCGTGTATCTGACGTGTTATCCAAATACGTGCTGTATCGCTTATGAAAATAATGCTACCACTACTACTTATCATTTCTATAGCACTACCAGATGCACACAGCACCGTGTATTAACATGGAAAAGACAGTCCCTGCTTGAAAGAGCTTATGTAATGTAATGTAATTTATTTCTTATATACCGCTAAACTCCGTTAGGATTCTAAGCGGTTTACAGAAAAAACAGACAATAAGGGTGCATTAAAATTATAAGTAAAATATAAGTAAAATAGGTACTTAGATATTCCCTTACTGTCCCGAAGGCTCACAATCTAACTAAAGTACCTAGAAAAATGACAATTAGTAGAGTAATCTAGTTGTGACAGACTGAGGTCAAAAAAGGATGGATCTATGCACAGGGCAGGATTAATTCGTCAAGGGCCCCTAGGCACACAAGTACACTGGACCCCTGCCCCGCCCCACCCTACCATGCGCCCAGGTGGAAACAGGAAGCTGCGTCAGAGGGAAGCTTTGGGCAAGCAGCACCGCTTGCACAATTACAGTTCCTGTTGCCTTTCTTACCCGCGTTGCTTGCTTGTCTTACTTTCCGTCGATAGGGGGGGACCGCATTGCCGATCGGGGTGGGGCCCGCGTTGCCGATTGATGCTGGAGAGGGGCCCATCACCGTTTGGAAAAAACAATGTTGATGCCTTCCTTCATCGGGCCCCCCCTGACCATTTTGGGCCCTGGGCACGTGCCTACTTGGCCTATTGGTTAATCCTGCCCTGTCTTTGCATGCTGCTCAGGTAGAGAATTGCAGAAGGAATGATAAGGTAGATAGGGTGAGGAACTATAGAGGGAATGACAAACGGATATGAGTGCTTTACAAGTGGGTTGGAGTTAGGACTTAAAAGCAGCTTCAAAAAAGTGGGCTTTTAGCATGGATTTGAATACTCAGCCCCTGCATGATGCCTGCCCCTTAGCTGGTACTACCATACCCCCAGTGTGAACAGCAATACTCCAGCATTTCATACTTATGTTACTGTGTAAGACCTTGAGGCATGTTCTACCACAGATCAGGGGACTGATAGATTGCTTCCCCCCCCCCTTCCCATCTCCTATAAAGAAGGACTGAAGCTGATCTTATAAGTCCTCCCAGAGGTTCTTGAGGAACAAATCTTGGGCTACATCTGAAAGATGAACATTATCCCATCTAAAATAACCAGGGGTAAGTTGGACCCAATTGTGCCAGATACCTCCTTCCTTCTTAATCCACTATCCAATCTGCCTATTTACCTTCCTCAAGCCTCTGTTCCACAATTTGCTCCCCACACATTTCAGTCTGGATATCTGACCAAATAAATTTTTTATACAGACATAAGGAAAATAAGTAAGTCAAATAATTTTTAACTGTAATTACAAGCTGTTTACATGACAAATACCCAAGGTCATTCCCCCCCTAGCTATATATGGCCATATATGAGGTCATCCTTAATGAGGGGAAGAAGTTGATTCCAATGCTAGCAATCTATAATTTATTAATGTAATTGTGTGCCCCACCCAGACTCCACCAATGTGTATGCCTGCCTTCAAAGTATGTGCCAACCTGTGGCTGGAATATGGGCATTTATAGAATGGATGTGCATATATTCTGGTCATTTACCCTTGTTATTGACACCTATACTATATGTTGGTATCCTCATAGAATTGCCCTCTACTTGATCTAGACAGAATTACTCTCTTAAAATTAAGCACTGGAATGATGCGAGTTAAGCATGACTTCTATAATGGCAGTTGTGCATGCAACTACTATTATAGAACACTACGTGAGTGTGCATTTACACATCTACAATTTTGAATTGCATAAGCAATTATATAGGGAGTCAGTGCTCCGAAGATGGAAACATATTACCAACTGGAATAATGGGGCTTGTAGCATTCACTGCTGGGCTCATTACATATTAATGAGTTGTTTTACATGCATTTGCATATTTTGCATCTCATTAGTATGCAAAATGTGATAACTTAAAATATCAAGACAAACCTGATCAATTTCATTGTCTGGGTAACCAGAGAATTGGATAAAAGGAGTGCGCTTGATGAGGTTCATTTAGATTTTAGCAAAGCCTTTGACAGCGTTCCACACAGGTATCTAATAAATAAACTGAGTGCCCTCAGGATGGGCTACAAAGTGAGGGGCTGGGTCAGGAACTGGTTGAGTAGAAGGCGACAGAGGGTAGTAGTCAATGAAGATCACTCTGAAGAAAGGGATGTTACCAGTGGTGTGCCTCAAGGCTTTGTTCTTGGGCCTGCTCTTTTTAACATTTTTATAAGCAATATTGCTGAAGGGTTGTCGGGTAAGATTTGCTTCTTTGTGGATGAAACCAAAATCTGCAATAGAGTAGACATGTTGTATGGTGTGAATAACATGAAGAAAGACCTGGCAAAGCTTGAAGAAGGGTCTGAAATTTGGCAGCTAAAATTTAATGCTAAGAAATGCAAGGTCATGAATTTGGGCTGCAAAACCCCAAAGGAACAGTATAATTTAGGGGGTGAAGAACTTATGTGCACGACAGAAGAGCAGGACTTGGGTGTGATTGTATGTGATGATCTTACGGTGGCCAAACAGGTTGAAAAGGTGACGGTGAAAGCTAGAAGAATGCTAGGTTGCATAGGGAGAGGTAAGGCCAGTAGGAAAAAGGAAGTATTGTTGTCCCTGTATAAGACTCTGACGAGACCTCATTCATAGAGTTACTAGACATCTGGATTTCCCTAGACAAGTCTAGAAGGCTTTTGAAAACCCAGCACTTTGTCCGGGATTTGAAAAGCTTCCCAACATAATCGCATTGCGAAGGGGCATGTGCGGACGCAATGCGGTAACATCATGTGCACGCACACAAAGGGTGGTAGATGCGTGGAATCGTCTCCCGTAAGAGATGGTGGAAACGAAGACTATGTCTGACTTCAAGAAAGCATGGGATAGGCACCTGGGATTTCTTAGAGAGAGGAAGAGATAATGGTTACTGCAAATGGGCAGACTGGATGGGCCATTTGGCCTTTAACTGCCATCATGTTTCTATGTTAAACCATGTCTCCCAAGGAATGCTATTACCTTGATGCCAGTCATGTTTAATCTCAGCTAATTGCTGAAGGAAAAGAAGAGCTTGGTGAGATCTTTGTGGGTTTAGGACACAATCAGCCCTTAAGGTGAAATAGTTAGGAGTCTGGTACTCAACACTCAGTGCAAGAATTCCCCAGGCCATTTTTTCCACAAATAGTCTTTGCTTAGTTACGGTAGGTGAGAGCGACCCAGACGAGTACATCTGAGCTCTACTGCTGAGCACTCAAGAGCTGATGTGTAGGTACCTGACCCCCAGGTGCATCTCAACTGTCCAGACCAAGGGATTTTGATAATTTTTGATAAAGGAGTTCCAATTGTACTTTTTAAGAAAAGCTGTTTCGGAGATCATGCTTTTGTCTTCACCTAGGAGATTTTTGTTATGTGGAGAGTTGAATTATTGCCCTAAAAATCCAGGGTATTGTGACACTGCCAGAACTTATTCCTAAGGTGCTGCTAAATGAACTAAGTCTAAGGATGGATAAAGGATATCTGTTTGGGACTTCATTTCTATGAGACTTCTTTTATTTACAAAGGTAAATCAAAAAGTAAAAGCAAAATATATTTAACAGCTTTAATAGAAGTAACTGTGGGCAACTGAACATATCACTTTTCCATATAGTTCCCATTTGTTGTATCGTTCAACTAGCTTCTGCATTCCTGCAGAGAAGAAGTTTTTGGCTGTTCTCAAAACCAGGTGAGCATCGTTTCCTTTAATTCATCATGCTTTGTCTTTTGCTCTCCAGGTCGCAGTGATACACCCATGCCTCGTCACCAGTAACAGTTCTCTCCAGAATACTCGGATCTTCTTCATACCGTCTCAGGAACTGGGTGGCAACCTCCACACGCTGTTGCTTGTGCAGATCAGTAAGCTGTTTGGGAACCCATCGTGCGCAGACTTTCCTGTATCCCAAGTCATCATGCATTATGGCAAATGCAGAGCCATAGCTGATATCCAAATTTGCAGCCAATTGAGACACCGTTCTCCGTAAGTCTTCTCTAATCAAAGCATCAGCCCTGTCAATGTGCTCTTGTGTGTGCAATGTTGATGGGCGACCAGAATGACCTTCGTGAGTTACACCTGTTCTTCCCACTTTAAACCTTTTTACACACTCATAAACCTTTTGTTGATGCATGGTGCTATGACCATACTAAGTCAATATCTGATGGAGAATTTCCACAGGTTTCACTTCCTCTGCCCAAAGAAAGCACACCACTGCACGTTGTTCTTCAATGGTGCAATCTTGCAATGGAGCATCCATGTTTCTGACCTCGTGGTTGCCACACGACTAAAGGCCAAACGCTGCACTGTGCGTAGACGAACTATCCAACAGGTAATGTATGAATACATATGCTGCACGTCGCTAGCTTTGTTCCGGTTATCGCGTAATTTAACAAATGCTATTAATTTTTTATTTGCCCTTGTATATACTTTGGGGAACTATCAATAACAGTTTTTCTGTTCAATCATATCCAAGCTGTTGGGATAATATTTTTGCCTCATAATTATTTTACCATTTTCCATAACAGCTTAGGCTTTGGGATTTGTGTCTACCCCTATCCACCTAGATCCGTTATTTCTTTTGCACTGGCCATTTTTTACTCTGTTCCTAAATACCTGGGGGGGGGGGTATTGTTTTTGTTGCATCTCCAGAGTTATTCTCACCCTCTTTAGAAAAAGGTATGACTTTATTCAAAACCAGTTATGTTCCTTTTTCCTTAGTACCAACACCTCTTTATTAAGATGTTAACAAACATTTGAATGCTGTGTATATTCTCTCTTAAGATGACTGCATTCTTCCTAAAAGACGAGTTCTTAATTTAATTGTACCCTTCCCTGCACAGTCACTTTTGTATTTTATCAAAGGACAATTGATTAGTCATCGGGTTTTTGCAGTGAATACTAAATATGCTTGTTGTTAATAAACACTGTGTATCCTTTCAACTACTCCCCTCCTAAATAACATCTTGCCAGACCAAACTAGGTCCTTTATTAAACAATTTATACAGAGACTCCAGCACAAAAACATATCTTCAGCAATAGTTTAACCAGTGGTTATGTAAACATATTATAGATCTAATTAAAACCATTCTTCTGTGTGAATATCATATGCACAGAAATTGCTATTAGTTGAGTAGACTGCTCATTTTGGTCTTCATCCATGCCTAAAGCCTCCTTATATAGGTAACGGAAGGAAAACATTTTCAAGATATTCCAACAGATAAAAAGTATTTTACATGTGTAAATTGGCTTTCCAAAAATTATCAAAAAGGGTCAGAGTAGTGTAATTCACAAATTCTTAACAACAAAAAAACTACTCTTCCATTGAGAAAGAAAAAAAACCCCACTTAAAAATAGAAACAGAGAAAAAGACCTCAGTGGGAACCAAGAACTACTACTCATATGAACATAAGAATAGCCTTATTGGGTCAGACCAATGGTCCATCAGGCCCAGTAGCCCGTTCTCACGGTGGCCAATCCAGGTCATTAGTACCTAGCCAAAACCCAAGGAGTAGCAACATTCAATGCTACCATTTCAAGGCAAGCAGTGGCTTCCCCCATCTCTTTCTTAATAATGTCATTGAGTGTTCCCTAGGTCTTTCTAATTTTTGACAGAGTGAAAAATCAATCCATTTGTACCCATTCTACTCCATTCAGGATTTTGTAGACTTCAATCAAATCTCCCCTCAGCCATATCTTTCCAAGCTGAAGAGCCCTAACTTTTATGGTATGGAGTTCCATCCCCTTTATCATCTTGGTCATTTTTCTTTGAACCTTTTCTAGTGCCGCTATATCTTTCTTGAGATAAGGAGACCAGATGAGGTCACACCATGGAGCAATACAGGAGCATTATAACATTTTTAGTCTTGTTAACCATCCCTTTTAAAATAATTCTTAGCATCCTGATTGCTTTTTTGGCCGCTGCCACACATTGGGTAGAAGGTTTCATCGTATTGTCTACAATGACACCCAGATCCTTTTCTTAGGTGCTAACCCCCAAGGTGGACCCTAGCATCTGGTACTGTAACTGTAATTCGGGTTAATATTCCCAATGTGTATCACTTTGCATTTGTCCACATTAAATTTCATCTGCCAATTGGACACCCAGTCTTCCAATTTCCTAAGGTCTGTCTGCAATTTTTCATAATCCGCATGTAGCATGAAATGATAGTCTGATATGATCTTTTTTTTTATTATTTCAAATGTGTTTATTGGATTTTTATAAACAAATAGCAATCAATAAAGAACAATAACGGGAAAGAGGCCACAAGGCCAATGAAGAACATACCAACATCACAAAATAAAATGTATCTATATCTGATCACAACAGTGTGGTAGGTAAGCCCTACAGTGGCAGCCCAGCAATCTGGAGAGGAAAGAGAAAGGAAGAAGAAAAGAAGAAGAAACAATGAGACAATACCAAGAAAACATTCAGCATGAATGAGAAAGAGAAAATCTAGAATTCAGGACAGGACAGGGCGAGCGTCTCCCCAAGGAGTCCAAAAATAAAATAATAAAAAGCTCCAAATATCATGGCATTGGATAGAATATAGAATGATGTAGGAACCATCAACAGTTATAGAGCAAAACGTTGGATGGGGTCCCAAATTTTGGATACAGTAGTTTGTCTGTTGGAAAATTCAGCTGCTTTTGATTCGTAGGAATGGATAAGAAGTATGGTATTCCACCAAAAAGTGATATTCAGAGAATCAGCAGATTTCCAGTTATGTAAGATCATCTGAATAGTAAGAGCAAGGAGTATATTGAATAAAGATTGTTGGGAAGAAGAGAGAGTGTCAGGAATAGCCAGTGCACGGAATAGGAGAATATCCAATGAAAAATTTGACCTAATTGGTAGAATATTTTGAATAGTAATCCATACTTGGGACCAGAATGCGGACACAATGGGGCAAGCAAATATCATATGACGGATATCCCCTATATTGGAGAAACAGTGCCAACAGAGATTGGAGTCACGCAAGCCAGCCCGATACAATTTATTTGGAGTCCAGAAGACTTTATAGGATAAGAAGTACAAGGACTGAGACAGACTAGACGATGCAGTAGGACGGATAATTTTAGTAAAGTAAACATCCCACGATACTTCCGTAGACCAGATACCCATAGATCTCGCAGATCGGGGAAATTGATGAGATCTGAGTTCCTTATAAAAACGGGAAGTGGAGTGGCCTAACGAAACACTTAATTTAGAAAGAGTTAAGAATGTAGAAGTCCGGGAATAATGAAAAATAGAAGGGGAGCATCTCTTCAGGCAATGAGAGAGCTGGAGCCAATGAAAACATTCAGTCGGGGGAGAGCGAATTTCAGCATCAGTTGGGAGAAAGACAATAGGGAGTCAGACTCCACAACCTGAGCAACACACCATACACCTTTATCCATCCACGTACGCCAGTGAAGAGGACAGTTATCAATCAATATATTGGAGTTATACCATAAGGGAGAAGAGGAGACGTGCCAATGGTTCTGTTGAGATATAGTATCAAAAAGCTGAATAGCACGGATCATAAAACGAATGGATGCAGAAGAATTGGACACCATATGCGAAGAGGCATATGGTAGACACTGAAGAGGAATAGGATGAACCAAATGACACTCAATAAGTAGCCAAGAAGCTTGCCAGTTGTTAGACTCCGTGGAATACAGCCAGAAAGAGCTATATCTAAGAAAGGAGGCAATATGATAGAGAAAGAAGTCAAGGAAATTCATTCCCCCATCAGTCCTAACCGATTTAAGTATATTAAGGGCGATACGAGGGTTTTTTTTACACCAAAGATATTCAGACAGTTTGCGTTCTATAGATTTGTAGAAGGCCTTCGGCGCCAGGGTGGGAAGCATGGAAAGATAGTAATTAACAATAGGGGTAATGGTCATTTTAATAGCCTCCAAACGCCCCCACCAAGATAAGGAGAGGGGAGACCAACGTTTCAACAAAGACTCTACTTTAGTGGAAATCATGTCTAAGTTAAGAGACATCGTAGTATTTCTGTCAGGATGAAAAAGGGTCCCAAGATATTTGAGAGACGAAGAGGCCCATTTGAAGGTAGTAGAGCCGCAATCAGAAATAGATGTAGCATCGTTTAGAGGTAAAATTTCCGATTTGTACCAATTAATACTATATCCAGAATAGGCAGAGAATGTAGAGATTACCTTCAGTAAAGAAGGAATAGATGTAGCTGGGTTAGAAAGGAATATGAGAAGATCATCGGCGTAGGCTAATGTCTTAATTTGAGATGAACCAATTGGAATGCCAGAAATAAGATCATGATTACGGACCAGTATAAGGAGAGTTTCTAGAGCCAAGTTAAAAAATAGGGGGGATAACGGACAACCTTGACGAGTCCCTCTATGAAGGAAGATAGGTGAGGAGAGAGAGTCATTAATTCAGAGTCTGGAAAAAGGTTTGGTGTATAATAGCTGGACCCAATTGACAAAAGCAGACCCGCAACCAAACCGATATGATCTTAAAATATGTAGCCTGAAGTGATTTTATAATTCTGCTTGGAGTTAAGATGGTTTTATAATTATTAATTTGATGGATTTAAAAGTGAATTTCTGACTTAAGGCTAGATTCATTAACGCTCCGTGTCCGATCCGACGCAGGCCGACTGATTCACAATGGGCCTGTATTCAAATGGGGGCAATCGGAGGAATGCCCCCATTGACTACACGGATCGCTCTCCAGTGATCCCGATGCATGTACTTTGCCTGTAGATGGTCTTCGAATGCGTTTGATGTCCATGTTTTTTAAATTTTACTTTTTTTGCTAACGAGCCCATGGTTTAAAGCGGGTTAAAACCACGGGCTTGTGCTGCAGGGAAGGGTGGAGGAGCAGGGCAGAGAAGAGTCGGGGCAGAGAACATGGGGCGGCAAGCAGAATTGTGGCAGATAGCAGGGAGCAAATTTTTTACTTTCCCTTTCCCCGCTGCAGCTCACGCGAGCTGGGCTCCCTGAGATTCCTTGCCTCCCATAACATAATAGTAAATTTCTAGACCAAATAACTTTAGTTCAATGCGGTTAACAAAAGATTATGCTAGGGGAAAATACAGAGATAATGTGATGCACAAAAATTTAGCTAGCCAAAAAATTGGAGAAAAGAAAAGTCTTCAAAAGTTTCCTGTAATGTTTATAAAATATAGATCTAATCAGGAATGGACGGAAATCTTTGTCATAAGAAGCAGCTTGATAGGAAAGACAATGCCCATGATGTTTCTTACTTTTACAGTACTTTGCTGAAGGAAATGTAAATAGGACATGAGATTTTCTTCTCCTCTCATGTGTCATAATAACAGATCTATCAATAAGATATGATGGGGCAACACTAAAAGCAACTTTATAATATAAACATCCCAACTTTAAAATCACCCGGGGCCTCCACTATGAGCCAATGCAATTCACGATATTGATTCCCTACTCTTCCCCTAGATCTCTTAGATCCTCTGATCAGCATCTCCTGACTGTTCCCTCCCTAAAAACTATAAATACACGGCGACAAACTATTTTTTCCGTTACTGCCCCCCAAATTTGGAATCTACTCCCAATTCACTTGCGAGAAGAACTGAATTTGGAAAGATTTAAGAGCAATCTAAAGTGCTTTCTTTTTAAAGATGCATTTGACAACTAATAAAACTATATTTGGTCCTCTAACCAGACATTAGGTTTATATCAGGTACTTTGAGTGAGCCCTGGTTTCTAAATTTTCTGATGCTTATTGCTCTTCCCTTCCCTAACGTTTTTTTCCTTTATATGTCTTCTTTACTATTTTTAAAATTGTATTTCTTCACCTACCCCTTCCTTCTGTATCAAGTAATTTTGTCTTGTTAGTCATATTTATATAATTTGTTTCCCTTTGATTATTGTAACCCAATATTTTTATTTTTTGTTCATCGCTTAGAAGTCGATATAAGCGATTAATCAAATACATAATAAATTTGGAAACTTGGACGATAATGAGTTACATGATCATACTTCTTCAGGCCATAAATCATTCTTACAGCTGTATTTTGAACCAAGATCAGTCTAGCCAAATTTTTCTTAGTACTTGTCAAATATACAATATTACAGTAATCTAAAATACCCAAAAGTAATGTCTGAACTAAGAGTGTAAAGGCAGTAGCATCAAAGTAGGATCTGATAGTATGGAGTTTCCATAAGGTATAATAACTTCTGAAGCAATGTATCTATCTGATTTTTCATAGTTAAACACTGATCAAAAACAACTCCCAAAATTTTGATTGTGGGACTTATTGTAAATGATGTTGAATTGGTCTTAATTGTTGGTTCAAGGGTAATCTTTTGTGGAGACATAAAAAATAATTTAGTTTTTTCCTGATTTAGTTTCAGCTTGAATTCTAGCATCCAAGATTCCATTGTATTTAGCACAGACTCAATAAATTGAGTACTGTTGGATAATATATATATTTTTTTTAATGCTTCCATAGCTTTTCAGTGATTTTGGTTACTCTGGCATGTTAGTTGGACCGAGCTTTGTTTTATCCCAGACCTGTCATCTGTGAACATATATGCCACAGTGACCCCTGATGGAGGCATTCCTCAGACACCGAAACACAGTGATGTGTCGGGTCCACAGCTTCTGCTTGTGTTCTTTTCTGAAATAAATAAGTTGGTCTTACATCTGTGATCTTCAGTGGAGCGTTCATTGTCCGTTCCCACTTCCTTCTGTACTGGATAATATATTACAACATGGGATAACAATTGTAATATCGTCAGCATAGCTGAACAACCTCAAACCCAATTTACTCATCCAATGACCCAACGAAAGAAAATACACATTAAAAAGTGCAGGAGAAAGTGGGGAACCCTGCGGGACTCCAAACGGATTCTTCCAAATTACTGAAAGTGCATCCTTGAATTTAACCTGATAGAGTCTTGATTCTAGGAATCCTTTAAACCATGAGAGTACTTTACCTTGGATTCCTAAAGAATCCAAAAACTCAAGCAATTTACCGTGGTCTACTAGATCGAAAACGCTGCTCAAGTCGAACTGAAGCACCAACGCATTACTACCCTTACTCAAAAGACTATTCAGATGGTCCAGTAGTGAAGCTAATATTGCCTCAGTACTACAGTGAGATCTAAAATCTGATTGCAAATCATGTCATAAAGAATGAGATTCCAAATATTTTGTTAATTTAATTTGTACCAGGAGGTTGTAACTGCCAGGGATCAAGATCCTCAGGAAAGCCTGCATTTCCACCCAAAGGAAAAAGAGACCAAAAGGGATCCATCATCATTTAAACAATCTTCCCATTTCTCATATGTGAGCAGTTTATGGGGGGACTGAACCCTCTCGAGAGGCAGCACCTAGACAAGCTGACAAGCCTCAAACCAATCGCTGCAGAGAGTTGGGGCAGAGTAGGACTGGAAGTTGGCAGGGATTTCAGGGCAGCAATGGAGCAGGAGAGTCAGCAGGGACATGTGCAACTGATCCTCAGCAGTTGTTTGTTTTGGAATCATCCAGCCCAGTTGGTGTTCTTCTTTTTTTTTTTTTTTAGTGAATTGCTGCCTGCCTATATTTGCATGCCATTCCTTCTCATGGGCAGATTGGAATCGGATCAGGAGGCAGGTTGGTGAATTGGGTCCGGGTTGCAAGGGGGTCACTAAGTAGTCAGAACTTGATCAGTGGGCTTAGTGAATCTAGCCCTTGGTCTTTGAGCCAGCAAAGCCATCTGTTCAGAAAGATGTTAAAAGCCCCATTCAATAGAACACAAAAGAAATGACTGAGCCATGTGCCTTCAGAAAGTGTTAAGTACCTGGCCAGGGTGGATAACAGGATGTAGGCCAGAAGACCAAATTCATCTCTGAACTACCCCAGTCTGAACAATAGAAGCTCATTTTTGTGTTAAATGCACCTATTACAAAAGAAAGGACTGAGCCAATCACTTTCAGAAAGTGTTACCCCATAATAGAAGATGTATCAGTGGAACAGTCTGCAAGATCAACATAAGCTCTTCACACCATTTTTTTTTTTCAATTGAAAAACTTTTATTGAGAAAACACTCCAAACAATACATAGCAATTGCACATGAGGTACAAGAACTTTAAGCCACTCAAGGAAGATTCGATCAGCTGGCCACATCTGCCTAGAACAGAGGGAAACCACTCAGCCATAGATTCACACCACATCCAGTAAAGACAGTAACAATACTCTGTATTGGGACATCTTTTTAAGCCATTGTGATTCAATCATAACACCACCTGGGAACAGAGAAAAAATGCCTAACTGCTATGCATCCTGGGTCCAGAGACCTATAAATATGAAGTGGAATCCTTTCTCAGAGGGGAAGATGCTCTTTCTCCCTCTGGAACCAGCCTGGATCAAGCTATAATTCTTCTTCTCCCTGGATCACCATGCTACTTCACTAGGCCATGCGGCCTCTGCTCCATTTTAAAGACTATTCACATTGTGAGTAACTTTTTGATTCCAAATAAATTAATCCTTCTGCTTTAGCAACATTTGTCTTGTGCAATCCTATTGTCTTGGCTCAAAAGGTCCCATCTGTAACAGCTTTACTGCTTGATTAATGATTTTAAATAAATTTTCAGTTTGCTTATAAATGTTCTGAGTCTTAGGGCTTCTTTTACGAAGGTGCGCTAAGCGTTTTAGCGCATGCACTGGATTAGCACGTGCTAGCCAAAAATCTACCACCTGCTCCAAAGGAGGTGGTAGTGGGTAGTGTGCACGCTATTCTGCGCGTTAAGACCCTAGCACGGCTTTGTAAAAGGAGCCCTTAGTTCTTGAATAAATATTCACATATATAATATTTAATTATTATTACAGAGCTAAGTTTTAATCAAGCGAGCTAACTTCCCCAAATTAATAGTTCTTTATAATATATGTTTCTCTAAGCCAGAGGGGGGATATATATTATTAGTGGAGTTCCCTTCATTTAATACTAATTTTTACAAAATACAAGCATTTTAACAACTTTGAACAGTTTAGTGTCATCTGCAAATTTAATCACTTCACTCATCGTTCCAATTTCCAGATTATTTATAAATAAGTTAAATAGCACTGGTCCCAGTACAGACCCTGCGGCACTCCACGGCTGAGGGGAGATGTGATTGAAGTTTACAAAATCTTGAGTGTAGTAGAACAGGTACAAATGGATCAATTTTTCACTCCATCAAAAATTACAAAGACTAGGGGACGCTCAATGAAGTTACCGGGAATTACTTTTAAAACCAACATGTTTGTGACACACTGTCTTAAGTGATCAACAGCCCTGCATTATCCTATCTTATTATTTTATATTAAAGATTCTATTAAGAACCGGTATTTTGTATTAGAGATGTATAGTATTCAGTTTATTTTTGTTTTGTCTTTCCTATTTTTAAATGAAGTTCTTTTCATTACTTTGATTGAATTATGTTGTTAACCGCTTTGATCCTATTTGGCAAATTGAGTGGTATATAAAGAATTTTAATGAACATAAACATATAGATAGATACACTCCACTGCAAGTACTGCTCTTTTACCCCCCCCTTTTAACTAAACCGCGATAGCAGTTTTTGGCGCAGGGAGCTGCGCTGAATGCTCTGCTCTGCTCCCGATGCTCATAGAGTTTAGTATAAGGGGGAATTAGTGATCTCATACTAAATTGAAATATAATGTATGTATTTGATAATATTCAGGTCAATATTTAAAGCAATTTAACAAGTCAGAAATGACTCCTGGCCAGTTAAATTGCTTGTTTAGGGCTAACCGGTCATTCAGTGGCACTTAACCAAGCGCCTACTTTAAAACTGGTTATCTTGAGGGCGTTCCAGGGGTAGAGTAGGCACTTAGCAGGCTAAGGTAACTGCATAAATAGGATCACATAAAAGTCAGTCCTATCTTTATGTAGTGCCTTATAGCTGGTTAAGTGCTGAATATCGTACTCAATCAGCTTTGCTTTAGCTGGTTTTGCAAACTCAGAAATTCAATGTTCTAAAAATGGCCCAGGATTGAATTCCTGGGCATAATGCCAGTGATAATAGGCAAAATTCTAAACACCATCAGAATATTGACCCCCATTGTTAGTAATCCAATTTGAATGGAATGAACCATTATTGTTTACTGCAGTACCACATAAAGGGGATGATATTCAGAGCTACTGACTGAATAAGCAACATTTTAAAAAAATACAAGCATTTAGATGCATAACTTTTATGTGCCTATTTTAAGTTGCTAAAAATTAAAGTACATATGAGAAAGAGGGGCTGGAGGCATGGTGGGGGACCGGGCCCAAAGTTACATGGAGAGCAGTAAAAATGGGTTACATTGCTTATAACTTTATGCAGAAATAATAGGCCTAACTCGAGACCAAACACTGGCACATATGCAGATATTCATCAGTGTTATTTAAATGTATTGTGCCAATGAAAATAAGGATTAAGTTAAACACCAGCACTTTATCAACTAGCCCCATTGGAAATTTGCTCCAAACTGTTGGAAAATTAAGAATATACCGCTGTCTCTGTATAATGTGGAACTTTGGAGCCAGTTCCGTTCTGCCTAATAAAGGAGGATACATTATAATGAAAGGTTTGTGCTTACATGTATTGGCTTTCCAATACCCAATCCAATAAAGACTCAGTTTAATTTCTACATCAGTTTAATGACAGGAAGTCAAATTAACAATGGCAATGCAGGTTAAATAAAATCCTTGTAATGAATGCAATCAAAACCAATACATGATGGTGAAGTTTAGTACAGTATTAAACAACCCTGCTTGCCATTTTCAAGAGATACAAGCTGGAACTGTGTCAGCTGGAAGGGTGTGTCAAACATGTGAGCCAGAAGAGCATGTCAGCCATGTAAACTAGCACCATGCACATCAACTGGTACAGTATAATCTAGCAAAAGATTATACTGTACCAGTATACTGTGTTGTAACCAAATTTGCCTCATAATGGTGTGCATTATATAATGAGGGTACAGTGTAATTCAATGTAATATTTTTTGTAATATGACTTTCCTCAATTTACATACCTCACCTAAGCAGTGCTTCTCTGTGTAAAAACTACAGCACAGAGTCACTTTTAGCTTCCCTCCTGGACACAGCCCGACAACACTTCAGCAAAGGCAAAAAAATGCTAGTCATACAACTCGATCTCTCCGCAGCATTTGACCTGGTAGATCATGACATCCTACTACAAACATTGGAAGCAATAGGAATCATAGATAAGGTTCACTCATGGTTTCAAGGATTCCTACAATCCAGAAACTATAGAGTAAAAACAAACAAAGAAAAATCAGATTCCTGGACCAACCCCTGTGGAGTACCCCCAAGGTTCTCCATTATCTCCAACGCTCTTCAATCTCTACATAGCCTCACTCAGTACCTGCTTGGATAAACTAGGCATAACATCATACAGCTACACAGATGACATCACAATCCTCCTTTCTTTTGACCAACCTACCACCACCACAACAGATACACTACACAAAACATTAGAGACAGTGACACAATGGATAAAAGACTGCAAACTAAAGCTGAACCAAGACAAAACTAAATTCCTACTTCTTGAAAAAAACAAAAGCTCAACCATAACAAACCTAGAAATAAACTCTATCACATACCTCATGCAACCCAATCTAAAACTACTAGGAGTGATGATAGATAAAGGCTGTACCATGCAACTACAAATAAACAAAACAGTCCAGAAATCCTCTGCAATCATGCGCAACCTAAGACAAATCTGAAAATACTTTGACAGAAATCAATTCAGAATCCTGGTCCAGTCCCTAGTCTTGGGACTTCTATAGACTACTGCAACATCCTATATCTACCATGTCCCACCATCATGCTAAAACAGTTACAAACAATGCAAAATACAGCTCTCAGACAGATATACTTGCTGAAAAAATTCAACCACATTACCACCGCATACCTAGACACACACTGGCTCCTAGTACAAGCACGTATACTTTTCAAATTCTACTGCACACTATTCAAAGCCCTAAATGACGATGGACCAACCTACCTGAACGATCACCTGACCCGGAGCAACAAAGGCATACAACGCAAGAAAATGTACGATGGCCTACTTGCCACCCAAGCAGCAAAACAGAGCCAGGATAGAGGCCAAAGTTATCTCAGCAAGAGGTAATTTTCAGTGCCACTACCCAGATAACTATCCAGTAAAGCTGTCCTAAAGCTGTCTGTCTGGATATCGCTGTTCTCTAGATAGTGTCAGCACTTCACCACTCTGTCCTGATATTCAGTAAAAATCACTATCTGATTACTGCCACTGAATATTTGGATTTTTGACTGCCATGGGCTCAATATCAAAGGATAAAGGGGACCTTTTACTAGGCTGCACTAGTAAATGGTCTTAGTACATGCCTGTAAAAAGGCTGTTTTTGTATTTGCTTCATATATGGCCATGTGCTAATGTTCCAAAAGTTACAAAACACAATTTTGCTAGAAGAGAGGGCTATGCTGTCCACTTGAAATATATTACTCCAAAATATAAAAAACCTCAAAACACCTAGGGAAAACCTCCAAGGTTACCGTATATACTCAAATATAACCCAACCCGAATATAAACCGAGGTAACTCCCCCCCATAAAGGAGGAAATAAGGCTGACTCAAATATAAACCGTGTGTGTGTATGTGTGTGTGTGTGTGTGTTAATATTCAAGTGCAGTGCCTTTTCCTTACCCTGCTCTGCACCATGTTCCCCTCCTTCACTGCTCTGTCAGGCTCTGCATCCAGCCCCTCACTCCCTCCCCTGCCAGGTTCTGTACCCTTCCCCCTTCCCTCCTGATGCTTTGCAGGCCTCCACCAATCCTGCCACGAGACCTGATGGTCCAGCAGTGTCCAGGACAGGAGGGATCCCTCCTGCCTTCTGTCTCAGCTGATTCTAATTATTTTATATTTCTTTATTTATACCCTGCCTTTCCCAAGACAGGTCACAGTAAAGTACATACACAACCGAATCAAATACAATACAACAAATCAAACATCAATATAACATAATAATAATAATGTAAAGCCTCCTAAAATTACAAAGAGGCTACCAGCGCCTCACATAAAAAACAAATCAATCTCCCTCCCCTGAGTACCTTTTAGTTTCCTTGGTGGTCCAGCCGTGAATCGTGGGAGGAGCGACCTTCCTTTGCTCCTGCCCAAGCAGAGCCACTAGCTAATTGGCTGCTGTCATTATGCTTACATTAATCCTCTCCTCAAATTGCTTCAATGGCTCCCTGTGCATTTCCACATACAGTTCAAACTCCTTTTACTGACCTACCAGTGTATTCATTCTGCAGCTCCTCATTATCTCTCACTATACTCCACCCCATAAGCTCTGTTCATCAGATGATACCCTTCTCCCAACTCTGTCCCTTCTGCCTTGCTGCGCTGTATGCCTGGAACATCTTATCTGTGCCATACCCCATCTCTGTTGGTGTTCAAATCAAGACATAAAACCCACTTTTTTGAAACAGCATATACTGTATAGTATACCTGACCCTACCAACTTGTAAAAGCACCCATATCTGTTGTCATTCCCTCTTTACTCCACTACCTCTAATTCCTTTGTGTTTTCCCATCTGAGTTGCATGTATAAATCCACTTTTGTCCTGTATGTCTGTCCTATTTAGCTTGTAAGGTCTTTGAGCAGGGACCGTCTCTTGCATGTTTGTTGTACAGCGCTGCGTGCTTCTGGTAGCCCATTAATGAGTCCTAAATTAGCCATTAATGCTGCAGTTAGTAAAGGACCTCAAAATTTAATAAGAGCTATTATTTTGTTAAAATCTAAATACAGAACAGTAGCAAATAAAATTAGATTTTATTGTTTACCCTTCCCTCCAAGGTCTTTTTTTTAACTGATTCACACCTACAAAATTAGAATTTTAATCAAGTATCTTTTTCTAATCTTCCTAGGAACTGCTCTTTCCTTAATTAGAGCCACCATTCCACAGTCACATTTTCTGAATTAAAGTGGCAGATAAACTTAATTTAAAGTAAATAGAAATTGGTTTTTGTGCAAAATAGCTTTCCATTCAAATTCATGTTGTCTTTTTTGTGAAGATTTTACCAAGAGTTGGGCAATTCAACTTTTGCAGAAATGTAGCATCATTGCATGCTTGCCAGTAAGAAGGGGTGCTGAAAGGTTCTCAGCCCAACCAAGAAGAGAATGATCCTGGATATGGGTCAATCAATGATCTCAAACAATGTCAAAAAATAGAATTTCGTTTCTACAAATTGACACTTAATGAAATAGATAACACTGTTTTCAACTACAGTAGCAAAATAATGCTCCGAATTCAGGAAGTTGGTTGACCTGAGAACATTTTAGCACCTCCTTGCACTGTAAATTATTACAAAACTATTGTGAGAAATGCATGAGTTATTCAGATGAGCATGTGCTATCACAAAAAGTGAAATGAGCTGAAAAAAAGAAGAAGAAAAAAAAAAAAAAAAGACACCAGAGGTTAGGCACTATGTGAGGGAGTGTATAGGAGAGCTCTGGTCCTTCTTACAAAAGCCTCTCACCAGACCTCATTAACTAGGCCAGAGCAGGAATGTCCAGCAAGCAGGGCTGGGTCTCAAACCAGGAAATATAAACACCTGCAATTAGAGGAGTCAAGGAAGTTCAGAAAGAAGGAGGAGCCTCTTGGATAGACCCAAAGGCTGTTACTAAAAAGGAAATTGCAGCTTTATAGCCCTAAGGTAGGGCAGGTTATTTTTGTACTTAAATGTAATCAAATGATAACAGAAATTTAAAATTTACCTCGTGAGGGGTCTGGTGTTAAGGAAGAGACATGGGGGTTGTCTGCAGGTAGGTGCTGTGTGATTCACAGTCCCAATGCGGGTGCTGGCAATACGTGGCAAGAGGCTCCATATCTGAGCTACTAGAGGGCTCATTTAGCAGCAGGAAGGCATGGAAGGAAAGGTACCAGCTTTAACTGAGCTTGGGGCTGGGTATGGAAACTGCTGCATATGTGCAGCAATGAAAATACAGACTGCACATGCGCAGAGGCCCCAAGGATTGTCCAAGCTTTGGGGAAAGCCAGAAAGAGAGTTTCTGGGCCTGAAAAAATCAAATTTTTTAATATTAAAGGTGACCTGGGAGCAGGAAAGGCCCAGGATTTGGGTACTTTTGGCGGGCCACAGTGGTGATGCGGATGGCATGATCACACCATCATGCATGCTTAGTAGTGCCAGCGGAGCCTGGCACCGATACCTTCTGTTAATTAATAATATTTGAAGTATTTTAGAAGCTTTGGCAAAGATTAAAAAGATGTAACAACAGATCCAGAAAAGATACATGCTCTGCAGGATTGGAAGGTACTGGCTAATACAATGGAAGCTCAAAGTTTTTGGGGGATTCACTAATTTTTACTTATGATTTGTGTCAAATAACCCCCAGTTAGCAAAATCTTTCCATAAATTGACTGGAATAGTCAATAAACACGCTAAAGAAAAGAGGCGAGTGTGGCTTAGTGGTTAATTAGCTTCTTTGACTGGGTAACAAGAAAGCTGGATGTTGGGGAGTCCCTGGACATCGTGTACTTGGACTTCAGTAAAGCTTTTCATAGCGTCCCACACCGCAGGTTATTGAACAAGCTGAAGTCGATGGGATTAGGAGAAACATTTACTGCATGGGTCAATGATTGGTTAAGCGGTAGACTTCAAAGGGTGGAGGTAAATGGTACCCTCTCCAAAATGTCAGAGGTAGCCAGTGGAGTGCCGCAGGGCTCGGTCTTGGGCCCGATCCTTTTCAACATATTCATAGGGTTCAAAGGGCTCAAGGGCTCAAAGGCAAAATAACATTGTTCGCCGATGACGCCAAACTATGCAACATAGTAAGTGAAAGCACTTTGCCCGATAGTATGGCGCAGGACCTACTTCTATTGGAACACTGGTCCTCGACTTGGCAGCTAAGCTTCAATGCAAAAAAATGTAAGGTCATGCACCTTGGCAGCAGAAATCTGTGCAGAACCTACACACTAAATGGTGAGACCTTAGCGAGGACTAGAGCAGAGCGTGATTTGGAAGTGATCATTAGTGAAGACATGAAAACTGCCAATCAAGTGGAGAAGGCTTCATCCAAGGCTAGTCAAATGATGGGTTGTATCCGCAGAAGTTTTGTCAGCCGGAAGCCCAAAGTCATAATGCCGTTGTACAGATCCATGGTGAGACCTCATCTGGAATATTGTGTACAATTCTGGAGGCCACATTACCAATAAGATGTGTGAAGAGTTGAGTCGGTTCAACAAATGACCACCAGGATGGTCTCGGGGCTCAAGGATCTCCCGTATGAGGAAAGGCTAAATAAATTGCAGATATACTCACTCGAAGAACATAGAGAGAGAGGAGACATGATTGAGACGTTTAAATATATCATGGGCCGTATCGAGGTGGAAGAAGATATCTTCTTTCTTAAAGGACCCTCGGCCACGAGAGGGCATCCGCTGAAAATCAGGGGTGGGAAATTTCATGGCGACACCAGAAAATATTTCTTCACCGAAAGGGTGGTTGACCATTGGAATGAACTTCCACTGCTGGTGATTGAGACTAGTAGCGTGCCAGATTTTAAAAGTAAATGGGATACGCATGTAGGATCTCTATGGGGGTAAAGTAAGGGGGGTGGGTCATTAGAGTGGGCAGACTTGGTGGGCTATGGCCCTTTTCTGCCGTCATTTTTCTATGGTTTTCTATGTTTCTAAAGCTACAGCTTCAGCACCCTGAGGTTGTGGGTTCAAACCCTGCACTGCTCCTTGTGACCCTGGGCAAGTCACTTAATCCTCCACTGCACCAGGTACATTAGATAGATTGTGAGCCCACTGGGACAGATAGGGAAAATGCTTAAAGTACCTGTATATAACCACTTTGAATGTGGTTGTATAATTACAAAAAGGCGGTTCATAATCATTTGCGCGCAGGACTTCGGCACACCGACATTGCAGCGCAGACAAATCGGCACAAGACCCCAGCACACTGCCTAAAAAGTTACTTTTAAAGAGCTCCAACACGGGGTGTGAGTGGGGAAACCCCCCCCCCCAGTTTACTTCATACACTTCGCGCTGCTGTTGGGGGTGGGGTTGGAACCCTCCATTATAGAGTAAACTTAACTTTTCCGGATTTTTAGGAAAAGTTACGTTTTCTCTATAATGTGGGGGTTGCACCCCTCACCTCCCCAATGGCGGTGTGAAGAGTATGAAGTAAAGTGGGGGGGGGGTTCCCCCACACACCCCCATCGGAGCTCTTTAAAAGTAACTTTTTAGGTGGCGCACTGGGGTCTTGCGCCAAATTGTCTGCGCTGCAATGTCAGCGCACTGAAGTCTTGCGCGCTTTTGTCCCATCATCCAAAAAGGCAGTATACAAGTCTCAATCTCTTCCCTCCCATCCCTATTTCAGTGGTTTTATTCCTTTGAAAACTTGAAGAAATATTAATGGCCATTTCTGATAGAACGTTCAAATCCAACTCAAAACATCCAGAGTTGACAGGTCCAAAGTATCAGGCCATAATAAAAAAAAGTCCAGGAAGACAGAATGATTTGAAAATGAACTAAGTAGACATTTACAAAATCACTGTATAAAACACATTCTCCTGGACATCCAAGAGTATTGATTATACCACCCTAAAATGTCTAAGTTAGACATCCCATAAGTTTTGATTATACAGCTCACAAGATGTCCAAAGCAGAAGTCCCTTTAAAATGTTTCCAATTATGTCAGAATGTTAACCGCAGTAGTAACAGAATATTCCTGACAACCTACATGTGTATATGTAGCCCTGCACATGGAATGACAATCCTTTAGGGCTCCTCTTATGAAGCCGCATTAGCGGTTTAATGTGCGTAGTAGCGCACGCTAATTTGCCAGCTGTGCTAGCTGCTACCGCCTCCTCTTGAGCAGGCAGTAGTTTTTCGGCTAGTGTATGGGTTAGCGTGCGCTAAAAATGTATGTGCGATAAAGCCGCTAACGCGGCTTCGAAATAGGAGCCCTTAGTGAGGAGTCTGGTGATTGAAAAAGGATAGAGTGAGAGAGTGCTACTGTGAGACAAAGAGACAGAGAGTGTGAGAGTGACAGCTAGAGAGAATGTGAGAGTAAGAAAGAGTGTGTGTGTGTGTGTGAGAGAGAGAAAGTGTATGATGGGGGAAAGTTCTGGTGGAGCTGTGCCTCTGTTATAAGAGGCAGATTTTCTCATTCCATAACAAGAGCTCCTCCCCACCCCCAAGTGTCTCGCTAAGGGCCTGGCGACTCATCAGGAACACCCTCCAGAGGTGAGTGTCATCCAGTGGCCTCCACTATATAAGCCCTAGACACAGGCAGATTGTGCTCCTTAGGAGCTGTCAGGGGGCCCACAAAAAAACCAAGGGCATCCTAATATGATGGGCCCCAATGATGTCAGCCCATACTAGCAACCCCCCTCCCAAACTCTCCCAGCAAGCTGCCTGTTGTTATTAGTGTAAGAAATCTAAAACCCTCCCTCACCCCAAGAAGGCAAACTGATTAAGGGAAGGAGATGAAGTCTACAAATATTAGGACTGTGCTTTAATTTATAATATTTAACGGGAGAACCCTCAGTCACACAGCAACCCCTGGAACGTCCAGGGACAAGCTGCCGCGGGTTTACACTCAGAAAAGTGTTAACTGCGAAACATCCCTGGGCTCTCTCCGTGTGAACAACTAATGTGCACAACAAAAAGTGCTATGTGTGAAAAACAATAATTGAAAAAACACACATCAAATATAAATAAAGATAGAGTTCATCTCTTTCCCCTAATCTGGGGGCCAAAAGGAAAATTAGTGTCCAAATCTAACCGAGCAAAAGAACACAACTGGAAGGACTTAGCTTCTCCGTGTGTATGCAGTCAGCAGGCAGTGTCTTCATCCAACGGGACTCCGTTTCGGGGGTGTACACCCCCTTCCTCAGGAATTGGACTGCGCTGGATATTTCAAATTTGTTGATAAAGCTGGTAAAGCAAGGAGGAAATGGCCTTCTTGGGGTGAGGGAGGGTTTTAGATTTTTGTATACTTATACCTCCACTCTTTAAAGGGTTCTATTTTTTATTATTAGTGTAAGGACATATATGGAGCACTGTACGGCATATTATAAGTAAGAGTCATGTATGTGAAGCCAAGAAGGCCCATCACTTACATAGTAACATACATAGTAAATAACTGCAGATAAAGACTCCAATGGTCCATCAAGTCTGCCCAACCGTACATGCTCTATAAACTAATGATTTCATTTAAATTGTCCTTTTTCTTAGATATTTCTGGACCAGAAACCCAGAGCTCGGCCCAATACTGTGCTTAGGTTCCATCTACTGGAGTCTCTGTCAAAGCTCACTCCATCCTCAACTGAATGGCCCTATCTGGAATACAGACCGTGCAAGTCTGCCCAGTACTGGTCTTAGGTCTTCAATATATACCCATTATTTTCTGATTAGAGATCTTCTGTGTTAATCCCATGCTTTTTTGAACTCTGTCACTGTTTTCCTCTCCACCACATCTCTCGGGAGCACATTCCAAGCATAAGCTTACCTTCTCATCTAGTGATGAAAGACTTTGATGGTAAGAGCTGAGCTGGAGACGTTGGAGGTGAGTTGTTTCTAGATACTAAGCTTAAATTATACAAGTACAGTAAAACCTTGGATTGCAAGTAACTTGGTATGCAAGTGTTTTGCAAGACAAGCAAAACATTTTATTAAATTTTAACTTGATAAACAAGCAAGGTCTTGCAATACGAGTACATACAGTATACACGCGTCAAATCATCACAACTGAGCCGATGGTTCTTCAATCTCTGACGCTGCAGTGACTGTTCTAAATACAAGTACATACTGTATTTTGTATTAAAAGTTTTTGGGTTCTGAGACGAATCGTCTGAGTTCCCATTATTTCTTATGGGGAAATTCGCTTTGATAAAGAAGTGTTTTGGATTACAAGCATGTTTTCGGAATGAATTATGCTTGCAAACCAAAGTTTTACTGTATACTAATAAAGATGGCTCCCTTATAGGATGGTTAAACAGAGGACTGAAAGGACAGTGGTGACCGCCATTTTGGAGGGCATATGTGGATGTGTGGAGGAGTGTGTGGCGCAGTGGTTGAAGCTACAGCCTCGGCACCCTGGGGTTGTGGGTTCAAACCCCGTGCTGCTCCTTGTGACCCTGGGCAAGTCACTCAGTCCTCCATAGCCTCAGGTACGCTAGATAGATTGTGAGCCCACCGGGACAGGTAACATAGAAACATAGAAACATAGAAATTGACGGCAGATAAGGGCCATGGCCCATCTAGTCTGCCCACCCTAATGTCCCTCCCCTACCTTCTCCCTGTGAATAGATCCCATGTGACGATCCCATTTGGCCTTAAAATCAGGCACGCTGCTGGCCTCGATCACATGCAGTGGAAGACTATTCCAGCGATCAACCACCCTTTCTGTGAAAAAGAATTTCCTGGTGTCAGCTCGTAGCTTCCCTCCCCTAATTTTCCACAGATGCCCTCTTGTTGTTGTGGGACCCTTGAAAAGGAAGATATCTTCCTCCGCCTCTATGTGGCCCGTGAGATACTTGAACGTCTCGATCATGTCCCCCCTCTCTCTGCGCTCCTCGAGTGAGTATAGCTGCAATTTGTCTAGCCGTTCCTCGTATGGGAGATCCTTGAGTCCCGAGACCATCCGGGTGGCCATTCTCTGAACTGACTCCAGTCTCAGCACATCCTTGTGATAATGCGGCCTCCAGAATTGCACACAGTATTCCAGATGGGGCCTCACCATGGATCTATACAATGGCATAATGATTTCCGGCTTACGGCTGACGAAACCCCTGCGTATGCAACCTATGACTTGTCTTGCTTTGGATGAAGCTTGCTCCACTTGATTGGCAGCCTTCATGTCCTCGTTGACGATCACCCCTAAGTCGCGTTCTGCTACCGTTCTTATAAGGATCTCGCCATTAAGGGTATAAGTCTTGCATGGATTTTGGCTGCCAAGGTGCATAACTTTGCATTTTTTTGCATTGAAGCTGAGTTGCCAGGACCTAGACGAGCGCTCCAGTAGGAATAGGTCGTGCATCATGTTGTCGGGCATTGAAACATCATCTATTGTGCATTTGCCCACTACATTACTTAGTTTGGCGTCATCGGCGAATAATATTATTTTACCCCGAAGCCCATAGGGAAAAATACTTGAGTACATGATTGTAAAAACCACTTAGATAGGCGGTATATACAAACCTAATAAACTTGGAAACTTGGATGTGGTGCAATATAGTTTTGCAGACATTAAGAAAACCCTGTTAGAGCACTTTCTAAAATGCATGCAGAGGGAGGAAGTGTGCTGCTCAGTTCTCCAAGTTAGATTCTAGCAGCTTTCATGCTGCAGAAAATTTGGACCATGGTTGTTCTCAAACCAGATATGTATGAGACTGAGCTTAGAGAATGACATGGGGACAAATTTTTCCCTGTCCCCGCAGGAACTCAATTTCCCTGCCTTGTCCCCCAAGTTTTATGCATGTAAGTTTTATGCATGCTAATAACTATGGGGAATTTAGGAGACCCCTAAAATCATATCTGTTCCTGAAGTACTTAGGTAGCTGATCTGCACAATCTTTCCCACAACTGATCTCTAGAACTGTTAGTCACTAATTTCTAACTTTGTTAGTTCTACTCAATTTGTAGCATTTTTAATCACTGTAAATCGCATAGAACTTCACGGTCCTGTGGTATATAAACTGTTATTATTATTCTTCCCTGTCCTTGCCCCATTCCTGTCAGCTCTGCCTTAACCACACAAGCCTCAAACACTTATGATTTTAAAGTGTTTGAGGTTTGTGCAGATGAGGACAGAGCTTGCAGAAATGGGGCAGGGACAGGATGGGAAAATGAGTTCACGCAGGGATGGGGAACAATTTGTCTCCATGTCATCTTCTAATGAGCTTTTTCTGAAAAGTATTTTGTTGCTTTGGAGCTCTTTCGTCTGGATTTTACAACTACATTGGCTCACCTTGGGCTTTTCTGGTACAATCTGATGTTACCATAATTTTGATTCATAAGAGGAAGGTTCCACGGGATGGTGTGGTCTATGATATAATTCCTTGATTATACTAACATCAAAGTTCTGGTGAGAGTATTGCAAGGAGAATGAAATGTGTCTTACCTGATTTGATTGACAGAGCAGACTTGTTTTGTTAATTATTTGGTGTCAACAGTAAATACAGTGGTGCCTCACACAACGAACTTAATTGGTTCCAGGAGCAAGTTTGTTATGCGAAAAGTTCGTTATGTGAAACGCGTTTTCCCATAACAATACATGTTAAAAAAAATAATTCGTTCTGTAGCATAAAATATGCTAAGATGACATAAAAAAAGATAAATTTTTTGTTATTATTTTTATTTAGATACATCTAAAAACATAATTGTTTTTTAAAACAACACAAAATTTAAAGACAGACTAAATAGAGTCTAATTTTACAGTGAGAGAGGGCAGAGTCTCAGCGGCAAAAACTGGGACTTAACTGTTCATTTTTTTTTTTTTCTAGCATCGGGGAAGCGGCGAGAGTAGCTCCGCCCCCCCCAATGCATCAGCAGTAGGCGCCGGGCCCCTGCGAGCCGATGGTCCGCCACTGCACAGGGAGCCAGGCGGAGAGAGGGCAGTTAAGCGCAGTGCCTGCGCGGAAGAATGCAGCTCAGGCGACTTCGTTGTGTGAAACGAAGTTCGTTGTAGGAAGCAAGACATGAAGTTCGTTGTGCGCAGCGTTCGCTGTGCGAGGCGTTCGTTATGCGAGGCACCACTGTACTTGGCAGGTTTTTAATTTGGCCAACCTGACTAAAAAAAAAGAAAAGAGAAAACCAAGTAGTGTAACTGAATTTTGTCATTTGACACAGACATAGATCACAATAGGTTTTTTTGGGGGGGTCATTCTT
Source organism: Geotrypetes seraphini (assembly GCF_902459505.1). Lineage (NCBI taxonomy): Eukaryota > Metazoa > Chordata > Amphibia > Gymnophiona > Dermophiidae > Geotrypetes > Geotrypetes seraphini. The sequence continues at coordinate 375,512,997 of NC_047085.1, forward strand.
GACTGAAGTCTTGCCGAGATATAGGATCGCAGACTGGTAGAGTTTGTGTTTTTGGGGGATGTATACCAAAGCACAGAGTCCATATGAAGTTCATAGGGGTCACCAGGGAAAAACATGCATTTTTTGTATGCAGATATGTTCTGATATCTTAGCTCCCATGTATTCTGGGCTTGGTGCTCTTGGAGGTACTAAGATGGTTGGAGAAGTGTCAGGGTACATGGTTAATCATTCCAGGTGCCAACCTGTTTGCCTGCCTTTCACATAGCAAAATGTGGTCTCAACTATTTGGGCATTAAAATGGTACTCAACTATAGAGCACATTTTATTTGCCAATGACATGTTATCCATAACGTTAAAGAAAGATCTCCAGGATTCCAGAACTTGGAGCCGAGTAGATGGCAGGCTAACGGCTGAGCTCCCTCCCATGAGCAATTTTTATTTGAATTAATTAACAGATTGGAAGGATTAGAGGAGATTAAATTATAACTTTTGGTGGAATTCTTTATGCCATATCTATAAAATGGAAAGATTTATTGCTTTACAAAGAGGATACTTTAAGAAATTTCAGGATGTGTGGAAACCATTAACAAAATATTGTAAGGATTAAGTAAAATTATTTCCCTTTTTATTATCAGTTCAGGATATAGGGAGGGGGTATTTTTATTATTACATATATTATATAATAATGGAAGATATGGATGGGAGGAATGGGAAAGGGGAAGGGATAAAAATTTATAAAATGTACCAATGATTGTTTATAAGTGATATATTTATTGTTACTGTGAATGAATATATTTTACACTTAATGTTATTTTGAAAATGAATAAAGAATATATATATATATAAAAAAAGAAAGATCTCCAGGAGTGGATAGAGATTCTGAAGTCACAGGCACATATGGACTAATCTTGTAAAAAATACATGTTCTACTGCAATTTTTTCTGTATGGTTTTCATTGTTTCATGTGATGTCTTGGCCAGAATTTTGTAGAGATCCATAATATTATAACTAGTTTTACATGACATAAACAGCTGGCTAGACTAAGATAAAAATCAGGTGGAACCGAGTTGCAAATTTAGAGCTTTATTATTGGGCCACAGACTGGTGCAGATAAGAGACCAAGAATGGGTTCCTTTGGAGGCAGTTGAGGCTGATAGTATCCCTTTTCAGTACTCTATTAATTTTTCCACCAGCCCCAATGCCTTTTTGTGTAATGTGTAATGCATAACAACTCATAAAAGCTTTATTTTGACTCATATCTTAAAGGTGTGGACGCAGTTGCCATTCTATGGAGTTTTAAAATGAATTGGTGTCACCTAGCTCACTACTGCTTACGAATCCATTAATTTCTCCGTGTATCTAGCAACCAGTAGCATGGGTCTGGAAGAAGAACAAGTTAACACACATGATAACATCTTTTGTAGGGATGCGACTGCTCTAGCAAAGGCAACTAAAGAGAAGGAGAAGGCTCATCAGCTACTGACAGTCAGAGGAAACTCAGCTGTCAATTGTTAGGCGGATGGTGTTTGTGCCTCAATTAGTAAGGAAGACTATGGCAGCTTCACAGTTGTCTCCGGCACAAAAATCTCCACTGGTGTGTAGCACTGTTCCGTCTGCACTCAGCAGCCAACATGTCATCTGCGCTGGTGGATCTAGATGAAGTTTAGCATTTCTGTCTAGCTGAAGTCTCTTTGAGGGAGCAGATAATACCTGTGCTTCTTTAGACGGAAACTTCAAGGTTGCCTTTCCATCAAACCGGTGCTGTAGGTGCATGCGCTTTTGGCCTAGCAGCCTTCAAAGGTGGCATGCATCATTGTCTCGATTGCTGTTACAATTTCTTTGCAGCTGAACTCTTAAAGTCACTATTCAGGGAAGGCAGCATCCGTCTCCTCTCTTCTGTTTGAGCCAGAAGTTTCTTCTAGGACTCATAGTGATTTAAAGATGCAGCTTGCAGGATATTGTGCCACAATATTTGCATTCAGCCTGCTATATTTTGAGCCTAGATATATCAGCCATCTTAAATGGGGGTCTCAGCTCTGGCTCCTTCTACTTGACTGGAATCCTGACTTCAGCTGTGATAATCTGCAGGAATAAAAGAGAAAGTAACAAAAAATAACACTAGATTTTTTTTTAAAGACCAAAAACTCCATCAAAAACAAGACACAAAGATAGGAAAACTTTATTTTTCCATCTGTTCTCAAGATTGGAAAACAAAAAAAGATCTGGGGGACTGAAGAGACCACTGTGCACGGGAAGGGTCACGCATGCACATAACTTTTATACTTAGTAAGAAGCTCTGGAAGAGCTTTTCAGTCTCGGGTGTTGTCAGAATCGTCACCTGCTTAGGTGCCCGACTCAATCCTGTTTGTTGTCAATACATTCATGACTCTTCATGTTACTAGTCTTCAACTCCTCTATAGTACATGCTTTTAGGCATGCTGTGGACTGCCAGAAGAACACATTGATTCTGGAAGAGATCAAATCAGCTATGTCACTCGAAGCCCAAATGGTGAAGTTACGACTATCTTATTTTGGTCACACCATCAGAAGAGAGAAATCACTGGAGAAGGATATCATGTTTGGGAAGATCGAAGGAACCAGGCGAAGAGGGTGACCTGCAATCAGATGGCTGGCCACGTTGAAAACAACCATGGGGATGACGCTGGAGGACCTTTCCAGACTAGCACAAAGCAGATTTCTTTTTAGATTCGCAATCCATCAAGTCGCTAGGACTCGAGCACAAATCGATGGTACCTAACAACATAGTACCGAGCTTCACCACTCTCTCCTAGAGGCAAAGAGAATTGCTTTGATTTGTATACCTAAGTTAAATCTGCATATATTAGATACCTGTTGCATGCAAATCTATCTTGACAATCCTGCAAACCCGACTGGCTACATATACTTCCAGGTTAAGGACAGCTAAAAGGAGCAGTCTCAAAACAAGTGTAATGGATGCACACAATAGTTTTACCCTTGGAAGTAAGTAAGCAAAAATAGTGACAATTCATAACATGGGAGAAGCCTAGAGGTAGTGGTGAGCAAGCAAAATTTAAGCTGGAGACCGAGCAGACCATAGTTTTTACCATAGCAAGGGAATACAGAGATGGGGAGAGAAGTGAGTGACAGAGGTGGGAACAGAGCAAGAGCTGTACCTGAAAGATTCCCCAATCCCAGTTCATGCAGAGCTTAAAAAATGAATACAAAATAAATAAATTCACAGGCTATACAAGCAGTTCCACTTATTTTATTTTCTGTGGATTAATTTCCTTAAAGAATTTGTTGATCAGTAAACAAAACAAATTCTTCATCTCACCAGCAGCTTTTAGCCAATAATACAAAGGAAGGCCACAGCAACTTATGTTCAACAAATGTTCATAACCCAAAGAAATTATACAGATAACATTATTAATCAAGCAATGTTCAACCCTATAAAAATAATACAAAAGAAATGTTACATTCATTGTAGGAAGAAGTGTGTTTTACAATAAATTATGCTCTGACATATTAACATCAATTTACATGCGGATTATTTAGAACACAAGTCTGCTGAAGACTACTGAATCAACATTTCTTCTACTCCATTCGCGGACGTGTTCTCCTAACAGAAATAAAATTATACTACAGCATTAAAATTTACAGCCAACAGAAAATTTTAAACACAGGAAATTTTAGGGCCTGTTTTACAAAGCCGCACTAGCGGCTGCTGTGCGGTAACGACCCCGAAGCCCGTAGAGATTTAAAGGGCTTCGGGGCTGTTGCCGCACGGCAGCCGCTAACATGGCTTTGTAAAACAGGCCCTTAGTGTAAGACAGCATTTTCTTTCTCAATGTCAAACTCCTCCCCCTCCCCCCACCCTTTTTGGGAATTCTTTGTGAAAATATAGTTTACCACCATAAAGCAAAAGCTAGTCAGCAACAATCCCCCTATTTTTTTTTTCTTTTTTTAAACCATGTATTCCAGCCTATACCATGAGCATGAAACATGTAAAGCTGGTATAATACCCAGCAATTCCACATTATTAAGAATACTTGGATTATGTTTAAAGCTTTGGTAAGACCAACTTTATAGTATTCATTTTTAAAAAAATTTTCATGACCATCCTGTATAAAACAAAACATGAAGAGGCACGTTATATCATAAAAACAAAAAACAATTAATTGGTTATTACTTCCTGTATAGAAATCTGGAACAGCTGCATTTGATTTTATTAACAAAATATTCAACTTTCAAAATATGTTCTTTATTCAATATTTATATTTGATAGCGTTTACAGACTTAACACCCTATATGTACTAGTAATTCAGTTTTATGATACAAAAATGGAAGAACATAGAACCCCTGGGAATAAGAGAACTGGAGAAAGCCTTGCATCAGATAGAAAACCCCGTGCAGACAGTGAACATAAGAGTTATCTGCCAGCATAATAACCTATTATTTCATGGGCCAATCTGGAAAAACTACATTTATACAGGCTCTGATTATTACCATTTTATTGTTCTATAGGTGAATTCAATACATTTTTAAAAATTCAACCAAGGCAAACTCCCTTTCCTCTCTCTATTTATTTGTTGAGTTTTCTATACCGTTCTCCCAGGGGAGCTCTGATCGGTTTACGTGAATTTATTCAGGTACTCAAGCATTTTTCCCTGTCTGTCCCTGCGGGCTCACAATCTAACGTTCCTGAGGCTAGGATTTATTTCTCTAATATAAAGCTTAGAGGAGAGTGTGGTGCAGTGGTTAGCACCCAGAGGATGTGGGTTCAAATCCCAAACTGCTCCCTGTGACCCTGGGTAAGTCACTTAGGGCTCCTTTTACTAAGGTGCGCTAGCGTGTTTAGCGCACGCACAAAATTACCGCGCAGTACGCTTCTAGAATAACGCCACCTCAATGCTGGCGTTAAGGTCTAGCGCACGCGGCAATTTAGCGCGCGCTATTCCGCGCGTTAAAGCCCTAACGCACCTTAGTAAAAGGAACCCTTAATCCTCCACTGCCTCAGGTGCATTAGATAGATTGTGAGCCCACCGGAACAAATAGGGAAAATGCTTGAAGTACATGTGTGTAAACCGCTTTGAGTGTGGCTGTACAGTATAAGTACAAAAAGGCAGTATACAAGTCCCAATCCCTTTCCCTTTAATTTGTATGCACTTTGGCCTGCTGCAATGAGTGGCTTAAAAAAAAAACGGTCAAACACTGATTTATATTTCCAGATTGTGCTTGGGCTAAACTTCTTAACGTCACCAATTAATGGTCATGTTCATGGGGCAGAGAAGCAGGGAGGGTGTATGCCAGAGGTATCAAAGTCCCTCCTCGAGGGCTGCAATCCAGTCGGGTTTTCAGGATTTCCCCAAGGAATATGCATGAGATCTATTAGCATACAATGAAAGCAGTGCATGCAAATAGATCTCATGCATATTCATTGGGGAAATCTTGAAAACCCGACTGGATTGTGGCCCTCGAGGAGGGACTTTGACACCCCTGGTGTATGCTCATCATTCTTGTCCCTCAAACTGTCAACCACAAAAGCATTCGTGGAGAAGGCAGCTTTCCATTTACATTTTTTTTTTCACGCCTCAAGAAGAGAACCAGCTACTGGTGACAGCCACTTTAATTACTGACACAGACGATGTCTTCAGGAATGCAGGCCCTTTAAAGTATTCTTTTACAAAGGACTAAGGTTTATTAAAATGCACTACCACGTACATATGTTATTTACAACGCCCTCCCCTTTTGGACAACAGGATCTAATTCCTAACAACACACGTTAATGGCATTAGCATGCTTTCAGCATGGTGGTGCACTGCAGAAAACCTAACCAAGAAGCTTTGCTCTTGTTTTTGAGCAAGAGGCATCCATTGCTTACATGTAATCTAATACATATGGAAATAAAACAAAACATAACAGAAATAAGGTGATACCTTAATGTATTTTTGGATTAGATTTCAAAGGTAGCCCTTCTTCAGACCAGAAATGTAATCTAATGAAACCAATAGCTATTTTTAGCAGCTCAGGAACCAGGGTATTTGAGATCAATTAATCCTGCAAATAAACATCAAAATGTACATACGCTAATGCCACATTAATCCTGTTTTTGGTTCTGAACATTTTCAATACTAGTGTTTATTTTCTTGCTTCCCAACAACTGTTTTTTTTAAAAAAACTCCCTCTTCTTCAAAACCGCAATAGCGGCTGCTGCGTGGTTAATGGCCCTGAAGCGCATAGAGATTTAAAGGGCTTCGGGGCTGTTGCCGCGCGGCTTTGTAGAAGAGGAGGTAAATTTCATGCATGTCTCAAATTTTTTTTTTTTTTTTTTCAGTAAAAACCTTCCGAATGCCTGTCATTAAAATTACAAGAGACCTAAGGCTTCTACATACAATGCAATCAACTATGTTGCACTGATGTCAACTTCTGCCTGAAAAGAAGGAAATAAGAAATTTGCATTTAAGAAGCAGGAAATTCATACATTATCATGAATGTATAGCTAATAAAACTTCTTCCCTTAATTCTGCTTCAATTGAATCAGATATCATTTCATTAGTGTGTAGTCAAGAAGATACACAAACACTTTTAAAAACTGCATTTTGGCACATTGACAACTCCCCTCCTCTCTTCCCACAATAAAGCTCCTCCCTTCCTAAAATAAAGCTCCTCCCTTCCCACAATAAAGCTCCTCCCTTCCCACAATAAACCACTAGTTCTGTTTTCCTTCCCAGGCAGTAGAGCGCTCAGATTTAATTTGGAACCACAAATATATTTCCAGTTAATTAGCATTTAAGGAATAATTTTCTTGAAAAACCAATATATAAAACAAACTAAAAAAACTGAATTTTAAAAAGCAAGTTTACAGTTTTTGCATAGTTAATTAGAAAAGAGACAATTCCATTTACAATTGATTATATTGCTAAACATTAAGGTGCCTTTGAATTGCAAACACAATCATTCAAGTCACTGTAAAGTATGAGAACACGTCTGTGTATTTTGGCTAAGTACTATGGGTCAGATGTGCGAAACATTTTCACTTTAGTACCAAGGGAGATAAAACTTAGTACACACGACTTTGGTCTTAGACTTTTGTCCACAATGGGCTTTAATCTACTTTATTTCATCTTTTAACTTTGTGATCCCATAGCTCAACATTGGTCCTTGGCAAACGTATTCTCAGATGCTTGGCACCATGATCAAAACCTGGCATCAGTGACTGCTGGTATTTTCCTACATTTAACATAGCATATTCTCATTGGAGGTGATACAACAAATTGATAGGTGTTTACAATCGGGGGCTGTGGCTCTAACAGTGGCCAGCATAAAGTTGTATCTGTCATCACGTTTCTATCTTTTTTTACAGAAAGGGTGATAAATGCATGGAACAGTCTCCCAGATGAGGTGGTGGAGACAGAGACTATGTCTGAATTCAAAAGGGCCTGGGATAGGCAAGTGGGATCTCTCGGAGATAATGGTTACTGCAGATAGGCAGACTAGATGGGCCATTTGGCCTTTATCTGCTATCATGTTTCTTTTGTTTTTTTTTTAAGGTACGAGTTTAGTCTTTTTAAGAGGGAAAAGCAAGTGGGCGAAGTTACCTTTATGTTAACTGTCCCTGCTCATTTTTAACTAAAATCACAAGCAATTCAGTCACACTGCCAGAATTTATCTACTACTTAAAGGCCCAGAGGGATATCAGATTACCTTCCAAGTAACATAACTCTTGAATATTAAATGTTATTGAAATATAATATGAGGTTCTTTTGATTTTCAGCTTCCCCACTCGCCTTGATAAAGAGAGCGAAACGCGTTGGCGGTCGAGGGGATCTTATACTATGGCTGAAAGTTGAAAGCTAAGTACATTTAAGAAGAAAAGAACAGAAGATAACAAGTTATATAAAAGTATTAAGATATAAATGAAAACTTAACATGAAAAGTAAAAATTAAGAAAATATTATAATAGAGGTTCCTTCGGGAAATATGAGGAAGTAACCCTCCTGAGTTATGTTACTTGGAGGGTAATCTGATATCCCTCTGGGCCTATAAGTAGTAGATAAATTTTGGCAGTGTGACTGAATTGCTTGTGATTTTAGTTTAACGTGGAAAAAGAAGAGAAGAAGATATAGGATGACTCAAATGCCTGCTCATTTTTAACATATTAATTGATTGCAGTTCTCCGATCTGTTGCAGGAGAGCACCAGCCAATCCGTTCTTCAGGATAGCCTTAATATGCATGAGATGAACTGGCATGCGAGGGAGAGAGGGTGTATACAAGGATCTCTCATTCGTATTCAATGCAGTTATCATGAAGATCTAACTGGCTGACGCTGCCCAGGTTCTGAGAGCCACAGCAGTTAAGTAGTTCTGGGAAAGCAATTTGTTTGGCCGTTAAAGTCTATGCCAAAGGTCCTTTCATGGAATATGGCATCTTATTCATCATTAAATGACTATCATGCATGGCCGAAGGGAAATTTTCATTAAGACACTGGCTCAAAAAACCTTTAGCTGATTTCTTACTCTACGGTGATAGGTGCATATTCAGAGTTCGTGTGGCACATCACATTAGATTTTACTGATTTCTTTCATCATAATCTGAGTTACAGAATGGATAGTACTGATCTCCATTTTGGCAAGTCAGAAAAAGCTGCTTCTTCAGAATTCTGGCATATGCTCAGCTTAGACTGGAAGCCGATGCATCTCCTCTCAGGCAGTACGGAATAGCTGGATGGACCACATGAACTGAAGCCTAGTTCTGGTCAAATAAGTGCATTGACAAATTAAAGGCAGGAATTACATATCGAAGCAGAATTACACATCTGTATGCACATCTGTTTCTCAACATAAGCACTTTTTCCTCTAAATAATGAGCAGAGAAGAAATCCCCAGCTGTTAATTTCTTTAATTCCTCTTACTCCATGCCACTCCCTTACAATTGATTATTACAAAGATCTGATTCTGTAGTCTACAGCTTGGAACAGAACATTGTTTTTTTGTATGCTCCTTCCAAAGTTGCATACTACAAAATAAAACTGCATCTTTGCATTCATTTTAGAGGAGTATTTCTAGCAGAACCTAAGGGCTCCTTTTACTAAGTTGCGCTAGCGGTTTTAGCACGCGCTTAGCGCGCTCTGCATTGCTGTGCGCGCTAGACGCTAACGCCAGCATTGAGCTGGTATTAGTTCTTGGCGTATAGCACACCTTAGTAAAAGGGGCCTAAATGTTTAGAACACATTTTTGTTTTTATTATTCATAATAGGTTAGGCATGCATACACCATAAGGCAGTGTCTCAAAAACTTTTTTAGCTGTGGCACACTAAATGGAGCAAATGTTGCTCGTGGCACATTATAATTGAAATTACAAAAATTGCGAAACAAAAAATTAAGGGCTCCTTTTACAAAGGTGCGTCAGGGCCTCAACATGCGGAATAACGCAAGCTAAAATGCTGCGCAAGCTAGCCGCTACCGCCTCCTCTTGAGCAGGCGGTAGTTTTTCGGGTAGCGCACGCTAATCCGGTGTGTGCGCTAAAAACGCTAGCGCACCTTTGTAAAAAGAGCCCTAAATTTGAGAGTTAATTGTTTAAAGTTCTTTAAGCTATGTATTGATAATTGTAACAACGGTAAAACTAAAGTAGATAGAATAGAATTGCTAATCAATGCGATGGATGTGCTTGTTTTTGAGTGCAAATTAACTCAAAACATGGCTCGATAGTTGACAAACAAACATGCATTTCATCATCCACCATCTGAAGTTCTCTCTCTTTTTTTAAAATTTAATTTCCGTCAGAGCTGAAAATTCAAGTTTGCAAAAATAAGAAGATCCAAATGGTATCAAAGCCTTGATTGCTTTGTTGCTCAAGTTAGGATAACTACTGCATGAAAAATAAAAATTAAATTACTTGCCGTTAGTTTTCAAGGACCAATCATGTCAAAGAATGATGCTTATCTGGGTGGTTGTATCTTTACACGCACAGACGCTCATAACATTGACATACTCTTGCATATGCAACATACATGTCATTTATTCTAGTGTATACTTATGAAGGGAATTTTTTTAAATAAAGTAAAATTTTGGAATCTTTCATGGCACACTTGGAATCCCTTTGGGGAACATCAATGTGCCTTGGCACACAGTTTGAGAGACACTACCATAAGGCAATACATGTCTCAACCAAGGTGGTTTAATGCTTTTGCCTTCTTCCTGTTCTCCTTCTCAGTTTTGTTCCATCTTACTGATAGTCCTCAAGTGTCATCGCCTGTAACCCACCAACTCCTATGGCTATGATCAGATGTTGCGCTCTTTCAAAAGGATGTGTGCTAATATTATACCCTCACCACCCACACGAGTTTAATTTATGCTAGCTAAATTTCAGAAATAATTCCCTTTGGAAAATTATCTTCAAAAGTCCTAATGGTAAAAGAACCATACCCAACTACTTTGTAACTAACCCTCCCCCCTTTTACTAAACTGCAATAGCGGTTATTAGCGCAGGGAGCCACGCTGAATGCTTCGGGCTGCTCCCGACGCTCAGAATTCCTATGAGCATGGCGGAGCATTTAGCGCGGCTCCCTGAGCTAATAACTGCTATCGTGGTTTAGTAAAAGGGGGGTACATGAACTACTTAAAATTGCCCTATATAATCGGTGGCATAGAGAGAAAATCAAATCGTTAACTGTCTTAATTTTAAATACCTATTTCTCTATAGACAGTACTCTTTGAGGACAGTAGATATCGTGGTAAAATCATTTTTTGCATTCACATCAATGTATTTTTAAAGTGACAACAGTAAGATTTGCATTTAAACCAAAAAGACTTGTTTTTAGCGCTTCACTTATGTATTTTACTGCTCGCATAAATACAGGCTCTAATTTTAGTTTTGGGAAATGATGATAAAACCCCAGGCTGCAAAAAGGAACCACTGTATGGTCTGTGACATCAACCGACTCCAATGCAGGAAAAAAGTACACTTTTGATGGTCTTGGGTGTGGACTAATTTGTCCTGTTAAATTAGTTCTGAGCATTAGCATAGTCATTTAACAGAGACAGCAAAGGAAACATTTGTTCTGCTATGTGCTTAAAGGTGTACACTGTCCTCTCCTCCTGCCCCCAGCCTCTCCACCACTTAATTTTAGCTCTGGGAAGACTGAACTGAGTCTTAGAATTTCCTATGAGGCAGTTCCCAGATAACTAAGTACCAACAGGCTTCCTTTGCTCTTCAGAGCCTCACTATGAATGAATCGCAAATAAAGGGAATGAGACTATCCAGCAGCCCAAATCAATATTTCTCCCTAGATCTATAATGTACATTAAATCCATGAGCCAATATAGAAAACTACCATAGATGGAAGCACCCAGTCAGCTTGATATCTGCATTCAACTTTCTTGGTGCCCAATGAGGAAAAAAAGTTTTGCATGGAAGCAAAACCTCATGTTAGATACCAGCACACAGTATATTAAAATGGAGGCAATTAGCTATTCCGTCCCAATGCAGAGAACTGATGCAGAAGACTTTCAGGTGAGGACAACACAGGAACCTGAACGCCAGGGTCTGAGGAGGTGTTAAAAAGTTAGCTCACTCTTTTACTGCAGTTGCATTGTAGCGGAATAACTAACAGCCCCCCCCCCCCCCCGGACCCCAAAGCCCCACTCCAGAAAGCCTGTACCAATGCCCCAATTTCTTACCTTCTGGCCTCCCCCTTAAAATAGTTCCTTTGTGCCTGGAAAACCAAATGAAGGAAAATAAACTCCACCCATTCATGCCCCCAATGTATAATTCAAGCTAGAACATCCTTATTCCAAAGCTATTCTGCGGTTTATGCTTAGACACAATCATTTTCTCTTACACACAGCATCCACCGTATATATCTTTTGAGAGCTTTCTATATCTGAGTCAGTTTTTAAATAATACCTTTGCTCTATACCAGTGGTCTCAAACTCGCGGCCCGGGGGCCACATGCGGCCCGCCAGGTACTATTTTGAGGCCCTCGGTATGTTTATCATAATCACAAAAGTAAAATAAAATAGTTTCTTGATCATGTCTCTTCAGCTATAAATTACAATATTATTATTAAGACTTAGCCAAAAGGAAAGATTTATAAACTATAAAGAGTTTTTACCTCATGCAAAATTGTCATTTCTTTAATAAGACATTAACTATTTTTTCTGAGGTCTTCCAAGTACCTACAAACCCAAAATGTGGCCCTGCAAAGGGTTTGAGTTTGAGACCACTGCTCTATACCATATGATGTCTTGAAGAAATTAACACTAGTTACAAATACAGAATCACCTAACATATAAGCAAAAAGAAAAGATAAATTTTGAATAAATTAATATAATAAAATTATTTTAAGATTGTTTAGATATCTTCAGTTTTGAAATGAAATCGAGACCACTGTGCTTTAAAGGGTGTATTTTTTTTCCCTATTGCGCAGTCTCTGCTTTTTTACAATATATGAATTAAAACTGTTCAGATAAAGTCTGTGTATATAGCTTATACAACACATGTTTTTTGCTGCTAAACACTGCCACAGGCCTGTCTGCATAGAGAAAATGGGAAGCAGCAGGGTAAGAGATTCATCGTAGCATCATGGATCAAGGAGATCAAATCTACCTCGAACCCTTTGTATTTAAAATATATTAACATATAGCCAATGGAGAAACAAGGGGGGTGGAAAGATAAATAATGCTGATTTGCATCAAATTAAGGTGGAGGAAGACGATAATTAATATGAATTATTTAAACCCTGAGTCATGTCTGAACAATCAAAGAGGCCTAGAAGAGAACAGAAGAGGTAGAGAACACCAGAAGCAATTCTGAGTTTTGCTGCCACCAGTCCTTCTCTCCATGGCAAGGAACAGCTGAGTTTGCATTTATTTTTCATCTTAATAAATGTCTGTTAGGAAAGCTAACATGATTACCTCCAGATTTATGGTAGTGGTGGAGGGTAGGTCTTTCCAGCTCTTACAAGTCTCTCTATGGCTTAACCTTTGCCATTCTACCCTTGTTGAATGTGAAAAACCTTCTGTAAAAGCAACATGACTAATGTTCGTTGTTTTCATTGTCCATTGATCCCTCTGTATTTTCAAAGCGCTGACCATTAACACTGCAACTGCAGTGTTTTCTTGGACAAGATGTGTTTTAAGGCAATATTAAGCTGAAGGATATGTTTTAGTGTGGTAATGATCTTTTTTTTTGGGCGGGTGTGTGCATATACACGATACATACAATTACAAACACAGACATATGCCTATATACACTATACACACACACATATATATATATATATATATATATATATACACACACATTTGTATATACATGACTTAGTGATCTTCCACAGAAAATTTAAAGTGCCACAGTTCAGAGGTGCTCGTCCATTTTTCTATGGTGTTCTTCTTAAGGAAATCGGCAGGTTCTTTACAGCAATGATGTGCAAGCCCATTGATTTAGAACCAGTGTTTTCAGTTTCTTGGTAAAGGAAGTGGGGTTGCAGCATCAGTCCACTTGGATATGTAGAATTAGAGCATGAAGCAGTGAACTGTCCCACAGCTGCACTAACTGGAATCCAGGGGTTGAACTAAGCCTTCTTTGTAAACCCGAAGAATAGCTTCACAAACAAACTTGTACTGGCTCTGTAAAAAGACAAAGCTGCTGTTAGTGATCAATCTCTGTTATTTAATCCTCATTTTAAGGTAATTAAACTATTTAAAACATCAAATACGGGAAAACAAACTGACCATTTGCCTTTTCCCTTTGACAGCACTGCTCGGGAGACTAAAGGCCCACTTCCTGAATTTGTTAGCACATTATCATTGAAAGGAAGTTTTATTTATTTTTTTTTCATTTTATTGGTATTCAAGAGAAAATGTTTATTGCTCTGAAAGAAACTCAAAAGCATGAAGGATGATGCAGATTTTTAAACACTGAGGCCTGAATAATCTCCTTAGAGGAGTTCCCCAGGGATCTTGTTTGTCTCCTTTGCTTTTTAATTTAAGTCTGGTACTACTGGTTAAACTGTTGGAAAGTATGGATGTGAACTTCCACTTTTTTGCCAAAGATGTTCAGCTGATCATTTTTATGAATGATAACCAGTATGAGGTATTCTCTGAGTGTAATCAAAAACTGGACTTTATATGAGGGCTTTGTTACAATGAGTAAATTCTTAATGCTGAGAAATCTCCAGCGATGTGGTTATCACAAAAATCAAATCCTCTTGTTGTGAAGGCTGCTAGTCAAGGAAAACAACTTTCACCAAATGATACTATTTCTCTGGGATTTCAATGTGATAATCAGTTAAAACTGATTTTGTATATTAATAAAGTGGTCAATTGAAACCACCTTTAGATAAATCAAATTTGGTTAAGATTGTGCCTAGACTGGATGGTATACATCCCTGAGTACTGATGAAACATGTAAAATGAACTTGTAGAGCTATTGTAATTTATAATTTATCTTTAAAATCCAGTGTGGTACCATTAGACTGGAGAGTGGCTAATGTAACAACAATTTTTAAAAAGGGGGATCGGTTGCTGCAGGCTTCCTTTCTTTTTGGTTTTTTTTCTCTTCTTTTCTCCTTTTTCTTTTGAGGGGGGACTTCTTACAGTAGTTCCATGGGCCACAAGAGTAAGGGCCTTTGGGATCTTAGTGACCTATTGGTCATTTTTTGTGCGTTTATCGGGGGAAGGAGGGGAGTTGGGGCTTGGGGGTTTTTGCTGGACGGATGGGGTTGGGGAGATGAGGGGAGGGTGGGGATTGCTGCTTCTGTTTTATTGTCTATTCAAATACGTTGTGTTGTTGGATGCTGGTTCTTTTGATTTTGTTCTGTTCCTTGCTGTCTATTGCTTGACATTCTCAATAAAAAAGATTTGAACATAAAAAAAGGGTTCCAGAGGTGATATGGGAAATTAAAGAGCCATGTGTCCGAAGTCAGTACAGGGCAAAATGGTAAAGACTATTATAAAGAACAAAATTACAGATCATAAATACAGTCAAACCTCAGTTTGCGAGTAACCTGGTTTGCGAGTGTTTTGCAAGATGAGCAAAACATTCTTGCAAACCGAGTGTTGACTCGATTTGCGAGCACCCCCCCCCCCGATAACCGGCATTGCTCCCCCCGCTTGCAAAGGCCCCCCCCGCGTGAACCGGCACCCTCTCCCGAACAACTTGAACTTACCCCCCCCCCCCGTCTGACACCGGCATGCAGCCCACAGGACGTGCCGGTGCCAGAATCTTGGCGAGAGGGAGAATTAGAAGGCCTTGAGCATGCGCAGATGCATGCTCAAGGCCGGCAGAGGCAGTAAGATCTTCTAGCGGCACCGGCACGTCCTGTGGGCTGTGTGCCGGTGCCAGACGGGGGGGGGGGGGGGAGGTAAGTTCAAGTTGTTCGGGCGGGGTGTGCCTGTTCGTGGGGGGGGGAGCAGCGCCGCTGGCCTCGGGGTGGGGGGGGGGTTTGGCAACGTATCAAAGCGAGTTTCCATTATTTCCTATGGGGAAACTCGCTTTGATATATGAGTATTTTGGTTTACGAGCATGCTTCAGGAACGAATTATGCTCGTAAATCAAGGTATCACTGTATAAGCATAGATTACTACTATTTATTACTTCTATAATGCTGAAAGATGTATGCAGCGCTGTACATTTTGATATTTAATAGATGGTCCCTGATCGGAAGAGCTTACAATCTAACTTGGGCATCCATAAGCAATCTTAAATAAGTGCGCGACAGACCGCATCCACAGAAGCCTATTCTATTCCTATGGGCTTTGCTGCATTTAAAAAAGTAAATGACAGCAGATAAAGACCTCAGCGGTCCATCCTGTCTGCCCTGTAATTACATGCTTTACAATTTCATGATGAAATTATATTGTATTTTTTTAATGTTTATTAAAAATTTGATATCCTGCCGAAGCTTATGACAGTTCTCAGCGGTTAACATTAGGAGAGAACATAATTAAATAAAGGAACTCCATAATGTACAGAAAAGACCTAATCAAACATCCAGCAACAAAGTACACTACTTCACATGAAAAAAACAAAACAAAAACAACCCACTGTACATAGGGTGCCTGCATAGCATATCAATAAATATGATCATTTTGTGAAATACCTGAGCCTTAGGCCTTAGAAGTCCACCTGGTACTGTCCTTAGGTTCCAACTACTGGAGCCACTCCAGCCTATCCAAACCATCTCCTTTGCAGGATTCAGACCTTGAAATTTTGCCCATTCATATTCTAATTAGAGACCCCCTGAATTCATCCCACGCTTTTACTGCCGGAGAAATCGATACCACAGCTTTGTAAAAGGAGCCCTTGGCGTGGTGGTCCCAAAGACGTAACTTAGGGTCAAAGCATAATGATAGTAGTGTCTGCTATGAACGGACACACAGACTGCTTTGACCCTTCTTTCCATGAAGAAGGGTCAAAGCTACTACTTACGGATGTTTGCACCATCATAGCACGCTGGTCTCTCATTTTTCGCACAATGTCCAGAGGATACACAGGCTGGTTTCTTTCAATTAAGCACATAGCTGTTTCCATAGTGACTAGCACACCGGTGCGACCTATTCCAGCACTGCAAAACAGAAAATACATTATGAAAGAATTTGATGAAGGCAAACAACATGCCACCAGCAGGCATTATAATGTATTCATAAGCACGCCATTCTCAGCACTTAAGGGCAAAAGGAAAAGTTGTTAAAGATGAGACTACACTTCAAAAACGTACGCCTAGTGCTGCTATAGCCAAGACCCATTTATAAGGTGAGCATTTTATGTTAAAAGTCGAATATAGAAAGCAAACAGATGAAACAACAATTTGCCAGTGTCCTTACCACCGATATTAAACATGGATATTCAATACAGACTAGCAGTATATTCAAAAGATTTACTAAACAGCATAACATCAACATTCACATTCCTGAATTCTGCTTACTCTATAAAATAACTCAAAACAACTAAGATTAAAATGTGGCAAATAACTGGCTGCAGTTTATTACTCAAGACAAATATATATTAAAACAACATCAAACACTTATAGAGGCTGATCAAATTTTGGCTTCGGTGCTGAAACTGGCCCCAAATCCATTTTCTGCCTGGTTTTGGTCTCAGCTGAAAATTTGTGCATTATCCCATGTGTCCCTTCCTTCCCCCCCAAACCGGAGTTGCCTCTTCCCCTGCCCACCTGTAGGTGCCCCCTTCAGGCCTATCTTACAATCCCTGGCAGTCTAAGAGGCCCAAATGAAACAATCTTGGCAACAATCTTGGTTAGGTAAATGTATTCAGCAAACTATGCTATCCTATTGCAGTTTTCGGAAATTAATTAAGATCACTTAGTTCGATAAGTTTATTACTTAGTGAGTTTTATTATTGAAATTCTATTTTACAAATATTTGTATTTTTTTTACTGTATTATTGTATTTCGCTGATTGTCCAGCTTTTTTTAGTGTAAACCGCCTAGAACTTTTGGTTATGGCGGTATAAAAGAATAAAGTTATTATTATATAACCAATATGTAATATTTGAACTGACAGTATTATCTCAAGCCTGTGAGCTCTAGTTAGGTTTAAAAAAACAGACGCAATCACAAGCACAATGAAAGCTGAGGCTTAAAGAGGGACACCCATACAATTAACTAGACAATATTGCTGTTAAGGATTCTTCTGGTTGTCTCTTACTTGTGCATTGGGGTCACCATTATCAGTTTTCATACAGAAAGATAATCAGTCAGTGGGAACGTCCATTTCTTTTTCAGAGGAGAAAGCCCTTAGTTTACCTTTAGTAATTCTGTGTCGCTCCTACCCATGTTGTCTCTGCCCAGAAAATGGCTGCCATTACCTCTAGTGGCAATTTTTCACTCCAAATGTGCCACAAAGTCAGCCACTGTAAAAGCACTGTAGCTTTTGGTTTCAGTTTTCATTAGCTGAGGTCTGTCTATATGTGCGGTGGCTATTTTGTTTAGAGGTAAAATACGGTCTTTCATTATTTCAATTATTATATCTATTGTGGCTTCGATACTATGTGGGTGATTCTAAATAATTTCCAGGCTTTGTTGGGTACGAAGAAGATACAGCACTTTAATTAAACTTGTGACGTGCAGAAGCTAGATTCTATGAGCAAGGTTCCTGCACAAATACTGATCAAGCATACAGTATCAGAAGGGAAATTATATTACAATGAAATTAAGTTTATTGCTAGAACATATGTGTGTGTGTCTGTCTTTTTTTCTCTCTCTCTCCTTAGCCGCTTTCTTTCTTTCTGCCTTTCTTTTTCCTTGGCTGTCCATCACCACCCCTTGCCTGCTCCCCCTGTCCATTTTCCCTTCCTTTTACCTCCACTGTGTCCACCACCACCCCTTCACTGCTCTCCTTATGCAGCAGCAGCCCTTCTCCCTTTGTTTTACCTCCCCCCTGTCCAGCAGCACCTCTTTCCTTCTCCCCCTGTCCAACATTAGTCCTCCGTTATTTTTTCTTCACCTCCCCTGTCCATCAGCATCTCTTTCCTTCTCCCCCTGTCCAGCAGTAGGCATCCCTTCCTTTTTTATCCTCCCTCCTCCTTCTTATCCCTATGATACTCTTACCTTGCTCTGCCCCTGATCAGAGGTTCCCGACAGCTGCCCAGTTGCACCCATTGGAAAAGTTCACACTGCCGCATCCCGCACCCCTCCTGACGCGGCTCCCGCTGTCCTTTCTGTCTATCTCTGTCCCTGGCCCCCTTTGCCTGTCTGTCTTTCTGTGTATCTCCCTGACCCTGTGTCTTTCTTCTTTCCTTTCTGTCTCCCTTCCTCCCTCTGTCTGTCTGTCCAAAGCAGCATTCCATCCCCCTCCCCCCACACCAGTTCCCTGTGCACCTGCCCCTGTGTCTTTCTTATTTTCTTTGTGTTTCCCTTCCTCTCTCTGTCTGTCCAAAGCAGCATTCCATCCCCCTCCATTTCCCTCCCCCCACACCAGTTCCCTGAGCACCTGCCCCTGTGTATTTCTTATTTTCTTTGTGTTTCCCTTCCTCTCTCTGTCTGTCTGTCCGTCCAAAGCAGCATTCCCTTCCCCTCCCCCCCCCACCAGTTCCCTGTGCAGCAGCATTAGCGTTTCCTCTACCCGCCCCTGTCCCTTCCCCTTCCCGCGGGCCGGACTACAAAGGTGGTGATTCCAGCAGCGCTTTTATCAGTCTCCACACGCTGCTTCGGGCCCTTCTGCCCTGATTTACTCTGGCACGTCCCTGATGACATCATCAGAGACGCGGCAGAGCAAATCAGGGCAGTAGAAGGGCCCGAAGCAGCGTGTGGAGACTGATGTACAAGCTGCTTGAATCGCCATTCGGACCCGCGGGAAGAGAAGGGGGTGGGCGGCAAAGGAGAAACGGAGATCGGCGGCGGCGACAGGAGAAACGGATAACGTCGTCTGGCTGCGGTCCGGCTTGTGGAGGCGATCGGGTGGTGACGTTTTCGCGCGCATGCGCACTCCTTCGGCCACAGACCTACAGCGCACGGAACACGAAAATAGGACTGCGCATGCGCGAGTTAGCCTTTTATTATATAGGATGAAATGAAGTTTATATGTTAGAAAACAATTTGAAAAAAGCATTGCTCTTGATTGCAATTTTTTCAGAGTATATACCCTTCACATTCACTGACATCAATGTGGTTTTTTTATTCTGAATTGTGCATCAGGCTGGTATAATGCCTGGAGTGTAGACCACTGTCTGGACTTCTTTATCCTGTTGTCCTTAATCAGTTTTATAACTAAATGCAAAATAGGAAACATCTCAATGCTACTTTCTCTTGTTACTTGCGCACAAGCTTGGGTAAGCATAAAAAACTGATATCATGATGTTTTTCACTGTCCTGTGTCAGAGGATATTCAACTACATTCGCATTGACTTGGGAACCTAAACTTGCCAGACTTGATGAAATCCTTGTTAAAATGGCTCTTCTGGTTGTCAGCCTGCGCTTGCAGTTCTGAGGACTGGAGGGTTTAAGCAGAGTGCTGCCGACTGCACGCTCTGATAATCCTTAGTAGATCTTTCTGGTTAAAATTCTGTTTTCAGTTTCTACCTAAACCAGGTGATAAGTTTACCAGCTTCAGTTGACCTCAACTTCAAAAACACTCCCACAACATACCTTTCCCAAGTGTAGCCTTTTCTCTACCCACATTTCACTAGTTAGTCACTAACCAGCTTCTTTCTGAAAATACATTTCCATGTAATTTACCTCATCACTCTGCAGAATCTGCAGTGATGCAGGGTCATACTTACAATTTAGAAAGCTGTTGAAGACACAACTGTTTCTGGAGGCTTTTTTTAAACTACCTGGTAGATTTATTTTATTTTTTCACCTTCAAGTGTGCCTGCATATCACCTGCTTGTTTCTGGAGAAAAGGCAGCATCTTGTATTGCAGTGAACACTAGAGCATTAATACACCTATTATAAAACTGAAGAAGCCAGATTAGTACAGATCGATCCCGCACAATCAGTGCTAACAGAGAACCATGTATTTCAAACACACACAGTATAGAAACACCTTCACCCAGTATGGGATAAGTATCACAAATTAAAAAGAGAAATATATAGACAAAAGTTAAACTGAACCACCAAGAAGCCAGCCTGCATACAGTGCAACACCACAGAAACAGTAATGCATGTCCCTATTATTGTGCAAAATATAAAAATAGAAGATGTAAATTAAAAAAAAATGAGAAATAACATTCGTCACTTTACAAATTAACAAATTCTTCCTTACTTCCACTTTTGTGGAGAGGGACCACATCTGCCCTTCTCCAGTCCTCCGGTACTACGCCCGACTCTAGAGACGCATTGAAAAGGTTAGTCAGAGGAGCTACCAGAACTTCCTAAGTTTCTTCAGCACCCTAGGATGTACATCCAGCCCCATTGCTTTGTCTACCTTTATTTTAGCTAGCTCCTCATGAACACAACCCTCTGAAAATCAATCAGGGTCTATTACTCCTCCATCCCTATTCACATTTGTCTTCTGCGGTCCTGCTCCCGGCGCTTCAGCCGTGAACACAGAACAGAAATATTTGTTAAGCAATTCGGCCTTTTCTTTATCAGCTTCTACATATTCCTCCCCTTCACCTTTGAGTCTCACAATGCCACTTTTGCACTTCTTCCTATCACTAATATATTTAAAAAATGTCTTGATTCTCCCAGTTTTAACATCAGCTATTTTTTCTTCCATTTGCATCTTTGCTTTCCTGATTACACGACCAGCCTCTTAACTTTTCCAGATATTTTTGCCTGTCTTCCTCTTTCTGCGATCTTTTGTAGTTTATGAAAGCTAACCTCTTATCCCTTACCTTCTCAGCTACTACTTTTGAGAACCAACGTGGTCTTCTTTTCTTCTTACGTTTACTTACTTGCCTCACAAAAACATTTGTCGCCCTTACAATCGCTCCTTTCAGTTTTGCCCACCACATTTTCACTCCTTCCAGACGTTCCCACCCAAACAATTCCTTGACGTAAACCCTCATCCAAACAAAGTTAGTTTTTTTAAAAGTCTAGAACCTTTGCTTTTGAATGAGCCCTCTCTATACCCATCTTAATATTAAACCGTACCATGCAGTGATCACTGGATGCCAGATGATCACCCACTGTAAGCACTAAGTCCAGTATGACCCCATCCATAGTAACATAGTAACATAGTAGATGACGGCAGATAAAGACCCGAATGGTCCATCCAGTCTGCCCAACCTGATTTAATTAAATTTTTTTTTTTAAATTTAATTAAATTTTTTTTCTTCTTAGCTATTTCTGGGTGAGAATCCAAAGCTTTACCCGGTACTATGCTTGGGTTCCAACTGCCGAAATCTCTGTTCAGACTTACTCCAGCCCATCTACACCCTCCCAGCCATTGAAGCCCTCCCCTGCCCATCCTCCACCAAACGGCCATACACAGA
Organism: Geotrypetes seraphini; assembly: GCF_902459505.1. Taxonomy (NCBI): domain Eukaryota; kingdom Metazoa; phylum Chordata; class Amphibia; order Gymnophiona; family Dermophiidae; genus Geotrypetes; species Geotrypetes seraphini. The sequence continues at coordinate 375,534,881 of NC_047085.1, forward strand.
CACAGACCGTACAAGTCTGCCCAGTAACTGGCCTAGTTCAATATTTAATATTATTTTCTGATTCTAAATCTTCTGTGTTCATCCCACGCTTCTTTGAACTCAGTCACAGTTTTACTCTCCACCACCTCTCTCGGGAGTGCATTCCAGGCATCCACCACCCTCTCCGTAAAGTAGAATTTCCTAACATTGCCCCTGAATCTACCACCCCTCAACCTCAAATTATGTCCTCTGGTTTTACTATTTTCCTTTCTCTGGAAAAGATTTTGTTCTACATTAATACCCTTTAAGTATTTGAACATCTGAATCATATCTCCCCTGTCTCTCCTTTCCTCTAGGGTATACATATTCAGGGCTTCCAGTCTCTCCTCATACGTCTTCTGGCGCAAGCCTCCTATCATTTTCGTCGCCCTCCTCTGGACCGCCTCAAGTCTTCTTACGTCTTTTGCCAGATACAGTCTCCAAAACTGAACACAATACTCCAAGTGGGGCCTCACCAATGACCTGTACAGGGGCATCAACACCTGGTTTCCATTACCAACCTTGTAGAGAATCCAGAATCTCCCTATTTCTAGAAGACCCCGCAATAGGGATACCCCAATCAAAATCTGGCATGTTAAAATCACTTATTAAGCAAGACTTCCCCTTTTTTAGATCTATTCTGAATGTCTACTATTAAATCTCTATCTACTTCTTCCATCTCTGAAGGAGGCCTTTATATCACACCAATGTAAATATATTCACCATTCCCTCTTTCCAAATTGATCCACAATGCATCTTCCTTGCCCTGCAGATCCTGCAATTGTGTGGCTTTAATATGATCTTTAACATATAACGCTACTCCCCCTCCTTTTCTTCCTACCTTTCTTTCCTGAACAGATTATAGCCCGGTATAACTACATCCCAGTCATGGTTCTCCATGAACCACGTCTCCATGATTGCCACTATATCCAACCCCTCTTCTTCCATCACAGCTTCTAGATCCAGAATCTTGTTTCCCATACTGTGAGCATTAGTATATACTGCTTTCCAGACATTGCCCCCTTTTCCCATCTGTGTAGAGGTATTCAGTGATTTACTTATACTTCCACAATCATCTGCTCTCTCTTTTTCCCTCCACCCCAATTCCCTCCAGTATCCTGCTCCTTCCCTCTATCTCCCTCTACCTTACTTCTATCAGTATCTGTCTCAGTTCCATCCAGTATACTGCCCCCTTCTCTCTCTCCCTCCACCACCCTTCCATTCAGTATCCTGCTCCCTTCTTTCTCTCTCCACCCCAATTCCAGCCAGTATTCTGCCCCCTCACCTCCCCAATCTCTGCTGCTTTCCCAAACCAGCAGTAGTGGTAGTAAACTTAAATGCAGTCATTGTGGGACCTTCATGCACACTCCCATGGCTGCAGGCTCTGCTTCGGAACAAGTAAGTGACAAAGTGACATTGGAGGCAGCTGGACTGGCAGTTGTGGGAGAAGGGGGTTGCCGAAGGTTCCATGATGGCTGCATTTAAGTTTACTACTGCTGCTGCTAGTTCAGAAAAGCAGCAGAGAAGGACAGGAGGTCCCGGTGTGCCTGCTGCATGCACCTCCATAGGGCTTGCACCTGGGGCAGACAACCCTCCTTGGTACATCACTTAAAGGAGGGCACCTATACCTACATACTTTTGGTTTTAGAGCCAAGTTAATTTTCATATTTGGTTATTTCAATAGACATGTGGAAAATATTATGATTGCCAGCTGTTTATGCTTACCCAAACTGTGCACAAGTAACAAGAGAATGTAACATTGAGATGTTTCCCATTTTGTATTTAATTATAAAACTGAATACGGACAACAGGATAAAGGAGTCTAGACACTAGCTTATACTCCAGACATTATACCAGTCTAATGTACAATCCAGAATCAAAACGCACATTGACACTCCCACTTTCTCCTTCTCTTCTCAAAACATGTAACTTTTCCCCTCCTTTCCCTTTTCCCCTCACTTTCATGTCTGTCCAGTTATGTTTTTGATGTCCACTCATCATCTTTAAATATTTATGACTTTTTTCTCTTTCTTATAATTTTATTGTTAACCGGCCAGATACCTGTTGATGGTCGGTATATTAAAAAGATAATAAACTTGAACTTGATAAACTTGAAGAGTATATACTCTGAAAAATTACAGTCAAGAGCAACATATCTTAAATTATTTTCTAATATATAAACTTCAATTCATTGTAATATCATTTCCCTACCAATACTGTATGACTCTGCTCTATGTACTTTAGCAAAATGTGAGGCAAGTACACAATTGTTTGTTTTCATACTACAATATTTGTAGCCACATCTCTATTAAGACATGCACACTCTCTGAAGTCACTTCTGCAGGCAGGAGAAGAATGCCTAAGAATACACTAATACCTAGAAGGAGAGGAAAGAAAAAATTAAGAACAATACAAGAAAAACACACCCGCCCTCGGGTGTGACTGTGATGAGTACCTGGAGTGTGCATGTTTGTTTGGATGGGCTGGGTTGTATGGTGAGCTTGTTCCCCCACCTGTTGCTGTACGGGGGTGGGGGGAGGGGCATGCTATGTTATTCCACCGAAAATGTGGGGGGGAGCCGATATGAGAGAGAGGCTGTTCTCTGTTTTTTTTTTCTTTAGGACAGCCTCGTTGTTTCATGATGTATTCTATTTTCTCGTTGATACCTGCTGTTTTCTTTTTCTGGCTGTTTGATTGTATTCATAATGTATTTGCTTGTTTCTCTTGTTGACTCCTTAATAAAAATGATTTTCAAAAAAAAAAAAAAAAAGAAAAACACAACCTGCTGAAAAGACATGCAGACCTTGAATCTCCAGGGCTCACAACTCAAATCAGCAGACGACGTGGACTGCAAGAACCATTGTTCTCAAAAGAAACTAAACTGAAAGCTGGTGATGGCTAAGATATAACCGAGGATACAATGACAGCTGATTCTCAGGAGTTCACTCTCCAGTCATCCAGTTTTAATGTTTTCACTAACGAATCGCTAATATCACCAGAAGAATTATTTCCATAAGAACCCATACTCTTTAGCTAATATGGTTCTAGCTGCAATGATCTTTCCTTGATTTGCTTTGGGAGAGGAAAAGGATTAATGCACAAAAGCTGCAGTAGCTGCCAGAGCCATCCCATGGGGCTGTGCGAGCACTGTGGCCCATAGGGCAAAAGGGAGATAGGACACAAAAATTACTCCCCATCTGTTGTTTCCTTTGCAGTGGCCGCAACACAGTGGGCAATGTGGGGGTACTTGATTCCTGCTCGAGATGCTCCTGCAGCTAACTCAATAATTTTGGCTGCAAAAATATAGCAGACCATTTATAAAATCGTATAATATAAATGGTTAAAAGACCACTAGGAGATATCGTATTGGAGTTGGGGACTTAAAGATGACAATTCTTGGACTTAGGGTGGGAGAAGGAAAATACAGAAAAATCTCTCTTACTAACAGCATGAGAAATATCCCTCCATGACCCTCTGGGCTCAATTAGTAAGAGAAAATTCTCAGCAAAAATTAATAAAGTAACAAAACAACAAGCTGGAACAGAAAAGGAAAAGAAAATATTTGGGAAATCTTTTCTTTATTATTCAGTGGTACAACCAGGGCAGGATTAATTCTTTGTGGGCCCCTAGGCACACAGGTACACTGCCCCCCTTGTATTTTTTTTAAAATTCAAAACAAAAAAAGATTAGCATGCCAGAGCACAGTTTTTCTTCTTACCCAGGACTTTAACTCTGAACCCTTTCCATGCATATATAAAAGTGTTCAAATATATTGTAAAGCAGTAATACTATCCGAAATATAAGTCTATATTAATAACCAAATTTATAATGCCTCTCAACTACCTCACTCTACATCAACCAACTGCAACCCATATGTATGTATAAACAACCAAATCTGTAACTCCTCTAGTACGTTCCACTCCATGTATGTTAACTTGCAACCAAACAACAAGGCAAGCAGTCTACCAAAGAATCCAACATGAAAAAAAAGATTGGCAGAAAATAAGGAGATTCAAATCAGGTTTATTCAAGGTGCTCCCAAGAACCATGCCCGATGCATTTCGCCAAACAAGGCTAGTCAAAGCTAACAAACCATGTCTTTCTTACAAACAAAACACAGAGAACACCTTCGCCTAGTATGGAATATGTAATCACAAACTAACCTCTCCCCCTTTTACAAAACTGTAGTATGGTTTTTAGCCATGGTGGTAACCGCTCAGATGCTCATAGAATTCTGAGCATCAGAGCTGTTACCACAATGGCTGGCGCTAAAAAAATGCTCTACAGTTTTGTAAAAGGGAGGATAAAATAGAAATACGTAGACAAAGTTTAAATTGAACCACCAAGAAGCTGGACTTTGCATACAATGCAACACCACGGGAAACAGCGATGCATGTCCCTAAAGCAAAAAAATAAATAAATAGAAATTTTTTTCTACCGTTGTATTCTCTGGTTTCTGCTCTCCTCATCTTCTTGTCACTCTCTTCCTTTCATCTTCTGTCCTTCTGTGCCACTTCCAGAAACTGTATGCCTCCCCCTTCTATCTTTCCTTTCACCCCCATTGGTCTGGCATCCATCTTCTTCCATTCCCTCCTCCAACGGTCTGGCATCTCTCTCCTCTTCTTCCCTTCCCTTAACCACACCCCCACGGTCTGGCATTTCACTCTCTACTATCCCTTCCCCCCACTTCCATCAGCATCAGCCCCCGTTCTTTCACTCCAACCCAATTCCATCCAGTATCCTTCCCCCTTATGTCTTCTCCTTTCCCTGCACACCAGTTCTATTAGCATCTACCCCCCTTTCTTTCCCTCCAAACCAATTCCATCCAGTATCCTTCCCCCTTATGTCTTCCCCCTTTCCCTGCATACCAATTCCATCAGCATCTGCCCCCTTTCTCTCCCCTCCACCACCCTTTCCACACGGCAACAAAAATGCCCCCCCCCCGCAACAGCAACGCCCACCGCCACAGCAATGGGCCCCCACCCGGCATCGACAACACCGGCCCTCCCCCACCCCGGCATTGATGGACGGCAATGCAGCCCCCCCACCCGGCATCAAAGGCAACGTGGCCAGCTCAGCTCCAAGAAGATCTCGCGATGACTGTGTCTGCCGGAAGAAGTAAGTGACGTAGGATGGGGATGGACCGGCAGACGCATTCATCGCGGAACCTTCTTGGAGCTGCGTTGGCCGCATTGCCATTGATGCTGGCGGGAGGCCGCATTGCCGTCTGTCGATGCCGGGGGGGGGAGGGGTCGGTGTTGTCGTCATTGTCGGGTGGGGGCCCGTTGCTGTGGAGGGGGGCCCATTGCTGTCTGAAAAAAAAAAAATTGGCATATTAGTAAGTCGTCCTTCAGCGGGCCCCACTGACTATTTCAGGCCCTAGGCACGTACCTACTGGGCCTATCCATTAATCCGGCCCTGGGTACAACACGAGTCACTCATCAAAGAGACAGGCACATCATTCAGTTCTCCTTATAAACAGGGTAAGGTGTGGTTAGATTGATGGGCTGCTAATCAGGCGGCATCAAGTCAAATTGTGCCTCTCAGGCCAACACCCTTTGTGATCTTGGGCAAATTGCTATTTCTTGTAGCCTCAGGTGCCCACTTGGGTTGTAAGCTCTTTTGGGTAGAGAATCCTATTTGTATGTTTTATGTTCTACAACAGTGTTCTTCAACCTTTTGACACCTATGGACCGGTGCCAATAAAATAATTATTTTGTGGACTGGCACCAGTCCGGTAGTTGAAGAACACTGGGCTAAGTCGTGGACCAGACCCTGCCCATCTCCACCCAATATCCGCCCCCATAACAGTACTAATCATAACACCATTTTTTCCATTCATTTTTCATATATACACACAATATAATTGTATTAACAACACATAATGGTTAACCATAAAATTAGACTACACAAAGCACACTGTATGCTTCTTAATATTAATTCCTACCATAACATAGATAACCCCAGGCAGATACGGGACCAAAAACTAAAAGACTGCATGCAGTACAACCACAGAGGAAAAGAAACAAATGCATTTCTTCCTGAACAGACAGCAGATGTAAATCAATCACTAAATTCAAAACTAAAATCATTCCCCCTACCGTTGTTGTCTCTCTCCCTCCCTCCATGCTGTGCCTTGCCTTCTGGCCTGCCCCACCCCCAGGTGTTATCTTCAGGCCGGCTCCCTCTTCCTCAGTGCTGCAGTGCACAAAGCCGTGGGCAGCGGCTCCTCGCGAGTCCTGTGCCTCATCTGGAAGCCTTCCCTCTGACGTTGCAACATCGGAGAGAAGGCTTCTGGTGTAGGCGCAGGACGCACGTAGGAGCCTCTGCCCATGGCTTTGTGTTCTGCAGCACTGAGGAAGAGGGAGCCGGCCCGAAGACAATGCCACATTGATCACACCGTGGACCAGCGGCTGAAGGGCACTGTCTAGGGCCCTGTGGACCGGCAGGAAATTTCTACAACACTGTTCTACAACACTCCAATTTACGGCATTTTACACATGCTGAAATGAATCAATAAATCATATATCCCCAAGCCTAACAGACCACATAAACAAATATGGAAATAAAGAACTGATAATACCTGCAGTGAACAAGAACTGGTTCGTTTTCCACTCTTTTTTGCCTGACGCAGTTAACAAAGTCCAGGAAATCCGTGGAATCGTCTGGAACTCCATGGTCAGGCCATGCTACATACTGGAGATGAGTAACAGCATGCTCTTGACCTGTCTGAAAAGCAGCAATGGTGTCTGTCAGTCATCAAGGTGGGATAACACTAAAAGGAAAAAACACTCTCCCTATGGGTAAAATGTGTCAAACAGAAGAACGTAGGGGAAGACCAATTCAATTCTAACTTGAAAATTTTATGCAATATAAAATCATCGACAATAAACTAGACACAGATCTGTGTTTTGCCTATTAAAGCCTTCCTTAGGTGTCTAAGATCTAGCTAAAGTGTTCAGTACAATCTGCCCATTGTAATTTCCTAGTTAACTGACCCAACCTCTTGCAATGTCATCCAACCTTGAACTGAATAGGTAAAAGAGGAATAGAAAACCTTATTAATATAACATATTTTGCTTTGTTACCAATGGCTCTTTGCAGTGCTGACAATACTGTCTCAGTGTGCATTCTTTGTACATGCACTGAAAAAAATGATTTTGCTTATACATAAAGGTGACACCTACTTTGGCTAGATCTTGAGCTTCGAGGAAGGCTTTAATAGTCAAAATACAGAAGGAGGATCATGTTGCTAAAAGAAGAACTAAGTGAGCACTGAAAGTTTTAACTCTCTCTTTCTTTATCTCTGTGCCTTCTGCATCCTCAGCTCATCTCCACCAGTTCACCTTCACTTCACTTTTCTTTCCCATCTACATCAAAATACTCTCTATCCCTTCTGGTTCAATTTGACTCATCCATACTATCACACTCTCTTCTCTCAGCCCATCCATACTACACACTTTCTCTTCTGGACCACCACTAACCCCTTTCTTTTAATTTCTTCTTCTTATTCCTCCATTCACATTTTCTCCTTGCTTCCTACTCCTAACATTTAATTTAAGGCTGCTTTTAACTCTTAATCTCCTATTCCCCTGTTCAGTACCCATGTTTATTTTAATCATTTCCATATTCTATAGCTCCTTAATTCCTTATTTGTCCTGTTTGCCTGTCTCGAATAGATTGTAAGCGCTGTTGAAAAAGGGATCGTGTTACATGTTTTATGTACAGTGCTGCATATAACAGTGCTATAGGATTGATAAGGAAGAAGAGGAAGAGTGAATAGTAAGCAGGTACTCATAGGCTTACTGACCATTTCTGTCTTCTCACCCTCTGCAGCCCTTTCCCCCAGAATGTACAGATTGCAGGACAGTGGCAGCTCCTTGCCCAGAGTCCATACAAGCTGCTCCATTACCTGCACAGCCATACCTTGGAAACTGGGCAGTCAGCATTACCACAGACTCAGGGCCATAAACAGGTTACATCAGGGGTGCCCAAAAGGTCGATCGCGAAGGCAACGTGAATCAATCGCGGAGCCCATCCCGGGCTCCATGATAGATTTGCATTGCCTTCCGTTCTACCTCCCAACTCTGTAAAGAGTATGCTGAAGCGCCAGGCCGACCAACGTTCCTCACTCGACGTCTGCCTGGCTGGTTCGGAACTTCCTCTCCAATGTTAGAATTGACGTCAGGTGGGGAAGGTTGGTTGGCCTAGCGCTTCAGTGTCCTCTTTACAGCGGCAGCCTGTTTCCCGATGGCGGCGGCAGTGGTTTGGGGGAGGATAGGGAGACAGAAAGACAGACAGAAAGGGCATGGAGAGAGAAATAAAGGAAGACAGAAAGAAAAGGGGCATGGAGAGAGAAAGATAGACATACCAAAATAAAGGGGTGGCAGGGAGACAGAAAGAAAGACGGAGAGAAAGAAAGGGGAGGAGGGCAGGAAGAGAGGAAGAAAAAGTTGGGGGAGGGAATGAGATCTGGAGGAGAGGAAGCATACAGGAGGCTGAAAGAAGGGAAGAAATATTGGATGCACAGTCAGAAGAAGAAAGTGCAACCAGAGACTCATGAAATCACCAGACAACAAAGGTAGGAAAAATAATTTTATTTTCAATTTAGTGATCAAAATGTGTCTGTTTTGAGAATTTATATCTGCTGTCTATATTTTGCACTATGGCCCCCTTTTACTAAATCGCAATAGCGTTTTTTTTTAGCGCAGGGAGCCTATGAGCACCGAGAGCAGCGCAGGGCATTCAGCGCAACTCCCTGCGCTAAAAATAGCTATCGCGGTTTAGTAAAAAGGGAGGGGGTATATTGTTAATTATCATTTATATTCCACGGGTTTTCAAAGAGGTCAAGGCAGCTGACTTTATTCAATGTCACCTCAGTAACAACTATACAAAAAACAGACAATTTTTTCTGCGTACAGTGTGTTTTGTGTTTTTAAAAATTTTATTGTTGGTAGATCATTTTGACTTGGTTATTTTAAAAGTAGTTCGCAAACCCAAAAAGTGTGGGCACCCCTGGGCTACATCCTGGAATTACCCTGTAAACCCCATGAATCACAAGTTGAGTTGATCTAGATACAATCCAGCAACCATGGAAACAGAAGCACGGACTCATATGGACCCACTGCATGCCAGTACACCTGATACAGCTCTAATGGACACAGAGTAAATTACTGGTGTGGGAAGCTGAATTAAGACTGGTGCTAGGCTAACTGTTGTCAAGTGGAAACCCCCCCAGAAATTGACATTCCCTTCTGGTAGAGGTAGGTTTGGTACTGCTCCCTGTTCTTCAGCAGTGATGCTTACTCCAGCACATCATTTCTCTTTCTCTGTTATTAAGCACCCGATCCACAGGCCACACCTACCAAACTGAGCGTGAAAGAAACCCGATCAAGAAAAATATATGGTTTGAGGGGGAGGGGGATGTATCTTTTGCCCCCTTCCAGACTCTACTCATCACACCTGTCAACTCTCTGTGCTCATATAAAGCTATTTTTTGGGCCAACGCAGCTCAAAGAGCCCACTTGGCCCACCACTACTGACTCCCATGGGATGTAACAGCAGATTTTTTTTTCATGCTTTCCTCTGGCCTTTTATTAATCTTTGAAAACTTGATTTACAATTATATAAAAATAACATTATAATGTAAGAGTGTGACAGAGATGCATATGTCTGAATGAGCAATATGTGGCAATTTTGAACCTGTGCTTTGATATGGATAATGTTAGGGATTACACACATTAGGTTAAATGCACCCATATTGCATTTATACCAGGCCTAAGGCACACTGATGCTGGGTTATACTGTACTAGTGTTCTATAGTGGAATCTGCATACCCAGATGCTGTTACAGAATAGCTGCTCCCCTAACAGGGGATGTCCATTTACAGAACTGCCACCATAACACTTTGTGGGCCAGTTCACTGGTGAGGCAGTAGGCAAAAATGGAGCATTTGTGGCGGTGACATTTGCTATATGTATTATGGATCCAGGCAGCTGCTTGTAAAGGGGAGATATTCAGGAAACACACAGGGGTGGTCAGAAAAAAAAAAAATCAGCGTTACGGTGCAAATTAATAATCTATGTTTGGAATCTATTAATTTGCACCGTAACGCAGATTTTTTTTTTTCTGACCACCCCTGTGTGTTTCCTGAATATCTCCCCTTTACAAGCAGCTGCCTGGATCCATAGGCCTAGATAACTGCTATATCACAACTGAAACCCCCCCCCAACAAAACCCAGCACATGGGGGAGGGGAAGAGAGTCCATTACTGGTATTCAAATGCTAGCATGCATGATTCTTATGTAAACTGCAAATAACATCCATCACTTAGGGCTCCTTTTACTAAGCTGCAATAGCGTTTTTAGTGCACGCAGGATTTTAGCGCGTGCTAATCCCGCGCTACGTGGCTAGAACTAACGCCAGCTCAATGCTGGTGTTAAGGTCTAGCGTGCGGGGCAATCCAGCGTGCGCTAAGCATGCGCTTAAACTGCTATCACAGCTTAGTAAAAGGAGCCCTTAGTGATATGTATTTCCTTCATAGTCAACTTATTTGCTGCAATTTTATTTGTTAGAAGATATCCATTTACTGAGATAGTGTACCGCAGAAGGTTATACATGAGTTATAATTATATTGCCTACTGAAGCACTTTGGCCTATATAATAAAAATTTAATTAGTTGAGGGATTATACGGATCATGCCAAGCACTTCTTTTCCTTTATTTAATAAGACCTCGGGGAATGCCATGTTCTAGAAAGTAGATTAGAATTTTTATTTAACACATTCTTAAAATGTGGTCACAATCCCTCGACTCAATCTTCCTCACTTCTGCGATATATTGTATTCACTTCAGGCTTAAAACAGAAGGATTAGAACAGAAAAGCAATGCACGTGTGTATGTGAAAAACAGAAACTGTTAAAGAAAAAGCCAAGATTTTTTTCAACCACACTTAGAACATAATTATACGGAACAGATATTTAGAATGATGCCCAAATCAGAATAAGGATGTTCATTTCTAATGTATTTTAGAACAGGTCTTGTGACACACAGTTTATTCTAAAATACTTCAGAAATGTCCATTTGCCAGTGATGTCTAGCACAATGGTTCCCAACCCTGTCCTTGAAGACCACCTGGCCAATTGGGTTTTCAGGCTAGCCCTAATGAATATGCATGAGAGAGTTTTGCACATAATGGAAGTGACAGGCATGCAAATCTGCTCAATGCATATTCATTAGGGTTAGCCTGAAAACCCGATTGGCCTGGTGGTCCTCCAGGACAGGGTTGGGAACCACTGGTCTAGCACACTCATCCATTTTACAAACTGGAACATCTAAATTATGAACAGGGAAAATGGGATATGTCTTTGTGGCAGCCTAGGAAGGTCCAAGTCATAAAATGACCACATAGATGTCCAAGCAGAATAGAGGGATAACCTAATGCTTAGAGCAACGGATTGAGAACCAAGGACACACGTTCAAATCCACTTCAGATATTTGTGATTTTATTTTCTTTTAAATTTGGAGCCCTCCAAAACTAGAAAACACCTACTGCGCGCAATTCTGGTTACTGCATCTTAAAAAAGACTATAGCAGAATTAGAAATAGTACAGAGATGGACGATAAATAATAAGAACATAAAGCAGTGCCTCTGCTGGGTCAGACCAGGGGGTCCATCACGCCCAGCAGTCCGCTCATGCGGTGGCCCATCAGGTTCAGGAGCTGTATAGTAGTCCTCTAGCTATATCCTTTGATCCCCTTTTCCTTCAGGAAAGCATCCAATCCCTCCTTGAAACCCAATAGCGTACTCTGTCCTATCACACCTTCTAGAAGCACATTCCAGGTGTCCACCACCCTTTGGGTGAAGAAGAACTTCCTAGCATTGGTTCTGAATCTGTCCCCTCTTAGTTTTTCTGAATGCCCTCTCGTTCTTGTAGCTTTCAAAAGTTCGAAGAATCTGTCCCTCTTCACTTTCTCTATGCTCTTCATGATCTTGTAAGTCTCTATCATGTCCCCTCTAAGTCTCCGCTTCTCCAGGGAAAAGAGCCCAAGTTTCTCCAATCTTTCAGTGTATGAAAGGTTTTCCATACCTTTTATCAGTCACGTCGCTCTCCTCTGAACCCTCTCGAGTATCGCCATATCCTTCTTAAGGTACGGTGACCAATACTGGACGCAGTACTCCAGATGCGGGCGCACCATCGCCCGATACAACAGTAGGATAACGTCCTTCGTTCTGGTTGTGAAACCCTTCTGTATAATACCTAGCATTCTGTTCGCCTTCTTAGAGGCTGCTGCACACTGTGCCAATGGTTTCATTGTTTTGTCCACCAGTACCCCCAAGTCCTTTTCTAGGCTACTTTCACCCATTGCCAGCTCTCCGATTGTATAGCTGTACATCGGGTTTCTGTTTCCTACATGCAAGACCTTACATTTTTCTACATTAAAGTTCATCTGCCATTTATTCACCCACTCTCCCAGTTTGTTCAGGTCCCTTTGTAAATCTTCACAGTCCTCCCTAGTTCCAACCCCACTAAAAAGTTTTGTGTCATCTGCGAATTTTATAATTTCGCACTTTGTCCCGGTTTCTAGGTCATTAATAAATACATTGAATACTGACCCCTGCGGAACACCACTCGTGACCCTTCTCCAGTCCGAGTAGTGGCCCTTCACTCCCACCCTTTGTTTCCTTCCCGCCAACCAAGGGAATGGGATGACTTCCTATGAGGAAAGGCTAAAGAGGCTAGAATTCTTCAGCTTGGAGAAGAAACAGCTCAAGAGAGATATGATGGAGGTCTATAAAATACTGAGTGGAATGGACCAGGTAGACATGAATCACTTGTTTACTCTTTCAAAAAATATGAGGACTAGGGGGCATACAATGAAGTTACTAAGCAGTGAGTTTAAAACAAAACAGACAAAATAGTTCTTTGTCAAAGTGTAATTAGACTCTGGAATTAGATGCCAGATAATGTGATGAAAGTAGTTAGCTTAACAGGATTAAAAAAAAATTTCTTATGTCCATAAGATGTACACATAAAATCTGTCTTACTCTTTTGGGATCTTGCCAGGTCCTTTTGGCCTGGATTGGTCACTATTGAAAACGGGATACTAGGCTTGATGAACCTTTGGTCTAACACAGTATGCAATACATGACACATAGCAGTTGCCAGACGTCTGGGAAAATCTAGACATATCCTCTTTTTAGAGGACTGTCTGGGTGCCCAGAGGGATTTCCAAAACCCGGTAGTCTGTCTGGGTTTTGAAAGTTCCTGAGGTTGGGGTCGCATCTGGAGGCTCTCTACGCATGTGCTGACATCAATGCATGGCATCATCACATTGCCGTTTGCACATGCGTAGAGGCCCTCCAGATCTCAGGGAAGGAAACAGGAATTTCGTGTTGGGGGTGGGGCTGGAGACAGAACAGGGCATCCTCTTTTTTTAAAGAGGAAATTTGGCAAACCTAGTTTTAGAGTAGTGGGAGTTTTGCCCTGAAGAACCAATGAAGGTTATGTCCCAGTGAGTTTAAACTCACTACAATGACATTGGATTACAGCTTGTTGTTGTGTAACAACCAGCCCAGTAGGTGGCTGTCAGATGAGAAAGTGGAGTGCTGCAGGCACAATGGAAAGGAACATAAGAATTGCCGCCGCTGGGTTAGATCACTGGTCCATCGTGCCCAGCAGTGTGCTCCCGCGGCGGCCCTTAGGTCAAAGACCAGTGCCCTAGAGTCTAGCCTTACCTGCATACGTTCTGATTCAGCAGGAAATTGTCTAACTTTGTCTTGAATCCCTGGAGGGTGTTTTCCCCTATAACAGCCTCCGGAAGAGCGTTCCAGATTTCTACCACTCTCTGGGTGAAGAAGAACTTACTTACGTTTGTACAGAATCAATCCCCTTTTAACTTTAGAGAGTGCCCTCTCGTGCTCTCTACCTTGGAGAGGGTGAACAACCTGTCATTATCTACTAAGTCTATTTCCTTCATTATCTTGATGTAATAATAATAATAATTTATTTTCTTATATGCCACCCCACCAACAGTTCTAGGCGGTTCACAACAAAGAAATTGAAACATTTCAGCAGAACATACAATTTCAAAAACACACTTCTACATACATCAGTCAAATGCAACAATAGCTAAGATGCAATTTCAACTCGTTGCTATCATTAAAACATAGGTTAAAAATAATTGTCCCCTCTCAGTCTCCTCTTTTCAAGGGAGAACAGGCCCAGTTTCTCTAATCTGTCACTGTACTCCTCCAGCTCCTTAATCATTTTAGGCGTTCTTCTCTGGACCCTTTCGAGTAGTACTATGTCCTTTTTCATGTACGGCAACCAGTAATGGACGCAGAATTCCAGGTGGGGGCATACCATGGCCTGGAACAGCGGCATGATAACCTTCTCCGATCTGTTTGTGATCCACTTCTTAATCATTCCTAGCATTCTGTTTGCCCTTTTTGCCACCGTCGTGCATTGAATGGACGGCTTCATTGACTCGTCTACCAGTACTCCCAAGTCTCTTTCCTGGGGGGTCTCTCCGAGCACTTCACCTGACATCCTATATTTGTGTATAAGATTTTTGTTACCTACATGCATCACCTTATACTTATCCATGTTAAATCTCATTTGCCATGTTGCAGCCCATTTCTCGAGGGTATTTATGTCACGTTGTAGGTCTTCGCAATCCTTCTGTGTCTTTACTACTCTGAATAACTTTGTATCATCTGCAAATTTAATTACCTCACTGTTGTACCAATTTCCAAGTCGTTTATAAATATGTTGAAGAGCACGGGCCCAAGCACCGAACCCTGCGGCACTCTACTCGTGATGCTTTTCCAGTCTGAGTATTGTCCATTTACTCCCACTCTCTGTTTCCTATCCGCCAACCAGTTTTTAATCCATGAGTTTTTCACCCTCGATTCCATGGCTCACAATTTTTTGAAGTAGTCGTTCATGCGAGACCTTGTCAAATGCCTTCTGAAAATCCAGATATACAATGTTGACCGGGTCACCCTTGTCTATCTGCCTGTTTATTCCCTCGAAGAAGTGCATTAAGCTGTGCTGGCTGGTCCTCATCAGATTGTGTCCGTCAAGGTGATCAATGATGCGGTCCTTTATCAGCACCTCTACCATCTTTCCCTGTACTGAGGTCAGACTCACTAGTCTGTATTTTCCCAGATCTCCCCTCGAACCTTTCTTGAAGATCAGCGTAACATTCGCCACTTTCCAATCTTCCAAAATCCTTCCTGATTTGATCGATAGATTGGCTATTAGTTGGAGCAGTTCAGCTATAGCCCCTTTCAGTTCCTTGATTACCCTTGGATGGATGCTGTCTGGTCCTAGGGATTTATCATTTTTAAGCCTATCAATCTGCCTGCATACCTCTTCTAGGCTGACCGTCAACCTTGTCAGTTTCCCGTCTTCGTTTCCTGCGTATAGCCTGTCGGCTTCTGGTACGTTGTATATATCGTCTTCGGTAAATACAGACACAAAAAATGTGTTCAGTTTGTTGGCAATGGCTTTGTTCTCCTTTAGTACTCCCTTTATTCCATGGTCATCCAACGGCCTAGACTTTGATGAAAGCAGATTTCTTTTTTCCCACACAGAGAAGGGAAAGGAGAACTTTCAAGATTATTTTCCTGCTATATTTTGGGACTCATCAGTGGGATAGTAACTCTTAAGGACATTTATAATAAAAGTAATGTTTTAAACCTGTGGCTTATGTAGTCTGTGAACTGAGGCAGACAAACCAGCACTCCTTGCTTACATGGTGTACTTGCCTTAGCATGGGGGGAGATTACCAAGCATTTGCTGAATGGATCAATGTATTCTTTATGAGATACTGATAACTTTTTTTTATATCACATCCTGAATTAAAGGAGCTTTGTTTTTGAAGTTATAATTTATTTTAGAGTGTTTATATTCAGAAAAAAGGAAATCCTAGAGTGGATTCTTTTTTGAGTCTTCAGGATTGCAGGAACCATTAACAACATGAAAGTAATAATGTTTCCTGTGGACAAATGCTTGAGTACCTGAATAAATAAATGTAAACTATTCTGAGCTCCCCTGGCAAATCAAATAAATAAATAAATCGTTTAGTGATAAGACTTTATATTTTTGTCTTTTTTACCTTTTAGATAATTAGTTAGTAATGGTCCAGTCTTATTTTGTTCAGAATAATATCCAGCACACAATGAAACAATGGCCTACAGTGTTTTAATTTATTAATTGTATTTTCTTTATGGGTTTTTTCATTTGATATCATGATATAATTGAATTTGAATTTTATGTTGTGAGTGAGTAGTTGGAAGCAATGTGGAGAGTAGGAAGTGCTGACTCAATTGGGGAAGAGGCCTCCCATTACAGGAAGTATATGACATCAGCTGCTCCACCCCTCCCATCCAGAATACCAGGCAAATGTGCCAAAGTACCCCATATGAAACTCCTTTAAAGCACATTGAAGAATTTAAAAGAATATATTGAAGCTTTTCTGATAATTATAAGCAAGCAAAGAGGTATGGTGAGGAGATATACAGCATCGATACCAGATGCTAAAGGCCCAATGGATAGATATTTATTGAGGCCTGCAAATTTATCTGAGCGTGTCAACTGTTTCTCCTGAAGAAGTTTCCCTAACTCCAGAACTCCCCCTCAACCTCAATGTTCAATCTGGTTCCATGCCAATGAGATGGCAGGATAAGATGAAGTGGTTCCAATTAACCCCACAGCAACCTCAGTAAACAGTGGACTCTAAGTTGCAGCCAATCAGTTTTGATTCAGCTTGTGAATTACCTTTACAATTATCTCCTGCATGAGATGTTTCCCTTAAAAAATATTTGGCATGTAAGTCACTAAAATTGAGAGTTTGTTAATGGAGAAGATAGCACTGTTATGTTCAAGTTTCTAATTTTTCTGAACTGCAAAGTGAAGATGCAAAGTTAAAAGCTGACACGGAAGTAACACAGAACCAGATGAAAACTTTACTTCAGCGGTGAAGGATATTCTAGTAATGCATTACAAATCAAAATGATTAAACACTATTTTTGTGTTAATAATTTGAGGTTTTTAAGTTTCCCTGTGACACTGTTATTGTCTTCTGAGATATTACACAGAAAATATTTTAGGACGTTTTGCAGTTGGAATCAGCTAATGTTCTTCAGGAAGAGGCAGCAGCTTTAGGACCCCCACCTTTGGAGCAGGTGAGATAACTGCCTTCCTTGAAGATTCCCAAGATATTATTACCAGTACTCTCATGATATTTGCTTTAACTCTAGCTTCAGAAAAAGAGATGCTAGTGTTGTCAACTTTCTTTAAGAAAGAACTGTTTTGTGGACAGTCAACTAATATTTTTCCAGATGTTACAAGAGTTATTCAGGAGCATAGTAAGGAATTCCTCACTTTGAAGCACAGGGTTTTGGCCCTTAGGGCAACTTGTTTTTCTATACTTCCTTTGTAGATGTAATATTTATCTGCAGGGTTAAGCAGTATATTTTCTTTGGTCCTTTACATCTTGATAAATTTGTTTTGGAATATGAGAAAAGTGTTAAAAACTAGGAGTTTTAAATTAATAGTCTCAATATAGTTAGGGGGTACATCTCCTTAAAAATTGCCCTATTCATTTTCTGATTAATTAATTTTTTTCAACTTCTCTTCTTGATTTAGACTTCAGGATTAATTTGTTAATTGATTTACTGTTCAGAACAATATTGTTAATAGTTTTCCTTTTCTTTTAAATATGTGCATATATAAAAAGTAGAAAATTGTAAATACATTTTATGTTGTACATCCCTCTGATATGGTGGTTATCAAATTTAACATAACCATAATTCACAGCAGACTAGGATAAGCACAGAGGAGTCCTGGTTCACAAGTGGATGGAAAAAAGAACTGGAAACAACAGTTGTATAGGGGCAACCATATGAGGAAATGCACAAGGTAGGTAAGTAAACTGGTACTTTTGTATGTGGCCCTTTTACTAAGCTTTTAATACAGCTTAACATGGCATATCGCTAGATGCACTTGGGTGTCCTGTGGTAATTGCCAAATATTTTAAAAAGTTTTTGAGGGCTGGGACAGGAAGGGCAGACAGTTGGGCATATTGGTTAAAGCTACAGCCTCAGCACCCTGAGGTTGTGGGTTCAAACCCACGCTGCTCCTTATGACCCTGGGCAAGTCACTTAATCCACCCATTGCCCCAGGTACATTAGACAGATTATGAGCCCACCGGGACAGACAGGGAAAAATGCTTGAGTACCTGAATAAATTCATGTAAACAATTCTGAGCTCCCCTGGGAGAACGGTATAGAAAATTGAATAAAAAAATAAATTCCTGTGCTAATCAGTTAACACATCTTCATGACTGCATGCAAACAAGCTAGTACAGGAATTCCACATGAGCCCTTACCACCTACAAAATGGGTGGCAGTATAGTTTCATGCAACAATGGTCACGTACTAATGGCAACATTAGCACATGAATAATATTCAATATCCAATATTTCCCACTAATATTCAACTGTGAATAAGGTAGTAGCAATACTATTAAGAGAGGTAGCCTCAGTCATGGAGCCTACGCGTAGCCATTCAATGACTGGGGAATTCAGCGTAGCTATACTTGCTCCTTTAGTCTCCAATCATTGGCCTCACTCTCATTATCATTAATCAAACTTACTAAAATTCAATTCCTTCTTATTCTTTCTTATTTTATTTTTAATATATAAACCCTTAAAAGATCTTCATACATTCCCTATCACTTACTATCATTCATCCTTATTCACATGTTTGAGACTACACTATCTTTATTTTTTATCTTAATATCTTTATGGGATTTTTTATTTCAACGTTATGTATTCATTAGATAGTGGCTTATACCAGCCTATATATCAATTAGACAGCACTTGTATTTCATAGCTAGAGCCAATTCATAGCAGACATTAGCTTATCCAAGCCAACTTATCTTTGAAACAGCATTCAATTTAAATCAGCACTTGTATTTCACGAATATAGCCTCAGGGCCAAGTTATTTTGGAAACAAGATGCTGAAACATAAACAAGAATGTGAAATCAAAAAATGTAATTTACTTACAGTTTCCTCACCTATAGCTCTCTTACTTACTGCTCAAAGTGCATTTAGTTAGTGGTCTCGAGATACAGCCAAAATGGCGACAGCCTCGTTTTAAAACAATTGGTAGTGTTCTGACGTCACACAGAGAATCAAATTACATTAAAGTGGACAGACTCATATAGGGAGACAGATCATGTAAACCTCTATTCTAGCCTTACAATCAATAAAAATGTTGCCATTCGAATTGTCTATTCAGACCATTTGGGTGTAGTGTATCCAATCGGCTGATCCATCTTTGTTCATGTTGTGCCAACAGACGTCTAAAATCCCCCCCTCTATCATCTGGTTTAACCACTTCTATGATAACCACTCTTAGTGTTACAAAATCGTGTCTGCTTGTGATACAGTGTTTTGCCAAAGGGGCTCCCATGTTAAGATTTTTAATATTACTTTTGTGTTCAGTCAGCCTAGTATTTAACTGTCTCGATGTTTGGCCTACATATAAGAGGTCACAGGGACATCTCAAAATATATACCACCCCACGCGTTTTACAATTGGAGGAGTGATTTAGATTATAGACTTTTCCATCTCTAGGGTTCACAAAAGTAGTCATACAATCCATAAGAGCACACATTTGGCATTTGCCACAAGTTAGGTGGCCTGACATTTCACCATCTATGTTACCAACACTCTTCTTAGAGCGGGACGGGCATAGTACTTCCTTAAGGTTTCTATTACGCCGATATGCTATCCTAAGGGAGTGATCTTGAAACGTCCCTGCTATTTGTAACATCTCCCAATGTTTCCTTAGGGATTGAGCTAATTTATGACTGTGAGCCGAATAGGTTAGCACACAAGTCATAACTTTATCACAAGTTTTCACATCATTTTTAGCCCTAGATGTTAATAATAGTTCCCGATGGTTATATAGGGCACGCTTATAGGCAGTGTTAATAGTTTTTTCCGGGTACCCTCGTTGTTGAAATTTATATTTCAAAGGTATAGCTTGTTTCTTAAAGTCATCCACAGAAGAACAAATTCTGCGGATTCTCAAGAACTGAGAAAATGGAAGACTTTTTCTTAACTGACTGGGGTGGGCACTAGAAAAATGCAATACTGCATTGCTGTCAGTCGGTTTGGTGTACACTTGTGTAGAGAAATCACCATCTACAATTTTAACTAGTACATCCAAAAAAGATATTTCTGTGGTACTTAAAGTATGAGTAAATTTTACTCTTGGATGACACGTATCAAGGTATGTTAAAAAATTATCAAGTGTAGCCAAATCTCCATTCCAAATAAGGAACACGTCATCAATATAACGGGTCCAAAATTTAATTTTATTTGAAAAATGTGACGGATACACCCATTTCCGTTCGAAGTCATCCATAAATAGGTTAGCAACAGCCGGGGCCATTGTAATCCCCATTGCTATACCAGACTGTTGTTGAAATAACTCATCTTCAAACATAAAAAAACTATTTTGCAACACTAGTTTAGCCAGTTGATATAAAAACTTAGTAGGCACCCTAAGGTCAGATCTTAGATCCAGAGTTCTATAAATAATGTCAAGCGCCTCCTCTTGGGGGATAATAGTATAGAGGGAACATACATCTATCGTAACCAATATGGTCTCAGGATCAGGTTTAAACTGCTCCAGTTTTTTGAGAAAGGCTGTGGTATCCTGCAAAAAGGACAAGGTTTTTTTTAACAAAGATTTGCAAAAATTTGTCTAAATAGATAGATGACGCTTCTAGCAGAGATCCTTTATTAGAGACAATCGGTCTCCCTGGTGGAGCTGTCAATGATTTATGGATCTTCGGGAGCAGATAAAATATTGGAATCTTTGGATATCTTACATTTAGAAAGCGAAACTCCTTCTGAGTTAAATAGCCATGGTCTAAGGCTACTTTCGTCAGTTTATTAATCTTAAACTGTAAGTTTTCAGTCGGGTCTATTGTTAGAATTTTATAATCCTCGCTATATAGCTGTTTATAGGCCTCCGCCATATAATCTGCTTTCTTCATTAATACAATCTTGCCCCCTTTATCAGCTCTTCTAATTATCAGCTCTACATCAGATGTCAAAGCTCTAATAGCATTCTTCTCATCTCTACTTATATTGCTGGTATAACTCAACTGTTTATCTTTATTGATCTTGTCAATGTCCAACTTCAAGAGTTTATGAAAAGTTTCCAACACCGGATCTACCGGACCAGGAGGTACCCAGCTTGATTTGGGTGTCACAATCGACTCCGTATCTTCTGACCCCGGTGTATCATGTTGAGAGAAAAAAGATTTAATTTTTAAAGTCCGATAAAATTTTTCTATATCAATATTATCAATATATATATATATCAATATATCAATATTATCTTGAAATTTATCCACTGGGACCATTGGAACAAATGATAAACCTTTTGATAATATCGAAATTTCATAAGAGGTTAGAGTATGATTAGAGAGATTTACAATCAGAGAATCCTCTGGTAGACTTACACAAGACTGTCTAGTAAGGGGGGCAGACCTGCTACGGAAACGGCTGTCCTCGTTGTGAGCGGGTCTGTGGTCTTGGGTATTGAAAGGTGCTTTGATTTTGGAACTGTCCATAATTTGGATATTGTCCAGACATTTGATAATTTCTTCGATTATTTCCTCTTCGTCGTTGACCTCGATGTACCAACTGTGGTTTCTGAGCTAAAAAATCTTCATCTGAGCTTGAGCCACAGTTAGAGGATCCCGAAGTCTGTTCAAAAGCAACTTTCTTACCTTTCCCAACTTCCCCCCCTTCCTCTTGTGATTTTAACCAGGGATACACTCTTTGTTGTACATAATCATTTTCGTCTCTTTTGAATTTCTTATATTTCTCTTTTTGTAATTCTGCCCTGAAGCTGTCCACTTTTCTTTTCAATTCATCCTGTTGATTTTTAAAGTCATTCTCCGTTGTGTTAAGTTTCAAAGATTTTAGTTTGTCCTCAATTTCCGTTTTTATAGATAACACAGCCTGTTTCGTACGATGTGAAAACTTGTGATAAAGTTATGACTTGTGTGCTAACCTATTCGGCTCACAGTCATAAATTAGCTCAATCCCTAAGGAAACATTGGGAGATGTTACAAATAGCAGGGACGTTTCAAGATCACTCCCTTAGGATAGCATATCGGCGTAATAGAAACCTTAAGGAAGTACTATGCCCGTCCCGCTCTAAGAAGAGTGTTGGTAACATAGATGGTGAAATGTCAGGCCACCTAACTTGTGGCAAATGCCAAATGTGTGCTCTTATGGATTGTATGACTACTTTTGTGAACCCTAGAGATGGAAAAGTCTATAATCTAAATCACTCCTCCAATTGTAAAACGCGTGGGGTGGTATATATTTTGAGATGTCCCTGTGACCTCTTATATGTAGGCCAAACATCGAGACAGTTAAATACTAGGCTGACTGAACACAAAAGTAATATTAAAAATCTTAACATGGGAGCCCCTTTGGCAAAACACTGTATCACAAGCAGACACGATTTTGTAACACTAAGAGTGGTTATCATAGAAGTGGTTAAACCAGATGATAGAGGGGGGGATTTTAGACGTCTGTTGGCACAACATGAACAAAGATGGATCAGCCGATTGGATACACTACACCCAAATGGTCTGAATAGACAATTCGAATGGCAACATTTTTATTGATTGTAAGGCTAGAATAGAGGTTTACATGATCTGTCTCCCTATATGAGTCTGTCCACTTTAATGTAATTTGATTCTCTGTGTGACGTCAGAACACTACCAATTGTTTTAAAACGAGGCTGTCGCCATTTTGGCTGTATCTCGAGACCACTAACTAAATGCACTTTGAGCAGTAAGTAAGAGAGCTATAGGTGAGGAAACTGTAAGTAAATTACATTTTTTGATTTCACATTCTTGTTTATGTTTCAGCATCTTGTTTCCAAAATAACTTGGCCCTGAGGCTATATTCGTGAAATACAAGTGCTGATTTAAATTGAATGCTGTTTCAAAGATAAGTTGGCTTGGATAAGCTAATGTCTGCTATGAATTGGCTCTAGCTATGAAATACAAGTGCTGTCTAATTGATATATAGGCTGGTATAAGCCACTATCTAATGAATACATAACGTTGAAATAAAAAATCCCATAAAGATATTAAGATAAAAAATAAAGATAGTGTAGTCTCAAACATGTGAATAAGGATGAATGATAGTAAGTGATAGGGAATGTATGAAGATCTTTTAAGGGTTTATATATTAAAAATAAAATAAGAAAGAATAAGAAGGAATTGAATTTTAGTAAGTTTGATTAATGATAATGAGAGTGAGGCCAATGATTGGAGACTAAAGGAGCAAGTATAGCTACGCTGAATTCCCCAGTCATTGAATGGCTACGCGTAGGCTCCATGACTGAGGCTACCTCTCTTAATAGTATTGCTACTACCTTATTCACAGTTGAATATTAGTGGGAAATATTGGATATTGAATATTATTTATATGTTTTCCCATTGGGGATCTCTATATAGAACATTAGCACATGGCCATTAATACAAAAAGGCCATTTGTATAGCTGTGGTAAAGGCCTTAGCACGCGGAAAACATTATGTAAGGCATGCTAAGGCCACTTTCTGCTGAAGCTTAATAAAAGGCTCCTAAGTTAGGTAAAGGATGCGGGGGAAGGTGGTCTAGGCCCTGGGTTCCATATGGGAATTTGTATGTGCATCTACCCAAACTGGAGAAATCACTCTTGAGCAGACTGGAAGGGCCATTTTGTTCTTTACTTGCTGTCATTTACTATAATATTCTGCTGCTTGTTCTCATATTCTGCAATGACAATTTTCTCATTTGCATAACTCTCTCAACCTTATTATCTTTCCATTTACAGGATGCCTGCAATTTAAGGAGTTGTCTTCAACGTTCAACTCATAATTGAAAGATGAGATTTTAGGACTCGTTTGTTTCTCTGGTTATAAACATAAAGCAGAAAATCTGCTATGAAATTAGGGTCTTGTCTGCTAGTGATCACAAATCCCCAAAGATGCTGCCAGTTAACATCTGTAACCTAGATTATGATGAAAAGCTAAAGAATGTGGGTCTGAATTCATTTATAGTGGCCCTTTCAATAATAACTTTGCAATAATGGCCACTTAAATCATAACAAGAGAGCCAATTAAATTTGCAGAGGTCATACAAGACTGACTGTAGCTTGTAAATGTTAGTAAAGTGCATGCACAAGACTGACAGAAAGCCGAGAATGACAAAAACATCTTAAAATTGTGGTACAGATAGTAAATGCCAAGAATATGTAACTGACAATACATACGAAATCCTTGAGGAAAACTGTACAGTGTTACAACATTTAGTGATACACCAAAAAACAGGCTTATTTTCCTCCCAGAAGTACAAAATAGCAAGTAAGGGGTATTAAATTTGGAACACAAGTTCTATCAACATCAACCAGTCCTAGTGGAGGACAGGAGTGCAACAGGCATCAGTAATACAGATCTGAGGAAACTAGGGTCTCTGAAGGATTAGATTCCACCTGAAAGCTACAACCAGGTAAAAATTAGCAGGTAGAATGTACAGTCAGTCATCAGAATGAGACACAAGAAACAGGTTATTTTTCAGGGACCCTGGAGTCAGGAAGATTATACACAATAATACAATACATTACATTTTATAAAGCAATCAGACACTAAAAACTCTGTGGAATATCGGACAATTTCCTGTGAGATGATGATGATAAATGAATACAGGAAACTACAGATAACTCCAATTTATGTAAGTGAAATTGTCTGCTAGGTCTATGATACAATCACAAACTTGTAAGACTGGTTAAATAAACAGGGCTTAGCTTGTATAACATTTTAAAAAATAATGCCCTTGCATTTCTAAGAAAGAAAACAGGATTTTAGGAATTATTAGGAAAGGAATGGAAAATAAAAATGAGAATATTATAATGTCTTTGTATCATTCCATGCTGCGATTACACCTTGAATAACGTGTGCAATTCTGGTCACATTTCAAAAAAGATATAGCGGAATTAGAAAAAGTACAGAAAAGGGCACTGAAAATGATAAAGAGGATGGAAGACTTCCTTATGAAGAAAGGCTAAAGAGACTAGGGTTCTTCAGCTTGGAAAAGAGACGGTTCAGGGGAGATATAATAAGGTCTATAGAATACTGAGTAGAGTGAAACATGAGTAGACACGAACCGCTTGTTTACTCTTTCTAAAAATACTAGGACTAGAGGACACACGATGAAGCTACTAAGTAGTAAATTTAAAATAAACCAGAGAAAATATTGTTCAATCAATGTGTAATTAAACTCTCGTTCCCAGAGAATGTGGTAAAAGCAATTAGCTTAGCAGGGTTTAATAAAGATTTGGATAATTTTCCTAAAAGAAAATTCCATAAGTCATTTTTAAAATGGACTTGGGAAAACCACTGCTTATTTCTAGGATAAGCAGTATAAAATCTGCTTAATTCTTTTGGGATCTTTCCAGGTACTTGTGACCTGGATTAGACACTGTTGGAAACAGGAAACTGGGCTTGATGTATCTTTGGTCTGTCCCAGTACAGCAATACTTATATGCTTATGTTCTTAGGTAGTAATAAAGCATCAACCTAACTTTTTTTTTCATGTGATATGCACCTGTTAAGGCTACTAAAATGGTGTGTGGTCTTCGTCATAAGGCAAATGGCAACAGACTTAAAGATCTCAATCTGTTTATTTTGGAGGAAAAGTGGGAGAGGGGAGATATGATAGAGACGTTTAAATAGCTACGTGATGTAAATGTGCACAAGTCGAGCCTCTTTCATTTGAAAGGAAGGGCAAAGGGTGAAGTTAAGAGGTGATAGGCTCAGGAGTAATCTAAGGAAATACTGTTTTACAGAAAGTGTGGTGGATGCATGGAACAGTCTCCCGGAAGAGGTGGTGGAGACAGGACTGTGTCTGAATTCAAGAAAGCCTGAGATAGGCACATGGGACCTCTTAGAGAGAGAGGAAGAAATAATGGTTACTGCGGATGCGTAGACTGGATGGGGCATTTGGCCTTTATCTGCCATCATGTTTCTAAGAAGCAATTAAGCGTATCGCTTCTTCAGTCGAAGATCCGAGCCCAGAAGTGAGGGGCTCGATGATTTGGTACAACCATGGTCTCTGGAGATTCTCCTTTATGATTTTTCTCCTTGACCGATGGTCAGCTGAGTCCTTCGGAGGATCGTAGTTCTTCCAGGCCTTGTCATTCTGCTGGCTCCAGATTGGCCTCTCAGTCCTTGGTACACAGAATTGCTCCATGCAGTGTCCAGTATCCATAGAGGATCCAGGTCACTTTATTCTTCCGGCTTGGCTCTTGAGTGACAGAATATTCTGTCCTGGTTGTTGATACTTTTCAGAAGTCTGCAAAGTCATCTGCGATGAAGGTTTACGCTACATGTGTGGAAGGCCTTCCACACTTTGTGTGCACAGGTCCAGGTAGCCCCTTATTCAGCTACGATTTCGCTTATTCTCACCCTTCTTCAGGCTGGTTTGGATACATTACATTACATTAGGGATTTCTATTCCGCCATTACCATGTGTTCAAGGCGGATTACAAATGGATTGTCAGGACATTAGAAGTATTTAGAGGGTAGTTTGTACATTTCTTTGAGTTGCTATGGATTACATCTGAATTGTCATGGTATTAGAAGGTCATATGGAGTAGTTGCAGGTGATGCTTGGAACATTTCTGATTGAGTTAGTTCGGTTTTATGTGTTTTTGAAAGTTTTGTAGTCTGTGGTTGAGGTCAATAGGTTGTAGAGTTGAAGGTCGACTGTTGCAGCTCGAGTGGCTAGGAGGTTGTCATACAGTTTTTTTTCTTTTAACAGTTTTGGTTGGAGGGTGTATGAATTTGTGTGGGTTCTCCTATGTCTGGTTGAGATGGATTGAATTAGTCGATTGTTCAAATAGGCTGGGCTGTCTACGTTTATTGCTTTAAATAGTAGGCAGTACAATTTGAAGTGTACTCTCGCTTGTATTGGGAGCCAATGTGAGTCGTGGTATGCCTCTGTGATGTGGTTAAATTTCTTCAGTGAGTAGACCAGTCTTAAAGCTGTGTTTTGTATTGTTTGTAGTTGTTTTATCATGGTTGCTGTGCAGGGGAGATATGGTATGTTGCAGTAGTCTATTAGACCTAGGATTAGGGATTGTACCAAGAGTTGGAATTGTTTTCTGTTGAATTTTCTGACTTGCTTTAGGTTTCTCATGACTGCGAATGATTTCTTTTATTATTTTGTTGATTTGTGGCTGCATTGTGCAGCCTCTGTCTATTAGCACTCCCAGGAGTTTTAAAGTGGATTGGATGTGGTATGTTGTAGAGTTTATGACTAGGTTTGTTACGGTTGGGGTTTTGTTATTTTCGAGTAGGATTAAGTTTGTTTTGTCCTGATTTAGTTTTAGTTTGTGGTCTTTCATCCATGTTGCTACTGTTTCAAGTGTTCTGTGTATTGTGTCTGCCATGGATGGTGCTGATTGATCGAAAGGAAGGATACAGGTTTTACTGTGGTTTCTCTTTTGAGTCCTTGTGGCTGGACTCTCCTGTTTCAGATCCTGGAAGTGTCGGTCTCCGCTGGCATCTTAGCCTGTCGTTGCTAGACTCTTGAAGGAAGGTCTTCATGTCTGACCACCGATTAAGCACCTTTCCCTTTCTGGATCCTTTACTGGATATTGTCTAGCATTGTTAAGGCATCTTTTGAGCCACTTCGAGATGCTACCTTTGGACATGATGCTCAAGACAGTTTTTCTATGGTTGCCATTACATGGGTGCAACGGGTGTCGGTACTGAAGGCTTGGTCTTGCAGGGACCCTTTCCTCCATATTTTGGAGACAGGGGTTCTCTTTCAGATGGTTCCTTCCCGCTTGCTGAACATGATTTCAGTTTTCCTGGTCAGTCCGGATGTGTGTTTGCCTGACTTTCAGCTGACAAGTTCCCAGTCACTGGATTGCCTGTTGAAGAAACTTGATGTGTGCAGAGTTCTTCTGCGTTACTTAGAGTTAACCAATGAGTTTAGACTCTTTAGCCATTTGTTTGTTCTGACTCATTCCGTTCAGTGGTATGCTCCTGCTTCCAAGGCCATGATTTCCAGATAGCTTTATAGGGCCATTTCGTGAGCTCACATTCTTGTGAAGACTCAGTCTTCCTGTTTCAGTAAAAGCGCATTCTGCCAGTTATGTGGTTTCTTTGTGGGCCATAGCTAGAGCTGTCTTTCTTGTAGAGATTTGTAGTTTGGCAACGTGGTCTTCTATTCACACATTTGCCAAGTTCTACAGAGTGGATGTGGCAGCAAGACAGGACTCCGCCTTTGGGTCCTCGGTCTTCCGGGCTGGCACAGCAAGCCCACCCTAGTTTTTGGGGGGACTGCTTTTGTACATCTCTACTATCTAGAATGTCTCACCTATTGCACTGGAAAAAGAGATTATGTACTTACCTTGGTAAGCTCTTTTCCAGTAGATAGGTGAGACATTATAGACTCCCACCCAGTAGTTACTGCACCTGCTTACAGTTTTCAATTTATTGATACTTCTCCAGGCTGTTCCTTGGATGCCTGACAAACCTTGTAGACTGGAAAGAATTTGTATATATGTTCCATTTATTGGGGAGTAGTTTCTCAGCTTCTTTGAAGCCGGTGTTGGCATTTCACTTTACTGTGGTTGATTTCTTGAGCAGAGCAGTTGGTTTGAGCCCATTGCTACAGGTGCCTCTACTTCACGTATATTCATTGTTCCTTGGTGTTTGGGTACTGACTGTAGAGGGCACTAAAGTGATCAGTGAAGTACTATAGAGGCAGAGTGAAAAATTCAGAGTGGATTCCTTATGCAACCATGTGACTAAAGGGAAATAACCCTACTGTCTAGAATGTCTCACCTATCTACTGGAAAAGAGCTTACCAGGGTAAGAACATAATCTCTTTTTTCAACCTTGTCTTTAAATAAATTTTCTTCGGATGATCATAGGTATGAAGTTCCAGCAATTTTGCTGCTTGAACCTTAAATTCTTCATCAGTCCATCATCATTTTCTCAATTTGAATTTAGACTTAACGTGACAAACTTATAAATATTTCACATTAATATAATAGAGTTATTTAATGGAGCACTTACCTTTAAAGTTGTATCAGGGGTAACAGCAAGGTGATTGCAAGTTGAGAGAATCACTAGTGAGGGGGAATTGCCTTGAGACAACCTGTTCAGGGCAAAACATGAATTTGTGTCAGCTGCCATTACCCCTGGTGTGACTTTAAAGATAAGTGCTCCATTAAATAACTCTATTATATTAATGTGAAATATTTAAATATTTCAGTCACGTTAAGTCTAAATTCAAATTGAGAAAATGAAGATGGACTGATGAAAAATTTAAGGTTCAAGCAGCAAAATTGCTGGAACTTCATACCTATGATCATCCGAAGACAATGTATTTAAAGACAAGGTTGAAATGCACATATGGTTTTGATTTATGTTCTTAGGTACACATTTCATACTCAATACAAGCCTTAATAGGCAACCATTGAAGTGATTTAGCAAAGGAGCAATTCTATCAATCACATTTAGCTTAATATAAATATGTCTGGCTGCCATGCTCTGAATCAATTATGGCTTGTTTTGTATTATTCCTGAACACAGAAACATAGAAACATGATGGCAGATAAAAGGCCAAATGGCCCATCCAGTCTGAAAACCCCCAAAACAAAGCATAAACTAGTTTCTGGAGATCAATAGAAAAGTAAGGGCAAATTTGATGGATAAAATGTAATTTAGCAAAATATACAGGTGTGATATGATGAATCTTTGAATCACCATTTACTGTAGAACTTAACATTACTACAAGACTTTTCATAGTAGATTGCATTGGTATAATGATACTTTTAGGTTCTAATTTTAAATGTGCATAGGCTGGTTCCTCTCTCGCATTCAGAGTATGGATTTACAGCCTGTTTTACAAAAGCGCAGTAGCGGCTGCCGCGCAGCGATAGCCCCAAAGCCCTTTAAATCTCTACGGGCTTCGGGGCCGTTACTGCGCAGCAGCCGCTAGTGCGGCTTTGTAAAGCAGGCCCTTAATTTCAGCTCATCAGCAATCATCCCATGAAATATTTTAGAAAACTAATTCTTGACAATTACAGAGGTGGTCAGTGTACAAAGAAGTGAAAAAATAATTTGTAAGTTATTCAAATATACAGCCTTCTGACATGACGGACCCCTTGCAAGAATGGAGTGACATCAGG
Source organism: Geotrypetes seraphini (assembly GCF_902459505.1). Lineage (NCBI taxonomy): Eukaryota > Metazoa > Chordata > Amphibia > Gymnophiona > Dermophiidae > Geotrypetes > Geotrypetes seraphini. The sequence goes on from NC_047085.1 coordinate 375,565,207, forward strand.
ATGAGCTGCCACAGAGGATCAACTGTCCTGGGCTCTAAAGTAAGAAAGCCTGGCTACCAGGACCCGCAGAAAAGCCACTGTAAGACCAGAATCTTTCCAGTGGGAAGAAAGGCAAGAATCAGCGAGATCAGAGCTGAATACAGATCCATCTGGATGCACCAATATTGGAAGGCCTTCCACACCATAGTGTACACGAACCCCTCTGGACGACTTCTTAGACTGTAGAAGAGCCTCAACACAAAGGGCAGAACATCTCATATGCCCAAAGGTTGCATGCTCAAGAGCAATGCTGTAAGAGCCAAAGGCCATGGAACTGGCATGGCAACTGGACCTTGCTTGAAAGGGTCCGAAGAAGCACTCAGCACAAAGTATATGACCCACGCCCGTGAGATCAAGCTGAAGCCACCAACATAACACAGCCAGGATGAACCAGGATCTTCTGAAGGACATGGTTGACCAATGGTGCAGGAGTAAAAACTGACAGGAGAAAGCTCCTGCTGCCAGCACTGTATCAGCGCTTCTGGGCTGATACAGTGCTTCGAATCTTCAACGGAAGAAGAGAAGCGCCTTCCGGAATCATAAAGTGGCCATGAGATCGATGCGGAGACTCTCCCAGTGCTCTACAATCATCTGAAATGCCTGTGGGAACAGGATCCATTCGCCAGAGACCGTCTGCTGAGGAGGTCTGCTTGCACGTTGTCCACTCTTGGCACAAGCGCCAACTCTTGGCACATTAGACTGCAGAGAGTCCGCAATCAGGCTGACAGAAGAACCAGCTGAGCCCCGAAAATAATGGAGGCCACCTCGCTGAGCTGGCTGACTGTCTTATCACCTGCTTTTGTAGGGGAAAGCTAAGTTGGTCGCAGAGGCGTACCAAGGGGGGGGGTGGGGGACTGTCCGCCCCGGGTGCACAACTGGCCACCCACCGGGGAATAGGCTGCAACTGCCGCCATCAGGAACAAGCTGGCGCCGAGTTCTCCCTCCTTGCTTTTCTTCCCTGTGGGGCCGACCAACTCTCGCCACCCGACGTCAATTCTGACATCGGAGAGGACGTTCTGGGCCAGCCAATCGCTGCCTGGCTGGCCCGGAACGTCCTCTCTGACGTTAGAATTGACGTCGGGCGGCGAGAGTTGGTCGGCCCCGTGGGGAAGAAAAGCAGGGAGGGAGAACTCGGCGCCGTCCTGTTCCTAATGGCGACAGTGGCAGCCTTTGCCCGGCGGCTGTGGCAGCAGCATGTTTCACAATGGCGGTGGCATGGGGGAGGGCAGGGAGAAAGAAAGAAAGAAAGGGGGTAGGGTGAAACAAAGAAAGAAAGAAAAAAATGGGGCACGGAGAGAGAGAAAGACAGACATAGAGAAAGAAAGGGGGCATGAAGAGAGAAAGAAAGAAGGGGGCAGTGTGAAAGAAAGAAAGAAGGGGCAGGGTGAATGAAAGAAAGAAATGGGGCACAGAGAGAGAGAAAGACAGACATAGAGAAAGAAAGAAGGGGGGCAGGGTGAAAGAAAGAAATGGGGCACAGAGAGAGAAAGACAGCCATAGAGAAAGAAAGGGAGCATGGAGAGAGAAAGAAAGAAGGGGGAAGGATGAAACAAAGAAAAAGTTGGGGGAGGGAATGAGGTCTGGAGGAGAGGAAGCATACAGGAGGCTGAAAGAAGGGAAGAAATATTGGATGCACAGTCAGAAGAAGAAAGTGCAACCAGACAACAAAGGTAGGAAAAATGATTTTATTTTCAATTTAGTGATCAAAATGTGTCCGTTTTGAGAATTTATATATGCTGTCTATATTTTGCACTATGGCCCCCTTTTACTAAACCGAAATAGCGGTTTTTAGCGCAGGGAGCCTATGAGTATCAAGAGCAGTGTAGGGAATTCAGCACAGCTCCCTGCATTAAAAACCACTATTGTGGTTTAGTAAAAAGGGAGGGGGTATATATGTCTATTTTTGTATAGTTATTACTGAGGTGACATTGCATACAGTCATCTGCCTTAACCTCTTTGAAAACCCTTGGAATATAAATGTGTACAGTGTGCTTTGTGTTTTTTAAAAATTTTATTGTTGGTAGATCAGTTTGACTTGGCCACGAAGGTAAGGGGGAGGGAGGGAAGGGAGCTGCTGAAAGACATCTAGTAATCCTTGCAGGCTTGACTGTGCAGGGAATTATTTTTGTAAAATCATGTTTTGTTATGTGACTGGCATTATTTAGACTTTAATTTCTATGAATAGAATGAAAATGATATAAAATTACTTGCTTGTTTTTATGTGCGTGCGCTGAAGTAAAGTGGAGAGAGAGTGGGCTGAGGATGCTGAAGGGAAATAGGGAAGAGGGAGTGGGGAGAAGACGCTGATTTAAAAATTGACAATTGTACAGAATATTGTTTCTTTTTATACTTTAATATAATAAGTTAATATAAAACAATTCAAGGCTTGTGTGGATGGAATCAGGTGGTTTGCGGGGATGGGGGACCGAGCTTACGGGGATTAGTCTTAAAATGGTATTTTCTTATTTCTCATTATTTGTTTTATTTTTATTTGTTAATTTGTAAAGTGGTGATTGTTTGTATCAGTTTGTTCAAATTTACATCTACTGTCTTTATATTTTGCACAGTATTAGAGGACATGTGTTTCTGTTTTTGTGGTGTTGCATTTTGGTGGTTTGTGGTGTTGTGTTGGTTTGGTGGTGGTTTGGTGGTTTGTGGTTTGTGGTGTTGCATTTTGTGGTTTGTGGTGATGCAGAGTCTGGTTTTTTGGCAGTTCAGTTTAACTTTTGTCTACATATTTCTATTTTAGTTTGTGATTATTCCATATTGGGCGAGGGTGTATCTCTGTTCTGTGTGTATGAAAAGAACTTAGTTTTCAGTTGGCATTGACTGCAGGATCAATTGACTGTGCGGGATCTGGCTTGTTTAGTTTTACAATGTATGTGTTGGTGTTCTAGTGCTCATTGCAGTGTTTAAGATGCTGCCTTTTCCTAGATACACTCTTGTGGGATATGTGGATTGTTACTAAAAATCATATTTTTCATATAGATGGGGGGGGGGGTGTCAAAAAATGATGGGCCCCGGGTGTCACATATGCTAGGTACACAGTATAAACTGAAATATTGAATGGAAACGTAATAGAGTGTCCAAAAGACGATATGTAAATCAATGAGCAGAATGGATCACCCAATTGTTACATATAATGTATATTTAAAACAGAGGAGAAAAGACCTAAAAAAAACCCTGCAATATGAATCAAAAAGACCATAGCCAATTGGGGTTGGTTTTCATCACTGGTCAAAAAACCCCTGTGTGGATTTTTAATTTATTATGTGATATTGATTTTAATCTTATCAAATATGTGCAATGTTTGTATCTTTTTCTAAAAATTTTTTATCAAAATCTCTCTTGTTGGTAATTGAGCATGAAAAAACCAGCAGCTCTAAATATAATTCAATGTTGGAAAAACACCATTATCTTTAAATGTCAAGCACTTATCTTAGTGACCCGACGGAGGTCCCATCCGTTTCGCTCCAACGGGGCTTCTTCGGGGGTAACAATAGAGCTTGTATGTTGCCAGTGTAAAACAATTTTTCAAATTGCTCATGTATTCCGTAATGTAGCTGCGTTTTCAATCTTTGCATCAACATATGCTAGGTACGCCACTGGTCGGTCGCTACAGCCCCCCAGCATGTGGCGCAAGGACACTCTAAAAAGGGCTAAATTTGTGCAATCCTGACATGAATTCACATTAAGACACAACCAAGGACTCCATTCCAGCAGATTTCCAGGCAAAAATCACAGTTTTGAAGAAGCAGGGAGAAGAAGAAAAAAAGATTGCTAAAAATCCAAGATGGTTGCCGGCATCAAATTTGCACCAAAAATGTGATATTTCTCATACTTTCCAAAGTCCAAAAACAGTGATTTTAGGATTTTTCCACAAGGGGGGAACACAGGGGAACATGCAGAAACTCAGAAAACCCCACTTTTTAAACCTTCACCAACGTCTCTCACAAGCTGTCAGCTCCTTGTACTCACTGTGACCTGATACACTGGAATCCATCTGATCACAGCTCTTACTCAGTAGCTGTATAAGAATTCACTGCTACAGTGCTGGGAATGCTCTCACAAAGCTGATCTTCAGGCTGCCGGTCAGACTCCACTGTCTATGCCTCCACCCCAGCGGACCACCGGATGTGCACCAGGATGGGCGGAGGTGTGAAAATGCAGCTGGAATGCTGCGGAACACCGCTTGAGCCCCCTAAGCATGTCTAACAGTCTGTGCTTGACCCCTGCTTAATAGAAGGTGAGACTACTTCAGGGACAACCCTGAGCTCCAAGGAAAACTAGGAAGACTGGCTAACAGGTACCCAACATCGGCCTGTCAGCTACAGACTGAAGTCTGTGAATTCTCAAGCAGGAAGAGCTCCAAATGTATTTCAAACGTGAAAATACCCACAAAGGGGACGAAACTACATCAAATTTAAAACAATAAAATGGGAAGAGCATAACACACAGCTGCAAACATGCATGCAGAAGACTGTAGAGGGCGCTAAACCAATCATTGAAGTACTACAGCAGGGGTGTCAAAGTCCCTCCTCGAGGGCCGCAATCCAGTTGGATTTTCAGGATTTCCCCAATGAATATGCATGAGATCTATTAGCATACAATGAAAGCAGTGCATGCAAATAGATTTCATGCATATTCATTGGGGAAATCATGAAAACCCGACTGGATTGCGGCCCTCAAGGAGCAACTTTGATACCCCTGTACTACAGAAACAATGAAAAATCCAGAGTGGATTCCTTCTGCAGAGCATATGAGTATGGGGAAATAACCCATATTGTCTAAAACAGTGGTCTCAAACTCGTGGCCCAGGGGCCACATGCGTCCCGCCAAGTACTATTTTGAGGCCCTCGGTATGTTTATCATAATCACAAAAGTAAAATAAAACAGTTTCTTGATAATATCTCTATTTAGCTATAAATTACAATAGCCAAAAGGAAAGATTTATAAACTATAAAGAGTTTTACCTCATGCATAATTGTCATTTCTTTAATAAGACATTAACTATTTTTCTTGAGGCCCTCCAAATACCTACAAATCCAAAATGTGGCCCTGCAAAGGGTTTGAGTTTGACACCACTGGTCTAGAATGTCTCACTTATTGCACTGGAATATGTATTACTTCCAAGCCAAAATGTTAATATTGTATTATTCATGCAACCAAGCACAAAATAAACAGCTGGAATGGGGATTAATATACAGTGATCCTATTTCATTCTGCTGAGAGCTGTCAACTAATGAAAATGTTAATTTAATTGTTTAACTGTAAAGGATTTAATTACAAATGGGTATACGCAGATCAGGAGAAGAAAGACAGCCAGAAATGATAGAAAACACGGGCAGCAGAAACAAAGGAGAAATGTATCTACATTCACACTGAAGACTGCATACTTTACAGTTTTTATTAGAAAAATAAAGTTTGCCTATATAGTTTTACAATGGCTTCTCTTTGGTTCAAGGCAAATTCTTGCAAGTGAAACATTTGCATAGTTCTATGCAAGTAGCCAGCAAGCAAGAGAGATGCTTGATTTGAGTGTTCTGTAGCTTATCCAAAAAATCCTATATTACAAAGTGAGCAATAATATTGTATGTTTGTATGTATGTGGGTATGCAGGTAAATTTTATCTTGAAAGTGACCCTAAGTATTTTCATGAAATGGGGTGAATCTAGGGTTTTCAGCTGTGAGAAAACAACTTAGCTAGGTGTAGATTTCGGCAAAATTCATTTGGGGTATTTTTCCAAAGTTCCCGCCTCCCCCTACAGCCCATTGGTCAGACAATCCTAACAAAGCTTAGAAGTTAGTCAGTCAATAGGCTTCAGGGAAAAGCAGAACTGAAGGTTGCTAAGACACTTTCTCTGTAGCTACTGCTTCTGCCTCCCTCCCCAGACCATTGGTCAGATATTGATAAAGAAGGTTAAAGACAGTATCTCTGTAGCTACTGCTCCCGCTTTCCCCTGCAGCCCATTGGTCAGACATTCCTAAGGAAGCCTAGCCACTCAATAGGCTGCATGGAAAAGCAGGAGTAAAGGCTGATAAAACAATGTCTTTGTAGCTACTGCTCCTGCCTCTCCCTGCAGCCCACTGGTCAGACATTCCTAAAGAAGCTTAGCTAGCTAATATGCTACAGGGAAAACCAGGACTTAAGGTGAGACTGGGAGTCTAGCCCCCTCTTCTACAAAGCCGCGCGGTAATGGCCCCGAAGACCATAGAGATTTAAAGGGCTTCAGGGCTGTTGCCGCGCAGCTTTGTAGAAGAGGGGGTAGGTGTCAAAGTGGAAGATGACGTTTAATGTGACTAAGGGCAAAGTGATGCATGTGGGAAAGAGGAACCTGAACTATAGCTATGTGATGCAGGGTTCCACGTTAAGAGTCACTGCCAGGAAAAGGATCTAGGTGTCATCACTGAAGATACGTTGAAACCCTCAGCTCAATGTGTGGTGGATGCTAAGAAAGCAAATAGAATGTTAGGAATTATCAGAAAAGGAATGGGAAACAAAGATGAAAATGCCCTTGTATCGCTCTAAGGTATGGTTGCACCTCGAATACTGTGTGCAATTCTGGTCACCGTATCTGAAAAAAAGATGTAGCAGAATTAGAAAAGGTACAGAGAAGGGTGACTAAAATGAAAAAATGGATCGGGCGACTTCCCTATGAAGAAAGTCTACAGTGGCTAGGGCTCTTCAGCTTGGAGAAGAGACGGTTCAGGGGTGATTTGATAGAGGTCTATAAAATACTGAGTGGAGTGGAGAGGGTAGATGTGAATCGCTTGTTTACTCTTTCCCAAAATACTAATCCTAACCCTAAGGGTTTGTTTGTTTTTTTTCTTCAGGCAGGCCTAGAAACAGGTTTAGCAGTGGCCTCCCTTACAGTACAGGTTGCAGGCCTTTAATGTTTTAGAGCATGCAGAGGCGCTAGTTCGCATTCTAATCATCTATCTGTGTCCAGGTTTCTGAGAGGAGCACTTCATTTGTGACCTCCCTTGCGTCTTCCTTTCCCTTCATGGACTCAACATTGTTCTAACCACTGACGGATGCTTCTCTTCTGGATATGACAGTCATGACTGTCTTTCTGGTCACCATTGTCTCAGCACAACATTTTCCGGTGCTTTAGGCTCTTTAGTGCAGGGTGTCCATATTTGTCCATATTCTGGACGCGGGAGTTTTCTCCGTTCTGTGCCTTCCTTCCTTTCTGCTGAAGGTGGTTTCTGCCTTCCATGTTATTCAGGAAGTTTGTTTGCATTTCATTCTGCAGACTTGGAATAAAAAGATCTGATCTTGTGCAAGCTGGCTCTCAGGAGAGTTTTGCTTCACTGTATGGATAGGACTAATGAATCCTGGCTATCTGATCACCTATTTGACCTGACTGTTGCGTCTTGCCAGGAGACTTCTGGAGCCCAAGGCTTCATTCGCTTGATGAATTTGAATAGCCATTTCTGCGACTTCCATCACCTGTGGCAAGCAGCTGTCAATTTTGCTTAACACCACTCATCTGGAAATGCGGCTGAGTTGTGGGCAGTGTCTCGCACATTTCATCCTGATGAACTTTACATTCTCTCTTCATACTTTTACCCGATTTTGCCAGGTGGATGTGGTGGCTCGTTCTGCTGCCACTTTTTGGGACCTCTGTGTTGAGGGCAGGCTCTTCTGTCCCTCTCTAGATGTTACCATTGCTTTGGTACATCACCTAGTATATGGAATCTGGAAAGGACATAACAGAATGGGCTTGTTTAGAGGAAGGCATGGTTATGCCATTTAAGTTAGTTTCCATCTATCAAGGACAAATTGCTTCCTCGGTATATAAGAAGGCAACTGCTGATTAATTCCATTTATTTGCTTGGTATAAAGTTTTGAAAATTTGTAGGTTAGAAAGAAAGAGGCATCACTACTGAATTAGGGTTTTTTATTTATTAAGAGGACTGCTTAAAAACAAAGCTATAACAAGCAGAATAAAAGGGCTAGCTTTGAAAACAACCCCTCAAAAGATGGGCTTTCAGGAAGGATTTATATGTTTGGAAAGGGAGCTTGATAAAATGATTCAATAGTTTATTCCCTGCATACTGTGAAGAAAGGAGCAACGAACAAAATCCAGGCTAGCAGTAGACCTAAAAGGCACAAATACTGTATATACTTGAATATAAACCCATCTGAATATAAACTGAAGTAATCTCCCCCCCCCCCCAAAGAAAAACGTGAAAAGGTTGATTCAAATATAAACTGAACTTGCGGCAGTCTCATGAGGTTACTGTGGGTATTTGTGTCAGCCATTTTGAGTAGTGAGACTGCAGGAGCAAAGGAGGATCGCTCTTGACCTGGCTCACCACTGGACCACCAGGGCTTAAGGTAAGCCCTAGGAGAGCCCTGCAATGGGTTCATGTCTGTTTTATCATTCCCTGTTTAAGAAATTCCCTAACCCTTATTTGTCCTATTTGCCTGTTTTAATTAGATTGTAAGCTCTACCGAGTAGGGGTTGTCTCTTACATGTTTAATGTACAGCGCTGCATATATCTAGCAGTGCAGTAGAAATGATAAGCATTAGTAGTAGCAAGACTCAAATATAAACCGAGAGCCCCATTTTGGGGTTATTTTAATCCCCCCCCAAAAAACCTAGGTTTATATTCAAGTATATAGAGTAAGAGTAAAGAGCAGAGTCCCTGATGAATAGCACAGAGTGAGATAAGGAAGGAACGGTAATGAGGACCTGCAGAATGAATGCATTTTTAAGTGAATTCTCAAACTATAAATGGCAATGGACAGAAGCCAATGGATTGAACCCCTAGAGGACCGGAAGCATAATAGTGTTATTAACAGAACTAGAGAAAAGGAGAAGTGAGTTTGGAAGAAAGAAGCAGCCATGCTAGGTTTCCATAAGTGGTGGGCCAAGCAGGATGAGATTTGAAATTGGATTGCTGATGAAAATTCCAGTATATATAGAGAGATCTGGGAAACATCACCCTAAAGGCGATACTGAAAGCCAGAGAGGATATCAGAGTTCCAAGGGAACAAGTATTGACAGAGAAGTCACCAGCCCAAAACACGGCCCCAAGGTACAGTGATTGATAGTGGGATAGCAAGGGAGAAAACCCCACCAGATCATTTGCTGAAAGCATCATGAGAAATAAGAAGAAATCACAGAAATACAGAACACGATCCCAATATCCAAGTGAGGGCAGAGTCTCATGAAGTAAGTGATGATCAACAGTTTTCACATCACGTTCATAGCTTCGCTCTGAGTGGGGAAATGGGACGATAATTAGCAGGACAGGTAGGGTCCAGTAAAGGTTTTTGAACAGTGGAGTAAGCATACCAATGTTTGAAGATAGCAGAAACAGCTGCAGTGGACAGTGATAGACTAAGAATATGGCAGGTAGGAGAGAAAGAACTGATGAGCAGGGTGGGAACAGGATCAGAGGAAGAGGTAGTGAGTTTGGACGAGGAGGATAACGAGACAACAATTTACCCCTCTGTGATTTTAGATAGGGATGAACGAAGGCAGAAGTGAAAGGAATTCTGCAAGAATAAAATTCAGGAAAGGAAAATTAGCGTGACAAGATTAAGCTTGTGAATCTGGTCATAAGAACATAAGAATAGCCTTACTGGGTCAGACCAATGGTCCATCAAGCCAGTAGCCCATTCTCACGGTGGCCAATCCAGGTCATTAATACCTGGCTAAAACCCAAGGAGTAGCAATATTCCATGCTACCGATACAGGGCAAATGAAGAATAAAAAGGATTTTGCGAGACCTAAGTGTCAAGATTTCTAATGAAAATTGATATGGTCTCTTTAAAAGCAGTAGGAAACTACTGCAAAACAGGATGATGTAAAAGCTTATTCAACACCTTTTTTATATTCTATTTCATGAGTTTCTTTAGAAGATAATAAAGTTAAAATGACTTTTTTTTCTCACGCAGAAAATAGCTTTGCAAAAAAATAAGGACGTTCAAAACATACTCATGTCCTAAGCTCTAAGTTTGAGAACAGGGAAGTTAAGCGCTCAAAGTCACATAGCAAGAGATGGAGCAGATAATGAAAGAAAGGCAACTGGGTTTACGGCTTGGAAGTCTAAACATTAAAGCTATATGGTTAAATCCAATCAAGGTTTCTTCTTGCATACAAATTGCACAAGATTTTTGTTACTTCCTGCAGAGCCATACTTTATTGTCTTCATTATTCACTATTTATTAAACATTATTCTTTTCTAGATTTTGAGTTCCTTGACTGCAGGATCTACATGTTCCATTATTTTAAATAAAATCCCATTTAAAGTTTCCAGTAAAAAAAAAAGAAAGAAAGTGGTTTAGCACTTGATAGTTTGCTGATTTAAGCAATCCAAATGCAGTTTAACTCCTTATACTCAGCAAGCCTAGATGTCATAAAACCTCAATGAGCAATTCCAGGAACAGCAAAGCTTATATTTGAACAAGAAGGTGGTCAGTGCTGCATGAGAAAATGAGTTACAACGGGCAAATAACTTCTTACAGTAATATCTTTACAAGGCAAATGCATTTAGAAATCTAGTGAAAACTAGATCTAAGAAATTTATATAAACAAGCAAATTTTCACTTAAGAATTCTTCATTGAATATACAGTACTCCCCCGATATTCGCGGGGGTTCCATTCCAGGAACCCCCGCAAATACAGTTTTTCATGGGGAAGCCTGAAATGGGCAGCGGGAGAGTAGCCGGAGCGCCATGAGTGCAGGAAATCACTCGCGGTATGCTCCGATCGCCTCTTCCTGCACTAAGTCGGGCCTTATCCAATCAGGAGCTGCGTGTCAAAGCAGCTCCTGATTGGATAAGGCCCGACTTAGTGCAGGAAGAGGCGGTCGGAGAGTACCGCGAGTGATTTCCTGCAGTTGCGGCACTCCGGCTGCTCTCTCCTGCCTCTCCCATTGCCCTCTCCTTGTCGGAGGTTCGCGGTCGGAAAATACCGCGAATGACCGGGACCACGAACCGCCGACCGCGAACAACCGGGGGAACACTGTAACTATATGAATAATCCACTCATTTTATGAAGCACTTGAGCACACAGACCAGTGTTTTTACTCTTAACCCTTTTTTATTCCGTGTTCCAAAATTATGTTAAGAAATCTAAGATAAAAATTTAAGCAAAAACGAGTTAAATATAATCTCAAAAAATTGAAAAAAAATAAAAATAAAAATTGCCCAGAGGTATATGTTGATAAGAGGAAGCAACAAATATATGGCATATAAATATTCCTGGAAATACAGACTAGGAGGAATGGCAGCAGATTGTAACTTATGAGCACATTTTATAAAATGGAGGTGTATGTCACAGTTCTTACTAGTATACCAAAAAGAAAAATAAAGAGGAACCAGAGCACCATTTTTTTTCACTATGTGAGACTCTCGGCATTAGTAAACTGCAGGTTTGGGAAGCTTTAATTCTGATGATGATATAGAATATTGTTTTTGAATTTTGTGTTCTTATGATTCTGTTTTTGTGTTTCTTTAAGAAATGATTTTGCAATCATGAAATGTAGACCTTTGTTGGCTGTTTGGAGAGGAAGTTTTCACTAGTGCCTGTACCACATTATCAAGCCTGTCTGCCATGAAGCAACAGATAAGTGTGGTTTGCACTTTGCTAGATTAATATTTGGCACAGTGGGTTGCATATGATAGAATATTGAAGGTTAACCAATGAGAAATTTGGGTTCTCCTTCCTAGCTCTGGAGCAATGACTGCTCGGTAGCTTCTGAGGCAAATTCCCTTGCATATGTACTTCAACTGTATGCTTTGGGTATAAAATAGTTAAGCCTTGAGCTTTAGCTTCAGAGTTTGAACTGGAGGATATAAGTGTTCTTACTAGTACACAAAAAATTACCTAATGAACTGAGACGGCATTGTGACAGGCTGCTCATATTGAAAAAGTCAAAAACAAAAGACTGGTAAACAAAAGAACTGGCAAAAGTGGAATTGATAGACTGGAGAAACACAGGTTTATTTATGACATAAAATAAAATAAAATATGAAAGACAATGAAACAGTAACAGTAAGCAATTCTGACAAGTAGTCCCAAGCTAATGCAAGTAATTCCTCCTTGGCAAATGCAATGGCAATTTGTCAAAAGTCCGATGTTACATCAGCTGGCAGACAGTATGGTGAATAAAAGCCAAATTAAACCAAAGGTCACAGCTGGCAGGTGGTGAAGCATATAAGGTCCCAGTTGGATGGAAAGGACTCCTTTTATTCACCATACTGTCTGCCAGCTGATATAATATCAGACTTTTGACCTGTGCTTCTCCAGTCTATCAACCCCACTCTTGCCAGTTCTTTTGTTTACCGGTCTTTTGCTTTTGGCTTTTTCCTTATTAAGTGGAGTATTGAGGTTTTCTGTTTGTTGTGACAGGCTGCTCATACTCAACATTTGGCAAGTCCTTGCAGTACCCTATAACGAAATTTGAAGACATACAGAGAAGGGTGACAAAAATGAGAAAAGGGATGGAACAACTTCCCTATGAGGAAAGGCTAAAGTAGTTAGGGCTCTTCAGCTTGGAGAAGAGATGGCACGGGGTGATATGATAGATGTCTATAAAATAATGATTGGAGCGGAAAGGGTATATATGAATCGCTTGTTCACACTTTCTAAAAATTCTAGGACTAGGGGACATGCGATGAAGTTACTAAGTAGTAGATTTAAAACAAACTGGAGAAAATATTTCTTACACGACACGTAATTAAACTCTGGAATTCATTGCTGGAGAATGTGGCTAAATCAGTTAGCTTCGGTGTTTAAAAAAGGTTTGGATAATTTCCTAAAAGAAGTCCATAGGCCATTATTGAAATGGCTTATTCCTAGGATAACTAAGGCACTGCCTTAGGCGCCTGGGCCATTCAGAATCTTAGGCCCCTCCCAGTGCAGAGAAGGTCCACAATTGTGAAGAGCCTGGGTCAATCAGGCCTTAGACTTAGTGGGGATGGGCCGGGAAGGGGCAGGCCCGCCTCATTTCAGCGAGGCGGGCCTGCTGGCTGGCCGGCCAACACTTTAGAGGTTGGTTGGGGGGAGCTTAGGGGTGGTAGTGCGGGGGGGGGGATGTTAGCATGGGGGGTCCGGAGGGGGTGCGGCTTTCCAGCAGGAGGAGTTTGGCATCCTCCTGCTGTCGATCGGGAGTTTCGGGGGGGGGGGGGGGAGCGGTGTTCCGGCAGGAGGAGTTCAGCACCCTCTTGCCAGCGATCGGACAGGCGGCCGCTATATATATTGCGGCAGGGAGATCCCTTGCCGCAATAAGTAAAGCTGCCGCTTCTACTTACAATTAGGCCAGCATTTTGCTGGCCTACATTGTAAGCGTCTCTTCCTCTACTAGGGAGCGTAGGGCCGCCTAGGTTCGCCTAAGGCTCTTAGGTGTCTTAGTTCCTGGAGGCGCCTTCAATATAGGCGGCCTGCCTGGGGAGCATTTTTTTTTTAAAAACATGCATCCAGATTGGCTGATTAGACAACTGTAGGATGCCTACAGCTGCCTAAAATAGGGACGCACTTTGCAGAATCAGGGCCTGAGCCTTTATTTGCAGTTTGTATCAAAGTTTCATAACAAGTCTTAAAACAAGTAAAGTTCCAAAAAACGAAGTCCCGACTAGGATCCGAGTTTTGGCAATATTATCGCCTTCCTCAAGAGACAATTTCACACTTGCAAAGCTCTCTAAACTGTGCGTGTGAATGCGTCGGCGTCTCTCCATCCAATTTTTTTTTTTTTTTGTCCACAGGTTGGATGTGACATTTCCAGTGCCTCTCTTTGTTAATTTTGGAATGTAGTGTGCCAAAGGGATCAATTCTGTCTCCCTTACTGTTTAATATTTTTTTGAGTCCACTTGAAACTTTGATTCAAGAATTTCAAATTAAGGCATTTATCTATACTGATGACATTTTACTGACCTTTGCTGTATCACCATTTAATACTGATCTCTTACCATTGCAACGGTGTACTGATGTAATATCGACTTGGCTCAAATATCATGGAATAATTCTTAATTCATCAAAAACAACTGTTTGCTGGATTACTAGTCTATTATCTCTTCCAAAAACCAAAATTCACCTATTTGGAATTGATTTGCAACCTGTAAATTTATTTCTTACTTGGGAGTAATCTTTGACGCAGCACTTACCTTTGACATTCATATTTCTCAGGTATTAAAAAAAAAAAAAGGCTATTTTTGGCTTTGGAGAATTAGATCTATAAGTTCCATTCTAGATTTTGAAGCACAACATACCTTCATTCATGCATTCTTAATGTCTAGCATAGACTATTGCAATTCAATATATTGTTCTTCATCTAATCAACGTTGCCTTCAAACACTTCAGAATTCTGCAGCGTGATTACTCTAAAGCGAAGCTATATGATCGTGTCATGCCACTTTTGATATGTTTACACTGGCTCCCTGTGCAATGCAAATTTTATATCTGGCATTCATATTTTATATCTGGCATTCATAGCTCTCCATTTTTTTACAACCTATTTATTTCACTTCAGTAATGGTACCCTTTATCTCCTCTCGATACATTGAGGCCCCTTGATTCCAATAGACTTGTTCTTCCATCTCCAAAAATGGTTCATTATGAATCTACTAGATCTTCCACATACATTTTTATTGCCCCTTTATTTTGGAATGATCTTCCACCTACCATTAGGGCTGAGCAATCTTTTCCTAAGTTGAAAGCATTACTGAAAGCTTATTTTTTTCCACAAAGCATTTCTTAAGACACGGTTGACTGACTAGAGTATAAAGCACTACTATGGGCTCCTTTTACTAAGGTGCGCTAGGGTTTTAACGTGCGAACAGCGCACGCTACATTGCCGCGCGTGCTAGACCTTAACGCCAGCATTGAGCTGGCGTTAGTTCTAGAAGCGTAACGCGCAGTAATTTCCTGTGTGCACTAAAAACACTAGCGTACCTTAGTAAAAGGAGACCTATGTGTACTATGTTTATTTTTATTTATTGATTGTTTGTTTTAATTGAATGGATTTTATGACTGATTGTTATATCTTTTCTATTATTATTGGCGTTTCTTTTTATATGTTCTTTTTTAGATTTTGAAGAGCCGCTTTGACCTTCTGCATTAAGCAGGAAATCAAATGTACAACAAACATAAACATACACCCCCATCACACTAAGGGCTCCTTTTTCTAAGGCCTGCTAGTGTTTTTAGCGCACGCAGGATATTACCGCGCGCTACCCGGCTAGAACTAATGCCAGCTCAAAGTTGGCGTTAAGGTCTAGCGCACGCTATTCCGCGCGTTAATGCCCTAACGCAGCTCAGTAAAAGGAGCCCTAAGCTTGAATGCTCAAACTGATTGTTTCAACTTATATTTATTATTTATGTAGCCCATCTTATAGTACAAAGTTATATAGATAGTGGCACATACCGCTGCTCTCTTTTGACCATATACTGGATTGAAAGGACAAAATTTATTCATTTACTGGCAACAAACTCTGCCTAATGTGTGGTTAGCACCCAATGCTGACTACAGAAGTGCTTATGAATATCATTCCAAAAAATAAGACACAATTTTGTAGAAGACGCTTCTCCAATGGCATATATAAAAATACCAGAAATTCATTTTCCAGGTGTCAGGTCAAAAGCGCGCCGGGACAAAGGCACGCGCAGACAACTGAGCGCAACGCAGAGGCGCACGCCGAAGAAAATGACTGTTTTAAAGGGCTCCGACGGGGCATACTGAAAACTTCACTTTTTCCCTAAAAAACAGGGAAACAGTTAAGTTTCCAGTATGATGAGGGCAGTTACAACCCCCCAAACCCCCCACAACGCCGCTGCGATCTGTATTAAGTAAAGTGTGTGTGGGGGTTCCCCAACAAAACCCCCCCTCGGAGCCCCTAAAAACACTCTTTCTTCGGTGCGCTCAGTTGTCGGCGTGCGCCTTTGTCTTTGGCGGTTTTGTCTATGAACCCATTTTCCATACTGGTAACTTCCCTTCCTAGCTATAATTTTTCTGGCCTTTGTGTAATTGCTTTGTTATACTGTTTTGTTACCTTTGGATCATAAGGCAGAATTAGCCCAAGACCTCTCTCTTCACTGCCCTCCTCCCTCATCATATAATATTTTTTGATTTCTGGTAACCAAGAATATTTATGGAATGAAAATAAAAAGGAATGCACTGCATATTACAAAATAAAATGGCTCAGTACTGCTGCAGAAATATATTTTCTTTGACTTAATATATATGCTAAACATCAACTTGATAAACTCGGTAATTCAGCAACATTTTCAGTCAGCAATATTAGCATCTCTTTCTCTTTTAGCCCTGTGTAACCAGTTCTGCAATCTTGCATTGCATGCTCCTCGTGCAGGCACTACCGAATAATACCCATTGCTCTCCTCCTTTGCTTCTAGCGTTCCCATAGAGACTGTTATCATGATTTCCTTCATGAGTTCTCTGGCCCTTACCAAGCTATTGAGGTTATTCATGTTTTATTGATATACCACACATCTTCAAAGCAAAAGCAATAATGCGAGTTCACCGTTTATTTTCACTCATCAGTATGACGTCAATCAATTTTTGGCATCAGTAGATCCTTTACTAAAATGCTGCAATGCAAGGCACAGTACTTAAAAATGAAGATTTTCTATCTTCTAATTCTGTTCAATTTCAAATGTTTCTGAATTATTGGGGGTTGTTCTTTTACGGTAAAGATCCACATATGGAAGAGCTACTAAAATGATAAAGAGGATAGGAAGAAGAGATGGCTGACAGGAGATATGATATAGGTCCATAAACTCATGAGTGGAGTGGAACTGGTAAATGTAAATCATTTGCTTATGCTTTCAAAAAAGCATAGGGCTTGATATTCAGTCATCATTTCGTTTTTTTTTTTTAAACACTGATCACTGCAGGCTGAATTAGATTTGGATATTTAGGCCCAAATTCTATAAATGGCGCCGTTGTCGGCAGCTGCCTTAAAAACGGCCACCAATCGCATGTCAATCACATGACAGCATCGTTTATAGAATCGCGGCTTTGGAAAAGGCAGGTGCTAGAAATGTAGGACAGGGCTTTCGGAGGCCTACGGAGGTGATTTATGACACCTAAAGCCACTTCTGGTGTTAGGTATCAGAAAGCACAGGCGCGATGCTGGCACCGTTTTTTTAAGACGCCAGTAGGCGTCTACATTTTTTCTTTTAAAATGCTTTTTTATTTTTTAAACTCTGTTTATAGAATATGATTTTAAAACGCTGTGTATAGAATATGGGCCTTAGTGCCAGTCAGTAACCAAGTACGGAACTGAATATCCAGGTCTCCAGTGGCTCCTAAAGGTTTATCTGGATGCTACCAATATTCAGTGTGGGTATCCAAATAACTATCTGGGCAAGTTAGGACTGCTATACAGGTGATCCTAACTGTCTGGATAGTTATATAGACGCTGGCACTGGCGAGAGGACATCTCCCAGTGCTGCCTCTGCTCCATCCCTAGACTGTTCCAATACACAATATTCAGCAAAATAATCCAGTTAATTGCCACTAAATATCATGGGGGGAACCAGCCAGTAGCTACTCCTTCTTGGATAACAGCTTCTGAATATCAACCCCACAAAAACTAGGGGCCACACCATGAAATTACTTAACAGTGCATTTAAAACAAACTGGATGCAATATTATTTTTCACTCAATGCATAAATTCTGGAATTTGTTGACAGAGGATGAGTTAAAAATGGTAAACACAGGTGGGTCTGAAAAATAGTGTGGACAAGTTCCTGAAGAAAAACGCCTTAACTGGAAGATTAGGTTCTTACCTTGGTAATCATCTTTCTGTTATAAGACATAGGATTCTGTTCGCAAACTATTGCCCTCCTTTAGTCATCCTTTTGCAGAAGGATGTCACTCATATCTTCCCCTTCCCTAGTAGAGAACAGCTCCTTCTTCAAGCAATTGAACTGCACTGAAACTGGAGAAAAGAGAACTTCCCCAGAAACAAACTATATTTCTGTTCTGCTCTGTAACTTATGATAAAAGAATAATAATTAACATGAATTCAGAGCTTAGGTGTATACAGGAACCAAACTGCTATGTGCAACTAGCACTATCGCATAAAAACGCCCAAGGTTGAAGAAAAATAGTGTTATTCATATTTCTGTTTTGTTATCTTAAAAAAAAAATAATATTGTTTTAAAGCTCATCAAAATGCCCAAGGCAGTAAA
The DNA here is from genome assembly GCF_902459505.1 of Geotrypetes seraphini. Taxonomy (NCBI): domain Eukaryota; kingdom Metazoa; phylum Chordata; class Amphibia; order Gymnophiona; family Dermophiidae; genus Geotrypetes; species Geotrypetes seraphini. The sequence goes on from NC_047085.1 coordinate 375,583,416, forward strand.
CAGGTGAATCATAAGTCTGTAAAAGTTGGGCTATACAGCGTCCTCTGTCTTATAACATAAAGAAGATTACTGAGGTATGAACCAAATCTTCCATTTCTTTGCACAGATATAGCATTCTGTACTGAAGCTGACGTACCATCTAGGGAGGGCCAGATGAGCCTGCCTGCAGCACCAAAGACCCAAATGCAGCATTCTCTTGAGCCGCCACATCCACTCTGTAGAACCTTGTAAAGTAACATAGTAACATAGTAGATGACAGCAGATAAAGACCCGAATGATCCATCCAGTCTGCCCAACCTGATTCAATTTAAATTTTTTAAATTTTTCCTTCTTAGCTATTTCTAGGCAAGAATCCAAAGCTCTACCTGGTACTGTGCTTGGGTTCCAACTGCCGAAATCTCCGTTAAAACCTACTCCATTCCATCTAAACCCTCCCAGCCATTGAAGCCCTCTCCAGGCCATCCTACCCCAAACGGCCATATACAGACACAGACCGTGCAAGTCTGCCCAGTACTGGCCTTAGTTCAATATTTAATATTATTTTCTGATTCTAGATCCTCTGTGTTCATCCCATGCTTCTTTGAACTCAGTCACCATTTTCCTCTCCACCACCTCTCTCGGGAGCGCATTCCAGGCATCCACCACCCTCTCTGTAAAGTAGAATTTCCTAACATTGCCTTTGAATCTACCACCACTCAACCTCAAATTATGTCCTCTGATTTTACCATTTTCCTTTCTCTGGAAAAGATTTTGTTCTACGTTAATACCCTTCAAGTATTTGAACGTCTGAATCATATCTCCCCTGTCCCTCCTTTCCTGTAGGGTATACATATTCAGGGCTTCCAGTCTCTCCTCATACATCTTCTGGCACAAGCTTCCTATCATTTTCATCGCCCTCCTCTGGACCGCTTCAAGTCTTCTTACATCCTTCGCCAGATACGGTCTCCAAAACTGAACAAAATACACCAAGTGGGGCCTTACCAATGACCTGTACAGGGGCATCAACACCTTCTTCCCTCTACTGGCTATGCCTCTCTTTATACAGCCCAGCATCCTTCTGGCAGCAGCCACTGCCTTGTTGCATTGTTTTTTCGCCTTTAGATCTTCGGACACTATCACCTCAAGGTCCCTCTCCCTGTCCGTGCATAGCAGCTTCTCACCTCCCAGCATATACAATTCCTTTCGATTATTAATCCCCAAATGCATTACTCTGCATTTCTTTGCATTGAATTTTAGTTGCCAGGCATTAGACCATTCCTCTAACTTTTGCAGATCCTTTTTCATATTTTCCACGCCCTCTTTGGTGTCTACTCTGTTACAAATCTTGGTATCATCTGCAAAAAGGCACACTTTTCCTTCTAACCCTTCAGCAATGTCACTCACAAACATATTGAACAGGATCGGCCCCAGCACTGAACCCCGAGGGACTCCACTACTCACCTTTCCTTCCTCCAAGCGACTCTGGTGTTTGTTCGACAGCCAGTGTCTAACCCAGTTCACCACTTTGGGTCCTAACTTCAGCCCTTCAAGTTTGTTCAACAGCCTCCTATGAGGAACCGTATCAAAGGCTTTGCTGAAATCTAAGTAAATTACATCTAGCATATGTCCTCGATCCAGCTCTCTGGTCACCCAATCAAAAAACTCAATCAGGTTCGTTTGGCACGATTTATCTTTTGTAAAGCCATGTTGCCTTGGATCCTGTAACCCATTAGATTCAAGGAAGTACACTATCCTTTCTTTCAGCAACACTTCCATTATTTTTCCAACAACCGAAGTGAGGCTCACCGGCCTGTAGTTTCCTGCTTCATCCCTATGATCACTTTTGTGAATAGGGTCCACATCCGCTCTCCTCTAATCCCCAGGAACCACTCCTGTCTCCAGAGATTTGTTGAACAAGTCTTTAATAGGATTCGCCAGAACCTCTCTGAGTTCCCTTAGTATCCTGGGATGGATCCCATCTGGTCCCATCGCTTTGTCCACCTTCAGTTTTTCAAGTTGCTCATAAACACTCTCCTCCATGAACGGCGCAGAATCTACTCCATTTTCTTGTGTATCTTTGCCAGACAATCTCGGTCCTTCTCCAGGATTTTCTTCTGTGAACACAGAACAGAAGTATTTGTTTAGCACATTTGCTTTTTCCTCATTACTCTCCACATATCGGTTTCCAGCATCTTTTAGTTTAGCAATTCCACTTTTCATTTTCCTCCTTTCACTAATATATCTAAAAAATTTGTGTCTCCCTTTTTTACATTTTTAGCCATTTGTTCTTCTGCCTGTGCTTTCGCTATACATATTTCTCTCTTGGCTTCTTTCAGTTTCATCCTGTAGTCCTTTCTGCACTCCTCTTCTTGGGGTTTTTTATATTTCACGAACGCCAACTCTTTCGCCTTTATTTTCTCCGCCACTAGTTTGGAGAACCATACTGCTTCATTTTTCTCTTGTTTTTATTTACTTTCTTCACATAAAGGTCCATAGCCATTTTTATCGCTCCTTTCAGCTTAGACCACTGTCTTTCCACTTCTCTTATGTCCTCCCTTCCTAACAGCTCTTTCTTCAGGTACTCTCCCATTGAATTAAAGTCCGTACGTTTGAAATCTAGGACTTTAAGTATCGTGCGGCCGCTCTCCACTTTAGCCACTACTGCCCAGGTGAGCACCCACTCGAACATTAAAGATACGCTCTCCATTTGTGAGGACCAGATCCAATATCGCTTTTTCCCTCGTGGGTTCCGTCACCATTTGTCTGAGCAGAGCCTCTTGAAAGGCATCCACAATCTCCCTACTTCTTTCCGATTCTGCAGACGGAACATTCAAGTCCGCATCTGGCAGGTTGAAATCTCCCAACAGCAGCACCTCCTCTTTACTTCCAAACTTTAGGATAACCACAATCAGATCCTTATCAATTTGCTGTGATTGAGTTGGAGGTCTGTAGACTACACCCACGTAGATAGAAGTCCCATCTTCTCTTTTCAGAGCGATCCTTATTGCTTCTTCCTCTCCCCAGGTCCCTTGCATTTCGGTCGCTTGGATATTGATCTTTACAGAGAGCTACTCCCTCCACCTTTTTGACCATCTTTGTCCTTCCTAAAAAGATTATATCCTGGTATGTTTGCATCCCATCCATGTGATTCACTGAACCATGTCTCTGTGATAGCGACACTATTACCCAAATTACCCACCTTAACACCTTCCAATTAAACAAATACCATAAATAGATTGTAACCTACCCTCTCTAACTGAATTCCATATGTATTTTTCATACAGTTCTTCACTGTCAGTTTAATTTCCATCCTATAAATTCACATAGAATTTTTCTTTTTTTAACCATCTTTATTTTCTCTTCTTTATTAATTTCCAGGTACTTTAGTTAGATTGTGAGCCTTCGGGACAGTAAGGGAATTTTTTAAGTACCTTCTTACTTCTCATTTATAATCTTAATGTATATTTTCTTCAAACCGCTTAGAACCTAACGGATGTAGCGGTATATAAGAAATAAATTACATTACATTACATTACTATCTAGATCTGCCTCTAACATCAGGGCTTGCAGATCATGAACTTTGTTGCTTAGACTGCGAGCATTTGTGGTCATTGCTTTCCAGCTATTTTTCAGCTGTAATCTCCTTTTTTCGTATAGATTTTTGTTTCGTTTCACTTTCCGTTGCAATGCTAAGAAATGAGTTGCTGATATTGTTTATGTTGCAATCTTTACTACTATCACATCTTTTCTTTTGCCGGGAGTGGTCTCTATGATTGTCCTTCATACATGCACCACCCCCACCTTCTAGTTTAAATGCCTAGAAACATATTGTCTAAATTTCTCTGCAAGGTTTAGTAGCTGCTCTACAGATTTCATCAGGTGGAACAGCCTGGTACTCCACCCGGGAAGCAGCAACACTTCTAGTCGAATGTTCTTATGTTCTTATGATAGAGATAGGTGGCTGTTTTCCACAGGCAATATATGAAGAAATTGCCAGGTGAATCCATCTGACAATCGAAGGCTTGGAGGCTGGCCTCCTTCGTTTTGATTGGTTGGGCAGCACAAAAAGATGGTCAGAGAGACGTGAATCATTGGTCCTTTCCAGGTAGTAAAGTAGAACTCTTTGCACATCCAGCCTCTGCAAAATCATGTCCTGTTTAACCACACCTGTAGGGTGAAAAGTGGGCAAACAAATCTCTTGATTGACATGAAAGGTAGAAAGGAAGGTACTGTTCACAGTGAAACACCAGCCTCTGTAAAACTGAGGAAAGGCTCTCTGCAGGAGAGAGCCTGTAATTCTGAGGTTCGCCTCGCTGAGGCTACAGCCACCAGAAATACCATCTTGACCATAAGGTCCAAAAGGGACCTGACTTGTAGAGGCTTGTATAGGGACAGAGAGGGCCTTCAGAACAATATTAAGGTCCCACAATGGGAAAGGCCAACACAATGGAAGATGCAATCTGAGCACCCCCTTCAAGAACCGAGTGACTTCTGGATGAGACACCAGCGACTGCTTACCTACCCAAGATCAAAAGCACAAGAGGTCTGCCACCTGTACTTTGCGAGATGCATTCACCAGGATCACCAGAATTGGTGCCTGGCAAGGTTCCACCTGTTCCTTGGCACACCATAACTAGAAAGCCTTCCAGGTCTTAGGTTAAGCTGCAAACCTCAAAGGCTTCTTTGCTTTAAGGCGAATTGCAACAACTACCTCTGAGTAACCCTTATGAGTTAGGGCCATGTACTTAAGAGCCATGCTGTAAAACCAAAGTGAACACAGAGAGAAGGGAGACTACCTTTGCCCAACGTAGGGAAAAGCACAAAAGAGAAAGGCAAGGTTGATATCTAAACACAACCAAGGTAAATTTATTAGTATAAACAGTCCCAACAAGGATCCTAGTTTTGGCAGAAAAAACTAACTTCTTCAGGGGACAAGAAACAACTGTGGAGAAAATAATAAAAGTAAAACAATAAATATAATTTTAAAATGAAACATACATAAAGAAGAGCAATAAGAAATAAAATGTTATTAGTATATATGTATGTGACATGAACCATAAAAATTTAAAACATTATTAAAAAATAGAAACCCCAAACATTATGGTATACATTTATAACAAATAGCCATAAAAGTAAAGAATGCTACATGAAATATATAAACTCGACAAGCACCAATAAAGATAATGAAAAGAAATATAAAGAATGTTATAAATACAAAATAAAATAAAAACATACCTGATGTGGTTATGGAATAGTATGTGGTTGTAATATCATAAGATAAAACAGGGAACCTAAATGAAGTTAATAAATGCATAAAATAGAGAGGCTTAAAAGAAAACCATATTTACATACTAATGAGCATACTGAAAGAGGCGGCATCCTGCTCTGTGCCAAGTGCACATTTGAAACATAAGAATACTTTAATTATCTCAAATGTCAAACTAAAATGAAATAATCTGACACACATAAAATAAGGAGAATACTTGTGCTGCACACAAAAGAAGGGGTTAAAAAAAAAAAAAAATGAATATAAAGAAAGGATGGAGTAAGGAGTCATGCCGACCTTCTGGTGAAGGGAGTGCGATCTGTTATGCCGGCCAAAACCAAATGGTTTGTGAGCTGAAGAACCTGAGAAAATGTGTAAGAGATAAGAGGTAAATCCCAGGTTACCCGTTATGAGGTGCAAGCAGATGAGTGAGTGACCCCATGAGAACTACGGCCTAATCTGAAACACACGCATGAGGAGAAAGGTTACTACAAAAAAAACCCAAACAAACGCTAGACACATAAAAGCCATACCTGAAGGAACTGTGATGAAGGCGCTCAGGATTCTCCTTGAGAAGTGGGCCCTGACTGAGGAGCCCTGGATGAACCGGCAGCTTGAGATACCTACCTCTTTACAGTCACACCAGATCCGCATACCAAGGCTGATGAGGCCAGTTCGGAGCTACCAGTATTACCAGACCCTGGTGGCTCACGACTCTGTGGATAATCCGGCCTACTGTGGCAACACAAAGTAGATGCTCTATGGGCCAGAGCTGAACCAGGACGTCCAGCCCTGCACTTCCCGGTTTGGTTCTTCAACTGAGGCCATAAGATCCATTTCCAGTCTTACCCAGTTCTGCACAATGAGGCTGAGCACTCTCTGGGACAGAGACCACTCCTCTGTGAGTCTGCCTGCTTAAAAAGTCAGCCTGGACGTTCTCTATTCCTGCCATGTGAACTACTGAGAGTGCCTGTAAATAAGCGTCTGCTCACCTGAACAACATCTGTACCTCCAGGTGCATTGGGGGCACTTCTGGTGCCTCCCTGTCTGTTCATGTGAGTTACCATGTTGGCATTGTCAGAGAATACTGTGACCACCTTTCCTGCCAGGAAAGTCTCCAAAGCTTCCAATGCCAAATGAATGGCTGTCAGTAACAGACGATTTACAAACCACTTGCTTTCCGATGGTGACCACTTGCCCTGGCTCCATCCTCCTCCTCCTCCTCAAGGGGAACCATTTTTTTTCCTTTCTGCTAACAAATGCAGCTGCTTTCTCCCTTATTTTAAGCCTGCATCATTCTCTAATCTTTCTAAGCAAATTGTGTCCTCTCTAAAATAAACTTATCATGCTCTAATAAATCACTCTTTATCAAGAGAATGGTTTTGCACTATAGAAGTCTCTTATCTTACCTTTCAATTCAGCTCTCAGTCTTGCAAAGGGCTGAAGGAAACTTAACAGATTAGAATTTATGCTCAAGAAGTCGTCAGAAGAGCTAGAAGATAAATAGCCAACCTTTCTGTTGTTGCAGAAGAAAAATATTCTCAAGCATGCAGATTTGAGCATCAGTCTAGGAGGCATTGGGATGAATACAAAATTTACCAATAACATTCCATTCTCCTAAACCTTAAATTTTTAGAAGAGATTTTACTGCTACTGCCAAGTGCATTTCATGAAATATAACAACAAAAACAAGTACAAGAAAAAGAGCAGACATGTTTTGGGTTGGTTGGACTATCTATGCATGAAACAGGTAGAGTAATTGCAGAAGATCAGTGCAAAGAATAAATTGTGTAGGGTGAGCAGTTAGTGCAGCAGGGCTGATAGGGTTCCAAGACTCATGCATGTTGAAACAAAAAAAAAAACCCAAAACAAAACACACTCCAAAGAAACTGCCACAACCTGAACTAGATAATACAAAAAGGCAGAATAGTCAAAGGTTCCAGAGAGGGGTCGCTGAGAGGAATTGTAATACCCAATCACACTAAACAACAAAGTATTTTATATGTGTAGGGAGCCCTCAGTGTGAACGAGCAGCAACGGGAGACAAGCTCCAACGCTTCACAAAACAGGCAGAGGTTATAAACCCCCACCCGCACACTATCACTGGGCCCCCAATGTGTGCAATAATTAAATGAAGTGGAATCACTCTCAACTCAAATAAACTATAAATATAAATTAGGATGAAAACAAAGCAAACCTCTAAGCGGCCCCTATCAGAACCAATCCAGCCAGCTCCCCAGCAAAACTTAGAACCAAAAATGAAAACCAACTTAACTGAATGTGATGTAACAAATCTGAAGCTCAAAATAAAACGCAACAGAACACCAGGTTCAACCAGACTGGTTTCGGAGACAAACCCTTCTTCAGGAACCTAACTGGAAGCTGTAAAGATACGAGTCAGCTGGAAAGGGGTGGAGCATTGTCAATGGCTGCTGCAGTAGAGATGGGATTTCCTAGACCCCAGAAGTCAAAGATGACCTAGACCAGTGGTCTCAAACTCAAACCCTTTGCAGGGCCACATTTTGGATTTGGCGGTACTTGGAGGGCCGCAGAAAAAAATAGTTAATGTCTTATTAAAGAAATGATAATTTTGCATGAGGTAAAACTCTTTATAGTTCATAAATCTTTCCTTTTGGCTAAGTTTTAATAATATTGTAATTTATAGCTAAAGAGACATATGATCAAGAAACTGTTTTATTTTACTTTTGTGATTATGATAAACATACCGAGGGCCTCAAAATAGTACCTGGCGGGCTGCATGTGGCCCCCGGGCCGCGAGTTTGAGACCACTGACCTAGACCCTATAAAATCCTGCCACTAGATGAAGGTGGCCAAGTTTAAAAAAAAAAATTCACTGAAGTGAGCCTCTGACTTTTTGCCTGCGAATGTCAGATATGTGACTTGTGGTTAACTGGTTAATGCTATATACTTCATGGTTGCTATTTCCTCTCAGAGGCCATTTTGCTCTTCTATGGAATAACCTCTCCCCCCAACAATCCTGTTGGTGCTATAGCTGAATTGGTCCCCCACCCCCTACTGCCAATATAACTTCCCCAAAGTAAGGAAGCAAATTATACCTACGTCTTTGTCTGGTCTCCTTGTCAAAATTTGCTTAACCCCACTCTATCATTTCCTGAGACCCTCGATTCCTTGCCATAACACCTGTTTGCTCTGGATTTTGATTCTCTTGGGGCAATATCTCTCAATGGGTTAGTTTTGCACATAACATGAAACTCACTCTTAAGCCAGGGCATGTAGAACATATTCTCAGTCTCTTAAATTTACTGCTAACATTAACTCAAAAATGTAACAAATGTACCTTTAAATTTTATGCTTTTGAGTTAATATATGAATGCCTTCTAATCTGTGGCCTCAAAAACTCGGAATGATCTTTTATAGTCCAATAGGGCTGAACAGTCCTTCACTAAATTTAAATCATTCCTGTAAACCTATTTTTTCCCCACTGCCATTCAGAGGTGGTTCTTAATTTATTTAGGGGGGGGGGGTGTGATCATGATATCCTGGTGCCTGTCCACTGTTTTCCAATCTTTGTGTATTTATGTGATTGATCTTTTCTGATTTTATGGCATTCTTTTCCTGTTGATTTTGTTGATTATATTTGTAAACCACTACAATCTGTTTGCTAGTATCAGTGGTATATCAAGTATGAAATAAAGAAAAGAAGATTGTAAGAACATGTTATAGTGACATGGCTGAGGGGAGATATGATTGAAGTCTACAAAATCCTGAGTGGAGTAGAATGGGAGTGGATCGATTTTTCACTCCGTCAAAAATTACAAAGACTAGGGGACACTCGATGAAGTTACAGGGAAATACTTTTAAAACCAATAGGAGGAAATATTTTTTCAGTCAGAGAATAGTTAAGCTCTGGAACACATTGCCAGAGGATGTGGTAAGAGCGGATAGTGCAGCTGGTTTTAAGAAAGGTTTGGACAAATTCTTGGGAGGAAAAGTCCATAGTCTGTTATTGAGAAAGACATGGGGGAAGCCCCTGCTTGCCCTGTATTGGTAGCATGGAATATTGCTACTCCTTGGGTTTTGGCCAGGTACTAGTGATTTGGATTGGCCACCGTGAGAACGGGCTACTGGGATTGATGGACCATTGGTCTGACCCAGTAAGGCTATTCTTTTGTTTACTCTCCTCCATTGAGAAAAATGACCGATAACCAATTCTTAATCCACAACTGAACTTTGTCACCTATCCCATGAATTTAATTTTCTCAGGAGCCTCTCATGAGGAACTATATCAAAAGCTTTCTGAGAATCTAGATACACTATATGAACTGGCTCACCTTTATCCCCATGTTTATTCACACCTTCAAAGAAGTCAAGCAAGTTGGTGAGGCAAGATCTCCCTCGGCACATCTGTATCATTAAATCATGTTTGTTTCCATGTGGCACAATTTTATTTTTTATAATTGTTTCCACCATTTAGCCTGGCACTGAAGTCAGGCTTATCAGTCTGTAATTGTTAGGCATATCCCATTCCCAATGGGGTGAATCTGAAATTTTGTTTCATACACCATTTTTTTAAAAAAGTGGATGTTTGGGTTTATTTTGGTTTTGTTTGACCGGTTTAAGGCAAAGTATGCTGTACTGGTAGATTCCTTCCGTTACCTAGGTATCATACTAATACTATTAATTTTTTCTATAGTGCTACCAGATGTACGCAGCGCTGATCCTGGATACCCAACTTACTTTTGCTGTACAGGTATCTAAACTTTCTAAAACTGGCTTTTTTATTCCTCCAAAAGGCTTGAAAACTAAACCTAAAAATGCCAAAACCAATTCAACAAAATACCCCCCCCCCCCCCCAAAATTGGCAATAAATATAGAGATGGCCGTAGCACCTCACTATATTTGCCAAAATGGGGAGAGTACTGAAAAGTTTTAGTGAATAAAGGCAGTGACTAATTTCCTTTGGACTAAGATAAGTTGGATTTTCACTCATACTGTTTTTTTGATAACTCATTTTTTGGTTCAATGAAGAAAAACTGAAGATCCGCTAGATGAGGAGAGTATATTGAAAAGTTTTCACATTATTATTATTTTAACTTACTATCACATTTATTTCTTCACGATAGAGGAGACATTATGATAAATGGGGCGAACTCATTTAGGTCATAGCCACCAGGTTAGTCAAATATGAGTTGTCTGCCCGGGGTTACTCTGCTAGTTGATTGATCTACTGCAGTTCCCCAGTACTGAGGTCTCTCTCTCTCTTTTTTCATTGTTTCTTGTTTTATTTGACTTCATTCACTAAAACGTTTTTGGTATTTTTTGTTTTATAAGAACATAAGAATTGCCGCTGCTGGGTCAGACCAGTGGTCCATCCTGCCCAGCAGTCCGCTCACGCGGTGGCCCTCAGGTCAAAGACTAGTGCTCTAAATGAGTCCAGCCTCACCTGCGTACATTCCAGTTCAGCAGGAACTTGTCCAACTTTGTTTTGAAACCCTGAAGTGTGTTTTCCCCTATAACAGATTCCGGAAGAGCGTTCCAGCTTTCCACCACTCTCTGGGTGAAGAAGAACTTCCTTATGTTTGTACGGAATCTATCCCCTTTCAACTTTAGAGAGTGCCCTCTCGTTCTCCCTACCTTGGAGAGGGTGAACAGTCTTGTCTTTATCTACCAAGTCTATTCCCTTCATTATCTTGAATGTTTCAATCATGTCCCCTCTCAGTCTTCTCTTTTCAAGGGAGAAGAGGCCCAGTTTCTCCAATCTCTCACTGTACGGCAATTCCTTCAGCCCCTTAATCATTTTAGTCGCTCTTCTCTGGACCTTTTGAGTAGTACCGTGTCCTTCTTCATGTACGGCGACCAGTGCTGGACGCAATATTCCAGGTGAGGGCGCAACATGGCCCGGTACAGCAGCATGATAACCTTCTCTGATCTGTTCGTGATCCCCTTCTTAATCATTCTTAGCATTCTGCTTGCCCTTTTTGCCGCCGCCGCACATTGTACAGACGGCTTCATTGACTTGTCGACCAGTACTCCCAAGTCTCTTTCCTGGGGGGTCTCTCCAAGTACTGCACCGGATATCCTGTATTCATTTAAAGCACTAGTACTGAACAAACGTAAGGAAGTTCTTCACCCAGAGAGTGGTAGAAAACTGGAACACTCTTCCGGAGACAGTCATAGGGGGAAACACCCTCCAGGGATTCAAGACAAAGTTAGACAAGTTCCTGCTAAACCACAACGTACGCAGATAAGGCTAGTCTCAGTTAAGGCACTGGTCTTTGACCTATGGGCCACCGCATGAGCGGACTGCTGGGCACGATGGACCACTGGTCTGACCCAGCAGTGGCAATTCTTATGTAGCATCATTGCTATTTTCAATTCTTACCAACTTAGAAAGCATTTTAAATATATTCTTTATTTTTAGCTGGTTTTTCTCTTTTTTACCCCCTCTTTTACAAAGCCGCACTGCAAAAGCCCTGAAGCCCTTTAAATCCCTTGGGCTTCTGGGCAGTTACTGCAGCGGCAACCGCTAGTGTGGGTTTTTAAAAGGGGAGGGGGTGTAAGCCTGATCTTGAAGTAGATGCTGCCATCTGTATGTGATTACTGAGTATTGCTAGGTGAGTTGCTGTTAGCTCTTAATATGTTTTCTCTCTATGTCTTTCAAGCTATTATTTGTAATGGTCATATTAATTAATTATTTACTTGTTTTGTTTTAGCCTACTCACATTCTTTGAAGATTTTTATATGCTTAGTTTGTTCTCATATGAATATGTACCTTTTATATGTATTTTATGGAATATCCTATTTGACTTGGTTTTACAAATTTATTTTTATATGTATATGTATGCTATTTGTGAGTTGATATAGTTATTTCTATAGTTGCCCTAATGCAGCCCTTTGTTTAGGTAAAAGATGGCCATGCCAGACTTTTACTGTGTGTGATTATCTGTATTGAATATTTTGAACACTCTTAACATGTGATCTGCTCCTTTCAACCCATTGCATGCAGTCTCCATACAACTAGAACCTCTGCTCTCTTCTAGACCAGTGTTTCTCAACATGTGGTATGCGTACCCATAGGGGTATGCGGCGCTGGTGCTGTATGTCTCCCAACTTCCTTCTGCCATTGCATATAAGCAGCATCGGTGCTGTATGTCTCCCTTCCTCCTGCTGTCATGTATCTCCCGCCTTCCTCATCTTCTCTCCCCAGCCTTCCTCCCCCCCCTCCCCCCAAACAGCAGCAACTCACTGTGTGAACTTTGCTAGGCCAGTCCATCTCCGACGAAAGAGGAAGTTGCATTATCGGAGGCGAACCGAGCCGGACTTGCAAAGGCCCTGAGGCTGCCTGATGGAATTGCCGGCTCAGCAGTACCTCTCCCTAGTGGTAGCTCACTGCATGCTTTTAACTTCCCCATGCAACTGCCGCTAGTGTTAGTTTAACCACGGTTCCATCAGGTAGCCTCGGGGCCTTTGCTAGGCTGGACCTCCTCCAATGAAAGAGGAAGTTGCATCATCGGAGATGGGACGGCCTAGCAAAGGCCCCACAGCTGCCTGATGGAACCACAGCTAAACTAATGCTAATGGCTGCTGATTGAGGAAGTTAAAAGCATGCAGTGAGCTGCTGCTAGGGAGAGGAGATATACTGCTGGACATGGGGAAGGGGTACTGTTGGACATGAGGAGAAGCAGTGATGCTGTGGACAAGGGGGAGGGAAAGGGAAGGGAGAAGAGGTGCTGCTTGGCCTAGCAGAAGGGGAGGGGAAGGGAAAAGTGCTGTTGGACTCGAAGGAGAAGAGGAGGGAAATGAAAGGTGCTACATGCTGGAGGGGAGGGTGAAATAGTGCATTGGAAGAGAGCATATTAGTTGTGAGTGGGAATGGGGGCAGGGAAGGAAGTAGGAAGAGAGAGAGAGATGCTGGTTGGGGAAGGGAATGAGGTCTGGAGGAGAGGAAGCATGCACAATTGGCTGCACAATCAGAAGGAAGTGCAACCAGAGATTCATGAAATCACCAGACAACAAAGGTAGGTAGGAAAAATGATTTTATTTTCAATTTAGTGATCAAAATGTGTCAGTTTTGAGAATTTATATCTGCTATCTATATTTTGCACTATATTTGTCTATTTTCTATAGTTGTTACTGAGGTGACAGTGCATATTTTAAAGTCATCTGCTTTGACCTCTTTGAAAACCCCCCAAATATAAATGATAATTAAGATTTTCTCTGCGTACAGGGTGCTTTGTTTTTTTAAATTTTGTGGTTACCATTATGCATTAATAAGATTATATTGTGTGCATATGAAAAATGGATGGAAGAAATTGCATTACAAATAGTACTATTATTATGTGGGTGGGTCAGGGGTGGAGCTTGGGCAGGTCAGGGGCGGAGCTTGGGTGGGGGTACTCAGTTGATATTTGCTAGACTTAGGGGGTACTTGGCTTGAAGAAGTTGAGAAACACTGTTCTAGACTATGTCTTCAGAATGGACAAGAATGCCAAACTTTAGGACAGAAGTACCCAACCCATGGTACACATATCTCAAGAGAGTGTCCAGAAGGAGCTGGCTGCATGGCAGGGGGAGAGTCAGATGAAATGGCTTCATGGCAGGTGAATGAGAGAGAGAGGGTTGAAAGGAGATGGCTGCATGGTAGGGGTGTTGCGAGAAAGTTAAAAATCAGACACTAGAGCCAACATGATTACAGAAATAAAATGAGTAGTGCAGTAATTCCCCAAACCAGTTCTGGGGGAACCACAGCCATAACTTTTTCAGGTTATCCACAATTAATATGCATGAGATAGATCTGCATAACACGGAGAAAGTGTACGCAAATTAATCTCATGAATATTCTTTGTGGATATCGTGAAAACCTGACTGGCTGGGGTCCACCCAGGACAGGTTTGGAAATCATTGGACTAGAACCAGTGGGGCATCTACCCCTCTATCTCTTATAAGAGATGGGTAGAATTGACCTTTTGGATCAAAGTACAAAGTATGGCATTAGCGGTCCTAATCCTACTGAGCCCATACCATCCGTATGCCCATTACTGACTTTAATGTGATTGATGAAATTGTAATGCAGTAAGACAACAGCTCTATCCAGCCATACTCAACATTGTTGACAGCTTTAAGAGCAATTCTTCACTGTTCTAGGAAAAGACAGAAACCTTGCTACACTTGATTAACTGCAGATCGACACTGCTTTAGGTACTCTCAGGAAGAGAAGAACTCTTAAAAGTGGGGACACTAGAAATGTGAACAGTGTGATTCATATATATAAAACTGCTCTGAATTGACTCCCCAGCTATTAGTAGTGGTAAAGAAGATCTCAATAATCATAATCATATATGACAAATTAAGAACATCAACCTTCAAGCCTATTTCACAGGGTGAGCGAGTAGGAATCAGACACAACGGATTTACCTACCCCACTGTTTACCAACTTTTTAAATAAGCAAGGAATCCAGGGGAGGGGAGGGGGTATATCTTTTGTTTAGTATTATTCTCTGATGGAAAATATTGGATGGGAGAGGGAGATTTATTTTTGTATTGATACTGATTGATTATAAGTGCTTATCTGATTATTATTAATTGTATGTATATTGTATTGCACTTTTTGTTGGCTTTGAAAACTAAATAGAGATTAAAAAAAAAAAAAATAAGCAAGGGATTTATCAATATATTCTAACACTATGCAATTATAGGTATTTATAGTATTCAGGGAGTGACCTCTCTGGAAATGTTATGAAAGGCCAGAAAAGTTGAAGGCAACAATCCCGGGATACCTTGCAGCTCTCAGAGATCATGTTGATATGGACAGAAACCTCTGCTCGTTTTAGATTTAATAATAATTTATTTCTTATATACCGCTAAACCGTGAAGTTCGAAGCGGTTTACAATAAAGATACATTTGACAGTACATGGGATAGAAACGGTTTACAATAAAGATACATTTAGTCAGTACATGGGATGCAAATGGTTTATTCACAATAACTGTCAAATTTCAATTCTGGGTACCCACAGGCAAACCAGGGGAGAGAGGAGATGCCCTTCTCTACTCCTCTCCACTCTTCTGCCCAAATTCTGCCCCCTTTCAATATCATCCTTCTACTAGAGCTGTCCAATTAAATTATCTAGTCCCCAAGTAGAAATTCAGTGTGGCTCCTCTCTGGGCCCAGTGGCTCCCAGTGACTTCTTGTTAAAATTTCTTTAATAGTTCATCAGTTCAAGTTTATTCAAGGTTTGTACGCCTCCCATCAAATGAATTGTTTGAGTGGCTTACATTTTACAGTTAGAGGAGAATATAGCAGAAAACAGAAACACAGATGAGAAGGGTTAATGGGGGATTGAACTACAATATTTGATAGGAAAGTGGGGGCAGCACACTAGGAAGGGCATGTGTAAATCAGTGATCCCCTAGCAGAGCTAAAGAGCTCACATTAATTGTAGGCATCACAGAAAAGAAAGGTTTTTGCTATCTGCTTTGAACTGCTACAATGAGGATAATGTAGAATGGTACAAAACTGCTTTTGTCAGTAGCAATTGGGACCACATAGCTGTGAATTGGGTTTCCAGAGGCCACTCCTAGGTATCCAAAGCCTTACTTTGGGCCTTATTATCGGACAAGTCCATGTTCACATTACATGGCCTCTGAATCCCCCTGCTACAGCCTTTGCCCTCCCTTATCAATTAGTAACTGAGGGAGAGAAAAATTACTTTTTTCGTGTATATGGGCATTTAGCTTGGCTAGGCTCTATATGTAAAGTCCAAAAAGGGGTTTATTTGAAGCATATTTTATAAGGGCAGCATAAGGGACTAAGTGCCTGTATAAACTAGACACCCATATTCAGCCCTTGCAGCACACCAGTGCTGACAGATTTAACACCTGCTCTACCCTATGATTACAACACGGATCTCAAAGTCCCTCCTTGAGGACCGCAATCCAGTCGGGTTTTCAGGATTTCCCCAATGAATATGCATTGAAAGCAGTGCATGCACATAGATCTCATGCATATTCATTGGGGAAATCCTGAAAACCCGACTGGATTGCGGCCCTCAAGGAGGGACTTTGAGACCCCTGGATTACAAGTAGCAAAATGAAAACTTCAGTAAAAGTACCTAATATTAAAGAATGTAAATAAATCCCTGATGCAATATCTGCTTCAATTAGTCACTGGTGTCTCAAACAGGTCATTAATCTTAAGACATTCCAACTCGTTGG
Source organism: Geotrypetes seraphini (assembly GCF_902459505.1). Lineage (NCBI taxonomy): Eukaryota > Metazoa > Chordata > Amphibia > Gymnophiona > Dermophiidae > Geotrypetes > Geotrypetes seraphini. Next base: position 375,599,855 of record NC_047085.1, read on the forward strand.
AACTGAGACTTTCATTTTGGGTGGACATTATTTGGTATATGACTAATTTAGTTAATGGGTGTTCATGACTGAAACGTTCACTTTTCTAATTATATGCATTCTCTTCTAATATGCTAGTTTTAAAATAGTATATTTTATACCCACACAACTTTGGAGGAATGCTGTTGTTAAAATATACAATGCACTGTCCTGTTTACAAGTAAACACATTTTAACTCAAGTTTCCCACTTTCTCAAAATACATTGGCTCCCTATTACGCACCGCATAACATACAAAATCTTATTGCTAGTATTTAAAACTCTAACCACCAATGAATCTTCATTTATAAATCGGATGCTTATCCCACATAATTCATCACGTTCTCTTCGTTCTTTAGCACAAGGGTTATTGGCAGTCCCTTCCTTAAAAGTGGTAGGTACCAGACGGCATGACATGTTCTCAATTGTGGCCCCCCCAGACTTGGAACTCTTTGCCACAATACATAAAAAATGAAAAGGATCTCAGTCTTTTTAAAAATAAATTAAAAACTTTCCTTTTTAAAGATGCTTTTAATCTTTAATAGAAATACTCTTTTGCTGCAGTCAAGTTATCCCTCCCTATGTTTTTTCCTTGAATGTTCCCTTTTTTCTCGCAACATCTATAATGTAACTTTCCCCCTTTTTATCATTATGTGTCTTAGTATTGTCCGTGTATAAGTCGGTTTTTTATTTAGTACTGGATACTATTAATATGTCTTTTAAAAAGATTAAGTTTGTCTTAAAATGTTTAAGTGTTTGTCTGCTTATGAGTTTTGATTTTAGCTTGTATATAATATTAGTAACTTGTTTTATAATGCTTATGTATCTTATTGTAAATCGCTTAGTAAATTATAGATAAGCGATTCATCAAATGAATAAATAAACATAAACATAAACATAAACAAACCACATGGAGGAAATGTCAGCCTATTTAGGATTCTCTTCGTATACATGAAAATCTCACACACTGAACCAAAACTAAAATCCCGGGCAGAATGTCAATGCTCATCCAGTCCTTGTACGCTTTTTATATTTTTATGAAGTAGGTGCTTTTCTGGAGTAATTTCACATCAGTGTCTCTGATAAAACATGAATATACAAGACAGATGAATTCAAATATCAAATGCTTTTCACTTTCCTGCATTTTTCCTTATAAAATGACACCCAGGAACGAGATCGGTGTGACCAAGTTTTACATTAACCTTGGATGCAAAATTTTACTTACACAAAGTCAGCAGCTCTTGTCTCAATCTTCTGTATAATGGCTGTGCTCATTCCCCTCCCCCACACTGAGTAGTTTATGAATGCAGTAAGTCACTTCTATGCGGTATCACTAATTCTACTGTACTTGGTCTGTGCATGGCAGAAGGATCATGCAGTGATGCAAGTTTACCATAGAGCAAGTTGTTATTGCTTACTTAGAAACAGAAGTAAGGCTCACAAGCACCTACCTCAATATTTGTAACCAGCATTTCCCTAAACACGTAGGCGAGCGTGCAGTCTTCTGACAGACATTTCACTCGGAAGTTACCATATTCCATGACTTCTGGTGGATCAGGCCAATACTGATGACATTTGGTCTAAAAACAGAACATAGTCATTTTATACGTTATACTGTTAAAAAAAAGTGATCTTATTTTTCCACGAAGATGGTGGTTTTCACTATTTTATCTAGACAGCAAGGGTTTTCTTAAGACCTTATAGTGGAAATTTAAACCATCAATGACTGCATTCAGCAAAGTACTACAGTATAAGGCAAAACTTATCCAGTGCTAACGCCATCTCGTCATCTCTTCCAGACAGCTGATCGAATTTCCATTTTGGATTTGGTACTGAAACTGACCAGAAACCAGGGTTCAGGTTTTGACCCAAAATACCTGTGTATTTTTGGTAGAAACTGAAACTATAACCCCCCCCCAAACTATTGCTGCAAGTCCATCTTTCCCCCTCCCATCACACCTGTCCTCTCCTCTTGGGTCGCTCACTAGTTCTGTCCTTAGGCCTACATTTTAAAAGCCTTGGTGGTCTGGAGCATCCAGAGTTTCTCCTGCCCTTGTTATCTGTTTTCTGAAAATGGTGGCCGTGACTTTCCTTGGCAGGCTCATGAGACTGCTGCAGAAGGTTGCGGCCTCCATTTTGGAATTGGGAACAGAATGAGCAGGAAGTTGATGGGTGGCCCAGGAAGGGAGACTGGCTCAGAGGTAACTCCCAGCTCTGCTCAAGATTGCTCAGCACTATCTGAATAGTGCAGAGGTAGAATGCAGAGATTTTTAGTAGCATTATTTGGATAATTTTTCTGACAATTAGGGGGGGGCGTGGGAGAGGATTTACTATATCCCCTTTCTGTATTACAATCAAAGTGGTTTACATTTATATGCAGGCACTCTCTCTGCCCCAACTGGACTTATAATTTAATTTTTTTTTATACCTGTGGCACTAGCCAATTAAATGGTACCTGAATATTAAATGGGATATTGTCCATAAAAATGATAAGTCCAAAACAGGCCTAATATGAAAGTAATAATAATAACAATAATAACTTTATTCTTCTATACCGCCACAATCTGACAACTTCTCAGTGGTTTACATCGAAGAGAGCTGGTCAATCAGCGAAGTACAAAATACAAATAACAAAAGTACAATATATTTCTTAAGGATAATCAGAGTACAATTATTGCAATTATTAAAGAGTTATTACAATTAGTGTAATTTCTATTTAGGAAATGAATCTATCCGAAAAGCACCGTAAGTCAACCTGGCTTCACTAATATAACCAAACCAGGACTGCTGTTTACCTGCTTGAAACATAAAAGTCCTATCCAGAAATGACCTATATCTACAACCAGTAATCTTTGGATACCCACCGGATAACATACAAACTATGCATACTCACTTTCAAATCTCTCCTTAATAAAACCCAAGCATTTATATATAAATTATGAATTCCTTATTCTCCAAATAGAACTCTGAGATCCAACGAACAGAATTTACTAACTATTCCGTCTCTTAAGGTTATTAATACTAGACGGCAATTTATTTTCTCTGTTACCGCACCTCAGACTTGGAATGCCCTTCCAATTTATTTAAGAGAAGAGCAGAATCTAGAGATCAAAAGTAATTTAAAAACATTTCTCTTTAGAGATGCCTTTTGGTAATTAACTAAACAGTCCATAGGTCAAATTATTTTTACTGTATCATATTATATCTTTTATTTGTTTCCCTTTTGTACTTTTCCCTTTTTGTTCTACTTTTCTATATTGATTTTGTATTTCACCTCCCCTCTTTCCTTGTGTATATGAGTTTGTTAAGTTAAACTTTTAATCCCTAATGTCATTATATATACCGTATTTTCACGTAGATAACGCACACCCGTGTAAAACGCGCACACGGGTATAGCGCGCGGAAAACACAAATTTATGTACAGAAATTTTTATATACCGCACACACCCGTATACCGCGCATGCTGCCCGACTCTCCCGTCGCCGCCCGACTCTCCTTTCGCCCGCCCGACTCTCCTCTGGCCACCCCGACTCTCCTTTCGCCCGCCCCGACTCTCCTCTCCCCCTTGAAGTCCTGTCTCCACCCTGAAAACCTGATGCCCCCCCCCGACGTCCGATTCACCCCAACGCAGGACCACCTGCACCCCCACCCCGAAGGACCGCTCGCACCCCCACAGCCTCCCGACCCCCCCCATCATGTAGAAGCTCCTACCAGTGGCCTGCTGCTTTCTCTTGGCGGTCCCGGCCCTTCCGTGAGCCCTGCGCCTGCGCTGCTTCCTCTTCCAGCGGTTCGCCTTTTCTCTAACGTCAAGCCCTCTTGCCCCGCCGACTCCCCGACACGATCATCAGAATAGGCCCGGGAGCCTTAGGTCCCTCCTGGGGGCGGGGCCTGAGGCACATGGGCCCAACCCGACCATGTGCCCAAGGCCCCGCCCCCAGGAGGGACCTAAGGCTCCCGGGCCTATTCTGATTGGCCCAGGCGCCTTAGGCCCCACCAGTAGGCGGAGCTTTGGGACGGATGGGCCAATTCGGCCTCATTCCGTCGTTGGCTGCCTGCCGGAAAGGCGGGTTTGGCTCCCGTCTGTCCAGCCAACTACACAAAGGTACGGGGAAGGGGGGTGGGGGTGTCGTGGGGGGGTCGGCCAGGGGGGTCGCGGGTCGGCTGGGGGGGCGGTCGGAGGTGCTTGGGGGGGGGGGGCGGTCGTTGGGGGGAGGGGGTTTGCGTCGAGGGCAGGAGGGCCTGGGATCCCTCCTGCCCGTAATGTAGTGCGGGGTGTGGGTAGGGGGTCGCCGTGGCCAGGAGGGTTTGGGCTCTCTCCTGGCCCGATATTGTCGGGGAGTTGGGGAGTCGGCGGGGCAAGAGAGCTTGGGCTCCCTTTTGCCCCAATCGTGTCGGGGGGGGGGCAAGAGAGCTTGAGCTCCCTCTTGCCCCGATCGTGTCGGGGGTGCCGCGGTTGGCTGGGGCAAGAGGGCTTGAGCTCCCTCTTGCCCCGATCGTGTCGGGGGTGCCGCGGTTGGCTGGGGCAAGAGGGCGGGAGTGCATGCGAGCGGTCCTTCAGGGTGTGGGTGGGAGTGCGTGCTAGCGGTCCTTCAGGGTGGGGATGCGGGTGCGGATGGGAGCGCGTGCGAGCGGTCCTTCGGGGTGGGGGTGCGGGTGTGTGCGAACGGTCCTTCGGGGTGGGGGTGCGAGCGGTCCTGCGGCGGGGGGGGGGGGTGAATCGGACGTTGGGGGGGGGGGAAACTATGTAAAAAAAATTTTGTATAACGCGCTCACGCGTATACCACACAAGGTTATGCACGGTTTGTAAAAACACATATAACGCGCGCGTTATCTGCGTGAAAATACGGTAGTTTTGTATTGTATTGACTCCCATTAATTGTAATTTTAAATTGTTAATCGCTTAGAAATATGATTAAGCGATTAATCAAAAAAACCATTAAACTTGAAATTGTCATTTGTTTAATAAGACATTGACTATTTTTTTTCTGAGGCCCTCCAAGTACCTATAAATTCAAAATATGGCCCTGCAAAGGGTTTGCATTTAAGACCACTGCTCTATTGTTTCCAGTTATCTTCTCTCTTAATACACCAATTGCCAACTCTGTGCAGCCTGAGATGAGGGCTACCCCTCCTCTTTCCAAGTTGTAGAATACAGCACTGATAATTTTAAACTGCAGCTTTTACACCATTTGCTTGCTCTCATGGGGAAACATATGCAGTACTCCGTACCTTCTAGTGCATAATATTCACCCAGGGCTACACTTATGCCTGGATCTGGCTCTGGACACTCCTACTTAACCATTCTTGAATAGCTCTCATTAGCTGTCACACTGACACAGAGCAAAATGTTTAGCCCTTTACAGTTCTCCCTTCCCTTCCAGTACAGAGAGTACGTAGGATCAAGACAGTGGGAGGCTGCATAGTTGTAGGGAGGAGGGTAGGAGCTACAAGGACTGTGGGAGAAGCGGAACTCTGCACAGGGCCTTTGGAGAGAAGCAGTGGAACCATCGCAGATCTGTTTTCACAGTTCAAATTTATTTACTATACCGCAAATAAAACATTTAACTAAGTGGTGTACAATTAAAATAATCAAGGAAAGGAAAAGGGGAAAGCAACACTGGGATGCCTAAATTACAATATTGCAAGCCTTGACAAGTTTTCACAAAATCTTAGGAGCCAGCAGTGGAGGCCTCTCTTGCTTCTTCCACCCCCCATTCTTCCAACAGCATCCCCAGTTAAGGGGGGAAATCCCCTTCCAGATCAGCAATAGATCTTTTAGAAACTGGCTTACTATGAGCTCTTTTCCTATCTTGCGTCTTGTGGGCAAAAAAACCTTTAGTATATCAGTTTCTTACAGTGCCTCTGCAAATCACTGCTAAAAACCAGTAGTATCCCTTTCCAAAACATGCTGTCAGCTGTATGACAGTCCCTTTCCGATATAAGCAACACACTTGCTGAGATATTTAATACTAAAAAAGTATAAAACTTAAGTTAAAGCATTAAATATTTATTAGCACAGAGCACAATAATAGAATAATGCAGGTCTTATAAGGAGGCCCAGTGCCAACAAGTTGAATATTAGCCATTGAAAACACTTGGCTATCAGCTGCCACTTCTGAAGACCTTTCAATCACGCTAATACAAATGTTAAACAATACTGTTTAGAATTGTGGAATATATATAGGATGACAGTATTTGAATATTTTGGCTATTTGAGAAAATTGTCAGCTGTCTCCTTTATCCCTCATTGTAGTTCCTTTCCTCTTAACTCTGTAAACCGTGTCGAGCTCTGCGCTCGCGGAGATGGCGCAGTATACAAACCTAAGGTTTAGTTTAGTTTAGTTTAGTATGATAGCACCCTATGAATTGCTGAAAAAGAGGCAATTGCCTCTGTTTCACATATCCCCACATTCTGGTTCCCCACCTCAGGTTACCACACATCCAGATTTATCCAGACATGTCCTCTTATTAGAGGACTGTTCGGGTATCTAGACAATTTTCTAAAATCCGACAATTTGTCTGGATTTTGGATTCTCTCTGAGCCAAGCCAAAATTTTTTTTAACCTTTGGGTGGGCAGCGGGGGTCACCTGCAAGTGGGAGCTGCATGAATTTCAGTCCCGAAGTGGGTACTGGTGGTAAGAGCTCCGACTGAGAGCTGCTGGAGGCAGCAGGGAAGGCTCGGCTCTGCCTGAGCTTAGGGCCGCGTCAGGAGGGCATCTGAAAATAAGCACAATTCCATCGTGTCTGCACTTGCTTGGAGGTTAGTCATGGCCTCAAGTTCAGGCACAGCTGGGTCCTTTCCTACCCCCCGGACCATCGGTCTCCATGGTGGGACTGCGATTGATGCAGCTCCCACCTGTGGGTGACCCTGCTACTACCAGAGAGATACCCGTCCTACAGTGGGGGGAAGGGAGGAGAGGAGACGAGGTTGCTCAGTTTGTATGGGGGTAGGTTTGGGGGCAGAATTATGGTAACCCTATGCATACCTGTCTCTCCCTTGTTTGCACATACTCACCACCCAGCCATCACCTAATCTCTCACTCATATCCTCCCCTCAGCCTTTGCCCTCTTTCAGACTTCCCCAGCATTCACCCACTTTCTCACTGCTCTTATTCCCCCCCATCTGTAGGCTGCCTTTCCCTTTTTCCTAGCACTGTGATTCGGCTCTCATGTAATCTTGAGCCACGTGGTACAGAAAGTTTGGGCTGGTCTCACGGTTTCAAGTCCCGTGAAACTTGAAATGTTCTTTACTGCACATTAAAATATTTTGCAATTAGCACGGATATACTTCATGTCTCTCCTTGGTAAGTGTACCTGCGCTAACTCTAGAAGTGATAGTATGGGATAAATACCATGTGCAGTTCATACCCATTTTCCACCTATAACCTGCTCAGTTCCCACCCCTAACACAGGATGTAGTCAACGTACGAATTAGTGTGGACTCTCTCTATGGTAACGGTTACTATGCTCATGCATTAACGGTGTGTGCTAATTTGTGCATTCACTGCTTAATGTACTTTAGTAAAAGTGCCTCAGTGTGGCACTTTCAATCTGTCTGGGGGCATGATCACTGCAGGATTTGTTCTAGGATTATATAAAGAGATATAGGTGTCTATGTATATTTATAAAATAGGCATCTTCTGCACCTCAAAGCCTAGGCACCCTGTTATAACATTAACCCTAAGAAGTCCAGCTATGCACAAAAAGGAAACAGCAAAATGTGTGCCCTTAAAAACATTTGGTTGGCAAGAAAAAAAAATCTGGATAACAGCATAACTGTAAATAATATTTTCTGGAGTTGGCAACCTTGCTCCAAAGGGAACTGCAATCCATGCTTCCTAAGAAAAACAAATTGAGCAGGGACCGTCTCTTACATGTTTATTGTATAGCACTGCGTGCATCTGGTACCACTTTATAAATAAATAGTCTTTAAGCCCGTTACATTAACGGATGCTAGAATAGATGTGTCTGTCTGTTTGTCTGTGTTTCTTTCTCTCTCTCTCTCCTTGGCCGCTGTCTGTATCCTTCTGCCTCCCCCCCCCGAGCAAAGCTGTCTGCCCCCAGGACACACCTCCCCCCCAAAGCAGGCCCCTTTCCCTCTCCCTGTCTCTCCATGGCCCTCTTCTGTCTCCCCCCCCCCGAGCAAAGCTGTCTATCCCCAGCACACCTCCCCCCAAAGCAGCCCCCTTTCCCTATCTCTCCATGGCCCCTTCTGTCTCCTCCCCAGCACACCCCTCCCCCCAAAGCAGCCCCCTTTCCCTTTCCCCCTGGCTCCCGATATTGATTCCCTTCTTACCCTCCCAACATCCAGGCGTCTTATGGCCTGCTCCTCTTCACCAAAGCAGCCTGCGATCGTGGTGGCAGGCTTTAGCGAACCTCGCAGGCTGCTCTCCAACTCGGTAGCACGTTCCCTCTGACGTGATCCCGTGCGTCAGAGGGAGCGTGCTACTGAAGCTGGAGAGCGGCCTGCGAGGTTCTTTAAAGCCGGCCACGATCGCAGGCTGCTCTGAAGAGGAGGATCGGCGGCGGCAGCGGCGAGTGAGGGCGGGAGGTGACACGGCGACTCCTTCTTCTGCACGTAGGTGGTGAGCGGCTTGCGAGGTTCGCTACAGCAGCTGGCGAACCTCAGCAGGTCGCATTGAAGAGGAGCGGGAGGGAGGAGTCGCTGGTGTCTTCTGCACAGTCACGCGCAGGCGCCGTGAGGACTGGCACAGAAGCACATCTCACGGCGCCACCGCTCACAAATTTTCAAGAGCGCATGCGCCTCTAGCATTTTATTATTATTGATAAACAGTAGTAAATCTCTTGAGAAAATGAAAGTGGGGAAGGGGTTGGTAGGAAAGTGTGATGGGTACAAACACTAACAGCTGAAAACGAAGTCTCCTTTACCCAGATGGGCTGCCTAAGTCTGAAACAGAAACATGATGACTAAAATAAAAAGCAAACAAAAAAAAAAAAGGCAGGAAGGAATCAAATCCTTGTTTTGCTTAAGAAAAAAAAAAAAAAAAAAATTCTGCCCAGAATTTCCATTGCTGTTTTTTTAAATTTGAATAATTTAAACGAGGACAGGGTTAGACAGAGGAAGCAGCTCATATATCTTTGTTTTCTTAAAGTATGAGAACTGTCTATTGGCTGACTGATGGGATGCAGACATTGGTTTCATCTGTATATTTAAGTCTGCCTGCAACAGCAAAGACCATTCTGACATCGACAACATGATAGATATTTGTTGTCTACAAAAAAAATTGACACTGACTGACCAACTTATTTAAAAGTTCTGACAAAAGCCAGCAAAATGATGTCATTAGCCATTATCACTTTACGGTCTGATGCTCTTGGAAAAGGAGGCAGGGCACGGGGAGGGGGAAGAGGCTGGCTATAAAGATGAGAACCTTGGATTTGGAGGGTTATGGAATTCATATATGTCCACACAAGCTTAGCTGAACAAAAATAAAAAAAACAAACAGAAATATCTACAAGGGAAACTACCGTATTTTCACGCATATAACGCGCGCGTTATACGCGTTTTTACCTACCGCGCATACCCCTCGCGCGCTATATGCGTGAGCGCGGTATACAAAAGTTTTAAAACATAGTTCCCACCCCGCCCGACGCCCGATTCACCCTCCCAGCAGGACCACTCGCACCCCCACCCCGAACGACCGCTCGCACGCGCTCCCACCCGCACCCGCATCCACGATCGGAGCAAGAGGGAGCCCAAGCCCTCTTGCCCGGCCGACTCCCCGACGTCCGATACATCCCCCCCCCGGCAGGACCACTCGCACCCCCACCCCGAACGACCGCTCGCACGCGCTCCCACCCGCACCCGCGATCGGAGCAAGAGGGAGCCCAAGCCCTCTTGCCCGGCCGACTCCCCGACGTCCGATACATCCCCCCCCCCCCGGCAGGACCACTCGCACCCCCACCCCGAACGACCGCTCGCACGCGCTCCCACCCGCACCCGCGATCGGAGCAAGAGGGAGCCCAAGCCCTCTTGCCCGGCCGACTCCCCGACGTCCGATACACCCCCCCCCCCCGGCAGGACCACTCGCACCCCCACCCCGAAGGACCGCCGACTTCCCGACAATATCGGGCCAGAAGGGAGCCCAAACCCTCCTGGCCACGGCGACCCCCTAACCCCACCCCGCACTACATTACGGGCAGGAGGGATCCCAGGCCCTCCTGCCCTCGACGCAAACCCCCCTCCCCCCCAACGACCGTCCCCCCCCAAGAACCTCCGACCGCCCCCCAGCCGACCCGCGATCCCCCTGGCGACCCCCACGACCCCCCCACCCCCCTTCCCCGTACCTTTGGTAGTTGGCCGGACAGACGGGAGCCAAACCCGCCTGTCCGGCAGGCAGCCAACGAAGGAATGAGGCCGGATTGGCCCATCCATCCTAAAGCTCCGCCTACTGGTGGGGCCTAAGGCGCGTGGGCCAATCAGAATAGGCCCTGGAGCCTTAGGTCCCACCTGGGGGCGCGGCCTGAGGCACATGGGCCCAACCCGACCATGTGCCTCAGGCCGCGCCCCCAGGTGGGACCTAAGGCTCCAGGGCCTATTCTGATTGGCCCACGCGCCTTAGGCCCCACCAGTAGGCGGAGCTTTAGGATGGATGGGCCAATCCGGCCTCATTCCTTCGTTGGCTGCCTGCCGGACAGGCGGGTTTGGCTCCCGTCTGTCCGGCCAACTACCAAAGGTACGGGGAAGGGGGGTGGGGGGGTCGTGGGGGTCGCCAGGGGGGTCGCGGGTCGGCTGGGGGGGCGGTCGGAGGTTCTTGGGGGGGGCGGTCGTTGGGGGGGAGGGGGGTTTGCGTCGAGGGCAGGAGGGCCTGGGATCCCTCCTGCCCGTAATGTAGTGCGGGGTGGGGTTAGGGGGTCGCCGTGGCCAGGAGGGTTTGGGCTCCCTTCTGGCCCAACTACCAAAGGTACGGGGAAGGGGGGTGGGGGGGTCGTGGGGGTCGCCAGGGTGGTCGCGGTTCGGCTGGGGGGGCGGTCGTTGGGGGGAGGGGGGTTTGCGTCGAGGGCAGGAGGGCCTGGGATCCCTCCTGCCCGTAATGTAGTGCGGGGTGGGGTTAGGGGGTCGCCGTGGCCAGGAGGATTTGGGCTCCCTCCTGGCCCGATATTGTTGGGGAATCGGCGGTCCTTCGGGGGGAGGGATGTATCGGACGTCGGGGGGGGGGGGCATCAGGCTTTCAGGATGGGGACAGACCTTCAAGGGGGGACAGTGCACGGAAGTCAGGGGGGGTGAACGGAGAGTCGGGACAGCGCACGGAAAGTCAGGGCAGTGCACGGAAGTCAGGGGGGGGTGAACGGAGAGTCGGGACAGCGCACGGAAAGTCGGGGCAGTGCACGGAAGTCAGGGGGGGTGAACGGAGAGTCGGGACAGCGCACGGAGAGGCGGGGCAGTGCACGGAAGTCAGGGGGGGTGAACGGAGAGTCGGGCAGCATGCGCGGTATAATCGTGAGCGCGTTATACCAAAGTTTTTGTGCTTATCATCGTGATTTCTGCGCGCTATACACGTGTGCGCGTTTTATACGGGTGCGTGTTATTTGCGTGAAAATACGGTAAGAGCAGGCATGTCATTCATTGTCTTCCCCGTCTTCTACTTTTGCTATTCCCATCCATTTAAGGTGCAAAAAGCTGAAGCCTTGATCTTCCACCTCTACAGCAATTATATTGTCTTAATTGATAGAGGAAATAGACTTTACCATTCCAGAATTATATCAGCTTTAAACTGCTTGTTGTATAGTGGATTTCAGAAGATGGAGCCTTTTTTTTTTTTTTTTAACTACTATGCTTTCAACTTTAAGGTCAAAGAAGGTTTTATGCAAAGGCTATAGCACAGTGGTCTCAAACTTGCAGCCCGGGGGCCACATGCGGCCCACCAGGTACTATTTTGAGGCCCTCAGTATGTTTATCATAATCACAAAAGTAAAATAAAACAGTTTCTAGATCATATGTCTCTTTAGCTATAAATGACAATGTTATTATTAAGACTTAGCCAAAAGGAAAGATTTATAAACTATAAAGAATTTTACCTCATGCAAAATTGTCATTTCTTTAATAAGACATCAACTATTTTTTCTGAGGCCCTCCAAGTACCTACAAATCCAAAATGTGGCCCTGCAAAGGGTTTGAGTTGGAGACCACTGCTATAGCAGAAACACAGAAGCAAGTGGGTCAGGAATTCTCCAGGAGGAGGTCAAAACACAGACGAATAACCTGAACTAAAAACAGAGATAAACAATCCAGAGCTGGGACCAACACAACACAACATGCAAATTTAACTTGCATTGAATTCTATATGTATCTCCCACTCAAACAGATAACTAGGTGGGTTATAAAGTTAAAATATAAACTGAACGCAGTTATGAATCCAGGGGCTCCTTTTACTAAGCTGCGCTAGCGTAGCGCGGGGTTAGCGTGCGCTAATATTCTGCGTGCGCTAAAAACGCTACCGCAACTTAGTAAAAGGAGCCCCAAGTTTAGACAACCCCATATATAAAGACAGACACTGAAAAGGCTACGGGTAAGGCAAAGAGCAACAACCATATAAAATCCAAAGTAATTTAAACAACTGCTCCGACACTGCTAGACTATTATAATCTCGCATTGTTATGACTTCCAGAGAAACAGATATACAGACTGCAGATTCTACAGAATGTAGCTGCAAAACTCATCCTGGGGGGATGATCAAACTTCATTGGCTTCTGACAAACGCACGGATTCTCTTGGGTTCGGAAAAATAATGCAATTGAAAGAAAATAATGAAAGGAGTCAGAGGAAGCATCTGCTGTGGCAGCAATTCAGCAAGATTTAATCTGTTTTTCCTCACCCCCCTTTCTACCGACTACAGTAGGTATAGTGCCTGTTAATTTTCTACCTGTATATAGAAAACAAACATATATAATATAACTAACTTCTTTCACAAGATCTCATACACCCGAGGCACTACTAGCGCTTCTTTCGTGCCCTTACTGGGGTGGTGCATTCATCATTGGTCTTTGAGACATATACATAACTAATGTTACTGTTCAATTTAAGCCAGTGTTTCTCAACTCGGTCCTGGAGTATCCCCTTGCCAGTCAAGTTTTCAGGATATCCACAATGAATATGCATGAAAGAAATTTGCATATAATAGAGGCAATATATGCAAATCAAGTTTATGCAAGTTTAATGTGGATATCCTGAAAACCTGACTGGCAAGGGGATACTCCAGGACCGAGTTGAGAAACACTGGCTTAAATTGAACAGTAACATTAGTTATGTATATGTCTCAAAGACCAATGATGAATGCACCACCCCAGTAAGGGCACGAAAGAAGCGCTAGTAGTGCCTTGGGTGTATGAGATCTTGTGAAAGAAGTTAGTTATATTTTATGTTTGTTTTCTTTATATATTTGCATTTTTGTATTTTTTTGAGCAAACTTAAGTTTTCCTTTATTTTGTTTGAATTTTCTACCTGTGCAATAAAAAAAACTTGGAATTCAGACAAGGTATCCTCCCTGCAGATTAGTACCTGGTTTAACTGCACGATTAGCAGGGCATAGGAACTCCCCGCAGCCATTTCCTATGAGTGATCTGCACGGGGCAGGAGCATAGGAAGATCGCTCCTGCCCTGAAAGCCGCTAGACCAGGGATCTCAAAGTCCCTCCTTGAGGGCCGCAATCCAGTCGGGTTTTCAGGATTTCCCCAATGAATATGCATTGAAAGCAGTGCATGCACATAGATCTCATGCATATTCATTGGGGAAATCCTGAAAACTCTACTGGATTGCGGCCCTCAAGGAGGGACTTTGAGACCCTTGCGCTATACCACCAGGTAAGGTCTGAGATGGTTTGTTTGAGTGAGAGTTTGTATTTAAAGCATGGGAGGAAGGCAAGGATGTGCTGAGACTGGAGTCGGTTCAGAGAATGGCCACCCGGATGGTCTCGGGACTTAAGGATCTCCCGTACGAAGAACGATTAGACAAACTGCAGCTATACTCGCTCGAGGAGCGCAGAGAGAGGGGGGACATGATCGAGACGTTCAAGTATCTCACGGGCCGCATTGAAGCGGAAGAAGATATCTTCTTTTTCAAGGGACTCACGGCAACAAGAGGGCATCCGTGGAAAATCAGGGGCAGGAAACTACGAGGTGACACCAGGAAATTCTTTTTCACTGAAAGGGTGGTTGATCGCTGGAATAGTGTTCCACTACAGGTGATTGAGGCCAGCAGTGTGCCTGATTTTAAGGCCAAATGGGATCAGCACATGGGATCTATTCACAAGGCAAAGGTAGGGGAGGGTCATTAGGGTGGGCAGACTAGATGGGCCGTGGCCCTTATCTGCCGTCTGTTTCTATGTTTCTATGTTTAAGGCGGGAGGGAGGCGGGGTGAGTCAGAGCCAGCCAAGAAGTTATTTGCGGTTTTTCACACTTTGCGGTCTGGCTCTGCACCTAACCCCCTGTGGATAAGGAGGGAGAAGTGTAAAGCAATTACTTTTCTGATGCATTAGTAGAGTATCAAATAACTGAACAATGATAGAAGAAAAAATGTGAAGGGTTATAGGGAACCTGTTTATAAAATATTCTGAGAATATAAAGATGTACTCTTTCTTAGAAAATTTGAATAGTAGCACAAGACCAAAATAAATGATCCAGCATTGCCCCCTTTTGATTACATTTTATACAGGTAATATCAGATACAATGTCCATCTTAAAAGCCCAATTTGAAGCTACATAACCCCAGAAAGCAAACTTATAAATCTGTTCCCTTAAATTAGAATTTACTGCTTTCACTGGAGAGCAATTACTAATCCCCCTGAGAATACCTGAAGTGACTTCAACCCCAAATCGTGTTCATTTCTGGGCCCAGTGTTCTAGAGAGGGAAATGCCTGTTTAGCACACAACATCTTATAATAAAAAGATAGGCTACTTTTGTCCTCTTTAGCAAGCAAATAGGCCTCTTTAACTTGCTCAAGCATATCTTCTGTCAGGTATTGGAAGTCTAAAGAGTGAACATAATGTCTAATCTGAAAACAGGCAAACTGGTCCATAGATATCAACGAGCTTACATCTCTCAAGTGCCTAATAGGGAACACCTGCCCATCCTCAGCTAGTACATGACGAATATGAGTTATACCTTCCTGTGCCCAAGTGAGAAACACCTGACAAGTATTATCGACTAGAAAGTTGGCATTCTCCTGAAGAGGTAACCTTCCAGTGACATATCTATTCAACTGATTGGATTTACACCTCCAGCCCCAAACCACCCATAGAGCTTTAACTAAATTGCTTCATCTAAATCTCTGAGGAAAGTCTTTAGTACATGTGCAGCGGTGGCCAAAAACGCAAACAGGATGCTAGGAATTATTAATAAAGGGATGGTTAACAAGACTAAGGGCTCCTTTTACTAAGGTGCTTTAGGGCCTTAACGCGTAGAATAGCGTGCACTAAATTGCCGTGCGTGCTAGACTTTAACGTCAGCATTAAGCTGGAATTATTCTAGAAGCATACTGCGCGGTTTAGCGTGCGGTAATTTTGTGCATGCGCTAAAAACGCTAGCACACCTTAGTAAAAGGAGCCCTAAGAATATTATAATGCCCATGTATCGCGACCTTACCTAGAGTGTGACCTTACGTAGAGTATTGCGTTCAATCTGGTCTCGTTATCTCAAGAAAGCTATAGCGGCTTCCAGAGGGAGTGATAGGACAGGGTGCGGTATTGGAATTCAAGAAGGGATTGGACAATTTTCTGAAGGAAAAGGGGATAGAAGGGTATAGATAGAGGGCTAGTATACAGGTCCTGGACCTGATGGGCCACCGCGTGAGCGGACTGCTGGGCATGATGGACCTCAGGTCTGACCCAGCAGAGGCACGGCTTATGTTCTTAACAAAAGGTTCAAAGAAGAGCGACCAAGATGATAAAGGGGATGGAAATCCTCTTGTATGAAGAAAGACTAAAAAGGTTTGGGCTCTTCAGCTTAGAAAAGAGATGGCTGAGGGGAGATATGATTGAAGTCTACAAAATCCAGAGTGGAGTAGAATGGGTACAAGTAGATTGATTTTTCACTCCGTCAAAAACTACAAAGACTAGGGGACACTCGAAGTTACAGGGAAATACTTTTAAACCAATAGGAGGAAATATTTTTTCCACTTAAAGAATAGTTAAAGTTCTGGAACACATTGCCAGAGGTTGTGGTAAGAGTGGATAGCGTAGCTGGTTTAAGGAAAGGTTTGGACAATTTCCTAGGTTTTGGCCAGGTACTAGGGACCTGGATTGGCCACCGTGAGAATGGCTACTGGGCGTGATGGACCATTGGGCTGACCCAGTAAGGCTATGCTTATGTTCTTAACATATCATAGCTAGGGGAATGGGGAGAAAAGTGTATTTTCAAATCCAAAGGAGTATAGTAGTGAGTATTTTGAAGCCAGTCATGAATCTGGCGCATATGACAAGCCTTACCATAAAGATTCAATGACAGCCCTCCTCGTCTAAGAGAACAAGATAAAAGATTAAGACAAAATTAAGGATACCCCTCCCCCCCCAGAAAAAAAATCGAATCAGTAATCACTCAACCAATAATTTATCTGTCCTTTTGAGAGTAAAAGGGATGGTCTGCATTACATAAAGCCCCTTTGACAAAATTATCATAGGATACAAAGCCAAATGGCCTAAGAGTGATAAGAATAAATTTGCCCAATTTTAAAAAGCTCATTTTGTAATTCCCAACAATGAGGCAATATTTGCTACATAAAGCTGGGAATATGTTCTAGACAACTGCACCGCAAGATAGCATATAGATAGGCTTCCCCATTGAAAAGTGCCCTCTTCACCAGGCCTGGGGGTCAATATGAATGGGCAAGGCCACTGTTTGGGGAGGGCTGTGGCTCACTGGTTGAGCTGCTGCCTTTGCACCCAGAGGTTGTAAGATCAAATCCCAGTGCTGCTCCTTGTGACCCTGGGCAAGTCACTTAATCCTCAAGTGCCCACTGCTTTGAATGCCAGCTTTGAAATGCCAAAGCGACAAAAAGGTGGTATACAAGTCCCCATTCCCTTTCCCTTATAGGTCAACTTAAAACCTTCCATTTCCCCCCCCCCCAAACTAAACTTCTCCAACATCCGCGGCAAAACTTTTTCAGGATCTGTCAAAAGAAATAAAAGTTCACCACCAAATTCCAAGGTACAAAACCTCAGTCTGATCCATTTTCATTCCCAAAATATTGGAAACTCGTTACAAACTCTGTAAACAAGTTCCAAATAAAGCAAAAATAAGAGAGTTTTTTTTTTTGGGGGGGGGGAGGAGGACAGCCCTGGTGAGTACCTCTAGTAATAGGAAACACAGAAGACAACATATCATTAACTCAAATGGCAGCCTGGGGACCAGAGTGCAAAGCTTTGACTGTTGTCAAATAAAACCCCCAGAAATCAAATTGATCTAGTGCCTGAAATAAAAAAGACCAGGATACCAAGACAAATGCTTTTTCAGCATCTTGCCTTTCTATCTAAACAATACTCCCAGGCTGCCAACAACTTGTGGACATTATACTCAGCATAGCGTTGCTTCACAAACCCAACCTGATCACCGTGAACTAACCTGGGTAAAATGTCTGCCTACCATACTGCAAGCACTTTCACAAGAATTATTAACTCCGCATTTAATAGGGACCATCCCAGGACTAAAGGGATAGTGCTGCAGCTGTCAGAATGGATATTCAGTGGCCATTCAGTTAAGTGCTACACAATATTTGCTCTGGGGCCAGCCAGTGCAATTTAACCAGGCAAGGGCCTTTTCTTTCTGATTAAATCATTTTAAATATCAATCAATAAATGTTTTTCTTTGTTCTGGATTTTAGCTGTGAGCTTATTTTTACTGTTACAATAGTTGTTTATTACATTTTATTTCAGATCAGTTAACCTTCTGTTCCTTTCTTATAGGCTACTTGGGATTCATTTTTATTGCAATTTTAACTTATAATGGTAATCTATTATGTGGTTGGTTTGTTCTTGTTTATTATTTGTACATTTAGTGTTATATTGTAATTTATGTTATGTATATGTCTCAAGCCTCTTAATAGGCAATTGAAATTGAAGAATACATTTACCTGAGGGTGGGGGAGGGGGGAAATTTTTAGAAAAAACATAGATCTTACTGAAGGATGAAATCAAGACAAGAATGACTGGAATGAAGTTGTTGAATTGTGTGATAGTTCTATTAAAATGGTTTTTTTTTTAAGCTTAATTGAATCAGTGAAAAGTCAACTTCTGAGGTATCTCAAGCTACTACTACTACTTATTTCTATAGCACTGCTAGACGTACGCAGCACTACATACTTAGCTGAGTGAAGCTCTGAAAACAGAAGGTTCTCACACAGAAGGTAAATATGCTGGAATATACTGCATCCTACTCTAGACTTGACCAATCAACGCAATGGTTACAACACTATTTTGCTAGATAGATGGTACAGTTCTCAATCCAACCACTAAGTGGCAACATAGCACATTAATACAGTACTGCTAAAAATGTGAGGCGTGAAATACTGTACAGCAGGCATATCCAACTTCAAACAGGTCGTGATCTACTTTTTCCGGCCAAAAGTGCCGGTGATCTACCACCGTGAAAATTAACATCCTCTTTTACAAAGCCGCGCTAGTGGCTGCCGTGCGGCAACAGCCCCGAAACCCATACAGATTTAAAGGGCTTCAGAGCTGTTGCCGCGTGACATTGTAAAAGAGGGGGTAAGTTTCAAATTAAATTTTAACCCAATAAAGTTGGAGGATTGCCCCCCCCCCCCAATGTCTAATGAACCTTACTTGGATGTGATCAGCTGTTAAGCAAATTAAGCAAAAACAAAACAGAGAGACAAAGATCCAGTAAGAACTGCAAGGGGAAATGGAAAGTACATTTTTTCCTAAAGTTTTATTGAGTAATAACTTTCTTTAACTTTTATTGAGTAATTTGTGTTAAATTTAGGTGGAGTATTGATCCAGGCTGATCTTGCTCAATCTTTAATATTTCGCTCTTGCTCATTAGTGAGATGTCTGAGCCTGCATTTCATCCACCAGCTTTTTGAAGTTGGGTAATATTACACGAGGGCCAGTCTCAGGGAATCCTGGAGATGTTCATCTGTCATGTTGGAACATTGTGTACTCTGTCATTTTCAGATGGGAAAATGCAGATTCACACAAATAAGTTGAACTGAAACAGGAGTGTACAGCTTCACTGCATCTTCTCAAGTTGGGAAATTTGTCTCTAGGCATTAGCTTCCAAAATGATTCTTGCTCAGCATGGGTCTTAAGAAAAATGTCATTTTTAAGAGTTAATATTTTGTTTTCAAGAGATGGCTTGTTCAATGAGTAATTTTCACTGATAGCAGCTGCAGTTTCTTTAATGTTCACATCTACTTTGAATGGGTATGACAAGTACTCCCCAACTGTTCAATTTTTGGGAAGTCACAGAATCAGTTTTTGAATTCCTGTATAACAGAACAGATTTCTGTCACATACTTCTCATTCTGAAAAACAAAATTTGGATATTGCCTCAGATGGTCCTGCGTATTAGGAAAATGATCAAAGTGTTGTTTGCAAGGTCAGTCATCATTAGCTCAAATTTGTTCTTGTAGGATGAAACTTTACTCATCTCGCCAATGCATTTGTTTTTACCTTGTACTTCAAGGTTTATATCACTTAGTTTGCCTTTAAAGTCAGAGAGAAGTGCCAGATCACATAACCACTCCTCATCTTCCAACTCTGCTTGGTCATCTTCCCTCTCCTTCAAAAAATTTCTTATTTCATTCTGCAAATCACGAAATCTTTGCAGAAATTTATGACTACTTAGCTATCTTACATTTGTGTGCAAAATGATTTCCGCTGCCCCTTCATCAAGAATAAGATTGAAAAGCCATCTTTGAAGTGATCTTCCATGAACTGAATTTACAATTCTGAAAGTGATGTCCATGACAGTCTTTGTATTGAGTCTCTTGCTCGCCAAACTTGTTGATGAATGATTTTGTGGTAAGAAAGGAAATCTGGGAAGTCGTAATGCTGTCTACAGAGGACTATGAAACTCTTAACCTCACCTGCCATTGCTTTTGCTCCATCAGTAGTGATGGAAACATGTCTATGCAATGAAAGATTACACTTTGCCACAAAAGAATGGAAAGAACTGAATATTTCCTGACTGGTAGCTCTCCCTTTTAAAGAAATCATTCCAAGTAGTTCTTCTTTAACACTGAGGTCTTCAAAAACCATCCGGATAAAGACTAGTAACTGGGCTATGTCTCTTATGTCTGTATATTCATCCAGTTGGAGTGAAAAAAGCAACACAATTTGAAACATTCTCCAATAATTGTTCAGTTGTATCTCCACACATCTTTTCTATTTGCCGCACAACAGTGTTTCTTGACAATTGTACATCTTGAATAGCAGCTATGATCTCTTTCTTATTTTTAAATCCTTCAAAAAGATTGCCAGCTGCTTCAAGAAAACAATCTTTTACAAATTCTCCTTCAGTGAAAGGTTTACATTTCTTTGCAATCAAGTTGCCGACCTTGAAGGATGCTATAGCTTTGCCATCAACTGTTGCCGAGTAGCCAATTTTGATTTAAGCTCTTTGAGCTTCAGTTTCCTCTCTGACAGTTCCAGGACTAGTCCTTCCAAAGAGTAGCCATCTATAAATTCATCTCATGTCCAGATAAGAGAAAGCAACCCATTGAGATCTTCCCTTATTGTATTAACAATTTGCTGCCATCCAGTTTTTAAAATTTTAATATTTATATATTCAAGCAGCAAAACAAATCCAGGTGGCACAGGTTGAAGACATTGATGGTGAAGTACTAACAGCAATTAGCAAGGTTTCATGCTAATTGCTGTTAGTACTTCACCATCAATGTCTTCAACCTGTCCCTACTACACATGGAATTTCTATCCATAAAACTTCTACATTGTATTTTGTTTCCTGCAGAACATTTATGCAAGTTTCCTCTATGCTACCCTTCACCCAATGTGATCTACTCTATCATTTTGATATAATGTGTTCCACAACATTTCAAGAGAATATAAGAATATCTATAGTGGATCAGACTGATAGTCCATCTAGCCCAGTATTCAGCTTTTAACAGTGGCCAACCCAGGTCACAAGTACCTGGCAGAATCCCAAATAGTAACAATGCCCCATTAGTTGTTTTCTTTCTCCCAGATCTCTGAGAGGCCTATCACGTCTACATTTTCAATGTACTGCCACATTCTAAAGCTTCAATCTTATTATTATTATTTTTTAGATGTATGCCATTCTCAGACAATTTAAAATATGCTTTTTGTGTTTACAACCAGTGATGTAGTCAATGGGAGTAATTTGAAATCAGTTATTTCTCTGTTCTTTATTTAAATGCACCTGGGATACTTTTGGCTTTACCACAATTTCTCTGTTTAGATAGTTTAGCTTCATTATTTGGCCAGTATCTCTTGAAGATACCTTACTTTGAACTATATGAACCTAAGCAACCATCAACTTTCCTCCAATAAATTTTATTGTATTTAAAAAGTTAATAACAAAAGTACATAAAATATAAACAAAGCAATATTTAACAATTACAAATCTATAATAATATATACAGAAATATATAGTCAAGCTGATACATAAAGATAAGTTCTCGTAAGCGGTTACAATATTTATCTAGTGGTGCCCAAGTTTTACAAAAATATGCTATTGTACAAGATTTTATAGCGATAACACCTTCATATTTACGTAAAGAACACACATAGCTCCACCATTCACTAAAGTTGTGTTTAGTGTTATCCTTCCAATTACAAATTACCGTATAAGATGAGTGGCAGCAGCGAGGAGGATGTTAAAATGTTTCTTTTGATCAACAGGAATGTTAATCTTAGGATTTGAAGAACATAGGATAAGAGTTTCATAGGTGAAAGATATGGAATTGTCAATTTTCAATACTGTTTTAATTCTACACCATATTAAGTTCCAGCATATTTGTACATTGGGTCAGTACATTAAGAGATGAGAAAGTGTACCAGCTTCACTTTTACAAGACCAGCATACATTTGAAGAGGATTCAGATGTAATTCTGGCAAGTTTAATCGGCATCCAGTAAGATCTATGTACAATGAAAAACTTGGACTGACAAAGTGAAGCAGACATAGTAGGACGGGCAGAGTGCACCCAGAACTCAGACCAATCAATAGTATTATCATCTAGATTAAATTCAGAGGACCAGGAAATTTCAATTAAGGAATTATGATTAATAGAATATTCCTGCAGTTTCTTATATATTTTAGAAGCTTTCTTTCTATTTAATAGAAGGCAGCAAATAAAATCAGAAAAAATTAGCATATCCCTGTCTAAAGATGGCACAACTCTCACAATCAAATCATGTAGTTTATCATAGACATATTGTGGCAAAGGCAATATATTATATGAAGACTGTAAATTAGCAATATTTAATGGGATGTCCTGTAACAATTGGTGAATAGACCAAATTAAGTTCTCATTCTTCTTTATATGGGCCTAGTTCAGGTAAGTTAACTTTCATATTGCTCCAAATAGGAAAGGTATTAGGAGTAAAAATATTATTATTTATTAATTTTTGGAAGTTTCAACTTTTTAACTTTAAGCGCAATTCTTGGGGGTTTATTTTTCCAAATAAACTTATTCATTAAAGCATCTAGCTTTTTATAAGACTAACTGGGAAGGGAAGGGGTATCATACATCAACTTTCCTACAAGATCTACTTAAAAAAAATTATCTAGCACGGGCAGCCTGGTTCTACCTGGACTGAGGAGGAGCCCAAAGTCAATGGAAAGTATCTAGATTATTAGTCTTGATTGTTTCTTTCTTTTCAACATATCTAAAAAAAATAGGCAGATAACTACAAGTGCATAACAAATGTGTTCTAGCAAGCCTCAGAAGAGGGACCTTCATGACTGTATTCTCTATTCTAGAACTTGCATACTCTAAAGCCAAACATTATGCTACATAGCTATGGGGTTGACAGGGATTTTACAGTATTTGGTCAATATCTGGTTTCATCTACTTAAAACCCAATGAAGCAGCTTCTATTTTTCTAAGAAACAGGAATATTTTTGTGGTTAACAACTTCAGGTTTTTCCTGACGTAGCCAGACACAATCCAGGAGAAAGCAGTTCCTTCAGCTTAAGCCTAGGGTATTGGCTGTGGGAGCTACTTTCTTTCTAAGATTTCCCTGTAAGTGTTTGATTTCCCATGGGAATAACAGGTACATATTTTTGGACCCTACTCAGTTGGAGTTACTTCGGAAAGATAAACCTATATTAGAGAAAGATTTGGTAACTAGTCTGGAGGCTGAAGATAAGTGATATGAAATGAAGTAAAAGTTTATGCCTATTTCAAACGAATGTATTAAGATTTGAAATATTTTTTTTAGTCCTCTTAGGAATTTGACAGCCTCAATAATATGGACTACAGTATGATTTAAGGATAGTTTTGTTTTTACATATGTTCAGATTTAGAATTATTTTGCCTGAATCTATATGCCTGTAATTTGTTATATATGTAACAAATGGATAATTAATAATAATAATAATAATAATAAAAACAACCCAATGCAACAGCTTCTAACAGTAAGTAGAAGCTTCTCTCCATCTCTGTCCCCTGATATTTTATATTAATAACAATGCTGACACCTCCATGCTGAATTAGATCCCGGGTCACTGTTTATGCCAGCTGATCAATTAAATCTCCAATACCTTCAATTCTGGCACCTTCTTATTACTCACTCTCAACACCTGTGCTCTCTGGCTACCAGCTTCTTCCCTAATGCCTGTCTGTGTAGCTCTGGGAAAAGCGACAGGCTCTAAGGAATACAGCCTAAGGACTATTCCACAAGACCACCCAACTTTGACCTTGACAGTATCCTCTGGATCTACAGTATCTTACCTGCCTCTGAATTGGGCAAGGCTGAATCAGCATGTTTCAAATAGGCCCGTCTATAGTGTCCACCTGAAAATGTCAATTCAATTCAAATCTATATTCTAACACCTAAAATGGAAAATATGGTACCCTCAAACTTCAAACTATGAAGCTGATATTGAAAAGATTTGTTGGGTAATAAAAAGTACCGTATTTTTCGCTCCATAAGACTAATTTTTTCCACCCAAAATGGGTGGAAATGTCAGTGCGTCTTATACAGTGAGGATTTTTTTTTTAAATAACCCCCACCCATCCTGTCATACCATTTTAAATGTCCCGTTATTGGGGGTACACGGTCTGACTGCCGCCCACCCCCACCGCTGCTCCCCACCTGCCTGTCACCGCTGCTGCGCCACAATTCCAGGAAGATCAGGGAATTGTCAGTGTCAAGCGATTGCATGTTGCCGGCTCACAAGCCTTCCCCTGATGTCAGTTCTGACATCAAGGGAAGGATTGTGGGCCGGTGACGTGTAATCGCTGCATGCTGGCCCTTCCCTTGCCTTCTTGGAGTTGTGGTGAGCAGTGGCGGACCGGGGGCAAAGGAGGAGGAATTGGCAGTGGGTAGGCAGGCTTCGGCGTGGCAGGGAGGTAGGAAGGCAGGCTTCGGCACTGCAGGGAGGTAGGGAGGAAGGCAGGCTTTGCCCAGCAGGGAGGGAAGGAGGACAAAAGACAAAGGCTGGAAGGCAGTGAGAAGGAGAGGGGTACGAACTCGGGACATGGGAGGAAGGACGAAGGAGAAAGGCTGTAAGGCAGTGAGGGGGAGGGGGCACAAACTCGGGACATGGGACGGAGGACAAAAGACAAAGGCTGGAAGGAAGTGAGAGGGAGTGGGCATGAACTCAGGACATGGGAGGGAGGGAGGACGAAGGAGAAAAGTTGGAAGGGGGAGGGGGCACGAACTTTGGACCTGGAAGGGAGGGAGGGAATAGAAAGGGACAATTGTTGGGCCAGAAAGAAGGAAGGAGACTCATGAAATCACCAGACAACAAAGGTAGGAAAAATGATTTTATTTTCAATTTAGTGATCAAAATGTGTCAGTTTTGAGAATTTATATCTGCTGTGTGTATATGAAAAATGAAAGGGGTAGGGTGTAGAGCTTGGCAGGGAGTGAGGGGGGCTGGGTGCACAGCCTGGTATATATTAGTACACAATTTGGTTCAGAATGCTTTTTTTTTGTTTTCCTACTCCAAATCTAGGGTGCGTCTTATGGTAAGGTGCATCTTATGGAGTGAAAAATACGGTACCTAGACAAATTATTGCTTTTAACTCCCTCCAAACCCAGCTTCTCTGATAAATTTTGTCCTGTCATCTCAGTCCCCTGCAGCAACAAAGGCCATCTGGAAATTATCTTTAAGTTCATCTGCACTCTTTTGCTAATTAAATGAAGCTGAGTATATTTAATTAGCATTTTAACTGGTTAAGTGACTCCGAGTAGAGCTAACTTGATAAAGAGGTCTTTAGCTGGTTAACTTTACTACCCATTTTACTACTTAATATTGGAACCCATTTTGCCATAGACAGGGCAATTCTATAACAGAGTATCTACAGTAGAGAATGACATGGAGACAGAATTTTCTCCGTCCTGCTGAGCTCTTTCCCTGACCCATTCCTGTAAGCTCTGTCTTCATTTGCACAAGCCTGAAAAACTTTAAAATCATAAGTGTTCGAGGCTTGTGCGATTAAGTCAGAGCTTACAGGAATGGGGCAGAGACAGGGACAAAACTCATAGGGATGGGATGGGGAAATTGAGTTCCTGCGGGGATGGGGACAAATTTGTCCCCATGTCATTCTCTACTCTACACCTCCTTGGTTGAATTTCTTCATAAAAGTGGTTAATAAATTCTAATAAATAAATATTCCATAAAGGCTTGTGTGTATACTTTCCTTTAGAATACCACCAGATCCTCCCACAAATTAAAACTATCCTTCCCCTCGCTAAAAGGCATTTCCCACACAGGAAAGCTAGGGACCTCCCTCCACTTCAAAATCACTGAGCTCTGGAACAACCTTACCTCCCCTCTTCGGAACTTGAGCTCTCTCCAAGTTTTCCGCAAACATCTGAAAACCTGGCTTTTCTCAAGAAATGTAAGTCTCCCTCCAACTTAGGAATCAAGGAAACTCTTATATCTTGGCATCCCAAGTCCTGTAAATTTCCTTCACACTTCTACCTCTAACCCTCTGTTGTAGTTCCTTCCTATTTCTCCTACTGTAAACCTCGTCGAGCTCTACGAACGTGGAGATGATGCGGTATACAAACCTAAGGATTAGATTAGAATACTTGTATATACACATTTAGCAAAATGAGCACTTATGTCAGCCATAAAAGCTAGTGTAAATGCTTGCACCTAGGTGGCAGAGGTATGCACATAACTGAAGTCCTGCCCCAGCTTCTCCAGTATGTGTGCTCTCCTTTCAAATATATACTATCCAAGAAACAAGTTTATTTATAGAACAGAGCTTCGGCAGAATACTGGCATGTATGGCTTATGTGTGTGGCACAGTGGTTAAAACTACTGCCTTAGTACCCTGAGGTTGTGAAGTCAAATCCATGCTGCTTCTTGTGACCCTAGCCAAATAATTTAATTTCTCCATTGCCTCAGATAGATTGTGAGCCCATCAGGACAGACAGGGAAAAATGCTCGAATACCTGAATAAATTCATATAAACTGTTCTGAGCTCACTTGGGAGAACAGTATAGAAAATTGAATAAAAATAAATAAAATAAAGTCTCTGGAAAAACATGACTAAAGCCACCAGAAAAGCATCGGAGCTCATTTTTATTACAAAGGAGGTTAAAAAAAAGTGTGTATTAAATAACAAATTAAGCGTGGAACTCATCAATCCAATTCTGATTTGGACTCGTGACATGAAAATTGTCCTCTCTCAACAGTTTGGATCTGTGGCTTTAGCATAAATGTTAGCACCTATGTCATAGAATTGCTCCAAAATTCTTCTTTACTGCTGCCCAACTTATCGCAGTTAGCACCCTAATCCATTTTCGGTTGCATTCTGTTTCTTGTCAAATATGACTTCGGAGTTTGCCATAGGAATATATACAGAGGGAGCAAAATGGAAAGCAATAGTTGAGGTACAAATTGTTGAAGCCACTGAAATCAGAAAAATTAATTTTGCATCGGACCTGATCCTAAACAGAACTATTTCTACTGTGCTTACTCACAATGCGTGGTGGCAGCAAAAAGGGCGAACAGAATGCTAAGAATGATTAAGAAGGGGATCACAAACAGATCGGAGAGGGTTATCATGCCGCTGTACCGGGCCATGGTACGCCCTCACCTGGAATACTGTGTCCAGCACTGGTCGCCGTAAATGAAGAAGGACACGGTACTACTCAAAAGGGTCCAGAGAAGAGCGACTAAAATGGTTAAGGGGCTGGAAGAGTTGCCGTAAAGTGAGAGATTGGAGAAACTGGGCCTCTTCTCCCTTGAAAAGAGGAGACTGAGAAGGGACTTGATCGAAACGTTCAAAATACTGAAAGCAATGGACTTAGTAGAGAAAGACAGACTGTTCACCCTCTCCAAGGTAGGGAAAACGAGAGGGCGCACTCTAAAGTTGAAATGGGATAGATTCTGTAGAAACGCAAGGAAATTCTTCACCCAGAGAGTGGTGGAAAGCTGGAATGCTCTTCCGGAGTCTGTTATAGGGGAAAACACCCTCCAGGTTTTAAGACAAAGTTGGACAAGTTCCTGCTAAACTGGAACATACGCAGGTGAGGCTGGACTCATTTAGAGCACTGGCCTTTGACCTGAGGGCCGCCACGTGACCAGACTGCTGGGCAGGATGGACCACTGGTCTGATCCAGCAGCGGCATTTCTTATGTTCTTACAATTTATTATGGGCAGTAACAAGTCAGCTGAGTGGAGAATATGGAGGCTGAGGAATATAGAATTTTTATCACTCAGATATAAGCCATGGAAAACAGGGTTTTTTTTTTCTTATTTCTACTCTAGCACAGGAAGTACATGTATACTTTAATTATACTAAGAACTCTGAGACACACTGGAAGTGAAAAAAATGGTACATCAGCCATTAAAACACACACTTCACTAGCTAGAAAAAAACAAAGCCAGAACTTACTGGAATAATTTTGCATTTGAATTTTAGACATATTGCTCACCTTTCCCAAATCCAAGCTCAAGGTGAGCTACACTCAACTGCACAAGTTATTTCTATGGCCTAGTGTGTTCACAATCTAAGTTTCAGCTAAGGTAACAGAGGTGAAAACATAACATACTATAATGGTAAATAATATTGTAAAGACAAGTTTGATATACTCCTCAAATGATAAATGCCATCAGTGGGCACAGCAACAGTATTTTTTTCCAGTTCAATGAAAGTTATCCAGTTGTATCATAATACGGTGCTAATGGGTATCTACTCAATCTGTAGAAAGGAAAACCCATCAAAGGCTCCCTGCATTTATAAGTTGTTGTTCATCCGAGAAGTGTAAGCACCATAGACTTGACACTGCTACTTACCCGCCCTCGCTCCGTGAGAGTTGTTAGCATGATAATCAACGATAAACTATGTTCCCAGACCAGCTGCCAGAAGTGCGCACAGGTATGTGGAAGTGGACCTTGGGTAGCAATATATTTATTTACAATGCCAGCAACAGGAATTTCCATCTAGGAGGAGAAAGACAGATGGTAAAGTTTATTGTCATTGCCAATTACATATAATCCAGAAAAGCCTGGTTTTGTGATCAGACACTAGTTACAGACAGTTCTAGCTTGTATTTTGTCACCTTGGAATTTGACCAGATTTCAAAAGCTATTGTAAGAACATTTCAGAAATCCAAGAAAGAGGAATTTGTTATACAGCTTCATTGAAAAGTATTGACTGAATTTTTTTTTTTTTAAAAGAGGACATTGAAAGAAAAAAATCCTGAAAACCTTTATTTATAAAACTGTATGTCCTATTTTAGTGAAAGTTTCATTCAAAAAGGTTTATAACAGACTAGTGTTTAAGCCCGTTACATTAACGGGTGCTAGAATAGATGTGTAGACATTTAGCACAATGGGGCACTGAGGCTTTTCTTTCTTTCATTCTTTTTTTTATCTCTGTCTTTCTTTCTTCCTGCCCCCCTTTCTTTCTTTCTTTCTTTCTGTCTCTGTCCCCCTGTCTGTGTGTCTCTGCCTTTCTTTCTGTCTGTCTCTTCCCTGGCCCTCTGTCTTTCTGTCTGTCTCTCTCCCTGCCCCCCTGTCTTTTTGGCTGTATGTCTCTCTCCCTGGCTGTGTGTGTTTGTCTTTCTTTCTTTCTTTCTTTCTCTTCTCCCTTCCTTTTACCTCCCATGTCCCCCTGTCCAGCAGCTGTTTGGACTTGGAGATCCCCACTGGCTCAGGTATTTAAAGTTTGATTTTGGAGTAAGGGGGGGGGGCACAGAGCAGGGCATAGGTGGAGAGCAAGGGTGGGACAAAAATTTGTGCCCATCTGCTTTGGGATCAGATTCTCCCCCTTTGAAAATAATTGAAGGCTGTGATAAAAATCCAACCGGACCCTACACGGTCCGTTTTTCGGCAAACATGCCTTCCTCAGGGGTCCAATAGTTTGCAAACTCACATATAAAAAATTGGACTGAAAACAGTCTATTGTCTTTAAACATGTGAGTAAAGAACACCACAGACAAGCTGAAGTAGCAAAAAAACGCTTGTCTGAAGTGTTCTTTGCTCACATGTTTAAAGACAATAGAATGTTTTCAGTCCAATTCTTTATATGTGAGTTTGCAAACCATTGGACCCCTGAGGAAGGAGTATTCGCCGAAACATGGACCGTGTAGGGTCTGGTTGGATTTTTATCACTGTATTTTTTATCATTGTATTTTTTTAATTGAATTTTCATGTTTTTATTATGGCAGTGTATAATAAATTATCTCCAGAACATCTGTATCCACAATGTTTTTTGGGGGGGGCCATACAACAGGGACATTATAGGAAGTTTATGGGTATTTGGGAGCCATTGACAAAATTTTGCACAGAGTGATTGCTGATTATGCCCTGTGGTCATACACGTCCAGGGTGGGTGGGACTGCGGGTTGGAATGTATTTTTCAATTCTCAATTAGAGTGTAGTTCTTAGATATAATTATGGGGGGGGGGGGATAATCTTTTTGTCATAGATTATAATTGTGATTGTATTTAAGTGCTTTTATAGAATTATATGATTGTATTTTATTTTGCACTTGCTTATGGCTTTAAAATGAATAAAGAAATTTAAAAAAAATTTTTAAAAAAGAACTCATCCTTGTTGGGATGTTTAAGAGATTCTCCTGTGATAATGTCTCTGGCACATCATTTTTATCCTATCTTTAAAAAAAAACATTGTTTATTGATTTGTAATCACTTCAAAAGTTATGACTAACAACTTGAACAAACATCATTCTTTGACTGGAAGCCAATGCCAATGCGACTGATAACAAAAGATAAGCACTTTCCCATCTTATTGCCCAACAACAATCTTACTGCTATATTTTGCACAACCTAAAAGTTTTCACTTAAACTGGCAACTACTACTACAGGGTACTTATAAGTGAAGCCTGGCCCACTTATAAGCAATGCATTATTCTTGTCTAAGTTTCAAAACGAAATCCTTAATTATAGTTTTGAAATTGAGGCAAGAAAGCATTGCTTACAGTTGGCCAGGCCTCACTTATAAATATTGAAAATCTCCTTTGGCTGGTCTTTAAAGGGCTTACCACAAAAGAAAAACTCCTCAATACTTTGTTCTGCAATCAAATGGCAGTTTATTTAAGTCCATTAGCAAAACATGCAGCATATAACCAGTATGGAGAAGGGGAAAGGCTATCTCACAACAACAGTGCAAGAACAAGGCTTTTTCCGGTTCTATTTTCTGTTACACTGATTTTTATAAAATAAAATAAGAAAAAACCTCCCAAACCCCAAGAAAGAAAAACAGATAAGGGGGAGAAGCAAAGGTAACCAGAACTATACCGCAAGTTAACCAGTTATAACAACAAATTTTGTAAGAACAGGAGAACCCTCAGTCACACAGCCACCTACTGGGGATTCCCAGAGGAAAGGCTGTCACTGGCTTACACCCAGAAAGAGTGTCAACTGTGAAACATCCCCGGGTTCTTCCGTTCGTGTGAAAAAATCAAGTGCACCCCAAAAGTGCAAAGTGTGAAAAATATAAATTAAGTAAATCAAAAAAAAAACACACTTTGGTAACTGGTTTACATTTGTCTTTGCCCCTTGTCTGGGGGGCCAAACAAGGAAGGTAAGTGTCCAAATCTAACCAAGCCAGTCACAAACTGGAAGTACTTAGCTTCTCCGTGTGACAAAACAGCCAGCCGATGATAACTTCGTCCAACGGGACTCCGTTTCGGGGGTGCACACCCCCTTCCTCAGGAACAACTGGACTGTGCTGAGACTGGTAATTCCTCCGACACAGCTTGGAAAGCAAGGCAGAAAATGGCACTTAACCGAAGTGGACGCCTCCGATTTAAACTGCAGACGCTAGTATCATTGGATGAAAGAGTCAGCTGACTCACCGACTCCTTAAGGGAATATCTATCAAAAGAAGAAAAATAAACTAAAGAAAAATTACCTACAAAATGGAAATAAATAGAACACTAAGCACATCCCCAGACTACCAGCAGCTAATAAGTATATTGCCATTCGATGTAATCATTGTGTCCACTGGGAGTCAAAGCTTGGAGTTCGAATATCCAATATTGTTCTCTTCGTTGCAACCACGAGACTTTATCCCCCTGATGGTCAGCAAATAGTTGCTCAATAATAAACCAACGTATCTCAGACCTCATACAGCCGCTTTAGAGCTCATCTCCAGAATATTCATGCAAGATGTTCATCATGACAGGATCAGAGCAGATTTTCTCATTCAACTAGCACAACTAGTATTGAATCACAATTATTTTCAGTTTGATCAGCAATTTTTTCTACAGACACATGGCGTCGCCATGGGTACCGCAGCAGCTCCAAGCATTGCCAACCTATATGTTTCCCGGTTTGAGGAACTTTATTTGTATTCTTCAGCTTGGTACTCATATATCAAAGTATGGCATAGATTCATCGACGATGTTTTCTGTATCTGGATGGGCCCTCATGAATTATTATCTTATTTTGTGGACTGGCTCAACTCGTTGGACCCCAATTTGAGATTCACTATGGAGTCCAACTTGAATCAAATATCTTTTTTGGACGTGTGGGTCTCTAAGTCAGATCACACTTTAACTACCACAGTATACAGAAAACCAGTCGAGGTTAACAATTACTTAAGCTATACTAGTTGTCATCCTACCAAACTTAAACAATCTTTACCCATAAGTCAGTTTCTTCGTATCCGCAGGATATGCACTGACATTAAGGAGTTCCGTATTCAAGCTCGGAAACTATATGTTAGGTTTAAAGAGAGGGGGTATCCCCACCGAGTTCTCCAGAACGTTTACTATAGAGCCCTGTATGCTAATAGGGAGCTGTTGTTATCTACAGTCCCCACTCAAGAAGAAGTGGGCACCACTTGCATTTTAGCTTTTTCAGATCATGCCGCCTGTGTTGCTCAGAGCATCAGGAAACACTGGCATATCCTACAGTTGCACCCGATTTTTCAGGACTTTCCCCGTATAGCATATTCACGCGCTAAAAACCTAGGAGACTATTTGGTCCATTCAAAATATACCAAGACTAGGGGGGACTATTACTCGTGAGGGACAACATTCCAAATGTAGTGACACCTGTGATATTTGTGAAACTACTATTCAAGGTGACCGGTGGCAACATCCCAGAACCAACAAACTCTATACCCTCAAATCAGTGACTACCTGCAGATCTACGTGGGTAGTTTAAGTCATCATATGCCCCTGCAGCATGATATATGTGGGCCGGACTCAAAGAACTGTTAGAACTCGTTTAATAGAACATCGGTCACGGATTAATACCCAATCCACGAGTTCCCCTAGGTCCCTCATTGTATCCAACACGGGCATGTTTTTCGAGACCTACGTTGGTTTATTATTGAGCAACTATTTGCTGACCATCAGGGGGATAAAGTCTCGTGGTTGCAACGAAGAGAACAATATTGGATATTCGAACTCCAAGCTTTGACTCCCAGTGGACACAATGATTACATCGAATGGCAATATACTTATTAGCTGCTGGTAGTCTGGGGATGTGCTTAGTGTTCTATTAATTTTCATTTTGTAGGTAATTTTTCTTTAGTTTATTTTTCTTCTTTTGATAGATATTCCCTTAAGGAGTCGGTGAGTCAGCTGACTCTTTCATCCAATGATACTAGCGTCTGCAGTTTAAATCGGAGGCGTCCACTTCGGTTAAGTGCCATTTTCTGCCTTGCTTTCCAAGCTGTGTCGGAGGAATTACCAGTCTCAGCACAGTCCAGTTGTTCCTGAGGAAGGGGGTGTGCACCCCCGAAACGGAGTCCCGTTGGACGAAGTTATCATCGGCTGGCTGTTTTGTCACACGGAGAAGCTAAGTACTTCCAGTTTGTGACTGGCTTGGTTAGATTTGGACACTTACCTTCCTTGTTTGGCCCCCCAGACAAGGGGCAGAGACAAATATAAACCAGTTACCAAAGTGTGTTTTTTTTTATTTACTTAATTTATATTTTTCACGCTTTGCACTTTTGGGGTGCACTTGATTTTTTCACACGAACGGAAGAACCCGGGGATGTTTCACCATTGACACTCTTTCTGGGTGTAAGCCAGTGACAACCTTTCCTCTGGGAATCCCCAGTAGGTGGCTGTGTGACTGAGGGTTCTCCTGTTCTTACAAAATTTGTTGTTATAACTGGTTAACTTGTGGTATAGTTCTGATTACCTTTGCCTCTCCCCCTTATCTGTTTTTCTTTCTTTCTTTCTTGGGGTTTGGGAGGTTTTTTTCTTATTTTGTGATTTTTACCTCCCTACCTTTTGGGTTCTATTTTTGCTCACACTGATTTTTATAACATTTTTCACATTTCCCTATACGCCCTCTGCTTTACATTCACTCCACCTACTTACTATGTACATCTGGACACATTTTCTTGGAATTACTTGTTTATACACATTTTCTTGTAAATACTTAGTTTTCTTATAATTACTTGTTTATTGTCCATGTCCCACCTAATTCAGGGAATTTTCAATAGAACTCACAACTCTGCACGTACGTGGCCTTTGCTCAAGCTCAAGAAATTTCTGTTAAAGGTTGCTGACCATGGCCACTTTTTGCAAGACCCCAGGTGCATTCCACTGATAACTGGATGCCCCTCTACCCCTTCCTAGAACTTGTTTTTCTCAGCAGTCTTCCGATACATTGCTTCATGCTTTGATTACTTTCTGCATGTCTCTGCAGCTGTGCTACTTCAAGTTTATGTTGTTTTAAAACTTCAATTTCCTGTGCACCCCAGCTCCCAGTTCAGAGGTCACTGTAGCCATTTTTCTTTACGGCAGAATTATACCTCTGTCTTCAGTACACTGTAGTAGTTGCCAGTTAAACTTAAATGAAAACTTTAGGTTGTGCAAAATACAGCAGTGGAAACATCCTTAATTATAGTTGCAATTTCCTCTTGACCACTACACCTTTCTTTCAATATCCCCCAGAAAGCGTAATGATTTAACCTATGGAATCACCGCATGATCAACTGCTAGCAATACATGCAAATATTTGCACTACATTTCCCACTCCCAGACAAGTCATCTTAGCTATAGTCAGATCAAGCTACCACCTTTCAACCAATTAAGGACAGCAGTTTTTAGTGCAGGGAGCTACGCTGCTCCCGACACTCATTGAGTTCCTATGAGCATTGGGAGCAGCGCGGGTCATTCAGCATGCAAAAAACTGCTATCACAGTTTGATAGAAGAGGGCCTAAGTCTCCTATAACCACATATTTAAAAATTCTCATGGTCAGTTTTCTGCTCCATTTGAATGGTAATAATTATATCATCATCAGCATACATATAAATAATATCTTCTAACCAAATTTCCTAAACTTTGTAAATAAATATTAAAAAGTGGAGGGGAAGTGGTGAATCCTAAGATTCACCTTAACTCCAAAAATATGTATCTTAAGAATGACCCCCCCCCTATCTACCACAAAGATGTCTCCCCTTCATTAAGGAAGATATCTATTTCAATACCTATTTCTAACTTCTAGCATTTCTCCACTAATACATCATTTATGTGTAATTCATTTATATCGAGCAGTTTTGCATCAGATTACACAACTGCAATAGTCATTTACATAATGCACGATAACAAGAAGTAAGCAGAGCAGCAATAACATACGTAGGCATACTCAAATTCAGCAAGTACAAAAAATGAAAACTCATTAAGCCTCCACCCTTTCAACTTTCTTACATGTCTGTTTCCTGTTCCCTCATCCCACCCAACAAATCAAGGAATGCGGTATATATTGGACTTGAATTTAAAAGTTCAAAATACGCAGTAGGAGAAAAAGAGTTCCAAAAAACATTCCAAATCTTGAGTAAACTATTTTCCTGGTACAGGATCTATCTTCTGAACTTGAGTGTGTTCCAATTTAAGTAAGATAATCATGTGCAGCTGTAAAGAATATCCATGTTTATCCAACCAATGAGGCAATATTATTTTTTTCCCTATGAATATGGCTTGTTTTAGGAAGGATGTGAAGTCTTTAGGTGATGGCTTTTATAAAGAGAAAACATTGAATAATATACAAGGTTCAAGTTTGACACCACAGTTCCAGGGAGAAGATATTGAATGGAGCAAAAGATGCCAAAAGCAGTGAATTAGTGAGCAAGACCAAAACATGTTTTAGCAAAGCTGCTGGCAATCCATATTTGAGGCAAAGGTGAGTAGATGTAATACCAGCGAGCTGTGCCCACTGAGGTAAAAAATGCAGGCCAATTGCAAATTTATATTGTACTTCCCAGCAACTGACACTACCTGTCACTTTACGAATAGCCAAAACATAGGAACGAATGGTTTCCTGAGTTCAAAGTTCAAGTCTTCCTTCCAAGCATAGGCATATTTGCTAATATTCAATTCAGTAGTTGTGTCTTGAAAAGATTTATGATGGTATGAAAGAGGTACTTTATTCTGCATACCTAAAGTGTATAGTGAAGCCAGTTCCTCCTGAACATCCTCAGTAAGATCTGTCCAGGGTAAACTAGCCAACTAATCATTTGCAGGAGACTATTTATTTTAAATCCGTGTCCATTATACTCCAGTGGCAACCAATATGTAATTAAAAACAATCATGAGATTAATTGATAATAAAGTAATTTAATGCAATGCTATATTATTCACAATAGAACATAGTTCTTGGTGTAATCTAACTGATTTCGTGTTAATTAGACTTTTACTTGATTTGATTTTAGTTGTTACTCCTCCTGACGAAGCCCTAGTGGCGAAACTCAGGACTGAGTTGGGGAGACACAAGAGTGATCACACTATACAACACAAAGAGGTGGAATCCTACAGAGCCACATCTGGGAATATCCATTTGAGCTGAAACCAACTAAAATAAGTGCCATTATTTAGTACACCAATAGACTTGATTAAAAAATATGGCATAGTGGCTCTAGTACTAATCACAAAAGAAAATTAAGATCTGGAAGAGAAGAGGGACTTATGAGTGCGATGATGGTCCCTCTTTAATTTCACTGTGGCTCCAATAAAGGATATTGGGCACTGAGCACTTATATGTATTTAATATAAAATATAAATGAGAATTGAACCTTGCTGATTATTTAATCTAAAACTGGTGTTTTTGGTATAGCAGGGCAAACTAACAACATAATGCTTTAACTGTAAATAAGAAAAAAATGCCCATAGAAGTTAATGAAAATTCTCAATGTAACTCTACAAAAGACTTTATTTTACCTTCATCAGTCACAACATGGAACAGACATTTAATTCCTTTCTGTTTCCAGTGAAAATAAAAACAGGAGACAAAATTCCTGGTGGAAAACAAGGGTTAAGCCAAATATGGAGAAATCTTTACAGAAAAGTGATATCTCCTGGAAAACCAATGCCATATAGAGATAGCAGAAGGAACAATATGTGATTGCTATAAAACATCTGGATGGCATAGTCCCATTGAATGCAAGTAACAACTAAAATGAACATTGCCCATAAAAGAGAATTCCAATGGTATAACAGAAAAGACTCCAGCAGAACAATACCAGTCACTTATATGTCTCATACTGCATGCCAAAGTAAAATTTATTTATTTATTCAATTTTTTAGCCCATCCTCCCAAAGGAGCCCAGAATGGGTTATAAAGAACATCCATAATAATCGAGCCAGGACTGAGATGACATAATTTACATAAATTACAATGAAGACATGACAATAATTTATAAAATAGATATGACAATAAAACATATGCACTAAGTAACATCTGGTGAGATTAGGTGGCGTAGGTGCGTTGACTGAGTGTCATTTCTGGGTGAAAGACTTTAAGGCGCTGGGTTTGTATAGAGGAAGATTTTGATGGCCTTCCTGAAGTTCCAGAGTCCATCTAGTGGGCTGTTTCAGTTTTGAGGGAGCAGCCGAGAGATTATGGTCAGTCATTTTTCTCCTTGGGACCTCAGTGGTTGCTTTGGGAAGTAGATTTGTAGTTTAGCTTTCATGTAGTACAGAATCATTTTATGGAAAGTTTTGAAAGCGAGGACCAGGGCCTTGAAGGTGCTGAGTTTTTGAATGGGCAGCCAGTGCATGGAAGCTAATGCAGGGGTAATATGGTCCTTGATGCCTAGGCTTTTCAAAAGGCGGATTGCAGCATTTTACACCCTTTGGAGGCAGGAGAGAGTTTTGGTAGGCAGGCCCACTAGTGTTACAATAGTCTATGAGGGATAGTACAAAAGCGTAGAGTAGTTGGGCAAATTCAGGTTCAGAGAAGTATGCACGTATGTTTTTTAGCTGGCAGAGGTAGTAGAAGGAGGATGATACTAGTTTGGATATATCATGAGTTAAGAGTTACTCCTAGACTGCAGACGTTGTCTTTGGGTTTAAGAGTGTTTGTGCCCCAGGAAAAGGACGGATGGGAGTATACACATAGGTCCGACTTAGTGCAGGAAGAGGCGGTCAGAGCATACAGCGAGTGATTTCCTGCACTCGCCAGCACTCTGGTTGCTTTCTTCTGCCTCTCCCGCTGCCCTCTCCAGTCTCCCCCATGAAAAACCGTATTTGCGGTTTTTCAAGATTCGCGGGGGTTCCTTGAATGGAACCCCCGCAAATATCGGGGGAGTACTGTACTGTCTTTTCCAATATTTTTGAGATTAATGGGAAGTTTGAGACAGGTCTGAAGCTGCTTGGGTTGTCTGGGTCCATGGTTGTTTTTTTCAGGAGTGGTTTTACTATGGCAGATTTCCAGCTCCGTGGAACTACACCTGTCGTAAGGGACTCGTTTATTAGGGTAGGATGGATTCCAGGAATATCTCGTTTGTGTCCAGGAGTGTAGTGGAGGGACATGGGTCCAGGATCGAGGTTGCGGGGAGTACAGAGTTGATTATGGTTTTGAGGTCGTTGTGGGAGATCAGTTTGAAACTGTTCGAGGTTTCCATCTTGAGTGGATTGTCAACTTGGTTGGTCTCTCAGATGTATGGAAGTGCTTTGGCCTCTGAGTCCAGATTTGTGTGTATCTTTGATATTTTGTCGTGGAAGAAGGTGGAGAGGGATTCGCAGTCTAGGTTCATTTGCTGGGAATGCATTGGACCTTGGAATGAGGAGAATAGATTTTTCGTTATTGAGAAGATGGCCTTCGATCTATTTGGGTGAAATGTGCTTTCTTTGCTTCATGTGTGGCTAATTTGTAGTTTTGCAGCAGGTTTTACCAGGAGGATTTGTCCTCCTCACTGAGAGTTTTGCGCCAAGTATTTTCTGCTTTTCTGACTCTCCTTTTTTGTACTCTCAGGTCTTCTGTAAACCAGGGTGAAGAGAATGGTCATGAGTTAGGTTTGGTTACCTTGACTTTTGCTAGGTTCTCATAGAGTGTTTTGATGCTTGAATGCCAGGCCAGTGCCTTCTCTTCTAGGGAGTTGAACTTAGTTGTGTTTGGAGATGCCGCAGGAAAATGTGGTTGGGTTTACTGACTTTGGGTTGAACGTAATTGTTTCCTGGGAATTTGTTCGGTCTGCTGCCTCTTTAACTCTGTTGTGCAGGCCGAACGTGATTATATGGTGGTCAGTCCAGGGGACCACGATGTTTGTCAGCGAGGATGTTTTCTGGTCAGTTTGTGGACCATCTGGGAGAAAGATTAGGTCCAGTGTGTTTCCAGATGAGTGAGTGGGAGAGGTGACTTGTTGAGTGAGTCCCAGATCCGACAGTGTTTGATGAAATTTCATGGGGCGCCCGTGACTTCTGGGTAGTCCGCGAAGTTGAGGTCTCCTAGGACTATGATTTGTTTATGGTTTATGGACAGGTTGCTTATAATGGTTAGCAGTTCATCGAGACATAGGAGAGGAAGGTGCTCTGCAGACTAGTATGATCGTGATTTTTATGTCATGGCCTATTGAGAAAACGAGGCATTCTAAGTCTGGTAGTGTTATGGAGTGTATTTGGAATGGGTTTAACTTGGACTTGGCGATCGCTGCCACCCCTCCCCCTCTCTTGTTTGGACGGGAGCATGCCAGTGCTTGGTAGCCTTGAGGACATAACACATCCAAGGTGGCTCCATCGTTGTCTTTGAGCCATGTTTCCATCACTAGTAGGAGGTTCCAGTTGTACTCTGTGATGGTGTCTGTGAGGACGAGGTCTTTGTCATTTACGTATCTGGCATTCACTAGGGCTGCTGCGACGTTGTGTGCAATGGGCGTGTATGTATTAGTTTTGATCTTTATGAGGTTGTAGGTATTGTTTGTTTTGGGCTTTGCATGGTAGCAGCTTTTTAGGTCTCCATATCGTCCCTGGCCAGTGATGGTGCGTATGTGGTATGCCATCACGGGGAGTATGAGTGTGATGGCTAGAAGGGGGCATGGTGTATTGGCTTGATTGTGAGTGATTCAGTTGAGTCTGAGCATGGTTTTTGGGCTGGTCCTCCTTGGGCCACGCAGATGGCCTTTGGGAGAGATTCACTTGCTTGGCTGCCCTTTATAGGGCTGAAGGGGAAAGCACTTTGAGCTCTGGGGAAGAAGTGGAGAGAAGGAGCCGTGAGATGGATGTCAGAGAGATGGAGTCTCAGTTCAGTGAGTGGGATGACTGGCTTCCTTCCCCTCAATGTGTTGAAGAAGGTGACTGCATGCTGCAACAGGAGCCCCTAAGGGCTGAAGAGGAATGTACTGTGAGCTCTGGGGAGAAGGGGGTGGGTCTTCTCACCAAAGAGGATCAAACAGAGAGATGGAGTCTAACTGGGCTGAAGTTAGAAGTTGAACTGCTTGAAGTTAGAAGTTGAACTGCTGGAGCCCTGAGCCCTTTAAAAGGCAGGCTCCTGGGAAGAAGGGGGCGGGGCTTCCCACCAAAGAAAGCTGGTCAGATGGTAAAGAATCGGTGCAGTGAGGGGGATGATTTGGCCTCCCTTCCCCTCACTGTGATGAGTTTCAAAGATGAGCCATTGGAGCCCCGAGCCCTTTAAAAGGCTGAAATGAAGCAGGGCAAGCTCTCATGCATGGAGAAGGAAACTTCCTGGATTACTATAGCATAATAATCAAGCAAAGGCTCAATAAAAGAGCTCAAACAAAAACAAAAACGCTGTGAAGATGTCCAAGATGCAGGTTTTATTGAAGATACAGTCATAAAATCCACATAATAAAATGTCTAGGACCATAAGATGGGAACTATGGACCCAACACGGTCTGTGTTTCGATGACCCTGTCTTCCTCAGGGGTCCCTAAGAGTCCTAAGTCAAAGAACGTGGATCAAAGGCTGAGAACAATCTTACTCGAGGACTCTGTGTGGTAGAGTAATACTCTAATGCTGTAGAAAAACTAAAGCTCTGCAAGAGGTTATAAGGTTGCCTGAGAATCTATCAGATCTTAGCTTTATGGTCTTAATGGTTTTCTGAAGTTCTTTCACTGTAAAAGGGGAGTTTAATAGGGACAAGTGATCTGGAATGAGTGACTATAGGCTTGGCTGGCCCAGACCTTCTCTCCGAGTCAGAATTGACATTGGGGGAAGCTTTTGGGCCGTGCTTGGTCCTTCCCTTCCTACAGTTGCAGCGGCGATGGCGGCAGCAGCGGTGAGGAGAGCGGGCAAGGGGCGGTCAGCCCACATATCCCCAATGAGCGGCCGTTGTACACCCCGGGGTACACGTACAGCATGTTGAGAAACCTTGTTTTATGGCATGAAAATCTTTAAAAAGATAGATAGAAACCTCCAACTCTATTTATTCTAGTAGAAGGCAGGCGGATCAATATCCCCCCAAACCATGCAATGATCAGATATCTCTCCAGGTCCCCCAGTTGCTGAGGAAACAAAAAAAATTGGTGATCAACAAAAATATAATCTAATTGTGAATATGTGCCATGAGCCCTGGAGAGATGTGTATAGTCTCATTCCTGGTGGTGAAGCAATCTCCACATATCCACAAGGCTTAAGACTGAGGTAAAGACCGACAAATCATTAGATTTGCCCTCCCCCACTAATGGTGTGCCAGTGGACATATCTAATGTGGGATCCATTACCAGATTAATGTCCCCAACAGCCATCCAGTTTCTGTGCTTATAGGGGAGTCAGATTGTTAAACATCTACAGAAGTTTTTCTCTCTATATGCAGGGCCATATATAATAATAATAATTTTTTAAAATAATTTTATTTCTTATATACCGCTGTACCGTGAGGTTCTAAGCGGTTTACAGTAGAAACAGAAGAAATGCAATAAGTAAGATTAATTAAGATGAAGAGAAAGTACTTAGAGTTCCCTGACTGTCCCAAAGGCTCACATTCTTGCTAAAGTACTTGAGAAAAATAAATTAGTTAGGTTATAAACATAGAGTAGAATAAGGTAGGAAAACAGTTCATAGGAAAATTAATTTCGAATACATTATACATTATATATTGTTTAAGGCGGAATACAAATTATAGGAATTACCAAAAGAATTGCGTAATAAAGATTATCTAGATAAATTACATAACAGTGATTCGTGTACATTAAATGGTGTGGTAGAGGATTCAATTTTGAGAATTACATATCAAGGGAATCAAGTGATAACAGAATATAGTGGAGATTATCAGTATATACGGTTTACAGATTGGAAGTTACCTAATAATGAAGTAAGAAATTTATTGGATAGTGTGGAAAATGTTTATATAGGAATCAGAGTATGTATGATAGGAAAGGTTCTAAGAATTGAATTAATGTGTTATTCTATCGAGGGAGAGCTTGTGCATAAAGGGAGGATATTAGTTGGTAATGACGTGTTTTCTGAATAGAAATGTTTTGATTTCTTTTCGAAACACTTTGATGTCTGTTGTATTGATCATTAGTTTGGTGATTGTGGGGTCAATTTTTGCTGCCTGTGTCGCTAGAAGGCTGTCGTATAGTTTCTTAAGACGGGTTCCATTATTAGGTGGGAAGGTGAATAGGTTTTGAGTTCTTCTTGATCTGGATGAGCGGTAATGGTTTAGGCGGTTGTTTAGCAATATCAGTTTCCTCCCCTGCAAATTAAGTTGAAGTAATAAAAATCTGCCCACAGGTGTGTTTTTTTAGTAGGGTCATCCAACATTATAATGTTTTATGTACTAATACTGCTACTCCCCCACATCTAGCACCTGATGGCAGAGACTTTAGGATCTTACTTAATTTACTGGAGATGTAATCCCACTCACATTCCTCGACACTATACGAGCAGAGTTAACAAACATTGAGAATAGCCAATGTAGACATATGAAATGCACTCTGAACAATATACGGAAAGCCTTCACCTTCTCCTCTTCAGCAAACAGAACCCAGAACATTTACAAAATCTGGTAGCAGAAAACAGCCCAGTTGTAATAATAGCAAAATCATAGCACTCAGCACAAATTGACCTACTACTACTATTACTACTACTACTATTTATCACTACTACTATTTATCACTATTTATCACTTATATAACACTGAAAGGTACATTTTGACATTTAATAGACGGACCCTGCTCAGAAGAACTTTCAATCTAACTTGAACAAATACTTCAACTTCTTACCCTCCCCGAACCCAATCTTAAAACAATTTTCTATTGCCTCCTATCTTCTTTCCTCTCATTCAAAATTCCACAGTGCATCTGCACCGGAGAGGAGATTCACAAATCATGCAATGGGCCTCGCATTGCGCCAACCTCAACATAGCAAGAGCAAATCCATTTACCAGATGGATGTTGAGAGTTTGGAAAGGGGTTGTCAGGAAGGTGTTGGGCCAAGCTAAGGGGTTACACCACCTCTCCTTGAGATTTGCATCTGATTTTATACCAGGGAGAGAGGGAGGGGCTCTATAAGAGGTAGGAGAGAAGAGGGCTGCAGTATTTGGCCAATTCTTGGAAGGGGAGTCCATTCGGGCCTTCCGGGTGATGCGCACTATGTTCTAGCTAAAATCAGGGGACCTTTTCCCTTATTTGCAAGTGAAAAGCTTTCTAATGCGGGAACATCAGGCTGATCCTACTATATATATGAGTTCGGAATT
This sequence comes from Geotrypetes seraphini, assembly GCF_902459505.1. NCBI lineage: Eukaryota > Metazoa > Chordata > Amphibia > Gymnophiona > Dermophiidae > Geotrypetes > Geotrypetes seraphini. Next base: position 375,643,382 of record NC_047085.1, read on the forward strand.
TAAGAGATTGCTTGGGATGCCTGTGCACAGGGGATGTATATCTGAGTTGTATCACATGATACATAGGGACAGGGGGCACAAATCGGCCTATATATTGGCCTGGGAAGCAGATTTGGGGCTAGTCCTGGAGGAGGAGGTTTGGGGCCGGGTAGTGCATAGGATTTATCATATGGCTTGCGTGCCTGTTTTGGTGGAAAATGCTCTGAAACTGTTAGTGAGGTGGTATATGACACCTGTTACCTTGAGTAAAATATCTTCCACCTCTAATGATCTTTGCTGGAGGGGGTGTGGGCAACGGGGTACATTCTTCCATATATGGTGGGACTGCCCAGAAATTCAGACCTATTTAGGACAGGTATTCGGGAATGTGGTGACCCTTCTTCAGGTACCACTAGAGGTGAGGGCAGACGTAGCGCTCCTGAAGATGCCCACGGGAGGGGTAGATGATACACAGGACAAATTGGCTCAGTTAGCCTTCACTGAAGCACAGTTGACTATGGCTCGCTATTGGAAGAGTGCGTCTGGGCCCTCCTTGCACCTTATGTGGGACAAATTGGGCTGAGTATGTGATAGATATCGGCTTTCAGTCTTGTTGGCAAGGTCATGGCAACAATATGTGGATATTTGGGGTAGATTTTTGGCAGTGGAGGGTTTGGAATTAGGAAAGGGAGCTGGGGGGTGTCACACTGGTGTTGTCTATTGTTTAGTCTTCTTGGGTTGCTATATGTGATGTCTAGCTCTACTTGCTGTATTGAATGTGCTTCTTTCTGTATGGGGAATTGTTGGGCAAATGGAGTCTAGGGGTTATGTCTTTTTCTCTTGTTTACCTGCTGTTGTGGGAGGGGGATAGTGGGGGGTTGGGGAGTTCTTCAAACTGGGGAAGGGTGAGAGTGGGTGTGCTGCTGACTATGTATATTGTTTTGCTGAGTGTATTGTGTGCTCCTACTCTTCTTCTAAATAAAAAATTACAACCCCCCCAAAAAAAAACATAGCAAGAGCACATGTAAATTATACATTCCTACCATGGCAAATTGCAAAACTGAAGCAATTATTTAGAACACAGATGATATCACACTTGACACCAAAGAAGCACGTTATAAGTTAATTTCTTACAAATATGTTTGAGTCCCATCCATTTCTTTTCTGTAAATACTTAAAATTGCAGGGTAAAGAAAAAGGAAGCAAATTTTCTTCTCAGCTAAAGTAGCACAAATCTGGTGGCATTGCCGCTATCAGTCCTGCAAGGCAGGGGAATAATCTTGAAATATTCTTAATCTTATGGTCATCATGTGTCCTGTTTAAATCCATAACTTTGGAGAAACTCAACTTTGTGCAGGCAGTTATGGACTTTTACTATTATAACTTTGGATCTTTGACAATATATATTTTGTCAGCCTATCCTACGTGCCCTCTCCAGGCACAAAGGACCCTTTCTGGCTGGTAAATGAAGCTCTTTCTGCAGCCAGTGTCCAAAAGGGGCTCCAGTTGTTCTGGGAGACTTTCCTGGAAACCCACAAAGTGTAAGTTTCTCTAATTCTTCAAGTTTGGTGGCATGTTCTGTGAGTTTAGACTTCAGTGTGGTAAGAGCTGGTGTCTCCGTGGAGGAAGAATCTTCCCAACCTGACACCTGACCCTTCAACTCTCCAGATCTTCGAGACGTATCTGCTAATAAAGATTCAAGGTGCCTGAGCTGTCCAGATAGTTTTCGAGTTGGGGCTCAAGCACACAAGACACTGTGCTTGTTAGTTGAACCACCTGACCTTCAGTAAATTTGGGTCCAAGGAAAGTGGTGAGTTCGCCATTTTATCAGTTGCATCCAGGTTAGGTTCTTTTGCTTTAGCTATTTTTCCTGACAACTAATCGCCTGTTTTTTTTAGAGAAATCTGTCCTTGTGATGTTGGCCACTTGGTAAGTACCAATCCAGTGGTAAATTGCAACTTAGCCAATTTTAGAAAACAGTGTGACACGGGGCCCAAGAGCAGTGCAGGAACAAGTCCTCGCTCCTCACAGTATCATCTTATCTCTCATACATCATTTATAATAAACCCAATACAGCAGATAAATCTAGAGAAATGGGTAACACCCATATCTAAATGACAATTTAATCCATCATCACCATCAATAGAGTTTGGTACCACTCCTAATTCTATGCCATGCTTGTGCATTAACAGCATATAATTCTCCAAAAAATCACCCAAATTCAAGTCTCAATCAATTTAGCCAACATTGGAAGATTAGAGGCTGGTCTTAAATTTTCAAAAGCACTTTTATCAGCACCCTCTTATGTTTTCCTAGTTATCCAACCTCTATTCCACCAACCCAGGTGGAATGAGCCAATAGCACATGTGAACCATTATTGACCCTGAAGACCGGAAGAATGCCTCTTCTAAGAGAATCTTCTAGAGTTGTTCCATGGTTGGTCAAAGTGATCATAGCAGTGCCAGCCATCTTTCCTTCATCCTTAGCTCAAGTTTATTACTCCACAGCATGAACAACTCAGTTTCAAACAGCAAACAAAGGAAATGAAAAAATAAATTATACAATAAAAATAAAACAATACAGCTGAAATGTCTTTTGTCACCACAGGATATTGCAAAGACAGAAAAAACATAAAAGAAAATGCAGCAGCAAAATTTCATAACTGGATGGGAAAAACATTTAAGTGTTAAGCTCTAACCCTCCCTTTCCCTTGTGTACAAAGACGTGGCAGCTTCAGAGTTATTTATCAACGAAATAACACAGTCAGTGACAGTGAAAGGCACCAAGAGCTTAATTACAGTTATTACAGTAATGATATGAGAGACCTTCTCTAATATACTAGTGAAGGATGAAATCATGGTCTAGGCTCCCACAAAACAAACAAAAAAAATTGCTTAGCATGATCTGGCATCATGCTGAGCTATGATGCTAGGAACTCTGAATCAAGGAAGCACAAATCATTTTGATCGAGAGATCATTCACCAAGTGCCCAAACTATCATTAATTAAATAAGATACTATGGGCCGTCTTTTTTTTTTTTTTTTTTTACAGGGAGGATGTTTTCTCACTATGTGCCTGTAGGAAAAAATTGTTTTACAGTTTATTATTTTTATTCTTTGATGAAAGAAGCATATGCCTTCTCCTCAAAACTGGTAAATCTAAACAGAAAAATTTTGCTATCTCCTTATTTTGGGCAAAGAAATAAATACATCTGAAAATAATCTTCATTGTTTAAAATATGTTTAGTCCCATTTTGCATAGGACATTGAAATAGGAAATGGGACATCTAGATTGAGATAGTCAGTCTCTCTAGTATTTTACCAAAAGCTCTGCTGAACACAGAGCCTTTTGCAAAATATATATATAGAAACGATACAATGTATTTGTTGGCACATATTTATTTGTTGGGGGTTATTTGCCTTTATGAAGAGATTCACCCAAGGCAATATACAGCAACTATAGTTTGACATACAATTTACAATTTTGTCAACAGCATAACAATAGTAAAAAGACCAAATATAAGCATAAATACAATCAATGATGTAATCTTAGAGACAGCAAAATTGAATTCTTAATATGAATAACTGAAGAAGCAGCATCAATTTCAAAAGCCTACATAGACAGAAGGAGCTGCTAAATGATTCCAGCCTAACATATAATTGCTGGTGATTAAATAAGAACATAAGAAAAGCCTTACTGGGTCAGACCAATGGTCCATCAAGCCCAGTAGCCCGTTCTCACGGTGGCCAATCCAGGTCACTAATACCTGGCCAAAACCCAAGGAGCAGCAATATTCCATGCTACCGATTCAGGGCAAGCAGTGGCTTCCCAAATGTCACAGTTTATGACATGTCACAGTTACAGTCATGTCACAGTCTATGAAGTGTCCACTATTGCTGCTTCCATGCACAAGTGCCAGGAGCTATAGTGATTATTTTGGAAGAACTATTTGTCCATTGGATGCACATAAACTAGAATTTAGAAGGTATAGGGGCTTAGCTTTGGGTAAGCCTGGGCTCACCCAGATTGGGCTCAGGCCTGCTCAGCAGCAGGGCACAGTGCTGGCTCCAGCACTGGAGGTGAACTGGCTTGGCTCCCATGGTCCTGCATTGCTCTCTTCAAGTTGAAGAGATCGCCGCAGTGATTCCCACAATGCCTGCCACTGACCTGGAAGCTTATCCTCTGCCGTGACTTCCGGTTTCTCTGCCTGGGCGGGATGCACTAGAGGAGAGGCTTCCAGGTCAATACAGGCAGCATGTGGGAATCACTGCCGGGACCAATTTGACTTGAAAAGAACGGCACAGGACCATGGAGCTGATGCTATCAAGGTGCACCACTTTCAGGGAACTTGGAGAGGAATACATGTGAGTGGAATGGGATGGAGATGCAGGACAAGGGGGTAAAAAGGAGAATTGCTGAAAATGGGATGGAGGTTATGAAGGGAGAGATGCAGCACAATGGTGGAGGAGAAAGAAATATGCTGCATGGAGAGGGGAGGGATGAGAAAGGAACAAAATATTGGACAGAGGGATGGAAGGGAGGGAGAGATGGTGCATGGGGAAGAGGGAGAAATATTGGACATGATGATGGAGGGGTAGAAGAGATGCTGCTTGGTGGGAGATGGAAGAGAGATGTTGGACCTAGGGCACGAGAGAGGGAGGGAGGGAGAGAGAGGGAGGGAGGAGAGGTTGGACAAAAGGGTGTATGAGAAGGAAAGAGAGATACATAGGAGGTAGAGAAGGAGAAAGAGGGAGATGCTGGATCTAGGAGCAGAAGGGAGTGATGGAGAGATGCTGGACAATGGGTTTGAGGAAAGAAAGGGAGAATGCTGGACCATGGGGGAGAGGGCGGGAAGGAAGATTGAAGGGGCAGGGAGATGAGAGGCTATGGCAAACTGTCTCAAACTTTTTTAGCACTGGCACACTAAACGGAGCAAATGTTTTTCACAACACATTATAGTTGAAATTATAAAATTGCAAACCCAACAAAAAATTAAATTTGAGAGTTACTATTCATTTAAAGTTCTTTAAGCTATGTAAGGGTAATTACAACAACAGTGAAACTAAAGTATATAGAATAGAATTGCTAATCAATGCGATGGAAGTGCTTGTTTTTGAGTACAAATTAACACAAAACGCAGCTTGATAGTTGACAAGGAAACACACATTTCATCATCCACCATCTGTAGTCATTCTCAATTTAGGAGTTTAGGGGGGAGGGAATGGGGGAATTCATCAAGGGGCATTAACCAATTTAGGGCTCCTTTTACTAAGCTGCGTTAGGGCTTTAACGGGTGGAATAGCGTGCACTATAATGCTGTGCATGCTAGACGCTAATGCCAGCATTGAGCTGGCATTAGTTCTAGCCATGTAGCGTGGGGTTAGCATGTGCTAATCTGCTGCGTGTGCTAAAAATGCCAGCGCCCCTTAGTAAAAGGAGCCCTTAGTGCCTGCTGTGTTAGCACATGCTAAATGCCCCCTGGGCTTCTTAGTGGTTAGTGCACAATAAATCGGTTAGCGTCCCTTGATGAATTCCCCCCTTTAGTGAAACTAGAAACACAAATGTGTGCACTCGACCAAGTAAAGGTTCAAAGAGGCCAATTTAGGATTCTAGCTGCCAAAGATAGCATTCTAAATCCTTTGAATATCATCCAGTTTGTTTCTAGGTTAACTATATTCTGGCTGTGCAGCTGAGACTTTCAAACAATGGCCTACAGGTGTACTAAAGGGATCAAAGTGTCACCAATTTCAGCAGCTCACTGGTAATGGCATTTGTTATGAACATTGTAAAAATGACTCATTTAAAATTCCAATGTCATGCTTAACCATCTGGTATTCAAAATTGTTATGCCACTGGTATGCATGGTTGTTATCTAAGAAAGAAAATTATATTATATCACTTCCTCTTTACAAAGTTTTTGCTTTATATAGATGGATAGGTGTCATGCCAAGATAAAACAGCTTTATAATAACATAGCATCAGGCTTCTAGTGAAGCAGAGTAGTATATAACAAATTTTCTGACTTCATTATGATTACTGTGTCCATTATTACATTTGGTTTAATGGCCTGTGAAAATGCCTCATAATAAATTGTTATGAAACTAAGGAAGCTGGCTTGTATTGTCAACTTACAGAGGAATAGTTGTTGCAAGATTGGGAAGATGTTTTGGTTTTCCCAAAAAGATTGATTTTAGATCACAGGCATAGAAAGAAAGCAGCTTATTTTGGCCAAAAATTGGGATAATTGGGGAAAATTAGATGAACGCAACACCAATGACTACATGTCTTGTCTGCGATCTGGGATCATTCCCATTACATATTAAATGACAGCAGATAAAGACCTGAACGGTCCATCCAGTCTGCCCAACAATCACACTCATTATACATTCATGGTTAAATTGTCTTTTCTTTTATATTTCTGGGCAATAGGCCATAGAAGTTCACCCCGTACTGTCTTTAGGTTCCTACTGATAAAGTTTCCATTGAAGCTCATGCCAGCCTATCCTAACCATTCATTTTCTAATTATAGAGATCCTCTATATTCATCTCATACTTTTTTAATTCCATCACCATTTTCATCTCCACCATCTCCCTCGGGAGGGCATTCCAGGCATCCACCACCTTCTCCGTGAAAAAGAATTTCCTAAAATTTCTCCTGTGTCTGCTACCTTACAACCTCAATTCATATCCTCTAGTTTTACCATTTTCCTTTCTCTGGAAAAGATTTGTTTTTGTATTAATACATTTGCACAAATCTGGTAAAACAAATCGGGTCTTGGTGCCGTCCAGCTGGCAGGCCGCCTTGTCGAAATGAGGCGGGCCCGCCCCTTCTCGACCCATCCCCGCTCAGCCTAAGGTCTGATTGGCCCAGGCTCTAGAAGCCTGGACTAATCATGCCTTAGGCACCGCCCATCCCCCTAAGCCTAAGGCGTGATTGGGCAAGGCTCTAGGCGCCTGGGACATGACTGTGGCCAATCAGGCCTTAGGCTTAGTGGGGATGGGTGGATCCGCTATGCCTAAGGCCTGATTGGTCCAGGCTTCTAGAGCCTGGGTCAATCAGACCTTAGGCTGAGTGGGGATGGGCCGGGAAGGGGCGAGCCCACCTCATTTTGATGAGGCGGGCCTGCTGGCTGGACGGCACCAAGACCAGTCCAGCCGGTCAACAATTAAGAGGTTAGTTGGGGGGGAGATTAGGGGGGTCATCAGGGAGTGTTAGCGGTGGGGGGCATTAGCGTGGGGGGGTCCGGGGGAGGCATCCTCCAGCAGGAGGGGTTGGGCACCCTCTGCCGGCGATCAGGGGTGTCGGGTGGGAGGCGTCCTCCAGCAGGAGGAGTTGGGAACCCTCCTGCTAGCGATCGGAGTGGGGAGACAGGTGGCCACTATACTTATTGCGGCAGGGAGATCGGCAGTGTCGGGTTGGCGTCATTCCGGCAGGAGGGATTGGGCACCCTCCTGCTAGCGATCGGAGTGGGGAGACAGGTGGCCACTATACTTAATGCGGCAGGGAGATCCCTTGCCGCAATAAGTATAGCGGCGTCTACTTACAATGTAGGCCAGCATTTTGCTGGCCTACATTGTAAGCATTTCTTCCTCTACTAGGGAGATGCATAGGGCCGCCTAGGTTCGCCTAAGGCCCTTAGTCGAGCTTAGGCGGTCTTGCGGGCCTTCCTAGGCTCCTGGAGGCTCCTTCAATACAGGCGGCCTGCCTGGGGAGTATTTAAAAAAAAAAAAAAAACGTGCATCCCAATTGGCTGATTAGACAGCTGTAGGACGCCTACAGCTGCCTAAAATCGGGACGCACTTTGCAGAAACAGGGCCTGAATGCGCATGGAAAGCTTGCACACAAACATCAAACTATGACAGTTCATCACAGGCTGGTAACTAAATAGCACATATCACAGTCGGATTGGGTAGGATGGAAACGGGGTGAGGGAAGGAAGCAATATACATCTTAGAGACCTGTTAAATAAGACAGAAAAGGAAGTCAGGGGTGCATTTAGTATGTGTAATGAGGATCACATTTAGGTGCACATGAACAGGTGCCAATGTGTGCTGGCAGTTCCCCTTGGACAGTGGTATCGGTGCTGGTTTTTAAGTTTCCCCGCTGATTCGGGGGAGGGGCGGATCGCTTGCCTGCAGGATCGAGCTCTTGCCTCTCTCTCCTGCCCGCTGGTATTGGTGCTAATTTTTAAGTTTCCCCGCTGGTATCGGTGCTGATTTTTAAGTTTCCCCGCTGGTTCTGGGGATGGGCGGATCAATTCGCTTGCCTGCAGAGACGGGCTCCTGCTTCTCTCTCCTGCCCATGTGCCTAAGGCCCCACCTACAGGAGGGGCGTAAGGCTACTGGGCCTATTCCGGTTGGCCCAGGCGCCTCAGGCCCCACCTGTGGGCGGGGTTTGAGCTGTCTGGGCCAATCAGGCCTTAAGGCCAGCCATTCCGATGATGGCTGGCCTGTCGGATGGACGGGCTTGGCACCCGTCCGTCCGACCAATGATTTTCAGGTACGGGGAGCCGATCGGGGGTTCGGTCGTGGGGGGGTTGCGTCGAGGGTAGGAGGGCCTGGGATCCCTCCTACCTGTATTTTAGTGGAGGGTGGGAGGTTTTGGCAGGGCAGGAGTGATTGGGCTCCCTTCTGCCCCGATGTCAGCCGGGGGATGGGGGGGGGGTGTGTCACGGTTCACCAGGGCAGGAGGGCTTGGGCTCCCTCCTGCCCGGATCGTTGTAAGGGGGGGATTCTGTAACCGGTGTTGTTTTTGACAGACACCGGTTACAGAATCCAGCTTTTAGGCGAAGGACTGGCTCCTCCTTCGCCTAAAAGCTCTTGTTTTGGGCGTTTGGGACTTAGGCTTTTTTTAGGTTGATTATATGGTGTAAATTTATACGTAGTGGTGGTCTGGGTATTTAAACAGCTGAACGTAGAGGCAGGCCATTATTTTTTTTAAAAACTCCTTTTGGACTTTTTTTTGATAATGAACATTTTCCCTGCTTCTACTTTCAACGTTTAAGGTCTTAGGCCAAAAGGGACTTAGACTTTTTTTTTGATTATGCCCCTCAATATCTTTAAGGAATTTTTTATGCCCCATCATGTTATAGATGGAGAAGAGAAATGAGAGCTGAACATACATACACACATATATAAAACCAGAACACAGACAACAAATAAGTATAACAAAGAAATCAAAACATAACTCAACAGTGGAACTAGCCAAAATAATTGGCTGTCTCATCGCTTTTTCTCATGTGCGGTGGAAATCTTTTACAAATAAGCCATATTAGATATAAATATCATTCAGCATCTATGACAAATAAAAGCCCTACTTAGAAATAATGGAGTTTAGTTTCTGGGTCATATCCAAAGTTCATTATTTCTCCCTCCATGTCCCAAAGATGAAATATGAACAGGGTATTCAGCCATCTCGTAAGCATTCCTTCCCTCTAGAAAGCAAGCTACAATTTTGATTTGTACAAAGCCAAAAAGAAATAGAACATTATGACTTTCCCCCTCTTCTAAAAAGCTGCGCTTGCGGCTGCCGCATGGAAACAGCCCCGAAGCCCTTTAAATCTCTATGGGCTTCGGGGCCGTTACCACGGGGCTTTGGAGAAGAGGGGGTTTATGTACAGTATACATGTCATACAAATTCTGTAGTCTCTTACATTTACATAGTTGGCATTAATGTAATCTTCATTTCCTTGCAATGTTACCCGGGAGACATCATCTGCAGAGAGAAAGAGAACAAGGAAGTATTATAATTATTGAAATACTGACATGCTTTGTTATTAATGTAATGTACCATTAGGACAAATAAGCACAAAAACAGATGTTCAAACACTTGAGGACAGGCATATGAACAGCTGCATTCAGATGATAGACAGTTTTATAAGAAGAAAATTAACTTCATTGTTTTCTAAATTTGAAAAAAAAAAAATCCAGAGATTACATACATCAATCATAAGCCCCGGTACAGCGAGAGAACCAGTTTTAAGGGTATCATAGGTTTTAGGCTCTTCGGGCGAAAAGAGCCAAAGCAAGCTCTCAAGTAGTTCTGTGATATCCATGTATACTAGCTCCAGGCGATTGACAAGGAGGCAGAAATATGCTGGGATTAAGCCTCTGGGGAGCAGAATAATGAGGAAATAATATCTACAAATCAAAGTCAAAGAATATTATATTCTTGAAAAGCTTTAATGATGCCAACAGAAAAATCACAAGGTACTCTTATTCAACTACAAGTGTTAGTGACACAAAGGATTGGGTTTGACACAGCTATATTTTGGCAACGTTCATACAGTTCAAGGTTGATATCACAAATATGCTGTAGTGAGCTTCTATTTTTGTTAAATATGCCATAAAATAACAAATAGCAATTTGTTAGCTTGTGTGCCATTTGTACTGTCAAGTCCAATCCTTTGTACCACTCACACTTGCAACTGAGCAAGAGTACCTTGTGACTTTCTGTTCGCATCATTAAATATTTTCAAGAATATAAGATTCTTTGACTTTGATTTTTAGATATTATTTCCTCACTAGTCAGTTCCCCAGGAGGAAGTACCCACATTAGATACCTTTCTGCCCAAAGAATCAGGACCCCTAAACACTGCAATGCATCAAGATTGTTGTTTGTGGTAACAAAAAAAAGAAAAAAAAAAGAAAAAAGAGAATTTGCCAAACCAACATTACGCAATTTTTCTTTCTGCATATCTAAAGGTTAGTAGTGATAGACCTCTGCTTAGAGAGGAAGCAAGAATGAACTGTAAAATGTGCAGTTTTGGGCCTGGGCCCTGTAGCACTATATGGTTTAATTTTGCAAAAAATATAGATTGAATTTTTCACTCTTGCAGGTTTTTCTGCATGGATTTTACAAGCTGAAGAATGCTGGGTTTGATTAAAGATAGTGGAAAAAATGTGCTATAGGTATTATCACTCAAAACTGAATGTGTTTTGAATACTTACAAGGCAGAACATCTTTATATCTGTTCTTGTCCATGTTTTGGCCAGTCTTTGCATGGGTAATAGCCAACCCTGGCTTCTTTCTGTAGAGTTGCTGAAAAACAGGAATAAGAGGAATATGTTCAATTATGGGCTTTGTCATATGACGTAAAAGATTTACATTTCCAGTATGCTACATTTTAAAACTTCCAACAGCTTTGAAAATCTACCTATTTAAACCACAGATGTGCTCCACGACCTCTATGCACCAGAATGGCTACTGCCTTGATTTTTTCTTCTCCAACTGCTCTATTGCCAGTTTCTGCACCTCAGTTCTTCTCCTCTCTGACCATCATCTGATAACTTTCACAATTCATCACCCTCCCACCCAGACCTGGTCAATCTCCATCAATAAATTTAGGAATCTTCAGGTGATAGACCCTTGCACTCTCTCTATCACTGTTTCATCCCTCTTCTCAACCACGATGTTATGCAAGTCTGTCAATGAGGTTGTCTCTTCCTATAATACAATTCTCTCCTCTGCTCTAGATACCTTCACTCTTACCATTCCATGTTCTGTAAGACATACCAAACCCCAGTCCTGGCTGACCTCTAAAATCCGCTGCTTATGTTCCTGTGTACGGTCTGCTGAAACCCATACTCATGCTGATTTCATACATTTCAAATTCCTGCTTACCTCCTTCCTGTCTAATCTTTCACTTGCCAGACAAGACTACACCATTTGACTCTCTTGGCTCCAATCCTCGCCATCTCTTTGCCACACTGAACTTCCTACTCAAAGTGGCCTCACCTCCAATCCCCCTTTTCTTCCAAGATGACGGCTGGTTCACAAGATTAACCTTGAGTTCTCAACCAGGTCACCTCACCTCTCCTTCCTCCAGTCCATTCTGCCAACCTTCCTTCATCCCCTGCCACCCTTTTCTGAAATCACTGAAGAGGAAACAACACATTTTCTTTTCTCCTACGAACTCACTACCTATTCCTCTGATCCTATGCCCACCCATCTAATCAGCAATTTTTCACCTATTGTCATCCCTTCTATCTGTCGTATCCTCAATCTTTCACTTTCTACTGCAACTATTCCTGATGTATTTAACCATGCCTTTGTTGCACCACTCCTCAAAAAACCCTCACTGAACCCTACCTGCCCTTCCAACTATCACCCCATCTCCCTCCTCCCTTTCTTATCCAAGCTACTTGAACATGTTGTTCACCGCCACTGTCTTGACTTTTGTTCATCTCCAGCTATTCTTGATCCACTTTAATCAGGCTTTTGCCCTCTGCATTCCACAGAAGCTACCCTTGCCAAAGTCTCCAGTGACCTGTGGCTGGCCAGATCCAAAGGCCTCTCTATTCTATCCTCATCCTTCTCAATCTATCTGCTGCTTTTCACACTGTTGACCACCACCTGCTCCTGATATGCTGCCCTTACTTGGATTTCAGGGCTTTGTTCTTTCTTCATTTTCTTCTTATCTCTCCCATTGTATTTTTAGTGCATGCAGTGGTGGAGCCTCCTCCACTGCTAGCCCACTATCAATCAGTGTATCTCAGGTCTCTGTCTTGGAATCTCTTCTTTTTTCCCCAACTATACTCATTCCCTCGGTGCTCTGATCTCCTTCCGTGGTTTTCAGTATCTACTTCGCTACACCAGAAATTTCTACTGGAATCCAGGTCCAAGCCTCAACCTGTCTGTCCGACATTGTTGACTGGATGTTTCACCACCATTTAAAACTGAACATGGCCAAGACCAAGACTGAGCTTATCACCTTTTTCTCTTAAACCCACCTCTCCTTTTCCCATTTTCTATTTCTGTGAATAACACTTTCATCCTCCCTGTCTCATCAACTTGCAATGTCAGAGTCATCTTTGCAAGTTTATTTAAAATTTTCTATCTCGTTCTAGGGAGAACCTTCAGGACAGCTTATAATCTAAAACATAAGAAAATAACAATACAATGTACAAAAATAACCCACACATTATACATAAAATTAGGGTTCAAGGGGAGAAATACATTAAATTGATCAAAGAAAGAAAAAATTAACATTAGGGATATTCTTGTTTTCCAAGATACCAATTGCGCTACCCGCTAATCCTGAGAGCATGCATTGGAGAGAAGATAGGCTTTAACGGTCTGTTGGATTTGTGCAGATAAAGAAAGAGAGAGAAGTCAAACTTGTCATTTTTTTTCTCTACATCATCACCAAAATCTTACCTTTCCTTTCTAATAACACTACTAAAACCCTTATCCACATTCTTATACCTCTTGCCTAGATTACTGCAATTTGTTTCTCACAGGCCTTCCACTAAATCCTTCAATCCATTCAAAATTTTGCTGCACGACTTATATCCCACCGGTGTCAATATGCTCACATTATCCCTCTCTTCGAGTCACTTCATTGGTTCCCTATCCATTTCCGCATACAGTTCAAACTCCTCTTACTGACTTACCAAAACATTCACTCTGCAGCTCCTCAGTATTTCTCCTAGCTCTCAAGTTGCCAAGTTTATTACAATTTTGATTAAATGCAAATCAAGATTTCTAAGTGTTTTACATAAGAACATAAGAAACTGAATTCATGGTTTGGAAAAATTATTCTAGAGGTCTCCTCTTACTTTGCTTTTAGAAAATTATTAAAAACACAACTTTTTGATAGGTTGGTATCTTAATGCATTGCTATTTTTTAACAAGTCTATTTAGATCTAACTGATGTATTTTTATCTGCATTATATGTATCAACTTGTTGGTTAGGTTAGTTTTCAATTGCTTTCTTTCTTAACTCTTAACTAGTTTAGATTCAGCTGACATTTTATTTGGATTACATGCATTATTTTCTTGCCTGTTAGAGGGTATTTCATCTGCACTCTTTTACTTCTAATGTATTTCATTGGCATTATATTGTAATATGCATTATGATTATTGTTAAATTTTATTATTCCAATCTGTTGTATTTCATCTGTATTTTATGTACTTACCCAGTTGTTGTGAACCGCCTAGAACTCTTTTGGTATGGCGGTATATAAGAACAAATTATTATTATTATTAATTGCCGCTGCTGGGTCAGACCAGTGGTCCACCGTGCTCAGCAGTCCGCTCACACGGCAGCCCTCTGGTCAAAGACCAGCACACCCTAACTGAGACTAGCCCTATCTACGTACATTCTGGTTCAGCAGGAGCTTGTCTAACTTTGTCTTGAATCCCTGGAGGGTGTTTTCCCCTATGACAGATTCCGGAAGAGCATTTCAGTTTTCTACCACTCTCTGGGTGAAGAACTTCCTTACGTTCATATGGAATCTATCCCCTTTCAATTTTAGAGAGTGCCCTCTCGTTCTCCCTACCTTGGAGAGGGTGAACAACCTGTCCGTATCTACTAAGTCTATTCCCTTCAGTACCTTGAATGTTTCGATCTGTCCCCTCTCAATCTCCTCTGTTCGAGGGAGAAAAGGCCCAGTTTCTCTAATCTTTCACTGTACGGCAACTCCTCCAGTTATATTAAAAGTTATATTAAAAGGAGAGAGACATAATTTGACAGATTTCCATTGAACAAACATTTGACTAATAGAAACAGGTAGGAAAGGTGGGAGAACTACAAATTTAAAGAAAAGAATACAAAAAAAGGGAGACCACTCTGTTCATCGGGTAAGTCTCTCTCTTATCTGTACCCTTCTCCTCTACTGCTAACTCCAGACTCTGGTCTCTTCTATCTTGCTGCACCATATGCCTGGAATAGACAGCCTGAGTCAGTACATCAAGCTCCGTCTCAGGCAGTATTCAGATCTAGGCTAAAAGTTCACTTTTTCAAGGCTGCTTTTAATTCCTAACTCCTACTCATTTGTAAAGTACCCATGTCTGTTTCATCATTCCCTCTGTGAGAAATTTTGTAACCTCTATTTGTCCCATTTGTCTCTTTTAATAAGATTATAAGCTCTATTAAGCAGGGATTGTCTCTTTCATGTTTAATATATAACGCTGCATATGTCTAGCAGCGCTATAGAAATGATAAGTAGTAGTAGCAGTAGTCTTATAATTTTATCAACTACCGACAATAAAAATTTGCATTTGAAGGTATGGCATATTGTTCAAATATTCGACAGAAGTCTTCTTAAGACAATTAGAGTGGGGGAAATATTAGAAGAATTTGCTAAGTGTAATAGATTCTTCTAAAATCATATGTAGGTATTCAGACATTAAAGTATTATTACTGTTGTGTATTGCATGTATGTTTTACAAGCTATAGGGCAGGGATCTCAAAGTCCCTCCTTGAGGGCCGCAATCCAGTCGGGTTTTCAGGATTTCCCCAATGAATATGCATTGAAAGCAGTGCGTGCACATAGATCTCATGCATATTCATTGGGGAAATCCTGAAAACCCGACTGGATTGCGGCCCTCAAGGAGGGACTTTGAGACCCCTGCTATAGGGGGAAGGGCAGAGGTTGGGCAAAGTTCCTACATGCATATGTAGTTATCAAATATGTACTGTACGTATACCAACAAACCTAGGAAACTAAAAGAATTTGCCTCAGAAAAGAGGTATAGATGTTTACACCGATTTTCTGGTGGGGTAATTTACAAAGGCACATAGGTGCATATGTTATAAAACATGTTTATAGAACAGGTATTATAAACTTTCTCTTAGTGTGTCTGACTCTAGCAAGTGAATGAAACCCCTAAAGTAGTGTCAGTGCCTCCGGCTGTTGTAATTAGATTGCAGGTTTGCTCAAAGTTAGAAGACAGATGTAATACACAATCTGACTGCTAAACTCAGTTTAATTTTCTGAACCTGCAATTCATTCACAGTCAAACTTCACTGCACACCCAATATTTGAAGTAAGCCTGTGAATTCCAATTAGCCAGTGTCTCAGTTCTATGCAATCTTTGAAGAATGGTTGTCAGTTTGAGTTCAGGTTTTGTTTATTAATTTTGAAATACAGCTCATCAGAATAATTACCCAACCTTTAATCGCAACATGGTCATGTTTCGCATATTCCTTAGTAAAATAAATCAAATTCTGTATCTATGCTGATGATGTGCATACCCACTGAACCAGATCTACCCACAGCTTTGAGTAAACTGCCTGCCTGCCTAACCACAACTCAGGAATGGGCAAACAACAACAAACTACCTGAATCCAAGAAACACAGAGATTCTTTGGATTCCTAACACAAGAGGACAAATACCTGACTTCAAAATATCTTTTGGGAAGTATGAACTCTCCCTAAAATCATAGTTCTGAAATCTCGGGATACTGCTAGACTTGTCACTCACTCTGATCCTGCAAATTCAAATTACCTTTAAAAATTGTCTCCATCGTCTTCAGCAGCTACATAATTTCTTCCCATATACACTTCCCCCTCCGTATTCGCGGGGGTTAGGGGCAGAGCCGGTCCGTGAATATGGAAAAACCGCAAATAATATTCGGGCCGGTTCTGCCCTTATCCCCCAGCTATTTTTAGTCCTGTAAGCCCCCCTTAAGTCTTACCTGGTGGTCTAGCGGGTTTTCAGGCAGGACCGATCTTCCCATGCTCCTGCTTCATGCAGATCGCTCACAAGAAATGGCTGCCTTGAGCTCCCGTAGTCTCTCGAGCCATTTCCTGTGAGCGAACTGCACGGGGCGGGAGCGAGGGAAGATCGCTCCTGCCTGAAAACCCGATACACCACCAGGTAAGGCTTAGGGGGGGGGGCTTACAGGGCTAAAAATAGCCCAAAAAATGAAAAAAAATTCAAATAACCGAATCCGTAGATACAGAATTCGCAAATACGGAGGAAGAAGTGTACTGAAAAGACAACTCTGACCACAATAGCCCAAGCCACAATAACATCATGACCAGACTACTACAATGCCCTGTATACTGGCCTAACCAAAACAGAATTTGCATCAGCTGCAACTAATTCAGAATGCTGCAGCACGACTGATAGAAGGGTGCAAGAGGTGCAACCACATCATACCCTTCCTGCACAAACTACACTGGTTACTAGTACCTTACAGGGATAAATTAAAATCTCTATACTTGATTTTCAATGTCCACAGGCAAAATGAGCCAGAAAATTTAAAGAACAAGTTAAACATTTATATATCATCAAGACCTCTGAGGTCCTCTGAAGGAGCATCACTATCTGTACCATCATCAAAAGAAATTATAAGATGTGATACTCGCCAGCCTCCCGTTCTCTGGAATTTACTTCCAGAGGGGTTACATCTAACTCAAAACTTTCTTTACTTCAGAAAGCAGGTGAAAGCCTGGCTCTTTCCCCAAGCCTTTAATACATAGATGATTGATTATATACTCATTCTGCACCCAAACTAGCTTACTAAACACACTAAATCAGCTCCCTATACCTTATTTAACTGTATATATAAGGCGACCATACATCCCGGTATTGGACCGGCCGTCTCGTTGTCCTGACCCACCACTTTGGGATGCCAAAATGTCCCGTTTTCATGGACAGCGTCCCGAAGCTATGTGCGGTGATAATAGGACAGGTGATCGCTTCTCCTCCCTCCAGTGCCGATTCAATCCCCCGTCCGCCCACTGCACCTTCTTCTTGCCGCCCAGAAGTCTTCTTCCCGATGTCAATTCTGACGTCAGAGAGGAAATTCCGGGCCAGCCAGGCAGAAGTGATGTCAGAATTGACGTCGGGAAGAAGGCTTCTGGGCGGCAAGAAGAAGGTGCAGCGGCAGCGGGCAGACAGGGGTTTGAATCAGCGCAGGAGGGAGGGAGGCAGGCGTGACAGGGAGGTAGGTAGGCAGGCTTTGGCACAGCAAGCAGGCTGGTTTCGAGGGAGGGGGTGGAACAAAGGCTGGAAGGCAGCGAGGGGGACATATGAAGGAGGCACTGGGGGGCACTAAGGACATGGGAAGGAGGCACTGAGGGCACTAAGGACATGGGAAGGGGCACTAAGGACATAGGAAGGAGGCACTGGGGGCATTAAGGACACAGGAAGGGGCACTAAGGACATAGGAAGGAGGCACTGGGGGCACTAAGGACACGGGAAGGGGCACTAAGGACATAGGAAGGAGGGAGGGAATAGAAAGGGACAATTGTTGGGCCTGAGTGCAGAAAGAAAGAAATGAAAGAAAGGATGCACAGTCAGAAGGAAACACAACCAGAGACTCATGAAATCACCAGACAGCAAAGATAGCAGAAATGATTTTATTTTCAATTTAGTGATCAAAATGTGTCAGTTTTGAAAATTTATATCTGCTGTCTATATTTTGCACTATATATGTCTATTTTTCTATAGTTACTGAGGAAACATTGCATATTTTAAAGTCATCTGCCTTGACATCTTTGAAAACCCCCCAAATATAAATGATAATTAACATTTTCTCTGAGTATAGTGTGCTTTGTGGTTTTTTAAAATTTTATGTTTACCATTATGAATTAAGATATTATATGTACAAGAAAAATGAATGGAAGAAATTGGGGATGGGGCTAAGGTGGGATTGTGGCAGGATTGGGGAGGCTGATAATTAATAGATGTCCCGTTTTGATGAAAAAAATAAATGGTCACGTTATGTATAAACAACTTTAGCCTCCCATCTGTTTATCCCAACATTCTGCACCAACCACCTTGTCCCCATCTAAAATCTGCATTTGACCCCTCGGCTATAGGATGCGCTATATTATAGAAAACATTAGAACCATATCTATGTTATTTGAATGTTCTGATTTGTGCTTATTAGATGCTTCATAAGTATTATGTATCCCTTTTAATATATATTATACCTCTCTTATTTGAATTTCAGTGCTGTTAAGTATACTGTATTTTTGAATTGTTTCATGGTAGTCCTATTAATAAGTTGCAAGTCACTGATTTTGAATTTACCTTATTCATTGTATTTATATTTGGTATTTTTACTACTATTATGCTTTTAACAAAATTGCAAGTTTTATGTTGAACTATACCTCCTTGGGTGAACAATAAATAAACCAACCAACAATATAAAATTATCCAACGTGTCTCCCAGCTGTTGACTAGTTCTAGGTATAGTTCTGTTTTCCTCTGCAACACTTTTATATCCTTGATATAGACATATCGTATTCCACCAATAGATTTCATTTAGAAAAGTTTTTTCTTCAATTATTTATTATTATTAACATTAATGCTATAACTATCAAGAAATCGAATAACTAGGTGCCCTCTTTGGTTGAAGGGTTCTCCAATCCAAAGGACTTCCAAATTTATGCGAAGCGTTAATTCAGACTCATTTGAGATATTTTCCCCATATATCCATCCAACTGAAGTTGAGGATGTGAGCATATCAAATGCCATAAAATTCCAATTTTGGTTTCCCTCATCCATAAAAACACAAAGGAGAAAAGAATGCTGCACAAAACAACAAAGAAACAGAGATGACCAGAACAAATTTGTCTTACTGTGGTAATGTTAACACAGCCAACATATTTAGTGAAAATAAGACATGTACTGTATATTATACCCAAAAGGACCCAACAAGGGCTATATTTTGGCATGTCTGCCTGAATCAGGGGTCCATCAAAATCTGAAATGTACAATGTCACCTTGTGAATTTGTAAACATGAATATACAACATAAAATGTTAAAAAGAGATTATTCAGTTGGAATATCAGGCATAGTTTTGCATCTGCCACCAAGAGTTCAGCATTTCCATTTCCCATATTCTCTACTCTATTGCCATACCTTCTGCATCCATCTACCGTTCCCCCCCAACTTGCCTACTGAATCCTTCTCCCCTACTTTATATCAGAGGGAGAAGGCCTGTTACTTCCCATACCCCCCCAACCTTTTCGCTTGAGAGACTGGAATTTGAACTTGTACCATATTGTTTTCTGTTCAACCATCCCTTTCTTTCCTCTATGGTGGATAAATCTTAGAATGATCTCTATGAAGCAACATTTGATTTTCCTCAAGAGAAAAGACACATACCATATTGTTCGCTCCATTAGATGCACTTTTCCCCCCCAAAAGTGGGTGGAAATAAGGGTCCGTCTAATGGAGCGAATATCCATAGCACTCTCTCCCCCACCCCCATTAACTGATTTTAATGCTGCCACCCTCCCTTTCTTGTCGGCCCTCTTCCTTCTTCCCCCCCCCCCACAAGGGATGCTGGCTGCCTGGTCCCTGCCGCTTCTGCCGAGAATGGCAGATGCGACTGCCTCCTCTTTTGGTCTCTCGTGGCATAGCGGTGCACCAGGCTGCCTGCCTGGTCCCGCTCTTGCGGGAAGCAGCACGGGTCCATTGTGCCCAGCAGTCCGCTCACGCAGTGGTCCATCAGGTCCAGGACCTGTATAGTAAACCTCTATCTATACCCTTCTATCCCCTTTTCCTTCAGGAAATCATCCAGTCCCTTCTTGAACCCCAATACCGTACTCTGTCCTATCACACCTTCTGGAAGCGCATTCCAGGTGTCCACCACTCTTTGGGTGAAGAAGAACTTCCTAGCATTGGTTCTGAATCTGTCCCCTCTTAATTTTTCCAAATGTAGTTTTCGAAAGTTCGAAGAATCTGTCCCTCTCCACTTTCTCTATGCCCTTCATGATCTTTTAAGTCTCTATCATGTCCCCTCTAAGTCTCTGCTTTTCCAAGGAAAAGAGCCCCAGTTTCGCTAATCTTTCAGCAAATGAAAGGTTTTTCATACCCTTTATCAATCGTGTTGCTCTTTTCTGAACCCTCTCGAGTAATGCCATATCCTTCTTAAGTCACGGCAACCAATACTGGACGCAGTACTCCAGATGCGGGTGCACTATCGCCCGATACAACGGCAGGATAACTTCTTTTGTTCTGGTTGTAATACCTTTCTTGATAATACCTAGCATTCTATTCGCCTTCTTAGAGGCCGCTGTGCACTGTGCCGACGGTTTCATTGTCTTGTCCACTATTACCCCCAAGTCCTTCTCTAGGGTACTTTCACCCATTACCAGTCCTCCCATCGTATAGCTGTACTTCGGGTTTCTGTTTCCTACATGCAAGACTTTACATTTCTCTACATTAAACTTCATCTGCCATCTCGTCGTCCACTCTTCTAGTTTATTCAGGTCCCTGTGTAAGTCTTCACAATCCTCTTTTGTCGTGACTCCTCTAAATTTTATTACTTCGCACTTCGTCCCTGCTTCTAGATCGTTTATAAATACATTAAACAGCAGCGGTCCGAGTACCGACCCCTGTGGTACATCAGTTATAATTTTAAAGATCAAAATACACAATTAAAACTGCATTCACAGTGGAAATCCTGAAAACCCAATTGTTTGGGTGTGCCCCACAGACTAGGTTGAGAACCATTGCAATATAGTATACCATGGAATATGTATAAGTGACATAGAAAACCTAAGGAAAATGATAAAAGATCTTTCCATACCTATTTCTAAGGATGAATTACTGAAATACTTTCTGCTTGCTTTCTCTCTCTCCCCTGGTTTTAGGCTTCTGGCAACCACTTAACCTGAAACAACAATTATAAGAGATGATCTAGACGCCTAGAGTTAGGCGCCTAGACTGGTGTGCCTACCTATCAAGGTGCGTATCTCAATTTTTTAATTGGTTCAATCTGCACTGTGTGACAAACCCAAGTCCATTTCGGGTTTTGTCTATGACAAACACAAGTTCGGTCCGGGTTTTGCCCTAGAGATAGGGAAGAAATACACTATACCCCTATGCAAGAGAGCTGACCAAGTAGAATCACTGACTACAGAACTAGCTGACTAATGTTGGGACAGAGAGTTGGCAACAGATGAGGTATGGCAAGGAAAGGATAGGCTGGAAAGCTGCACACAGTTTAAACCTGTCCTTAAGCCTGCCAGGAGATTGCTACCTTTCCAGCAGCCTATCCCTGTAAGAGTTAAGGCTGGAAAGGAACCTGCACTTAGCCAGATGGAACAAGCCAGTATGTGGAAGGCCCTTCCCCCACCTAGACTAAGGGGGAGTGTCTCTCCACAGCTGAAAATGAGGCAGTGCAGAACACTAGGGGGGCAAGCAGAGTAGAGGCAAGTAGGGGAGAACCTGGCTGAACTGTGGAAAATGGAAGCTGGCCGGAGCCTGAGAGAAAGGGAGATTTTCTCTCCCCAACCTAAGGAGACTAGGGAAACTAACTGCCAGATAGTAGATGCAGAGGAGCTGGCTTCTGCCTCTGAGAGTTGGGAACAAAACCCAAGGGAAGCCATGGACAAGCAGGAGAGTCTGGTAGGACCTGAGGCTTTTCCAATGGATATAAAAAAGCAGTGAGAGATATGTGCTGTGTCTTTGCCTACAATCTCTGAGCCTCCAGGGAAGACAGTGTTTTGCCCTTGAAGGAGATTAGTACCTTTCTCCTTTGTGCCCGAGAGCTTTACTTTTGAGCCTAACAAATGTTTGGAGGTATTTCCCTGTTAGCAGCTAGGCTGAGCAAATTAGTTCCTCCCCCACAGCTGTGCATAATTGATCACAGTAACGTCTCAGCAGGGAAACGTTCTGAGAGCCCTGCACGTTCCCAGAGCCAAGGCTACCCAAAGTAAAACTTCTCCACAGACTTGGCTGTGCTAAGTTTTCCTTATACAACCTGTGCTTCTGAATGTTATGCCTACTTACAGAACAACAGTTTGCTTGGGGAAAGGTTGAGCTGAAGATAAACCATGTGACATGCTTGCCTGCTTTTGTTGCTCAGTTTTTGTTTGGATTTTTTTTTTCTCTGTGCTTTACATGTCCACGAACTGGAAGAGCTGCTGGGGAATAAGCAGCTTAGTAAATGTTCTAAACTTATATTCTTAAAACTATCTGCTCTGGTGAAGAGGACTGTGTCTCAGGATAATGAGAAAGTCCAGAAGCAGGGGACTGAATTATGCTTTACTTACAAAACCTGGACACTAGATTTGAGGGTTTTGTCTCTGGATGAGAAGCTTATGTTTGCCAAAGGTGAATGGTTGTTTGTTTTGAAACTGCTAAGCTGAAGCCTGCATTTTTGCTTTGTGAAACCAGTAACCATAATAAATCTAAGATTTGATGCATTCTGACTTGGACTCTTCCCTTGCATGCCCTTATTAGGCTAATAGTAAGCCAGGTAAAGTCCTGAAGGGTCTCTTGGTGGTAAGGGACATGCCGGGCCAGAGAAATTTGTCACGATCCTGTGGGCTCGCGACGCAGTTCAAGAACGTGAGTGTGACAACTGTTAATTGAAAAGTGCCACTAAAATCCATTAAAAATGCTTAAAAAAAATCATTTAGGCGCCTATAACTTTCGGGTAGAATACCTATACCAAGGTGACTACCCAAATGTAGGTGTGGTTAAAGATAGATTGTGGGTGGACCTTGGGCGTGATTTCTGAGTAGGCGCCTAAACTGGACTTAGGTGCTAGTATTTTAGGCCAAGAAAACCCTGGCCTAAATGGGAGGTGCTTATGATGATGTTGACCGTCTATGACCACCTTCTCAAGTAATGTTCATTTTCCTGCAAAAAATTTGCAAAGTACACCAATCTTTTTTCAATGGTTTGCAAACAAAATATCTATAAACACACATATGGGAAATGTAAATCCAATAGGGCTCATTTGCAAAAAAGATATATGAACAGAATACAGCATAAACCGGCACATGGACATCTTACAAGTCAAAACATCTAAGTGGGCTTTTTTGAAACTGACTTTCTAGACATCTTTCAGGTCATTTTGTCTCCAGTGCATCTAAATCTTAAGCAGGCATGTTAGAGGTGTGTTTTGGGTAGGATTAAGGTAGGCGTAGCACTTGGATGTTTTATAGTGATAAACATTTTAGAAAACACCCAGGGCACAATTTGAACGTTTTGGGCTAGACCTGTTTTAAAAATGAATAAAGGCCAAAAAAGTAGGTTTTGGGGGAGTTTTAGAGGGTTCATCAAACATTATAAGGGAGTTATGGTGAGATGTACTGTATACCTGACCAGTGCCTTCTAAGATGTCCCATTGCTCTGATGACATGTCTGTGTGGCCAGTCCATTCAAAATGCTGGACCCTCCTACATTCAAAAGGCTTGTTTTGGATGTGTTTCATCTTACATTTCAAAAATGGCCAAAAAAGATAAGACGTCGAAAAAATAAAGTTAGACATCTTTTGGGTTTCAAAATGGCCATTTCTTCCGCCTGATATTTGGATGTCTTGCGGGAAACGTCCCAGGTCAGACTTAAATGTTCTATCGAAAACACCCCTCAATGTCTTCTGAGTTGCTCAAATGAAATCATGGTTTGGTGGTTTTTCAGCTAAAAGCTATAAGGTCAAAATACAATCTGCTATCTCAAATAACTGGACCACAACATATGGAGTATCTCAGGGGTCACCATTATCTCTGACATTGTTTAATATATTTTTGTATTTATTAGGGTACACTTTAAAAAAGCTCAGTTATTTTTTTTCATTTATTTATGTCTGTGATATTACAGTTCTTATTCCACGCTGTACAATTGTTGAGAATGATATGGGTAGAACAGTAAGTTGTATGCATTTAATTGACAGTTGGATGTCTAAATTTCAATTGAAGATGAACAAGGAAAAAGCAAAATTATTGATCA
This sequence comes from Geotrypetes seraphini, assembly GCF_902459505.1. Lineage (NCBI taxonomy): Eukaryota > Metazoa > Chordata > Amphibia > Gymnophiona > Dermophiidae > Geotrypetes > Geotrypetes seraphini. Next base: position 375,667,794 of record NC_047085.1, read on the forward strand.
ATCTACCTAATACAATTTATCAGTATAAAGTATTATCAATTAATAATATCAATTATGAAGTATCTTCTGTCATTAAAATTTTGGGAGATTACTTAGATTGTGACTTGTCCCTAGAGACACATATAAATTTAGTAATAAAACAATCTTTTGCTCTATTCTTGAAGCTTAGATGCATAAGAAAGTTTTTTGAACAACAACACTTTTGGTTATTGGTTCAATTTTTTATTTTTTTAACAATAGTAGATTACTGTAAAATAATCTATTTAAATAGTCCCAGATCATTGTTTTGTAGATTGCAAACATTACAAAACACTGCAATTCAGCTGATTTTTGATCTACGGAACGGGGATAAAATTTCAACTTATACGAGAAGCTGCACTGGCTTCCAGTAGAAACTAAAATTTGGTTTACGTTTTTCTGTTTGTTGTTTAAAAATTATGGATAGGTACCAAAATGCTATGATTAATTTACCTTGTTTTAATAAGGTTGCTCTTCATGACTTGACATATATATATATTTTTTTACATTTCCAAATGTATGCAGAATTAGATATTCTAGAGTTTTTTTCATCCACTTTTGCTTATCAAGCTGCAAAATCATGGAAAAGTCTGCCATCTTCAGTTATCTCAGAGAGTAATTTTAAATGTTTTAGGGAGGCTTTAAAGACGGATTTAATTAAAAAATATGTCTTAAGGTAAGATTATATAGCTTTCTTATAATTATTGTTATTCTTTTAAACTGTTTTTATTTCTTTTGTGAATCACTTTTAACTTGTCATAGGTATTTGCGGTATACAAATAAAGTTTGTATTGTATTTACCACCATAGAAACATAATGGCAGATAAAGCCAAATGGCCCATCTAGGGTGCCCATCTGCAGTAACCATTATCTCTTCCTCTCTCTAAGAGATCCACGTGCCTATCACAAGCCTTCTTGAATTCAGACACAGTCTCTGTCTCCACCACTTCTTCTGGGAGACTGTTCAACACATCTACCATCCTTTCTATAAAAGTGTATTTCCTTAGATTATTCCTGAGCCTATCACCTCTTAACTTTATCCTATGCCCTCTTATTCTGGAGCTTCCTTTCAAATGAAAGAGACTCGACTCGTGCAAATTTACACCACGTAGGTATTTAAATGTCTCTATCATATCTCCCACATTTCCTCTAAAGCAGGAGTGTCAAATGTCAGTTCTCGAGGGCCGCAATCCAGTTGAGTTTTCAGGATTTCCCGAATGAATATCCATGAGATCTATTAGCATAAAATGAAAGCAGTGCATGCAAATAGATCTCATGCATATTCATTGAGGTAATCCTGAAAACCCGACTGGATTGCGGCCCTCGAGGACTGACATTTGACAGCCCTGCTCTAAAGTATACATATCAAGATCTTTAAGTCTTATGACGAAGACCGCACACCATTTTAATAGTCTTCCTCTGGACTGACTCCATCCTTTTTATATCTTTCTGAAAGTGCGGTCTCCAGAAATGTATACAATATTCTGAATAAGGTCTCACCTTTTTCCTATGGCCATACCTCTTCCTTTGCACCCTAGCATCCTTCTAGCTTTCGCTGTCCTTTTCAACTTGTTTGTCCACCTTAAGATCATCATATACAATCACACCCAAGTCCCAGTCTTCTGTTGTGCACATAAGTTCTTCATCACCTAAACCAGGGATGCCCAAATGGTTGATCGCGATCGACCAGATCATCGCAAAGGCAACACGAGTCGATAGCATTGCCGTTGCGATCTTGTTCTTTTTGCCTCCCCGAGCCAGGCCTGGCGCGTATATGCGCCGGACCCACAATTCTTCCCCTCTGACATCAATTCTGACGTCAAAGAGGAAGTTCTGGGCCAGCCTATTTCTTCCTTACTTCAGCTTTCTCCAGTCCTCTGGTACCATTCCTGATTCCAGAGAAGCATTGAAAAGTTCAGTCAGCAGAGGCACCAGAACTTCTCTAAGCACCCTTGGATATACACCTTCTGGTCCCATTGCTTTGTCTACCTTTAATTCAGCTAGCACCTCATGAACACAACCCTTTGAAAATCGATCAGGATCTAACCTTGTCAGCTATTTTTTCTTCCATTTGTATCATTGCTTTCCTGATTACTCGATCAGCCTCTCTCAACATTTCCAGATATTTTTTGCTTGTCTTCCTCTTTCTGCGATTTTTTGTAGTTTATGAAAGGTAACCTCTTATTCCTTACCTTCTCAACTACTACTTTTGATAACCAAAGCGGCCTTCTTTTCCTCTTACTTTTACTTACTTGCCTCACAAAAAAGTTTGTCAATTTTACAGTAACTCCTTTCAGTTTTGCCCATTGCATTTCTACTTCTTCCAGATGTTCCTATCCAGATAATTCCTTGCCGTAATCCCCCATCCAAACAAGTTAGTTTTTTTAAAGTCTACAATCTTTACTTTTGAATGAGCCCTCTCTATTAATATTAAACTGTACCATGCAGTGATCACTGGATGCCAGATGGTCACCCACTGTAACATCAGAAACACTTTCCCCATTTGTAAGCCCTAAGTCCAGTATGACCTCTTCTCGCATGGGTTCCATTATCAACTGCAGAACAGTCCTCCTTGTAGAGAATCCAGGATCTCCCTACTTCTAGAACAGTGTTTCTCAACTTGGTCCTGGAGTACCTCCTTGCCAGTCATGTTTTCAGGATATCCACAATGAATATGCATAAACTTGATTTGCATATACTGCCTCCATTATATGCAAATTTCTTTCATACATATTCATAGTTGGATGTCCTGAAAACCTGACTGGTAAGGGGGTACTCAAGAACCGAGTTGAGAAACACTATTCTAGAAGACCCCGCAATAGGGATACCCCAATCAATACTCGGCATGTTAAAATCGCCTATTGGTAAAACTTCCCTTTTTTTAGATATATTCTGAATGTCTACGATTAAATCTCTGTCCACTTCTTTTGTCTGTGAAGGAGGCCTGTATATCACACCAATGTAATTATATTCGCCATTCCCTCTTTCCAAATTGATCCACAGTGCCTCTTCCTTGCCCTGCAGATTCTGCAATTGCGTGGCTTTAATATGTTCTTTCATTCGGGTCTTTATCTGCCGTCATCTACTATGTTACTATACACAGAAGATTTAGAATCAGAAAATAATATTAAAGATTGAACTAGGCCAGTTACTGGGCAGACTTGTACGGTCTGTGTCTGTGTATGGCCGTTTGGAGGAGGATGGGCAGGGGAGGGCTTCAATGGCTGGAAGGGTGTAGATGGGCTGGAGTAAGTCTTAACAGAGATTTCGGCAGTTGGAACCCAAGCACAGTACCGGGTAAAGCTTTGGATTCTCGCCCAGAAATAGTTAAGAAGAAAAAAAAATTTTTTTTAAAAAAATTTAAATTGAATCAGGTTGGGCAGACTGGATGGACCATTCAGGTCTTTATCTGCCGTCATCTACTATGTTACTAACATATAACACTATTCCCCCTCCTTTTCTTCCTCCCCTGACTTTCCTGAACAGATTATAGCCTGGTATAACTACATCCCAGTCATGATTCTCCGTGAGTCATGTCTCTGTGATCACCACTATATCCAACTCCTCTTCTTCCATCACAGCTTCTAGATCCAGAATCTTGTTTCCCATACTTTGAGAATTAGTATATACTGCTTTCCAGACATTGCCCCTTTTTCCTATCTGTGTAGAGGTATTCGTGATTACAAAAAAAACAGCATACAATGTTTGAATATACATAGCCTCAACAGGTAACCAGTGTAGTTCTACAAAAAGCAGAGATACTCTGTCAAATTTGTGAGCTGAACAAACAAAAATTCCCCAAGGAGTAGACCACTAAGTTCCACTAAGAACAGGGGAAAACCAAAGAAAATCTTCACAAATTCTAATTATCAGTATGTATTACCATCTTTTCCTCTCACATTTTAGCACAGAGCAATGGCACTATTCTCTTATCACTTTCCCTTTCTCTCTCATATGCTGTTTCTGGATGGCCTCTGTTTTCTAATGAGAGTTTTACTCTTCTTCACTTTAGTCTGACTAGCTTTCACCTAAAGCACGTATTTGTCACATTTTCACTTTTACTTTGCTCTTCATTTTGACTTTTCATCACTATTTCCAGTCCATTGGCACAAACCACACATCATAAGTTGTTATTCATTTTACATGTTCATATTAGTGAAGGCCTCTGTAGCTGAAACACGGACCATGTAGGGTCCAGTGACAGAGATGTTTGTGTATCCCCATCAGAGTGAAGATTAATAAAGCACTTTGTATCCTGATCATCAGTTCCACTTTCCTTTTTTCTTCTAAATTTGTGAGCTGCAAATTTTAATCAAACTGCTACATTCTGTATGTCTGCAATTCTTGTCATAAATAATTGTGGCATCCTAGCTATATAATATTACATTAATCAAATTGAGATCATAGTAAAGATGGCCCTATCAATCTAAATAATTCTGGCTACAAATTTATGTGCATTCATTTGGGATTCTTGTCTGAAAATCCTACCTATCCCAAACATACAGTTATAGATAAAGTTTTATTAAATTTGATACACTGCTTAACTTTATATAAAATCACAGTGGTCCCAATACTCAAAGGCAATTAAAATAGGTGCTTAGGAATAGAAAACGGCTCTATCCATATATTTTCAGCGGTTATATTATACTATAAAAGCTATAAAGCTAAAAGCTATAAAGTTCAATATTGTCTTATAAGAAAGGTTTGGAAGAAAAGTCCATAGACTGTTATTGAGAAAGACATGGGCAAAGCTACTGCTTGCCCTGGATCAGTAGCATGGAATATTGCTACTCCTTGGGTTTTGGCCAGGTACTAGTGACCTGGACTGGCCACTGTGAGAACGGGCTACTGGGCTTGATGGACCATTGGTCTGACCCAGTAAGGCTATTCTTATGTTCTTATAAGAGACCTGGATTAGGGGAGGAATAACTGCAGTTCAACATATTATCCAGATAGTGGTTAGTTTAAGCCTAACTAAATGGATAATACCAGGACATTGATCGCACTACATGCATATTTGGTTATCTGAGGCATTTTTGATACACAAGAAAATACTAAGAGGTTGTTTGTGGGTGGCAGACCACCTCTTGTTACAGCTGATGTTGATCCTCTCTAGAGCAGTGGTCTCAAACTCAAACCCTTTGCAGGGCCACATTTTGGTTTTGTAGGTATTTGGAGGGCCGCAGAAAAAAATAGTTAATGTCTTATTAAAGAAATGACAGTTTTGCATGAGGTAAAACTCTTTATAGTTTATAAATCTTTCCTTTGACTAAGTCTTAAAAATAATATTGTAATTTATAGCTAAAGAGACATATGATCAAGAAACTGTTTTATTTTACTTTTGTGATTATGAAAAACATAGCAAGGGCCTCAAAATAGTACCTGGCGGGCTGCATGTGGCCCCTGGGCCGCGAGTTTGCGATCACTGCTCTAGAGTAATATACGTATGTGTTTAATTTAACTTGTGGGCTCATTCCTTTTTTTAATTTAAATTACTTTACTAGTAATCTTCCTTTGCTATAATCTTAGATTCGAATATTGTGATTCTTTGGGCTGATTTATTTGATTGAACTGAATTGGCTTTGTATTACATTTCTTTCTGTTTAGAATTTAATATGTAGTCCTATTTCTCTACAAAGTAGACTTGGAATGTATAATTAAAATTGCATAAATAAAGTAAATTTAAAAAAAAAGCACTGAAACAGTTCAACCATAAAATAAATATTGAAAAATAAAACTGAACTTTACCACTCCAGCTTTCTTCACTTTGCCTTTATCCATTTCATCAGCCACTAATACTACCGGTAGCATAGATGTGGCTAAGTTTCCATATGCCAAAAGGAATAGGACTGGACAAATGACCTTTGAAGAAAAGTTAGACACTAGAGGTAGACCAAAGTTGAGAGTTTGAGAACCACTGTAAAGACTCGCAACAAAGTCATATTTTGACGTTAACTGCCTGCCTCAGGAGTCATGAATCTTGTAGAACCTTCCGCTGTATGTTTCTAATGCTCTCAACACACAAAAGGGATTGAATCAATGCTATATCAGTTTTGTCTCAAACTGCGGGACAACTGCTGAGCAATTCCTCTCCTGCAGGAAAGCTGTACAAATTTTCAATAGACCTTGAGGCATGCATTTCACTACTGTGCTCGCCACAATCTCCTCCTCCACATAGTGACTATTACACTATTAGCAACTCGGAGAAGGAGGAGGTAGCAGCAAGCACACTGGTGAAATGTTTACCTCAAGGTGTGAAGAAAATTTGCACAAGTTTCTTGCAGGAGTGGAACCGCTCAGCAGTTGTCCCGCTGTTTAAGACAAATTTGATATAACAGCACCGTAACAGCATTGATTCATCCCTCTTGTGTGTTGAGGACATTAGAAACATACAATGGAGGGATTTATAAGATTTATGACTCCTTAGGCAGGCAGTTAACACCAAAACAAGGCACCATGTCGAATCTTTTTAAGGTACTTCTCAAGCTCTCAACTTTAGTCTATCTCTGGGGGGTCTACTTTTTTTGGGGAAGGTCATTTGTCCAACCTTACTCCTTTTGGCATTTGGTTCTACATATGGTTAACTCTTCCTTGCTTTTGTAGGTTTACATATACCATTTAGGAAAGACAACAACAAGGCACCACAGAGCATCAGCAACAGTAGAATGAAAACCCAAGACACAAACAAAAGTGCAAAGTATGCAGACTGGCATCACTATACAAAGACACTGATCACAGATAATATAAAATGATATGGTTGGTAGGATCGGACTGCTGGATCACTTGCAACACATATAAACAATGTTAGTGAAAGCAAGTGACGCAGCCTCTTCTGTGCTTGTTCCACGTTTTCTTGAATTCAGTAACTGCCTCCACCACTTCTACTGTGAGGCTGTTTCACACATCCACCATCCTTTTCAAAATAAATATTTCCTTGGATCACCCTATTCTATGCCCCTTCATTCTAGAGCATCTTTCAGTTGAAAGAGGCTCACTTCCTGTACATTTATACCACAGAGGTTTTTAAATATTTCTAGCTCTCCTCTCTTACTTAGTCCAGTGATTTTCCACTTTTATCGTTCTTTTGGAAAAATATGGAATGAAAGAAGTGGAAAATAAGTGTATAGTCCTTGATGAAGACTGCCCCAACGTTGTTGGCTGGGCTGAGAACTTTTCAGTGGCCCCCACGTAAACTATGGGCTCCTTTTACTAAGCCGCATTAGGGCTTTAAGGCGTAGAATTGCACGCACTACATTGCCGCGCACGTGCTAGACCTTAACGCCAGCATTGAGCTGGCGTTAGTTCTAGAAGTGTAGCGCATGGTGTGGCGCGCAGTAATTTCCTGCGTGCGCTAAAAACGCTAGCGCACCTTAGTAAAAGGAGCCCTATATGTACTATGTAAACTGTTTGGGATTTACTACAAAAAGGTGGTGTATCAAGAATCCAACAAACATGTTTTATAAACATCTCTGTGGCAACTACTATATCCAAATCAGCCTCTAGATCCAGAACCTATATCCCATACTATGGGCTTTAGTATACACAGGGGCTAATTTTTGAAATAGAAAAATGTCTAAACAAATGGTACAAAGTGGCAGATAGATGCTTTTTTCACAAAAACGTCCAAATCACTATTTTCAAAACTCATTTATAACATGTTTTTTTCCACAGTTTGTCTAACTATCAAAGGGGGGGGGGGGGAAAGCATGTTGAGGGCATGTTATGGACAGGACTAGTGCCGATTCAGACATTTATCTGCAATAATGTAATGTAAAAACCAAGGCCAAAATTAGTGTGTTTTAGGCTAGACCTGTTTTAACAATAACAAATTGCTCAAGCTGACCAGATAACCACTGGTAAGATAAAGACATGACCCACTCTTATAATACAATACAATATAAAAACGTATATTCTGCTACCTTGTCAAAAGACATTAGTGTGGATTACAATAAAATAAAAAAGGGAACAAACCTCCCTGACTTAGATATATAAATATGACCAAACAGTAATAACCATTAAGACAATTGCTTCAAAATGAATAAAACTACTTCCTTAAAAAAATGTTTTTAACAATTTATGAAACCTTATATAAGAGAGTTCCCATTCTCAAAGCCACTGGAAGTTAATTCCAAAGATTAAAGCTTGGTATGAAAATGATGCCACCAGATAGCACTTAAATCAAAATTTGTGGGTGGATGGAAATGAAGGTTAAGTAGGATGGTGCTTTCTATTCAAAGATGCCTTTGAGTTGGAAACCACAGTTAACCATTCTCGTTCCCTAAGCTTAGCTTGCTTAAGATTCTTGCCGTGCCCTTACGAATCCCAAATAACCCCCCCTTCCTTTTGTTTTAACTTTTGTTTACTTATTATAGTTCATTCTTTTCCCACTGTTTCTAGTATGTCTGTTTATCATCCTCATCCGAGTCTGTTCCACAATTGTTTACCAAAACTATACTGTATGTATTCCCATAATTTTTACTGTACATTGCCTAGAGGTCTCGAGAAGCAATTAATCAAATTTTTAATAAACTTGAAACTTGAACCCAGACAATAATTGTCTACATCTTAAATTTACATTGGGCATGAAGTGGTAGCCAATGAAGTTTTTAGTCAGAAAAGGGGTAACCCTATCATACCTCTTAGCCCCCCCCCAAATAAACTTAGCTGCTGTATTCTCCAGCAAATGAAGGTGACCTAGACACTCCTCTCAACACATGCCTGGGGAAAATCTTCGGATGGCTCCAAACAAATGGACTAGTAGCCAACAAGGAGAAAATGGAACTATTACTAATTAACAAATGGGGAGAAAATAGCCCAAGATACAAACTAACATTGAATAGCAATGTCATAAAATCTTCCATGGATACGGTGAGAAACCTAAGGGTATAGTTGAATCCAAACCTAGACATGACAATACAGATCAAACACATCGTGAAAAATGCATATGGCAAACTCTACTAGGTCAGAGGACTTAAACCCTACCTTACCCGCCAAGCGATGTCCAATGTAATATTAACCTGGTACTCTGAACTTTTGACTATTGCAATGCAATCCTAGTGGGTGTCTCAAAATACACAATTAAACAGATTTAAATGGTACAAAATGCAGCAGCAAGATTTCTGCTGGGAAAAATCGAAGAACACGAGTGCCACTCTGCTACTGAAAGAACTACACTGGCTCCTGATGGAAAGCAGGGTGAAATTCAAGATCCTACTACTGACGCACAAAATCATTCATCTCTCTGGATCACAATATCTAGCTGCCAGACTACGTCGGCACACAACAACACGCGCACTACGCTCGAGCCAAAATCATCTGCTGGAAAATCCCCTCCTTCCGAGATCTCAAAATCAAAAGCATTGGGAAAAGAATGTTCTCGGTGATGGCTCCAAGGTGATGGAATGCCCTCCCGAAGGAGCTAAAACTATAAAAAGATACCGGAAAGTTCAAGAAAGGGATAAAGACCATCCGCTTCATAGATGACTTTAGCCAATAAAAAAACATAGAGCAGACAGTTGGCTAGTCCCCCCTCCCCCTTCCCCAAATCAGGAACTCAATGGGAAGAACACAAAAGGATATAAATAAACCAAGGGATGAAGCCCAGAAAACTAGACTCTGAGGAAGATAATACTGCAAAGATAGCCATAAACACGATACAGATACAGATACATGTATATAGATTATATTTAGTTGAATAGGCCAAACTCCTTAGGAGGTGTGTAAATATAGTGTACTTAGGTGCAATAGTAAACCTAATATTAGATGTGTATATAGGTAGGACGATTGGTTTGGTTGGAACATATGCAAATAAGAAGGACGAGTGATGTGCCGGTAACGTAAGTAGGATGACTAATTATGCCACAATTATGCAGGTCTTAAACTCTGTATTGTAACACTGCTACAGAAGCCCCTGTAACTCTTTATAGAGCCCAGGTATTGTAACACTTTTTACAGAAACTCATGTAAACCGCTCTGAAATGACTCTCCAGTCGTTAATAGCGGTATAGAAGCTCACAATAAACAATAAATAAACAAACACCCGACATACAAAAGATTACAATAATCAAGGGAAGACAATATAACTGCATCAAAAGCATTAGGTATTCAATAGAGAAATAATGCCTAATTTGTCTCAATTTTTTCAATCTGTATAATACTGCTTGAACCAACTTATTTACTTGACTGACCCCCTCTCAGCCCCATCAGTATATACCAGGCTCTATGACATTTGTAGATATAAAGGCCATTCCTGTTACAGGAGCAAACAGGTCTGTAGAGTAGCTTAGTGGTCAGTGCAGCGGACTGCAGAGAAGAGGACCCAGGTCCATATCACCCCACTCTAACTAGTATATTTATGGCAAAAAAGTGTGAGAGCCCCAAAACTCACAAAATACCTATTGAACCCAAATATGGGTGACGCCTACAGGCATAAGGGCTATTGTAGTGGGGTAAGTTGAATACATTACACCTTTTACTATTCCTGGAGGGGGGTCACCTCACCATACTATATAGGGGGATTATGATATGAAATACATCTGGGACCTATTATGTTCACTGCAGTGTCTCTGAGGCTGCCCCACTGCTCTGCTGAGATGTCTATGTGGCCAATCTAGTAAGACTGCTGGCCCCCCAGACATACCCAGTGTTCTCCCCAGAAATTTTTTCCCAATCGGGTGGCATGAAAAAGTAGTCGGTTGGGGCGGGGAAATTTGGTGGTGGGGAAAATTAAATGTATACTATTTTTATTAGTTAATTATTATTATTTTCCAATACTCAATATGACTTCCTTTTTTAAGGTTTGACAGGTGCCAGAATATTTTTACTAAATTTAAGAAGTATCCATTTCTAGAAGTGAATAATTAGATATCCACCCTCTTTCAAATGGTATAGAGGTTTAAAGAAGGGAAATGCGTTAATGAAGTCATAGGTTCAATCTAGCCATTTATTTCTGCATGAATTTAAACAACTTTAAAAAAAAAGATAAATATAGCTCATCCAGTCATACAAGAAATGGCTGTACAATACCTCTAATAATGTTTTGATCACTAGGTTCCTTCCTGAGGTCTCACTGAGGATATGAAATAGATGCTATCCCCACTTCCAGACCTCTTCCACATAATTTATGGAGAGGTGTTACTGAGCCTTGAAGGACACCTGTGTGATTGATCTTTATCTGCTTCTTTTTTATTTTGCTATAGTGCAAAGTAAGAGCTAGGGCAAAACAGTATAGGTAAAGATGCAGGTAATAATTAGCAATGTATTAAAAATATTTTATTTTTATTTGCTCATAATGTCATTTGAAAGCTGCTTGATGATAATACAACTTTAATTTAATTCTTTACAATGTGTGTCTGTGTGTTGGGGGGGGGACAACACCTACGTCAACAGTAAAGTTAGAATAGGGTCATTAAATCCAGTGGTGCCTAATATATATGACAGCCAGTGCTGATCATTTTTTAACAACCCCCTCCCTCTATATAAAAAAAGATATTTTTAGTAATAATCCATGATCCATTTACAATAAGGGTGCATCTAGGAAAAGACAGCATCTTAAACACTGCAGTGAGCACTAGAACATCAACACACGCATTGTAAAACTAAACAAACCAGATCCTTCACAGTCAATTGATCCTGTAGTCGATGCTAACAGAAAGCCATGTCCTTTTCATACACACAGAACACAGATACACCCTCGCCCAATATGGAATAATCACAAATTAAAAATAGAAATATGTAGACAAAAGTTAAACTGAACCAAGAAACCAGACTCTGCATACAATGCAACACCACAACACCACAAAAACAGTGACACATATCCCCTAATACTCTGCAAAATATAAAGACAGTAGATGTAAATTTGAAAAAAAACCTTCTACATAACAGTCACCACTTTACAAATTAACAAATGGAAATGAAATAATGAGAAATATGAAAATACCATTTTATTGGACTAATCCATTTTTCAATTAGCTTTCAGAGGCCAAATCTTTCCTCAAGACAGTACAGTATACAGCTGTTATGGTATCCTGTTTTGACCTGAGGAAAGGAGTTTAGTCTCCCCACAAATTGCCTTATTTCCATTTCCTATTGATAAATTATAATCAATACAGTTACAATACTACTTGATTCTACGTAAAGCAACAAAAATATTTTTTTCTACCTTTTGTCATTTCTGCTTTAGTCATCTTCTCTTCACTCTCTTCTTTCTATTCAGCAATTGTCCTCGCTCCCTTCCATGCAACATCTGTCCTCTCTTTTTTGCCCTTTCCACCCAGCCTCTGCCCTCCCTCTACCCCTTCCATCTACTGTCCACCCTCTCTCTGCCCCTTGCATCCACTGTCCACCCTTTCTGCCTTTTCCATCCAGTGTCTGCCCTCTCTCTGTTCCATATGGTATCTACCCTCTTTCTATGTCCCTTCAATAAACTCTATATTCTGTGCCCTTTGTCTCCTTTGTACATGATTTATTTCAGTTTCACCCCCTCTCCATTTTTTGTCTCCACCCCTCCCCTATGCCCTGGCATCTCTCTCTTCTCCTTTCCTTCCTTCCTTCCTTCCCACTCCACCCCATGGTCTGACATCTCTATCTCCTTCCCTTCTCCCCCCCCCCTCCAGTATCTGCCTCCTGTCTTTCCCCTTTGGTCCAGGCCTCTCTCTTTCTCTCCGTCTTTCTTCTGTGAGGAGATCATGTTGATCTTGAACACTGAATAATTCTTCCACATTCTCCATATCACTGTACTGTAGTCTGGTCCAGCAGACTGCTTTGGCACTATTACATGGGTAATAGTAAATTCATTATGCATCAGCTTTCCACACAGAATGCCACAAGTCTCTATTTCTTGTGCTGTGTTTTCATATTCACATCATCTTCCCAATCCTTCTATCCTTGGAAGTATTGTCTTCTGGATTTTTCTATTCTTGTCAAGAGCCTGCTGCGAGGCACAGGATCCCGCACGCAACAGCATAACAGCTTTGCCTCGAGCCGTTTCTAGGCAAACTGGGACGCTTCTCCTGCTCCTGGACCTTCCTGCCTCAGTGAAGAGAAAAAGGAAACGCAACTCGACTTCCCTCAACACCTCTTTCCCCTTCTCGCATCGAGGTCTATTCTTGAGAAGCATGCACAAGAGTGACGCTTCTAGCTGGTGGTTCCCGTTAGTGGGAGAAGCTGGCACGGTCTGAACCCCAATGAGAAGGAGAGCGGAGTGAGAGCCATATCGGGCACGGGCCACAGTAAGATCCGTTTTGGGCCTCATGTTGTGCAGGGTTGGACTAAGGCAAGTTGTAAGCTTCCTTCCATCGCTGACCTATATTCCATAGGTCAGCGACGGAGGGAAGCTTACAACTCGCTGCTCTTGCTTGTTTCGGGCCTTTCTCGTTGCCGGGTCCTGCCTTCACGGAAACAGAAAGTAGGCAGGACCCGGCAGCGAGGAAAGCCCGAAGCAAGCAAGAGCAAGTTGTAAGCTGACCTGTCTCCTGTAGTGAACCCATGCTCCGGGGCTCTAAAGTGTGAGTGCCGACTTCCCTTCTCTTCCCCCCCCCTCCCCCCGGACATGACTTCCGGTTTCGGAGGGAAGAGAAGGGAAGCCGGCACGCACATGTTAGAGCCCCGGAGCATGGGTTCAAGTCGCTTGCTGGCGTTAAAAACTAAAAAAAAAAAGTCAGGCTCCTGCGATTCAAGCTGTGCCAAGTCAGCCCGGTAAATTTCCAAGCCGGTGAGGTTTTTTAAAAAATGTTGAGCAGAAGGCGGCAGCAGCAGCAGGATTGCGATCGAGATTACAGCCGGGCGGTCATCTAAATTAGCTGGGCGGAGCGCACGGTTAAAAGGCCCTAAGGAGAACACTGCATACCAATGGCTTTTGTGCATTTTTCCTTTGGATATTTTTGGTTTGAAAATGGCCCTTAAAAAAAGAGACGTGCTAAGCAGAGAACCAAATAAGACAGTGATTTTTGAACCAAATTGATAGACTTTTTCTAGTTCACAAATGGATATGATTGGCTCTAGATTTACAAAACATCCAAAAGTGGATTTGGAGGGCATATGATGCTCCACAATGTTAAGGCAACTAAAAGTGTCTACCGTATTTTCGCGGATATAACGCGCACCCGTGTAAAACGCGCACACGGGTATAGCGCGCAGAAATCACGATGATATGTACAAAAACTTTTGTATACCGCGCTCATGGGTATACCGCGCATGATGCCCGACGCTCCTTTCGCCCGCCCTGACTTTCCGTGCGCTGTCCCGACTCTCCGTTCACCCCCCTGACTTTCCGTGCACTGTCCCCCCTTGAAGTCCTGTCCCCCCTTGAAGGTCTGTCCCCATCCTGAAAGCCTGATGCCCCCCCCCGACGTCCGATACATTCCCCCCCCCGGCAGGACCACTCGCACCCCCACCCCGAAGGACCGCCGACTCCCCAACAATATCGGGCCAGGAGGGAGCCCAAACCCTCCTGGCCACGGCGACCCCCTAACCCCACCCCGCACTACATTACGGGCAGGAGGGATCCCAGGCCCTCCTGCCCTCGACGCAAACCCCCTCCCCCCAACGACCGCCCCCCCCCAAGAACCTCCGCCCGTCCCCCAGCCGACCCGCGACCCCCCTGGCCGACCCCCACGACACCCCCACCCGCCTTCCCCGTACCTTTGTGTAGTTGGGCCAGAAGGGAGCCCAAACCCTCCTGGCCACGGCGACCCCCTAACCCCACCCCGCACTACATTACGGGCAGGAGGGATCCCAGGCCCTCCTGCCCTCGATGCAAACCCCCCTCCCCCCCCAACGACCGCCCCCCCCCAAGAACCTCCGACCGCCCCCCCAGCCGACCCGCGACCCCCCTGGCCGACCCCCACGACCCCCCACCCCCCTTCCCCGTACCTTTGGTAGTTGGCCGGACAGACGGGAGCCAAACCCGCCTGTCCGGCAGGCAGCCAACGAAGGAATGAGGCCGGATTGGCCCATCCGTCCTAAAGCTCCGCCTACTGGTGGGGCCTAAGGCGCGTGGGCCAATCAGAATAGGCCCTGGAGCCTTAGGTCCCACCTGGGGGCGCGGCCTGAGGCACATGGTCGGGTTGGGCCCATGTGCCTCAGGCCGCGCCCCCAGG
The DNA here is from genome assembly GCF_902459505.1 of Geotrypetes seraphini. Taxonomy (NCBI): domain Eukaryota; kingdom Metazoa; phylum Chordata; class Amphibia; order Gymnophiona; family Dermophiidae; genus Geotrypetes; species Geotrypetes seraphini. The sequence continues at coordinate 375,682,910 of NC_047085.1, forward strand.
TGGGACCTAAGGCTCCAGGGCCTATTCTGATTGGCCCACGCGCCTTAGGCCCCACCAGTAGGCGGAGCTTTAGGACGGATGGGCCAATCCGGCCTCATTCCTTCGTTGGCTGCCTGCCGGACAGGCGGGTTTGGCTCCCGTCTGTCCGGCCAACTACCAAAGGTACGGGGAAGGGGGGTGGGGGGGTCGTGGGGGTCGGCCAGGGGGGTCGCGGGTCGGCTGGGGGGACGGTCGGAGGTTCTTGGGGGGGGCGGTCGTTGGGGGGGAGGGGGGTTTGCGTCGAGGGCAGGAGGGCCTGGGATCCCTCCTGCCCGTAATGTAGTGCGGGGTGGGGTTAGGGGGTCGCCGTGGCCAGGAGGGTTTGGGCTCCCTTCTGGCCCGATATTGTCGGGAAGTCGGCGGTCCTTCGGGGTGGGGGTGCGAGTGGTCCTGCCGGGGGGGGATGTATCGGACGTCGGGGAGTCAGCCGGGCAAGAGGGCTTGGGCTCCCTCTTGCTCCGATCGTGGATGCGGGTGCGGGTGGGAGCGCGTGCGAGTGGTCGTTCGGGGTGGGGGTGCGAGCGGTCCTGCTGGGGGGGTGAATCGGGCGTCGGGCGGGGTGGGAACTATGTTTAAAAACTTTTGTATACCGCGCTCAGGCATATAACGCGCGGGGGGTATGCGCGGTAGGTAAAAACGCGTATAACGCGCGCGTTATATCCGCGAAAATACGGTACTTTGGGTAGTCAAAGCATTGCAGCACTGTGGTTTAACAAACTGATTATTATTGGCTGAAATATGCTCTGACAAAGTTATTATCCGATGATTCATTGTTAATAGTGGTGTTGCAATTTCAACAGTTTGTTATTTTAAATATGATGTTTAAAAGGAAACAGGAATTGTGTGTGCTCTTCATTTCTCTCTTTAAAAAGATCTAGTACTTATAGGACAACCAGACTCCCAAAAGTAGTGGTGTTGTCTGCAGTACCTAGGGCTTAAGGTTCATAAATGCACTTCGCTTCCTATGTGCCACCAAAAACCTGGATACTCCCTTGGCTTTGTTAGTTTGTAATGTGTTCCACTATGAAGGTTAATACATAGTAACATAGTAGATGACGTCAGATAAAGACCTGAATGGTGCATCTAGTCTGCCCAACCTGATTCAATCTAACAATTTGTTGGGTTTTCTTCTTCTTAGCTATTTCTGGGCAAAAATCCAACGCTCTACCTGGTACTGTTCTTAGGTTCCAACTACTGAAGTCGCCATCAAAGCTCACTCCAGTCCATCTATACCCTCCCAGCCATTGAAGCCCTCCCCAGCCCATCCTCCACCAAACGGCCATATATAGGCACAGACAGTGCAAGTCTTCCCAGTACTGGCCTTAGTTCTTCAATATTTAATATTATTTTCTGATTCTAGATCCTCTGTGTTCATTCCACGCTTTTTTGAATTACGTCACCGTTTTCCTTTCCACCACCTCTCTCGGGAGCACATTCCAGGCATCCACCACCCTCTCCGTAAAGAAGTATTTCCTTACATTGCTCTTGAATCTACCACCCCTCAACCTCAAATTATGTCCTTTGGTTTTACCATTTTCCTTTCTCTGGAAAATATTTTGTTCTACGTTAATACCTTTCAAGTATTTGAACATCTGAATCATATCTCCCCTGTCCCTCCTTTCCTCTAAGGTATACATATTCAGGACTTCCAGTCTCTCCTCAGAGAATTAGCAGTTTGTAATGTGATTTAACATCCATCTTCAGAGGGATTAGTTTTGAAATGCAATGACTTTTCACAAAATCCTTTGAAGGCTCAGTCTCATGCAGAGACTCAAACACATTCCACTTAACTATTCATGCTTTAGTTTTGGCAAGCGTGAATTTATTGCAGCTGTTATTCACAGAAGTTTTATAAGATGTAATTTTCAAAGGAGGAACATCATATAGTTTTGCAAAGCAACCAGGAAGTAAAGTTTGAATAAACTTAAGACACCCAGTTTCCCTGGGTTGCTAAATACCGTATCTCAAAGGAGCTTAACCTCAAGGCATCCTTTTTTAGTCCAATCGTCCCTATATAAGCTTAGATTTTGTTTTCTACTCAAAACTGAAGGGAGTGGGTAAAAAAAAGACAGACAGTAATCTTAAATCTTGGAATGCTTACCTCAAACTGAATGAGCCCAGCTCCACTTTCTAGTCCTTTCTTCAGCTGCTCCATAGATTCCTCTAGAGTATCCCCATAGTCTGGACAGGTGGGAAGGATAGATTCTGGCAGAATGTGAGAGTCTATGTCATCTTCTGACTTGCTCTCAAACAGTCTGACAACTGAAAGACAGACAGACAGACTTGTAAATGTACGGCTTGCCTCACACTCACCTTTATACTCCTCAGACAAATGGAATGCGCTACTCATGTCCCTTGCTCATAAATAATGGCACATCTGTCACATGCTTAGTAACAAGCACATACATTATTTTGCACTGTGGATGCTGAAGGACCAAGTGAGAGTCTACATGAAAATAAAACCACTTCTACTTCAAGAGGACAAATATGCATGCATGTAAAGAAACAGTGATATATTCAGGGAAAATAATCCAAATTTTAGCTTAATATAGAACCCATGATCCTGGGTTCTATATTAAGGAGGATCTAGGTATCATCATGGAGAGTGTGAAAAGAGGTCGGTTGGGAAAGCAGCAACAGGTGGTAGCACCTGGGACTTCTTCCATTTAAATCTTTTAATAAAAACTACTGAGACAAAAAAATTCTAAAAAAATGACCATGTGAGCACTTACCGGCACCTAAGAGCTCACGTAGTAAACCTATGCTAACCAGTTAGCGTGCAGTAATGTAGCTGCACTAACTGATTAGTGTATAAATATCCACTCTCCACCCCCACCAACATGCTTCCCCCCCAATTATATATATTTTTTTAGCGCCCGGATTAGCACACACTAATTTGGCAGTTACCTCAGTATGCATGAGCATTTTCCACTATATGCTATTTTAAGCTGCATTAAGCATGTGTTAGTGTCTAATGCAGCTTAGTAAAAGGACCCCTTAGATTGTAAGCCCTCTAGGGACAAAGAAATACCTGCTGTATCTGAATACAACTCACTTTGAGCTACTGGAAAGGCCCGAGCTAAATAATGAACAACATAAAATTCTCAGGTAGAGCTTATCTTTACATTAGAGAATGACATGGTGACAAAATTCATCACCGTTCCCGTCCCCGCGGAAAACCATCTTCATGTCATTCTTTAAGGAGAGAGGGAAGAATCAGAGTATGAATGACCCTCAAGCTTTGCGTTGAAGAATGCTGGTGTAGAAGGACTGAGGCTGAAATAGACACTAAAAAATGACATGGGATTATTTCCCGCGGTTATCCGCGGGGACGGGAACGGTGATGAATTTTGTCACCGTGTCATTCTCTACTTTACACCTAATTCATTCAGGACTGGCACTAACCCAGAACTTTGCAAAGAGTGCTGGGGACAAGAACAGCCCACTAACACAAAACAGAAAAAAGTTTGAAAACAAGAGCAAAATCTGTTGGAGAAGGTGCAGAAAGGTTGGGAGCACTTATCATTTTTGGCGGGAAGATCTGAAAGCAAGCGATTGTCTGTACACCCTAAAGGCATAGAATTTGATATGGTGAGTGGAATGCTGAAGGAAATTCTGGAATGAGACTGTGTTAGAACCTGCTTTGTGCTTGCTAAATGCTGGGGGGGATACAGGGACAATTTTATTTTCACTTGGTGGCTGTCAAATGTTACATTTCCAGCACTAGCAATACATGACCACACCTTTTCAGTCTGATGAACTACAGAAACAGATTAACATTTGGCACATGGAATATATTGATGCTTACAGACGCCACAGGGTCAAGGATCATAAAATAGTTTGGGATCCCTTCTTACAGTGCTGGAAGTTACAGGATGCTTATTAACATTGCTGAGCTACTGTGTTGGGAGATAGATTTGAGTTAACGCTCATCTGGGCTGAGGGAGGGAAGGGGGGATTAGGGAGTTTAGCACAAAAGAAATGAGTAGACTTCGGGAAGTGGCTCAGTTTGAAATTCGATCTTATGCTAGGTCTCCGAGTGTGCTTAAGCAGCATTACGTTGGTCTGTGGGAACGACTGAGGGACTTGGTGCCATTGCGGGAACAGGCCGGGGGACTGGCGCCTGATTAACTCTTTTCTGTGTTCCCACTGTAGCACCCCTGATGTTCCAACATTTCTTCTTTTTGTCATGTTTTGGTGCCCCAGGGATGGGAGGAGGGGAGGATTGGTGATGCTTGGGGGAATGTATGTTCTGTTGAGTGGAGTGGATGGTGCAGTGCGTGTGTGGTGATGCAAGTCCTATGTGGTTCTTTGGGGTTGCTTATATATTGCAAAAAGGTGAAGGGTCACTGTCCCTGATGGGCGGTTTTTCTTCTTCTGTTGTCCTTCGCTGCCTTTGCCTCCGATGCCCTCGTTGCTCTTTTTCTAGTAGTTACACCTTGTATTAGTGTGGGGGGCTCCTATGGGAGGCATCACCTCTGTTTCTGCATCTTTTGTTTGTAATGGACAACTTTTGATTCCTTGTTGTTTGCTGTTGCGCCCTGTTGGATGGTGTATTTTTCACTGCTAATAAACATAATTTAAAAAAAAACCCAAAAGAAATGAGAAGTCACCTGCTGCAATGGACAGTACTGTTCTTGTTAGTTTTGAATGTTAGGGGAATGTTTCCTTTTTTGTGCGTTGGTATTCTTACATTGTGAATTGCATTTCTCTTCTCAATCAAAATTTGTAGGATTAAAAACAAAACAAAAAACCAACAAGGGCAAAATCAAGGGAACACCAAAAGGTTACATAGCACTGCTTCCTTCATGGGGCAACTGAAATCAAATTCACTCAGCTGCATTTCTGCACTACTATCTTAGGAGCATTAAAAAGGGGGGAAGTTATCAACATTAGTTTACTGTTAACCCTAGTTATTAGTAACTAGGCCTCATTGCGTAAAATGGGACCTGTGCTAAAACAGCTTTTATTTATTGGGATTTATTAACTGCCTTTTTCATGAAGAGATTCACCCCCAAAAGTTTACAATACATTGAATAGTAATCAGGTACTCAAATACTTTCCCTTTCTGTCCCAATAGGCTCACAGTCGAACTCTGGTACCTGAGGCAATGGAGGGATTAAGTGACTTGCCCAGAGTCACAAGGAGCAGGCTGAGGTCGAACTCACAACCTCAGGGTGCTGAAGCAGCAGTGCTAACCACTAGCCAGCACCTCCACTCCTCAAGTTAGTGGCAAAATAACTTACCTTAACAGTAGCCCACAAAGAAACCCCCTCCCCCACTAAGTGCCCAAAATAGACTTAAATCTTATTTAGTCTAGTAAGAAAAACACTCATAATAACATTTTTAGTGTTTTCATGAAGGACAGCCACCAAATCTTCCTATTTAGCGCCCTGACACTAAATAGTGTATAAATATCCACATTATAGTGCAAAAACCTGATGGAAGATTCTTGCACAAGTATATTCACTCTTTTATATGGAATACAGTAGAGTCTCAGTTAACTGGGACTCTCACCCAACTGGCAAAAAACTCGCTGGTGAAAAAAAATTGTCCCCAGAAGCATCAGCAGCAGCGGTCCTGAGTCACAAACCTCCCTCCCTCAAGCCCTGAAAAACTACAAGTGACGGTAGTCCTGACGCGAACTCTACCTCGCTCCCGACCTAAAGCACCAGTGTTGCAGTGTGAGCCGCAAATCCCCCCTCCCTCCCTCAATCATCTGAGACAAACTCCCTCCTTCCCACCCCAAAACACCAGTGCAGAAGCATCCTGAGCCGCAAATCTCCCCTCCCTCCCTCCTTCTACAAGCATCTGACAAACCGCCCTTCTTCCCGCCCCAAAGAACCAGCGCGGCTGCGGTCCTGAGCCACAAAGTCTTTCTTCCTCCCTCCCTCAAGTCCCTTAGTGGCAGAAGCAGGTGGTGGTCCTGAGCCCCCTCGCTCCCTCGCTCTCTCCCTGTCTTACTCAAAGCACAGCGGTCAGCAGGAGGCAGCCTCAAAACAGGCTGCTTGCGGCCAGCCCCAGCAGTGCCTTTCCTCTGACACGTCACTTCTGACACATCAGAGGAAAGGTATTGCCTGGGGCTAGCCATGAGCAGCCAGTTTTGAGGCTGCCTCCTGTTGACCAATGCGCTTCGGGTAAGGAAGGGAGGGAGGGAGAGAGCAAGGGGGTTTGCGGTCAGGACCGCCACCTGCTTCTACCATTTCGGGCCTTGAGAGAGGGAGGAGGGTTTTGCGGCTCAGGTCCACTGCCTTGCTGGTACTTTAGGAAGAGAGGGAGGGGTGGGAATTGGGATTGTGTTAGACAAAGTTTCTAACATACTCTCAATAAACCAGAAAAACAGTTTTCCGGTATCCACCAATCCCCGTGGGTGCTGGATAGTTGAAATTCTATTGTACTAGGCAGATTTTGCACTAGATCTGAGCCAAAATTTAATGTTTTTCACTCCACAGACATATAAGTACAATTATTAAGTGATTTAAAAACCTAGCATACATTTCTTAAAAGTTTGGAAAACAGTTCATGTGCATATGCTTCAGATTTATACCAGCAAAACACCAATAAACATTCCCAACGCACAAAAATTAAGGGGGTCTTTTACTAAGGTGCACTAGCCGATTTAGCGTGCACTAAATATTAGCGGGTGCTAAATGCTAACGTGTCCATAGAATATAATGGGCGCGTTAGCATTTAGCGTGCGCTAAATCAGCTAGCGTGCCTTAGTAAAAGACCCCCTAAAATAAGTGATTACTGGAAAAAAAACCACCAAAACACACCACTTCCTATTCTCTCACCCCTCCCCCTGGTTTGTTTGGTATTTTCCACTCAGTTTGGGAGTCTTTTCTGAACAGACAACTCCTCTGGAAAAGGTAACATGTAATGATGACACAAAGAATCCCTAATTTACATACAACTGAAATACCTAACACAAGCTTTGATTATTTTACATTCTAGGGATACATATGGGAAAGATTTTTTATTATTTTTTTTTTGCCATTTCACACTTTGCCTAGATTTCTGAACATTTTTTAAGTTTCAAGCTTTGCTAATAATTTTTTATTGTACAGTATAACTTCAATGTACAGAAATTGCCTTTACATATGTTAATTCATAGGTTAATGCATATTACAAGAAAATTTGATTTATTTGAGCATTATTTTCCCTCCCTTTTATACAGCTGCGCTAGAGGTTTTTAACGTGGGCCGGCGAGGTAAGTGTTACAACACTCATAAGAATTCCATGAATGTTGGAGCATTTACCACACCGGCTTGCACCAAAAACCTCTAGCACAGCTTTATAAAAGGGGCCCTTTATTTTTAGAGCATGTAAATAATAATAATAATTTATTTTCTTATACACCGCCAAAGCCATGGTAGTTCGAGGCAGTTTACAACAAGAGGAGCTGGACGGTCAGCGATAAGTTACAAAATAGAATCAATGAATACAAGTACACTGGAAGCAAGTACAAATAAGAGGCGCTGGACATCTGTATACATATACATCTGTATTACACTCACTCACAAATACAGTACTTACATGAGGAGCCAACTTATATGCAAGTCGCACCCTAATTTTCTCCCCCATTTGACTTCATGTATAGGTCACATGCCCTATATCCTCAACCAAGATTTAGTGTCTGATCTCCCAGGCTCTTCCCTGGTCCCATGGACAACAGCTGCTAGCAGATTCTCCCCCTCCTTACTCATCCCATGTGACCACTTTCCTTCCAACTGCTGCTTACCACTCCAAAGCTATTTGTCTGCTGGCATGGAGCCCCCCCCACACACCCTTTGCTCAACAGGAAATACATCACTGGAGCTCCCATAATGCATTTCTTGTTAGGCAGAGGGTAGAACGCGGCAGAGTGCTTGAGCGCAGGCCAGCACATAAAGGCCCTGTGTTGCTTTAGAAGCAGCTTCAGAATATCCCTTGTTACTTTTTCTTTCTTTGTTAAATTTAATCTATTTCTCCCCTTGAACCCTAATTTTATGTATTATGTATGAGTTATTTTTGCACATTGTATTGTTATTTTATTATGTTTTAGATTGTAAGCCGCCCTGAAGGTTTTCCCTAGGGCAGGATAGAAAATTTTTAATAAACTTGGAAAGCAGTAACATGGGGAAAGGAAGGGGAGAATCTGCTGGCAGCTGTTGCTTATAGGTCCAAGAGATAGAGTAACATAGGGATTCCTCCAAGGGGGGGGGGGGAGTAATTTTCTATACTACCCAAGAAAGCTTTCTATGGACAGAAAGTAAACATATACGATAGTCCAGAAGAGGAGATACTGGATCGGGGGGGGTGGGGGGAGGAGAGGGCAGGGGTGTAGGAAGCGGAGATGCTGCATACAGTTCCCCTCTGACATTCGATCTTAAAAAAAGATGTCATAAATTTTGTGGCCTACCGTGTTTCCCTAAAAATAAGACCTACCCTGAAAATAAGCCCTAGCATCATTTTCGGGGTAGGTCTTAATATAAGCCCTATCCCTAAAATAAGCCCTAGTTCCGGGATTCGCTGGCAACTGTTCAACCTGGCCCCCTCTGCCGCAACAACCCCGCCCCCCTCCCCCCGCGGCAGAGTGAAATTCCCAAAGGACAAGGCCAAGCAGCCTGTTTAGAGTGCTGCTGGCCCGATGCTGCTTCAGTTGAAGGTAGGACTCACTCGCGGTTGGCGGGGAGGGAAGGATTGAGGGTCAGCAGGGGTTCGGCTGCATGGTGGGGCGGGGGAGGGTGGTGCTCAAGGGTTCTACTGCACAAGGGATGGGAGCGAAAGATAGAAGCTGGGCAAGGTTGCACGAGGGATGGGAGGGAGGGAAGAATAGAAGCTGGGCAAAATTCTGAGGCACAGGAGGATGGGAGGGAGGGAGGGGAGGAAAGATGCTGCACATGTGGGGGAGAGAAAGAAAGAGGAAAAATTGGAGTGAAGGAGAGAAAGGGAGAGATGGACATGTGCATACCCCGAAAATAAGACCTAATGCCTTTTCTGGGCCCCAAATGAATAAAAGACACTGTCTTATTTTCGAGGAAACACAGTACATGTGAGTATATATGGTTAAATAAGTATCTCCCATTTGTCTCAAGAACAAGTTCTTTTTCCAATATTTAGAAAGTTTCTTTTTTTATAAGCAGTCACTTCAATTAGATAGAGGCTACCCAGATGGATTACATGGAGAACTAATTGTTTGCTGTTCTAAATTAATTTCAAACTTAATTATATTCTCCTCTTCCACCACCTTTCCTTTTAGTGATCTATAGTTACCTTTTCGCTTGACCAGCAACGCAAGCTCTCGTGTGTGTGACTCCCTGCTGGCTTTTATGAACATAACAACTTGGTCATGTGTATGCTCCGAGATGTCTCGCCCATTGATCAGTACTATTTGATCACCTTCATTCAGCCTTGGAATGCACTTATCAGCCTGTATGAAACCAAAATATTTGTGCTGTCAATTCATTTCTACTTAACATGTAGGGTGAGGTAGGATGGAGAGTGGGGAAGTGAACCGAGGAAGCATCTTTATCTCACTAGTCAAAAACAGGTTTTCAACCTTCTCCATATCCTGAAGTTTCATCAAAAGAAATTACACCTAAAATGGCCATCTTGAGGATATAAAAGGATGAGTTTGGGTTGTGCCATATATACACAAAAGTTCCATAATTTCTGCAGCCAGACAGTACAGGCAACTACAGGAATCCTCAAACTGACATATCAGTTAAGAAAACACAGAAAAAAACCCAAAATCAAAAAATTGAATTCATAAAAAGCTTGCTCTCAAAATAAGACAAAACACATCTTCAGAAATCCTAAATAATTGCAGTTTCTTCAGCAACTACCAGTAGATTTTGAAATTTGATTTTTATTGCTGACGTAGAACAGCATTTTGGATATTCATTTCGGGACATTGCTGGTGGTGCTAGTATTTTCGAACAGGAACTGCCAATGTACAGCTTGTTCTACAATATATGAGAAATGGACATCCATTTGCTGGTTATGTTCAACATGAACATCAGTTTTAAAAAATGAAACATTCAAACTATGAACACGGCAAAACAAGGGACAAGGACCTCATTATGGCAGCAAAGGAATGTCTGTGTTAAAAAAAAATGGCCACAAAGACACCCATATGTAGTGGGACTAGCCGCCTAACATTTAGAGATGTAGGCTGGGACACAGGGATCTTGGTTCAAATCCTGCTGCAGCTCTTATTTTTTAAATTTTATTTATTTTTTCAAGTGTGCGATGTTGGCCAACTGAGGGGGAGGTAAAAGAGAAGGAAATAAGTTAGTCATCTCCTTTGGGGCCTAGGGAGAAGATGGGGAGATGTCCATTATCCTGGAGTGGGTGTAGGGAGGTTTTGGGAACAGAAGAATAGATGTTGAACTATGGTGGGGGGGAACATTGAGATTCCCGGGGGGGGGGAGGGAGGGGCAGGAACAAGGCCAAAGGTTCACCTAGGGTGCCCAGTAATCTTGGGTTGGCCCTGCAGGTTGGGAAAATCAGGGGATCTACACAAAAGGCCAACCTAGTGGTAGGTACAACCTCAAAAAATGGCTTGTCACCCTAACCACAAACAGAAACTAGCTTTAAGTTGGTCTGGCTGGAACTGCAGCTCTGGTTCTGGCGTTAGCCATGGGTCACAAGGCCCCTTTTTTCCTTCCTTCCAATAGCTACCAAGCTATGTGGTTCAAACATGGAGCTCTGTGCATCTACAGAACCCTACAGGATCATCATTTGAACCACAAGGTTGAAACAGATGGATGTTTTAACTGGATAGGGCTCTGCAGACACAGAGCATCACATTTCAAACAAGCAGATATGAATTGCACAGCCCTGGCAGCTAGAGAAAGGAAGGAAAAAGGGTAAGAACAGGGACTTGATGGTTGAGTGGGACAGTGGGTGGGAGAGGGGCAATACAGGAGAATTCTGAATGGGAGAGACTGATTGGGGCGGGATTGAGGACCTGGCAACTGGCATGTAAGAGTGTGTGTGGGGGTTAAATAGGTTGAAAATATGACTGAGGTGTGAGGTGGAGCTAAGAGAAGAAACATGAAGAGTGGAGAGAAATTTAGACAATGTGACTGAACTGGAGGACCAGAGAGATGAGAGACAGTAGAAAAGTATAGGAGTACTGTGGAAGAATATGAGAGAGAAAAAGGATGGGTTTCTAAAGGGAGAGAATGAAAGTGGAAATGTGGCTAAAAAGACAGTTAAAGACAGGCAATAGGAAATAGTGCAAAGGTAAAGATAGAACCATAAGACAAGAGAAGGAAGGAGAAACAAGAATGGAGTTCTAGCTGGTATGGTGATAAGAAGCAGAGGATGGCAGATGACGGCTGAGATGTTGAGTACAGAGAATGGAAACAGAGAACTAGGGAATGGATAAGAGAGGGAGTATATAAAACTAGAGAATTAGAGAGACAGAGGAGACAATAGGATTGCTGGAGAGGGGATGGGAGGGAGCTTGGAAAACAATAAATATTATATTACATTTCATTACATTTATGGCTTCTTCTATTAACTTCTATGCATCTAACTCCCCTCAGCACTCCAATCTCAATCCAGAATTTGGACACTCAATATATTAATTGGCATAATCATTCCAACAGCAGCACTCCATAATGAATAAAACACCCCAGTGAACATGAGTGTGGTAGGGCAGCCAATTACACTGGGCAACTATAGCTAAAATGGCATAAACTGGCCAAGGTATCCAAAATGGGGTACAGCACAGTAAACACTAAGGGATCCTTTTACAAAGGTGCGTTAGGGCCTTAACGTGCGGAATAGCGTGCGCTAAAATGCCGTGTGCGCCAGCCGCTACCGCCTCCTCTTGAGCAGGCAGTAGTTTTTCGGATAGAGCGCACTAATCCGGTGCATGCGCTAAAAACGCTAGTGCACCTTTGTAAAAGGAGCCCTGAGAGGAAAACATTTTTTTCTTTATATGCTCTTTTGATATTTTACTGTTTTTTTTTCTATTTAGTTAGAAAACACCCCAGGAAACAAAACAGTGGCAGGTCAGAAAGCCAGAGCCAAAGTGGTACTAGCAAAACCACAGCAGGCCAGGCAGTGGCAGATGCTGCTTGGGTGTCAGGTCAAAAGCGCGCCGGGACAAAGGCGCGTGCAGACAACTGAGCGCAACGCAGAGCCGCGCGCCAAAGAAAATGACTGTTTTAAAGGGCTCCGACAGGGGGTGTGGGGGGGGAACCCCCCCACTTTACTTTATACAGATCGCGCCACATTGTGGGGGCGTTGTGGGGGATTTGGGGGGTTGTAACCCCCCACATTTTACTGAAAACTTCACTTTTTCCCTAAAAAACAGGGAAACAGTTAAGTTTCCAGTATAATGAGGAGGGTTATAACCCCACAAACCCCCCACAACGCCGCCGCGATCTGTATTAAGTAAAGTGGGGGGGTTCCCCAACAAAAACCCCTGTCGGAACCCCTAAAAACACTCTTTTTCTTTGGCACGTGCTTCCATTTTGCGCTCAGTTGTCGGCGCGCGCCTTTGTCTTCGGCGGTTTTGTCTATGAACCGCTGCTTGTTCTGTTTATGCCAGGAACAGAGCTCCAGCAGCATCCAGTGCAAGAAGGTACAGGAGAGGAGGAGGAGGAGGAGGGTTTTTTTCTCTTTTATTTATTGGTTCCTAAACCTGGTCCTGGAGGCACCTCATCCAGTCAGGTTTTCAAGATATCCACAATGAATATTCATGATAGATATTTGAATGCATTGCCTCCAGCACATGCAAATCTATTTTATAAATATTAATTATGGATATATTTCATCTGCATTGTATGTATCAATTTTATTTGTTGTGAACCGCCTAGAACTTTTTTGGTATGGCAGTATATAGGAATAAAATTATTATTATTATTATTATTAAAGCCTGACTGACTGGAGTGCCTCTAGGACGAGATTTGAAACCACCAGGTTAACAAAAACTCTCACACTCTACCTGTGAGATTCTCTTGGCTCTATCAAAATAAATTTTATACCTTCTTACCAGCTTATGAATATGAGAAAGCTCTGAGGGCCACCTAAAAAAATTTCAAGCTTACACATACTATTAATTTTGTAAACTGCCTTGACCTGCTTGTATAAACATTAAAAAGATGAATGCTAATATTGATTCTACAACCCATCAAGGATATACAGCAGATCACAAAGTGAGGGTTTCACACGGTCATAGCCCAAAATCAGAATTGTGTTATTACTTTGATTTGAAAAAAAAAATGGAACCACTGATGTATCGGACACATCTGGACCACTACATGCATTCTAAGTCACTAAAATGTGAAATAAAGAGGGCTTTGTACTTACAGGTGATCCTGGAGTAATTCTGGAGACCACTAATGGCATTTTCTGATCAACACCCCCCTGTGTGTATAAAGCCACAAAAAAAAAAAATGCAAGCATAAAAATTCTAAGACTTAATCTATTATTTTCCAACACATACCCAATAAACCTTCTTATGATAAAGTATACATTACATGGAAACATTAGGGGCCTCTTTTACGAAGCTGTTTAGCATGGGCTGCTGCGGTAAACTGCCCTGAAGCCCATAGGAATTTAAAGGGCTTCAGTGCCATTGCTGCATAGCAGCTGCTAGTGTGGCTTTGTTAAAAAAAAAAATAAAAAAAAAGAGGGAGGTAAGATTGAAAAACACAAATAGGATCTCTCTTTTTGATTTCATTGAGAAAGTGGATGCAAGACCTACAGTAAACCTTGAAAAACTATGAACTCGAAGAAAATAGAATATGCTTTAACAGTTTAAGGGGGTTTATTTAACAACTTGCAACTATGTCATAATTGCAAAACTAATGTGTGGTAATAGCAAAATATCTGTTTTAAATGCTGGGTGGATTCCAAATACTTTTTCATTCAGTTAATGCACAGAATTATTATTATTTTTTACATGTGCATGAATTGCACCACTGAACAACATAATGCAGTTAACTACGCTACTAAGGTAGCAATTCCCTGTGCCATGTTATCACTATCCACTCCACACCATTTCTATTCTAGGTTATTAACACAGAAATTAGTGCACATTACCTGAACATATACCATGTTGCCTATTAAAGTGGAGTTAGCACGTTCTAACAGTTTAATAGGTATAGTTAGGGATGGAGTTTGGGGCATGGAATGTGTTAGGCCAGTGGTTCTTGAACTTGTCCTGGGGAACCCCCAGCCAGTCGGGTTTTCAAGATATCCCTAATGAATATGCATGAGCCAGATTTGCATGCCTATTAACTCTATTATATGCAAATCTGCCTCATACATATTCATTAGGGATATCTTGAAAACCCGACTGGCTGGGGGTTTCCCAGGACAAGTTCAAGAACCACTGGCCTAACACATTCCATGCCCCAAACTCCATCCCTAACCAGGACAGATTTAAGAACCACTGGATTTTGCACTGGTATTTTAGGCCAAGAAAACCCAGGTCTAATATACCAGCATCTAAGTTTTTGATGCCTAATGTTACCTTATATGAGGAGGAGCTGAAAGTTCTCAGTACAACCAACCTCCTAAATTTTGAGCAATTATTTTACCACTGTAGCTGAAAAGAGTGTTATTTTTATTTTGCAAAGTATCAATTTTCAGAATCGTAATGTTATGTTTTGATATGGTTTCAGATCATTGATTGAATCATGTCAACGAAAAGCGTGGAATTTTCAAGTGTGGAACTTTGAGCTGTCATGAAGTTCTTATTTCTGCAGAAGAAAACTGCAAAGGAAATCCATGAATGTATGATGCAAACATTGAGTGACAAATGCCCATCATACTCCACAGTGAAGAAGTGGTATGCAAACTTTCAGCTTGGAGATTTTGAGACTGAAGATGCAGCAAGGTCTCGGAGGCCTTAAACGGTGTTAACTCCTGAAATTGTTGACCATGTCCATGACCTGATTTTGGCAGATTGGTGAATATTGGCTATAACAATTGCTGACACACTACAGATATCCAGGGAATGTGTCGGGTGTATAATCCTTGAGCAGCTGAGTATGCAGAAGCTGTCAGCCAAGTGAGTACTTAAAAGTTTGAATGCCAATGAGAAAATTTCGAGTGGACACTTCCAAGTTGATTTTGCAGCATTTTCAATGAGCTGGTGCCACCTTTTTTGAAACAACTAGTTACTGTAGATTAAATATGGTTACACCACTATGATCCTGAGACAAAGCAACAGTCCATGCAATAGCAGCACTCAGATTCCCCAAGGCCAAAGTAACTGAAGACCCAAAAGTCAACAGGAAAGATCATGGCCACAGTGTTTTGGGATCAGGAAGGTGGTGTAATAACTGACTGTCTTCCAAGAGGCCAAAACAGTTAATGCAGAATACTACTGTAACTTGCTGAACCTATTAAAGGAGGCATTGAAAGAAAAAAATGAGAGGAAAGCTGCAGAAAGGAGCTCTCCTTTTGCAAGACCATGCTTACAAGGCTGGCAAAACAATGGATGTTTTGAGGCAGTTGGGGTTTCAGTACATAGACCCATCCACTCTACTCACCAGATCTTGCTCCATCAAACTATTTTCCGTTTCAAACTTTAAAAAGAGTTTGAAAGGGCAATAACGTTTGAGTGATTTGGAGGGGATTGCAACAGCTGAGCAGTATTTCAGTTACCAGACGTCAGAATATTTTTATGGAAGGGTTACAGAAACTTCAGACACGATGTGTCAAGTGTGTTGAACTTAGGGGTGAATATGTGGATTAACTTGTAAGCTTCATGGCTCCATGTCATTCCCTTCTTGGTTGGGCTGAGACCTTTTCAGCACCCCCCCCCACCCGCTTATCCCGCCAAATCCTCCGAAGTGGAGTTCAAGGTGGGTTACAACATCAATTAATGCATCATAGACATTACAACAGAAGTCACAGCAATACAAACTTGAGATAGGCACCACTAGGCATGATTCTATAAACAGCGTCTAGCTTTGAATGACATGTGGTAGGTGTCATTTTCCTAGGTGCCTACCAATTTATAGAATCAGACTCTTACTTAACTGTAAATGCTGAACATATTTGTACCCCTCATCCCAACTGTGGTGCACATTTTAGAGACAAATGACCCATAGGAATTTAAAGGGCTTCAGGGCCATTGCTGCATAACAGCCACTAGTGTGGCTTTGTAAAAAAAAAAAAAAAAAAAGGGGGGGGGGGTAAGATTGTCAGCAAAGGATCCCACATCACGTTTGCAGTACCTTTAAATTAAATCCAAATTTTCCTTCTTCGTCTGGTGTGATGTGTAGCAAAAGCAAGTCTCCATCGATAACTTCAATCTGTCATAGATCAAACAGAAAGACTGTTGGCAGGCTTGTTAATATTCATTAGCCTCCTGCAATCCAAGTGTATAACATTTTGAATAAAACTTTAAACAGCTGAAGTAGACTAAAAGTAAAGATACAGGAATCACAGCACCACTATTTTTCCTGCTCCTATACACTCCCCACTATTTCAAATTTGTTAATTTGTACAAGAATCAAAGGAATGGATATGGAAAGTACAGGAGAAACCTGGGGAGAGGGAAGGAAAGAAATATATGCTTATACTATTTCCTTTGATAAAATCAAAACACACAAGCTTTTCAAAAAATGGATAACAAGCAGAATGAGAACAAAAGCACAATCCAAATATGTCTGCAGTGAAGCTCAATCAAAACAAAAAACAAAGAAAGAACTGCAGACAAGGGGACAAGATGCAGGCTAGGTTTATTAAATCAAATAAATATTGCAGCTAATGTCACCACCTTTATACAAACCAGGGGACCCGACACGTGGCATGTCTAGGTGTTCAGTCTATCACTTTGCAGACCCCTCCCACGTCCAACAGGACTTGTTCTAGGTGAAAAGTTGGACGGAAATGTGGTATAAAGATGGACGCTTTAGCGACTTGGATGATCAGATCTGCAGGACGTATAATTAGACGATTTTCGAAAGAAAAAAATTTTTGGACGCATTTTTTGAAAATGTGTCTTAGGCTGTTTTGCGAGTTGGACGCAAATGGACTGACATCCCTTTCGACTATGCCCCTCCACTTGTTTATATTCTTAATCTGCAATAGTAAAGTATGTGTGTGTGTGTGTATATACGTGTGTGTACAAGGGATATTTGTTTTACCTTTTCTTTCTGTTGAACTTCATTTCCTTCTAGTGCATGCTATTACATTTTAATGTAGTTAAACATAACAGCATGCCCTAAAATGAAACAAAATGCTCTAAAACAAAAATTCACATCCTTAATGATTATGTAGATATATATAGATATAGATATATATATATATATATAAACACACAGAGAAAATTTTTTAGTTATTACTGGCTCACTGTGTTTAAACCCACACATCTTATTCAGGAATACAGACAGCTTACAAGGAGTGGGTTAAGAATTTTCTATTGCCCAAGGCCCCCCTCCTCCCCCCCCACACACAAAACTCAACTTAATTCTTCATACAACCAAACCATATTTCAAAAAACCATTACACACAAAACTTCAAATAAATATTCCAAAAAATACCACATTCCCTTCAGCACTCACTTTTTCCTCTGAGGAAACTAATGCTTATTTGTTCTGTTTCTCCATCTTGAATAGATCGTAAGCTCTATTGAACAGAAACTGCTTCTTATGTGTTTGTGTATCACACTGACCAAGTCCAGTACCTCCACAAAAATAAGTATTGGACTAGTAGTAAGAGCTGGGTGCTCCATTTAAGAAACTAGCTTTAAACCCCAACTGACTTCCCCGTCTTACTTACTTTACTATACTAAAATTAACCAGCACATATGAAATAAAATCACAGAAAACCAAGTGTGAATTCTACATTTTCTGAGTTTCCCTGAAATTTCACCAATGGTTGGATACTAATAGATTAGCGCTTAACATTAATAAAACAAATGTGATGCTTTTTCCATGGAAAGATAGTTCTAAACTCATTTCTCCTATTTCCATAAAAAATGTCCCCCTACAGTCAGTTAACAACATTAAAATTTTAGGGGTTATTTTTGATTATAAACTAACTTTCCATGATCACATTAGCAGTATTATTAAAGCAACCTTTTACAGGCTTCGTCAAATCCACTCACTTTCGCAATTTCTTTGCTCAAAATCTCTTAACATACTCATTCACTCCTTGGTGATTTCCAAAATTGATTATTGCAACACCCTTTTTAAGGGAATTGCTCAGAGTGAAATCAAACGTTTACAAATTATCCAAAATGCCTCCATTAAACTCGTATTAAAAGCCAGGAAATTTGATCATGTAACTCCCCTTCTCAGAAAGGCACACTGGCTTCCCGTATCTCACTGGATAACATATAAGTTATGCCTGCTTACTTTCAAATCCCTACTTTATAAAACATTTATTTATAAATTATTAATCCCTTATACTTCCAATAGAACGTTGAGATCTAATGAACAGCATTTATTGACGATTCCTTCTCTTAAGGTTATTAATACAAGACGGCAATTTATTTTTTCTGTTACGGCCCCTCAAATTTGGAATTCTCTTCCTATTTATTTGAGGGAAGAGTGCAATCTGAAGAAATTTAAGAGTAATCTAAAAACTTTTCTTTTTAAAGATGCCTTTGATAACCAATTAGCCAGTTCTCTGGCTAATTCTATTTCTGTTGTATAATACTATGGAAATTTTCTGTTTCCCCTGCCTTATGTATTTTCCTTGATTGTTCTGCTTTCCTTTAAATATTTTGTAGTTCACTTCCCTTTCCTTCCTTGTGTTTATGGGTTTGTAATGTAATGTAATTTATTTCTTATATACCGCTACATCCATTAGGTTCTAAGCGGTTTACAGAAAATATACATTAATATTAGAAATAAGAAAGGTACTTGAAAAATTCCCTTACTGTCCCGAAGGCTCACAATCTAACTAAAGTACCTGGAGGGTAATAGAGAAGTGAAAAGTAGAGTTAGAGGAAAAATAAAAATAAAATAAACATTTTAACAAGACAGCATTGATCTAAATACTTTGTCAAGTCTGTTAATAGTCCTGTATAGACTTAATTATTGTTAAATATTGTATTGTTCCCCAAATATTGTAATTTTTATTATGTTCATCGCTCAGAAATATGATTAAGCGATCAATCAAAAACCTTATTAAACTTGAACTTGAACCTTCAAAATATACCAGAATTTATAATCCAATCTGGGCTTATCAAGGGGCTAAACTATGGAAATCTCTGCCTATTCAGATTATTCAGCAAAGTAACTTTAAAGTTTTAAAAAAGTTCTGAAGACCTTTCTTTTTGAGGAATTTGTACTTAAAAGTTATAATTGTAGGATAACCAATTCAGAATTTTAGTATTAACTCATTTGTTTTATGTAAACTGCTGTGCGCTACTTTGAGGTATTACTACTATTAATTATTTCTATAGCGCTACCAGACGCGGTATTGACGGTATATAAAGATTGTATTGTATTGACATGCCTTGTTAAGAAAGATGAACATTACTAAACCACAAACTACTTCATGACAAACAGTACTAGTCATCCATAAATCATGACACAGAAGCACAACTTTCACGTGTGTACAATTCATGTCTATTACATAACATTCTTGAGAAACACCTTTTATATTATGCATTACTTTTCCCCATCATTAGTACAACACCTGAATTCTGAAGCATTTTCATGAGTCTCATGCTTCAATGCTATATAATTTTTGGTCTCATTATATCTTCCAGTTTCTTTCAACTTCAAGTTCAATTAGAATTTTTTTTTTTCTGAGCTAAAGTGCACACTACTTCCATTCACATTACTGATTTTCTGCATTTTATAAGCTTCCCCAACTCCAAAAGAATGTAGGTACTGCAGGGACAGACCTTGGCAACAGTTCACAGCAACAGAATAGGCAAAATGCTTTTTTTTTTTTTTTTTGGGGGGGGGGGGGGGAACCCAAAGCTAACACAGATGGTGTTAGCCATATAGGCTAGGGTCAACTAATATGTTAAGTTAATCAGGTTTTCTATTCCACCTTTACCTATTCAGTTCAAGGTCAGATTACAGTACAAGAGGTTGGATCACTTACCCAGGAAATTCCAATGGCGAGTTTGACATGGACATTCAATAGAGTTGCTAGTACAGGTAGATCAGTACAGCTATTAATACAGTTAGATCATAGTTACAAATACGTAGTTATAGGTTCAAGCAGGTCATCGTTGGCTCATCGTTATGTCTCAGGACTTGCATTAAACAGTTTAGAAATGGACTTTTATAATTACCATTTCAGTTACTTCAGGTATGGCTCCCTGTCTTGGTACAGAAATGCTTTTAAGAGTTTTCTGAACCTTAGATAGTGGTCACAAGTGCCCTGTAAGGTGGTAGTTTCCAGCATTTTGCTAATTGATGTTGGATGGATAAGGTAATTTGCCTGGTAGTCTTTATACTGTTTCATATGGGGAATTTTAAGTGGAAAAGATTTTTGGTGGAATTTCGGTTAAAGATACCCCGGAGTAGCATGGCCAACTCTATTAGGTAGTTGGGGACATTCCCTCTCAGGATCTTAAAGGCAGTGATACCTAGCTTAAAATTTATCCTTGTGGTTTTGGGCAGCCAATGTAGTTTTATATAGTAAGGCTGTAGGTTTTCTGATTTTAAAGTCCATATATGAGTCTTACTGCTGCATTTTGAACTAGTTGTAGGCTTGATAGCAATGTTTTAGAGCAAAGTAGTAGTGTTACATTACAGTAGTTAGTTGAGATAGGATTAGAGATTGCACTAAAATTTGAAAAGCCTCTGTTTCTAAGTATTTTCTGATGGATCTTAGCTTTCTCATCACAAGGAAAGATTGTTTTATTGTTGATTACACATGGCTCTTCATGGATAGGTGGTTATCAATTTCTACTCTTAAGATTCAGGATTATAGTTTTAATGGAAAGTCTATGTCATCTACTGTAATCCTTGGAGTGTAGCGTGGGTCAGTTGTGGGTCCTAACCAAAGGAATTTGGTTTTCTTCTAATTTAGTTTGAGGTGGTGGGTTGCGGTCCAGTTTTCTATGATGTTTTGACACATTTTTTGACAGTGATGAGTGTGTTGGCAAATGCAGTTATTACAGGTAGAATGATCGTTATGTCATATGCATAGGTGAAATGTTTCATTCATGTGTGATCCAGGCTGGCTCCCAAGGATTACTTTAGAAGGTTGAACACTGATGGTAAAAGTGGGATCCTTGGAGGACCCCGCTGGGAGGGTGCCAGCTGTCAAAGTTCACCATCCTTACATACAGAATAGTGCCAAGTGGTTAGGAAGCCTTAGAACCAGGAGAAGACTGGACCCTTGCTTTGTAGCTCTTTGCCATATGTTACTAGTGCTGTGACCACCGTCTCAGTGCTGTGATTTTTCCTGAATTTCGATTGTGAAGGGTGGAGAATATTGAAGCCCTGTGAGTAGCATTTGAGTTGTTCTGCGACATATCCTTCCATCATTTTGATAAAGGGGGATGAAAGCTACTGGTTAATAAATTGGTCACATTAGAGGGGCTGAGTTTTGATTTCTTGGGAAAGGGTGTTAAGATAATTCTTCCTCCTGATTTGGGGAAAAGGCCAGTTTTTAGATAATAGTTGAGCCATTGGGTTATTTTTTTAATGGATGTTGGGATGGCTGCTTTGATTAGGTATGGTGTTGAGGTTGCAGCGTGCTTTGGCGTATTTTAGGAGAACCTGTTTTATGTCTTTGAAATTTGTGACATGTTCATGTTGGTTAGGTTATCTAATATTGAGAACAGTTTGTTGATTTTTAAGATTATCTTCTGTGCTGATCTGTTTATAGTAGTACTTTTTCTTCTTTTGCATCAGTAGTGATTTATAGTCTAGGATTTTCTAATGCTATATAATCTTGTTTTCTGGGGAGCCAGTAGCACTCGGCTTGTCAACAAGCTCTTTTTAGGGACATAAGTGCTGAGTCGAACCACTTCTCTGATGATCTTTGGATTCTTTTGTTGCGTTTGAGTGGGGCTAGTTTGTTTAGGATTTGATCATTGATCATTTTCCAATGGTCTAGGAAGTCTTGGTCAGGGATGGGGATGGATAATAATGAGTTATCTATTTCATTCCAGTATGATTCGGGAGCTACTTTCTTTCTGTAATAAGAGACTACTCGGGGGTGGGGGGGGGGGTGTCGGTTTGGTTATTGATATCGCTTTCCAGAGTATGGTGAATTCTAGGAGTAAGTGGTCTCACGAAGATACTTTGGATAAGGAATTAAATTCTAGGAAGCTTGTGTATTTTGAAATGGAGGAGGCAGTCCCAATATCTCCTCCCTCTCATTCTTCCTTGCAATTTGGTTTTGTTGGGGGGAGGAGGGCACCAGAGTGGTCCATATAGGACCCCACAATTGCTAAGATCAGTGCCAGGTCAGCACTATTTACTAAAGAGCCTGTCTATTAGAGTGTGTTAGCATTTACAGGTTAATGCAGTTTAACATAGTATTTTACCACATGTTAGTTGCAAGTTAAATATTTAGGAGGCGTTAAGTGCTCCCTTGTTGACTGTGCATTATGCAAGTTAACACCCCCATTTCCCATCCAAACCATGTTAGGAGGGACTGGAGGGAGGAGCGCTAAAACAGCCAAATAAGGGATAATGCACTAAAGATAGCGACTCGATTGTTGTTGGCTGATTCTCCAGCAGCGATCGATGTGCTATGTGATTGACACATGCGCAGAGCCCTAAAAACAGTGACAGGGGAAGCAGCCTCCTGTCACTACTGTTAGGGCACCACAACCCCCGCATGGCAGCGAAAATGGAAGGAGGGATGCCTACTCCCTCCTGTCAAAGCGACTCCCCTCTCCATGGCAGCGACGTGGCAGGAGGGATGCCCACTCCCTCCTGCCACTGGAGGACCCCCGCCATCCTCTGAACCTTCCCAAAATGGAAGGATGGATGCCCACTCCCTCCTGCCACTAGAAGTCCCCTGCCGTCCCCGCCACCTAAAAAAAATGGCAGGAAGGATGCCCACTCCCTCCTGCCACCGGATGCCCCCCCACCCCAAACTACCGATGTATTTTTTAAAAATGTAGGAAGCAGGAAGCTCACACAGAGGTTCCTGCTTCGGCTGCAAGTTACAAATGACGCACTTTCCCCTCTCCAATGCATCATGTGATGCAAGAGGAGGGGCCAAAGGCCCTGATTGGTTCAGTTGTCTAAGGCCCCTCCCAAAGAGTGGGGCCTTAGGCATCTGAGTCAAATCAGGCCTTAGGCACCTTCCTCTGTATCCAGGATACAGGCAATCGAAGGGAAAAACACGCGGTGGGTTGTTTTGTGCATTGGGTCGGTAACAGCGATCATCGCTTAAGCTGTAAAAACAGGTTTAGTGATGATTGCTGACTTTAGTGCATCCCCCACAGTAAGAATGTATACCATTTTCATAGAAAAGAAAATCTCCTCCCTAACTCAAATGTAACGTAAGGAAGTTCTTCTTCACCCAGACAGTGGTAGAAAACTGGAACGCTCTTCCGGAGGCTGATATAGGGGAAAACACCCTCCAGGGATTTAAGACAAAGTTAGACAAATTCCTGCTGAACCAGAATGTACACAGGTAAGGCTAGACTCAGTTAGGGCACTGGTCTTTGACCTAAGGGCCACCGTGTGAGCGGACTGCTGGGCATGATGGACCACTGGTCTGACCCAGCAGCAGCAATTCTTATGTTCTTATATGCCTTGAACATGAATGTGGGTCGTATTCATTCAATTTACAGATTGTATAAACTGTTCTACATCCTTTGTTGAGATGCATACAATTAAACCTAACCTATTTAAAACCATTCTATAGAAAGAACAAACAACTGTTTCATGTCCCAGAATTTTGAAAAATATCTGAACTATTAAAAACAAACACTTTTAATTCAAGAAATTGTTCAAGTAAATTGTCAAGAGCTCATCCCGACGTTACAAAATGAAATTGCTTTTTCAAATGGGACTGCTGGATAGAACATAACAGACAGAAGAAGATTAATGCACATTATAACTTCTGGTATTTTTCTCTGCTTTAGTTTCCATTCAACCTTTTGACTCTCTGTGGTTCAGTTTCCCATTATAAATCACTGTGTCATACATTTACATATCTACACAGCTACAATCTCTCTTGTCCACAAACTGGACATATTTCTGTTTGCTATGCTCCAATCAGATTCTCTAGGCAGATAACATTTAAAAATAGAGCTGGTTTCAATAACATGTAAACATGTAAGGGGGGAGTGGCCAAGATGGCGGCAGTGAGCTATGCGAGTTGAGATCGAGCTCTGGGATTTGTGAAATTTTTTTCCTAAAATGCCTCACACTAAGCGCAAAGGCACAATCCGAACGGGGCCCTTACCTTCGGATTCGTCCACGCCGATGCGCCAGACGTTGCTCGACTTCACCGCTAGATGAAGTTGATGTTGGAGCGCGAGGTGCCGTGGCGTTGCCCTCCCAGGACTTGAAAGGCACGCCGGAACCGGAAGTCTCTCTCTCGCCTCCTGACCTCTCTATTTCTCCGTGCCCCGCGACGGAGATGCCTGAGCTTGAAGGAAGCCCTGATACTGAAGTGGTTGCAGGAGCATTCCTTCATGAGGGAAACACAGCCAGATATGGAGCCGTGGTGAAAGGAAAACAGCAAGGAGTTGAGGGTAAAACCACAACTCCCTCGGAGGTCTCCCTTGTGGATGTTTGGAGACTGCTCCAGAAAATGGAAGGTACAAGTTGAAAATCCACAGAAGAAACAGCAAATTTGGTAGGCAAAGTTTACTCTTTAGTAAAAACAGTAGATGAAATTAAAAAAGACACAGAATTGAAGTTTCAAAAAACCATTATATCTTTAAAATCAGTCAATGAACTTTAATAAAAGATAAATTAATGATCCATAAGAAAATAGAACAATTGGAAAATTATAACAGGAGATTAAATTTAAGGATATTGAATTTCCCAAAAACAGTTGATATGTCTCCGGTTGAAATGTTTAGAAATTACCTATCACAGAATTTAAACTTCACACCTGAAATGTTTCCTTCATTAAATAAAATTTATTATCTTCCAACTTCTTAAAAAAAAAAAAAAGTGTTGAAACAATTACGACGGAGCCTCAGACTCAGGCTCAAATGGACCTAGGCAAAATATCAAAGATATTGAAATCATCGACGGTGCAAATTGAGGAGAGGGCAACTCTGCTTGCCTCATTTGTTTTTCAACAAGATTTAAACGCAATAATGAAAATGTACTTCAGGAATGCACAGATTCCTTTCATGGGACAACGGGTTTGGATTTATCCTGATGTTAACAAAGAAACCCAAGAGAGAAGAAACTTTTCCTTAATATGAGACAAGAAGTGAAGGATTTGGAAGCAAATTTTCAACTAGTGTACCCATGGAAATGCCTCATTAAATATGTTGGATTGAAGTACGCTTTCTTTGTTCCAGACCATTTGCGGACTTTTCTGGACTTAAAGAAGATCACCAAAGGTTAAATTGGTCATTAAGTTGATATAGAGGAGTATTTCCGTTAATGGCCATTAGTTATAATGATTTTCCTGTTTGGTATAAATCCTTTTTGTTTGGGGCCACTTCACCGTAAATTTATGTTGGGGTCTAAGAAGAAGTTATTATTGATGTTTAATTTGTAAAAATGTATTTCCTTATATTCTGTTTCCTTTCGTTTTACCTAAACAAGCGTTTTTGCTTGCTCTATTTCAAAATATAATAAATAAATAAAATAAAAAAATTTAAAAATACATCAAAGTTCTCAGCAAATTTACAATATTAAAACAATGAGTTTTTTTTTAAATTTTCGAAAGACACAGTATGAAGAAACTTTCCTTAATTCAGTAGGAAGATCATTCCAAAGTTTGATTCCTACATATTCAAGATTTACACATCAAGGCCTGTGCAAGAACTGCTACTCAACAAACACTTGACTGAGCAATACTATGTCAATTTTTAAAATAAGTACAAATCATACATTACAAATATCAGCTGACATCAAAGCAGCTTTACATACTGTACCATAACAATTCAAACTATCCTTCCCCTCATTAAAAGGCATATCCCATCCTAGAAAACTAGGGTCATCCCTCTCCATCAGAATCACTGAGCTCTGGAACAACCTTTCTACCCTACTTCGGAATATGGGCGCCCTCCAACTTTTCCGAAAACATCTGAAAACCTGGCTATTCTCAAAAATGTAATATGTCCTCCTCTTTGCTATACTAAGTCCCTCTAAACTTTCTTTTTACTGTCCTGTTACCCTCATTGGAGTTCCTTCTCTATACCTTTTCCTTTAAACCGTGCCGAGCTCTACGATTGTGGAGATGATGCGGTATACAAACTTAAGGTTTAGTTTAGTTAGTTTAGTTTAATTATACACACTATAAGTCATAGTACTTTGGAGATATTCTCAAACTATCCCAATTATTTAATACTAATACTGCACGGACGTCAATGCAATGACATCACATGCCCTTCCGGGTGCCTTCTGGCTGGGGCACTGGGTTTAGTGTGCCGTTGGCCGGAAGGTTTGCGAGACACTGCCCTAATATGATGGCACAAAATTATATATACAGTGAAAAACTGACATAAGAAAGAACTGATATTTTCTGTGTAAAAAATAGTGGATACTTTCTCAGCAACAGAGACATACATGCACATAACTTATCTATTCATCTATATCTTTCTATATCTATATCTATATATCTCTCTATATATTTATACAATAGATAGATAGAGTATACAGTATACACTGCAATGCCATTTATGCAAGATATGGATTTCTTGTGGAGCATCAGGTCAAATCTGGGTTGACAAGTAGGAGAACACTTTGCCATAATCGAATTGGAGAGAAATGAAGATTAGAGAATGATACCGTTCCCGTCCCCGCGGATAACCGCGGGAAATAATCCCATGTCATTTTCTAGTGTCTATTTCAACCTCGGTCCTTCTATACCAGCATTCTTCAAAGCAAAGCTTGCGGGTCAGTGGTTGTGCCCAATTATTATACTCTGATTCTTCCCTCTCTCCTTAAAGAATGACATGAAGATGGTTTCCCATGGTTATCCATGGGGACGGGAACGGTGATAAATTTTGTCACCGTGTCATTCTCTAATGAAGATCACTATCTTTAAAAAAAATAGTATCAAACATTTCTCCAAGCAAAAACATTGTTCTAAAGAAGTACAAGGAAACCACCATTAGAATCCACACAAATAAAAGCACAAGAAAAGAAAATTATATCAAACAGGACTACTTGAGTGAGCTCACAAACAAAAGGGGTGGGCACGTATATGGAGAGAATAGGCAAGAAAATATTCGCTAGGAAAATCAAAGGTTAGATATTATAGTGTTAGTACAAATAAACAACTGCAAAGATTCAGACAAGTTATATCTTGCAAACAATAATATGCTTACAGGGAAAATGAAGAGCAAAAGAGGCTCCTAACTGTAGACCTTTAAGTAGATGTGAAAAACCATCCTGTGTTCCACAAAAAACATCTTCAGTTTGCAACCTACATAAAACCACTGTAATCCAAATCCCCCCCCTCAAAAAAAAAAAAAAAGCTCAAGAAGCTGTCTACCCTACTCTAAAGCCAACTTTATCATGGTAGAAAGCACAATTGGCTCGTCCCCATCAGGAATTTAATCCTAAACCATCAAAAGCACACTTTACTGAATTTCCCTCTCTAGCAACTCTTCTTAATCTGCGGTAAATAATCAAATCTTGGAAATAGGAGGAAATGAAACCTATAGAACCTTTACTACATCCAAAAGATATTTTTAAGCATATCATCTGCAAGAGCTACAAGAGCTTTTTGCAAAATTTTAACTCACAGATTCATCTTTTATGTTAAATTCTTCATTGATTTCAACTTTTTCAACCCTTTCTTCACCATCGTTAGCCTGTTATTAAACTAAATTAAGACTTACTTAACCTAGAAAGACACACCTGAAATCTGTGTCATTTGTTAGAACTAAACTTGGAACTGGCTAGAGATAAACTGCCATAAAGGCCATAAAGTTTCAAAAGAGCCAGGAGCTGTAAATCTATATGCCAAATTAATAACAAAAAACAACAACCAAAACACACTCACAGTTGCTTTTACTCATCGTCTCACACTGCAAATCTTTCTCAATCCTGCTAATATGGCATGAGGGAGTAGCACAGTAGCTAAAGCACTGGGCTGATAACCAGGGAAGTCCCGCTGCTCTTTGTGATCTTGGTCAAGTTACCTAACCCTTTGTTGCCTCAGGTACAATCTTAGGGGCCCTTTTACTAAGCTGTTCCCCCCAGTAGTCCAATTATTAGCATCTGCCAGCATTTTCTCCCTCCTCCTGTCCTTATTCCTTTTCCAGTGCTCTAAAGGTGTTCTATTTCACTTTAATTATTTCTTGTTTTGCAGCTTTTCCTTTGATAGTGATTTGTCTCCTCCCACTTTGATTTTTGTGGACTAATAGCCTTTTAAAGTTCTTTCAATTAATTTCCTGGTTATGTATGTGTTATGTACAAAGCTAGGGTTACCATATGGCTCCAGAAAAAGGAAAACAAATTGAGACATCTAGGTTTTGCTTCCGTTGCTGGATGGTATATACTAGAGAATGACACGGTGGTTGTTACCCGCCAAAATGGTGACCAAAAAAAAAGGTCACCGCGAGATCGAGGACAAGGCCATTCGCCGCCCCATGGAGTGGTGAATGGTTAGCATGCGCGGTGAACGAGCGTTCGATCCGGCAGCTCCCTCTCTCTCGCCAGCCGGCCGGCCATGCACCTCTCTCCCTCTTTTTCCCTTACCTTCTCTTGTGGCGAAACTGGCAATTTGTATAAGGCTATGTGCTGTATTACAGTTGGAGTCTTGAAGTTGCGTCACATTGCCTGCTGGAAAAGTCTCCTCTGACGCAACTTCCTGTTTCCAGTTGCATCGGAGGAGACTTTTCTAGCAGGCAACCCGACACGACTTCAAGGCTCCGGCTGTAATACAACGCATAGCCTTATACAAATTGCCAGTTTCGCCACAAGAGAAGGTAAGGGAAAGAGAGGGAGGGAAATGCACGGCTGGCCGGCAGGAGGGAGCTGCTGGACCACGTGAAGGGTGCTGGGGGTGAGGGGATGGAGAGGAGAAGACGCTGAAGACGGGGACGGGGCGGTGAAAGGGACAGCGGGGACGGTGACGGGGCGGTGAAGGGGATGGCGGGGACGGGGCGGTGAAGGGGACGGCGGGGACAGGGCGGTGAAGAGGATGGTGGTCTGGGACAGGGCAGTGAAGGGGACAGAATTTTTCCCGGGACGGGGCGGTGAAAGGGACAGCGGGGACGGTGACGGGGCGGTGAAGGGGATGGCGGGGACGGGGCGGTGAAGGGGACGGCGGGGACAGGGCGGTGAAGAGGATGGTGGTCTGGGAACGGGGCAGTGAAGGGGACAGAATTTTTCCCCGTGTCATTCTCTAGTATATACCTCAGGTTACTGGAAAAATTCAAACATAAAATTGCTGATTTTGACATTTGTTAAAATTAGAGACCATAACAACAGGCCTTCTGATTTGTATGGCAGGAATGCACACACGTTACACCAGTTTTAAAAGGAAAAGCATATAGTGCCTTTTTTGAAATTACTCCATGGATTGTGTCCATACACATTCACACCTGCTCTCAGGAATGCCTCTGACCAAGTCAGACAAACTTAATTGCTATTACTGACATTAAAATTGTCCATTTTACCTGAACTTTAGAGAGTGGCCAACATAACACCAGTTTTTAAAAAGGTTTCCAGGGGTGATCCAGGAAATTACAATGTTGTCAGAGCTAGGCAACATGAGAGAACCTATTATAAAGAATAAAATTACTGAACACACAAACAAACATGATTTAAGGGGAAACAGTCAATGTGGATTCAGCCAAGGAAAATCTTCCCTCGCCAATTTGCTTCATTTCTTTGAAGGCGTGAATAAACATGTGCATAAAGGTGAGACAGCTGATGTAGTTTATCTAAGTTTTCAGAAATACGTTTGACAAAGTACCGTACATCATGAAATGCTCCTTAAAAAATTTAAAAGCCTTTTCATAGGAGGCAAAGATCAGTTGTAGTTTGGAAACTGATTAAAAGGCAGAAAGAGGGTAGGGTTAAATGGCCATTTCTCTCAATGGAGGAAAGTGAATAGTAAAACGCCCCAGGGATCTGTACTTGGCCCATTGATATTGAGCAGGTTTATAAGTGATTTGGAAAAAAAGGAACAATCAGCCAGATGATTAAATTTACAGATGACAGATCAATTTGAAGTTGTTAAAAAGCACATAGGGCTCCTTTTACTAAAGTGCGCTAGCTTTGTTAGCGCGCGCTAAACGAAAAATACTAACGCAAGCTCTATGGAGGCGTTAGCGTTTAGCGCGTGGGGTATTGTAGTGCGCGCTAAGCATGCGCTAAGACCGCTAGTGCACCTTAGTAAAAGAAGCTCATAGACTGTGAGAAATTGCAGGAGGACCATAGTAAATTGTAAAACTTCGCTAAACCAGGAAGAGAGGTAGGCTGTATATATTAATTCACAAATTGGGGTCAAAGACCTGACCTGGACCTTCTGGGGACCTCTGCCGGTCCAAACATCGCCTCCTCTCAGGGTCAGGCACTTCCACACAGTAGCATTTCGCTGGCGACACGTAATTGTGGTTTAGGGACAGTGTTTTGAGATCCAGCTCTCGTGCTTTCTGTGACTCATGACCTGCAGAGGGACCAGAGGGGGCTAAGCCCATAGCTCCTGCCCCCCGGATGCTCCTCAGGTGCTCATCCAGTACAAACTTGGCATTATATAGGAGTTAAACCACCTGAAGAGTGCATTACAATCAATTTAAACCAAGACCTTTATCATTAATTATGTGGACACAAAAATTGGTGTTATATTAAGGCCAAATTTGTGGCCTTAAGAATTGCTCTTATGATGTTTAAAATTATTCACACAGTTCAAACTGGTTTTATTGGAGCCAGGCACTCTTCTAATAATACTAAATTATACTTACATTTTATACAAGGAGCTAAAAATCTGGATACAGCTCACTTGATGCAGAGAAAGCTTTTGACAGAGTCAAATGGAAATATACTGTATGTTTGAATCCCTGAAATCATTTGGATGTGGACGCAACTTAATAAATATGATACAGATTGCGGGCTCCTTTTATTAAGGTGCGCTAGCGTTTTTAGCGCGAGCGCTAACCCCGCCAAGAACTAAAGCCAGCTCATTGCTAAAACCGCCAGCGCAGCTTAGTAAAAGGAGCCCTATGTATTTTGCACCTTGTGCTCATATATTAATAATTCCCTTTCTGATTCATTTAAGCTATACAAAGGGACAAGACACAGTTGCCCTCTTTCACCCTTATAATTCGATATTGCATTGAGACACTGTTGATAGCTATAAGAGAAGACAGAAACACTGAAGGTTTAACCTGGAATGTATATCACTATAAATTATCTGCTTATGCAAATGATATTCTATTGTACATGACTAATCTAGAGACTACTATACCATTCTTTACCCACTTTAATCAATATGTTTAGTAAATTCTCTGGTACAAAATTAACTGCAGTGAATACATTCTTCTGTTAAATATCTGTATGGTGCAGTGGTTAAAGCTACAGCCTCAGTACCCTGGGGCTGTGGGTTCAAACCCACGCTGCTCCTTGTGACCCTGGGCAAATCACTTAATCCCTCATTGCCCCAGGTACATTAGATGGATTGTGAGTCTACTGGGACAGACAGAAAAAAATGCTTCAGTACCTGAATAAATTCATGTAAGCCGTTCTGAGCTCCTTTGGGAGAACAGTAAAGAAAATTGAATAAAGAAAGAACTTAGAAAATATCAATTTAAATGGGGAGCAAACAGCATTAAATATCAAGGTATTCAGGTTTATAATAGGTTTACAACACTTTCAAGAATAATGAAAAATTCTGTAATAAAAGGTCTTTCTACTAAATGATCTCCCAAGTTCCTATCTTGATGGGTAGAATTGCTACTGGCAAGATGACCAGTAATATTTATTTTACAATAGTAGCATGATTCCAGCTTTCTTTTTAAAATCCTTCGACAAAAAAACTGAAACACTAATTTTAAATTTTATGTGGCAATCCGACATCTAGAATTCAGATGCAGAAACTACAGAATGGTAAGGATTTGAATGGAGTTAATCTTCTCAGTTTTTGATATCATCATTCTTAAACACGGTATGCACTGGAGTACTCAAACCGTATCCTCAACTGGCTAATTTAATTTTGTAAGTATCAGATTAAGTAAGAATTTACTAAATACTTAATTCCATAGCAGCTACAATTCAATATGTGGATCAAATGAGTCCTAAACCGGTGTGACGTGGAGGGACATTTTCAATAGGACTTCTAAGTCTGACTTTGGATGCTTCCCGCAAGACGCCCAAAGTCAGAGGCGAAGAAATAGCCATTTTTGAACAAGATGTCCATAGGAGGGGCTTTAGGCACCAGCCCTAGGATCCTGTGGGTTGGGCAGGGGAGGGGCAGACTCGCCTCATTTTAACGGAGGCGGGCCTGCTGGCCAGACAGTGCAAGGACCTGTCTGGCCAACTTGCGGGTAAGCCCGAAGGGGGGCTCCGGGGAGGGGTGGGTTGGGGCATTTTGTTGGGGGGGGTCCGGCAGGAGGGGTTGGGTACCCTCTTGCCAGCGATCTTTGGGGGGAGGGGCCTACCAGCAGGAAGAGTTGAGCACCTTCCTGCCAGCGATCGTGGGGTTCTGTCGTCAGGAGGGGTTGGGCACCCTCCTGCAGCAATCGTAGGGGAGGAGGGGAGACCGATGGCTGTAGCCGCGGCCGCTATACTAATCGTGGTAGGAAGATCCCTTACCGCAATTAAGTTTAGCGGCTGCGTCTAAAGTAACCTGGTTCTGTAACTGGCATCTGCAATATGGATGTCGGTTATAGAATCGGGTTTAATTTGGGCGGGTGTAGGCCCGATTTTGTATAGGACGCCCGGGCCTATATGCATATCTTTCATTAGTTACTTTTTACTTCAGATTGCACTATTTGTGAATTTGTTTTACAACTGCTTTTTACAATGTTGGATTCATTTACTCAATGCATTCACTCTGTAGCCCCCTCAATCTCTCTCCTCACTTATCTCATCCCCATAAACTCCATTTGTCAGGTAAGTTCCTCTTAAGTGTGTACCCTTCTCCTCCACCGCCAACTCCAGACTCCAACCCTTCTTTCTTGCCATGCTATTTGCCTGGAAAAGGCTGTCAGAGTCAATACGTCATGCTCCATCTCTAGCAGTATTCAAATCCAAACTAAAAGCCCACTTTTGAAGCTGCTTTCACCTCTTAATTCACTCACCATCTGTTACCTTTTCCCATCGTATCATTCTTTCTGCTAGAAACACCCCAACCCTGAGATGTCCTGTCTGCAGTGGTGTACCAAAGGGGGGGGGGCAGGGCAGAGGGGGGTAGTCTGCCCCAGGTGCACAGCAGGCCACCCTCCCTATTCTGCCGCTGCTGCTTTCCTTAACCAGCAGCAGCGGCAGTAAACTTTAAATCAGGGGTGTCCACAGCCCGGCTTGTGCTCTCTCCTTTCCTTCCTTCTGTGCCTCCCTCTTGGAGAGAGTGGGAGCCAAAAGGCCTTGAGCATGTGCAGATGCTCAAGGCCAGCAGAATCAGCGACAGGTTTTTTTGGGTACCGGCACATCCTATGGGTTGGTGCAGCATGCCAGTGCCTGATCACAGTAAGGGTTGGGGCGGGGCGGGGCGGGAGGGGGGCAGGCAATGCCTTGCATATATGGAAAATGCTTGGTTTGCAAGGCAAGATTTGCGAGAGTGTTTTGCTTGTCTTGCAAAACACTCGCAAACCCGTGTTACTCACAAACCGAGGTTTGACTGTATATTGCATACTAAATCTAATTTCCAAAAGGTTAAGAACATAAAAGGAAATTCACTACTCACACAATGGCTGCAGGAGTTCAGAGCAAGTGGACATGTCTGATGCACAATCTTAACATCATTGTGACACCATCAAGATGCACCTATATGGCAGAATGCCTCTAAAAATAGGAATATGTGCTGGGGTATCTGACCATACTTGGGATTTGAACCCATGACCTTTGGAAGATGGAAGCAGTGCCTTTAACCACTGAGCCACAGGTGCTTTCTTTTAGGCATCAGCTCCTGCAATGTGGGACCTTTTTGTTTCAAATAAAGACTTAATTATTGGTTGAAAAGACATCCCCCTTGCCTTTTCCAGTTATTCCAGGTAACACCTTAGGGCCATCTCAGGGTAAAAATAAATTTCCCTCTGGACTCTGCAAATGTAAATGGCAAAGTCCACAATCCATAATCTCTTTTGAGAGCAAATAAAAAGCTATGAAGGTACTGGAGAGGGGTGTGCATATTGATGATGTCACAATAATGTCAAGATTGTTTTGATAGGGTTTGAGCTAATGGGGGGGAGGGATGTTCTCACCCTCTTTCTTTATTATTTTATTTCTTTTAATGATTCTATGTACTCTTCCCTCACATTTTCTATTCTAGTGCAATAAATGTGTCATTCTGGACAAGAATGCAATATCCCCACGAGCCTTTGCAGAAGGAATCCACTCCGTTTTATGTAACCCTCCTACTTCACTGAGAGCTCTACTGCCACCTAGAGTTTTTTTTCCTTCTGCACATGAGCCTAAAGGAGTATTTCTGTTCTGCTCTTTTTCTTTTACTTTTTTTCCACTTATTTTTTTTCTTCAGTTTTCGGTGCTCATAGTTTCCTGATTCCAGGGTTCAATTCCTCCTACATGGAGAAGAAGCAGACTGTAGTCTGCAGCTGACAGGCCAATCCCTTGTGGTACCTATTATCCAGCCTGCAAAAGTGTTTTTGAAGCTCGGGGCTATCCCCCAGTTAGTGTTGCTCACCTACTAATTGGCAGGGGTTTGAGGCTCAGCGGTGTCTCACAGGGTGCTGGCTGAATTTTTGCCTTCCCCCTCCTGGTTTTGAACATCTATGGGTCCGTGGGAGTGGGGGCTCAGTCATACACCATGTCTAACTGGCAGCCTGAATATCCAGCTTTGGAGGATATTTCTTCACGAGGCAGTGATTTCTTCTTCCTTTCCAGCAACTATTGAAGGCTGAGGCAAGCTACAACACATTGCCAGCACAGGTCACAGTGAGTAAGGTGGTTATAGCCTAGGTACTCTTCCCCCATATTTTCTATTATTGCAATGATATGGAAATTTGTATTAATTGAGTTCCCCTTTTCTTTTTCTTCTTATTTTTAAGTCTGTGTCAGTAGATGATTGTCATTTTTTCTCTCTCAAATCTTCAAAGAAAAAATTAAATGTAGAAAAAGTTCTTTCATCATTCTGCTTTAATTTGGTCACTTCTGACATTCTGATTATTCTGCTTTAATCTCATCATTCCTCTTTTCTATGGTCTCTCCTCTTTTCTTCGCTTCTCACTATCTGACATCTATTCTCCAAAATCACTTTGCTCTCATCTTTTCCCTCTTTCACCATCTTGTGTTATCACTCTGCTCCCCTATCTCTTCTCTTCACTGCCACCACCATTAACCTTATTCTCTCTCCTTTTACAACTACCAGCTCTCTGCCCATTCACAACCCATAATCTCCACACACTATATTTTAATACCTTATCCATTACGTTTTCTAATCTCTCATAACATAACAAATTTATTTAATTTCCCGCAATATCTCACAGTTCATTGCAGATTACACAGTAAGATAACTGAATATCCTTCATTTCTGCACACACACTAACCATCCCTTTCCCTCTTCCTTCATTTCTGCACACACACACACACACAGACCATCCCTTTCTCTCTTCCTTCATTTCTGCACATACACACACTGACAGCCCTTTCCCTCTCCTTTTCACCCTCTTCCTTCATTTCTGCATGCACATACAAACACTGACCATCCCTTTCCCTCTTCCTTCATTTCTGCGCACACACACACACACTGACCAGCCCTTTCCCTCTTCCTTCATTTCTGCGCACACACACACACACACTGACCAGCCCTTTCCCTCTTCCTTCATTTCTGCATGCACACACCCTCCGACCAGCTCTTTCCCTCTCTTTTTTGCCCCTCTTTATGCCAGTCTCTTCTTTGATCTCTCTCCCCCTCCTTTCCTGTCTATTGTTTATCTTGCCATTCTTCCTTTCTTTACATTTCTCATACTACCCTTATCAGTGTAGCCATTTGAAAACACCACTACCACAGTGGGTGTGGGAGCTTGCAGAAGTCCTGGCTCTTCTGCTGAAGTAGATAGCAAAGTACTCTTGGTTCAGAAATAGCCAGTAAGCCCTAGGCATAAGAACATAAGAATAGCCTTACTGGGCCAGACCGTCTGTCAAGCCCAGTAGCCCGTTCTCACAGTGGCCAATCCAGGTCCCTAGTACCCAAGGAGTTGCAACATTCCATACTACCGATCCAGGGCAAGCAGTGGCTTTCACAATGTCTTTCTCAATAACAGAATATGGACTTTTCCTCCAGGAAATTGTCCAAATCTTTCTTAAACCCAACTACACTATTTGCTCTTATCACAACCTCTGGCAATGCATTCCAGAGCTTAACTATGGAAGCGGCTGCAATGTGGGAGATGAATGCTTATAGCATTCTCTAGGGACCAATTAATTGTGCAGTGGTAGCATGCGGTTATACTGTAAAGGGTTGTTCTAAAACAAAACGAGCATCAGTATCTTATGATACTTAAGAATACATTACTCAAGCAAAGCACATGTTAAAATCTTATTTGTTGAATTAATTTATTGGGGAATGATGTAGATGAAATGCATGTTTTTACTATTACTTTGCACTTCTCTTTGGATGCACAGTTTTCTGGTGACAGGATAATCGCGCGCCAGACGCCAGCGCGCCGACAATCCAGCGCAGACAATTCGGCGGAAGACAGAAGCGCTCGGGGGAAAAAATAATTTTTAAAGAGCTCCGACTGGGGGTTTGGGGTGGCAACCCCCCCACTTTATTGGTTAGTGTTCGCGCTGCCGATGTAGGGGGGGGTGTGGGGGGTGAAACCCCCCACATTATAGAGAAAATGGAACTTTTCCCGAAAAAAATCAGAAAAAGTTCTGTTTTCGCTATAATGGAGGTTTCCAACCCCCCGAACCCCCCTCCAACAGCAGCACAAACACTAACCAATAAAGTGGGGGGGTTGCCACCCCAAACCCCCCGTCGGAGCTCTTTAAAAATTACTTTTTCCCCCGAGCGCTTCTGTCTTGCGCGGAATTGTCGGCGCTGGATTGTCAGCGCGCTGACGTCTTGCGCTCCACTGTCTATGAACCCAGTTTTCTTGATGTTAACCGCATAGAACTGTAAAATTTCTGCAGTATGCAAATTTAAAAAAATAAAAATTGCTGCTCAACAGCATGAGGGACCAAAGAATGAACAATATTTGGGGGGACACCCTCCTTCCCCCCACCCCTCGTGTCCCATTATGCTAACTCTACATAAATCATTAGGCTATATATGGGAGTTTATCAAAACATGATTAAAACATTTTACAAGATTCTTCAGAAGCTTGCCTACAACTCCTTAAGGGAATGGTAATCACAGCAGCTCATTAATTCAGACAGCCAATCAACAGCTCTATATTTGACATAGCAGCAGAAATGCGATCAAAATCATTACAAATCATTTTTAGCACATGAATTCACAGGGTTATTTGAGTCATGAATATATATATATATATATATATATATATCAATAAGCTTCACATTAGACTTTTTATATCCTTGGAGCTGAAAACAACTACGTTTTATTAGTTCTTTTTGTCTAAGCCCATGCTTATGACAGATCTTTGGTTTTCTTTCTCCTTTCTATCCTCAAAATCACACATACTAGAAAATCATTTTGAAGCTGAATAAAACTAATATTTTCAGTTTTATACACTTCAGTAATCCTACTCATCTAGATTTAAAAGGGTGCATTTGGAATTCTGAGATTTTGTGCTGTCTATTAAAAGGTGGCTATCAGCAATACTCCCTTCGTAGAAACGCTGATGAAACAGTGTTTGACAGAAGTACTAAAAGTTAAAGGATCTGCTCAGGTTTGGTGCTAATAAACCTCCTGAATTATTTGACAAGAAAAGTATTTGGTGAACAATGAAATGTTAAATAGCATATGAAAAGACAGACCTACTCGCTGTGCTCAGGTGCAAGAGTATCATTGAGTAACTTTTGTACAGATCCAATAAAAGGTGTCAGAACCTGAAAGAATAAAGCTTTCTCCATGACCAATGTGATGACAAACTCTGTGCCACACACCTCAACAAGAAATTCAATATGTCCAGCTATAAAAAGGCACTGGGATAAACTTGAATGATTACAGTACTCCCCTGAAATTCACAGGGGTTCCATTCCAGGAAAACCCACAAATTAAAAAAAGACGCGAATGTGGTTTCGAGTCTGTAAAGAGCCACAAGAGGGCAGCTGAGGCGCCGGCGGGTGCAATAAATCATACCTGGTATGCTCCGGGGGGGGGGGGGGGGGGGAAGAAGAGGAGGAGGAATCAGCTGTGCAGAAGGCTGATTCACAGACTCATTCCCTGTATTTTCTGACCGGAAGAGGCAGTCAGAAAGTACTGCGAACGACTGAGTCCACGAACTGTGAATTCGCGGAGGAACACTGAATATGGAGCCATCAGGCTAATTTTTAGAAGTGCTAGGCTTTTTTCTATAATGCGCCTATGACAAAAAAAATTGCATCATATTAAATAAAGATAACCAGAGATCACCTTGAGAATAATGCTACACTTTTAATCAGAATAATAAGATAACCTTTTCAGGATGGCTTCGCTGGTCACCGAATGAGAGAAACATTTCAGGACTAAAAAGCACTTACATTCACAATTTTTTTTTTTTTAATACTCCATGCCATTCAGAAATAGATTAAGAGGCAACCTAGGTTTTATTTTAAATCCATACCATACTAAATTTACTTTTACGGAAAATTATGCCTACAGTTTGAAAGAAATGAGTAATTAAGTAAACTCTCACTTCTCACCAAATAACTCCTCTTCTAAAAGAAAAAAAAAAACAGGCAGCAGGATAATTGGGCAGTTTTTTCTCCAAGTGGGTCCTGCAGTATCCCCCTTGCCAGTCAGGTTATCAGGATATCCACAATGCATGAAAAAAGATTTGTATATAATGGAAGCAGTGCATGCAGATCAATTTCATGTACAATACATTCATTGTGGATATCCTGAAAACCTGACTGGCAAGGGAATACTCCAGGACTCACCTGGAAAATGCTATCATATGGGACACATGGAAGATTTCAATCTGAAAGGACTCCCCTCTATTTTGGGCCTATGATAACAGTCATAGAAATACGTTTCCAGCCAAAACAAACAAATGCCTTACTCAATATGGTTTCCCTAGCTAAAGGAGGAGGGAAACATTTCAGGGCTAAAAACCATTTAAATTCACAAAGTTTTAGATTTAAAAGTACCATTCTGTTTTAGGAGAAGCTCGTAAACCACCATTAAACAACACTCATCTAGAGCAATTCTCACTATATTTAAACTCACTATATTGTATCGTAAGTCGATCTATGACACCGTATTGTATTAAGATTTTTGCTATTCGCTGAATGTCCAGCCTTCTTAGAATGTAAACCGCCTAGAAGTCGCCTGACTATGGCGGTATAGAAAAATAAAGTTATTATTATTATTATTATTATTATTCAGAATAGGGTCTTGGAGTTATCATAATCCAATTTCTCCCCTTTAAGAGGGTAGTTCTTTTTTTTTTTTTTTGTAAATCTTTATTAATTTTAAAATATAAATAGTGCAATACAATGAATTTAAACATAAGTAAATCAAGAAACGCACTTTAAATATGCAAATAATTAAAAAAACACTCATTTTCTCCCCCCTTAACTAATAAAAGTAGATATACATTTCTAATTTCCATACAATAAATAAAATAGGAATAACAAACAATAGTACATTTCCCACCACCCTCCTTCCCACCCTGGATGTGTAAGGAGGTCAGATAAAAAGAAAAGGTACATGACATCTATTGTGACTCAATAAATGATGCCAATGGCTCCACACCATGTTAAATACTTTACTATAACCTAAAATTTCAACGTTCATTCTTTCATATTTATAACTAGAACACAGGTTTGCCCACCAGAAAGTATAATTAAGTCGATCATAACAGTTCTATAAAAAAGCATCCATTTTCAGGTGCCAAGAAGATGTCTATTCTATATAAGAACATAGGCATCAATTTTCCTTTATGGAATCCTAGCATAACAAGACACATATACATCTATATTTCAAGTGTGGCTACTTATACCAGCTATATAGCTGGTGTAAATGCTCACATCTAGATTGCTAAAAAAGGCAGTTGTGATGTTAAGGCAGAGCTTATAGTAATGGGACAGGGACAGGGACAGCGACAAAACCCGTGGGGATGGGATAGGGAAATTGAGTTCCTGTAGGGACGGAGAAAAAATTTGTCCCCATGTCATTCTCTAACCTACATCTCGGGGGCCTTCCTTACAGAATAACCCCCCCAAGTACTCTAATTTTCTGACATGCTTGAATGTACAACTTACCTTCTCACAGTAGTACTGATTTGAATCTTCTGTTAGGCTTCCTTTTAGGACGTTGTCATAGGTCTCTAAAAACTGTTTATCCACCCCATCCAGGGGCTGAGAGCCCAGGTTTTCCACTCCATTTGGTGAATGAGATGAGGCATTAGGCGAAGCTTGGGTCAGACAATTAAGACCCTGGGTTTGTTCTAGTGCATTCCTTTATAAAAAAAGAAATATAAGAAGGTAAAATCAAATATATATTAATACAACTAATAAAATAGCCACTAGCAAAGATGAGTATGATGTTAAGCTACCAAAAATAAAATAATGGAGTCTTTTTACTAAGGCGTGCTAGCCGATTTAGCACGCACTAAACGCTAATGCATCCATTATATTCTATGGACACGTTAGC
Organism: Geotrypetes seraphini; assembly: GCF_902459505.1. Taxonomy (NCBI): domain Eukaryota; kingdom Metazoa; phylum Chordata; class Amphibia; order Gymnophiona; family Dermophiidae; genus Geotrypetes; species Geotrypetes seraphini. The sequence continues at coordinate 375,723,881 of NC_047085.1, forward strand.
GTGTGCTAAATTGGCAATAGTGTGCCTTAGTAAAAGAGGGAGAATAGTATTATTTGAGGGAGGTAATGCCTGATGAACAGGCCTAAGGGATCCTCCACCATCTGTGAGCCTGTGAAAAGTTGAACTCTTATCTAAACTATTTGCCGCTTTCCTTTTAACTTAAAACTTTCTTTTCCCCTAAATATAGCAGCTGCCGTATGTCATTTGCTACAAGCATTATAAATAAATATAGAACCCATCCACTTTTAGTCATTCAAAATGTCACAAACTCCCATGTCATGTTTTGTCTGGGCATCCAAAAGACTGATGAGTAACTGCCTTGTAAAAGAAGTGCCAGAGAGTGAGAGATCACCACGATCGAGAAGAAAAGAACTGATGAGGTTACTGCTTGCTTCAGCACTGCTTTTAGGCTCACACGCCGGTACCATCACATGAGCTGCACAGAAATCAATCCACCCTCGTTTGGCAGCATCTACAATCACAATAGACCAGGGGTGGGCAACGAGGGCCGCAATCCAGTCGGGTTTTCAGGATTTCCCCAATGAATATGCGTGAGATCTATTTGCATGCACTGCCTCCACGGTATGCAAATGGATCTCATGCATATTCATTGGGGAACTCTTAAAAACCCAACTGGACTGCGGCCCTCGTTGCCCACCCCTGCAATAGACCATTAGTTCCTTCACCTGGCAGGTGACAACTCAAGGTACTAGAGCACAGGGTAGACAATATTAGTGTTTATGTTTATTAAAATCTTTATATACTGCTATAAAGCCCAAAAGGATCAAAGTGGTTTACAGTCTAATTTTTCAAATATATAAAGGAACTCCATTTTGAATAGGAAAGAAAAACAAAAAGAACACAGTTTCTAATACATAATAAAATTAAATACTATTAATACCAATTTAAAACATTTACTTCAAAAATATATAAATGCATATGCAGACTTCAGTCGCAATTCAGTCTCATCCTCTTGAAAAGGCCAATTGAAAAAAACAGGTCTTCAATTGTCTTTTGAAATTTTGAAACGATTCTTCCTTCCTCAATTCCACAGATATACTATTCCACAATATTGGGACTAAATAAAAAAAAAATGCACAATTTCTAGTTGAGGCAAGATGAGCCTTTGAAATATGGGGCATAGTTACTTTATTGCCATTCAAAGATCTTAATAAACGCCTATGCGCATAAAACAATACCAAGTTAGAAAGATATAACTACAAATGTGTTTAGAAAATGCAATGGTCTTAACTAGGGATATATGGCTGAGCACTGGATATCGGTTCAGTTAATCAGCACCATCAGTGCCACTGTGCTTATGCCAAACTAAAAGATCCTATGACCGCAAAAGGGTAGTGTGAATTTAATGCAGCAGTCTGATCTATTTCTCTTAAAGCAAAGGAGTTTTCAGGTCAGCTTCAAAAGGTCCCGTTTACTAAAGTGTGATAAACTACTCACATAACATAACATTATAGTTATAGACCGCGTTACCAAAAAGTTCTACGCGGTTTACAAAAGATTATAAATATTAAACATAATCGTATATTTGAATGAGTCAGCTAGTCAGGTATTTGGAGAAAAGATAGGAATTTAGCTGTTTTCTAAAATGTCTGTAAGAAACAGCTGTGAGCAACAATGATCGAAATTCTTTTTCATGAGAAGCTGCCTGAGATACTAAAGTAGTAAAAGCAAAGCTGTGAGCTCCTGTAGTCTCTCGAGACTACAACGGGAGCTCACGACAGCCATTTCCTTTGAGTGATATACACGGGACAGGAGCGTAGGAAGATCGCTCCTGCCCCAAAAGCCCGCTAGACCATCAGGTAAGGTCCAGGATGCCGGGGGGGGGGGGGGGGGGGGAAGGCGGGAAGGAGGCAGGGAAGGTCCAGAATGAAGCTTTATTGAAAAAAATAAAAAATCACGAATAACCGAATCTGCGGATACTGAAATCGCGGATTCGAAGGGAGAAATATACTTATAAATTGAGATCTGCTATCCATATGCACAGACTTATGAGCCTAAGGCCCTCATCTATCAAACTGCGATAGCCGTTTTTAGCGCGGGGAGCTGCGCTGAATGGCCCTCACTGCTCCCGACGCTCATAGGAACTCAATGAGCATCGGGAGCAATGCGGGCCATTCAGCGCAGTTTGACAGAAGAGGCCCCTAAGTTTTTAACCTAGTGCATAACATCAGTGCTAAGTTTTTAACCTCTTTTTCCAACTTCTTTGCATATTGGGCCCTAGCAAAAGAAAAAAAAAATTTACTCTTTCATTCTAAAGTTGTTTGATGCTCCATTAAATAAATAGAGAGGGAGAGAGAGAGAGAGAGAGAGAATACAAGAATGCACATAGAAAACTCACTTTGGAGATTCCTGTTCAGATGACCTGCAAACAAAACAAAATAAAGGTGAGTATTTAAATTAGCATTTATACCATAACCAATCCTAAATGAAATTCAATTTAGAGAAGAGTAGATTTTGCTAAAGAATATTTTAAATATACATATATTTTGAAGTAATGGTGGGGACATCAGAGGTTTTTAGAGTAAATTGAGACTTAGGACTGAACGGGCCACAATATCCATTTAATATCAGGGGTGTCAAAGTCCCTCCTCGAGGGCCACAATCCAGTCAGGTTTTCAGGATTTCCCCAATGACTACGCATGAGATCTATTAGCATAGAATGAAAGCAGTGCATGCAAATAGATCTCATGCATATTCATTGGGAAAATCCTGAAAACCTGACTGGATTGCAGCCCTCGAGGAGGGACTTTGACACCCCTGATCAAAGTCCAGACTCCTTTCTTAAAGCATCTCAATCACTTGCCCACTTCCACCTCTTTTATACCTTTTCCAGAGCATCCTATAGTTCCATGCAAATACAGTATTAAATCTTTCTTTTCAATTACTTATGGCCTGGATTCTCTAAACAGCACCAATTTTATAGACACTGGTAAGCGTCTAAGCTCAGTTAAATAAACCAAACAAACAAACTCTGTTAAAGCAACATTAACATTAAGGGACAGTTTATTGTGAAAATAAAAATTTAGAGCACATAGATTTAAAAGTAAGAAAAAAGTAAGCCTTTATGGCTTGCCTAATGAATTCTGAGGGTCTAACTTATTTTACAATAATGAAAGCAATTTAAAAGTACATTTCATTAAGAATATATTTCTTAACAAAATCAATGGTCTGGCTTCTCATTCTGTCATCAGAGCAAAAATCCCCAAAGCTCCCAGCTACAAAATTTCTCTCTCTTCTCAATTCCCCCCAAATTCAATATCCAGGGCAAACCCTCAGAAATGAGGATGAAGACAGTACAATATTTCCTTATTCAGATCATCCCCTAATATGTCGGCATGCATATAACTCAACCAGGAGGCATGTCAGAAACGGCTCTTGGCCAATTAAGTAGCATTTTGGTGCCTAACCACAGATAGCCAGCTATCTGCAACTGAATATTCACGGTTAGTGACTAAACAGCAATCTCACACAACATAGCTGGCTAGGCATGGATACTGAGCACCCAACCATTTAGGTTTAGCAGCTAAAACAAGCTGCAAAAATAGCAGGCCTATCTTTAGCCATTAAGCACTTAACTAGGTAGTGCTGAATATTAGCATAACCTGTCAAGTAGCCATGGCTAAAAATAAAACCAGATATTCGTCACAGGAAATGGCCCAGCACTGAATATAAAGGTTGAGCACTAGTGTCGGGCGGATAGGAGGGGGGACAAACATCTTATAGAGCAGGGATCTCAAAGTCCCTACTTGAGGGCCGCAATCCAGTCAGGTTTTCAGGATTTCCCCAATGAATATGCATTGAAAGCAGTGCATGCATATAGATCTCATGTATATTCATTGGGGAAAATCCTGAAAACCCGACTGGTTTGCAGCCCTCGAGGAGGGACTTTGACATTCCTTGCTCTAGACCAGGGATTTCAAAGTCCTTCCTTGAGGGCCGCAATCCAGTCAGGTTTTCAGGATTTCCCCAATGAATATGCATTGAAAGCAGTGCATGCACATAGATCTCATGCATATTCATTGGGAAATCAAGAAAACCCGACTGGATTGCGGCCCTCAAGGAGGGACTTTGAGACCCCTGTTATAGAGGAACTTAACAAGTAAAATGAATAATTACAATGGACAACAATTTTTCCAAAAGTTTTGCTTCCTTAAAACAAAACTGGTGATTGTGATAGACCCCCTTTCAAAATAAACAAATATAATTTCCCACTATCACATAAGAATTTTGAGAAACACGATGGTATATTTATTTATTTATGGTTTTATATACCACTTATAGCCTAAGTGGTTTACATTCAGGTACTGGATCATTTTCCCTATCTGTCCTGGTGGGCTCACACTCTACCTTTAATCGACTATAACATGTTTTAATGTACAAAGTTTCTGATGTTTTCCTCCTGATTTTCATTTGTTCTCAGATTCCAGTTGCATCTTGTTGCAGTGTTCCAACAATAGTCAGCCAGCATTGATGGACTCCAGTTGCCCTGATATCTTTTTTCCACAGTGGCAATGTCCTCGTGAATCCTTTCGCCATGCTCGTCGTTGACTGTACCAAGATTTGCGGGGAAGAAGTCCCAAGTGTGAATGTAGAAAGTGCATCTTTAGTGCCATGTTGCGCTTCATGGTCTTGTATGCTCTAAGAAGTTTGTCAACCAGTTGAATATAGTTTGGTGCTCTGTAACTGCCAGGAAAAATTCTCAATGACATCCTTGAATACTTTCCAGGTGAATTTTCTCTGGCCCGACTAATAGATCTTCAACATCTCTCGGTCATCGGATGACACGTGTCTGATCTGAGGACTGACAAAAATGCCTTCTTTAATCGTGGCGTCAGTTATTCTTGGAAAGATCTGTCTTGGATAAAGAAAACCTTTTGTCTCCCTTGTTCATCGCTTTTACAAAATTTTCACCAGCCCAATTTTATGTGGAAAAAGAGGCAAAAATATCTTTGTCTGGTCAACAAGTGGTTCATGTAATACATTTTTCTATCCTGGAACCAAATACTTACAGATTGGCCAGTTCTTTTGAAAGTAATGCAACTCCTTAGCATAGCTGTTCCATTCACAAATAAAACAACAGTATCTGTACTTAGTATATCCAAGCTGCATTCCAAGTAGCAAAGCTACTTCTTTAAGACCACCACAGAGGTTCCAGTTGTACTTTGTACACTGGATAGGCTTTAACAGCAGTTCCATGTTTTCATATGGTTTTATATATGCAGCCTTTTCAGGAAGCACCCATCAGGCCCATACACAAGCGTGCCCAGGCATGCCCAGACTGCATCATTTCCATGGACGTCATCGCCCTGAATGCACGCCTGGACATGCGTACATTATATCCAGCAAGGTATAGTGTGAGCAGTAGGCCTATATTAAGAATTAGGTTAAGAATTAATTGCATTAGCCTGAAAGTATAACAAGAAATTGCTAAAAAAATGTACTTTTTTGTTAAAATAGTACGTGATGCGTAATTTTAAATGTGATTTTTTTTTTGTGATCAGCAGCCCAAAATCTGTAAGATACAACGAAAGTGTTGATGAAGCAAAAACTTTGTTGTACAGTGTTACTGGATTGTTGGTTTAACACTGCCTCAAAAACGAATGTGACTGTTGGGCAGACTGGATGGACCGTCATTTTACTATAGTGTGCCAGCTAGAGCCAGCTGAATATAACCTTTAAATCTCTGAGACTTCAATATATTCACAAAGAGATAAAACTCTTTCAGTGAAGCATTTAGCCACAGCTGCAACAACAAATATAGAGGAAAAGTTTCAAGCACTGGATACTTCGGCTAGATTCACTAACCTTTACTTCTGTGGCCGATTCCAACAGGCCCAACCAATTCACAACATCCAAAAATTCTAATGAGGGCGATCGGAGGAACGCCCCCCCTCTGCCCGCACGAATCGCTAGTGTGTGATCCTGACGCATGCGCAGATCATCTGCTTTCCCTGCAGATGGTCTGCGCATGCTTTTTTGTGTACCTTTTTTTTTTCTCTCGGGCTCCGACTCTCCTGCTCTCAAGCCGCCCTTGAAACCCTGCCTCTCTTCTCAAATCACAGCACCGGCAGAGCTGACTTTTTTATTTTACTGCTGTAGCCCAGCGACCCTGTATACCCGCTGTAAACCCGCGAGTTAAAACCATAGGCTCGCAGTGCGGCAGGCAGGAGAGATTCCGGGTGGCGACTGGGGGGAGAGAGGCTAGCAGGCAGTAAGATTTCATGCAGCAATTGGGGGAGAGAGGGCTGCAGGCAGGAGAGATTCAGGCAGGCAATTGGGGGAGAGAGGAGGGCGGCAGGCATGAGAGATTTGGGCAGCAATTGGGGGGAGAAGAGGGTGGCAGGCATGAGAGATTCAGGCAGAAATTTGGGGGAGAGGAGGGCGGCAGGCATGAGAGATTCGGGCGGCGATTAGGGAGAGAGCAGTGCGGCAGGCAGGAGAGATTCGGGCAGCAATTAGGGGGAGAGGAGGGCGGCAGGCAGGAGAGATTCAGGCAGACATTTAGGGGACACACAGGGCAGTAGGCAGGGAGATTCGGGGCAGCAGAGAGCAGGGCGGCAATGGAGCAAGGAAGACGGAAAGGATGTTTGTGACTGGTCCCCAGCAGTCCCTTCTTGGGTTGGTCGGACAGCCGAGTCGGAATGCGAAATTGGTTTTGTGAATTGGGTCCCTGCCTACTTTGCATGCCGTCCCCCCATTTGCATGCACGGATTGCAGGAGAGGTTAGTGAATCAGGCCATAGGGAAATCGGGGTTCGCAAACCGATCTGTACACAATTGGTTTGTTTAGTGAATCTAGCCCTTAATCCTTTTATCCTGGAGAGAAAGTTTCTAAGAAGTGGGAACGAGACGTACACTGCAGCTTTGATGTTTCACTAAACAACTTCTTTGAGTCATCCTACAGATGTTAAAATAAATCTCTAGAATATGCTTTTTTACTCTCTCTTTGAAAACTTTGTCCCTCGTGATTTTATCAGGGAAAGAGTGGCAAGCTGCCCAGGGTACAAACACCTCTGTAAGCATAAAAATATCTGAAGTATGGGTTGTCAGCAGATTTATTTATCATATTTACATCTTGCATTTTCTATATAATCTAAGCTGGTTACAAAAATAAAACCATATATTACAATGTAAAACATGACAGCAAATCAATACAATAATTATACAATGTAATATAATCAGTTTACAATATAATCAATTAATGTAAGATCATCAGAAAAAAGCTTGCCTGAACAAATAGGTCTTTAATTGTGACCTAAAGGAATAGAAAGATGAAATTTGCTAGAGGAGGACTGTTCCACATGTAGATCGAGCAATAAAAATAATCATGCTTACCTAGTTTCAAGTTTAATTAACATTTGATTAAATCGCATTATCAGGAATTCAAGCGAATGTACAATTTAAAATAAGAGAAAGACAAATAATGTATTTAGGGAACAAAAAAACATGAATACAAACAATGCGTAAACAGTGACAAAAAATGAAAAGGGAGGAACTACAATATGTATAGGAAAGGAGAACATTAAAGGAAACACCACCAGGCTAAGACTAACTGTACAGAGTAGTCAATGTTTTTATGAATCAAATACATCCTTGAACAGAAAACATTTTATTTTTCCTTTGAATCTGTGCAGCTGAGATGAAGGAAGGGAATAAAGACCAGGGATAAGAGTAGAGGGAGGTGAAAGGAGAGAGGAGTAGATAGAGAATGACACAGGTGCTGAAGGAACTTAGGGAAGTTCTGGTAGCTCCGCTGACTGACCTTTTCAACGAGTCTCTGGAGTCAGGAGTGGTATCGGAGGACTAGCGAAGGGCAGACGTGGTCCCTCTCCACAAAAGTGGAAGTAAGGAAGAAGTAGGGAATTACAGAAGTCTGACTTCTGTGGTAAGCAAATTAATGGAAACACTTTTAAAACAGAGAATGGTCAAGTTTCTGGAATTCCTGTGGATTACAGGACTGGAGGCAACATGGATTCACTAGAGGTAGGTCTTGGTCAGACAAATCTGATCAATTTCTTTAACTGGGTGACCAGAGAATTGGATAGAGGATGTGCGCTAGATGTGGTGTATTTAGATTTTAGCAAAGCCTTTGACAGTGTTCCACACAGACGTCTAATAAATAATACTGAGTGCCCTCGGGATGGGTCTCCAAAGTGACGGGCTGGCTCAAGAACTGGTTGAGTGGAAAGCGACAGAGAGTAGTGATCAATGGGGATCGCTCTGAGGAAAGGTATGTTACCAGTGGTGTGCCTCAAGGTTCTGTTCTTGTGCCTGTTCTTTTAACATTTTATAAACGATATTGCTGAAGGGTTGTCGGGTAAGATTTGCCTCTTTGCAGATGATACCAAAATCTGCAATAGAGTAAACACGCTGGATGGTGTGAATAACATGAAGAAAGACCTGGCGAAGCTGAAGAATGGTCTGAAATTTGGCAGCTAAAATTTAATGCTAAGAAATGCAAAGGTCATGCATTTGGGCTGCAAAAACCCGAGGGAACGGTACAGATTAGGGAGTGAAGAGCTTATATGCACAACAGAAGAGCGGGACTTGGGTGTGATTGTAGTGATGATCTTAATGTGGCCAAACAGGTTGAAAAGATGATGGTGAAAGCTAGAAGAATGCTAGGTTGCATAGGGAGAGGTATGGCTAGCAAGAAAAAGGAGGTACTGATACCCTTGTGTAAGACTTTGGTGAGACCTCATTTAGAATATTGTGTACAATTCTGGAGGCCGCACCTTCAAAAAGATATAAAAAGGATGGACTCAGTCCAGAGGAAGGCTACTAAAATGGTATGTGGTCTTCATCATAAGGCTTAAAGGGACAGACTTAAAGATCTCAATCTGTATACTTTGGAGGAAAGGTGGGAGAGGGGAGATATGATAGAGACGTTAAATACCTACGTAATGTAAATGCACATGAGTAAGTCTCTTAATTTGAAAGGAAACTCTGCAATGAGAGGGCATAGGATGAAGTTAAGATGTGATAGGCTCCAGAGTAATCTAAGGAAATATTTTTTTTACAGAAAGGGTAGTAGATGTATGGAACAGTCTCCAGAAGAAGTGGTGGAAACAGAGACTGTCTGAATTCAAAAGGGCCTGGGATAGGCATGTGGGATCTCTCAGAGAGAGAAGGAGATAATGGTTACTATTTGGCCTTTACCTGCCATCATGTTTCTATGACAGAATTTATCACCATTCCCATCCCCATGGATAACTGTGGGAAACTACTACTACTATTAATTATTTCTATAGCACTACTATCCCCATGTCGTTCTTTAAGGAGAGAGGGAAGAATCAGAGTATGAACGGGCATACCACTGACCCTCTAGCCTTGCATTGAAGAATGCTGGTGTAATAGGACTGAGGTTGAGATAGACACTACAGAATGACACAGGATGGTTTCCAATGGTTATTGCAGGGACTGGAACAGTGATGAATTCTGTCACCATGTCATTCTCTTCTGGATAGCAACAGGGGAAGTGGGGCAGGCGCAGTTGCATCCGCCTGCCCCAGATGCTTAATTACCTAGCTATGGATTTTAAGGTTCCTCGATTCTGAAGGACACTACCAAAACAACAACAAAAAAGGGGTGAAGATGACCAATAAATAGAGTGCTTTATTCTTCACTATAAAGACTCGACACACACGTGTATCAGCCCTATGGCCTATATCAGGAGTCTCTATTGTATGAAGAGCATCAAAATTAAACAGAATCATCTGGGTGTCATGAATGAATGTCTCTATTATTTTCTATACAATCTGTAAAGCAGAGTAACTTAGTTCTTTATGTACACCTATGTGGCATAAATACACAAGACTCTTTCAATTGAAAGGAAACGCTAGTGAGAAGGCATGGATGAAATTAAGAGGCAATAGGCTCAGGAATAATTTAAGGAAATTCTTTTTTACAGAAAGGGTGGTAAATATGTGGAATAGTCTCCCGGTAGAGGTGATGGAGATAAAGGCTGTGTCTAAATTCAAGAAAGCAAGGGATAGACACACAGGATTTCTTAGGGAGAGGAGGAGATAATAGATGCTGTGGATGGGCCATTCGGCCTTTATCTGCCATCATGTTTCTATGTTTCTAGTTACCACATGAATAATGTCCATGAACAGCTTTTAGTTCCGATATCAAGGTTCTATCAAATGCTGAAGGTACTTTCTGTTCTTCTTATATACAATCATCAATTCCTTATCAGAAAAAGGGTCTAAATACCAGATGCCAATGCTTTCTTAAAATTTTGATAATATATGATAAATGACTGAATTCCAAAGTGCAAACAATTTTATTCTCTGCCTTTTTGTCTGATTTCATAAAAAGTTCTTTCCTACCCTTTTGTTCAACTCTTTTGTTACAGTCCTGTAACAATGACTGTAAGGCAAATTTCTTTTTAGAGCCCTGCTCTGACAACTATCATAATGTAATAATCTGTTAACATCTGTTGGTTTTCAGCAAATATCTGTAATCAATTTGCCATTATTATTGATAATTAAAATATCAAGAAATGCAGGTGATGGTCAGAGAGGGGAACAGAAGTGGAGAGATTAGCAATTGAGCAGTTGGAGGAGAGGACAAGTTCAAGGCAGTGGACTTTCTGGTATGTAGGGGTGGTGAAGCACAGCTGAAGGTTGAATGAGGATATGAGAGCTATGAACCTAGCAGTGTAAGAGTTAGAGGAATCGTTGGCACGGATGTTGAAGTCACCACAAATGAAGGAAGGGGATGAAGTTTCAAGAAAGAAGGAAAGCCAGGTGTCAAGGTCTGTGAGAGAAAAGAAAGAGGGACTTGTCAGGGGGTTGAAAAATGACCGCTATTTCTGAGAGGTAGAGGAGTGAATAGATGGATGGTGTGGACTTCCGAAGGAGAAGTAGTGAGACTGAGGTGGAAGAAGGGTTTGAAATGTGCAATGAAGGTGAGAGTAGAAGCCCAGCACCACCTCCATGATCAACTGGGCGAGGCATATGGGAGAGAAGGTAACTTCCATGACATAGGGCAGCCTTAGAAACAAAGTCAGGTTTCGTTTAGTGCAAATAGATGGAGAGATGAAAGAGGTCATGGACAAAAGCAAGCTTGTTGTAGACAGAGCGTCCACAGGGCACTTGAGAAATGGAGAGAAGAAAGGAAGAAGAGAGGAATAGAGATGAGATTGGAGATACTGTGGTGGGACCTACATGAGTAGGGTGGGACTTAGGAGGACCAGGATTGGGATTGATATCCCCAGCAGAGAGCAAAAGGAGGAAACAGGCGAGTGTAGAAGAAGCAGGGGGGGGAGGCAAGGCGCTGCACCATGGACAAGACACACGGAGAGAATAGGAATGATTGAATGAGAGGAAGAAAACATTGAAGCTTTAGGGCTATGAAGATGATAGAATACAAAATGGAGGGTGAGGTGATAAATTCAAAGAGTGAATGATTTGAGGTGTATACCATCCAGTCCAGGCGATTTGCTACTATTTAATGTGCCAATTTGGCTCAGTACATCTTTGAGGTTCATCGAGATTTCTTTCAGCTTCTCTACATCATCACCTTTGAAAACCATTTCTGATACAAGTAGATCTCTTACATCTTATTCAGTAAAGACTAAAGCATTTCATTCAGTCACTTCACTATAGCCTCTCTTCCTTCCTGAGTGCCTATTTTGCCCCTTGATGATCTAATGGTCTCACAGATTCCCTCACAGGCTTTCTGCTTCTGATTTACCTAGAAAGTTACTATCAGATTTTATTTCTGTGGCAAGTTTCTCATCATATTCTCTTAGTTGTTTGTTTGTTTGTTTTTAAATCAATGCTTTGCATCTGACTTGCCAGTCTTACTCAGCAATGAAGACTTTTACAGTGAGACTCTGGGGTTCTTTTGCTATAATGTGTTAAGTTTTTTGCATCTACTGCACTTTAAGAAAAAAATTAATTTGGAATAGTGAAATGGTTGTGCAGTAACTGCTGAGAGCATGCCCAGCATGTCCTTTGAAGTTACCCAATCAATAAGTTCTTTACTGCACATTATGACTATTCGTACTTCAGAAGGTAGTTGCACAAATGACGGTTCTTGCAGCAAGTACATGTGCTAACTTCAATGTAATTACAAGACAATTCTCTATCCACAGCCTACCAAGTTCCAACCCCTAACACTGCATGCAGTTAACAAGCCATTTAGTGCATACCGTCATGTCAGCTCAAGGCAATTTGAGAAGTCACAGAAGCGGCACTATGTACTTGTCATTTTCAAAATGGTTCAGAAATACTTCACATAATAAAAGTGAAGAAATTGCTTTTGAAGAAGAAAAATGGATACCAAGTCACTTAGCTAAGAAAGACTTATGAAAGTGGACTATTTTACTATAAGTGCAAATTGCTGAAGTTTACCGCCATCTAATCTATTTTTCTTCTGCTTATTAAACTCATATTTATCCTAATTCTTCACCAAGAGGAGAAATGTATGCATATTTTTTAAAAAATTATTTAATTTCTTTTGAGAGGGTAAGAAAAGAGTTTCTTTTGGGAACAGCAAAAGGACAAGATCGGGAATTATAAGAAAAAGAATGAATAAAAAACTACAGTATAATGTTAAGAAAATTTGTCAGGCCAACTTAAACAGAACCAAAATTTATCACTCTGCCTGTAATTAGCACAACTTCAACACAGCATCACATTTTTCTGTCTTCCTGTATCTTGCACTTTTACCCTGTAACTCCTCTGGTAATGTCCAGCATACATCTTTTGTAATCCGCCTAGAATTGCAAGGTTAGGCGGAATATAAATCACTAACGTAATGTAATGTAAATATAGGCAGAAACTCAAGAGACAGCTCTCTGTTTAATTATGGGATGTAAAGCTGGATCTGGATCAGCAATGATTAGGGAGAATTTATGCCATTTAAATTTTTATATTATTATTCTATTTAATTTGTAACTGCTTCGATGTTACCTGTGGGAGGCAGGAAATTAAATCAATAAATCAAATTTTAAGGCAACAGACAGATAAAACCAAAAAGAACAAGGGGAAGAAAACACCAGACACAAATGTTAGAAAAAGCAGTTTAATCATTCTCATGCATTTAGAAGTTTGGCTCACTGCTGTCCCAAATCATTCTGTGTAGCAGTGACTGCTTTCTAATCTACCACATGCTCAGAAGGGCTTACAGCATGATGTGTTGAGGCTTCCTGTGGTTAAAAAAACAATGTTTGCGCACAACCATGCACTAAAAAACGTATCTGGAGGGAGGTAGAGAATAGGTGAGACAGCATGAATTAGCGCAGTTACATTACTGCTGATTAGCATGTAAGCCCTTATGACCTTTGAACTAGGTGGCATAAGAGCCCTCATGCCAATTTTTGGTTAATGGCTGGGTGCTAATGGCAACATTAGCACAAGGCATTAATTGAAAAAAAAAAAAGGAAATCAGCCATTTTCCTGCTGTGATAAGAATGACCTTAGTGCATGGGAAAACCAGTATAAATAATAATAATAATTTATTCTTGTATACCGCCATGCCGGGAAAGTTCAAGGCGGTTCACAAAAAGCGCTAATACATAAAATGCAAATAAAAAATACAACAGATAAAAATGCATCAGGTTAAAATAAGAAAAAACTTATTAAAGTTAAAACAGGATGCATAAAGATACCAACCAATCAAATAGTTGTGTCTAATAATTTTCTGAAATCTAAATAGGAAGAAGCCTCTAACATAATTTTTCCAAGCCATACATTCAATTTAGCAGCCTCTCAAAGAACTTCTTGTAACAACAAGATTTTATAGGTCACTTTTTACCTCAATAAAAGGACCCTCAGTGTACTAATGAAGTGGGCATTTCATAACAATACTAGACCCTGATCCAACCTAAAGACAGCATTGTCCAAGGGCTCAGTGTTTGTAAAAGGGGTATGCAGAGGAACATTCTGATCGATATGCAAAACTATTTAACTATGTAGGAACAGATCCTGGCAAATTAAAAACACTTAAAATCTAACTGCAGATATTCAGTGGGAGATAACCAGTTATATCCCACTGAATATCTGAGGTTACGGACTAACATAGGGGTGGGCAACTCTGGTCCTCGAGGGCCTGAATCCATTGAAAGCAGTGCATGCAAATAGATCTCATGCATATTCATTGGGGAAATCCTGAAAACCCAACTGGATTCCGGCCCTCGTGGACCGGAGTTGCCTACCCCTGGGCTAACAGTTAACTGGCTATGATTAGCAATTAAAGGCTACATAAATAGCAGGTTTGTCTTTAACCACTAAGCACTTAACTGGTTAATACTGAATATTGACTTAACCTGTTAAGTTACCACGGTCAAAAACAGTGGCATAGTGAGGGTAGGAGGCATCCGGGGCACTGGTGCCCCACACCCCGCACCCACTGCATACCACTCACCACAATCGTGCCCTCACTTTCCATTCCCATACCTCTTTAAATCTTCGCTAGCATGAGCAGCTTCTCAGCCCTGCTGCTGGCATCAGCGTTTGCTTTCCCTCTGATGTCACTTCCTGGCCCCACAACCCGGAAGGGAGCTACAGGCACAAGCAGCAGGCCAGAGTAGTTGCTCGCGCTGGCAAAGATTTAAAGAGGTATGGGGGAGGCAGGGAAGGGAGGGCATGAGTGTGGCATGGGGGCGGAGAGGTGCCGGCGCCCCCACTAAGATGGCACCTGACGCTGTCTGCTGCCCTGCTCCCACCTTACTATGCCACTGGTCAAAAATGAAACCTGATGCAGAGCCAAGATTATTATTATTATTAGGTTCTTATATCCCCCATACCCAAAGAGTTCTAGGCGGTTCACATCCGTTACATTAGGATCCGGTCTGAACACGGATTTACAAAAAAATTTTTTGTCGGAATTGCAGGTAGCGCGGAAGGAGGCAAAGTAGTTTTAGCACAGGTTTATCATAGTTGGGTTAGAAGATAAAATGGAGGGAGTGGGAAACCAGAAGAGGGGGGGGAGAGGGAGGTGGGGGTGTGGGGGGGTTGGAGTGTATGCGGGGAGTAAGGACTAAGGGTCTTGTTCGCGGAAGAGGTGTGTTTTGAGAAGTTTTCTGAAGTCTAGGTAGGTCGGGGCCTCTAGCATCATTTGGGCTAGCCAAGGGTTCAGCTTGGCCGCCTGGAAGGCGAAGGTTTTGTCGATGAATCTTTTGAGCTGGCATGATTTTATGGAGGGGAAGGTAAACAACTGGATTCTGCGGGATTTCTTGTTGGTGCAATACATATTGAAATGTGGGGAGAGGTATTTTGGTGAGAGACCAAATACTGTCTTGTAACAGATGCAGGCGAACTTGAAGAGGACTCGGGATTCGAAGGGTAGCCAGTGCAGTTGGTGGTAGAAGGGGGTGATGTGTTCCCATTTGTTCAGGCCGAAAATGAGGCGGACAGCTGTGTTTTGAATCAGTTGACATACTGGAGAGCTGCTGCTTCTTAGACATAAAAATATTTTCTTTTCCCACTGCCTGTTTCTTTTCCTAGCCTAAAGGAAGAGAAAGCCTGTTACTTCTTCTCTGCATCAGACTAATATAATTTGCAGTCCCCATCGCTACTTTGGTTGTATCCTCGGTCAGGTTGGGGGAAGACCCTGAATAGGACAACAAAGTTTTGTTGGGTCCTAGTAGGCTTTTTCACCACCTCTTGCTCTAGGAATGTTATAGGAGCGCTGGAGAGATCTGGAAGAGAGCCTGGATTACCGTGGCTGATGCCCAAGTCTAACTTGGAAGCATCATTTGGAGGTGATCTGCAGTCAACACCTCATGGTGGTGAGCATGAGGAAAGGAAAGAATACAGCTTTGGTTGGGTCTGAAGCCTCTGGCAATTAGGCTGTAATGCTTTTCCTCAAGCCATTGGTGAAACTGACAACAGTGACTATGGAGGCACTCTGTAATGCTATGGAGAACCTATACTTGGTATGTTCTTATAGTATTACTGTATCTTTAAACACCTCCATTAAGCTATAGAATTGAGATTCTAACTCAACCATTTTCTTCCAGATTTGTAAGTTGAAAAAAATAAAGAATATAACTACTCAACAGGCTAGAGATAAATCTTTGATACTGAAGAAGATAGAGAACTTGGAAAATTAGAACAAGAAAAGTCTAAATTCTGGTGTCCCAAAAACTCTTAATAATCTTAGATCGATTTTGAAGATTCCAGCATCTAGTATCCCCCCGGTTCAGAAATTGTATCTAGCAAGGATCATAGAAACTAAAGAGGAAAAAAAACATACATACATATATGGTAACATAGTAGATTATGGTAGCTAAAGACCCGAATGGCCCATCCGGTCTGTCCAACCTTACCTCTCTTTAAATTACTGATTCAATTTAAATTTTCCTTCTTCTTAACTATTTCTGGGCCAGAACCCATAAGCTCTACCCGGTATTATGCTTAGATTCCATCTAACTGAAGTCTCCGTCAAAGCTCACTCCAGCCCATCTAAACCATTCCCAGCTGTTGAAGCCCTCCCCAGCTCATCCACAATCAAATGGCCATATACAGTGCAAGTCTGCCTCCAACACTCGCTTAGTTCTTCAATATATAACCATTACTATCTTTTTTTTTTTTTTTAACATTTAAAAAAACAAACCTTTATGATTTTTTTTCAATAGTAATTTTATATTTTTGAACACCTAGTTTGTGCAATGATTATAATTTAAAGCACATTAATACATTTATTTTGAGTTTTGAAAACATTTGGAGGTTGGTTGGTTTGATACCAGTATATTATTTTTCTCCTATTACATTGGTTTACCTTATTTATTATTATTATTTTCTCTTTTAGGAAAAGGGCTTGCAAGTAAATGCAAGAACTTTACACAAAAGGGGGAGGGACAACACTAGTTTGGAGGGTAAAACTGATTGATCATTTGAGCAGCAGGCGTAGGTAAAGTACTAAAAGAGAGAGAGAGCATGTATGCCCATCCAAGAACGAGAGAATGGCTCTGTGTGCATGCATGCACAAAAAATGATAGTGTGAATCTTTGTTTTTGATGTGCATCCATATTTGTGTCTCTCTGAAAAGGACTGTCTCAAACAGTATAATCTCGTTATAACAGACTCGCTTATAATGGAACCTCGCCTATAGTGCACAAAGTCTGCTGGTCCCGGCTGAGCGCCATTATAAACATACAGAAAAACATCGGATATAGCGGACTTGCATATAACGGACTTTCGGATATAATGGACAACTATTTTGGTCCCCAGAACCGCTTTTAGCTGGAGTTTTATTCGACTATAACTGACATGCAGGCTCCGCCTACAAGTCACGTGGCGTGCAGGTGATATAGTATCAAAATGTAGCCCAGAAAAAAAATGACAGAGTATTTTTCTTTCTAGTACAGTGTTCTGGTTTGCAATCATTTTGTGCCATACCAGTGTTTTGCTGAGTTTTGTTATTGATGTTGATATGCTTGTGCAGTGACTGTTGTTCATCGATTTACATTGTTTCAAGTTGCCCTAAATAAAGTTTTTAAAAAATGCAACTCTTGATATAATGGACCATTTTTCCAGGTCTCTTGAAGTCCGTTATAATGAAATTATACTGTATAGCAAGGGTGTCCAACCTGCGGCCCAGTGAAGTATTTTGTGTGGCCCCGGTCGAGGATGATGCAGGATTTTCCTCTGCTGCCCCAAGGTGTTTACTGTCTTGCTGGCTCCCTCCTCTGTCTTGCTGCAGAGTTTGAACGTTTGTGCAGCCCCAGAAACATTTTTTTACGACCAATGCGGCTCAGTGAAGCCAAAAGGTTGGACACCCCTGCTGTATAGTGTTTCCTTTGAAAATCTGGCCAGGAATAGGGAAGTCCACTGGCACAAATGTAGCTACCTACCCCCCTCTTACCTAGGGGGTGGGGAGCAGTAACAGAAATAAATGGGTTCCTTCTGTAGAAACTTACAAAATGTACATTTTTTAAGGATCCAATATAATTGTGATAGCTTGAGCAAACTCAGCCAGATCATGGCTTAAAAGTGAAAAAAAAAAATCTGAGGTGTTGAAAATGAAAAACATACTAAAGCAGTTCTTCTCACAGGCTGTTAGCTCAGGAGTACACCAGCAAACAAAATAGGTTTGGATTCTATAAGTAGGGTTACCAGATTTCTTCAAGAAAAAAGTGAGGACATGTGGTCCTGCCCCGCCCCTAAACAAATCTCTTCTCTTCTCCTTGCCGAGTCCGGGTAGTGTCTGAAGGATCTCCAAGCATGCTTGGATGGGACGCGATGATGTCACGCACATTCTTGCAACATCATTGCATCGCATCCGCACATGCTCTGAGGCTCTCCAGATGCGGTCCTGAGCTCACAGCCTTCCAAAACCCAGACAAACTGCCAGGTTTTGAAAATCCGTCCAGACACTGGACAGTCCTCTAAAAAGAGGACATTTCTAGGTTTTCCCAGACATCTGGTAACACTATCTACTGGGCCAAAGAAAAATCACAGTGTGCACAGAGCATACAAGATAAAAGCTGCTTCTACCTCATGGCTACTCCTTTGATCCTTCAGACCAATATTCTGTAGCGCTATTCTAGAGATCTACTACTTCCTGCTCTGGGCCTCTGTCTTTCCCAAGTCCAGACTGTACCATACCTTCCTGACTGAGTTTCTCAGGTCTAGGCCTCTTATGTAAGCCCTGAGAGGGAGTATGCTTAAGAGACACCAGTTATCTTCCAAAACATTCCATTATAAATGTGTTAATCTGGCCTTGCTCACATGCTGTGGAGATATTTGATACTATGAATCCCATATATTTAATCATAGCTTGTACTACTGTAGGGGTGTTTCCTTATTTGCACTTGAAGGTTAGGCCTCTCTGACATCATCAAGCCTGAACCATTACTTGCAAGAAATCATTCCAGCCTGAACCTGCAAGAGGAGAAAGAAGAAAACATCTTTGCTGTTTCTGCCTGATGCCTTCTGGGTATGTACTAGAACTGTATTCTAGTCAAGGACATCCAGCTATGCCCATGTGAATCTTGGGGGAGGAATTGCTCCTGTACTTCTTATCTAAGGAAGGCGCCTCTGTCTCCCAGATAGTACAAGACTTTACACAGAAAGCTATTCATCTAAGTTCTGTTTCTGGATTGGTCCGGAGAAGTCAACTGACGAGATCCAAGTGAAAAGGTGCTAATTATAATTTAGTCTGTGTTAGGATGTGGGTGAACTCACATCTCATCACAGGTGTTCTCCATGCACATCTTTTATAATAATTAAGACCTGAACAGTTACCTCGTGTGTCTCTCTGCCTGAGAGAAAGTGAATCGGACCTTAAACAGATCTGGTTTCCATCACATCAAGGAAACCTTTGCTGCCAACCTAAATTACAGCTGTGCCAGTGGCTGATGAACTCTTGTTCCTGTAACAGAAGGATTTCTATATCTGTTAAGCTGAGGAGAGACGTCTTCCATTTCACCTGATTCTGTGCTAAGGCCTAATTGAATGGTGAGAATACAGAATTCTATTATCTTATCAGCTGGGGTTAGATAAAGTATCCTATTGTGATATAGGATAAGGCTTGTAAAGCTACTCTTGGTGATAACTGTAATAGATTGCTGCTATTCAGGAATTGTTATTATAAGGAATTGTTTAGTGTGTGTAAGGATTAGTTTTACTTATTTATCTAGCAAGTGTGTTGCGATAATTATGTACTGAGTTTCATATATGTAATTGGATATTTTGTGAACAATAATTAGTTATTGCTGCTGGCTTGTGAATTATACTTTTCTATTTTCATAATAAAGGTATTTCTCATTAGCCTGGGTCTGGTCGTGTAAGTAGGCTAAGCAAACTGAACCTGGATGAGATATTATGGTCTTCCCTAGAAACTAACAGGCATGTATTTGTTTATGTAACTGATTAGTGGACTATAAATCTTTCTACACTATTTAAAAGGGTATTTAAAAAAATCTTCATTATTTACTTAATTTCCAAAAATTGTAACACAGGAGTCATGCAATGTTTATAACTGTAAAACCTTAAAAACTTCCATATTCTTCAATTACCTTCAACAGCACAAAACAGTTTGCTATACACATACATATAATATATAAAATAAGCTAAGCTTACATCTACAAAACTATTTATCAAGCAAACGAAACTATATGGGTCTGCCCATATCCTTCCAATCGGTATCTACACTCTGAACTGAGAACATTTTGGCTAAAAAAAAAAAAAATGATAGATCAGCTTAGCAGATTCTCTTTGATGCGATCTTAAATCTTGAAATTAGTAATACCTATTTTCCTTACAATTTAATCATGTTACACTAATGAAAGCATTCCAAGTACATTTGAATTAGCCACAGCCAATTCTAATGCACTTCTTTCTTCAACAATCCTATCCCTTGTTAAAGTGGCAACACAACAATGATTTTATTCTATTCAAGTACAAGAAAAATGATAAATCAGAGATGAAGCAGTTCCCTGGGGGAACAGCAGGCATCTTGACACATGCCCTGATCTTTTCATAAGCATGCTGTACCAAATGTACAAAGAGATGTCTTTTCTTTTTCAACAGCTCTGTCTGCTTTTCTATTCTCTTGCATTTTGTTGTAAAGTTGCAAAGGCTTTTGCTTTAAAAATTCATGATGGTTTAAACCACTTTGATGTGCTGCATGCTGCTTGGAAATATACTTGGAATGCCTGTACTCTATGGAAACAGTTTTGTTTTTTATAACCCTACCAGATATTCTACTAAGCCATAGCTTCACAATGTGGGAAAGGAAAAGAAAGGATTGGACTTTGGATTTAACTCGTGCCTTTTTCAGTTGTAACTCAAAGTGAAATACATTCAAATGCAGTACGTATATTTTTTTACCCAGAGAACTTACAAATCTAGGCTTGTAGATGAAGCAATGGAGGATAAAGTGACTCACCCAAGATTACAAGGATTACAGTGGGAATTGAATCCTGGATTCCCTGGTTCTCAGCCCACGGCGCTAACTAATAGACTATGGGCTAGATTCACTATGTCCACGTATCCGATCTGTGAGCAATCCGATCCGTGGGTGGGGGCTGATTCATGAAGTGTCCTCATGCAAATGAGGACGCTCAGAATCACGCCCCCAACTGACTACATGGATTGCTGAATAGCGATCCTGACGCATGTGTAGATCATCTGTAGATGGTCTGCACATGCTTACAGAGCAGCAACCTTTTTTAACTTTACTTTTTTTTTTTTACACTTTTGACTATAGCGAGCCCATGTTTTTAACCCGCTTTAAACCCGCGTGTTAAAACCATGGGCTCACACTGCGGGGGAAGGCCAGGAGAGTCGGGCAGAAGAAGGGCGGCGATCAGGACAGAGAGCAGGAGAGTTGGGGTAGAAGCAGGACAGCGATCGGGGAAGAGAGCAGGAGAGTCGGGAGCAAAGAGAGAGAGCTGGAAAGTCGAGGCAGAGAGAGAAGGACAGTTGGGGCTGAAGCAGGGCGGCGATCGTGGCAGAGAGAAGGAGAGTGAGGGGCAGAGAGAGAGCTGGAAAAGTCGAGGCAGAGACAGCAGGCAGAGAGACCAGAGAGAGCAGAGAGAGAGAGAGCTGGAAAGTCGAGGCAGAGAGAGAAGGACAGTTGGGGCAGAAGCAGGGCGGCGATCAGGGAAGAGAGCAGGAGAGTCGGAGCAGAAGCAGGGCAGCGATCGGGGCAGAGAGCAGGAGAGTCGGAGGCAAAGAGAGAGCTGGAAAGTCAAGGCAGAGAGAGCAGGAGATTTGGGGCTGAAGCAGGGTGGCGATCGGGGCACACAGCAGGAAAGTCGGGGCAGGAGATGCAGTCAGAAACGACATGAACGACTGGTCCTCAGAAGTCGTTTGTTTCTTGATTGGCCAGCCCACTCAGTCTTCCAGTTTTTGGCTAGTGAATCGCTGCCTGCCTACTCTACATGCCGTTTCCCCTCATTGCATGCGCGGATCGGATCAGATTGGAGGATGATCGCCATGAGGTTAGTGAATTGGGTCGAAGAGAAATCGGGTCGCTAAGTGGTCGCAAAGTGGTCGGGACTTGATCGGTGGGCTTAGTGAATCTAGCCCTATTTTTCCACATGGTGGATCCACGCCAAAAAATCCTTACTTACACCATATGAGATATTAAACTGTATTCCTTTATTGGAAAATTTATATAAATGTATAATCTGTCAAATATACTAGGTGGAGAAAAAAGGCTGGTGTTAAATGTTCACACCTTAAATTTAAGGGCATTTTATGCCACTTATGTTAGCATCCTATAAAGAAAAGTAGGAACATTGGGACAGATTCTGAAAACGGTGCCAGGCACCCTACTGCCGCCCAACTCAATTGTTTTAAACAGTGCACTAATTGACTGTGCCAATTAAAAACCAATTCAAATCTAGTTTTAAAAAAATGTAGGTGCCTGCAGGTGCCTACAAAAAGGGCACCAGATTCACAACTACAGAGGCGCCTAGCAGCGCCCAAGGTCAAAGCAGGCGTGGTTTGAGCCGGAAATTACCTTAGGCGTGATTCCTGTTAGGCGCCTACCTTTACTGGGACCCGCGATTCTGCAAACAGCGCCATAGCATGATTGGCATGATCGGTGCTATTTTTGTAGGCAGCCACTGATTATGATACTGTTTGCAGAATATGCCCCAATATGTATAGAAGAGTTTCAAATAAATGCTTTCCTAGTGCTCAGCTCTAGGTATCCCCTTATAGAACTACCTTAAGCAAGAATAATTTTAATTTAAACTTATTAGCACTGAAGCTCACATTCCAAATGTCTACCATTCTTCCAATTTAGCATTGCCTTTCCATTTTTAAAACCTTTGTCACGACAGCTCTTTTACATATCTTTATATTATCTGCAAACAAGCATATTTTCAGCTCAAGTTTTTTGGCAATGATGTTATTAAAGATACTGAAAAGAAATAGTCCCAGTAGGGAGCACCGCACTGAAACTTTGCCTTCACCAGAAGAGACTCAATTTAACCTTCTTTTGGCCTCTCTCTATACCACCCAGCTTACTGTTTTCAGAGACAAAATGTAAGTAAGTATCTAAAGTTTTACTGAAGTTCAGACTACTGCTGCATCTACCTGATTAAATTTGTTAATGGGGTGACAGTTAATCAAATTTATCCAATACTACCTTCCCTCAGTGAAACCATATTATCTAGGGCCCTGTATTCTATTTGATTCAATATACTGTACTTTTTCTTTCATTAGATTCAGTGGTCCAATTTCCCCACTTCCTCCTCATTCAAACGTTTGTACTGAGGGACTATAGTTCCTTTCTGTCCTGAAGTATAAATTGACAGAGCTAAAAAGAGGTGATCAATCTAGTCTTGAGCCTTTTTTTTAAAGTATCTTGGAATGGATATCATTGGGCCTCATGGCATTATCCATTTTTGTCTATGTACTGCACCCACAGCTGTGTACATATGCCTACGTTCAACTGTATTGTGCTAGCAGGCTTAATTAATGTAAAGTGCTTCCTGGTTAGACTGGAATCTTTACTCCAGTTGGTCATCTCCTTTGCATGTGACCACTTTCTCCCCCCTCAGCAGAATT
The DNA here is from genome assembly GCF_902459505.1 of Geotrypetes seraphini. Classification (NCBI taxonomy): domain Eukaryota; kingdom Metazoa; phylum Chordata; class Amphibia; order Gymnophiona; family Dermophiidae; genus Geotrypetes; species Geotrypetes seraphini. The sequence continues at coordinate 375,747,384 of NC_047085.1, forward strand.
ATGCCTGAATCTTCCATCATTCCACTGTCATTGCCTGAGGGTCTTCAAAATCTGTTCTGTCATAGGTCAGCCATTGTATGTGACTTTCTCCCTCAAATCGCTGAAGTTCAAGCAGATGAGGCTTTAGTGTCCTTAGTGACATGAGATTTCCTGATTGGCCCTGGCCTCTGCCCACCTGTCTTGTGAGTACACCCGCTCCCCCCCCCCCCTTCGTGTGCTGGAGACTGAAAAGGCCATCTTTACCTTAGCAAGAACATTTCTGCCTTTGATATTCTCCAGTCCCCTTTGAAGTTTTGTTGCCCTTTTACCTCATCCAATGTTCAACATTTGTACTGTCTAGCAGTGATCTGAACAAACAAAGTGAAGCCGTTTCAGAAAGGCTACTCCTGCACTTGGGCAGAACTCCTCTGTTACAACTACTCTTGATGCCATAAGTGTGTTTATTTATATACATTAAACAATGTAGGGATGAACTAGGAGACAAGTATAGCAAATATATCCTCCTCTTCTGCAATTTGATTTGAAATCACATTACAGACCGGTGGCTTCAATACACAGTATTGTTCAGTATGGTTCAGCATTCTAGATTTCTCTCAATCTGGCTTCCGTTCAGAAAAGACCAAGACAGTAGTAGGAACATTATTGATAGGATTAAACTCATGACTACAGAAGGGAAACAAGTATTGATTTTACAGCTTGACCTTTCTAATACATTTGATTTGGTTGACCATAAAATCCTTTTGCAATTACTTGACAATTTAGGGATAGCAGGAAAGGTGGCAGTTTGGTTTAAGGGTTTTCTGAACAGAATCAATAAGGATAAAATGCAAAATCCTATTTCAGAAAGTTGGAATTTATCTTGTGGGATGCCCCAAGGCTCCAAACTGATGCCAATATTATTTAATATCCTTTTCATCCTTTAGCTCTAGAACAGGGGTGTCCAACCTGCAACCCGAGGGCCACATGCGGCCCCGTGAAGTATTTTGTGCGGCCCCGGTCGAGGGTGATGCAGTTTTCCTCTGCTGCCCCCAGGTGTTTACCGTCTTGCTGGCTCCCTCCTCTGTCTTACTACAGCGTTTACGCATTGTGCGGCTCCAGAAAAATTTTTTTCTGACAATGCGACCCAGGGAAGCCAAAAGGTTGGACACCCCGCTCTAGAATGAGAGGACATAGGATGAAGTAAAGAGGTGATAGGCTCAGGAATAATCTATGAAAATACTTTTAAACAGAAAGGGTGGTAGATGTGTGGAATAGGCTCCCAGTAGAGGTGGTGGAGACAGAGACTGTGTCTGAATTCAAGAAAGCATGGGATAGGCGCTTGGGATCTCTTAGAGAGAGGAAGAGATGATGGTTATTGCGGATGGGCCGTTTGGCTTTTTTCTGTCATCATGTTTCTCTGTTTCTATTTATCTCAGCAGATGATATAACAGTTTTAAATCCTATTACAAGTTATTTAGAATGCTCCAAAGATAATATTGCAAGCTGCATCAGTCTAATAGAAATTTGGATGATCCCAGTTCAACTAAAACTAAATCAAGAAAAAACTAAACTCCTTTTAGTTAGTGTTCCGGGTACTATGGTTCATACTAATTTACCATCTCTAAAGGGTATGGACTATTAGAATCCTGGGGGTCTATATAGATCAAAGATTATCACTGGAGCTTCATATTAATTTACTAACAAAGAAATCTTTGCTTTTGTTGTAGAAGTTATGCAATTATTTTTCTGAATAGCACTTTTGGCATCTGGTACAAGCATTATTTTTACCTCATATGAATTATTGTTAACTTCATTGTTGCTGTTTTCCGAATCTCGCTGTGTCTGGGTAGGTAAACCCGACATTTCAGCCATCATGCAGTGGGTTTCTTCATGCCCTGAAGAAAGGCACAGTTCTACCTACCCAGATGCGGCGAGACCCGGAAAACAACAACAATCATGACGCCAGCCATGGAAGCCTAACCTCATTTACTTAAATTGCACCAGATCAACATTTCGTAAAATGCAAACTTTACAAACTACAGCAACACGCCTTATCTTCTCTCTGAAAAAAGGAGACAGAATATCACTGTATTTGATTAAATTACATTGGCTGCCAATTGAGGAATGATTTTATTTAAATTTCACTGTTTGTTGTTTATAATTCTTTATGGAGAAACCCCTAGTGATACCTATAACCTAGTAGAGAATGATACGGGGAAAAAAATTTATCACCGTTCCCACCCCCTTGAGCTCATCCCCATCCCTGCCCCGTCCCCACGAGCTCAGTCCCCATCCCTGCAAACTGTCAGATCCCGTCCACACAAGCCTCAAATAGTTATGATTTTATACTGAACTTATTTTATTAAAAAGAGACATTCTGTACAATTGTCATTTTATAAAAACAAATAATACAGAGCAAGGATCAACAAAACCCCTGTCTCCCTCCCTTTTACAAATATCCCCTCCACTATTGTGAAAACTGAACAAACCAAATTACTACAGAATGCTTACCAGAAAAATCAAGCTAACAGAATACTTCAGTCACACATGGCAGGAATAGTGTTAGGGGAGTGCAACTAGGGCAACTGCCCCTGGTCAGAGCCAGCTGGAAGCTAAAGAAGCACAGCCTGGGCTTTGCGGTCCCCAATTTTGCCTAATACCAGCTCTAGCAGGATACATATTTCAAATCTAAAATATTCTAATCACAAAATATAAAATATATTAATTTTTTTCTACCTTTTGTTGTCTATTGGACTACTGCAACATACTCTATCTGCCTTGCCCTGCAACAATGATAAAACAACTACAGAATAATTCAAAACACTGCACTCAGATTAATCTACTCAGTGAGAAAATTTGACCACGTCACCGCGGCCTACCTGGACTCACACTGGTTACCAATACAAGCACAAATTCAATTCAAACTATACTGTCTATTATTCAAAGCAATAAATGGCACAGCCCCCAATTACCTAAACAACCGCCTGTACCAAAACGCCACCACTAGGCAAAGAAGAACTAAGACCCCTTTTACCTACCCCCCACTCAAAGGCACCCAGCGCAAGAAGATATTTGACAGTCTGCTGGCGACGCATGCAGCGAAACTGGACCACATTATCTCCAACCTGATGATAACAACAAACGACTACAAATATTTTCGCAAAGAAATCAAAACCCACCTATTCAAAAAATTTATACAGATGGCTTAACCCCAACCGGACCCCCCTCAACGCAACTTCCCCCTCCTCCCCCCTTCACCAGTTCCCTTCTCTTTAGCCTCAAGCATGTCAACTGCTTCCCTAACAGTATATATACTGGATCTACACTATTTCCTATTTGTACAGCATCTTTTAGCTCTTGAAATATACAGCTCCATTATTCTTGTAACTTCTGGAAATGACCAGAATTCTCTCTGTAATTATCCTGGAAATGTCCAGTTGTCTCTTTTGTAATCCTCCCAGAACTGCAAGGTTGAGGCGGAATAGAAATCAGTAATGTAATGTAGTAATTTTATTCTTCAAATCACATTGGTCTCAGGCTTTGGTTTTGGGTTCCTTCTGTCTTCATCGTGGCATGGCTGGCTCCTGAAGATAAAATAGGTGCAAGAGGAGCAGGGGAGGAGATGCCGAGTCTGACACAGGTGCAATTTTTTTATCACAGGAGCAAGACTTTTCACCGCTCCCACGGGGTGGTAAAAGGTCTTGTCTCCATTCCTGCGGGGCAGTGAAAGGTCTTGTCCCTGCGGTAAACCAGTTGCAAATTTCTCCATTCCTGCAGTGACCACGGTTTACCCTGGTAAACAGTCCCCGTGTCATTCTCTATAACCTAGTTCATTTTTTTACTAGGAGAACTTGCCTATAAACTGAGAGAGATCTCCATTTCAGTTCCCCGGTCCAAGAGGGAAAAAAATGTGTTCAACTGTTTAATTCTAGTTTTGCTTACCAAGCTGCAAAATCGTGAAAAAGTTTACCATTTCAAATCACATCTATGTCTAATTATAAGAACATAAGAATTGCTTTACTGGGTTAGGCCAATGGTCCATCAAGCCCAGTAGCCCGTTCTCACGGTGGCCAATCCAGTTCACTAGTACTTGGCCAAACCCAATACAGGGCAAGCAGTGGCTTCCCCCATGTCTTTCCAATAACAGACTATGGACTTTATATCGAATAATTTCTTCCTCATTTCTCATTCCAGTTGTTAAACAAGCTTCTGCAGATCTTAACTATTCTGAGAAGTGAGCTCCAGGTTTTTTTTTTTAAAGTTGCAATAGAGTCTATTAAAGTCACAGGTGAAATGCTCAACAACAACAATAGTGAAACAAATATCTTCTCATTGAAAAACAGAACAGAAGTAACAGCCGTAGAAATTATTTTAGCTCTTTTGCACGCATGAGTTCTCATGCCATCATTTATATCCTGAAGCTGTGGAAAAAGTCAATTTAGAACCAGCGATCTGAAAGAAAAGACCAGCAGAGGATGCTGGGTACTAGTGTTTCAATGCTATATTTCATTGCTTTTAATCACTAGCAAATCTTTACATATGCCTACGAATCCACATTTTGCAGACAGATATATACTGTATGTCTGTGTGCGTATATATTCAAACAAATGTGTATATGAAGAAATGCATTTGTATTTGTGTGTTCATGTATTTGCACAAAGTACATCAATTTCCAAAAACCCAGGTATTCAAAGCATGGTTTCAAAGCAAGACTTCCTGGAGATCACTGACTTATATTGCACTACCTCCTACATCGCTGAAGCTGGTAATTTATTACAAGTCAAGAGTTAAAAAAAAAGGGGGGTTAGTTTATGTTAACAGGTTTTAGGAAGCAATGATTTTTCAGAAATTCAAGAGGCTGTTTTACAGGAGAAATAAAATGAACATTTTGTTATTCAGATTATTTACAGGCCCTTCAGGGATAATTTAAAATGTTACAGATGGGGGCCTGCTGTCAACATGCACAAATTTTGCAAGCTATAAATCTTGCAAAACATTAAACTATGAACAATGCACCCCTACATCTGTATCACCCATGATTTGATTGCAAAACATCTTCCTTTAAAGTAAAAAAAAAAAAATAATAATAATAAATTGAATTTGAGTAATGCAGTTCTGTTGGCAGGATATATTTCACCTTTAGAAGAGATCCTTTGGGCTGCAGTTGTCATGGCTGTCTACGATTTCATCTATCATGATGCAGCAAATTTTCAGAAAGAAAATATCTGTTACAAAAAGAAAAGGTCTAGGGTATTCTGCACAAAAATATATTTGCCACACCGTTCATTTTGACAGTGAAACTCGACTCATTACTGTAAGTGACAGACCCTTTTAATTCAATACCATATTATGGGAAAAGTACTTTGTCATTTAAACCATCTATTACATATAGCAGTGTCAGTGTGTTTCTGTACATGACACAGTATAATAATTGCAGAGTCATTTTACAAAATGACTGCTATTCACTGTTCATCTTCAAGATGTTCCTCACTTAGATATAAGAATCATCTAAATTGTAATTTGAAATATTTCATTCTGACATTATGCTTTGGCTCAGACTAAAGTGACCTCCTCCCCTTCTTATCTATGCTACTTGAACATTCTGTTCACCTCCGTTCCCTGGACTTCCTTTCATTTCAAGCTATTCTTGATCCACTTCAATCAGGCTTTTGCCTACTGTATTCCTCAGAAACTGTCCTTGCTATAGTCTCCAATGACCTGTTCCTGGCCAGATCCAAAGGCCTCTCTCTACTCTATCCTCGTCCTTCTCGACCTATCTGCTGCTTTTGACATTGTTGATCACTACTTACTCCTCAATACACTGTCCTCACTGGGATTCCAGGACTCTGTTCTCTCCTGGTTTTCTTCTTATCTCTCCCATCACACTTTCAGTGTATGCAATGGTGGATCCTCCTCCATTGCTACCCCACTATCAGTCAGTGGTTCTGTCTTGGATCTGTCCTTTTATCCATTTATACCTACTGAACACTCCTTTCTTTTCTCATTCCCAAATATACCCCCTCTGAAATCCTTATCAAACTGTATTTTGCAATTCGGGACATTTCTTCTAATATGTCTCCCCCTGAAAATTCTTAAACTGTATATTGTAATTTTCGATGTATTTTTGGTAATTCACGACCTTTTCCTAACAGGTCCTCTCAGAAATTTCTTAGCGAAATGTATATTTTATAGTTTTGCATTCTTAAAGTTGATGTACTCTGTATTTCCTCTGACTATCTGAATATTGTAACTCGCTGAATGTCCAGCTCTCTTGAATGTAAACTGCCTAGAAGTCGCAAGATTGTGGCGGTATAGAAGAATAAAGTTATTATTATTATTACTCCATTGGTGCACTACACTGCTCTCTTCTCATTGTTTTCAGTATCACCTGTATGCTGACGATTCCCAGATCTACCTCTCCATACCATATATCTTTTTAGGAATCCAGGTCCAAATCGCAGCCTACTTGTCCAACATTGCTGCCTGGATGTCCCACTGCCATCAAAAACTGATTAAAGCTAAGACTGAGCTCCTTATCTTTCCATCTAAACCCACCTCCCCCTTCCCCTATTCTCTATTTCTGTGGACAATACTCTCATTATTCCTGTCTTGTCAGCTTGTAAACTTGGAGTCATCTTTGACTCCTCTCTCTCCTACTCCGCTCAGATCCAACAAACCACTAAAGCTTGTTGCTTCTTCCTCTATAATATTACCAAAAAGCTGACCTCTCTTTTCCGAGTACTCTACCAAAACCCTTATCCACACTCTCACCATCTCTTGCCTAGATTACTGCAACTTGCTTCTCTCAGGTCTTCCACTCAACCATCTCTCTCCCCTTCAATCTGTTCAAAATTTTGCTGCACGACTTATATTCTTCCTGAGCCGCCATACTCACATTACCCCTCTGAAGTCACTTCACTGGCTCCCCATCCATTTACGAAAAGTTAAAACTCCTCTTACTGACTTATAAGTGCATTCACTCTGCAGCCCCTCAATATCTCTTCTCACTTATGTCTCCTTATGACTCCCTCCTCATGAACTCCCTTCATCGCGTTAAATTCCTCTTATCTGTACCCTTCTTCTCCACTGCCAATTCCAGACCCCAACCTTTCTATCTTGCTGCACCATATGCCTGGAAAAGACTGCCTGAGTCAATACATCAAGCTCCGTCTCTAGCAGTATTCAAATCCAAGCTAAAACCCCAATTTTTCAAGGCTGCTTTCAACTCCTAACTCCCACTCACCGTAAGATATCTATGTCCATCTTATCATGCTCTCCACAAGAAACTCTCCAACCCCCATCTGTCCCATTTATTCTGTCTGTCTTAATTAGATTGTAAGCTCTTCTGAGCAGGGCCGTCTATTACATGTTGAATTACAACATTGAATACAACTTTCAGCACTATAGAAATGATAAAAAGTAGTAGTTAAACTCTTGGAAGCTACCCACAAATACATAGTTACCTCAAATGCAATTAGCTGCCTGGTCAAAAAGTGAAGAATAGGGGCAGAAAAGGAGAAAAAGGAAAATAAATATTTGAGATGATGTTTATTTCTGGATATTTAATGCTGCTAATCTGGATTGCTGTCTGACTAGCAGATTGAATATAGGCTTTTCCAGATAGCATAGACACAGATCACCCTCACCCTGTTCAGACATTTGGTGCTGGCCATTATCCAAAGACCGGTGCTTAACATCCAAAATTTTTAGCTGCAAGATCTGGCATTAGCCTTTCGAGTCACACAGCTCCCATCATTTTCTGCCTTACCAGATAAAACAATTTCTGCCCTGCCTGAGCACAGACTGTATAATAATAACAATAACTTTATTCTTTTATACCGCCATAATCAAAAGTTCTAGGCGGTTTACACTAAAAAAAGCTGGACAATCAGAAAAATACAATAATACAGTAAAAAATACAAATGTTTGTAAAATAGAATTTCAATAATAAAACTCACTAAGTAATAAACTTATTGAACAAAGTGGTCTTAATTAATTTCCAAAAACTGCAATAGGATAACATAGCTTGCTGAATACATTTACCTAACCAAGATTGTTGCCTACCATCTTGAAATGCTAGGGTCCTAAACTAAACTTTAAGTTTATATACCACATCATCTCCACGGATGTGGAGCTCGGCACAGTTTACAAGAACTTAAAATATAGGAAGAGAAGAAAAAAAAAGGTTTACATGAACTTATATTATAGAAGAGAAGAGTAAGGGGGGATAGAATTACATTTTAGTGAAAAGCCAGGTTTTCAGTTGCTTGCGGAATAATTGGAGGGAGCGGGGTAGTAAGGTCGTTCCAAAGACCTGTGATTCTGAAGAGAAGGGATTTTCCCAGTTTGCCTGCATAGCGAATACCGTGTAGAGAGGGGAAGGATAGTTTATACCTTTGGGCAGGTCTGGTAGAGTCAGGACTCGAGGAGTTATAAGATAGTGGGATTAAGGGAGGAAGGATGCCGTGAATGATCTTAAAAGCCAGGCAGGAGCATTTGAAATGGATTCTGGAAATCACTGGGAGCCAGTGAAGTTTGGCTAGGAGTGGGGAGACATGGTCAGACTTGCGTTTTGCAAAGATCAACTTGGCTGCAGTATTCTGGATTAGCTGGAGTCTTTGAAAACTTTCTTTTGATAGGCTTAAGTAGATGGCATTGCAGTAGTCTAGTTTGGAGAGGATGATGGATTGGACAAGAACGGCGAAATGTTGTTGGCAAAAATAGGATCTTACTTTCCTCAGCATGTGGAGGCTGAAAAAGCATGATTTAGCCAAGGAGTTGAGGTGGTCATTGAGGGAGAGAGAAGAATCGATAATGATGCCAAGGACCTTGCTTGAGAACTCAAGCTGCAGTGCAGCGCCTGAGGGTAATGCGAAGAGGGTGGGCAGGTGTTCTAATTTTGGGCCGAGCCAGAGTAATTTTGTTTTTGATTCATTCAATTTCATCTGTACCGAGAAGGACCAGGAATGGAGTCTCATTATGCAAGCTGTAATGTTCTCGTGGAGGTTGGTGAGGTTCTGGTCTGTCTCAAGGAGGACAAGGATGTCATCAGCGTATGTGTAGATTGTTTCAAGGGGGGATAATTGGAGGAGTTTCAGGGAGGACATATAGATGTTAAAGAGAATAGGGGATAGGCATGATCCCTGAGGGACACCGTAAGATGGTGTCCAAGGAACGGACATGGTGCCATTTGTGTTGACAGTGTAGGAGCGAGCGCGTAGGAAGTTTGAGAACCACTTTAGGACGGTGGAATCAATTCCTATCTTGGAAAGTTGATAAAGTAGTATGTCGTGGGGGACAACATCGAAAGCTGCAGAGAGATCGAATTGTAATAGGACAGCAAATTTGTTATGAGAATGTAGTTGTTGCACCTTAGAAATTAAGTCCTATCTAAGGTCTTATATCTACACCCATTAATTTTTGTTTAAGCAAATAAGTAGAAGTTTCTAGTTTCTCTTGATGGTCTATGCAACACAAAATGAGGAAAAAGGTAAGCTGGAGACAATCCCGATATCAGTTTAAAGCAGATACAGGAAAATTAGAATAATACTCTTGCCTCCAAAGGCAGCCAATGAAGTAAATGATAATATGGACTAATATGGTCGTTCTTTTTTAAACCAAAAATCAATCAAACAGCTGTATTCTGAGTTATCCTTAATTACCTTAGAATAGATGATGTTACAATAGTCTAAAATAGATAAAACTAATGTCTGCACCAATAGTCTGAACGATAAAGGATCAAAATATTTTTTATGGTTCTTAATTTCCACAATGTAAAAAAGCATTTTTGTACCACTAAGTTTGTGTGTTCTGCTAGTGTTAAATGTCGGTCTAGTGTGGGTATGCCAATAAAAAAAGTAGCACCTAATTTTCTTATTTTGTCTTTCATAAGTAGAAATTATTTTCTTCTTTCCTGAGTTGATTTTGTCACATCAGAATATAAACAAATTCACTGACCACAACAAAGAGTACCACTGTTTTTAAAATATAGCCTCATAATGGCACAGAGATCTTGCTCAAAAACAAAACTAACAATAAGTCACACATTCCATTCTGTCACATAATCTTCAAGAATATCATGCAGCTGTAATATCATGCAATTCTTTTCTTGCTGTATAGAATTCTGAGTCTCAAACTGATTCAAAGGTTGGTCCCCTGTATCAATTTTCTTACCCTTATTAACTGACAAATAATATGCCTTAATAATAGGCGGAATAACATCTAGGACATGGGTAGGCAATTCCAGTCCTTGAGAGCCGGAGCCAGGTCAGATTTTCAGGATATCCACAATAAATATGCATGAGATAGATTTGCATCTCAAGGAGGCAGTGCATGCAAATCCATCTCATACATATTCATTGTGGATATCCTGAAAACCTGACCTGGCTCTGGCTCTCGAGGACCGGAATTGCCTACCCCTGATCTAGGGGAAATTTCAAATTTTCTAGAAGAAGCTTTTTTAAACACATCCACAGGGGACATACTTAAGATTTTAGGACAATTTAACACTCTCCAACAGTCTATTAAAGCTCTTTAGTTGTTCAATCTTTCTTGAAATAAAATTTTAATCTTTTATTACTGCTGAAACAGTTTTTTTTTAATTATTAGTCTTGGCATTTACTTGAGAAATCTTATCCATACAATCTTGATGTCCTTTAGCCATATTATGAAAAATTGAATTCACCTTACTTACAAGTGCTGACTAGTCTTGTGCAGTCTTTTCTATCATCTCATCTAGTTTCTTTATTAGCCTAAAAAGCATTCCCAGGGTCACCACTGGTTCTGAAGCCGTATTCTCAGCTTCTAAGATATCTTCAGCTTTAACTAGATCCTTTGAGAGTAAGGTTCCACCTGAGCCTGGTCGCGGCCTAACTTCTTCAAGTCCTCCCGAGACCTGACACCAAACCTCTCGATTTTGCTGTGCACGGCGGGGTGTTAGCCATAGAGGGAGAAAGAGAGATGTCATGTTCCAAAGAGCCAAATGTTCTTTCATTTGGCTCAAAAGCAAAACTCACTGCTCAATCACCTGTCTTAGACTTGGCAGCGATGCAATCCAGTGCTTGAAGAATTTTTAGCTGTAATGGGGATGACACAATGGTCAGCAGTGAAACGGCTTTAATCATCTCCTTCTGTTTAGAATGTGGCATTGGTAAGATGATAAATTTTTTCTTAAAAATCGCCCAAAACAGTAAGTAAAACTCCAATTGTAACACTTAAACCCTGGAACACTAAAATGCCGTCAATGGACGATTACCATCTTGACTCCTCCCGCACGAGCCCCCTTCTGGGGTTTTTCAGCAGAGCCAAGGCTGCACTCCGCTAGGGACACACTTGTGCTGCTCCCCAGCTCAAACCTGGACTGTTTTTCCTGGCCCTTGCAACATCTGGGTACTACTACTATCCAAGGGACTAGAGGAGGTTCAGTGGCACAGTAAAAGGGGGAGGGAGTGTGGTCCACCCCAGACATCGACATCCATCATCCTCTCTGTCCTCTCTAATCCTTTCCCCCCACTACTGCATGCAAACCCTTTCCCTTCCCCCTTACCTCTATTATATTTGCGGCATGAGCAACAACCCCAAACTGCTGCTTGCGCCAGTATTGGCTCTTCCTCTGACGTCACTTCCTGGACCTGTGCCTAGAAAATAATGTCAGAGGATGCGAGCAGCAGTTTAGGGTTCCGCCTTGCACCAGGAACGTTAAAGAGGTGGAGGAAAAAGGAAGGGGCATACGCGTGGTAGGAAAGGAGTGGTTAGGGTGAGGTATGAGCGCCACTGCCCCAGGTGCCTCTCATCCTCGATACGTCACTGAGGAGGCTAAGCCAGTGGCCCCCACACCCCTCATGCACCAAGCAACATGTGGTACATGGACGATCCTCAGAAGGCCATCCATCGCAAATCTAGCATGAAACCAAGGTATTCTGGCCTGAGGAATCCATCAGACCTGTTTTTAAGCAAAATCAAGGCATTTTCAAGCCGAAAGAGGCTTTTATTTTCAAATCACCATGGCAGCAATTTTTATGCCAAAAACAGCCCAGGAGAGCTACACTGGAATCTAAAAACTAGTGATAGGAGGATTTTAGAGATGGGGGAAGCTGACTAACCTCAGAAGCCCCACCCCTGCCGCAATTAAAAAAAAAAATCCTTTTGATTTTGTTTTTCAGGCTGACAGCCTGTTACTCACTGTTCCATGCTGTGTGCCGAGAGCTGCAAGTGCTGAAGCTGCAAACAACTTACTTGGAGAACTTCTGCCTTAAAAATCCTAGAATCCAGACTGCTTGTATCTTTGGACTGCCTCTCAGGCCCAATGAATCGGCTGAATACCTCAACCCCTACCAGACCTTGTACATGCAAACGGGGGAAGGAAAGCAGTTGGGCCCAATCCTGGAAAAAATGCCACAGAGTCTTACTCCCAGGGGATCAGTCCCCGAGTCCCCGAACTTTTAGTGCAGGCTGTCCAAGTGGGTGCACTGCAAAGCAATCTGCCCCTTGGAAGTAGACCTTGACCTCAGAGTCTGCATTCTTCCACAGCCAGAGATGCCCTAAGATTGCAATTCTCTGCAGCACCAAAAAGCCTCACAAACAGCAAAAAAAAAAAAAAAAAAAAAAAACCACAACAAAAAACAAACCCAAATTTAATTGAAAATAAACACGAGCATCAGCTAGTACTTTGCAGTCTATGTACTTTTTATACCATAAGGCGCTATGGACCCCCCCCTAAATTATGTATTGCCGGTCTCCTATCCTCTAATGTTTGTTGGAATTGCAAGACTGGTCAAGGTTCATTGATTCACATGATTTTTGAATGTTCGTTTGTATTTTCCTTCTGGCAAGATGTCTGGTCTATAATGAAATCAATGTTTCACTTAGATTGTCCATTATCCTTTTCTATTGTAATGTTTAAATCACATTCCATACATGTTGAATTATTGGATTCTTAAAAAAAATTGTTTGACATATTACTCATACTTGCTCAGAAATTGATTCTCTCTCATTGGAAATCTACGAACTTACTTCATGTCCATCATTGGTGGAATTTAGTTTTACAACATCATAAATTTGAAATAGCATTCTCTGAATGTAAGGGTCAGCTTCGGTCTGCCAACTCTTGTTGGTCCCATTTACTGACCTATTTGCAAACCTCTAATGTATGACTGTGTCTGCTTTGTGCTCTTTTATAGCTTTGCTTGTTTTTGTACTGCCTTGTGCCTTTGTTATGCTGGTTTACTAAAATCAATAAAATTTTCATGGAAAAAAAAAAAAAGAAAATAAACACGAGCAGAAAAGAGAGGCTCCTACCATCTCGCTTGTAGAGAGACAACTGAAGGATGGAAGACAGAGTAAAAGAATGCTAATGAGGCTCACTACAAGAATTCTCGCAAGAAGGGATTAACTACCTAAAGGTTCAGGAATAAACGTCTGTCACACTAGAAAGCTGGGATATACATGTGTAAAAAGAGGGTGCACCAAAACATATAACTAATTTTTATGTACACTAAAACTCTGCCCCAGCTCCATGCAATTTTTAATAAAATAAAATACAAGAACCAACACATACACTTGTGCCTTCTTGGGAGCACGTGCAAATCTGTATGAGAGAATCTGTGTGATACTAGGGCAGATTCTGGCAACTATTGCTTTCTTTACACAATAATAAACAAATCCCTATATACTGTACTTACAAAACTATAACTGCTATCAACCAGCATGAACATTAATGCACGTACCATAGTTATGGCAACTTAAAAATTTAAATGTAAGGACCCCTCTGATATTTAGGGCTCCTTTTACTAAGCTGCGTTAGGGCATTAACGCGCGGAATAGCACGCGCTAGACGCTAACGCCAGCATTGAGCTGGCGTTAGTTCTAGCCGCGTAGCGCGGGGTTAGCGTGCGCTAATCTGCTGTGTGCACTAAAAACGCTAGCGCACCTTAGTAAAAGGAGCCCTTGCGGCTCATTTTCAAAGCACTGAGACACACAAAGTACCATAGAAACCTATGCTATTTTTTTGTGTCTAAGTGCTTCGAAAATGAGCCCCTTAGTCACTCACACAGCATCCTCAAAAGAAGACACTTAACCCTTTCAGGACCAAGGGACATATTTGTCCCATAACTTTAAAATCCTATAAATTTTGATTGGGATAGTCTACAGTTCTAAATTTGATATGTACGGATTCCATATGATACTGCCTTTATGTAAACAAACTGGTTCCGACATTCATTCATTAGCGTCGTTGCCAGATTGACGAGAAGATTCACTTGCCACACTGTCCATAAGCCAGAAGTGTGATTTTTTAAATAAAAATAATGATATTTCACAAAAAAAATCAATTTTTTGGCATCTGCAAGCCCTTTTTACCATAAAAATGTCGTCAAAACCACAAAAATTGGCCTACGATCCTTATGGTCCTGAAAGGGTTAAAGGTGATTATTTTAATTCCTCTCATTAGGCTACCATTGTAACACATCCCGACTATAATTGAAGTGTCTAATGTAAACAAGTGATGCCACTTAAATAAACAACATCATCTTGTGATAATATTCTAGAAAAATTTAAAAAATGATCACATGACTGATATATGTGCTTTAGTTCTCAGCAAACTTTGAAGTCGCATTGACTATTTCAGTTGCGTAGCCAACGCTCCCCAGCGATCTTCACATGTCCTTTCTTTCTTCAATAGACAGACTCCCAACCACAGTAGGCAGAAAATAAGCACCCTGCTATAACATTATTCCCTTATTGCCTGTCTCAAACAGCAGGTGTCTATGTCCTCCTACTCTCACCTAGGTTATTCACTCAAAGTACTGTCCTATTCAATGGACAGGCAAATGAAGACATTACAAACCCGCCTTGAATAAAATGAAAACCAAGTTTGGAAGCCTGCTACATTCTACAGTTTTTGCAATATTGCCAACAGGTATTTTTTCCTTGACATGATGTATTCAGACCTCATTTTGATTTGATATCATCCTATTCATTTGCTTTGACATATGTCTTTAGCCACTAAGATCAAAAATAGACTAGATGTAGCCAAACTTCTAATTCTTGCATGACTGCTATAAAACTAGTCTGGAGCAAAATAAGGTTTGTGCAGTTATTTGCTAAATGTGGAGTGCTAGCCCCTGCTTTTATTTGCTAACTGCCAAAAAGAACCACTATTAAAAACACAAATCCTGAAAGAATATGCTTACAAAATCAAATCAGCTTCTACCTGTGAAAAGCCACAAAGATTAATGTCAACAGCATATGAAATAAACAAGGAAACGTACAATAGTCATGTGATCAAAGATTGGTGGAACAGAATAACTTAACCCTATCATTCCCAACTCTGAAAGGTATAAAATACAAAACGCACCACAGCAAATCATTTAAATACCAAACACCAAAAGTATGGAAGTCACTTCCATTGATATTCACACAACCAATGTATACAATCAGTTTTGAGGAAACCTAAAAAATATGTTTTTTAAAGAAATCTCTACCGGCAACTGAAAGCAACCCAAACAAAAATTAGAAGCCAAGAGGAGCAAAGACATTTGCTCAGAATCAGGCTCCTGTCTGATATACTACCCACACTGCTGTAACATGTTGACAACTCTAAGTAATATGTACAACTTATGTTAAGAATCATCTCCTATATGCCGTATTATCCTATTCTGCTGTATAATGTTGATAATGCCAGGAAATATGTATAACTCTTTGTAACATGCTTAGTCTACATACTAATATGTAAGTATTCTGCTGCTTGTAACTCGCCTAGAACTCTGATTTGTGAGGATTCGGTAGGATATAAGACTGAACATAGCATATGTCTTGGTAAATGCCTACAGAATACTGCTCATCATAACTGACTGTGTGAATGAGCAAGTCAGAGTATATTAACAACTCTGTCAACTGGTTATCACTTCAGAGTAGATACAAAAAAAGTAATAAGACATCTCACACAAGATTTTCACACATACAGAATAAAATTGGAATATCTTGGCCAAATTCACTTTTCTAGGTTGTTCCAATATCCATCAATTTTTTTGTATTCTGTTTCCACAAATATACTCTCTAAGGACTTAGGGCTAGATTCACTAACCTGCCCGAATCAGAACAATCCATTTCCAATTCGGGCAGGTCCGACTGATTCACAAATTAGTCGCATTCAAATGGGGGCGATCGGAGAACGCCCCCATTTACGAGCAGGGATCCCCACTCTACTCTGATCTCTCCTGCCTGCCCTGCTCTGCCCCAATCTCTCCTGCCTGCTCGCCGGACTCTCCTGCTCTATGCCACCGTTCCCTGCAATGCAAGCCCATGGTTTTAAAGCGGGCCTGCACTGTAGGGAATGGTGGAGTGAGCCGGAGAGTTTGGCGAGTAGGCAGGAGAGATCGGGGCAGAGCAGGGCAGGCAGGAGAGCCTACACTAGCTCCACTCACTGGCCCGACACATGCCTTGACACCCCCCATCCCCGATCAAGCACAGCCAGGCCACTGGCCCAACCACCTCACCCACAACCAGCCCACCTCAGGTCGGCCCAACTGCTGCCCCACACACTTGTTCAATGGTTGGGAGCAGGAGGGGTGCCTGGTCCCTCCTGCTCCTTAGGGCAAGGCTCCCTCCATCTTCGGGAGCAGGTGGACTGCTTCCCCAGCCGCCGCAGCGCAATAGCGGTCTTAGGCCCCATCCCGGCTCATCATCTGATGCACAAGGAGGGGCCTAAGGCACTGATTGGCTGAGGTGCCTCCCTTGGGAGGGGCCTGTGGCACCTCAGCCAATCAGGGACTTCCTTAGGGAGGAGTCTAAGGAAGTCCCTGACTGGCCATAAACAAACAGCCAATCAGGGCCTTAGGCCCCTCCCCGTGCATCAGATGATGCACCAGGGCGTGGCCTAAGGCCAGTATCGTGGCAGAGTGGCAGAAGCAGGAGGACTTTGCGCTTCCTCCTGCTCCTGAAGATATCACAGAGGCCTAAGGAGCAGGAGGGAGCGGGCACCCCTCCTGCTCCCAACATTTTTAAAGATACGGGGAGGGATGTTGGTCCTGCCTGCCCGACTATGGGTGGGCTGGTCGGAGGATCAGGCCTACGGAGAAGGGACTGGGCACCCTTCCTGCTCCCAACATTTTTAAAGGTACGGGGAGGGAGGTTGGTACGGCCAGCCCGGCCACGGGTGGGCCGGTCGGGGGTGCGGTGGGCTGGTGGGGGGATCGGCCCTATGAAGCAGGAGGGACTAAGCACCCCTCCTGCTCCCAACTTTTACGTATGGGGGGGGTGTCGGGCCGGGGGGTGGGCACTTTTTTATTCTCCTGCTCTCTGCTGCCCTTCCCCGCAGTGCAGCCCCACTTTAAAACCATAGGCTCACACTGTGGGAAAGGGTGGCAGAGAGCAGGAGAGTCATGGCAGGCAGAGAGCAGTGGAGTTTTTTTACACAAGCGACTGGTCCTCACCAGTTGCTTGTTCTTGATCAGCCAGCCAGTCGGTGTATCAGGAGAAAAGTTTAGTGAATTACGTCCCTGCCTACTTTGCATGCGTTTCCCCTCATTTGCATGCACAGATTTGAAGCGGATCACAGGACAGGTTTTTGAATCGGGCCGGAGGGAAATCTGCTCGCTAAGGGCTTGCAAACCGATCAGTACACGATCGGTTTGGTTTGTGAATCTAGCCCTTAATATCACTTGTCTTCAACCTTAACAACTTCTCTGTCTCAGCAACTGTCACTCCTTTATTTATTTAATCAATTTTTTATACCATTCTCCCAGGGGAGCTCAGAACAGTTTACATGAATTTATTCAGGTACTCAAGCCTTTTTCCTTGTCTGTCTCGGCAAGCTCACAGTCTATCTAATATACTGGGGGTAATGGAGGGATTAAGTGACTTACCCAGGGTCACACAGAGCAGTGTGGGTTTGAACCCACAATCTCAGGGTGCTGAGGTTGTAGCTTTAACCACTGTCTCCAGTTATAACTTTGCGCTGGTAGCAAAAATGCTCAATGGCTTAACCCCTTATCAGCATTGGACTTAAATTCCAAAAAGTATAGCTTAAACAGGGGAAAAACGCCTTAGAAGCTTACAGGGCTAACGCTCTGGAGCTATGAAGGGGAGCTTAAATTGCTCTTTAACTCCCCTCCAGTATTCTATCATTGGCGAAACAACCCATCAGATATATTGTGAAAGATAGTTCAAAAACAAGCAGCACTTATCTTTGCCTCAACATGGCTTCAGCTTCCTCATTAAATCAATATAAGCCGATGATTTCTTCAGGGCTCTTAAGTGTTAAAAACTCAGCAGATCATGAAAAGTTGGTCATCGTCAGCTTATATTGATTTAATGAGGAAGCTGAAGCAATTTAAGCTCCCCTTCAGTTTGCCCTGTAAGCTTCTGAGGTGTTTTTCCCCTGTTTAAGCTATACTTTTTGGGATTTAAATCCAATGCTAATAATGAGTTAAGCCATTGAGCATTTTTGCTACCAGTGCAAAGTTATAACTGGAGGTATAACATCTGATCTATATGTATATTTCTCTCCAGTTCCTCTTTTTTGTTGTTGCTTTAACCACTGTGCCACACTATCCCCCAAGCCATCACTTGAAAGACTGTGGACAGCCCAGTGCCGATATTCAGGGGCAATTCACAACTACTGTGTGGTTTCAGTCCATAGAAGCTTTCTGTAGGAAACAAGTTTTAATCAGCCAGCCACCAAGTCCATGAGTCTACTATGAGTTAGAATTAGAATGAATCATTGATTAAATGCATGTTTATGTTTGATTTATAATCAATGTTCTATTCGTGAACTATTGAGAACTTTGGATCGTGCGGTATAGAAATTTGTAAATAAGTAAATCTAGTTGCTACACAAAACATGCCCTGATACTATCCAATGTGTTGGGGGGGAGGGGTGCATCCATCAGCGTCCAAACTGTAAATTTTCTGCAGCAATCAACTTCAAAAAGAGTACAGCAGGTGCTTCCACTAACTTGCCCTCTTAAGTAAAAAAACAAAAGACTATTTCATTGGTATTAAGACAGAATTATCTAAACTCACACAAGCCTGCCAGTCTGTGACATTAAAAGGGTGGTCTGTAGGATACACACATTCTACAGGAGTTAGTAAATTAGACTCGGTAGATGGGGAACAGATCGAAGAATGCTATCATGCCACTGTACCGGGCCATGGTGCGCCCTCACTTGGAGTACATGAAGATAGACACGGTACTACTCGAAAGGGTCCAGAGAAGAGCGACTAAAATGTTTAAGGGGCTGGAGGAGTTGCCGTACAGTGAGAGATTGGAGAAACTGGGCCTCTTCTCCCTTGAAAAGAGGAGACAGAGGGGACATGATCGAAACATTCAAGATACTGAAGGGAATAGACTTAGTAGATAAAGACAGGTTGTTCATCCTCTCCAAGGTAGAGAGAACGAGAAGGCACTCTCTAAAGTTAAAAGGGGATAGATTCCAGAAGTTCTTCTTCACCCAAAGTGGTAGAAAACTGGAACGCTCTTCCGGAGTCTGTTAAAGGGAAACACCCTCCAGGGACTCAAGACAAAGTTGGGCAAGTTCCAGCTCAACTGGAAAGTACGCAGGTGAGGCTGAGCTCATTAGAGCACTGGTCTTTGATCTGGGGGTCGCCGCAGGAGCGGACTTGCTGGGCACGATGGCCCACTGGTCTGACCCAGCAGCGGCAATTCTTATATGCCTAGATTACCTAAAGTCCTCATTAGCTTCCTCAAAGTTCTCAGGTATACTGGCCTTATACTCAAACATGAAAACCACATTTTTAATCCATACACATTGTGGTGACACTGTGTTATGATTCATTGTAACACAATACAAGAAAGAATGCCAAAAAATGCAGGAGAATGAAACCACTTATCTCTCTTTTATCTAATAAGAACATTTAGTTTTTCACTCTAATGCTAAACTGTTTTTCTTTTCTCATAATTATGTATCCTACTTTACATAGAGGACAGGTTTGTGGATTGTATGATTACTGGAAAATAATATTAATAAAAACACAGAAGGTTAAGTTATACTTATTTTTATTTGAAATGAAAGAAAAGAGGTTGGACTTAAGATCCAATAACTGTGGTACACACACTCTTGCTAGTGTTTTGCATTCCCAGTTTAGCCACTGTTATCTAAACACCCTGTTGATTGGAGCATTACAAAGGCTCACATAAGAGGGCATTTTTATTTGAAGTTCAGCTATACCTGCTGGTCAAGTTCCCCTGGTCCTGCTGTGTGTGATGCACATGAGCTAGTATGCAGCATAAAATCCTGGTTTGCACCATCTGATAGCAGTGGTGTAGCCAAGCAGACAATTTAGGATAGGTACCTGGACTTCAGTAAAGCTTTTGACAGTGTCCCACACCGCAGGCTGCTAAGCAAGATGGAATCGATGGGGTTAGGAGAGACACTAACTGCATGGGTCAATGATTGGCTGAGTGGCAGACTTCAGAGGGTGGTGGTTAATGGTACCCTCTCTAAAACATCGGAGGTGACCAGTGGAGTGCCGCAGGGCTCGGTCCTGGGTCCACTCCTATTCAACATATTCATAGGGGATCTGACTCAAGGACTTCAAGGTAAAATAACACTATTCGCCGATGATGCCAAACTATGTAATATAGTAAGTGAATGCAGTTTACAGAATTATATGGCGCAGGACCTGCTTACATTGGAAAGTTGGTCCTCAACCTGGCAGCTAGGCTTCAATGCTAAGAAATGTAAGGTCATGAACCTCGGAAGCGGAAATCCATGCAGGACGTACTTCTTGAACGTAGAAACTGTAACTAGGACTTCAGCAGAACGAGATTTAGGAGTAATCATCAGTGCAGACATGAGAACAGCCAATCAAGTGGAGAAGGCTTCATCTAAAGCAAGGCAGATATTGGGTTGTATCAATAGAAGTTTCGTCAACCGAAAGCCTGAAGTCATAATGCTGTTGTACAGGGCCATGGTGAGACCTCATCTGGAGTACTGTGTGCAATTCTGGAGGCCACATTACAGTAAAGATGTGCACAGAATTGAATCGGTTCAGCGGACAGCCACCAGGATGATCTCGGGGCTCAAGGTTTCTCGTACGAAGAGAGACTGAACAAATTGCAGCTCTACACTCTCGAGGAACGTAGGGAGAGGGGAGACATGATCGAAACATTTAAGTACCTCACGGGACGTGTCGAAGTGGAAGATGATATTTTCTTTCTCAAGGGACCCTCGGCCACAAGAGGGCACCCGCTCAAACTCAGGGGCGGAAAATTTCATGGCGACACCAGAAAGTATTTCTTCACAGAGAGAGTGGTTGATCATTGGAACAAGCTTCCAGTGCAGGTGATCGAGGCAGACAGCGTGCCAGACTTTAAGAATAAATGGGATACCCATGTGGGATCCCTACGAGGGTCAAGATAAGGAAATTGGGTCATTAGGGCATAGACAGGGGATGGGTAAGCAGAGTGGGCAGACTTGATGGGCTGTAGCCCTTTTCTGCCGTCATCTTTTATGTTTCTATGTTTCCCTGCTGAAAGAATTTATATCTTGGGCAGCCACTGGCATGGTCCCAAAGCTGCCGCCACTGCCATCCTCCTTACCCATATGCTAAGTTTTGTGCAATCATGAAAAATAAGCATGCGCGTGACAGAGGGAGGAGGAAGGCCTGTGGCCACGGCTTTGGGACAGTGTCAGCAGTTGCCCAACATATAAACTCTTTTGGCAGGGAGGATGTCCTCGGCTGGCAGGGTTTGAGAATTGCTGATTACCACAGCAAAGGAGATGAAATTTTGGGTCCACCTGTGGATACGTCACTGTAAGATGTGCTCCTGATGCAAGTGAGTGACATGCATCATGGGGTAGGAAAAACTTAGGTTACTTTGAACACAAGCCTGTGAAAACTAAGTTCAAGCTGAGTTGTAAAACTAGTAGAACACCCTTGAGAATTAAATGCCTAGGGTTTCATTTTCCCTATACAGTATAAAACTTATATATAATTCCAAGAATAAATTAGCCACTGTTGCTGAGATTTCAAAAGTATACTCTGGCTAACCCTGCACTAAGGTTTTGCAGAAGCAGAGTTTGTGTATGTTGTTGTTGGTGGTGGTGGTGGTGGAGGAGGGAGCTGGCAATTTCAAACTTGACCAGGTACATAATTTACTACTTTGAAACCATGAATTTTTGAGGTCAACTTTCATAATTTCCCTTTTAAAACTTCCCACTGCTATGAATGCACTGAATACATTGGACTTCTTGCCAGGAAACTGCTTGTGTATATTTGAGAATACAACGTATATGTGCTATATTCTAACCTTGCCCAAAATGCACTGTTCTGTGGAACTCTGTATATATTTTTAGCTGGACAAAGGGAGAGCAATCTTCAAACAGCTCTTTAATCCAGAATAAAACAGCATTTACCCAGGTAAATGGTTCTTTCAGAATTGTCTTCTCCCTATGCAAATACATTTTATGTATGCCCCTCCCTCTCAAAACAGAATAGCTGGCAGAAAAATAAAAGAGCACTATATCTGTAGTGGAATTCATATGCATGCTTACCTTCTACTTGAATTGCGATTCTGGAAGATCTCCAAATCACTATCCTTTGAGGTTTGCGAGCCCTTGTATGTATAGAACACATCTTCCGTCTCAGTAATGTAAGTCATCTCATTGGCCAGGTTATCTGCAGATGAATGGCGTGGTTTTCGAATCTCATGACGTAACCTGGGACTCCGCCTGATGGGGAATGGTGCAGAACACAACTTTTCATATTTGAACTCCTTTGAAAAATGTACTTTTGGAGGAGAAGGGGGATAATCTAATAATAACTTTTATATGCTTGGCATATTTGTAACTTGTGTTAGAAAACCCCCCCAGAAATCTACTATCAATAAACCAACACTGGATTCCAGCTTTCTGTCAATACAAAACATTTGAATCATCTCAGCTAACTATGAGAGCGTGTTTGGATCAAGCGATCAAGCAAGATTTTTAACTGGTCAATTTAAGGCAGCTAGACTGGTCAGCACTAGAGTCTATAGGCATTCTGTAATATGTAAGACAGTAAAGCACAGCTGAGACATTTCCTGCCCCAGGCCGTTTGGTAGAAAGCACTCTAAGAGAAGTTCCTTGAACTCATACTCATAATTAATAGATAAATGAATATATAAGAACTATACAACAGACTTGTATAGACTGTCACCAATCCTCCCAAAACCCACAATAATTACCAATGCTATGCACCCTTCCAAAAGGACACATGTCTCAAAAGAAACAAGTGCCTCAAATTACAGACCTAACAGATGCCACAAAAATGGCTGAGGTGTCGTCATGGAACTTCACCTATGAGCAGATACTACTCTGATAACAGTTCTATAATTAACTCATGTGACAATCAATTCACAGAACACGATTCTGATCCTACAGAACACAAACAGATCCTCAATCACATCAGAGCCAATTAAAAATATTGATTCAAAAGAAAACAAAGCTTCATCAGTCTGATCAAATAGAATATCCTCTGCAATGGGAATGCCTGGGCTTTAGTCACTTCAAAAGGGGCCCTAACAGTAGATATTCTCTCCACTGTGGATTCTTGCTTAAAAGCATACGGTTTGTGCTTCTATTTTCAAATATTCGTAACTTTTCCAGCTAATTAGTAGTTCTATGAGGGTACATAAAATTCACATTTATCTGTGCTTTCACACCACTAGAATGCCTTTTCTGGTGGAATAAAATATATACGTTTGATTTCATGGAATGCA
Organism: Geotrypetes seraphini; assembly: GCF_902459505.1. Taxonomy (NCBI): domain Eukaryota; kingdom Metazoa; phylum Chordata; class Amphibia; order Gymnophiona; family Dermophiidae; genus Geotrypetes; species Geotrypetes seraphini. The sequence continues at coordinate 375,771,082 of NC_047085.1, forward strand.
TGTTTTTCCTGCAACTGCCAGGTGAAGCCAGGGGCCAGAATAAAGTGTTTGTTTTGTCATTTCCGACTGGAACTCATTACCTGCATGCCCTATTAGGCAGTTACCTTGCTAGAATAAAGTCCTGAAGGGTCCCTTAGTAGCAAGGGACACGCTGGAGTCATCTCCATCCCTTCTACTTTGCAGCACCGTATGCCTGGAACAAACTGCCCGACTGGCAGTATTCAAATCCAGACACAAAGCCCACTTCTTTGAAGCTGCTTTCAATTCCAAACTCCAACCCACCTGCTAAGCACCCGGAATGGGGGAGACCACAGGAGCCCTGGCCTCCCCCAAAATGGCAATCAGCAGTACGGCTCTCCTGACTCCCCCACCTACCACCAACCCACTGCTGTAATGTAAATCTTTGGGCAGCCGGCAGCGCAATGAAACCATTCTCCCGCCGTCCCCTGCCCCAGGGATTGTAAGCTCTTTTAAGCAGAGACTTTCTCTTATATGCTTTGTTGCACAGCGCTGCATTTGTCTAGTAGCACTACAGAAAATGATAAGTAGTGGTAGTAGTATATACATTTGTTTCACTTAGGAATCATCCACACAGAAAAGGCACAAAGACTGAGTGAAAGACACAGGAGGGGTATGAAAGTAATAGGAGTTCTGTGCAGGCCAACATTTTTCCACTTTGATTAGTTTTCCATGTTCACAGGATTTTCATATTATTTAGATTTTTATATTTTGATTCAACTTTGGGACTAATGTCAACAATAGTGTGCACTATTGACCAAGTAAGAAAGCAAAGATACTTACCTGTAGCAAGTGTTCTCCAAGAACAGCTTACATATATTCTCACATGTGGGTGACGTTATCCATGAAACCCAGTTCAGACACTACCGAGTGCACAGTCATTTAAAATGTTTCGGCAGTGCCCATAACACATGTATGCTAGTGCCTTCCGACCCAACATTGGCTTACAGGACCATCAGTTTAGTAACAAAGCTAAGAAACCAACTAGAAGAGGTATATGGGTTATGAGAATATATGCTTGCTAACCTCCAAGAACGTCTGTGACAGGTGAATATCTTTGCTTTCTCCAAGGACCAGGAAGCCATCCCATCCCTTGTATCATTTTTGTTGCCCTTCTCTGTACCTTTTCTAATTCCGCTATATCTTTTTTGAGATGCGGCAACTAGAATTGCAGTGAACTTGGCAATGCCCGTAACAGGTTCCATGGATGACATCACCCACATGTGAGAATATATGCTTGCTTATCCTTTGAGAAAAGGATTCTTCCTTTGCTATTTTGGGTTAAAATAATATGAAATGGCAAGGGAAATGCAAAGAAGTGCACATCCATAGTATTTCTTCAGTGTTTATCCCAAAAACATTTGTTTAAATGTTTTTGCATTAGGGGCTGCTGTACTGGTATAATCAGCAATTTTATTTATATGTCAAGAGGGGGGGAGGGGGAGAAAGAGAGAAGAGGTAAATTTAACATAACAAAGTTCTGGCCAGATTCATAAGAGAGTGTTTTAATTAAAAAAAAAACATCAGGAAACTAAAAATAAGTCCAAAAATCACTCAATGCATTTTTCTATATTCAATATCATAATATATGGCTGTATCAACACGAAAAGATTCATCTTCACATACCAGTTTGGCGTAATTGGTGGAGAACGAGAAGGGAGGCTTTTGGTCTCTAGATGTTCAACAGACAAAGATCTCTTCAAATTACTGTTCCACACCATTCCACCAATCACCTTCCTGCAGACCTGACTGCTGACTGACCTTAAAGAAAGAAAATTAATTGTCACCAGGTTCACATGGGGATGGGGGAGAAAGGGGAAATCATCTTTAAGAAAATGGCCTTCAGAATTTGGATTCAATCTGTTCTAACTGAAGCACTCAGAGTCAGACATGTTTTACAATAACTCACCAAGGGGGCAGGTGGTATGGAGAGAGAGAAAGGAAGGAAATATGCTTAAATGAATCTAGCAGAAATCATTTGGATTATTCATTCATATCAAAATTACATTCCTCAATTATATTAGGATAATAGAACTGTCTTTCTTCCCTCCGTTTTCAAATTAGACTCCCAAGCTTCATAATAGATACAATAAGCCTTTATCAAATTATTTTACTGCTGACATTAACCTGTTTTATTAAACTAATGAAATTGGCTCTTTGCTAGTTATCTATGAAGGACTGACAAAATACAAAAAATTATGACAAAAAAAAAAATTTCCTTTTAGCCACATTAAAGCTGCAGCTTGAGCTGTAATGGTATATCTATTATCCCAAGTACTGTTTGCTGGTTACTGTGTAATTATGTATCCATATCAGCATCTTGATTTATATAAAAAAAAAAAATGAGACATTGAATACACAAATCACAAAATGTTACATAGTAGATCTTTTAAAAATTGGAGCTGGAGGGACAACTAAGGAGGATAAAACAGGAGAGTCAAATCCACAAACACAAGATCGCAAAACAAGAAGTGGAAATGTCCTATACAGACTGGTGGACTCAAATGTATTACAAAAATGTCCTTTTATTCATCCAAAAGAAACTCAATGACTCAACGTGTACATGTTTCAGCCAAGATGGCCTGCCTCAGAAGTCTGAAAGTCTCATGGTTGATATGAATAAATTGGTCCACAAAAGAACACACTCAAATCATGAGAGCAGAATAATGGATTGTTAGAATCTTTGAAGTGAATGCTGGGTCAAGTCAATTTCATCCCAATTTATTCATATCATAGAAACATAGAAAATGACGGCAGAAAAGGGCCACGGCCCATCTAGTCTGCCCACACTAATGGCCCACCACCTAACTACCTCCATGAAGAGATCCCACATGCCAATCCCATCTTTTCTTAAAATCTGGCACGCTGCTGACCTCAATTACCTGTTGTGGAAGATTATTCCAGCAGTCAACCACCCTTTCGGTGAAGACATATTTTCTGGTGTCGCCATGAAATTTCCCACCCGATTTTCAAGGGTGGGAAAAGACCGTCCTACAATAAAGCACCCAGCTATACAGAGAGTAGTTGAATATCAACCACGAGACTTTCAAGACTCCTGAGGCAGGCCATCTTGGATGAAACATGTACATGTCAAGCCACTGATTTTCTTTTGGATGAATAAAAGGACATGGTCTGCGCATGCGTCGAGATCGCTAAAGAGCGATCCAGGCGGTAGGTTGGGGGCGTGATTCCGATTGCCCTTATTTGCATGAGGGCGATTCTTGAATCAGCCCTCCCGGATACAGATTGGATTTCTCATGGATCAGATCTGTGCCCTTAGTGAACCTAGGCCTCAGTAAGAAGAGCCATATTAAAGTATGTCTCAGAAGGATAACAGTAGATATGTGGGTGGCTATAGGGAATGATACGAGGAAAGGTTGCCTGTTTCAGTGTAGTGGGGTGGGTGAGTGTGAAAGGGCTGTTGGGTAGACAATGAAAAGACCGTCCTACAATAAAGCACCCAGCTATACAGAGAGTAGTTGAATATCACCACTATTCAACAAAAAAGGAAGGAGAGGTCCAACCTTATCTGCAGAAAAAACCAACCAGGAACAAACAAAAACCAACTGCAGATGTGTACAAGATGCAGGCAGAATTTATTGTGACAAATATAAATTTATAAAAACCTTTTTCCCCAAACAAGGGACCCGACACGGTCCGTGTTTCGGACAAACCTTCGTCAGGGGTCCAATATGCAAAAAGGTTTGAAAAATATGCCACAAAAAATATGGAATAAAAAATCATAAACCAAAAGGTCCAATGTGCCGAGAATCGCCAACTCCTGTAAAGCTTTACAGGAGTTGGCGATTCTCGGCACATTGGACCTTTTGGTTTATGATTTTTTATTCCATATTTTTTGTGGCATATTTTTCAAACCTTTTTGCATATTGGACCCCTGACGAAGGTTTGTCCGAAACACGGACCGTGTCGGGTCCCTTGTTTGGGAAAAAGGTTTTTATAAATTTATATTTGTCACAATAAATTCTGCCTGCATCTTGTACACATCTGCAGTTGGTTTTTGTTTATCACCACTATTCAAACATTTGCTTACAGGCAGCACTGTTAACTATACAAGTGTTGAATATACTGTTATGGGTGCACTGGTTTTTTTGGTTTTTTTTTAAACTCCACCACCATCCCCCTCCACTTACACTTTTTCAAAGACAATGTGTTATTTTATTTTCTTTCCCTACTTGTTTATGAATTATCTTTAATCTTACTTATTGTTATGCCTTTTTTCTTTGTCTTATAACATTTCTGTCATTTTAAATTTCGCCAGAATTCTATTGTTTAACGGTCTCCTCTTATGCATTTACTCTTTGTTCTTCTCTCTTCTATCTACCAAAGAATTTAATTCAATGCTGTCTTGTTAAAATGTTCATTTCTATTCCCTCTTCTATCTTTATTTTAATTAATTTATTAATCTCCAGGTACTTTAGTTAGATTGTGAGCCTTCGGGACAGAAAGGGAATTTTTTTAAGTACCTTTATTATTTTCTTATTTTTAATTTTAATGTATATTTTCTGTAAACCGCTTAGAACTTAACGGATGTAGCGGTATATAAGAAATAAATTACATTACATTACATAATAATTTTCAGTCTTTGTCTTCTGGGACTCACTCACAGGGTATAAAATTATACTCAAATAATTATATATACAGGAAATAAGAGAAAAAAATCTATTCCTTCCTAAAACACCACTCTTTAATACTCTTCTTTAAATATAACTTTGTCAAGGAGAAATGGCAGTGAAAGTCCTCTTCCTTGTCTTTACTATGTCTATATTCTCAAAGGGGAAGGAGCCTCAGATCCCCGTGCGTGGAGACATGTGTTAACTGAACAACTGCACTAGAAAGGGAAAAATCCTCACCCCCCTCCTGCCTGATAAAGTTTGTTCAATGCTAACTCATACTTCAAGTGTGTTTCTTCAAGTTTTTTTAGATGGAAGCTAGCTGGCGTTTCGCTATGCGGCTGGGTCAGGGAAATGGACTTCTCGGCGTTATTTCTCACGTACGAGCGTGAGACGTAATGCCGAGAAGTTCATTGCCTGACGCAGCCGCCTAGCGAAACGCTAGCTAGCTTCAATTCTAAGTAACCACTATCTAGTCAGATTTTAAGGATATTCATACTGACAATGTAAGCAAAATATATCTCACTCAAAAATTCTTTATGGGTATCATGAAAACCCAGCTGGCTAGATAAACTAAAAGATGCCTCTTCCACTTCAAAAATACTTACAGCAGTATTCTGACACAGTCTAACTGTTTCTTGCATATTTAGGGATTTCACTAAATCCCTTTATTATTCACTGAAATAAGGAGGCACTTGTATTATGAGTGTATATATCTATTTAGTATTCAGTGAAAGCATTTGGAAAACAGCATGAGATAGCCTCAAACCTTGTTTCCTTTTGCCAAGCAGTACACCTGGAAAACATTTATTTATTTATTTAACTGTACAAGATAAAGACAGATTTGTTTATCCTGATACCACAGCCTGGCTTCTTCTATCAAAAGTGTTATGTTCCTCAACCTGTTTTCTCAAGAGAAAGTTAGCTAAGACACTGACATACAAGTACCACAATTCCAGGAATGTGCAGGAATATTTTGTAAATGAATACAGCTAGCTTAAAGGGTTACAGTAATCAGATCCCACAATACTAATGTGCAGATGGGTGGCTCAGTTAAGCACAATAGAACAAGCACAACATAAAAAACAGGGGCTATGGTTCATGCTACCTAATACTTTTTTCACACACAACTCTTTAAATTTCTGATCTAATTTTCAAGCATTCAGTTTTGCTTATTCTAGCTTCAATCCCTCTTCTTTTTTTATACAGCAACAGTACCTGGAAGTTAAACACAGGTTAAGTTTTTTTTTTTATTATGGTCTCAAAAAATACCAATACCAGATCCAAACCTATTCCTATGCATCAGCCCTTTAATCCCCGTATTAGCTAAGAAGAACACTTTTCAATGGGATTAGCTACTGCAGGATTTTTCAACTTCCACTTAGTCTGAATGCAAACAGTAGTGAGCCCTGTATCAAAGATCAGCAAACCTTTTCAGCCTCTGTGTCAAAAGTGAAAACAACCCTTTTTTTTTAATTCTTTATTTAAATTTTAAACATTTTGGACATATTTATCAGTCAAATAAGAGAAAATACAGTGTTAACAGAAATATTCCTTATAAGAATTAACTTCTTATGGACATTTAAACAATGAAATAATAAACCCCAAAGTATGATTAGTCCTCAATAACTGGAGGAGGAGTTGTAAATAGACTGAAAAATTAGGAGGTAACTTTTAACAAGAAAAAAATAAAATGGAGCTAGTAGGTGTCAGAACATAACCTCTCTGAGCTTATACTGGGATGAAACAGGTTCACGCAGTAGTTACAGACTGCCCTTGGGCAGAAATAAATCTAGAGAGCTGTTGTGGTTCATAGAAAACATATTGATTATCTTTATAGACCGTAACGCATTTACAGGGGTACCTCAAGACAAATGTTGCGCCCAACTGCAATGCCTGGGGGTCTCAAAATGAGGAATTGTTTCCTTCTCTTTTGTGTAGTACGAGATACATCAGGGAGGGTATATCCTTACAACACTGGACATGAAAGGAACATCTTTATATTTGAAAAATAGTTTTAACATCTATTCCCTGTCTGACTCTATAGCGAACTGTTCCAGCAACGTAGCTGTACCCTGCACTTCAGTTTCCGACCTCTCTAAGAAATTAGTTAAATCCAAAGTATCAGCAGATACATTCTGATGGTTAGAATTTTGAGATTTAACTCTCCTAGGAAGGTAATACATTTTTGAGAGAGGTGGATATGAAGTTTCTGGAACCTTAAGAACTTCAGTTAAGTATTTTTTAAACATCTTGACCATCATCAGTCAGCTCTGCTCATTTCTTTAGATCTCTCCTCTGCATTTGATACCATTGATCATAATCTGCTATTATCACGTCTACATGAAATTGGTATAACAGGTCAAGTTATGGACTGATTCATTTCTTTTTTCTCAGAAAGATCATCTAAGGTCATTTTTAACGGTACATCATTTGAGTCTTTCACACATAAGCAAGGAATTCTGCAAGATTCCATCTTATTACCGTTGCTTTTTAATATCATGTCCCCTCTTCTAACTGTGGGCCAGTCCATTGGCTTTATTACATTCGCGTACACTGATGATGTGCAGTTAATCCACCCCTCGATCTTAATAACCCAGAGGAAGTAGTATCCATTAACCAGAAACTAGAGAAAATTGAAACATGGTTGGACACAAATAGGCTGTCCCTTAATATCAATAAATCAAAATGAATGATCTTTCCTTTCAAAGATGGATTGAAACTTGAATCTCTACCAATTAAAATTGTACCCACTTTAAAGTTGTTAGGAGTCACCTTTGACAGTAAATTTTCCTACCACTACCATATTGTCCAGAAATGCTTTCATTGTCTTAGAATGATTCGTTCTCTTTCAAAACTACTGGAACCAGCCTCCTTGAATACATTGATCCACTCTCTGGTAATTTCCTGCACAGATTGCTGTAACACCCTTTATAAGGGCATAACAAAAAAAGGAAATAAGACGCCTTCAGATTGTGCAGAACACAGCCATCAAAATTACATGTAACGCAAAAAAGTGTGATCATGTCTCACCTCTTTTGTTCAAAGCACACTGGTTACGCATTGAATATAGAATCAGCTACAAAATCTTACTTTTAACCTTTAAAATACGCTCAAGCAATCAACCAGAGTTCATTGACAGACTCTTAATCCCTTATAGTCCTTCTAAACCGCTTCATTCTATGTCACGGAATCTCCTTGTTGTACCATCTTTAAAGTCAATCAACACGTTGAGATCTAATAATTTCGCTGTCACTGCACCTTCTTCTCTGGAATTCATTGCCCAATCACTTACGCATCAAATCTGCATTAAATCAATTTAAATCTAAGTTAAAAACATTTTTGTTCCAGTATGCTTTTGGACAATAACTGTCCTTTTAAGGACTAAAACAAGGCTTTGTAGTTTTTACCCTCACCTATTGTTTTTTTTTCTTTTTTGTGCTATTTTCTCCAAAGATTGTAGTTCTTTGCCCTCCTTTTTCCCATTTGTTTGAAGTAACTCTATATGTTACATCATGTGTTCCACTAATATACCCTGGTATTATTTAGTATCTCTAATCTTTAATTTGTTTTTATGGTATTTTTTATTGTACACCGCCTAGAAATTTGATTAAGCGGTATAAAAAATTTTTAAAAAAATTGAAACTTGTCATGAGCTGATAAAGGAAACATTTTTGGAAAGTTTATAATCCAAAGATTACATTTCTTAGTGGCATTCTCCAGCATTTCTATCTTTTTTTTTTTTTTTAAATTCTTTATTCATTTTTGAAATCCAATACATAGTGCAATCAGATTAACAATCAACTAATATAATATACTGCACTTTATTCCAACAAATATATAAATATTTAACCCCCCACCCTGACCCTCCCTCCCGCTCCTCCTGGATGCGTACTGCATTTCTATCTTGAAATGAAGATTCCCACTGTCCTTAACCCAAGTTAAGGCCTGGGTCTCAACTGCTTTTAATCTGGAGTCATGTTTATCCACCTTACTCTCAAGACATGAAACTTTATTCTTTATATCCAAATTTTCTGATAAAACTGCTGTATAACGTTGTGGAAGTTGTTGGACTTGAGTTCCCAAAGTGAGTTGCAAACTTAAAATTGCCTCCCATAGATTTTCCATATTGAATACGTTTGGCCTTTGCATAGGCGCACGAAAAGAAAATCCAACGGAATCTGCAGTAAACAAACAGCAAGCAAAAACAAAAACAAAAACTGCAGTCCATGTGCAAGATGTAGGCACTGTTTATTACAATATTAATGCAGTATGGTAGATATACCACCTTATTACCAACCAGTGGCATAGGTACAACACTGCTCCCCAAGCTCTCTGTAGGAAACGATGTACCTGTGGCCACAGCAGCTTTCTCTTCCATCAGGGAAAAGAACTCCGGTAGCCTGCTGCAATCTCACTTTCCGAATGCTGCAACATTGTAAGAACAGCCTCCTCTGCCCTCCATCCAGAACCGTTGTCTGCACTCTGCTAGGTCGGGAAAGGAGCATCCTGGGCCAGTTCCTTCTCCATCTGCCATCCCATCGCCTTGGGATGAATCGGAGGACTATGCTCCTCCGGGGACAAGGTGGCGCCCTCGAGAGAGAGATCACACGTTCCAGCCTGCATGTCTTTCATTGCCAAGGATCCTCCTGGTTGCGGAAATCGGACTCCTCGCTTAAAGTAGGCGTTCATTAGCCCTGCCATTACAGCGAATTCATCTTTGATTTTCTTTTGACCATGTAGCGAGGTCAAGCAAAACTCTCTGCAGGAACTCTGCTGGTGTCTCCGTGGCTGTGTTCAAGCCGCCTCTTTGGTAAACTCTTCCTTCGTAACAGCCCCATTAATGATGCTACTGTGAAGATAAAAAGTTGTTTGTTTTTTTTTGGGGGGGGGCAGCTGCTCATATCCTGGTCACAAAGCTTCAAGACTGCTTGCTAGTTTTGATTTGCACTATTTTAAACCTTTCACTATTTTTCAGCTTGCTTTGCTTGAGTTGAAAACCCAATTTAGTTATCATAAATCTTCATTTGCAGATATCTAGGGATTGTTTCCCCCTATGTTACCATATATATTCAAATATAAACCGAGATTTTTGGCCAACAAAATGGCCCAATGAGGATTTCGGTTTATATTTGAGCCACCACCCGACCACCAGTGCTGCTGTCCTCTCTTTAATCCCTGATGATCACCACCAGTGCTGTCGTCACACACCTATCCCCCCCTCCCCCACTGAAGAACACTGTACCGCTAATCCTACCACCTCCAAAATGAGCGCTGTTGCCCTCCATGCACACACCCACCAGCACTGTAGTCACATGCCTACCCCACAGAACACCAGCGCCGCTATCCTGCCATCCCTAAGATGACCCATGACATTGCTCTCCATGTGCACCCCCTCCCCCCAGCTGAAATCATGCTTACCCATCAGCTGCTAAAGAAAAAAGCTGCTGCCGCAAATGTTAGGTGTTCGCTTGAGCATCTGTGCATGCTCAAGGCCTGCTAGCTCCTGCCCCCTCCGAGAATCTCCAAGCATCTCAGAGGGGTCGGGAACCAGCAAGCTTTAGCCCCAGGTACATTAGATAGATGGTGAGTCTGCCAGGACAGACAGGGAAAAAATGCTTGCGTACCTGAATAAATTCATGTAAACTGTTCTGAGCTCTCCTGGGAGAACGGTATAGAAAAATGAATGAATGTAACGTTTGACCTCTTTGCTAAAAAGACTATTCTTTTAGCAAACATAAGCACATAAGCATTGCCTCTGCCGAGTCAGACCATAGGTCCATCATGCCCAGCAGTCCGCTCCCGCGGCGGCCCCCCTTTTGCTTCAGAACCCAAGTTGAGGCCTGGACTTAGCTATCTGGTGCCAGTGAAGAATGTGGATTGTTATTGCCAATGCCCCTCCCCCCTTACAATTGATTATTGGCTCAGAACTGACCAATGAACTTAGCTCATATTAAAGAACCTTCTTAGAGCCAATCCAGGCAAGCACATATTATACATACAATGATTCATTTTCTGATTTTATCAATTAAGCAATTTTCTTCTCCATTGTTCAGTTAACTGTCCTCACTGCTTTCCTTTGGTTTTCCTTAACTTTTACCTGTCTTCGTTAACTTTTGTTTTGAACACTAAGCTCTTTGCTCTTACCATTTCCATTCCATACATACACATATAGTAGATGATGGCGGATAAATACCTCTATAATCCAACAAATCTGCCAAAAGATAAACTCATAGCATACTTGATCTTGATTTGTCCTTGCTGTTTTCGGGACACAGACCACAGAAGTATGCCCAGCACTGGCCTTGTCCTCCAACTATGGAAGCTGTTATCAAAGTCCTATTCTAGGCCATCCAGACCTATAAGGTTATGATCAGAGTACAGACCATAAAAGTCTGCTCAGTACAGACTTTGTTCCCAATTACTGGAATTACCATCTAAACACCACTACATTTATTTGGTTTCATTCTTTCCTTACAAGATTCCTTTATGTTTATCCCTTGCATTTTTGAATTCCATGACTATTTTCATCTCCCCCCACCTCCCTAGAAGAGCATTCCAGGTATATACAACCCTCTCCAGGTATATACCACCCTCTCCATGACATTATCTTTGAGCCGGCCCTCTGTCACCTTAATTCATGTCTTCTAGTTCTACCACATTATCTTGTCTGGAAAAGATAAGTTTGTAAAACACCTTTCAAATATTTGAATGTCTGTATCGTATCACCACTAACTCTCCTTTTCTTCAGGGTGTACATCTTCATGTCCTCAAGTCTCTCTTCATATTTTTTATTATTATTTTGTGCCGATATCCATAATGAATATGTATAAGAAATCTACATATAATGTGGATACTCAGAAAACCCCCACTGGCAGCTGGAACCCCAAGCCCAACTTGAGAAGCCCCATGCTAGAGGTTAGCTCTCTCTAGGTCCAGCACCCCAGTCTTAGTCTTAGTATGGTTCAAGTTCAGAGCTAAGATAATATTTAGAACTATCACCAACTTGTTAATATTCTTTTACATTTTCTCCATTCATTGGCTCCAGCTCCAGCTGGTTTACCCTTAAGTGAGCTCTTTCAATTAAAACAAGTGTTTAAAAAAACTTTGGGATTATACTTTCACACAGAGACATCCAAGCCCCAGAACGCTTGCCTGAGAAAGTAGTAGATGTTATGAAATGGTTGGTGAGATAATCCTTTGTGGGCAATGGTTTGGATGACCCTGTGTGAAAATCTTCAGCAAACACATTTCTGGCACGATATTTGTGGTCAACAAATTTAAGGAGTGTGTACTGCTCTTTATATGTATTTTGTTTAAACAGCTTGGCATCTGGGTATAATGCGAGACCGAGTGAATTTGCCGGTTTGCACTGGAATGGAAAAAAAAAAAAAAAATGGACAGCAGTTTTCCACTACAATGCAAGCAACAGTAACATTCTCTGGCAAACACTAATGCCATGATTTCCAGCAAAGATAATGCATCATAAGTTGCTTGCTATATAACTCTAGATACTTTTCTTTGTCTTACCATTTTAGAGTGTGATACTTCTCCCTCCCTATTCGTAGGGGTTATGGTCAGAGCCGGCCCGCGAATCGGGAAAAATCGCAAATAACTTTTGGCCGGCTCTGACCCACCCTCGGACTTTACCTGGTGGTCTAGAGTTGACGTGGGGCAGCAGCGATCTCCCTACACTCCTGCCCCGTGCAGAGCCGTGCTGCTGAGTTCCCATGATCTCACGAGACTACAAAAGGAACTCCCTGTTGTAGTCTCGTGAGACCACGGGAACTCGCAGCGCAGCTCTGCACGGGGCAGGAGTGTAGGAAGATCGCTGCTGCCCCCACGTCACCGCTAGACCACCAGGTAAGGTCCATGCTCCGATCGCCCACACACCACCTCCGATCACCCCCGCCACCTCCGATCACCCCCGCCGCCTCTGATCGCCTCCCTCCAAGTCTGGGGCTGTTTTTTTTTCGATGCTAACGAGCGATTCTGAGGGGGGGGGCTGGATAATCGAAACCGCGAGTAGGGAGGGGGAAGTGTACATGTCCATCCATCCATCTGTATATGACCTGAGTCATGGGCAGATGCACAAAGCCTCCCCATGCTGGCAACGTTTCATATAGACTGACTTTATTCAGTCTGAATGAAACATTTATTCTGTGGCCAATGTACAGAGGATTTTGGCTACTGCTTTTCTGTGCATGGAAGCAGTGACCAAAAGTCTCTAGCTAATGAATTCGTTAGTATTAAAATGTGCTCACTGGCAGATGAGCTGTCCCAAATGTCCCAAATAACGGGCTGCACAAAACCCCTGTCAAACTACAGACAGCTCTGAGCTCCTTGCCTTTTCTGTCAGGGCCTGAGCACTGATTGGCTTAGGCACTGACAGCAAAGCAAAAAAAAAATGTTCAGCACATTCCCCCTCCCTCTCGACCCGACCTATTCCTGGTGCACTGGTCTGTCTTTCAATAGGCAGCATAAACAGCTTGCTTCTAGCCTGGAATCCCAGAGCTACAGTTTTGTCTTCCCAAAAGGCAGCACAATTGGCCAGGTTTGGCCCTCAATTTAAAAGTTACAATTTTAGAAGGGCTCCAAGCTAAACTTGATCTACCTGTGTAGAGTTTCTGCAGCTTATACTTCTATGCTGGAGACATAGGGTGGAAGACTTCTCCTCCTCTCCTCTGGGCCTCTCTGAATGACCTATGTTGAGAGTTCTTATCCTGACCACACTCCCTCCCTGCTCTGCTCCTGCTGAGTAGTGCTGCCTAATTTGCCGATTCAAACCGATTCACTTTGGTGAATCAATTCATTGAAAAAATTAGACTCACCAATTCATTGACCAACTCCCCCTGGTGATACCTGACATACCTCCATGCCTCCTAAAGCAGCAGCAGTGTCCGGTCAGAAGAGGCAGTGCTCTGAATGGGCTGCTTGCAGCCTGCCTCACCAGGACCTTCCTTCTGCTGTGTCATCACTGATGACGTAGAAGAGGGAAGCCCAAGCAGGGCAAGCCACAATCAGCTTGTTCACAGTGCTGCCACTTCAAGGCCAGCCACTGACCCTGCTGCTGCTGCTGCTGTGGAAGGCCCTGAGATATGTCAGGTCTCACTGTGGGAGGTTCGGTGGGGTGCTCCTGCTGCACAGGGGGATGGGAGGGAGGGGAGGGGAGGAAAGATGCTGCCCATGAGGGGGAGAGGAAGGGAGAGATGAAACAAAGAGATAGAAAGGGGTGAGGGGAGAAATTCTGCATATGGTGGAGGGGAGGGAGACATGCATGGAGAAGAGGGAGAAATGTTGGACATAGGGTGGAGAGCAGGAAGAGATGGTGCATGGAAAGAGAGAAAAAAATGTTGCACATGATAATGAAGGGGAGGAAGGAAGGATGCTGCATGGAGGGGAATAGAGAGATTTGACCCAGGGCACAAGGCAGGGAGAGAGAGATGGTAGACAGTGGGAAAGAAACAAATGTTGAATATGGCAGTGGAAGGTATATAAAAATAATTTTATTTTCTATTTTGCGATTACAATATGATTTGAAATGTGCATCCTGCCAGAGCTGGCATTAGACAGCGAGCATGAGCTAGGACCTAACAGAGAGAAGGAAAAGTCTTTTTTTTAAAAGTTATTTTGTTTACACCACAGCGTCAGCATGGTTTTGGAGAGGGCAAAGGGGGGTGGGTGGGTGAAAAGGTTACAAAATAAACCCATCAGGATGTTTTGGAAAAAAAAAAAATGCCCAATTGGGTGGGAAAAGCTAATCGAATAGAAAAATTGATTCAGTAAGCCAAATCGAATCAAAAACTTTTTCCTTGAATCGGGCCGCACTACTGCTGACTCATATCTTCCTTGCTCTGTGGTCCACTTTTTAAGCTGTGCTATCAAGGGGGAATGGTAATTTCCTATTGACTCCCTCGCAGAGTTATCTTTAATTAGAAAGAGGATAGTATAAAAACAAAACTTAAATGACTGCATGTACTTTGATGTGTTAACTGGTGCTCAGATAGCAACTCTGGCTTTGAGGAACTAAGGGCTAGATTCACTAACCCCGATTCCGTGTCCGATACTTTCCTGATTGCATGCAGGCCGACAAATTCACAAAAGGCCTGCACGCAAATGGGGACGATCATTTACCTGCCTCCCCCCCCTACCCATGGCACGGATCGTTAGAGAGCAATCCTTGCCTGTAGATGGTCTGCGCATGCTCTCATTAGGAACTTTTTTTTTTTTTTTTGCAAACCCGTGGTTTTAACCCACTTTAAGCCTGCGGATTAAAACCACGGGCTTGCACTGCGGGGAAGGGTGGGAGAGTCGGGTTGCAGGAGTTTAGGGCAGACAGGAGATAGGACACAAAAGCAGACACCCTGAAGTAGCCAACCTTAGGCTCAGAGCAAAGCCAAAGCCAGACTGCTCAGTTCATAAGAACATAAGAAATGCCTGCACCGGATCAGACCTTGGGTCCATCTAGTCTGGCGATCCGCACACGCGGAGGCCCAGTCAGGCCTACCCTGGCGAATACCTTAGTTACTCGTATCCCTCAATGTGTCTTTCAAGAAGATGTGCATTAGAGAATGACACGGTGACAAAATTCATCACCGTTCCCGTCCCCGCGGATAAGCATGGGAAACCATCTTCAGGTCATTCTTTAAGGAGAGAGGGAAGAATCAGAGTATAATTGGGCACAACCACTGACCCGCAAGCTTTGCTTTGAAGAATGCTGGTGTAGAAGGACCGAGGTTGAAATAGACACTAGAAAATGACATGGGATTATTTCCCACGGTTATCCGCGGGGGCGGGGACAGTGATGAATTTTGTCACCGTGTCATTCTCTAATGTGCATCCAACTTGTCCTTAAATCCTTGAATGGTGGTTTCCTCCACAACCTCTTCCGGGAGAGCGTTCCAGGTGTTCACTACTCACTGTGTGAAGCAGAACTTTCTGACATTTGTCCTGGCCCTGTCCCCCCACAGCTTCAGTCCATGACCTCTTGTCCGAGTCACCTATGACATTGTGAATAAAGTTGTTCCCTGCTTTATTTTGTTGAAACCTTTCAGTATTTTAAAAGTCTCTATCAGATCCCCTCGCAGTCTCCTCTTCTCGAGGGTGAATAATCCTAGTTTTCTGAGGCGATCCTTGTAGCTCAAGTTCTCCATACCTTTTACAAGCTTCGTCGCTTGCCTCTGCATCCTCTCCAGTAGTATTATATCCTTCTTTAGGTAGGGAGACCAATGTTGGACACAGTATTTCAAGTGTGGTCTTACCATCGCTCTGTAAAGCGGCATTATGACATCCTCAGATCTACTCGTGATACCCTTCTTAATCATGCCCAACATCCTGTTTGCTTTTTTTGCCGCCGCAACGCATTGAGCCGACGGCTTCAGAGTCCTGTCTATCATTACCCCCAGGTCCTTTTCTTGTTCGCTTTTGCAAAAAAGTTGCATCAAACAAGGTATACTGTTGCTCCTTGTTTTTCCTGCCCAGGTGCATCACTTTGCATTTTTCTACATTAAACTTCATTTGCCATTTCTCTGCCCATTTCTCTAGTTGTCTCAAATCCCTCTGGAGTTCCTCGCTGTCCGTCTGTGACCTGATTGCCCAACACAGCTTTGTGTCATCAGCAAACTTGATGATTTCACTGGTTGTTTCATCTTCCAGATCATTTATGAAAATATTGAATAGGGTGGGCCCAAGAACCGAACCTTGAGGGACTCCGCTAGTTACTTTCTCCCAGTCCGAGAACTTCCCATTTACGCTCACCCTCTGTCTTCTGTCTGCCAGCCATTTTCTTATCCATCTTAGTATGTCCCCTTCTATTCCAGGACTTTGTAGTTTTCATTGTCCGGCTCAGTAGCTGTAGTAATCCAGCCTAGCCAGCTGCTAACAATTGTGTCTGAAGTTTACCTCCACTGTGCTGGAGATCAGGGCAGGCAGGAGATCGGGGCAGGTGGGCAGAAAAACAGGGCAGAGAGCAGGACAGTCAGAAAGGACCTGAGCGACTGGTCCTCAGCAGCCACTTGTTTGTGATCGGCCAGCCCAGTCATTGTTGCAGGGTTTTTGTTTGTGAATCGCTGCCTGCCATCATTTGAATGCCTTTCCCCCTCATTTGCATGCACAGATCGGAGGATGATCAGGACACAGGTTAGTGAATCGGGTCAGAGGGAAATTGGGTTGCAAATGGCTCATAAACCGATCGGTACACGATCAGTTTGCTTAGTGAATCTAGCCCTAAGGCCAGATGGCAAGACAAATTAGAATGTGCTAAAAAGGGCTTTAATGGCATCTTCACTGGCTAGACTTCTATGTATGCCTTCCAAATGGGATTTACCTTTGATTTCAAAGGTAAGCAGGTATGTGGAGTTTCTAACTCCTCCTGTGCACATCTTGGCAAAAGACCTTTTTCTTGCAGGCTCCGGTAGCTTTGCTGATTGCATCTACATTGCTTACATATTGTCCCCTGAGGAAGGCAACTTTAGTTGCCGAAACCCGGATCCTGTTTGGGACTTTTCTAGGATTCCATTTTTTGGGACTTTATATGGTCTTTTCCAAGACTGATGACTTTTTAAAATGTTATGACCTTTGTTTTAAATAAATGTAACGGTTGGTTTTGACATCTCTCTAGCCTCTTCTTTTGTACTGTTCTATTTTCGAGGCCAGCCCCCTTCTTCTGTTTGCCTCCCATACATGGCAAGACTGATCGGGTTAAGGTGGAATGGACTTTGATAGCAACTCCAGTAGTTAGGACATAAGGACAGTGCCAGATAGACTTCTTTGACCCGTGTCCTAAAAATGGCAGAGAAAGATCAGGATCAATTATGAGTGGTTTAATCATGAACTAATGAGTGTGCAGACCAGATGGACAATTTACGTATTTATCTGCCATCATCTACTATGTAATTCCATCTCTAAACATGTCTATTGTAAATTTACACCTAATTTACATCTAATTGCAGCACACACACTTTCATGCATGAGGTAATATTCACAGAAGTATTTCACAAGTGAAAATTATCTCCTTTACACAGAAAAGACCTTTTCTAGGACTTCCCAGACAACATGCAATTAAGCTTATGAAGATAAGTATATGATCCAGTGCATGCATTCATGGAGAGTTGGAGTAGGGTTTAGACTTTATGTGCATGTTTTATAAAATATACATGTATGTGGAAAAGAAACCAGCAAGTCTGTTTGTGCCATAGAGTAGATCTAAATGCATGTGCGTACACTGTGCAGTGATTTTCAAGGATAGAGCCTGTGCATGTTTCCTTTGAAAACTTGTGTAACGCATACATGTACCTGACATACAGACTAGGTGGCCTGCTATATAATATTATATATATATATATATACAATTACCCACAACCACTAGGGGTCACTCGGAGAAATTGAAAGGGGACAGGTTTAGAACAAATGCTAGGAAGTTCTTTTTTACCCAGCGGGTGGTGGACACATGGAACGCGCTTCCAGAGGATGTGATAGGCCAGAGCACTTTACAGGGGTTCAAGGAAGGTTTGGATAGGTTCTTGGAGGATAAGGGGATTGAGGGGTACAGATAGAACTAGAGGTAGGTCATAGAAGGGGTCAGACCTGATGGACCACCGCGGGAGCGGACCGCTGGGCGAGATGGACCTCTGGTCTGACCCAGTGGAGGCAACTTCTTATGTTCTTATGTTATGTTCTTAAGACAGTATTTAGGTCATACATAACACTTCCTGAATAAATGGAAAGACATGCCCCCTTATGTACAGCCTGTGGAAGCAGATTTTTTAGTCATGTCTTCTCCTTATCGTTAGTTTGGTTCTCATGGTGACATCTATTCATTATGCCAATCTATTATGGTAGACCTGGAATAGACATTTCTGACTAAATCAGACCAAATCCTTCAAATATTATAGGTAAACTGGTTACATTTTTATGATTTGGACCGAAAATTCCACCAATCTTTTAATGTAGCCCTTCCCTCAATCAGAGACTACAACGGGAACTCACGGCAGCCATTTTGATGACAGCTTTGCATGGGGCAGGTGCATAGGAAGATCGTTCCTGCCTTGCGTTACCGCTAGACCACCAGGTAAGGTCCGTGTACGGCCAGGCGGTCGGCGTGCAGCATGATGTGGCGAGTGGCGTTGCAGACCTCCATCTGCACGTTCAGGGGCTTGAGGTGCAGGGGCAACCGGAGCTGTGTTCACCGGTCCGCAGGCTCTCCTCCACCATCAAGGGGCTGGCTCGCTTCAGGCTTAAGGTGTAGAGCCATGGCAGAAGGGCGCAGGGCTGGGGTGAGAAAAAGGGCATCTTCTCCTCCAGATCCTCCTGTAACTTTCATTGCTGCCCGAGCTCTCCGGCTGCTTGTCCGTGTAGGAAGATTGCTCTTGGTGAGGTCGGGGATGGAGCGATTCACTGGGGGGGAGGGGTGCCCCGGGCCAAAAAACCGCGAATAATCAAATTCACAGATACCGAAACCATGAATATGGAGGGAGGAGTGTAGCTGCTAATTTCAATCAAATAAAACAACAAGAAATCAATCATCAAATATATCAATAAAATTCATCTGTTGATTTAGAATTTTAGCAACTGCATATTTTGGTTGTTTATTGTTGTAACTTTAAGTGGTATTTTAATTGTTCATTTGTAGCATTGTTCACCATTTAATACTTGCGTCAATAACAATATATCAAGAACACTAAATCCAACCTAATCCACATTCGCCCCGTGAATTTAAATCATATCTGCTCTTTACTCTCACCCTTAGCAACAAGTTCAAAAATATCCCAGAGAACATAAAGGTACACTATCATTCATTTTTTTAAAAAAAATTCTTACACATTGACATATTTCAACTTTCACTGCTTAGACAATTGTCATACTGCAACTGATTTCACTGCACAACAATTTTTTGGTTAAGTCTTGATTCCTGAAAAGTTTTTGGTGATTATGACAGGTACCAACTTGGTATGCTCAAATATGGTTTTGGTTTTACTGCATCACGTAAGAACTATGAGAAATAGACATTTTTATGTTTACTGACAATAAAATATATAGTCAAGTTTACGTTTCGCACAAGCGACTAAATGAAACAGAATTAAAAGTGTTTTGCTCCCGAGTTTCTTTTATATTCAGTGTCTGGTGCATCACGTTGTAGCATCCAACAATAGTCGGCAAGCATTGACGGATTCCAATTGCCCTGGTATCGTTTCTCCATCGTAGCTATGTCTTGATGAAACCTTTCACCGTGCTCGTCACTCACAGCACCGAGATTTGCGGGGAAGAAGTCCAAGTGTGAATGGAGGAAATGAATCTTGAGTGACATATTGCACTTCATTCTCTTGTATGCTTTGAGAAGTTTGTCTACCAGCTGAATGTAGTTTGGGGCTCTGTAATTGCCCAGAAAATTGTCAACAACGTCTTTCAAGGCTTTCCAGCCAATTTTTTCCGGCCCAACTAACAGATCTTCAAATCGCTTGTCACTCATAACATGTCTGATCTGGGGGCCAACAAAAATACCCTCTTTGATCTTGGCATCAGTTATTCTTGGGAACATCTGTCTTAAATAACGAAAACCTTCCCCTTCCTTGTTCATTGCTTTCACAAAATTCTTCATGAGTCCCAGTTTAATGTGAAGAGGAGGCAAAAATATCTTTGTCGGGTCAACAAGCGATTCATGTGCTACATTTTGCTGTCCTGGAACTAACTTTTTACGGAGTGGCCAGTTCTTTCTAGAATAGTGCGACTCTCTGTCTCGGCTGTCCCATTCGCAGATGAAACAGCAGTACTTTGTATAGCCAAGCTGCAGTCCTAGTAACAGAGCAACGACTTTGAGGTCTCCACAGATATTCCAGTTATACCTGGTATACTGGACATACTTTAGTAACATTTCCATATTCTCATATGTTTCTTTCATATGTGCTGCATAGCCAACAGGTACTGAAGGATAAACGTTGCCATTGTGCAACAGAACAGCTTTCAGGCTTAACATTGACGAATCAATGAAAAGACGCCACTCTTCCGGGTTGTGATCACAACCAAAGACCGAGAACAATCCTTCAATGTCACAACAGAAACAGAGACTGTCGACTTGTGCAAAAAATTTGGTTATATCATGATGCCGGTCTCGAAACACAGAAATTTTCGTACCTGGTGATAGCAAACACCATTCCTGCAGTCTCGAACCTAGCAGCTCAGCTTTTGCTTTTGACAGACCCAAATCTCTGACCAAATCGTTCAATTCGGACTGTGTTATCAGATGTGGATCGCCTGATGAGGATGGTTCAAAATCCGGGTCAATGTCACTGTTAGAACCCTGCACTGCAGTTTCTTCATCTGGTTCGTCTAAGGTCCAATCCTCTGGTGGTTTCGGAACTGGAAGACTGTCATCATGTGGCATGGGTCTCATTGCTGAAGGCAGATTAGGATATTCAATTGACTTCTTGTTTTTGGCAGAGAAACCAGACACATTAGTCAAACAGAAATAACAGTCCGTCACATGGTCTTTCTGTTCTCGCCATATCATCGGAACAGCAAATGGCATCGTCTTTCGAGTACCTCTGAGCCAGGCTCTCAGACTAACAGCACATGTCGCACAGCAAATGTGAGGCGCCCATTGCTTGTCTTGATCACCTATTTTGCAGCCAAAATACAGATGATAGGCTTTCTTTACAAGGGCAGTCATCGAACGTCTCTGAGGCGTAAGTGTATATTCCCCACAGATATAGCAGAATGTGTCGCGGCTGTTACGACACCGACGAGACATATTGCCCGACACCAAAACGTCTATAGCATCAAGCTTACTTACTGTTATATTGCTACAGCTACTATACTACTATACTTTACTATACTGATACTATATACACACACGGACTATCTATATTAACCAAATGAGCAGGATCGGTGTATGGAAGCCACCATTATAGCATGGTGAGACAGCGCAAGCTCGTTCAGACCTGCCCAGACATGCCCAGGATGTCATCTTCCATAAAACAGCTTCCAACCTGGCTAGATTTTATGCATGGACATACCCAGGCGGCACAAACCGTTGTTGATAAGACACTTATGGGAGAAAAAATTGTTTGCATCCAAATAAAAGAAAAAATCACGACAAAATTGAAGATTTCTCTGAAATGGTACGTGATGGGTAATTTTTGATGTAATATTCATGATCAGCACCCAAAATTCTATAAGAAACACCCAGCAGTGTTCAGGAAGCAAAAACTTTGTTGTGCAGTGTTTTCAGCCTCTAAATCCAGTTCCTTATACTGCCATTCTAAAACCCTTCTTTGGGCTCCTTTAACTAAGCCGCGTTAGGGCTTTAACATGCGGAATAGCATGAGCTACATTGCCGCGCCCGCTAGACCTTAATGCCAGCAGAGCTGGTGTTAGTTCTAGAAGCGTAATGCGCGGTGTAGCACGCAGTAATTTCCTGCGTGCACTAAAAACGCTAGCGCACCTTTGTAAAAGGAGCCCTTAGTGAAATTCCAAATTCATTTTCTAACCACCCCCTGCCCTGTGCACACTTTATTGATATTCTTAGATAAGGTCATTGATGCATACAATTGAACTTCAATAGAAAATGGAGTTAGGAAAAATCACTGTTAACCTGATTTTTTTTTTTTAAATAAACTGTATCTTATTAAATAAACACTAGACAAAGATGAGTGTGTATGTATATGTGTGTACAGTATGATTCACTCTGTTGGAACTATAAAAACCATAAGAAATCGCCAATTAGGACTTATGAGGTTTGCCGTGGGAGTAAGAGGTGGAGTCAGGAAAGTCTAAACAAAGAAAACCCTAGGTAGAGTCATAAGATAAATAGAAGCTCTCCCCTTTGGCCTGAATGAGCAATCTTACAGTCTCCATGTTGTCATATCCAGAATAGAACTGATAGTTTTGACACTAATTTCCTGGTCTTTTTCAGATGTAATTCTATAACATTTGCATGGATTTAAAATTTTATACATCTTCTGAGATTTAATTTATTTCCATATTTCAAAATTGTTATTGCTTCCTTAATTTTTCACGAGCACTTAAAATATTCTATCTACTCTCAACAAGATTTTTTGTTTATTGGTTGAAACACTTTTTTGTCCAGTTTTTTTTAGGTGGCTACTTTATAGATATCTGTATTCTGGGAAATATTTTAACAGGAAGGTGCAGTTATTTTAATTGGAACTGAATTGTTCTTGAAATTTCTAACATGTGGAATTAAACTTGTGACAGCAGCTTAAAAGAAATTAGAAAATAAAAAGCGCTAAAAAATTGTGTGCACAAATTTGGGCACAAACCCAATTTGGGTGCACAATTTAATTGAATAATGAGCCAATTAGTGCCTATAACTGGAATCTTAAGCAATTGGTGCTAATTTTGATTAAGATTTACACATATTAATTTAAGGGCAGGATCCGAGCATAATTTTTCAAGCTGGTCCAAAAAAAGGAGGATCATGGGGAGATTCAAGGGCATTCCTGCAATTTATGCATGTAATTATAGAATAAAGGGAATCCGTGCCTAATTTAGGCAAGAGGAAATGTGCTATGCTTCAGCTGATGTAAATGGCAGCATTTTCAATTTAGCTGTGCAAATTGGCTATGTTGTTTCAACCTTTGTATGTGTTGGTATTACCCATTGATTTTTGAAGGAATAGAGGATAAAATCCTGATTGTAACACTTCTATTGATGATCCCTGATGCAGGTGTTCCACCGAAACACAGCCCTTGTTAAGTTTTTCAGTAAACTTTGGATGCAAACACATTCTTGGGGCCACTTTGTGCTTTTTGGGGTTTTATTCGCTTGACTTAGATTTCTGTGCTTTGGACTCCCTCTCTTTCATTTGCTCCAACTCCTTATTGTCTCAGACACAGGTACAATTATCAGTCCTTTGATCTGGCTATGGCATTAAATCAGGGGTGTCAAAGTCCCTCCTCGAGGGTCGCAATCCAGTCGGGTTTAAAGGATTTCCCCAATGCATATGCATGAGATCTATTTGCATGCACTGCTTTCATTGTATGCTAATAGATCTCATGCATATTCATTGGGGAAATCCTGAAAACCAGACTGGATTGCGGCCCTTGAGGAGGGACTCTGACACCCCTGTTCTAGATAATCTGATATCTAAAACAGATTACTCTGTGATATTAAAAGTCAGTAAATATTGTAACAGATAAACCACAATAGTAAAATTAGCAGAAAAGCTCCAGTTATGGAAGCCAGATGTGATATATCAGAGAAGTAACCAAGAGAGACAAGAGCAGAAGCAAGTAGATTAAAATGCACTTTTTGCTGCTTGTCTCATGCATCACAACATCAAGAAGTAGGGTGTGCAGGCTTAAAAGATTTGAACCTGCTCAATGTGCAAGTATGAAAATATTTCATCAAATATTTCCTTTATCCCAGGACAAGCAGGCAGCATATTCTCTACATGTGGGTGACGTCATCTATGGAGCCCCAAGCGGACAGTCTCGAAAGCAAACTTGCTTGAAGATCTTCAAACTTGCGAGTGTACCATGCATGCGCGTGTGCCTTCCTCCCTGAGCCAGGGCGCGCGTCTCTTCAGGGTGGCCTCAATTCTTCATTTACCGCGGAGCCAGCAGCCCTGTTCCTCTGCTCCGCACGATCGGAGTGCCTCTTGCACCGCGGCTTGCTTTTTTGTTTTGACGAGTGAGTCACTGTGCGCCGTGTTTCCTAACTACAAAAAAACAAACAAACAAAAAAAAACAACGTATACTTTCCTCCTTGTTGTCGTTGACCCGGGGCCCCGGCTGCCCCTTCCAGAAACTGTCTCCCCCTGCCATCTCTCCTCTAGACCCCCCCTTTAGTCTGGCATCCATCATCTTCCCTCTGTTCCCTCAAGGTCTGGCATCTTTCTCCTTTCATCTCTCTTTCCCTCCCCCCTGTGGTTTTTAGCATCTCTATCTTCTCATTTCCTCCACTCAGATCAGATATCTCTGTCTCCTTCCCGGTCTCTGGCATCTCTCTCTCTTCCCTTTCTTTCTCTGGTCTTCCTTCTTTATTTTCTGCTTCCATCTAAATTAAATTCTTTCTTACTATGCAGTCCTCAGTTTCTCTCTTTTCACTGTGTCTACCCACAGCATGCCACCCCTTTCCTTCACTCCTCCACTATCTCACTAACTATATCTTCTTCCCCCATCCAGCATATGTCCTTTTTCTTTATCCCTCCTTCCATCCAGTAAGTGTTCTCTTTCTCCACTTCCATTCAGCATTTGCTCTCCCTTCTCCCCACTTCCATCATCTGCCCCTTCTCTCTCTTTCCACCCACTTCCATAATCTGCCCGTTCTTCCCACTTCCATCATCTGCCCCTTCTCTCTCTTCCCCCCACTTCCATCATCTGCCCCTTCTCCCCACTTCCATCATCTGCCCCTTCTCTCTCTTTCCCCCACTTCCATCATCTGCCCCCTTCTCTTAATCTCTCCCTTCCTCTCACCTTTCTTTCAGATTTTGGCAACAAGATTGGCAACACCCCCCCCCCCCACCACGATGACACTCAAAATCGGCAACGGGACTCCTTCTCCCCCTGGCATCAACAGCACTTCAAATCGGCAATGCGGCACTTAGTCCAAAGCTTCCCTCTGACTCGAACTGCCTGGGCGGAACCAGGAAGCTGAGTCAGAGGGAAACTTTGGGCTGAGCACCGCGTTGCCGATCTGAAGTGCTGTTGATGCCGGGGGGGGGGGAAGAAGGAGGCCCGTTACTGAATTTGAGTGCCCTTGCAGGAAGGGGGGAGGCCCGTTGCCGATCTTGAATTGCGACGCGGGGGGGGGGGGTGCTGATGCCGCTCATCGCCGTTTTAGCCCAGATGCTGCCAATAGCTCCAATCCGATCTTGCCGGCCCTGCGTGGACCGGCAGGAATTTTCTGTAGACCGGCACTGGTCCGCGGACTGACGGTTGAAGAACAGTGGTCTAGAACAAACAGATTTAGAGAACAGAAGGCAACAATGCTGCAATTATTGCAGCAGACATGAATGAATGTGTTAGGAGAGTGTAACGTGGGTATGAAGAGATCAGTGGAGGGTATAGCTATGATAGCAGACAAGGGAAAATGCATTGATTATGTCTCTAATATATAACCTGGAACTAGGAATACATGATGAAAGAAAGGAATGTTATTGTGATGCAAGGAAGTAAAAACAGGAAGAGATATACAGATTAGATTCTGGTGAAAAACCAGCTTGAACAAAGTAAGATGTAACCATCAGTTTTCTTACTTGTCCATTAATCAAAAGGAAAATAAAGTGGTGGCAGCGCAGGGACAGAAGGAGAAAATAATCAGATGAGTAGGAAGAAAGATCTGGGATAGATGGCAATGAGATGCTGAATAGGATTGTAAGAGGATAACAAGGCTGAGGATACCCAGGGGTAGTGCTGCCCGATTCAGGAAAAAAAAATTTCAATTCAATTCAGCCTATTGAATTGATTTTTCAATTCGATTTTCCTGCCCAATTGGGTGGGGTTTTTGGGTGTTTTTTTTTTCAAACATCCTGATGGGTTTATTTTATAGCCTCTTCACCCCCTTTGACCTCTCCTAGCCACACTGGCGCTGTGGTGTAAACAAAATAAACAAACAAAAAAGACTTTTCCTCTCTCTGTTAAATCCTAGCTCACGTTTGCGGTAGAGGTCTGCACGGGAACGGGGATCGCGGGGATCCCGCGGGTCCCGCGGGGATCCCGCGGGTTCCCCCCCTGGCCCACGGGACTCCCACGGGGACGCCCCCTGGCCCACGGGACTCCCACGGGGATGCCCCCCTGACCCACGGGACTCCCACGGGGACGCCCCCTTGCCCACGGGACTCCCACGGGGATGAAAACAACCTACCTAAATTCTGGCGATGCAGCTTACAAGTCTGGCGTCGCGTCGGGAAATAGCCATGTTGAGCAGTGAGCTCAGCACGTACACAGATGAAAGCCTTGCTTGCTGATTGGTCCGGCGGCCCCGCCCCACCGTGCCGCCGGACCAATCAGCAAGCAAGGCTTTCATCTGTGTACGTGCTGAGCTCACTGCTCAGCATGGCTATTTCCCGACGCGGGCATTAGGCTGTTTTTTGTCATTTCGGGTCGGGGATGGCAGCGGCAGCAGCAGCCTGAAAAAGAAATCATCCTGGCCGGGTTCGGTGTCATGCTCCGGAGCTTCTACAGCCTTCCTATCTCCCTCTCCCTTCTACCTGCGGCTCTCTTCGGCAACTCAGCAGCAGCTTCTGACGTCGGGGCCTACCCTCTGCGAGTCCCGCTTGTTTCAACTTCCTTTTTCCACAAAGGTGGGACTCGTAGAGGGAAGGCCTCGATGTCGGCAGCTTGTCTTGATCACCGCTGCTGACGAGTTGCTTAAGAGAGCCGCGGAGCAGGGGGGTGTTGCCAGGTGCAGGTAGAAGGGAGAGGGCCAGATGCAGGACTCGTGGGTGAGGGAGGAGAAGAGAGAGGGGAGAGAAACAAAAGGAAATATTTCATACTGGGCTGGGCCGGAGTGGAGAGAGGGTGGAAAGATTCTGGCTACAGGGTGCAGTAACAAAGGAAAAGGGGGGAAAGCTGAAAATGGAGATTGTGACACAAAGAAGAGAAAGGGTAAGCAGGACCTTCTGAATAAGGATAGAGATACAGAGGGGACATGAAGAGGAGGTGAAATAGAGACATAGAAGTAATGCTGAAAAAGTGTGTGTGTGTGGGGGGGGAGATAAAGACATTGAAAGGGCAAATGGTGAATATGGGGTAAAGACAAGGACAGAGACAAATGAAGATTCTGAAAAAGTGGTGAGATAGGGATATAGGTGAGATGGACACAAAGAAGGGTGATGCTGGAAAATAGGTGGAATGGTAATTCTGACAGACACAGAAGGGAAATGCTGGATCAAGGAGAGATGGGGCTCAGGCTGGATGGAATGAGGAGAAATGCCTTGTTGGCCCGGAACTTCCTCTCCTACGTCAGAATTGACGTCAGGGAGCGGAATGCTGGTCAGCGCGACACTTCTGCAGGGAAAGCTTGGGACAGCGGTGGCTTGGGGACTATTCCCCGATGGTGGTGGCAGCAAACCGAGTGGCTTGGGGGAGGGCACGGAGAAAGAAAGAAAGGGGGCAGACAGAGAGACAGAAAGAAGGGGGAACAGGGAGACAGAAAGAAAAAGTTGGGGGAGAGAATGAGGTCTGGAGGAGAGGAAACATACAGGAGGCTGAAAGAAAGGAAGAAAGATTGGATGCACAGTCAGAAGAAGAAAGTGCAACCAGAGACTCATGAAATCACCAAACAGCAAAGATAGGAAAAATGATTTTATTTTCAATTTAGTGATCAAAATGTGTCTGTTTTGAGAATTTATATCTGCTGTCTATATTTTGCACTATGGCTCCCTTTTACTAAACCGCAATATTGTTTTTTAGCGCAGGGAGCCTATGAGCATTGAGAGCAGCGCGAGGCATTCAGCATAACTCCCTGTGCTAAAACCTACTATTGTGGTTTAGTAAAAAGGGAGGGGGTGTATTTGTCTATTTTTGTATTTTGTTACCGAGGTGACATTGCATAGAGTCATCTGCCTTGGGAAATGTATATGGCAGATATCTTTGTTTTGTGTTCAAAAGAAAAGGAAATGCATTTCTGGTTTTATTTCTACAGTGTTGAAGTACTTGTTGGCCCTTGCTGTGACTGGTGGGGATCCCCAAGCACCGCCAGCAGAGGACCTCCTCTAGAGATGGTCAGAACTCCCCTCCACCAAGCGCAGCAGTCGCTGGCAGCATCCATGAGCCACTGAGGTGCCAGCATCTGTGACTCAGGGACGCTACTGCTGCCTGCCAAGCTTGGCAAAAGGGACCCCAGGCCAACTGCAAAGGAAGTCCTCAGCTGACAGTTTGTGGGTTCTCATCAGCTGAGTATTTATATTTTATATTTACATTAGAGGTTCTGGTAGAAACCCATTTACAAAGTATGTATTCTTCCCAATTAATATTTCCAAATTAATAGTCTCTTTGCTTATTTGTAAATGGGTCTCTACCAGAGCCTTTAATTCAGTAGCATAATTAAATAAAATAACTATTTCTGAAGTTTATAGGGAAGGATGGTGACGGAGGGGATTCCTCGCGGGGACGGGTGGGGACGGAGGGGATTCCTCGCGGGGACGGGTGGGGACGGAGGGGATTCCTCGCGGGGACGGGTGGGGACGGAGGGATTCCTCACGGGGACGGGTGGGGACGGAGGGATTCCTCACGGGGACGGGTGGGGATGGGTGGGATTTTGGCGGGGACGGGTGGGGACGGGTGGGATTTCTGTCCCCGCGCAACTCTCTAGTTTGCGGTTTAACACCAGCTCTGGCAGGATACACATTTCAAATCTGACATATTGTAATCACAAAACAGAAAAAAAAATTAGTTTTTCTATCTTTTTTTGTCTGGTCAATATTCAAATCTTGTTGGTCCCAGGCTCTGGTTGTCTTCTGATAACTTGCTTGCCAGGGTCTTTTTCTTTCTTCTTTCTCCATGCTAACCATCCATCTGCCATCTCTGTCCTCCCCTTCCATTTCCCTTCCCTCCCCCGGAGGTCTGTCATCTTTCCTTTTTTCCGTCTCCATTCACAGATCCACCTTTGCTTAACTACACTTTCATCCAGCATCTCTCCCTCCTTCCCCACCACCCCAAGGTCCACCATATCTCCCTTTCTTTTCCCAACTACCCTCCTATCCAGTATCTCTATCCCCCCTCCACACCATCTCTTGTGTCCAACTTCTCTCCTTTTCTGTTCCTTCCTTCCCTAAATCTCATTGTCCACCATCTCTCTCCCTCTCCTCTGTTTTTAGACCCATTATTTCTTCCCCCCCAAAGTCAGGCATATGCACATCTCTTTGAACCCCCCTTCTTCCCTCTCTCTGTGTACTTCTACACCAGGGCCCCCCTCACCTGAAGGTCTGTCCCCCCCCTGAAGGCCTGCCTGTCCCCCCTGAAGGTCTTTACCACCCCCCTCCCCCCGGAAGGCCTGCGTGTTCCCCCTGTGCTCCCGTGCACCATTTACCTACTAGCAGCAGCCTGCAGAGAAGATCGCTGGTGCCAGCGATCTCTGCAAGCTGCTATAGGTCTTTGGAGCTGTTTCCTCTGCCGTGCTCCTGCCTCTGATGTCAGAGAAGGGGTGGGACCACGGTAGAGGAAACAGCTCCGAAGACCTATAACAGCTCCTTCCCCATCAGACCCTACTAGACCACCAGGGATAATCCAGATCTTGGTGGCAGCAGCTTTTGCAGCCAAGCCCTTCAGACACTGGTGGGCTGAACAACAGCCTAGTCCACATTGCACATCAACAAGTAGCCTTCATGACGCACAATTCTTTCCCGCCATTTTGGTTTGCCAGAGACAGGAAATAACAGAGCTGAACAAAACTTGCAGAAATTTACAAGCAGCCTAAAATGCTTTCTCTTTAAAGATGCTTATAACTGATTTTTTTTTTTTTACACAAGTACATACTTCCGCACTATTTAACTTTTCCCCCTTTCCTATTGTATTTTCCTTTTATGTATTCTTTCTAAGAAACTGTGGTTCTTCCCTTTTTTCCCAATGTTCTCTGGCCATAAGTATGTTTGATTAGTTGGTGTATGTCTAATTATTTAAAATGTTTGTCTCCCAGCTATTTTAAATTACTATGTACAACGCTTTGTACCTTTGGATAAGCGTTTAATCAAAATTTAAATAAACTATGAAACTATATGCTACGACCCTGGAGACAGAAATATCTACAGGGCCACAATGCAACTCATCTTGGGCTACTAATGAAAGAGTGTGACTAAATATATAAATAAATGGCAGCACTGGACACGATGCCAAGGATAACCAAAAGGAGCCTCACAAAGGACAGGGTATTTACTAACATTATGCAGCTAGCAAGGGGGTTATTCCATGTCAAGTGATCAAGGGCTCCCTGCATGACCATCACGGATTTTGATAAAACTTTATGCACAAAGTCCCACATGTATCAAACGAACTTTGGTAAAGTTTTAGTTTCGCCTGTGGAATATTCGTGGAGATATAGCCATTTGTTTGACCCCATACTGCAATGACACAGTACGACAGTGACATTCTGACAACTTTGAGACACAATATCTCAAGAACTATGTTTCCAAAAAAACTGAAACTTAGCTACCCTGCACAACTTTTGGAGCTCTATTCAGTGCTACCAATAATAATTTTTGTCGAGCACTGAGTGAATGGCTGAATTACAGTAAACTTGGCCGAAAAAATTAGTGCTCCAAAAAAAGTCAAAGTTTGACATTACTTAGCTCCCACAATAATTGAGTAATAAATGCGAAATTTGGCGCATTATGTCTCAGTACAACGTTGTTTTCAAAAGTACAATTTCAACCTCCAAGCTCTTTCCATTAGTTTACAAATTAAGTGTAAAGTTGCTAATTTGTGTAAAAAGGCCAAAAATAGGGTATTTTCAGCCTGCTTTTACAGAAAAATACCTTTCAGAAACTCTTTCAAATCAGTCTCATTAGAAAGAGCATATTTCAAACCCCCTAGAAAAGTGGGCTTCATTTTTCAACGCAGGTTAACAATGCCCGAAAAAGGGAGACAAAGTTGGGAGATGTCACCATGGCAACGGCCTACGTTTCAACTTACAATTATGTCACTTTTCACACTGTTTTTCCCTGTTTATTTTTACTCAAGCTTTGGGTACAATTATAGTGTTCTTAATTAATGATTATTCCTAACTAGAAATTGAGGTGATAATTTTGTTGCATGCAGATCACAAATTACAACTTGTTTTCTTTTTCAGATCCACATTATTATTAATTCAGTTTAAAATGGATGCCAACGAATCGACTAATAATACCGTATTTTCACACATATAACGTGCGCGTTATACGCGTTTTTACCTACCGCGCATACCCCTCGCGCGTTATACAAAATTTTTTTTACATAGTTCCCACCCCGCCCGACACCCGATTCACCCCCCCCAGCAGGACCGCTCGCACCCCCACCCCGAACGACCGCTCGCATGCGCTCCCACCCGCACCCGCATCCACGATCGGAGCAAGAGGGAGCCCAAGCCCTCTTGCCCGGCTGACTCCCCAACTCCCCGACAATATCGGGCCAGGAGGGAGCCCAAACCCTCCTGGCCACGGCGACCCCCTACCCCCACCCCGCACTACATTACGGGCAGGAGGGATCCCAGGCCCTCCTGCCCTCGACGCAAACCCCCCTCCCTCCAACGACCGCCCCCCCCAAGAACCTCCGACCGCCCCCCCAGCCGACCCGCGACCCCCCTGGCCGACCCCCACGACACCCCCACCCCCCTTCCCCGTACCTTTGGTAGTTGGCCGGACAGACGGGAGCCAAACCCGCCTGTCCGGCAGGCAGCCAACGACGGAATGAGGCCGGATTGGCCCATCCGTCCCAAAGCTCCGCCTACTGGTGGGGCCTAAGGCGCGTGGGCCAATCAGAATAGGCCCTGGAGCCTTAGGTCCCACCTGGGGGCGCGGCCTGAGGCACATGGGCCCAACCCGACCATGTGCCTCAGGGAAGTGCACGGAAAGTCAGGGCGGGTGAACGGAGAGTTGGGACAGTGCACGGAGAGGCGGGGCAGTGCACGGAAAGTCAGGGAGGGTGAACGGATAGTCGGGACAGCGAAAGGAGAGTCGGGGTGGCCAGAGGAGAGTCGGGGCGGGCGAAAGGACAGTCGGGCTGCATGCGCGGTATACCCGTGAGCGCGGTATACAAAAGTTTTTGTACATAAAATCGTGGTTTCTGCGCGCTATACCCGTGTGCGCGTTTTACACGGGTGCGCATTATCTGCGTGAAAATACGGTAATCCTTTTCTGCCAGACTGTGCCAATGGGCAAAAATTGTTGTCAAAGTGTCATGACAGCACATTTTATTCTAAAAAATGTGGGCTCATTTTTTTTACCTAATTTGTCAACCGATGAAAAATTGCTTATCACTCGGCGCTCTGAAGTTGAACTGATGGATAAAGACCAAATCTGCCTCCACCACAAAGCAAAGTATCTCGACAAATACGAATTAAAGCAAACATCGTGTTGTAATCCATTTGAAAAGAAAAATCACATTGTTCAAAGTGGATTGTTAAAAGTCGATCTTGCCATGTCTAATGATTTTAGAAAAGTGGCAAAAATAAATATCAAGCCAGGTCAGAAACTTTGCAGTAGGTGCAAAGCCCAATACGTTTCAATGAGTGAAGCTACTGCAGCATCTTCATCTTCAGACGATTTTGATATCAGCATCTCCGATGCAGTTGATCAAAGCTTGACTGCTTTAGGAACCTCTCCATTGAAAATTCGAAGGTTAGCTAGTAGAGATAAAGCCGGCTATGTGATACGAAAAATTGAACGTGTGCAGAATGTGATAGCCAAGAAGATTACATCTGCTGCTGGAGTTTCAGCTGAAGAAGTTGGGCCATCTCGTCAGTCTGTAGAATGCAAGTTATGTGAAGATTACACTAACCTCATTGAAGAAATGAAAACGAAAATTGCAATATCCAACAGGTCAATGAAAGTTCAATTATTGACGATGGCCCCCAAAAGTTGGTCAATAAAGGAAACAGCAATGAAGTTTGGCGTTTCAGTGCGCATGGTCAGAACAGCCCAAAAAGTAAAGAAAGAGAAAGGCATTTGTTCTATACCTGATGCAAAAATTGGCAAGTCCCTTCCAAAAGAAATTGCAAATAGAGTTCAAGATTTTTACGAAGACGATGAATTCAGCAGAATATGTCCTGGCAAAAAAGATTGCATTTCAGTCCGCCTCAATGGTTTAAAAGTACAAAAGCAAAAGCGGCTGCTGTTGTGTAATTTAAAAGAGCTGTACGTGGCGTACTGTAACAAATACGGAACTGAAATTGGTTTTTCCAAATTATGTGAGCTCAGGCCAAAGTGGTGTGTAACCGTTGGCGCATCAGGTGCACACTCCGTGTGTGTCTGCACGATACATCAAAATGTAAAGCTCATGCTACAAGGCGCCAATGTCAAACATTACCAAAATATATTACTTCAGTGACGGCTCAGCTGCACAATATAAAAACTACAAGAACTTTGTGAATTTGTGCAATCACAGAAATGATTTCAACATTGAGGCTGAATGGAATTTTTTTGGAACTAGCCACGGAAAATCACCCTGCGATGGAGTTGGTG
Source organism: Geotrypetes seraphini (assembly GCF_902459505.1). Taxonomy (NCBI): domain Eukaryota; kingdom Metazoa; phylum Chordata; class Amphibia; order Gymnophiona; family Dermophiidae; genus Geotrypetes; species Geotrypetes seraphini. The sequence continues at coordinate 375,804,844 of NC_047085.1, forward strand.
GAACAACTAAACGACTGGCTGCCCGGGCTAGCCTCCAAAGACCATCAACGGATCAAATATTGACGCCAAAGGATCTATTTAACTTTTGTGACCAAAATATACATGGAGTTAAATACATTTATGTTCCAAATGAAGAAATTGAAGAAAGCAAAATGTTTCAAGAAGAAAGATGGCATGAAAGCAGCACAGTAGCCGGTACCAGAGAGCACCACCAATTTGTACCAGTCGACTCAAACTCGGTTCGTGTCAGCAAAGTTTCAAATGACACAATAAATTTTGTTGCCAAAATTTCTGATACTGCCATTCCAAATTTGAAAGTGTCCGAAATCTTTCCTGGTTGCTACGTTACCTGTACTTACGATAATCAATGGTGGATAGGCAACGTTGTTGAAGTCTCAATTGAACAAAATGATGCATTGATAAAATTTATGCATCCTCACGGTCCAGCTCATTCGTTTTATTGGCCAGAAAGGCAAGACGTTTGTTGGGTTCCAGAGCAACACCTCATCTGCATGCTTTGTGCCCCTTCAGTTACATCATCCGGCCGCCAATATCAATTTCCAGAAACTGCATTGAAGAAAGTGGCTCAAAAATTTAACAGAATGTTATAAAGATTGCTGGCAGTTAAAATCAAAGTGGACTTTACTTCGGCTTGGGAACCATATAAGATACCCAATTTAGGCTTGGGAACCTAGGATAAGACACCCTAATCATTGGCTTTGGAACCAGAAAGATACCAACAAAAGGCTTTGGAACCTTGACAAAGAAACCAAATGCGAGGCTTGGGAACCTGGACGAAGTGGCCCTCCCGTGGCTGGTATTGCACAGCTATCGGGCGTGACCCCTATGGCGATGGGGTTGCCAGTTCAAACTCTTGAACTGGTAGTGACAATGTCACCATGGACCAACGCAATAGAGTAGTAGTAATACTGTACTTTAAAATGTAACTTTAAAAATGTAACTTTAAAAATGACAGAATTATGTTGAAATAGAGGTTGTTGCCGTGGCAACGTCTCCCAATTTTGTCCCCCTTTTTCAGCCATTGTTAACCTGCGTTGAAAAATGAAGTCCACTTTTCTAGGGGGTTTGAAATATGCTCTTTCTAATGAGACTGATTTGAAAGAGTTTCTAAAAGGTATTTTTCTGTAAAAGCAGGCTGAAAATACCCTATTTTTGGCCTTTTTACACAAATTAGCAACTTTACACTTAATTTGTAAACTAATGGAAAGAGCTTGGAGGTTGAAATTGTACTTTTGAAAACAACGTTGTACTGAGACATTATGCGCCAAATTTCGCATTTATTACTCAATTATTGTGGGAGCTAAGTAATGTCAAACTTTGACTTTTTTGGAGCACTAATTTTTTCGGCCAAGTTTACTGTAATTCAGGCATTCAATCAGTGCTCGGCAAAAATTGTTATTGGTAGCAATGAACAGAGCTCAAAAAGTTGTGCAGGGTAGCTAGCTAAGTTTCAGTTTTTTTGGAAACACAGCTCGGGAGATATTGTGTCTCAAAGTTGTCAGAATGTCATTGTCGTACTGTATTTCATTGTGGTATGGGGGTCAAACAAATGGCTATATCTCCACAAATATTCCACAGGCGAAACTAAAACTTTACCAAAGTTCGTTTGAGACATGGTCGACTCTGCATATGAAGTTTCATCAAAATCCGTGATGGTCATGCAGGGCACTTTCCAAGAATCTGATCACTTGACATGGAATGACCCAAGGCCTAAGTAGACAAAAATCTGTGAAGATTAGTACAATTCATGGAAGAGGACTGAAGTTTAGAAGAATGAAGACAGAACATTCAGCAGAAAAATTTAATGAATTCGGTGTTTGGGTACATAGCAGTAGTAATAAACGCAAGGAGTTCCCTTGGAAGAGGGATTAGAGCAAAGACTATAGCTAGATGACTAATGCTTAGGTGAGTGAGTGACACTGTCCATAACAATCACCCTGGAGGTGGGCACCATTGGGGTATATTGGGTACAATACTGGCTAAGTAATAGATCAAACTTGGTGGTAAAGGACATGTGCCCTGAGGAAAGAGAACTCTTGTATGGGTTCCGTTCAGTAATGCTGTGAATGAGGTTACAAGAAAGATTCACTACGTCCTTTGCTGTTGAAACTAAAACCTATGACAGAACAAACACAATGTGGAAAACAGACAAAATGAAGCATCATTGAAGAACGTTCGAGTGCCCACATATTTCATGAACAGTGCCTCCCTGCCAATGTTGCTAGGACAAACTTTGCTCCCATTCTGCACCCACCCACCCCCACCCCCCGCAGTTGGCAACCAGAAACTAGCCAACTAACCCTTCCTTAGTTGCACTCCTCTGTACACAAGATAGTCCTGTGTTTTGAGTGTTTTTTTCAAAGAGTCGTGTCCTGTTTAAATAAAAGGTGATGTACCATTGTTTAATTTGTCAACCTGGGCAAACACACAGGAAGGAACATAACTGAATTTCATACATTACTATACACAAGAATAAAGTGTGTTAATTCTTATCTTACCTGGGCCGGAAGAGGACTTACATAGCCATAAATATTTAAAGCACGCTGACAATCCAGCACCGACAATTTGGCGAAAGACAGAAGCGCACGTGGGGAAAAAAGTAATTTTTAAAGAGCTCCAACGGGGGATTTGGGGTGGCAATCCCCCCACTTTATTGGTTAGTGTTCGCGCTGCTGTTGGAGGGGGGCTCGGGGGGTTGGAAACCTCCATTATAGCGAAAACGGAACTTTTTCAGATTTTTGGGGGGAAAAGTTCCGTTTTCTCCCCCCACCCCCGCAATGGCAGCGCGAACACTAACCAATAAAGTGGGGGGTTGCCACCCCAAACCCCCAGTCGGAGCTCTTTAAAATAATTTTTCCCCCGCGCGATTCTGTCTTGCGCCGAATTGTCAGCGCTGGATTGTCGGCGTGCTGGTATCTGGCGCGCGATTATCCCGTCACCAAAGAAACATAAGCCTCAAAGGCTCAACATCAGACTAACAGGCTGTTTTAAACCATGCTATTTTGGAGCACAGAATCTTATCATCGGCTTGTAACTCTAGAAAAAAGAAGCAACTCAGCAAAAAAACCTACTTACAAAAAACTAGTAAGAAAAGGCAATCTGCACCCAAAAAACCAGAGTGTGAATTCTATAATGGCAATTTGGTGCACCATGGTTTAAAACAGCCTGCTGTGCTGAATTCTGTGCTTGTTGAGCCTTTGAGGCTTATATTTCTTTAAATATTTGTGGCTATTTAAGTCCTCTTCCGGCCCAGGTAAGATAAGAATTAATACACTTTATTCTTGTGTATAGTCGTTTAGGGCATGTCCCCTTGTGGATTTTTTTCATTGCTGAATTTCATACATACTACTGGCAATTACAGTGGTAACAAGTTCCTTGATATCTACAAGTAAAACAGAACACAAACTTGTATGAATCTTGACTGAAACAGCCAATATAGGATCATATGACACCCTCAGATCTCTGCGCTGCTCAATAATCGCATTGAGGCAGCAACAAGCAGGTAAGCAGTTTTTCTTTCATCGGGTTGTCATGTATCCAATTCTAAGACTTCTTTTAATTTAAACACCAAATTAAAGGTGAACTGTGATACAAAGAATGAATAAATAAATAAATAAATAAAGGCAGCACTTAGCTTATCTAGTTGCTGCTGGTGTGGCAAACAAACGCCTGACCCGCACACCCAATGGCCCGACAGGACCCGTTTCGCCTAATAAGGCTTCTTCGGGGGTCGTAGTGTTCGGGTGCTTACCTGCTTGTTGCTGCCTCAATGCGATTATTGAGCAGCGCAGAGATCTGAGGGTGTCATATGATCCTATATTGGCTGTTTCAGTCAAGATTCATACAAGTTCGTGTTCTGTTTTACTTGTGAATTTCATACATAACATACAAGCAGATGTAGAAGAAACGGCGTAGCGAGGCTGAGAGGCGCCTAAGGGTGATGGCACCCCTCCATAGCCCCCCCCCCCCGCCGTGCACCCCCTTCTCATTCCCCGTACCTTTTAACTTCTCCAACGCATGCAGCATACCCGCACCGGTGTTGGCTCGCTCTTTGATGTCACTTCCTGGGCGTGGGACCCGGAAGTGGCGTCGGAGCGCCGATGCGGGCACTGCTGCTCGCGCTGGAGAAGTAAAAAAAAAAAAAAGGTACGGGGGAAGGCAACAGGCGCATGTGGCACAAAGAGGAGTGGGGGGGGAAATGGGTGCCAATACCCAGGGCAGTAGTCCGCCCCCCCTTACTATACCACTGTGTAGAAGTTTTATAAAGATGGTTTTGCAGATGGGGTAGTGCTTTATTATTTATCCACTGTCTCACCCACCTTCCTTTTTATTTACTCTTTTACCCTTTTCAGATCCTTCTCCCTCTCCTATAAGAAATTCATCTACAACTCCCTCCGCTCCGTCTATCCTCCTAGAGTTCGCTCTTTCTGGTAGCTCTGTTTGATTCATCCTTAAATCCAAATCTACCTCCATTGTTTCATAAACTACCAGGTCTGTTTCTCGTTCCCTTGCTCATGGATTCTTACCTCTCACTTTTCGTGGTTTTTCTCTAATTATTCACTTCCCTCATCCCCCTCCTCCTTTCTCCTCAAATTCTTCTCTCTCTTTCCCTCTTCTCCTTTAAGATCCCTCGGTTTCTTGGGCACAGTATTAAATGCAGAATGGTGGTAAGCTGGTGTGGAGGAGATACAGTGAGCACATTCTCCCTCCTTCATGTGCACTTTGGCCCAGATTCTATAAAACAAGTGGTTGCCAACCCTGTCCTGGAGGACCACTAGCCAGTCAGGTTTTCAGGATAGCCCTAATGAATGGATAGCCCTAATGGATAGCCCTAATGGAGCAGATTTGCATGCCTTTCACCTTCATTATATGCAAATCTCTCTCATGCATATTCATTAGGGTTATCCCAAAAACCCGACTGGCTGGTGGTCCTCCAGGACAGGGTTGGGAACCACTGCTATAAAAAACACTTAGATTGGTGTGCCTAGCTGATCTAGGCACCTAACTTAATTATTTAAAAAGCTTGATCAACACTGATAATGAGCAATATTGAGCTCATAAGTGGCAAAAATTAAAATTAATTGGGTGTTAGGTGCCTAACTCAGTAGGCCCCTAGGACTTTCAGGTAGGTGCCTACCAGAAAGTAAGTGTGGTTAGTGGCAGATCATGGGCGTGCTTTGCATCTAGGTGCCTAAATTGGACATAGGTACCAGTACTTAGGCCAAGAAAACACTGACATAAATAGGGGGCGCTTAACATTTTGATGCCTACTGGTACCTAAGTCCAACTTAGGCAGCACTAGGTACGATTCTATAAATGGTGTCTATGCGCCATGTTCCTCAGTGCCTATTTTTAGGAGCCATTTATAGAATCGGGGCTTTCATAATAAGAAATTCCAGGCAGCCAAATGTGGAGTGACTCAGACTAGTACATTACATAACATTAGTGATTTCTATTTCGCCTTTACCTTGCGGTTCAAGGCGGATTACATAAGATTTCTCAGGGGGTTACAAGAATTGTAACTTTACATAAGAATTGTCATAAGAATTGCATAGGAATTACATAAGAATTTATGGGAACCTGATGTGATACCTGTTGGGTAATTAGATACATTTTAGATTTGAAAGGGGTAGAAAGTATGGTAGGTGGAGATTGGGTTAAATAGGTTTTATGTATTTTTTTTTAAGAGTAGAGTTTTAGTTTCTTTTTTGAAGGTTTTGTAGTCTGTGGTCGAAGACAGCAGATTGGCGATTTGTCTGTCTAGTTTTGCTGCTTTGGTGGCCATTAGATTGTCATATAGTTTTCTACGTTTGACATTTTTGGTTGGTGGGTGTGTGAATAGGTAAAAAAAAAACCAAAAAAAGGAATCTGAAGAATTTATGAGAACAGATGGTTGTAAAGAAAGAGAAACTAGTAGTGTGGCTTACTGAAACCTCATGCTTCTAAAGCACCGTAACTGCCTGAGACCTTGCTGTCAGGAAAAAAGGGAGGTCGAAAGAAGGCAAGCCTTTTAAACATCGTAATATTTTGTACAGTTTTTACTATGGGGATGAAACAGTGGCCATATCCTAGATAAAAGAAAAACAACAAAAAAAGGAATCTGAAGAATTTATGAGAACAGATGGTTGCAAAGAAACGAGAAACAAAAGGAAGGTGAGAAAAAAATAGAAGGGTATAATGAAGTGAGAAATGACCAAAGAAACTAAGAATCCAGAATGTGAAAATAAAGACGAAAAGGAAACAATACAGTAGATATATATTGGTGGATTGGGAGGCCAAAAACACATATGAAAAGGAGTATGCACAACAGTGAGGAGAGGGACAAAAGCCCTGGAGAAGGAAAGGAAAGATAGGTCATTGATCAAACTTGTATTATTCAAGTTGCAACTTAAACTGACATGCTAAAGCATTTATAACTAGTATTTTCAAATGACAGAAAACAAGTGATCTTGGCCTGACTTTTACAATTTCTAGGCAGAGTAGGCCGTTGGCCTGAAGGATAGAGTACTCACTTGGCTTGGTTTCTGGAACCCAAAGTCCAATAACTGGATGGTGGCTTTTTTTCATGAGGTAGTGATTTCTTTGCTTGAAAAAATGTATGGTGATCCACACAGGATTTCCACAAGTTTTTGCATGTTCTGTAGTTTAGCATATTGAATACAATATGTTCTCTGGATTCATTCTGAAACAAAAATAATGGGATATAGGTAAAGCTTCTTTGATCAATAATTGATAAATGCGGCCAATATGTTAATGGGCATTACTGATATGGATTCATCCAAATTCAATAGTAAAATACTTACAGCCACATTTTTACTTTCTTTGGTGTATAAAAATATTTATATTCTAATAACTCAATATCAAAGCATAGATGCATGTTTAAATTAGTCACAAATATTTAGGACCACTAACCAGACAAGTGATGTCAAACATACATATAAAGTGCACCAAAATTTAGGTGCCCAAATGCAGCATGCCGAGTGTGGATTCTATAATGGCAATTTGGTGCACCTAAACTGCAGTGAGTGACGTGCAGACAGGGCCTTCAGTGAATACCCAGCCCTGCAGCTATGCTTTTTTTTTGTTTGTTCTTCTGTTTGTTTTATGTACTTTTTCCTTGATGCAGTTTGATTGGTTGAACAGGATGCCAACCAAACTGCATCAGCAAAAAGTGAAAAAAAAGCACAGCTGGCTGGGGATTCACCCAGCCCCCTGAAGATCCTGATGACACTACTTTGAATTTGAGTGGTTGAACAGGCAGGCAGCCTCTCCTGCTGCCTGTTCAGCCAATCAAATTCCATCAAGAAAAAATGGCCCACCCTCAGAGGATTCAGGGGGAAGCTCTGAATCCTCTGAAGACTATGATGGAACTGTCTGACTGAAGCAGTGAGGACAGAGCTCAGCTCTCCTCCCCCTCAACTGATCCCAGTCCAGTCCCACTTCTGACTGGGGCAGGACTCGATGTTCCCTCTCCTCACAGACACAGCAAAAAAAAAAACGTTAGCAACAGCTTGTTTAGCTTTGGGGATCTGTGTTCTTTCTGAAAGGCACACATTTATCCTGTTTGTTCTTGAAGCCACTTTTCGCCTGTGGATAACAGGATGGGCAGCTGCTTCACCTGAGGGTAGCCATGTGGCTTCTTGTGCTTTCCCTCACTGTACAAGGTAAACATTAATATTCTAATGTTACAAGTCATTGCATAAATATCTGTAACTTAATGCATTAAAAAATAAGCAATAGTTTTAAATACATATTTAAACCTTTTCTGGGGCAAGAAAAACTGAAATTATTTTCCTGGCATTTGCTACTACAATGTTAATTGCATCAATTCTCATATAGATGAGGATCATATAGCATGAGGATCACTTTGTGTATGCTAAAACCAGAGATATTTAATATGAAAGAGTGTGTTTTAAAGATCAGGCCACTAGTTCACTGCTTCCAATTTTGTTTTTCTTATAAAATAACAGAATCTCCCCTCGTTTGATACTTCTCTGGTCAAACTGAAGTGGGGAGCAATGTGGCTGTGTGTGCTTGTATGGGAGACTGTCCTGGCACTGAAATAATCATGCATGCTGTTGAAATTTGGGACAGAACCAATCTACTTAACAACGCCCTAATCTCCTATTTTATGAACAGAAAAAAATCAAAACTACTGTCTCTCCCACCCACCTTTTTATATATATATATATATATATATATATATATAAAAGATCAAGTTTCAAGTTTATTAAAATTTGTTATCCTGCCTCATCAAAATTCAAGGCGGTTTTTCATTAGTTTAAAACAGTGAGTAAACAACAAATATATCAAGGCAGTCCAAAGAAACATACAACACAGAATAACAAGCATACAGGACTAACTTAGATTGGCATGAAAGGAAAAAGGTAGGAACTACAATAGCTTGGATAAGAAAGAACAATAAAGGAGAAAGACAAAAGGGTGAGGGGGTCAGCCATCAAGGCTGGGTTAACATTGGATTAAAACATCTTTAAAAGGATGGTCAAACCTCAAAGGCATCTTTAAAAAGAAAAGTTTTTAGACTGGACTTAAACTTATCAATTGTGGTGATCTCTCTTAAATAGTTTGGGGCTGAGTTCCAGAGTGAAGGGGCTGTAATGGAAAAGATATTGCTTCTCATAGTATTAATGTGCCTTAAAGAAAGAACTGCAAGCAGATTTTGATTGGAAGAACGAAGAGTGTGCTGAGGGGAGTGAGGTATCAAGAGTTGGTTTATGAATTCCGGCTGCCCTGCTTTCCTAGTTTTGAATGTCAACAACATGACTTTGTAAGTAATATGGTGTTCAATGGTTAGCCAGTGTGCTTTAATCATTGTTAATCATTGGTTGGCATATGTATATATCTATTCAACGAACATAAACAGTATTTAAGGTAATTACTTGTTGCCAGTTAGTGTATTATAATTCCACATGAATTAACAAGGAAATTTCCAGTTAAAGCCTTAAGAGGACACTTGTAGAGAAACATGCAGTGGTGATGCCTGGGGCAGTGGTCTTCATTAATTTTTAAGCTGGAGCCATTTTGCATCCAACTGAGCTGAAGGACAGCCACAAATTATCTTCCCATGCGAGGCTGTGGCACTCCTGACTAGTGTGTGTCAATAGCATCTACCCCACCAGCCTGTCTTCAACATTTTATTGTGTGCATACTGAAGAAGGTAGGCATTTTGAAATGCATTTTTGTCATCTACTACCGTGTTTCCCCGATGATAAGGCAGGGCCATCAAATAAGACAGCCCCCCCTTTTTAGAAAAAATTGTAAAATAAGGCACCCCCCCCCCCGCAAATAAGCCACCCACCGATACCTGTGCTTACCCGAATCGGGTGGTACGGTGGGTGACTCCGTGTGGTCCCTCCGTCTACCGCGGGGGTCGGCAACCCGCGGCTCCAGAGCCGCATGTGGCTCTTTTCCACCTTTGCCGTGGCTCCGGTAGTGTGTCACGCAGGAATGCAACTTACAAGTCCGGCGTCGCGGCGGGAAATAGCCATGCTGAGCAGTGAGCTCAGCACGTACACAGATGAAAGCCTTGCTTGCTGATTGGTCCGGCGGCCGTGCCGCCGGACCAATCAGCAAGCAAGGCTTTCATCTGTGTAGTGCTGAGCTCACTGCTCAGCATGGCTATTTCCCGCCGCGACGCCGGACTTGTAAGTTGCATGCCTGAAAAAGAAATCATCCTGGCCGGGGTCGGTGTCATGCTCCGGAGATCTACAGCCTTCCTATCTCCCTCTCCCTTCTACCTGCTTCCGGCCACATCCCCTGCTCCGCGGCTCTCTTCGGCAACTCAGCAGCAGCGATCGACACAAGCTTCTGACGTCGGGGCCTACCCTCTGCGAGTCCCGCTTGTTTCAACTTCCTTTTTCCACAAAGGCGGGACTCGTAGAGGGAAGGCCTCGATGTCGGTAGCTTGTCTTGATCACCGCTGCTGACAAGTTGCTGAAGAGAGCCGCGGAGCAGGGGGGTGTTGCCAGGTGCAGGTAGAAGGGAGAGGGCCAGATGCAGGACTCGTGGGTGAGGGAGGAGAAGAGAGAGGGGAGGGAAACAAAAGGAAATATTTCATACTGGGCTGGGCCGGAGTGGAGGGAGGATGGAAAGACATTGAAAGGGTAAATAAGGCATCCCCCCGAAAATAAGCCCTAGAGCATATTTTGGCCTTCCAAAAAAAATAAGACAGTGTCTTACCATCGGGGAAACACGGTAGAAAGGTCTCCTCCTTCAAGCATGTGGCTTTTCCTCACACTCACTTTTCTTCTTTGTATCATGAGCTTAGGTAGAAAGGCAAAGAGTAGCAGAAAAACAGCCAGAATGATGAGGAAGGCCACCCCAAAGGACTTCAGGGGCCATCATTAACCCACAGGCCTTGCACTGAAGAACACTGGCCTAGAGGCTGTTTCTCTTTCTGGTTTAAGTTCTATCTTTACTGGTACATAAAATATGTCTTTCTTTGTTTCTTTGATGTGCAATGTGTGCTATTATTTGGTTACCTCGAATCCTTTGCCTACGTTTGCAAATCTATTGAAAATATAAGGTTGCAGCAAAGTCAACCTCTTATGATATGCAGGCCCTCAGGTTTTCTTGAGATTCTCACACAGAGACTGTGCAGCAAAGGTAGAGAATTTTATAGTAGTTTTTGTGGGTTATTTGTTTGTTTGTTTTTAATCCTGTGGCAATTTGACAGCACTGTTACCTACATGTCTTTTCATACTGCTAAGTGTGCACAAAAGATAATTTGGTTGAACATTAATTTTTCTAAATAATCTCCTTCCTTAACTTCTGAAAAGGCAGTAACTTTACATTACAGTTTTGGCACTGGGATATTCTCTGACCAGATATTAGGACCTGATCTGGTGCAGACGTGCCTCCAAAACAAATACAAAAAGTATAACTGGCTTCAAGAAGTAGCACTACATCAAAAGGAGCAAATTTATTATAGGTCCCATAATTTTAATGAAAAATACATTCTTCAGCTTAGAATAAGCCTTCAAATGTGAATTTTGTCACTCTCTGTAGAGAATGAGGCTAATATGTATATAGCACTTGTTTTGATATTACCCTGGAACTCTTGGAGAAAGCGTTGTGGATGAAAGCTCAGGGCACAAAATCCCAGCACTGTATCTGACCAAGAAAGAGGTAATGAGCAGGCCAAAGCACTGTTTTATTGTGCTGAATTCAGCCACATGGTGACTGACTCTCTAGTTTCATAGTTTATTAAAATTTGATTAAACGCTTCACATAAAATTCAAAGCGTTGTACAATAAAAGTACTTTAACTATTAATTAGGGAACGGACTACAAATAATAAACATAATCCTTATGAGACAGACAAACTTGAATGGTGAGAGGACAAGAAAACAAAAGGGAAAAAAGGGGAAAACTATAATTTGTGAGGAAAAAGAACATAAACGGATAGAAACAGTAGGATATGGCAAAGCAGGGATTGCGTAATAATAATTCCATTTTTTTTTAAAGGATAAATCAGTTGTAGGCATCACATCTGGACTAGCTTGCTAGGCAGTGTTTCTCTCTAGTTACAGAGAGAATCTGTAGTTCTAGACCACATGATGCCAGTCTGTGTATAACTCTGAAGGATGGATTTTAGAAAGGTGGTAGCGCTACAGAAGTCAAAAGGAGAAGTAGGAAATGTTATAAAGTGATTCTCTGACAGAGTCCAACACGTGACACCTTCCAGCACAAACAGTGAGCACATTAACCATGGTTAAGGGTGCATATTACACTAATGTTTAGCAGAGGAGTGTCCAACCTCAGTCCTCGAGAGCCTCAATCTAGTCGGGGTTTCAGGATTTCTCCAATTAATATGCATGAAATATTTGCAAGCACTGCCTCCATTACACTAATATTCTATACAGCAAAGTAGGTGCCTATTTTCCCTTGTAGAATTGGCTCCTACCAAGCACCCTTTTATAGAGCTGTCTATTTACCCCCTTATCCTATAACAGTTTGAGATTTAGGACTCCTTTTATAAACCTGTGGTAGCAATTCCCATGCGATCAAAGCAATGCAGCCCATTCAGTTCCTATGGTCTGCTTCATATTTTCTGCACCAGTATGCGCTGCTGCAGGGGCCTTTTTGGCTTTTATTTTTAAAAACCGCTGAATGCAGACATTCCCAGTGACAACCTCCTTAAAAATCTATTGCCCTCCACAGTGGTTGCACTTCAGGTGAAAAATTGTAATTCAATGTTTTTTCCTTTAGACAGATGCAGCTGGATGATTATAGATTCAGGATGTTTTTATGTGGAAACTGCTAAGTTATAGAATGTGATTCCTGAAAGTTTGAACAATGTGAACAATTACCTACGCTTTTGTAAGTTATTTATGACATATTTGTTCCAACAAGCTTTTTCCAGTTCAAAGGAGTATGATTATACTTGATGGGATAAATTGACGAAACATCCAATATGGAGCAAAAATCCATCTCGTATGTTTTAATTGGCTTCTTTTATTATTTCTTTTATGTTTTTGTTCGCGGCTCTGCACAGGGCAGGAGTTTAGGAAGATTGCTCCTCCCCATTTTACTGCTAGACCACCAGGCTTTAAAAGTAAGGTGTGGAGAAGTCTGGGAGGTGGGAGGGAGGTGGAGTGGTTAAGAGACTCACGAATAACTGAATTTGCGAATCCTAAACCCATGAATATGGACGGAGGAGTATATTTTCCCCATCTGTCCTAGCAGACTCACAATCTAACTGTGGTACCTAGGGCAATGGAGGGTTAAGTAATTTGTCCAGGGTCACAAGCAACAGTGCTGGGACTGAATCCACAACCTCAGTGTGCTGAAGTAGCAGTTCTAACCACTAAGCCACTCATCCGTGTAAATTCAAAATGTTCCCAAGTACCCTGTTTCTCCAAAAATAAGACCTATCCCGAAAATAAGCCCCAGCATGATTTTTAAAGATGCTAATATAAGCCCTACCCCAAAAATAAGCCCTAGTTAAGATCAACCCTCGAAGCCACCCTCACTGACTCCATCCCTGACACAAGTGCTGCCCGATTCGCTGAAAAAAAATCAGACTCGTCAATTCAGCGACCCCTCCACCCCGGTGAGACCTGACATACCTCCGCTCTGAGGCCTCCTAAAGCAGCAGTGGCAGCAGCGCTCTGAACGGGCTGCTTCATGGTCTTGCCCGCTGGGGCTTTCCATCTGCCGCATCACAGTGGGAGGGTCAGTGGGGTTCTGCTGCAGAGAGGGATGGGAGGGAGGGATAGAAAGATGCTGCAGAAGGAAGGCCTGGCCCCGGGGGGAAGACCGTGAAGAAGCTTATTCAGAGCATTGCCACCACTGCTGTTTTTGGAGGCCTTGGAGCGGAGGTGTGTCAGTCTCATGATGGGAGAGTTGGTGGTGTTCTGCTGCACAAGGGGATGGGAGGGAGGGATCGAAAGATGCTGCACATGGGAGGGGGGAAGGAAAGAGGATGAATTGGGGTAGAGGATAGGAAGGGAGAGATGATTGTAGTACATGAAAAAAAAAAAAAAGACATCCTCCGAAAATAAGCCCAAATGCATTTTTTGGACCCAAAATTAATAAAAGACATTGTCTTATTTTGGGGGAAAACACGGTCGCAGCAATAATTGGTCATCACACAATCACTATCACTAATTGGCTTGTTAGTCAATTAAATTCTGCATGTAAATTGGGCACATGACCAAATTTGCACATGCAACTTTGAGCGCCATATTTAGAATTCCCCCATCAGTGCCTAATTTAACACCCTGTTCTGGAACAGCTGAAAAGTTACGTTACTGCATCCATAGGAGCAGGACAGAATTATCAAAAGGAGAAGAATGAGAATAGAAACATGCCTATACTCACATGTTTCTGTCGCTGCTGTATAAAAAACTTTTTTCTTTTGAAAGATATTTTAAGAATGTTTATCCTAGAAATAAAAAGAAGACATAAGAAGACATAAGAAAGCAACAGCAACAATAAGAACAAGAGGAACATCTTACAGTAAAATTTCACAAGAACTGGTAACTGTATCTATTTTCATAAATTATTTCCTGTAATTTTAGGTCATATGACTGTAGATTTTGAAGCTTGTAGGATACATTTTTCTCCAACAAAGGAAAAGAAAAAAAATAAACCACCTGGATTTCACTGGATCACCCTGGTTATGATTTCCACCTAACGGCAAAACAGATTTCAAAATGTTCCATCATCCCATGGCTCAATAGCAGAGTAGCAAATCTCCTAGAAGATAACATAAATCTTCTGATTTTAACTATACCAAACCAGTCTATTTCCCTATAGGATATAAAGGAATCTTTTTAATTATGTGCATTAAGCACTTGCCCTCTAATGCTATAAAGTTGCATGGAAAACTTTATACTTAGCACACAAAGTTGTGCACACAAATTATAGAATGCTCTCAGTTATATGCATAACTTAATATGATAATTAGCTGCTAATTGTCATTAGTGACCAATTATTGGTTTATAATGGGTGTTAATTGGTAATTAGTTGCACACACAAGTGTGTTTAGGCCCTGATTCACTTTAGTTTTCACAGGTTTAGTGACGATCGCTGCTAACCAACCCGATTCACAAAATGGCCCACTGCGTGTGTCTCCCCCCCCCCCCTCAATCGCCCATTTTCCGATCCGGCCATGCAAATTTGTAAAACCCCATGCAAAATATCCAAGTGATTGATTCACTAACATTTGCTTGGCTATTTTGTATCAGGTTCCTAAAATCCGACTGCTGTAGACCGGTCGGTAACTGTGTTACCGACAGGTCTGCCTGGTTTTTTTTCTATTTCTTTTTAATGTATTACACATGCAAAATATCTGCCCAAAGAAAACAAAAAGCACCCTGACAAACTCCTCCCCCTCCCTCCCCGAACCAAAAAAAGAATGGCAGAGGCATCTCCGTGCAAATCATTTGCATGCAAACTTGATAGTGAATCAATTGCTGTTTAGAAATCAGCCAGAGAATCAGCCAATAGTGATTGAGTCACTATCTTTAATTAATCTGGGCCTTAGTTAGGTGTCTGCAAACTGATCACTCAAAACCCATAGCACACAACTGCATGTGTTCTATAGAACACTGAAGTTGCGCACCTAACCATCATTCCCTCTAAGCTGTGTGGGAGCCCTCCACTTATGTTCCTGCCAGCAAGAGGTAAGTTTCAAGTTTTATTAAAATTTGTTGTGCATGCAATGTCCAATATTACAAGTTAAAAAAATTGGGGGGGAACAATAAGATAATTTGCTATAAAATAATAATATACAGTATATATGTACAAATTTAGTACTGATACAGAAGGAGAGGGGGGATGAACTACAATCGTTAAGGAAAATGGAGAAACATTTATGGGTAACACATCAGGGGGGGCAAAAATTGAAAATAAAGGAGAGGAAAAAGAAGAACAACAAATTTTTGAGTCCTATAAATGAGGACTAAATAAAACTGGGAATTAGGATATAAAATATAAGATTTTAACCATAAACTGGTTATCTTGTCTATGTCTCAAATGTGTCCTTGTACAGGAAACTTTTTTTAAAAAATAACCCTTTGAATTTTTCTAATGCGGTTTCATCATGCAAATAGTTTGGTAGATTATTCCAGAGCTGAGGAGCTATAACCGAAAAGATAGTAGATCTCCTAATGCCTATTATTTTTATGGAGGGAATGGTCAGAAGATGCTGTTCTATTGATCTGAGTGTATGGTGGGGTGTATGGTATCAGGAAGCAGTCTAGAAGTTTCAAGTTTAATTAAAATTTCTTCTAATCAGCCTTCTAGGTGGTGTACAAAGTCATAAAAGCATAGAAATATTGGTGCATTAGATTGTCGGATTTAAAAAGTTAATAATGCAATTTTGTAAGTAATTCTGTACGGGACTGGTAGCCAATGTGCTTTTTGCAGAAGTGGTGTCACGTGGTCATTTTTTTTTTTTTTTTTGAATTAGTGATAATTTTTAATGCTGTATTTTGTATAATTTACAATCTTCTCATTTCTTTCTGTGTTATGCCTTGATGCAAAGTGTTACAGCCTAGAGATAATTAAAGAATGAATAAGGATGTTTAGGACTTCTGGTTTTAAGACTTTTGCTATGGATCTGATTAGTCGTAACTTATAGAAACAGTTTTTTACCACTGAACTTTGGTGTGTGCCTTACCATATTCAGCGAATAGTCATAGACTACGAGATATTGTGAAAAAGCATTGGCCAGTCTTACAGGTACATTCTAATTTGAGAGAGCCCCCTAAATTTGCATTCACTCGAGGGCGCAATTTGGGGGAAATGTTACGATGAGGGGTCAGCTACCGTTCTGAGGTCCGACAGGGGCATTGAGTCTATGGCCAGTGTGTGTATAGTAAGCATGTGATAAGGGACGACAGTATTAACATACCTTTTACTAATGGTAGGAGATATGTATTGCGAACCAACACTGATTGAAATTCATGTGCAGTTTATACTGCATTATATGCCCTTGCAATGAATACTACATTGGCCATACTAAGAGTAGTGAAATTGCGTATTGCTGAATATTTAAGTAATATATGTCAGGGACGAGAGCTGCCTCCCCTGGTGCTGCACTGGCAGGAGGCTAGACACACAAGAGGATGATTTATGATATACCATTCTCATGCAGGCTACAAATTTGACTTGCGATGTGTCTCAGTTTTTATGATGTGAGAACACAGGCTTTATTTTTAACTGGCGAACGTTGATCCCTTGTGGACTCAACACTGAAATTGATTGGTTCCAGCTGTGAATGTTCAACTGCAGAGCCGGTTGGACATAATGCAGCCTGGCTCCCTCCAATGCCCTGCTTCCTGTTCTTGACGTCATCCCCAACGTAGGCAATTTAATTCTGGCAGTGCATTTTGATCAGCAGATACACCTATTTTTTCCTCCCGTTTTATCCTCCCCCCTTCTCCTCATTTTATTTTTGTTTATACATTGTAATTTAAAAACTTTCCCTTCCCTCCCCTTTTGTCTCATACCCTTCATAATCAAGTCTTTGTATCGACCTTATCCCCCCATTTTAATTTTGGTTTTTATATATATATATAATTTTTTTATTTCTTATTATTGTAAACTGACCAGATACTTGTGATGGTCGGTATATCAAAATATTAATAAACTTGAAAAGGTATTTCAAATTTGATGTGAACGGTTATTTTTAATCTGTTAGGTTTATATTATGGAAACAAATTAACACACCACTTCAGCCAGAAAAGTGCATCTCACTACACCAGCTTCAGAACTGGAGCCTACGCACAATAGTTTTATCACAAACTCGAGTGATCAGCGTAGCAACTTAGCTCCTTGCTCCAATCATCGGCCAAAAAGAACTAATACTGAAATTTGCATAACTTTAATAACTTAATTGTTTAATATTATTTTGAAAATCTTGACGGTGGAATTGAGTGACAGTTGGATGCCGCAGTGCTGGCCCTGAAGCAGCGGACAAGCAGTGAGTCCACGAAGCGCTGGCCGCGTCGGCATGTGCAATACATGAGCACTGCTTGAAAAGCACATCCAGAGACAAACGCTGTTTGAGATAAGTAGCTTGTCAATTTTTTCAAATCCTGGAGAAGTGCATATACTTAATTAAAATAATGTGTATGAAACTGCAAAGATACTGAGGTGTATTTTAAAATGATATAAAAAAAAATTTTTTAAATTTTCTAAAAATAATATTAAACAATTAAGTTATTAAAGTTCTGCGAATTTCAGTATTAGTTCTTTTTGGCCGATGATTGGAGCAAGGAGCTAAGTTGCTACGCTAATCACTCGAGTTTGTGATAAAACTATTGTGCGTAGGCTACAGTTCTGAGGCTGGTGTAGTGAGATGCACTTTTCTGGCTGAAGTGGTGTGTTAATTTGTTTCTAATTTAGATTACTACCACTTGGGATAGGTTTATATTATGAGCATGCAATTTGTGTTTATTTAAGTTTATTCACTTTTTTAGCGTCCCCTCCTGATGAAGCATGTAGAAGGCGAAACTCGAGTGTGTGTGGGGGGGGGGGGGCGTCGGCTTAATATGAGCAGCCTCAGGAGTGATTTTCACAATATGTACAAGGGTAAGCCGCCGAAGCAGCATCACCGCCTTGAATATTTAGATAAGTTCTATTTAGTAATTTGGATATTTAGATAAGTTCTATTTAGTAATGCTTAATAATCATCAGCTGGCGGTTGGGACAGTGGGTGCCGTGATGGTCCAATCGGCAACCTTTGCTTTGTTCACTAAGCACTTAGGCTGTGGGTCTGAGCACTTCACATCACAATTTTAATATTTATTAGATCATCGAGTTGTTTATTATGGGCTGAGATTTAATTTTGAAGATATATAGATCACACAATGTACTGATTTAACTCCCAATTATTTCAGAGTCTAAATATACAAATGCCATAAATGCCCCCACTAGCTGCTGCATTAGATTTGTAGCTACCATGTTGTGAAGTCCTGAATTAAGTTATGGTATCTACAAATCTTAATGCACTTTAGTAAAAGGGACCCTAAATGAATAAGAATTCTAAAACATTGTCCAGGTTAAAATTTATCATATTTAAAAATTATTTTATAAAAGGCATATTTATCATATTTAAGCATTATTTATTCATTTTTAAATCAGTTAAATCAAGTCTCACAAAGAGCAGGACTAAATTTATCTAGATAAATATTTCTTCACATGTGTAACTAAACTCTGGAATTTGTTGCTGGAGAATGTGGTGAAATCAGTTAAATTAGCAGGGTTTAAAAAAGGTTTGGATAATTTCTAAAAGAAAAGTCTATAAACCATTAATGAGATGGCTTGGGGAAATTCACTGCTTATTCCTAGGATAAGCAGCATAGAATCTGTTTTGCTACTTGGGATCTAACTGGGTTGGCCACTGTTAGAAACACGATACTGGGTTTGATGGACCTTCGGTCTGTCCCAGTATGCAATTCTTATATTCTTATGAATACCTGGTTAAATTAATGTGCATAAACATATCCACTTAAAAAAAAAACTTTGACTGCTTGCTTGCTCAATACGCCTTCCCTTCCCCCCTCCCCAGTGCTGAGTTAAAAGAAAATAAAAAGCCTAAGCAGCTGTGGGTTGTCCCAGTGCTTCAGTGGGGCTTGGATTTAATTTCCAGCTCAGATCTTCCATTCCCCCAGGTTGGTTAATGATACTACAGCAGTAGCTTTCACAGGCCCCCATTAGGAGGGATAGTCCATCTTCATAGAAGATTATGTGCTACAGTCAGTTCCCCAAAGTAACTTACCATGCACTAAGGGCCTGTTTCTATGAACAGTGCCTAAATCTATAGGTGCCATTTTTAGAATTACGTCTAGCGCCATCAAGCTCAGGTTAGGCGCCGGGTAAGCATCAGGAACTTAGGCACTGGTATATTAGGCCAGGGTTTTCTTGGCCTACAATATTGGCACCTGAATCCACACCAAAACTCTGCCCCTAACCACACGTACATTTCATGTAGGCATCAATAGGTGCCTCGGTGCAGACACCAAATTGGCACCTATCGAGTTAGGCGCCTACCACAATATTTTTTTCCCCAATTGTTTTTAGTGGCACGGTTCAATTAACATTGTCAATCGAACCAATTAAAAAATTAAGTAAGGTGCCTAGATCAGCATGTAGGCATCTTTTACAGAACCAGGTCCTAAGTGAAGAGTGTCAGAATTCAACACCAAGGATCTTTATATGGAAATGAAACAAAAGCTTGTCGGTATTCAGACCGCAATTCCAGTAGTAGGAAAGCGAGGCCAGTACTGGGCAGACTTTTACAGTCTGTGTTCCTATTATGGATAGGCAGGAGTGGGCTTCTGACAACTCCTCCAGGTGATTGGGAAATAGGACCAGTGCCTGGTAGACTTCTACAGCCTGTGACCCGAGGACAAATCAAGAACAGGCGTGCGTTTTTTTATGTCACATTCACCTAAGGGATGATAGCGAGTAAAATGTCAGTTTGGAACATTGCAAAACTGCAGGGTTAGTCAAATATTGGTAATAAATATGTGACTATCCAAAATTTTAAAACCACTCTTCCATGACTATGTGACTGCCCTATTTCTAAATGCTAGTATTTGATCATGCCAAGAGTGCAACCTGCTTGTAGTGGCAGCTGCAGCTCTAGGCACCTTACTGGGCAGACAAGATGGACCATGGAGGATCTTCATCTGCTGTTATATACTATGTTAACTGTAATAGCTCAATAAATGTAGTACTTCCAGAGCAAATAAAATTATTTTTGAAAGATTAGATGCCATTTGCACGTGTAAAGAGGGGAGAGAAAAGCTGCTATATATATGAGCATACCAATGTCAAATGCACTTTTGAAGCAGACATGTTTTGGGCAGATCTTAAAACTATGTGCATTATTTCCTATTTTGCAACAGAAATATACATGCATTTTCAAAATCCCCCCCTCCCCCTTAGCATTTACTCCCACTCTAGGGAAGACATTAAGGGCCTGATTCTGTATAGGATGCCTGGACTCAGCAGCCGCCTAAGCGGCTTTTGAGAATCACACATGTCTGCTATAGAATTGTGTCTGTCCTAATGGACAGATGCCTAACCCCATCTAATCCCACTTAACCACCCTAATTCTCAAACCGGCATCTATGTCACAGGCGCCGGTTAGAGAATCACTTTGCCACTGAACTGATTACGGCAAGGGAATCTCCCTGCTGTGATCGGCTCAGCAGCAACCACAGTGGCAGGGAACGTCCAAAACCCTCCCCCTCCCCCCGCAAAGTCGGGAGGCAGGAGGGATGCCCAATTCCTCCTGCCTGAACCCCCCAAAACACCCCCCACCCACCCAACCATGAAAGACAGAAGGGATGCCAATCCCTCTTGACCAAACACCTCCCTCCTAAACACCCCCCCTCCCACATAACCGCAATAGGCAGGAGGGATGCCCAATTCCCCCTGCCAGAACACACCCCTTCACCCGCTGATCTTCACCCAGCCGTAAATCCCCCTAAAGGGGAGACCACCACCTTAACTTCCCCATACCTTGTAAGCAGAAGGTCCAGCTGGAGGAAGGCATACACCCTCTAGTGTTGGGTGAGGGGAGGAGTGTTTTGGCAGGAGGGAGTGGGAATCCCTCCTGCCTATTGCGGTTATGTGGGGGGGGGGGGGTTAAGGGGGGTGTTCTTGCAGGAGAGAGTGGGCATCCCTCCTGTCTACCATGGTTAGATTGGGGGTATTTCGGGGGGTTCGAGTAGGAGGAATTGGGCACTCCTCCTGCTGGGGATTACTCAATGGTTCCAGCAGAAGGAATTGGGCAAATGCTTCGGGGGGGAATGCTTCAGGGTGGTAATGGTGGCGGGAGGGAGTGGGCATCCCTCCTATCACCCGACTTCGCGGGGGGTGGGGGCAAGTTCCCTGCCGCAGCCGCTCAGCTTTTTGTTAGCCTACATTTCAGGTGCCTATTGCGGCCCTAGAAAGACATATAGGGTCACCTAAGCTCGCCCATGGCTACTTCCGGGCAAAACCACGCCTAGCCTTGGGCGAGCTTAATTGTCCCTATGCGTCTCCCTCAACCATGACAGATGCCTACGGTATAGGCGGACTGCCACGGGGGGGGGGGGGAGGTGTTAAAATGTGCATCCTGATTGGATGGTTAGACAGCAGTAAGACGCCTACCATTGTCTACAATTGGAACGTTGTTTATAGAATATGCCCCTGACTGTCAACTGCTGGTTTGAACTTGGATTTTGAAATAGCAATTGAAAGGGGAATTGTACTTAACAGAAAAAAAATGAGTTTTAGAGCTCAGTTCTTCAGCTGACTTTCTGAATGAGGAGTTTGCGATAGACAGTATTTACATAAGAACATAAGAATAGCCTTACTGGGTCAGACCAATGGTCCATCAAGCCCAGTAGTCTGTTCTCACAGTGGCCAATCTAGGTCACTAGTACCTGGCCAAAAAACAAAGTGTAGCGATATTCCAAGCTACCGATACAGGGCAAGCAGTGGCTTCCCCTGTGTCTTTCTCAATAACAGACTATGGACTTTTCCTCCAGAAACTTGTCCAAACCTTTCTTAAAACCATAAAATTTCCCACTTATAGAATAAGTGCCAGCATATTGGAAAAGTCCTGACTTTTGTTTTTGTAAAATGGCTGTTCCCGTTGTACATGCTATCAAATACACATTTTTCCTGCAGTCTTATATGTATTTACAAAGGGTCTAGGCTCAATGACTCATTTGTGAAATATGCTGCAAATTGTAGATTTCCAAACTCAGGTGACCATTTTCCAACCTACAAGACCTATAAATCGCTGGATTTAAATGCTTCCCCATTGAGACACCACATGAATAAATATCCATACACTTTCCCCTCCCCATTCGCGGTTCCTGCACTCGCGGTTTCATATAATCACAATTTTTTTCTGGGGAGGGGGAAAATAAAAACCAGTTTTAATGTAAAAAAAATCCATCTTTTTTTTCTCCCTGCCGCCTTCCCGGCCTTACCTGGTGTTCTAGAGGGCTTTCGGGGCAGGAGCAATCTTCCTACGCTCCTGCCCCGTGCAGATTGCCATGAGGAAATGGCTGCTGGGAGTTCCCGTAGTCTCTCGAGACTACGTCGGGAACTCTCTACAGCCATTTCCTGATGGCGAAAGCCCTCTAGACCACCAGGTAAGGCCGGGAAGGCGGCAGGGAGGTGGGGGTGGGTCACAGCCGGATAATCGCGGTTTTTCGGCATTCGTGGTCCGGCTCTGCCCGTATCCCACGAATGACGAGGGAGAAGTGTAGTTTGAGCAAAGACAAGAAGAGTTCATGTAAAGAGAAGCTAAGAAAGTAGCCAATTATATAAACAGTTTAGTCATGCAAGAACAGAGTTCATTCTCAGCTCATGCAATGTTTGCCAATCTACTACCACAGTGGTTTTTAAACCTGACCTGGGGGACCCCCAGCCAGTCAGGTTTTCAAGATACCCATAATGAATATGCATGAGGCATATTTGCATGCCTGTCACCTCTATTATATGCAAACCTGCATCAAGCATTTTCATCAGGGATATCTTGAAAACCCATCTGACTGATGGTCCCCCAGGACAGGTTTAACAACCCAACAGCAAAATCCCCCCCCCTCCGAACATGACTTGCTGATGATTAGCTATAAACTTTATTCTCAACATTAAATGCTTGTGTTTCATTGTTCATAAAGAAAACCACCTCTGGCTCAAATATACATTAATTGGGTATCCCGCTTGATAAAACATACTGATTTTTTTTTTTTTTTTTGTGGGGTAGGGTTGTTAATTTTATGTTTATTAATAGAGTGATAGTTCCTTGTTTTATTTTAGTTTTATTACTTCTATAAAATAAGCTCTACTGTACTGTAAATTTTATAACATCTAAACCAAAATTTTAGTCATATTTAATCCAATTTTTTTTAAAAACCCTAAATATTAAAATAAAACAAAAAACCCAGAAAGATTAGTTCCTCAGGATTATTCCCAAACATCATGCCATGCAGATAAATATCCATACTATCAAGAGAGAGACACAGACAAATAAGCATGAAACATTTGTAAAATATGAATACATAATTCTAAATTTATAAAGTAAAGCACACTGTCTTTACCAAGGATAGAAACTTGTGCAAATATGTCTTCGATACACCGCAATGCCACCTGAAGCAATTCCAATTAGCAGCTCTAAATTATGTAGATCCTGCAGAACAGAAAAAAAGGAACATTTAAGAATGTGCTGGTCATAATCTATTTATCTAGTCTGAATAACAATTAGCCCTAACCCTCGTCCTACCACTCTTGAAAACAGATCTTGTGACCGCCTTCTACAAATACTGAAATCAGTTGTAAACTAAAATGATAGCAGTTTTTAGCATGGGGAGCTGCTTTAAATGCTCTGCGCTGCTCTCAAAGCTCATAGGCTCCCTGCGCTAAAAACTGCTATTGCGGCTTAGTAAAAGGGGGCCATAGTGCAAAATATAGACAGCAGATATAAATTCTCAAAACAGACACATTCTGATCACTAAATTGAAAATAAAATCATTTTTCCTACCTTTGTTGTCTGGTGATTTCACGAGTCTCTGGTTGCACTTTCTTCTTCCAATCCACATCCAATATTTCTTCCCTTCTTTCAGCCTGTATGCTTTCAGCCTGTATGCTTCCTCTCCTCCAGACCCCATTCCCTCCCCCAACTTTTTTTTTCCTCTCTCCCTGCCCTTTCTTTCTCCCTGCCTCCCTTTCTTTTTTTCTCTCTTCATGCCCCCTTTCTTTCTTTCTTTCCGTTTCCCTTCTTTCCTTCTGTCTCCCTGCCTGCCTCCTTTCTTTCTTTCTCCCTGCCCTCCACAAGCCATTGCCATCGGGGAACAGGCCCCCAAGCAGGGCAGGATTAATTTGTCGAGGGCCCCTAGGCACACAATTCAACTGGCCCCCTGACCCTCTCCCAACCATGCCCCACCCCCAATAAACTGTCTGTCCTGTGCCCCTTCTCTCCACCCCTTCTCCTATGCTCTGGCATTTCTCTCTCTTCTCCTTTCCTTCCTACTCAACCCCATGGCCTGGCATCTCTCTCCTTTCCTTCTCTTCTATCTCTTCCTCTCCCACTATGCTCTGGCCCCACCATGCCCCATGCCCTTCCTTTCTCTCTGGTCTGATATCTGTCTCCTTAATTTCCCTTCCCTCCCCCCATGCCCTGGCATCTTTCTGCTCTCCTTCTCTTCTATCTCTCCCTCCCCCTCCATTATCTGGTATTTTCTCTCCTTCCTTGCCCCTGGTCTGGCATCTGTCTCCTTTCCTTCTCTCTCCTTCCATGGTCTGATTTCTCTTTTCCTTCCTCTCTCTTGGAAGCCCGTGGCATTTACTGTGCTTCTGCTGCTGCCTCCATGCTTGGTAGCCAGGCTGGAGATAAAGGGCGGCATCACCCCACGGGTTACAAGGTCCAGTTTGGACCTCTCAGACTTGCCAGCTAGTGGCCAAGGGTAACACTTGCCATGCCTTCTGGAGAGCCCCAGTGAAGGAACATGACGCAGCCATTTGCCTTCTCTGGCTCTGGGGATGCTGGGAGTGGGAGAGGGTGACAGAAAAGTTGGTGGGGAGAGTAGCACTCACCCATTTATGTTCGGCGGTGCTCTCCTCGGGGGACAGACACGAGTGGAAACTTTCCACAGGGAGGGAAGGCAACACTCAGAGCAGAGCTGCTGCGTCATGCCCCTGCTCCTTCGGCAGTCCATATACGTGCCTTGTGCCTACCAAGAGTGTTGCGCCCCGAGGCCAGAGCTTGCAAGGTGCGTCATTCCTGCTTTGGAGCATGCAATGTTAGAGGAACTGAACCCAGACAAGGGGGGGGGGGCTCTAACACTGCGTGCGCCAGCTTCCCTTCTCTTCTGAAACAGGAATGACATAATTTCCTGTTTCGGAGAAGGGAAGCCAGCACGCGTAGTGTTAGAGCCCTACAGCCTGAGTTCAGTTTGTTTGTGGGCAAGAGGGCAGTGAGAGAGTGGAAGGGAGGGAAGATGTCTTCACCAGGCAGTCGGAGAGAGGAAGGCTGATCGGCCGGTAGATTGTGAAAGCAACGCGAGTCTATCATGGAGCCCGGGATGGGCTCCGCGATCTACCGGTTGATCGCGATCGACGTATTGGGAACCCCTGCCCTAGAGATTCAAAAATACATTATTTTTATATTTAAGGTCTCTCATCATGATGTGTGTTATCTGCACAGAATTTATCCCTTGATAACATCAGCAATAAATTTGCTGAGCCTCTAGATGGCTCCATAAGCTCATTCCGTACTCTTATGAGGCAACTTTTCCCGGCTCTTGTTGCTGTGCTTGAAACAGGACAACTCTGGGAAATTGCAACAGAACCCCAACAGGAAAAGAACATATTCAGTCTTTTGTTCTCTGTGCTGACATGGATGAAAAACCTAAACATGTAGAAACAGAAGGGATAAGGAAACCATATAGGCATGACTAAAAGGAATGCTAAATCACACAGATCAAGCAGTGAGAACTAGTCATATGCCAGTTAAAGTGCCTAGAAAGGGGCTCTAAAAAGCAGACTGTATTTCGAACACTAAGCCATCCTAAACGTTCTACAATATAAACACCTGCCTCCAAAGTAACTGGATCCAAGATGGCTAAATATGCATTTAATACCTAGGAAAACCCCATGAGACGGGAATAAGAGAAACAGTTATTGTTATAGAAGGCAGGAGAAAAGAAAACATGGAAGTTTTAATGTAACCAAGGTTATAAATAAAATTTTAGAAAAGGTAGGTTTAAGAATTATGCTTTGTATTATCTTTAAAGCATATCTGTTTTTTGTTAATGTTAAAATTTCAATAAAAATTTTGAGCTGAAAAAAAAATAAATTCTGAGCTGTAAGTGTCACTTTTAGAACTCTGGACAGAACAACTTTCTCCAGGAAGTCAGCAGTGCTGGAGAGAGCTCTAAACTGCCAAGGTGGGCAGTAGTGTTGGTTTTGTTGGCAGAGACAGGTGTATGTTAATTGACGTCTCTGTAAAATTTGTCCGTAAAGATAAATTTTCATTTTAATAATTGATTTGGTTTAGGAAATTGGTATTTGAGCTGAGGTATTTGCTTTAGGCTAGCTCGGGTGTGGTAATTTGGTGTTTTTTAGTTGGTGGAGTTTTATTTGTGGTAAAAGGAATTTTACTGAAGATATCAGCAAAGTTGTATTATATAGGATTTGTGTTTTGCTGATTTAATTGAGCTTCAGTGATTTTGAGAAAATGTTTTGATGTGACTGAAGCAATTATTTTTAACCCCAAACCTGTTTGAAGACCTTAGGCTGAAGATTCCAAATAGAACTGAACACCAGTGCTGACAGGGCTGTGCACTGCTAGTTAATGTTTTTGGATTTTATGGAAGAGATTGTATTAAATTTTAATTAAACCTTGGTTTGTAAAAAGTGGGTGGGACTAGTTTTAGGGAAATTAAATTATCATTTTTTTATTATTTAAGTAGCTAGTGTCCAAAGAAAATATATTTTATTTTAAACATCAAACAGGGATTTGCTTCCTTTGAGGTTTTTTATAGATAGGGAGTAGGAGATTCTTCAAGCAAGAACACAGAAGAAAGTACCCAATGCAAGAGAGTCAAACCTGAAAACTAAGAAAAATCAGAAATCTACTGATCTGGATCCACCTGGCAGAGAACCCGTAAGAGAAGAAAAAAGTAAAACAAAGTATCAATTTTCTTAGAGACTTTTTAATTGTAGAAGTGTTTTCAAAATTAAGTGCAAAGTCACATTAAAAATTTATTGCACTTATTAGAGGGGTTGATAGTTTTCTTTTACCTATCTATTTTATCCCAGTATTGAAATTTTGGGATTAAAGAAATTTCTAATGTAAATCTGTTACTTCCCTAAAGAAATTAAATTATATTCTCAGCTAACGCGACTACATTGTTGAGAATTTCACCTTGGGGAAGTAGCAGGTTACATTAAGAAGCGATGGAATTCCATTTGCTGAAAGATTTTAGGACAGCTTTAATAGGGGTAAAAAACAACAACAACCCCTTATAACTATAATGGCCTCATTACTGTATATAACATAGTAGATAATGGACAAAATTGCATTTAAGAAGAGTTAGAGGTATCCACCGCTATCCTCAGAAGTTGCTAATCAATCTGATTCAAGTTGAACTTACTCAAAGAATAAAGGCTGGCAGATATATCTGATGTATATTCATTGTGGATTGTCATGAAAAGCCACACCTGTTTTTGGCTCCTTATGTCTAGGTATAACCACCCCTGGAACTGATAAACATTTGGCTGTGGATCCTGCCTGGAGGCAGAAGATTGGTGGAAGTAATGACTATTTCTGCTCTTACACAATCTCTGCGAAAAAAAGCATCGAGTCCTTGTTATAAATCAAAATTTAATTGTAAGGCAACTCCTTAAATCCTGCATATTTCCTGCTGAATATTGACAGGCAGACAGAAGAATACCTTGCCTTGGAATATGGCAGTCTAACAGAAAAAGCAAAGGAGGTGTCTTTTCAACCAATGATCAGTCTTTATTCAAAACGATGGTCCCAACAAGGATCCCAGTTTCGGTGTATAGGAGACACCTTCTTCAGGAGACACTATTGGAAACATACAACACATAAAATAAGCTGAATACTGACCAATAGTTTGTTTTTGGCCTGAAAAAACATGAGCATATTAGTCCTTATTATTGGGAGAAAAAAAATTGGAGGCAAGAGTCTTGTTTAAATTTGCCTGCATCTGCTTTAAAA
Organism: Geotrypetes seraphini; assembly: GCF_902459505.1. Classification (NCBI taxonomy): domain Eukaryota; kingdom Metazoa; phylum Chordata; class Amphibia; order Gymnophiona; family Dermophiidae; genus Geotrypetes; species Geotrypetes seraphini. Next base: position 375,833,092 of record NC_047085.1, read on the forward strand.
CGATATTTGGTATGGCTCCAATTTACCTTCTCTCTCATTTTGTCTTGAATTGTCCATCAAGTCCACTAGATGACCTCATTTATTTGCTTATCTGACAGTAAAATCTTGTCGATATAAGAAATTTTTGGATAGAACACTTGCATTTCAAGCAGGCAAAATGAATGTTTGGTTAGGCGCTATTATCTCACAAGCTCTGTTCTATGGTTCCTTTAGAAAACAGATGAAGACTTATTTGTTTGACAAATGTGTAACTTGACATCTCTCTGTTTCTTAGTTTGTATTTCACCTAATACTTGTAATTGATCGTTCTTTCCTAATATCTGTATTTCACTGATTGTTCAGTCTTCTTCTTTGTAAACCACCTAGAAGTGTGTGGTATGGCGGGATACAAGAATAAAATTATTATTATTTTAATTGTCAAACATATACAGGCACAATTAAGCACACACAGCCAGGGTGCACATAGTTATAGAAACAGTTGAGGTGGGGGCCTTCCTGGGAGATTGGAGCATACAAGGCACTTATGCACATATTGTAAGTTTTCACAAGGAAAGGATCCTCATAAATCATAGGTGCAGAATTGGGTGCATTCTCCCCCTGCCCCCAAGACAATTTTGAAAGGGAAATCCTTCCATTTGAAAGGTGATTTAAAGTCTGCAAGCCTGTTGACCCCTTTCAAATCTAAGATGGGCCGAAAAGTCCCCTCTTTCTTGGGCGCCACAAAGTATCTAGAGTACCTGCCGACTCCTGACCGACTCCTGAGGGGGCACTGAAACCACAGCTCTGAGATCTAGCAATCTTTTAAGGATCTGGGGAAAAACCTGCGTCTTCCACGGTGCCTGACAAGGAGAAGCTAGAAAATGATCTGGCAGGGAATGGGCAAACTGCAGAGCAGAACCGACCCTAATCACCTCCAGCCGAGCACCCACTGGAACCAGAGGGGCACGGGCACAGAGTCATTGAGCAGGATAGGCAGCGGAGGAACTAACGGAGAGATTCTCAGCCTCCCTATGGGCCCGACGACTGCATTCACTGAAAAAAACGACCCCTGGCAAAATCAGAGGTCAGGTAGGGAGCAGTCCCACTCTCAGGGCGGTACCTGCAGAAATCTCGCAGACTCCCCTGAGCAGTGCCACCTTGAAGAGCCTGGCAAACATTGTCTTTTGTGCAGGCAGGGCACTTTAGAGTCCGTCAGAGTTTGAACTAACTAGTCCAAAACCTCTGGCAAATAACAAAGACCCCTGAAAAAGAAAATTTAGAGAGTTTAGTGATGGACACCGCATCCGCCGATCAAGCCTGAGACCAGAAGGTCCGACGCACAGCTATGGATTTGGCAGACATCTGCAAGAAGTCAGAGTGCGTCTGAGAGGAAAGAGGCAGCCATCTGAATCTTCGCCACCTCCTGACCATCAGACTCACTGTCAAGGACCCGCTCGGCCCACCGAAACACGGCCTGAGCCACCAGTCCCGCACAAATAGCTGCCTGGACCCCTAAGGCAGACACATCAAAATTCTGTTTAAGAATGGTCTCCACTTACGCTCCTCAGAGTCTGTTAAGACAGAACTGCCCTTGATGGGCCCAGTATGCCACGTAGCTGAGACCACCGCGTCCATCACTGGTGACTTTAAGGTAGTCCTATCCCCCACCGGGACAGGATACAAACAAGCCAAGGAGCACGCAAACCGAAAAGATGTGTCCTGTGAAGTCCACTGTGCCAGAATAATATCCAGAAAAAAAAACAGGTGTACTAGATAAGAGAGGGAAGCAGAGGAAATCCCCCAAAGAAGAGGGTCCTCCACACTCGCAGGCGGCGCTTCCTCAAAGCGCATCAACGAGGAGATCTGCTGAATCAGATCTGAGAGCTTGTCCCTCTGAAAAAGGCGCACCTCAAACGCCTCCTCGCTGGTAGATGGAAAAAAACAAGTCCCCGGTACCAGCGATCGTCCCCTCGAGAGGATCCTGGAGATGTGTCCAAGGGTTCAGGTCCTCATGCATTAGTTAAAACTCTCCTCAGACAACAAGTCCTCGTCCGAAGCAGTATGCGGGCACTTGGACGAGGGAGGAGGAGGGGGGATGCAAAAAGAATTAAGGGGTCAAAACATCAGGGGGCGTGGAGGGAACAAACCCCCGAGACTCCCTGGACACAAGTAGGACCCCCAGCCGCCTATATGCTTTACACAAAGCAAAAAGAAAATGAGGGGGGGGGAAAACCCCGGCAGCCCCATGGGACTCCCTGCCCTGCTGTAACCTATCCCTGTTATGTCAAAACAGGGAGAAGGCACCTGAGGCTAAATACAAGATAGAGGGGCTATCTGAGGAAAAACGGCAAAAAAAACGCGCCAAAAATATCCCCTCCAGGGCCTGTAGTGGCTGAGAAGACTGAACTGTCCCAGCCGCTAAAGCAGGCAAAACCTGGCATCAGCTGAGAGAAAAAAAAACCCAGTTGACAGGAAATCTTCTGTGGGCAGCAGGAAAAGACCGGGCTTCCCTGCAAAGCTGTGCCAGCTCACGAGGCACTAGCGGTGGGGAACCTTGGACACCAGCAACCGATGCTGACGAGACTTCCACAACCACACTGGCCTGAACAGCTGTTTTCAGGCAGGCCACTAGTGCCTCACATCTGTACCAAATTGCGCACCTTTCCCCCTGAGAAGTGCTCAATTGCTCCATACGCGACCTAGCTGAAAGAAAAGTGCCGGTTAATTGAAAAATACAGTGATTTACAGCATATTTACAGGGAAAGCAACCCTTCAGACCAGCACTGCCTCAGGATTTTTTTTTTTTATAAAACAGACTCTACTAGCTAAACAATATGCCTTACCATCAGGGGGTAAGGCTTACTTTTGAGGCACCTCCAGAAAAATGTCGGGGAGGGGGAGGAAAGGGGGGAGGGACCCCGCTCGAGACCTGCCGGGTTTGACACACCTGAAGTCGGACTCAATCCAGCTCAATCCAGCAACAAAAAGGGACAAAAATTCTTAAACAAATTCCAACAGCCCTACCAAGGGAGATGGGTACAGGTCACCACACCTACTGGAGACTGAGAGAAGACTGAGGTAATTAGGGAGAGGTCACATGATATGTACAGTTCCAAATTTTTGTCTCAGTCTCCACCTGCTGGTCATAATGAGATAATATACCCGCCTGTAAGATTAACCCTATGCTGGGCTGGAGAGTTGCTAATGAATGAAATGCATTTTGAGTTAATTTGCACGCAAAAACAAGAACATCCATAGCATTAATTAGCAATTTTATCTACTTTAATTTCACCATTGTTACAATTGCCCGTACATAACTTAAAGAACTTTAAATAAATATACTCTCAAATTTAATTTTTTGTTGGTTTTGCAAATTTATAATTTCAATTATAATGTGCCGTGAAAAAACATTTGCTCCGTTTAGTGTGCCGGAGCTAAACAAATTTGAGACACACTCAACTAAAGAGTGAAGCAGCAGCTTGAATGTAAAGCCAAAGGCTCAAGGAGAGAGAAGAGACCCCTATTTGGAAACTGGATAGCCAGAGGAGATAATTTAGAATCGTACTGAATAGAATATTAGGCTATTTGGTTGAATACAAATAATGAAAACTATTATTCAGACGAATATAAATAATGGGCAATGTGAAATCAGAGATCAAGAGTTTATTTCAGTAGGTTTTAGCACAGTAGATCCCCAGATTATTTGCATTCAAATTTAAAGGACTATTCGGCGAATACAATTAATGTATTCAGGGTACTATTTGGGGTTGAATCAAATTGAATACAAATATTCAGTTCAGCCCTAAAGATAAACAAGATTATCTCTATAGGGAAGAATCTGTATGTAAGTGGATCCCAGAAAGAAGAGACTGTGTTTGACGCAGAAGAAAATTTGTTTGTTCTGGTAATATGAGTAACCCTTTACCCCCAGAGACTGATTATTACTGAAAAAAATGAAAGACACAAATGAAGTAAGAGTATAAAATATTAGAGTTTATTCAATGATGTTCAACCTCAGATGATAAAAACTGTTTTGCACATGTTAGTAAAGAGAGAAGGAGCACTTCATACCTGTCTCCAAGTGAAAGCTTTGAAGAACTTCTACACCACCTACCTCCCAGAGAACCTGTTCCCTTGGATAAGAATGTGCATGCACTGAGCAAAACACAGAGGCTTAGGAGAAATAAATGCTCTGTGAGCCTTGGATGTGAATCATAAACAAACCACCCTGCAAGCAGGCTAGCCCCTTACACAAGCTACAAATGTGCTTTGACTTAGTAAACCAAAGATCCATCCCAGTTTTTTGGGGAAGAAGGAAAAATAGATCCCCTTTCCGCCTAGAGGACACAAACTCAAGAGGCAAAATACTAATCTAACTATTACCTACATGAATAGCTGCCTATAACAATTATGCAACCCATACAGTTCCCACACTGCTCCTAACCAACTGGAAGGCAACAGCAAACATCATCTCCCAAATACCAACTATTTCAAACTCTAACGGAATTACCCACCCAACCACATGGATCACAATAGATAGAAACACAAACTATCAGACCCACACTTGCCAACCCACCACACAAACTACAAGGAGACCGACAAACCCTTACAAGATCAAAACACAACCTCACCAAAGATCATTCAACTACCCAAAATTAACTCAAATCACACATACAGAATACACCACTCTCACATGTGCATACGTAAATATCAGAGCCATAGGCCCCAAATCAGAACATAAAAAACTGGATAGAAGAAGAAAATATAGATTGCCTTTTCCTCACAGAAACTTGGCTTACTTCTGACTCAGACCGCAGACTAACGGAAGTCTGCCCAAAGGGATATAAAATAATAGTGGCCTGCAGAGAAAACAAAAGAGGAGGAGGAATTGCCTTCATAGCCAGAACCTCATTAAACCTAAAAATACAAGACAAAACAACCACCCCATAATGGATCTACTAGCCTGTCAACTCTCAAGCGCATCACTCAAAGGAACACTAACATGCATACTCTGCTACATAACTCCAAGAAACTGGAACACAAAATTTGAAGATTTTATTTACCAAAACTCACTAACGACAACCTATAACTTAATTCTAGGAGACCTCAACCTCCTCCTCGAAAACCAATTCTACAAACAAGTTGAAAATGTACTAGTATACCTCAAGGCCCTAACATACAAGATACTATTACCCTCAAACCACATATGAAAAAGGACACCAACTCGACATTGCAGCCTACATGTCCCAACAGCCCACTCAACCAGAAATCCACACATCAAACGGATACTGGTACCATTCCCTCTGGTCTGATCATTATACATACTCCTTCAAAATCAACTGGACCAAAAACAAAAGCAAACCAATTACACAAAAAATAACTTAATAACTCAATACATCGACCCCACCAAATTCTGGACAAAACAGACACCATTATCCAAGACTACAACCCCAAAGACTTCATCTCACAATGGAGCCATCTAAGTACAGCAACCCTAAATGAGCTAGCCCCAGAACAATCCAAAACCAGAATCCACAGTAAATCAGACAAATTGTTTGACAATGAACTGCTCCAACTCAAAAGGCAATGCAGACAACTAGAAAGAAAATGGAGAAAAAGTAGCCAAGATTCCACAAAAACAGCATGGAGAACAGTGCACCAAAAATACAACCAAAAGCTAATAGAAAAAAAGAAAGACATACTACACAAAGCAAATAGGAGAAGGATCCCAAGACACAAAAAAGCTATTCCAGTTACTAAAAGAACTCACAGACACCACACCATATCTGACCAATAACAGCTCCCCCTCCCTCTCAGCCACCCTCTTAGCCACATTCTTCAAAAACATTAGAGCCACGTTTAACGAACACCTACTCACCTAGAAGAAATCACAACTCCCCCCACAGAGAAAGATTCAGTAGCAGCAGACAGAACCTGGTCCCACTTCTCACCCATACAATGGGCAGACCTCAACAAACTATATAACAAATACAGTCACGCAGCCTGTGACCTTAACCACTGCCCCCCAAACCTATTGAAAACCTCCAGCACGCTGTTCCGCACTCGGCCAGTTCTCACAAGAACTCAGCTAAATCATTATAACTCCGATCCTAAAAGACCCCAAAGGAGCAACAGACCAACCATCCAAATAAAGACCTATATCCTCAATCCCACTTTACATCAAGCTAATGGAAGGCCTCGTAGCCAAAGCCCTAAACTTATTCCTAGAAAACCACAACTTACTCCACCCCACACAGTCTGGCTTCAGAACCAACTACAGAACTGAGACTCTTCTAGGAACGCTCATGGACATCGCGAGACAACACCTCAGCACAGGCAAGAAAATACTGATCATACAACTAGACCTCTCTGCAGCCTTTGATTTAGTAATAATAATAATTTTATTTCTTATATACCGTTATACCATAAGTTCAAAGCGGTTTACAACAAGAATCGTGCAGTGAGAGAATGCAGTGATTACAGCAAGAGACATATGTTTACAACAAGATACATATGTTTGGAACAGGATACATAAGATTAGGGCTGCTAGACCATGACATCCTTTTACAAACACTAGACTCAATAGGAATTACAGGCAAAGTACTAACATGGTTTAAAGGTTTCCTACAATACAGAACTTGTAGAGTCAAAACAAACAAAGAAAAATCAGAACCATGGTCCAACCCATGTGGAGCACCCCAAGGATCACCTCTGTCTCCCACACTCTTCAACCTATACATTGCCTCCCTAAGCTCCCACCTAGGCAAACTAGGCATTACCTCCTATTGTTACGCAGATGACATCACCATACTCCTCCCCTTCGACCAACCAGCACCTTCCATGGTAGGCACAATTCACAAAACATTCGAAGCAGTAGCAACATGGATGAAAGAACACAAACTGAAGCTTAACCCTGACAAAACAAACTTCATCCTCCTAGAAAACAACAAAACCCCAACCTTGACTAACCTAGTAATTAACTCGATCTCACACCCCATTCAACCCAAGCTAAAACTCCTCAGAGTGCTGATAGACAGAGGCTGTATCATGCAACCACAAATCAACAAAATAACAAAAACATCATTTGCAACTATGAGAAACCTAAGACAAGTCTGAAAATTCTTCGTCAGAAAACAATTCCAACTCGTGGTTCAATCACTAATCCTAGGCCTAATAGACTACTGCAACATACTATATCTCCCCTGCCCTGCATTCATGATAAAACAACTACAAACAATACAAAACACAGCCCTAAGACTCATCTATTCGCTGAAAAAATACAACCACATCACAGAGGCATACCACGATTCACACTGGCTCCCAATACAAGCCAGAGTACACTTCAAATTCTACTGCCTACTACTTAAAGCTATAAATGGAGACAGCCCAACCTACTGGAACAATTGACTAATAAAATCTACCTCAATTAGACACAGAAGAACCCACACAATATTCACACACCCGCCAACCAAAAACGTCAAACGAAGAAAATTGTATGACAACCTACTGGCCACCAGAGCAGCGAAACTGGACAGACAACTCATCAATCTGCCGATCTCGATCAAGACTACAAAACCTTCAAAAAAGAAACAAAAACCCTACTCTTCAAAAAATACATAAAACCAATATAACACAACCAGACATGCCCCAAACTCCTCCTGCTATATAATCTACTTCTTATCAAATTAGAAAATGTTCAAACTATTCCTTAGAACTTCTTATTCCTTAACAATATGTATTTCTTAATATCATTCAATTCTAATGTAATCCACCTTGAACCGCAAGGTAAAGGCGGAATAGAAATCACTAATGTAATGTAATGTAATGTAATACAACTACAGCTACAGCTAAGCAGACCAGTTCTTGGAAACTTGGGCCTAGTAAATGCCAGTTTAGCCAATAAAAAATTTCCCATGAGCCATGATGTCATCATTGAATACCACTTAGACATCTTGGGAAAAACTAAGACCTGGTTGGATGAAAGCTAAGGACACCACTGGCTGAAGTACGTCCCATAGTATTCACTATCCTATACCAACCAATATAAGAGAAGAAAGGTGGAGGGGTAGCAGTCCTGATCTGATAAACAATCAAACTGTGTGGGTCTCCATCTGTCAGAATGCCTCTTATTCCAGCTGGGAGATAAGGAACTAATATGGCTGCTTGTGATCTACAGAGCGCCTCACAATAATGCATCATCTGTACAAGAACTGCTGAATCTGATGACTGAGGTATCCCTGAGTTACCCCAGATTACAGATCATGGAAGACTAACCTACACATTGAAACTCCAGACACCACCGCTGTTGCCTTTCTTGATATTGTCATGTGAGGATCCTCTCATATATAACTTCCATATGTGATAAAGAACTGGTGTTATAGTGAGCTTAACTATGCATATGTTAATGCTCAGGTATCCAGGGATTTTTAGACAGCCACCCGAGTAGCATAACTCATAGTGGTAAGATCCTCATTAATCCCAACCTAGCATTTATGACGTTTTAACAAATTTTTTCTCTTTTTACTTATTTCATCTATGTAATGTACTTTACCACACTATCCAATAGGCTATGCTAGGATCCTGCCTGCTGCTCATCTAGGACTGGCCATAACAGGACAAACAGGACAAGTAGGGGGTTAGGAAGTTTCTCAGGCAGGCATTGGGCGGGGGTTAAAAATTTTTTTTTCCAAAATTTTTATTTTAACAAATTCACATACAAAGGAAATACAACAGTCGGAACATGTACATAACCTATACAAAACTAAAGATAAGATCGTCATCCGCTGGGTTTCTGCACTGAGACTAAAGAACTCAACAAAACAAGTTTTTTTAAAAAAAATTTTTTATACAAGCAAGTGGGGTTAGGAGTTAACCTTGAAAAAGTGGGCTTTTAGTGGTAATACTTTTAAATAGGAGGAAATATTTTTTCATTCAATGAACAGCTAAACTCTGGAACTCATTGACGGAGGATGAGATAACAGCAGTTAGTTTATCTGGATTTTAAAAAAAAGGTTTAGACAAGTTCCTGGCAGAAAAGTCCATAATCTGTTATTGAGATAGACATGGGAAAAGTCACTACTTACCTTGGGATCAGTGGCATGGAATATTGCTACTCTTTGGAATTCTGTCAGGTACTTGTGACCTGAATTGGCCTCTATTGGAAGCAGGAAACTGGACTATATGGATCATTGATCTGAATATGGCTATTCTTATGTTCTAATGGATTACTACCTTTTATGGAGCCTCAAGTTTATGGTTTGCCTAAGCTTTCTGAAGAAAAAACAAGCCTCTTGAAATTACTCTCTGGAACCTACTACTTTTGCAATCATATTTTTAAATACTTAAGAAAACACACCTTATATCTTATTCTATCTGATAATAATGACAGCAGCAATGGGAAAGCCTTTTTAAATTTAATATTTATTTGCATGAGAATAATTGAGTTCTGTAAACGGTAAACTGAGTTCGGTAAACGGTAAAAAATGGTTCACATTCCCCACTCATGAAATTTGACACTGGCACATGGCAACTGCCATACTGAGAGGAAAGGCTCTGATCCTCCCTTACCTTATCAAGAAGTGTTTTCCAGTCATAGATCTTTTTAGCATAGGAGTGTGAGAACCAGGAAAAGAGTCTGCTGCTATAGTTTCATCTGTGAAGACAGCAGGAATGATTACACAGGGCTATTTATTATTATTATTAATAAACTGGGGCCACAACAGATGAATTTGGATGAATTCAAGTTGATATGATGATATGGTAGATTCAGAATGACATTGGCAGGCCACTGGAACCATAAGGGCAAAGCCCAGAATTTCTGATAAATACTTTATATCTGGAAATTGTTTTACAAGCAGAGACTCAGGACGGTTTTTGCAGGATACTTCCACACAGAATGAGTTTTAAAATTTTGCTGAAAAGGGTGAATTTGGGCCCTTGTCTGAGGCACTACCTCCAGAGTGGCTGCCATGGAGCCCAGGAGCTGCACATAATCCCATTCTTGAAGCAGAGAGATGAAATACCCAATGAATCTGAAACTAGAGCTTCTCTCTCTTGGGAGCTAGGAGAAAAACCTTCCACTGCAGAGTGTCAAACTAGGTCCCCAAGTAATCCACTAACTGCGACAGAATCAAAAGACTCAAGTTGTCAAACCTCCCAACTGCTGAAGAAATGTCATTATACAGCCATCACCTGAATACTCTCGAGAAAGGAAGATGCCCTGATCAATATGTACAGGTGGACTCTGCTCCCACCACCATGACTTTGTAAAACATTCTGGGAGATGTGAAGAGGCCAAATAGCATTGTCTAGAACTAGAAATTGCACCCAAGAACTGCAAAACTCTTAAAATCACTGATAAGGGGAGCAGGTATGGTAGTAGAGGTGCACTTCCTTGAGGTGTGAACTTCTCTGGGTAAACTGCAGCTATGACAAAGTGCAAAGGTTAAGTCACCTTAATGATGTACTACTCTAGGCAACAGATTTCACAACTTTATTATGCATTGCATGAAAACAATTACTTTTAATATTTTTTATTTTCAATCTGCTGGTCATTAGTTTCATGGAGTGCTCTCTTGTTTTAATGTTTTTTGAAAGGTTAGAAAATAACTGTTCTGTTTAACCGTGCCACCCACTCATGGTTTCTCAAGGCTGAACACTAATATGTTTACATTAGGGCTATACATCAATTAAAATTTTTAATTACACAATTGAATATAGCGCCCCTCACATTTCCTCCTGTATAGTGCAATATATACATAGCAAACATAAATTCTCAAAATTGACATGTTTCATTTCAATTGTTCCATAGAAGGGCAGTATTTCAAATCCCATTACCCCCCCTTACTAAACCAAAAATAAAATAATTTATCTTACCTTTGTTGCCTCGTGATTTTATCTATCTAATCATCTCGTTACGCAGCTCTGGTTTTGCTCCCCTGTGCTCTGTCTATTCATTCATTCTTTTTCTCCTCTTTACTTTCTGTCCTATATTCATCTTTCATGTTCAACTTTTCTTCCTCCTTTTCAAATCTATCTAATTTCCGTCTTTTCTCTTCCTTCCCTGCCATTCATGGGCACTATAATCTCTCCCCCCTTCCTTTCCCTTCTGTGGGTACCCTCCCTACCCTTCTTCTCTTCCCTCCCCAGTCCTCTGTGCTTGCCACTTCTCTCGTTCCCTCCTATCGCAATTTCCCTTGTTTTTTTCCATCCCTATTTCCAGAATCTAGCCCTCTCAAACATCACCCTATCTCCCCCGTCTGCACCTCTTTCTCGCAGCAAATCTCTCTCTCCTTCTTGCCTCAGTGGCTGGGTCTCTCTCTCTCCTCCCTCCTTCCATGGTTGGGCTCTCAATCTCTCCTTCCTCCTTCCATGTTTGGGCTCTCTCTCATCCCTCACTCCATGATTGGGGTCTCTCTCTCATCCCTCCCTCCATGGTTGGGGGTCTTTCTCTCATCTCTCCCTCCATGGTTGGAGGTCTTTCTCTCATCCCTCCCTCCATGGTTGGGTCTCTCGCTCTCATCCCTCCCTCCATGGTTGGGGTCTTTCTCTCTTCTTCCTTCCTCCAAGATTGGGGTCTCTCTCTCCTCCCCCTCCATGGTTGGGCTCTCTCTCTCTCATCCCTCCCTTCATGGTTGGGGTCTCTTTCTCATCCTTCCCTCCATGGTTGGGGGTCTCTCTTTCATCCCTCCCTCCATGGTTGGGGGCCTCTCTCTCATCCCTCCCTCCATGGTTGGGGTCTCTCTCTCATCCCTCCCTCCATGGTTGGGGTCTCTCTCTCTTCCTCCCTCCATGGTTGGGTCTCTCACTTTCATTCCTCCCTCCATGGTTGGGTCTCTCGCTCATCCTCCCTCCCTCCATGGTTGGGTCTCTCTCTCTGTCACCGTTAAACAATTAACGCTTTAGTCATGTTATTAACAAGTTAATTGTTCAGCCCTAGTTTAGAGAGATGTCTCCATTGCCATCCTTTTTGAGTTGGAGCAGCCAGAACTGTACACAGTAAAAGGTGGTCATAGAAGGGTCCTATGCAGAAGCATTATATTTTTAGTTTCATTCTCCATTCTGTTTGTATAATACTCTTTGCTTTTATTTTTTTTTTAGCAGCTGCAGAACACTGGGTTGAAAATTCCAACATAAAGCCCACAAAGATTCCAAAATCTTTTTCATGGATGGTGAATCTAAAATCAGAACCCAGTTTTCTGTAGTTGGGTTCTTATTTAGTTGCTACCACCCAAAATCTTTAACTAAAATAATTTCACATTGGTAAATTTATTTTAATGTAAGGTTTTAGGGGGATGAGTGCTCATACAATTCAAATTAGATAAATATTATGCATATTTTAAATCAAATATGTTCAAATGTAAACTTGGAAATCAAAATAGATTATTAACAGAGATGTTGTATGATACAAGTTTCATTTATATCAGCGGTCTCAAACACGCGGCCCGCGGGCCACATGTGGCTCTCCAAGTTTTATTTGCGGCCCACGGTCTGGACTGGATCATTCCCTTCCTTTTGGAGCAGCAGCGGGTCTGACCGGTTCGTTCCGTTCAAAGCTGCGGGTTGGCGGCTCCTTGCGCTATTCACTCCTGCATCGGAAGCCTCTCTGACATCACAACATCAGAGAGGCTTCAGACGCAGGCGCGGATCTCGCAATGGAATGAGCTTTGAATGGAATGAGCAGGCCAGACACGCTGCTGCTCCAGTGGCGTACCAAGGGGGGGGCGGTCCGCACAGCTGGTCACCCTCCACTGTTCTTCCTAGAGTGCGGCTCGCGGCTCGTCTAGAGCAGGGGTGCCCAACTGCTTCCCTTCCCTTCTCACCGCTGCCATCGGGGAACAGGCCGGCACCATGCTCTTTGATCTCCCTGCTTCTCTCGCCGCCCGACCTTAATTCTGACGTCGAGAGGACGTTCTGGCTAGCCAATCGCTGCCTGGCTGCCCGGAACATCCTTTCCGACGTTAGAATTGACGTCGGGCGGCGAGAGTTGGTCAGCCCCGTGGAGATCTCGGCCTGCTCCTGATGGCGGCAGCAGCAGCAGCAGCCTATTCCCCGGCGGCGGTGGCATGGGGGAGGGCAGGAAGGAAGAAAGAAAGAAGGGGGGGCAGGGAGCCAGAAGGAAAAAAGAAAGAAGGGGGGGGACAGGGAGCCAGAAGGAAAAAAGAAAGAAGGGGGGGAGGACAAGGAGCCAGAAACAAAGCAAAAAATGGGACAAGGAATCGGAGAAAGACAGACATAGAAAAAGAAAGAAAAAGTTGTGGGAGGGAATGAGGTCTGGAGGAGAGGAAGCATACAGGAGGCTGAAAGAAGAGAAGAAATATTGGATGCACAGTCAGAAGAATAAAGTGCAACCAGAGACTGATGAAATTACCAAACAAAGGTAGGAAAATGATTTTATTTTCAATTTAGTACTAGAAATGTGCCAGTTTTGAGAAAGAAAAGATATTAAACTTTAAATGTGAGTGCTGCAGAAAAAATAGAGTACTTGGAGGGCCGCAGAAAAAATAGTTAATGTCTTATTAAAGAAATGACAATTTTGCATAAGGTAAAACTGTTAAAGGAAAGTTTTATAAACTATAAAGAATTTAACCTCATGCAAAATTGTCATTTCTTTAATAAGACATTAACTATTTTTTTCTGCGGCCCTCCAAGTACCTACAAATCCAAAATGTGGTCCCACAAAGGGTTTGAGTTTGAGACCACTGATTTATATAGTGCTGGTTTTAGAGGGCTTTTGGCAATGAAATTAGGTCATTTGACTATAATACATTACAGTTGCAAGCACATACACTACCCTGTTTCATCTCAGTGTTTTACAGCATAAAACATAATCCCTAATAAAGAAATATGCATCTTGAACATACTCTACCACTGTGCAACTCTACTCCATAAAATTCCAGGGTCCGGGCTATATTTATGTAGCAAGATTCTGCTTCAGTCTGTCTGAGACCACTGAAATAAAGAGAAAGATTAAGTAATGACAATAAAAAAAACTTTTGAAGAGCAGAAGACTCATAAATGTCTCAGTAGGATTTTTTCAACAATTCCCTCCTACTGTTTTTGGACTTCTGTCAGAATTGAAATGCTTTGAGCCTTCATTCGCAACTGTTCAACATTGAACACCATTTTTAATCCCTCATCTATCTCCCATATCACCATCACAATGACAGCTCTCAGTCAAAATCTACAGACAGCAACTTAGGCTGGTACCTGATATGCATGTATTCAATTCTATCCATAGGTGTTGCTGTTATATAACGAATAAGACTCCCTACTTCCCTCCCTCAAAGGGCTGTAAATGCTACCCAACCAGTCTGTGGTACAAAGGCTAGGTTTAGGAATCAAACTTGGACATCTGTCAAGACAACACACTACACCGATGCAGATTCTTCTAGCTAGCACCTTTAGTATTTAGTTTTTTTAATAAAAAAGATTATAATTGCAGCTTCCCAGGGCTCTTTGGTTTAGATAGCCAGGTCAATACAGATGTATCACATTCAAGATTTAAGACAGCTGATCAAGTTACATGTGATCCCACAGAAGCCCTTAGTGGACATAGTGCCATACTGTCCCTCTAAAATTTAACAAATTTCATATCCCTCAAAGTGATAACCAGGGAACTGCAAAAGAGTGGGAGTAAAAAAAAAAAAAGAGAACTTTCTGCCCAAGACAGATTGTGGGATCACAGTTATCTGACACAAGTTTGATGGGTAGTTGGCTAACTAAAAATGTTCATTGTATATTAAAATACTTTATGTGATTTCCTCCCTCCCTCAGTCACCCATTGGGGATTGCTTCAACCCATGCCGGTTCTAATCTCAAAATGGCTGCCACAACATCTGGCAACAGTCTTGTGACACTGCCACTAGAGGCCACGGCACTCATTTTGAAAATGGAACTGGCAAAGGCAGAAGCAAATCAAGGATTGATCCTACCCCAATAGCTAGTAAGATAGGCTCAAGGGGAGCCTACAGATAGAGGAGGAAGCTCTAATCCTGTTTGGGAGGAGGCACACCTGGATTACCTGACCATTGGTTAATCCAGAATGTCAAATAGCCAAAGACTGGGTAACTGAGATTCTACTGTAAAAAGCTGGAGAAGTAGTCACAAAAGGGTGGATCTCATTCACAATTCTATTGGATCATCCATGCCAGCAGACTTAAGATGACCATTTTCTAACTAATAAAAATACACTTTAAAGAAAAAGGGAAGCTAAGAAAAAAACAGCAACAACTTCAAAATAATTACAATACCTGTGTTGTTTATACAGCGATTCTACTTTGCTTACAAAATCATTATTTTGATCTGGTATAAAGTGGCTATTTGACAGATACCCAGGAAGATGTTCAGAAATGTCAAAGTCTCCAAGTTGAGCTGTTAAAAGAAAAAAAAAAAGCACAAAAATTTCCCATGAGTTTAAATTTAAGCAAGCGGACCCTACAGCATGTATATTGCACACTACTATAAATTTATTTACTTACTTATTTTGATCTACCTTATGGTTACACCCATGACTGAGCTTTCAGTCAAATTGGAAACTGCCATGAGTAAAACCCAGGCTAGAGAAACAAACCCAGGTCTAATGGTGGCATCATCATCAGGCTGCCATGGGATAGATTTTTAAGATAACCTTAAGACATCCCTATTGCGTTTCCTTTATACTTATAAAGATTATGTTTTCCACAAGTTTAGGAACTGATGCACTAAGAGGCCCTTTTAGTAAACCAAAGTAAAACTTGCAGTTACAATAGCTTTATACAGGATTTTACTGCACAGTAGTTACAAATTTAATACAGCTCCTAGTGGGAACATTACAATTTTGTTTTAATTGCAGGTTATATGTTAATGTTCAAATTAATGTGTGGTTCCTGTTACCAGTTAATGTGAAAGCACTTAATACCTCCTATTCAGCAAATGGTAAGCGGGTCCCAGATTAACTCTATATTAGATAGTGTGCAGTGCATTAGCTGTCATTTGCCTTCCATGCCCACACCACCTGAAATAAAAAGAACTTAACGCAGCTCTGCACTAGCAATTATCGTACTAAGGAGGAATTCTGTATGGTCACCCAAAGTTAAGAGCCGGGATGGTCCGTGATGAATGTGAATTTTATAAAGGTTTTTCCAATTGATTCTTATCATGATTATTTGAATGTTTCGTTTAGTTAACATCAGGATATTTTCTCTCAATTATGAGGATTTAAAGAGTTAGTGAAATATATTATTAAGACTATATTACTTTTTTGTAACTTTAACTTTAACTTTCCTTTTCTTTATTATTATTTGTATAAATGATAATCTTAAAAATTTAAAAATAAATAAATAAATAAAGGATTTTCTACACATTTTCATGCTCACCTGCCAAAAGCTGGTATAAATGTTTGTGCACAACTAAAGGCAGTGGTGTAGTAAAGGTAGGGTGGGGGATGCAGACCACCCTGGGCACAATCTTGGCGGAGGCGCTGACAACGCTCCTCCTCTCTGCCCCATCGCATACTTCTTGAAATGTTCACTGGCGGGAGCAGCATCTTTCACCGCCTGCTCGTGCCGGCATCTGCTCTCTTCCGACATCACTTCCTGGTCACGGGACCAGGATGTGATGTCAGAAGGGAACCGAGGCTAGTACGAGCAGGAGGTGGAAGATGCTGCTTGTGTCGGCTTTTATCAAGCTGCTCTATTGGTTTTTAGTACGGGCTGCACATATAATACGTTAATGCAATTATTAATACCTTAAATGTTTAGCATGCATTAAAAAATTTTAATGCACGTTAACACAGGTCTTCATTATTTACCCACAACATTCCCCTACCTTCTCAATCCACTTCCCAGCGCTGCCACAGCAAAGGTCCAGTATCTCTCTCAAGTCCCTTCTCCCCCCCCCCATTCCTACCATATACTGTCAGCAGTGCAAGTGATTAAGACAGAACACTACCAGTCGGCTAGTTGGCTCCAAAATCTGTCTCTCTCTAATATGTCCTGCCTAGACAGGAACAAGAAGTTAAATCAGCTGATGTAACTTCCTATTTCCATGTAGCTGGGACTCACTCTAGAGAGAAACTCTGGTGCTGGTTAGCAGTGTTATCCCACATCATGTGGAAGTTCTGAGGGATACAAGAGCAATACCGACTGTGGGGGAAATGAGGAGTAGGAGAGAGATACTGGATCTTTGGGGTGGGGGAGTTGGATTCAGACGTGCAGGAAGATTTGGCAAAGAAGGAAAGGGAGAGAGATTGTTGACCCTGGGGTGTAGGGAGAGGGTTCAGAAGCACAGGAAGATTTACTGGGAGAGAGAAAGAGATGCAGACTGGTGGGGATGTGATTTTGAGAGGGCCAGATGCAGGAAATAGGGTATGGAATAAAACAAGGGAGATGGTGACAGGAGAGGGAAGGAGAGAAATGGTGATCATGGAGTGGTAGGGAGAGGGAGGTAAGAGAGGGTGCCCATGGATGGAACGGGGAGGAGAGGGAGGAGATGATGGATGTCCATGAATGGAGGGGTAAGGAAGGGTAGAGACAGAAACTAGATAGATTTGAAAAAGAGGAAGGAATATTGATTGTGAAAGATGGATATAGGGCAGGAAGTAAAGAGGAAAAAAGAAAAAGATCAAATAGACATGAGGCTCTGGAAACTAGTTCAGAGCAAAGGGAAGCAGAACCAGTGAGGCAGAATGAGATGATTTGAAAGATAAAATCACCACGAACATGTTTAGCATTTATTAGCACACATGCATCCAAGCCTATGTGTGCTCCCTCCTTTTTTTTTTTTTTTTAACAAAACTAACCCCCTTATCCTTGACTTTGCAAACAGAGAAAATAATTTTATTTAATACCGGGAAATCTACTCTTCCCCGCTTGTTTTATTGCAATTTGAATTTACATGAGAAAGATTTTTGGTAAATGACAGAATTTTATATTAACCACATTAATAAAAGGAAATGAATAAAGGAACCACAGTAATGAAATGTTTAGAATAAAAAATAAAGGAATATCCCCCCAAAAAATTCAATTAGGGAAAGCATGTAGAGAGGCCTGAGATCAGGAACAGATTTGTAGAACGATACAAGTACAATGGAGCGTACAATGGAGTGTGCCGAGTGTTTGACCTTGAGAAGGATTGTGACATTTATGGGAGGGGAGCAGGAGAACGAAGAGGCCCACTGGGGCCATGGTCTAAGCAATATTTTACCCAATGCAGGATTAGCAACAAGTAGTCTTGGGGGCTGACTTGGAGATTAATTTGTTTATCCTCGCTCCACCCTCAACCAAAAGACGTCCTGCTATTTCTGAGAGGCATTAATAAGGTAAGTGTTGTATTCCAAACACAGAATGACACGGTGACAAAATTCATCACCGTTCCCATCCCCGCAGATAACTGCAGGAAACTATCTCCATGTCATTTTTTAAGGAGAGAGGGAAGAATCAGAGATGAATGGGCACAACCAATGACCCTCAAACCTTGCATTGAAGAATGCTGGTGTAGAAGGGCTAAGGTTGAGATAGATACTTAAGAATGACATAGGAATGTTTCTGCAGTTATCCAGCAGGGACGGGAATGGTGATAAATTTTGTCACTGTGTCATTCTCGAAACTTCTTCCTCTTCCCACCTGTTCTACAGAAACAGTCCAAACACTTTTGAAGACTGATAGAGAAACAAGGGGAGAGTGGGGAGGAAATCCCCGAGGAATTAACATATTGGTCAATTGAAAAGGGGGGGGGATTATTCTTCTAAAAAAAAAAATAATAATTATAATATATTCAGATATCAATCAAAAGACAAAAAAATGTATAAATGCAGGTTACCTAGAAACAGCCTTGTTTAATCTCGGTACTTCTTTGATATTCCTATTTCACCTGTCAACGTTCAAACAGCTCAAGCTCTGTACTAATTAGCAAAACCTCTATACTAGTTTCTGTGTTAATTAGCTGTAATCTTCCTAAAAGCTTAAAGTTAAGTTAAAGACAGATAATGAAAAACAAAGGACCAACCAGAATAGTTTTAGAGTACAACCACTAAAGGTCCCAATGTTCTAAAGTCGCCGTTTTAGTGGAGGTAAATTTTCTGATTTCTAAACGATGAGCAATGCTCCAAAAACTGTGCATGCAAATGAGGTCTGCGGAAATACCATGTGATCAGTCGTTGAAGGAAGCAACTAACATGTACAGAATAGTTCACAGAAAGACACATAAATGTGTGCATGCGCCAGGAAAAGCTACATTATAGGCATTCAAATCATAGGTGCGCCTTATTGTAGCATATCATAGGCAAACGTCATAAGCATCATGGGGGGTGGGGGGGAGAAATACCAGCAAACCATGCAAATTTATTTTTAACTTACACCATGCAATCGGCAGCCCCAGTCCTGACGGTACATGGTTTTAACCAACACACCTGAGACACATCTTAACGCACATGCCTGAGATGCATTTTTAACACACACATATACCAAGATATATTTGCCTTTTTTTATGGTGCCCCAAACCTATAAAAGTGTGATGTTTTTAAACCTTTGCTTTTCATGCAATCAGCAGTCCCAGACCTGCCGGTATATACTTTTAAGAAACAAGAAAGGAGAAGAGCAAAGGCTTGCCTCGAAAAACAACAAAGCAAACACACAGACAGGCAAGCTTCATATCTTAATAATCCAACCAAATACAATGTATTTATTAGTCCATAAAACAATCCGAAAAAGAACTCTCTTCTGTTATGGAACCATAACAGAAGAGAGTTCTTTTTCGGACTGTTTTATGGACTAATAAATACGTGGAGGGGCATAATCAAAAATGTGCCTAAATCTGAGGTTGGACGTTTTGTGCAAAACATCCACAAACCCAGAAGGGAAAATGCCCATTTTCAAAGCTGCTAAACGTCTTATCTTTTATTTTTGAAAACGAACAAGGTATAAGTTTTGGTCATTAGGATATCTACCTTTTTTGCCCATTTTAAAAACTAAAGACGTCCACATGAAAAATGTACAAAAGCAAGTCTTGTAGATGTACCTACCAACTACCTTGTCTGATCGTGGCAGAAGGAATCACCATCAGCTGAGTCAGTTTCGGGGGATTCCTGGTGGTTCAGCTGATGGAGATTCCCAAAGCCAGGATCAGCTGAGCCACAGAGCTCTACACCCATCCCCCTGACATCCGCTACATCCCCCTGATATTCCCCCTCACATCCCAACATCCCCTGATATCCCGTACCTCCCCTGACATCTCTGCCCCCCCTCCATCCCCCCAACATTCCTCGGCCCCCTTTCTGCATCCCTGGAACTCCTTGTAGCTTTAGAAGAGCAAATAGTGGGAGGGAAGCTCACACAACTCCTGCCTACAAAGCCTAGTGCTGCATGACGGGGCTTCTGAAGGTGCACCGGGAGGGGCTGAAGGCTATGATTGGCTCAAAATGTCAGGATATAAGAGGGGATGTTGGGCTGTGAGGGGGGAGGTACAGGATATCAGGGAGATGTCAGGGATGTCAGGGGGAGGGATGTAGGGCTCTGTGGCTCAGCTAATCCTGGCAGGAGAAATCTCCATCAGCTGAGCCATCAGGAATCCCCAAAACCAGCTCAGCAGATGGGAAGACTATGGGGTTTTTTTGAGGGGGGGGGGTCGCTTTGGGTGGTGGGAGGGAGTTCTGATCACTGGGGGAGTAATGGGGGGGGGGGGATCATGCCTTAAATCCTCCAGTAGTCTTCTTCTTAGTTTGGCACCTTTGTGGAACTTAGATGCAACTCAAACAGGTCTAACTGCCAGCATCTAAGTTCCCTCTAGAAAAGTTTTGATTATGGCTGATATGTCCAGATTGAAGCCTGCCCGATTCCCACCCATAACACACCTTCCAACACGCTCCTTTGCTCTCTGGATGCACAGCAGCTTAGAAGTGCTGCTGCACATCCAAAAAGTTGGTTTTGATTATCAGCACTTGGACGTCCCTGCTATTAGAACATCCAAGTACTGACTTAGGCTGGTTTTTGGACATTTTAAACTTTTGATTATGAGCCCCATAGTATTTGGTTGGATTAAGACATCTCACTTGCCTCTCAGTATACACTTTTAACACATGCTGTTCAATGCTTGCGCCAGAAGACGTATGAGGAGAGACTGGAAGCCCTGAATATGTATACCCTAGAGGAAAGGAGAGACAGGGGAGATATGATTCAGACGTTCAAATACTTGAAGGGTATTAACGTAGAACAAAATCTTTTTCAGAGAAAGGAAAATGGTAAAACCAGAGGACATAATTTGAGGTTGAGGGGTGGTAGATTCAAAGGCAATGTTAGGAAATTCTACTTTATGGAGAGGATGGTGGATGCCTGGAATGCGCTCCCGAGCGAGGTGGTGGAGAGTAAAACTGTGACTGAGTTCAAAGAAGCGTGGGATGAACACAAAGGATCTAGAATCAGAAAATAAGATTAAATATTGAACTAAGGCCAGTACTGGGCAGACTTGCACGGTGTGTGTCTGTATGTGGCCGTTTGGTGGAGGATGGGCTGGGGAGGGCTTCAATGGCTGGGAGAGTGTAGATGGGCTAGAGTAAGTCTTAACAGAGATTTCGGCAGTTGGAACCCAAGCACAGTACAGGGTAAAGCTTTGGATTCTTGCCCAGAAATAGCTAAGAAGAAAAAATTTAAAAATTTAAATTGAATCAGGTTGGGCAGACTGGATGGACCATGTTACTATGTTACTATGTAATGCTACTGGCATTTCCAAAAATCTTAAAGATTGGCACTTCATTTTGCGCATCACCTGGCAATGTCTGGACATCGCATGAAGTGCTCATGTTAATATTAATGAGTTTATTGTACTTAATTTCCATACTATTCTCAGAGGCTGCTATGGAGCATGGAAAAGACCACACAAAGCCATTTTGTGCATCAGAAGCTAAAATGCTTGTATGCTAAACCTGTTGGGACTGGTTTAACAATGAAAGTTAAAGGCACGGCTTGTTTAGAGCATCAGGGCCTAAGTTTTTCACAACACAGGTCTTATTTGGACCAATGCCTAACACAAAGTTTTCCTAAGGTCAAAGTGAAGATTATTTTCTGTTAAAATGGGACAAGGGTTAAATATTAACTTCTGCACTAAAACGCTGTTCTCTGTAGCAGAATAATAAGTTAACAGTATAAACATTAGATGGACCCAATCTATTTCTGCAAAGACATTTCGATGATTGACAATTTCAAAAAGCTTTTTGTAGCTGGAATGCTTGAAGAGGGTCATGAGAATCAAAAGATATGCTAGTTAATGAACACTGGTGTACTTAAAATTAATTGTGAGGTATTGCATTACATATTTGATATACTACTTTTCAGATCATAAACAATGCAGTTTATAAAGAAAAATACAAAATTAAAAGCAAAGTAAAAATGTACAAATACAAATCATCATATCGGATAGGATTTAAAACAAGCCATAACAAAACACTAGAACAGGGGTGCCCACACTTTTTTGGCTTGCGAGCTACTTTAAAATGACCAAGTCAAAATGATCTGCCAACAATAAAAATTTAAAAAAACACAAAGCACACTGAATGCAGAGAAAATATTAATCATCACTTATATTTGGGGGTTTTTTTTTCAAAGAGGTCAAGGCAGATGACTTTAAAATATGCAACGACACCTCAGTAACAACTATACAAAAATAGACAAATATACCCCCTCCCTTTTTACTAAACTGTGGTAGAGGTTTTTAGCGCAGGGAGCTGCGCTGAACGTCCAACACTGCTCTCGATGCTCATAGGCTCCTTGCGCTAAAATCCGCTACTGCGGTTTAGTAAAAGAGGGCCATAGTGCAAAATATAGACAGCAGATATAAATTCTCTAAACGGACACATTTTGATCACTAAATTGAAAATAAAATAATTTCTTCTACCTTTGTTGTTTGGTGATTTCATGAGTCTCTGGTTGCACTTTCTTCTTCTGACAGTGCATCCAATATTTATTCCCTTCTTTCTGCCTCCTGCATGCTTCGTCTCCTCCAGACCTCATTCCATTCCCCAACCAACATCTCTGTCCTTCTATGAGTCCAACTTTTTCTTCCTCTCTCCCTGCCCCCTCCCCTTTCTTTCTTTCTGTCTCACTGCCCCTTTCTTACTTTTTTACTCTCTCTCTCTTTTTCTTTCTGTCTCCCTGCCCTCCTTTTCTTATTTTCTTTCTCTCTCTGTCTTTCTTTCTGTCTCCTTGCTCCCCTTTCTTTCTGTCTCTCTGCCCCATTTCTTTCTTTCTGCCTCCTTGCCTGTCTTTCTGTCTCCCTGTTCTGCCTCCCTGTCTTTTCTGTCTCCCCTTTCTTTCTCCACAAACCACTGCCGGGGCTGTTGTCTGTGAACAGGCCCCCCCAAGCCACTGCTGACTTCTGGGCCCCCAAGCCACAGCATGTGCCGTCGTTGCCGAGTTTTCCGACACTGCAACAGGCCAGCAGCCTTCTCTCCTTAACGTCAATTCTGACGTTGGAGAGGAAGTTCTGGGACAGCCAGGCAGCAATTGGCTGGCCTTGAACTTCCTCTACGATGTCAGAATTGACATCAGGGAGAACGCTTCTGCAGGGAGAACTTGGGGTGGCGGTGGGGGACGTTGGAGAGAGGAAGGCTGATAGGCCCGGTAAATCGCAAAGGCAACGCGAGTCTATTAAAGAGCCCGGGATGAGCTCCACGATCGACTCGCGCTGCCTTCGAGATCTACTAGTCAATTCCGATCGACGTATTCGACACCCCTACACTAGAACTATGAGACAAGAAACCCTAGTCTGAAATGCCCAGTGACTACAAGAATACCTATTCACATATCAAGCCTTTAAATGCTTCTTAAAATTATCAAAATACATTTCCAAATGCAAATTTAAAAGGTAGAACATTTCACAATGCTGCAATTAAATAAGAAAAGCTATATGAGAGTAGGGAATGAAATGGGACAAATTTTTCCCCATCCCTGTTAGTTTTGTCCCTGTCACATTCCCGTAAGTTCTGCCTTAACTGCACAAGCTTCGAACACTTATGAAAGTGTTTGAGGCTTGTGCAGATGAGGACAAATCATACAGGAATGGGGCAGGGACAGGAAAAGAACTCACCGGGACGGGAACAGGAAAATGAGTTTCTACGGGGACGGGGAAAAATTTGTCCCATATCATTCTCTAATTCTGAGTTATAGAGAGGGATAAGTGAGATATGTAGACAGAATAGGCAATGAATATGTCTAAATAGCATTAAAAAAATGTAAGGAGGGATCCTAGAGAAGGGGAAAAAAAGAGAAAGGAGATGGAGAAGCATTTGAAAGGAGGAATAAGGAGTGTAAAAGAACATGAAGAAAGTAAAAACAAATTAAAAGGGAGAAAAAACCTTAAGATAGGAAAGTTAGGGAATAAATTTTAAAGGAAATAAATGGGAAATACTTTGTTTCACACACATGATGATTACGAGAAAAGTCATGGGCCTGTGAAATAGGAAAAGGAAAAGAGAAGGTGGAGATAAGCTGGAAAAATAAAACTATACAGATGAGAGAATAAAAAAAGAAGTGAAAGATGGATCAACGTATGGACAAGGCAACTGAAAAGGAAACGTGGACCAGAAAAGAAAAGGTAGTATGGCCATTTTAATTCTTCAGTTCAACCAAATTTGATACAATAGAAGATTATGAGAAAAGCCATGCTGAGTCAGACTGAGGATCATCAAGCTCAGAATCCTGTATCCAACAGGAACTAGTATAGAGAATGGCATGGTGACAAAATTTGTTCCCGTCCCTGCAGATAACCTCGGGAAACCATCCCATGTCATTCTTTATTGTCTATTTCAAGCTCAGACCTTCTACACCAGCATTTTTCAATGCAAAGCTTGAGAGTCAGTGGTTGTGCCCATTCATACTCCATTGAATAATGAACCCATTGTGACATCACTGATGAGGTTGGTTCTTATTCACAGATATGGAGGGCTATGTATATTAATGCACACAGCTTGGGCAATAAGATTCTAGAATTAGAGACTGAGATAACAAACGCCGATCTTGACGTGATAGCGATATCCGAAACCTGGTTCACGGAATCGCATGGGTGGGATATGGTTATACCAGGGTACAACCTATTTCGTTGCGACCGAGTGGGTAAATTGGGAGGAGGAGTAGCGCTATACACTAAGGAAAGCATCAAAACCACCAGAATCACAGATGTTAGATACACTGGGGAATCCCTCTGGGTGAATCTGGCCAGAGGGAATGAAAAATGCCTATACCTTGGTGTGATATATAGACCTCCCAGGCAACAGGAGGACAAAGACATGGAATTAATCGAGGCCATAGAGAATATCACACTGCGCGGGGACTCAGTAATGCTAGGAGACTTCAACATGCCAGATGCAGATTGGAACACACTCTCCGCGACTACGGGTAGCAGCAAAAGAATATTAAACTCCATAAAAGGTGCACGTCTCAAGCAATTGGTGTTGGAACCCACCAGGGACCAGGCGTTACTAGACCTAGTCCTCACCAACGGAGATAGTATCACTGAAGTCTCTGTAGGAGACACACTGGCCTCCAGCGACCATAATATGGTATGGCTCAACCTCAGAAAAGGATTCCCAAAAACAAGCACAGCAACAAGGGTTCTCAACTTTAGAGGCACAGACTTTAACCGAATGAGAGATTTCGTCCATCAGGAACTACATAAACAAGCACAAACTGACAACGTGGAGGATATGTGGTCGTCCCTGAAGTCCATACTACATGAAGCAACAGACCGATACATAAAGATAGTAAGTAAAAGTAGGAGAAACAAAAGATCCCAATGGTTCAGTAAAGAAATTTCAGAACTAGTTAAACAGAAAAAAGACGCATTTATCGCCTACATTTAGGTAGAGAGGGGGCAAAAGAGGACTATCTAGACAGATCCAAAGCTGTCAAAACAGCAGTCAGAGAGGCCAAACTCTGAATGGAGGAAGAGCTAGCACGGAAAATTAAGAAATATATCAGCTATATCAGTGACAGGAAAAGAAACAAAGATGGGATAGTACGCTTGAAGCAATCGGACAGTAAATTTGCAGAATCAGACTCTGAGAAGGCAGAATTACTAAATCAATACTTTGACTCGTGGCTCGTGGCTAGCGCTGTTTATGGGACGATATTGAAATGGATGTCAGAAGCATGATAGTGCAGTATTTTTGTAGCACCAGTTTTTCGTATGATTCTGGGTAATTCTAGTTAGACAAACATCTGTGTTAGTTAAGGACCGCGCCCAAATAGAAGTGTACGAAAAATAGGTGAATAAAACATTTAAATATAATGTAGCTAAGGCCAGAAGAAAAAACACACTAAAGATTAATATAAGGAAAAGAATGGTGTTTTCTTGTGTACTTTGCTGTTGAGCTAAATCATGGTGGAAATCATGATTACATGGAGTCCAGTTTAGGTTCTTTGTATGTACTATGACTGTCCTGTCTTAGGCCAGCATCTTGTGCCAGTGAATAGTTTCTGTTCTTTGTTCAGCTTCCCGCCTTTAGCCTCGTGGTTCTAATTGTTAACAGATGTGCTTAGGCCAGTTAGGAAAAGCATATTAGACTCCATATTCCAAACTGAGATATAAAATGTATGAAGTATGAATGGCCAAGATATGAATGAAATTATGAATGTTTGGGGCCCATGAATGTGATATGTGGTGATATAAATGGTTTATAAGAAGAAACACTAAGGAAAAATCCTGAGCACAACATCTGGAAGTGATTAGAGTCAGTCTCAAGAATAGGGAGAAGGGGGGCATTGGAAGCCCACGCTTCAGGAAGAGGAGAGGGAGATTTAACCCCCCCTTTTTCTCCAGAGTAAGCTTTCTGTGTAAGGCCATGCAATTTGAATCTGTCAGCTTAGGAGTTTTTTTTTTCCTTTAAGACTCAGAACTTGTCAGTATGGAAGGGCTGAGAATTTATCAGCACCATGTTAATAATTATAGATTCTCTTGAATGTTATAATGTTAATTCAGAAATCAAAAGTAATTTTCTGAAAACTTTGTATAACTTTTAAACATGGAGGAATGTTTCTTTGTCTAAACTTTGAGACCACCCATAGAAATGTTATTGGTCGTCAGACTTGATGATGTCACTAAACCAAAAGTTACATATGGACATGTAACTGGTAAAAAAACTTTAGAATTGTTAAGAGAAAGGCCAGCGTTTGGCTTCTGTAATAATTCTCTGATGCAAAAGATACTCAATTGATTTGCTAATAAAATTAATTGTGTACTCTTATGATCTAATATTGATATCTAATAAAAAATAAGATTTTGGATTTTATGAAAATATTTTGCATCATTATTTTTTTTTAATTTCATTTTAAAACC
Source organism: Geotrypetes seraphini (assembly GCF_902459505.1). NCBI lineage: Eukaryota > Metazoa > Chordata > Amphibia > Gymnophiona > Dermophiidae > Geotrypetes > Geotrypetes seraphini. Next base: position 375,860,371 of record NC_047085.1, read on the forward strand.
CTAGAAAGCTATTAGTACGCATGTGTGCAATCAAATGGCACCCCAGATGGGACTGGAGCGTACTTTGCATTTCTAGGTTTCATTTTTTGAACCTTTGGGTTTCTTTTGGAAGTGCAACATAAGGTATGTCTGTTCTTTGCTTAACAGACTGGGGGGCCCTTTTGTTTTGAAGCTAAGTTATATTTTAGGAATTAATGCTTTGTATATAGGCATAGTGTTTGGGGTTATTGTAATATATGTTTAGTTTGTTAAGATTTGGGGGTATAGAGAAAAATTGTATCTTCATTATGCTTTATGACTTTATTTCTGCTGTCTCTCTCTGGCCAGATTTTTCTTTCTTTCTCTCTGTTTCTTTTTCTCTCGGGGTTTACAGCTGTCCTGTTACAGTGTGTTTTGTAAATACCTCCTGGGGTTTGTTTTGAAGTGTTTGCGTATGTTATATCCTGATCATAAAGATATGAACAGGGTGATTGCACACAAATTTAAAGTAGGAATGGATATTTATGAGGTTAAAGAGGAACAAGAGAGAGAAAAAACTGAGAAAAGAATGACATAGTTGTGGAACTGGCTCAAATTAATAGGGCTAAGAATCCAGAAAGGTTGCAAGTGAGAAAGCCGGTAAGTTTTTGCTTGTTTGAATTATACTAAAAATGCTGAGAAAATAGAGGTTACTGAGTTTGAAGAGAAAAAATATATATCTTCCCTGTTGTGTGTCTAAGCTTTGTCTCTGAACTAACTCTTTCCCTCTGTGAAAAAGAAAACTGTCTGTTTTACTCTGACTTGATTGGAAAAAAAAGTTTCCCTTGCTGTTCCGTCTCTTTGTTTGAAAAATTAACTGGTAGCTTTGCTTTTCTAAACTCCAGTTCTGTCTCTCTGTTTCTTTGTCTCTCTGAATTAACTTTTTCTCTTGTCTCTGGAAAAAGAAAAATAAAGTTAATGGTATCTTACAAGAAGTCCTCTCGTTCTATGCTGTTCCTTTGTTTGAAAGAGCGGGCTGCAAATGGGGGATTTTCACCCCCACCTTTTTCCTCCCTCGATGCCTTCCACAGAGCTATCACGTGAGCTACAAGGCGGGCTTTTTTGAGCTTCTCCTTTGTTCATTACCAGGAAGAGGGGAAGGGGGAGGAAAGAGGGGGAGGGAATGGAGCAGCAATTGAGTTCCTTTGTCTCAGGGCTACAGATTTTCCAACAGGTATTTGCTTATATACTAGTCAGTTAACGAATTTGATTCTTTTTTTTTTAGAAGTCTCGGAGCAAGTCTGTTTGCATATTAAAAGGGTTTATTGAGAACTGGTAGTTTAGCAAGACATGAGAATCCTATGTATGTGGCTTAAATTTTTGTAGAAAAAAGAAAAGCTTACGTAGTGTGAATATCAGGATTCAATGTGGTCTCTCTCCGATAAAACTTTAACAGGGAAATGCAGGTTGGAGTTCCGATCAGCCGGTTAATTGTTTAGTAAGGCTGAATGTGATGTGAGACAAAGAATTTTGTCAAGCCAGAAGAAGCTAGAGTTAGATCCTGAGTGAAGTGGATTTGTTATAGGAAATGAGTGATTTAACGAGAGTTAAGCCAGATAATTACGTGTTCTGGCAGTTGTAAGAGTGCCTGCTGGTTTATACAGCACATTTGTTTGAAGGTAAGGTATGTGAAAGCAGGATCTCTGTTACAGTAAAAGAATACTTTTCTGAAAAGAAAAAGTTTGATTTTAAAGGGTAGAGACCATGCTTGAAAGCAGGCAAGTGTGCATAAGGGAAAAATAAAATCCCTGCCTTTATATTTTTATCTCAGGGTTCAAATTAGTTTTGAATATGAATTTTTTGCCCCTGCATGGTTTATAAAGTATTTTTAAACTTGTGCATTGTCCGAAATGTATGATTAGGGAGTAATTAAATTTAAATGCATTTTAAAATTAAATTGGGAAGTTTAAAATAAAAAGATTAAGAAAAGTAGAGGTTAAGTACCTATATTTTTTGAAAATCGAAATAAATGTGAAACAAAAAGCTTGCTAACTTGGTTAACGGAAAAGAACAATTATAATAAACTTTTATGTAAGTGGATGAATTCGGAATTGAAATTTTGCTTACTTTTTACAAGTAAGCTCTTCAGGATAGGAACCTAATAAAGAATATGGAATTGAGAATAATTCCCTGATGTTAGAAAAAAAAAAGAAAGTCTAATTAACATGTAGAGAATGTGTCTGCATGTTTAAATTTTCCTGTGGCCATATTTTGGTACTACAGGACCCTGAGAAAAGTCTATTTAATCTGTATGTTTTGTGTTTCAGTTAAGAACCTTCTTTGAATCCTTTCAACAATTCAACACAGAGACTGTGACTCTGCAATATAAGAATTAGTACTGTTTGCAGAGGGGATAACGTGCCATGTGTTTCTTTTTTCTTTGTTCTTTTGTTAATGACCATGTGCTTTCCTTCCAGGATTTACACTGACCAGCAGTACCACATTCCACCACTAGAGCTGTGGAGAACACAGAGAAAAAATTCCGATGCTGAATTTTCGGCGGGAATTTCAGTGTTCCTTTGTCTTCAACTAATGAGCTGTGCTTACCTTTCAGTTGTACCAGTACGGGTGTAAAGAAAAAGCAGTTCCATAGTTACAGAAAAGCCAAGCTTGAATTCTGAAAACGTTGCAGCATGAACTTTTCAAAGCCATGATTTAAATTTCACTGAAATTAATTTAGAGACTCCAATCTTACAAGTTGCTAAAAACTATTTGCAAAAGACATTTCTGGACTCGTATAAAAAATTTTGAACGAAAAAACAGACTTTATCTTAAACCACGTTACTTTAAATCATTTCATTTGAATTAGGCTTCTGAACTTTAATTATGCTTTTGCATAATTTCATAGACTTATTCTGATATTGTATTAATAACTGTATTTTCTTTATCATTGTCTTCATGCATTGTTCTCAGAAAATATTTTGTTTATCCTGTATTTTAAATTTTATTTCATATGACTGTATTTCCATATACAGTGGCAGCTTCTAAGCTGTTACACAGTGCCACAATATTGTTTAATTGGGTTTAACAGCTGATATCATCAGTCCTTTTAATGATTTTAATTTAAATTTGAGAAATGAGTTCCTGCAACACACACAGAAAAAGAAAACTTATATCTGATGTGCATGCATTATCTGCACATGAGTACATTTCCATATTAAGCATATATTTGGGTTTTCTTAACACTGTGCATTATTTTACACTTTATTGATTTAATTCCAAGATTTTATAACTGTTGATCATAGGGACCAATTAAATTAGGTAATACTGAGGTTCTCTTTATCTTAGGGAAATCTAGGGTTCTATTTTTCTTTAACTATACTTTCTCTAAATTTTCTGACTTTTAAACTTTAAAAGTACTGGAGTTTCATGAATACCTCTATGAATAAAACAACAGACACTAGGTTAGTCTCTGCGCTAGGACTGTACTTGCACCTAGAACAGACTGTCTAACTACCACTGGAATGGTAAGTTTCCTATATGATATGGTTTAGACAGCAACTTACATAAATGTACACTTAGATGGGTTTTATCTAGAATAGGGGATGGGATTTGCTTGCATTCTCACTAGAGAATTCAAGTAAGCTTTGGGTAAGATCTTTTAGGCACCTGCCGTTGCAGGCCTAGGTAGTACATTTTTCTGGCTTTTGCTATCTAATTGGCATTTAAAAGAATATACTTGCACAGACACACACTGATCCATAAGAAGAACCGTACCCTGAGTAAACCCCAGTGCCACAGATAAGACCACGAGCTCAATTATGAATATTACTTCATAAATTCAGTAATATCCAAGAGGGGACTGACTCGTGGCTCGTGGCTCGTGATGTTTATGGGACGATATTGAAATGGATGTCAGAAGCATGATAGTGCAGTATTTTTGTAGCGCCAGTTTTTCGTATGATTCTGGGTAATTCTAGTTAGACAAACATCTGTGTTAGTTAAGGACCGCGCCCAAATAGAAGTGTACGAAAAATAGGTGAATAAAACATTTAAATATAATGTAGCTAAGGCCAGAAGAAAAAACACACTAAAGATTAATATAAGGAAAAGAATGGTGTTTTCTTGTGTACTTTGCTGTTGAGCTAAATCATGGTGGAAATCATGATTACATGGAGTCCAGTTTAGGTTCTTTGTATGTACTATGACTGTCCTGTCTTAGGCCAGCATCTTGTGCCAGTGAATAGTTTCTGTTCTTTGTTCAGCTTCCCGCCTTTAGCCTCGTGGTTCTAATTGTTAACAGATGTGCTTAGGCCAGTTAGGAAAAGCATATTAGACTCCATATTCCAAACTGAGATATAAAATGTATGAAGTATGAATGGCCAAGATATGAATGAAATTATGAATGTTTGGGGCCCATGAATGTGATATGTGGTGATATAAATGGTTTATAAGAAGAAACACTAAGGAAAAATCCTGAGCACAACATCTGGAAGTGATTAGAGTCAGTCTCAAGAATAGGGAGAAGGGGGGCATTGGAAGCCCACGCTTCAGGAAGAGGAGAGGGGGATTTAACCCCCCCTTTTTCTCCAGAGTAAGCTTTCTGTGTAAGGCCATGCAATTTGAATCTGTCAGCTTAGGAGTTTTTTTTTCCTTTAAGACTCAGAACTTGTCAGTATGGAAGGGCTGAGAATTTATCAGCACCATGTTAATAATTATAGATTCTCTTGAATGTTATAATGTTAATTCAGAAATCAAAAGTAATTTTCTGAAAACTTTGTATAACTTTTAAACATGGAGGAATGTTTCTTTGTCTAAACTTTGAGACCACCCATAGAAATGTTATTGGTCGTCAGACTTGATGATGTCACTAAACCAAAAGTTATATATGGACATGTAACTGGTAAAAAAACTTTAGAATTGTTAGGAGAAAGGCCAGCGTTTGGCTTCTGTAATAATTCTCTGATGCAAAAGATACTCAATTGATTTGCTAATAAAATTAATTGTGTACTCTTATGATCTAATATTGATAACTAATAAAAAATAAGATTTTGGATTTTATGAAAATATTTTGCATCATTATTTTTTTTAAATTTCATTTTACAACCCTAGAAAGCTATTAGTACGCATGTGTGCAACCAACTTCTGTTCAGTATTCACTCGCGAAGCACCGGGAGTTGGTCCTCAGCTTCAGACGGGAGATAACCGGAAAGACCCGTTTCAAGATTTCGAATTTACGCCCAGTAGTGTCTACAACGAACTATCAAGACTCAAAGTAAACAAAGCCATGGGACCGGATAACCTACACCCCAGAATGCTCAGGGAGTTAAGGGAAGTCCTGGCAGAACCATTATCTGTTCTTTTCAATCTTTCCCTAAGCACAGGAAGGGTCCCCTTGGACTGGAAAACCGCCAATGTAATCCCACTCCACAAAAAGGGCTGCAGGACAGAGATAGCAAACTACACACCAGTGAGTCTCACGTCTATAGTGTGTAAACTCATAGAAACACTGATCAAACAGCATATTGACGGGGGGCGTGGCCGTGCCGAGAGCAGGGAAGACGCGTTTTCCTTGAGCTCCGCTGCTCTTCCCCTGCTTCGGCCTCCCGGACCTAGATTCGGCGAATTTATTCCCACCAAGCGCCTTCCCCCGATTCTTCGGGGCTTTATGGACAAATATTTGCTAAAAGGAAGCGGAGATATGGCGGCGAAGGCGGGGAAAAAGGAGCGTGAACGCACAAAATCGGGGCCAGGCACAGAATGCAAAATGGCCGGCTCAGGAGATGCCGCGGACTCAGCGGGGGCGGACATGATCACGCGGCTAACGGAGGCAGTAGTGTCGGCGCTGGGGACGCGCTTGGACAAGGTGCAGGAGTCCATATCTACTCTCTCTGCCTCAGTGGCAGAGTTTAACACTCGCGTGTCTGACGCTGAGCAACGGATCAGCACTGCGGAGGACTCTATTACTTTCATGCAATCTGAGATTCAGCGACTTCAGCGACAAGTGGGGCAATGTGAAGAGAAGATGGAGGATCTGGAGAATCGCTCCAGACGGAATAATCTGCGCCTGGTGGGGGTCCCAGAATCAATATCGGATGGAGATCTCCTGCCTACCCTGGAAGCGTGGTTGACGACTGAGCTGATGGCCACGCGGGGCCTGGGTCCCCTGCGTATTGAACGGGCGCATCGGTTGGGCAGGAGGCAGGAGGGCTCGACCAGGCCACGCGTGGTGATCCTCCGCATCCTCAATTTTGCTATCAAAGATCTCTTGCTGCGCACCTATCGCCAGAAAAAGGATTTACAGTTCCAGAACCAGCGTATTCTGATGTTCCAGGATTATTCTGCACAGGTGGCATCTCTACGTCGGGGCTATTCGACCGTCTGCAAGCAACTCACTGAGAAAAAACTACGCTTCACCCTGCAATATCCTGCCAAGCTTCGAGTGCTTCATGGGGGCCAACCTTTTCTCTTTGACACCAGCGAGGCCGCCCGGGCTCAGGTTCTTCTGTGGTATCCTGACCTGGAGCCGAGCACTTGATGGACCCTGACAGTGACTTGAGGTTCCTTTCTGCTATGTGGGGGGGGACACCCTTGAGACACCGGAGGTGTTCCCCTTGAGATATGATGCAGCATATTATGCTGGCTACCTTCGTTTTGTGGCCCCTGAGTGGGGGGTCACTTTTGTTAGTATTGGATACTGGTTTCTGGCCTTGTGAGCCGGATTGTTGTTGTTGAGTCCTGCCGAGGCGGGACTATGTGTTTTCTACCTTTCTTCGCTGTCCTCTCCCTTTGGGGTCCTGCTCTTGCTGATGGTACTGGACTCCGGGCTCTTGCCTTTCTTCCATCTTGCTTTGTTATTGCTTGGTTTTTGTATGGGAGGCTGAGGGGGGGAGGGTCTTTGGGCCCTTGGCATACCCTCTCCTGGAGTGGTGGAATGGGGTTTCAGAGGGGGACTGGGAGGGGGTTGTTGGGTTTGGGGGTGGGGATTGGGGGGGAGGGCGGGGGAGGGGGGTTTGGGTGGGGCGGGGGGGGTCTGGGAGGGGGGAGTTGGGGTTGAAGAGGGATAGTGGCTGGTGGGGTGGGGGGATAGGACCTGTGTGGTTATTGGTGGGTGGTTTGTGTGTGTGTGATGGACGGGTGGCTGCCGGGAGGAGGGCTGGGACTCTCGGCAGGAGTTCTCTTCTCCTTTGTTTGGTAGATTCTGCTAGTTTCCCTCTAAATGCCGCCTAAGCGGGGAGTGCGTTGTGTGACATGGAATGTATCGGGTATCAACTCTCCGATAAAGAGAACCAAGATTTTGCAGCATTTGGCCAGACATAGGGCAGATATAGTGGGCCTGCAGGAGACTAAGCTTTCCGAGAACGAGCATGGAAAGCTGAGGCAGTCCTGGGTGGGACAGTGTTACTCAGCTTCTTCTTCTAAGGCCAAGGCTGGGGTGGCTCTCCTGCTGCATAAATCCATTCCTTTTGTTCAATCTCGGGTCCTTTCCGATCCGGAGGGTCACTATGTACTGGTACAGGGTGTGCTGTGCCAGCGTCCGGTTCTCTTGATGTCAGTGTATGCTCCCAATACTGCTCAACGGTCCTTTTATAAGAAACTTTTGGGGGTAATTCTGTCGGTGACCTTGTTGCCTGGGACCCATATGATTTTCCTGGGGGATTTCAACTCTATTCTGGATCCTGTTCTGGACTCTTCTAGGGGGATTTCTGGGTCCTCGGGGAGATCGGATAATGGGCTGTGTGCTTGGATGCAGGCTTTGGATGTGGTGGATGTGTGGAGAACCCTTCATCCTGATGAGAGGGATTTTACTCATACTTCCCAAGTGCATGATTCCTCCTCTAGAATTGACTATGTTTTTCTCTCCCGTTCCTCCTTCTATGCAGTACATCAGGCTGAGATTGGGGTACTGGCTATTTCTGATCATACTATGGTTTGGATGGATATTAGCTTTGCTGATGGGCCCCCCGTTGGGGGTGGGCGCTGGCGTTTTCCGGTAGCGCTCTATTCTGATCCTGATTTTAAACAGTATTTGGAGATGCAGTGGAAGGAGTATGTTGAGTTCAATGGGGTGCATGCGGATAACGGAGCTCTTTTTTGGGAAGCAGCCAAGGTGGTGCTCCGTGGGGCGGTAATAGCATACTGTGCCCGACGGAAGAAACTGTTGGCGACCAAGATTTTGGCTCTCGAGCGTAAAGTACGGCAGAGCAGGCTCTTAGTGTTACATTCCCCTACTCTATCCCACAAACATGAGTTTCGGGCGGCCCAGACAGCGCTCCATGCCCTCTTACATGAACGAGCCTACAAGTCGCTATTTTATTTTAAATATCGCCTCCATAGGTTTGGTAATCGCCCGGGTAGAATGCTGGCACGGCTGACTAGAGCGCGGAGAGGGTCCTCCTCCATCACCTCACTTACAGGAGCTGGGGGGAAGCTGGTTACAGCCCAGCCTCAACTTGAACAGCTTTTTGTCTCTTTTTACAGCTCTCTTTACTCAGCGGAGGTGGTGGACCGGGACTCTTCGATTCAGGCGTACTTGGACTCGCTGCCCTTGCCTCGGCTTTCGGAGGCTGATAGTGCGAGCTTGGTCTCCCCCATATCTGGGGAGGAGGTCTTGGGGGTTATTAAAACCTTGCCTCTCTGTAAATCCCCGGGTCCGGATGGCTTTGGCGGGGAATTTTATCGTCTCTTGAAGGGGTTTGTGGCCGATCCGCTGAGGCGGTATTATGAACGGGCGGTGGAGGGAGGTTCATTTCCGCCTGGCTCGAATCGGGCGCTGATAACGGTACTGCCCAAACCGGGAAAGGACCCTCTCTTGGTGGGGTCTTATAGGCCCATTTCGCTTATCAACGTAGACCTTAAAATTCTAGCCCGGATATTGGCTAATCGGTTGGCTCCCCTTGTCCCTTCCCTGGTGGGACTGGACCAGGTGGGCTTTGTGAAGGGTCGTCAGGCAGGCCATAATGTTCGGAAGCTTTTACTGGCTTTGGCCCATTGTGACTCTCGGCGACAGCCCACATTGGCCATTAGCTTTGACTCTGAGAAGGCCTTTGATCGGGTTGAGTGGGCCTTCCTTTTTCCGTTGCTCCTTCGTTATGGGGTGAATGGCTTTTATCTGAACGCTCTCCGTGCTCTATACTCTAATCCCGAGGCTGCTGTGCTTGTCAATGGGATAGCGTCCCCGGTTTTCTCTCTGCGGCGGGGTACTCGGCAGGGTTGCCCCCTGTCTCCTTTGCTTTATATTTTATTCTCGGAACCGTTATTGCTTTGTATCCGCACGCATCCGTTGCTTGAGGGGGTGGAGGTGGGAGATTCCTCCCTGCGTAGTTTGGCCTTTGCAGATGATATCATGATTCTCTTGACCGACCCTGTTTCGCACCTTTCCTTACTGCTGGAGTTGTTTCGGCAGTTTGGGGAGCTTTCGGGCCTCAAACTCAATGTATCTAAGTCAGAAGCGCTCCCTCTCCATCTGCGTATTTCTCACCTGTGGTCGGACTTTCCTCTGAAGGAGGCCCCGGCTCAGGTGAAATACTTGAGGGTTCTTATTCCCTCCACTTTGAAGCGCCTTTATGAGATTAATGTTCGACCCCTGCTTCGGTCTTCTGTTGAGAGTCTGCGCTTGTGGGGTGCTCTGCCGGTGTCCCTTGCGGGTCGCGTCTTTTTATATAATATGATGATTGTGCCGCGGTGGCTCTACTTGTTGCAGACTTTACCGATTTGGTTGAGGCATGGGGATTTGGAGGAGCTGTACCGTGCTCTGCGGTTTTTTCTGTGGCGGGGACGGCGCCCTCGCATACCCCTTCGCGTATTGATGCTGCCGGAGGGGCAGGGGGGGTTCGGTCTTCTAGATCTTCGAGCTTACAACTTGGCTTGTGGCTTGCGCCAGATTCGGGATTGGTGCCTGGAGAGTTCCTCCTCTCTGACCTTTTCTGTGGACAGGGACTTCCTGTCTCCTGTCTCGGGATTGTTCTTGTTGCATGCTCCTTCGGCACGGTTGGACTCTTTCCAGAGGGGCCATGTGGTGTGGTCCTATATGAGATGTATCTGGAAACAGCTTTGCAAACGCTTGGGGGTTAATTTTAGCGAAACTCCCATGTTGCCCTTAGTGGGCAACGCGCAATTTTGTCCCGGTAGTGACAGTCGAGTCTTCCGGCTTTGGCATACACATGGGATACGTAGAGTGGGGGATGTGCTCACGGAGAGGGGGACTCTCCTTTCTCATGCAGAGTTGGCGTCCCTCTATGGTTTGGATCGAGTGGACACATTTGGTTATCTACAGCTTGGACATTATGTCCGTAGTCTCAGGGAGTCGTCCAGGCGTCCCTCTGTGGCGCGGAGTCTTGGTTTGAGTTTGGGTTTGTGGGAGGATCCGGCTCCGCGTCTGCGCTACTTTGTCGCCGCATTGCAGTCCCCGTTGTCGACCGAGAGAGCGGATCTGTTGGCTGGGGCGTGGAGTGCTGAACTGGGATGCGCTATTTTGCCCTCCTTGATTTCTTATTGTTTTGTCTTCCTGCGTGCTCTGTCCTGCAATATGCTCCATAGGGAGCAGGAATATAAATTCCTTCACAGAGCGTATATCTCTCCACAGAGGGCCTATCGAGCCGGCTTCGCCACTCACGCCTGTTGTCCCAAGTGCCATGTGCGCTCTGCTACCCTGGGACATATGTTCTGGGATTGTCCCAGGATACGGGCTTTCTGGCTGCAAGTGTGGACCTTTTTGTCCTCTATCTCTCCATCGTTGCCCGCATGCACCCCTCCTATAGTTCTTTTTTATGATGGAGCGACTCTCTCTCACTGCTCGGCTGGACAGCGGATGTTAGTGTTTAAGGCTCTCCTTTTGGCCAAGAAGGCCATTCTAATCTCGTGGCGGACTCCCCATGCTCCTTCTTTTTCCCAGTGGTATTTATCCCTATATGACTTAGCGCTGCTGGAGCGTAGGATGGTGGGGAGACAGAATGAGGGCAGTTGGACCAAATTTCAGGAAGTGTGGGAGGGGTATTGGTTGTCTCTTTCACACCGGGAGCGGAGTTTGTTGCTGAACTGCTAGCCTTGTCAGCGGTGGTATCTTTGGCAGAAGTTGGGTGCTGCTTTCCTTACTCTGTTGTCTGCTCTACTCCTTCTTTTCTCGTTGTTTTGTGCCACCCTTCCCTCTCTCTCTCTTTCTTTCTTTCTGCTCCGTTCTCTTTTGTTTTTCCCATCTACTCACACGGGTCTGGGTTTGGGGAAGTGGGGGGTTGGGGGGTTGAGGCTGTTGGGGGGGGTCGGGCATTATTATTATTATGGTAAAATCCTATATTGGGCACTCTCTGGCATTCTTGCCTGGGCGCTCTCCTGTTGTATTGTTACTAAGTTCCACGGTTGATTTATTTTGGCACCTTAATGGGAGATGCGGCTGTATGTTTGCTTTTTCTTGTTCTGTCTATTGCTGATTTTGCTCAATAAAGAAATATTATTATAAAAAAAAAAAACAGCATATTGACACAATCCTAGACGAAGAAAAACTACGTGATCCACACCAACACAGGTTCACCCAGGGTAGATCATGCCAATCTAATCTGATTAGCTTTTTTGACTGGGTTACTAGACAACTGGACGCCGGAGAGTCACTGGACGTGGTATATTTGGACCAGCAAAGCATTTGATAGCGTCCCTCATCGAAGATTACTGAACAAGCTAAAATTGATAGGATTAAGAGACATTCTAACTACATGGATTGGGGATTGGCTGAGCGGCAGACTTCAGAAGGTGGTAGTGAACGGTACCCCATCTGAAGCGTCGGACGTGATCAGTGGAGTGCCGCAGGGATCGGTCCTGGGCCCGATTCTATTCAACTTATTCATAAGAGATATGACGCAAGGACTTAGAGGAAGGGTATCACTGTTCGCCGACGACGACAAACTTTGCAACATAGTAGGCAGATGCTTATTACCTGATAATATGACACATGACCTACTGCTGCTGGAACAATGGTCAAATACTTGGCAGCTAGGCTTCAATGCTAAAAAATGCAAGATAATGCACTTAGGCAAGAGAAACCCGCGTAGAACTTATGTACTAAATGGTGAGACCTTGGTTAGGACCACGGAAGAACGCGATCTAGGAGTGATCATTAGCGAGGACATGAAAGTTGCCAATCAAGTGGAGAAGGCTTTCTCCAGGGCAAGACAAATATTGGGGTGTATCCGCAGAAGTTTCGTCAGCAGGAGACCTGAAGTTATGATGCCGTTGTACAGAGCCATGGTGAGGCCACACTTGGAGTACTGTGTTCAGTTTTGGAGACCACACTACCGAAAGGACGTGCTGAGGATCGAGTCGGTTCAGCGAACGGCCACCAGGATGGTCATGGGGTTCAAGGATCTCCCATATGAAGAAAGACTAAAGAAATTGCGACTGTACTCACTCGAGGAAAGAAGAGAACGGGGAGATATGATTGAAACGTATAAATACATCACGGGACGCATCGAGCCAGAAGATGATATCTTCTGGCTCATGGGACCCTCGACCACCAGAGGGCATCCGCTGAAAATCAGGGGAGGGAAGTTTCATGGCGACTCCAGGAAGTACTTCTTCACCGAAAGAGTGGTGGATCATTGGAACAGACTCCCACTCCAGGTGATAAAAGCCAGCAGCGTGACGGATTTTAAGAAAAAATGGGATACTCTTGTGGGATCTTTAAGGGAGTAAATTCAGGGGGGGAGGATACTTGGAATGGGCAGACTTGGTGGGCTATAGCCCTTTTCTGCCGCTTTTTTCTATGTTTTCTATGTTTCTATGTTTATTGGTGGAATGAAGCATTATGACATCATAGTATCAGTCCTGGATACCAGAGACTGTCATTCACTAGTGTCTCTCACAACCTCAGACCCAGGTTCAGTGGCTGTGCCCATTCATACACTGATTCTTCCTGCTCTCCTTTAAGAATGGCATGGAGATGGTTTCCCACGGTTATCTGCGGGAACGGCAGATCCCATAAAGCACATTTAGTTCCCATATTTTATTTCCATAGTTTAACAACACTCTCGTCTACCAGGCTTTAATTTTTTAATGAACTTTACCTCTAGGAATTTTTTTAAATTCAACTATATTGGTTGCCTTCACCATGTTATCCATAACAGATTCAATACATACTGCATAAAAAAAAGTTTCTACAATCTGTTTTCATTCTGCTGATGATCATGGTATGTTTGACAGAAAAAAAAATGTTCTTTATTTAAGCATTCCACACCACTCAGTTTTATAAGCGTCCATCATATCCCTTCTCTTTTGTCTGTTCTCCAACCCTTTTTAGTTTAGATATTCCATCCACTTTGTAATTCTTCTCATCTTTCTCCAATCTTTTCTAGTTGCACAATACACTTTTAGAGATGCAGTGGTCAGAGTTACTCAAAGTATTCAATGTATGGGTGCACCAGTGACAAACAAAAGAATTATATTTTGTTCTCCATCACGTTTCAAATAATCTTTAAACACTCTAAGACAGCTGGGTTGTGGAATTCCTATGAGAGTAATATTTGGTGACCTTCTTGCAGAGGAGAGGTCTTAAATATTCCCATTTGGGGCCTAATAGCCCTTGGGTAGATTACAACTGGTGGGCCTTAAAACATTGGTGAGGTTAGGAGCCCTTCCATACCACATTATCGGGGCAGCTGGTGGAAAATTACAATTGAAAAATGGGGCGGGGAGGGGGGAAATTCCCTTTAGGATGGCATTGTGAGGCAAGTATGTCAAATTGTAATCCATTTTGAATGTATATTGTGGGCTCTTTTTACAAAGGCGCGCTAGCGGTTTAATGCGCGTAATAGCGCACGCTAAACCGCCGGATGTGCTAGCCACTACTGCCTCCTCTTGAGCAGGCGGTAGTTTCAAGCCAGCGCGGGGGTTAGCGTGTGATGAAAAGTCACGCGCGTTAACCCTGCTAGCACGCCTTTGTAAAAGGAGCCCTGTGTATGTTAATCTGTAACCCATTCTGAGCTCGTTGGGGGGATGGGATGAAAAATCTAAGCAGCCATGAAACACCGGACTGAAAATTTCTAGGTAATATTCACAATGACACCCAAGATCTATTTCATGGGTAGTGACTCCTAACTCAGAACACAGCAATTTGTACTTGTAGTAGAGATGATTTTTTTTTCCTATTTGCAGCACTTTACATTTATTCATGTTAAGTTTCATCTGTTATTTATTTATTTAGTCATTTATTTAGCCCGTCCTCCCAAAGGAGCCCAGAACGGGTTACAGGAGTACATTCATATTATAGGTAGGACAAATTTTAGTGAGACAGACTTTACAGCATTTACAGCATGGACAAGGGTTTATATTACAGCAATTACAGTATAAATATAACATTTAGACTTACAAATACAGACTTAGTGGACATAGGGAGGTTTAAATTGCAGCATTTTCAGTTTAGATATAATAGGAAGTGAAATAGCCTTTGTATGCAGGTGGGTGCATCTTTGTTGTCAGAGAATGTGGTAATAATTCAGGTTATATTTACGGTGGCATGCGAATTTTAGCAAGATTCCATTTGGTATATTAGGTAGTGTCTTTGGGATTCCATCCGTACGGGGTGTAGACGTGGGTCTTCAAGAAGCTGGGTTTGTAAAGAAGAAGGTTTTCACAGCTTTTCTGAAGTTCCAAAGACAGTCTAGTGATCTTATGGATGGGGGGATGACGTGCCACATTCTGAGTATGTAATGAGAATATGAGCATCTTCGGGCTGTCACAGATGTGAGTGAGTGGCCTGGTGGCAGGACCAGCCGTTTTTCTGTTTGGGATCTCAGTAATCGGTTGGGGACGCAATCTCTTAGTCTCACAAGATTCAACTACAAATCCTTATAATCTTCATCCATTTTTAATTACTTTGAATAATTTGGGTTGATGCCTAGCAAAGCTGGAAAAAATTGTGAGGAAGTTGGTTACCCAGGCCTTCCCCTTCCTAGTGCATCCTGAGAGTCTGGTTGGGAGGGGCCTAAGGTGCCTGGGTCAATCAGGGGACTTAGGCCCTACCTCGATGCATCCCAGGATGCACAGGGAAAGGGAAGGCCCACCATTCTGAAGAGGCGGGCCTGCCGGCCAGAGGGAGCAGGCATCTCTCCAATTGTCCTTGCTGTTAAAGGTCTGGGGGGGGGGGGTCTGGGTGACTGCCGGGGATTGTTTTGGAGTTTGCAGCAGTAGGGATTGGGCATCTCTCCTGCCGGGTATTGTTTCGGGGGTTCCAGGAGGTAGTGAGCTTCCCTCCTGCCACAGACAGTATGTGTGTGGGGTTCAGGGGTGATGGTGGGAGGGAGTAGGCATCCCTCCTGCCAGTCGACTTGCAGTGGGGTTCGGGGGTTCTCTGCCGCAGTCGCTCTGCTGATCGCGGCAGGGATATTTCCTTGCTGCAATCAGTTTAGCGGCCACATCTATTTGAAATGTAGGCCAGCATTTTATTGGCCTACATTTCAGGCACCTATCACAGCCCTAGGGAAATGCCTAGGGCCACTTAAGCTCGTCTAAGGCCACCTCCGGGCGAAACCACGACCAGCCTTGGGCAACCTTAAGCTTCCCTAGGCACTCGCTGCACCCACAACAGATTCCTCCATTGTAGACAGCATGCCTCAGTTTGTTTTTTTTTGTAGAAAACATGTGTCCTGATTGGCTGGTTAGACAGCAGTAGGATGCCTAGTGCTGCCTACAATCAGGACGGCGTTTGTAGAATTTGGCCCTTTATTACTCTTTATACCTTGTCCTTGAATAGACATATGAATTTGAAAATAGAGGAAAAGGAAATGTTCTATTTTGTTCTTATGTTCTTATGTCACACTCTTAAGTGTGTACCTTTCAGCTCGTTATTGAACTAACGATGTATCCTGAACAAGCTTTCCAGTGTTATCCTCCTTCAGGATAGACTAACTCTCTAAAGATTATTAAAAATATTTACCCAATAAAAAGGTATTACCTACAACTTGATTGCTGTACCAAAGTGGACAAACCCAACAATCACAATTCTCTGCTCATTTGCAGCAAGTATATTCAACAGAAATGGTAGTTTTACTCACACTGTACAGCGTATGATGCAAGGACAACAGCTGAATTAAGAGGGCAAGTTAACCTGGAAAGAAGTAAAAGTATAAGTACAATAAATGTTCAGCCAACTCCAGTGAATTAAAGAGACTAACATTTTTTCCCTGGCGAGTTCAATGTGATAGTCTTTTTCTACAGCTGGGACAACAGCAGTGGAAGCTTCCTTCTGTGCAAGGTCAATAAACTTCAGCCGCAAGCATCCTTTAAGGGTTTAAATGGTATATTCAATCCATGGTCCCCGTACTAAGGTGCCAACTAGTAATGAGGACTGTAGTGACATGTATACTCATTCAATGGATTAAGGCAGTGGTTCCCAACCCTGTCCTGGGGGACTACCAGCCAGTCAGATTTTCAGGATATCCCTAATGGATATGCATGAGAGAGAGTTGCATACCTGTCACTTCCATTATATGCAAATCTCTCTCATGCATATTCATACTTGAAAACCCGACTGTCCCCAGAACAGGGTTGGGAACCACTGGATTAAGACATTAAGGACTTGATTCTGTATAGTGTGACCAGAATTGCATGCGCAAATCTGCGCACATTGCCAATTTGCATGTGCCACTTAATTGACAAGCCAGTCAGTGTCATAAATGCCAATTAACAAGTAACAACTGGCACTAATTTGAATTTACATGCATAACTTTTTAAACATATTCTATAAAATAGTGTGCAGATCTCAGACAGGAAGCATGACCAGGAGAGGAGCATGGGTGTGTTATGCGTAGGGTTACCAGATGTCCGAATTTCCCCGGACATGTTCCCCTTTGCAGGACATGTCCAGGGGTCCGGACGGCTTCTCAAAACCCGACACTTTGTCCGGCTATTGAAAAGTCTCCCTCAAAATCGCTGTCAGGCAGGAGGGCAATGCGATGGTGTCACACACATGTGATGTCATCATGTCGCTTGCCCTCCTGCCCAACCAGAGCTGGCAGCAGGGGGTGGGGCTGGGGCAGAGCTAAGGCGGGACTGGGGGCAGGACTGGGGCATGCTGGGGCAGGGATGGGTAGAACTGGGCGAGCCTGGGGCAGGGCTAAGCGGTCCAGATTTTCCAAACAAAAAATCTGGTAATGCTAGTTATGCACAAACCTAAAAGTTAGGCGCACTGTAATAGAATATGCCCAATATGCACACAGCTTAGGCGAAGAGGCATGTAGGCCTAGTTTTCATTGGCATAAATGGCTGCACCTAAATGTTAGTCATACGGACAGGCACTACCATGTGTGATCCTATAAACCAGTGTCTCTCAAACTATGAGAAGCCACAGCATACTAAATGTGGTGGCTCGTGGCTCGAGGACATCCATAAGTGCACGGACATCAACACGATAATGTTGCATGCATGCGTGAAATTATAACGCTGACGTCTGTGCATGCGCGAAGGCCCTCCAGACGGGGGTCTTGAGCCACCAGTGGGGGGTGCTGGAAGGGAAAAGGCGCAGAGATGAGCTGGTGCTAGCTAACTGCCTACAGGATGTGCCTCTTGCAGCGAGAGGCACATCCTGTAGGCAGTCAGCCGCTGCCAGCGCCTCTCATCCTCCCCGGCGTCTCACGGCACATTAGTGTACTGCGGCACACAGTTTGCAATAAACTGTGCCTAAGAGCATTCAGATGGCCAATATTGAACTATAGAAAGTTGGAACAGCACTAATGGTTTCAGTACGTATACAAATTGTGATTCTTCTATTTACAGAAACGTCAAAACCACTTTCAAGGTAAAATGGCCTGGTTCTAAAATGCTTTGTCTGCTGATCTAGCTTCTAATTATCAACATGCCCCTTTTCTTTTTTACACTGTTATTTTGTTTAAAAAAAATTATCTTACCCTCAAAGCTGTTATTTGGCACACTGTATAGCTATTTATTCACTGGATCTATCAATTGCATTTCATTTTTAAAAAAGCCCAATGCAATTTATAAGGCACAGTAAATCGTCATTAACATCAAGGGGCTCATAATCGAAACAGAAAAACGTCTAAAAACCTGCCTAAATCGGCACTTGGACGATTTAAAAGAAAAGTCGTCCAAGTGCCGATAATCGAACCGGGTTTTAAATGTATTTAAAAATGACCTAGGCCTTCACAGTGCTGCTGAACGACCAGAGCTAAAAGGGGTGTGTCAGGAGGAGTGTCGAGGGCAGGATTAGGGCCATCCTAGACTTAGTCAGACTGCATGTATAACCGAAAGTTTTACAACACTGCCAAGACGGAACTTGGACGTTGTGACTAAGGCCACCTAAAACCAGGTCTAAATCCACAAAAGGTATCTAAAGTGACCAGATAAGCACTGCAGACACAAAGTACAGACCCCCACACACTGCCCCAGTCATCACTGTCCCCCACACCTGTCAGCCTAGCATTGCTAGCAGTCAACATTTTCGGTTGGCCTAACCAACGTCAGCAAAGGCCTATGGGACGTTATATCAATTTGACTCTGGAATGTTGATGCAGATAGATCCTAAATCAGGGGTGACCAATGTCGGTCCTCGAGGGCCGCAATCCAGTCGGGTTTTCAGGATTTCCCCAATGAATATGCATTGAAAGCAGTGCATGCAAATAGATCTCATGCATATTCATTGGGGAAATCCTGAAAACCCGACTGGACTGCGGCCCTCGAGGACCGACATTGGACACCCCTGTCCTAAATGCTCCTGCACAGAATTCACATACATTAAGCATCCAGCCAGACTGGATTGTTTAACAAGAAGATAGGCTATTTGAATGGGAAGAAGCCAGAGACTAATCCATCTACCATGCAAGTATCACATCTTTCTTATCAATTAAACTAACCATTGTTTCAAACAGTTTACAAATTATAAACAGAAAGATACTGGGACATACAATAGTTTCTATATTTAGAAAAAGATTCCAAGCTATAAATGCCTCCTCTCTGCATCACCCCTCTCTCTCTGGAACCCGAAGCTTGGAACATCACCCTCCCCACCCCCCTTTTTCTCTCTACCTCTTTCTCTTTCTTTGTCTTTATAGCACCTATTCTGGAAGCTGTCTTGTCTCTCTCATTCCAAACCTTACAACCCCACCCCCATAAAAATCGTAATAACAACTTTACATATCTACCTCCAGAACATCAACACCTGGCAGCCTGGCATAGGAAAGCCTAGTAGAGCTGCACAGAGGTGGCTTAAATGGTCTTGGGAACCATGGGTTAGTGAATCACGAAGAGGAGAACCCAGGCCCATAAGCCACTCTAATCATTGCATTCATGTTGAAAAATGTCCATCCTCCCTAAAACCCTGCAGCCATATGGGCTATTGGGGTGGTAGTTAGGTGGGTCTAGTAGATTATGGGGGTGTTGGGGGGGCTCACCATAACCTATAAGGGAGCTATAGTGAGATGTGTATGTGGCACCCTTTTTGTGAAGTTCACAGCAGTGACCTATATGGTACCCCACTACTCTGGTGCAATGTTTGGGTATCCAGTCCATCACTTTCTAGCCCCTCCCACGCCCAAAAGGTCTTTTTCTAGGCATTTGTGAGTTGGACAAATTTTTGGCTGAAAATGGAGTATAAAGACAGACGAGTTAGCGGTCTGGGCGATCAGACAGCTGGACGTATTTTTTGAAAATGTACCTTTTTCCGTGTCTGACTTTGGGCAACTTAGGCCAAAACGGACTAAGGCATTTCTTTTGATTATGCCCCTCCAAGTGTCCTAAGCCAAGGTGAGAACGAAGTTCCCAATATAGACAAATATACAGCATAAGCACACTGTAATGCTGCATGTATCTGTAGAAAGTTTCTATTCAATTTCACAGGAAAAATCTTAGCTCACAGCTTGATTTGTACATTCAGCCAACGAACACTATAGGATTTGCAGTTTAAAACAGGTTTCAGTGGCAGGTAGTGGAAGATCTACTAAATGGAGCTCAGAATTCAGCAGGGAGTGTGCATGCTTAGTCAATGTCATAGGATTTGTCAGGCACTTAAAAATTCACTCAAGGAATAGGAAGAGCTTTCACCATAAGTCTGGCAGAATGTTCATATGCCTAAAAGTCAGTGTGCAAAAGCAATGCACAAGTGTCTAACCAACAAGAATGGGAATGCTGCAGGAAGGAGAAACTCCTGGTCTTTGCTCAACAATGGCTGCAAACAGCACATGTGCATCAGGCCCCTAAGGAAGTTGAAGTCTGTCTCTTTAAACCAAAGGAACATTGCTGTGACATCCAGGTCACAAGGGAAATTTGTTGAGGAAGGAACACTGTGATAGGCTGATACACTGCTGATGAAGTGTTCACTGCGTATTGTACACAGCATTAAGTGTACAAACTATGAGACGCTTCATTCTCAGGAAGTAATTCAAATAAGAGAGACTTTCAAAGTCCTTCAAGTGTAAAGAATTATTGTAGATATTCCCGTTCACAAAAGCGGGCACAGAGAAGTTTGTTGTTTTTTTTTAAAGGCCAGTAAGCCCTACTTTGATGGATAGGAAAATAATGGAGGCTAGACTGAAGGAAACAATAGTGAACTTCCTAGAATCCAACAGGTTGCAAGGTTCGAGGCAACATGGTTTTACCAAAGAAATATCCTGCCAAATGAACCTGACTGATTTCTTTAACTGGGTGACCAAAGAAATGGATGAAGAACGTGTACTAGATGGCAACAAAAAGCACTAAGGACTATCCAAGTATGGGATGATCAAGCAAACTTTATTGCTAGATCTGGCACAGGTCTTGTTTACGCGAGAACCACCTGCCTTTGTAGTCTATACAGAAATAATACAAAGTCCATTCTACACATAAAATAAAATTAAAATTATACATACAAGTAAGGGGGTTTGAGGCTCAGACAGACACTGATCCAACTGGCAGCCCAAGGATTTAGCGTTGGAGGAAGTGATTTTTTTTCTCCCAGATCCAGCTACCTTAGAAGCTGAGGCAGGCTGCAGCACATTTCTAGGACAGGTCACAGTGAGTAAGGATGTTACAACCTATGAAGAAAATCAGAAAGGGGAGGAGGGGGGCAAAAGCCATTTTATTTCAGGTTTTTGCCCCTTCCCTTAGGTTTCCCCACCTCCAAAATCTTTTTTTTTTTTTTTTGGGGGGGGGGGTTGTTTTAGTTAAAGCATTTTAGAGTCAAAATGCTGCTGTGATGTCCTTCTTGGATTTCCCAATTTTTTTTCAAAGTTCTCCAGAACCTTCAAAACACCTTGTTTTACCTCAAAACTGGTTGGTATGGAGTCCTGTACCTCCTTTACCCTCAATTCATGCCAGGTTTGTGCTGGATGGGTGCCCAAAGAGCACCCTTGCACCATGTACCACTCAGCATGTGATGGGGGAGGGGGTAGTGGCCAGCTTAGCCTCCCCTTCACTCTCTAGGGCTGAAGAATGATCAGGGAGCCTATCGGTTGGGAGTAAAACCCTTCCAGAGCCCACAGAATGGTAGTTATTCTAAATGTAGGAGCGTGGAGGCCGCAGAGCCCAAGAGACGCCAGCTGGAGTCATCTAAAGGGGACTCTGCACTGCCTAATACAGCATTTTCTCTAGAATTTGGCAATCTGATGTGGAGAGCTATCTGGATGAACGAGATTCCCAGGGGAAGTCTGGCAGCTTGGGCTCCCAGGGCACATCTGCCTCAGTGTCAGAGCCTGGCCAGGATCTGGTGGGCCTTTCTGAGGGAGACTCAGATGATGAGTATTTCTATACCTTTACTGTCACAGAGCAATTCCTCCCTGTTGGGAGAAGCAGGATTAAAGGCTAGTGCGAGTGCGTAAGATACAGTGGTGGTTCTCAATAAAGGGGATGACCCCCATGGTCCATCGGAGGTTCAGATTCCCAGGAGAGTGAGCAGAGAGAAAGGTCCAGTCTTCATCGTTTTCCTGGCATCCTAACATCAGAGTATTAGTCACAGATCCCTTAAAGTAGCCAGGACAATGGCTTGGCTGTATCCAATGGCACAGGAGTGTCAGCATTATTTGTTCAGTCCAAGGTAGATTCATTGGTAGCACAGGTAACTAAATACACATCCCTACCAAGTGAAGGAGGTGTGGCATTAAAGGATATGCAGGATCACAGAGTGGATGTGATTCTTAAAAGACAATTTGAATCACTAACCTTGGGAATCAAGGCAGCTGCAGTAGTTTCCTTTGTGACATGCGCCTGTAACACCAGGTTGCAAGGGCTTAAGCTGGCTGAGGGCGAGCCTTTGCCCCAACTCCTATTAGATGGACTACATAGCCAATGCTCTCTATGACATAATCAGAGTCATGAGCAAAGATTTGGCTTCTTTGATCTCAGCCCTCAGAATGATCTGGATCAGGCAATGAGCTGGAGATTTCTCCTCCAAGGCTACCTTCTGCAGGCTTCCTTTCAAAGGACAAATGTTGCTCAGAAAGGGTCTGGACAATCTCATGTCCAGCGTGGTAGATCGTCAGCTGAAATCTCTTCCTGAGAGGAGACTGCAAGCCTCTAGAGGCTCTAATCTAGGCAATCCAATTTTCATGGCTCCAGACAGTACTCAGGTAGAGCCTCCTTGCAGAGATCCTTCCAGGGAGACAGAGATTCTCAGGTTCCAGATGGAGCCAAACCTCAAGTTTCAAGTTTCAAGTTTATTAGGATTTTATATACCGCCTATCAAGGTTATCTAAGCGGTTTTTACAATCAGGTACTCAAGTATTTTCCCTGTCTGTCCCGGTGGGCTCACAATCTATCTAATGTACCTGGGGCTATGGAGGATTAAGTGACTTGCCCAGGGTCACAAGGAGCAGCACGGGGTTTGAACCCACAACCCCAGGGTGCTGAGGCTGTAGATCCAACCACTGCACCACACACTCCAGTTCTCATGCCATTCTAACCTCCAAGGCAGTACAATGATGCCAGGTCGGGAGCAGTTTCCCTGAAGATAGGGGTACAGTTCTCAGAATATGCAGAGTGCTCGTCAGACTGCTGGGTGCTGGAGATCATTCAAAGCAGTTATAATCTTGATTTCATCCAGCCCTTAGTGGACTGGTCTTTGGACTCCCTGGCAAGGCAAACAAAGAAAGAAAGCTAGTGAGGTCATGGCTACAGCTCAGAGGTAGTCAGGTATTCAGACCATAGAGTCTGTGCCATCCAAAGATTCAGGTTCAGGCAGATACTCCATATACTTTGCAGTGACCAAGAAAGGCTCAGGTGATTGGAGACCCATTTTAGATCTTAAAGCATTTCTTGTTGTTCTTGTTGTATACCGTCTTGAACTGAAAAGGTACGACGGGATATAAATAAAGCTATTATTATTATATCAATGCAGGGCTGATAGTTCCATGCTTTCACATGGAGATTGTAAGATCAGTCATAGTGCCAATGATGCTGGGGGAATTTCTGGTCTCTCTGGATTTGACAGAGGCTTACCTGCACATTCCCATTTTTCCGGAACACAAAGTTCCTTAGATTTCTTGGCTCTGGCCACCTTGTTGGTCAAACTAGATTATGCAAGAATTTATTTACAGTCATCTACTATGTTACTATTATTTGTTTTAAATGTACTTACTTAGAGACTTCATTGCATGACTCTTGGTCCTTGTACTTTTAGAAAGCATGAACAAATGATTAATGTCTACTTGTTGCACTCCATTTATGATTTTGTAGACCTTTATCATATCTCCCCTCAGCCATTTTTTTTCTCCATGCTTAAGATCCCTAGCCTCTTCAGTCTTTCCTCATAGAGAAATCATCTAATCCCCTTTATCAATTTTGTTGCTCTTCTCTTTACCAAATTCTGCTATATCTTTTTTGAGATGTGGTGACCAGAATTGCATGTATTTGATGTGTGATCACTCCATGCTTAGGCATCATAATATTCTCTGTTTTGCTCTCCATTTTTTTCCTAAAAATTCCTAACATTCTTTATCCTGGGTGGAAACCTTGTATATTAAAGCTCACCTGCCATTTGAATGACTTGTTGTCTAGTTTCATAAGGTCCTCTTGTAATCCTCACAATCCTCTTGTTATTGAACAAATTTGTGTTGTCAGCATATCTGATCACCTAACTTGTTACTCCTGTTACCAAATCATTTCTCAAGATGTTAAAAAACAACGGTCCCAGCAGAAATCCCTGGAGAATTTTGCTATTTATCCATCTCCGCTGATAATACTGACCACTTAACCCTATTCTTTCTTTCTTGTAACCTGTTCTTAATCCTCAAGAGGACACTGCCTCCTATCCCATGACTTTTTAGTTTCCTCAGAGGTTGTTATGAGATACATTTATCAAAATACCTTCAGAAAATCCAGATACAAAATATAAACCAGTTCACCTTTATCTACTAGTCCACCACATTTTGCTGGTACAGAGATTATGTAACATCAAAAAATATAATTTAGAAATTAGAATTGCAAGAAAAAATTACTATGGGGTTAGGATAGCTAGTTCAGATAATCAAAGTAATACCCTTTTTAAGCTCTGGTGTTCATTAACCTTAGTGTGCACAAATTCAAAACAAAACTGTATTCCAACTGCAGAGTAAAATTACACTCATTAGAGATACATTTCTGGTTGTAAACCCTGATGACTTCCTTTTAAGGCCCAATAAGCCAATGGTAATTCCAGTGGATCTTTTTGGAACACCTTTGATCCAGTCTCTGAGACTTATTTTTCAAAATTATGTGAAAAGTTGAAAAAATGCAGTTGTAAATTGGACCCATTTCCTTCTTATCTTTTCAGGGATATTCCTTTACAAGCTATTATATGGCTGACTTCACTATTAAATCATTTTCTTGAAAATGGTTACTTTTCTGTGAGCATGTGGAACATAACTTTGACACCGTTATTGAAAAGCGTCGATTTGGACCCTACAGTTCCCTCTCATTATCATCCGATCGCAAATATACCCCTTTTGACAAAAATATTGGAGTCAATTATTTCTATTTCTTACACAAAACCCAAGGTAACTTATGTCAGCTAAATGCCGACGATTATAGCAGGTCAGCTGTATAGCTGAATACAGAAGCTTTCCTGGCGTTCCTGGCCGGGCCTGTAGCTCTGAGGTTCGTTTTGGATAAAAGGTTTGTTTAACTTAGGTTTCAGGTTTCAAGTTTCAAGTTTAATATAAATTTGATTGATCACTTATTCCTTAGCGATGTACAAATCAGTATAATTACAATTTGGGGACAACAAAACAAACGACACAAACTAAATCTTGTAAGACATTAAAAACTAATATTACAAACATATTAAACAAAAGGAAAGAAAGAGAAGAGAAATATAAATTGTTTGATAGTAAATAAGATACAGTGGTACCGTTCCAGGAGCATGCTCGTAATCCAAAATGCTCGTACATCAAAGCAAGTTTCCCCATAGGAAGTAAGGGAAACTTGCTTTGATATGTTCCCACCCCCCACCTTCCCCCCCCCCCCCGAGGCCAGCAGCGCTGCTCCCCCCCCACGAGAACCGGCATTGCTCCCCCCCGAAGGCCCCCCCCCGTGATCCGGCACCCCCCTGCCACCATCGGCACCCCCCCCCGGCCGCGACCTGAGATCCCCTAACCCACCCGAACCCTCTTCTTACTTCCAGTGTAGCCTCCGCATCGGCACCAGCACCAGCATGTCCTGTGCGTTGGTGCCGGTGCCCGAAAATCTGCTTCCTGTGCCGGGCCTTGAGCATGTGCGCATGCTCAAGGCCTGAGAGTTCATGGCACAGGAGAAGAGCCGCCGGTACTTTGAAATTTGCAGGCCAGCCTGCGGGAAGGGAAGGGGGAGGGGGCCGAACGGAGCAGAACAGCTCACGGTAAGAGAAGGGAATGGGGGGGTGGGGAAAATGCTGCTACTGCTTCAGCAGGGACCTGGAGGGGAAGGGAAATACCGCTGCTGCTTCTGCAAAGGAAAGTGTGGGGGGGGGAAGAAGGGAATGGGGGGTGGGGGAAAATGCTGCTACTACTTCACAGGGATCTGGAGGGGAAGGGAAATATCACTGCTGCTTCTGCAAAGGAAAGTGGGGGGCGGGGAGAAGGGAATGGGGGGGTGGGGGAAAATGCTGCTACTGCTTCAGCAGGGACCTGGAGGGGAAGGGAAATACTGCTGCTGCTTCTGCAAAGGAAAGTGTGGGGGGGGGATAGAGACAGAAAGAAATACAGACAGACAAAGGAAGCCAGGGAGAGAGACAGACAGAAATAAAGACAGACAGGGGACCAGAGAGACAGACAGAAAGAAAGACAGATAGACAAAGGGTGCCAGGGAGAGAGAGAAAAAAATAGCATGAGGGAGAGAGACAGAAAGAAAGGAAGAAAGAGACAGGAGCAGGGAGAAAGACATAAATAAAGAAAGACAGACAGGCATATATTCTAGCACCCGTTAATGTAACACTAGTACCTTATATTTATGCAGATGATATACAGATTCTTGCTATGGTAGATGGACCTTTATTGGATGTGGTACAGATTTTAAAATTGCATATGGTGAAAATTACTGATTTGTTGGAGAAAAACTGTTTGAAATTGAATTTAGTGTGCATATTCCTGTTTGCATCATTTTACATATTTTGGGGGTCGTTGTAACTCTAACTTGTCGTTTCATCAACATGTTACAGCCGTAGTGAAGAAATGCTTTTTTTCTCCCCAATTATGACAACTTTCTAGTAAGCAGTGCTTTATGTATTTTAATCAATGCTTTTGTGATAACTAATTTGGATTATTGTAATTTGGTACTTCATGGTGTATGTGGATCAGGTTTGAAGGCTGCAACTGGTACAAAATACTGCTGTGAAGCTGCTTCTGGGTGGTAGGAAATTCAGTTACGTAACACCTCTTTTTCCAACAAGAACACTGGCTGCCAATTAAGTTTCGGCTTGTACAGTCATGTGAAAAAAATTAGGACACCCCATGAAATATTCACTTCTTTCTTAAGAAATGTTCACAAATCGACGTCAATTTTTTTTTTTTATTTAGCTCTGGAAAAGAAAGTGATGTAATTTTTTCACATGATCGTATATAAAATTTTGATTTTGGTATTTCAAGCTTGCCAAAGTACTCTTCCTGCATTTTTGTCCTGTTGTATATAGCCTTATGTGCTATCTAGAGTCTTGCACTCATCGCAACAGACACTGTTACAAGTACCTTCAACTTGTCAAGTACCTGCCACCACATTTCGGAACACACTGTGGCCTTGACCAGTTTGGCTGTCTTGACTAAAATGTAAACTCTTTTGAGCAGGGACTGTCTCTTCCATGTTTTTATGTATAGCACTGTGCATGTCTAGTAGCACTATAGAAATGATTAGTAGTACTAAGAATAGTAGGAATAAACTGTCTGAGAGAGTGAGATTCATGCAGACTTTACCAATGTTAAAGGACAAATTAAGGCTCATTTACATTGTAAGGTTTTCTCGAGTCAGTAATTAATTAATTATTGTCAGGATGTGTTGAGGATGGTTAATCTGGGAGCATTGTGATTCAAACATGCAACTTTTCTTTACTATTATTTTATGGAGCTCTTTTATTGTTTTAATAATTGATATTGTAACTGCTTGTATGGATTTGTTTCCCAAAGTGGATAAGCAAATGTAATAAACTACACTAATCTAAACTACACATATCAGCCCTTCAAACAAATATAGCAGACTGATGAGGCAAAATTTCCCTTAGCTAAATCCATGCTGTTTCATTAATTCATGCCTATGTATATGTTCAGTCTCTTTATAATGATTCTTTATAATGATCTCTACCATTTTCTCCAGCACAGACATCGGGCTCACTTGTCTATAATTTCCTGGGTTATCCCCTTTTTAAAAACTGGTCTAATACTGGCCACATTCCAAACTCCTGGTACAAAGCTATAATTGATCTATAAATTCAAATTATTAATTGATTTGCAAGTTCAAATTTTAGCCTTATTAGTATTCTAGGATGTATACCATCTGGTCCAGGTGATTTGCAACTCTTTTGTTAGCCAAATTTCCCTATTACATCTTACAGATTTACAGATATTTGTTTCAGGTCCTCTGATTCATATCCTCCAATATCCAGTCTGTTGCCTTCTCTAACGTTACTTCCATTAGAAATTTTCTGGCTAATATTCAGCCCATGACAGTGAGCATTTTTGATAGTACTGTTTTGTCCTGGGTGTCAACATTGAATATATAGGTGTTTGGAAGTCATATGCTGTCCAACATGCCCTGTTAGCTATCTAGGCAATGAATATCTGAGGTGCCTGGATTAATCATGGGTTTATCCCAATTCTAACCAAGCACTAACCAGATAATGTCACAGCTGTCTACTCAGTTAGTACTGCTGATATCCAAGTTTCCTCACTCACAGTGATTTAACTGGCCAAAAGAGTTAAATCATTTTAGATATTGAGCTCTTGATATTTTATCTCCAGCTACCTCACACAGAAAGAAATTATTATTCTCAATAAAAATACAAGCTTTTCTTGGTTTTTCTTGTTGCATAGGATTTTTTGGACCCCATTTCGTTTGCAAAAGTTATACAGTTCTAAATCTAATAGATGCTAGCATTGTCATGTTAATATAGGAACTTTGGATCATCTGTTATTCTATTGTCCATTGATACTTAATTTTTGGAAGTCGATATGGGGGCCAAATTAATGTACTTGGGTCATCGATACCATTGACTTATGAAGGAAAAGTTATGTTCTTACCTGTTAATTTTCTTTCCCTTAGACGCAGCAGATGAATCTAGAGACCAATGGGATAGTGCACATCTACCAGCAGGTGGAGATAGAGAAACTGATTAACAGGTGGTCCCATTGGCTGGCACTCCTCCTGTATCTCCAGTATAGCTCCTTGCCCAAGCATCCGTAACTATCAATAGGCACAGCATGGGAAAAAAAAAAAAACTTCTTTCTCATAACAAATCTCAAAAGGCAATAATACAGAATACAACCCTCAATAATAACAAACTTCGAAAGTTGCAAAAGAAAAATCCGATAGAAAATATCCAGAAAGGGTGGGGCTCTGGATTCATCTGCTGCGTCTAAGGGAAAGAAAATTAACAGGTAAGAACATAATTTTTCCTTCCCTAGCAACAGCAGCAGATGAATCCAGAGACCAACGGGATGTAGCAAAGCAATCCTCAATCTGGGTGGGAAGCAAACGCCGCCTCCGCAACAACCGACACACTAAACGCATCTACCGCATGCGCCCCCACATCCAACCAGTAATGCTGAGAGAAAGCACTCTCGGAAGACCAAGTAACCGCAAGACAAAACTCCTCCAAGGAAAAAAACCTCTGGACCGAGTCCAAGAAGTAGCCATCACTCTGATGGAATGGTCATGAAGTTCTTTCGCCAACCGCTTCCCTGCCATCAAGCAAGCGTATAGAATGTCTTCCTGGACCCATCGAGTGATGGAGGCTTTGGACGCCGCCATATGTTTGAAGCGTCCCTTGAAGAATACAAAAAGGTGATCTAAACAACTAAAAGTCATTAGAAACCTTGCTCGCGGAGAACGCTACGCACTTTCAAAAAATGCAGTGAATAAAAGCATGTTTCCCCATTTCTCCTCCCAGGAAGAAGGAAGGAAAAGTGAGCGTGTCATAAAAGAAAGGATGACACCTCCTTAGAAAGAACTGTGGTACCGTCCGAACTGATACCCCAGATTTTGGAAATCAGAAATAGGAATTCCCGCTGAACAAGGCCTGCAACTCGGAAAACTGCAGAGCCGAAGCCATGGCCACAAGAAACCCCGTGTTCAACGGCACAAGGAGGAAATGAAGCCTTCGGTAAACTGCGAAGAAGTACCTGAAGATTGTCCTCCGGACAGGGCTTTCTAAGAGGTGTACAAATATACCGTACTCCGTTTAGGAACTGAACTACATGAAGCTGAGAAGTAATCGAAGAGCAATATACCTAGCCCTTGTAACAAGCTAAGAATGGCACTTGAAGCTGAAGGGAATTGAATGCTAAGCCCTCGGCAATACACCTGTGCCAAAAAGGAACTCTGGAAGGGTGCAAATGTTGAGAAGTATCCAAGAAAGGAGAAACCTCCAAAAGGAAGCAGAAGCCACAGGTGAAGATGTCTGTAGCGCCTGGATAAGAGAAGAAACAACCTGCTTCGCATAACCCTTACACATCAGTCATGACTTCTCAAAAGCTAGGTCGTAATACCAAAGTAGTACGAATATCCATGTTGATCGGATTCTAGGTGAGCAAATCCAGAGATACCAGGAAACTTCTTAGTCCGGCTGTCGAAAGACTCATTAGATCCGCATAGCAAGGATGGCGCAGCCAAGCCAGAGATTCTACAAATACTGTGCCCGGAAAGCGAGCTTTAGATGACAAATCCAAGCCATCATTAGCCAGGGGAAAACACTGAAAAAGAGAAACCAGAGGTGAGAAAGAAGCCACGCTGTTACCCCCTCTAACTCCCACTCCCTGTGCCCGCTGAAGAAGCTAGGAAGCATTGAATTGTGAGACGAGGCCATGAGGTCTAGTTCCAGGAGATCTCACATCCATAAAAAGAGCTGGAACGCCTGATCCAAAATTCCCAATATCCAGGATGTAGAAGATTTCACTATTACTAACGTTTACACTTTCTAGAGCGTACACAGTGCTGTACACTGTAACATACAATAAATGCACCATGCTCAGATTTCGCGGAGAGAAAGTCTATCCAAACTCTTTTCATGACCCTTAAAATGATCTGCCAACAGAAGAGGAAGATGAGGGTCCACCCATTGAAGTAGAACAACAACTGTACCTGGCAACTGAGTACATCACCTACTGCCCAAGCTGTAGAGAAATACCCCCATCATAATACTGATTGAAAGGACCCTCACCGGCATTCCGGAAGAATGGTCTGAAACTCCAGAAAGATAGCCTGACCATGCTCAAGAGTAGAAGAATGAACAAGTACTGAGTCGCCTCTTAAGACCAGACTCCTGAAGTTGAGGATGGAAGGCACAGAGCTCCCCAACCCGACAGCCGGGATGTTTGGTGACCATGAGCTAGTCCAGCAAAGACCAAGGCATGCCTTTGAAAAGAGAAATCTCGCTGAGCCACCAAATCATACAGAGCGATGCATGAGGAGCCTACCAAATAATTGGAGCCCTGAAATATCGGGAACCACCGGAACAAAAGCGATCGCTGTAGTGTTATAATGGGAAAGCAAGCCAAAGTTCCCAGTGGAGTCAGCAACATGGATCCTATAACCTGTACAGAATCCCATACTCTGGGTCATGGTGACCAAAGAAGAATGCAAACCTGAGACTGTGACCCAATGCCCTAGTCTCTGGGAAGAAACACATTTCTCTCCTATATGAATAAAAACATCTCCCTGATATACCTATAAATAGTACAGGAGAAAAGAGCGCTGTGCAAATTTGAAGATTCACGTCCAAAGAACTGAGGAAAAGAAACCACCCTTTTCGTGTCAGTCAAATGGCCCGACTGGAAGACATCCGAATCAAGCAGTCAGTCAAGAAGAAATTAGGTGAATCACCTGGTAGCGCCAAAACGGTACCACTGCCCACATTTTCTAAAATGTTCTTGAAGCCTTGGGTAGGTGAAATGGCATGTGCCAAAACCGAAAGCGCTGCTCAAAGAGAGGCAAGCAGACCTAGTGCTGATTCGAAGTCCATAGGGAAAATGTAAATATTCTCCCAGTTTTTCTGCAGAAATGTGTAACCCTGAGAAACTAATTCAGCAGAATGGGATCCAGCCAGCCCAATGCCCCCGTCTTGGGCACCTTGCAGTAAGTGGAACAACGTCCCTTAGTTCCCGAAGAACTACAAGAACTGCCCTGAGGACCAGTAACACTGAAAAGGGAAACACAAAACATAGAGACTCCAAGAATGAACTGGAAACCTGAGGAGGATGCAAAGTTGCAAGCATCCTGAAAAATCTTCACAGCCCCCTGACCTGACATTATAGCGTCTTCTCCCTCGTGAGAAAGCCTGAAGAGTCATTGGAAGAAGTCAAGATCCCATCAGAATGAAGTGCAGAAGGTCAGGGAATGGCAGGATGAGAACTGTAGGATCTGCAAGATTCTCCTAGGAAAAATCAAGTTTCACAATGTAAAGAGGAATATACTGGAACCATGAAAACAGTACCAACTCCATGCAACATGAGCAAAATACGTATGTCCTTTAAAGTGAATACGTACTAGACTCAATCAAGATGCTGCATTTACCGCCCCTTGGAAAACAACAGCATCTTACAGGTATCAGACAAAGCTCACATCGCTAATGAGAGCTTCAGGGATGAGGCTAACAGCCACATAGTGAGTGATCCTCCGCAGGTTTGATAGAATAAGTAACTGGCTCCTGGTTAAAAGGAGCTGTATAGCCCTTCCTGTCTGGTCGGGGGGGCCCGTCTAGCATGTGCCATGAGAAAATGGCGACAGGAGAAACCAGCGTGATAAGCATGGAAATCTGAAGTCCAGGCCCCCTCAGTAATACAGAAAGAGAGTCCTGGCCGCAGGAAGATGCGCAGTGTCATTATGCCCATAGAGACAGCCCGAACTTGGAAATTGTTTGTACTACCTTTAATGCTATAAATACCTCCACCAATCACAAAATAAAGTCACTAACGTTCCTCAGGTTGCCACACCGATATATAGTGTGGTAGTGCCTGCACCGTTCAGCCGGACACCCCTGTCTCACTGAAGAGAAAATCTCAACAGGAGAAATAGCATTGCCAGCTCACTGAAGAGAAACCTCAAAAGGAGAAACAGAATGGCAGTCTCACTGAAGAGAAACCTCAACAGGAGAAAATAAAGTTCCAGTCACAGCCAGAATTCAGGAGCTAGTTGAATAGCGACCATTTCCTGCTGGGAGATAGAGAATACTGGAGATACAGGAGGAGTGCCAGCCAATGGGGCCACCTGTTAATCAGTTTCTCTATCTCCGCCTGCTGGTAGATGTGTGCTATCCCATTGGTCTCTGGATTCATCTGCTGCTATTGCTAGAGAAGTCATAATTTGTTAAACCTTCATTGGATCATTATAAAAGTGGCTTTTCTTAATGACGGGAATAGCAATGCAGATGATTATACGCAATTGAAAGAATTATGATAGACTTAATTATACTTTTTGGTGGGCGAACTTATGTTGCAGTTACAAATATGAAAGAATGAACACTGAATGTTTGGGATATAGTAATGCATTTAGAAGAGTGTGGAGCCCGATGACATCATTTTTTGAATCATATTAGTTGTTATGTACCTTTTCTTTTTAGTTAATTTCCTTACACATCCAGGGAGGGAGGGAGGTGGGAAGGCATCATTACTTCTTGTATTTAGTTTATTGAAATTCTATATGTGGCTATACTTTTATGGATGAATGAGAGGAAGGGGGGGAGAAAATGATTGGTTTCAGAATGTTTGTATATTTAAAGTGCTTTTACTGATTCATTTATGTTTAAAGTTTTTGCAATGCACTGTTAATATTTGAAAATTAATAAAGACTTTTTTTAAAAAAAGTTAAATGCAGAAAAATAAGAAGGCCCATTTGTCAAACACCCTTAGTAAAGGAATAACTACTATTTATGGTAACAAGCAATTTTTTATGAAAATATACTTAGGCTTTCAAATTCACATATTTTCTTTTGACAGTTCATATTTAGGTCACTAATTAAACAGATGAATTAAAATTTACCATTACCTTCCTTCAAGAATGTCCGTCTTCAACTGTAAGAAGTATAGGTGTCTAACAAAAGAAATTTAATATAACCACATTAATATTCTAATGCATTCATGGCCACTATTTACAAGTTCCAATAAAAGAGCAGATGCAAGATAGTATATATGTTACCCACCTCCAATCACTGCACCCTGATAGCCTAGAACCCCTCCATCCCCCAACTGCTCAAACCTACCCGCTCACCCCCTTCCAAATCTTGGCTCTTAGCAAGGATCTCCTTGGTATCTGATGCACCAGTTAACCATTAGCAGTAATGCTGTCGCATGACCACTAGGGGGTCAAGCTGTGAAATAAGGATGGAGGGAGCAGGTTTGGCCTGGCCTTTCAGGCGAGATCAGCTTGCCTGTTGGGGGACAGGGCAATTAGGTGATCCAGGATGGGTTCCAGACTGTAAAGAGCAGTGATTGTTTAAAGCATCTACAACACATATTTGAGAACAGCTGCATGCATACCCTGTACCCCATAAGCAGCTTTTGAAAAGTCACTGGACTTGCCTGCAAATACCCTTGTATTTGCCAGTGTCCTTCTAGGTATTTTAAGGAGGTTTCATATTGGGCAGAGCCTTTTATACCAAACTGTAGAAGTATGCATGTCCCAAGCAGGATGTCTCAGTTCTCATCTTAATGTTCCATGTAAAATGGGCTCATAAAGGGTAATTTTTTAAAGTCATTTTCACAGGTTTGTGGCTATATATGCGTGTTAATGGCCTCCTAGATAAATCTAAAAAAGAAAAAAAAGGGAGGCAGGTGCACTATAAAAATATGAAACAAAAAAAGTTAGTTCTGTGTAAAAAGGATCTTTCTTCTCTTGAAGTGATCACAAAACCCAACATGTTTCACCGCCAGTGACTTTGTTTATGTAGCAAGCCAGCTTTCTCTCAAAGACTATGTGTTTCAATTTCTCAATATCAAAGATTCTTCCAGCGTTGTGCCTTGCTATTGAAGCCAACCAAGCCTGTGTCTAGCTCAGCTGTACACCAGCGCAAGATGCTCTAATATAAGACCTGAAACTGGAAGAATCTTTGGTATTGAGAGTTTGAAGTAGAGAATGACATGGGGAAAAAAATTTATCACCGTTCCCACCCCGTCCCTGTGAGCTTGACCCCATCCCTGCCCCGTCCCCGCGAGCTCAGTCCCCATCCCTGCCCCATTCCCCAAGAGCTCAGTCCCCGTCCCCGCAAGCTGTCAGATCCCATCCGAACAAGCCTCGAATAGTTATGATTTTATACTGAACTTATTTTATTAAAGTATAAAAAGAGACTATTCTGTACAATTGTCATTTTATAAACACAAATGCAGAGCAAGGATCAACAAAACCCCTGTCTCCCATCCCTTTCACAAATATCCCCTCCACTATTGTGAAAACTGAACAAATCAAATTAATACAGAATGCTATATAGAAAAATCAAGCTAACAGAATACTTCAGTCACACATGGCAGGAATAGTGTTAGGGGAGAGCAATTAGGGCAACTAACCTTTGGTTAGAGAGAGCCCTAAGCCAGCTGGAAGCTAAAGAAGCACAGCCTGGACTTTGTGGTCCCCAGTTATGTCTAATATCAGCTCCAGCAGGATACATATTTCAAATCTGAAATATTATAATCACAAAATATAAAATAAAAAAATTTTCTCTACCTTTTGTTGTCTGGTAATTTTATTCTTCAAATCACATTGGTCTCAAGCTTTGGTTTTGGGTTCCTTCTGTCTTCATTGTGGCATGGCTGGCTCCTAAAGGTAAAATAGGTGCAAGAGGAGCCGGGGAGGAGATGCCGAGTCTGACACAGGCGCAATTATTTTACCACAGGAGCAAGACTTTTCACCGTTCCCACAGGGCGGAGAAAGGTCTTGTCCCCATTCCTGCGGTAAACCAGTTGCAAATGTCCCCATTATTGCAGATTTACTGCAGTGACCACAGTTTACCGCGGTAAACGGTCCCTGTGTCATTCTTTAGTTTAAAGCCCATCATGTTTGAGAAAAGGATTAGTGATGGAGCTTTGACGACAAAAAAAATGTCAAGTTTTGTATAATCACTTCTAGAGAAGTATGTCTGTTTTTTCTTTTATTTCTAGTATACAATATTTTTTCTCTTAAATAATACCAACTGGCATAAAAGTACCCCAAAAAGCATAAGGTTATACTGTACAATATCTAATTTACTTACACACTTGAATAATATAGGTGGAGACATTTACACCTGCTTGAGGGCAGATGTTAATGTCTGTACCTGAAATGTAAGCTCCATTTCTGCTGCTTAGGCATCTATTATAAAATAATACCATATGTTTACACTTCCCCCTCCCTATTCACGGTTTTGACACTTGCGGTTTCACATATTCATGATTTTTGGGGAGTTCCCACCTTGCTCCAGCCTTCCTCCTGGCATCCCAGCCTTACCTGGTGGTCTAGCGGGCTTTCGGGGCAGAAGCGATCTTTCTACACTCCTGCCCCATGTAGATCGCTAATAGGAAATGGCTGCCGTGAGCTCCCGCCGTAGTCTCAAGAAACTATGGGAACTCACGGCAGTTATTTCCTATTGGTGATCTGCCCCAAAAGCCTGCTAGACCATCAGGTAAGGCCAGGATGCTGGGGGGTGGGGGAAGGCGGGGTGGGTCAGAGTCAGGCGAGAAGATATTCACGGTTTTTCGCAATTTGCGGTCTGGCTCTGCCCCTATCTCCCGCCAATACCGAGGGACAAGTGTATAAAATGCCATCAAACTAAATTATTACTTGCCCTCTTAAACCAAGTGCCCTGTTATAAAATTACCTTCAAAATTCACACAATATTTGGCTCTCTTTTTAGGGGAGAGGGATACTGAGAGTTTAGTATACAAATTATACTGTTAGCCTAGAACAGGGGTGGGTAACCCTGATCTCTGAAGGTCACAACCCAGTCAGGTTTTGAGAATTTTACCAATAAATTCATATGAGATCTATGTACTGCCTTCATTGTATGCAAATATATCTCATGCATATTCATTGTGGAAATCCTGAAAACTCGACTGGCTTGTGGTCCTTAAGGACTGAGGTTGCCCACCCCTGCATTAGAAATTCAACAAATAATTTATTCAGAAACCAAGAACAAGATAGATTATAAAAGGTTCAGTGCTCAATGTTCATAATACTGTGCCTAGGAATTCAAAATCAACCTTTGATGCCTAAACACCCATGTGCCTTCAAACCTACTCTGCCTTTAGTACCACAGATGTTTTATTGTGACTGAAAAATTACCAACTCCATACAACCTCCCCATTCTTTCTTACTAATTCTTCCTCCGACTTGCGCTATTCCCTGTACACAAATCCAATGGGAACGACCGGTGCAGATGTGTCAGGAGAACAAGTATTCACCTTTATTCCAAATAAATGCTAAAGTATAGTTTCAAAAGTGCCAGGTCATTGTGGACCCACAGTGACACAAATAGCTCTAGATCGATATGGGCCCAAAACAGGCCATGCTTCAGCTAGTTCACCTTCTTCAGGAGTCCTGTTACATAGCAGATAAAGTAATCACAATCGCCCGTAGATTGTCACAAATTGTCTTAACAACACTTCCTTAGACCTATGTACATTGGTCACCGATATAACGGGGTGCTGCAGTGAAGTGCTGTTAAGACAACTTATGACAACCTAGGTTGCGATTATTTTATCTGCAATGTAATAAAACTTTTGAAGAAGGTGAGCTAGCCGAAACATGCCCTGTTTTGGGCCCATATTGATCTAGAGTTATTTGCGTCACTGCAGGTCCACAACGACCTAGCATTGTCACTTAACTGTGGGGTCCTTTTACTAAGGTGCGCTAGCCATTTTTGCACGCGCTACACACTAACGCGTTCGCGTTTAGCGCTCACTAAAACGGCCAGCATGCCTTAGTAAAAGGACCCCTGTACGTTTTGGCATCTATTTGGAATAAAGGTCAAGACTATTTCTCCTGACACATCTGCACTGGTCATTCCCACTGGCTTTGCGCACATTTGCTCAATGTGGGAGTATTTTTCTTTCTTTTGCACTGTTCTCTTTCATTTTTTTCCTGTTTGCGCTTTAAAACTGCCTACTACAATCAAGGCAAAAGTATTTAATAATCTTCAAAAGTGTAATTACCTCGTTTGTTCCTGCTGTAGTGTGTTGGGGTCAGGTATAAAAAATCTTACTCGAAAACGTAAGGAACAGGGAAAGCCTCCTGCAACAGGTTTTTACAATAACACATCAATTTTTTTTTTTTAACTACCCAACATGTTTCTTTAGGAGCAGATATATATTTCACAACAAAGCCCCCTCCTTCTATCCAAAATCTTTATGAATTTATTTTACAGTACAGCTGTAAGTTTATTTTCCATACATCTGTATTTCACAGAAATTTTTAAGATTATTCATGCAAATTCCACAGGGTCACATCTGTGCTGCTGGCTCATTTTAAAATTTTAACTTATTTAAAACATTCTCTTATTCTTACAAAAGTACATGTAAACATATACACAAGAAAGATTCTGCCACACATTTAAGCAGTATTTTCAAGGTATGCACGAGTTTAAAGTGTATGCACTATTTTTTATGAATAAATGTGTACATCGCCGAGAGCAAAAGCAGAACGAAAAGACTGGAAATTGTTATAAACAGTTTTAAAATGTGTAATTTTATGTACAGAGTTCTGATACTGAAAAGTTCAAATATTAAACATGATAGCAGCTTCCCCAAGTGGTCATAATTTTTCTACTTGACTAACTAGGGGTACAGGGCCAAACAGAGAACCTACTGTTTTGGTAGAATTGTCTTCCAAGTGCCCCTGCACCATGATAACAGCATCTGCCGCTCCTGTATCCTTAAAGGCACACAGATGATTGCTGCAATACTATAAAGTGCTGCTAGTCTGTTAATGACCCACCCATGAACCTTTAAGGGGGTCAGTATGTTAAGACACAGGCCAGGATTCACTAACCTGCCAGATCGACCAATTCAGAAACCAAAAATACGCAGATGGGGGCGATCGGAGGAACGCCCCATCTGCCTGCATGGATCGCACATGCGCAGACCATAGGAGCAGCAATCTTTTCTTTTTTCTTTTCTTTTTTTTTTTTAACTTTTTTGTACTTTGGGCGGCGGGACTTTGGAGAGACTGAACCAAACGCCTCCACTGACCTGTGTGGCTCCCAGAAAGCTGGTCCCGCTCTTGCCAGCTTCCGCTCTCACTAATAATAAAAAGATAAATGGAGCCCGTGGTTTTAACCCGCTTAGAGCCTGCGGGTTAAAACCACAGGCTTACACTGGTAGGAAGGGTGGGAGAGTCCAGGCAGGCAGGAAATCATGGCGGTTCGGGGCAGGCAACAGTTTGGGCAGGCAGGAGAAGAGCATCGGAAAGACGAGCAGCGGGAGATAAGAAGCAGGGCAGCATTCGGGGCGAGCAGGCAGGAGATATTGCAGGGCAGAGAGCAGGGCTCCCAGTCGGAAGTCGCTTCTTCAGGTGATCGGCCAGCCCAGTCGGATCAGAAATTTGATAGTGAATCGGGTCGCTGTCCAATTTGCATTCACGGATTTGAAGCGGATTGCAGGAGAGGTAAGTAAATCAGGCCGGATGGAAATTTGATAGTAAAGGGGTCGCAAACTGATCGGTTTGCTTTGTGAATCTAGCCCACAGTTGGCTCAGGTGAAGTTGTCTTTGAGAAAGGTCCAAGGTCCACGCATAAAGGAGAAAATGGCCCCTGTTATCAATGCATTTTGTGGTATTAGGAAAGAATAAAGGCAGCTCCTCCAAGGATGCAGGTCATCTTGCTGAGGAATGCCGAGGGGGGGGGGGGTAACCTGTAAAGGTTAGGAAGAATTTGTGATATGACTGGCAAAGCACAGAGAGGCTGATGTAATAAGCTATTCTATTGTTTGTTGTAGCAATGCACTTCCAATTTTTACTGTTGATGTAATAAGTTTTACAGCAGAAAAATCTGCA
Source organism: Geotrypetes seraphini (assembly GCF_902459505.1). Lineage (NCBI taxonomy): Eukaryota > Metazoa > Chordata > Amphibia > Gymnophiona > Dermophiidae > Geotrypetes > Geotrypetes seraphini. Next base: position 375,899,902 of record NC_047085.1, read on the forward strand.
GTAAAGCCACCAAGCTAGAAAGTTAACACAGTAGGCATGCAAATATAAGAAAAGCTGCCGAATCCAACAATGTTACCAATGTAAAAGCTATGTTAAATTTTGATCCAGATATATATATTTTTTTTTACTTTCCTTGTGACACTTTTTTACTCCAGCTCAGGACGGGAGTGAAGATTCTAAAGCAGGAGCAAAGACTAATTACAGCAATCAACAGGTTGCAGAAGTGCTCAGCCACGCCTTACCTTTTAATTGTTTCCGAACAGGTTTGCTTATCTCAAGCCACCTCTGTGAAGCAAGAGAAATCAAGTATCAGATGGAATTCAGCATGTTTAACTGACATTAATTGTAGGTTTTAAGCCACCACACTTACAGGAGAATCTACGGAATCCTCTATGTGCTGTAAACCAAAATATTCTCTCTCAGTCACTCCCAAGAAGTTATAGACCATGTCCAACAACGTCTGACCAGTGTCCTGTTTCTGCAAATAGAAAGTCATTTTGGTAAGTTTTACTTGGATTTTTTTTTCAGCCAACTGTAAATGCAAGACCTGAAAACAATCTATGTGCTTGATGGACGAATCTCTTCAAAATTGGTTAATAAATCTTGATATATATTTGTGCACATGGCTACATATTAGTGGTTATCACCTCAGTCCTCAGGACACTCCAGTCAGTCAGAATTTCAGAATATCTACAATGAGATAGATTAACATGCACTGCTTCCAGTGTTTACAAATCTATCTCGTGGATATTCATTGTGAATGCCTTAAAGAAACAGACTGGCTGGCATGCCTTTAAGGACTGGGTTGAGAACTATTGCTATATAGACATACAGAGGGTAATTTAAAAAAAAAAAAAAACCCCCAACAATACACATCTATCTGGATAGAATAGGGTTACCATATTTGCTAACTCAAAAAAAAGAGGACGCTTGACCCCAACCTTGTCCATGCCCCATTCAGGGTGCCCTATCCCACTCAACTCCTGCCTCCTGCTAGTCTCCCCCTAACCCCCCTCGCCCAGCACAGTCCTCAAGAAAAAAAATCTGACTCTTTCAAAAGAGCCAATAGTATCTCTCTGCTCTTGATAGTGGGAGGAGTCCACACAATGTGCATGACAGCTTCACTGTGCATGACATCAGAGGCCTGACTGCTGAATCTCTACACTTAGATTCAGTGAACAGAGACAGATTAGAAAACACAGGAATCTCCCTCCCCTTTGAAAGATGCAATGAACATGAGAATCCCTCTCCTCATACTCGCTATAATGCAACTCCATGTGACCTAGTAATTACCAATTTGGAACTTTCGGCTAGATTCACAAAGCAAACCGATCATGTACCGATTGGTTTGCGACCCCTTAGCAACCCCGGCCTGATTCACTTACCTCCCTGCTGACCATCCTCCGATCCATGCATGCAAATGAGGGCAACGGCATGCAAAGTAGGCAGGGACCCGATTCACAAAGCAAAGCCCTACAACACCGCCTGGACTGGCCGATCACAAACAAGAGACTGCTGAGGACCAGTCGCTGAATCCCTTTCCGTCTGTCCTGCCAGCCCCGGTTCAGCACCATGACTCGATCAGTTAGTAGAGGGATGAAATGCTCTATTTTCAACAGCATTTGTGCAGCTTCTTTCTCCCTATTCGGCGGAACTGAAACCCATAGCTGTAAGCTGCCTGCCTGCTGTATAAGCCGCCTGCATGCCCCAATAGCCTGCCTGCCTGCATGCCCCGAATTCCTACCGGCCCCAACTCTCCCACCCTTCCCCTGGTCCAGCGTTCCCCTGGAACTCAGCCCAAGAACCTGCTCGCCCCCATCTTCCAGGCCTGCTTTCTGCCCCGAGCTCCTACTCTCTGTTGCCTTCCCTGCAGTGCGAGCCCGCAGGTTTAAAGCAGGGATGCACGCCGCAGTGCAGCCCCGCTTTAAACCCGTGGGCTCGCACTGCACGGAAGGTGGCAGAGAGCAGGAGATTCTGGGCAGCAAGATTGCCTGGAAGGGGAGAGCAGGAGAGCTAGCCCTTGCAAAGGAAAAAGTATTAAAAAAAATAAAAAAAAAGTTGCGGCTGGATGGTCTGCGCATGCATGGGGATCGTTTAACCGCGATCCGTACCTGCAGATGGGGGCATTCCTCCGATTGCCCTCATCTGCATATTTTGGCTTGAAGAATTCGTCGGACCTGCCCGATTGGGCAGGTTAGTGAATCCAGTCCTTTGTAAAATTAAAAATCACATTTTCTTTTAGTATTTTGCTTAGAAATATATTGATTTATGTTCATATGAACTGTGCTTTCATATTGTTTATTTGTTTTGTGAATCACTTCGGGTTGGGCTGTGCCTAAGGAAGGCAGTATACAGATATCATTTAGCATGTATATTCCTTTTTGAAAATGTGTTGCCATCATTTAGAACTCAAAATATTAAGGAGTAAATCAATTCTTCCAAATACCTGTATCCTGTTCTCAGCCAACTACAGTAGATAAATAAATAAATTTTAAAAAACTATGTTTGTGCATTCTTAATTATTGTGAAAGGTGCTCAGTGTCCATATTTCCTGCAGCTGAACCACTTAGAAATCTTATTCGGGACCATCATATCATCTCTTAGTCCCTTGATGTAATAATTTATCCAATCAAGCACCACAAATAAGTAAAAAAAATCAGCACTTATCCGATTATGAAGACAAGATGGGATGTATTCAACTTCACTGATAAGCGGCTCCGTAGGATAAATGTGTTTGAAAACTTAATCATCAAAATCAGTGCTTTTTTCCTTGTGCCATTAAGTGTTCCCCTGCTCAAGCCTGAGTTTCACCATTTAAGGCTTCCCCAGGAGGAGTATCAGTGTATCAATGTTTTCGTCCAGAGCAGCATTTTACTGCGACTTAGCTGGCGCCGCCCACTAGAACAACTTCAACCAATGGTTCAAAAACCGGAAACAAAGCACTTCCTGCACGAGCCGGCAGAGGGAAGGCTCCAACGCCAGCCAGAGCAGCATGTCATTAAGGCTGCTGCTGTCAGCATTGGAAATTAAAGGCAACTTTCCAAGGACGGGGAAAAGTGACAGAGAGAAGGACACTGACAGAAGCAGTGGGGAGAGGCAGCGAGACAATCGATCAACCCAGTGGAGAGAGAGAAACTGCAAGCAGGGATCAGGACCTAGGCATCAGTTCAGAATTTTAGGCACCATGGAGATGAGTTGCCAAACAAAGGAGTTCTCTTTCTGTTTCCTTCACATACCTTGTAATAGGCATCTAGCCTCCAAAATGGCACACTGATGCTCACCCTTGCAACCTATGGGGTTCATAGACAACATCGCGCGAGACGACGGCGCGCCAAAGAAAAGCACTATTTTAAAGGGTTCCGACGGGGGGTGTTGGTGGGGAGCCTCCCCTATTTTACTTAACAGACATCGCGCTGGCATTGTGGGGAGTTTGGGGGGTTGTAACCCCCCTCATTATACTTGAAACCGAACTTTTTGCCTGTTTTTTAGGGAAAAAGTTCAGTTTTAAGTATAATGTGGGGGGTTCCCCAAACCCCCCCAACGCCAGCGCAATGTCTGTTAAGTAAAGTGGGGGGGGGTTTCCCCCCCACACCCCTCGTCAGAGCCCTTTAAAATAATGCTTTTTTTCGGTGCGCCATCAACCTTGCGCTCAGTTGTCGGCGCTCAGTTGTCGGCGCACCGTTGTCTCGCGCAATTTAGTCCCGTCACCAACCTGTGGCACTGTCATATGTAACAGAAAATGTTAATTACGTTTCTTAGCCCCCATTGCCCCATCTCAGAATAAGAATATCAAGCACAGCCAAGCCAATATTTCATGTTCTTTTTAATCCACGATATCAAGTGATTCTTAAGCAGTATTCGTTTATTACCAAAATTTTACGTATGGAACAGTTGACAGTATAAAGTGATGTGATAAGAGGCCAGAACAGTAAAAGAATCCTTAAAAGCAATGAGGACCCTTAGCTATGAAGAGATGAAAAATTCAGAAATCAACTATGTTGTGTTGGATTTAAATAAGAAATAAATTGGAACAGACTAGATAGGACTTAAACTCTGCCATACTATCCTAATCTGTATTTCTGTGTCTGCAGAGAACAAGGGATGGATGCTCTGCCATATTTCATAATCATGAACAAACAGGTTTTGGTTATTCCTTTGTTGGATGTCATAATTTCCGGTTGTTATCTTCCTGTTAATAAACAGAGCCAGGCTAGGTTTGCTAAGCAGTATTATTGATTGCTTCTTTATTTAGAATATCTGTTTTTAGTTTTTGATTGCAATATTCTGTATTTTTCTGTTTTTCAAGTTTCTGAGGTAGAGTACATCTTTTTAAATGCAATTTTTAAAAAAATGGTTATGTCTTGAGGTCAGTTCCAATAAGCTAACTCAACCTCTTCAGTACATATGTTGTGCCTAATGCACCTGTATTTTAACAAGTTGTACTCTCCTATGACATCAAAAACAAAAACTGTGGATATAGATGTTCTGGAGATAATTTATTAAACACTGACATATAAAACCATGAAAATTCAATTAAAAAAATACAATGCTAAAAAATATGGTGATAAAAATCCACCCGGACCCTACATGGTCCGTGTTTTGGCGAACACGCCTTCCTCCTAAAAGGACCCCTGAGGAAGGCGTGTTCGCCGAAATACGGACCATGTAGGGTCCGGGTGGATTTTTATCACCATATTTTTTAGCATTGTATTTTTTAATTGAATTTTCATGGTTTTATATGTCAGTGTTTAATAAATTATCTCCAGAACATCTGTATCCACAGTTTTTGTTTTCATCGGTGGATTGTTTTCACTGTGGATCATCGGATCTCCCCATTTTTCTTTATTGTGCTGCTCTCCTGTGACATGACAGACTGCTGTTATGATTTTTTTTCTCACAGCCTCATTGCAGAACTCAACTGGTTAAAAAGCTTTGCATTCCTTTCACCTGCTGCAGTACTTCAGCATTCTAAAACGGGGGAAGGGAGGTTTGAGGAGAGGTGAGGTTTCAGCCCACTGAAATGAAAAAAGATCAATGTGTCAAAACCCACGCACCCAATCAGAATGCAGAGCTGAACAGGAACAGAAAGGGGGGAAAAGACAGAAAATTACAGCAGATTGTAAAACAATGCAGCAAGATTAAAGGCATCTAAGGCAGTGCTAATTAATAATGCTGGCAACCTACCATTATCAAAAATGCTGTTCAGGAAGGACCAATTACCACCTCCGCCTCCCTGGTTTCAAAATGAAATACTGTCAAAGTGGTTAAAACAGCTGTTACTCACTAAATCCTAAAGCTAAAAAAAGGGACAAAATGTAATGGGGGGGGGGAATCCTTTCATCATAGTAGAAGGAAATGTACTGCACACAGAGCTTTGTCGTCCTCCCCTAGTCACCTCACAGACACGCGTGAAGGAAGAAGCACTCACTGACTCTTAAAAGGCAGTAATACAAGCAACTAAATTCGTTTAGATAATTTAGCTGCTAGTTCTAATAAGCACAGCAATATAAGGTGCCCCCTTTTGGTTCAGATTTTTCCTTCATTTGTTAGGTAATGTTTCAAGTTTCCACATGTGCCCTCTACCTAGTTTGTTGGTTTGTTTATTAAGATTTATTTACCAGCTTTTGGAAGAAATATTGCCCGACTAAGTACCTGTACATGCAACCCTAGCACTTAGAGTACCAAGCGGACGTCGTGCTGACACGTAGATATGAGGCAGGAACAACTGAAGTGGACCGAGAACCAAGTTTCATTAACCAAAGTTATACAACATAATTATCCCCCTCTTTTACTAAGGCGCGCTAGCTGATTTAGCGCGTGCTAAATGTTAACGCGTCCATTATATTCTAGGAATGCGTTAGCATTCAGCCCACACTAAATCGGCTAGCATGCCTTAGTAAAAGGACCCCTATGCATTTTTATTTTAAAAAAGGGGATATAATTCAAGGTGTTGACCAAATGAAGATGGAAGATATCATGAGGTAAACCTGGGTGAATCTCTTCATAAAGGCTAATAAATCCCAATAAATAAATAAACTGCAGCACAGTGCTGCTCAAACTTTTTCTAGCTGTGAACCCATGATTATAGCTGTAGCGATGCTATGATCTTGCATAGGCACTTCACGATCACACAACAATGTAGTTTCTACCAGGTCACAATCATTAATTCATAGTTTTTTGCTCTGGCACAAAAGCGAATCATTTCACAAAGCAGCAGCAGAATAAACTGGAGCACAGAGCATCTGGATGAGCTTTATCTGCGTATACTCGCCTTCTTTTGGGGACAAACAAGAAGAGGTATATTTGCAGTTCCTTTTCCAAATCACCACGCTTAAATCAGGGCCACAAGAGGGAGAAAAGGCCTTTCTTGCAATAATTTTCATTATCTAGTGAGACCAATTTTTCCACATGGAACAGAAAGCACAGGACAGGACTGGAAACATCCGGCAAACTTGTTCATCTGGGCACCTACACTTTAGCACCTAGGAGTTACTTTGTCACGCAAATCCTCTAAATAAGAACATAAGAATAGCCTTACTGGGTCAGACCAATGGTCCATCAAGCTCAGTAGCCCGTTCTCATGATGGCCAATCCAGGTATCTAGTACCTGGCCAAAATCCAAGGAGTAGCAATATTCCAAGCTACCAATCCAGGGCAAGTTTACAGAAAAGTTCTAGATGGTACTAGCTTGAGGCAGAAAAAATGTGTACTGCAACAATATATATATGTATGTAACACTAATATCAGTAATAATAATAAATTTTGGTAGTGAGAAGATCTAAGTGTGGATTGGTCAGTCAAATGAACGGAAACCGTTCAATCCTTCAACCCGTGCGCAGGTGATAATCCAGCACATCACACCATCATAGAATCTTACTCGTATGTAGTGAATCAAAATAACAATGCACAACACTCATGATAAATCATACAAAATTATATAAAGTTGCAGTAACACATTAACTGACGACAAGGTAGAATAACTGCAAAGTCTATCCAAAAAAGCAGTAAAAAGACTTAACTTTTCAAAACCCGGCACTTTCTGTCACCATGTCGCATCTGCGCATGTGTAAATGCACTCCAGACTCGGCCCGAACAGACAAGGTTTGCTTGGGGCTGAGGTTGGGGGGGGGGGGGCAGAATGGGGTGGGGCCACACATCCTCTTTTTCCGGATGCAAAATCTGGTAACCCTTGCTATGAGTACAGCAGTTGTGCATCACACTGGAGCAGGAAAGAACCTCTTAAAAGTTGATTTGAGCAAGTAAACTGTTGCCAGTTGATAAACTTCTTGGAATTGTCGGTTTACTCATGAATGGATAATGAATAACTCTTGATGGGCCATACAGATATTTATCTGCTATGCTACAAACAGCATAAAAGTATACATCATGACATGATGGAATGCAATTTGCTAGTAGACATGCACAGGGGTAGAGTTTGGGTGAAGCATGGGTCGATTTTACAAGCACACGTGCATTAGAACAAACTGGCATGGTATAAAACCTGTGCTTCCTGTTTAACTCAGATAGGGGCAGCTGTCTCTGAACGTTAATGTGCAGATCAGTACCCAGTGCTAGCTGGCATGACTGCTGATAGTGGTATTATGCACAGCCACAATATCAGCACAATACCAGACTGCTGATACCGTGGCTGCTGTCTCAAGTACCAAAACAGTGCAGCCCCCATTTCTCACTTTTCTAACCACCCCGTCCTATCCCTCTTCCTTTAGAAACCTGATGGGAGATGAAGGCCAAATGGCCCATCCAGTCTGCCCATCCGCAGTATCCACTGTCTCCTTCTCTCCCTAAGAGATCCCACGTGCCTTTGTCTTTTTCTCCACCACTTTTACCAGGAGGCTATTCCAAGCATCTACCACTCTTTTTGTAAAATTTCCTTAGATTACTCCTGAGCCTATCACCTCTTACCTTCATCCTTTGCCCTATCATTCTGGAGATTCTTTTCAATTGAATGAGACTAGCCCCATGCTTATTTATTCCATAAAGGTAAATGTCTCGATCATATCTCTATCATTTAAATGTCTCTATCATATCTCCCCTCGCCCACCTTTCCTCTAAAGTATACATATTGAGATCTCTAAGTCTGTCTCCATACGCCTGATAACAAAGAACACGCACCATTTTAGTAGCCTTCCTCTGGACCGACTCCATCCTTTTTATATCGTTTCGAAGGTGCGGTCTTCAGAATTGTACACAATATTCTAAATGAGGTCTCACCAGAGTTTTCCTACTGACCATATCTCTCCCTATGCACCACAGCATCCTTCTAGCTTTCGCAATCACCTTTTCAACCTGTTTGGCCACCTTAAGATCATCGCATACTATGAAACCAAACTCCCACTCCTCTATCGAGCACAAAAGAATGTTAAATTAGGAAACCCTACCCCGGAGAACAAAGCTCACCCTCTTCCTGAACCCTCCCCCCTGAACGAGAATGCCCCCTCCTCCCTGCCTCAGATTCAAAATGACACCAAGGGCATTAAGTAGTAGTCTTATGAGAATCTTCTCTTTATTTGATAGGATACCCCCTCCCCCCTTCACAGAAATGTGTAACCACTAGGGATCAACAGTACCATTTTGATCCAGTATAGTCTTGGGTCAGGAGCAGAAGGGAACTGCTCCTATCCTGAGCCACCAGATCACCAGGTAAGGTCCTGGGAGTGGTCAAAAGGGTAGGGGAAGGTCAGACTGGGGTGGGGGGGGTTGAATGTTTTGAATTTAGTGGGTAGAGGGATCAAAACAGGGAAAGTGGCATCTCCACAGCAGAACTTTATCTGTATATCTGCTCTTTTTTTTAATTTGGAACAGTAGCACATTACATGCAGTGCCAGATAAGTGCAGTAAGTGTCTTCCCAGTGTGGTAAATAGAAGACAGGTTTTGCACTTAGTGCACGCTAGATTTTGCACCTAACGTGGTAAATGCAAAAATATAATCACACTTTACTAAAAGGATCCCTAAGAGTCCACACCTGCAATGCAGGCGCTATTTCTGCCTCTTACCTATTTTATAAAAATGCATAGGCACCTATGTGTTTTTATAGAATAGCAACCAAGTAGATGCATATCTGCCTCTTAAACCACGTAAATTACACTTTTCCTTCCTAAGTCTTAGGGAAAACCCAAAAATAAACTATAAACTAAAAGAGCAATTGATTGCTTTGAAAAACCACATGGACAAACTTCCTTATTTCCTGCTTAATACTATTATCATCATCACAATGAGAAAAGGAAAACAAAATAAGCAAAACAGCAAAAGAAAAAATGAAGAGCGTATGGTATTTGCATGGTACAAAGGCACAGCTTTCTTTCTCAAAGCTGGCATAGGCGATCAACAGTAAAGGTTGTCGGGCAATTGTAATTTTGGAAAGATTCATATTTGAAAACATTAATGCTCTATCAGGGGTAGGCAATTCCAGTCCTCGAGAGCCGGAGCCAGATAGCACAGTTACTTACCGTAACAGGTGTTATCCAGGGACAGCAGGCATATATTCTCACATGTGGGTGACGTCATCTACGGAGCCCCGGCGCGGACAGCTTTTCAAGCAAACTTGCTAGAAGTTTCAAGTTTGCACACTGCACCACGCATGTGCGTGCCTTCTGCCCACTAGAGGGCGCATCCCACCTCGTGGTCCTCAGTTCCATAACTAGCTTAGAAGCCATCCCCGGGGAGGTGGGCGGGTTGTGAGAATATATGCCTGCTGTCCCTGGATAACACCTGTTACGGTAAGTAACTGTGCTTTATCCCAGGACAAGCAGGCATGATATTCTCACATGTGGGTGACCTCCAAGCCAACCCAAAAAGGGCAGGTGGGAGGATGGCAAATTTAAGAAAACAGATTTTGTAAAACTGACTGGCCAAACCGGCCGTCATTCCTGGACAGAGTGTCCAGACAGTAGTGAGAGGTGAATGTATGAACCGAAGACCAAGTGGCAGCCTTACATATGTCTTCCATCGGGGTGGAACGGAGGAAGGCTATCGAAGCTGCCATTGCTCGGACCTTGTGCCCCGTGACTCGACCCGGGGGAGGAAGGCCAGCCTGAGTATAGCAAAGGGAAATGCACGCCGCCAACCAGTTAGACAGAGTGCGCTTGGAAACTGGGTGCCCTAATCGATTGGGATCGAAGGACAAGAATAATTGCGGGACCTTCCGATGGGACTTGGTGCGTTGAAGGTAAAATGCCAACGCCCTCTTACAGTCAAGCGTGTGAAGCGCCGTCTCGCCAGGATGGGAGTGGGGCTTAGGGAAGAACACAGGAAGGACAATGGACTGATTGAGGTGGAAATCAGAAACAACCTTCGGGACGAACTTAGGATGGGTGCGGAGGACCACCTTGTCATGATGGAATACGGTGAAGGGTGGGTCCGCAACCAAGGCTTGTAGTTCCCCAATCCGCCTAGCGGAGGTGAGGGCAATCAGAAACACCACCTTCCAAGTCAGAAATTTCAAGAGGGACTTGTTGAGTGGCTCAAAGGGTGGTTTCATCAGTTGAGCTAAAACCACATTCAAATTCCATACGACTGGGGGAGGTTTGAGCGGGGGACAAACCCTGAGTAATCCTTTCATGAAGCGTGTCACCAAGGGATGGAGAGACAGAGGGCGTCCATCCAGGTGTTGGTGGAAGGCGGAAATCGCACTAAGATGGACACGCACCGAAGTGGTTTTCAGGCCAGAGCGCGACAAATGGAATAAGTAGTCCAGAACCGAGGGTACCGGGGCCGATACCGGGTCCAGGAGGAAAGATGAGCACCAGGTGGAAAACCTGGTCCATTTCTGCGAATAGCAAAGCCTCGTCGAGATCTTGCGGGAGGCTTCCAGCACTTCCCTCACTGATTGAGACAGGTCCGGAGGGGTCAGGGAACAAGAAACCAAGCTGTCAGGTGCAATGACTGCAGATTGGGATGTAACATGGATCCTTGATTCTGAGATAGCAGAGAAGGACAGACAGGCAGAAGAAGGGGTTCCCTGGCGCTGAGTTGGAGCAGTAGGGAGAACCAGTTCTGACGCGGCCACCGAGGAGCTATGAGAATCATCGTGGCCGTGGACGATCTGAGATGTACCAACGTTCGCATGATCAGAGGGAAAGGAGGGAATGCATAGAGGAACTTCCCGTCCCAATCGAGAAGGAAGGCATCCGCCTCCAGACGATCCCGCGAGTACATCCGAGAGCAATACAGTGGTAGTTTGTGTGTCTCCGGAGAGGCGAACAGATCTACCTGTGGCGTTCCCCAGCGAGCGAAGACCTCGTGCAGAACTGCTGAGTGTAGAGTCCACTCGTGGGGTTGCAGGAGTCGACTGAGTTTGTCCGCCAGACAATTCAGTTCCCCCTGGATGTAGACCGCCCGGAGGAAGATGTTCCGGGAGGCCGCCCACTCCCAGAGGCGAAGGGCCTCGGAGCAGAGGGGCCACGACCCCGTTCCCCCCTGTTTGTTCACATAGTACATTGCTACTTGGTTGTCCGTGCGGACGAGGACCACCTGGTCCTGTACTACGTGAACGAAGGCTCGAAGTGCTAGGAAGATGGCCCGAAGCTCTAGCACGTTGATGTGACAGCGACGGTCCTCTGCCGACCACAGGCCCTGTGTGCGAAGACCGTCGAGGTGGGCTCCCCACGCGTAGTCCGAGGAGTCCGTGGTCAGAACCTTGCGAAATGGGGGAGTGCGAAACATTAGTCCCGTGGACAGATTTGAAGAGTCTGTCCACCAACTTAGCGATTTCCGCAAAAGCGGAGTCACCGAAATGAGGCGCGACTCCGGATCGCACTCCTGGCGCCATTGTGATGCGAGTGTATACTGAGGGATCCTCAGATGCAGCCTCGCAAATGGCGTGACGTGTACCGTCGAGGCCATATGGCCGAGCAGCATCATCATGCGCTTGGCCGACACCCTTGGTAGTTGAGAGACCTGGCGGCTCATCCGTACCAAGACTTCCAACCGTTGGGTCGGAAGGTAGGAGCGCAGGCGCACCGTGTCCAGCACCGCACCTATGAATTGAAGAGACTGAGCCGGCCTCAACTGAGACTTTGGAAAGTTTATCTCGAATCCGAGGGTTTGCAGGAAGGCAATAGACTGTCGGGTCGCTGAGATAACCTCCTCCCTGGTCGGGGCTTTGATGAGCCAGTCGTCCAGGTAAGGGAACACATGGAGCCCGCGAGACCTCAGGGCTGCCGCCACTACTACCATGCACTTCGTGAATACTCGTGGGGACGCGGCCAGGCCGAAGGGCAGGACTCTGTACTGGAGGTGTAGGTCTCCCACCTGGAATCGTAAGAATTTTCGGCAGGTGGGGTGCACCGGGACATGGGTATATGCTTCCTTCAAGTCGAGGGAGCACATCCAGTCCCCTTCCTCCAAAAGAGGATACAAGACCGGGAGAGATAGCATTCGAAATTTCTCCCTGGCCAGGCATTTGTTGAGCTTCCTGAGGTCGAGTATGGGGCGCATGTCCCCGGTCTTTTTTGGGACCAAAAAGTAACGGGAGTAAAATCCCGTCCCCCACTGGTCCTTGGGGACCGGCTCGACCGCCCGAAGCTTCAGGAGAGCCTTGGCTTCGGTCAGAAGGGTCGGTAGTTGCGACCGGTTGCACAAGGCTAAATTTGGGGGACTGTCCGGTGGCGAGGACACAAAATTGAGCGAGTAGCCTTCGGAGACGATCCGGAGCACCCAAGCGTCTGAGGTAATCGCGGTCCATGCCTTCCGGAAGGACCGAAGACGCCCCCCGATGGGAAGGGGTTCTGGTGAAGGTGCGGAGGGGAACCCGCCCCGTCCGCTCAGCCCGTCAAAAGGAAGGCGCGGGCTTAGAAGGGCCCTGCGCCGGGGCTTGGGTTTGTCCCCCTCTGCCTCGTTGAGACGGACGTCTCGGAGGCGGTCTTGAGAAAGACGGGGTCGACTTCTGGGGGTACCGGCGCGGCGGAGGCCGGAAAGGTTTCTGCGGCGGGGGCCTAGGTTTGGGGCGGACCAGGGATGCTAAAGAGCGTTCCTGTTCCGACAACCTCTTGGTCGCCGCCTCCAAAGACTCGTCAAATAACTCGGACCCCACACAGGGCAGGTCTGCAAGACGTTCCTGCAGGTTTGGGTCCATGTCGAGGGTGCGAAGCCAGGCCAAGCGGCGCATGGCCACTGCGAGGGCCGACACCCTCGAAACCAGCTCAAAGGTGTCGTACACTGAATGGAATAGGTACAACCGCAATTGAGACAGGTTGGACATAAACTTATCGAATCCTGCTCTTTGGGAGTCCGGTAACGAGTTCCGATATTGAGGAAGGTCCTTCACCATCCCACGCAAGTAGGAGGAAAAGGTGAAGGAGTAATTTAGAACTCTGGTGGCCATCAGAGTGTTTGAATAGAGGCGACGGCCAAACTTGTCCAGGGTCCGCCCCTCCCTGCCGGGTGGAACCGCCGCAGAAACCCGTGAGGGCTGTGATTTTTTAAGGGCAGATTCCACCAGGAGGGACTGGTGGGAGAGCTGCGCCTTATCAAACCCTTTCGGGGGAATCGTCCTATACTTTGATTCCATTTTTGACGGGACAGACGTGCCTGTAAGAGGGCTCGACAAGTTCTTCAGCCAGGTCTGCAGGAGGACACTGTTGAGAGGGAGTCTAGGTACCTCTCTAGGGGGAGTGGGAAGGTCCTGTTCCTCTAGAAATTCCTTGGAATATTTGGAACCTACCATCAGGTCAATCCCCAGGGCTTGGGCCATGTCCTGGACAAAAGATGAGAAGGAGGACGGCCTAGCCTGGGGGGACGGGGTTCTCGACCGTCCCGCCGAGGAGCGGGGGGAGGCCTCATGGGAATACTGAGGATTCCTAACCGATCCTGAATCCCAGGATCCTCTCTCCACGGCCCTCGAGGGGGAGGGTGAAATCATCCTCCTAGGGGAGTCCCTGGGGGAGGATCCCGGGGTCCGTGGGGTCCTCTCCCGTTTCCTCGGCGAGGCGGCACGGGAAGACTTTCCCCGGGGTGAGCGGAGGAGCCTCGGATTATCGAGGCGCAACTCCGACGCCTGCAGCGCCTCGCCCCCGAACGACGAGGAACGATCGCGCCGAGGCGAGCCTCGGGGTCGCTTAGGCTTCCTCGATCGGCGCCTCGTCCGAGGTCGCCTCGAGGGCGAGGCGTCCGGGGAAGATCCCGAAGCCGAGGAGGAAAGTCGGCGCACTCTGCGGAACTTTTCTTTTGGGCGGACACTGCGCTCAGGAGGCTCCCCCGAGGTCGAGGTCCGGGGCGGGGCCGAGGCCGAGGTGGACGGGGCCGCAATACCCGAGACCGAGGTCGCCGAGGCCGGGGCTCCCGAGGTCGAGGGAGCTGAGACCGGGGCCTCCGAGGCCGGGGGCGCCCCGGCCGAGGTCGACGCCGCCGGGCCCGCAGCACGCTGCAGCACTTCCAGGGCTCCCGACAGCTCCGATGAGATCAAGGCTCGAAGGAGATCCTGGAAGGCCGGAATCCCCACGAAGGTGGGGAGTTCCGAGTCCGGGGCACACTCCCTGGAGGGCGACCTCGGTCTCGAGTATTCCCTCGGGGTGTGCGGAGTCGAGGTCCGATGCGGGGTCGGGGTCGACCCACCCGCTTTGGCCTGACTCGAGGATGGCTTCTTTGCTGAAGGGGATGGAACAGAGGACTTACCCGAAGTTGGCTTCGATGACGACGGCTTCGAAGATGAGGGCCGAGGCGACGCCGAGGCCCCCGAGGACGCCGAGGCCGAGGTCAAGGCCGGGGCCGAAGCCGAGGCCGACGTCGAGGCCTTGGGCGGCGCGTCGACGGCGAACAATTCCGCCATTCTGGCCTTACGGCGACGGAGGGCCCTGTTCTGGAAGGTAGCACAGCGATCACACGAGGCTGTTGGATGTTCGGGCCCAAGGCAGACAATGCACCACCGGTGAGGGTCGGTGATGGAGAGTAGTCTCTCACACCGGCTGCATTTCTTGAATCCCGTAACAGGACGGGACATCGACGAGAAAAAGAAGAAGGCCGGGAACGACCGACGTTCCCCGGCTCAGGCTTCCGGGAGCCCCCGGAGCCCAACGAAAAACAATTATTATTATTTTTTTTTTTTTTTTTTTTTTGTAAAACGGACGAAAAATAAAGCAGCACCGCGATTAATCCGATCAATAAACAAACTAAACGCGGCAGCTAGAAGGCAAAAACACTGGAGCTCAGATCCACAGGGCTTTCTTGCTCCGCGGAAAAATTTGAACTGAGGACCACGAGGTGGGATGCGCCCTCTAGTGGGCAGAAGGCACGCACATGCGTGGTGCAGTGTGCAAACTTGAAACTTCTAGCAAGTTTGCTTGAAAAGCTGTCCGCGCCGGGGCTCCGTAGATGACGTCACCCACATGTGAGAATATCATGCCTGCTTGTCCTGGGATAACAGGTTTTCAGGATATCCACAATGAATATGTATGAGATGGATTTGCATGCACTGCCTCCTTGAGATGCAAATCTATCTCATGCATATTTCTTGTGGACATCCTGAAAACCTGACCTGGCTCCGGCTCTCGAGGACTGGAATTGCTTACCCCTGCATGCCAACATTGGGCAGATTCATGTAATAGTTGCCAAAGTACAACATACACAGCCCAGTTCCTACTTCCAGCACAAAGCCTCAAGCCCAAACCCAGGAAGGACCAGTACTAGGAAGATCTCTGACTACAGAATCCTGCAACCAGAGGGAATGAGGGACCAAGAACAGGAGCAAGGGATAGGGGCTGGACTCACAAACTGTCAAGTCCAGACCCAGGAAGGACCAGTACTAGGAAGATCTCCGACTGCAGAGCCTAGCAACCAGAGGGAATGAGGGACCAAGAACAGAAGGAAAGGGGAGGGGGGGGGGGGCTGGAATCACAAACCTGCTCAGAGCAGGAGCAGAAAACACACAGAGAGAAGAACATGCATGTATAGATAAATGCATGCAGCCTTCATAACAGGCACATTCAAACTATTAAATTACAAAGCAAACAAAGATAAGGAAAATGTTTCCCTTGCTTCTATATTTCTTTTTAATGTCAATTCAGATAAGATAGTACAAGAAAATGCAAATTTAGCATACACAAGGAATAAATCAGTCATACAATAAGGACATTTTACTGCTTACATGAACCACATTACGGGAAACTAAGAGCTCCGTTTACTAAGCTGCGTTAGGGCTTTAATGCGCAGAATTTACGCGCGCGACAATGTCGCACGCGCTAGACCTTAACGCCAGCATTGAGCTGGTGTTAGTTCTAGAAGTATAGCGTGCAGTAATTTCCTGCGTGCGCTAAAAACGCTAGCGCACCTTAGTAAAAAGAGCCCTAACCTATACTACACGGAGTGAAACCTATTATCAATTATTCAATAAGGAGTTACAGATTATTATAATCTTTCCCCAATTACCTATTTACCATTTATAAAATTCAAAAGCAAAAATAATTGTAAGGATAAACTATTTATTCATTAGAAAGGCTTCTAGCTGAGATGGATCATTATAAATATACGCTGGATTTTAGTAAACCATGGAAGAGATTCTTACCGTGGGCCAGTGAGGTAAATGCTCTGATGTTGTTAGGAACTGAATGACTTTGGAAAGGGCTGGAACGGGGCAGAAAGGCCACCAGAGTTTATCCAACCACTCCCCAAGTCCCGAGGCATATTCATTGGGGAAATCCTGAAAACCCGACTTTATTGCGGCCCTCAAGGAGGGACTTTGAGATCCCTGCTTTAACTGGTAGGTTCATTTTCTTAAAAGCCTAGACCAGGGCTGCCCAAGTCCGGTCCTCGAGATCTACTGGCAGGCCAGGTTTTCAGGATATCCACAATGAATTTGCATGAGAGAGATTTGCCTGCACTGCCTTCTTAACATAACATAACTTTATTTTTCTATACCGCCTTAATCGAAAGAATTCTAGGCGGTTTCCACAAAAGAGGAGGCTGTTTCTGAAGTCGGACAAGGCCCTTCACGCTGTGAGCAGACAGAACCAGCAGTTTTATATTTGAGGAATATTAAATAAATTGAACTTGAACTTGCTCAACTGCCAGATCATGTTGTTCACGCCCCCCCCCCCCCTGCTGGCTGGTATGCTCAGCCACAACAAACACATATGAACTTGCCTTAGGACTCAGGGAATCCAGCTCCTGCATCGTCTTGGATCTCTGGGGGTGTTTAAACAGTGAAATTCCTCAATCACGAGTATTGGATTTCCCTGCTTTGGGCTACTTTTCCCCTTCCCCCACAAGCTGCAGTAGAAGCTATTTTCTTAATAGGGAATGAGGCTGACCGAGACAATTTAGAAAACTTTTGAGCACATGAGAGATGCAGAGGGAGCCCATAGGGACACACCCAAACAAGGTGAACAGGAAAGAGGGGTGGGAGATAGGGACCCACACCCCTTAAACTAGATCCCATGGGGCCAACCCAGAGAATCACCCAGTGGCACCAAGAGATGTGACTGGGGGGCTGCAGAGCCAAGCTCCGTGCTTATCCAGAACAGTCAGTGACCATGAACCTAGGTGCAGCCGTCAGGCTCAAACACAGCCAGCAGGAGGGGATGCTAGACCCGCAACAGAAGCAGGAAAAGCAGACCTACCACCTGCTGGAAGGTAGGGAAACATACCAGAACTTTCCAGGGAGGTCACAGGTAAAACTGTTTTCTCTACTCCCTTTCATTCAGAACAGTGGAGTGGATCTTAAGAAAAACACGTTGCCTTCATGTAATTGCTTAATGAAAAAACAAACGTGCACAGACTGCTGCAACAATAAATAAATAGCAGTATTAGCCTCCAAAAGATAGCACACCAGAAGACTTAGAGCACAGGTGTCAAAGTCTCTCCTCGAGGGCCGCAATCCAGTCAGGTTTTCAGGATTTCCCCAATGAATATGCATGAGATCTGTTTGCATGTACTGCTTTCATTGTATGCTAATAGATCTCATGCATATTCATTGGGGAAATCCTAAAAAACAGACTGGATTGCAGCCCTCGAGGAGGGACTTTGACACCCCTGACTTAGAGGATGGTCTAGGCCAGGGCTGCGCAAGTTCAGTCCTCGAGATCTACTGGCAGGCCAGGTTTTCAGGATATCCACAATGAATATGCATGAGAGAAAGATTTGCATACCAGTTAAATTAATCTTATCCTATTAATTTTAAATTTTTAATGTCTTTTTAATACAACAGGTTGTATTCATTTTTTTCCAATTTTGTATTTCACTGATTGTCCAGTTTTCCTCTTTTGTGGAAACCGCCTAGAATTCTTTCGATTAAGACGGTATAGAAAAATAAAGTTATGTTATGTTATGTTAAGAAGGCAGTGCAGGCAAATCTCTCTCATGCATATTCATTGTGGATATCCTGAAAACCTGGCCTGCCAGTAGATCTCGAGGACCGGACTTGGGCAGCCCTGGTCTAGGCTTTTAAGAAAATGAACCTACCAGTTAAAGTATAGGAGAGTGTGGTGTAGTGGTTAGAGCTACAGCCGCAGCACCCTGAGGTTGTGGGTTCAAACCCCACACTGCTCCTTGTGACCCTGGGCAAGTCACTTAATCCTCCACTGCCCCAGGTACATTAGATAGATTGTGAGCCCACCGGGACAGATAGGGAAAATGCTTGAAGTACCTGAATGTAAACCATTTTGAGTGTGGTTGTAAAAACTGCATAAAAGGTGGTATACAAGTCCCAATTCCCTTAAAGTTGGAACTAGCACTGTGCATTATACTGCTCTTGTCTGTTAGACTATAAAAAAACAGGACTCCAAAACAAATTTTATGTTATTAAGTTACTATACAATGCTATCAACAAGACAAACTCATAGTCGTTTGAATGTTTCAAGGCCTTTTTAACAAGTTTATCTATTTATGGTCTTTATTCTGCAGAAAGGTAATGATAAATTTTAAGTGTAGAATTATGCTTTTTAGGGACTGTGACCAACAGATGTGGAGGGGCATTTTTGATAGGACATCTACGTTCGACTTTGGACGTTTTGAGAAAAACATCCAAAAACTGGATGGAGAAAATGTCCATTTCTGAACCCGCAAGACGTCTATCTTTTTTAATGGCCCAGACAGACATTTTGTCCAGCTAGACTTCTAATTTGCTTCTCCTGTCACTACTGTCAGGGTGTGCGCATGAGCGGGGCGCTCTGGCCTTGGGTAGGGGGGCGTGTTAACGATCGTCCCCATTTGCATGCAGGCCTTTACTGAATTGGTCGGCCGGCATGCAAACGGAAACGGATCGCACACGGTTTGGAAGTTTAGTGAATCCTGCCCATAATTTCCTAACCTCTAACCCAACATTCCTTGGCACAATAAGTTCCTTGGCACAATACCTTACTCATCTTTTATTGGAGATAATATAATCTCTATATTATACTGTATTTCAAAATGTTGAGATGCTGCAATGCTGTTCCCATGTTTGCACTCAAAAGAGTTTCAAAAATCAAGACTAAGAAGTTAAAAGAAACATAAATATACAGCAAAATCTTTAGTTAATTTGATTGACCATCTCTTAAAGTTAATATCAAGGCAATCAGTGTACATTCCTAAGTAAACAAGCTAATTACAGCAGTACAACAGACCCACAAACTACACCTGAGAAACAAACCTGGAGGGCCAGGAAAAATATATAGAATAGGGGTAGGGGAGCTCCGGTCCTCGAGAGCTGTATTCCAGTCGAGTTTTCAGGATTTCCCCAATGAATATGCATGAGATCTATTTGCATGCACTGCTTTCAATGCATATTCATTGGAGAAATCCTGAAAACCCGACTGGAATACGGCTCTCGAGGACCGGAGTTCCCTACCCCTGATATAGAATGTTTCACAAGGTACTAACACAAAACAAGGTTTACATAGGCAAAACATTGTTACATAACCACATAGTAAACTAGAAGGCGCTGGAGAACAGACACCAACACAGAGGTGAATGGGTAGTAACTGCAGCCAGACAAATAGTCTAGTGGAAGACAATATAAAAAACAAAACATTGAGAAATACTTTGCACCCAGAAACAGAAAGCCTCGCCCTTTTTTCTAAATAAAGGGTAATCATAAGTCTCTCAAAGGCTACTGGAAGGCATTCCATATCAGCATATTAGCTACAGAAAACCACATTTTATATATTCAGATGTGCCCAGGTATACATATGCATAAAAGTATAAATTTGGAAAAATCATAATGCCTATTTTATGCAATAGGGGCTAGATTCTGTAAAGGACATCTAACTTTAGGTGTCCAAAATTTGGACGTCCATCGACTTAGGCGTCCAAATAAAGTGGATAAGTCCAATTAATGACTTTAACAAGCATTAATTGGAACTTAGACGTCTAAACATTGGACGAGATTCTACAGATGGTCATCCACAATTTCGTGAATGCCTATCAGAAAAAGTTGCACCTAAAAAATAGGCATGGGCGTGGTGTGGGAGTGGCTTTGATTTTGACATCCATTTACAGAATCGCATGCCGCTCTGCACCTGAATGCATCTACCTAACACCTAAAATGTAGGCTTTGCAAAAACAGGTCTATTTTTTAGCATGAGCTCAGCGCTAGGTAGACATGAGTTAGGTGGACATGACTTAGTCATTGGTAGGTTGGGAGTACCATAGGTGTCCGTTTATAGGTGAACAGGGCTTTTATTTTGGGAGCATAGAGGATTCCAGGTTGATATTAAGGTCAAAAGATGTTTAAAAATGCATCACTGAAACAAGGCACATGAAAAAATATATATTTCATACTAAACCTTCTATTTTTGGGGCTAAAGAGGGCTCCTCTTTGGTAATAATAGAAAAAGATATTTAATAATGCGTTACTCAAGCAAATAGGTGCATCTTGATGATGACACAATTTCTTTTTATGTTCTTAACCTTTTGAAAATGAAGTTTTTAGTATGCAATATATATACCTGTAAATATAAATTTTTCATGTACTTTGAGGATCACAGAGGCCAAAAGAGAAATTGGACAAGTGTTAAAGGTACGTTTGATATTTATCCTAGAGAAATGACTGCTTGTAAATCAAGAGGATATAAGCTTGGCTTTTAAATTGACATACAGTTTACTGAGTGTGTGTGGTATAATGGTTAGAGCTACAGCCTTAGCATCCTGACATTGTTGATTTGAATCCCCCACCACCGTTCCATGTCACAGAACAGAAATAAAATTTCAAAAAAAGATTAAGAGAGAAATACAAGGTAAATTATAATAGCGGTGCCAGCATTTCACAGCATACAATTTTAATTTAAAAAACAGCATAAAATCACCATTCTAATGATGTCATAATAATGAGACACGATAACGTTACAGACGTTGTGAAGACGTCTATGTGATACCTAAAAGACGATTCTGTAAAGAACGTCTAACTATTTAGATGCGTCTAGACTCGCTGAGTGGCGCTGAGGGCGATTCTCTATACTGTGTCTATGTGTTATAGAATCGTACTCAGCATTTTGCTGCTGGACGTCTAAACACCATCTAATTTTTAGATGTCCTTTACAGAATCTGGCCTTATATGTATAGACACTCTTGAAGGTTCAGAATGGGTGCATATACGAATATTTAGACTCAAATAGATACACATACCAAGTTAATCCCATCTCACACCAGGTATAATTCTATAAGAGAAGATTTCTAGAATCTATTATAAATAAGGCACACATGTGGATGTTGCCTTTATAAAACAGGTGCGATATATGGTCTTCTATGCTTTAGGACTTTTTTACTTTCCCTTCCTAAGTACCCTCTCTGCTGGTATGTTTATAACAAAACACTATCAATCAATCAACCTCTGCTTTAGATCCAATGCTTGATATTTAAAATCCACTAAAGTGAAACAAATTCTTCATAACTGCAGGAATTTACTTATTGGTAAGCTTTTCTTTAATGTTACATGGGTGGAAACTGTGGAAGCATAATAATTTATTATAATTAGAAGCCCTGCAAAATAATGTGGTACTAAGACCTCACTCAAAGCCCAAATCATGAAGTTACGACTGTCTTATTTTGGTCATACTGTCAGAAGAGAAAGATCATTGGAGAAAGACATCATGTTTAGGAAGATCGAAGGAACCCGGCGAAGAGGGCGACCTGCAATCAGATGGCTGGACATGCTGGAAACAACCATGGAGATGACGTTGGAGGACTAGCACAAAACTAATTTCTTTTTAGATCTGTAATTCATCAAGTCACTAGAACTCAAATATGAGTTGATGGCACCTGACTAACTAGCTAAGACCTCACTGGCCTCTCTTTTCATTTAATAAAGTCACATTAGACCATTTATTTTGGTACCATTTTATTTGGTACATTTATGAAGGCAAAGAGTCAAATATCGGGAAGAAATAACAAACTTCTTTTTATAATGATGGGGGTTGCCATGCAGCTTATTTTAAAAAACTGGAAAAATTGGGACAGACTAAATTATTCATTCTGGTAGGAGTCCCTATGTTATGTCTTTAAAATGGAACGGTTCAGGGCCATTCAGCAGGGAAGTTACAAAAAATTTATGGATGTTTGGGAACCATTAACTAAATACTGTAAAGATTGACCTTTCTAGATGGGAAAACATTCACATCCAGGGAGGAGTAAGTGGTACGTTTTGGAACTGATTAGGAGGTACGTTTAGGTTGTTTATAGGTATTTATTGACTAGCGTTAATGGGTGCTGGTAAAGCCTCCTTCCCTCACATGTCCCCTATTTTCAGCCCCAGCTCCAAACCCATTTTTATCCCCCCCCCCCAGCCCCCTTCTCCCATCTTTTCATCAAGAAGGAGCAAAACCAGTTCAAAACTGTTCCACCCACCCCACCCAGAGTTTAACTTCAAAGAAAAGCGCTGTGCCACACTGTTGCTGGTCTCGGCGTCTTCTGTCCACTGCTGTCAGCCCTAGCGGAAACAGAAAGTTGTCAGAAGGCGGGCCACAGTAGAGAGAAGACGGCGAGGCCAGCAGCAGCACGGCACATCGCTTTTCTTTGAAGTTAAACGCGGCGGGCAGGTGAGCAAGTGAGAGGGAGAAGTAGATGCCGGCAGGGGCACCTGTGCCCCCCCCCCCCACGGTTCCAACGCCTATGGAGGTTTCTCTGGCGGTGAGTGAGGGCGGGAGGGGAGAGTCACCGGCATATTTCCTGCCTCCGTGTTCGAAAATGGAATTCGACACAAAGGGACACAGCACACTGTCAGGAAACATATCGTCCTAAGTGAGTATGTGCGCTTAGGATTTTATTATAGAGGATTAACTGGTGGAAGGGTGGGGGAAATAATTTTTGTCATTAATTCTTGTAAGTTTATTGTGCTTTAACTTTAATATTCTATGTAAATGTATCATTTATTGTGCACAACTGTAGTTTTAAAAATGAAAAAAGAATTTAAAATAAATAAAGTCACATAGATTGCTGTGATGAATAGAGCAAAAGATGCTGTAACTCCATGGGTTTGTTCAAAATAATAGCGTTCAAACCAACAAATAACTATTATTTAAATCAAGTTGCACCCTATCCATCACAATTTTCTTTGGGATTCTAAGAGGATTTGGTCTTTTCTCAAAAGTATTTTGTATGGTTTTCAAAGCCCCATCATGAGGCTTTTAAACTCTGGGCAAAAGTACATCCGAGGGAGGCGCTGCTGAACCCGCACGGAATGGCAGCCCGATTCTAGAGTTCCCACACCTCTTTGCAAAATTATTGTTCTACTCGATTCAAAGCATTGTAAACTGGGTTTATCTAACAGGTAAATGGAACATACTTTTTGTACTATTTCCTTATGTCTGCACCCTCGGATGTACACCATCCGGCCCCATCGCTTTGTCTACCTTTATTTTAGCATCTTTGCTTTCCTGACTACAAGACCAGCTTCTCTTAACTTTTCCAGATATATTTGCTTGTCTTCCTCTTTCTGTGATCTAGCTGAATTGAAATCCCTAAAAGACCTCATGTCTGACACAAAATTGACATAGCCGAGATTAAAGAAGAGCTGAATAATGGTCGAGTTTTTTCAATTTAAAACAACTGTGCTCACTCTTGAATCCAAAAAGGAGACAACGTTACTGATCTCTGGTGCCAAGTGAATCGCTTAACACTTCTTGAAAGGAACCTGGAGGAAACAAATACTAGATCGTGCCACTACAATTTTAGGAAACTTGGTCTACCCAAAGTCACAATGACCGAGATTTGATAAAATATTTGGAATCATTAATACCAACAGCCCTGGATCTTACTTTTAGCAAAGATTTTGAAATAGAGAGGGTGCATTATGTGCCCTCCAAATGCAGGCCAAACGACAAATATCCTAGGCCAGTTGTCATCAAACTCCTCAGACAGCAAGTTATAGAAATCATGCATTGAGCCAAGACCTAGGCTCCTATAAAACACGATGGACACACCTTGCTTTTTGTACCAGATCTCAGTAAAAATACTGCTTGTCATCATAAACAACTTTTCACATACTTTTTCAATTGAAAAAGATGAATGCAAGGTTCAGTCTGCTTTATCAAGCTAGGATGCGTGTGACTTACAACAATCAAACTAAGACTTTACTGAACCGGATGACCTGGCTATCTTCATTGAGCAGCATTCTCCTGCACCTGTTAATCAGGTTTGACTCTGTATTGTTGATTAAAGTTTTGTTGGAGGACGTGTAACCTTTCATTAATGCTAGTGTCTTACATAGTATTGCCATTATATGCAATACTGATTATTTTCATATACTCGTGTATAGACCAAGTTTTCCTACCTATGATGTTTTTTTTTTATTAACGGGTAGATTATACAATATTGGCATATATGAACTAGGGTGCTCTATCACTCTTGTTGCTTTTCCTGGTGTGTTTTTTTCAGTATCTCTCACACTGTTATTTTTGTCATGTTTTCTTCACACAAATGTTTGTTTAGTGGCTCACTGAGATGGTTTGCAAATACAGTGGAACCTCGGTTTGCGAGTAACCGGGTTTGCGACACGAGCAAAACACTCAGCAAACTTTTGACTCGCAAACCGAGCACTGCCCCGATAAACGAGCACTTACAGCCCAGGAAGTGCCGCTTCGGGGGATTCCTCTTCCGTCTTCTGGCCAGCCTTCCACGTCGGGTGCCTTCCGCAGGTTGGAGGACCTCTGTCTGGGTCTGCGCGGCCGGGTGCCGTCCAACCTGCGCATTGCATGTGATGCGCACAGCGTCAATCATCAATGTTGTGTGCGGGTGGGGTGGAGCTCAGCTGCGTGGGCTTGGGTGGGGGCTGGCCGGCGGATGGAGGAGGCATCCATCTGAAGCGGCACTGCGGGGTTCTCCAGCTGCTGGCGGACATTAGAGGCATCCCCCTCCCCGAAGCGGCACTGTGGGGTTCTTCTTCGGATGACGGATGGAGGAGGCGGATGGAGGAGACGGCGCTGCAGCACCCGGCACCCGACAGGTACAGACCCCGGGTTTTGGAACGAATCATCAGTATTGACACTATTTTGTATGGGGAACTTTGCTTTGATAAACGAGCATTTTGGATTACGAGCATGCTCCTGGAACGGATTATGCTCATAATCCAAGGTACCACTGTAGCTGTACTGGAATTTATATTATTTCATCATGTTTGGTCATCAATTATATAGTCTCTTTTTCTATGCTTTATTTGTAATAAGGATAGTTATGCCCAGGAAGTTTACAAAATATTATTAATGAGAGGATAAATATCATCTACTCCTGAAAGATAATGGTCTAGCAAAGGCCACTACCTATAAATCCGCTCAAGTAGTATATTTCTTCAGACCCTCAGAAATGCCACCATCCACTCCAATAAACTTCATAGTGGTTGGATTTAAACATTAAATCCTCACTGGGTCATTTATATTTATGAAAATTTCAAATAGAAATGTGTTCTCGATTCACTAAACATCTCTTTTAAATATAAAGCTAATACTTAGCTAAAGTGGTCCATTCAAGGGATCTATCACCAACATGTTTCACCCTGAACGGGTTTCATCAGGGCTAGAATCCCTCTATTCACAATTGGTTTCCCACTGCACGACCACTCCTAATTTTAAAAAACTCTTATTTGTAATAAGGGCTGTTTTTGAATTACTGTATATACTCGAATATAAGTCGACCCAAAAATAAGTCAAGACCCTCATTTTTCCCCACAAAGGAGGGGAAAAAAAAAAAAAAAAATATGATTGACTCGAATATAAGTCGGGCAATTTAATATTCAAGTGTCCTGCCATACCAGGTTCTGCACTCAGCCCCCCTCCCTGCCAAGTTCTGTACCCAGCCCCCTTCCCTCCCTGCCCTGAACCTAGTCCCATTCCCTACCAGGCTGTGAACCAAGCCCCCCTCCCTGCCAGACTCTGAACACTGTCCCACCTTCCTTCCCTGTACCCTCTTCCCCCTAAAAAGAGCCACCCTCATCAATGATGTCACAATGGCTTGATTGTTCTATATTCCCCTCTGCCCTCTAACCCAGCCAACAGATTAACCATCCCCCTTAACTTAAACCACCTAGTGGTAGGCCGGGAAAGGAGGGTTCCCTCCCGTCTTCTGCCCAGACCGACACTAATAATTACCACCCTCCCTCCTTTGCGTACCTGTTCCCTGATGGTCCAGCATGTATCCAGTATATTTCATAATTTACAATGTCTCTGAATATCATATCTTTAAATACCAAAGGTCTTAATAAATTTGAAAAAAAAATCTGACCTAGAAAAGGACTCCCCGAATGTTATCCTGCTACAAGAAACCCATTTGAATAAAATAGACTCTGTGAAATTACAACAGTCCTGGTCTTATCCTACATACTTTTCTTCTGCAGTTGACAGGAAAGGAGATGTTGCCACCATCATAAGGAAACATCAGGATATTACCATGATATCATCTACTACTGATCTGAATGGCAGATGGGTAAAAGTTATTTGTATACAACATCAATTACTTTCCATTTTTAATGTATATGGACCTAATGTAGATTATCTAGATTTCTTCAATGAGATTATTGCAACTTTACAATCTGATGAAAACACTCAACACATCATTGGAGAAGATTTTAATCTAATAACTAATCCTGATAAAGACAGGAAATCCTCAATTCAATAAAAAAACTATCAAAGGCATGGTATTCTTTATACAATATGATGGACAGTCTACACCAGGGATTTCAAAGTCCCTCCTTGAGGGCCGCTATCCAGTCGGGTTTTCAGGATTTCCCCAATGAATATGCATTGAAAGCAGTGCATGCACATAGATCTCATGCATATTCATTGGGGAAATCCTGAAAACCCGACTGGATTGCGGCCCTTAAGGAGGGACTTCGAGACCCTGGTCTACACTTATCAAACAAATGGAGAACTATGCATCCCTCTGAAACAGAAAACACATTTTTCTCTCATTCACATCCATCTTATTCGAGAATTGACTTATCTCATTAGCAATTCCCTTTGTTCTTCTGTTACAAATTCTGCAATAAAAGCTATATCAGTATCAGACCATGCCTCCATCACTATCAAAACTGGATATATTGCTTTACCTTCCTCTTCAAGACAATGAAGATTCAAATCTTCTCTGTTGCAAGAACAAGGATTTCAAGAACGTATTTCATGAACGTATTAGCAAGGGACTTCGTGAATTCTTTGACTTGAATTAACCAGACTTGAATAAACTGGATATGTCTATGGGACACTTTTAAAGCGTACATAAGAGGCATTATTATATTGTTTGCTGCAAGAATGCATAAAAAACAAAAAGAAGAATCAACCAACTTAGAAACATCCATTAAACATCTGGAAACACTCCACCAGCAGACTCCTACGAACAGGATCTCAAACTACGTTTTCACTAAAATATGTTATTAAGTAAACAAGCCGCCAACTCTTTCTTTATGTAATCTGCCACATATTACTTGGAATATAACAAATATGTTCATCTACTTTATTCCTGTCTCAGAAAGAGAGAGTAAAGGACCTTCTATCACAAGCATTAAGCTGAATAATGACTATGTAGCCACCAAACCTAAAGGAATATTATATGGCTTCAAATCCTTTTATCAAATCTTATATACATCAGAACTTCTCATTCCTAGATGGTAGTTCTCATACCATTTTGACCAGTGAAGATAACAAAGTCTTGGATTTTTCCCTACTCCTGAAATTCTATATACCATAAATAGAATGGAAGTGAAAAAGGCTCCTGGTCCAGATGGAATAACTGTGGCATTCTGCAAAGCCTTCCATGTGGATCTTTTACCATACTTTTTAAAATTCATTACCGGTAATTATCTAATTGAATCTGGTAATGTGCAAGGTTCATTCACTAAGTCCACAATCATTGTTTTACCGAAACCTGGTAAAGATGTTCAAAATTACAGACCTCTATCTCTCATCAACATAGATGCTAAAATATATGTAAAACTTGTGGCATCTAGATTCCAGTCTGTCATCGCTATGCTGATATCTCTAGATCAAAGTGGCTTCATCAATGGAAGATATTCGAACAATAATACACATCTGTTCTCAAGTATAATCACTTTTACCTTATTCTACTCAAAAACTGGTTACTATTGGCTTTGATGCAGAAAAGGCATTCAACCATGTTAAATTGCCTTTCATATTTCATACTTTGCAATGGTTAGGCATATCTCCTGGATTCGTCAACAGAATTAAGGTGCTTTATTCAAATCCCACCACCAGAATTTGTATTAACTATATTCTAATTTCCAAGTTTGTTAATTTTTTTGCTACACCATCCATCACAGGTATCTAGACGGTTTACAATGATAAAAAAATAATAAAAAATTAAAACAAAAGAAAAACTTAATCTTAAAATGTTGTATAGGGAGAAGACAGACTAGACATACAGGAAACAGGTGGGGAAGTGGGAGAAGGGAAGAAAGTTAATGTAAGAGGAAAAAGTTAGGGGAATGGTAAGCACAAAAGGAGGAACCAGGCAGGGTTGCCCATTATCTCCACTCTTGTTTTATCTAGCACTTGAATCATTACTACTTTCAATCCACACCAATCCTTCCATCCATGGTATCAAATTTGGAGCTTTGGAAACAAAATTATCACCCTTAATGAACACAATTACAGACTACTCCAAAATCTCTGGTTATAAATTAAATATCACTAAAACTGAAGTAATACCTCTAAACTACCCAGAAATAAAACAAGATATAATTGAATACAGATTCCATTGGTCAGCAACAAATCTTAAATACTTAGGAGTCTATTTCTGTCCCACAATGGCAGAGACTATACTTTGCAATGCAGAATATATTTTTAACACTACGAAAGAACTGACTCAAAAATGGTCACCTTTAAACTTATCATGGTGGGGCAGATTGGACACAATTAAAATGATAACACTGAAAGTAAATTATGCTCCCATTTCATCTACATAAATCCGTCTATAAATCCTTGGAATCCATGTTAACAAAATTCTTATGGAATAAGAAACAACTGCACATTGTTCTGAACAAACTTAAAGCAGACAAATCAAAGGTAGTATTCATTTTCCGTGTTTCTATCAATACCAGAACACCTTCCTTCTAAGGCAAGGATCGTGATGGCTATCTGATGACTCAAAAACAGATGAGCCACTCTGGCTTAATTTGGAAAAAGAAATACATGGAAAGAACTATCTAAAATTGATCGCTAGAATGGATCTACTCTCTGTTGACAAATCAAATCATATTATAACCTCTAGCTTTTCTAGAAACTGACATACTGACAAAAAAACAAATGGTCTCAATCAACCATGGCTCCTATCTGGAACAATCCTACAATCAAAGTACAAAATAAACATTTCTTAGGTATCATGGCAGAGATGCGTTATCTAAACACTCCAGAATTTACTACTTTTCTGATAATCACCAACTCCTACAATATACCTATCAACCACTATTTCAGATGGTTACGGTTATATCCCCGTCTACAGAAATACATTCTCTCCCTGACTCACCAGGCTTATTACAGTTAAGTGCTCAGCTTACCTCGGCAAAAGCTATTGCTGCTAAATGGTATAAACATATCCAACTTCACAAATTCACCTCTCCAGTTAGCTACAGAATTGAATTGGTCTGGCGAAT
Source organism: Geotrypetes seraphini (assembly GCF_902459505.1). Classification (NCBI taxonomy): domain Eukaryota; kingdom Metazoa; phylum Chordata; class Amphibia; order Gymnophiona; family Dermophiidae; genus Geotrypetes; species Geotrypetes seraphini. The sequence continues at coordinate 375,929,919 of NC_047085.1, forward strand.
TGAAGTTAACATTGGAAATGGTCCTGTGTCTGGATGAACCTTTTCAAAACAATCAGATCTTCATCAACGTTACAATCCATGTATTTTCTTCTCCACAGAGCAATTTGGACCCCGTTGTTATCGAATAAAATCAGTCCATCTTTACCTATATATTGCTGGCCATGCAACACGCATCAAGGATAACTGGAACAAATGCTGCTTAAACGTTCACACCTAAATGTATATTGGGAAAAAAGTCTGGAGCACCATCTGTACAATATTAGATATAAATGAGCAGCTCAACTTTTCAATCATTATTCTAACATGTCAGGGAATCTCTTCCCCCATGAATATACACAAAGCCAAACTGTTTAGTGTCTTACTAATTTTAGCAATCAAAAGCATTCTTCACTGTTGGAAAGATTTGTCAAATGCTGATTTTAATACTTGGTGGAACACTGTGTTTGACAGCTAAGTATGAAAGAGTCATTGCAGAAAAGCATAATGTGTTATCCTCTTACGACCTTACTTGGTCACCTTTACAGAAATTCTGTAACCCATAGGTTTGACTTGTGATTCCCTTTATGGGATTATTACCTTTCATGTATATGTTATGCCAATACACTTATTGTATGCTTCAAATACAGCTCCACTGGTTATCCCTCTGTTAGTAATTTCATATTACGTTTCTGTACATGCTCACTATTCATGTTGTAATCTTATTCATGATTATATTTCTTTTTAATTGAGCTTGTTCCTTGAGAGAACCCTCTTGTTTCAGGCCGCTAAATTGAATGTATGGCTTGGAAAAATCATGTTAGAGGTTTCTTCTTATTTTGATTTTAGAAAACTGTTAAAGACACAACTATTTGATAGGTTGGTATCTTAATGCATCCTCTTAACTTTTAATAAGTTCTTTTTATTTATAATTCTATGTATTTTATCTGCATTGTATGTATTAGCTTTACTTGTTGTGAACCGCCTAGAACCTTTTCGGTATGGCAGTATATAAGAATAAATTATTATTATTATTATTGTATTGCAAACCATAATAAAACTTATTGAACTGGAAAAAAATACAACCAAATTTTTATAGATCCTTTTTGAGACCTGAGGCCCAGGTAACTAAATCTTATATCCAGTATACCTCTCACTTTTTGAGGATATTCCTATGATACTAGATGATTGTTATCTTGTCACATTAGATTACATCTCTCTATACATGAAAATACCTCATGATGGGGCTTTAAATCCTTCAGTATTGTTTCAATATATTTTAATCTGAAAGAGATTTTTAGGTGAAATTTTCTTCATTTGGACTAGTACAGAATCTGCTCTGCTTGAATTTATTCAATGATTTATTGGAATTCACTAACCCAAATAAACAGGTATTCTTAGGTATTTTCCCTATCTGTCCTGGCAGGTTCACAATCTTAACTGTGGTACTTATGGCAATGGTGAATTACGTGACTTGCCCAGAGTCACAAGGAGCAGGTTGGGATCAAACACACAACCTTAGGGTGCTGAGGCAGCAATTCTAACCACTAGACCCTTGAATAATCGTGACTTAAATTTACAATTTGTGTTAACTTATAATAAGAAAACAATTGATTTTTTGGATGTTCATGTTTTTAAAACCCAGGCAGGCCTTAGTACTACATTTTGCAAGCCATCTTATAATAACAGCTTAGTATACTTCCATAGTTTCTACCCACATAAATTAACGAAAAGCTTACCAGTAATGTCAATTCCTGCATTTACAAAAAGTTTATTCAACAATAGTGGGATTTTAAATATTACACGTCATTAAAGCATAGATTGACTGATAGAGGCTATCCTTCAGCTGTCATTAAGAAAACATAATTACGTACCAGATTCACTCAACACAAGTTACAAGCTTTGCAAAGAAGTAAAACTTTTGGAGAATACCTTAGAAAACTTTGAGAGATGTTAATGAAGGCCATCTTAGTAAACATACCAGATGTGGTAATTGCCAATGGTGTGATTTAACTACTGAAGGTCAAGAATAGATGCCATCACTGGGTTAAAACCCAAACAACGTGCAATACTGCATTGGCAATTTAAGCTATAGCATGTCCTTGTCAAAAGGGGTGCACAAACACAGTGAAGATGACCAAAAAGTGTTGCAACACTTTATTATTCACATTCAAATGACTTGACACAAATGTGTTTTCGCCCTATAGCCTGCATCAGGAGTCTTAATGATTTGCTATTGGCAGGTTCCAACAATGCAGTAAATTGATGTGAATTCTATTATTGAAAAAAACATAACTAAAACAAAACAATAAACTGATATAGGTGATAAGAAAAGAATGAATTGCATTTAATCATCATCTGATGGTCCACAAAAATATAATTTTTGGGAGAGTTATTTCTAGTCAAAAAGAGGCCAGCTTAAATTCTCTCCTGGCTCCTTTCCATGTTCCCTCTAAGTGGGGCACATGAGCAATCGCTCATACATTCTAGAAGCATCGCTCACAGATTTTATATGATCGCTCACAAAAATATTTGCAAATCTGGAAAATTGTTGGTTTGTTTAGAACGTGTTGCTCATATGAGAAAAAATATACATGTACCCGGCCAATCCTTAGAGGGAATGTTGGTCACCTTCAGTCCAATTTTAAAAAGTTTCAAACCCAATATTAAGTATATGTTTTTCTTTCATTTTCTTTTTCTAAATCTTAAATTTCAACAAATTCTAGAATTCTAAGAGAGAGGCTGGCATGCCATGCTCTTATATACTACAACCTACAGGAGTGTCATCCAAAAAGATGACTTCATCGCGTGCACCTTTCCCACCAGCCAAGTTCTTTATTGTGGGATAAATTTCAAATATAGCAAGTAAAATTGAGAGATCATAAATTGGAAGGCATGTGCACGAAGGAAAAAATGGCAAACTCAATGAAATCGCTTAATGCTATTTTAATGACATATATATACAGTTTTTGATGCATAGAAGTCTTTTGGCTCTTAGTTTCATAACTAAACCAATCTGTCCCCTACAAAGAAAGAGGCATTCTGTAACTATGAGAGCAATGGGAAGGAACTATTCCAAAGCTCATTTTGAATAGAGATTGTGCATAGCATAATGGCTGATCAAGCTGAAACACTACTCGGAGCAGACTGTAATACATATGTAGTGTCTGATTGATTAAGTAAAAAAAAAAAAAAAACGGAAGTGGGGGGAAGACAGATGGCAAATTTTTATACAGATTGCAGAACAACTTTATCAAATGAAACAGCACATCGAATCTATTTAAACCATTAAAAGCATTAAGTGATGTTCCTCTGTCATTCAAAAGACAATATCTGGAGAAGCTAGATCATATATGTCAATAGGCTTATCCATTTTAATTTGTCAAAGTGTCTTTTCAATAGATATAGCTCAATATCAAAACTATTTCTCTCAAAAGTTTCCAACTGAAATTGCTTACCTTTAGCATAGTAACTGTTGAAAGGAATCTTTAATTAGCTTGAAACCAAATATTTAAACACAGAAGCTTTCTTTTATATTGTATATATTTGGCAAGTGTAAGATGTCTCTATAGTCTCAGATTCTTGTGTTTTATTTGAGAGTGCACAGATACAATAAACAATGGTACAACTCACTCTGCACTTCTGTGCAATGACACATTTGCTCATTTGGTATAAGTTTCCTTTTTAATGTTTAGCTAATGGCAATTTATGTTTAATGTGCAATATTCCTTTGAATAGGACCAACTTTAAAAAAAACACAACCCTCTTATCTATGAAATCTTTGCAGATGGATCATAATTTAATTCATTAGAGTATATCATTAATTCAGATCTGTTCCCATTTAAATGTGGGCTCTTTGAGGATATAAAAAATGAAAGCTAATGATGTTTTTGCAACATATTCTGGGGACTTTTGCCAGCTGAACGGAATACATTGTTTCCTGTGGGATGTGATGAGACTGTAGCTATTCTGATTGAAAGTGGACCAGCAGAAGGTAGAGGAGTGGTTAGTTGAGAATCACTTGATCCTCAATACACACAAGACAATTATTTGGGATAAAGGGTGAAGAGAAAAAGGAGGTAAATTGAAACAGAATGATGGACAGTGGGGCTAGATTTTGTTGTTAAAGCTGATGAGATATTTGGGTTGGTATGGAGATCAGACTTTGTACAGGACGTTCAAGCCGCCCAGGAGTTTAGATCAGTGTTTTTTCAAGCTGTGATCTTTGTCTCAGTTATGGCTTCTATCACGGATGGAATATTTTTGGTTACATAGAAACATGATGGCAGATAAAGGCCAAAAGGACCATCTAGTCTGCCCATCCGCAGTAACCATTATCACTTTCTCTCTCCGAGAGATCCCATGTGCCTATCCCAGGCCTTCTTGAATTCAGACACAGTCTCAGTCTCTACCACCTCTTCCGGGAGACTGTTCCACACATCTACCACCCTTTCCGTAAAAAAGTATTTCCTTAGATTACTCCAGAGCCTATCACCTCTTAACTTCATCCTACACCCTCTCACTGCAGAGTTTCCTTTCAAATGAAAGAGACTCGATTTGCGCGCATTTACATTAAGTAGGTATTTAAACATGTCTTATCATATCTCCCCTCTCCTGCCTTTCCTCCAAAGGATACAGATTGAGATCTTTAAGTCTGTCCCCATACGCCTTATGACGAAGACCACACACCATTTTAGTAGCCTTCCTCTGGACCGACTCCATCCTTTTTATATCTTTTTGAAGGTGGGGCCTCCAGAATTGTACACAACATTCTAAATGAGATCTCACCAAAGTCTTATACAGGGGCATCAATATCTCCTTTTTCATACTGGCAACCTAGCATCCTTCTAGCTTTCACCGTCACCTTTTCAACCTGTTTGGCCACCTTAAGATCATCACATACAATCACACCCAAGTCCCGCCTTTCTGTCGTGCACATAAGTTCTTCACCCCCTAAACTGTACTGCTCCCTCGGGTTTTTGCAGCCCAAATGCATGACCTTTGCATTTCTTAGCATTAAATTTTAGCTGCCAAATTTCAGACCATTCTTCAAGCTTCGCCAGGTCTTTCTTCATATTATTCACACCATCTGGCATGTCTACTCTATTGCAGATTTTGGTATCATCCACAAAGAGGCAAATCTTACCCGACAACCCTTCAGCAATATCGTTTATAAAAATGTTAAAAAGAACAGGCCCAAGAACAGAACCTTGAAGCACACAACTGGTACCTACCCTCTGTCGTTTTCCACTCAACCAGTTTCTGATCCAGCCTGTCACTTTGGGGCCCATCCCAACGGTACTCAGTTTATTTATTAGATGGCTGTGTAGAACACTGTCAAAGGCTTTGCTAAAATCTAAATATACCACATTTAGTGCACTTCTTCTACCCAATTCTCTAGTCACCCAGTCAAAGAAATTGATCAGATTTGTCTGACAAAACCTACTTCTAGTGAATCCATTGTTGCCTCTGGTCTGGTAATCCACAGGATTCCAGAAACTTCACCATTTTCTGTTTTAGAAGCGTTTCAATTAATCTGCTTACTACAGAAGTCAAGACTTACTGGCCTGTAATTCCCTACTTCTTCCTTACTTCCACTTTTGTGGAGAGGGACCACATCTGCTCTTCTCTAGTCCTCCGGTACCATGTCCGACTCTAAAGAAGCATTGAAAAGGTCAGTCAGCGGTTGGTGTTACAGTTGTCGATGCTTTCACATATTAATTACTATAATGCATTGTATATAAATTTACTAGGGCATATGCTTCAATGTCTGCAAGTGACACAGAACATGGCAGCTTGGTTGATTTTTAAATCCTCTCAGTAGGTGTCTGCCAAGTCACTGCTGTGCCCCCTTCATTGTTTATCTCATTTGGGCCCTGATAAATTTTAAAGTTGCTCTTTATGGCTTTCTGGACCTGCAGAGTGATGGCCCCTATATATATTTGTCTAACAAATGGTTTACCTATGCTCCAGGGCACTTACCAAGTTCTAACCAAGGAGTGCTTCTCTTGGTGTATTCTATTCAAGTGCATGCATTTGGTGGAGAGCCCAAGTTTTTCCCAGAATTATGGAACAATTGGACAGCCATCCCAGAATTATGGAGCATTCACATTTCCTCTGCCACTAGCGCATGATCCCCCACAAACCCCCATACTCTCTACCACTCAAAGTCTCTTATTCTCTCTAATTCTGTCTTTCCACCACCAGCTTTGATGCTAACCTTTGAGAACAGTGGGAAGATGAAAAGAGAAAGTTCCATCAGCTGCTAAAACCTTGTTCAGCTGAGGAATCCTCTACACCTGTGTTTCTCAATTCGGTCCTGGAATACCCCCGTTGCCAGTCAGGTTTTCAGGATATCCACAATGAATATCCATAAACTTGATTTGCATACACTGCCTCCTTTATGTGCAAATTTCTTTCAAGTATATTCATTGTGGATATCCTGAAAACCTGACTGGCAAAGGGGTATTCCAGGACCGAGTTGAGAAACACTGCTCTGTACAAAGGCAGCATAAAACCATAATAAAGAAAGAGCTAGGAGTAGTCTCTCCAAATGAGGCTATTTTTTCACCCACCATAAGAGAATGAACCTTACTTATAAACCCAACTATGAAGGATATTATCCCAATCTCTCAAATTTATTGTATGTGCTCATTTTAATACTAGCACTGTGCACTGTGGAGTTTTTAGGGTTTTCAACTCAGTTTCTCAACTCGGTCCTGGAGTACCCTCTTGCCAGTCAGGTTTTCAATACATCCACAATGAATATACATGAAAGAAATTTGCATATAATGGAGGCAGTGTATGCAAATCAATTCTGTGCAAACTCAATGTGGATATCCTGAAAACCTGACTGGCAAGGGGGTACTCCAGTACCGAGTTGCGAAACACTGGCAAAATATGTAGGGTTACCAGATTTTACTTTAGTAAACCTAGACCCCTAGACCCACCCCCCAGTTCCATCCATCCCCGCCCTAGCCCCACCCTCCTGTTGTCTGCTCTTGTCGGGCAGGATGGCATCTACGCATGCGCGGATGCCCTCCTACCTGACGCGATTTCGAGGAAGCTTTTCAAAACCTGGACAAAGTGCCAGGTTTTGAAAAGCTGTCCGAACCCCCCGGACATGTCCTCGAAAAGGAGAACATGTCTGGGAAAATCCAGACGTCTGTTAACCCTAATAGTAAGTGCAGGCCACATAATCAAGATGTGCTTGAAAATTCTTTTAAACCGGCAACCAAAGAAGGAGACGATCACTTCTGCACAACTATCCACAAGGCCCAACAGTAGAGAGCAGAGTATGCCTGGTCTTCAAAACCCACTTTATCAGCAACCAAACATAAAATCCATGAATGTAATAGTCTGTAGGAGTGTACTTTTTTCTTCCTCCATACAGAATACTAATTTGGTCACGTTTTGTTATGTCTTGTTGTTGTTGTTTGGCATTTATACTCGTATATCTGTGGAAATGCAGATGCTCCCAGAAAGCGTAACCTTCATTTTACACAATTCTAGCAGGGACAGGATCAAGGTGTTTTCCTTGTACTGTGATGTTACAATGTTTACATACAGAGTGAGGCAAAAAATAGTAACCCCCTTGAGGTTTTCTTTCTTAGATTTTCTCAGCAACTACTTGGAATTTCACTGTGAAATTTTACAACTTTATTTGTTGTTATCATCTACGTTTATGTGTCCAGTGGAATGAGATTATCTTTAACCACGGCATAGTTACAGACTTTTTAGTGTGAAAACCCAGCAATTTTTGCATTCAAAAATATTTGCACTCTAAGTTTCAAGTTTATTGTCAAATTTGATTAATCGCCTATTCCATATTCCAGGGGTTATCTGTGTTCTGCATGTGTGACCAAGGCCAGGTGTACTGGTAGGAATGAATGTTGAGAAGCATACAGTGTGTTTTGTGTAGTTGGATTTTGTGGTTAACCATTATGTGTGGTTAATAAGATTATATTGTGTGTATATATGAAAAATGAATGAAAAAGATGGTATTACAATTAGTACTATTATGGGGGCGGGGTATGAGGCAGAGTTTGTGTGGGGTCTGGGGTGGAGCTTTTGCCCCCCCCCCCCAAAAAAAAAAAAAATGTTCCACTGCCTATGCATCAAAGATGCAGTTCATTTAGTAAACTCTGAGTTCCTAAGCACCCAGTGCTCATAAATTTAACAGAACTACAAGTTTGTGCCATACTGAGTCAACAAATAATTCCGTGTAGTATCCCAGTTACATCTAAATTTCTGAGAAAGAATGGCTTACATACAGAATTCCAGAATCTTTGTTGAGCCAGGCATGATTGAGAACAGACCAAGACACTGTGAATCAGGGCATCTTATCTACAAGACCTTGTGAAATCGAGCCCTGGCTGATCCAGGAGCGAAATGTGAAATATCAGCTCGGTGTCCAGGAGAGAGAGGTGAGACCTGTCACACTGAGGGAGCTAAGGACTCTATGTGCATCCCATAACTCTGGTAAGTACAGTGGTTTCTTTCCTACAGTATAGGGTTAGATAGAAAGCATTGCTAAGTTCCAAATGTTATTCAGGACCTTAGGCATGTGGCTCTTTGCTTTCTATTATTTGTCTGTTAGGGAATACTAAGATTGTATCAAAACCAATTATTAGTTGTACCACTATTGCTACCCTCGCTGTTCAGCCAAGTACTGAGAAGTTTTACTGTTTAGTTTTTGCAATTGCTTTGCCATATAAATATCCCTATATATTTTTTATATATTTTGTCTAACCCTTATTGTCAATGTTACAAAGAATCTTAGGGTCCTCTAGGCCAGTGATTCCCAACCCTGTCCTGGAGGAACACCAGGCCAATCGGGTTTTCAGGCTAGCCCTAATGAATATGCATGAGAGAGATTTGCATATGATGGAAGTGATAGGCATGCAAATTTGTTTCATGCATATTCATTAGGGCTAGCCTGAAAACCCAATTGGCCTGGTGTTCCTCCAGGACAGGGTTGGGAACCACTGCTCTAGGCAATGGTGGTGGAAACCATGAATTGAGGAGTATTTTTACAATTTCATCATTATGGATGATCTTCATTGCACTTGTCTTCTTTAAGCATAACATTTTCCTTGTAAGCATGTTTATGTTTATTTAGGATTTGCTATACCGCTCCTGCATTTTACTGACCTAAGCAGTTTACAATATATCAAACTAAAATGAAATTTTACAAGCATTATTTTATATTACGTCTGAGTGGGCCTTTCTAGATCATTTTGGCATGCAGTGATGGATTAATTTGCTGCGTCCTCAATTCAAAGAAATTGGAACAATAATAAACACTATAATAGGGTGGGGTGGGTGGGAACGAATCAAGCGAGTTTCCCTTACTTCCTATGAGGAAACTCGCTTTGATATACGAGTAATTTGGTTTACAAGCATGCTTCTGGAACAAATTATGCTCGTAAACCGAGGTTCCACTGTATTATGAAACACTATAAAGAATATATTGATTCTATATGAAAGATGGGTTTATCACGGTTGTACCGAAAGTTTTAAAGAATGTGCCCTATATAAGTACAATACTCCTGCTTTTTATTCAAATGTGGTATTATTTGGTTTTTAACATATTTATTAAAAATTTTATATACTGGTACAATTTTAACAAGAGGATTGTGAAAAATTGCAAGAGGACCTTGTGAGACTGGGCATCGAAATGGTACTTGACTTTAATGTGAGCGGGGAAGAAGAATCTGAACTACACTTCTTCCGTATTCGCAGTTTCAGCAATCGTGGTTTCGATTATTCACGGTTTTTAGCTTGTTGGATCCTCCCCCTTCCCCCCCCCCCCCATTACATCAGCTTGCATAGAGAAATCGCGGATTCCAAGCGTTTACAGAGAAAATCGCCGATTCCCAGCACTGTCTTCACCGTGTTTTGTCTCTCCTTCAGGAACAGGCCAGGTCTCCCACCATGTTATGCGCGGTTTCACCATATTCACGATGTTTTTTTAATAGAAAATGGAAAATAAGAAGTGAAAACGTTATTCACGGTTTTCTGTATTCGCGGTTCTGTTAATCCCCTATCACAGCAAATACAGAGGGAGAAGTGATGCACAGTTCCACATTAGGAGTCACCACCACTCCTAGATGTCATTGTTGAGGATATGAAGAAAGCCTCAACTCAGGGCTCCTTTTACAAAGGAGCATGCACAGAATTTTAGAGCACGCACAGAATTAGCGCGCGCTAGCCGAAAAATTACCACCTGCTTAAAAGGAGGCGGTAGCGGCTAGCGCATGCGGCATTTTAGCGTGCGCTATGCACTTGCTAAAACCGCTAGCGCATCTTTGTAAAAGGAGCCCTCAGTGTACAGCAGTGGCTAAGAAAGTAAATTGAATGTTAGGAATTATCAGGAAAGGATTTGAGAACAAAGATGAATATGTTATAATGCCTTTGTGTACAATTCTGGTTGCTGCATCTTAAAGTAGGTATAGCGGAATTAGAAAAGGTACAGAGAAGGGCAACAAAAATGGTCAAAGGGATGGGGCAATTTCCCTATGAGAAAAGGCTAGAACTGCTAGGCCTCTTCAGCCTGGATAAGAAATGGCTCAGGGGAGATAAATGATGGAGGTCTATAAAATACTGAGTGGAGTGGTTAGATGTGAGCTGCTTGTATACTCTTTCTAAAAATACTAGGACTAGGGGGCATGTGATGAAGCTACTAATTAGTAGATTTAAAACAAATATTTCCTCATTCAATGTGTAATTAAACTTTTTTTCCCCCCAAGAATATTTTATTGAAATTTTAAAGAGAAACATCACAAACAAGAGAAAATACTAACACAACCCTCCCTTTTTTACTAAACCGCGATAAGAGGTTATTAGCGCAGGGAGCCGCACTGAATGCTCTGCGCTGCTCCCGATGCTCACAGAGTTCCTATGAGCGTCGGGAACAGCACGGAGCATTCTGCGCGGCTCCCTGCACTAATAACTGTGATTGTGGTTTAATTAAAAAAAAAAAAAAAAAGGGGGGGGGATATTAGAAAAAGAAAAATAAGTTATAGGGTGTCATAACATATCATCTAAACTAAATATAACAGCATTTAATCCTTGCAATTAAGTAAGCAATCCCATACTTTCCTAAATTTTCTCAGGATTACCACACTTAGGGGTCCTTTAACTAAGGGGCGCTAGCCGTTTTAGCGCACACTAAACGCTAACACATCCATAGATTAGAATGGATGCGTTAGCGTTCAGCACACACAAAACGGCTAGCACGCCTTAGTTAAAGGACCCCTTAATTGCATAAATTTTTCATATTTACTATACAAACATGACATGTTCTACCACATATTATATTCCAATTTAGAAAAATCCCTCCAATTAGATAATATTGATTTTGTTATCATCATTATTAAGTTCTTCAATAATTGCATTTTATAAGAATTTATGTAGACTTTAATCCAAAACCCTCAATATAATTATTTGGTAAGTTAATGGTTCTGGTATGGAAAGCAAGGGTGAAATTGTTGACCAAACTTTACTCCAACAAGAAGTCACATAAGGATATTTAAAAAGCATATGTTCCATTGTTCCGATTGTATCCTTACATGACCAACAGAATTTTTCTTTGGAGGTATCTATTTTTGATATCGGGGTCCCTAGCATTTTATGCATTAAGAAGAAGTAAGATTGAATTAAACCTGCTGAGCGTAATGAAGTAGTAATTGATTTCCAAACTAGTTTCCATTGAGACTCATCCAAACGCTTATTCAGATTAAACTCTCAAATTCTTTGTATCACCTTGGGTTTCTTACATACATTTAACTTCAAATACTTGTACCACTGGGCAACTGCCCCTTTACAGTTTGATAAGGTAGAACAAAGTGATATACAGTCCGGTTGCTCCTCTTATAGTTTGATTTGAGGGTGAGCTGATTTAATATAGTGTAAAAGTTGGATCCACCTATAGTATTCAAGTTTTTATTGAATTTAATATACCGACCATTAACGTGTACCTGGCTGGTTTACAATACTAAAAAAAAGAAAAAAGAGATAAAAAGTAAAAATAATAATTATATATATGTGGGGAAGAGTGAACATCAAAAGACAATAGACAAGGATATTAAGGGGATGGAAAGGTCAATAAATACATTATTAAAATAAAAGTTAAAAGAAAGGGAAGAGGGGGAGGATATAACATCAGGGATAGGGTCGCTTCGTATAAGCGGTTGAGATAATTTGACTGGTTTTGGGGAAGTTAGTATTTAGAGATTATGATATGCATCTTGAAAAAGAAAGGTTTTTAGTTTGGTCTTGAATTTATTGAGAAGATTTTCATGACGAAGTTGAGGTGGCATGGCATTCCATAAGGTTGGAGCAGCTACTGAGAAATTAATTTTCCTAGTGTAGTAGAATTCTTTGATGGAAGGAATGGCCAGCAAGTTTTGATCGGCTGATCTGAGGGTCCGAGGAGAACAAAGAGGTATAATAAGTTTATCGAGAAAAGATGGAAGACATGAGAGTTTAATTTTGAAAACCAGCATTAAGATTATTTTTTAGTATTGCTGTTTAGGTATCCCATACCTTTCTACAAGATCAGAAAATGGTATCCAATCTTGTTGATGCATTAATTGCCTGATCTGCCAAATACCAGTTCTTTTCCAAATTTTCCAATCGACCCTTGTATTTTATATATTGGATTGTTCCATAATAGAGCCCAGGATGTTTCATTCCATTTAAGATTGACAGTTTTTTCCAATTCTTGAAAAGCAGTTTGGTAGCAATGATCACTGGATTCTTACCCAAGTCCCCCTTAAAAAGGCTGTAAATGGTATCAGTCATAACGGCATTTTGAACATTGCTTCCTCATACTTTATCCAAGCAGGTGATAATGTTTGTGATTCAGTTAACATCCACTTTGAACTTTACCAAAGTATAAAAGCCAAATGATACTTAGAAAAACTCGGAAAGTTGACACCACACCAATCCTTATAGCACTTTAGTTTTTTTAAACTTATCTTAGGAGGTTTATTGTTCCATACAAACTTTGTAAGTAAACTTTCCATCTTATGGTATATTGATCTTTCTAATAAAATGGACAGCATACTAGTTAATTATAGGCATAATCATCATCTTAATTGTGTCCATCCTTCCCCACCATGACAGCTTAAGAGGCGACCAATGTGTTGTCACCTTATTTATGTGATCACACATGTATGTGACATTGTTTCTTCAACTGTGTGTAATTAAGCTCTTGCATTCATTGCCAGAGAATGTAGTGAAAGAAGTTGGTTTAGCAGGGTTTAAAAAAGATTTGGCATTATAAATATGGTGAGCACCATCCTGTGTAAATAGCCCCTTTTATGCCTTACCGAGGTGTTTTCCAATTTACAAGTGTAACAGCTGATATTTTGACATGAGGATGCTTTAAAATAAGGGCTATAAAAATGGTTCATAAAATTACCCTCATTATATACATTTTGGCAACATATAAAGAAAAATGGTTAAACAGGCACAGACCCATTTTCATAACAAAATGTTAGGCGTTAAAAACATAAAAAGCTAGATCGGTGACTTAAAAAGTCAACAATGAGTTTTACACCTATTGAAATATTTCACCAACTTACATACAGACACGCAAGGTACACAGTGAGAGTCTATTCTATAAAGGTTTCTGGGCATACCTGATATCAGTGTTTCCCAAGTCAGTCCTGGAGAATCCCCTTGACAGTCAGGTTTTCAGGATATCCACAATGAATATGCATGAAAGATTTTCAAGCAATGGAGGCAGTGTATGCAAATCAATTTCATGAATATTCATTGTGGATATCCTGAAAACCTGCCTGGCAAGGGGGTTCTCCAGGTGCCTTATATTTATGTACCCAAAGTTATACCAGCCACAGACCTAGCCTAACTGCAAGCACCAAAATGTGGCCAGGATGTGCGACATATGAACATAAGAATAGCCTTACTGGGTCCAGCAAGCCCAGTAGCCAATTTTCACGGTGGCCTATCCAGGTCACTAGGACCTGGCCAAAACCCAAAGAGTAGGAACATTCCATGCTACCAATTCAGACTATGGACTTTTCATCCAGGAACTTGTCCAAACCAAAACCAGCTATGTTATCCGCTCTTACCACATTCTCTGGCAACACATTCCAGAGCTTAATTATTCTCTGAGTGAATAAAAAATTCCTCCTATTGGTTTTAAAAAGTATTTTCCTGTAACTTCATCGAGTGTCCCCTTGTCTTTGTAATTTTTGACGGAGTGAAAAATCGATTCACTTGTACCCGTTCTACTTCACTCAGAATTTTGTAGACTTCAATCACATTCTTTTTACAGAATACTGTAAGTGGCAGCAACTCCCGTTCTCCACCGCAGTGAACACTTCCTTGAATAAATTTATTTAATTAGTTATCTATCCCATCCTCCCTAAAGATCTCAGGACAGGTTACAGGTTAACACACATAATATACAATTAACAGGTTACAATATGCCATAGTTACTGTACAAGTTGGGGGGAGGGGGGGTTCAGATAAAAGTTTTTATCCCAACTCAACACATACTAGTGATCTAATGCCAATATCCATAATATAGTTTACAGGTTAAATTTGTCACAGTTACAGATCAAGATTTCACAGTACATATTTTTATCCTAATGCGACACATACCGAGGATCTTGTATCAATATACATTTCTTTGTAATTAATCGGTCGTGGGCAGGGAAGTTAAGTAAAGAGGTATGCTTTTATTGCTTTCCTAAAGTTGAGGAGTCCTTCCGGAGATCTTATCTGCAGGGACAGTCGATTCCAGTTGGTCAGTATGAATGTAGGCAGTATGCCACTTACACATGTCCTTACAGAACAGATGTACACTTAGCCACACAAGTGTCAGTATTCTGTACATTAATTTATGCATGTGATGCATAAATACAAACACCCAGTTATAGAACTGCCCTTTAGGTACTTATAAGAGAGAAGCCTATGACTAAGAACTTTATGGATAATATAGAAACATGATGGCAGATAAAGGCTAAATGGCCCATCCACAGTAACCATTATTTCTTCCTTTCTCTAAGAAATCCCATGTGCCTATCCCACGCTCTCTTGAATTCAGACACAGTCTTGGTCTCCACCACCTCTTCCGGGAAACTGTTCCAGGCATCTGCCACCTTTTCTGTATAAAAAAAGTATTTCCTTAGAATACTCCTGAGCCTATCACCTCTTAACTTCATCCTATGCCCTCTCATTCTAGAGCTTCCTTTCAAATGAAAGACTCGAATCATGCGCATTTAAGGCACAGAGGTATTTAAACATCTCTATCGTATCTCTCCTCTCCTGCCTTTCTTCCAAAGTACCACAAGCCACAAAAACTAGACATGCAAGTCCTTAAAAGCACTGCATCACTGGCTCTATTCCATGTGCCTAGCTTGAGCTCATCTCACAAAATATCTACACTTCCAAGATAAAAATAAAATAAATAGAATGAAAGCAAGGATCTCGGCCAACTTATCATCAAAAAGGCCCCAGTGACATCTCTTTTGCCTCTGTACTGACTAAGATTAGGTTAAATAAAATATTTTCCTATCTGCCAATCTGATATACCTCATTAAATGTGGCATATTGTTCAGTCATTCTAAACCAAATATAATAAACTAGTGTTTAAGCCCGTTACATTAACGGGTGCTAGAGTAGATGTCTGTCTATCTTTTTTTTTCTTTTTTTCTTTCTCTCCGTGTACACTTTCTGTCATTCTTTCTGTCTGTGTCTCTCCCTGGCACCCTGTCTGTCTTTCTTTCTGTCTCTGTCTCCCTGGCCCCGTCTGCCTGTATTTCTCTGTTATGCCATGCCTGCCTGCCTCTCTGTGACCCCTTTCCTATGTCCTTAGTGTCCCATCTTGGCTTTAGTGCTCTCAGTGCCTCCTTCCTATGTCCTTAATGCCCCCAGTGCCACCTTCCTATGTCCTTAGTGCCCCCAGTGCCTCCTTCCTGTCCTTAGTGCCCCATCCTATGTCCTCAGTGCCTCCTTCCTATGTCCTTAGTTCCCCTTCCTATGTCCCTAGTGCCCTCAGTGCCTCCTATGTCCTCAGTGCCCTCAGTGCCACCTTCCTATGTCCTTAGTGTCCCATCCTATGTCCTTAGTGCCTTCAGTGTCTCCTTCCTATGTCCTTAGTGCCCCTTCCTATGTCCTTAGTGCTCTCAGTGCCTCCTATGTCCTTGGTGCCTTCAGTGCCTCCTTCCTATGTCCTTAGTGCCCCTTCCTATGTCCTTAGTGCTTTCAGTGCCTCCTATGTCCTTAGTGCCCTTAGTGCCCTCAGTGCCTCCTATGTTCTTAGTGCCCTCAGTGCCTCCTTCCTATACTCTTAGTGCCCTCAGTGCCTCCTATGTCCTTAGTGCCACCTTCCTATGTCCTTAGTGCCTCCTATGTCTTTAGTGCCCTCAATGCCCCCCCACCCCCAAAGCCAGCCTGCCTGCCTGCCTCCCAACCCCCTATACAGTAGAACCTATCATTTTTCTAACCCTCCCTTCCATTCCCCTTTGCAGTAGAACCCTTGAAAGCAGCATGTTTCCATCTACACCCCCCCCCCGCCACTACCACCGAAGTGCAGCCAACCTCACTTACCCTCCCATCCGACCCTCCCACCACAAGGCGAACAGAAACCTCCCGGCTCGAGCAGTGGCCGCAGCATTCTAAACAGGCTGCTTCGCGGCCTTCTACTGCCCGCGATTCCCTCTGCCACGTCACCGGCAGAGCAAATCAGGGCAGTAGAAGGCCCTGAAGCAGCCTGTTTAGAGTGCTGCGGCCGCTGCTAGTCAAGAGGTTTGTCGGGACCTTGAGAAGGGAAGGGGGGCGGCTGACCACGGTTGGAGGGTCAGATGCGCCGGGGAGGGGGGGTGGGGGGTGCCATGACGACGACACTGGAAAGGCTCTGGACCCAAGCTGGGAGGAAAACCGGCGTTTGCTGAGGTTGCGGCTGCGGCTGCCTGGAGACTGCGTTCAGTTGCCCAGGAACCCCTTTGGCCTGCACTGGACACTCCAAAGAGGGGAGCAGAAGGAACAGCGGTGGCGACAGCGGTTTCTTTCACAGTGAGCGAGGGTGGGAAGTTCCAGAGTGTTCCCTGCTGCTGCGTTCTAAAATAGAATCCAGCCACGGATCACACACCACAGCAGCAGGGAACACGAAACTCTAAGTGCGCATGCGGCGCTTAGAGTTTTATTATATAGGATACTCCAAAAGCTTTAAAAATTAACAAACCAATCCTTGTAGAGTTCAGGTATGTGGGATCCTCTTAAGTTCATAAATAAATGCATACAATAAGCAACCACTAATCTCTCTTTATAAATATACCAAATGCATGACCCATACCATACTGCATGTTCCTTTTTCACACTGGAAGGAATAACCAGAGAAGAAATTCATTATGGCCCGGATTCTCTATATGGTGCCGATTTCGACAGCCACCTAAAAAGCAGCTGCTAATTGCGTATCCGGTACCATATAGAGAATCGTGCCTCTGGGAAAGATAGGCACCAGGAATGTAGGCCAGGATTTTCCAGGCCTACATTTTCGGGACTTATCTTTGTTGTGAATCACACCTACGTAGGTACTTTAGGCCACCTAACGCCACTTCCTGATTTGTCACGACCACAGCAGGATTAGGCGGCTCAAAGTACCTATGAAGGTGCAATTCCAGTGCCGATTTTTTTAGGCACTGGTGGCCACCTTGAAACTCAGAAAAGACAGCGGTTTTGGTTTGTTTGTTTTTTTACTGAACTTGGGCACCTACCAGCACCTAAAAAATCAGCAACGGTTAGAGAAACCGAACCTATGTATATATCAAAGGAAACCCAAGCCCACACCTTTATCCCAGAACTGCTTGCTGTTATACAACTTAGTCAGGTTTATTCAGAACATTGTTCGTTAAGAGTAATTTGATCAACTACTGCCAAACAATTTAACCTCTGCATCTCCGTACACAATTTATTTTATTTCCCTCTCTAATTAAACATATGTCATGTGTACAGTACTCTAAATCCCAACTTTATACTCTTAGGGAACATCTTTATTGCACAAGGACACTGCAAACAAAATGCCTCCACAAGAGCTTTTTTCGGAGAGGAGGGCAGCTGAGAAAAAGTGGGGTTTTTTTTTATAATTCTTTATTCATTTTATAACTTACATCAAGTGCATTGGTACTAACATTTTGACAGATATATCACTTGAAATTCTACAATTAATCTTATCAAATTACATTTATCCCCTTCCCTCCCATCCTTTTATATTTCATAAAAACATTTTCCAATAATAAATACCCCCCTCCCCCTGCCAAATTTCCATTTGTACTAATCAGGGAAGAAAAATATATACTCAATCTTTACAATAATCTGATAATGGCCTCCACACATCCTGAAATTTATTAAAGTTCCCTTTTTGAACGGCTAATGTTCTTTCCACTTTATAAATATGGCATAGTGAATTCCACCAATAACTAAAGTTCAGTCTATTCCAACTTTTCCAATTATGGCAACTCCTGTCAAAATGAGCAATAATTTATTATTTGTAGAGGATATTTGACTCTTAGCCCTCATTGCCATGCCAAATAATATTGTATCATAGGATAATGCCACATGATTTCTAATAAACAATTTATTTGACTCCAAATTGATTTCCAAAATTCCACAATAAATGGACAATAGAATAATAAATGATCTAAAGTCCCTGCTTCAAGATGACAATGTCAACATCTATCAGACTTAGAGCTATCTAATTTTTTTTAACCAACAGGGGTCCAGAATGCTCTATTCAACAAGAAAAAACATGTTTGTCTCATAGATGCAGACATTGTACATCTCATCCTCCAAGACCAAATTCGTGGCCATTGAGAGGCAGAAATTTGATGCTTAATCTCAATGCTCCAAATGTCTCTAAGACCCGTCTTTGTTTTTTTTATTTATGAATCCAGATATTAATTTGTACCACTGCGCAGCCTGGTGTCTCAGGAAGTCCGCATTCTTGATCGGGACAAGCTAGAAAACTACCAGCCTGTATTTATTATCCCCCTTTTTGAGGAAATTTTATAGAACATAGTCTGCAAGCAACATCAACAATAGGCTAAAAGAAAAAGGCCCATATTCTATAAACAGCATCCTACCAGCGGATAGCGTAAGTGGTAAAGCTGTTTAAAAAACAATTTAAAAATCATTTAAAAACAAAAATGTCAAAACTAGTGCCTAGATCTCGTTTACGGTGGCTTCTTAGAATTCTTAAGGTCAAAGTAGGCATGGCTAATGCCAGAAATGACTTTAGGCACCCTTAGTGCCTCCATAGACACGATTCACGTCAAACATAGGTGCCGGAAATTTAGGCCTTGAAAACCGTGGCCTACATTTCTGGTGCCTATATTTGAGGCAGTCGTGATTCTATAAACAGCACCGTTGTGTAACTGACACATGATCGTTGGCCTGGAACAGATTATGCTTGTAATCCAAGGTGTATGTGTGTGTGTGTGTGGACGATCTTCAGGCACCGGCACCAATGCACAGGACATGCCGGTGCCCAGATGACAGTAAGAAGCAGCGGGGAGGTGCCCAATCGCAGTGGGGGGGAGGGTGCCAGATCGCGGAGGGAGGGTGCCGGATCGCGGGGGGCACCGCTCGCAAATCGAGGCATGCTCGGTTTCTGAGGTGCCGATTTTGCAAATGTTTTCCTCGTCTTGCAAAACACTCGCAAACCGGTGCACTCGTAAACCGATGTACCACTGTACTAGTCTTTAAGCCCGTTACATTAACAGGTGCTAGAATAATAATAATAATAATTTTATTCTTGTATACCGCCATACCCAAAAAAGTTCTAGGCGGTTCACATCCATTAGTTAAGGTCCGCGGTGACACACGGATTTACAAAATTTTAACAAAATTACAGGCAATGAATAGGGGGGCGTGGGGAACTCTTTAATTGAGAATTAGCAGGGGTAACGGTAAGACAGAAGGAAGGGTTGGAAGGTAAGCGATAACAAGAGAGAGACCTAGTGGGGAGAGGGGGGGAGGAGAAGGAACGGGGGGAGAGAGGGAAAGGGGAGAAGCAGGGGGCAAGGGGGATTAAAAGCCCTGTTCGCGGAAGAGGTGCGTTTTGAGAAGTTTTCTAAAACTAAGGTAAGAGGGGGCCTCGAGTATCATTTGGGCAAGCCAAGGGTTCAGCTTAGCCACCTGGTACGCAAAGGTTTTGTCGAGAAATCTACTGAAGTGACATAATTTTAGTGATGGGAAGACGAACAGCTGTTTTCTGCGGGATTTCTTGTTGGTGAGATTCAGAGTGAAATGGTGATTGAGGTAACTAGGTAATAGGCCAAAAACTGTTTTGTAGCAGAAGCAGGCAAATTTGAATAGGACTCTGGATTCGAAAGGGAGCCAATGCAGTTGGTGGTAGAAAGGCGTGATGTGGTCCCATTTGTTCAGGCTGAATATGAGGCGGACGGCAGTGTTCTGGATCAATTTTAGTCTCCTCATGGTTTTCTTCGTGGAGCTCAAATAAATGACATTGCAATAGTCTAGTACACTGAGAACGGAGGACTGTACCAAAAGGCGGAAAGAGGAGTCGTCAAAGTATTTTTTTATGGTGCGCAGTTTCCAGAGCACCGAGAAGTATTTCTTGACAGTAAGATCAGTGTGATTTTCTAGCGATAGATGTTTGTCTAGGTGACACCCAGTATTTTTAATGTTTGTTCGAGGGGGAAGACCAGACCTTTCACCTGGATTGTGGAGTCTTTGATTTTTTCATTGGGGGAGGCTAGGAAGAATTTTGTTTTGTCCGGGTTTAGTTTTAATCTGTAGGCTAGCATCCATAGTTCTATCTGATTAAGTATGTTTGTGATGAAGGCTAGAAGTTCTGGGGAGAAGGTGGTGAGAGGGATGACTATTGTGATGTCATCTGCGTAGATGAAGAATTTGAGTTTGAGGTTATGAAGGAGGTTACCCAGGGAGGCGAGGTAGATATTAAATAGTGTGGGTGACAGGGGGGAGCCCTGCGGCACCCCGCAGGAGTTAACCCAGCTAGATGAGGAAGAGTCATTTTTGAATACTCTGTAGGATCTGTTTTGTAGGAATCCGCGAAACCAATTGAGGACCTGGTCGGAGATGCCAATGTGGGTCAGGTATTCTAGGAGAATGTTGTGGTCTACTAGGTCGAACGCACTGCTCAAGTCGAATTGAAGGATCAAGGCGCTGGAGCCCAGGCTGAAGAGGGTGTGTAAGTGGTCAATTAAGGCTGCAATGATGGTTTCAGTGCTGTGGTCTGTTCGAAAGCCCAACTGATTGTCACTGAGTATGTTGAATTTATCCAGATAAGCGGTGAGTTCAGCTTTTACCACCCCTTCAGCTATTTTTGTGAAAAGAGGGATTGGTCTGTAATTAGAAGGGGCATTTGGGGGATCTTTTGTGTTTTTTATGATTGGGGTTAACATAATATGGCCTTGGTCTGGAGGAAAGTATCCTGAGGAAAGTAGGAAGTTCACCCAGGTTAGCATGTTTACTTTGAATAGATGTGGTCACTTTCTGTCTGTCTGTCTATCTTTCTTTTTCTCTCTTTCTTCGGCTGTCCACCACCACCCCTTGCCTGCTCCCCCTGTCCAGCAGAAGCCCTTTTCCCTTCCTTTTACCTCCCCCATCACCCCTTCCCTGCTCCCCTTATCCAGCAGAAGCCCTTTTCCCTTCCTTTTACCTCCCCCATCACCCCTTCCCTGCTCCCCTTATCCAGCAGAAGCCCTTTTCCCTTCCTTTTACCTCCCCGTGTCCAGCAGCACCCCTTCCCTGCGCCCCCTGTCCAGCAGCAGCTCTTCTCTCTTCGTTATATGTCTCCCCTGTCCAGCAGAAGCCCTTCTCCCTTCCTTTTACCTCCCCCATGTCCAGCAGCACCCCTTCCCTGCTCCTCCTGTCCAGCAATAGGCCTTCTCTTTTCCTTTTACCTCCCCCGTGTTCAGCAGCACCTCTTCCCTGCTCCCCTTGTCCAGCAGTAGGCCTTCTTCCTTCCTGTTACCCCCCTGTCCAGCAGCACCTCTTCCTTGCTCCCCATGTCCAGCAGTAGGCCTCCCTTCCTGTTACCTCCCTCCCTGACTCCCCTCAGAGTTCCTGCTGCTGCTGCTGCGCCTCTTCCTCTGCCACCTGTCGCCTCACAGCAATTCCCCGGTCCCACTCCCCTCAGAGTTCCTGCTCCTGTCACCAGTGCCGCTGCTTCTCCTCCACCGCCACCCATCGATCCGCGCCACCTCTGTCGCTGCTGCCCCTCTGTACTCCGGAGGCCCCGGGCATTTCCTCCCAAGGTAATAGAATCCTAAGTGCTCATGCACACTCCTACCTGTCACGGACCTACGGATCATGCAGGTAAGAGAGCGCATGTGCGCTTAGGGTTTTATTATTAGCGATAAAAAATTTTTTAAATTAGATTTTCAATAATAACATATGAAGAGGAAAAGAAAAACAAAACAAAACCAATTATACAAGTATTAACTATGACATGATACATTCCAGTTGTACAGCCAAATGGAACATATGAGGAGAATAACGTGAACAAGATAGTACAACTAGGTACTTCATGTCAAACAAATATAAAAGTTCAGTACACATTTCATTTTATTTTTTTTACGATGCACATGCAAAGCATGGAATAAGTTCTCAACGAGCATCACAGCATAGCATAAAGTAAGCGATCTAATATACAATATGTCAATGGTCTAAAGTACATTAAGTTTGTACAGGCCTCCATATTTTGAGAAATGAATTAGTAGAATTGTGTTTTTTCGCAATGGTGCTTTCGTGTTTAATGGTTATACAAACGGGAACTCACAGCAGCCATTTTGATGACGGCTCTGCACAGGGCAGGAGCATAAGATGATCGCTTCTGCCCCGTGTTGCCGATAGACCACCAGGTAAGATTGGGGATGCAGGAGGGAGGCAGAAGGGAAGCTGGGTGGGTCAGAGCTGGCCCCAAAAATTATTCGGCTCTACCCCTAACCCCCGCGAATATTGAGGGTCTGCTGTACTCTTATACAAATTTTAAAAATTGAATTTTCACAGAAATAGTGATACAGTATCTGCCTCAGTTTTCTGCAGCTTTCAACACTGTGGGCCACAATATTATGTTTGCATAGCAGGCAGCACCAGTGGCGTAGCGAGGGTAGGAGGCGCCTGTGGAGGTGGTGCTCACCCTTCACCCTCCTCTCTACCACCCTCCCCCGCTCTTTCCCTGCCCCTCCCATGCCATACTCGCACCCAACCTTTCCCCTGTACCTCTTTAAATCATCACTGCTGCTTCTCCTGCCTGCTGTCCATGCCAACGCTGGCTTTCCCTCTGATGTCACTTCCTGGCACCATGACCCAAAGTGATTTTCGAGGGGAGCCAGGCTGACGCAAGCAGCAGACCTGAGAAGCTCCTCAAGCTGGAGAAGATTTAAGGAGGTACTCGGGGGGGGGGGGGGGAGCATGAGTGTGGCATGGAGGGGCAGAGAAGTGCTGATGCTCCTACCAAGATGGTGCCTGGGGTGATCCACTCCCCCTGCCCCCTTTACTATACCACTGGGCAGAACCACATAGTGTGGCATGGTATTTGAGTGGTTCAAATTAGAGAATGACACGGTGACAAAATTCATCACCGTTCCCGTCCTCACGGATAACCACGGGAAATAATTCCATGTCATTTTCTAGTGTCTATTTCAACCTCAGTCCTTCTACACCAGCATTCTTCAAAGCAAAGCTTGTGGGTCAGTGGTTGTGGCCATTCATACTCTGATTCTTCCCTCTCTCCTTAAAGAATGACATGAAGATGGTTTACCGCAGTTATCCACAGGGACGGGAACGGTGATGAATTTTGTCACCGTGTCATTCTCTAGTTCAAATTCAATCAGACAGATAATCGATTCTATTCAGCATCACCTTGGGCACTAATCTGCTAGTTATGATAAAGATCCATACTGTTACCTATTTTATGTACAGTATAATACAGCTTATATATTTATATTCCATCAATTCCCTCAGGGTCCCGAAGCAGATCACGAAAATGTAGCCAGAACAAGCACTGAGAAGTACAAATTTGTCAATTACATAGTAATGCAAGCTTATTGAAGTTGAAGATACAATTAACAGAACAATGTACAAAATAACAATGTACAAATTTAAAAAAAAAAGAGTTTTGAAATGGTGGCAAGCAGCTAAATAGGATGGCTGAGAGAAGAGACAGCTTGTTAAATTGTTCCAAATTACAGACGCTTGATATTGAAAGAGCTATTCAGCAATTTCTTAGAATATAATCCTTGAATTGATGGAAAATGCAAAACTAGAATGCTTTGTTCTTAAAGCTTTAGAAGACCTTAGAAAAGACAAAAGGTGGATGAAGCACTCAGATCTTGTTATATAAAGTCTATCTCAGGCCTCTACCTGGGCTGTTTCCATTGATGGAAACAAGTCTCTACATCCATGCTTATGATGATAGATTCTCATTTCCACTGAACCAAATTGACTATATATCTAAGAACAACTCAAAAAATGACAAAAAGAAAATTATGAAACCAAGTGGGAAACTAACTTTATAACCATGTATTGATTTTCTCTCTTTTTTATCAAAACATTTTGAACATTTTGGTGGTGTGCTATCAAGTCAAGTACAACACAGTAAAGTGAACAAAACAGACAGTAGATTATTACACAAGTTGACAGGTACCCAACACCTCCTAAAATCAAGTCATAATTCTTGAGACGCTGCTGCAACTATGAAAATCTCTCTCCATACAACAAGGTGGCAAGTTTGATCACAGCAGCCTATGCTCTGATAACATCTAATCTAATCTTCCATTTCTGAGTCACACATACCTATATAGGCTCAAGGCAATGCCCTGTATCTTAATCTGAGCACAAACAGCTGGCCGCAGCTCCAATTAACTCAGAATGCTGCTGAGACGCAACTAATAAATATCACTTTATAGGAGAGCAAAAGGGGCAGTTGCAACAGGCCCTTTGTACCAGGGAGTCCCATAAGAAAGAGCAATGGTGTGGCGAGGGTGGGTGGCACCCCCCTCCCCCTCGCTCCTTCCTGACCTCCCCTGCCCCGCGTGCGTCCCCTTCCGTTCCCCCGTGTCTCTTTAATTTTTCTGGTGTGAGCAGCATCAAGAATTTGCTTCCTGCATTGTCACTTCCTAAGCATAGGACTCAGAAGTGACGTCAGAGAGAGCCGACACTGATGTGGGCAGCAAGTTCATAATGCTGCTCATGCTGGGAAAATTAAAAAGGTATAAGGGAAGGGAAGAGAAGAGGCGTAAGCGCATGGGGCGGGGGGGGGGTCGGGAAGCAGCAGGGGGCAGAGAGGATGGATGCTGGCGCCCCCCACCAAGACGGTGCCTGAAGTGGACCGTCCATCCCCCTTTACTAAGCCACTGAGAGAGAGCATAATTTTCTGCAAGCCTCTTGCTCTTACTAAAGGCCTGCCGATTCAAGAGATACCTGGGCAGAACTCTTGCTTTCCAGGCAGACCAACAGAACGGTTGGGCTGGGTAACATCATTAAGCAGGCCTCATCCTATCTTAAACTTTAGAAAACTGGTCAAAACAAACCTGTTCAACCGATTTGTAACCAAGAACTCTTAATGCCTTACCATGTACGGCTCCTACATGTACTTGATACCTCTACTCTGTGTCTATCACTCTGACTCACTCCCACTCAACTTGTATCCGCCCTTCTCCACTTGTACTTGACGACGTTATTGTAATTATTTTCACTGATTGTCCAGCTCTTCTTGTTGTAAACCGCCTTGAACTACCATGGCTTTGGCGGTATATAAGAATAAAATTATTATTATTCTTGGCTACCAACCCAGAGTCTCCAGCTGAAAGCACGTCAGTTGGTAGAGGTTACTGCAATTGCCATGGAGGCCAACCCTCGTCCCACTCATCGATGACTGCTTGTTTGATGGTGCCATTTAAAACAGCAAAGAGTGGTGTGAGCCACAGTGTTCTCTCTTTATTTGCAGTGCTCCCGCTCCCCCTGACCCACCTCCTCCCTCGATCATGGCACTTCTTGCTCAGACGCAGGCCATGAGGAAAGGGAGCTCTGCATATGGTTAGAAAGCCTGCCTCTGACCAAGCACCACCAGGATTAAGGTAGGAGGCAGGCCATACCAGTTTGGGGACTGGGGAGAGGCAGAGCTAATAACTTTACAATGCTAGCCATGCTACTGGACTGCTAGTAGCATGGTTGACCTTAATGACATCAGTTGAGGTGACAGTAAGTTCAACTGTACTATTGGCAGTCATGAAAGCTAAAGAGTGGTACTAACCCTTATGCTAGATGTCACTACAGGCCATTTTTCAGCTTCGCCCGTCACACCCACAAATCGCCCCTACCCATATTAGACAGTTGGCACATGTTTTATACTGCATTAATTGGTTTTAACATGCAATAACCATTATCACAGGTCTGCACTAACACGTACTGTATGCCATGTTTCCTCTAAGCTGAGCACACTAGGAATTGCTCATTCATTCTAGAAGAGTCGCTCACAGATTTTACATGGTTGCTCACAAAAATACTTGCAAATCTGGAAAATTCTTGACTTTTAGAACTTGTTGCTCTCGCAAAAAATAAAAAATTGGAACTTGTCACTCACATGAGAAAAAATTTGCATGTACCCGGCCAATCCTTAGAGCAGGGGTGTCAAAGTCCCTCCTCGAGGGCCGCAATCCAGTCGGGTTTTCAGGATTTCCCCAATGAATATGCATGAGATCTATTAGCATACAATGAAAGCAGTGCATGCAAATAGATCTCATGCATATTCATTGAAGAAATGCTGAAAACCCGACTGGATTGCGGCCCTCGAGGAGGGACTTTGAAACCCCTGCCTTAGAGGGAGAGCTGTGTTAAAACCTGCACTAGCTGTTAATACAGCTTATTAAATGGATCCCTAAATTTATGTCCATTGATTAAAGTCCATGAAACAGATGAAAATGTGCATATAAGAAACCTTAGATGCTCAGCCTACCTCTGCCTTAAAACTGGAGGGGAGGGGCACAAATTAAATTTTGATAACTTACGCTGACTTTAAAGCTTTGAACTGAGCCATCCAAGAAGTGGACGTTGCACGAGACTTCTGATCGATTTTTCTCTTTTGGAAGTTCAGCTACTCGCATATTATTAATCCTCCCACCTAAAGCACGTAACCGGGAGTTCATAACGATCGCCGAGTAACCTAAAAAACAAAGAATAAAAGATGTTATGCTATCAATATGTTAACTGAGGGGGAAAAAAAACCCTAAAATGTTTCAAGAGTAAACAAATTCTAGAATATAACCATTAAATTATTTTCACTTCTTCAAATATATTTAACACTTCTATAGAAATTTTTTTTAAAATAACTTAAAATAGAACACTTTGATCTACATAAACTGAGATAACATCCCCCCCCCCCTCTTTTTAGGGGAAAAATGTTAACTTAAATATAAACCAAGGGTTTATATACAAGTGCCATCCAGCTGTACACCCACCCGCCCCTTCCCAGACCAAGGGCTGGCCTCTCCCTGGGTCCACCTTAAATCCTGCTGGTCCAGTGGTGAGCCAAGCCAGGAGCAATCCCTCCCTCCCTCCCCGACAAATCTTGGTTTATGTTAGAGTATACTGTATATGCTACTTTATGCATTCTTTTTCCTGATATACCACCACGAATGCTGCAATAATTCCACCCAGGGCATGCCACACAAAAAGGAAAAGCTTAAGCATTGCTTAACTTCCGAAACAGAAATTAGAAGACAAAGTATTAGAATAAACAAACACACTGAAAATAAGAGGCATAGATAATTCTTTATAGGAGAAGGTAGTTAAATCCAAAACCAAACTCAGTTTAGCAAGCTAGAATGATTACAATCTGGATTAGGCATTTCCAGCATTTCTACAAAAATAACAAACCTGACAATCTCATACATGATCAAAAACATACCACAATGTAAATTAATCTGCAGCACTGCACATCTCTATAGCACAGAAAATTAAGGAATACCTTCAATATCTACTTACATTTTTTAATTCAATTCAATTCAAAACATTCTACTTTGCTCGACCAATTTGGGAATGTAAAGCAAACTATAATTCATACAATCCTACTACTTAAACTAAAAATATCCAAACAGTGCAGCAACTGAAGACTATGGGGGGGGCATAGGAATGTGGATGAGCAAGGAATGGGGGATTTAGCAAGGCACTGAAGATGGAGTAGAGACAGAGATTGGGCGGGAGAGGTGTTAGGGGAATGGAAGATTGGGGAGTGGAAGGAAAGGACCAATACGTTTGGTGTGGATGGAGAGGAAGAGGGGAACCGAGGTAAGGGACAACTGGAGAATGGGCAGGTAAGGAGGGGAAGAGCAAGTGTGGGAACTGGAGTGTAAATTGTGGGTTAGAAGTATGAGAGAGGATGCGTGGGGCAGGGAGCTCCTAGTGAGTATATTGGATATGACAGGAAATTAAAAGACAATGGAAATGAAACAAGCTAGGGCATATTAGAGATGTGGTATGAGGCAAGGCTAAGTTGATGAAGCTTAATAGAGTGGAAAAACAAGAGATGGTATAAAAGGAGCTAGAAAACTGGAGATCGGGTTAAAATAGAAATGGCGTGCTAAGGAAGGTGACTGATGGGAAACAGGGTAAAAGGCTACTGCTTGAAATGGTGAAGATAAGAGTCAGAACAAAGTAAGTGAGGACTGGAGAAGACTGGGGAGTGTGTAAAAGATACAGATTCAGGAGGCTGGGAGAGGAGAAAGAACAGGAGATAATGAGAGTACTAGAAAGGTACTGAGTGTGATATCTAGAAAGCTGGTAAGCCAAAAAAGATCAAGGTAGTGAGGCTGAGGACCAGTGAAACCCACATTGCAGACAACTGTGATTCTGTAAGAGAGAAGGAAAATTACTGACTTGCATAGTCAGCAAAACCAAGTCTGTACAAAACTGGGAGAAGCCTAGCCAACACACTGCATCAGAGAGGAGATTGCCCTATGATGGACAGTCGTGAGAAAGAGCCGTCAAGATGGCAGATATGCCTACTGAAGGCATGGTTTGGATTTAGAGCGGTGTGTGAAACTTGTTCAAAAGTTATCTTTTATTATCATATTGGTTTTGTTGTTCAGTTTTCCTAAATGCTCAATATGGGAAGAAACTTAGTTCTGTTTTTGTTTCTTCAGTGTTGTACTTATCTGGCTTCTTAGGGTTTCTCATTCCGTTATTTTGGATAATTTCTTAAAAGAAAAGTCGATAGGTCATTAATGAGATGGTGATGGCTTGGGGAAATCCACTGCTCATTTCTAAGATAAGCAGCATAAAATCTGTTTTACTACAGCTAGGTACTTGGGACCCGGGTTAGCCACTGTTGGAAACAGGATGCTGGGCTTGATGGACTTTTGGTCTGTTCCAGTATGGCAGTTCTTATGTTCTGGGCAGTCCCAGAATTTGAAGTTTTTCCAGAGATATAAAACATCTAGGGCAAAAATATGGACTTTCTATCTTGTCTTGTTTCAATCATGACTGACTACTCGAAGGATTAAGGTATGAAATCCCCTCCACTTAATCCCCTGATAGCGACAGTATATGCCAGGTTTTGTGACAGCTTCAGATATTAGAGCCATTTCTATCAAAGCAGCAAGCTGGTTCCAGAAATAATCTAATGGTCAGTGCAGTGGACTACAGAGAAAGGGACCCAGGTCCATATCCCATTCTAACCAGTACACTTGTGGTGGAAATTGTGAGCATTCTAAAACCCACAAAATACCAAATGTATCTATAGACAGGAAATACCTGCAGATCTGAGTTTTTTGTAATGGTGTACAATTAGGTACAGTAGGTTTTTAGGTATTCCTGGAAGGCTCAAGATAAAAAAATAAGTATGCTAAGGTAGGATTTGAACCTATGTCCCTTTATGTGAAGTCCAATACACTAACCACTGAGTTGCATGCACAGATGTCGACACGATGGCCGTCAGAGTAGCGTCGGAGCATTTAGCACTCCGGGCCATGGTAGAAACCTCTACTGCAGCTTAGTAAAAGGGGGGATTATGAGAAGAAAGAAACAGAAGTGGGAGGAACAGTTAACTATGTAATAGAAATGTTATCAGCGTGTTAGCTACAATTTAATTATTTCTTAAATTTATTACCACTATACATATCTACGTTTGATATCATGCTTATCACAAACTGGTGCTTCAAAAACCGATTATGTAAGACTTCTGATTTCACAAACAGGTTAAAGCTATTGAATTTTCTCAGGCATTTAACCAGGGCAAATTTTGATTGAATATTTCTGTAATGTATTTATTGTGGAGTGTTTATGTGCATTGTTTTGTAAGAATTTTATTTGTTTGTGGATTTTTGTGTTTTAAATTGATTTTTATGTTTACTTCTAAGCAGCATTCTTTTTTTTTAATATCTTTATTCATTTTGAAGCCATAATAAGTGCAACATATTATACAATCATATTACACTACAAAAGCATTTAAATTTAATCAAAATTGTAATCTATGACAAATAGATATATCACCCCCATACTAATATTCAAAAATTGCACTCAAATTAAAGAATTAAAAATATTTTCCAACCCCCCCCCCTCCCACCCACCCTTCCTGGACGTGCATGATCAAAGGCCAAAATCAACAATCATTCTTTGTAAAATTTTGTCAATGGTTCCCAAATCTTCAAAAACTTCTTATATTGTCCCTCTTGTATAGCCATAGTAAGTTCCATTTTAAAAACGTGTCACAGAGACTCCCACCAAAAGGTATAGTTCAAAGTATCCCAGTTTTTCCAATTCCTTAAAATAAGCTGTATGGCAACCCCTGTCATAATAAAGAGAAGTTTGTTATTGTGAGATGATATTTGGCTTTTAGCTCTCATCAAAGTGCCAAATATCACAGTGTTGTATGTTAGAGCCAGTGGATTTTCCCATAACTTTTTTCACCTGATCCCAAATGGATCTCCAAAATTGAAGTATCAAGGGACAATAATATAATAGATGATCTAACGTCCCAGGTTCAAGATGGCAGTGCCACCATCTATTAGACTTGGAACTATCTAATTTCTGTAATCTAACCAGAGTCCAAAATGCTCTTTGTAACAAGAAAAACCTTGTTTGCCTCATAGATGTAGACACCGTACATCTCATCCTCCAAGTCCAGATTTGTGGCCATTGAAATGCAGAAATCTGATGCTTTATCTCAATGCTCCAAATGTCACGAAGACCAGTCTTTGGTTTCTTATTCAAAAATCCAGATATTAATTTATACCACTGAGCGGCCTGGTGACCCAGGAAATACATCTGGAAGCACAGGAACGGCAAACTATACTGAGTTTTAAGATTTTTCCAATCAGGGAACTCCTCCTGAATGGCCTGCTTCAACTGCAACCACCTATAACTTTGAGACTTAGCAATATTCTAAGCAGCATTCTAATCATCTAGGAATCCATGAAAATATTAAAAAAACAGAAAATAATTCAATTTTTATTCCTATGTATTAGAAACTCCATTACCATCCTAGGTGCTCTTATATGCTAATGTTAGAATGCAGTCTCTCAATAGTGAATAGTGTAATTAATTTATAGCAGGGTTCCTTATCTGACACCCCTCCCCCTTAATTTATGGCTATTTGGTAAACAAAAAACATATGCATACTGTATATGTGCCTTTACAAACAGACTCCCAAAACCAGCCCCAGCAGTACACAAAAGCTTGTCCTCAAAGTTACACCAGCACCAAAGCAGGTGCAAATTATGAATCTGTATTTAGTGAGTAAACATGTATTTTACAAACTACTGTATATACTCGAATATAAGCCTATTTGAGAATACACCGAGATAGAAGTTCCCCCCAGCCCAAAAGGGAAAAAAAACGGGCCACCGTCACCACTATCCTCCACTTCAAACCTGCCCCTCCCAAGGCCAATGCTGCTCTCCTCCGTTCCTCAACCAAACTGTTTGGTTCCCTCTAAAGACTACTGTCTTTGCTGCTGTCCACTCCAAAGACCACCGGCAATACCATCATCCTTTCCAAACCACCACCCCCCCAGGACCACCAGTGCTGCCCTTAACTCTAACCCCTCCAAAGCCACTGGTACTGCTCTCCTCCGTTCCTCACCCAAGCTGATTGGCGCTGCTGTCCACCTCCTCCTCCCCCCACCGGAAATTTACTTACCATACGCATACCGGTGCTGAAAGAAGCTGATGCCGATGTTCTACCCTAGGCTTATTCAAGATCTTGAGCATTTGTACATGCTCAAGGCCTTCCAATTTCTGCCAAAATTCTCATTCTTAATTCTTAAGAGCATTGGAGCATGAGGAAAGTCAGACACCTTTTCCTTCAACAACATTTTTCCATTCTGGTTCAGTCGATTATTTTATCTGATCTTGACTATTGTAACGCTCTCTATCTTGGTATTACAAAAACCTGTCTTTTTAGGTTACAATTGGTGCAGAACACTGCTGCTAGATTGATTTTCAGAAAATGTAAGTTTGATCATGTGACACCATTACTCTTTAACCTTCATTGGCTCCCTGTATACGTTAGAGTCCAGTTTAAATGTGCCTGTGTCATTTTTAAAATTCTATTTGGTATTTTCACTCCTTTAGTTTCTCTATCTTGGAATCTCTATAGATTCTCTTTTGCAAGGGGCGACCAATAGAGAATGACACGGTAACAAAATTCATCACCATTCCCGTCCCCGCAGATAACCGCGGTAAACCATCTTCATGTCATTCTTTAAGGAGAGAGGAAAGAATCAGAGTATGAATGGCCACAACCACTGACCCGCAAGCTTTGCTTTGAAGAATGCTGGTGTAGAAGGATTGAGGTTGAAATAGACAAGGGATTATTTCCCGCAGTTATCCGCGGGGACAGGAACGGTGATGAATTTTGTCACCGTGTCATTCTCTAATGACCAACAACTTAAGCTATTCTGTCCATCTAGTAAAGATATTTAAAAAACCAAGGCTTTTGGTCAATCTCTGTCCTTCAAGTTCACCCAACTTTGGAATGATCTTCCACTTTTTTTTGCGAAGATCTAGTTCCCTTCCTTTCTTTCATAAATCTTTGAAAACTATTCTGTTTACTAAACATTTTGATATTTAATTTTTCTTCTACTTCTGTTATATTATTATCAACTTAATTTAATTACTGTTTTATACTTTCACCATCTTATCCTAATTACTGTCAACCAAGTCGAGCTTTCCTGGATTGAAGTCTCAGTATACAAAACTAAGCAGTAGATTAGATTAGAATCTCAGGGAGGACGAGAGCCAGAAGACCTTGAACATGCATAGATGCACAAGGCCCTGCACCAGCTCAGCGTAGAATATCGGCACCAGCCTTTTTCAGCACCAGCATATATATGGTAAGTATTGGGTGGGGGTAGAAAGAAGCAGCACCAATCAACTTGGGTAAGGAAAGGAGGAGAGCAGTTCCAGTAGCCTTGGGGGGGGGACAAGAGCAGCACCGGTGGTCCTCGGGGGAGGGGGGAGGTTGGAGTGGATGACAGTAGTGCCGGTGGTCTTTGTGGGGGCACTAAGTAGGAGGACAACAGCAACACTGATCTTAAGGGGAGGGGCTCAAATATAAACAAAGATCCTTATTTTGGCCCATTTGAGGGGGGGCTAAAAATCTTGATTTATATTCAAGTATATACAGTTCATGCATGTCCTGCAGCTCCAATCAACACCCCCCCCCCACACACACACACACACACAGTTATAGGTGCTGTTATTAGCAGACAAACTTGTACATGTGTTTACATCAGTGCAATTTTATTTTTAAAAAAAAATGCAGGTTATATATATATATATATAACCTGCATTTTTATTACATATATATATATATATATATATATATATATATATATAACCTGCATTTTTATTACATATATATATATATAACCTGCATTTTTATTACATATATATTTATATATATATATATATATATATAACCTGCATTTTTATTACATATATATATATATATAACCTGCATTTTTATTACATATATATTTATATATATATATATATATATATATAACCTGCATTTTTATTACATATATATATAACCTGCATTTTTATTACATATATATATATATATATATATATATATATATATATAACCTGCATTTTTATTACATTTATATATATATATATATATATATATATATATATATATAACCTGCATTTTTATTACATTTATATATATATATATATATATATATATATATATATATATATATAACTTGCATTTTTTTTACATTTATATATATATATATATATATATATATATATATATATATATATATAACCTGCATTTTTATTACATTTATATATATATATATATATATATATATATATATATATAACCTGCATTTTTATTACATTTATATATATATATATATATATATATATATATATATAACCTGCATTTTTATTACATTTATATATATATATATATATAACCTGCATTTTTATTACATATATATATATATATATATATATATATATACATATACATACACACACATAAAACCTGCATGTAATATACAAAAGGGCTTGTTTTATAAAAGAGAAAAGATTACTCAGCCTGCCTGGCGTGCGAGACTGGTCCCTTTCCTGGAGTAGCACTTGTTCCTCCACATCCCTCCTCCTCTCCCCAACCTCTTTCAACACAGCTTAACTAAATAAATCTGAAGCACATGGCCCCAGACATCCTGCTCTGCTTTAGCAAAGCTACAGAAATCAACAGGAACTGCTAGAAGTGACAGTGTATATGTGAACCTGTAGCCAAGGATGCATGTGCATGGGGAACAAAGGATCAGAAGTTTTGCATACAGGACTAGAGATTTGTAAATGTTGTGTGTACCTTGTGACCGAGGCTTAGAGTTACCAGATGTCTGGGAAAACCCAAATCTCTCCTCTTTTCAGAGGCCTGTGAGTGCCCGGATGGATTTTCTAAAAAACAGCAGCTGTCCGGGTTTTGGAAAGTTTTGGCCATGTGTGGAAGGTCTCTGAGCATGCGCAGATGACAACACATGCACCTGCACATACTCGTAGACTCCCGGACACAGTCCAGAGGTCATGAATAATGAGACAAAGCTTTTGGGGAGGGGGGCTTGGGGTGAAATGGGGTGGGCCAAAGGCAGAACAGAGCAGGGACTGGGCCAGGCGTCAGGGATTTTGACGAGAAAAATATGGTAATCCTACAGAGGCTGTTTCTGTTGTACATTTCTTATACCACAAAATATTGCCCTAGATCTGATCTTTATGGAATTAAAGGGGCTTTGAATTTTTAGCTTTCACCATTATCATCACGAGTATTTGCAATTCCTGTTACAATTGGACTGCAGTTTCATAACATGGACATTAAGATTTGTCACAGTACGTTTAAGCTATGACATATAGCTTCTATAGCGGGAAGGGCCTTAGGCATCTAGACCAATCAGGCCCTAGGATCCTGTGGGTTGGGCAGTGGAGGAGCGGGCCCGCCGCATTTGGATGGAGGCGGGACTGCTGGCTGGATGGTGCTAGTTGCTGTCCGGCCAAATTAGAGGTAAACCCAAGGAGAGATTCCGGGTTGGGAGCTTTCGTTGGGGGGGGGGTCCGGCAGGAGGATTTGGGTACCCTCCTGCCAGCAATCTTAGGGGGGGCCATTGGGGGGGGCTGGCAGGAGGAATTAGGCACCCTCCTACCAGCAATCTTCAGGGGGGCGGGTTCTGTCGGCAGGAAGAGTTGGGCACCCTCCTGCTGGCGATCTTCAGGGGGGCCGGGGTGCGGGTTGGAGCATTTAAAACCCATGGACGTCGGTTACAAAATTGGGTTAACTTTAGGCGGGTGTAGGCCCAATTCTGTATAGGACGCCCGGGATGAGCATCCTATACAAAATCCGGGCATGTATGTGTGTGTTTCCGACCCTAAAATCCAGTTTATTTACTGTTACAATTTGAGATTGTGGGACCCAGGAACGGATAGTTTCCATTTTTTTCAATGGGAAAAGTTGTCTTGTTACATTAACGGGTGCTAGAATATATGTGTGTGTCTGTCTTTATTTCTTTCTCTCTCTGTCTCCTTAGCAGCTTTCTGTATTTCTGTCTTTCTTTCTTTTGGCTGTCCACCATCACCCCTTGCGTGCTCCCCTGTCCATTCTCCCTTCTTTTTACCTCCCCTGTGTCCACCACCACCCCTTCACTGCTCCCCTTATCCAGCAGCAGACCTTCTCACTTTGTTTTACCTCCCCCCTGTCCATCAGCACCTCTTCCTGCTCCCCCTGTCTAGCAGTTGGCCTCCCTTCATTTCCCCCCCTGTCAATCAGCACCTCTTCCTGCTCCCCCTGTCCAGCAGTACCTCTTCCTGCTCCCCCTGTCCAGCAGTAGGCCTCCTTTCATTTTTTTCCCCCCTGTCCATCAGCACCTCTTCCTGCTCCCCCTGTCCACGGGAGTTAGTACAGGCCCGGTCTTTGCCGTTTGTTCTTTACTCGGATAGAGAGTCCTTGCCCCCCCTTCACTTCCCGCGGGCCCGACTACGAACCTTGTGATTCCAGCAGCGTGTGCAGCAGTCTTCACACGCTGCTTCGGGTCCTTCCACTGCCCTGATTTACTCTGGCACGTCCCTTATGACATCATCAGAGACGCGGAAGAGCAAATCAGGGCAGTAGAAGGGCCCGAAGCAGCATGTGAAGACTACTGCACACGCTGCTTGAATCGCCAGGTTCGTAGTTGAGTCCGCGGGAAGGGAAGGAGGGGGCGGCAAAGGACTCGGACTCCTCTGGTCTGTCACGGAGGGCAGCCCTGCTCCATTTCTCGGTTCATCCCGGAGAGGGGGGAGCAGGAGGCGCTCTTTGTGCCCCAGTCCCGGCTTGTGGAGGTGATCGTTGGCTGGTTGGGAGCGGGCTTGTGGAGGCGATCATCGGCTGGTGACAGCAATGTTACTTACCGTAACAGTTGTTATCCAGGGACAGCAGGCAGCTATTCTCACTAGTGGGTGATGTCATCAGACAGAGCCCCGGTACGGACGTCTCACAAGCACGTGTTGCTTGTAGAAACTTAAAGTTTCTAGATGCCCGCACCGCGCATGCGCCGGTGCCTTCCTACCCGGAGATCCGGGCGTGTCTCCTCAGTTCAGGTAGCTAGCCTGAGAAGCCAACCCAGGGGAGGTGGGTGGGACGTGAGAATAGCTGCCTGCTGTTCCTGGATAACAACTGTTACGGTAAGTAACATTGCTTTATCCCAGGACAAGCAGGCAGGTATTCTCACTAGTGGGTGACCTCCAAGCTAACCTCAGTGGGATGGAGGGGGAGTTGGCGACTTAAGAGAATAAATTTTTCAATACTGTTTGGCCAAACTGTCCATCCCGTCTGGAGAGGGTATCCAGACAATAATGTGAGGTGAATGTGTGAACCGAGGACCAGGTGGCAGCCTTGCAAATTTCCTCGATTGGTGTTGATCTGAGGAATGCTACTGAGGCTGCCATTGCTCTGACCTTATGGGCTGTGACCTTACAAGGAAGTGATAATCCAGCCTGGGCATAGCAGGAAGAGATACAAGCCGCCATCCAATTAGAGATGGTGCGCTTTGATACGGGTCTTCCCAACTTGTTAGGGTCGAAGGAGACAAAAAGTTGAGGAGTGGTTCTGTGTGGCTTGGTGCGATCCAGGTAGAAAGCCAAGGCACGTTTGCAGTCTAGAGTGTGAAGGGCCGATTCTCCGTGGTGAGAATGAGGCTTAGGGAAGAATACTGGAAGTACAATGGATTGGTTGAGATGAAATTCGGAGACCACCTTAGGCAGGAATTTCGGGTGAGTGCGGAGGACCACCTTGTCATGGTGGAATACTGTGAATGGTGGGTCCGCCATCAATGCCTGGAGTTCGCTGACTCTGCGAGCGGACATAAGGGCTACAAGGAAAAGCACTTTCCAGGTGAGATACTTCAGAGGGGCCCTGTTGAGTGGTTCAAACGGGGGCTTCATGAGGTGGGAAAGGACTACATTGAGGTCCCAAACTACTGGGGGTGGTTTGAGAGGAGGGTTAACATGGAAGAGTCCTTTCATAAATCTGGCGACCACCGGATGGGCCGAGAGGGGTTTCCCTTGTAGGGGCTGGTGGAACGCCGCAATAGCGCTCAGGTGGACTCGTATGGATGTGGACTTGAGCCCAGATTGAGATAGGTGTAGGAGATAGTCCAGCACGGAGGATAAGGAAGCTCGCTGAGGTTCCGTTGACTTAGAAACACACCATGAGGAGAATCTGGTCCATTTTTGGGAGTAGCATTGTCGAGTGGCGGGCTTCCTGGAAGCTTCCAAGACCTCCCTCACTTCTTGTGAGAATTGGTGAGGGGTTACGTTGAGAGGAACCAAGCTGTCAGGTGGAGAGCCTGCAGGTTGGGATGAAGTAGTGATCCTTGATGTTGAGTAAGCAGTGAAGGAAACACTGGAAGTGGTACTGGTTCCCTGCTGCTGAGTTGAAGTAGGAGGGAGAACCAAGGTTGTCTGGGCCACCGAGGAGCTATTAGAATCATGGTGGCCCGTTCGAGTTTCAGCTTGACCAGAGTCTTCTGGATCAGCGGGAATGGTGGGAACGCATATAGAAATTGTTTCCCCCAGTTCAGTAGAAAAGCATCTGCCTCGAGGCGATGAGGAGTGTAGATCCTGGAGCAAAACTGAGGCAGTTTGGCGTTGTGGGGAGCCGCAAAGAGGTCTATCTGAGGCGTCCCCCATTGCGTGAAGATTTGGTGAAGGGGGCTGGAATGGAGAGTCCATTCGTGCGGTTGTAGCAGACGGCTTAGTTTGTCTGCTAAGACGTTGTTCTCCCCCTGGATGTATACTGCTCTGAGTAGGGTGTTGTGGCGCACCGCCCAGTCCCAGACTCGTAGAGCTTCCTGGCAAAGGAGGGCCGAGCCCGTGCCTCCTTGCTTGTTGATATAATACATGGCGGCCTGATTGTCTGTGCGAATGAGGATTACCATGTCGTGGAGTAGGTGTTGGAAAGCTTGGAGCGCATTGAAGATGGCTCTGAGTTCCAGTAGATTGATTTGGTGTAGTCTTTCCGCACTGGTCCAGAATCCTTGGGTGCGGAGACCCTCCAGGTGGGCCCCCCATGCGTAGTTCGACGAATCGGTTGTGAGAATTTTCTGATGGGGGGGAGAGTGCA
Organism: Geotrypetes seraphini; assembly: GCF_902459505.1. NCBI lineage: Eukaryota > Metazoa > Chordata > Amphibia > Gymnophiona > Dermophiidae > Geotrypetes > Geotrypetes seraphini. Next base: position 375,969,033 of record NC_047085.1, read on the forward strand.
TCAGCAAACCTCTGGATAGATTCGAAGAGGTCATCCACCAAAGTAGAGACTGCCGAAGAGCAGGTGTGACTAAGATGCGTTTGGATAGTGGATCGGACGTTTGATTCCACTGTGATGCCAGGGTCCACTGGGGGATCCTGAGGTGGAGTCTGGCAAAGGGTGTCACATGTACTGTGGAGGCCATATGGCCCAGGAGCACCATCAGTTGTCTCGCCGGTAGGGTTTGGCGAGTAGACACCGATTGGCTGAGATGAAGAAGAGACTCCATGCGTTGCCGAGGCAGGAATGCTCGGAGTCGGGTGGTGTCCAGGACCGCTCCGATGAAGGGGAGGGACTGGGTGGGTTGTAGATGAGACTTGGAGAAGTTGATCTCGAAGCCTAAATTCTGGAGGAAGTAGGTTGTAGCCAAGGCCGCCGAAGTGACCTCTGGGGCTGATGGGGCCTTGATGAGCCAGTCGTCGAGGTATGGGAATACCTGTAGACCCCTGTCCCGGAGTGCTGCGGCCACTACCACCAGGCACTTTGTGAAGACTCTGGGGGACGAAGATAGGCCGAATGGTAGCACTCGATACTGTAGGTGCAGATTTCCCACCCGAAATCTGAGGAACTTTCGGGAGGCCGGGTGAATGGGGATGTGAGTGTAGGCCTCCTTGAGATCCAGGGAGCATAACCAGTCGTTCTGCTCGAGGAGGGGGTATAGAGAAGCCAAAGTCAACATGCGAAACTTCTCTTTGACCAGGAACTTGTTGAGGGCTCGAAGGTCTAAAATGGGTCGCAGGTCGCCCGTTTTCTTCGGGACGAGGAAGTACCGGGAGTAAAACCCTCGGTTCAATTGGTCTGACGGGACCGGCTCGACAGCCCGAAGCTGAAGTAATGTTTGGACTTCCTGAAGAAGCAGGGCGGTCTGCGTCGAGCTTGAAGGATACTCTCTTGGAGGATGGTCCGGGGGGACCCGGTGGAATTGAAGAGAGTATCCTTCTCTTATGATGGTGAGGACCCATAGGTCCGTGGTTATGGCCTCCCATCGATGGTAAAAAAGATGGAGGCGGCCCCCTATGGGAGAGGCCGAGGTTATGCTCCCGGGGGGGGCGTCAAAAGGGCTGGGGAGCCTTAGGTACCGCCGGTGGCTGAGGTTTTTGCTGAGACTTCTGGGGAGGTTGTCTCTTCGCAGGCTGTCTCGCAGCAGGCGTTTGTCTGGGCATGTAACGCCGCTGGTAAATCAGGGGTGGCCTGGAAGGTCGAGACTGTTGAGGTTTGGGTTTGGGCCGCAGGATGGATTGAAAGGATTTTTCATGATCCGACAGCTTCTTGGTAACAGTTTCGATAGACTCATCGAACAGGTCAGCTCCAGCACATGGTACGTTGGCGAGTCTGTCCTGTAGGTTGGGATCCATATCGATAGTACGGAGCCATGCCAGGCGACGCATAGCTACCGCGCTTGCGGCGGCGCGTGCCGAGAGTTCGAATGCATCGAAGGAGGATTGCATCAGCTGGAGGCGTAATTGGGAGAGGGAGGCTACCACTTCCTCGAACTCGAATCGAGCTTGGTTGTCTATGAACGGAGTGAACTTGCGGAGCACCGGCAAGAAGAACTCCAGATAGGAAGAGAAAAAGAAGTTGTAGTTTAGCACCCGTGACGCCATCATGGAGTTTTGGTAGAATTTTCTACCAAATTTGTCCATCGTTCTCCCCTCTCGGCCCGGCGGTACAGAGGCGTAGACCTGGGAGGGATGAGAGCGTTTAAGGGAGGACTCGACCAGTAGGGATTGGTGGGAGAGTTGAGGGCCCTCGAACCCTTTATGGTGCACGATGCGGTATCGAGCATCGAGTTTGCTGGGGATCGCCGGTATGGACTACGGCGTTTCGAAGCACTGCATGAAGGTCTGGTCCAGTAATTTATGCAAGGGGAGCCGAAGCGACTCTGTTGGAGGGTTAGGTAAATGCATGGTGTCCAGATACTCTTTGGAGTATCGGGAGCCCGTGTCAAGGGTCACATCCAGATCCTCCGCCATTTGTCGGAGGAATGATGAGAAGGACAATTGTTCCGCCAGTGTCGGTCTGTGGGACGGGCTGGAGGAGGAGGAGGCCTCCAGGTCCGTGGACATCGGGGAGTGACAAGGAGAATCGGGCACCAGTGTCTCCTCGTACTCCGGGCCCCTCGGGGGGGACACCTCTGATGAGGAGTATCCCCTACGTTGCAGTTTTTTCTGCGGTGACACCTCCGAATGGCGTGAGGAGTGCCAGGATGAGTGTCTCGATCGGTGCCCGTCTCGGTGGCGGGACGGGGATCGGGATCGTCTGTGCATCGCATGGTCTCCCGAGGCCCCCAAGTGGATAGGGCTGGAAGCAGTGGATCGCAACTGGGTTTGCGATGCGGGTTCTTGCGATGCTACCCAAGTCTGGTAAGGAGTACGGAAGAACTCTTCCTGACTATGCCCAGGGCTTCGAGTATCGATCGGAGGTCTGGTCCCATGTTGGCGCGGAGGCGTAATGGGTTCTAATGGCGGCATATCGGTAAGCGAGGCTTGCCGCGTGAGCATCGCCGCCCTCCCCCGTTCGTCCTCGTCGGTTGTCGAGGTCGAACGGTGTGGGGGAGGGGGAGGGGGCGGACCGCCCCTTTGGACCGGTACCGGGAGGTCACCCTGTATGGCAGCGATGAGCCCGGGTCCGATGGTCTGCATGAGCTCAACGAATTGAGCTTCCAGCACGGACCGTAGCGAAGCCGATAAGGAGGGATCCGCACCGAAAGGGGGTCCTCCTGCACGGACATCGCGCTCCTTCGAGGCTGAGTGCTTCTGCTTAGTAGCTTTCGGCACTTTGATGACCATTGGTGGCACTGTGGAAGGAAGAGGTACCTGAACCGAGGAGACCGGGGCAGGCACCGACGTCGAGCTCGTGGATGGTGTCGGGGTGAGCGATGCCGGTTTCACCACATTCGATGCCGGAGTGGTCGATGCCGGTTTTGCCCGAACCGGGGAGGTATCAGATGAAGTGGAGGCTGAGGGATCCTTAGCTGCGTCCATCTTGAACATCGATTCCCACAATAGGCAACGCCGCTTGAATGAGCGTGCCGTAAGGGTAGAGCAAGGCCCGCACGATTTCGGGATGTGGTCAGGGCCCAAACACTGCAAACAGCGCCAGTGAGGGTCCGTGAGTGAAATCGCGCGTTGGCACTTGCTGCACTTTTTAAACCCGGTGATTGGCCGGGACATAGGCCGGAAAATCTCCGCCGCTAGGTCGAAGCCAGTGGGCCTGAACCACGTGGCCGGCCCGTTCGACCTGCCGGAGGAAATAATCTTCTTTTTTTTTTTTTTTTTGAAAAAGAAAAGAACTGTTAACTGTAATTAAAAGAAAACGAAAACGCGGACAAGAAAGGCAAATTTAACTGAATTCAGCTAGCGCATGAAGAAGTTGAACTTCTCAGCTCCGTGGAAAAGAAAGAACTGAGGAGACACGCCAATTTCTCCGGGTAGGAAGGCACCGGCGCATGCGCGGTGCGGGCATCTAGAAACTTTAAGTTTCTACAAGCAACACGTGCTTGTGAGACGTCCGTACCGGGGCTCTGTCTGATGACATCACCCACTAGTGAGAATACCTGCCTGCTTGTCCTGGGATAAATAGTACGTGCATGCGCACTCTCGCCAGCACAGCGCAACAGATCAGATCTCAGGGAACACGCGGTGAGAGTGCGCATGCGCGGCTAGCATTTTATTATTATTTTTATATATATATATACACATATATATATATACACACATACATATGTACATACACACACAGTGATGCCTTGGAATCCGAACTTAATCCGTTTTATTTTTATAGACAACCAGTGGACATCCTTATGGAGAGGGGTAACATGATCAAAATTTTCCTGCACCAGTGATACATTTTATTGCTGTATTTTGCAATACTTAAAGCCAATGTAGATCTTTCTTCATTAAGCCATTATATAAAGAATTGGAATTGTCTAAGAACCAAGGGATTCATTAGTATACTTATTGCTGTAGTTTGGTAATTAAACCAATCCTGATCAACTCAACACCAGTCATCCCAGAATATACCAGCATAAATGGACATCAATTTAAACTATGTTTTCATGAGAGTAAGTTCCAAAAACTTTCTTCTAGCCAAGTTAACAGCTAACAGCTAACTGTCAACGCTCCCTGGAAATAAAAGTGCACACAGATGGTTTTTCATGTTTGTGTGGCTGCATCTTGCCATCTTTAGTTGCTGATTGCACTCTGCACACCCACCCTTCACAAGCTACCACACTTGGCTATTATTCAATTATATGATTACAAATCTCTACAATGGGGGGAGGGGGGAAGTTGCTATATCACTGAAAAGTCTCTCAAAGAAACTGTTAAACAAAAATCAATATTTTAAAATGCCCATTCTCTTTTCACTACAAGCACTTTTACACATTTGCTACTGCATGTTTTGGAAGGAGAATGCTTTTGCTTATCAGATGAGTTAAGACAAACTACAAGGAAACAGTTTTGCTGATAAGATTTGGCTCTTGGCCAATCCACTCTGGACATGTTGGTCTCTGTTCATAGGAAGCAATCCCACAGAACAGCTGATAGCTCTCACCTTAGCAGATTCTCCCTTTACCATCAAAATGGTAAGAGCATACGAGACAAGCCAATTACAAGCAGCAAATACTTATTATTAAACTTGACAGAAAGGAAAGAAATTAACAGTTGCAAATGAAGCATGGTGAAAAGTTATGACTAGAGAATATGGTGACTCATGAGGATGGAGATAGCTAATATCACCCACGCACATCACTGCTATTATCATTCCCCAGCCACCTCAAGAAAGGATTACCCATACAAAGCAAAGAAAATGTACCAAGTGACTTTTCTATAAGCTCTTCTATTGAAAAGAAATATCAACAGAACATTAAAAATTGGAAATTAAAGGCTCCCCTAACAAATACAAAAATCCCTTCTCATTCTTGCCACGTTTGGTTTTAAAGTGTTTCTATCCAACAATGATTATTTCTACCAATAATCATACACTACCAGTCCACAGGTCTAGAAGGCTCAGGAGACATAAGAACATAAGAATTATCCAATGGTCCATCTAGTCCAGTATCACATCTTCACACAATTACCTGGCAAAACCCTAAATAGTAGCAGCAGTCCATGCCACCAAACCACCTTTTTTCTCTATGGTTCTTGGTTCAAATCTCAGGAAAAAAATAATAACTTAGCTGTGATCAAACTACTATCCAAAAATTGTAGGTTAATACGATCTGATCCTACTAGTAAAAGGGTGGGCTATCGCCATCCTTGAGGGCACAACCTAGTCAGGTTGGCAAGAATTCTACAATAAATATGCATAAGGTTTATTTCCATTGTATGCAAATCAACCACGTATTTTCACTGTGGAAATCCTGAAAACCCAACTGGATTATGGGTCTTGGGGCTGCCCACTACTCAGTTCCAGTTGACGTCCAAATGAGTCCAAAGACAAGTGAGGTTACTAACTTAATACATTTCAAGGCCTATATTATATAGAGCATGGAGATCAAAATTCAGGTGTCTTGATTCTGGTGGTAGTTTGCAAAAATCTCTACAGAATGCCATGCATGAGTGCATGTGTTGTGTGTCTCTACGTGCAGAAGGAGCAGCCATTTTACACATATAGATAGAAAGAATAAGCAGCACAAACCAAGCATTTTCACGTGAAAGTGGAAATTTGGCAGCCTCTTCATATAGCTGTCCCATTTTACAAGATCAGACATGTAAATGATGCAAATTAAGTAAAAAGATACAATTTTTCTATTTATTCATTTTGGAGATAGATATAAACTGCATGGGATTAAGGGGCATTACTCCCTTAATCTCTCTAGGAAAGCCCTTGGAAGAAAGAAGCACTTTCCTCAGAATCTATACATGTCTTTGACCTGGTGCAAAACCCAATGGGAAAATTTTCCCATAAATGCATATCCCCACTTGTGAAATGAGGAATAAGACAGATTTTTATTCCATTCAAAGCACACCTAAACAATGTTCTCTTAATATTTCTGCATTGTATGGATCGCCATGTGTACATAGAGGCTTTCTGAAATCACCATTTGCACATATAATACCTTTACTTGTAGATATGTTTCTAAAATACGGGCCTCCATGAGTAGCTTTCGAGAACTAAAACTTTCTTCCTTAGGAAGGAGTAAAAAGATGACATTACCAGAAAATAAGTGAATCATGAAAAGCATGTAAGTAATAGTCTGAAGTCATTTCCAAAATGTCTAATTTTAACTTCAGAAGTCTGAAATTCTCCTTTCAATATCCTGTTCATAAAATCATTGATACAGTAGACTAATCCCAAAAAGTGTTTTGCCAGACAGGCATCACCTTAGACTGCACATGGATTTAACAGAAAAACCACCAGCAAGGAACAAATTGTAACAGTTCATTCTCAAGATACCAACTAAATGGAAAAGAATACTGATAGTTCCAACAGCATGTTTACTGAAGACCTAAAAATACAGAAACCAATTCCACATGAAAAGTCATTGAGGGCAGCACATTAGACTGTTTCCCACCAACAACTGCAATAGATACCTTTCCAAACTCACTCATGTGTAAAACATTGTTTAAAAGTATTTAAGCCTCTATGCTCAAGAACAGTTTCTTTCTCTCTCCTCATTTCCCATACCTTTCGCACAAACAAAATTACAATTAGTAATTCACTCAGCTCTTTATGTAGAATGGTTGTTGAATATATTCTAAGAATGAGAAAATTACTGCATATTCTGCCTAATCCTTCTAGTGGTTGTAGGTCCTGATCTAGGAACTGGAAAGTAGACGAACATTTTCCAAATCGGGAAAACCGGGTGCTCAACAAAAATAGCTGTTGACCAGAAGTGCACAGGCAAAATTTTCAATTTGTTCTTGGATTTTTCCCAAGTTGTTTCCCCATTTTAATGCACTTTTCCTCTTGGATGCCTAGTCTCCCAGTCTTCTAAGTGTGAATCAAAAAGGCAGATGAAATTTAATGTGATCAAGAGCAAAGTATTGCCTGTAGGAAAGAGCAACCCAAACTATAACTACATAATGAAAGGCTCCACCCCAAAAAAGGATCTAGGGATCATCTTTGATGATACATTGAAATCCTCTATTCAGTGTTGAGTGGCAGCCAAAAAAAGCAAATAGCATGTTAAGAATTATTAGGGAAGTAATAGAGAATAAAACAGATTATTGTAATGTTTTTGTATCAATTCACAGTGTGACCACACTGAGTATTATGTGCAAATCTGGTTACCATATCTCAAAAAAAGAGCTGACTTAGAAAAGGTACAGAAAAGGGCAACCAAAATGAAAGTCAACAGAAGAACCAGGGCCATACTGAAGGCGATGCATGCAGTGTAGCCACACAGGATGCAAGGAAAGTGAGAGCACCAAAACTGTTTCCAGCCCATTCTCTCCTCTTCTTGACTGCAGTACAGTGAGCGGGGCAGGGGCACTAGGGGGGAGGGGGTCATACAGGCAGGGCCAGCTCAACCTAAGGACTAAGTGAGGCACTTGTGAGAGGGGAAGAATTACTAGATTACAGGTGGGGGACGGGGGCATAGTGGAGACAGATACCAGATTTTTTTTGTGGGGGGAGTGGGGCGCCAATGAAAAGGTTAGCTCAGGGCACCATCACCACCACCACAGTCCCTTCAACCAGTTTTACATACAGGGTGCAATATCAGCTCCATATGGTCCTAAGGAAAGGCTACAGAGGTTAGGATTCTTCAGCTTTAAGACAGCTATGGGGAGAGGTCTATAAAATGAGTGGAGTTGAACAAGTAGATGCAAATTGTTTGTTTAGTCTATCCAAAAATGCAAAGACTGGAAGGTATGCTATGAAGTTACTATGTACGAGTACATTTTGAATAAATCGGATAAAATACTTTTTCACTCAACATAACATTAAGCTCCAGAAGTCATTGCCAGAGATATGTTTACAGTTTAGTCTATTTGTACTTAATATTTTGGTTCAATTATTTAGAGTTTTATCTTATGTGTATGTTATTTTACTTTAGGGGGGGGGAGGAACCATCCTATTATTGATGGAGTTCTGTTTCTGATTTATGGTTTTAATTGATTTTATTGTAAACTGCTTGGTTTGCTTTGGCAATAAAGCGGTTTAATGCACACAATCAAACACATTTTATGAACCATCACAGTGGTTGAAGAATCAATGAATGGCTTTTCCTTGTAATATTTGTGGGTTTTAAAAAAATAACTATTCATCATATTCCTCATTTTATTTCCTGATTGTGTAAAAGCAGATTTAAAAAATAAAGGTTTGGACAAGTTCCTGAAACAGAAATCCATAAACCATTATTTAGTGGGCAGGGTAGATAAAAAACGAAAATTTAGACTGCCCCTTCCTCATTGAAACCTGGCTAACCTCAGACTCGAACCCCAGGATAACAGAAGTTTGCCCAAAGGGATACAAAATAACAGTGTTCTGCAGAGGAAAAAAAAAAGAGGAGGAGGTCTAGCCATCTTAGTCAGAAACTCCCTAAACTTAAACATACTAGACAAAACGTCCACCCCATACATAGATCTACTAGCCTGCCAACTTTCATGCACCACACTAAAAGGATCCATGCTCTGCTACATAACACCAGGAAATTGGAACACAGCAAGACCAGAATTCGAAGATTTTATATACCGAAATTCACTAACGGCAACTTACAACCTAATTCTAGGAGATCTAACAACCTCCATTTCAAAGACCATACCTCTAAGCATGTAGAAAACCTACTATCTTACCTCGAAGCCTTAACCTACAAGATCTTAGACCCACAAACCACACACGAGAAAGGTCACCAACTAGATATTGCAGCCTTCATGACCCAATAGCCCATTCTAGCAGATTCAAACCTCAAATGGAAAATGATCCAGATCCATCTGTTCAGACCATTACACATACACCTTCCAACGGCAAAACAAAACCAAAATCCCAAAGCTTATCCTACAAATCACGTACATATATCACCCCCTCCAAATTATGGAATAAAACAGACGCTACAATCCAAGAATGTGACCCCAAAGACCTCATCTCACAATGGTGCAATATAAGTACAACTACCCTAGATGAGCTAGCCCCAATAAAAAACAAAAAACAGAATCAGCAGACGATCAGACAAATCGTTTGACAACAAACTACTCCTATTCAAAAGACAATGCAGACTAGAAAGAAAATGGAGAAAAAGTAACCAAGAACACACAAGAGCAACATGGAAAAAACTAAACTAACAATACAAACTAAAACTAAAAGAAAAAAGAAAGACATACTACACAAACCAAATAGGCATAGAAACCCAAGACACAAAAAATTATTCCAATTACTAAAAGAACTCAAAGACACCAAACCCTACCTAGCCAAAATCAACCACCCTCCCCCTTAAGCCACCCTTTTAGCTGAATACTTTAAAAACAAAATTACAACTGCCAGGACAAACTTCGCAGGAACCCCAACCCACCTAGAAGAGATCACAATGCCCCCCACAGAAAAAGAATCAGCTGCAGCAGATAGAACCTGGTCCCACTTCTCCACAATACAATGGTCCGACCTTAACAAACTCTATAAAAAATACAGTCACGCAGCTTGCGACCTCAACAAATGCCCTCCATACCTATTAAAAACCTCCAGCCTAAAATTCCGCACTCTCCTCATGCAATGGATACAAACCATGCTCACAGATGGCTTTTTCCCACAAGACCTCTCCAAAATCATTGTCATCCCGATCTTTAAAGACCCAAAAGGAGCAATAGATCATCCATCCAACTACAGACCCATAGCCTCAATTCCACTATATGTCCAGCTAATGGAAGGCCTCGTAGCTAAACTCCTCACCAACTACCTAGAAAACCACAAATTGCTCCACCCTACACAGTCTGGATTCAGAACCAACTTCAGCACTGAGACAGTACTAGGCTCCCTTCTGGACACAGCTAGACAATACCTCAGTACAGGCAAAAAATATGCTGGTTATTCAACTAGATCTCACCGCATCATTTGACCTGGTAGACCACTACATCCTGCTACAAATACTAGATACAATAGGAATCACAGGCAAAGTATACACATGGTTTCAAGGATTCCTACAATCCAGGACCTACAGGGTAAAAAAAACCAAAGAAAAATCAGAACCATGGTCCAACCTCTGTGGCGTACCCCAAGGATCGCCATTATCCCCAACACTCTTCAATCTCTACATTGCATCCCTCAGCACCTTTCTAGACAAAATAGGCTTAACCTCCTATATCTATGCAGACGACATCACCATTCTCCTTCCGTTTGATCAGCCAACGCCCACCATGACAGACACACTACATAGAACTCTAGAAACATTTGCAACATGGATGAAAGACCACAAACTAAAAATGAACCCAGACAAAACAAAATTCATACTTCTCAAAAAAATATAAAACCCCAACTATAACAAACCTGGTAATAAATTCAATCACATATCCCATTCAACCCACTCTAAAACTTCTGGGAATGATGATAGACAGATGCTGCACCATGCAACCACAAATCAACAAAACAATACAGAAATCATTTGCGGTCATGAGAAACCTAAGGCAAGTTTGAAAATTCTTCAACAGAAAACAATTCCAGTTCATGGTCCAGTCCCTAGTCCTAGATCTCCTCGACTACTGCAACATCCTATATCAACCCTGCCCCACAACAATGATAAAACAACTACAAACAGTACATAACACAGCCCTGAAACTAATCTATTCACTAAGAAAACACGACCACATCACCGAAGCATACCTCGACTCAAACTGGCTCCCAATTCAAGCAAGATTACTATTTAAATTCTACTGTCTATTATTTAAATCCATAAATTGTGACAGCCCAGCCAACTTGAACTACCACCTAATCCAAACTACCACAACCAGACACAGGAGACCCCAGATATCATTCACATACCCTCCAATCAGAGACATCAAATGGAAAAAAAACTGTATGATGGCCTTCTAGCCACACAGGCAGCAAAACTAGACCACCAACTCTCCAATCTACTAATCGCGATCCAAGACTACAAAACTTTCAGAAAAGAAATAAAAAACCCTGCTATTCATGAAATCCATGAAGACTAACACCGTATGAAACATTTCATTCCTCTGAAGCAACCCGCTCTACTCTGTAACACCTCTGGACATGTCCAGAAATCTTCTTCTGTAAACCACCTTGAACCGCAAGGTAATGGCAGAATAAAAATCACTAATGTAATGTAATAAGCAACATGAAATCTATATTACTCTTTTGGAATACTGGGCTTGCTAGATCTTTACTCTGTCCCAGTCATCCCCAATCTAAGATTTGGGGATGTTCTGGGGTAACTGGTCCCATACACCTCTGCTCCGGGTTTCTCATTATAGAAACGGGATGCATCTTTTTGGTTCTATCTACTTTATTGAGGAAAACCTCCTAGGACAGATGGACATTCTGTCACCTTAGCACTTTTAAGTTACTCTTAACTGCTCTGTCAGCCCTAGAACCCCTTGCCTCCTGAAGGACTACCATGAAAAATGACAGAAGTCAGGAGTCTGGTATGCACGGATGGGGAGAGGAACCTTGGGGTGATTGCCATCATATACTATGTTACTATGAGATATAGGACCTTTCCATTTTCTCATTAACAGTAATACTGTATAGGAGATACCCCTTGGGCCACTAAAAGGACAGAACAGGCCCAGCCTCCATTACCTCACTAGTTTTGGGAGCTCACTCTCCCTTACTCAGGTCTTAACAAAATTTGTAAAAAACAAAAATGGCATTATGAGAAAAAACAGCTTTCATAAAAATCTACATTTGTCCTGACAACTAAACTGAAGTAAGTTGAATGGTTTTGAAGATTATGTATATAGAAAACTGCAATTGATTTCTTTTAAGAAAAAAAGTGTTAATGAACATCAAAGGGTACAAGCTTCAAGTCAGATCATCTTAAGATAAAAAATAAAGCAAATTTTAAAAATGTCCTAACGCCACATTACGGATTACTTTAATATATTGTATTATCTGAAGGTACTCCAACTCTATCTCCCTTCTTCAAAGTCACACATTAAAGTGTGCTAGGATAATGACTGCACATTTTAGATCAGTGGTTCTCAACCAGTCTTTGGGACACACCTAGCCAGTCAGGTTTTCAGGACGAGTCATCACGAGAGAGATTTGCATACAATAGAGGTAATGCATACAAATCTGTATCATCCTATATATCTCACTGTTTTTATCTTTTTGCAAGTCATTGAAGGCCTACTTTTGTCAGGAAGCTTTTGGAAATGGTGGTCTGTTTTGTTAAGGTTGTTATTAGTTTTAATTTTTTCTTACTTTATGAAATTATTTTAGGGTTTTTTTCCTTTGAAGAAAACTGTGTTTTGTTTTTTTATTTTTATAACATTTTATTGAGGAAATGCAATAAATACATAATAATATAATACAGTAAAATAGTCATTACATTTAAATTTACCATATGTTTTTATGTTTGTTTATTAATTTATGCATGTATATTGTAACCACAAAAAAAACAAAACAATATTTCCAGTTTGAATGTACACTGGTGGAGAATGCTCAATACCTTAACCCCTCATGAGCACTTAACCCACATAGATTGGCTGGATATGCAGGATATAAGTGTTTTTAAATAAATAAAAATTCATTGTGGATATCCTGAAAATTAGACAGGCTGGTGTTTACGAAGAACTGAGTAGAGAACCTCTGCTTTAAATTAAGGGTTTTCATGGATGATCAATTTTTATGCATTAAAACAGAAGGAAATAATTGGTTGTTGATGTTCCTGCAGCATTCGGTGTCTGCAGTCCTGTACATGGCGCTATATTCCTCCAGGCATAGCAACAGCCAAGTTCCCGCCAATGCGATACTGTTGGAATCCAGTACAACTATCATGTTCAAAACTTTAAAAAAAGACATACAAAAAAAAATATAAAGAACAGTTTTAAGAACAGATGCTGCTTCTAAAATCATATCTTCCTTGCCTGTTATATGATCATAGTGTTGAAATAAAATATTCTCATTAAGACAAGAATGAAGAACTGAAACGAGTCCAAATGATGGTTGGAAAAACTAAGAAAAGCTGTTTGGGTTTGTTTTTGTTTTTTTTTACTTTTTGGGTTAACAATGACTAAGAGGTCTTTGTAACAAACTGTGGTAAAAAAAAGTGACCTTAACACACTTATGAGTCTTTCCCATACACTAAGGCAAGTTTTAGTGCAGCAGTAAAATGGCTGCATTTCCTATTTTTTATATTAATGGCCATATGCTAATTTTTCCATTATCATGTGGCCATTAACAAAAGATTAGCATGCGAGTCCTTACTGCTACCTATTTTATAGGTAGTAAGGCCATGATCACACACTAATCACATGCTAAAAACAGTTAGGGGCAAATTCTATATCAGCATCCCGACTGTAGGCAGCGGTAGGCATCCTACCACTGTCTAACCAGCTAATTGGGACGCACGTTTTCTAACAAAAAAACAAAAATAAAACCCCAGAGGCATGCCACCTACACTATAGACATCTGTCGCAGATAGTGCTTCCCGATTCAGGAAAAAAAATTTTGATTCGATTCGATTCAGCCTATTGAATTGGTTTTTTGATTCGATTCTATTTTCCTGCCCAATTGGGTGGGTTTTTTTCAAACATCCTGGTGGGTTTATTTTATAGCCTCTTCACCCCCTTTGCCTTCTCTTAACCACACTGGCGCTGTGGTGTAAACAAAATAAACAAACAAAAAAGACTTTTCCTCTCTCTCTTAAATCCTAGCCCACGTTTGCGGTCTAACACCAGCTCTGGTAGGATACACGTTTCAAATCTGACATATTGTAATCACAAAACAGAAAATGAAATTAGTTTTTCTACCTTTTGTTGTCTGATCATTATTCAAATCTTGTTAGTCCCAGGCTATGGTTGTCTTCTGATAACTTGCTTGCCAGGGTCTCCTTCTTTCTTCTTTCTCTGTGCTAACCATCCATCTGCCATCCTTGTCCTCCCCTTCCGTTTCCCTTCCCTCCCCAGGAGGTCTGGCATCTTTCCTTTTTGTCGTCTCCATCCACAGATCCACCTTTTCTTAACTACCCTTTCATCCAGCATCTATCTCCCCTTCCCCACCATCCCAGGGTCCATCATCTCTCCCTTTCTGGAACTTTCATCCCTAAATCCCATGGTCCATCATCTCTTTCCCTCGCCTCTATTTTCAGACCCATTATTTCTTCCCCCCCAAAGTCCAGCATTTGCATGTCTCTTTGAACCCCCCTTCCCTCCCTCCCTCCATGTACTGAAGGCCTGTCCCCCCTTAAAGGCCTGTCTCCCCCCCCCTTGATGGCCTGTCCCCCCCTGTGAAGGCCTGCATCCCCCCCCTTGAAGGCCTGCATCCCACCCCTGAGGCCTGCCTGAATCCCACCCCCAGAGGCCTGCCTACATCCCACCCCCGGAAGGCTTGTCTCCCCCCTTGAAGGCCTGCATCCCCCATGAAGGCCTGCCAGCCCCACCTCGAGGGACTGCTCGCCCCACCCCCCACCCCAAAGCGAGATGCCGTGGAGGCCAGAGGGGGGAAGCGAGATGCCGGGGAGGGGGAAGCGAGATGCAGGGGGGGAAGCCAGACGCCACGGGGGGGGGGAACCGGACAGCAGCACTAACCGGCTGATGCTCCCCCCTCGCTTCTAAAGCAGGTGCGGCAGCGGCCGGCCAGCAAGAGCAGCACTGCCACTCCTGCTTTAGTGGGCGAGGGGGGAGGGAAAGCCGAATCGGGAAACCAATTTTTTTTTTTAATCGATTCGAATTGATTCACCCGAAGTGAATCAGTGAACTGATTCGAACCATGAATTGGGCAGCACTAGTCTATATTGAGTCAATACCTGACAGTGAATTTCCACAGGTTTCACTCCCTCTGCCCAAAGAAAACGCACTACTGCACGTTGTTTCTCGATGGTGCAATCTTGCAATGGAGCATCCATGTATCTGATCTCGTGCCTGCCACATGACTCAAGGCCAAGTGCTGCACTGTGCGTGGACGAACTATCCAACAGGCAATGGACGTGTACATACATTGCATTTCACTAACTCTGTCTTTAATTTTTGATTCGCCTTCATACTTATGTCTATGTGCCAGAGGTATTCACATAATATACTATTCTGTAAGTTACGTGCATAAGTAAGCATCCTTCTCTGGTCCTATGGAAACTCCCCATACATATATAGCGCTTAAGAGAAACACTAACATGTACAAATATGCTAGTACTAATACTAGCATCCAAATGTTTAAGTGCATTAACCCACACATAAATATTAGTATCTATATTATACAATTGCACCTATACTGCCACTGTGGTTAGAAGGCTTTTCAGTGGCATTATCCAAATAGTGCCACTCAAAATCCAAGAGGTTAATTATGCTTTTAGCAGTTACTACCAAACATATTGCATGTTCCTCTGAACACCAATGTTTTTGCCTTTTATTTTTACAAACTGCAAATTGGAAGTGCCTACTAGCCCAGCACACTCTCGCTCCTTCCCTCTGATGTGCACAGACAGTCCTGCCAAATATGAGAATGGACATCAGCTCTGAAATATGAACATTCTTTCCAAGAGTTAGATATGATAATCCGCAAAAGAGGGTCATTTATTTCCCTAGGCTATAAACAAACAATATTAAAGTCCTGGCTCTAAAACACATGTAAGCGTCCCCTACAAAGAGAAATACAGCACAAAACCATAGCTATGCTTGCCATATGTGATCCACAATCAAATTTCACCCATAAGTTTGCATTAATATGACATAGAAAACCAAGAGAGAAATAACATTCATATTATTAGTAACTGTCATTTATGCCCCAGTTTTCTTAGACATCACTGTATTTTGAACTCAAGATCCAATAATTCCCACCTGCCAAATACTGATATATACTCAAGATTTTAAACACTGCTCATAAATCATGATTTAGTCAGCCCATCTCATTCAGAGTAATCATATAGTTAAGCTGGAAGCAGAAAGGAAACAAGTGATTAGCCGGAAAAGAAAATATATATACTAAAGAGAAAATCTAAGTAATCAAAAGATAACTGTATTAGAGAAATGATAGATTTAAGATGAAAGCTTTTTGGACTAATACGCTCCAGCTGAAATTTAATATTGATAATTGCAAAGTGAAGCAAATGGATACAAAATGTATTTGAGGGGGTTTTTTTTAATTAAATTTTTCTATACCACATTCCAGTATACTGTACACATTCAATGTGATCTGTAATTTTTTAAAAATGATTATTCAATACAAACCTAAAATTAGGAATACAAGTTAATATAATACAAACTTTGCAAATATTTGTCCTGTCTGCAGCAACAGTTTGAGGTTTTTATGGAAGGTTTTAACATTAAACTCAAAGTCAGAGATATTCTACATTATTGCCCAAATTCTAAAAAAAAAACAACCAAAACCTAAAAATTGGGCATACACCTAATTTGCATGTGTAATGTAATTGAACAAAGCAATTAGCACCAACAATTGAGAGCTGCTTAAGAAATAATTGGCATTAGTTTTTGTTTGTTTTTTTTTTGTTTTTTTTATTAAAAATCATGTATAAATGTAAGCACAGTTGCCACACCTAAATTTTAAACATGAGTCAAAAATGGGTGGGGCAGAGAAATAGGCATGTCATGGATAGTTTGGGGGTTTTCCTTGGATTTACCCACAGTTATAGAGTAAGGAGAATCTGCATTTCAGTTGGTACAAATGGGGGCACCTAAAGTTAGGCACAGTTCCTGTGTGTAAGTGCTATTTTATAAAACACACCTAACTAAGCTCCATTTATAGTGAAATGGGGAGGAGGGGATTTTGTCAAAAAAAAATTTTAGGCACCATATATAGAATAGCTCTATGCCATCACTCACAAAAAAGGATTTTGAAGTTATTATGGGCAATATTCCGACATTCTCAACTGGAGTGCACAAAAGCAGTGAAAAGCAAACAAAATAAAATTGTAAACGCAATAATTCCTCTGTACTGACCAAATTAGAACCACATTTTTAATGCTGTGTGCAATTCTGGAAACACCCCCCCCCCCCCCCCAATCTCAGAAAAAAGTTATAGCGAAATTAAAATGTACAAAGAACAAAAAAAAATACAGTGTCTTGATAGTTCTCACCCTTGTACATCTTTCAGTGTACCACCTACAAAATAAAACTCAAACTCAGTTCTTCCATTGATCTATACTAGGGTTAGAAGACGTCCTGGAAAACCCAGACATGTCCTCTTTTTAGGGGACTGTCCAGGTGCCTGGAGGGATTTCCAAATCCAGCAGTTTGTCTGGGTTTTAGAAGTCACTGAGCTCAGGGTCACATCTGGAGGACCTCTGTGAATGTGTGAACGTTAACACGATGATGCTATATGCGCACGCACAAAGGCCCATCCGTACGCGGCCCCCGAGCTCAAGAAAGGAAACCAGAGGTGTGAATGGGGGTGGGGTTGGAGGCAGAGCTGGAAGCAGAATGGGGAGGGACTGGGAGTGGAATGGGGCATGGCCAGGTACCCTCGTCTTTTTAAAGAGGAAATCTGGCAACCCTAATCTATACCAGTGATGCTCAAACCTATCCTAGGGTACTACCAGTTGTCAGGTTTCAGGCTACCCCTAATGAATATGAATAAAATATTTGCAGAGAGGCATGAAAATCTCCCTCATGCATATTCATTGGGGATATCCTGAAAATCCAAATGGCTGGAGGTTCTCTATGATAGATTTTAACACCACTGATCTACGCAACATAAAATATACTTTCAACATGGAAAACAATTATAGAAATATTTTAAAAAATAACTAAGGCCGCCTTTTACTAAGGTGCGCTAGCGTTTTTAGCGCACGCAGGAAATTACCGCGTGCTACACTTCTAGAACTAACACCAGCTCAATGCTGGCGTTAAGGTCTAGCGCACACGGCAATGTAGCGTGCGCTATTCTGTGCGTTAAAGTCCTAATGCGGCTTAGTAAAAGGAGCCCTAAAACACTAAAATAGTGTTCACACCCTATGAGTCTTCACACCCTATGTATTAGCTAACTCAAATTAGCCCCACTTTCAGCCCAACTCAACTGACTGCGCATGATGGATCCATGCCTAAATCTGCACCAAAATTTCCCCCTTTAGGCATGCAAATTTCAAATTCTGTAATTCTTTGGAAGACCTCTGACTCACTCATGCCCCTCCCAGAGCCGTGCCTCCTTTTTATAAATGGCATCTAAAAAGATAAGTGCCTATCTCTTATCAATCACATTAAAGAATCATACCTAACTTAAAACTCTGGTGCATGTAATGTGGACCAAGATTTTAAAGGCCTACATTAGAGGGACCTAAGTCCTATAGAGAATCAAGCCTAGCAGTATCTTCTCCACCGCTAAACACATCTCTGGAGATAGGCGCCATTTGGAGCTTGATTATGCACTTATCTTTTGTAGAATCATGCCTAAGATAGGTGCTTATCATCCAATTAATTGTTAAAAAATTATGAGCTTGTTAAAGTTCATAATTGAAGCCAATTTACTAATTAAGTTAGGTGCCTATCTTTAGAATTTTTCCCAAATTGTACACCAGGATTTACACCAGAGTTGGTGTTAAGTTCTCTTGCCCAAAGTTGGGCACTGGACTATGCACTCAGCCTGGAATGTTCTTTATACAATAGCGCTGGAGCAGATTTTTCCCCGATGCTTACTTTTCAGGGCGATTTACTATATGTGGCCCTATAAGGCAATTCTATATCTGGATGCCCACATTTAAGCAGAATACCGACACTTTCACAAGTGTACAATGACTGCATAAGAGGCAGCAAATAGACTAAGCGCTATTCTGTTTGGGCACACAAGTGGTATAGCAAATAAATACAAAGGGGACATTCACACGGAAGAGGCATGAGCCATACTGCCATTAGAAAGACAGCGCTCTCATATGCAGGTCCTAACCTTTGGAGCTCCATGTTTCATGGCTTCCTCGAGGAAACATCCTACTTCTCCTTCCAAAAACTTTCAAAATCAATTCTATTTCATCAACAACATGGAACTCTATGCGATACTCTCCATAATCTGCCAACAAAACGCCTCCCACTAACTGCAAATTCTCCCTCCAACTATTCATAACTTATTTCATTTTTATTTTGCTGGATTTGTCTTATTTTATCTTTTTTTTTTCTATTTCTTTTCTCCTAATTTAACTTGTTAGATTTAGTATTCTATCTTTTTCTCTACAGTGAAGTGTGCTTCACTTTCCCTGGTTTTCTGGGGTTCATTGGTTTCTACAGTATAGATCCTGGAGTTCTCTCTGGGGCCCCTTTTTCTTTCTCATCTATCTTTAATATATGAATGATGTCCTTTTTCTCTTAGGCACTTTAGTTTAGACTGTGAACCCGTTCGGGAAAGAGAGTGAAGTCCAATGTGCCTAATGTATTTAGTTTTGTAAACCGCTTAATAGTCATGTTCAGGCGGTTTATCAAATATAATAAATACAATACAACTTACAGATTTAGGTGGGTACTTGCCGCATTTAAGTACCTGCAGTTCCATCAAGTCCATGGCTGGTTCAACTGCAGGTATGGAAACATAGGCCACATCGCTGCTGGGTTACACTAATCTACAGTATAATGGATTCCAGGTGTTCAAATGTGAAAAATTGCAAGAGGGCCTTGTGAGACTAGACTGGACATCAACATGGAAGATGATGTTTAATGTGAGCAAGTGCAAAATGATGCATGTGGGAAAGAGGAACCTGAACTATTGCTATGTGATGCTGGGTTCTGTGTTAGGAGTCACTGCCCAGGAAAAGGATCCAGGTGTCACTGTTGAGGATACGTTGAAACCCTCAGCTCAATGTGCAGCGGTTGCTAAGAAAGCAAATGGAATGATAGGAATTATCAGGACAGGAATGGAAAACAAAGATGAAAATGTTATAATGCCCTTGTATCTCTCTATGGTACGGCCTCACCTGTGTACAGTTATTGTTACCTTATCTAAAAAAAAAAAAAAAAGATATAGCTGAATTAGAAAAGGTACAGAGAAGGGTGACAAAAAATGATAAAAGGGATGGGACTATTTCCCTATGAGGAAAGGCTAAAGCAGCTAGGGCTCCTCAGGTTGGAGAAAAGACGGCTCAGGAATGATATGATAAGAGGTCGATAAAATACTGAGTGGAGTGGAAAGAGTAGATATGAAATGCTTGCTCACTATTTCCCAAAATACTAGAACTAAGGGGCATGCGATGAAGCTACTAAGTAGTAAATTTAAAACAAACCAGAGAAAATATTTCTTCACATAACGTATAATTAAACTCTGGAATTCATTGCCAGAGAATGTGGTGAAATCAGTTAGCTTAGCGGGATTTTAAAAAGGTTTGGATAATGTTCTAAAAGAGAAGTTCATAAGCCATTATTGAGATGGCTTGGGGAAATCCACTGCTTATTCCTGGATAAGCAACATAAAATCTGATTTACTACTTGGGATCTAGCTAGGTACTTGGGACCTGGGTTGACCACTGTTTGAAACAGGATAGTGGGCTTGATGGACCTTTACATAGAAACATAGAAATAAAGGGAAGATAAGGGCCACGGCCCATCTAGTCTGCCCACCCCAATGACCCTCCCCTACCTTTCTCTGTGAATAGATCCCACGTCTCTATCTCATTTGGCCTTAAAATCAGGCACGCTGCTGGCCTCAATAACCTGAAGTGGAAGACTATTCCAGCGATCAACCACCCTTTCAGTGAAAAAGAATTTCCTGGTGTCCCCGTGCAGTTTCCCGCACCTTTGGTCTGTCCCAGTATGGCAATTCTTATAGAATAGGTGCTCTGATATTTCACAGCGAGAGCCTAAATGGAGTTGCCCACTTATAGAACTGCCCCCAATATGATAAGTTAGAAGTACAGCATAAGGCAAAAAAAAAAATAAAAAAAACACAAAGCCAAGCTTTATTCAGAGATGATCCAAATTTTCATTGGCTTCCTATCTGGGAAAGTAATATAAACATCTCAAACCTTACTGCAAAGAAAAAAAAAACACTTGCCAAAGGCCTCCTCCCACCTGCTACCATTAAGCTTTCTTCTGCTTATGCACACCAGGCATCCTCCTAGAAGCTAAATCCTATGCCCACACAGAGAAGAAATCAGAGCTGCCTCTTTGTTACCGATCAACCTTCAATTTAGAAGTCAATTGCTCTCATTCAAAACAAGATACCTGGGTTTGAGACATTTATGACTTAAAAAACAAAACAATTTGCTCTGAATTGTTAATTTAGACCTTAAAATACAAAACACAGCTTGCAACTTTGCCTAAATCCCTAAAATAAATCCTGGCATGCCACTGATAAACATTTCACAGGTATGAACGTTATTATATCCCCTTTTCTAAGCTTCACGTATTGGTGCAGCAAAGAATCATTAGGGGCAATTTGTATTTGAATGCTTACACTGAGTTCATCTATAGATCATATGTAAAAAAAAAAAAAAAGTGGTGGCAGAAAGTTGCAAGAAAAATTATAGACATTTAATAGCAAACAAAAAAACTGCAGCCAATCTCCTTAAAGGATTTTACGCCTCTGCCAGAGAACAAAAAACAAACCCCCCCAAAAAGTGTACTTTTACACTCAGTAGGCCATAACCCTGCTTCAGATTCCCAAACACATTTCATTACTGAAACTAAGCAGATGTTAAATTCTCTGTAATATAACTCAATAAGCCATTTTCCTAATGCTACATTGACTTCTGCTCCAAATGTGTCTACAGAGCTTGCTTCAAGGCAAAATAGCTGGGAACCATTCAAAAGACTGCAGCTCCGATGCACAAAAGTCTGCCATGCACATAGGACAGGCTGTAGCCTGTCTTACTTTTATGGCAGCCCAGCCTCAGATGCTTAAAAGGGTTATTGGGGGTTTTACCGATTGCCTTAGGCAGCCACCGAGAACCCTATGCAAATGCATTACAAGGAGCTAGTTAGTATTTAAATGAGCTCTCCTTGTGATGCACAAAAGGGAAGGTCATCCACCTCTTACGTGGTAAAATTTTACAGGAGGTCTGGAGCTGCCAGAAGCTGTTTGTGCGTCTGTTATATGAGTTTATGTCACGTGCCTATGGGCAAACCTAGCCGTTAGGCACAGGACATTCACTCACTTAACATGTACAACAGCTGCATTCAAATCATTCAAACCTTTGCACGGGATCAAACCCACAAACTCAGGCTGCTGAAGAAGGAGCTGAAACCACTAAGCCGCTCTTGTGCTTGACCTATTAAGCAACAGCAAACAAGAAAAAAAAAATTCCAGACTCAAGTGTCTTTTTTTTTTTTCCTTCTGCTGCTGATCAGAGCTCAGAACTGCCCTCCACAGTATGGAGAAGTGGCTCAGTGGTTAGAGTTCCTGCCTCAAAAGCCCAATTGGGTTTGATCCTGGCAAGTCACAAATTAGATTTTTTTTTTTTTTTAACTGCTTGCAATTTCCGCTATCGGGAGCTGTACTGGGGTTGTGCAGAAGAACTCTGCACTAGAGAGTTGCACGGGGACAGAAATCCCACCCATCCCCACCAGGATCCTCTCCGTCCCCGTCAGGATCCTCTCCGTCCCCACCCGTCCCTGTCAGGATCCTCCCCGTCCCCGTCAGGATCCTCCCCGTCCCCACCCATCCCCGCAAGGAATTACCTCCATCCCCGCCTGTCCCCATAAAAAGCAGCAATTACTTCTGACAGGATCATCAATTCCACAGTTTCTTTTGTGTTTGCGCTGCTGTTTTCCTTGTGGAATCTCTTTGGTGGAACCCTTTTATTGTTTTCTGTTCAGGTAATTAACTTATAAACCCCCTCTTTTACTAAGGCTGAACCCTTATATTATATTATATGGATGAACCCTGCTTCAAGCCTTCCCATCCCCGTGGGAGTCCCGTGGGCCAGAGGGGGGTCCCTGTGGGTTAGGGGGGGATTCCCGCAGGAACCCGCAGGATCCCCGTTCCCATGCAGACCTCTACTCTGCACAGGCGCTAGGAACAAGCTGCTTAGCACAAATAGCATACACAGAATTTGCATACTATTTGTGCTGAGCATAGCCCAGAAAACCAAAATCACTCCCAACCCAGTATTTTTTTTACCAGGTTGTCAGAGCTTTGTGCATCTGGCCCTGATACAGTAAGTGAGGGGGTAGGGGGAGGAAACAAGATCCACAAATTTTTTTTTTTTAATATTCTTTATTCATTTTTAAAACTTACAATAAGTGCAACAGCATATAACATCAATTTATATTTAAATATATCACTTAATATCCTATTAAAATTTAATTCAGATCCCATAACCCTCCCTCACCCATGTACAATGACTTTCATCAAACATAAGAAGAAATATAATAACCCTCCCCACATTATTTGCACTCATAAGAAAAGCAAAATACCCCCCATCCTTCTCCCCCCACCTTGAATGTGCATATTTAAGGGGAAAAATGATATTCATTCATTACAATATTTTGTTAATGGTTCCCAAATATCCTGAAATTTCCTAAAATTCCCCTGCTGCATGGCAATTACTCTTTCCATTTTAAATATATGACATAGGGAGTTCCACCAAAAGCTATAATTCAATCTATCCCAATTTTTCCAATTTCTCATGATCTGTTGTATGGCAACCCCTGTCATGATGAGTAATAGCTTGTTATCGTTTGAAGATAATTGACTCTTGGCCCTCACTGATGTGCCAAATAACACAGTATCATAAGTTAATGCAACCGGATTTTCCAGTAAATTATTTATTTGCCCCCAAATTAACTTCCAAAAAGACAGAATCAATGGACAATAGAATAGTAAATGATCTAATGTTCCAGCTTCAAGATGACACAATTTTTTTTAAAAGAGCATATAATTCATGTCTTGATTACCCCAAATACCATATTTGTTAGGGGTCTCTCCAGGACTGGATTTGGGAACCAGAAAATGAGACATTCAAAAGCTTCAGGGGTATAGCAAATTGTAAAAAATTAAAAAGTTCTTGACAACTCGGAAAAAAGAAATCCAACATAAATTGCCCTTTCAGGTCT
The DNA here is from genome assembly GCF_902459505.1 of Geotrypetes seraphini. Taxonomy (NCBI): domain Eukaryota; kingdom Metazoa; phylum Chordata; class Amphibia; order Gymnophiona; family Dermophiidae; genus Geotrypetes; species Geotrypetes seraphini. The sequence goes on from NC_047085.1 coordinate 375,993,110, forward strand.
ACAGCAAAAGGATAACTGCTACTGAACTAAAATATACAAGATAGGTGGACAAAAAAAGCCTAATTTTTGAATAGTAGCACAATAAACCGAGAACAGGAGAGCAAAACTGACAAAACCAGTTGCCCGCAGTAGTTCAGAGACAAGAAAAATCTTTGACACTTAAAACACTCATGTTTCTCTGTCTCTCTGCAAGAAGTTTGACCCTCAAGATGAATCACAACATTCTTTCAGGCTGAGCCAAGTATTCTTCTGACCTTCCCTACTCTTTGATACACACTGCAGTCATCTAAATCATGCCTTCTTCACTGTTCTCCCCCCATCCCCACCCTAGATTGCAGTGAAGTCACTTGCTATAGCACATTTCTTTTTTTTCTTTTTTTTTATTATAGCACATTTTGAAGGCAATTCCATAACCAAGCATTTCCAGCTGGCCAGATTCAGCGTGTTAGAAGCCTGTTCTATGACAACATCTGGCTACCCAGGTGTCATCAGAATACTAGCCTAACCCAGTATTGGTCTGCCAAGCAGTTACAACAACTGCAGACCTGGGGTGCATGTAGTTTACTATAACTGGGACTCTTCCCATGACCCATTCATGCTCCACCCACATGCTCACCCCCCATTACTGAGTGGCGTGGAACAGGTAGGCATGAATCACTTGTTTACTCTTTACAAAAATACTAGGATTGAAAGGCATGCAATGAAGCTACTAAGTAGTACATTTAAAACAGACTGGAGAAAATAATTTCTTCACTCAGCATGAAATGGTGTGGTGGCTGCGTTAGTCCGCTTTTCAAGGTAATATTTAGAAATAAAACAAAAACAAAGGCAATAAGGTAATACCTTTTTTATTGGATTAACTCAGAGGTTGGCAATACCGGTCCTCGAGAGCCGGAGCCAGGTCAGGTTTTCAGGATATCCACAATAAATATGCATGAGATAGATTTGCATCTCAAGGAGGCAGTGCATGCAAATCCATCTCCTATATATTCATTGTGGATATCCTGAAAATCTGACCTGGTTCCAGCTCTCGAGGACCGGAATTGCCTACCCCTGGACTAGCAATGCATTTTACAATTAGCTTTTGAAGGTAACCCCTACTTCAGATCAGAAATTCAGCATGTAATTCAACTCTGGAATGCATTGCCAGAGGATATGGTGAAAACAGTTAGCTTAGCAGGGTTTAATAAAGGTTTGGATAATTTCCTAAAAGAAAAATCTGTCATTACTATACAGCAGGGGTGTCCAATGTCGGTCCTCGAGGGCCGCAGTCCAGTTGGGTTTTCAGGATTTCCCCAATGAATATGCATGAGATCTATTAGCATACAATGAAAGCAGTGCATGCAAATAGACCTCATGTATATTCATTGGGGAAATCCTGAAAACCCGACTGGACTGCGGCCCTCGAGGACCGACATTGGACACCCCTGCCATACAGTATTTCCCTATGTATAGGCTGCGACCTATACATGGGTTTTACAATCCCCTGCAATGGGTGCAGCTTCCTTATATGGGGCGGCCTATCTAAAGACATCATAGATAAGCCTCCCCATTGGAAAATCAGCCATGGAGTCACCCATACATGCATCTTCCTCTTGGACGGCTACTGGCTGCCTCTTGCCTCATCGTGGCCAGGCTGCAGAGCAGGAGCAATCTTTTCGGCATCCAACCGGCCCCGCGCTGCTTCCTCAATGCCCGCGCCAATTCTCACGGGACTCGCAAGTCACCTTGAGTGTGTACTAAAATAATAATTAATCTGAAAGTGTAACCTGGGTAGGAATACCCCAGGGGAACATAGGAATTTTATGGTGAAATTATGTCATTTTAATATATTTGATGTCTTTCATTTTTTACAATGTTATTTTACTACTGAGTCAAGCATACTAAATTGTTCTGTATTGACTTGTTTAAAAAAATGTACTATATAAATTCTTGAGCAGTGAACATCTGTTTAAAAACAAAGTATAATCTGCCCATTAACCATGTTTATAAGAGGCTTACATCATAACATCAGCCAATAAAAACATTTAAAGAACATACAATTAATACAAATTTCAATTAAATAGAGCTGAAAATTAAAATATAGATAGATAGATATCTTCCTTACTATGCACCAAAGCCCATAGGGCTCTATGTTTCAGAAGATCAGTCCCTAATTTCAAAATTATTCTTTAAATATGGCATGTAAGGAAGGATTCAAATGAATGCAAAGATCAATAGAAAGTTGTGTTTGAAGAACAAAACTATACCTATAATATTAAATAGTTCCAAGTTTCCAAGTTTATTAGTTTTTAATATCCCGACCATCAAGCAAATGTCTGGCCGGTTAACAATGTTTTGTAGAGGCTAAAAAATATTATAAAATAATGTGAACGTATATGACAGACTAGACAAACTGTAAGGTGAGGAAAATAAGGGAAGGAGGGGAGAAGTTACATACTTTAGTGAAGATGGAGAAAGTGGGGAGGGGATAGAACGTGAGGAATGGGGTAGCATTGTTGCTGCAGATACTTATTCGCAGTAGTAGGCAGAAAAAGTGGGAGTGGGAAATAAATAGGAGAAATATTTAAGAGAAGAAAGAGAGTGATTTATATTCAACCGAAGGCATCTTGAAATAAGAAAGTCTTTAAGCCGGTCTTGAATTTGATTAGATTTTGTTCGTCCCGTAAATATTGTGGGAGAGAGTTCCATAGTGTGGGTGCAGTTACTGCAAAATTAGTTTTTCGGGTGTAATAGAATTCTTTTAAAGAAGGAATGAAAAGAAGTTTTTGGTCAGAGGATCTTAAAGTACGAGAGGAGCATTGTGGAATTAGTAGTTTATCAAGGAAAAGTGGTTGATGGAAAAGTTTAATTTTAAAGGAGAGTAATATGATTTTGTAGGTGATGCGATGTGTGATGGGGAGCCAATGAGCTTCTTTAAGGAGAGGAGTAACATGTTCGAATTTACCTTTTTTGTATATTAATTTTATTGCAGAATTTTGTATTAGTTGCAATCATCGTAATTCTTTTTGAGAGAGTCCATTAAGGAGGGAGTTACAGTAGTCTAGGTGGGAAATGACTAGTGAATGAGTCAAGATGTTGATTGAAGTAGTATCTAGGATAGGACAGAGTGATCGAATAATACGAAGTTTGAAAAAGCAGGTTTTTACGATCGAACTTATATGGTCATGAAAAGAGAGTTCTCTATCGAAAATAACACCAAGGAGTTTTATTTTGGTTAGCATTTGTAATGGTAAAGATTTGATTGAGATTGTTCCTAATAACGATTCAGATGTTTTGATAGGGAGAAGTAGGCCGCAAGATTTATCTATATTAAGTGAGAGTTTGTTTAAATATAGCCAGTCACTTATGATGTTTAATTTATTATTTATTTCTATTATGTCTAGGATATTAGTAGTATTGATTGGGTGAAGGAGTTGTATGTCGTCGGCGTAGGCGTAGATTGTAAATCCTATAGATTGCGCCAGAGTAAGAAGCGGAGAAAGAAATATGTTGAAAAGTAAAGGAGATAAGATTGAACCTTGTGGGATTCCAAATGTTTGTGGTACGGTTGAAGAAATTTCATTTTTTGCTTGAACTTTGGAGCATCGTTCGTGAAAATAGGATATGAACCAAGAAAGGGCACAACCTGTAATGCCGCAGTCTTGTAATCTGGAGAGAAGGAGGGAATGATCGATAGTATCGAAGGCTGCAGACAAGTCGAGAGAGATTAGAATAATAGATTTCTGATGGTCGTGGTAATAGTGTATGGTTGAGATAAGTCCTAGTAGAGATAGTTCTGTGGAGTGTGAAGAGCAAAAACCAGTTTGACATGGATGAAAAGCGTGGGTTTTCTCGAGAAAATCTGTTAGTTGTGAGTGAATAATTTTTTCCGTAAGTTTAGAAACTAAGGGTAGATTGGCTATAGGACGATAGTTTTTAGGTAAGGTAGGATCTGTATTGTATTGTTTGAGTTTAGGAAAGATAAGAGCTGTTTTCCAAGCGATTGGAACCGAGCTGTCAGAAAAAGATTTGGAAATCATTTCCCAAAGATATGGGCCGAAAAAAGAGTAGAATTTTTTAAGAAGTAACGGAGGGATACTTTCCAAGGGGTTATTAGAGGGATTAAGAGATTGTAAAATGAGAAATAGATGGGATAGTGAAGGCATTTTGAAGCTAGTAAAGGAGCTGAAGGGTAGTTGAGTCGAGTCAATTGAAGTTTGAGTAGAGAGCTTAGGTGATGAAGAACCCAATAGAGATCCGATATCTTTGATTTTGGTGTCAAAGAATTGTGAAAGTTCCGCTGCTGAAGGTAACGTTGGGATAGGTGGATTTTGGTTTTTTTTAGAATATTTTGAAAGTGACTGTGCAAGACTGAAGAGGGTAGAAGAGTTGCACGTAGATGAAATGAGCTTAGCGTAGTAATAGCATTGTGAATCCTCAGGGTGAGGTCGTGAACTCTGAGGGGCCAAATCCCAGCAGGGACAAAAGCTTCAATGCTCCGGACTTCATCAAAACAGGAAGTTCTGTTTCACACAAAGAGTGGTGGGCGCTTGGAATGCTCTCCCGGAGGAGGTGGTGGCAGAAAATACTGTGCTGGGTTTCAAACGCAAGTTGGATGCACACCTTCTTGCAGATCATATTGAGGGATACGGGAAAACCGGGTCTCCAAAAAGGAGCACCTAAATGGGCCTCCGCGTGTGCGGATCGCCGGACTAGATGGACCTTGGTCTGATCCGGTGAAGGCGTTTCTTATGTTCTTATGTTAAGCCATCTGACACACAAATCCAGTAAAAGAAATACTTTATGGAGAAAGCATGTTTTTGAGGTGGCAAAGAAGGATCAGAGGGTATGCCAATGCATAAGATTTCTCAGGTGAGAAGAATGGAGCATCCTCACCTGAGTGCCATGATAAGTCAGAGTTTGATTCTTCAAAGTAGTCTCTCCTTGGAGAATCTGGAAGTGTGCATTGAGATGAGTGATTGAACTCCCCCTCCCCCCCAAAAAAAAAAAGGCCCCAAAAAATAAAAATTGTCAAAATTTCAAACTCAAAAGGCAAATCATACTAAAAGAACAAAACATTATGGAGGAAAGAGAAGAATTATACAGGTACCAGAAACACACAAAAATAGCTAAAATTTGATGTGCTGTGAAGAGAATGGAAAAGTACATCAGAAAACTTGAGACTGATGGTCCCGCACCATCGACGTTGTGTGGGAAGGCACCTGCACACACACAGTGGGGTCTCTGTGTCCCATATTTAAAGACAGTACACTTGCCAGTGTCCGCACCGGGTTCTGTCAGATGATGTCCCCATGTGTGAGAATATCATTCCTGCAAGGAGGTTCTTCTTCCCTCAGAGGGTGGTGGACACCTGGAACGCGTTTCCCGGAGAGGTGATAGGACAGAGTACAATTCTGGGGTTCAAAAGGGGACTGGATGACTTCCTGGAAGCGAAGGGGATAACAGGGTACAGATAGAGGTTTACCTTACAGGACATTGAGCGAATAGGGTATGGATATTTTAGGTTAGGTAGGGAACACTTTCAGGTCATGGACCTGGGGGGCCGCCGCGGGAGCGGATTGCCGGGCACGATGGACCCCTGGTCTGACCCAGCAGAGGCAACGCTTATGTTCTTATGTTTGTCCTCGGAGAAAACATACAATCAACTGACAAACCAGTTGGCTGTCTGCTTCAAGCTTATTTCAGCAGTGACTATATGAACCCTAAAAAACAGTAGCAGTACAACACATTTCTACTTTGGTTAAATGGATTTTCAAGGAAGTGGCAAATAGTTTCCTTGAGAAGTTCTGTCCATTTTAGCAACGTCTAGAAAAAGCACAGATATTTGCTCGACTCCTTCAAGATTATTATTAGCAGTACTGAATATTCGAAAACCATGCTGGTTCAAGTGGGCGCAAGTAATAAAGAACACACACACATATGAAAAGAACTTACTTTAATGGAAAATACCGCTTTAAAAGTCAAAAGCAGCACTTAAAGGATTTTCATACTTAAAGAGTTCAATAAACATACAACTGCTTGTCCGTCCTAGTATAACCAGTGCAGCAAATCCAAGAGAACCATAACCGCACTCAAAGAACACAAATACCCAGAAGCATGTATATTAAAAGCATAAAGTCAAGATTCAAAAACATTACCACACATTTGTTTGAAAGTGACTTATGGGGGATTAGGCAGAGGGATGCAAAACAGTTTACCTCAAGGTCAACTCTGTACATAAATCCAGTCCCAGTTAAGTTTGTGATTGCAAAAGCTGCTATTATAGTTGTAGTAGACATTTCTGGAATTCCAAACACTTCAGGGGAAAAAAAAAACCACAAAAGGGAATGAAAGAAAATAGTAAAAGAAAGCTGAGCAGGGTTGTGGAGGGCACTAAAAGGGGAACAAAATGGGATTTGGTATCAATCTAAGAAGGAAAAGAGGTGTGCACTATACAAGGGGAAGCTAAAGTAATGGAACAACAAATGCACAACAGTGCAAAAGGGAGACTTGAAAGCCAAACCTAGTTTAAGAGAGTGTGGAACAGGAAGGGGTTAAGGAGCTGCAGAAGAAGAAAACCAGGAGAATCAACAGAATGACCGGCAACGTAGATTATGTTAGCAAACAAGAGCCAGCATTGTAATCTATATATATATATAAAATCGGAGGTATGTATGTGTGTATGTGCCGCGATCACGCAAAAACGGCTTGACCGATTTGAACGAAACTTGGTATGCAGATCCCTCACTACCTGGGGTGATATGTTCTGGGGGTCTCGTGGCCCACAACTCTATGTTGCTTGCTCAAGGGTGGGTTCACCCAAGAATTTATATGTTCTTGCTCCAGGAGGTGAAACTAAAAATGTTGTTTATAATCACGTTTTGCGTTAGTTGTATTGTATTCATTTTGTCAAATATTTCACAGTATAATTTGAATATTGTACTTTTTATTAAGCTGTAAAAACATAATTTCATTCACCACTATAAAGTATCTTTTATTTGAATCCATTTACAGTGTTATTGCTATAATTAAATACCCATGCAACGCCGGGGCATCAGCTATTCTTGATAATGGTGGTGCCATGGGAAAATGAAAAGGCAAGGAGAAGGAGGAAGGAGGTATTCGGAATCTGCACTAATCAAATAATGAGTAGAAGGAAGAACACCATTAAGGAACATTTATACAATATGATTTTCCCAAAATGCTGTGCATTTTTAAACTGTGAGTTGAGATGTATTTTAACTATATAACTATTTTAAGATTCTATTCTAGGACACTAACATCTGCTATCAACCCCCCTCTGCATCAAGTCTCCAGAGAAATTCACACAAGTATGAAGTACAGTCATTTGTTTCTCAGTTACTTGGAAGGTTTTGATCTCCCAGGCCTGGTCTGAATTTACAACTGTAAAGGTCTGTTTCTCAAACCTGCTTAGACCAGTCAATCCTTCAGTGCCAGCTGGACTGAGAGAGGTAACTATACCTTCCTGTCAACACCAGACCCATTCTGGAGTCTTATCCTCCTCACTACTAGACGAGATACTCGGAAAGTTGGTGGTACAGTATTAAGCCCAACACACAGTCACATCACAAGTACCAGATGCTCCTCCCTCGTAAAGGCACAACAGGACTAAGAAAGATAACTATTCATTCCTACAGCATCTGACCTGCTGTAGAGTCTTACCTGATCTTCTGCAGTCTTACCCTCCTCACTACCTGCATCATAAGAACATAAGAATAGCCTTACTGGGTCAGACCAATGGTCCATCAAGCCCAGTAGCCCGTTCTCATGGTGGCCAATCCAGGTCACTAGTACCTGGCCAAAACCCAAGGTGTAGCAATATTCCATGTACTGATACAGGGCAAGCAGTAGCTTCCACCGTGTCTTTCTCAATAATAGACTATGGACTTTTCCTCCAGGAAATTGTCTAAACCTTTCTTAAAACAGCTACGCTATCCACTCTTACCACATCCTCTGGCAACATGTTCCAGAGCTTAACTATTCTCTGAGTGAAAAAAAATTTCCTCCTATTTGTTTTAAAAGTATTTCCCTGTAACTTCATCGAGTGTCCCCCTAGTCTTTGTAATTTTTGACGGAGTAAAAAAATCGATCCACTTCTACACGTTCTATTCCACTCAGGATTTTATAGACTTCAATCATATCTCCCCTCAGCCATCTCTTTTCCAAGCTGAAGAACCCTAACCATTTTAGTCTTTCCTCATAAGAGAGGAGTTCCATCTCCTTTATCATCTTGGTCGCTCTTCTTTGAGCCTTTTCTAGCGCCGCTATATCTTTCTTGAGATAAGGAAACTAGAATTGAACACAATACTCCAGATAAGATGGCACCATGGAACCATACAGGGGCATATAACATTCTTAAGTCTCGTTAAGCATCCCTTTTTTAATAATTCCTAGCATCCTATTTGCTTTTTTGGCCGCCACCGCACATTGAGCGGAAGATTTCATCATATTGTCTACAATGACAGCCAGATCCTTTTCTTGGGCGCTAATCCCCAAGGTGGACCCTAGCATCACTTTGCATTTGTCCACATTAAATTTCATCTGCCATTTAGATGCCCAGCCTTCCAATTTCCTAATTTTTCACAATCCGCATTTTTTTACAATCCGCATGTGTTTTAATTTTTCACAATCCGCATGTGTTTTAATAACTTTGCACACATCACTTGAATCCACTTTTTCTAAGGTACTCTTACACTCTTCGTTACTTTCTCCTTCCTCCTTTAGATAGTACATGCAATGCTTAGCCACAGGACCTCAGAAACACCACTCCTCCGTCCCACTCTAGGTGTCATTCTATGGGGAGATTCATGTGTTAGTTCCTCACCGGTCTGGGCTCCATTTTAACAATTTACTTCCTTTTATTTGAACCTCTTACTTTTTTACTTTTTTAAATGTTAGTATTATAGTTTTACTTATCTTAGTAATAATCGACTGTTTCTTTACATTTCAGTAGATTAAGCAGTTGGACCTGAGATGTTTCACCATAGTTTCATCAAGGATCCACTCTTAGCCGCTATCTTGGGCACAACAAAGTATATTGAATATCTGCCTGGGTGTTCTTACGGAATTGGTTCTATGGCTTGAATGTCCAGCAATCTCTTTAACATTGTCTGAACTTGGACTGCCCGATCCAGTCAGCCCACCGGTGAATCCACAAACCAGTCAGACAGAGGGTATGCAAACTATCTTGTAACCTTCTCAGACAATATCCAAGACCCAAAGGTCTGTCATTATGCCTTCCCAGGCCTCCAGAAAATCCAAGAGCCAACCTCCAATTTTCTGAAGTGCGGCTGGAGGCCTGGCGTCATTGTGGCCTCTTGGCTGCCACTGTGGCCCAGGAACCTGTATTTTGAATTTTCCAACTTTTGGAATATCTCTGTCTGTAACCTTAATAGTTTCTCTGAGATGAGCCTCCTGAGGCATACTGGCAAAAGCATCAGGACCCCTGAAAGGAGCTCTGGTTCCGGATTCTAGTCACTCTCCATGTTTAGTCACTGCATGGCTTGAGAAAGCAATGTTCCACCTTTGGTACTGCTAGTTTCTGAAGTACAGCTTTAGTAATGCTGAAGTTTCTGTTAGTTTTTGAAGTACAGCTTTAGTAATGCTGGTTTCTAAAGTATAACAATATCCTCAGCAGGAGGCTGAAAATACCCCTTCCAGTTCTCTGCAGCAAAGAATTACGGTTCATAGACAATGGCGCGAAAGACAAAGGCGCAAGACAGAGGTGCGTGCCGAAGAAAATTACAGTTTTTAGGGGCTCCGACGGGGGGTTTTGTTGGGGAACCCCCCCCCACTTTACTTAATAGACATCGCGCCAGCGTTATGGGGGGTTTAGGGGGTTGTAACCCTCCACATTTTACTGTAAACTTAACTTTTTCCCTAAAAACAGGGAAAAAGTTAAGTTTTCAGTAAAATGTGGGGGGTTACAACCCCCACACCCCCCACAACGCCCCCACAACGCGGCGCAATGTCTATTAAGTAAAGTGGGGGGGTTCCCCCGTCAGAGCCCTAAAAGGTAAAATTATGGTCTTACCTGTTAATTTTCTTTCCTTTAGAAGCAGCAGATGAATCCAGACTAGTGGGTATAGCTCACATCGACCAGCAGGTGGAGATAGAGAACTGATTAACAGTTGGCCTTAAAGCCTGGTGTTCCTCTTGTTACTTCAGTTATGCATTTTGCCCAAGCAGCCCGAAAGGAGCATGAGCATCCACAAAACTTCATCCCAGTAGAAAATGGGCCCCTAAATAATACAATTACCAACCATATCCCAACTGACACCATAAACAAACACCCTACACACATACAGTGCACTTGGGGAGGGGCTCTGGATTCATCTGCTGCTTCTAAAGGAAAGAAAATTAACAGGTAAGACCATAATTTTACCTTCCATAGCAAAGCAGCAGATGAATCCAGACTAGTGGGATGTAGCAAAGCAAACTCAAACCGGGTGGGACGCCAATGCCGCCTCCGCCAGTACCGCAGTGCCAAAACTTGCCTCCGCACTGGCTGCTACGTCTAAGCGATAATGCTTCGAAAAGGTATTACCCGACGACCAAGTGGCCGCTCGGCAAATTTCCTCCAAAGACATCCCCCCGGACTCCGCCCAAGACGTAGCCAATGCCCGAGTGGAATGAGCATGAAGGTGCTCCGGTACTTTCTTACCTGTCAACACATAAGCCGAAGCAATCGTCTCCTTGACCCAACGCGCAATGGACGCTTTAGACGCCGCCATCCCCTTGTTCTTACCCGCGAACAATACAAAGAGATGATCCGACCTACGAAAATCATTCGTCACTCCCAAATAATGGAGAAGCATACGCCGCACATCCAGTCGACGCAAAGACAAAAATCGTTTACCCCAATCCTCCTTCCGGAAGGACGGGAGGAATACACTCTGGTTCACATGAAATGAAGAAATCACCTTAGGCAGGAAGGACGGCACCGGCCGCACTGACACCCCCGTCTCAGAAAAACGTAAAAAGGGTTCTCTGCAAGAAAGCGCCTGAAGCTCCGATACTCGCCTCGCCGAAGCCATTGCCACCAAGAACACTGTTTTCAGCGTGACATCCTTCAAAGTGGCCGCTGACAGGGGTTCAAAAGGTGCCCCCTGCAACCTCCCCAGTACGAGTTTAAGATTCCAGGAAGGACAAATTCGCCTTACCGGTGGGCGGATATGGTGAACCCCTTTGAGGAAACGGACCACGTCCGGCTGCGACGCCAGCGACGCGCCAGCCACCCGGCCCCTGTAACAGGCAAGGGCCGCCACCTGAACCCTTAAAGAGTTATAGGCTAATCCTTTCTCTACGCCTTCCTGCAGAAAGGCAAGAATAGCCGCCAGAGATGCATGGAAGGGCGCGATTCCCTGTCGACCGCACCAAGCATCAAAAATCTTCCAGACTCTCGCATAGGAGGTCGAAGTCGAAATCTTCTTAGCTTTAAGAAGCGTGGCAATCACCTGCTCCGAATAGCCCTTCTTCTTTAGCCTTGACCGCTCAAGAGCCAGGCCGTAAGACCAAAGCGGGCCGGATCTTCCATCCAGATTGGGCCCTGAGTTAGTAAGTCCGGAGTTACCTGGAACGTCACCCGATCGCCTACTGAAAGCTGAACGAGATCTGCGTACCACGGTCGACGCGGCCAATCCGGAGCCACCAGGATCACCCTGCTGTGAAAGAGAGCGATGCGTTGTAACACCCGCCCTATCATGGGCCAAGGCGGGAACACATACAGAAGGGAATTTGGAGGCCATGGGAGGGCCAACGCGTCCACCCCCTCCGAGCCCTTCTCCGTGCGCCTGCTGAAGAAGCGAGGCAACTTCGCATTGCGGGACGAAGCCATGAGATCCAACTCTGGCAACCCCCACCGACGGACTAGCAGGTCGAACGCTCGAGCCGACAACTCCCACTCGCCCGGATCTAGAAGATTTCTGCTGAGGAAGTCCGCTTGCACGTTTTCGTGACCTGCAATGTATGCCGCCGACAGAAGCGGAACATGCCCTTCTGCCCACTGAAACAATATCCTTGCCTCTTCGGCCAACTGCGGACTCCGAGTGCCCCCCTGACGATTGACATATGCGACCGCCGTGACACTGTCCGAAAAGATTCTGGTCGGCCTGTCCTGAATCAGGGACTGAAAAGCCCTCAGCGCCAATCTGATCGCTTTTAACTCCAACAAATTGATGGGCCACTGTGCTTCCTCTAAGGACCACACTCCCTGCACCGACGCTTGCAGGCACTGGGCCCCCCAGCCCCTCAGACTGGCATCCGTCGTCACCACCACCCACTCCGGTGTGGCTAACGGCATGCCCCGCCACAGGTGCAACTCGTGTAGCCACCATTGCATGCTGCGAGCCGCCCGAGGATTCCATCGGAGACGCACATTGTAGTCCAGAGAAGCTGGGGACCAGCGAGAGAGAAGCGACTGTTGTAAGGGTCTCATGTGGCCCCGAGCCCAGGGGACCACCTCCAGAGTCGCTACCATGGAGCCCAAAACCTGCACATAATCCCAAACCCGAGGTCTGGGCGACCCGAGAAGTAGGCGAATCTGAGCCTGCAATTTCTCTCCCCGGTCTCGGGGTAGAAATACTCTCCCCAGAGCAGTGTCGAATCTGACCCCCAGATGTACCAAAGACTGCGACGGGGACAGAAAACTCTTGGGAAAATTGACGATCCACCCTAACGACTGAAGGAGAGATATTACCCTCTGAGTAACCGACAAACTCTCCTGTCTGGACGAGGCGCGGATCAGCCAGTCGTCTAAGTAAGGGTGTACCCGAATCCCTTCCTTGCGAAGAGAGGCTGCTACCACGACCATGACTTTGGAAAAGGTGCGGGGAGCCGTCGCCAGGCCAAAGGGCATTGCCCGAAACTGATAGTGCTGGCCAAGAATCGCAAACCTTAGATACCGCTGATGCGGAGGCCAGATCGGGATATGTAGGTACGCCTCCTTGAGATCTAGGGACGTGAGGAACTCTCCCGGTCGAACTGCCGCAATGACCGAGCGTACCGTCTCCATCCGGAAATGGCGAACATTGAGAAATCTGTTGACCACTTTGAGGTCCAGCACCGGTCTGAACGACCCCCCCTTCTTTGGAACAATGAAGTACAGGGAATATATCCCGCGGCCTACCTCTTCCGGGGGTACCGGTACCACCGCCCCCAGATCGAGCAGCCCCTGAAGAGTCATGCGGACCGCCTCTCCCTTGGCCGCCCCATGGCACGGGGACACCAAGAAAGAATCTTCGACGGGAGAGGCGAACTCCAACTTGTACCCTTCCCGAACAATGTCCAACACCCACTGATCGGACGTGATTGTGGCCCACTCCGCCCGGAACGCCGAAAGCCGGCCCCCTAAGGGAAGGGCGGAGGGAGCCAAGCCACCGTCATTGCGGAGTGCGACTTGGTGGGGTACGTGTTGGCTGACCTGAAGAGGGTTTCGTCGTACGAAAGGAACTCCTCTGCTGAAACCTAGGCCTCGCCGCAGAGAAAGAACCATACGCTGATCTGAAGAATGGTTTACCAGGCCTGGACCGCCTCACATCTCTGAAGCGCGGTCTAGACGAGGAGGACCTCACCGGGGGCCTAGCCCTATCCTCCGGTAGACGCTGTGTTTTGGTATCCCCAAAATCTTTCACCAATTTCTCTAAGTCCTCTCCAAATAATAAACCTCCCTTAAAAGGGAGTCTCACCAGCCTAAGCTTGGATGCAGCATCTGCTGCCCAATGTCGGAGCCATAAGGATCTGCGCGATACCACTGACAGAGACATCTGTTTCGCAGATGCTAGAATAATGTCATATAAGGAGTCTGCCAAATAGGCCAAGCCTGACTCCAAATCAGCCAGTTCCGAAGGGACAGAACCCCCGGACTCCATTAAATTATCGGTCATCCCTTGTGACCACTGCAAACATGCCCTCGCCGCATACGAGCTGCAAATAGCGGCCTGTAAGGTAACCGCAGCTACTGCAAAGGACATTTTTAGTGAAGATTCAATCTTCCTATCCTGCGCATCCTTTAGTGTCACCCCCCCTTCCACCGGCAAGGTAGTCTTTTTCGTTACCGCTGCCACCAAAGCGTCCACCCTAGGTAACCGAAACTTTTCAAGTTCGGTCGGGTCAACCGGATACAGGAGCCGCATGGCCTTTGCCACTCGTAAACTGGCCTCCGGCGTATCCCATTGCGCCGAGATCAGCTCCTGCATGGCTTCATGCACCGGAAAGGACCTAGGTGGCTTACGCGTACCTGCCATCAGGGGGTTACCCGACACCTTAGCATCCTCCTGAGAGATATTTAAACCCTGCAAAGCCTTGGAAATCAAGGACGCCAGCTCCTCTCTATGAAACAGCCGGAGCGCGGAAGGATCATCAACTTCCCTGCCCGGGGGATCCTCTGCCTCCCAATCTAAGACCTCCCCTTCCTCTAATGATTCAGGAAGGGAGAAAGGTGATAAGGGAAGATTACCCTCCGCATCCACGGTCGCGAGTCTGCGTTTCTTCGCCCCCTGCGACCGCCCAGGCGACAGCACAGGACCCGTAGTCGGGCCGGCATTAGCACCGGATAAGCCCGTGGAGGTAGAAGGCCCAGGGAGGGACGGCCAGGTCGCCGGTACCGACTGGGCCGGCTGCGAGCCCTGTAGCAGAAAAGCTCGGTGCAATAGCATAACAAACTCCGGGGAGAAGGAACTCACCCCCATTAAAGAAGAACCGGCCTGATCAATGCTAGGGCGCGCAGCCGCGCCGTCCCCTAGCGACCCTGGCTCCCCGACCGCCGCTGACCTCCCCTCAGCCGCGGCAGAGCCTTGCAGTCCCCCCGCGTCGCCCTCGAGGCCCGGGGAAGTAGACCGTGCCCCGCTGACACGGGAGATGGCTAACTCACACGCTTGCAGGAAGGCATCTTCTGCCGGTGTATCCCCACACCCTGCAGAGCAGAAGCCCAACAGTGCTCGGCGCTTCCCACAGCGCGAGCACCGCTGAGTAGCCTCTGCTGCCATCGCTAAAAACGGCGATACAAAAAACATTTTTTTTTTTTTTTTTTTTTTTCACAAACGTGGCAACACGCCGCCGCGCCGACTCCACCCACCCCCCGCAACCGCCGGAACGACCCGAACGACCAACGAACGCAAGAGGAGGCAGACAGCAAACAAAGTTACTCACCAACCGGTCCCCCGCTCTAACTGCAGTCGGGTAACAGCTGGTAATCGCACTGAAAGCCACACGAACACAGCACGGCTCAGCACAAGCAGGAAGTCGTTGGTTTTTTTTTTTTTTTTTTTTTTTTTTTTTTTACTGGAATGAAGAAACCTAAGCACAAACCTCCTACAGTGGCCCAAGAACCCGCTCAAACAAACGGAGGGGAGGGTGGAGAAGGGACCTGGGAGGGCCCAGGTGTAGCTCCCAAAGCCGGCACCGATCAGCCAGGCACCCCTGTCCTACTGAAGAGACAGAGTCTCAACAGAGGAAGCCACAGGAACACCACCTAAACCGGCCCCAGCCAGAATCCAGGAGCTAGTAGAGTAAGCTCCATTCCTGCTGGGAGATAGAGCAAAACTGAAGTAACAAGAGGAACACCAGGCTTTAAGGCCAACTGTTAATCAGTTCTCTATCTCCACCTGCTGGTCGATGTGAGCTATACCCACTAGTCTGGATTCATCTGCTGCTTTGCTATGGAAACAGTAATTTTGAGCGGCGCGCACCTCCGCGCTGCGCTCAATTGTCCCGGCGCGCTTTTGACCTGACACCAAGAATTACACTGGTTGAGGGTGAGATTTTGGTAAGAGCTGTAATTCTGTAAAAGCAAAAGTAAGTTCATTTATTTCTTTGTTTTGAGTTCTGTATTAAAGAAGATTGCTTAAGGAAATAGAGTCTAACTTGGTAATGTTCTGAGACTACTTTGCTAAACGTTTAACTGCTGGTACCCTCTGGGAGAGCTAGAACAATCAAATATGGCTACTTCTAGACCAATGTCAAATCTTTGGTTTTTGTCCAAACTTACAGAACAGATTGAAAAGAAAAACCCAAAACATTTACTGGATCACATTGATAAGGTATTTGCACTTCACCCATGGAAATCAGAATTTATGGCAAGGTGCAACTGTGAAACAAACATTCCCAAGCTGAGGTGCTGTTTGACCAGTTTTGGTGGAAGCTGGATTTGTCACCAACTGGTATTGCTTGCCCCTGACGCAGCCAATCAACAAAATGTGGCCGCCTTGGAAAACAGTGTTTTCACACCTGGGAGCGTTTAAAGAGGCAAAGAAGAACTATTTTCTGTAAAGATCTGCTTTTCCATCTTGGATACCACAGACCACTTGCCTTATTGCTTTCTTAGTCCTTATTTCAAAGATGTTAACAGCCTGGGCAGATGAATGAGGTATGACCCTGCTCACAGTCCACACATCAAAGTTGACTCATGCCAGACCATAGTCCACGCTCTCTGGCACACAAGGGAGTGGAAGATCTGAAGTTGCCAGATTTGTTATTTAGAGCAATTCCTGTGCAGCTCAGTAAAGAAGTTTAATGGCTTGGAAAATATGAAGTTTTTATTTGTTGTCAAAATGTGATGTGCTAAAGAAAGGTGTAAATAATAATGCATATTACTGTTTTGTATATTTTAATGTTTCATCTGTGCTTGACATTATCATGATATTGTATTTGCTTCACTAAATATGAAGGATGGATTTCAAAGGGAAAAGTGTATAGTTAAGTTTGCCTCTTATATGATAGGATGTACAAAAGAAGGTGAAGTAGGCTGATATGGTATGTAATCTTTATCAGGTGGATATGGAAGTGCCATAAGGTTCTGCTCTGTCAGTTATATTATTCTTCAGTCCCTATATAGTGTTGCAAGACGTGCAAGTAGATTATAGGATATATGCAGATAATGATAATTTATTTTCTCTCCAATTGACAATTTTTTTGACACGTGTCAAAGTTACAGTATTGTTTGGAAAAGACAGCACTGGATGAATGAAAATAAGCTTGCTTTAAATTTTCTTGACCTGAACTCATACGTACATGAGGCTATAATGAAACTGCTCCAGTGCAAAAAAAATCTAACACTCTAGTTCGCCAATTTAAAAATCAGATTCTTGGTTTGGGGTACTACTAGATTCGCTCTTGAATCTGAAGCCTCTTGTAGCCAAAGTTGCACAATTTTGCTCCTACCTGCAGATTTTGAGCAAAGTTAAACCAAATGTTAACCGCATCTGAATTATGGGTTGTTGTGCAGAGTTTGATTTTGCCTAAGTTAGACTATTGTAACAGTTTGTACTTGGGATTCATGCACTCAAGTTATAAGGTTTTGCAAGTTACTGTATATACTCGAATATAAACCCATCCAAATATAAAACAAGGTAACCTTTTTTCCCCCAAAAAAGGTTGACTCTAATATACACAGAACTTGTGAGGCCACTGTGGGAATGTGCATCAGCCATTTTGAGTAGTGAGCAGGGCACGGGGCAGGAGCATAGGACAATTGCTCTTGCCCTGGCTCACCAATGGACCAGCAGGGCTTAAGGTAGGCTTGGGGAGAAGCCTACTTTGGGTCCATATCTGTTTTATCATTTCCTCTGAGAAATTCCCTAACCCTTATTTGTCTTGTTAGTCTCTTTTAATTAGACTGTAAGATCTATTGAGCAGGGATTGTCTCTTACAGAAATAAGTAGTAGTAGTAGTAGTAGTAGTAGTAGTAGTAAGACACAAATATAAACTGAGACCCCCATTTTGGGGTCATGTTTTTGGCCAAAAAAATCTAGGTTTATATTAGATTTATATTATATATTTTAGATTTAGATTAGATTAGATTTATATTAGATATATTTTATATTAGGTTTATATTATATTTGATAGCTGGACTGAATGAATTCAATCATGTCACCATCTCTATGAAAGCAATACTCTGGCTTCCAGTGCAATTTAGAACTCAATTTGTTACTGATTCTCCTTTTTAAAAGCCTGTCTGGTAGGGCTCCATTGTATTTGATGCAAGTGTTACACATTTACAAGCCAATGTGCTTTGTGGGTTTGTGGCCATTAGTCACACCCTTGTTGACAAGGATACGTTATTCAGACACACAAGATAGCGCTCTTTCCATTGTTCAGCTCTTGTTGTGGAATAAAATACCAAACAGTGTGTCCCTTATGTCTAATTTGACTACATTTAAAACCATACTTACAGTGTTTATTCAATCATTTTTTGGGAAAGAGCAGAGAGATGAGAGTACAGTTAGTTGTTTTTATGTTGGGTCTTTGTTAGGTCTTTTGAGTGATTTTATTGTGAACATTTCTATTGGACAAGCCTACTCAACGGAAAACTAAATAAAAAAAATATTTTTTGTGTATTTGAAAAGATTCGTGTAGAATGATTCAACTAAACTAAACTAAACCTTAAGTTTATATACCGCATCATCTTCACGGATGTTGTGGAGCTCGGCACGGTTTACAAGAACTTAAAATATTGGAAGAGAAGGAAAAAAAAGATTTACATGAACTTATATATAGAAGAGAAGAGTAAGAGGGGATAGAATTACATTTTAGTGAAAAGCCAGGTTTTCAGTTGCTTGCGGAATAATTGGAGGGAGCCCAGGTTCCGCAGCGAGGTAGTAAGGTCGTTCCAAATACCTGTGATTCTGAAGAGAAGGGATTTTCCCAGTTTGCCTGCATAGTGAATACCATGTAGAGAGGGGAAGGATAATTTATACCTTTGGGCGGGTCTGGTAGAGTCAGGACTCGAGGAGTTATAAGATAGTGGGATTAAGGGAGGAAGGATGCCGTGAATGATCTTAAAAGCCAGACAGGAGCATTTGAAATGGATTCTGGAAATCACTGGGAGCCAGTGTTATAATGCTTGATTTCCTAATTGCTCAAATTACCGTATTTTCGCGGATATAACGCGCGCGTTATACGCGTTTTTACCTACCGCGCATACCCCTCGCGCGTTATATGCCTGAGCGCGGTATACAAAAGTTTTTAAACATAGTTCCCACCCCGCCCGACGCCCGATTCACCCCCTCAGCAGGACCGCTCGCACCCCCACCCCGAACGACCGCTCGCACGCGCTCCCACCCGCACCCGCATCCACGATCGGAGCAAGAGGGAGCCCAAGCCCTCTTGCCCGGCCGACTCCCCGACGTCCGATACATCCCCCCCCGGCAGGACCACTCGCACCCCCACCCCGAAGGACCGCCGACTTCCCGACAATATCGGGCCAGAAGGGAGCCCAAACCCTCCTGGCCACGGCGACCCCCTAACCCCACCCCGCACTACATTACGGGCAGGAGGGATCCCAGGCCCTCCTGCCCTCGACGCAAACCCCCCTCCCCCCCCAACGACCGCCCCCCCCCAAGAACCTCCGACCGCCCCCCCAGCCGACCCGCGACCCCCCTGGCCGACCCCCACGACCCCCCCACCCCCCTTCCCCGTACCTTTGGTAGTTGGCCGGACAGACGGGAGCCAAACCCGCCTGTCCGGCAGGCAGCCAACGAAGGAATGAGGCCGGATTGGCCCATCCGTCCTAAAGCTCCGCCTACTGGTGGGGCCTAAGGCGCGTGGACCAATCAGAATAGGCCCTGGAGCCTTAGGTCCCACCTGGGGGCGCGGCCTGAGACACATGGTCGGGTTGGGCCCATGTGCCTCAGGCCGCGCCCCCAGGTGGGACCTAAGGCTCCAGGGCCTATTCTGATTGGCCCACGCGCCTTAGGCCCCACCAGTAGGCGGAGCTTTAGGACGGATGGGCCAATCCGGCCTCATTCCTTCGTTGGCTGCCTGCCGGACAGGCGGGTTTGGCTCCCGTCTGTCCGGCCAACTACCAAAGGTACGGGGAAGGGGGGTGGGGGGGTCGTGGGGGTCGGCCAGGGGGGTCGCGGGTCGGCTGGGGGGGCGGTCGGAGGTTCTTGGGGGGGGCGGTCGTTGGGGGGGGAGGGGAGTTTGCGTCGAGGGCAGGAGGGCCTGGGATCCCTCCTGCCCGTAATGTAGTGCGGGGTGGGGTTAGGGGGTCGCCGTGGCCAGGAGGGTTTGGGCTCCCTTCTGGCCCAACTACACAAAGGTATGGGGAAGGCGGGTGGGGGTGTCGTGGGGGTCGGCCAGGGGGGTCGCGGGTCGGCTGGGGGACGGGCGGAGGTTCTTGGGGGGGGGGCGGTCGTTGGGGGGAGGGGGTTTGCGTTGAGGGCAGGAGGGCCTGGGATCCCTCCTGCCCGTAATGTAGTGCGGGGTGGGGTTAGGGGGTCGCCGTAGCCAGGAGGGTTTGGGCTCCCTCCTGGCCCGATATTGTTGGGGAGTCGGCGGTCCTTCGGGGTGAGGGTGCGAGGGGTCCTGCCGGGGGGGGGGATGTATCGGACGTCGGGGGGGGGGCATCAGGCTTTCAGGATGGGGACAGACCTTCAAGGGGGGACAGGACTTCAAGGGGGGACAGTGCACGGAAAGTCAGTGGGGGTGAACGGAGAGTCGGGACAGCGCACGGAAAGTCAGGGCAGTGCACGGAAGTCAGGGGGGGTGAACGGAGAGTCGGGACAGCGCACGGAAAGTCAGGGCGGGCGAAAGGAGCGTCGGGCATCATGCGCGGTATACCCGTGAGCGCGGTATACAAAAGTTTTTGTGCATATCATCGTGATTTCTGCGCGCTATACCCGTGTGCGCGTTTTACACGGGTGCGCGTTATATCCGCGAAAATACGGTAATACAAATTTTTATACACAGAACTGGAGAAATGTGACGGCAGATAAAGGCCAAATTGCCCATCCAGTCTGCCCATCCACAGCATAAAACGTTTCTCACAATCTTAAAGCCCACTATCTAGTTAGAACCTGAACAACGTTCTATCCCAGAAAAGTATCAAACATTTAAAGAGAGGGAGTTTAAATGAACATTAGCCAATTCACAACTACTACTACTATAAACTAGAGAATGACACAGTGACATAATTTATCACTGTTCCTATCCCCGCGGATAACTGCATTCTTTAGTGTCTATCTCAACCTCAGACCTTCTACACCAGAATTCTTCAATGCAAGGCTTGATGGTCAGTGGCTGTGCCCATTCATACTCTGATTCTTATGTGAGCCAAGGCTAGGATAATGAAGCCATTGTGAAATCACTGACCAGGTTGACTTTTAGGCATTGGTGGAATGAGGCATTATGACATCAGTGTCTCAGCTCTGGATTGTTACTACTCTTTGGGTTTCTGACAGGTACTTGGGACCTGGGTTGGCCACTGCTGGAAACAGGATACTGGGTTTGAGGGACCTTCAGTCTGCCCCAGTATGGCAACGTTTATGGTCTTATGTTCTAATCATCCTGTGTCATTCTTTAGTGTCTATCTCCAACTCCAACTTCAATGTAAGGCTTGAGGGTCAGTGGTTGTGCCCACTCATACTCTGATTCTTCCTGCTCTCCTTAAAGAATGACATGGAGATGGTTTCCCGCGGTTATCCACGGGGACTGGAACAGTGATGAATTTTGTTTACCGTGTCAGTCTCTACTATACAACCAAAACAAAACTACAGAAAGTATACAAGGTACAGGAATTTTATTCAATCAATAAAAAATATGTCATAAAAACAACAACAATTTAAAATTAGATTCAAACAGTTTTTATTGATGCAAATACCATCAAATACAATAAATACAGCATTAAAAGACATCAATATGCATCAATTATTAATAAACATAATAAAAGACATATTCCAATATCAATAAACCCCCACTTATCTATATTAGTTTGAACCTTTACCATCCCTCTCCATACCCACCCAATAGTACTCTCTACCCAATGATATTCTCATAAATAAAGAAATCTAACTTAAAATCTCATTACAGCCCTTAGGGTACAAAACTTGCAAATAAATACAGCATCAAACGTAAAACATACCGGACCCGACATGGTCCGTGTTTTGAAAAACACTTCTTCAGGGGTCCAGGGTTATTCATTACATATATGTTCAAGAACCATATGGATCAAAACGTATGAACAGAGTCTAGGGGCACAGGCATAAAAACATTCCTGTAAAGAATGCTGCTCAGGGAAACACAATTCAGATTGGTGGAAAAGGTAAAATCTGGCTCAGGAGATATTTAGCTTTCATAATTTAAAACGCCACTCCAGATCTGTGCAGGGAAGTAGAGTTTAAAAATGCCAATTAAAATTTATTGTAGCAATTTGGAAAAAAAAAAAAAAAAAAAAGCAAGAAAAAGAAAATTAAGGCAGTTTAAGTACTGTACTGCCAACCTGAGGCACTTCCCCACCCCTTTTAAAATTCTGCTAGAATCCATTCCTATGCCAAAAATTAGGCTTCAATGGTGCTCTCCCAGCTGCCACGTCATTCAGACAATATTTTCATAAACCAAGTGCTAAGCAAATATACCAGTAATTTCAGATGAAATTACCAATTGTAAAAAAACTGGTAAACTAACTGCCTCTTTTACAAAGCCATGCTAGCGGCTGCTATGCGGCAACGGCCCAGAAGCCATTTAAAGCTCTATGGGCTTCACGGCCACTAGCACGGCTTAATAAAAGAGGCCATAAGATTGTTGTCCATTTCTAGCACACAGAACAGACAAAAATGTATTTATTGCAACTTAACTATCACTTACAACAGGTTAAATATCCTTTTACAAAAGCAGTAATATTAAAACCATCTTCCTCTCTCACCCCTCTTCCGTTATCCACTCGTCTACCCAACAAAACATTACATCTCTGCTTCCCCAAATGCCAAATTGCCAAAACCAGTCTTCCACCAATTAACCAAAGTTTAAATAATCCTCCTCCAACTGAATCACATCCAGCAGTTTATTCCACCAAAACAAACCCAAACAGAAAAAGCTCTTTTCCCAACTCATCCCAGTGCAAATGAATTGTTTCAAATGAAGGAAGCTCCATTAGATTCTTTCCCATTAGGCAAAGATTACCAATTCAAGTGACAACCATCAAAGAATCCTTCAAATACAAGGGAGCTACTGCATTCAACTCTTGAAAACCATATTAAAGTTTTAAGCGACACCGGCAGTAAATACAATGTTCTCAACTTTGGGGTCAAATACCTACCCCACCTAGTGAGTGCACTGTAGTGCTCTACAACCGTACTTGTACTATGAGTGTTCTTCAAAACGTTTCCGCACTTACATATTTTTGCACTCAAACAAAAACATTCTTTTCTAATGACATTAAGAAGTTAGTAGGACACTAGGAAAAATGCATCACAAAACAGGGTGATTATGTGGAAACATAATGTGATTTGCTTTTGAGATATTTAATAAATAGCGTTTAAAAAATAAAAGTGTGGAAGCTTTTTGAAGATCCCTCATATAAATAGTTTTGGTAACTCAAAGCAGTTCAAACTATGATCTTGTGAAGGTTAGATTATGGAACTAAAAGCCATAACTACCCGCATTCAAAAAATTCTGTAATTGGCAAAGGATGCAAGGATAAAATACTTTCTGAATTAATTTAGAAATGTAGATATTATTTTTGAAGAAATTCACCCAAGGTGATGTACCGCTAGACATAGGCAATAAATGATTACAACAGTAAAATACTTTCGGACAACAATATACAATATAACTTAGGGCTCATTTACCAAGCTGCATTAGGGCATTAACACAAGGAATAGCGCGCACGCGCTAGACGCTAACACCAGCATTAAGCTGGCATTAGTTCTAGCTGCATAGCGCCGAGTTAGCGTGCGCTAATCTGCTGCATGCGCTAAAAACGCTAGTGGCACCTTAGTATAAGGAGCCCATAGTTATGCTATTTCTACCGTCAACACAAGACACACAGAAGTTCCTGTCCAACCATCAGTTTCATATGTATCTAAACATCTCTTATAGAAATCATAAAATTACTCTCAACCCTAATCTCAGGACTTCAGACTTTTCCATGGCTACACCTCCTTCCCTATTAATACTTTTCAAATGTTCTCTCCATTGATCACCTACTGGTGGTACCATAACCTGGATATCACTGGCAAATAAATTATATCAAATTTCCAGCCTAGCCAGTTCTCTACAAATTGGGGCCAGAAAAATATGGTAAAGTACCAAACCATGGTCAACTCATTATAAAAATTGTTCACACAGAATACTCATGGTACCCTCTCCTCTATAAGAAGAAAAAAAAAAAGAATTAAACCACTACACTTGATTTGACACTCCTATTTCATGAACTGTGGATATATCTTAAAAGACCACCACCACAATCTCTTCTTAATCCATGAAAGACATCAGGTAAAGCAACTGTTAAAATCACAATGCATCAAAATTTCCTAAAAATTAGACATATTTACTCAGAATTACCTCACTGTTCTAGAAAGTCATCCAGCTTTTGTCCTAATTTTTTTGATCCATTCCCCCACCCAAAAAAAAAGAGAAATTAAAGGACTAATTATCCAACACTTGAATCTATTTTTTCACGCATGGTCTATCCATCAATTTCATCCTACCTTAACTTCAGAAAACTAGTTAAAACCAACCTGTTCAACCGATTTGTAACCAAGAACTCTTAAAAGCCTCACCCCTGTACTCTACTTACTTGCACTTGACGTCCCTACAATGTGACTCTCACTCTCTCTCTTCTTCCCTACAAATATTCATGTATTCAAAGACATCATTGTTATTCTAAGACTTCATTGTATTCAAGGACTTCATTGTTATTTCTTTGCTGACTGTCTAGCTCTTCTTGTTGTAAACCGCCTCAAACTACTTTGGCGGTATATAAAAAATAAAATTATTATTATTATCTCACCCTCTTCCCTCCCCCAACAACTTGAGACCCAGCCATGCCCTCCAGCAGATACATGGCCCCCCAACTCTTGGGTGTTCTTATTGATAAGAAGCACTCGTCATCCTCTCCTCTAATCCTTGCCATCCCCCACAGGAAGAGGACTTGACAACACTTGCAGTCACCATGACATTGAAGAGTACTTTGGTTAGATGAATGTCAGCTTGGCTCTGGAGCATGGTAGCAGGGAAGTGAAGCATGAGCACTAGCAATGTACAGTCAGATAGGAAATGCCTATAACATTTCTATATTTCCTATCATTTATTAATGGCATTAAAAATCCAAAATTTCATCTTTCAAATTGTGTCCCCAAAATGAAAAAAATAAATAAAATTAAAACCCCTGCCAATGACATGGGACACTAAACAGAATCAAAATGTTTGCTTTGCACACCCCTACTGAACACATCATGACAAAGGACAGTCTATTCATTCTCACTTTGTTTTGTTTCTTCTGAGCTCTCTCTTACAGGTGTTAGAATAGGGGCGGAGAGGCTCAATATTTCCCTGCCAGCTTGTCAGCCCCCTTCTCCCACCTTTTAGCATCACTAAATCCAGAGCAGTGAGCATTTTCTTTCACTCCCACCAATCTCCTCTGCTGGCACTGTGGGAGTTTGAAATTAGAGAGTAAGTGATACAGGAAGTATTTGTCCTTTGATTTCATAAGTCTTGCAGTGCCAACAGCCAGTCACTGGAGGACAGGCACAGCAATAAGACTGCAAGAACAAGTTCTGAATTTAGAGGTTCTGGGTAGGCGGGAGAAGGGAGCTGATTCTGGAAATAGAGCTGGAAATAGTAGAAGCAAAAATGCCCAATACCTTGTTACTGTTTGGAGCCAGAAGCAGACATGGGATTAGCTTATTCTATTGCCCCCCTACCCTTCCAGTCAATCATCCTTCTCCACTTGTTACTAGAAACTCTGGCATCTTGCCTTGCTGGGCAAACCACCAAGCACCTCCTTCCTCAGGCTATGTTCTCACTAACTCCAGTATCACACCTGTAATAGTCTTTAACAGCTGGTGCCTCAAACCCCCCCCCCCCCAAAAAAAAAAAAAAAATTTAAAAAACTAACTTTGCAGGCTCCAGTTTCAGGACCAGAGATTTTTTTTTTTTTTTGAGGGGTAGGGAAGAGGAGAGGGCTGTCCCTGGGCAGAGCTCAACTGAACTCCAGCTCCAGTAGAAGCCTCTACCAGCAGTACCTCACATTTTGAGGGGTTTTTTTCTTTTAACTAAAATTTGAAAGATAAAACTAAGACTGCAGGTAGAAAAGGTTAGTTTAGACGAGAGTCACTTATTGGAGTTGTAATATGTTAGAATAATGTTTCACAAACTTTTCCAAGCTGGGACACACTAAACTCAGGGCCGAAGCTGGAGGGTCTCTGCACATGCACAGATGTCGTAATGACATCACTTGCATGTGTGATATCATCACGTCAACATCCACACATGTGCGGGGGCCCTGAGCTTGTTAACCCTAAAGTGACTAAACTAAACTAAACCTTAGCTTTGTATACCGGGTCTTCAAACAAAATGGAGCTCAACTCAGTTAACAGTAACTAAAAGAAATACAAAAAAAAAAGAGTAACAGTCAGAATATATTAATGTGACTGATTTCCAAAGTGTTTGGCAAATAAAATAGGTTTTAAAGATTTGCGAAAAAGTTGAAAAGGTCCAGGACCCTTTAAGATAAGAGGAAGGTCGTTCCATAGTTGAGAAAATTTGAAAACCAAGGATTGACTGAAATTCTTGATTCCTTTCACTGAAGGGAGAGTTTGAACTGTTGCATAGGAGTATCTATAAGCATTCCATAATAAAGGGACAAGAGGGATGAAGATACCATGTAGAATTTTAAAAGTAATACATGCACATTTAAAGTGAATCCTGACTACACTGGTGGGCAGGTGCATAGAGAAGGAGAAGCAACTGCAAGGAGGAGGCGCCCACTCCAGCTGATGTGCAGCATGCAGGAGCTGATGCCCATGGTCCTGCAAAGAAGCAAGTACTGCTGAAGGCATGAAGAAGGTGGCCCACCTGGATGGCCCTAAAGGGAGCGAGTAAGCATGTTGAGATAAATAAAGGACAGAGACAGAATGAACGTGGGACACGGGAAGGCAGGAGGGAGGGGGAAGGAACATGTTGGGACATGGGAGGGGCACAAATTTGGGACAAAGGATGGAAGGAAGGAGGGAGGGAGGGGGACGAACTCAGGAGACAGAAGGGAAGGAGGGAGTGTGTTTGGACACAGAAGGGAGCGAGTAAGGGGGTACAAACTTGGGACAGGAGGGAGGGAGTGGAGAATGTGAGCGGTCACTCACAGACTTTACATGGTCGCTCACAACAATACTTGCAAATCTGGAAAACGATTGGGTTTTAGAACTTGTTGCTCACATGGAAAAAATTGTTTTTATAAATTGTTGCCCACATGAGAAAAAGTTTGCACGCACCTGGAAAATCCATAAAGGGAGCTTCAGTCCTGGCAGCATTTGATTCACATGAGTTAGGCTCAAATTGCCAAATCATAACTTGAAGCAGCCCCAAAATAAACAGTTTTTATTTTCTTACAGAAATCTTATGCAGCATTTGAGTTGGACATTGGCAGGTAGGTGGCTACACAGTCATGGGCCTGCTATAGAGCAAACATGATCATGAGCCCTTACACTGCTTGGTAGCAGTAAGGACAGAATGACAACAGTCCTCATACCATATCCTAGTGGTTCCCAAACCTTTCCTGGGGGAACTCTGACCAGTCAGATTTTTAGGAATGTGCAATGAATACTCATGAGCTAGATTTGCATACAAAACTAGCTCATGAAAATTCATGGCACATATCTTAAAAACCTGACTAGCTCAGGTTCCCAGGACAGGTTTGGAAGCCACTAGTGCACAGTAGTGCTGCCCGATTTACGATTCAAATCGGTTCACTGATTCACTCTGGGTGAATCGATTTGAATCGATTCAAAACAAACAAAAAAAAAATCGGCTTCCCGATTCGGCTGACCCTCCCCCCTCGCCCCCTAAACAGGAGCGGCAGCGCTGCTCTTGCTGGCCGGCCATTGCCGTACCTACTTTAGAGGGCCAGGGGGGAGGGTCATTCGAGAAGTGCTGCTGTTCGGCTTCCCCCCCTGGCGTCCGGCTTACCCCCTCGGCCACCCGCTTCCCACCCCCTGGCCTCTCCGCACCGTTTACCATTGAGTAGCATCCTGCAGACAAGATCGCGGTGCTAGTGATCTTTCCACTGCTTCTAAGCTGTTTCCTCCACCGTGATCCTGCCTCTGATGTCAGAGGAGGGGCGGGTCCGCGGCAGAGGAAACAGCTCTGAAGCAGTGCAAAGATCGCAAGCACCGCGATCTTGTCTGCAGGCTGCTCCTCAAAGGTAAACGGTATGGGGAGGCCAGGGGGGAAGCCGGACATAAGTGGGAGGCCATGGCGAACACGCAGGCCTTCTGGGGGGGGGGTGACCAGTCCTTTGGGGTGAGGGGTGGGACAGGCCTTCAGGGGGGACAGGCAGGCATACAGGCCTTCAGGGGGGAGGCAGGCCTTCAAGGGGAGGACAGACCTTCAAGGGGGACAGGCAGGCCTTCAGGGGTGGAATGCAGGCCTTTACGGGGGGGGGGGGGACAAACCTTCAAGGGGGAGAGACAGGCCTTCAAAGGGGGGAACAGGCCTTCAGGGTTGGTGGCACAGGCCCTTCAGGGAAGACAGACCTTCAGGGGAGGGGGGCCCTGGTGTAGAAGTACACAGAGGGAGGGAGGGAGGGTGGGTTCAAAGAGACATGCATTTGCCGAACTTTCGGGGCAGAATAAATAATGGGTCTACAAATAGAGGAGAGGGAGAGAGATGATGGACAATGGGATTTAGGGAGGGAAGGAACAGAAAGGGAGAGAAAATGGACACAAGGGATGGTGTGGAGGGGGGATAGAGATACTGGACAGGAGGGTAGTTGGGAAGAGAAAGGGACAGATGGTGGACCCTGGGGTGGTGGGGAAGAAGGGAAAGATGCTGGTTGAAAGGGTAGTGGAGACGAAAAAAAGGAAAGATGCCAGACCTCTGGGGGAGGGAAGGGAAATGGAAGGGGAGGGCAGAGATGGCAGATGGATGGTTAGCACGGAGAAAGAAGAAAGAAGGAGACCCTGGCAAGCAAGTTATCAGAAGACAACCAGAGCCATATTGACCAGACAACAAAAGGTAGAAAAAATAATTTTATTTTCTGTTTTGTGATTACAATATGTCAGATTTGAAAAGTGTATCCTGCCAGAGCTGGTGTTAGACCGCAAACGTGAGCTAGGATTTAACAGAGAGAGGAAAAGTCCTTTTTGTTTCTTTATTTTGTTTACACCACAGCGCCAGTGTGGTTAGGAGAAGCCAAAGGGGATGAAGAAGCTAGAAAATAAACCCACCAGGATTTTGAAAAAAAAAACCACCCAATTGTGCAGGAAAATTGAATTGAAAAACCAATTCAATAGGCTGAATCGAATTGAAATTTTTTTTCCTGAATCAGGCAGTACTAGTGCACAGGGTTAAGCACGAGGGCCTGTCTTACATATAAATAAATGTTTACTGTTCTATTCTATTCTAATGTAGTCCTTCCCCCCTCTACTCATTTGATTCAGTTAGTCAGTCTGGGGGTTTTTTTTCCCTTTTGTTTTTGGTATATATTTTATTATGTCTGTTATTCTTAATTATATGTATGTTCCTCATTTTATATTCTTTGTATATCGCTTAGAATTTTTTTAAGCGATTCAATCAAATTTTAAATACACTTGAAACTTGATCTTACAGGCTAATATTCAAATGAAGTTATTATGTAGGACAGGTTTAAGAATCACTGTTACATTCACTATCCACCACATCAAAGGAGTTAAGTAGCTGAAGACCATACTAGGAGACAGGGAACACAGGTTGGTTAGAAGATGACAATAAGGAATAATAATAGTTGAGGTAAAGAGGGATGCTGTATCATAGACCAGTGTTTCTCAACATGTGGTACTAGGGGTACGTGAGCCGCTTGTGGGGGGCATGCGATGCGCGCCACCCACCCTTTTCCTCCACCTTTTTCCTCTCCACCAAAGCTGACCCAGAAGGCCTCCCTCCGATGTCTGAGCGGACATCAGAGGGAAGCCTTTCGAATCAGCTGGGGTGGCCTCACAATCTGGGTAATGCCAAGGTAACTCCAGTGACGAAGAGCCCTCCATCTTCTGCCACCCTCACATAGCCTGTCAGTGAGTCCAGAGTCTATACAAGGCCTGGCTCTGGCGCTAACTTCACTGACACAGAGTCTTCGAGGCCCCGTTGGTGCCACCCCTCTGAAGCAAATGTGTCAAAGTGAACTGAGCTGACAGGGCCTTCCCAAGCACGTGGATGTGAAGGCTCTTCGTTGAAGTTAGCACCGATGCCGAGCCCTGTGTGGACTCTAGATTCCAGGTCAGGCAGTGGTAGGGTAGCAGAAGAAGGAAGGTTAGAGGAGAAATGCTGGACTTGCCGGGGAGAGAAGGCAGGAGAGAGCCAGCGATGTTGGACTGAGGGATGTGGGGAAATGGAGAGAGTTGGCAAGGTTGGCTGGACATGGATGGAGGAGAAGGGATATGCTTCTTATGCGATGGAGAGGAAGGGAAGAAAGAGGAGGAAATGCACTTGGATGACGGGGAGGGAAGAAGAACTAAGACTGCAGGAAGAAAAGGTTAGTTTAGATGAGAGTCACTTATTGGAGTTGTAATATGTTAGAATAATGTCTCGCAAACTTTTCCATATTAAACTCGGGGCCGCAGCTGGAGGGTCTCCGCACATGCACAGATGTCAATGTGATGACATCATTTGCATATGTGATGTCATCACATCGACATCCGCACATGTGCAGAGGCCCTCCAGACGGGGCCCTGAGCTTGTTAACCCTAAAATGACTAAACTAAACTAGAACTTAGCTTTGTATACAAGGTCTTCAATCAAAATGGTGATGTTCAGCTGCAACCTGAGCAACAGGTTTGTGCACATTCGGCCTTCTAAACAGCAGGTCCAAAGTAAAAAGATTGTGACTACTGTGCTGGGCACTTTATACATATTAAAATTACCAGCACTTACACAAATGCATTTGCTGAACATTGAATCCTTAGTGTTTTTCTGAACTAGCTTTGTAGGCTAAAAAAAACAAACAAACCAGGAGAGCTCAGTTCAAAAATCCTACTGCTGCTCCTTGTGATCTTGGGCAAGTCACTTAACCCCTCCACTGCCTCAGGTACAAACTTATGGGTCTTTTTACTAAGCTACAGTAAGCAGTAACGCATGCCTACCGCAGCTGAATATGCTTTACCATAGGGCATGCTCAGGCATCTTATGGTAATTTTGGGATCAGCATGCACTTCCCAAGTGCTAAAAGATAACTTTTTTTTTTAAATGCTGGGGGCGTAGAGTGGGTATGTTCTGCGCTAATCAGTTAGCATGGCTACATTTTCCGTGCGATAACCAATTAGCATGTGGTTAGCGTGAGAGCTCCTCCCACCTACCAAATAAGTGGTGGTAGGGGTTCATGTGCAAATGGCCACACAGTACTGCACTGAGAATTTTCCAAAAGGAATTCACATAGAAGCTATGCACATAAAATATTCATGTTCCAAAAATGGAATAGCTCAAATGTACTATAAACAGTGAGGGACCCTTCGTTAAATAATAAAACCATGATATTTAAATTTAAAAAAAAGTAACTGTTCTCCTTTTACACTCTAATAATTTCTAGTTTGACTACTGGTTGGGGAGAGGAGGAGTCGTGACTTGCATATGATTTACTTGCCTTGATGTTTCCGTCACATCTTTTAAAAAAAACAGTCTATTCACTGCAATCTGCTGGCAGGCTGCCCCATTTCCTTTATTGCGTGAATTTAAGAGTTCAGGAACTTGATGGTTTCCTTTATGGGCACAGGAACTTTAAATAAAACCTTGGTGTACAGCACAATAGAACACAAGGAGCTTCCCTGCACTAGCTGCAACAAAGGAACATGGATCAGATTTCACTGCTCTGTACCACTTTTTCTTTAGCTAAAAAAAAACCCAACAAAACAAGAATAATTTTCATGGAACAAAGAACATTAGTGGGAAATTCCTTTCTAGAATATCAAGGTAGTACACTAGGAATATTATTACAAAATAAACAAAGCATTCTTGAAGTTTGGATAACTTAGTGGTACTCCGAAAAAGATACATGCTTTAATTCATCTTGCATGATCCTAAAAATATTTGGCAAGTATTTCTATTTTTAATAATTTATATTCCACATATCCTACAATTCTATGCGGATTACAAATTATTTATGTACTCAAGCATTTCTCCCTGTCTGTCCTGGTGGGATCCCACTCTGTCTAATGTACCTGGGGCAATGGGGGATTAAGTGACTTGCCCAGGGTCACAAGGAGCAGTACGGGATTCAAACCCACAACCTCAATGTGCTGAGGCTGTAGCTCTAACCATTGCACCACACACTCCCAATGGGTAACTGCCAATTCTTTGGTTTTTATTACTATTGACAACAAAATTTTCAATTTAAGAACAGAGCAGGCACAGATCACGCATTAGCGCTGCAAGCTTTCTGCAAACCGTCCTGAGGAAATCAGAAAATCATGCAATAGGAGGCAGTGCTTTATTTTAGATTAAGAACTGGTTAAAAGATAGACAACTACAGGTCCACTTTATCAAGGCTGCTTTCAACTCCTAACTCCCACTAACCGTGTTTCCCTGAAAATAAGACAGTGTCTTATATTAAATTTTGGGCCCAAAAAATGTACTAGGTCTTATTTTCAAGGTAGGACTTATTTTTTTCATATACAATGATCATCTCTCTCTTCCACTCCTCTACCCCAATTCTTCCTCTTTCCTTTCTCTCCCCCACATGTGTAACATCTTTCCCCCCTCTCACCCCTCTGCAGCATCTTTCTATCCCTTCCTCTCTCTCCTCGTGCAGCAGAACCCTTGCCCTGCTTCTATCCCTCCCTTCCATACAGCTGAAGCAGAACCCTTGAGCAGCCCCCCCTCCCGCAGCCGAACCCCCACTGACCATCCCATCCTTCCATCTCTCCCTCCCATCCGATCCCCACCAGCCGCGAGATCTACATACATCCCTCCACAGAACAGCGTTAGCAGCACTCTAAACAGGCTGCTTTGCGGCCTTCTCCCACCAGGGCCTTCCAAGCACCGCGTTGCTGATGGCATCATCAGTGATGCGGCAGTGGGAATGCCCCGGCGGGAGAAGGCCGCAAAGCAGCCTGTTTAGAGTGCTACTGACGCTGCTCTGTGGAGGGAGGTAGTAGGTGTCGCCAGAGGGTCAGCAGGGTTCGGATAGGAAGGAGAGACGGAAGTCAGCGGGGGTTCGGCTGCGTTGCGCGGTAGGGGGGGAAGCGCTGCTGCCGGCAAATCCAGGGATCAGGTCTTATTTTGGGGGTAGGGCTTATATTAAGACCTACCCCGAAAATCATGCTAAGGCTTTTTGGAGGGGTTACATGGTATGTCCACCCTTATCATTCTCTCTGCAAAACACTTCCCAACCCCTATATGTCTGTCTGTCTAAATCAGATTATAAGCTCTTTCAAGCAGGGATTGTCTATTACATGT
Organism: Geotrypetes seraphini; assembly: GCF_902459505.1. Lineage (NCBI taxonomy): Eukaryota > Metazoa > Chordata > Amphibia > Gymnophiona > Dermophiidae > Geotrypetes > Geotrypetes seraphini. The sequence continues at coordinate 376,026,464 of NC_047085.1, forward strand.
TATATGTACAGCACTGTGTATGCCTTTCAGTGCTATAGAAATGATAAATAGTAGTAGTAGTAGTAGTAGTAGTAGTAGTAGTATTGTATCACTCCATGGTGCAACCAAACCTCAAATACTGTGGTAATTTTAGTCAAATCTCATAAAAAGATATAGTGGAATCAGGAACGGTACAACAAAGGGTGACAAAAAGGATAAAGGGGATGGGACGACTTCCCTAAGAGGAAAGGCTGATGAGGTTAGGGCTCTTCAGCTTGGAGAAGAGAGAGCTGAGGGGAGATATGATAAAGGTCTATAAAGTCAAGAGTGGAGTAGAGAGAGTAGACGTGAGCACATATTTACTCTTTCCAAAAATGCAAGGACTAAGATGCATTCAATGAAACTAATAAATAGTAAATTTAAAACTAATCAGAAAATATATTTCTTCACTCATCATGTTATTAGAACCTGGATTTTGTTGTCAGAAAATGTAGTAAAAGCAGTTAGATAAGCAAGGTTTAAAAAAAAAAGTTTGGCTATTGTCTTAAGAGAAAAGTCCATAACCCATTATTAAAATGGCTTGGGAAAATCCATTGCTTATTCCTAGGATAAGCAGTATAAAATCTGTTTTACTTTCTTGGGACCTTGCCAATTTCTTGAACCTGGATTGACCACTGTTGGAAACAGGAAACTGTGCTTGATGGGCCTTTAATCTGTTCCAGTATGTCAATGCTTATGCTCTTCTTATATATCATGGACCTCCTCTAATGGACTATCTTCAAGAGTCTGGGGGCATCTCTCTCCCTATGTTAGGGCTACCTAAAAGGTTGCAAATTGTTGCTCGTGGCAGTAGCACATTAGTTAACGCAGACACCTGTCCCACTGAACAGTGATAAGATTTCATCTTATTTCACACAGACAAGATTTGATGGAGATACCAGTGAGGGAACTGGGACTTTAAAAAATGTAAGCAACATTTCTGAATTCCCACCTTGAGAGATGAGGGGATCATTAGATCTTTGGGAGCATCTTAACTACTTCCTGTACAAATCCACCACAAGTCAACACGTCTCCATCCCCCAATTAAAAACAAACAAACCATAAATTGAAAACTTAAGTACATTCAGCAATTATAAAGTGTTAATCTCCTATCACTTAATGTACTATAGACCTTTCCAGCCAGAAGTCAGCCATTAACACTACACCATTCAACTGACAGAATTCTAATTCTTCTCAAAGACCCTTATATGTGGTCATTTCAATCAGCTTGAAGTACTCCCTGACATTATTCTCTATTGATATTAATTAATTATTTTTTTGTATTTATATGTCACTTATACCTAAGTGGTTTACATTCAGGTACTCAAGTATTTCTCCTTGTCTGTCCTAGTGGACTCTCAATCTAATGTACCTGGGGCAATGGAGCATTAGTGACTTGCCCAGGGTCACAAGCGGCGGTGCTGGGCTTTGAACTTGCAACCTCAGGGTGCTAAGGCTGCAGCCCTAACCACTAGGCCACTCATCTACTCCTAAGATGCCATTATCAACTACCAAAGCATTAATACCTTAGTAACTTATTTTTTTAAACTCTGGGGTGCTGTAACAGGGGTCAGGCAATGAGACCAGTAATTCCTGGTGCATACCTAGCAAAATATTTTCTTTTATTTCACCCAGGGAGAAGTCATTGGCTCAGGGAAAGGTTAAAACTGCAAGGCATATGCAAGACAAGAACATGGAACCAATATGCCCTGACCACTGGAGAAAGGGTGTCAGGTCAAAAGCGCGCCAGGACAAAGGCGCGCGCAGACAATTGAGCGCAGCGCGGAGGCGCACGCCGCAGAAAATTACTGTTTTCCCCCCCCACACTTTACTTAATAGAGATCGCACCGCGTTGTAGGGGTGTTGTGGGGGGTTTGGGGGGTTGTAACCCCCCACATTTTACTGAAAACTTCTCTTTTTCCCTGTTTTTAGGGAAAAAGTTAAGTTTACAGTAAAATGTGGAGGGTTACAACCCCCCAAACCCCCCACAACGCCGGCGCGATCTCTATTAAGTAAACTGGGGGGGCTCCCCAACAAAAACCCCCCGTCGGAGCCCCTAAAAACTGTAATTTTCTTCGGCGCGCGCCTCCGTCTTGCGCTCAGTTGTCGGCGCGCGCCTTTGTCTTTCGCAGGGTTGGCTATGAACCCTGGAGAAAGAGTAAAGGGTCAATCAACTCAAGCTTATCTTTATATTTACGGTATTCCACTTGCTTGATATACCACAATATCTGAAAAAGCAGGTCACTGCAGTTTATATGCTACAATATCAGATACAGAAATAAACACAAAAACAGATAAGAGAGCATTAGTCATTCATACAAAAATAAAACTACCAGAAAGATAGGGGCAAAGGAAGCAGGAGAAGAAAAAAAAACAACAACATAGGATTGCTTTTGACAATCAGGGTAGCCAATATACTACCAGTTATAACAAGGATAGGCTAGAAAATGAGGAATCAGACTGTATGTAAGGTGGAAATGAATTCCACAATTTTGGTTCCATGAAAAAAAAAAGTGCAGAATTTCTGGTGGATTCAAATCTGGCTCTTCGGTTTACAGAAAGGCAAGGTAGGAATATTTCCCAGGTGGAAAAATATAGATGTCTCAGCATCAGCAATACAAAAAGAGTAACCCTTAAAGCTCTGAGGAAAGGGATGTTACCAGTGGTGTGCCTCAAGGTTTTGTTCTTGGGCCTGTTCTTTTTAACATTTTTATAAACAATATTGCTGAAGGGTTGTCGGGTAAGATTTGCCTCTTTGCGGATGATACCAAAATCTGCAATAGAGTAGACACGCCTGATAGTGTGAATAGCATGAAAAAAGACCTGGCGAAGCTTGAAGAATGGTCTGAAATTTGGCAGCTAAAATTTAATGCTAAGAAATGCAAGGTCATGCATTTGGGCTGCAAAAACCTGAAGGAGAAGTATAGTTTAGGGGTGAAGAACTTATGTGCATGACAGAAGAGCGGGACTTGGTTATGATTGTATGTGATGATCTTAAGGTGGCCAAACTGGTTGAAAAGGTGACGGTGAAAGCTAGAAGGATGCTAGGTTGCATAGGGAGAAGTATGGCCAGTGGGAAAAAGGAGGTATTGATGCCTCTTTATAAGACTCTGGTGAGACCTCATTTAGAATATTGTGTACAATTCTGGAGGCCCCACCTTCAAAAAGATATAAAAAGGATGGAGTCAATCCAGAGGAAGGCTACTAAAATGGTGTGTGGTCTTCGTCATAAGGTGTATGGGGACAGACTTAAAGATCTCAATCTGTATACTTTGGAGGAAAGGCAGGAGAGGGGAGATTTGAGAGAGACATTTAAATACCTACACAATATAAATGTGCATGAGTCGAGTCTCTTTCATTTAAAAGGAAATTCTGCAATGAGAGTGAATAAGGTGAAGTTAAGAGGCGATAGGCTCCGGAGTAATCTGAGGAAATACTTTTTTTACAGAAAGGGTGGTAGATGCATGGAACAGTCTCCCGGAAGAGGTGGTGGAGACAGAGATTGTGTCTGAATTCAAGAGGGCATGGGATAGGCATGTGGGATCTCTCGGAGAGAGAAAGAGATAATGGTTACTGTGGACGGGCAGACTGGATGGGCCATTTGGCCTTTATCTGCCATCATGTTTCTATGTTTCTATATGATGCACAAAAAGAAAATGTTTTAAAAATTGCAAAAAAATCTAGGACAGGAGAAAAATAGTGAAAAGACTTATTTTCAAGGAGGAGCTATTCAATAATGATTTCACATGAATTAAAAGGGCAACGTTCCCACATCCCTCTGCAAATCAATCAGAGAAAAAGCAATCATGCCATCAATAAATAGGCTATAGCTGATCTAAGACCGAGAGGTCATTTTATTAAAGCGTGCTAAAGATTAGCACATGCTAAATGCTAAGGCATCCATTATATTCTATGGGTGCCTTAGCATTTAGTGCGCACTAAATTGGTTAGCGCACCTTAATAAAAGGACCCCTGAATGCAGAAGAATTATTTAAAACGCACATTTTTAAAAAAGTATTTATTAATGGCTAATTTGTTTGAATAATGAAAAACCTGAACTTTTTTTTCTTTTTTAATTAAAGGTGGTTTTATTTTAGACCTTTGAGTAATAAAGAATAAGCCATGTAGGCCTCTTAAGTCTTTTTTTTTTTTATTGAGAATCCAAGTCATCCCTGTCATCTAGAAGACAGGTTGAAAATACAAATGAAAAAAAAAAAAAACCCTCCTCAAAATATCTGCATGCCAGAATTAGAGGTGTGAAAAATAAGATGGCAAAGTTGGAACGTATAGCACCGAATAAAGAGAGAGATATAATTGGCATCTCAGAGAGCAGATTGGAAGAGGATAACCAACAGGACACTGATACCAGGATACAAATTATATCACAATAAGGAAAGTGAGTGTGGCACTACGCGAGACCATCTCTGGGAAAAGGTGACTAAAGTCACCAGAAACAAAAAATAAACTTTTAGTGAATTCTGTTAGAGCAAACATTTGTAATACAACAATCCAAACCCCAACCTTTTATACGAAGAAAAAAAAAAAAAAAATTAACAATTCAAACATGTAACTTCTGCAGACTGTATATGGACCCTTGACATGAAAAATCAGCCAATTCTCAACATTTTGGACCCACTAATTTAATCAACTTTTCCAAGGAAAGTTACATATGTAGAGTCAAATAGATTAAAACTTCAAATAAACTGTGGCATTTTTATGTATAGATATATGTATAATATGAAATAGTAGTATAGTGGTAGGGATCTGCCTTTATTTTAATCCACAATGCATGTTTATTCAGAAATTGCGGTGTATAAGATGTTGGGTTTTTTGTTGTTTTTTTTTACTATATAAAGAAATAAATCTAGGATTAGCAGGCATAAAAATTATATCTTTTACACTAAAATCTGCACATTTCTGCCACATTTGTTCATTAAAACAAAGCCATTGAGAATTGTGTATTAAACATTATGCAGACTCTTTAGAAAAATGCCTTCTTGGGGAAGCATAAATCAATGGAGGCCTAATTACACCATCCTTGGTGAAAATTTTAATGTAAAAAACAAACAAACCCCGAAAAAAAACCCTTCCACAGCTCTGTTACTGCTGAATATGTCCAATTTTGCTGCTGCTACAACAGCAGCAAAAGTTCTAGAACATACCAGAACCTGTCCCAATATGCTGGCTACTTCTGCTGTAAGATTATATAAGCTACCTTATTGTCTGCAGAAAACAATCATTTAAAGGGCCCCCTTTCAACAATCTGCAAAAACAAAATGGCCAGATTTACAGTTATATTTGGTTCTGAAACCAGTATCTGTCCTCCCAGGTACTTTATGCAAGGGGAAATTAGGCTTTTCCCTCTGTCTTTCCTACCACTCTATTAAAGGGCAGAACTTAGTAGAAGAAGATAACAGAGCTTTTCTCCAAGGCTAAGAGACAATTAATCAAAAGCCTCAAAGATTAACTCAATATTTGATGTCACATGCGGCTGTATACTGTAGGGGGGACCCACTGATCCCTGTGGGCTTTGGTTGAATTATGTAGGAGTATATATTTAATCATTCAATTTTCTATACCGTTCTCTCAGGGGAGCTCAAAACAGTTTACATGGATTTATTCAAGTATTCAAGCATTTTTCCCCCTGTCTGTCCCGGCAGGCTCACAATCTATCTATATGCAGATAGCTTCCTCCACATGAGAGGAGCGATGCTACAGAGATGACACTTGTACATATAGAACCCCAGAGTGGGAGACATTTGTCTCTCCTCCCCCCCCCTCCTCCAAATCTCTTCTACCAGGCTTCCAGAGGTTTTAAGCCCTAAGCAGCAGGGCTGTGGAGTCGCTATACCAAACCTTTGATTCCGATTCTGACTGATATTAGGCTTTAAATTTTTTGTTCCGAGTCTAAAGTACTGGTAAATATAACTTTAGATCCAAGACAAAGATATTTAAGTATAAAATGATAGAACTTTACCATATATTATAATTTTTTTTATTCTGATGTTTTTACTGACTTCACCCAAAATTGCTTCCAATTTAAACTCTACACCCCTGCCATGTAGTTTGAATAAACCACAAAAACAACAATCTAGAGACAAGTAGGAATCAAAATTGATGTCATGAGTAACATTTTAATTCTTCATAAAATCAGCAGATACAGAAAATGCTTCACTTTCTTGGAAAAGCTAACTCTGATCATTAACGTCTCATAATAAATAACTCTGCACAAAGTACAGAAAACAAAACTCCCTAGTAGGACACCACATTGGGGGAGGGGGTCATCAAGTTTCCTATTTACCAGAGCTAGCAGGGTTCAGGTACATCACTTAGATCAGTGTTCTCCAACTACCGGTCCGTAGGCCAATGCTAGTCCGCAGAAATTTCCTGCCGGTCCACAGGGCTGGCATGTGCATCCAGCCTGAGACAGTGATCTTCAACCGCCAGTCCACGGTGTGATCGATGCAGCATTATCTTCGGGCCGGCTCCCTCTTCCTCACTGCCACAGTGGGTAAAACTGCAGGCAGCATCTCCTACGTGCGTCCTGTGCCTGAACTGAAAGCCTTCTCTCTGACATCGCGTCAGAGGGAAGGCTTTCAGGTGAGGCGCAGGACACACAAGGAGCCGCTATCCGTGGCTTTGTGCACTGAATCACTAAGGAAGAGGGAGCCAGCCCAAAGATAATACCAGGGGTGGCATAAAACGGCCAGGCGGGAGCAGGCCAGAAGGTAAGGCAAAGCATGGAGGGAGGGAGTCAACAAAAGTAGGAGGAATGATTTTATTTTTGAATTTAATGATTGAATTGTGTCAATTTTGAGAATTTACATCTGCTGTCTGTATTTTGCACAGTTCAGGAAGAAATGTATTTGTTTCTTTTTCTCTGGGGTTGTACTGCATACAAAGTTTTGCATCTTAGGGTTGGTTGTATATATTAGTACTTTTAGTTTTTGGTCCCGTATTTGCATAGGAGTTATCTGTGTTCTGGTAGGAATGAATGTTGAGAAGCATACAGTGTGCTTTATGTAGTTTAATTTTGTGGTTAACCATTATGTGTTGTTAATAAGATTATATTGTGTATATAAGAACATAAGAAGTTGCCTCCGCTGAGTCAGACCAGAGGTCCATCCTGCCCAGCGGTCCGCTCTCGCGGCGACCCATCAGGCCTAATTGCCTGAACAGTGTCCCTGGGCGCGATGGACCTCTGGTCTGACCCAGTGGAGGCAACTTCTTATGTTCTATGGGAGGGGCTTAGGTGCCTGGGCCAATCAGAGCCTCAGGCCCCTCCCCAGTGCATCCCAAGATATACCGGGGAGGGGAAGGCCCATTTTGGAAGATGCGGGCCAGCTGCATCTCTCAGGTCATGCATCTACATGGAGTTAAGCTGGAGGCTTGGGGCGTTGTAGGGCAGCAGGGGGGAGGGGTCACTTGGCAGCGGGGGAGAATGGGCATCTCTCCTGCTGCAGGGAGGTTGTTGGTTGGCAGCTGGAGAGAATCGGCATCTCTCCCACTGCAAGGTGGGGGGGATTTACGCCACTGCAGAGGGGGGTTATTTGTGGTGGGAGAGATTGGGCATCTCTCCAGCTGCAGGGGGGGGTAGGGGAGTTGTTGGTTGTCAGCGGGAGAGAATCGGCATTTCTCCCACTGCAAGGGATGTTGTGATGCAAGGGGAGAGAATGAGCATCTCTCCTGCCGCATCACAATACGGATTTTTAGCAGTCCCTGACACTACCATGCCAATGTTTAAAACAGTGCTGTCACTGTACCGGCAACCCCTGGATCAGTCGTTTATTTTTGTAGGTAAAAGCCGACGCCGCATTTAGAAAATGGCTTGGTAATTTTTAAGAATCCACCAGAGGGCTCATTTCAATGTTGAAGAGCTCATTTGCATGTCATTATCGTAGACTGCTACAAACCTCGCTAAAGACAGAGATAATCCATTTTGATAATCTGCCGCTAAAATGCATGCAGGCTAAAACATCGGAAAACAGTTTAGCGTCGGCATTAAAGTTTTGAGAATCTGGGCCTGAATCTTTTAAGCAAAAAAGATACAACTCCAAAATTATCCCCAAGTATATTGCCTCCTCCTTTGAAATACTCAGAGAAAGCCTATTGCAGTACAAAGGCAAGAAGACCACAGAGAGAAGCCCCCTGATAGCGACACAGAGTTTGAAAAACTGAGGAAAATAATTAAAGATCTTCAGTAGAAAATGACACAGGAATAAATTGTTCCCCGTCCCCGTGGGAACTCATTTTCCCATCTAGTCCCGGTGAGTTCTTTTCTTGTCCCTGCCCCATTCCTGCAAGCTCTGTCCTCATCTGTACAAACCTCGAACACTTCAAAGTCATAAGTTTTCGAGGTTGTGCAGTTAAGGCAGAGCTCACAGGAATGGGACAGGAACAGCAGCAAAACTTGCGGGAACGGGACAGGGAAATTGAGTTTCTGTGGGAACAGGGAAAATTTTGTTCCCATGTCATTCTCTAATCTACAGCCACTACTCCAGGGGAACGAATTACTGAAAGAAATATTCTCAGCTCCACCCATGCTGGCCTTCTGATAGCCACCTAATCTGAAACAGAAACTCGTAAAGAACACACTTCCTACACACAAGGAAGAGAATGGTACACTTCCCCGAAACAAAACTAGCTGCAAACTATGCCAACATATTTCACAAGACCTCACAGTCACCCACATAGGAAAAACATTCAACATAAGATCCTTCATGTGCTCATTTTTGAATGTAGTTTATATCATTCAATGCAAAATGTAGAGAAGGATGTTACATTGGAGAAACAAGCCAGATGCTAAAGATTAGGATTAATTTACACACATATCATATTAAAAATTGCAATGTCAATCAGGATATCACTTCCATGGGACAATATTTCAGAAAATCAGAACAATGATTTTGGGATGAAAATAGTAAGAGGAAATTTTAAGACTATCTAGGAACAAACGGCCTTTCGATCAAAATGATAAAAACATTTTGAAACCCACCAGACAGAACCTAAAAGACATTGGGTTTCTCTCACATTGCAAAACATATGGCTAGATTCACTAAGCCCACGGATTCGATCCGATCTGTGGGCGATCCGAGGCCGGGCAACTGATTCTGAACATGCCTGCATGCAAAGCAGGCCGATCGGAGGTACACCCCCAACCGACCGTATGGATCGCTGAAGAGCGATCCCGGCGCATGCGCAGACCATCTTCTTTGCCTGTAGATCAGTGGTCTCAAGTTTCAAGTTTATTAATTGGCTTGTTGAATCGCTTAATCGGATTTCTAAGCGATGTACAGCAAAATATACATTTTAAGGAAACCAAAACATAACATACACTTAATTAATTATAATATAAACAGAAGGTATGAGGGGGTGAAATACATTTTTCTAGTAAAGAGAGAACATACAAGGAAAATACAAAAGGAAGTAGGAAGACAAGTAAAAGCAAAATAATTCACTAAAATAACTCAAACTCGCGGCCCGGGGACCACATGCGGCCCTTCAACTAGAGGTACAAGGGATGGGGGAGGGGCATGTGGCAGACGGGATTGAGGAAGTAGTGGGGGGGGGGGCGGAGATGAGTGCAGGGAGGGGCACCATCGCCCCGGATGCTTCTCACCCTCGCTACACCACTGGAGGGAGGTATATATAAGCAGCCAATATATAGCAGATCATGATTTTTGCAAGAAGGGCATTTTGTGGTGATGAATGCCAGTTAGAATCTAGGACAGCTTATTCGGAGAGCAGTGAAGATTTGTTTCCTTCTCTGTTTGATTGGAGAGTACAGCTCTGTGCTCTGACTGCCTCTCTGCTCTATTTAAAAAAAAAAAAAAAGAGAAAAGTTATTGTGCACTTAACATGTGCAACAGGGAAATTATTGTAAAATTATGAATGAATTTTGAGGCCCTCAGTATGTTTATCATAATCACAAAAGTAAAATAAAACAGTTTCTTGATCATAAAATTTGCCGCTGATGGGTCAGACTAGTGGTCCATCGTGCCCAGCAGTCCGCTCACGCGGCGGCCCTTAGGTCAAAGACCAGTGCCCTATTTGAGTCTAGCCTTACTTGCGTATGTTCTGTTCCAGTAGGAACTTATCCAACCTTGTCTTGAATCCCTGAAGGGTGCTTTCCCCTGTAACAAGCTCCGGAAGAGTGTTCCAGGTTTCTGCCACTCTCTGAGTGAAGAAGAACTTCCTTACGTTTGTATGGAATCTTTTCCCTTTTAACTTTAGCGAATGCTCTCTCGTTCTCTTCACCTTGGAGAGGGTGAACAATCTCTCTGTCTCTACTAAGTCAATTCCTTTCAATATCTTGATATCTTGAGTCTTTAGCTCTAAATTACAATATTATTATTAAGACTTAGCCAAAAGGAAAGATTTATAAACTATAAAAAGTTTTACCTCCTGCAAAATTGTCATTTCTTTAATAAGACATTAACTATTTTTTCTGCGGCCCTCCAAGTACCTACAAATCCAAAATGTGGCCCTGCAAAGGGTTTGAGTTGGAGACCACTGCTGTAGATGGTCTGCGTATGCGCTTGCACCAGCGAGGTCAAAACAAAGGAGGAGGGGTGGTGGCGAAGTAATCCAGGCATCAAGGGCTGAGCCGGACCCGATCTCTTCAACGGGACTCGCTGCAGCCTTAAAAAGCCGGTTCATACGCCGGGAGGGGAGTGGAGGAAAACTGTCCAGGGCAGCTAAGGAACAGAACACGAACCCGCCCCGACTCTCCTGCTCTCTGCCACCCTCCCTGCAGGGTGAGCCCGTGGTTTTAACCCACAGGTTTACAGCAGGGCTGCACTGTGGCGTGTTCTGCAGCTCCACTTTAAACTCCCGGGCTCGCACTGCGGGGAAAGGCGGCAGAGCAGGAGAGGATTGCACAGGCTGGTCCAGGGAACTAGAAAGAAGTCTGCTTGTCTGTGTAAATGCTTTTAACCCGCGGCTTGAAGGAGGCAGAGAGCAGGATAGTCAGAAAGCATGTGAGTGACTGGTCTCTAGCTGTCACTCCTTTTTGATTGACTAGCCCAGTCGGTGGGCCTCTTTTTTTTTTTTTTAGTGAATTGCTGCCTGCCTATATTTGCATGCCGTTCCCCCTCATTTGCATGCACGGATCGGATCGGAGGATGATCGGGACAGAGGTTAGTGAATCGGGACAGAGGAAAATCAGGTTGCAAAGGGGTCGCTAAGTGGTCGGGACTAGATTGGTGGGCTTAGTGAATCTAGCCCCTAATTTTTACAGCTGCGATACCTTTTTATCACCCTTCCTTATCATTCTGTCTCCTACCCTCCCCCTTCCTGTAAAACTCATTTGAATACTTTGACGTTTTTCTCTTATATACTGATAGCTGTCTTCATTTGCATATCTCTGATCTGAAGAAAGAATACTATAGAAAGCTAATCTAACCATAACACAAAAGGTATTATTTTTTTGTTTTATTTCTTTTGATTTCTACATATTATCTATGAATAGTTAAAGGAAATCTTCCATTAGCCATATTTTTTTTTTTTTTAAAGGTACTTGAGTGTTCCCTATCGCAATGTAATAAAAGTTATATTTTCTTCAGTGTTTATTTGGGTGGTTTGTTTGATTGTTGGGGTTTTTTGTTGTTTGTTTTTTTTTTGGGGGGGTAACTGTTTAGTTTCCTACAGCAGTCACTACTATAGCTTAAGAAACTTCTGCCAGAATAGATATTGTTTTAATCTCCACTAAAAGCTTTTAAGACTAGTTATCTGTGACGCTGATATTTACACTGTAACAAAACTTTGTTTCATCTACTTGAGGTCTCTAGACTCAAAAGACCTCCACCTGAACTCACACTCCTTTTTCACACATTCCTGCAATATCTTTTATTTAAAAAAAAAAAAAAATCACAATATGCAGGAGGCCTGCAGTCTCCCTGTACTTCCACAAACCAAATGGCACAGAGCATACCACCCACCGCAGAAGCCATCAGGGTACTCCTGGATGTAACATTCTTATTACAATATTTCTGCATAAGAGTTAAACTGGACATAACCACCTTATAATGCTAGAAGTACTTAGGCATGGTGCATGTCTCTGCCCAGGAGAGCTTACAATCTAAGACAAAAGGGCCCTATAACTAAGATGTGTCAGGTGCTAAGGTGCACCTAACAGCAAAAACTGGATACACTAAAGTGATCTGTGTTACTTTTGCCACGTGCACACACTAAACCCATACTAAGTATTTTTAAAATTTTTTAAGGCGGCATGTGAGGAGTGGAAAGTGGGTATTCCTGCACTAAATGATTAACACATGGATAACATGGGAGTCCTTACGGCCTACAAAATAGGTGGGAGTAAGTGCTCCTGCAGCAAATTTTTTTTTATCGCTATGCTAATTATAACACTGGCACATGGCTAAAAATGTCCTTAGCAAATGATAAGTAGCAGTAAGAGCATGCACAAAAGCCAATTTTGTTAGTACAAGGATCCCAAAGTGGCTTGCCTAAGATCGCAAGGCATGTCAGTGGCAGAAGCAGATTGGACTCCAGCTTCCCTGGCTCCCACCCATCCTTCCAACCACCAGTCCACTTCCTCACGCTGACAAATACAGATAAACAAACCAGTTATTCCTAACTTCTGGCAAGACCTAAAGTGGTGCAGCATTTGTCCTCAGATATTCACATCCATTCACACCGCAGGCTTTCCAAGGGCTGTGCACTCATCAGCAAAAAAATGTAACCCCCCCACCCCAATCCCCCAGTTTCACATGACTGCTCCTTCAAACCCTATCAGTGTTAAAGTTCCAATCAAGAAAGAAAATGAGAAGAACCCTGAACTGGTATATGTAAAAAAAAAAAAAAAAAAGATACAGAAAGCTTCTTCCCTTCTGATCATAACATACTATATAATGTAAACTGCTTAGGATCTCCTTGAGGGCATTTAAATGGTATATAGATATCATAAATAAATAATGTATTACATAAAAATAATTTTATCCCCACACTTGAGCTTCTACATAGTGATACAAGCTCTTTTTTTTTTTTCCTAGCACAAATAACCATAGATCCTGTGCAACAGAAACACAGCTGTCAGCTGAATACACGATTTATAGCACAATTCCATTCTTCTGGCTCAACAAGAACAATCAAGCTTTTTAATTAATCTGCCAAGTTGTTAAGAGATCAAGGAAAGTTTGGGCCCCTCCCCAGGAAAACAAACCACCTCAGTTCAGTTAAGTTGAAATTTCACGAAGGTCATAGCACACTGAATTTAGATCCTACCTTTTCAGTAGTTTAAAAATTATCATTCAGTAGAATAGTTATTTCCTGCCCCAGAGGGCTTACAATCTAAGTTCACGCCATTTCTTGTCCAGTTTTACATATTTAATGTTTAATGCTATTATTTCACAAATCCACATAACGAATGTTGTCAGACATATTCAATTTTCAATAGCAGAGGGAGGAAGAAAAAAACAATCCCAGGCATAGTGAAATTTTAACATCTCTTTCCTCTCATGTAGCTCAATACACTCAGCTGGAAGATAGGAAGCTTCCATAATGATCAGCTGATTAAGAGAACTGTTGCACAGCGCAAGAGGCAAACAGCAGCTCTGGACAATGCTGCCTTACATTATCTCCGATACCACTTAAGGTCACAAATGGGAGCTAGGAAGTACACAAAGCTTGAACACCACAACTTGGCTTTAAAGCAAGACCGCAAAATTCACCTTGAAGGAAGGTAGACTAAACTTCCTCCATTTAACAAAATACAAACTTTACTGCTAGGGGAATTCTACACCAGTGTTTCTCAACTCTGTCCTTGAGTACCTCCTTTGTCAGTCAGTTTTTCAGGATATCCACAATCAATATGCATGAAAGAAGTTTGTATATAATGGAGGTAGTGTATGCAAATCAAGGTTTATGCATATTCATTGTAGATATCCTCAGTGGCGTAGCGAGGGTAGGAGGCGCCCTCCTCTCCGCTCCCCCCTGCGCCAAACCCCCTGCTCCTTCCATGCCACACTCGCACCCTCCATAGTCTGACCCTGTACATCTTTAAATGTTTGCCAGTGCGGGCAGCTTCTCCGGCTTTCCCTCCAACCTCATTTCCTGGCCCTGTGACCCAGAACTGATTTCAGACGGAGCCAGGCCGGTGGGAGCAGCAGGCTAGAGTAGTTGCTAACGCTAGGGGAAGATTTTAAAGAAGTACCGGGGAGAGGGGCAAGCATGGCATTGGGGGGGGTGGAGAGGTACCAGCACCCCCATAGAGATAGTGCCCAGGGCGGTCCATCACCCCCCTTTACTATACCACTAGATAACCTGACTGGCAAGGGCGTACTCCAGGACCGAGTTGAGAAACACTGTTCTATACCATTACACAGCAACAAATTTGGGGGGAGGGGGAATTCTGCTCAGGTATCAGAAAGCAGCAACGAAAATGTGTGCTGAGTGCTATTCCTTTTTTTTTCTACTTTCCAATATCAATCAGTTGTTATATAGCAGTGTTTCTCAACTTCTTCAAGCCAAGTACCCCCTAAATCTAATAAATATCCCGCCCAAGCTCCACCCGATGGCTGCTATTCTGTAAACGATGCTCTGAGTTGGGTACCAACTTGACATAAGTTTTGGAATCTTCTGTTCAAGATTGCATTGAGGGCTACTATGATACCAATTTTCTTTAGCAGTTTCGAAAACACTAATGTTTTGATATATTTTTTCAAAATGAGATTTCTTATTTACAGTGCCATAGCAAGGTATGTGTGGGCAGTGTAGTCACACAGGGCACAAGAGAAGCAGGGGCGTTAAAACTGGCCACAGGCTCTATGAGACTTCCATTTGTGAGTGATGAACCATGTTTGGTGGGCAAGGTGAAGATTCCTGCTCGGGTGCATTCCAGGAATTGATCAGTTCCACTGTCTTTTGATGAGCACTTCCTCTTCCTGTTGCTGTGTAGTCTGGATCTGGAAATGCCTAGATGGGTTTGAGTGGGAGGCTCTGTGGAGTGTTGTTGGGCATGGTCTTTTGCCTACAGGCATGTGTTTGAGTAAGGCGGGAGAGAAGTAAGGAAGCACTCTGTGGAGGGGAGGGGTGCAGGGGGCTCCACGGTGTGCGACTATAGGGACATAAGCACATAAGCAATGCCTCTGCCAGGTCAGACCTGAGGTCCATCGTGCCCAGCAGTCCGCTCACGCGGCGGCCCAACAGGTCCAGAACCTGCGTAATAATCCTCTATCTATACCCCTCTATCCCCTTTTCCAACAGGAAATTGTCCAATCCTTTCTTAAACCCCAGTACCGTACTCTGCCCTATTACATCCTCTGGAAGCACATTCCAGGTGTCCACCACCCGCTGAGTAAAGAAAAACTTCCTAGCATTTGTTTTGAATCTATCCCCTTCTAATTTTTCTGAATGCCCTCTTGTTCTTTTATGTTTTGAAAGTTTGAAGAATCTGTCTCTCTCCACTTTCTCTATGCCCTTCATGATCTTGTAGGTCTCTATCATGTCTCCTCTGAGTCTCCGCTTTTCCAGGGAGAAGAGCTCCAGCTTCTCCAATCTTTCAGTGTATGTTTATGTTCCGTCAGTGTCACTATGTTGAAATATTAGGCACAAATCTTAACAGAATTATTAAAAATAGTGTTATCTGCATCTATTCTGCTAAACAACTAAAATTTCTTAAAATTAAGGAGAGAGGTAGATGTAGCAAAAATAACATTTAATTAGATTTAAAAGTTAAGAAAACCCAGCCTTCTCTGGAGTTTAAAGTGTCCTTAGCCTCCTCAGGGCACAGGAAGGAACACATTTATTAGAAAATATCATTATTGAGCAAAAATATATGACTCTGACAAATGTTTACATGAATGTTGATGAACATGAATAAACCCTCCCCTCCCAAATATACAATTTAATTCACTCCAATGCCTCTATTCAGAATATGTCCCCTTGCCCATTATAGGATTTCATATTGGATTGAGAAGATGAGATATCCCAGAAAAAGTTAAACTTGCAAATTGTTCAAAACTGTCAAGCGTACTCGAGAAGTGAAAGTATCGAGAAAAGAGGTCCATAGTCTAAGACAGAGTTTCTTATACAAGGTACATGTACCCTAGGGAGTACATGGCACTGCACGGGTCTCCCAGCCCCCTACCCCTGCCTCCTTAATGGCTGCCGTTACCGGGGATCCCATGCCCTCCTTCCTTCCTGCCTGCCCCCCTCCACTGAAGCCGACCTGTAAGGCTTCCTTCCGATGTCAGAGCTGACATCAAACATAAGCCTTCCGGGTCAGTGGGGGATCCCAATTACCTCCTTCCAGGTGGGCTGCTCCTTCATGCCTTCAGCTGCACTTGTTGCAGGGACGTGGAAGCCTTCTCTCCAACATCAGAGCTGGCATCAGAGGGAAGGCTTGCAGTTCAGCTACATGCAGCGTGTAAGAGCTGCTGCCCGCAGTCCTGCAACAAGTGCCACTAAAGGCAGGAAGGAGCAGCAGAACTGGATGGCCCTAAAGGAAGTGAGTGCGGCCCTGGAGCAAACAAATAAGGAAGAGAGGGGACAAAGGGAGAAAGAAGGGGAGAGGGAAGGAGCGTGGTTGGACATGGGAGGAGCACAAATTTGGGACAAAGGCTGGAAAGGCAGGGAGGGGGGCACGAACTTGGGACACAGAAGGAAGGGGCATGAACTTGGGATATAGGAGGGCAGGAAGGAGGGAATAGAAAATTGTTGAAAGAGATGGTGCTTATGGGGAAAGGAAGAAAAAGGAAATTGGGCAGAGAGAGAGAGAAGTAAGGTAGAGATGCATGGGGAAGAGAAGGATGTGAGGAAGAAATGTTGGATTTATTGGTAGAGAGAAAACAGAGGGACAGATTGAAGAGGATGCAAGGTGGAGGAATGTTGGACACAGTGATGGAGGGAGGGGGGGTTGAACGAGAAATGTGGGGCATGGGGCTGGTGGGCAATGGTGAAAAATGCTGCACATGATCCGAGGGATGAGAGAGGGAGAAATGTTGGCTGTTGCAGCACAGGAGGTAGGAGAGATGCACCCTTTATCTCTCTCTCTTTCCCTACTCCCTTTGCAGCAAGGGAGGGAATGAGAGAAAGACAGATGGACAGTGAGAGAGAGAGGGAGACATGTTGCCAATAAGGGTGGAGGAGACAGGAAGAAAAGCTGGACTCATGGAGGGATAGAGAGAGATGTTGATTGGGGAAGGGAATGAGGTCCAGAAGAGAGGAAGTGTGCAGGAGGCAGAAAGTAAGAAATATTGGATGCATAGTCAGAAGGAACTGCAACCAGAGATTCATGAAATCACCAGACAACAAAGGTAGGAAAAATGATTTTATTTTCAATTTACACTCCTCCCTCCTTATTTGCAGTTTTGGCACCCACGGTTTTGACTATTTGCAGTT
Source organism: Geotrypetes seraphini (assembly GCF_902459505.1). Classification (NCBI taxonomy): domain Eukaryota; kingdom Metazoa; phylum Chordata; class Amphibia; order Gymnophiona; family Dermophiidae; genus Geotrypetes; species Geotrypetes seraphini. The sequence goes on from NC_047085.1 coordinate 376,043,843, forward strand.
TTATGTGCCGGGACCTTACCTGGTGGTCTAGCGGTGACACGGGACAGGAGCGATCTTCCTACACTCCAGCTCCGTGCAGAGCCATCATCAAAAATGGCTGCTGTGAGTTCCCGTGGTCTCACAAGACTACAACAGGAACGCAGGAGGGAGGCGGGGATGGGTCAGAGTCAGCCCAAAAGTTATTTGTGTATTTTAAATATTCATGGGCCAGCTCTGCCCCTAGCCATCATAAATATGGAGGGGGGAGTATAGTGATCAAAATGTGTCAGTTTTGAGAATTTATATCTGTCTATATTTTGCACTATATTGGTGTGCTTTTGGATTCAGGACTCACTATGAGAGGGCAGGTGCTTGCTGTAGTTCGGAAGGTGTATTTTCATCTTCGGTTAGTTAATGGATTGAGACCTTATTTAGCGGCCATATTGTTTAGGATGGTGTTACAGTCAATAGTTTTGTCCGTTTTTGACTATTGCAGTCTGGTGTTCTTGGGAGTACCAGAATCAGTCTTGGGGGCGCTACAGGTGGCTCAAAATTCAGTGGTGCCATCTCTGTTTAAATCAGACAGGACAGATGTGAGCACGTAACAGAATATTTTATAAGATTGTATTGGCTGAAAGTAAAGGATAAGATCCAGTACAAGCTACTGGTGAATGTCTTTATGTGCTTACAGAACTTGGCCCCTAAACACCTGTTCCAGAGCATCTTGCCGCGTGAGCCGGCTCAACTGCTCCGCTCAATTGAGCATTGTGATCTGTCTGTACCATCTGTGCGGGAGTTAAGGCTTTCCTCTTCTAGAAACAATGTCTTTCACTGCATCGGCCCCTGGGAATGAAACAATCTTCCAGGATACATTCGCCAGCAGCAAAATGTTCAGAACTTTAGGAAACTACTGAAAAGACATCCGTTCTGTAAAATGAAATATAGTGTCCGAGTTTGGCTGAGGGAGAAGGACTGATGACTCTTGAGTGCTGGTCACGGAGGTGTTCGATGGTCTGGTTTGTTTTATTTGGTTTAACGATGTCTGTTATTGAGGCATCTTGTATGACTTATGGAATTTTATATTTTGATGTATATTTGGGTTTGGCCAGTTTTGGCCTTAAATGATATTTGTTGTTGATGCGACGTGTATGTTATATGTAATTTGATTTGATATGAAAGTATGTAATTTGTTACAGTGTGTCTTTGAAGTATTTTGTATGACAAATGTAAATGTAAATGGATAAGGGCAGGTGAGAAATAAACAAACAAACATATTTGTCTATTTTTCTATAGTTGTTAATGAGATGACATTGCATATTTTGAAGTCTTGACCTCTTTGAAAAAAAATATATATAAATGATTTATTAACATTTTCTCTGTGTACAGTGTGCTTTGTGCTTTTTTAAATTTTGGGTTACCATTATGTATTAATAAGATTATATTGTGTGTATATGAAAAATGAATGGAAGAAATTGCATTACAATTATTAAAGGATGGGTTTATTAAAGGTTGAATAGATAAAAGGCACTAATAGAATTCTTTCTATATTATTGATATTGATTTACTTTCTCCCTACCTCTCATGATGTGGACTGTTTCACAATATATATGTGAGGGTTTTTTTAATATATATATTGCCTTAGGAAATTTGAGTTACCTGATTTGCCTATTCATGTGTGTAAAAACATATTGTATTAAAATTAAATAAATAAATAAAAAGTGATATCATGTCTTTATGTCATAATATATTTGCTTCCAGTTGGCTGCAAAGCCTCCTAGCGCAAATCCTAGACATACATCATGGGCCATGAACCAATAGAGATCCAGTCCAAAAATTTTGCATGGTTTTGTTTGAGACCCTAGGGAACATCAACATAAAATTTTGTTCAATTTGGAGGAGGTCAAGCATGGACCCTGGAATGACCCTCCAAAATACAACCATTACAGCACAATCATATCGCCCTTTTTATTAAGCACCATTAGTTACCAATACCATATAGAAAAGTGTTCAAGATCCTACGTTTAGTTTCTAAGAATCGCTTTGGGAACAGCATCCCCCTTGTCTGCAAATGGGCAACTTTGTATATACTAACAAGATGCTTAAGGTCACTACAGGATTTCAGATTAGTGATACCTCCCCTCACTAAAGCACACTGGGCAGCCATGAGAGAAAGGGTATTCTCTTAGTTTGCCCAATCACTGTGGAATGCATTGCCAGGAGAGATAAGGTGCAAGTCTTATATATATATATATATATATATATATATATATATATATATATATATATATATATATATATATATATAAGACTTATATATATATATATATATATATATATATATATATATATAAGACTTATATATATATATATATATATATATATATATATATATAAAAGTTAAGGCCAACTTGAAGTCAGATTTCTTTAAAACGGACTTTCCAAAATCAATTGATTTAGCTGAAAGGTGTACTAAGTATGTTTGGATAGGTCTTTCCTTTTTTAATTTATGGAGTTATTTTCTTAATTTGATGTTAATGCAAACCCTCTGGTCTGGCAAAGGAGGGGCAGTATATCAAATTTTAAGTAAACAAACAAACAAACATGAAATAGAGACTTGGGGGTACTGGTGGATAAAACAATGAAGCCGGCGGCGCAATGTGAAGTGGCCTCAAAGAAAACGAACAGAATGTTGGGCATTATCAAAAAGGGTATCTCTACCAGAATGAAGGAAGTTATCCTACCACTATATCGAGCGATGGTGCGCCTGCATCTGGAGTACTGCGTCCAATACTGGTCGCCGTTCCTTAAGAAGGATATGGCGATACTCGAGAAGGTCCAGAGAAGAGTGACTAGGATGATAAAGGGCATGGAAAACCTTTCGTATGCTGAAAGGCTGGAGAAGCTGGGGCTCTTTACCCTGAAAAAGCGGAGACTTAGAGGGGGACATGATAGAGACTTATAAAATCATGAAAGGCATAGAGAAGGTGGAGAGGGACAGATTCTTCAGACTAGCGGGGACAACAAAAACAAGAGGGCATTCAGAAAAATTGAAAGGAGACAGATTCAACACGAATGCTAGGAAGTTCTTCTTCACTCAGAGGGTGGTGGACACCTGGAATGCGCTCCCAGAAGAGGTGATAGGGCAGGGTACAATATTGGGTTTCAAAAAGGGATTGGATGACTTCCTGAAGAAGAAGGGGATTGAAGGTAACTATACAGGATACTAAATGAATAGGGAATACACGATTTAGGTAAAGGATCACTTACAGATCATGGACCTGGGGGGCTGCCGTGGGAGCAGACTGCTGGGTACGATGGACCCCTGGTCTGACCCGGCAGAGGCAATGCTTATGTTCTTAATGCTATAAAGGGGTAATGTATAGTAAACCTCTAGGGAGCACTCCCACTCCCCACCAGGGAGTGTGCTGGAGGATACAGCAGTAATCAGATGAAATTTGAAAGAAAGCTCCTAACCAGCAAATATGTAGATGTGGATGTGGTGCTCATTTGATGCACTTCCTAACATAAAGCTTCAGTGCCACAGGACTAAAAGGCTTATGTTGTCAAACTGTCAACAGACTTCCACAAGAATTACTTTGCAGCAGCTACACCAGAGAAAGCAAAAGAAACCACATTATTTCTCCCACAAGACACCCAATAAACTCATTAGTTAGACTGCTGTGAGAACTGCATCAAGAACCCGTCTAATCTGATGTGAATTTGTAGGCAAAATCGTGAACAAACGGATAGAACTGTCGCAGTCAATGAGACTAAAGAGAAACAAAGAGCAATATACACACTATCCCAAAGCCTATTTCCACAGCTACAGCTGTTTTAGTTCAAACTGTCGTTTCCTGTTTTTCACTGCAAGACTTCACACAGTTAAATTCAAGGCATTAAGAGGTAATTGGATAACTATAGGCCTCATATTAGTGCTAGAAGGCACCTAATAAGAATTTATCCTATACAAGAAAAAGTAGGCACCTGCATTCCTTTATAGAATAGTAGCACACCAAATGCTGCTCAATACAAAAAGCCCCATGGGTGGATGCCCATCACAATTGACATTTTGAAATAGCAAAGCCTGCCAGACAAACACACGCAAATCCCAAGCCCTCACCTCAGATCACAACAAGCACACCTCCAGACATCCAAACCCCCCCGATACTCACCCACACAAGTGCAGCTATCCGATGAAAAGCAAAGCAAAAACCACAACAAAAAAACAAACAGAAAGAAGGCATCAGCCCCTTCAAAAAGAAAAATCAAGGTAGTGATTCCGTGCCCACTGTCTCCAAGCTGGAACGCGATAGCAGCGTTTGTTGTCATAGTCTCCCATGCTATTTTCTGACTGCTCTGTTTTATGTTTCTGATTATTCTGCTCTTGGTTGTATGTTCCTTTGCAGTTGTTAATAAAGATAATTTGAAAAAAAAAAAAAAAAAAGAATAGTAGCATACCTGGGTATATACACATATATGAAGTTTGGCGCAAATATTTACAGCCACAGAGCTGGTATATGTACCGTACTTGTACTTATTACTGGAGATATGCATATAACTCATAGCATTCTATAAATTACATGTGAAACCCTCTCTAAAAAGCGGTTTCCAGTGAGACAGGATTTGTATTGTTGGGGGGTGGGGTGACAGTAGAGCAGTAAAAATGTTATATTACATTCTAAGTTGAAACAGAAGTATTTTTGCTGGTCAGGTAAATGCCTCACATTGAAGGAAGGAAGGGGTCTGTGTGGTGGGCTATTCTATCCGTTATTCAGGAATTTTTTTTTGGGGGGGGAGGGGGTAAGTGTGGATTAGATACGATAGAATAGAGAATTAAAGGCTGCAATTAAAAGGTTTAGCCCTTATTTATTTATTTTATTTATTTATTTAGATTTTTATCCCGTCCTCCCAGTAGCTCAGAAAAGTCTACAAGCAAACATTCACAGTAGAGTACATTTGGGCACGACAGTACAAGACTATACAGTAGTTTAAATACAAGGACTATACAGTAATTTAAGTACAGGTTAACAATGGACTGTATAGCAATTTAAGTAGAAGTTTTGAATGGAGAAGAGAGGATATAGGGGAGGGGGGTTTAAGGGGGGTGAGGTGTAGATTTTACCTACATAAAATCCAAGCTAACCCTGTACACCTCCACCTGCCCCCTCCACTCAGAAATGGAGAAACGCCTATGCACCCCCCCAGGAAGGTCCCTCCTGTCAGAAACCGCCCGCAAACGCTCCTACAGCCACTTCATCCCCCAACTCTGGAACCCCCCACAAATCAGACTACAGAACTCATTGATGACCTTCCAGAACGCGGTTTAGCCCTTAGAGGGCTGAGATTCCAAAGGGGCTACAATTTCAGGAGAGACAGAGACTATCTGTACTTGAAGGAACGGGAGGGGTATTCCTCAGTGTTGAAATTGCACAGCCGCAGGACTTATCCAAAAGAGGACAGAAGTTCCAAGAGTGAATACAGAGTGATTTCTCTGCATTGTGAAATCTCTGAAACTTGTCAGAATTGAAAAATCCTGAGTTATATTTATAGAAGTGTTATTGGAATTTTCCTGGAGAGAAATCTCACCCACCATAATCATTCTACCTTAGGTGGAGGCACCAGATGCCACAAATGCAAGGGCCCAACAAAGCTGATCACTGGGATTCCTGCCAGATCGGCTCCTAAGTCTACAAAACACTCCCAGAAGGAGTGTTACACGTGCAAGTAGGAGTCACCTTTATTTGTACATCTATCTGTCAGATACATGCTATGCAAGATATGTGCATATTTAGAAAATAGATAACAGATTTGTCATTATGCACATATGCTGCAATATTTTAAGAATTTATATGCTTAATCGGCATATAAATTACTCCTTAAAGTACAACTGGAATGAGCACAACAGCCATCTAATTTTCTTGTTAATATTCTCAAAACTCAGGCCTAGATTCTCTAAAAGTCGCGTTAAAAACCAATGGGCCGCTGTTGCAGCCGTTATAAAAAGCGGGTCATTCTCCAAAAAAAGACTCATGCAAATGAGGTTGGTGGAGAGTAGCAAAGACTCGCTAAATTTGCATGTGCCCATCGCTGGAGATAGCAATGGGCACACGCGCAGAATAAAGGCAAAAAAACCCCAAAACAACCCAACAATAAAAAAAGGATGAAGGATGCATGCATCCAGGGAGGAGCCTAAGGCTCTGATTGGCCTAGACCAGTGGTAGGCAATTCCAGTCCTCGAGAGCTGGAACCAGGTCAGGTTTCAGGATATCCACAATAAATATGCATGAGATAGATTTGCATCTCAAGGAGGCAGTGCATGCAAATCCATCTCATACATATTCATTGTAGATATCTTGAAAACCTGATCTGGCTCTGGCTCTCGAGGACCAGAATTGCCTACCCCTGGCCTAGACGCATAAGGTCCCATCCATAAGAGGGGCCTTAAACAAGCTGGGTCTATCAGAGCCTCAGGGGAAGGCCCGTCATTTTGAAGAGGTGGGCTAGCTAGCCGGAGAGAGTAGGCATCCTTCTGGCCAGCCATGTGAAAGTAAGGTAAGGGGGAAAAGGCAGGGTTCGAAGGCGCGGGAGGGGTGTTGCGTGGCGGTGGGAGAGCATGGGCATCTCTCCTGCTGCCGAGGGGGGTTGGGAGGGTGTCGGTTGGTGGCAGAAGAGATTGGGCATCTCTCCTGTTGCCGGGGGAGTGTGTTGATTGGTGGAAGGAGAGATTGGGCATCTCTCCCACTACCGGGGGGGGGGGGGGGGGGGGGAGGGGAGGAGGTTTGTCATGAGCATCTCTCCCGTTGCCAGTGGGTGTTTCTTAGTGACGGGAGAGATTAGGCATCTCTCCTGCTGCCGAGTAGGCTATTACACATATGCTCAAGCAGCGTGCTTTTACTGCTCGCAAATAAAAAAAGAAAGACAATTTATTATTCTTCCTGTAATTTTTGTATTTTGTTTTTTTTTAGCCACAGTCAAAATATGGCCACAAGATGCACTTTTAACACTGCTGTCACTGTACTGGCACCCCCGGACCAGTCGCTGAATTTTGTCACCGCACTTGGAGAACGACTTGGCGATTTTTAAGAATCCGCCAGAGTGCTCATTTCAATATTCAAGAGCCCATTTGCATGGTAGTGTCAGGGACTGCTAGAAAGCTCGCTAAAGACCGTGATAAGCCATTCTGATAATCCACCGCTAAAATGCATGCAGGCTATAACATTTGCAACCAGTGTAGCGACAGCATTAAAGTTTTGAGAATCTGGCCCTCAGTAAGAGATGACACGGGAATCTAACAACCATCCTTCCATAATATCAGCTATAAGACATTTCAGCACGTACAGAATGACACGGGGACAAATTTATGCCCGTCCCCACGAGATCCATCTCCATCCCTGACCCGTCCCTTCGAGTTCGGTCCTCGTCCCAGTCCCATCCCTGCAAACTCTGTCCAAACCTTGAACATTTAAAGTGTTTCAGGCTAGTGCAGATGAGGAAAGAGTTTGCGGGGATGGGGCAGAGGTAGGGACAGCACAGGGATGGAGAAAGATCTCACGGGGACGAGGACAAATTTATCCCTTTGTCATTCTCTAGCTTTAAGTATGATCCATTCAAGGTACATGTTTACTAACTCTTAAACATCTGAATTCTGAGATCAATGTGGTGATAATCAATCTTTAAACAGTAGCTGCTTTTTCAAATAGAGAATTTGTTTCTTTCCTTTGAAATAATTTATTCCATACTCAGAAATAATTTGTAAACTGAAAATGTGGTTCAGAGACAACGGCGCGAAAGACAAAGGCGCGCGCCGACAACTGAGCACAAGACGGAGGCACGCGCCGAAGAAAATTACAGTTTTTAGGGGCTCCGACGGAGGGTTTTGTTGGGGAACCCCCCCACTTTACTTAATAGACATCGCGCCGGCGTTATGGGGGGTTTGGGGGGTTGTAACCCTCCACATTTTACTGTAAACTTAACTTTTTCCCTAAAAACAGGGAAAAAGTTAAGTTTTTACAACCCCCCACACCCCCACAACGCCCCTACAACGCGGCGCGATGTCTATTAAGTGGGAGGTTCCCCCCCACGCCCCCCTGTCGGAGCCCTAAAAACAGTCATTTTGAGCGACGCGCGCCTCCGCGCTGCACTCTATTGTCTGGGCGCGCCTTTGTCCCGGCGCGCTTTTGACCTGACACTGAAAATGCAGGACAAGTATTTTTTTTTCTAGATTATAAACATACAGGAAGACACAAGTGGAAAAGATAAGTGAAAAAGTCACATCAACCATTATTTTAAATTCTCACGGTGACCAAGTTGAAAATTCTTTTTTAAATGCTAAAAATATATAAACTAAAATAGTTAACTATTCAGAAATACATATCTTATAAAAATTATTTTTTTTTGTTCTTAGTTTGGTGAAGAACAAGCAACCAGAATAAGCCTGTCTGAACATCTTGAACTTTCTTTAAAATGCAGCATATCACTATTCCATGCTATCCAACATTCCTAAGCCTTACATAAGAATAGCCTTACTGGGTCAGACCAATGGTACATCTAGCCCAATAGCCCGTCTTCACGGAGGCCAAAACAAGTCACAAGTACCCGGCAAAAAACCCAAATAGTAGCAGCATTCCATGCCATCAATCCAGGGCAAGCAGCGGTTTCCCCATGTATGTCAACAGCAGACTATGGACTTTTCCTCCAGGAACTTGTCCAAATCTTTTTTTTTTCAAACCAGCTACATTAACCGCTCTTATCACATCCTCTGGCAATGCATTCCAGAGTTCAACTATTCTCCGAGTGAAAAAAATTTCCTCCTATTGGTCTTAAATGTATTACTCTGTAACTTTAATGAGTGTCCTCTAGTCTTTGTAAATCTTGATAATAATAAAAAAAAAAAAAAAAAAATCAATCCACTTGTACCCATTCTACTTCTCAGGATTTTGTAGACTTCAATCATATCTCCCCTCAGCCGTCTCTTCCAAGCTGAAGAGCCCTATCCTTTTTAGTCTTTCCTCATACGAGAGGAGTTCCATCACCTTTATCATCTTGGTCACTCTTCTTTGAACCTTTTCTAGTGTCGCTATATCTTTTTTGACATAAGGAGACCAGAAATGAACGCAATACTCAAGGTTAGGTCACACCATTGAGCGATACTGAGGCATTATAACAAGTCCTCCTTTTTACCTCCTGCCCCACTGTCTTTGGTAACTTTGCTCTGCCACTATATCTGCACCATTGATCTACCTTTAAACAAAGCTACTAAGGGCTAGATTCACAAAGGGCATGGATCCGGTCCGAACCGTGTCCGGGGAGCTGATTCACGAATCACCATCATGCAAATGAGGGCGATCGGAATCATGCCCCCCATCCGACTGCCGGGATCTAGACGCACGCGCAGACCACTGCTTAAGAGCAGTGACTTTTTATTACGGGTTTTTTTTTTAGTCACAAGCAAAGGAAAAGAGAACGATTCAGGCAAATCACATGCTAGGGGAGTTATTCAATAAGAAGGTGCCTGTTTAGACAGAAGGAAAGGGTTTCAATAGCTCCCAAATCTCTCCCCTTCGATCTGTTCAAAACGCTGCTGTGCGCCTCGTGTTCTGCCAGGGTGGTTATAAGCACATTACTCCTCTCCACCCTATTTTTCTTCGCGAGGCTGTGATTTTGACCTGTTTTAAACACACGGGTTAAAACCACAGGCTCATAGTGCGGGGAAGGTCAGGAGGGTAGAGGCGAGAGCAGGGCAGCCAGTCGGGGCGGCAGGAGAGATTCTGGGCAGGCAGAGAGAACAGGAGATTCGGGGCAGGCAGGAGAGAGCAGGAGATCGGGGCAGAGAGCAGAGAAGGAGGGCAGAGAGCAGGGCAGTCAGAAAGGACCTCAGCAAATGGTCCTCAGCAGTCGCTTATTTTTGGATCGGCCAGCCCAGTCGGTGTTTCTCTTTTATTTTAGTGAATCACTTCCTGTCTGGATTTGACTGCCGGGACAGAGGTTAGTGAATCGGGTCGAAGGGAAATCGGGTCGTAAAGGGGTCACTAAGTGGTCGGGAGTTGATAGGTGGGCTTTGTGAATCTAGCCCTTACAGAATTCATGACTCCTACAGTAAACCTATTCCCCAGCTTTGCATATCCAGTCTTTCCATTTTCCAATCTTATTACAGCTCTGTCAAACAAAACGGGCTTCTTCGGGGGTCATAGAGTTCGAGTGTGAACAGCCTGACCCGCTCTTAGCAGATCTTAAAATGGCGCCCCCAAAGAAGCCTTAATCGGCGAAACAGGTCCCGTCGGGCCTTTATGTTTACGGGTTAGGCGTTTGAAGCCACATATACAGCAACACGATAAAGCTAAGTGTTGCTAGTTAGTTAGTTATTTATCTATTTATTAGTATTTAGCAGCACAAGTCACAATTAACACGGTGCTTAAGATTGAATAAGGTGTATAAATAAATATGAAAACCCAATGAAAGAAAAACTGTACACCTGCTTTTATCTGTCTCAATGCCATTATTGAGCAGTGCAGGACTCCGAGGGTTTCATATTATAATCAACAATACTCTATTTTGGCTTTCTTAAGTCAAGAGTATTCAAGTTCGTACGATATATACTACTACTACTATTTATCATTTCTAAAGTGCTGAAAGGCATATGCAGCACTATACATGTGCATTTAACATGTAATGGATGGTCCCTCTCAAGAGTTTACAAACTAATTTAGATAGACAAACAGGACATATAGGGGTTGGAGAGTTTCTCACAGAGAGAATGATAAGATGGGCACAGCTATCTTATGGTGAGTGGGAGTTAGGGGTTAAAAGCAGCCTCAAAAAAGTGAGCTTTTAGCTTGGATTTGAATACTGCTAGAGATGGACATAATGACTCAGGCAGTCTGTTCCAGGCATACAGTGCAGCAAGATAGAAAGGACGGAGTCTGGAGTTGGCAGTGAGGGAGAAGGGTATGGATAAGAGGGACTTACCCAATAAACGGAGTTCATAGGAGGGAGCAAAGAGGGAGATGTGAGGAGAGATACTGAGGGGCTGCCAAGTGAATCCACTTGTAGGTCAGTAAGAAGAGTATGAACTGTATTCGGAAATGGATGAGGAGCTAATGAAGTGATTTGAAAAGAGGGGTAATGTGAGTATGGTGGCTCTTGCAGAATTTTGGATGGATTGAAGAGGAGATAAATGGCTGAGTGGAAGACCTGAGAGAAGCGCAATAATCTGAGAGGTGATGAAAGTGTCAAAAGAGCAGTTAGATCAAGAAGGTTGAGGATAGAGTAGAGGTCACTGGATCTGTCCAGGAACAGGTCATTGGAGACTTTAGCAAGGACAGTTTCCGTAGATTGAAGTGGGTCAAGAATAATTTGAGTTGAAAGGAAGTCCAGTCAGCAGCGGTGAACAGCACATTCAAGTAGCTCAGATAAAGGGAGGAGAGAGATGGGGTGATAATTGAAGGGGTGCATGGGGTCTAGGGAGGGCTTTTTGAGAGGAGGGGTAACTACAGCATGTTTGAAGACATCAGGAATAGTTGCAGTAGAGTGTAATAGGTTAAGGATGTGACAGACAGGAGGGATAACAGTGGGAGAGAACACTCAGTAGGCTGGTGTGAATCGGATCAGAGGAGCAGTTAGTGGGTTTAGAGGAGAGAAGAATTGCAGTTTCCTCTTCAGCGATTTCAGAAAAGGACAAAGGTGGCAGTGGTTGAGGGAAGGTTGGCAGAGGGGACAGATGGAAGGAGGGGTGGAGGAGAGGTGACTTGGTTGTGACGCAGCCCTTAGGAACTGAATGGGCTGCGCAGCATTTGCTGTGTGGGAATTACTACTGCGACTTTGTAAAAGGGACCCATTGTTTAGAAATCTAATTCCTTGTCTACAACTCTTTCTGAGGAAAATGCTTCTTTATTTGATTTCCTTATCTCTACAGCATTGAAACTTATACTCCATTTTCTTATGATGGAATTCAGTTGTTATTAAGGATATATGAAAATATATCTTTTAATTATTTGGTTCCTAATTGTTAAAGTTATTGTAGATTGTTCAAATTAGAGAAATGTCTTATCTGCTTAATCACTGTTATATAACACATGCCAAATTATGTTAATTGTTAGAAGTTTTCCTTCTCTGTTAATCTTACCTTACCTTTTGTAAGATCAATTCATGCTCTTTTCCTTTTAAACATGTTACTCTTTATATACAATTACTAAAAATTATATTGAAAAAATCCTTAAGATCAGAAGCCCTATGTATCACAGGGGAAATGCACCCAATTTAAGTTTAAGATTAAGACAATACGGGAAACAAATATCTTTTGACTCGCTGACAGATGGCAATTATACAAAGGCATATAAGGATAACTTTATGTTCAAGTATATTTTATTGAGCTCAACAAGAAAATCAAGCAAATACACAAGATGAAATGCAAACAAGCTCAAATTTTGTTGTACAGAAACCCCCCCCCCACCCCACCCAACTCATAAGGATTACTTTATAGAGGTGGGGGGTATTTTTAGGTATGAAATACATATCTACCTATTATGCTAAATATCTATTACCCTGGAGGACTTGATGCCTAAACAAATTTACAAATCAAACCTAAAGTTTCAAGTTTATTTAAAATTTATTATACCGCCCACTCGAGCCTTCTAGGCGGTGTACAAAAATGCCATAAAAATAAGCCAATTAAAATGTAATATAATAAAAACGAACCGAGAGAAAAGACAATTTTAAAAACAAAGACAAACGGGAACGAAAGGAAAGAAGGGATTGGAACTACAATTGATAGAAAGAAAAGAGAACACTTAAGGAGAAGAGCAAAAGGAGAGGGGACTGTAAGTAGAAATCTTTCTTAAATCTAAGACATCCTTAAAAGGACAGTTTAAGTTTCAAAGGCATCAAGGAAAAGAAATGTCTTTAGCTTCACCTTACAATTGATAAGTGTTGTATTTTCACGTAAGTAGTTAGGGATACCGTTGCAGAGAAAAGGGGCGTTAATGGAAAAAAATTGTAGTCCTCATTATACTAATATGTTTCAAAGAGGGAACAGTGAGAAGATTATGAGCAGATCGTAGAGTCCTAGTTTGATTATAGGGGATAAGTAAATGGTTAATGAATTCTGGCTGGTTATTTTCTTTAGTTTTAAAGGTTAGTAATAGAATTTTGTAGGTGATCCTATGCTCTATTGGTAACCAATGAGCTTTATATAAAACAAACTTACTTTGGATTTTGCATTTAAATACTCACTTTCCAAAACCAATGCTGAAGGCAAGTTATAATTCAGGTACAGTATGTATTATTGTCCTACCCTGGAAAGCTTACAGTCTAAGTTGGTACCAGAGGCAATGGAAATGAAGTAACTTGCCAAAGTTCACAAGGAACATCACTGGGAGAAACCGGATTTGAACCCCAGTAACCCTGGATCTCAACCTAATCACTAAGCAAATCCATCATTGTAAACTCCATATGGTAGAACATGAAAGATTCATACAGAACACTCAGCAGGAAAACACAAAGCTTAATTTCAAGGACTAGTCAGTATATACAGAACCTCTGGGCACAGCTTGGAAGAAATTAAACTTAAACTGGTTTTAAGCAGCAAGGTGAACTTCATCCTTCCTATAGTTAAACAGAGTAACAAATTAAAAAAAAATTGCTTAAAAATAAACTTGACCTACACCAGTGTTCTCAAACTCGAACCCTTTGCAGGGCCACATTTTGGATTTGTAGGTACTTGGAGGGCCTCAGAAAAAAACCACGGGCTCACCCTGCAGGGAGGGTGGCAGAGAGCAGGAGAGTCGGGGCGGGTTTGTGTTCTATTCCTTAGCTGCCCTGGACAGTTTTCCTCCACTCCCCTCCCGGCGTATGAACCGGCTTTTTAAGGCTGCAGCGAGTCCCGTTGAAGAGATCGGGTCCGGCTCAGCCCTTGATGCCTAGATTACTTCGCCACCACCCCTCCTCCTTTGTTTTGACCTCGCTGGTGCAAGCGCATACGCAGACCATCTACAGCAGTGGTCTCCAACTCAAACCCTTTGCAGGACCACATTTTGGATTTGTAGGTACTTGGAGGGCCGCAGAAAAAATAGTTAATGTCTTATTAAAGAAATGACAATTTTGGCTAAGTCTTAATAATAATTTTGGCTAAGTCTTAATAATAATATTGCCAATTATAGCTAAAGAGACATATGATCAAGAAACTTTTATTTTACTTTTGTGATTATGATAAACATACCGAGGGCCTCAAAATAGTACCTGGCGGGCCACGAGTTTGAGACCACTGACCTATACCTTCATGAATATTACTGGATAAGGTGACACAGAACAACCATTACAAAACAATTTGCATACAAATTCTTCCAGTACTACTACACATTATATTAAACACATATATTGGATTCACTTAATATTATTAAATGAGACTGTATTTGTTAGGGGCTTGAGTTGACACAAACACCTTTTTAAAAAGTGAATTCCAGTCTCACGTATCCTTGACCAGTCATCCCAGTCCCAGTTCTCTCACTCTTAGTATTCTTTAGCTGTTGTGTACACATACCAGTAGCACTCTGTCTCTCAACTGCCCACTTAAGCACACCCACACAAAACAGAGGTCAACTGCCCCACCCTGTGGAAGGCTTTCTACCACTTCTGTAAACATAGGGTCCCTTTTTGTAATACTTCTGGGCTTCCCTTTCTGCAATACAGTGTTAAAGCTTTCTTTCCCTTTCCTCACTCATGATGAATTCAGTTTTAATTCTGTTTTGGCAATGTTACTGAAAGAGCCAGGGTGGAAACTATTTAAAAACAACAAAAACTTCAGGCAGAGTTGTTAGGAGCCAAGAGAGGGGGTGGAATATTTTGCTTTTCATCTTTGTTTGCATTTTTTTTCCTCTAATATATATTTTTTGTTCTACCCTTACTGACTTTTCCCTTCCCCTACTCCCTCCCTATTTTTATAACACAGCAGCTGCCTAAGGGCCCCTTTCTGCCCCATGTTCTCAAAATGATCCATGTGCCAAATTTTAGATAGGCAAGTGATCTCTCATTCAGGCATTTGGAAATGAACCTGCCTTGCTTCAGACACTTGCCCTTACCATCACTATTTTTCAAGTGCAGGTCACTTCTGCAAAATCCTCATGTCCCAAGCTGTTTTCTATTCAGGTCTTAAAATTTCATTATGTTTATTCCTATGAAATAGCAAGAACCCTACTCCATTTTAAGATACAGTGCATCTTATTTATAAATCCCACAACTTAAAATTCTACCAGGAAAAGAATGCAGGTTACTTAGGAATATTTATCATTTATATCAGGGGTGCCCAAAAGGTTGATTGCGATCGACCAGTCGATCTCAAAGGCAACGCGAGTCGATCGCGGAGCCCATCCCAGGCTCCACGATAGACTTGCGTTGCCTTTGCATTCTCCCTGTTACTCAATGCCACAACAAGCCAGCAGCGACTACAGAAGTGCCAGGCAAGTCAGCCACCCCTCCCGATGTCAATTCTGATGTCAGAGAGGAAGTTCCAGGCCAGAGAGGAAGGAAAAGGGGGAGGGAATGGAGTGTGTTGGGTAGCAGGGGGCAGGCAGGGAGACAGGAAGAACAAAGTTGGACTCATGGAAGGACAGAGATGTTGGTTGGGGAATGAAATGAGGTCTGGAGACGAAGCATGCAGGAGGCAGAATGGAGGGAAGAAACAGTGGCGTACCAAGGGGGAGGGGCGGTCCGCCCCGGGTGGAGGCTTAGAGGGGGTGCACAGCTGGCCAGGTCCGGAAAATTCAGCGATGAATGGTCTTGAAAACAGATCCCTTTCTCCTCCCTGCCCCTTACCTTCGTGGCCGCGAGTCTAAATTACCTTCTTACAGCAGCTTGAGCAGCTAGAGTTGCGTGTGGCTGCCGTAAAGGTCATCTCTGACGCAACCGGAAGTTGCATCAGAGATTACCTTTACGGCAGCCATATGCAACTACAACGCTCCGGCTGCTGTAAGAAGGCAGTTTAGACGTCGGCGGCCACAGGGCAGGGAGGTTTGTCGGACCGGGCCTGTTTTGGGGGGGGGGTGAAAGCGCCACAAAGGTAAGGGGCAGGAAGGGAGAAAGGGAGGAAAGGTGGGGTGGAGAGGAAAAGACGCTGGAAGGGAAATGGGTAAAACAGAGGGGGAGAAGGACGCTGAAAGCACATGGGGAAAACAGAATGGGGAGGACGCTGAAAGGACATGGGGAAGAGAGAGTGGGGAGAAGACGCTGGCAGGGAAGAAGACAGAGATGCCAGACTATGGGGGGGCGGAGGGAAGAAGATGGGTGCCAGACCAATTTGGAAGGGGGGAGAAAGTGAGAGGCAGAGTAACAGAGCAAATAGAAGACGCAGAGAGAAGAGAGACAGTGGATGGAAGGAATTGAATGTGAAAATGATGAGGAAAGCAGAAACCAGAGAAGACAAAGGTAGAACAAAAATTTTCTATTTATTTATTGCTTTAGGAGACATGTGTCACTGTTTCTGTGGTGTTGCATTGTATAGTTCAATTGCATTGCATTGCATTGCATTCTGTGCTGTTGCACTCTTGCTGGTTCAATTTAACCTAATTTCTATTTTATCCCCCCTTTTACAAAACTGTGGAGCATTTTTTTAGCGCCAGCCGTGGTGGTAGCAGCTCTGATGCTCAGAATTCTACGAGCATCAGAGCTGTTACCACCGTGGCTAAAATCCACACTACAGTTTTGTAAAAGGGGAAGGGGTTAGTTTGTGATGACATATTCCATACTAGGCAAAGGTGTTTTCTGTGTGTTCGAAAGACATGGTTTTCTGTTAGGATTGATCTGTACTAGTCTGGCTTGTTTAGTTTTACAATGGGTGTATTGATGCTGTACTGCTCACTGCAGTAAGTAAGATGCTGCCTTTTCCTAGGTACTCATGTATGACGTGTGGCTTGTTACTAAAAATCATGTTTTTCAAACAGATTAGGGGGGTGCCAAAAATTGATAGGCCCCCTGGTGTCACATATGCTAGGTACGCCACTGGGAAGAAATATTACATGCACAGTCAGAAGAAGAAAGTGCAACCAGAGACAACAAAGGTAGGAAAAATGATTTTATTTTCAATTTAGTGATCAAAATGTGTCCATTTTGAGAATTTATATCTGCTGTCTATATTTTGCACTATGGCCCCCTTTTACTAAATCGCAGTAGCGGATTTTAGCACAGGGAGCCTATGAGCGTCGAGAGCAGCGTGGGGCATTCAGCGCAGCTCCCTGCGCTAAAAACTGCTATCGCAGTTTAGTAAAAAGGGAAGGGGTATATTTGTCTATTTTTGTATAGTTGTTACTGAGGTGACATTGCATATTTTAAAGTCATCTGCCTTGACCTCTTTGAAAAAAAAACAAACCCAAATATAAATGATAATTAACATTTTCTCTGCGTACAGTGTGCTTTGTGTTTTTGAAAATTTTATTGTTAGTAGATCATTTTGACTTGGTCATTTTAAAAGTAGTTCGCAAGTCAAAAAAGTGTGGGCACCCCTGACTTATATAGTGTAACTCTGTCTATTTCCAGTGTCTGAAATACCCAAAAATATTATTTGTAGAAGTGATAATGCCAAGAACTCACAGGGATTGCTCTTCAGGAAATAACCAAAGCTGCATTAAAAAAAATTTCTTTCACCCCAATATTTTAAATAAAATAAGTTTAATATGCATTTAAAATTAACAATATTATACAGTTAGCACAATTTTAGCTCAGAAAAAGTTCCTCTAATTGCCCAATCAAAGTTCTTGGTCTTTAGAAAATAATTCTCCAAGCACAGATGGCTTCAAGCACAGGCAAAGAAATCAATCAGATAAGCTATTTCTTTTTCATTTTTGTTAATAAATATCCTCTGTTTTAATACTGTCTTTCTATTGTTTTTTAAGGACTGATTGTTTGGGTGTAAATTTCTTACAGGTTTCTCACCAGATGACTTCAGGTAACATGTAAGTATTTTGTATTTACTGTGTTTCCCCGAAAATAAGACCTAGCATGATTTTTGGGGTAGGTCTTAATATAAGCGCTAACCCCCAAAAATAAGCCCTAGTCACCGGCAGCAGCGCTTAACCCCTCCCCCCCCCATCTGAACTGCGAGATCAAAATAATACCTTATAACAATCCAGCAACGTCAGCAGCAATCTAGACAGGCTGCTTCACTGCCTTCTATCTTCCGGGCGTTCCTCTGCCACGTTGCTTATGTTGTCATCAGCAACGCAGCAGAGGAACGCCTGAGCAATAGAAGGCCACAAAGCAGCCTGTCTAGATTGCTGCCGATTCTGCCGGATTGTTATAAGGTATTTATTTTAGTCTCGCAGTTCGGATGGGAGGGAGAGATGGGTCAGTGGGAGGAGTACGCGGCGGGGGGGGAGGAAGAGAGAGATAGAAGCTGCAAGGGTTCTATTGTACAAGGGATGAGAGGGAATGATAGAAAGATACTGCACAAGGGGATGGGTGAGAGGGAAGGAAACATGCACATGTGGGGGAGAGAAAGGAAGTAGGAAGAATTGGGGTGGAGGAGAGAAAGGGAGTGATGATCATTGTACATGAAAAAAATAATACATCCCTGAAAATAAGACCTAGTGCCTTTTTTGGGCCCAAAATTAATATAACAGTGTCTTATTTTCAGGGAAACACGGTATTTTTCTCCTCTTCTTGCTTGTGTGGGCTAGCATTTGATTGAAGTTCTAGATCAGGGGTGGGCAACTCCGGTCTTGGAGGCCAGAATCTAGTCGGGTTTTCAGGATTTCCCCAATGAATATGCATTGAAAGCAGTGCATGCACATAGATCTCATGCATATTCATTGGGGAAATCCTGAAAAACCAACTGGATTGCAGCGCTCAAGGAAGGACCTTGAGACCCCCGCCCTAGACTATACCAGAGGGTAGGTAATTCCGGTCCTCGAGAGCCAGAGCCAGGTCAGGTTTTCAGGATATCCACAATGAATATGTATGAGATGGATTTGCATGCACTGCCTCCTTGAGATGCAAATCTATCTCATGCATATTTATTGTGGATATCCTGAAAACCTGACCTGGCTCTGGCTCTCGAGGACCGGAATTGCCTACCCCTGGGCTATACCCACCCACAATTAACTAATATTTTAGTAAATCTCCTATAACAACCCAAGTGCATGTCACCAAGGTTAAAATTAGCAAATAACAAATATTGAATAAATGTTTCTGAAACACTACTATCACAACACGAAGTACTCCAAACAGGATACTTTGTTCTTAGTCAAATCCAAATTATTACCGTTCTTAAAATTAATTCAAGGTCTACCTCCAAAAACACAGACAACTTCTAACACACAGCTGTCTTACAGAAAAAAACCACCCAAACTGTCACTGTGACAGTTTAGAACACTGCAGCCCTGCTGACTTCTGCACGTGGAACTTTAACCTGGTGCAGAAGTTAGCAAGCTAAAAATTCCAAGCTCTGCCAGATAATACTACAAAATAAAACCAGTACCAGTGTAAAATGTAATAAACCATCAAGCCTTACCTTACAGTATCTTGAAAAATTTTCCAAAACCTTTAAAATGCCTTTTTTTCTTCCTTCTGCTGCTTCCTCCATGAGCCTGGAGCAAGCTCCGGACACAAGCAGACCAAAGACGCCGTTGCCATGACGACCACCCTCGTGCTGGCAGTGCACGTGCCATTTTTAAAAAATAAATAAATAAAAAACAAAATCTGCGTTTTGGATCTTCGGGAAAGAGCCTTTCCCCATCTCCTCTGGTCCTTCCCTTCTTCAACGGCGCTTGCCAGCACCAAAATTAAGTTATCTTCCGGCCTTCTAGGCCCAAACCATGAGAACAAACACTTCCACGCATGCGCAGACGCACACCGATGACATCAACACACATGTGCTGACATCATCAGTGCGCGTCTTAGCCACAAACCCACACCGATGTGCACAGACATGGCCAGTTTATATTTTGGAATACCAGGGCAGATAACATTTTAAAAATTGGGAGGTGGCAGTGAAGCTTATGTGCATTTAAATGACAAACAGGAACAATCCAGCAGTGTTCCTTCTAGGCTATGTGTGTGCGTAGAAACGGGTCAGGAAAGGGAACACACAAAAATCAACTGTACACACAAAATTTTTGTTGGTCTTTATTATGAACATATCGAGTAGAGGCTGAAAATTGTGCTCATTTCAAATGTTCTTCTTGTACACATGGGCTAGCAAAAATTAGAGAGAACATTGCAATCTAGGTTAGCCTCCATACTGGTTCTGTGGAAGAGGAAAGAGAAAAAGCAGTCCTGTCAAAGATTTAATCTATGCATACATACAGGTATGCTCAAGCTCTACTGATTTAAATAAGCAAGGAACCACCTTCCTGTTCGCCCACGAACAATCAGCTGATCTAACCAGGGAACCACACTTCATATTTCTCAATACCCTTAGCTGCACACCGCCTCATAACTCACACTGCAATTTAATGCTAAGCAGGTTTGGCCTGTTTGAATGCCAGAGGATCTCAACATCGCAACAGGCTGATCATAAAACTCAAACTCAATATTCAGAGGGAGTGCACAGCAGCTCTCTGGAACCATCTGAACATTATTTTCCTCTCATTTCATCAGCCTTTCTCTGACTTAGCATTTCTCAGACATGTCAAGTCACACACATTGATGTTTGACACACAACTGGGGCTCTTCTCCAGCTCGGACACATGCCTACCTAATCTTACACACTATCTCCCTGTTCCCTGTAGGTGATCTGGCATCTCTCTCCCCCTTTCCTTTCCCTACTCCCATGGCCCAGGTGAGCATCTCTCATGTCCCTTGTCCACGTCCCTGAAGGCTATCCCTAAAGAAACACTGCTTCTAGACAATGCCAGGTCTTTATTCTGCCACTCCTTCCAGAAATCAGAAATAGCATCAAAGGAGGCAGGAGCAGCAGAAGCCTAGCCAGCACCACACTGGCTGGAAGCAGCGTCTCTTCAGTGCTACCAACCTTTAGCAAATTAGGTGGAGTAGGGGAAGCAAAGGAAGAGTGTGCATATGAGGAGGAGAGAATAAAGGATGCCAGGATGGTGGTGAGGGAGATGATGCCAGGATGGTGATGATGTTTGTGGGGAGGAAGCATTGCCAGAACAGAGAGAGGAAGGTGATGGACATGCAAAGAGAAAATGGAAAAAAGAGCAAAAAAGGAGGAGATAGCCCTTGCTGGACCTCTGGCGAGGTGGGCAGAGCAAGGGAAAATATGAGGAGAGCCAGTGGAACCAATGGGCGCACAGCCCAGAAGAGAAGGAAGGATAGGGTAGTAAATAAAAAGACTGAATCTTGTTATGAGAGGGTCTCTGGTTCCCCAACCCCACCAAGACCCTAAGCACTGAGGGGGAAGTCCCGGGGTGAAGAAGTGAGTCTGATGCTGCTGATCAAAACAACATCTGTGGGAGAGCAGAAAGGATCTGAGCTGAAAGTTTCTCAACTAGGGAAACTGGAAAGGATAAGGAGAACCTGGCAGGAAAGAAAAGTAAAGGCAGTTATGGAGCGGATGCGGAGGAGCATCGCTTCCCATCAGGTTTGGTGAGCAGCACCTGCGGTCATTTACCTGGGAAGGGGCAGACTGTTTGAAGATAATTACTGGATATGACTTTAGCTTTTTCATATACCTAAGATGTAAATTGAATTGTTTTGGGTGAACTGTTATTCGCTGAGTTGTCACAGTAAATAAATTTTGAAGTTTATCTGCTGCGCCTATTAGTCATCTGTTGAGCATTGGTGCTTTCTTGATAATTCAAAGTGGGTTATGCCCTTCTGCCTACTTGGATTTAATCCAAACCTGGCCTGCATCCAGCTTTTGACATCCTAACCTATTTTTATAATTCCTGGTTCAAGTGCCTGACCCAAAGAGCTGAGCTGGTGCCCATGGACTGTGAATGGGATCAGGGCTACATACAATACATTTATAAGAGCTGGTTTAAGATATGGTAGGCAGTATATAATCTAAGAGGGAAGGAGCTAAAAGAGATAGCATGTAACTGTGTGATACTGAGAAAAGAGGAGCTGAGAGAAAGATGAGAGGAAAGAGGTCATGATGAAGAGAAGAGGAGATACATGAAGGTAAGAAAAAGGTAAGAGGTGGCATGAGAGGATGAGACTAGAAGGCAGTGCGATGAGAGAAGGTAGAGAGACAGCCTATGGAAAAACAAATGTGTGGAGTAAAGGAGAAGAAAACTGGAAAAGAATTCATAAACAAGGAAAGTGAATGCAAATATAGGAGAAGATGATCAAGAATAAGCAGAGAAAAACAAGATTCCTCCACTTGGGATGTAGTCTATTTCTTTATTTGTAAAAGCTTGAAATCAAAAACTAGACTCAACACGGCCAGTGTTTCGGCACCAAGTGCCTTCCTCAGGAGTCCACAATTCAACAGATACATTGTGTATAAAAATAAGTAAATATAAAAACAAATAAAACAACATCCTGGTGTGCACAGGTTGCAAAAATATGTGAAAAGACACTTTGATAAAAAGCAGAAGACATATAATAAACAAATATATGTACATTGTTTTAGCCAGAGAGCCTTTATCTCCATGCACTAGAAAGAGACCCAGTCTGAGATTTTACCCTGCCAGAGAGTGTCTTCACCTCTGGTCATCAAAGGACTGACAGCTGTATGTGAACTAACGCACATCCTGCCCAGGACCAATACCAGCAGAAGGTCATATTCAGTCTGACAACCCACGACGGAGTCAGTTCAGGGAAGCATCACATGGTGAAAGCCTCCACTTATGGTGAGCTGGTATTTCTTCCTATAGAGCTGGGGTTAGACTTATGGCATTCTTTCTGGCCTTAGGTGTTCACGTGGTTTGGTGCTTAGTTCAGTGTTAAATTACTAGTTATGTTCTTTGTTCTCAGTAACCTAGTTTCTTAGCAAAGTCTATTACAGTATTATAATTTGTGTACATTTTTCAGTGTTATTGGGTTCATTTATGAATATTCACCTATGCATGCATGTAACTAAGTTGTACATTCCCTGTATACATGTGCAAATGTGTTTTTTTTGTAGGGATAACCACTTAATAAAGACAATTGCTTTCAGGACAGTGTGGCCATTGCCTATAAGTGAACAGGAAATGGGATTTACCATTTGTTGGCGCACCCCTAGACATCCAAGCGTTTTATTGCAAGTAATTATAATAAAGCACTGACAAATACTACATGCCCACTCCCTCCTGCCACAACCCCCAAAGCCCCTCCCCCAAATGTCCACGGCAGGAGGAGTGCCCAATTCTTCCTGCCACAATGGTGAACCCTACCGACACAGTCCAAGACAAGAGGGATGCCCACTCCCTCCTGCCGGACTCCCTGAATGGACGCGGCAGGAGGCGTGCCCAATTCCTCCTGCTGCAATGGCAAACCCTCCCGACACAGTACAAGGCAGAAGAGATGCCCACTCCCTCCTGCCACTGGCCCAATCATCCCCCCCCAAACCCAATCAAACACTCCCCAACTCTACCCAACACTCCAACATCTATCTGGCACTCCCAGACTCCACCCCAACACCCCCAAGATCCCCCTTCCACCCCTGAACCCCTAAATGCCCTTTATCTGATGGCCAGCAAGAGGGATGCTGACTCCCTCCTGCCAGAAGGCCCGCCATTGCAAAATGGCAGGCCTTACTCTTCACAGTGCATTCTGGGATGCACCAGGGAGGGGCTTAAGGCCCTTTTTGGCTTAGATGCTTAAGGCCCCTCCCATAGGAGGGGCTTTAGGCATCTGTGCCAACTGGAATCTTAAGACCTCCTTCCCAGTGCTGGGATGCACTGGGAGTGGCTTAAGACTCTGATTGGCCAGATACCTAAAGCCCCTCCTGACTTATACTGTGTCAGGAGGATTTGCCGTTGCGGCACGAGGAATTGGGTACTCCTCCTGCCGTAGACAGTTGGGGGGGGGGCTTTGGGAGTTCCAGCAGGAGGGAGTGGGCATCCCTCCTGCCAGCCGACTTTACGGGAGGAATGGGTTCCCTGCTGCAGCCGCTACACTGATTGCAGCAGGAAGATTCCCTTGCTGTGATTACCTCAACAGCAACACGATTAACTGGCACCTGTGACATGGACGCTGCCTAGAGAATCTGGGTGGTTATATGGGGTTAGACGTCTGTCCATCAGGACAGATGCAATTCTATATAGGACACCCATGTGCGATTCTCAAAGGCCGCTTAGGCGGCTGCTGAGACCGGGCAATCTATACAGCACAGTTGCCAAAGTTGGTCGTTGAGGGCCGCAATCCAGTTGGGTTTTCAGGATTTACCCAATGACTATGCATTGAAAGCAGTGCATGCAAATAGATCTCATGCATATTCATTGGATAACTCAAAACCAGCTATTAAATATTTAATACAAACAAGTATTATCTGAATCAATTCAATTTTAATCTTATCTCCCAGAGTTCATTTCATTACAGTACTTTTACAACTTACCAAAACTTAATTTATTAATAAATATCAGAATAATTTAGTCAGTGAACCCAATCTCCATCACTCACACTCACTTCCCAACTTTCACACACATACTACAGTCATTGTGATTACTTTTATCCAAAACTGGATCTTGGTTAGTTCATGAGTTCATTAGTGCATGATCATCTAGTCAGAGAAGATTCAAACTGAGAGCTTCACAACAGTCTAGCACATGAAAATCACAGTTTCTTAAACACAATTGGCAGGCCTCTCTGTCCTCATGAAGGTTCTGTTCTTCAATTCATAAAGCATTCAGCTCAAAACAAGACTGTGTTCCGTTTAGGCTTGGGGAAATTTTGAAAACCCGACTGGATTGTGGCCTTTGAGGACCGACCTCGAAACCCCTGCTATACAGAATCAGGCCCATTATGTCTTTTATATATTTTTTGCAACCAGTGAACACCAGGATGTCATATAACTGAATTGTAGACTCTTGAAGAAGGAACTTGGGGCTATATTCACTAAGCAAACCGATCATATACCGATTGGTTTGCGAGCCCTTTGCGACCCGATTTCCCTTCGACCCAATTCAATAAAGTGTTTAGCAATCCCCTCCCGATCCGTGCATGCAAATGAGGGAAATGGCATACAAATTTGGTAGGGCAGCGATTCACTAAACACTTTAGCTAACACCGATTGGGCTTGCCGATCAGAAAAGAAGCGACTGCTGAAGACCAGTCGCTTCTATCCTGGCTGACTCTCCTGCCCTCTTCTGCCTTTAAAACCACGGGCTGGCAATTTTTACAGAATACATAAAAAAAGGAATTATTCCTTTTTTATATATTCTATATAAATTGCCAGCCCGTGGATTTAATCCCTGGCGCCGATGCCCCCGTGCACTGATGCCCGCCCCCCCTTCCCCGCCGATGCCCTGCTAAACACAAGCCAGGAGGGATGCCATCTCCCTCCTGCCAACACAAACACCACCTGGCCAGGCCTGGCCCGGCCCGGCCCACCTCCCTCCCTGTAGCAGGCCGTCCGCTGGCCAGGCCTGACCTACCCCCCTCCCCGTACAAGAAATGGTGGGAACAGAAGGGATGCCTGTGGTCTTCGGGAGCAGGAGGAAGGGCAAAAGTCCTCCTGCTCCGCTGCGATACTGGCCTTAGGCCATGACCTGATGCATCATCTGATGCACGGGAAGAGGCCTAAGGCCCTGATTGGCTGAGGCGCCTCAGGCTCCTCCCTTGGGAAAGGCCTGGGGCGCCTCAGCTAATCAGGGACTTCCTTAGACTCCTCCCTAAGGAAGTCCCTGTGCCTTTCCCAAGGGAGGAGCTCAAGGCGCCTCAGCCAATCAGGGCCTTAGGCCCCTCCCCATGAATCAGATGATGCATTGGGGCGTGGTCTAAGGCCAGTATCACGGTGGAGCAGCCGGAGGACTTTTGCCCTTCCTCCTGCTCCCGAAGACCACGGGACTCGGGAGGCCTGAGGAGCAGGAGGGACTGGGCACCCCTCCTCCTCCCACTGCTTCTAAAGGTACGGTGAGGGGGTGGGCCTGGCTCGGCCACCTGGGCCGACCTGGGGTGGGCTGGTCATGGGTGGGGCTGGTGGGCCAGCTGTGCTTGATTTGGGGGTGGGGGGGTCGGGCAGGGCCTGTGTGTTGGGCCAGTGGGTGGGGCTTGTGTAGGTTCTC
Source organism: Geotrypetes seraphini (assembly GCF_902459505.1). Classification (NCBI taxonomy): domain Eukaryota; kingdom Metazoa; phylum Chordata; class Amphibia; order Gymnophiona; family Dermophiidae; genus Geotrypetes; species Geotrypetes seraphini. Next base: position 376,069,918 of record NC_047085.1, read on the forward strand.
CTGCCTTCCCCGATCTCTCCTGCCTGCTCGCTGGACTCTCCTGCTCTCTGCTACCGTTTCCCGCAGTGCAGGCCCGCTTTAAAACCATGGGCTTGCACTGCAGGGAACGGTGGCAGAGAGCAGGAGAGTCCGGCGAGCAGGCAAGAGAGATCAGGGCAGAGCAGGGCAGGCAGGAGAGATCAGGGCAGAGCCCTGACAGCAGTGACAGGAGGCTGCTTCTCCTGTCACTACTGTCAGGGTCTGCGCATGAGCGGGGATTGCACATTTGCGATCCCTGCTCGCAAATGGGGGCGTTCCTCTGATTGCCCCCATTTGAATACGACTGATTTGTGAATCAGTCAGACCTGCCCGAATTGGAAACGGATTGTTCCGATTCGGGCAGGTTAGTGAATCCAGCCCTTGGTACTGAAAACACTGCACATGTTGAGTCCAGGTTTTACAAATAAAGAAATAGATTACATCCCAAGTGGAGGCATCTTGTTTTTCCCCTTTGCTTGATGGACTTGCTTTGATCATTGAGGATATATTTGTTCTTTAGTCTTGGCAATAATAAGCCAAGACAGAGGACACAAGACATGCTATTGACACAACATAATAGGATTACTGTGTTAGTGGGCTAGTCAAAGGTGGGAAATAGCTAGTATTTTGTCATTCTCCTCTAGTCCTACAGTCACCAGGATGAAAAAGTTATTTTACTGAAAGGACAAGGGTAAAAAGAGGAGTTTTGACAAGTATGTAAAGCTACGGTCTGAGAAGTCCTCTAATGGTCGTCTCAAACTGGAAAAGAAATGGAGAACAACATTATGTTCCTTTTTTACACACACACACAAAAAAAATATCATCTCGCCTAATTGTAGGTGGGCCAGGCTAGACTGGAAGGGATATGACTGTGGTATGTGGTAAGATAAACTATGGTTAAGAAGAGGCAGGGAGAAGAAAAGAGATGTGGGGTACATTGGTAGGGATGAGTTGAGGAAGGGGAAGAAGCAAGACTGGTGAGGCATTCTGGGCTTCTCTAGCTCTTCTTTTAGCCATGAGCCCTCCCAGTATGGGCACTACTACACTCTGTATTTAAATAGGGTCTGGCCAGTTGTGTCCATAACTGACCATGCTTTGTTTTCCTCGAGTGAGTAAAAAGAAGGTTTAAAGCGGGAAGAACAGGAATAACTGACTAAGGTCGTTCTGACTGCTCATCAACATCATGCTCACAAGAGCACATGACAGGGCAGATTTCTTGATTAGAGAAGACCAATGGAAAACGGTATCTCAGCTGACTGCAGATTTGGATATTGGCTACGGATCTGCATTTGCCATAATGCATGATGACATGGAATACAGGAGTCTGCGCACTATGGGTCCCAAACAGCTTACCGATCTGCACAAGCAACAGCATATGGAGGTTGCGACCCAGTTCTTGAGACAGTATGAAGAAGAGTCAAGTATTCTGGAGAGAATTGTCACCTGTGACAACACATGGGTGCATCACTGCAACCTGGAGAGCAAAAGACGAAGCATGATGAAGAAAAGGAAGCTCTGCTCAACTGGCTTTGGGAACAGCCAAAAAACTTATCTGCAGGAATGCAGAAGCCAGTTGAATGATACACCAAATGCCTCGTCTTGCATGGGGACTAGGTGGAAAAGTGACATGTTCAATTGCTCACAGTTACTTCTATTAAAGCCATTAAATGTATTTTGCCTTTACTTTTTGATTTACCCTCCTATCATATATCTCCTCTTCTGAGCAGTCAAATTAATCTTCTGGAGACAAATTTCCCATTAGAAGCAGAGAATGCTTATAGCTGATGTTCAATCAAAGCTTTTAATCACATGTAGCAATAGTCCTAGCATTATCGCTAGGGGTCAGGATCTCAGTGGTAGGAGACTACCATTTGAGATCGCAGCCGGCATGAGTGGGATTGCTCCTGCTCACCCTATCCTAGTCCATACCAAAGTATCCTTAAAGTGGCCTGGTAAAATCTACAATGGGGGGGGGTGAAGGAGAGAGGGGATGTTCGATTCAGGCCATTGGCAGTCAGCGCTGGTGGTAATTTAAAATTGCAATTAGGGTTTTTGCATTAACCACGATCGTTAATAGTGATTAAATCAATAGCACTATTAAATTCAATTTGTGCACAACTTGGCACAAATTGCCACAATACCTGAAAAAGGTGGCTTCTTTATGGTAGCCAACTAGCCAAGCCTGAACCTCCCAGTTAAGCAAGCATTATGTTGAAACTGACAGAGGAACAAATGAAGACATGTAGTGCTGTATTTTGAAACAGATGTCTTCCAATCAAAATAAAAGGTGTTTTGCACTATAAATGGTGGAGAGCAGCTAAATATTATGAACTGTGCTCGAGGCACAGCGTTGCTTCAGTGTTGTTAAAGATGATTCACTATTCACTTCTATTTACATTTACTTCACAGGGTGTTTTTATATATTTAAGTCCTAGATTAAAAACCATCACACTCTGGGTAATATTATTTTTAAAAGTATTTGATCAAAGATCCAAGTTAATTCACCAATCTTGGCTATGCAGAAAACAAGCTCTGTCTGCAAGCCCAGAAAGGTACTTCAGCCTCCTGGGAAAGTCATTGAGATGGCAATCCAAAACAAGAATAGAACCCCTATCAACAGCATCACAAGCACATCTCCCCAACCTCCCCAAACACAAGGAAAAGCTGCTCAGAGCCTCCCCTAAGAAAATCAAGCCTAAAAGGGAAAGCAGCACACAATCTAAGAGGTTGTGTCTCGCCTAGACTCCCCTACAACAACTGAATCCCAAGGCTAAAGAAGAGTTGTACGTTAGGTGCTCTTGAATGCACAAATGACATCTCAAGTCCCACATTTCTACTTATGCAATACAGGATCTGAGAACTAAATCCTACGAGACTGCATACAGCTTTAACAGTGAACATCTGCATTGTTCACCGTGTCTGCAAATAACCAAACTACAGTTATAAAATGGAACGAACGCAGGTAGGGCTGGTCTCGGTTAGGGCACAGGTCTTTGACCTGGAGTGCCGCCACTTGAGCAGACTGCTGGACAAGATGGACCACTGGTCTGACCCAGCAGCGGCAATTCTTATGTTCCTTTGATTACCTATTTCAGACTTTGCCTAATTGATAAAAATAATTTTTGGCCTTACTCCAAAATATACATTAAAAAAAAAAAAGGAGGAAAGTTGCAAGACTGCATCATCCCTGTAGGTGCCGCTACCCTGACCTCCTGAAACTGAGCGCATCGCGTGAGCAATTGTATCTCTGGAGCCAAGGGACCAGAGGTCTGCTCTTCTCCCCAACTTCTAGGTTTTTTGTTCCCCAGTCAGGAGGTGGCATCAGTAAGGAGCCCAACTTCTCTTGCTTTGCTCGGCAAGAGTACTGAAAGTTCCGAGCACTCTTTTCTTTTCCGTATACATTATTGCACTGGTATTTATATCAATTTCATGTTATTATTTGAGATGATCTTATTTTTATTTTCCAATTTTTTATTGATTTTCAAACTACAAATGCGCAATAATGATTCACATATATGTACATTATATAATAAGCGCAACAAAACTTTCAAATATTGCAACAAAGAAATTTATCTCACCCTCCCAGTTAAAAAGTAAATATATCAAACCTTCATGAAACTATTCATAAAATCCTTAGACCAATTCGAATACCATTCCCTTCCCTTCCTCCCCATCCCCCACTCCCCAGGATGTGTATGTGTACTTGTCTTTTAAATGAAACGCAATTATTTTTCTTTACAGTATTTAGCCAATGGTTCCCAAACACTCATAAAACTCTTAAAATGACCCTGTTGTATAGCCATACAACGTTCCATTTTATAAGTATAACACAGGGAGTCCCACCAAAATGAGTAATTCAACCTATCCCAGTTTTTCCAATTTCTTAAAATAAGCTGCTAATTACTAATAGAAGTTTGTTATTTTTTCAAGATATTTGACTTTTAGCTCTCATAAGAGTACCAAATAAAATAGTATCATAAGATAAAGCCACTGGATTCTCCAACATATTATTTACTTGGGCCCAAATAGACCTCCAAAACTGCAGTATCAAGGGACAATAGTAAAGTAAATGATCAAAAGTCCCAGCTTCAAGATGACAATACCAGCATCTATTAGACTTGTAACTATCTAATTTATGTAAATGAACAGGGGTCCAAAAAGCTCTATGTAATAAGAAAAATCAAGTTTGTCTCATAGATGCCGACACCGTACATTTCAACCTCCAAGTCCAAATTCGTGGCCATTGAGATGAAGTAATCTGATGCTTAATCTCAATGTTCCAAATCTCAAGCACACCAGTCTTTGGTTTCTTATTCAAAAATCCAGATATTAATTTATACTACAGAGCGGCCTGGTGTCCCACGAAATCCACCTGAAAATATAAGAATGGCAGACTATAATGATAACTAAGATTTTTCCATTCTGGGAACCCCACCTGAATAGCCTGCTTCAACTGCAACCATTTATAATTTTGTGATTTATTAAGACCAAATTTGCGTTGCAATTGTGAAAAGTCAAGCATCTTGCCATCAGAAATAACATCATCTAAAGTGCATATACCCGCCTTCATCCAATATTTCAAAATGACTTTAAATCCGCCAATTTGGATCTTGGAGTTCAGCCATAGGGTTTGATAAGTTGATTTATGAATTGGAATAGGTGTTAAATTATTCACATATTTTAATGTTTTCCATGTATCTACTAGTAATTTATTATCCTTATATAACCTGGGCATCTTGATACTTAACACATCACTCAGTCTCAATGGACTAACAATGGTATTCTGAACTATCGTGAACAAAAATGGATTTTTGACTTAAATACTGTTAGTCCAATGGGATTAAATAGTGAGGTAGAATGGCAGACTCTGACCTAAGTTTAAATTTTCCCGGGTTCAGTTGGGTGCACCAATATGATTGGTTTAAAAAGTCATGTGACTGAAGTATATTTAATCAGTTAGAAGGACGCCGCCGCCATGTTTGAATTAAACCGAGACTGGTAGCGGGTCTGATTGATGGTAAGAGAAACTAGAATAAGAGTTAGTCTTGTAGAATACTTGATATTCTGACTAATTATTCATCTTTTGTTATGCTTTTGTAGGGCTTCTCCTTGAAACAGCCTAGCGAATCGTGGTTCCATGTCGGAGTCCCGTTTTAATATTCCAAGCACTTTAAGCTAAGTTTTTTACTAAACTATTCATTAAGTTATTCACGAGTATTTAAAATGAATTAAAAAAATAGACTTGACTGGTAGGCAGGGGGAGACGGCCGATGAGGAGGCTAGCTACACTGAAATTCTGTACTTTCAACAGATTTATTCTGTAAAGAAGTAGCCGCTGAGGTTATTTCCCATGAATAGATGATAATAGAGAAAGTTTAAAATGATATATGTGAATGATACCTGAAATTAAATTATAAGATATAAGTTAATCAAAGTATATCAAAAGATCATGGTAGATTGTTGATATTAAAGAAATCTCCTGACTATATGGGATAATGAGGATTTATAATTAAAAGATTGGTAGCATATTTCCTCATTTAAATAAGAGAAGAACAATTGCCTAATATTGAATCAATCTCAATGGTGACATGAGTTGCCATTCCAGCCATAACCAATCTGGGAGATTTTCCATGAGCTCAGGGAGGACCCAATACAAACCCTGACGCATAATATAGGCTTGATGAAATCTATAAAAGTTGGGGAAATTTACCCCACCCGTCTCAATTTGTTTTTGTAAAGATACTAAAGCAATTCTAGCTGTTTTACCCAGCCAAATAAATTTAGTAAGAATAGTATTTATTTTTTTATAAAAGGACCCCTGAAAAAAAACCGGTAACATACCCATTTGGTAGCAAATCACAGGCAATATCATCATCTTAATAGTTTGGACTCTTCCCCACCAGATATAAAGGATTCCAATGCTCACACATTTCCGTGACCATTAACAATAGAGATTTTTCATTTACTTTCATCGTCTCTTCCAAAGTTGTTTTTATCCAAATACCCAAATATTTTATTCCATCTTCCTTTCAGATAAAAGGGAACTTTTCAAATAACCTTTTTTGGCAATGAACATTTATTCCAGTTTATTTTATAACCAGAAAATTTGCCAAATCTATCAATCAAATCCAGCAAATGCGGTATAGAAGTCTCAGGATTCCTCAAATGGAGCAAGATGTCATCTGCATAAGCAGAAACTTTATATTCCCGACCTGCATAGGGAATACCCTGTATATCCTTTGCGTGTTGAATGGCCAATAGTAAGGGTTTCAAAACAATATCTAACAGTAAAGGAGATAATGGACATCCTTGTCTAACTCCCCTCTTCAGAGAAAAACGTTCTGAAAAAGTATTACTAATATACAATCTGGTAGAAGGGGAACTATACAAGGCTTAAATCATTTGAATAAATCCAGATCCTATACTAAACCAATCCATTGCTCGATACATAAAGGTCCATTCCACTCTATCAAAGGCCTTCTCTACATCCAAAGACACAGAGAAGGCTGGATCTTCCAAATCTTTTGACAAATTTAACATATGAAAAGCCAATCTAGTATTGTTTGAAGACTGTCTTTGAGCAACGAACCCCGTTTGGTGCATACCAATAATATAAGGGAAAGCCTTGGCCAAGCGTAAAGCCAACAATTTAGCTAAAAGTTTACCATCAACATTAATCAAAAAAATAGGCCTGTAATTTGAAATCAACGTAGGATCTCTATTTGGCTTTGGCAAAACAATTGTTAAAGATTCCGCCATAGTACCTGTAATGCAACCATTAATCAGTTGAGCCTGATATAAATTAATTAGATAAGGTAATTTGAAAGGTATTATAAAACTCTACAGTATAGCCATCACCACCTGGAGCGGATCCAACTCTAAGGGACTTCAATGCTGTCTGTATTTCTTTTTTGCGAAATAGGTACCGTATTTTCGCGGATATAACGCGCACACGGGTATAGCGCGCAGAAACCACAATATTATGTATAAAAACTTTTGTATACCGCGCTCACGGGTATAACGCGCATGCTGCCCGACTGTCCTTTCGCCCGCCCCGACTCTCCTCTGGCCACCCCGACTCTCCTTTCGCCCGCCCCGACTCTCCTCTGGCCACCCCGACTCTCCTTTCGCCCGCCCCGACTCTCCGTGCGCTGTCCCGACTCTCCGTTTACCCGCCCTGCCCCCCCCCCGGCAGGACCACTCGCACCTCCACCCCGAAGGACCGCCGACTCCCCGACAATATCGGGCCAGAAGGGAGCCCAAACCCTCCTGGCCACGGCGACCCCCTACCCCCACCCCGCCCGACGCCCGATTCACCCCCCCCCAGCAGGACCGCTCGCACCCCCACCCCGAACGACCGCTCGCACGCGCTCCCACCCGCACCCGCGATCGGAGCAAGAGGGAGCCCAAGCCCTCTTGCCCGGCCGACTCCCCGACAATATCGGGCCAGGAGGGAGCCCAAACCCTCCTGGCCACGGCGACCCCCTACCCCCACCCCGCACTACATTACGGGCAGGAGGGATCCCAGGCCCTCCTGCCCTCGACGCAAACCCCCCTCCCTCCCTCCAACGACCGCCCCCCCCAAGAACCTCCGACCGCCCCCCCAGCCGACCCGCGACCCCCCTGGCTGACCCCCACGACACCCCCACCCCCCTTCCCCGTACCTTTGCTAGTTGGCCGGACAGACGGGAGCCAAACCCGCCTGTCCGGCAGGCAGCCAACGACGGAATGAGGCCGGATTGGCCCTTCCGTCCCAAAGCTCCGCCTACTGGTGGGGCCTAAGGCGCGTGGGCCAATCAGAATAGGCCCTGGAGCCTTAGGTCCCACCTGGGGGCGCGGCCTGAGGCACATGGTCGGGTTGGGCCCATGTGCCTCAGGCCACGCCCCCAGGTGGGACCTAAGGCTCCAGGGCCTATTCTGATTGGCCCACGCGCCTTAGGCCCCACCAGTAGGCGGAGCTTTGGGACGGATGGGCCAATCCGGCCTCATTCCGTCGTTGGCTGCCTGCCGGACAGGCGGGTTTGGCTCCCGTCTGTCCGGCCAACTAGCAAAGGTACGGGGAAGGGGGGTTGGGGTGTCGTGGGGGTCGGCCAGTGGGGTCGCGGGTCGGCTGGGGGGGCGGTCGGAGGTTCTTGGGGGGGGCGGTCGTTGGAGGGAGGGAGGGGGGTTTGCGTCGAGGGCAGGAGGGCCTGGGATCCCTCCTGCCCGTAATGTAGTGCGGGGTGGGGGTAGGGGGTCGCTGTGGCCAGGAGGGTTTGGGCTCCCTCCTGGCCCGATATTGTCGGAGAGTCGGCCGGGCAAGAGGGCTTGGGCTCCCTCTTGCTCCGATCGCGGGTGCGGGTGGGAGCGCGTGCGAGCGGTCGTTCGGGGTGGGGGTGCGAGCGGTCCTGCTGGGGGGGGGTGAATCGGGCGTCGGGCGGGGTGGGAACTATGTAGAAAAACTTTTGTATACCGCGCTCATGCGTATAACGCGCGAGGGGTATGCGCGGTAGGTAAAAACGCGTATAACGCGCGCGTTATATCCGCGAAAATACGGTACTTCAAGACTTCTCCTCATATGATCAGGAATTTTTGGGTCCCTTAATCAACTTTAGAAACTCTGAACCCTCTATCTCTTTAGTTGAATAAAGCTCAGAAGAATTTAAGAAATTGTTGTAAAATATTTTCAATTTGAGTGAATTACTCCACACTCATTTGCAATAGCCACAATTTTTACTTTCCTCTTTTTTTTTGCTTTAAGATAATTAGCCAGTAATCTTCCCACTTTATTTGAGTTTCCATAATACAAAGCTTTATGAGGTAACAACTCTTTTCTAGCCAACTGTCAAGAAATCTCATGATAGCTATATTTTGCTTTTAAAAGTGCCTGAAAAGTATTTTGTTCTCAATTTGATATCAACTGTGACTCCAAATCTTTAATATTTTTTTCCAAATTAAGAAATTCTTTGTTAAGTTGTTTTCTAATATAAGCTGAATACGAAATTATGTATCCTCTCATAGTGGCCTTAAAAGCATCCCATAATGTTTCGATAGAGATTTCTTCTGATGCATTGATCTGAAAAAAAAATCATTCATTCTCTCTAACTCCTCTATAAAGTTGGAATCTGCCAACAATGCATTATTGAATCCCCAAACAGATCTATTATTCTCTTTACTTATTTCAAATTCAATCCAAACGCCCCAATGATCCAATAAAATAATTGGATCTATGGTTGCCTTTTTTACCTGCTGAACTAAATTATCTGATATAAACACATAATCGAAATGATTTATGAACATGGGAACAAAATGAAAATTCCCGATCATTGAAATGATGAATCCTCCAATTATCTTTTAAACCACAAGAATTTACCAAATTATCCAAACCTAACGATTTTAGTATTTTACTAGGCTATTACAGCATTAAAATCCCCTGCCAGTATTAAACTGGAGGCAGATGATGGTAAAATCAGCTGTTGAAGATTCTTAAAAAATTCAGCCTGATTCGAATTAGGTGCATATATATTAAACAGCAGCAAGGTGTCTTTCCCTGCGCTCATTTTCACTTGAATCCACCTTCCCAAAGGATCTACTGATATCAAGTTAAATGCCGCCAAACAATTTTTATGTATTAATATAGCAACTCCAGCTTTTTTCCCTACAGCAGGGGCACTGTTTAACCCAATCCTCTTCTAACTTTCTTGATTCTATTGCGGATAAATGAGTCTCTTGAATAAAATATATATCCGCCCCCTGCCATTTAAAAAAAGATAATGTTTTCTTTCTCTTAATAGGGTGATTGAGCCCACTGACATTTAATGAATATAATTTCAAATACATTGCTTTATTTTATCTTTAAGGGACCAAACAAATTAAACTAAAATACTTTTTAACCTTAACCAAATAATCATCCTATAACACATCCATGCTCCCCCCATATAATGCCTAACCTCCCACCCATATCCCCACCCCCTTAAGTAATACGAATGCTTGATAACGCACATCTAGACCAGTAAATTGAAAAGTCCCTCCCCAGCATCTCATCATGTTCTTATCTATAAGCAAACCTCTTAACATATTACATTTCACATTTATATTTATAACCCCATCTATTCATAAAATATTTACTATAAAAAAATTGATTCAATTAAATTAATTAAAAATTGTACTAAATACTTTTAATCACTTCATCATCTATATTCTATGAGCAATTCCTATAAATCATATTACCTTATATATTTGTATTACCATCCCCTAACTATTCACCTTGACTTAAAAACAGTAATCTACCACCATTATTCCAATCAATCCATCAAGCAATCATTACAAAAAACCCCAGTCAAACCTTTATACATTCTCAATATATATTTAAAAATGAAATAGTAAAAGGATTTACCTTATGTATTAATACTACCATCCCCAACCATTCATACATATTTGTTATAGGAAATGAATAGATCAATTTAATTTTATCAATTAACGGATATATTGGAACATATATTAATTAGGCTAAAAAAATTAATTATATACAATCTTCAACTCCCCTTAAATTAAGACCTCAATATCCTACCCCCCTATCATCATCATCAACCCCCAATCTTAGGAAATTAATGTACTAAAAATAATGAGATCCCATTTAATTATATTTACCGCTATTAACCATTGACACTTTAATAGACAGAGAAAACTAATTATTCCCCTTGACATTAAATCAATAATCTACCATCTTTACTCCAATCAATCCATCAAGCAATCATTACAGAAACCCCCACTCACAGCTTTATGAATACCCAATATATATTTAACAATAAAATAGTAAAAGGACAAAGCCAATAGCCCTTCCATATCTTCATAAATAATTAAAAATATCTGCATATTTCATTTTCAACATATAAAATACAAATAACCCCGATACTCTGAAAATGAAACCCCATTAACTATACTTCTGAAACCCAACTAAATTAATCTAAACTTTTCTTATATCTATTTAATATATTCATATGTTGTTACTGAAATAATATTAATCATCTACTTATCATTCCCAATTATCTAAATCAATTCTATAAAACTTAAATCTTTAAAACTAAGAACTTCAAGTATTTCATTTACTTCCTTACACATGAATTGTATAGCAAGAGGATCAGACAAACTTTTAATCGTAAGATTTGCTGCCTTATCCATACTAAATATTTTCACGATCCAGACAGCAAATTAATTAATCAAAGGAAAAAGGAAACCAAAGACTGTCAGTTGCCAGTTCTCTATTTCCACATTTGCTTGTTTTGAACTCGACGTGTTTTCCACCGATCTTGCTGACTGCAAAACTATTTTCAGTACTCTTCAAATTTCTTTGTCTTGAACTCAGCATGTGTCCCCTGAGTCAACCCACTGCTCTTTTTGTAATACTAAGAACTTCCAACATAAAGGATTTAAAACTAACAAATCCTGCAGTGCCACTTTCAATAATCTTAGTCCTCTCACGTTAGTTCTCCTTTACTTAACACATAAACTTCCCACCGAAGCTTAAACCTGCTAAGTAGTGAGAAGAAAACACATTCACCACGCTGACCACCATTTCAGAATGTCAGATGTCTCGAGCCCCGCAGTCAGTTGAAATTGAACTGCGCAGTGAGATTCCATAAAAAGGATTCAAATACACTTTTCCATTAGCCCCAAATATATATTTCTTCACAGTATGAATATAATAAAATAACTCCATATTACTTCCTTTGATGGTTATAAATGATATGAACTCCTAAAGATTCCTTGAGACATACACATATCGAGCACTATTTCTCTACGTCATAGGTTCCTCACACCGTGCAATATAATCTTTCAACTTGACCGGATCTTCATATTGTACTGTGTGATTATCACAAGTCACCTTCAAACACGCAGGATAATAAAGGCCATATCTTGCCCCTAACTGCTGTAATTTGGGCCGTAATAATAAAAACTGCTTCCTCTTATCTGCCATTTTCTTTGAAAAATCTGGCACAAGCAAGAGATTAGAGTCTCTATACTCCACCTTCCTCTTCTCCTTAGCCAGCCGCAATATCTCTAATGCATGCTGGAAACGAAGTACTTTAAATATAATGGGTCTTGGCCTAGCCTGTCCGTTAAACTGCCTCATTGGAATCCTGTGTGCTCACTCTATTTCCAGTGGGTGTTTCGTTGAAATAAAGAACAACTTTGGAAGTAAATTTTTAAGAAAGGTGACACAGTCTTTTCCTTCCAATACCTCAACCAAACCTAGGCTCCTGACATTACAACGACGAAAATGAGTATCATAAGCCTCCATATGTTTTTGCAGGTCCTGTAGCTCTCCATGGTCTTTCCTGCACTGCCTCTGTTCAGTTTCCGATTTCTCTATACAAGACTCCAGCAGATCCACATGGCGATTCGATACCTCCAACTGCTTGGTTAAGTTAGAAATCTCTTCTCTCATAGCTGACATATTGTCAGCATTTTCCTTCAGCAGCAATCTGATAGCCCAAAGTTCCTCAAGAATATCAACGGACTCTGCCGGTAAGGGAACTTGAGCATTTGTTACCAGGTCTGCTTTTAATCTCTTCGCTTTAACTCCCACAGGAAAAGCATTTTCTAACTTTGTCTGCTTAGAGGAAGCCATTTCAACTCTTTTCCACCTTTATTTGTTAAAATAAGTTGCTTAAATATTCAAAAAACTGCCGATTATGAGGAGCTCCTCCTGATTGTTGGAATTTGTATTGCAATAGCAGGACTTATTGAGATTTTTGCTTTTCTGAAATTTGGACATCTAGGTGGTACCAAATTACACTTGCAGCGACATGGCATGTGGGTACACCTACCATAAGTTTGTCAATGCCAACCTAACAATAGTATTCTATCATGGAATCTTAGTGTCATGATGCCATTATAGAATCAGTACTACGCACCTGGAACTGAAGCACCTAGAATAAGGAGATTGAACATCTCTCCCGCTGTTGTGTTTTATTTGGGTTTTTTTTGGGGGGGGTTAACATGTTTTTCTGCACATGTGCCCATTGCTATCACCAGCGATGGGCACATGCACATTTAGCAAATCTTCACATCTGTCTCATTTGAATGCGTGATTTTTTGAGAATGTCTCGCTTTTTTCAATTTGCTACCAAAACAGCTGCATTAGTCATACCCAGTTATGCCTCAGTTATAAAATTGCCCAATTTTAGATAGTGAGACCTCCAGGGACAGGGAAATACCTATGAGTAGTATACTTGAATATAAAACTCACCTTGAGCCACTATGGAAAAAAATCATCAGTTAAATTTAAACAAATAAAATAAAAACTTGGAAAAGGATGCAAAAAAAACCAAGGTAACAAAGACTTTTTGATTGCTTATTAAATTATTTTTGATTACTTCTATAAAATTTGTTCCTTCATGTTGAAAATATATTGTGTGGATCAGTGAATCAAAAACCTACTTTAAGGCATTTTAAAATGATCCCACCGCCCCTTTTCCGAAGCCGCGTTAGACTTTATATATATATATATAGCCAGCCGTGGCAGTATTAGCTCTGATGCTCAAAGGAGTTAATGCCATGGCAATATTAGCTCTGAGCATTGGAGCTAATACCGCTGCGGTCAGCATTAAAAAAGCCTAATGCAGCTTCGTATTTTTTAATAGAATATGAAAAATACATAAAGGTGTGAAGAACTGTACGAGTATGTACACTGTTACTTGCCCACACAAAAATAAATGATGTCTAAATACTACTTTATCCTCATTTCTTTCCAGTTCATTCTGTTTATAGATCCAGATCTATACTAGGCTCACAACTGTGCATACCATCTACTCAACACTATTTTTTGGCAAAAAAAATGACTATTTACTTTAAGGGAATACTAGAAAAAGCAAGCAATGACCGAGGGTTGGGGGGGGGGAGTGGGGAAAGTTTTGCTGTTAGCAGTAATCTGCTGAGGGTTTTATCTATCAAAATATCTGCTTTGCTGGATGCTAGATTCAAGCTGCTTTGCACAGCTCCAGCAGCCACCTGACACCTTCCAATTAGGCATTCAAATGAATCCTGGTATAATGTACGTAAATAAATAAATAGCTGGCACTAGCGTGCCCAGATTGTATAATCATTCTGCTCATTCTGTCCACATCAGTAGTCTCAAACTCGCGACCCGCCAGGTACTATTTTGAGGCCCTCAGTATGTTTATCATAATCACAAAAGTGAAATAAAAGTTTCTTGATCATATGTCTCTTTAGCTATAAATTACAATATCATTATTAAGACTTAGCCAAAAGGAAAGATTTATAAACTCTAAAGAGTTTTACCTCATGCAAAGTTGTCATTTCTTTAATAAGACATTAACTATTTTTTTCTGAGGCCCTCCAAGTACCTACAAATCCAAAATGTGGCCCTGCAAAGGGTTTGAGTTTGAGAACACTGGTCCACATGTAGCAGCTACACTTAAAAGAAAGGCTGTGGCTGGTTACTTAACAAGTGAATCAAATCACCAGTTTCATATTCCCCCTCCACCTCCCTCCCAATGGCAATTAAAGCACTTAAAAGATTTCATCCCATTCTAAGCCTTCTACCTCTAAGGATGCCAAGCTTCTAAACGCAAGGAAAAGAAAACCACATGTCAGCACCAATCTCTCTTTATCCTCCCCTACATTGCAGATCCCCTTCCTTTCCCAGTAAGTTTCGTGCACAATTGACTACCACCTCCAATACTTTCCCTACTTTACTCATCCTCCCCCTCCCCTGCCTTTCAACTGACAGCCAGAACTCTTAAGTATAGCCAGCCTGCTCTGGGCACCTTCTACTGCTGCTCTTAGCTCAATAGTTATTAGGAGAAATAAAATGATCCTTAGGAGAACTAAAAGCTAAACCATGATTCAAGTCCTAGCCTCCTGCTTGCATTGCATTCAAGCCTCCTATATTCTGGGTTGTTGTTTGTTTTGTTTTTTTTTGGGGGGGGGTTGTTTCACTACATTCAGTTAGTATCCCTTTTATTCAGTTATGCCACTGCACCCCTTTTTTGTCATCTGGGCTTACAAATTTATTAATGTTTTTCATTTTCTCAGTAACCTACAGACAATCTAGATATACTACTGGCTATACCTACTGCATCATCACCAACTATATCCTGCATAGTTAGACATTCAATTTAGAAAAAGCCAAAATCAGAGCATTTATTTCTTCATGTGACATGTAATTAAATTCAAATTCATTGCCCAAGAATGTGGTAAAAACAATTGGCTTAGAAGGGTTTAAAAAAAATGAGGATGCACACTATCTTCTGCCGGCAGGCCCCACCTCTTCAAAATTATAGGCCTTCCATTTCTCAGTGCATCTTAATATGCACTGGGAGGGGCCCAAGGGCCTGATTGGCTCAGGCACTTAAGGCCCCTCCCAGCACATCCTGGTGATACATTAGGAAGGGGTTTAAGGCCCAGATTGGTTCCAGTGCCTAAGGTCCCGCCTCTGGAGATGGGCCTTACCCATCTGAGCCAATCAGGGCCTTAGGCCCCTTCCAATGCATACTAGCATGCACTGAGAAAAGGAAGGCCCATAATTTTGAAGAGGCAGGCCTGCTGGCAGAAGGTAGTGTGCATCCTCATTTTTTTAAACCCTGCTAAGCCAATTGTGTTTACCACATTCTTGGCCGCTGGCTCATAAGTGGAGTGACATAGGTTGCTTAAGGCCCTTGCACTGTACAAGACTGAAGAAGAGAGGGAAAAAAAAAAGGCTTTCACTGCTCTTGGAAGTGAAAAAAGATCATGGTACTACAGGGGGGGGAACCCCTGCTGCCTCATCTGAGTCCTATATCCAGAAAATGCGAGACATCTGACTGGATTAGGAGCCAGGAGGACCCAGGGTTCAAGGAAGGAGTGACCACATCTATGATTTGCCTCCAAGGAAGAACTACTGTAACAAGGGAACATGTGGAGAATACTGAGACTTCAGCATTGGGGGGGGGGGGGTGGAGGGAAGTATCTGTGGATGAGAAGAGGAGCATTTCCATAACCAAGGTGAAGAGAAGGGGAAACTGTGCATGGCATCAGTTTTATACCCTAACAGTTTTGCTTTTTGTTGAATTCTGCCACCTAAAAGACTTCCAGCAAATGCACTTGGTGCAGAAATCAGAACAGACCTTGGATGAGACTTAGAAGTGAAGTGAGTAGCAGGGATCAGGAGCCTCCCTCCCTACCTGATCCCATACTAAAACCTTGTAATCCCAAGAGTGGTAGGCCTAAGCAGAGCAGTGATGCCGCCTATAAAGTATGTGCTCCAGGTTTTCCCCATCATGGGCCGGAAAAAAACACACACACACACACCCCATCCAGGATTTCTTCCCATCACCGGCTTCAGTTTTATGAGAAAATAAAATGAAAGTCTTTCAGAAACAATTGAATAGCAGAGGAAACTTCAAATACAGCCTGCCAAGGGTTGTAAGTGAAGCAAAGGAGGGGGGGGGAGATTGGGAAGAGACAACTGTGTTTCATGCTTAGCAGAGGTTTTAACTATAAGCAAGAAATGTAACTTCAGGGGGAAGGCCTTAGCACTGCTTCTCAGTTTTCAAGAGCTGAGTCATTCATCAGTATTCAAACTATGTTCTGTAAAATTGCTTGCTCAGCTCTGTAAATACGAGCCAACTGCCAGAATCTGCGACGATGACTCAAAGCATTATTTCTATTCCCCATAATTTGTAAACAGCATCTTCCAGGGCCACAAAAGAGAAAATGTGTGTTTACAGCACTCACTTAATTCAGAAATCTTTGATATATAGCTGCAACTTATACCTGCTTTCACTATCATGTTTGGGGGTCTAATGAGTCCCAAATTCTAGATAGCAAAGGAATAGCACCTTCTCTCAAACTGAACACGTGCGTTTCTTTTTGGTAGTAAAGTCCATATTTAACAATGCAGATATAGCACACAAAGCAAACAATGAAATAACAAGACTATAACGGATCAAGAGCAATCCTTTCACAAAACCATCAACCCATCAGCAAAGGAGACTGAAGAGTCCAAGACATCAAAATGCATCAAACTAATACCTTCAATAAATATCCCGGACCTTATACAAGTCTACGTTACTGTGCAGTCAGTATATTCATTTTTCAAACAGAACAATGCTCTAGAACTGCCACACCTCAAATGCTGCATGACTAATTGTCTGTCTCCAAGTATACATGCAGAATTAGGGGAGGGGAGGATAGAGGGCTCCAGTCATGGTACATGGGCTTGGCTGCATCTGTGAAGCTGAAAGCTATGCCATCAGTAGTTTCACTACCTGCAGGGTCTCCCAAGGCAGACAGGTTTCAGTGGAGATGACAGACTAACGATGTACCAACCATCTGGGTAGCAGCAGATGGGCAGTGTTGGGTTTGACGTGACCACTTCTAATTTATATTGCACAGCAGAAAGGCCCGACAATCTACTTTTATATTCTGCCAAGAAAACTTGATATCATTATCAAATTGCTAGGACTTGAACACGAGTCAATTGCACTTAACTTAGAATAGAGGGATAGAGGGACAGTCCCCTCCCCCACCCCCCATCTCCTTTCTGAACTACTCTCCTGTTGTGTCACAGCACGATGAGCCTGAGCCTTCATCTGGGGTGGGTTTTTTCTTCTTTTTAGAAAACTATAATGGTTCCCCCCAAATCAAACTCAGTCCAGCAAAAACGTCTGGTAGGAGCCACAAACCATGACTCCTAACTAAAACCACAAACTTATGTCAGGCCACACTGCTGTTCCACAAAAATTAGAGCTTCTCCTCCCCATCAGGAACTGTGAACACTGCCACCACAATATCACCAGCCCAAGCAAAGGACCTAACCCACTACCAGGTCAGTCTCACAAATACCCCTTCAGAAATATGATCTTTTTAAAAAAGGAATAAGAATTTTATCACTTTAAGAATAAATGGGACATCCAGTGGGATCCCTGCGACGGTCGAGTTAAGGAACTAAGTCATTAGCACTCAGACTTAATAGGGTGGGTAAATGGAGTGGGCAGACTTGATGGGCTGTGGCCCTTTTCTGCCGTCATCTTTCTATGTTTCTACTAGGTTTAAAAAATTTTTTACTAAAATACTATATCCCCTCTTGCTCCAAATGGAATACAGTAACTAGCCTGCATTAAAAAAAATGCTTACATTCTTCTTTCAACTGGCAAGTTTACAAAAGGTTATCTGGCCCTCAGTCGCCACAGATATGCTTTCATACTGAGGCACACTGAAATTAACAAGAAACTCAGAAATCTGTTTTACTGCAGCACCCAGAGACCACAAACATCCTGGCGTTCGTGAAATTTAAAGCAGCCGGACACCATGACATAACCCTTGGTTTTCAGCTGTTGCAGTGCTTTCCACAGCTCTTAGTTTCTTCAGAAACACACAAAAACAACTCGTACTAGAAACAAGGGAAGCAAAGAGCAGATTTCTTGCAGGTTGCTTACCAGCTTCCCGATAGTAAGAAGAAATTGGCCCTGGCTGGGGTTGCCCTCCCTTGTGTCTTCTATCCATCTTATGGCTGAGGTGGGAAAAGAGGTAAATTAGGAGAACCTATTCCGTGGTTTTAAAATCTAAACAAAAGCAGGAAGACAGCTAGTCCAGCACTGGAATAATGCATTTTGAAAGCTAAAAACTTTTCCTGCTTTGTTTTTTTGGGGGGTTTTTTTCAGTATTTAAGAGCATCAGGAGTTATGAGGAGGACCCTAAACAGTGTGAGGAGAAACAAAAGCTTTTGTGAATTTCTTCTGTCATGCAGGAAACATTAGGATGGCAGCAAATGAAACAAGCCAAAAGATTTAATTGAACAAAGCCGACTACAGCAGCAACCCACTTTGTAGAGATCTCAAGTATGTGAGCTGGCTCCCGCCTCAGTAATCCCATTTTCAAGCTACAGAGAATTCTCCAGTAGAGTAAATAGGGCAGCTCCCCTGATATGCCCCCACCCTCCCTCCCCACCTCCCTTTCTCATAGGTCATCTGTCATTTAAAATTACACCAAAAATAATTAATCAAGGGATTTTTTTTTCATACGTTGCAACAGCAAGTAGTCTTAGCATGCTCTTACCTGTGTTTTTCCTGCATGCTCAGACCATTTTTAACTCATTCCAGCTATGGGCCAATCTCATTAGCGGCTACTGACTTCTCCTGCTTCCTACTACTAGCCCACAGATGTATAAGGCAACAGTGGTTGGCTGATGTGGCGTGCAGCCGGGGGGACAGCCCTGTCAGGGATGGCTGATTGCTGGATCCTCTTTCTCTCCTTGGCCTGTCGCCTCTGCGGAATTCTAATATGAGGACCTAATGTCTGACTGGAATTTTTTTTTTTAATTTAATACTTGTTGGGATGTACATATCTTGTCTCTATCTCTATTTTTCCTATCTTCAATGGTGTTCCTTTCATTAATCAATTGTTACATTGTAAACTGCTTAGGTCAGTAAAATGCTGGAGCGGTATATTAAATCTTAATAAACAAACATTTTTAACATAGCCATAAAATGGCAGATATTCTATTTTTTGTATTAATGGCCAAATATTGATATTGCCATTAGAACAGGTTAAATAAGTTTTTAAAAAGTTACCATGTGAGTACTTACCTCTATCGAATATGAATGAAAACTTGCGAGAATGATTATCAAATCGAACCAAAGCTGTGCTCTCAGATGCCTGCACCAAAGAATCACTATGGAATTCTATGCGGTATTGGCAGGTTTTAAATGGTATCTTTCATCGAGCTCTGCTTTTTTTAGTGTAAGAATAAATATACTTGTACACTGGTTCTTTTTTCAATTTGTAAGGTATAAAATGTAAAACCAAACAAAAGAAATAAATACAATCAAGTGACAGCAAGAACCCAGCACTTATCTTAAAGTTGTTCATGGGCCGGTCAAAAACTGCTGACACTAGACATAGCCCAACGGGAGCCCCGTTTCACCATATTATGGCTTCATCAGGGGTTTGTGTCGTTGTGTGCAGCTAGATTCAACTTAGAATCAAAAATGGCGCTGTGATAATCATTCTCACAAGTTTTCATTCATATTCGATTGAGCTATCAATTTTGACTTGTTTCCATTGTAAACACTTCTAGTACTTACCTCTACCCAGTTTGTAGGCAGTAAAGGCTCAATATGGATGTGCTGTTTAACACAGAATGCCTACTCTCAGAACCCTGACATGCCCCTCCCAAAAATATGCTAATATTTTTCATCATGTGGATTAGAACACTAATTAGGTGTCTGCGCTAACTGCCAGAGCATGTCCTCCAATATGCCATTTTAAGCTGTGTTAGGTGTGTGTTAGCGCCTAACGCAGTTTACTAAAAAGGCCCCAAACTGAGAAAATTTGAAGCTGTTGCTGCAAAGAAATCTGGTCGATTTAAGAAGTTTGACGATGCCTGGACCTCCTTATGAGAATACTTGGGGGCATGTGACTAAGCTCTACTGAATGTTATACTCTATAGGGCTCATAATCAAAACAGAAATATGTCTAAAAACCTGCCCAAATCGGCACTTGGGACGATCAAAAAGACAGGTCGTCTAAGTGCCGATAATCAAAACGGGTTTTTAGATGTATTCAAAGACTATTTAGGCCTCTGAATGCCACTGTGCACCCAGAGCTAAAAGGGTTTTATTATTTTTTAAGGAGTGATGAGGGCGGGATGTGGGCCAACCTAGACTTAGTCGTACTACAGGGATAACTGAAAATTTTACGAGGCTGCCTGGACAAAACTTATATGTTGTGACTTAGGTGATCTAAAAATAGGTCATAGTGCTCAGAAGGTATCCAAAGTGACCAGAAAACCACTGCAGAGAACAAAGTACAGACCCCCACACACTCCCCCAGTGATCACTGAACCCCCCACCACCACCATAAAAATTGGAATAAAAACGTATATACCTGCATCCAGAATATCAGCACCTGGCATAGTCTAGTAGAGGTGCACAGAGGTGGCTTAAGTGGTCTGGGGGGGTAGGATAGTGAACCATAGCAAGGACAACTCAGGACCATAAGCCAATCTAAATTCATGATGGAAAATGTGAGTCCACCACCCCCAACCCTACTGTACTTCTATATAGGTGGCACCTGCAGCCATAAGGGCTATTGGGGTTGCAGACAAGTAGGTTTTGGGAGGGCTCACCGTGACCAGAAGAGGAGTTTTGGTGAGATGTTTATGTGGCATCCTTTTTGTGACGTTCACAGAAGTGCCCAACTACTCTGCTGCCATGTCACTTTGCTGGCCCCTCCAACATCCAAAAGGTCTTGTTCTAGGCGTTTGAGACTTGGATGATTTTTTGGACGAGAATGTAGTATAAAGATAGACATACTAGCGATCTGAATGATCAAACGGTTGGAAATAGAAGTAGACGATTAAAAAAAAAATTTAAAAAATTGGGGGGACATATTTTTCGAGAATGGACTTTGGGCACTGCCAAATTTGGGTGACTAACACCCTAGGCTCAAAACCAACTTAGATGTTTGTTTTGATTATGCCCCTCCACATTAGGAGGGAAGGAACAAAGAGATTTTGTGCCCACCATGTTGCTTTCTGGATTGTACATGGCATGTTTTTTTCTGTTTTTGTTTTCTCTTTATAAAAATTCAATACAGTTAATAAAAATAAATAAATAAATTTTAAAAAACCCACAATTCAGGAGATCTGCTTATTCCTAATGCAGTACAGCAGAGCTGGCCCAGAAACAACCCCAATAACCTAAAATTCTCCGGCTAATTCCAAGCCTTCCTGAATTCTACCCCACATGCATCCACCACTTTCACATTATTCCTGAATTTACCTCCTTTAGCCTCATACTGTGACCCCTTGGTCTTAAAAGAAAGAAAAAACTTCTATGCCACTCAAATCTTTGCTTCTTGCCCATGAATACCTTTTGGGTATTTTGATGCCGATCACTTCATCCCACTATCACTAACCCACAGCAGATAAGATAAATAGGAAACAGCAGAAAAAAATGTTCAGGTTGTAAAGAATATGCTAATGGCAATGAAGGAATAACCTAATGGTTAATGCAGTGCCCTGAAAAACTCGGGAACAGTGTTCCGTTCCCACAGTGCCCTGCGACTCTAGGCAAAGTCAGTTAACCCTCCATTGTTGCAAGTACACAACAAGACATGGGGGAAGTCACTGCTTGCCCTGTATTCGTAGCATGGAATATTGCTACACCTTGGGTTTTGGCCAGGTACTAGTAACCTAGATTGGCCACCGTGCGAACGGGCTTCTGGGCTTGATGGACCATTGGTCTGACCCAGTAAGGCTATTTTTATGTTCTTACCTGTATATAATATGTAAACTGCTTTGATTATAACCACAGGAAGGCAGTTTCTCCAGTGGCGTACCTGGCAGGGTGTGGCATTCTGTCATCCGGCCAGAGCACCCCCTCCTCCAGACACTGTGAGTGTGTGTGGAGCAGGTGCAGTGTCACGGCCATTGTCTCCACTAGTCTCCTGCCCCAGAACAAGAAGTTAGCGTCAGAAGGGGCAAAAGGCTAGAGGGGCCAATGGTCACACGCAGAGAGACTACAGCCCCGTGACTGCTCAGCAACCACCCCCCACCACCCAGGGCCAACCACTTCCACTGCTCTGCCTTTGGTACAGTACCGAGTATATCAAATTCCATAGCCACCCCCCAAGCCCCACCTGCACAGAATCAAAAGAACACCAGAACTGTTATAATATGATTTATAGTAGCTGGTGAAGGAGAAATGGGTAGGGAAAGTTTTACAGGGAGGGGGACAGTGAAAGACCTTTCAAGCCAAGCATTCATACAGCTGTATGACAAAGGCATGAACAGCTCCCCCAGGAGCGACCATTGACTGAAAGCCACAGGCATCCTGTGTGTGAAAGATCTGCACATCTGTCAGGTACATACACAGCAGCATCAGTGCTTGCATGAAACATGCTCCCTGTCCTTCATACAGACACTCCCTGACAAACAAACGCCACACCCAAAATTCTCTCCAAGTATTTCAGGCAGAAAGGGAAAAGTCTGAATTTGTAACTTCTGTATTGATAGACCGGAGCATTAAGTCTTTATGAGATAAAGGATGTGCGGTATTAGAGACAGATAGGGCTTTTCTAGATGCCCCAAATGTCATGCATAATGCACAACTCTAAAACCAAGTCTCCCCCCCCCCCAGCTGGAATGAAAGGCATTCTTTGCACAGCAGTGGTTCTCGTTTCAAGAGCCAAACTTCTTGCCATTATACTCTAACACACGAGGTCCGCTGAAAGGCATGAGGGGGTTGATTATGTCCAAGCAAGCAACACATACCAAACTAACATCTCATCTCTTCTCTTGCCAAACATAACCCTGTTCTCCAGGCCTCAAACTATTTCCCTCTAACCATCCTGCAAAGGTCATGTTTTGACTCTCCTGCCTCTTTCACAACCTTATAAACAAAGTTGTACAGAACCCTGTAGAATGGTGCCATTATAGAAATAACAACAATATATATAATGAGAACACAAAACACAGAAAATTCTGGCAGAGGGTGGTGGCAAGCAAACGGACTCAGGCCTGGAATCCCAGTTTAGTGGCAAGAGGCAAAGTATAATGCACAGTTCACTTTTATTTGATATACCACCTATAGAATTGCTTATTTAAGTGGACCTGGGCTTTCTAGAAGTGGAGCACACAAGAGGCTTAGGTTACAATCGTTCACCTACCTCCTGCTCCCTCTTCACCTAAGCCTCTTACTTCATCTCCCCCTACTATGTAAGTGCACCTCAAACCCACAGGGCCTGATGGTCAAGAGTTCTAAGGCACTTCTAGGGAAATTTAGAATTTAGACTATACACACACCACAGTCTAGTGAGCAAAGAGCCTCCTGCTGGAAGAGTATGAAGCAGCTACAAACTAAGGGCAAGGTTAAGTGCCCAAATTACCCACAGAAGGGTCGAGAGCATTTCCAGCATTATACCATACAATAATTTCACAGAAAACCTCTATTTACAGTCCCTTTTCTGAAGCTGCGTTAGAGGTTTTTAGCATGGGCCGGTGTGGTAAATGCTCCGATGCTCATAGAATCCCTATAAGCGTCGGAGCACTTACTTTGCCGGCCCACACAAAAATGGGAGGTTATTGAGGCGATAAGTGCATCATCTACAGTGTGCAGCAAGGTTTTTGCTAGGAAAATCCAGACAGATGAGTTAGCCACCCTGCTACTGAAAGAGTTTACACTGGCGACTGAGAGCAGGGTATAATTCAAGATCTTATTAAGAACATAAGAATTTGCTGCTGCTGGGTCAGACCAGTGGTCCATCGCATCCAGGAGTCTGCTCACGCAGCGGCCCCCAGGTCAAAGAGCAGTCCTCTAACCAAGACCAGTACTTCCTGCGTTCGTTCTGGTTCAGCAGGAACATGTCCAACCTTGTCTTGAATCCCTGGAGGGTGTTTTCCCCTATAACAGCCTCCGGAAGAGTGTTCCAGTTTTCCACCACTCTCTGGGTGAAGAAGAGCTTCCTTACGTTTATTCAGAATCTATCCCCTTTTAATTTTAGAGAGTGCCCTCTCGTTCTCTCTACCTTGGAGAGGGTGAACAACCTGTCTTTATCTACTAAGTCTATTCCCTTCATGGAGAGCGTGAAATGGAATGGGGAAGACAGAAAGGAGGGAAGGAAAAATGTCACACTCGGAGAAAGGGGGAGAGAGAGAGAGAGATGTTGGTTAGGGGAGGGAAGGAGGATGGGAAGAGAAGCATGCAGGAGGAAGAGAGAAAGAAATGTTGGACTGGTGGAAAGGAGAGAGAGAAGTTGGACTCGGAGGGGGGCCAGAAAGGAGGAAAGGAGATGGAGATGGACTGCAGGGGGTAGAAGGGAGAAAGAAATGTTACACTGGGGGGTGGGGGGGGTGGAGGAGAGACTGGAAAAGGGGGAGAGGAAGGAGAGAGATGTCAGACCACTGGGAGGAGGGAGGGAAGGAGCGAGAGATAGGAAGGGAAGCAGAAAAATTGAATGTTAACTTGATGCCAAAGATGGATGCAGGGCAGAAACTGAAGGAGAGAAAAACAGTCAATGGATAAGAATGCCCTGGAAACATAGTTAAAAGCACAGAAAAATAAAGTTGCCAGACAACAAAGGTAGAGAAAACTATTTTATTTTCAATATAGTGATTGAAATGTGTCAATTTTGAGAATTTATATCTGCTGTGTGTATTATGTGTATATGAAAAATGAAATAAAAAATTGCATTACAATTACTAAATGGGGTGGGATCTGGGGCAGAGCTTGGGTGGGTTTAGAGCGGAGCTTGGGATGTCTGCGGTGGGGGGTACTTAGCTTGAAGTAGTTGAGAAACACTGCTGTAAGCAATCAGCCGCCGCCAGGGCCTGTCCTCTCCTGCCCTCTTCTCTGTTGGCACCCCCTACTGGCCTCTCAGGGCTCATCTGGAAGGCCTCTGCGCATGCGCGGATGTCAATGTGATGATGTCACGCATGCATATGATGTCATCACGGCAACGTCTGCATACTTCCGGGTGCCTTGAGCCGTGGCCACTACCTGCAGCCCTCGCTATATTTTCAGACTTCGTTGCGGCCCCAGATCATTTTTGAGTTGTGCAGGCCTGATTTAGAGAATGACATAAGGACAAATTTGTCCCCATCCCCACAGGAACTCAATTTCCTCATCCCGTCCCTGCAAGTTTTGTCGCTATCCCTGTCCATTCCTGTAAGCTCTGCCTTAACCGCACAATCGAACACTTATGATTTTAAAGTGTTTGAGGTTTGTGCATATGAGAACAGAGCTTGAAGGGGCAGGAAAAGAACTCACCAGGATGGGAAAATGAGTTCCCACGGGGACAGAGAAAAATTTGTCCCCGTGTCATTCTCTACTAGTATTATATGTGTACATACGTAGGATGATTAATTTGGTATAAATGTATGCACATAAGTAGGATGATTGATTATGGTATAAATGTGCCGATATTGGTTATGATATAAATGTGCGACTATAAGTAGGGCGATTGTTTATGGTATAAATATGCCTGTGTTGAAAACCTTCTCAGAAAACACTAACTCTTATTGTAAGACCTTTACAGAAGCTCATGTAAACCGCTCTGAATCGACTCCCCAGTCATTAGTTGCAATATAGAAGTTTTCAATAAACATAATTGCAATACCGAGTCCAGGCGCATTTCCCCACCCCACAGCAGGCTATACAGTTAGTGGAACGTGTGCGGAGTGCTAGAAACAACTCTGTTGCTGGGCAACCTGGAAGGATCGTTCAGGACTTTTTTTCTGCCGACATTTACTATGCTACTATACAACTAGCATGTGCTCACACCAGTGCACAGATACCATGCGCTACTTGACACATTAACTGCTTGGCATACTTTTAGTAAGAGAGCCCGTAAGTGTCTGGCACTCATTTCACTTGCGTCACTCTTAAAAAGCCGGAAAAAAATAAAAAATTAAAAAGCTTTCCAAATTTAATACTCAGTCAAAATTTTAAAAACCATATTTAAAGCTGTTTAAGTTGTTAATTCAACAAGATATGTTTGCGAGTTTAAGTGCATTTTAACTCTTAAAATTAGATAAGAGTATTGAACTAAATTTATTTAAATGAAAGCAACAAATTTCAGTGTTTCTATTTCCTATTTTATTTCAATAAAGCCCTTGCCAGGGAACCTCACTGACAACCTACAGAACAGCAGGCTTTTACTGGGAGAAAAAAAAAAAAGTGCAGATGGCAACATCCTGATCATAAGTGGGACGCTCATTTTGATGAAGGAATTTTGCCTGCTCCTTCACACTGCCTATGTCCTGGACTCCCACGTAAAAAGTGATGAGAAACCACCAAGCAAGTGCCAGGGGAGAGAGAGAGAGAGAAAGAGTAGCAAACAGACAAGCCAAAAGAAGCACAGTGGGTCTCACAAAGGGATCAAGGAAGCAAAACATTATTGAAAACCTAACACAGGTGCTCAATAAAGAAATGTATTTGTTCCTATCCAGATTTTAATGTCGCATTCAATAAAAGCCGGAGGATGAAGGCTCATCTTCATAAAACACACCGGGAGACAGTTCTCATTTATGAATGTGAGGGCTAAGAGAAAGACTATCAGCAGCTTTCCTTTGTCCCGATATCTCCTAACACATAACGGGGAAAAAAAAATATTTTGATCCCTGACAAAGGCCTGACACTAAAACACAGCCCATGTTGTGTCTTCAATAAAGTTTGCTTCCTTTACCCCTTCTTGAGGAACACTACGCTTCTTTCGGCTAAACCTCAAAGCAAGCCACAATACACCTCGCACTGCCACATGGAAATAATAAAAAGCAAAAAAGAGGAAATAAGGTCAAACAGATATCGCAGGTCCAACATCTAAGTGATAGAACTCCAAGCCATAACCCTATTCTGATTTTATTGCCTTAAAAAAATACTCCCGCTTCTCTTTGAATAGAATAAAGCCAGGGTACCACTCTCAGGTTCTTTTTGGCTTGGTATGAAGTGCAGCAGTGGTTCCCAACCCTGTCTTGGAGGACCAACAGCCAGTCGAGTTTTGGGGATAACCCTAATGTATAAGAGATTTGTATATAATGGAGATGACAGGCATGCAAATCTGCTCCATGCATATTCATTAGCTATCCTGAAAACCCGACTGGCTAGTGTCCCTTCAGGCCAGGGATCAGAGCTATAAGCTGCCCTTCTTAACCATTTTTCTGACAATGGGAACAGCCACAATAGGAGGATCCTTAAATTTGTATTTTTTTTGGAGGGGGGGGGTGTAGCTTCTAGCCCAAAACAAAACACAGCAACAGTTGACAGATTTCTGAATAAGCCGCACTTAAGTTAGCTAAAATATAACACTGCTTTAACCCTTTCAGGACCAAGGGACATATTTGTCCCATAACTTTAAAATCCTATAAATTTTGATTGGGATAGTCTACAGTTCTAAATTTGATATGTACGGATTCCATATGATACTGCCTTTATGTAAACAAACTGGTTCCGACATTCATTCATTAGCGTCGTTGCTAGATTGACGAGAAGATTCACTTGCCACACTGTCCATAAGCCAGAAGTGTGATTTTTTTAAATAAAAATAATGATATTTCACAAAAAAAATCAATTTTTTGGCATCTGCAAGCCCTTTTTACCATAAAAATGTCGTCAAAACCACAAAAATTGGCCTACGATCCTTATGGTCCTGAAAGGGTTAAAGGCAGTTTTAACACTTCAGCAGCACCAACTTTTTGGTCACCAACACATTAATCTTAACCTTATTCAAAAAGGGTCAAATCCAATTAATTGCCTTCCAGAAGAAATTCACTCAACACAGTATATACAGTGGTTAGCTGTTAAATAAGGTAAAGAAAGGTACAGTATCACAGAGACTGAAATTGAGATGTCCAGGTCAAGATATGTTCAGTTCTGGTGGGATTTTAGAAAAGGATCTGCTAATGTACAGCCTTTTCTTAAAGAAAAAAAAAAAAAAAAAACAACTTGCAGGAGTGCACATATACTCGCCAGTCACTGTTCCTTCTAAACTGAGGGGTGCCGTTTGACTAGGGTTGCCAGATTTTCTCTTTAAAAAAAGAGGACACCTGGCCCTGCCTTGATCTGTCCAAGCCCCGCCTTCAGCTCCACCCCACACAAACCTCCCTGAGCTTAGGGCTACGTCTGGAAGGCCTCTGCACATGCGGGGATGTCATTCGCATATGCGCAGACTCTCCAGATGCAGTCCCGAGCTAAGGGACTTCCAAAACCCAGACAAAATGCCTGTTTTTGAAATCCCTCCAGGCACCCGGACAGCAATCTAAAAAGGACATGCCCGGGTTTTCCCAGATGTCTGGTAACCCTACATTTGACCATCTCATTTTCAATATTAAGGAACAGGCAATCTCTGCTGCAGGCCTCCAGGGAGTCTGCCTGTCTCTAGAAGAGAATGAAAACCCAATATTGAAACACCACCCTCTACTGGCAGCAATGCAGTTGGATAGTTTAGAGCAGTGTCCCACAAACTTTTTTTTTTTTTTTTTGCTCCAGCACACTAATGGAGCAAATGTTTTTCTGTTGCACACCCACAACCCTGCCCTGCTTCACCCCCAGCCTACATGAACTTTGTCTCATTTTCCCTGAGCACGAGATCATATCTGGAGGGCCTCCGAGCATGCGTAGACGTCAATGCGATGTCCAATCATGTTCAGAGGCACGCCAGACATGGCCCCAAGCTCAGGGAAAATGAAATGAGGTTTGTATGGGGGCGGAGAGGAAGAGAGGTGCTGATGCCAGAAGTGACACTCATGAATCCTTCAATCCCTGGCGGCACACCCGGAATCTCGGCAGGGCACAGTTTTACTGGCTTAGAGAGAGCAATGCTGCCGGCATATGCAACAAAAGCAGCCATTTTACAAAGATAATGAATGGAACTGACCCAATGGAGTTCTAAGCACTTCCATGGGTAGCTGCCCAATTTTGCAAGTCACCAATAAGCCACTGCAACTGCCACCAATTATGCAGTCTGGCAGTCATTTGGATCTGGTTTATTTTGTAGGAGGAAATAAATTTCATGGGATTAAGGAGGATGACGCTAGCCAAAGCAAGAACTTTTATAAAACTTATTCATGCCTGTGAGCAGGTGTAAAATCCAAAAATAAATTTTTCCTGTTTCTGAAAAGGGGACTGCATGGGTAGATTTTAGTTCTGCCCGTAGCATGCCCAAACCATACCCCCTGAAAACTCTGCATGATGTTGATGGGTCCATTTACTTTATGTAAATAGCAGCCTTCTGAAATTGATATTTACACATGTATGTGATGTTTACATATAAATGCTGCTAACAGTAAGTAATCCAGAATCTTCCCTCTCCCTCCCCGGACCACAATTAGTCTTCTCCCTCCCTCCCACCCCCACCTCCATGAACAGTAGCACCTGGGATTCCCCCCCCCCCCTCCAAGTGCCTCCCAGACAATTGTAGGCCCCTCCCCTGAGCCTACCTCATAGTCCCTAGTGGGCTGGTAGTTAGGTTAAGGCAAGTGTGATCCCTGAAGTGGCTCCTGCCTATAATGGCTCTTTTTTCAAAATGGCTACTATGACCTCTAATAGTAAGTCTCATGACTTACAATTAGAGTTGTGACTACTACGGTTCTGAGGGTGGGGAGGAATGTACCGAGAGTGCTGCTGGGGCCCCACATGTCCAGGTTACCTGACATTTTCTGCTATGCTGTTTATGTTAGATAATTGAGACTCTACTGTATTTGCATGTAGATATGATTCCAAAATAGCCATAACTGCTTAGTACAGACTTTCCTCTTGTGACCTATAATGAATCTATATATTCACTAATCCTCGGGCATCTCAGACTTATTGCTGGGTGATGGGTCAGAACCTCCAGTAAAAAGCCAGTGATTTCTCTCCACACACATGAAATTCTCCTACTACCCACTAGAAGAGAGATCTGGTCATCCACTATATGCATTAAACTATGTGAGGTACAGCTCTGGAAAGGATATGAATATGAAAAATCCCGTTCAAAAAAGGTCTAGGTAGAATACAGTCCTAGCTATAAACAAATAATGCTCACAAATACATGTATTCTTTCCCTACGTAAGGCTAACAAACAAAACCAAAAAAAAAAAAAAAATCCTAGGGGACAATAAAAGTAAAAGGAGAACAGCAAAGAAAAATAGAATTTCTCTCAGAGAATAATTAAGCATTGCCAGAGGTTTTGGTAAACGCAGATAGTGTAGCAGGTTTTAAGAAAGAGTTGTATAAATTCCTGGAGGAAAAGTTCATAGTCTGTTATTAAGACATATGGGAAGCCTCTGCTTGCCCTGGATCAGTAGCATGGAATGTTGCTACTCTTTGGATTTTGGCCAGGTACTAGTGACCCGGATTAGCCACCATGACAATGGGCTACTGGGCTTGATTGACCATTAGTCTGACCCAGTAAGGCTATTCTTATGTTCTTCTGTTCTCTCTCAATAAAAAGATTAAAAAAAAGAATTGCAGAGCAATGCAAGCTAGTGCTTCCACCCCCCCCCCCCCCACGCCCAATCAATCTGACAGAAGATCTTTTTGCCTATATCGGTAAAGTTTTTAGAAAAACATTTTGGTTTCTAGCTACTTTAAATTGCTTAGTTGAAACAAATGACTACATATGGTAAACAATTTTTTAAAGGAAAAAAAAGCACAAAGTAGATCTTTTTATCTTGTTTTGCCTATCTGAACATTCTTGACTGATGCCAAAGTTTACTGAATACATGTCTGTCCATAATTGCACCTAAACCTAATGATTATCAACACTACAGGTTCTCTTTCTAGGGAAAAAAAAAAGGTCATTTGTTGTTTTATAGTTTGCAAAATGCTGCACATTCAAAGTCACAAACCCTAATTTCTATAAAACTCTTATTTCACTCTTTTTCTTGCCATGGTGCTGCTATGAGACTGAAGACAAGGCTTTCACTCCAAGATTAGCTCTGTGCTCGCTTTTAGAACGGGCCTGCAAATCAAGTGGAAGACCGCAGCTTAGATGAAAGGCAAAAAACATATGTGCACATTGAGGTGATCACCCTAATGGCTTCCTTTCTTGCCCTGCAAACAGTTTCCAGCTCACGAGCCTAAAAGTATTCTCTATAAAAGTTAAACATGTAACCTTTGCTGCCAGGTGGGCACTGGGGCATGTTAGAGTTTCTTTTGGGGGCCAGAGCCAGGACTAGCAAAAGCTGGGAAGCACAGGAAATCCACTCACTCAGCATTCTCCTTTCATCCAATAAGCCAATCCAGGTAAGACACTGAAGTTCTGAACCAAAGGGTTTCTTTACTTAAACTTGGATGGCACAGGCAAAACTTGGGACAATGTCCATATAAGTGTACCCAAGCATTAAGAAAACAAAGTAACCATTAATCGCATACAATCTTTAGTGGTTTCCTTATTAACACTCTACCTTGGTAGAAGTTCTGGGTAAATGTCCTCTGCAGCTTGGCTCTCTCTGGACACCTCCTACAGAGGACAGCTGGTCTGAAAATGTCTCCGAGCCTTCAGGTATAAAAATCCTATGGGAACTCAGTTACAGGGTTCTATGCTCTGTATCCTCCTGGGACCTTTGTTGGAGTCCCAGCTTGATTCATTCTAATTCTCACTAGGTACAAATTCAGTGGGCTCTGCTAAATGCACTTCCCTCCTGCTCTCCAGAGACAGTGACTTTTGTAGACAGGGGCCCTCTTCCTCTTAATTAGCTGTTCAGGTACTAGGGAGGATAGAGAAAAAGCCTCTCT
Source organism: Geotrypetes seraphini (assembly GCF_902459505.1). Taxonomy (NCBI): domain Eukaryota; kingdom Metazoa; phylum Chordata; class Amphibia; order Gymnophiona; family Dermophiidae; genus Geotrypetes; species Geotrypetes seraphini. The sequence goes on from NC_047085.1 coordinate 376,102,137, forward strand.
CCCTTGTCATAGTGGTACATCAATTCCACTAACGTATGAGGCAGTCATATGTGGACCGTTATTAAATGTTAAGCCCCCTATGGATCTATATAAATGCCGTCTTTTCCTTATCATGACTGGGATAGCCATGCAGATGGTTACCTGAATTTGGAAGAATTCTGATCATCTAAATTTCCCTTTCTGGTGGGCAAATCTGTGCTCCAGCTATAGGTATGAAAAAAATGAATGCCGATAGTTTGGGGCACAGTAATTTATTTAAATTGGTTTGGGGCCCGTTGACATCTTATATTATTTTGCTATAGTAGGTCTTTGATTATGAGTTAGTTTTTGTTTATTTTCGTACACATCCAGGGAAGGGGGGGGCTATTTCTGTCCTAATTTTGACCTTTGAATATTTACACTTGGGGTGGGGGGGAGGATGGGAGGATATTATTAATTTGAATAGGGTAAGGTTATTGGGAAAAATCTATGTTTCTGTGTTCTATTGAATAATCATTGGGTAGGTGAGAGAAAATGGTTGGTTATGTATATTTGTAAGTTAAATGTGCTTTTATTGACTTATTATATATTATATATATTTGTGTATTGCACTATTGAAGTTTGGAAAATCAATAAAGAATTTCATAGTGGTACAGTTGCCAGGAAAGCTGGAGCCAAGGAAAAGGCTAATCTCAAAGGGGTTGGTATATATACCAAAAAAGCAAACTATAACTGCAGTTTGCTTTTTGCTCTTTGCTTGTTGTTCTGCAGACCCTGTTGGACTCATTTTTTGTTGTTTGTCGTTGGTATGTATACCAACAGTTTCTCCTCTAAAGCATGTTTCCTTCTAATGCTGTTCACCAGCTAGCCCTCTATTCTGGAGAGAATATTCTAAATCAGAAAGTCGCACTCCATAACCCGGTACAGTTACTAGAGATCTCTGCTGCATGTTTCTAAAAAGCAGAACCTGAGTACTTCTGCAGATACATAATGCATCTGCTAGAAATCCGTCTAGGATCCGCAGAATGGATATTGAAAACAGTGTGTGCGCCTATTCCAAACATCTAGGCCCAGATTCTCAAAAGTTTAACGCTTTCGCTAAACTATTTTCTGACGGTTTAGCCCAAATGCATTTTAGCGATGGCTAAAATGGCTTATCTCTATTTTTAGTGAGGTTTCTAGCAGTCTCCGACAGGGACATGCAAATGGGCTCTTCAACATTAAAATGAGCACTCCGGTAGATTATTTAAATTTGCCACACCATTCTCCAAAAGCGGGGTTGGCTTTGGCAACAAAAAAACAGCGACTGGTCTAGGGGTGCCAGCAGCACTGTTTAAAACCCCGGCATGGCAGTGTCAGAGACTGTTAGAAAAACCATTTTGAGAAGCGACCTCCCCCAACCCCAGCTGCGGGAGAGATGCCCATTCTCTTCCTCTGCATCACAACACCCCACCTCTGCCTCCAACCCTTCTCCCCAGTACCTTGGTAGATGGCTGACTGGAGGGATGCCTACTCCCTCCAGCCAGCTGGACTGCCTCTTCCAAAATGGGCCTTCCCCTCCCCGGTGCATCCTGGGATGCACTGGGAAGGGGCCTAGGGCCCCTCCTAAGGGGCATCCGGGCCAATCAGTGCTTTACGCCCCTTCCCAGTGCATTACTTACTTACTTACTTATTGTGTGGCAGGGGAGATGGTGGGCATCTTTCTCATTGCAAAGGAGGGGGGATGTTGGCTGGCAGCAGGAGAGATAGAACATCTCTCTCGCTGTTGTTGTATTTTTGTTTTTGTGTTTTTTTCTGCGTATGTGCCCATGCAAATTTAGCGAGTCTTCGCTACTCTCTGACAACCTCATTTACATGAGCATTTTTGGGAGAATGACTCGTTTTTTTAAAATTCACTACCAGAACAGCTGCGATAGCAGCCTTTAATTTTTAATGCTTTCTTTTTTTAAAGAATCTAGGCCCTAGAGTTTACTAAAATGCAATAGTGCACATTAATGGCACCATGTGCTAGCACATTATTTTACCACAGGTCTCACACATTTATCATTGGAGGCATTTACACAAGGTAGGCCCCAGTGCATCAGGACAGGATAAACCTTTCCTGGATGTAACTGTATTACATGGAAGGGTTTTTAGTCAGAGCTGCATCTCTATAAACATGGGACAAAACAAGACAGCTTGCAATCCCCACATTATGTAATGTAGCAGTGAAATTCTTTCATCCTTTATTTTCAGCCAATGCAGTCATTTTTCATAGAAGGCCATTTAACTAGTTCTCATTCCCACTGCCTGCAACTTTGCCCAACCTCCCCAAAAAATACAAAAGCATGCCATCAGTCATTACGAATCCTTAATTACAGGTATAAAATTTTCTAGAAAAAACTACTGTGCAATTTAAGATGGAAAACATGAGGCAATGAAGCAGAAACAAGTTCTTAATACCAATTCTGCTCAGCTGCTGGACATAGAAAAAAAAAAATTAAATACTTTATATAACAGCTTCTAGAAATGGTCAAGTATCCACAAATATGCAAAACAAAGCACATTTTCTCCTCAACCATAAAAAAAATAGGGGCAGTTGGTGAGGGGATGCATAGAAGGACATAAACAAAACATATGTCCAAATCCAAAGACAGCAATGGGAAAATGCCCATTTTCAAAAAATTACATCTAGAATATTTTTTTTTTTTAAATCATCTATCTGAATGTCCAGGCTATTCGTCCAGACCACCAGGACATCTATCTTTATACCACATTTTCGACCAAAATTTCATCCACATCCCAAACGCCCAAGAATAAACAAAACTATTTAGATGTGGGAGAGGCCAATCTTGTAATGGACTGGCCACCCAGACATGGCAACAGAGCAATGGGGCACCTTGCAGAGCACTGTTGTGAACTTCACAAAAAGGGTGCCAGATAAACATCTCGCCAGAAATCCCTTGTAGGTTATGGTAAGACCCCCCCCCCCAAAATCCACCTTTCTATAAGCCCAATAGCCCTTATGGCTGCAGGTGACACCTATATGGCAGTAGAGTAAGGTTTGGTAGGCGTACATGTTCCACCAGTGGTTAGAGAAGCCTATGGGCCTAGGTCCTCCCCTCTACAGTTCACTAGCCCCTCATCCCCCAAGACTATTTAAGACAGACACCTGTGTGCAGCTCTACTAGGCTTTCCTATATCATGTGCTGATGTTCGGAGACAGGTATGTACTTTTTTATTCTGACCTTTGTGGGGGTGTAAGGGGATCAGTGATCATTGGGGAAATGTGTGGGGGTCTTTACGTTGTCTCTGCAGTGGTTATCTGGTCACTTTGGATACCTTTTTGGCTGTTATACCTGGTTTTACATCATCTAATTCAGTGTTTTTCAACCTTTTTACACCTATGGACCGGCAGAAATAAAATAATTATTCTGTGGACCGGCATCGGTCCATGAATCAGCGGTTGAAGAACACTGGGCTAAGTTGTGGGCCAGACCCCGCCCATCTCTACTCAATCTCCACCTCAGACTCCCCCCCCCCATAATAGTACTAATTGCACCTTGCACGTCCCGTGCCTCATCTGGAAGCTTTCCCTCTGACGTTGTAACGTCTGAGAGAAGGCTTCCGGTTCAGGCACAGGATGCCCTTAGGAGCCACTGCCTGTGGCTTTGTGCACTGAATCAGTGAGGAAGAGGGAGCTGGCTCGAAGATAACGCCGCATCGATCGCACCGTGGACCGGTAGTTGAAGAACACTGTTTTGGGCCTGATGCACGTGCTGGCCCTGTGGACCGGCAGGAAATTTCTGTGGACCGGCAACTGGTCCATGGTTGAAGAACACTGGTCTAACTCACAACGTTTAAGTTTCGTCCAGGATGTCTAGTAAAACATTCAATTAACCCGGCAGGATGACTAAGTCTAGGTCGGGCCCCCATCCCACCCACATACTGCCCTAACCACTCCTCCAGATACACCCCTTTCAGCTCAGCGGCATTCAAAGGCATTAAAAGTCCCACAGCACATCCAGAAAGTTGGTTTGATTATTGACACTTAGATGACCTGTCTTTTAGGTCGTCCAAATGCCGACTTGGGTGGGTTTTTAGACATGTTTTTAAGTTTTGATTATGAGTCCCATGGTATTTGGCCACAAAGATTTGTGCCTATACTTAAACTCTTTGCACATTGTCCATTGTTGAAGATACATTGAAACCCTCGGCTCAATGTGTGGCGGTGGCGGCTAAGAAAGCATAGAGTGTTGGGAATTATCAGTGAAGAAATGGAAAACAAAAACAGCCACACCATGAATACTGTGTGTAATTCTGGTTCATGTATCTCAAAAAAGATATAGCAGAATTAGAAAAGGTACAGAGTAGTTAAAACTACAGCCTCAGCACCCTGAGGTTGTGGGTTCAAACCCATGCTGCTCCTTGTGACCCTTGGCAAGTCACTTAATCCCCCCATTGCCCCAGGTACATTAGATAGATTGTGAGCCCGCCGGGATAGACAGGGAAAACTGCTTGAGTACTTGAATAAATGCATGTAAACTGTTCTGAGCTCCCCCGGGAGAATGGTATAGAAAAACGAATAAATAAAATAAATAAATAAAAGGGTGATGAAAATGATAAAATAGATATGATGGCTTCCCTACGAGGATAAGGATGACTGCCCTCTGAGGATAAGCTAAAGTGGCTCAGGCTCAGGGGTGATACGATAGAGGTCAAAAAAAATAGTGAGTGGAGTGAAAGGGGTGGATGTGAATCACTTGATTTACTCTTTCAAAAAATACTAGGACATGTAATGATGCTACTAAGTAGTGGATTTAAAACAAACTGGAGAAAATACTTCACACAATGTGGAAATATTTCTTCACGCGTGTAACTAAACTCTAGAATTCGCTGCTGGAGAATGTGGTGAAATCAATTAGCATACCAGGGTTTAAAAAAAGGTTTGGATAATTTCTTTAAAAGAGAAGTCTATAGACCATTATTGAGATGGCTTGGGGAAATCCACGGCTTATTCCTAAGATCAGCAGCATAAAAATCTGTTTTACTACTTGGGATCTAGTTAGGTACTTGTGACCTGGGTTGGCCACTGTTGGAAACAGGATACTAGGCTTGATAGGCCTTCGGTCTGTCCCTGTATGACAAGGGCATACAGAATTCTGTAATATCTGAAAGGATCTGAAACAGGTCCAGGATGCTACAACTTGTTGTGGAATAAGACTGTCTTTTGATGATAGATAGATAAGATATTTTAAAAAAGATAAGCATTTCCTATCCTATAGAATACTAGCCTAACAGGTGAAGTACACACATATGCGCTTAGATAGCGAGTTGGAAAAGAATAAAGAGAAAACAAAAGGAAAATAATGTGATACCATTTTTATTGGACTATTATTCTAAGATAGATGAGCCTAGAGGCCTAAAGAAAATTTGTGTGTAGGGGAGGGAAGAGATAAGGTTTGCTCATACTCTCTGAAAAAGGATAAGCATTACTATTTCCTCCCCAAATAAGATAAATATGACTGCAGATCAAGAATAAAATACAACTGTAATGAGGGCATTAACAAGCTCAAGAAACGAAAGCATGAACAAGCTGCAGTGACAGCAGGCAGCTGAATATAAACAAAATAAGTGCAAAAGAACACTAGAAACAAGTGTAACAAGGTCATGCTAGCAAACGGATGCATGCCCACATTTTTCAATTAGGAACATCAACACCTCACCTTAACCATCCCATTCTTTCTTGAGCCCATCTTCTTTTAATTCCCAGTTTAATCAGAACCAAATCCCTCTCTACCACCACTTTCATATCCCTTCCCAATTTATTTTCATTTATTTGTAATGGCAGTGCTCAGCCTGAGAAGCCATATTATGCAAGGGCGCCTTCTGGAATCTTCTAAACATATGCTCTGAATTTAGCCACTTAGGACTAGATTCACTAAGCAAACCGATCGTCTACCGCAGTGTTTTTCAACCTTTTTTGGGCAAAGGCACACTTGTTTCATGAAAAAAATCACGAGGCACACCACCATTAGAAAAAGTTAAAAAATTTAACTGTGCCTATATTGACTATATATAAATATATAGGAATCAAATAAACACAAAGAAAGTATTTTATAATGCTGCCACCGCCACTGGGGAATAGGCTGCCATTGCCGCCATCGGGAACAGGCCGGTACCGAGTTCTCCCTGCTTCTCTTCCCCGCAGGGCCGACCAACTCTCGCCACCCGTCGTCAATTCTAACGTCGGAGAGGACGTTCTAGGCCAGCCAGGCAGCGATTGGCTGGCCCAGAACGTCCTCTCCGACGTCAGAATTGACGCGAGTGGCGAGAGTTGGCCGACCCCACAGGGAAAAGCAGGGAGAACTTGGCGCCGGCCTGTTCCCGATGGCGGCGGTGGCACTCAAGTGGCTAAAGAGCCGCAGTTTGCCGGCCTAGGGACAACACTGGAGGGTGGCCAGCTGTGCACCCCCTTGGGACGTAAACCCGGGGTGGGGCAGACCGCCCCCCCCACCCTGGTATGCCACTATCTGTACCTCACTCCCTCCCTATGACCAAAAATTCTCCTTTCTTCTATTCCCCGTGTACACAACCATCTCTTTCCCTCCCTTCCTCTCTCCAAAGTCCATGCCTTCTGTGTCCAAACACTCATTCCCTCCCCCACCTCAGCATCTCTTTCCCTCCCTTCCTCTCTCCCAAGCCCATGCCTTCTGTGTCCAAAAACCCATTCCCTCCCCCACCTCAGCATCTCTTTCCCTCCCTTCCTCTCTCCCAAGTCCATTTCTTCTGTGTCCAAAAACCCATTCCCTCCCCCACCTCAGCATCTCTTTCCCTCCCTTCCTCTCTCCCAAGTCAATGCCTTCTGTGTCCAAAAACCCATTCCCTCCCCCACCTCAGCATCTCTTTCCCTCCCTTCCTCTCTCCCAAGTTCATGCCTTGTGTCCAAAACGCACTCCCTCCCCCCTTTTGTGTTCCGTGTTTGCCTCCCAGCCCATCTTTGCAACTTTCTCAGCAAAACGAAGCTCAAGCCGCGAGGCTTGTCTTCTGCTTCCTGCCTGCCCTGCCACGCACAAATAGCCGAACGGAAGTATTCTCCGACGTCAGCGCTGACGTCAGAGGGCAGGCTTTGCTTAAGCCCTCCCTCCGACGTCAGCGCTGACATCGGGGAACGCTTGCGATCGGCTATATGTTAGCTGCAGGGCAGGCTGGAACAGAAGACGAGCCTCGCGGCTCGAGATGTATTGAACTCCGCGGGTCCCCCGTCCAGCTCTCTCCTGTCCACGTGGGGCGGACCGCCCCTCTCCCTAGACTGGTGGTACTGCCCTGATGGCGGCCCTAACCGTACGGCACACCAGGCAACATCTCGCGGCACACTAGTGTGCCGCGGAACAGCGGTTGAAAAACACTGGTCTACCGATCGGTTTGCGAGCCCTTTGCGATCCGATTTCCCTCCAACCTGATTCACTAACCTGTGTACCGATCCGATTCCGATCCGTGCATGCAAATGAGAGAAACGGCATGCAAAGTAGGCAGGGCTGGCTGATCAACAAGAAGCGACTGCTGGGGACCAGTCACTCACCTCCTTTACAACTGTCCTGCCACCCCTGCAATAAACCCGCTCTCTGCCTCCCCCGGCTCTCCTGCTCTCTGCCACGACCTGCTCTCAGCCTCCAACTGTCCAGCTGATCTCCTGCCCTGTTCAGCCCCCGACTCGCCTGCCCTTCTCCGCACTGCGAGCCTGTGGTTTCAACCCACAGGTTTAAAGCGGGTTGAAACCACAGGCTCGCAAAGTAGAAAAAAACAGTAAAAAAGTTTTAAAAAGCTCTGCTGGGCACAAAGGGCTTGCAAAAAAAAAAAAAAAAAGCTGAGCGCATGCGCAGACCATCTACAGGCAAGGAAGATGGTCTGCAAATGTGTCAGGATTGCACACTAGCGATCCGTGCGGTCGGAGGAAGGCATTCCTCCGATCACCCTCATTTTTATTTTTTTGTTTCGTGAATTGGTCGGACCTGCACAGATCGGCCACGGAGAGTCAGGTTTGTGAATCTAGCCCTAGGTGGCACTGTTAGGTGATAACAGCTTCCATCCCCTTTCACCCACCCCCCTGACAAGCTGTGAATGTTACCTCTGTGGCAACCCCAGACAGTCAAGGGATCGTTACACCCGCACCAAGAATTTTACCCAGGTCTGGATCTGCTCTACAAAGCAGGATAACCAAACACAAGAAGGTGGGAAAAAAGGTTCAGTATCCGGATGAAGATAAGGTTTATTAACACAAATCAAAACCAGCATCCAATGCAGGAAAGTGTTCATGTGGTATTAAAAAAAAAAAAAAAGGACCCAACGCGGTCCGTGTTTAGCAAATTGCCTTCCTCAGGAGTTCCAACGAATCCACAATGAATAAATAAGCATTGGGGATAACATATGATTTCCCAGGTCTAACCAGCCATCTAGGCAAAAGAATAATGTTATTCTTTTTTGTGGGACTTATTTTGACCCCCTTTTTTTGTGTCTTATGAAGCAGGATGCCACCTCTGACTTCACTTGTTAATTCTCATACTTGTACGTCACATCTGCTCATCTAAATCTACATGCAGTAAAAACAAATAAAACACTGCTTTTGACCCTGCATTGTTTTACCAGTATGAACACAAGAGCTACCATTTATCATGGAGAGTCACCGTCCATTCTGCATTCCAAGCCATGTTGCAGCAAACCACATACCCTATACACTCAAATATAAACCGGATTTATGGGCCAAAAAATTTGGGCCAGTGCCCCCCTCCCAGAATTATTGCAGGTCGCCACCAGGCTCTGCAAACTGCCTCCCCTCCCCCAGCCATTGTACCTCCTCTGCCGATCCCTGGTGGTCCAGATGTGAAGCGGGCAGGAGCAAGCGTTCTGTGTTCCTGCCCTGCTGCTAACCCGGTCAGTGGTGGCTGTCGCGAGATCCGGTTTCTTCAGCCGCTGAACGGCAATGAGCAGGAGCATGCTTTGGCGCTCCTGCTCAGCGCTGAGCGGCTTCTTGACTGGCTCCTGCATGTTGCCATTCAGAGGCTGAAGAAACCAGATCTCAGGAAGCCACCATCGACTGGGTAAGCAGCAGGGAAGGAGCGTGGAAAGCTCGCTCCTGCCCGCTGCACCTCTGGACCACTAGGGATCAGCAGAGGAGGTACGAGGACAGAGCAGGGAGGGATGACAGGATGCAGAGCCTGACAGGGGAGGGAGGGAAGGGGGCTGGGTGCAGTGCCTGACCAGGGAAAGAAGGGGGCTGGGTGCAATGCCTGACCAGGGAAAGAAGGGGGCTGGGTGCAATGCCTGACCAGGGAAAGAAGGGGGCTGGGTGCAGTGCTTGATCAGGGAAAGAAGGGGGCTGGGTGCAGTGCCTGACCAGGGAAAGAAGGGGGCTGGGTGCAGTGCCTGGCAGGGCACTTGAATATTAAGCCGCCCAACTTATAATCGAGTCAACCATTTTTCTTCCTTGGGGGAGGGGGGAAATGGGGGTCTCGACTCATATTCGGATCGACATATTCAAGTATATATGGTAAGCAATCTGTGACTGAGCCTTTCTGATCAGAAGTAGTGAACCCTGCTTTGCCTAGTCTTATAGAACCAATGTTAACATTCTCTAGACTGGCACTTTCCGTATCTTTGCAAAAGAGAATATAATCAATCCCTTCTGTTAAATCCACCCCTCCAACCAAGAGAGCAAACTAGGACTCCCCACATCTGATCTGTATCCTGATGCCATGTCTACATGTCTGTTCTGTCCACTACATCATCTGGACCCCTGCACCTTTTCAAGAATCTCATATAAAAAAAGGACTTCCTTTCCTCTCCCCCTCACTCCAGATACTATTCACCTCCCATTTCCTTCAAATGTTTGTCCCCCCAACCCCCATTCCTCTCTATTAGTGAATGGCCTGCAAGTAGGACCTATCCCACACCACTATAGAAATAGTATCCCCCAGCAGAGGTCAGCAACAGGTAAGAATTTTAGGTATCTGGCATCTATCAAACCCTAAATAGCATATTGCTCCATTATTCAGAAAACTTATCTGTAGTGCAAGGGTCCTCAACCCAGTCCTCAGGACACACCTAGGCCAATCAGATTTTCAGGATACCGACAATGAATAGGCATGAAAAAATCTGTATACAGTGTTGGTAAGGAATGCAATTCTCTCTCGTGCTTATTTATTCTGAGTGTCCTGAACCTCTGACTGACTTGGTGTGTCCTGAGGACTAGGAATCCCTGCCCTAGTGGTAGGTCCCAACATTTCACAAGCTATTAGATGCAAGTTGGGGTCCAGGACTGCACCTTTAAGATTCTCCCTGGGACCATCAACTCCGAAGTTAAGCAGAGCCAGTGCAAGGCTAGAGGCTCTTGCTTTAACGGGTTAGCGGCAGCAATTCCTACTACTGCTTGACGCTAATCCAGAAGCATCTCCTCTGCCACGTCCCATTCTGTCAGAACTTTCTGTTACCTGTCCAGGTGGGACACGACAGAGGAGAGGATTTCGGGATAGCAGCAGGCAGCTGTGGGAATCGCCATTGGCCCGTTTAAACAAGAGAAGACCATAATATTCATGAGTGGGGTTAAGGGAAAAGGAAATAAATGTTGCAGGAGGGTTGAGATTGGTGAGAGTGGGAGAAATGGACATAAGGATGGAAGCGAGGGAGAGATGGTACACTGGGAGAGGGAGATATGGGTTGGAGAGGAGGGAGAGATGGACATAGAGGTGAAGAGGAGGGTGAGATGATGCATGGGAAAGAGGGAGAAATGGACATGAAACAATTCTGTGTGGAAATACAGTGTCAAAAGTTTAATTAAATTGTTTTTCTTTATTGCATTAAAAATCGTCATCTCAAACCTCCTTCGCTACCTGTTGTGGCTCTTTGTAAATCTTGGGTCAAACATTTAGGAAAAAATGACTCTTTGCTTTAAAACGATTTTTGACCCCTGTCCTAGGCAAACATTTAGCCTTACCTTCCCCTCCCCCCAATTATTTGTCAGAACCCTAGCCTGCAGCCCTTCCCCCAATATTTTGATAATTAAAACCCACAAGTCATGATCATCATACCAAAAGTTCCCATAAAAGGCAGGTTAAAGTGCACACTGGTAGCTCTTTGAACATGTGTAACTGTCAGGAACCCTTTTGCCTTGACTGCTCCTGCTCTTTGATACTGCCTAGTCTTGCCTAATGATTGAACAAGCCTTGAAGTTAGGGAACCAAAGCTCCCAGGGAAGGTCAACTAGACCTCCAGAGATGAAGTTAATGTTCCAGGCCCAACACATTTTAACCTTTTTACGTAGTAACGATATACTCTGCGTGTGACAAAGCTCATTATTTATCATGTACTGCACTTAAGTCATTGAGAGTAGAAAGCCATGTTAAATGGCATGTTTAGTACCAAATTAAATGTATAAGTTGCCACAAAATGTATTAATTACTCTGCCAGCAGGCTTATTGAAGCTGTATTTTTTTCCTGAGTCAGCCAAAGTTTAGTTCTAATGCAAATAAATACATACATATTAAAAAATGAAATGGGGACAAATATGTCCCTGTCCCCGCGGGAACTCATTTTCCCATCCCCGGGAATTCTTTTCCTGTCTCTGCCTCATTCCTGCAAGCTCTGGCCTCATCATAAGTGTTTGAGGCTTCTGTGGTTAAGGCACAGCTTACAGGATTGGACAGGGACAGCAATTGAGTTCCTGCGGGGACAGGGAAAAATTTGTCCCCATATCATTCTTTAATACAGGGGTAGGCAAGTCCGGTCCTCGAGAGCCACAGGCAGGTCAGGTTTTCAGCATATCCACAATAAATATGTATGAGATGGATTTGCATGCACTCTCATACATATTCATTGTGGATATCCTGAAAACCTGACCTGTCTGTGGCTCTCGAGGACCGGAATTGCCTATCCCTGCTCTAATACATACATACCGCAATAAACTAGCCAAATGACTGAGGCCATCTATTCTTAATTTTCAGTACCATTGATATGAAACACTAATCCTAAAACATCATTTTCAGGAAGAGTTTGGCATACATATCATTGAGAAACACAATAAGCAAGGACAGGTGATGTAGCCGTACCTCTCTATTAAATAACAAAAAAGCAAATTGAAAAGACTTCCAAAGACCAACATGAGTCTCCAAAAACATTTTCATGTATCAGCGTTTTCCATCCTGCAAGGCTGACAATACTTCGGAAAAACAGCACCTCCGTTTACCCTTGGCTTAGTGCATTAGCAGAAATTAATTCCTTAGAGCAGTGGTTCCCAACCCTGTCTTGGAGGACCACCAGGCCATTCGGGTTTTCAGGCTAGCCCTAATGAATATGCATGAGAGAGATCTGCATATAATGGAAGTGACAGGCATGCAAATCTGCTCCATGCATATTCATTAGGGCTAGCCTGAAAACCCGATTGGCCTAGTGATCTTCCAGGGCAGGATTGGGAACCACTGCCTTAGAACACATCATATATGCATTAAAAAAATAACTTTGAGAAATATAATGATGTGTGAATTGAGGATGGCAGAAGAAAACTTGTAAGGAAGTTACAGGTGATAGAAGATACTAAGGACCCATAGAATCAATATTACTGTAATAACTGGCAAGAAACACCTAAATTTGGAGATCGTAGGTGCTTGTGCCATAAAACCTTGCTTTAAAAGTTTAAAAGAGAAAACAGAGACCAAACGAGGAGCAAGTCCTTGTCAAATGTCATGGTATATTTTATCCAGATTGTCTTCCAGGCCCTGCTTTCCTGATTAATGTTTAACGACAATTCAGAAGATGGGTTCTAGCCTGAAAACAGGTATTTAAAGAAACAGCTTTCCTAAATGGCATTCTAACTTCCTAATTAAAGGGCCACACACACTTTGTTCTCTCCAAAACAGTAAACGACAGCCATCCAAGTGATTTTCTACTGAAGCGCATGGAAAATTACAAAATCCAAGCAATTACAACCATATTACTACAGTATCTTGTAGGGCTGCTGTGATCACCGTCAGCATGCCAGGTAAGTTACAGGGCTTCAGGCATTAAATCACTTCTTAAAAACACCCCCGCCCAGACCAAACGTTCCTCGAGTTGTTTCTCCTAACATATGGGAGATCGGGGAAGGCAGGCGTCTGGGCTCCCAAACAATCCTCGTATACGCGTTTAGAGAAACAAGATGAAAACTCGTCTGCGACTCTCCCGTCCCTTCTAGGAAGTGAATTCCAGCTGTCCGCCGAGGTGTTTCTGCGTTAAAACCAGAGATCCTGAGCTGCTTTACCATAGGGAAGGGACGACACGAGGTAGAAACAGGAAAAAGACTCAGGGTCCTAACACGACGTCCCCGTCCGCAGCCAGCGTCCCCCCCCCCTACCTGCCTGCTGCTGCTGCTGCTCCCGCCCCCCCCGGATCCCGTGACACGATCCCCGGGCAGAAGGCTCGCTTACCTGCAGCTCGCCTCGATCTCCGGGCTGTAACCAGCCGAAGGCGCCCCGGCTGGGATTCACTTTATAATCTAGTCCTCCCCAGAGCAGCCCGCGGAACTGCGCCCCGTGCAACTTCCAGCCGCCGCCTCCTCCTCCTTCTCCTGCCCCGCACGGCAGCCACCGCCCCCTTCTCGCTGCTGCCGCTCAATGGTATTACTATTATTTTTAATTAGTAGCACAGGGCGAGAGAGGGGAGACGCCGATGTCACAAGTGTGTCATTTTTTTTTTTTCTTCTCCAAGGGAAAAAGCAAAACCCCAGCATGGATTACCTTTATGCGAATCAGAGTGCTTCTGCTCCCAAACAACAGCGTCCGAGTGCAAACAGACAAGGGCTCCTTACGGACGCCGTCTTAAAGAGATTTCCCCGCTATGAGGCTGATGGACAGTCATCGAGGGATCCTATTGATACGGGCTGCCCAAGATAAAGCTTGTGCTTAACACGGAGCAGAACAGCTTCCAACTGTGTTAACCAGTGAGCAAAAGTGTCACTTGACTGCTTCCTTCGCTGTGCCAAATAAGTGATTGCGTGAAAGTGTGGAAACCGGTAAAATGACAAACTGGCTGTAGAACCTCGGGCTGGGAGCCCAGAGCTGAAACTCTGAAATGCACAGAAAGAAGTAGGTGAGGCATGGAATGCACAGACAAGCTATCGGAGAGCCAGAATGAGGCTTGGAATGCACTTGCAGAGGCTATTGGACCATCACAAAGAGGCTTGGAATGCACAGAAAGAGCCGGAACGCAAGAAACCACACGTTTTACAAGAAAGTAGCGCAAAAAAATAAAAATAAACCCGCAACCTACCAAGGGCAAAAATTTCCCCCTGCTGGTCTTCAAAAGTGGCCCAGTTTGGCGGGAAACCTGCTTAACTAGCATCACTGTTGGCTTTAATAGACGAAAGGAATCATGCCTTATCTCACATGGATGCTCTGAGATGGTGAAAGCAGTTAGCTTAGCAGTAGAGTTTAGAAAAGGTTTGGATACATTCTTATTTCTAGGATAAGCAGCATAAAATCTGTTTTAGTATTATGCTGACCACTATTGTATCTCTGCTATTTAAATTTAATTCTCTTAAACATGTATATTTTTATACTATTTCATGGTAGTCCATTATTAAATTTCAGTTTGCTGATTTTGAGTTTACTTCATTCATCATATGTGTATTTGTTATGCTGTTAGCAAAATTGTAAGTTTTGACATTAGGTGAATCTCTTCATTAAGGCAGTTAATAAATCCCAATAAATAAATAAAATATTCTTTTGGGATCTTGCCGGGTACTTGTGACCTGGATTGGCCACTGTTGGAAACAGGATACTGGGCTTAATGGACCTTTGGTCTGTCCCAGTATGGCAACCCTTATGACATTGTAGAGGATGTCAAACATCCGGGGGCACTTCCATCGCCATAGCCATAGAGTGTTGTCTGTTGGGCAGGCTTTCTGACAAATTCAGTTTTTATTTGAAAACTGGTAATGGGAAATGCAGGTCATTCCCATTAGCATATGATGCCTGCTGAGAGCACAAGACAACTTACCCTGTTAACTCTACATTAGCCAATTACATGCAGTAATTGTAACACGCTAGCTGGATAATGCTTCCATACCCACTTTCCACCTATGTCATGCCCCCTGAGGAAAAGAGTCTAAAAACAACAGTAAGACATGGCTTAACACATGGAAACAGGCAAATAACTGCAAAATCCCTTAACGTGATTGTGTGGTAATCTGTTTCTGTATATTAACTGTGCATTAAGATCCAACATCCTTCCGTAAAAGGATCCCATTACGTGCTTTAAAAGTTTTACTAAATAAGAAATAATCCAAGGTGAAGTCCCTATCTTAGTATTCTTCTTAATTACCATTAAAAAAAATGAGAATGCCGTATATTGGAGAGAAAGTAGGGTAAATCCATGAATTCTACCAATAGGGCCTGTTGGAAATACCATACTATTTTGCATAAGCAGGAGGTTATTAAAACTAAGAAATTGTGCTATTCTAGTCCAATAAGTGCCCCTTATCCTGACCATTAAACAAGTCTATACAACCTCTACAAACTGTTATCAATCCAATTAGCCTAATGCTGATGAGCTTGCCACCTATTTTTGAAGAAAGTTATGCTCCTGGGGCAGTCACTCCCATGAACAACCAATCCAGAATCAATTTTCATTACTCTTATAAACCAAGGTAATACTGTATATATTTTTAAAAAAAAACTCAAAGGAAATAAGGTAATAACTTTTTCACTGGACTAACTCAATACATTTTATGATGAGCTTTCAAAGGTAACTGTTCCTCTTCAGATATGAAAAAAATGTTGACGAATATCAGTATACAGTACAGTATATAAGGAAAACATGAACGTATTTCAGGAATAGGAATAGGAAGGGGGAAGGCTGGGTGAGCAGGAGACAGAGAGATGGCAAAGTAGTTTTAATTGTCTTTGTAATGGGAAAGGAAACCCAGATTTTTGTTAAGTACTGGCTGGTTTTGTTTATTTTCAAATTGTGAATTAAGCTCTGGCTATTTCCCTCCATTAATGAATGAGATTATGGGGCTCATTTTCAAAACAGGAAAATATCCAAAATATGGCATAAAGGGGCAGAGGGACGTTTTTATCACTAAACCCTTCCAATTCACTATATTTGAAGACTGATTTCGATGGTGCTTCTCCACAGTGAGTCTAAATTTCAAAGGGGCATGTTAGAGACATAGTTTGGCTGGAACTAAGGCAGGTTCATGATCTGGACAGGTCTAGCCCCAAACTGCGATGGAATATGTGGGCCTTCCAAAATCCACACAAATTCCACTGCACCTACAAATAGCTGACACCTGCAGGCATAAAGACTATTGGTGTAGTGTACAGTTGGGTCCAGTAGGTTTTCGGTGGGTTTTGGAGGGCTTACTATACACTATAAGGGTTATAGTGAGATGTGTACCTGGGCCTTTTTATATGAAGTTCACTACAGTGCCCTCGGGTACACCATTGCTCTGCTGGGATGTCTGTGTGGCCAGTGTACTAAAAAGGCTGGCTTAGAGAATGACACAGGGACAAATTTTTCCCCGTTCCCTATGGGAATTCATTTTCCTATCATGTCCCCGCGAGTTCTTTTCCTGTCCCTGCCCATTTCTGAAAGCTCCGTCCTTATCTGCACAAGCCTCAAACACTTAAAAATCTTAAGTCTTCGAAGCTTGTGCAGTTAAGGCAGAGCTTACAGGAATGGGACAGCAACAAAACTCGCGGGGACAGGGTGGGGAAATTGTGTTCCTGCGAGGACAGAAAAAATTTGTCCCCGCATCATTCTTTAGGCTGGCTCTCCTACATCCGAATGGCTTGTTTTGTGTGTTTTTCTTTTGGATGTGGGGTTTTTTTTTTCTTTTTCGAAAATGGTTCAAAAAGATAGATGCACTGAGGACAAGCACATCTGAGAAATGCCATTTTCAAAACAAAAAAGATAGATGTTTTTCTGTTTCAAAAACGGTCATGTTCGCTACTGGATTTTTGTGTACCTTCTCCAAACTTGGATTTGGAGATCATATCGAAAATGCCCCTCCACACCATTATTCCACAGATTCTATGTAAGGCACCTAGATTTGCATGCCCAAATTTCAACATGCTCCAGTGATGCAGATGCAAATCAATTGGCTAACAAGCCATTTACATCAATAATTGGATGCTAGTAATCAATCATTCACATTAATTGGCAACTAGTGCTGCCCGATTTCCAATTCAAATTGATTCACCGATTCACTTTGGGTGAATCGATTCAAATCGATGTGTATTTTAAAAAAATCGGCCTCTCCGATTCAGGGCACAACCTCCCCGTGCCTGGCTGTCATCGCGCTCACGAATCCTGCCACTCAAAACATTTTTTTTTTAAATCCTCTCACCGGCTTGTGGATTCCCCGGCCTGACTCGGCACAGCCTGAAGTTGTGTTTGACTCCGGCTAAAGAAAGTACAAAAGAAAAAAAAAACAGGCGATTTTTCAAACCCTCCCCATAACACTAGCCTGTATTAGCAGCTGCACCACTCTCCTTCCGTAGCTTTAGCGAGTCAGTTCCCTTCTGCAGCCTCAGAGCCTCTGTTAGGCCATCCCGCCTCTGATGATGCAACTTCCTTCTTCCTCGGAGGCAGGACGGGCTAGCAGAGGCTCTGAGGCTGCAGATGGGAATTGGCTTGCTAAAGCTATGGAAGGAGAGAGCGATGCAGCTGCTAATACAGGCTAGTGTTACGGGGAGGGTTTGAAAAATCGCCTGTTTTTTTTCTTTTGTACTTTCTTTAGCCGGAGTCAAACACAACTTCAGGCTGTGCTGAGTCAGGCCGGGGAATCCACAAGCCTGTGAGAGCCGATGAAAGCCTGTTAATCGGGAGGGGGGATGATAGGAGGAGGAGAGGAGGGAGTGATGCTGCTAGACCTGGGAGGTGAGTGGGTAAGGTACTGCTTCTAGTCAGAGGGGAGGGAAAGGGAAGGGAGAGGAACTCTGCTAGTTGGAGAGGAGAGATGCTGCTTGCCCTGGGGGTGGAAAGGAGAGGTGCTGCAGCTAGTTGGTGGGGAAACGGAAGTAGAGGGGAGGGAGAGGTACTGTTGGAGCTGAGTGGAGGAGGAAGGTGAGAGGGAGAGGAAACAGAGGAGAGTGCTGCTGGACTTAAAATGGAAGAGGGAAAGCTGCAGCAGGACTGAGGGGAGAGCAGTGGAGGAGGAGAGTGGATGGGGAAGGGGGAGAGCAGTGGAGGAGGAGAGTGAGAGGCGAAGGAGGAAGAGAAATGCTGTTGCTGCACCCAATTGGGGAGAGAGGGAAGGAGGGATAAGGAAGCCCAGGAAAGGAGAGGAGAGGAAAGAGATGCCAAGACCATGGGAGAAAGGGAAAGGAAAGGCAATACTAGACCATGGAGGGAGAGATGTCAGGGCATGGTGGGAGAGGAGACAGATGCCAGACCAGGGGAAAGGAATGGAAATGGAAGGGGAGGACACAGATGGAACATGGATGGTTAGCACGGAGAAAGAAGAAAGAAGCGAGTTATCAGAAGACAACCAGACAGCAAAAGGTAGAAAAACTAATTTTATTTTCTGTTTTGTGATTACAATATGTCAGATTTGAAAAGTGTATCCTGCCAGAGCTGGTGTTAGACCGCAAACGTGAGCTAGGATTTAACAGAGATAGGAAAAGTCCTTTTTGTTTCTTTATTTTGTTTACACCATAGCACCAGTGTGGGTAGGAGAAGGCAAAGGGGGTGAATAGGCTATAAAATAAACCCACCAGGATGTTTGAAAAAAAAAAAAAAAAACACCCAATTGGGCAGGAAAATTGAATCGAATCAAAAAACCAATTCAATAGGCTGAATCGAATCAAATTTTTTTTTCCTGAATCGGGCAGCACTATTGGCAACCATTAAATTTTGCGTGCTCATCTGTCTGCATGCTATTCTATAAAGCATCAGTCCAAGTAATTGGGAAGGCAGACTTTATACTAAGAAGTACTGTATCCACATATACTAACCACATTTTCTCAGAATAGCATACATTATAAATTTTTTCAGATATTTATTAATATATTCAAAACATTCTTATAGTTTCCGTATGTCCGTAACTGTAGGGGCATTCAGTGAGACTTGGCATTAAGAGGGGAAATCCTTGAGAAAGCCACTTCTTGTGTTTTGGCGAAACATGTCGGATTTATTCCCCCTGGCCGACGGACAAAATGTATAAAAAAAAATAAGTGATTGTCTCTATTTACTCCTTAAAGCTAAATAAGGGTTATGAGGAGACTAAGTATTAATAAGTATTTATATGAAATTTATTTTTAAAAATGCATGACTTATGAGGAGGTAGGTGTGTAAAGCTCATTGCAAAGAGAGGATAACTGAGCCTTGAGTGACACTTCTGAAGTCTTGTTCGGAAACTGTAAGAAAACATAATAATAAATATGAAAAAATTTATAGTGTATGCTATCCTGAAAAAAGTGGTTAGTATATTCTATAAAGCATGGCATCTAACTTTACTAACATGCAACTCAAAAAGTTGAGCACAGTGTTACACCTAACTTGGGTGGTAGTGTTCACACCAGCTTTCAGTACGCATAAGTCTGGTGCCCAAAGTTAGGTGCGGGAATCAGTGATAAGCGTCACGTGCCGGTTATAGAATTGTGCTTTGTGTTGATTTCTTTTGGTGCTGAATTTTGAGCAACATGTATAGAACTCTTCCCTATTTGTCAAACAACAAACTACTTATGCCTTATGAGATGTGATCAAAAAATACAGTGAATGTTTAAATTTAGAAAAAAAATTCCAATAAAAGACACATTGCCATTAATCCCCCTCAAAATACTCTCCCTCACTTCGAACACACTTATCCCCATCATTCTTGCCACTTTCTGAAGCAGTTCTGGAAGTTATCTTTCATGAGTGGCTTTAGTTGTGCTGTCCTGAATCGATTGAAAACATTACCTTTCATGGTCATTTTACATAGAAACACAGAAACATGATGGCAGATAAAGGCCAAGTGGCTTAACCAGTCTGCCCATCTGCAGTAACCATTGTCTCTTCCTCTCTTTAAGAGATCCCACGTGCCTATTCCACGCTTTCATGAATTCTGACACAGTCTCTGTCTCAACTACCTCTTCCGGGAGACTCTTCCACACATCTACCATCCTGTCTGTAAAAAAGTATTTCCTTAGATTACTCCTGAGCCAGTCACCTCTTAACTGCATCTTATGCCCTCTCATTCCATAGCTTCCTTTCAAATGAAAGAGACTCAACTCTTGCGCATTTATGCCACGTAGCCATGTAGCCACGCATTCATCTCCTGGATGCAAGCTTCTCTGCCCTGGCCCTTACCCTCGACAGGGAGGATGGACGAAAATAACACAAAAAAATCGCACAATGCCAGATACAGTGAATAAGGTGGATGAGGACATACTGTAATACATTTATTTGACAGAAATTGTCATACCAGAAGCGATGTGTGACACACAGCATTGCCATGAAACAGTTTGCTCATTTCTCAGGTCATACTTATTGCCTCATGTTCAAATCTGTTATTAAAATATTTTGAACAGAACCATAAGAGATGTTCAGATCCTCAGAAATTTCTCTAATGGTCAATCACCTGTTTTATCAAATCATTTTGCTTACTCTTTCAACATTCTCTTGAGTTTTTGATGTTGAAGGATGTCCTGATCTCTCCTTGTCTTCAACCGATTCACAACCATTATGAAATCACTCAAACCACTTGTAAACCGTCTTCATGGTCACTGCAGCATCACCATAAATTAATTTTAAGTTTTTGTGTGCTTCTTTAGCACTTTTTTTTTTTTTGCAGTTTTAAACAAAATTTAATGATTTACGTCACACTTTAAAACACATCTTCTTTCAACTGTAGCTCACAAATGACTGACTACAACAAACAAGTTGAAACTTGTCACACACTGACACTAAGGTTTGATTGAAAATCCCTGCCTTTCCATTGGATGGCGCTTGGCAACAGCATTCACCATATTTTTTTATTACGCCTGGTATTTAAAAAAAATATTTAAAGTAATATTATTTTGGCCCCCACATTAATAGCAGAGCTGCCCAGGGGGCCTACATTTTCTGCGGAAGATTTAGGACACGCCTCCAGCTCTGCTTGTCCCCACCTACAGCTCTGTCAAGAAATACAAGGTCATGCATTTGGGCTGCAAAAAACCCAGGTGAATGGTACAGTTTAGGGAGTGAAGAACTTTTGTGCACGAAAGAGGAATAGGACTTGGGTGTGATAGCATGCGATGTTCTTAAGATGGCCAAACAGGTAGAAAAGGCGACGGTGAAAACTAGAAAGATGCTTGGGTGTATAGGGAGCGGTATGGCCAGTAGGAAAAAAGAGGTAATGATGCCCCTGTATAAGAAAGTGAGACCACATTTAGAATATTGTGTACTGTTCTGGAGACCACACCTTCAAAAACATATAAGCTGGATGGAATTGGTCCAGAGGAAGGCTACTAAAATGGTCTTCATCATAAGGCATATGGGGACAGGCTTAAAGATCTCAATATGGAGGAAAGGTGGGAGAGGGGAGATATGATACAGATGCTTAAATACCTATGTGGAATAAATGCTCATGAGGTGAACCTTATTTGAAAGGAAGCTCTGGAATGAGAGGGCATAGGATGAAGTTAGGAGGTGAAAGGCTCAGGAGTAGTCTAAGGAAATAATTTTGTATAGAAAAGGTAGTAGATGTGTGGAATAGTCTCCCAGTAGAGGTTGTGGAGACAAAGACTGTGTCTGAGTTCAAGAAGATATGGGCAGGCACATGGGATCTTTTAGGGAGTGTAGATGTTGTAGATGGGCAGACTGGACGAGCCATTTGGCCTTTATCTGCCATCATGTTTCTATACTCCAATTTGCAGTTGTGGCACCAGAGGTTGTCTCCCCTTCCAGTAGGAGCAAGAATGTTTTAATAAAGCATCTCCTACTGCCACAGGACCAGTCCCACTGCTCTTCATATTGCAATTTTGATTATCGTAACTCCCTTTTTAAAGGTATTCACATTGCATATCAAAATCCAGTATCTTCAATTGCTACAAAATACTGTCATTAGATTTTTATTATTTTATTAGGATATCTCCAGCTGCCCCTGAGAGGGAAAGTTGCTCAGTGGGATATCATGGCTTTTTAGCGTGAGCGCAAAAGTGGGAGACCCTTATTAATGGATCTTTATTTGATGGTAGAGTTGATATCTAAATTACATTATTTTTGGGACTGAATGGGTTGAGACTGAAAGTTTTCTTAAATCTAATGTATGAAACAAACTCATACATTGCCCAACAATCAGGAAGAGAAGTCTGAAAATTGCCAGAAAATGAACTAAATGGGTTTTTCCATGCACATTTCTAATTAACTAATACTGTATGTAAGTTATGTTGCTTTTAGCCTAAAGAAGGATTGGTCAAACATTCAATGTTCTTAGTGTTTTAAGTACCCATTTTTCATTCTGTTCTTGAGGCCTTGTATCTGTTTGCTGTTATTTGCCAAGAATACAGCATGTGCTGTTTATTTTTAAACACAAGAATGTAACTTTTTTTTTTTCCTTGCAGATAAATGGCACTGAGAGCTTGGAGTGGGTGAAGGTTGACTAAGGTTTATAAATCGTAGTTTGACATTGCCAGTGGAATGCTGGCCATTCCTGGATATTTTAACCTTTTGTCTTTGGAGGTTCTTTTTGATATGTTGGGAAATGAGCCCTTAGGGGTGAGTGACTGCCTTTATTCATGGTGGCTCTATGATGTAGTTGGTTTACCTTAGCTTAATAGGTAAGTAAAAGTGCTAGAATCCATGCTTGTTTAATTTTGTGATATGTTAAAAAAAAAAAAAATTCTTGATAGTATATGCAGTGCTGGACAGGCTGTGTACAGGAAGCCTTTGGTTGGCACACTGCATCCCTGAACTTTGTTCGGTAGCTGAACAGGCAGATTGTTTTGGCAAAGGGTCACAACACATGCAAATAGACTCATTAATAAGAACTAGCAATCCACCGCCGGTAGCATGTTCTTGCAGGAGGAAAATAAGTGGCACTTGACTAGAGGAGATGCCTGCAGCTTGCTCATTTTCCTGTTTGCTTAGTGCAAGTAAATAATACAATAGCAAAACATAGTAATTAGGGGGTAATTTTAAAAGCCATTTATATGCATACAACAGAGCAGTGGTTCCCAACCCTGTCCTGGAGGACCACCAGGCCAATCGGGTTTTCAGGCTAGCCCTAATGAATATGCATGAGAGATTTTTGCATATAATGGACGTGACAGACATGCAAATCTGCTCCATGCATATTCATTAGGGCTAGCCTGAAAACCTGGTGGTCCTCCAGGCCTGGTGGTCCTCCAGGACAGGGTTGGGAACCACTACAACTGAGGCTTTTGCATAGAGCTGGGATCTCAAAGTCCCTCCTTGAGGGCTGCAATCCAGTCGGTTTTCAGGATTTCCCCAATGAATATGCATTGAAAGCAGTGCGTGCACATAGATCTCATGCATATTTATTGGGGAAATCCTGAAAACCTGACTGGATTCGGCCCTCAAGGAGGGACTTTGAGACCCCTGGCATAGAGTGACTGGTTGCAATATCACCTTGGGGGTAAGAGTAAGTACATAATGTAATTTCATGCATACTTGTGTTCCTGGGGACTGAATCAATGTAGGGTTAAGACTTAAATACATACTTTTGTATATTTTAAAAAAATGGTTGTGTACTAAATAGGTGTAAGTGTGGGCATATAACTTTGGCAAAGGGATTTTCAAAGAAAATACAGTAGACTCTCTGTTAACCACAACTCAATTAACCATAACTCTCAAGCAGCTAGAAAAAAAAATCTTAGAAATACTGTAATACTTTAAATAAAAACAAAAATAAAATAAATTTTTGGCAGAAATTTAAGTGTAAACTTGGCATTCCACACCTGAGTATGTCCACGCTTTGCTTGCCACATATCCGGTAGTTTGTCTGGAATAGTTTATGGTATGCCACAGTATGGGGTAAAGTATTAGTTAGGCCTATTTTTAATAGTAACTCTCAAGCAACCAGAAACTACATTTATCCAGCACCTATCAATCCCCACACGTTCCGGTTAACTGAGAGTCGACTGTATATTTACATATGGCAAACGCCAGATGGGTGCTTGGGTGCAAAGCAAGACAAATGGCCAGTTTGAAAAAGGAGGTGATGATGCCACTATATAAGTCTGGTGAGACCTCATTTTGAAGACTGTTATAAACAGGATGGAGTCAGTCCAGACGGCAGCTACTAAAATGGTCAGCAGTGTTTGTTATAAAGCATGGGTCTCAAAGTTCCTCCTGAAGGGCCGCAATTCAGTCGGGTTTTCAGGATTTCCCTAATGAATATGCATGAGATCTATGTGCATGCACTGCTTTTGGGGAAATCCTGAAAACCCAACTGGATTGTGGCCCTCAAGGAGGGACTTTGAGATCCCTGTTATAAAGTGTATGGGGATAGATTTAAAGATCTTAATATGTATACTTTAGAAGAAAGGCAGGAGAGGGGAGATATTATTTCAATATCTCCATGGCATAAATGCGCAGGAGGTGAGTTGCCTTCTATTGAAAGGAAGCTGTGGAATGAGGGGGCATAGGATGAAGGTGAAAAAAAGGCAGACTCAGGAGTAATATGAGGAAATACTTCTTCATGGAAAGGGTGATGAATTCATGCAGTGGCCTCCTAGTGAGGGTGGTGGAAACTGCATCTGAATTCAAGAAAGCGTGGGACAACTGCATAGGTTCTCTCATGGAAAGGAAGAGATAGTAGACAGGGGTCTAGGACAATTCATCATGGCTGATTCATTGCGGCCGATTTAGCACAGCCATTTCATAGTTTAATCTGCCACAATGAAACAGCTACAGCAGCACATGACATCTTGTTTAGGGGCTACACCCCCCCCAACCACCCCAAATAAGAGCACCCCCCTGCATTTCCCTACCCCCCATGGTAGGAGCAGCCCCACATCATATCTCTTGATATGTTCACCGGTGTGAACAGCATCTTCCACCTCCTGCTCGTGCTAGCCTCGGCTCCCCTCTGATGTCACGTCCTGGTTCCGCAACTAGGAAGTGACGTCAATGGCGCCAAGGCTGGCTGAGCAGAGTGTGGAAGATGTTGCTCACGCTGGCAAACATTTCAAGAGGTATTCTGGGGGAGAGCAGAGAGGAGGAGAGGCATCAGTGGCAGAGGGGGATGGAGGAAGGAGAGGCACTGGCAGGATGGGGGGGTGGAGAGGAGGAGAGGCATTGGTAGGGGGCAGAGAATAGGAAAAGCACCGGCATGAGGAGAGGCATTTGCAGGGAGTGGGGAGAAGGAGGCAGGCTCCAGTGGTGGGAGGATGGGGAGGATTAGAGGCACCAGTGACAGAGAGGGAAGGGGAGGAGGAGATGCACTGGCAGGACAGGGTGGAGAAGAGGAGAGGCACCGGAGGGGGAGGGGGAGAAAGATAGGTGCGATTCATCACAGCTGTCATGTAGAGGACGATTCATCGTGGCCTTGATGAAACGACCTGCAATGAAACAGCCATGATAAATCGTCCCATTCTAAGTAGACAGTATGGCTGGGTAGACTTGATGGGCCATGAGGTCTTTATCTGCTGTCATTTTTCTCTGTTTCTATCTATGGCACAAATTAAATGCACATTGGTTACACAAGCTATGCTGCCTGATACAAAATTACCCCTCAATGTAATTCTGCAAAACTAAGTAATTTACAGTAATGGTACTCTAGCATAAGCACATGATATCTGATGGGCACTGTTGCATTAGTATCCCAGTTTATGAGAGTTCTCTCTATGTAGCCTATTCATTCATGCATGTTTTAAAATGATTATATCTTTGTGCGTTAAGCCAAGGCACATTTCTTTTCAAATTTCTATGAGGTCATCAGTGAACACATGACATAGTGCTTGAGGTGAAAATGTTAACACCTTCCCAAGTTGCTGAAGGGCACAGTTGAAGCTATCACACACATCTCACTTTTATTGTCCTAGTTTTAAGAAAGGATTGGACAAGTTCCTGGAGGAAAAGTCCATAGTCTGTTATTGACAAAGACAGGGGGGAAGCCACTGCTTGCCCTGGATTGGTAGCATGGAATATTGCTACTCCTTGGGTTTGGTCCAGGTACTAGTGTCCTGGATTGGCCACCGTGAGAACGGGCTACTGGGCTTGGTGGACCATTGGTCTGACCCAGTAAGGCTATTCTTATGTATTGCCACATCTCCAGCCTGAGTATGATGTGTAAGTCATCTGGGAATGGCTGGTTACAGGCCATTGTTTGATTAGACTTACGCATTTCACATCGGTATATAAATTCTTGTTTCTAAGTTTATACTTGTGTTTGCCGAAGAGCTGGAAAATAGATCAAGAAGTTCGTTTCTCACTTCAGGGAGATGACTCAGAAAATTAAAGCGAGATGATGATGCTGTGTTATAGCTCTTCAGATAGAGTAGGACATTGGCACGGAGAATGTTTTAATTGGATAAATGCATAGGAGTATATTCAAGATAAGTTGCTCATCATTTTTGCCACTTCCTCAAAACAGCAAACAAAATGATATGAGTGTGCTATTTGACAACGGTTTGAACTTTGTCTCTCTTGCAGGAACAGATCCCAACATGAGCTTACTGGGCCCAAAGGTCTGGGGGGCCCTTCTTATTATGAAGGTAGGCTTTGCATAGCAACCTACTTGCAGCCAGGAAATGGAAAGGGCTCTCTATGTTCTATTTGGCCTAGAGGCCCTCAAATTTATGATCATGGAAGTGAAAGGAAGCTAAGACGTGTATAATTCCCTAGAGAAAGGTGGTAACTTTCCCAATAAGAAGAGTGGAGAAGAGCAGAGAAGAGAAATGGGGCTCTTAAGTAAGAGAAAAAATATTGAATTGCAATCTTGGTTAGAGGGTGACTGAAACAATTGGGGGTTTTTTGGTTTCAGCTAAAACAGAATCAGCAGCCAAAATTCAACACTCAGGCCTAGATGCACTAAGAGGATCAGCAAAACTGTGTGGGTCTGCACCGATCTGATTTTTTTGGCCAATGCAGAAAGAGCTATTGATGCACTAAAAAAAGTTTACATGCAAATGATTCACACAGATGTTTATCATAATCCCCAACTCTGTCATCCGATGATCACTGTGAGAGCGACTCTCACTCATTCGCAGAGCCAGCAGACGAAGCCCAAACAACTGAGTGGCAGGGAAAAGCCTCCTGCCACTCAGCTGTTCAGGGCAGGAAACCTTTTTCTTTTTTTAATGAGCACATATGCTGTGCATGTTACATACACACAATATCCCATTAAAAGAAAAAAAAAAGCATCCCTCTCATCAATGACAGCACCACGAACCCCATGCCAGCAAAAATGACAGGCGGAATGCTCACTTCCTCCTGCCATAAGGACCCCCCCCCCCAAAAAAAAAATAAGAAAATTGGCAGGAGGGATGCCCACTCCCTCCTGCCATGCTGACCACCCTCCCCCCATGGCAGCGAAAGCAGGAGGGATGCCCAGTCCCTCCTGCCACCAAAGGCCAACCCCTGTGCCAGGCATCCCCCCAAACATCCCCTCCCCCTTCTCCCCCCCTCCCGAATAAAAGGCTGGAGGGATGCCCACTCCCTCCTGCCATCGGAGATCCCCCAAAACCCTACCCTCTGAAACCCCCTCCCCTGTACCTTTTTAGAGAAATTGGAGTAGGGGGAAAGCTCAGTCTGCCCCACTCATAGGCCTGCCACTTCAAAATGGGGGGTTGGTTCAGCATTCCTCCTACCATATTTGCTAGCGCAGGGAGAGGGCGGTTCATGGTGCTGGTTTGATGGGGAGTGCCATCATCGGCAGGGATGGTGGCTTTTTTTTTTTTTTTATGGGACAGATATTGCACATGTGTAACATGCATAGCATGTGTGCCCATTTAAAAAAAAAAAAAAAAAGGTTAGAGAGGTAAGTGACTGGTCTTGACCAGTCATTGTTTTGGATCACTTTATTTTAGTGCATCGGGAACCCATGTTAGAGCATCAATTGCTCTACTAGTTTACATGGCATTATAATATTAATCAGCTTATTTGTATGGTCAGATCATGCAGAAAACCAGACAGTGAGTCATTTTCTACATCAGGTCGGCAAATGCGATCATCGCTAATGCTGTTAGCGACGATCTCTGGCTTTAGTGCATCTGGGCCTCAGTTCTGACTGAAACTGAAGCCAGAGCGAAAACAGTCCTGCCCCTGAACCATAGCAACCTCTGCTCTCTCCTCTGTCTCCCCTACAAACAATAACAGTTTCTACTCCCTTCTCTCTCCCTCCACTCCCCTAAACAAAGGTAGCTCCTACTCCCTCCTCTCCCTGGATCCATCCATAGGCTACTCTGTGCCTACCCTAGAGTTCGTGGTAGTCTAGTGACATATTTGGGCAGGAGTAATCCTATAAGAACATAAGAGCTTCCATACTGGAACATACCAGCAGTGGTCAACCCAGATCACAAGTACATATCTGGCAAGATCCCAAAGAATAAAACATATTTTAAGCTGCTTATCCTAAGAATAAGCAGTTGATTTCTCCAAATCCATCTTAATAATGGCTTATGGACCTCTCTGTTAGGAAGTTATCCAAACCTTTTTTAAACCCTGCTAAGCTTCACCACATTCTCTGGCAACAAATTCAAGAGTTTAACACCAATTTAGCTTGTGGATGTGCATACAAAGCACGGACCGCAGATACAACTCAAGAGTTTAATTACACTTTGAGTGAAGAAATATTTTCTCCTGTTTGTTTTAACTCTACTACTTAATAGCTTCATTACATGCCCGCTAGTCCTATTGGAAAGAGTAAACAAGTGACTCACATCTATCCACTCCTCTCCAGTCCACTCAGTATTACATAGACCTTTATCATATCTCCCCTGAGCTGCATCTTCTCTAGTTTTAAGTGCCCTACCGCTTTAGTCTTTCCTCATAGGGAAGTCAACCCCATCTCTTTTAACCTTTTTAACGCCCTTCACTGTACCTCTTCTAATTCTGCTGTATCTTTTTTGAGATGCGGTGGCCAGAATTGCACACAATGTTCGAGGTATGGTCGCATCATAGAGAGATACAAAGGCATTCTAACATTTGTTTCCCATTCTTTTCCTGATAATTCCTAATATTCTATTTGCTTTCTAAACCACTTCCACACACTGAACAGAGGTTTTAATCGTATTCTCAACGATGACACCTAGATCCTTTCCCTGGGCAGAGGCTCCAACTGTGGAACCCTGCAGTATTACTACTACTATTAATTATTTCCATAGTGCTACCAGTCGCACACAGTGCTGCATAGAGTCATAAGAAGAAAACAGTCCCTGCTTGAAAGAGCTTACAATCTAAACAGCCAAGATATCTTGGATACAGTTAAGGGGAACAGCCAGGATGTCTTGGATACAGTTAATCAGCTGGCTGGGTTGGAGGGCAGAGGAGTAGGGTTAAGGATTGAAGGCTATATCAAAAAAGGTAGATTTTCAGTCTGCTTTTAAACAAGGGAAGGAAAGGGACTTGATAGACAGACTCGGGTAATTTATTCCAGGCATAGGGGGCAGCTAGATGAAAGGAACGAAGTCTGCAATACAGGTCTGCATGGGAACGGGGATTGCGGGAATCCCACAGGGTCCCATGGGAACCCTGCAGGGAACCCCCTCAGATCTACAGGACTCCCACGGGGATTCTCCCCAGGCTCGCGGGACTCCCACGGGGATGGAACCGGGATTCCTGAAGCCTGGCAAGAGAATTAGTGGAATATAGACAAAAGCAGAAACTGGGACCAAGAGGATGAAAAAATAAAAATGTCCCACTAGCTACAGCAAGGGATATGTTCATTTTGAGGGGGGCTAAGCTCAAAGTGGGAGGCCCATCCCCTCTCATGGCCACCAATTGTGTTTAGTACAAAATCAAGTACTTACTGAATTTGTTTTGGGGTTTCCAGTTCAGTTTTGGCACATTTTTCCTTTGCAACCATTATCCTGAAAAGTGCCTCTCTTCTGCTTTAAATGATTTTGATGCTGTATTTGATTCTTTACTCATTGCTGCATTAAAAACCATTTGTGGATCTTGGAAGGACCTCTCACAAGTTACCTATGGTAACCAAATGGTGGAACCATTGGTAACCTATGGTGGAACCAAATTTGTTTGCTCTACAGATTTGAGCTTTATATTGCCAAAAAAAGCCAACTCTTTTATTTCTTTTAACAAGAAATGGTCAACCCTACAGTCACATGACCTAATGTCCATTCTAATTCTTTCCGATGATGTATGCATCTCTTATTTCTGTTCACTGTTATTTGTTTATATTGTATTTTATTGTTGGTTTAAATAAACTAAGATTTCTTTAAAAATATCAAAACTGTCAGAAGTAATTTCTGTTTTTTATGGGTACAGGTAACTTTTATGGGGGGACGGGCGGGGACAGAGGAGATTCCTCATGGATATAGGTGGTGATGGAGGGGATTCCTCACGGGGTCGGACGGGGACAGAGGAGATCTTCGGGGACGGGCGAGAACAGGCAGGATACTAGTGGAGATGAGTGGGGATGGGCGGGATTTCTGTCCCCACGCAACTCTCTAGTCTGGAATTGGCAGTGGAGGAGAAGGGTAAAGCTAAGAGCAGCTTATCTGAGGAGCGGAGTTCTCTGGGAGGTGTATAAGGAGAGAAAAGCGAGGAGAGATATTGAGGGGCAGCAGAATGAACACGCTTGTGAGTCAGCAATAAGATCTTGAACTGTATGTGATTTCAGTTAAGGAGCCAATGAAGTGACTTAAGGAGCGTAGTGAGGGTGGTAGAAGATGAGTCGTGCAGCTGAGTTTTGCACAGATTGCAAAAGGGAGAGGCAACACTGCGGGATACATATATCACTTTGCACTTGCTCACATTAAATGTCATCTGCCATTTTGATGCTCAGTCTCCCAGTTTCTCCTCTCCATGATACCTCTGTCTTCAAAATGGCTGCTGTTTTGAAATCAGAGTTGGCATGGGCAAGAGCAATTGGTGAATATGGCAGCAATTTTGAAGGCAGAGATGACATGGGCAGGAGCAACTGGGGATTGCTCCTACCCTGACTAGTCACTAAAGTACTAGGGACTCTAGTAGGCTAAGTGTGTGTGGGGGGGTCAGTGAGTGGAGTGAGAAAGGGGGGAAGGGGATTGACCCACACCTGTTCTGGTGGGGGGAAAGTGGAAGATGGGAGTGTACAGCACTGATGAAAGTGCTATGAGTACCTACAGTACAAGAGTTTTGGTTTCAGCTGAAAATGCACCCTCTTGGAAGCTGAGTATCCTGGCAGCTTTGCTAATGCTTCTTGGGTGTCATAACTTTTGCACATCAAATAGGCAGCTCACTTTCAGCCTCACGCTCAGCAACCCTGCTCTCTTGGCCTTGTTCCTTGACACATGTCACCTTTTAACATTCTCGGCAGGCAAGGGGCATTTAGCATCAATATGTACATCACTCCCTTATACCCCTGCATGCAGATAATATCTATAATCTATGTACCCTTAGAATAAATGTGTGCAAAATCGTACTCCCGTATTTTATTTTTCTTACAGGCAGAGATAAGCAATGGTACGGTACTTTTATCTACGAAAGGCCCAGAAAGCTCTTGAAAGGTTACTATAGTTTTCCCTCAAAGGGGCTAATTGTAGCCTTTATGTTCTTAGAGAGAGTTTCACATCATTTCAGAACATGATCACTAATCTTATTGCTGTATTTTGTATTAGTTGTAGTCTGTGAATGAGGGTAGAGTTAATGCCAGCATAGAGAGTTACCACGTAATACATATAAAATAACTAGGAAAAATATGTTATCAATCCATGCATAATTTAGCTCTGGAACTTCTTGTCAGAGGATGGGGTAGAAAAGCAGTTAGTAGTGGAGGGGCGGTCCAAGATGGTGGCATGACTGGTGTGTTGCCGGCGAGTCTCTGACCTTTTTTTCCTGAATGAAATGCCTCATACCAAAAGGAAGGGCTTAGTTTGCTCTGTTCCCTCACTGGCTGGAACTTCTACACACCTGCGACAGACTCTGCTAGATTTTACCACCAGAACTCCTCTCCAGGGTGGAACGCGAGGCTCGTTGGAGTTGGCATCCCAGGACTTGGGCGCCTGCCCAGAGCCGGAAGTCTCTCTCTCGCCTCCTGACCTGGTAGTATCTCTGTGCCCTGCGACTGACCCGTCCATGCAGGAGAGAAGCCCCGATGCCAGAGTGGCTATGGGAGTTTTCTCCAGTGAGGGAAGCAAGACGGAGGAAGGAGTAGCGGGGAATACAATGAGATCATTGGTGGAAGACAGTCCTTTGACTCTCTCAACCCCCTCGGAGGTGACCCTGCTTGATGTCTGGAAAGCGATCTAGAGGATGGACGGAACCCTACAAAAAACGGTGGAGGAAACATCTTCCCTAGCAAAAACAGTAGAGGATATAAAAAAGGATAATGAAATTAAGTTTCAAGCAGTAAATGAAGAAATTAAAGATCTTAAAGTGGTTAATGCTGGATTGATAAAGAATAAATTTTTGGTACATAAAAAAATAGAGCAACTAGAGAATTATAATAGACGACTGAACTTGAGACTATTAAACTTCCCAAGGATGGCAGAAATTTCCTCTGTTGAATTGTTTAAGAATTATTTGGTCCAAATTTTGGGTTTTGCTCTCAAACTTATTCCTCCCTTGAATAAGATTTATTATTTACCTGGGAAATATTTCAGAAATCTTAGAAACATCTACTACAAAAATTGAAGAAAGAGCTACCTTGCTTATTTCATTCAGCAAGATCTTGCTGGGGGGTGGGGAGGATTTTGACAGGTAGAAACAGTATACTGGACTAGATGGATCTTTAGTCTGATCCAGTATGGCAAGTCTTATAAGCATTTACACTGTTCCCTCTTAGCTGAGCGGATGTTTTCCAGTAGGGAGAGGCAGGTTCTTTGGTGACCTGCAAAACTTGCCTATCCCTCACTAATGAAAATGTGATAGTGAAACAGTACCCCCCCCCCCACACACACACACACACACACACACTACTAAAATGACTGTAGATGGAGGATTTCTGCTCAGCTAGAGGGAAATAATGATGAGCAATTTCCTAACTGATGTGGTTCATGTTACAACTTCAATCTCGTAATAAGTTTGCTATCCTACTACAATTCGATCTATCTGCGGCCTTTGATGTTGTCCACCACGATATCCTAATTTACCAACTTTCTGAGATAGGCATTGATTCCACAGTCTTAGACTGGTTCTCAAAATTTTTACGATCCCGCCCTTACACTGTTAACATGAATGGAACCATGTCTTCTCCTTGGAGTCCGTTATGTGGTGTTCCCCAGGGATCACCTCTGTCCCCTATTCTTTTCAACATTTATATGTCTTCTTTGAAATTCTTCCATTTATCTCCCTTTGAAACTCTGTTTACATATACAGATGACATCCTTGTCCTTCTCGAGATAGATTCGAACCTCACTAACCTCATCGAAAATATAACAGCTTGCATAATGAAACTCCAATCCTGGGCCTTCTATGTACAAATGAAGCTGAATGAATCCAAAACAAAACTACTCTGGCTTGGCCCAAAATTAGATCGGTTACCCATGCTCATTCCACTACCTTCTGGTCCCACACAGCAGATCGAATTCTCAAGCAAAGTTTTGAGCATCATTATTGACTCTACACTTTCCTTTAATGATCATCCCAACTCTCTGGTAAAAAAAAAAAAAAAAATGTTTTTTTAGTCTTCACATGTTGAGGAAAGTGAGATCCTGCTTCTGCCAACAACATTTTTCTGTCCTTGTACAATCAATCATTCTTTCCAGACTGGACTATTGTAATTCCATCTATCTAAGTCTAACCAATAAAAATTTTCAAAGACTACAGCTGATCCAGAACACTGCAGCTAGGTTGATCTTCGCAAAAAGCAAAGTTTTGACCATGTTTGCCCGCTTCTGTCAAAACTTCACTGGCTTCCGGTGATTTCTAGGATTCACTTTAAATGTACCTGCCTAATATTCAAGATCCTATATGGCATTCTTCCTCCCCTAATTCCACTATCCTGCAATTCTTCGAGACCTGATACTACCAGATCCGCCCACAAACTCAAACTATCTTTCCCCTCGTTAAAAGGCACCATGTATGCAGGGAAATCCCTTTTCTTCAAATTCACTGAGATTTGGAATAACCTCCCTGCCCCGCTGCTGAACCTAGGCTCATTCCAATTATTCCGAAAGCATCTGAAAACCTGGCTTTTCTCCAAAACTTAAAGCTATCTATTTAAAAATGTAAAGCTAGCTATCCTCTTCATAACCTCTAATTTCTTATTATGTCCTTCCCTCATTTATTGAATTTACCTGTAAACCGTGACAAGCTCTATCTTTATGGAGATGATGCTGTATACAAACTTAAGGTTTAGTTTAGTTTAGTTCATGTTATTAAAGTTTCTAAATTTCACAAGCTATAACTGCTTCTCCCATAGAATTGGATTGGGCTATTTTTTTTTTTTGTTTTTAAAAAGAACTTATTTCTTTGTATTCCTCAGTGTGATCTGGCTCATTTTAAAATGTGATGTAGCTTATCACTATTTTCTTGCACGTTGTATTTGATCCCATTCTCCTAGATTTTCAGAGTTATTTTGCCCCTAGACTGACATTCTCAACCTCTTTTTTATGATTTTCCTCTAGCAATGATAGGTCTAATTGTGAAAATAATTTGGACAGGGGGCAAGACCAGTGCCAGGTCTGGAGTGAAGAGCCAATGGATATTGGCTACTGAAAACTGCAGAGGCTTATCAGAACTCAGCTAGTGTGTGCCAGCATACAGTATTTACCTCAGGAAGTATGTGGAAACAATGTGATGGGAACTGAGGTTACAACCAATTGCACCTTGAACACAGATAAGTTAAAGTGCACTTTAAACATATTTTCATGGAAGGTTGTTTTTTTTTAATGCCTATGAGGTGATTGTCCATAGAACCTGTATACTGTCATTACACGAGGAGGCTGGGCTCTGAGACGTTTTCCTTCTATTTCAATAATAATTTGGCTACTACTGATTGGCAGTATGAAGTTTGATAGATTTGAATGTTGAATGTTGATTGGTAATAACAATGTGGTGTATCCCACAAGACCTACTAGACCAGGAGTAGGGAACTCCGGTCCTCGAGAGCCGTATTCCAGTCGGGTTTTCAGGATTTCCCCAATGAATATGCATTGAAAGCAGTGCATACAAATAGATCTCATGCATATTCATTGGGGAAATCCTGAAAACCCAACTGGAATATGGCTCTCGAGGACCGGAGTTCCCTACTCCTGTTCTAGTAGGTCAGGGGTGTCCAATGTCGGTCCTCGAGGGCCGCAATCCAGTCGGGTTTTCAAGATTTCCCCAATGAATATGCATGAGATCTATGTGCATGCACTGCTTTCAATGCATATTCATTGGGGATATCCTGAAAACCCGACTAGATTGCGGCCCTCAAGGAGGGACTTTGAGATCCCTGCAAAAGTATTCAATCCCTACCCCTGTTCTAGAAAGTCCTGGGTCACCATATGGCTCCAGAAAAAAAAAGATGGATTGAGATATCCGGGTTTTACTTCTATTGAAAGCAATGAAAGTAAAGCCCAGATGTCTCAATCCATCCTCCTTTTTCTGGAGCCATATGGTAACCCTACTAGTGTGAGGGACTAAACCGCCTGTTAATCCCTAGCACCCAGAGGGGAGTGTTCTCAGAAATTTCAGAATTTTTGTTTGTTGGGGAGGTGACTTTTTTTCTCCTACTTGTTGCCTTCCTCATGCATAATATTTTTATGGGTTACTTGGAAATTTGCCTACTTGAGTTCCAGCATAGTGAAACAGAGTGCTTAACTAAAGTACCAGATGTGATCTGAAATATAGTTACAGTTACATTTGACTAACATGTTTTCAGATCATAAAGAACTGAGGATACACAGATACGAGTCCTGAGAAAAGATGGGCTTTTGGGGGATACCAGAAAAAGGAACCTGATCATTGCCACTGAAGTGAAAAGAACGGATGTTTACCAGTTGTCTTACTGAGCAGTCTACTTGCACTTAACAAACAGCTTTTTTCTGTCTTTGGGTGTTATCTTGTTGAACTGTACTCATCTGAGTTTTGCTGACTTGTATTTGCATTTTTTTGTAAGTACAGGTACAAGATCTTTTATCTGAAATTCTAAAATCCAAAAAGCTCAAAAAACCAAAATGCTTTTGTAAAATTTATACAAAAAAAAAAGTGTACTTTTAGCTTCAAAAGTAAAACCTGGCCTCAACCACTTTAAAGACTTAAGAACATAAGAACAGCCTTACTGGGTCAGACCACTGGTCCATCAAGCCCAGTAGCCCGTTCTCACAGTGGCCCATCCAGGTCACTAGTACCTGGCCAAAACCCAAGGTGTAGCAATATTCCATGCTACCGATCCAGAGTAAGCAGTGGCTTCCCCCCATGTCTTTCTCAATAACAGACTATGGACTTTTCCTCCAGGAACTTGTCCAAACCTTTCTTAAAACCAGCTATGCTATCCGCTTTTACCACAACCTCTACGCTGATAGTAGTTCAGGTTTTTTCATCTTAGCTCACACTGGTATACCTCTGAGGTGTTGCTGGTGGCTGCAGCGATTCATATTTGTTTCTTGCTGTGGCCCCACATACTTTTCTCTCTGTCGCATCCAGCCAGGAGGGAAAGAGGAAGTGATGTCAGCAAGCAGAGCGGTCTGCAGGGATGCAGCAGGAGCAAATATGAATTGCTATAGTCACTGGTGACAGATCATTCCCCAAACCAAAAAATTCTAAAATCTGAAATATCTCTGGTCCTGAGCTTTTTGGCTAGTGAACATGTACTGTGTTATGGAAATATTCCTAACAAAAGTCCTTTTAAGAATTTGTGCTCTGGACTGGATTTGGTTGTCTTGAAAGTATAGATAACTGCAAATTTTTTGCAGTGTTATCAGAGAGTCAGACTAGAGGTATTTGCTATCTCTCTGTCCACTAGCACCACTCTTCATTGATTTTTACAAATTCTTTGCATACCCTGTGGGTTTGGAAAGCCATACACTATCCCAGTGAACCATGGGTTATATACAGGCAGCAACTCAAAGTGTGCTTAAAAGTTCATTTTGTTCAGGCTGATCACATACAATACGAGTACAGTTGGGATTATTTGTTTCTTTGGCACATTTTCTTGCTACTTGATAATTTCTATTTTTCCATATGTAGCCCCTCTCTGTGAGAACTGTTCACTGCATAAACTGTAATTGTAATACATATTAAGGAATGATTTGCTATCAGGAGTAATTTCCCCTGAATATAGAAACCTCTTTTTAAGTTATATAACAGAAGTATGGAATGATTTGTTGTCTTTACTTAAGTAAAAGCAATTTGGGCCTGATGTACTAAAAGGTTTTCCCTGTTTGTCTATAGGAAAAATATGCAATAAGCCGAGTTTTTTGGTTTGGTGCTAATTTTTGGAGAAGATGGAGGTTTCAAAATGGATCAAAAAATGGTCTGCTGGAAATGTCCAAATTTCAATTTCAAAAGACAGAATTTGGACATTTTACACTACAGTTTGCTCAGATAGTAAGGGGGGGGGGGTGTTAGAAGTGTGTTTTGGGCAGGACTTGGGCATGGCAGGAATAATTCGTCGAGGGCCCCTAGGCACCCAAGTACACTGGGACCCCCTGCCCCGCCCCACTCCACCATGCACCCAGATGGAAACAGAAAGCTGCGTCAGAGGGAAGCTTTGGACAAGCAGCACCGCTTGCACAATTACAGTTCCCATTGCCTTTCTTACCTGCGTTGCTTGCTTGTCTTACTTTCCGTCGATGGGGAGCTGCGTTGCCGATCGAGGGGGGGCCGTGTTGGCGATCAATGCTGGAGGGGCCCATTGCCGTTTGGAAAAAACAATGTTGATGCCCTCCTTCATCGAGCCCCCCTGACCATTTCGGGTCCTAGGCACATGCCTACTTGGCCTATTGGTTAATCCTGCCCTGGACTGGGGTGGACCCA
This sequence comes from Geotrypetes seraphini, assembly GCF_902459505.1. Classification (NCBI taxonomy): domain Eukaryota; kingdom Metazoa; phylum Chordata; class Amphibia; order Gymnophiona; family Dermophiidae; genus Geotrypetes; species Geotrypetes seraphini. Next base: position 376,140,120 of record NC_047085.1, read on the forward strand.
AAATTTAGGATGTCTTTCAGTGATAAAGGAACAGGAAGAAATGTCCAAGGCAAAAAAGAAGGATGTTTTTATCTAGACCTGTTTTTTAATCAGGTACAGGGTACAAAAACTTGCCCTGATTGAGCAGTTGACCCCTCCTTAATTTTCCAGTGGTTAATCATCTGTTCCCACCCCAAGAAGTAGAAGTGACAGTGAATACCAGTCTCTATGACAGCTTCAGGTATTATGGCCATTTCTAATAGAACAGCAAGCAAGTGTAAGGAGTAGCCTAGTGGTCAGTGCAGTAGACCCAGGTGTAACTCTCCCACTTAAACTTTTACATAAGAACATAAGAATAGCCTTACTGGGTCAGACCAGTAGCCCGTTCTCCAGGGCACTAGTACCTGGCAAAAACCCGAAGAGTACATATAAAATAACCAGATGCAGGCTCTCAAAATAACATCCTACCCATACCAAAAGTGTATTAAAGAGAGAGGGGTATTAAGATGATCAAAGGAATTTTATATTTTAATTATTTAAAATATGATAATGGTCGCTAAAGATTGCTGTACATATTCCATCAACTCAAAAATCAAAGTTTATGTATTTTTGTTTTAGATTTACGTAAAAGATCTCATTAAACATGTGGAGGGGCATAATCAGAAGAAACGTCTAAGTCTGTTTTGGCCTAAGTCGCAAGTCGCCCAAAGTCAAACACGGGAAAAGGTTCATTTTCGAAAAAATACATCCAGCATTTTTTTTTTTTTAATTGTCCAACTGTACGTACAGCCGTCTGATCTAGACCACTAAGTCGTCCATATTTATACCCCATTTTCGACCAAAAATTAATCCAACTCACAAACGCCTAGAAAAAGACCTTTTGGGCATGGGAGGGGCCAGAAAAGTGATGGATTGGACACCCAGACATGGCACCAGAATAGTGGGGTAACTTACAGGGCACTGCTGTGAACTTCACATGAAGGGTCCCACATACACAGCTCACTACAGCTCTCTTATAGGTCATGGTGAGCCCCCCAAAACACCCCTAGAATCTACTAGACCCACCTATCTACCACCCCAATAGCCCATATGGCTGCAGGAGCCACTTACATGGCAGTACAAAAGGGTTTGGGGTTTCTTTGGGGGGGGGGACATTTTTCACCATGAATGCAATAATTAGAGTGGCTTATGGGCCTGGGTCCTCCTCTCCATGGTTCACTAACCCACCCCCAAGACCACGTAAGCCACCTCTGTGCATCTCTATTAGGCTTTCCTATGCCAGGCTGCCAGGTACTAATGTTCTGGAGGCAGATATGTAAAGTTGTTATTATGATTTTTATGGGGGTGGGGCGGAGCAGTGTGTGGGGGGTCTGTACTTAGTGCCTGCAGTGCTTAGCTGGTCACTTTGGATACCTTTTGTGGACTTAGACCTGGTTTTAGATGGCCTAAGTCACAATGTTCAAGTTCCGTCTTGGCAGTGTTGTAAAACTTTCGGTTATACATGCAGTCTGACTAAGTCTAGGCCGGCCCACGTCCAGCCCTAATCCCACCCTCGACACTCCTCCTGACATGCCCCTTTTAGCTCTGGTCGTTCAGGAGCACTGTGAAGGCCTAGGTCGTTTTAAAATACATCTAAAACCCGGTTCGATTATCGGCACTTGGACGACCTGTCTTTTAGATCGTCCTAGTGCCGATTTAGGCCGGTTTGTAGACGTTTTTCTGTTTCTATTATGAGCCCCATAATATATTTATGGGAGATGAGCATATCATAAATTTCCAGAACTCGGATCATAGGACCTCCTATGATTTAGATATAATTTCAGGTCCGCATCCTGTGCTCCTTTCTTTAATCATATACTCTCACTCCTCCCTTCCTACCTTTTAAATGATCTGCAAATTCTATCTAAACATAGGTCCCTTTTATAAGGTCTTACTATCAAAAAACCTTTTGCAAAACTTTCAAATACTATATAAGTACTGGTTTCTTTCATATATGTTGCTATTTGCAAAAAAACAGAGAGGACAACATTTATCTTGTAGTGGACCTAGCCACGATCAGCGCTGACTTGTAATGCAAGCTCCCGACGCCCTCTCATAAGCTTTGGGCGTTTCAATCTAAAGATAGATCTTCCTTGGGAGATTTTTTTGCACTGCCTCTCTATTTAAGAACATAAGAGCATAAGTCCATCGTGCCCAGCAGCCCACTCCTGCGGCGGCCCTCGAGGTCCTTGACCTGTAAGTTCCCACCACCTGAATTCAGTCATCAGGATCCACTTCATATTCCTCAAATGCCAAATGAGACAGACAGTTTGTCACAAAAATTAGAAAAGCAAAAAAAACAGGAAATCCAAAAAATCCTGTTGACAATAAGCATTCATGGAGGTACACTCAGCCGTAATTCTTCAATGGTGAACCATACAAAATCCCAATGATAAGAAAGCAGGCAAATACTGTAATGCTGTATCAAAATACTAAGCTGTCAGATTGCTTTACAAAACCAAAAGCAAAACTTAGTCCAACAAAATAACAGTTCAGTCCAGAAAAAAACAGAACTCCATTCAACAGTATAATCCAGATCAATCAGGCAATACAAAAATCCACAAGCAGCAATAGTAAAAGATAAAAAACAGTACAAAGCTTGGTCAGCCACTGCTCCACTTAGCCACCTTTCTCCTCCATTGATGTCTTTATAACACACTCATTCCACAGTCCATGAATCCAACGGGAGACCCCATTTCGCCTGCGTCATCATCAGAGGAGTATAAATTCTTCAGGACAAAAGTTGAAGACTGCTCTGGCAAGCCAAACAAGATCATCACTTTTAAAATGGATCTACAGATGACATCATCAATAGAATTATCCTATAGGAACGCCCTCCATTCCACTGTGTGATTCAAACTAGCTGGAGCCGCAGTTTTCAGGGCGAATGTCCATCTCTGCTCTATTTGACACAACTGGCATCAAATAGCACTACGATAGGCTGTCGCCTGCACTTGCTCAAGGACCCAGCAGCGGAAAGATGAAAACACATGCCGCTTTTCAATACAATGTTCAACTAGTGGCTCCATTAATTTTTCACAAATATTAAAAGCCCAAAGAAAATAAATAAGGAGGGGGTGAGTTTCGTATACCAATTGATCATAAAAACCTGCACCTAGTTCTTTATATTCTTTCTCTGCACATGAAAACCTACTCATAGAATAAAGTGAAGTTAAATTTAAATATAGTTTAAACAGGATGACTAATCAGTTCATGGGAACTGCCTTGTCATTTTGTAAGGAGTTCACTTGGGTATATCCACAGGATTTTACCCACAAACATCACCAATGCTCTGTGAGCCAAACTCTAAGCTGCCTTGAGGTCTGCTCCACATAATAATGCCCGCAGGGGCAAACTAACAAATAGATAACATTCATAGAAGTACAGGTAGTGTCGGCGTAAAGATAGTAAACTCTGATCCTGAAATATAGGGTCTTCCTTCATCATCGGGCATGCAATACAGTGTCCACAGCCATAATGATCTTTCTGACCTATGATGATACGTGAACTTATTTGCTTTCAGCATTAGCTTTTATGTTAAGTTACACGATATTATGTGAGGTCTATTTTCTCTACTTAAGTGCATGATTGCGTTGCCTCTTTTTCAATAGAAGGGGGATAGAGTTACAGTGTATTTAGTGATTTCAACTACCCCAATATTGACTGAGTAAATGTAATATCAGGGCATGCTAGAGAGATTAAATTAATTCTTTGCTTTGGTCTTTACTGTGGAAGATGTGGAGGAGTTACTGGTGCCAGAAATGGTATTCAATTCTGATGAATATTTTGACACACAGTGCTTAACAAAGATCTGGGCTTCCTTTCCCACTACAAAGCCAATTAAAACCACTTTGTTACTTCTCTGTCTCCTGCTCTACCACCCACCCCTCCCTCTTCTTGTGAAACTATCCAAGATATGCTTTCATGTTTTCCTTATATGTACTGATATTTGTCAACATTTATTTATTTCTGATCTGAAGAAGGGTTACCTTTGAAAGCACATAATAAAATGCATTGAGTTAGTCCAATAAAAAAGGTATTTCCTTTGGTTTTTGTTTTATTTCTATATATTACCTTGGAAAGTGGACTAACATGGCCTTCACAACATTTCACTCAATGATGAATCAGATAAATTCAAACAAATCTCTGTAACATTAGAAGATGTAGTGAGTCAGTCTGACAAATTGAACAGTAGCAAATTGCCTGGACTGGATGGTATACATCCCAGAGTGCTGATAGAATTGAAAAATGAACTTGCAGAGTATTGTTAGTAATTTGTAATTTTTCTTTAAAATCCAGCATAATACAGAAGAATGGATGGTGGCCAATGTGACGCCAATTTTTAAGAAATTATAAACTGGTGAGTCTGACATTGGTGCCAGACAAAATGGTACAGACTATTATAAAAAACAAAATGACAAAACATATACATAAGCACAGATTAATGAGAGAAAGCCAACATGGATTTATTTAAGGTAAATCTTGCCTCATAAATCTACTGCATTTTTTGAAGGGGTGAATGAACATGTGGATAAAGGTGAGCCAGTTAATACTGTGTATTTGGATTTTCAAAAGGCATTTGACAAAGTAGCTCATGAAAGACTTCTGAGGAAATTAGAAAGTCATGGTATAGGAGGTAATATCCTATTGTGGATTAAGAACTGGTTGAAAGAAAACAGAGGTTTAAATGGTTAATTTTCTCAATGGAGAAGGGTAAATGGGTTCCCCAGGGGTCTTTGCTAGGACCGCTGTTTTTTTTAATACTTTACCCCCCCCCCCCTTTTACTAAACTGTGATAGCGGTTATTAACGCAGGGAGCCTCCGCATGGCTCCTGATGCTCATAGACTCAGGGCTTCAGCTATCCCACCAGCCATTGAACAGGTACTGGAGATTTGGAGGAGGCCTGAAACCAAGGGTGGGGACCCAGGTCTTCAAGCCCCCCCCCCCAAAAAAAAATCTTCCTTTCTCCTGCCCCAGGTCCAATTCTCTCTCTCCTTCCCTCCCTCCTTTAACCACAGGTCCAACACTCTCCCTCCCTCCTTAACCCCATCTACCCCCCCAGGCCCAACTTTCTTTCTACTTTTCTCCCACCCCAAGGTCAAACTCTCTCTCTCTCCCTCCTTCTACCCCCTCTACCCCTAGGTCCTTATCTCTTCCCTCCCTCCCTGACTCCCAGGTCCATTCTCTCTCTCCTCTCTCTCCTAGGATGGGCCAATATCTCTCTTTTTCTTCCTTCCCTCCACCTTTTCCAACCCAGGTCCATTATCTCTGTCTTTGTTTCTCTCCTTCCTCTGAGCCCAACATTTCTCTTTCTATCTCCTCTCCCTCCACTTCCCTCACTCCAACCTTCTCTCCCTCAGGGGCATCTCTCCCTATTTCCCCTTTCCCTTCCTGCCCTCTTGATCCTGCTCTGGTTCTCTCTTAATTCCCTTCTTCTCTCTTCCATCTGCATGACCTAGCTTCTCCCTCTCCTCCCAGACCAGGCATGAGTTGGCTTTCCCTCCCCCACCACACCCGACACATCTTTGAAGCCAGTCCTCAGCCCTTGCTGCACCAACAGCAACAATACTGAAAGGTTGCCTGCCGCCTGCACTGAACATTTCCCTCTTACTCGGCCCACCTTTTTGAAAACAGGAAATTGCATCAGAAGGGCTGAGCCAAGTCAGAGGGAAAGGCCCAGTGTATGCTGATGACAGTCTTTCAGTACAGCTGCCACTGGTGCTGCAGGACTGAAGACTGCTTCAAAGGTAAGTCTGGCGCTGGGTGTGAGGTAGGAGAAAGTGAGCTGAGGTCAGTTTGGGAGGGGAGGAAGAGATTCGTTATTTGTGGCATTAATCATGATTAATATGCAATCCTATTTAACAGATATTTTTAACACACACAATATCTTTTCAGTTTGATGAAAGTACCTTTGTAGAGGGATGACCTGAGAAATTTTAATGTTTTATAAGGTTCAGTTTAAGGGCTTCATTAATCACAGAAATGGATTTGACTTACAGTTCTTCACATTCTTTAAACATATATTAATGTGCAGCCTGGCACTTTTGTGATTTTCTGCTGACTTAACAAGACATATCTAAACTAAGGCCTAGATTCACTAAACTCACCTTTCTGTTCCAATCCGATCCGATCCGTGGACGATCTGTGGCTGAGTCTTGCTGGGTGACCGATTCACTAAAGAGTCCCCATGCAAATTATTTGATTTGAGGCGCGCCCCACACCGACCGCAGCAGAGCGATCCAGACGCATGCGCAGACCATCCTTTCTGCCTGGAGAAGCGATCTGCACATGTGCTTGAGCTCAAAACAAAAGGGGGTGGGGTGGCTGCACTCGCTGGCCCCCATGAGAATCATTTTAAGGGAACAGAACACGCTTTGCAGCCAGACTGGAACAACTAAGCAGAATATGCCGTAGTGCAGCCCTGCTTTAACCCATGGGTTAAAAACACGGGCTCGCAGAGAGGAAGGGCGGCAGAGAGCTGAAAGCAGGGCGCTTTATGCACAAGGGAGGTGTTTTTTATTTTGATGGTTTCAGGGCTGGGATTTCAGGGCAGCAGAGAGCGACTGGTCCTCAGCAGTCGCTTCTTTTTGGATCGGCCAGCCCAATCATTTTTCCTTCTTCTGTTTAGTGAATCGCTGCCTTCCTACTTATGCATTTCCCCTCATTTGCAGGTGCGGATCGGATCGGGTGCGGATAGGATTGGCAAAAGGAACTTTATGAGCGTCGGAAGCAGTGCAGAGCATTCAGTGTGCTGACCTGCACTAAAAAACACTTTTGCAGTTTTGTTAAAGGTGGGGGGTGGGAGGCAAGTAACACCATGTAGTCACATTTCACCCTCAGGCTGCAGCAGGGGTATCACATATGCAAAAAACAAAAATTGGCTTTATCACATTTTGCTGTAGGCTTTTTTTCACATGATAAGCACACAGTGCTAAAAACTGTTTTTGCGGTTTTGTAAAAGGGGGGTTGGCTAATTAAATGTATTTTGAATTTGAACTTTGGTGAGTAGAATCCTTTTACAACTTTGTCCCCTCTGCCAAACCACCCCAACACAACGAACAAATTACACATTGCACTAGAAACAGTGTCACAATGGATGAGAGACCACAAATTAAAGCTGAACCAAGACCAAACTAAATCCTTACTTCTAGAAAGAAACAAAACCCCAACCATAGCAAGTCTAGAAATAAACTCCATCACATATCCCTTACAACCCAACCTAAAACTGCTGGGAATAATGATAGACAAAGGCTGCACCATGCAACTTCAAATCAGCAAAACGGTTCAGAAGGCATTCGCAACCATGCGCAAATCCGAAAATACTTCAACAACGATCAGTTCAAACTCATAGTACAAGCGCTAATCCTAGGACTCTTGGACTACTGTAACATACTATACCTGACATGCTCCGCCAACATGCTAAAACAATTACAGTCCAAATACAGCTCTTAGACTGATATACTCACTGAAAAAAATATGACCACATTGCCTCCACTTTCCAAGACTCACACTGGCTCCCAGTACAAGCACACATACAATACAAATCCTACTGCACCCTATTCAAAGCCCTAAATGGAAATGTACCAAGCTATCTGAACAACTGCCTAATCAGGACCAAGCACACTTTACCCATCCCCCAATCAAAGGCATGCGAAGCAAAAAAATATGACGGACTACTAGTCACCAGAGCAGCAAGGCTAGACCGCCTCCTCTCAAATCTGCTGACCACGACGCCCAACTACAAAACATTCAGGAAAGAACTAAAAACTATACCATTCAAGAAATTTGTCAAATGATCTAACCGAACTGTATTGACCCTTCCCAGATCCCAATGCATATCTATCAACCTTGTAATCTCCTTGGGAATGCCTAGGCCAATTCTTGTTGTAAACTGCCTAGAACTGAAAGGTATTGGCAAGATAGAAGACCCCAGTGTAATGTAATGATATTGTGTGGCTCTTATTTTACTACCTATGGGGTCCTTTTACTAGATTGTGGTAAGGACTACGTCTGCTAGAGCTAGAGATGATAGAGAATGACATGGGGACAAATTTTCCCCGTCCCTGCGGGATCTCTTTATCCCCATTACTGAAAGCTCTGTCTTTACCTGCACAAGCTTCAAACACTTTAAAATCATAAGTGCTCAAGGCTTGTGCAGTTAAGGCAGAGCTTGCAGGAATGGGACAGGGACAGAACTCATGTGGAAGGGACAGGGATATTGAAATCCCACGGGGACAGGGACAAATTTGCCCCCATGTCACTCTCTATTTGTCGCATACAGCAGGATACACTGTGCTCTGCAGTAAATTTACTGATTTGTATACGCACACTGTACGCTAAATAAATATTTGCTTGGGAGCATAAGAACATAGGAGTTGCCATACTGAGACAGACCGAAGATTCATCAAGTTCAGTATCCGATTTCCAACAGTGGCCAACCCATATCTCAAGTACTTGTCAAGATCCCAAGCAGTAAAACAGATTTTATGCTGTTTATCCTAGGAATAAACAGTGGATTTCCCCAAGCCATGTCAATAATGGCCGATGGACTTCTCTTTTAGGACATTATCCAAACTTTTTTTAAAACCCTGTTAAGCTAACTGCTCTCACCACATTCTCCAGCAATGAATACCAGAGTTTATGTACATGTGAAGTGAAGAAACATTTTCTCCAGTTTGTTTCAACTAGTTCTTAATCCATAATTCTATTCCATGGCTTTCTAATTTCCTCAGAAGTCTTTCTTGAGATACTTTGTCAAAGGCCTTTTGAAAATCCAAATACACAGTATTGACCAGCTCACTTTTATCCACATTTTAATTCACCCCTTCGAAGAAATAGATTGGTGAGGCAAGATTTCCCTTAACTAAATCCATGTTGGTTCTGTCTCATTAATACTTGCTTATGTATATGTTCTATCATTTTGTTCTGTATAATAGTCTCTACCATTTTGTCTGAAACCAATGCCAGGCTCACCAGTCCCAGATCCCTTTTTAAAAATTGGCATTACATTGGCGACCCTCTAAACTTCCAGTACCATGCTAGATTTTAAAGATAAATTACAAATTACAAACAATAGCTCTGCAAATTCATTTTTCAATTCTGAAGGGATTTGTTAAGGAGAATATAAACTTATTTGTTCTGGAGGATGTTTCTCCAGTTAAGGGGTAATGTAAAATATGGCATTTTACCACAACTTACTTTACTTCAGGAGTCACTAACTTACTGTAATTCCAAACCACAGGTTAGTGAATCCCATTGTAAAGAAATAATGCAGCAGCCCATGCTTTGGGAGCTGTTCTTAAAGGATTGCTGTAGTAATAAAAGATAATCAGTCTGGAGACCCCCCTTTCTTTACCTGAACATACCTGCACCCCCAATGGCACATTATGACCTCATTCCAAGTCCTGCCCCTTTCCTCCTCCTGGACTCTGAAGTGTGATCCCTGCTTCCTTCACATGGGTTTACCTGAACAATTCCCTGGCAGTCTCCAATTGATTCTGCCTTTTCTGGCGCTGGGTTCAAAATGGTGCCTGTGACTTTTAGGAATGGTCTTGAGATGCTACTGTTAGGTGTCCAGCTGCCATATAAGGCCAATGATATTATGGTGGTAGGGAGTTTTAGGTTTTGGGTTCCTGGGAACTGGTTTGAAATCACAGTTCGTTTTAGGTAGGCCATCAAGTGATTCTGAACTTCCAAGTTACTCATCTCCAAGTCAAGAGACTTTTGGGCCATTCTTCTTTTGAACTTACATCCCAAAGCAGTGTGGTATTTTATAACCACTAAAACTGCCCTATTGAAATCAGTGCTGCAGGTGCCATAATGCATCAGGACGGGGGTTGTGAAATCCAAGCCTGGTCTGAAACCTCCCTCATGGAACCAAATAACTTAGCAGGTCTGAATGAATTTCAGATGGCATTAATGAACTGTGGTCAATACCAGTTTGATCTAAGTTGGGCCCCCCAACCCTTAGGTGACTATAAACCTGTCTCCCCAGAGAAATCACCCAGAACATTCTTGTGCATTAGTCTTTAAAAAAATTAATGGCTGCCTGTACCACAACATTCTAAGCTAAAAGGAGCAGAATGAACCCACATGCAGTTTTTAGAAATAAAATCCTAAATTAAAAAAGATTGGTGCACAGAAGTTGAGAGTGCATGGTTTTATTTCTTTTACTGAACGAGGTCTTAAGTGTTTTTCCAGCTGTCCTGTATTGTATTGTTCGGAAGCTGCATTTACATTCTTTTTTCTGGCAAAACTTTAGAAATGTTTTCTGGAGATTGTGGGCGTAATTATACCATTCCCTGCCTGAGAGACCTAAAGTATTTTCACTGCATCACGATAACAGTTTGTACTACAGGAGAGCCTTATATTCCAATTGCAACTGTCCCCAGTGGTGCCTTACAGTGTGCTATGACTCACCGAAGATTTACAAAGCGCTCTGAAGACAAATACAAAAAAAAAAAAAAATTAAACTTAATTGCACACAGCGATGAACTATTTATATGTTTCAAATGGATCTGATCAAATCACATTACTGTGACACCCACTCAATAATTCTGTTTCTAATTTCAGAAGAAAGTAGAGTTTACCATTATTCTGTAGAGAGGGTAAACACGAGGCTGACAGGTCTTTTTGACTGTCACATGCAAACAGTGCTGCACTTTGTACAGGGTGCAATGTGACAGATTCCAAGTTGCTTCCCTGGCAACAGTGACTTATAAAGAGGAAAAGAAATGGGTGGCATCTATTCAACTTTTTTCTTTCTGAAATTCTGTTAGAAAAAAGCAGTCTCTTTTTAAGAACATAAGAATGTAAGAGATGGCATACTGGAACAGGCCGAAGGTCTCTCAAGCTCAGTATCCTGTTTTCAACAGTGGCCAACCCAGGACACAAGTACCTGACACGATTCCAGATTTCAACCTCTACCTGAATCCATACTGGAAAGAATGTTTTAGTTCAGGAGGGGTTGACAAATCCCAGAACGTTTCACTAAAGTTACTCTTCTGAATTTCTTTGCTGGTTTGCGTAAATAAATGTTTTCTCATGTCTGTATGTGTCATATGTATGTATATAAATGGCTTACATGGTCCCACAAAACCAACCAAGAAGAGAAACTTCTGCAGGATTCACCAAGGCAGCCAAGAGCGGGAATGGCCAAAACATGGTTCTTGTCTTTGTTTTGGCCCCCTTTGCTCTCTGCCTTCTTATATGGTCCCATAGCTGTGGTCTTCTAGGCTCTAAATGAGTGCACTTCCCTCTGTTCTGGTTATCATTGTAATTAAAAATGGGTCTGTTTTGTTGTCTCTCTGCTGCTTGCTATTGACAGTATGAACATTGTTATTCTTTTTAAATGACATTTTCAAAAAATTATGAACAATACAGAAGCAATCATTTGTAAGTCCTGCTCCCTTTGGACTTCAAGTTCAGCTGAAGTGACCTCCATTAGATTATGGAACATAAGCTTTCATTTACAGTTACTTAGGTTTTTTCTCATATTTTTGTAACCCTAGTTCAGAAATTATAGTAGCAGTCTATGGTCAGAAGATCACAGACCACATAGCTCCTTAAAAGGTCTGGTATGCCTGTATTCTAAATCTGACCAATAGGAATCACTGTTGACCAATGGCCAACATACAGGTGGAATGGAATACCTGCCCAGTAATTAATTGCATATGTAGTCCCCTCTCTCCCTCTTTCATTCATAGGGACGGGACGGTTTAGATGCTTCTTTCCTCTCAGGAGAATATTTTTTTTTTTAAAATTTTATTTATCATTAGATATATATATATATATATATACATAAACATAACATATATGAAAAATAAAGAGAGAACTTCCACACTTCTACAGGAAATAATACCTGAATATTAATAATGCCTTTTTATTCAATGCAAAGGAAGCCCAAATGGAAAGATTCTGGAACAGTGCCAAGACATATTTATTCATAGAAAGAGTGGCTGCTACCTGGAAGTCCCTCCCAAAAGAAATGACAGACAAAAAGTGTGAGATAACCATAGTGGATTCTTGGAGACAATAGGATGGTAATGAAACACTGGGGTCACCCACACAGACCAGCTATTCAGCTCACAACAGCAGCTGTTCAATTACATTATGAGGCATTCAAGAAGGCATTGCGATACACTGTTAGGTTGGATTTTTTTTCACAAAATACCTTGCTTACATGCGCAGATTATTAAAAAAACTTCATAATATGACAGAGAAGAGAGTATGTGTGATGGTTTAAATATTGGTCCTGTAAATAGCAACATTGTAGACGAGACTTGAAGTACTCTGCTATCAGAAGCTGTGGAGGCCATCATGTACTGAATTTTGAGGATGGATGGGATGGAGGGTAGTGGTAGGAAAAGAATTGAATAATCAAGTAAAAGACTTAGAGGGGCATAATCAAATGAAACGTCTAAGTCCGTTTTGGGCCTAAGTCGCTAGTCGCAGTGTCTAAAGTCCATTCTCGAAAAATACATCCAAAATATTTTGGTTTTCGAGAGTCATCTAACTGTACGTCCAGCTGTTTGATTGCCCAGACTACTAAGTCGTCTATCGTTATACCCCATTCTCATCCAAAAATTTGTCCAAGTCAAAAACGCCTAGAAAAAGACTTTTTGAATGTGGGAGGGGCTGGCAAATAATGGACTGAACACCTAGACATGGCAACAGAGTAGTGAGGCACCTTACAGGGCACTGCTGCGAACTTCACAAAAAGGATGCCACATAAACATTTCACCATAACTCCCTTATAGGTCACGGTGAGCCCCCCAAACACCCTCAAAGCCTACTAGACCCACCTGTTTACCACCCCAATAGTCCTCACGGTTGCAGGTGGCACCTATATGGCAGTACAGTAGGATTTAGGGGGTGCACATGCTCCACCATAAATGCAGTGGTTAGAGTGGTTTAGGGGCCTGGGTCCTCCTCTCTATGATTCACTAGCCAACCCCCCACGCTACTTAAGCCACCTTTGTGCTGCTCTACTAGGCTTTGCTATGCCAGGTACTGATGCTCTGGAGGCAGGTATGTACGTTTTTATTCTGAATTTTATGGTGTTGGGGAGGGCAGTGATCACTGGGGCAGTGTGTGGGGTCTGTACTTTGTGTTTGCAGTGGTTATCTGGTCACTTTGGATACCTTTTTGGCACTTAGATCTGGTTTTACATGGCCTAAGTCACAACATACTAGCTCCGTCCAGGCAGCCTCGTTAAATTTTCAGTTATACTTACAGTACAACTAAGTGTAGATCAGCCCACGTCCCGCCCAAATCCCACCCTCACCACTTCTCCTAAAATGCCCTTTTTAGCTCTGGTTGTACAGCAGCACTGAAAAGGCCTAAGTCATTTTTAGATACGTCTAAAACCCGGTTTGATTATCAGCACTTGGATGACTTGTCTTACTGATCGTCCAAGGCCAGGTTTTAGACGTATTTCCGTTTCGATTTTCGATTATGAGCCCCATAGGGACTGGCAGGGTGTGGAGGAGGGTGTTGAGAGAAAAACTGCACAATGAAGAGGGCTAAACTAAAACTAAACTAAACTAAACCTTAGGTTTGTATACTGCACCTTCTCCGTAATCATGGAGCTCGGCACGGTTTACAGGGCTGAGATAGAAAGGAACTCCAATGGAGGGTTATAGGATTAAGTGTAAAGAAGAAATAGATGGTTTTAGGGTGCCAGAGAGGGGGGAAGTGTTACATTTTTGAGAAAAGCCAAGTTTTCAGATGTTTATGGAAGAGTTGGAGGGAGCTCAAATTTCCGAGTGGGGATGTAAGGTTGTTCCAGAGCTCAGTGATTCTAAAGGGGAGGGATGTCCCTAGTTTTCCAGCATGGGATATACCTTTTATAGAAGGGAAGGATACTTTTAATTTGGGGGAGGATCTGGTGGAATTAGGATTTGAGGAATTCCAAGATAGTGGAATAACGGGAGGAAGGATGCTGTGTAGGATCTTGAAAGTTAGACATGCACATTTGAAGTGGACCCTGGAGATAGCTTGGAATAACGGGAGGAAGGATGCCGTGTAGGATCTTGAAAGTTAGGCAGGCACATTTGAAGTGGATCCTGGAAGCCAGTGAAGCTTGGACAGGAGTGGTGAGACATGGTCAAATTTACTTTTTGCGAAAATAAGCTTAGCCGTGGCATTCTGAATCTGCTGGAGTCTATGGAGGCTTTTCTTAGTTAGGCTTAAGTAGATAGAGTTGCAATAGTCTAATCTGGAGAGGATGATGGATTGTACAAGAACAGCAAAGTGTTTTTGATGGAAACAGGATCTCACTTTCCTCAGCATAAAAAGCTAAAAAAGCATTACTTACTTTAACTTTCTCTGACTTGAGAATGTTGCTGGGAATTTATAATTCTCCTACTAGCCCTGCTTCTTTCTCTAGTCACATTTAACTCACACCTATAAATCCGTACTCTGGCACTGCTCCCTTTAAAAAAAAGTACCCAAATGTTTGGAGATCATGACTTTAGGACCTCTCCTTACTTTGCAGGTAAGTTTCATGTTTTGTAAATTAGTAGTATCGGATAAGTTGGATTATCCGGAAAAGGGATGTAGTGAAATATTCAATTACTAGGAAATCTTGTTTTTCAGTTGCAGGTCCAGTTTTGTGGAATGAGATACTGGGTGAAATACGTTTTTGTGAAAATGTCTTACAGTTTAAGAAATTGCTGAAAACGATAGTTCTTAGTACAGGCTTTTAATTAAAATTCATAATTTTTATTTAAAAGTGAGATGGTGGAACCAGATTTAGAAGATACGAGATCATAACAATTTGACTTCTGGATAGTAAGGTTGGAATTTTATACTGTGGTTTGTAAAGTCTGATGAATGTGGTTATGTCTAATGATATTGTGAATGTGAGATTGTAAGGGGATTATAAATATTTTAAATAAAATAAAAATAAAGTTTGTCATGTTCACTTATTGGTCATTCCCTCTCTTAAAATTATTAACACACAGCAGCAATCTATCTTTTCCGTTACAGCTCCTCAAATGTGGAATGCCCTTCCAATTTATTTAAGAGAGGAAAAAATACTTGGAAAAATTTAAGAGCAAACTCAAGGGTTTTCTTTTTAAAGATGCATTCAATGACTAAATGAATTGCTTATGATTCTCATTTTATTTTTATATCTTTTGATAGTTTTCTCTTTCCCTTTCCTATTGTTTTTAACCTTAATTGTTTTTATTTATAATCAGATTGTATTTCTTTCCCAGTGTTTTATTATGTTTGTATAAGTTAGTTTTTTATTATGTTTAGTAGATTTAGTTTTTTTGTTAGTTACGTTTATTTCCCCTAACTCTGTAATTTTTAGCGATTTGTACATCGCCTAGAATTTGGAATAGGCAATTAATCAAATTCTATAATAAACTTGAAACTTGAAACTTCAGTACTGCCTTGAGATCCAAGAAACCTTATAGAAATCCTATAGTGGACCTTTTTTATCACAGTGAGGGTTTCCCTGTTCTTGTTCCTTCTTTGACACTGGGAACACTTCATGTTAAAGTTCATTCAAAGGAGTAGCTCTAGAATGAGCAGAAACCATTTGAGTCCCTGTGCTAGGGACCTTAATCCAGCCTATAAATTTTAAATTATGAGTTTTATTTCTAGTTTCTAGTTTATTGATTTATATCCCGCTTTATACAAAGCAGGTTCCAGAACGTACATACATAATATTATCACATCACATACAATTAACAAATCTAACAAAACATTTCAGCGACCAAGGCCTACAAATATATTAAAGCTTTAATTCCCTTATTTCATCTTACAAAACAAATACTTTTTCAGTAATTTCTTAAAATATTTCTAGTATTTCTTTGGCTTAAAACAGAAGTTTCTTTGTTTTTCTTAAAGAGCGCTAAACTAAAACCATTCCTTCAAACCTTGCTGTGAAATGTCAAAGTCTGGCTATGTAAGAATATAGTCAAATGTTAGCATGACAACAGTTTTATGTGGTTCAAATGTGATCATAAGTTTATGTTTATTAATGTTTATGTCTTGGTTTTTAGAATATAGTAGATGCTTCCACATCTCTTTTATTGCTTTATAGGTTTTTCTTGTCTTCCCGCAGTCATCATCTATGCTCTAGATGAGTTATTTTCCTTGTGCATTGGTTATTTTTGTAGTTGAAAATGGGTCTGTTTTTCATTGATCTTGCTGTGGTTTTGTGAAACGTTAGTCTTGTGTTTACATGTTAGAATGCCTAAGGGCCTTCTTGTCTCTGTCACACACTGGCAAACCATTCACCACAAGGCATAATAGAGACCAATGACTTCAATGAAATGGGATATTTTATTTAGACAAAAAAAACAAAGTGGTTTGGAAAATCTACAAAAACAATTTAAATTTTGTTCCTTATAACTGAAAAAGTTAAGCTTTGCCCCAAAGTTAACACAATTTACCTAGATCGTATACTGGGGAAGTTGTATTATAAGGGAAGATATTATGGAGTAATCTAATTGTATGGTGACCATTCTGGAACACTCTCTTAGCATATTTGCTTACCTACAATGCAACTATTATCTATGGATGACTTTCTATATGCAGGAATTGAACAAGATTTGGTTGGAAAGGTTTAAACAAAATTATAGTGACATTTTAAGAAAGTAAACAAACTGGTTTTATGTGGTGCTCCTTTGTTTAAATTAAGTGCATGAGCATGGTCCAGTCTTAGTATTCATCTTTTCTTTTACTTTCCAACCTTGAAGGTTTCTTCCTCCCCTTTGGTATCATAGCTGAATCAAAACCAGGAATGAGATCTGGTCCTATGAGCCTTCATTGTGACATCCTGGTTGGACTTACTCTAGACCAGTCATAGCTGTAACAGTTCTCAGTTGGGGACCATAAACAACGCTATTTTGGGAATCCTACATTCATGGGCCCCAAAATACTGCCACCAGATATTTACATTGCTTGACAAAAAAAGGTATATGTCCTGTCACAAGGAGGGTTAGGTAAGTGAGATTTAACAGGACTCAGACTTATAGTATGGCAGTCTGGGTTTGAGGATGGTCCCATAGCTCACTGGTATAGTTAGAGTAACTGGACTGGGACCCCGCAACACATAGTTTTAGCTTGTCAGGGAAGGTTACATGGGAAGTGGTCTGTGTATGTGTGTAGGGGGGTGGGTTGGGGCTAAGGGGCTAACTCTTCAGGATTCTCATTGATATAATACAATGAGCATTGAGAGTGAGATAAGAATACCCAGCAAGTGAACTGGAGAGACAGCATCTCATTTGAAAAGGAAGATGAAAGTGAACATTGCTTGCTGGCAAAACCCTGGAGGGGAGAAATTGTTAGGCCTCAAAAGGGGACAGGGGGAAAGGATGTCCATCTACCCCAGGACTTTAGAGGACCAAATGTTGGTTGATTGTTTGGGGAAGAGAGGTTAAGGACTCATCATAGCAGTACAAGAAGACCTAAATAAAGACCTTCCATCATGATCTGGTGAGTCAAAAGATCTATGATTTGGAGAAGCAGATGCAGAACTAAGGAGTATCATGGACTAACTTCTGGTTGGAGAAATGAGGCCAGTGGACAACAGATAACAGACTCCTTTGACTCCCAGTACTCCCCTATCAAGGGGACCACACTGCTATCTAGATTTATAGGATATTGTTAATGACTATGTATGAGATCAATTTGCATATCTTGAAAACCTGACTGCCTGGGTGTGTCCTGGGACTGGATTGAGACTCTATCTTAATGCATCCCATTTAATGCATGTGGAAAAGTTCCTGTATCCATGTATTGTAGCACCTACACAAAAGGGACAGAAGCTTAGATCAGATGCTTATGATCTTCTTAATTGTTCTGAAAAACTTGAAATAAATATCCTATAAGACAGTCTATCACCGTTGTTCAGTCTGAATCAGGGCTTCTCAACCAAATCCTCAGGCCACCCCTAGCCAACCTGGTTTTCAGGACACCCACTATGACTATACATGAGATAAATATGCTTACAATGGAGGCAGTGAATGCAAATTTACTTCATGAATATTTGTTGTGGATATCTTGAAAATCTGATTGGCTTTGGTATGCCCAAGGACAGGGTTAAGAACCTTTGGTCTGGATGTACAGCTCAGTTTAAAACATGGTTTGTAACTTCTGCATTGTACCAGTGGTATAAGGAAGTTGAAAATATGAGGTATTTTGTTGCTTGCATATTTTAAACAGTTTGTTTGCCATTGCCCTAAGAAATGTGGTATATTAAGAACCAACAAGCCATAAGCCATATTCATCCAGTGATGCGGATGACTGATGCCCCTTTCTTTCCTCAATGTTTGCAAACTGTATATTAATGAAACTTGTAAAGTCAAAATTAAAAGTTTGCTGTTGAAAAGTCAGAATATATTACCTTAATTAAACGTAGATGTTTAATTTCCTTAGCGTGCTCCATTATTGAATTTGGTTTTTCATCTTAAGAATCTATCTATCTTTAAAAATTACATGCCATACAAGCTGCCATTTTTAGCAGCATACATATTTTTGAATCCCTCCTATTGTTTAAGTGGTCCCCTAATTGAAATACCACAGGTGTTTGGGATTGGGATTTTTTTTTCAGGTAGTTTTGGATTTCTTGATTCTGTAAGCCAGACAGAGAAATGGATGCAAAGTATTGAAACTGTCTAGGTCAGGGGTGTCCAACCTTTTGACTTCCCTGGGCCGCGCAAACGCTGCAGCAAGACAGAAGAGGGAGCCAGCAAGAGGTAAACACCCAGGGACGGCAGAGGAAAACACTGCATCGCTCTCGACTGGGGCCACACAAAATACTTCAGGGGGCCACAGGTTGGACACCCCTGGTCTAGGTTATCAAAGCACCAGTTCCTTGTAGATATGAATCAAAATGGCATGTTCATTGGCCTAAGTGAAATGAGCTGATGATCTCAGAAGAGATACAGGCATCAACTTCAAAACAACTGTAGCTTTCCCCTCTCCCCTAAGGAACAGTTCTATAATCTGGAGTTCTCCACGCATATGTATTCTTTTTGTAATCCACATTAGGAAAACAACTATGATCACTCTTTATAATCCCCCCAATTAGTTCCAACAAAGCTCCCAAATCCTGTGCTCATTTTACAACAAATATCCTTTTCAAACCTCTTTAATATTGCCTTCCAGGGTTTTAAAAATTCCCCTCCTTTCTCTGATATTGTACAAATATAGGGGCATTTTACTCAACTACATTGTGTTAATGCACATTCAACGCAGGAAATATGGCTTAGGGGAGAATTCATGATGAGTTGCTAACCAATGTAGCCGTGCACTAAATGCTAAGACACCCATTATATACCTGTGGGCGTTTTGGCATCTAGTGTGTGTTAATATCGTCAGTGCGTGCTAAATTGGTTAGAACCCCTTGGTGAATCCCCACCTTAACAAAGGAAATGCTGAAACATTCTGTATGAGTTTTGCCATTTGCATGCGCTAAGTATTTATTTTATAAAACTTTTTTGGGGGAGAGGGTGTGTTGAGGTAGAACATAAGAACATAAGCAATGCCTCTGCTGGGTCAGACCTGCGGTCCATCGTGCCCAGCAGTCCGCTCACGCGGAGAATTGGTGTGGACTCGAGAGTTGCACGGGGACAGAAATCCCGCCCGTCCCCACCAGGATCCTCTCCGTCCCCACCCATCATCGCAAGGAATTACCTCCATCCTCGTCCGTCCCCATAAAAAGCAGCAATTACTTCTGACAGGATCATCAATTCCACAGTTTCTTTTGTGTTTGCACTGCTGTTTTCCTTGTGGAATCTCTTTGGTGGAACCCTTTTTTTTATTTTCTGTTCAGGTAATTAACTTATAAACCTCCTCTTTTACTATGGCTGATGTGTCCATTATATTATATGGACGAATCCTGCTTCCAAAGCCTTCCATCCCCGTGGGAGTCCCGTTGGCTAGAGGGGGGTCCCCGTGGGAGTCCCGTGGGTTGGGGGGGGATTCCCGCAATCCCCGTTCCCGTGCAGACCTCTAGTGTGGACATGCTATTCAGCTAGTGTAGTGACATTATCGGTGCACTAGCTGGTTAGCGCATCCATAATGCAGAAGCCTTTGGGTCCCCTAAATAGGAGGCAGTAAATGCTCCTGCATTAATGTTTGTTTTTTTTATAAATGGCCACATGCTAATGCTAATGCTAATGCAAGATGTTTAGTGGTGACGATGACAGAGTACTAACATAAGATATTTCTCGTAGTTTTTACAATGTTTTATTGTGTATACTTTTGATTCGTTTTAACAGTGTCCCCTCCTGATGAAGAGCTGAAACTCAAGTCGGGGAGCCAGGGATTTCAACATGGTGATTTAGTTATAATCGAATGCACATTTAAGCACATTTGAACACTAGCACTTTATCACAGCTGTGGTTTTTGAGCACTCAACTTTCCAGCTACTTCAGATAAGTGGTTTTTTACCTGTTATCATCAAATATTTATTTTGGTTGGGTCAGGGACTGTAAAGGCAATGATGGTCCCTTTCATAGCTACAGCTTGGTGTTATCACTAAACTATTGGTTATTGGTCTGAGCACTTTACAAAAATTTAAGTATTATTTAGTAATTTTAAGAGCTGTGATTAAGTTGATGAGATTTGATATATTCATCACAGATTTATATTGGTAGTCTCCCAATTTTTATGAAGCACATTCTAATGCTACCATTAGGGAATGGTCAGAAATCCAACAAGAAGAAAAATGCCTATTGTACAGCAACATTAGAAATGAACTTAGCAAGCCAGAAGGCCCCATGTTCGGGCACGATGATTCCATTTACTAGGGCAGCTTGGTAAAAGGTTCCCAAAGAAAATTATTTGCACCCTAACCGGTTCAGGGTTTGGTTTACTAAAATGTTATGACATTTTGAAGTCACCATCCTCTGGATTCTATATAGGTCACCCAAAGCTGGCTGTACAAATTTGGGTATCAAGGCCAGACCCATGTCTTAAACTGATCATTTAATCAAATGATAACAATCATTGGTTTTGATTAGTATGAATTAGGATTTAGGTGTGGATCTACCCTGCACCCTATTCTATAACATGCACATCTAAATTTCATAGCACGCAAGTCCAAATGGGTGTGGCCAAGGGAGGGGAAATGGGCGAATCAAGGGGTGTAATGTTATATATAGAACACTATCAATTGCATGCTAGCATTTACACCAGATGTTGGCAGGTGTGAATGCTCGCACCCAAAGTTAGGTGTCAAATCTGCACAAAGGTAGTAACTTGTATTCTATAAAGAGTGCCCTTTACAGAAACTACACGGTCGAGTCACATTATTATGACCACCTGCTAATATCCAGAATAACTGCCTCTGGCAGAACGGACGGCAGCCAGACACCATAGGTATTGACACAATAAGATGCTGGATGATTGCTAGAGATATCTGCAGCCATGCAGACTACAATACGTCCGACAGTTGCTGAAGGGTGCGTGGTAGTGGATCTAGTTGTCAAGCATGTTGATCGAGGTGGTCCCAAATGTGCTTGATTGGGTTAAGGTCTGGGGAATTCAGAGGCCAGGGAATTAGCTGGAAGTCTTGGTTATACTCTGCGAACCACTCATGAACAATTCTGGTGGTATGACATGTTGAAAGATCCCATCAGCCATAGGGAAGACCGTCAACATGTATGGGTGTACTGGATTGGCAAGGATGGAGAGATACCCGTATTGGCTGAGAGTGGGAAACCTCTGTTCAAGGTACCTTCAGCAGTTTTTCATGCAGTTACAGCAGAAAAACATTTTTAAGACATGTTAACTATGCTCCATGAACAGCCAGAACATGGCCACTACTTCAGTGCTACCTGAGAAGCACAAGGCACCATCGCCACCCTGTTCCATATCAGCTGTTAATGCGGAAATTTAATACAGTTATTTTATTTGATATACCGCAATTATAAACAGAAATTGTTAAATCAAAGCATGCATCTTAACTTTGCAGGCATCACATGAATGGTTAATGCAGTGCTCATGTTAACAGTTTGAAAAGTTTAATAGCCTTGGTAAGGCAGCTTATTAGATAGCGTCCTCTCTACTATTCCCATTTTGCACATTTTCTGATTTCCATCAAGGCCTAACTGAAGGTCAGTTCTGGATGTGCTCCAAGTTTCTCAACCCAAAAATATATTAAGGAGAATTATCAGTTTGAAATAAAAAAAAAGAAGCATTTTTGCCAGCCATCAACCTAAATCCTTTTCATTTTTGCAGCTGTTGAGCTTGTGACTCACCTGCTGCAGAGGTTGCAGTATGACACCTTTTAATAACTCAGCAAAGGAAGTGGGGGAGGGGTCGGGGGAAAGTGGGGGCGATGTATACATGAATGATAGTGAATCATGCTCATTTCTTTCTCATATCCTTACCAGAGAAAATCTCATCATTATGTTGCATTTGGACTAGCCCAAGGCTAGCAAACCAGTTTAATCAGGCAGGGTGACATAGCCTTAAAAAACATCTCTACTAGAGAGGCTATGTCACCCTGCCTGATTAAAAAACATCTCTACTAGAGAAAACTATATTAAAGCTAAGTAAAATAAGTTGAACTACAGTGGTGCCTCACACAACGAACTTAATTCGTTCCAGGAGCAAGTTTGTTATGCGAAAAGTTCGTTATGTGAAACGCGTTTTCCCATAACAATACATGTTAAAAAAAATAATTCGTTCTGTAGCATAAAATATGCTAAGATGACATAAAAAAAGATAAATTTATCTTGTTAGAGCTGTTAGCATGATATAGAGGGGATATATGTGAAGGGGAGGGGAGACAGGGGTTTTGTTGATCCTTGCTGTGTATTATAATCACCCCCCACATACTCCCCAGTACCTTTTTTAATTCCTCCCATCTTTCCCAGCCAGTGGCGTACAGGCCAGAAGCGCAGAGATCAGGAGCAATTCCTCTGCACGCCTGTGTGGGCCCATGCCGATCTCCGAATGGCTGCAGTTAGTTCTTGTGAGTCCCGCGAGAGCTGGCTGCAGTTAGTTCTTGTGAGTCCCGCGAGAGCTGACTGCAGCCATTCAGAGATCAGCGCAGGCCCAGGCAGTAGCACAGAAGGCTTGCTCTTGATCTCTGTCTGCGCTTCTGGCTGGGAAATTTGCTAGACCACCAGTTCGAGTGAGCGGGTGAGATTAAAGTTGCAGCAGTGGTGGCTTTTTTAAAAAAATATGTGGCGGCGGGGGGAGGTTTAAAAATATGCGGTGGCGGGGGGAGGTTTAAAAATATGCAGCAGCGGCGGCAGGGGGGTTTAAAATATGTAGCGCCACTGCACAGGGAGCCAGGCGGAGAGAGGGCAGTTAAGCGATGCAGCTCGGGCGACTTCGTTGTGTGAAACGAAGTTCGTTGTGGGAAGCAAGACCTGAAGTTCGTTGTGCGCAGCGTTCGCTGTGCGAGGCGTCCGTTATGCGAGGCACCACTGTACATTGAAAATTATAAGAAAGTCATAAATATTTAAATGTATAAAGCTCTTGTAAAAGTTAAAAATTAGAAAAATTAGACCCAGTGACGATTTGTCACGTAAAGCTCAGAACGGTGATATGTTTGAGTTCTGAGTGGTGACGCTGAGGGCCTAATAATTGACTAAACAGGTTGCTACTTGAAATAAGGAAGAAGCTCCTATTTCTATTGAACTGATAGTTAAGAAATAGCCACCTGAAGTGTTATATGCTAGAAATCTTGATTTATTGAAAAATGGCATTAGAAGAAACAGAATTTATCGGATATTCGGAAGAGCAGTTTAAAAACATTATTTCTAGACCTGCTCTTCTAGATGATTTGGAGGATCCCTCCACACAGTCATCGTGGATTGAACTAGAACAAACACATAAACGCTTAATAAGAGCAGAACTCCACGGAAGTACTTTGGTACAGTATCTTAAAAAATCTATGATACCGCGTGGACTACGCATCTTGAAGGAGCCTAAGCTCACTACTCTTGATCGGACATTTATGGATAAATGGACAGCGATTTTAAACCGCTGTTTTAGAGATCTGATGATTTTACTAGTTGAGACTACCTCTGATATTGAATTAGATCTCAGAGCCAAGATGGTATCTATGGAAATATCTATGAAAGAAAACATAGATAAGGAAGAATTTAAGAAAAAACGTGAAGAACTGGAAGATGAAATGGTACAGTTTAGAGATTCAATAAGACAGACTAAAATACGGAAATGGAAGAGAGATGAAAAGGACTATGAAATTGGAAAAGTATATACATGGAATAAGAAAACAGCAGGAGGAATAATAACAAAGAAGAAAGTAGCATTTAATGCTTCGTCTGAAGAATCTGATACCACCAGTGGAGACTCTACAGAAAATACTTCCAAAACATCGGGGGAAGGACCCCAGGGCCAAAGGGGATCGCGATCGAGAGGAAGAACAAGAGGAGTCCAACGGGGCAGAGGAAAGAATCAGCCCAATGGGAAAAAGTAGAATCAACGGTGGTAAATATTTCTGGAAAAACATTAACAAAAGAACAACAAGAAGTACTTGAGCTTGGACTAAATTTTGCTTTATGTCAACGTCCAGATTTTTTCCAGTTGAAAATCTTTTTTCATAAATTTTTAAGGAAATTGCAACTGAAATTATTTTTCAAGGATTCAGAAATAACATCTGAAGAAATAATGGAAAGTAGTAGTGAAGATGAGGAAGTGTTTTCTATTTGTAAGAGTAATTCACGTTGGGTTCCCCCTGGACCAATGGATCCAATGATCTCTATTTTTAGAGACCTAGTACTAGCAGGCATCACAGAATATGAAAGGGTTAAATATAGGAAAATCCCTTATAATTTGACTTCCCAACAGCATAAAGCTCTCTTACAATTAAAAGATTCACATGATATGATGATTTTGAGAGCTGATAAAGGGGGAGCCACTGTGGTGTGGGGAAGAGATCAGTACCTAAGGGAAGCTAATAGACAATTGACAGATGAAACAGCATATGCCCTCTTGCCTGAAGATCCATTACCGGAAATGATGAAAGAAATATATAACTGGATGACTTCCCATTATGAACTGGGAATGATAACAAAAAAAGAATACCAATTTCTGGTTGAGAAATATCCATCTACTCCTTATATATATTTCGTCCCGAAAATTCACAAAAATCTGAAAAATCCCCCCGGTAGACCCATAGTAAATACAAGAGGATCTCTGTTGGAACCATTATCTCAATTTGTTGATACTTTTCTTAGGAAAGAAACAGCTAAGATCCCCTCTTATCTTAAGGATTCGTCCCATCTTCTTAGAATCCTAGCTCAAGGTTTAGATACGTCCCAGATCTCATTCTTATGCACTCTAGATGTGGTGTCACTCTACACGAAGATACCCCAAGATAAAGCACAAATAGTAGTAAAAAACACCTTAGCACAGAGAACGGGAAATCTGAGGATTAGCAATGACTTTTTATTACAACTAACAAAGTGGGTCATTGAAAATAATTATTTTGAGTTTGAGGGGATATACTATCAACAGATTCAAGGGGTGGCGATGGGGGCCACTCTGGCCCCTTCAGTAGCTACCCTTTATGTAGCTTCTTTTGAAGAAACAGAAATTTATTCTTCAAGTTTTTTTCAATATATCTTCTTGTGGAAAAGGTTTCTAGATGATGTTTTCTTTTTGTGGTCGGGGACAGAACAACAGCTTATAGATTTTACTAGATGGATCAATACCAGGGATCCCCATCTCCAATTCACTCTTACTTACAATAGAACCACGATTGAATTCTTGGACATGATAATTAGTAAAAAAGATTTAAAAATTGATACTAGATTATATAGGAAACCTGTGGCAAGGAATACTTTTTTACATTTTTTAAGTTATCACCCTTACCATTTAAAGTTTAATCTCCCAGTGAGTCAGTTTCTGAGAGTGAGAAGGGTGTCATCAGAAATGAAAACATTTAAAGAAGCTGCTGATGAGTTAAAAAATAGGTTTAGGACAAGAGGCTATCCAGAGAAGTCAATCCATAGAGCCTTTTTAAGGGCAAAATATGCAAATAGAGATCTTTTATTGCAAGAAAAAACAGACAGGGAGAAAATGGAGAAATTAATATGTGTGTTGCCATACTCTGAAGCAGCTAAGGAACTGATTATCCAAATCAAAAAATTCTGGCATATTCTCCAACTTCATGAGGTTTTTACTGAGGTTCCGATGTTCTCCTTTAAAAAAGCAAAAACTATAAGTCAGGTTTTAATAGCCCAAAAGACAGGCTTAAAGAAACCTAGAAACAAGGGCAAACATGAAAAATGTGGCCATTGCCAATGGTGTGTTAACACCATTGAGGGAGAGAGCTGGATAGACCCCCAAACACAGTACACTATAACAGCTTCAGCGAACACTAATTGCCAGACGGCAGGGGTAATATACATAGTGATATGCCCATGTAATTTAGTCTATGTGGGCCGTACCTCAAGACCTGTTCATATTCGTCTTAATGAACATAAATCACGGATAAAAACAAAAACCATGCAAGCTCCTATGGTAGAACATTGTGTTACCTTGGGTCATGAAGTGAGTCAGCTGAAATGGAGAGTTATAGATCAATTAAATGCTGGGAGGGAGGGAAAGTTAAACATAGATGAACGTTTGAACTATAAAGAACAACGCTGGATTTATGCGTTAAAAACTGTTATTCCACATGGGTTAAATCTTGAGCTGGAGTGGACTTCTTTGATCTAGTTCTTCTCCTTGTGAGAGGGATCCAAAAAAGGTTTTGAATAAAGTTTGTTTATACTGTAAACAGCCGGTTTCTGTCGTCAGGCTTTCACGTCATCTAGTGGGCGTGGCTCCAGAGCCGGTATGCTGTATTAAAAAGGGAGAACGCTGTCGGCCCCTCTGTAAAACAGTCGAGGAGGTCGATAGTGTTAAAGGTGAGAGAGAAGGTTACTTTAAGTAAATCTGGTATATGTTTGAATAGATAGATATTCCAGTCTTTTCTGCAGGAGTTTACTATAATACTTCTTTTAATCTCTTCTAGGGGTGGTGCCTTGATAAAGCGGTTTCCCGCGAAACATGTAGGCTATGTCACCCTGCCTGATTAAAAAACATTTCTACTAGAGAAAACTATATTAAAGCTAAGTAAAATAAGTTGAACTACATTGAAAATTATAAGAAAGTCATAAATATTTAAATGTATAAAGCTCTTGTAAAAGTTAAAAATTAGAAAAATTAGACCCAGTGACGATTTGTCACGTAAAGCTCAGAACGGTGATATGTTTGAGTTCTGAGTGGTGACGCTGAGGGCCTAATAATTGACTAAACAGGTTGCTACTTGAAATAAGGAAGAAGCTCCTATTTCTATTGAACTGATAGTTAAGAAATAGCCACCTGAAGTGTTATATGCTAGAAATCTTGATACAAAACCTCTTGGCATGCCTCCTTTTGGCATACATGCCATAGGTTACCAGCCCCTGGTTCCTATTATGGGTTAGAGGTAGTTCAAGAGGAAGCGGGCATTCATGGCTTCTGCTATGAAAGGACTCATGCACAGAAATAAATTTGAACTCAGAAACAGAGAAGGAGATCTCAGTAGACACAGGTAACAAAATGAAATTCCTACTCCCACTTCATAATGAGCTGCTGGAATCGACTGTGCTCCCACAGGTCAGATCCCTTGAAGGACGGATGCCTCAGCTTTAGGAAAGCAATACTTCTTCGCCTAACTCCCCTGCCCATGACTGATGGATTATAGAGAAATGTATATTGGTACCAGATCCTGGTATATGTCTCATTAGGATAAAAGCTTATATTGAAAAATCTTCCACTGTAACTAAGGCAAATTTAACCTGTAACTGTACACTATGAGGTACATAATAATCTATATATATAAAATCGGATGTATGTATGTATGTGCCGCGATCACGCAAAAACGGCTTGCCCGATTTGAACGAAACTTGGTATGCCGATCCCTCACTACCTGGGGTGATATGTTCTGGGGGTCTCACGGCCCACCTGCACATGTGGGCGGAGCTACAAACATAAAATCAGATTTTACCCATTCATGTCAATGGAAAAAATGTAAAACAGCTGCCAACGCAAAAACGGCTTGCCCGATTTGAACGAAACTTGGTATGCAGATCCCTCACTACCTGGGGTGATATGTTCTGGGGGTATCGCGGCCAACCTGCACACCTGGGCGGAGCTACAAACAGAAAATCAGATTTCACCCATTCATGTCAATGGAAAAAATGTAAAAACTGCCTCCGCAAAACCGGCTTGCCCGATTTGAACGAAACTTGGTATGCGGATCCCTCACTACCCGGGGTGATATGTTCTGGGGGTCTCACAGCCCACCTGCACATGTGGGCGGAGCTACAAACATAAAATCAGATTTCACCCATTCATGTCAATGGAAAAAATGTAAAACAGCTGCCAACGCAAAAACGGCTTGTCCGATTTGAACGAAACTTGGTATGCAGATCCCTCACTACCTGGGGTGATATGTTCTGGGGGTATCGCGGCCAACTAGCACACCTGGGCGGAGCTACAAACAGAAAATCAGATTTCACCCATTTCATGTCAATGGAAAAAATGTAAAAACTGCCTCCGCAAAACCGGCTTGCCCGATTTGAACGAAACTTGGTATGCGGATCCCTCACTACCCGGGATGATATGTTCTGGGGGTCTCGCGGCCCAACTGCACACGTGGGCGGAGCTACAAACATAACTTCAGATTTCACCCATTCAAGTCAATGGGAAAAATGTAAAAAGCTGTGGGACCGATTTGAACTAAACTTGGTATGCTGATCCCTCACTACCTGGGGTGATATGTTCTGGGGGTCTCGCGGCCCACCTGCACACATGGGCGGAGCTACAAACAGAAAATCAGATTTCACCCATTCATGTCAATGGAAAAAATGTAAAAAACTGCTATTCTCACAGTAATTCCAACTACCTGGGGTGATATGTTCTGGGGGTCTCGCGGCCCACCTGCACACGTGGGCGGAGCTACAAACAGAACATCAGATTTCACCCATTCATGTCAATGGAAAAAATGTAAAAAGCTGCCAACGCAAAAACGGCTTGACCGATTTGAACGAAACTTGGTATGCTGATCCCTCACTACCTGGGGTGATATGTTCTGGGGGTCTCGCATCCCACCTGCACACGTGGGCGGAACTACTAACTGAAAATCAGATTTCACCCATTCATGTCAATGACAAAACTGTAAAAAGCTGCCAACGCATAAACGGCTTGCCCGATTTGACCGAAACTTGGTATGCAGATCCCTCACTACCTGGGATGATATGTTCTGGGAGTATCGCGGCCCACATGCACACGTGGGCGGAGCTACAAACATAAAATCAGATTTCACCCATTCATGTCAATGGAAAAACAGTAAAAAGCTGCCATTCTCACAGTGCTTCAAAAACGGCTTGACCGATTTGAACGAAACTTGGTATGCAGATCCCTTACTACCTGGGGTGATATGTTCTGGGGGTCTCGCGGCCCACCTGCACACGTGGGTGGAGCTACAAACAGAAAATCAGATTTCACCCATTCATGTCAATGGAAAAAATGTACTCAGCTGCCATTCTCACAGTAAATAATAAACGGCTTGACCGATTTGATCGAAACTTGGTATGCAGATCCCTCACTACCTGGGGTGATATGTTCTGGGGGTCTCTTCACCCAAGAATTTATATGTTCTTGCTCCTGGAGGTGAAACTAAAAATGTTGTTTATAATCAAGTTTTGTGTTTGTTGTATTGTATTCATTTTGTCAAATATTTCGCATTATAATTTGATTATTGTACTTTTTATAAAGCTGTAAAAATATAATTTCATTCACCACTATAAAGTATCTTTATTTGAATCTATTTACTGTGTTATTGCTATAATTAAATACCCGTGCAACGCCGGGTCATCAGCTAGTAATAATAAAAAACCCATCTAAAAACCCACTTAAATCGGTACTAGGACAATCAAAAAGACAGGTCGTCTGAACAATCAAAAAGACAGGTCGTCCAAGTACCGATAATTGAATAGGGTTTTAGACATATCTAAAACCAGCTTAGGCCTTTTCCCTGCCTCTGTGTGCCCAGAGCGAAAAGGGGCATTTGGGGGGGAGTGGATACGGCGGGATGTGGGCCGACCTAGACTTAGTCATCCAGCAGCCATAATCGAAAAGTTTGACAGGTTGCCTGCACAGAACTTGTATGTTTTGACTTAGACCATGTCAAAACAGGTATAAGTTCCGGATCAGGTGCACTTTCAGGTGGGTGGCGGCAAACTTTCAGGGGGATGGGAGCGAGCTTTTGGAGGGTAGGGGGTGTTGGCAGGAGGGTAGCGGGAGGGATTGGGCATCCCTCCTGCCAGAGAACATTTGGGAGGGTCGCAGTGGCTTTGCGCATGAGGGATTGGGCTTCCCTCCTGCTGCGATTGTTAAGGAGGTGGGGGGGATGGGTTGTCTGGGCAGCTGAGCTGATCACGGCAGCCACGATCAGCTCAGCGCCCAATCTGGAACTTATACTTATTTTGACTTTTTCTAAGTCAAAATGTGTAAGTTCCATCTAGGCAACCTGTCAAAGTTTTCGATTATGGCTGCTGGACAACTAAGTCTAGGTTGGTCCATATCCCGCCCAACTACCGCCTTACGAACTCCTCCAGAAACACCCCTTTTTGCTCTGGGCGCAAGAGACGGAAGCCAGCCAAACAAAATCAAGTAGTGATTCTAAAGAGTTTACTCGATCTATACAGATAAAGAGAACCTAAATATAAACAAAATATAAATAAAATCTAATTTAAAAGGCAAAAATAAATGTGAAACTTACCAAAAGCCACATGTACAGTAATCACGAGCCGATGGTTCCTGAGTAAAATGGATACCGAAGCAAAACAGAAACGCCACAGGAAACCAGAGGAGAGAAAAGGAGGCAGTCTAAAACGTGGACAGCCGCGATTGGCCTAGGGGCGTGTTCAAAAATCAGCAGCAGACAAATCGCACTATCATCAGATTGATTGAAAAATGTAACAAAAAATGTGACAAAAATAACCATAAACAAAAAAACGCTAACTAATGCTAAGACCAAAACAAAAGAGCATAAAAAAGGGAAGAAAAAGAGATAAAAACATGGGGCCAGCTATGTTAACGCCCACCCCCCCCAAATAAACCAAAAAAACAGCAATCACAGCACATTGAGTCAACTAAGTAACTGGCTGTGAGATCATAATCTGGTAAGTAACATTGACAAGACATCTGCAATGTGGATCTCTCATGGTCACAAAGTGCTGAGTGCTCTTCCAGAAATTTAGGGCACAAGGCTGCAATTTTCTTCTTATGTGACTGTCTTGGGTGTTCGTTGCAATTCTGAAGTAAGCTTCAATCCTCAAATTAATCATGTTGTAAAGTTGAGCTTTTATCAATTGCGCATGTTGCATCAATTAAAACCAGTCTTGGAAGCTGAAAATCTAACCAAGTTGATACATGCTCTCATAACATGTAGGTTGGATTATTGTAACACCCTTTTTCTTGGCTTAAAGCCACTGTACATTGTCTGCAGTTAATTCAAAATACTGTTGCCATTCTCTTGACAGGCACAAAAACTGTACAAACTGCACTGGCTGCCTGTGGATCAACGTATCAAGTACAGAGTGACACGTGGACACATTTCTCCCTGTCCCCGCAGGAACTCAATTTCCCCACTCCGCCCCCATGAGTTTTGTCAGTCACTGACATTCCTGTAAACTCTGCCTTAACCGCACAAGCCTTGAACACATATGATTTTAAAGTGTTTGAGGCTTGTGCAGATGAGGACAGTGCATGCAGGAATGGGGCATGGACAGAAAAATGATTTTCAGCGGGGACGGAGAAAAATTTGTCCTCATGTCATTTTCTAGTTAGTATCAAGTTCAAATTTGTTGTGCATGGTGTTTAAAGCATGGCATGTAAAGTCTCCAGTGTATTTCTCAAATACATTGTTCAGATAATGCCCACAGAGATCCTCTCAAAGGGAACTGTTCTTGTCACCTAGTCTTGGTCAGGTCAAACTTGCTTTGACCAGAAGCCGAGGCTTTTCCTATGTTAGCCCTGCCTTGTGGAATTCTTTATTTGAAAAGTTTTATGATGGGATGCCCTATCTAGCTTTTAAGGAGTTATTGAAAATAGTTTTGTTTCAGCAATATTATGGTACTGTAGATTCTGAATAGGGTATTACAGGGGGGCTTTAATCTGCTGATTTTATTCTGAAAATTGTTAATTGCTGTAGTATGAAGATGTAACTGTAATATGCTGTATGAGGATGAATCTTGTACATGGTGGGTTATTTTTTTTAATGTTGTGACAGGGAAGCCCCTGTCCCAGCCAAAAGAACTACGAAACCCAGCATGCACCCTGTCCTGGGCCCGAGAAAACCTGGCATGGAGCCGGCACAGCCAGGAAGGGAAGAGAAAAACCCGGTCATATCCCAGCCTAAGAGCCAGAGGGGGAGGGTACTTGAACCGAATTCTTACCCCTATTACTCCTTTCCTCCTTCTCTGAAACCTAAACCCATCTCAGGAGGGGGTGGGGTTAACACTCGAGGTATGCAGGTCAGAAAGCCTCAAATACCAACAAGGGGAAATCAGTGGGGGAGCTCAGCTGGTGCTAATCACAATCAGCCAGCCACCAGCAGGGAGTGCAGCTTCCAAGGAGTTCCTGTTCCTCAGCCCCGGGTGCTATCCAGGAGACAACCCAGCAGGTAGGAGATTGAAGGCCCTGGTCATGACCTTGCCTGGCTGTACAAACCCCGGGAGGGTGCACCAAGAGAGGGGCGGTGGAAAGGATCGGTTGGCAAGGAGCTAACACCCAGGCAAGACGGGGGTTGGGAGAAGCAGCCCGAGGACACAGGGTGGAGAACCTGCCCGGGTTATGGATCTATGGACTGGGAAATGAACAGCCTTCCTGGGGAGAGTGAGCCCAGGGAAGACATGGACTTAGGGGAGTATGAGATATGAGAGGTCTTGCCCTTTTCCTCAATAAGCCAGTCTAGGCTAATTGAAACCCTGGACACTAGCAGTGTTTGAAGCAGGGTCAGGGCACTTCTGCTCAATTGAAAAGTAATTGTTAAAACTGTTTAGTTGCCTTACCTCTGGAGGACTTGGAAGGGTAAGAAGCTCCTAAGAGTTAGCCCAGGTTGGGCTTGGCTACGGTCATTAATCCTGGACACATTTTTTTGTGGGAGAATTTGAAAGCCAAACCTTTGCTTTGTTTTTGTTGGGAGGTTTGTGATGTTAACCTGCTTTATTTTATGGACCGGGAAGCTCCAGGCAGGGCACAAGGACTGAAGCCCTGTTATGCTTGATGAAGGAAAAAGTGAAGAACGTACTATATGTTCCAACATGTTTTTTTTTTTTTTAACTTTAATAAACCTGGTTCCAGTTCCTAAGAAATCCGTCCTCCGGGTTTTTATTCATCCAGCCATATAAAAGGCGCATTAATAAATCTACCTGTGGTCTGAGCCTGGTTTCCCACCTACTCAGGGACAGGCCCAGTCGCAATGTACACTGCTTAATACTCATGTCAACAGTGATTAATGAAAAATTATAAATCCAATCCCTGCACTGTACTGGGAACAAGAGCTGTTCCATCGCCTTTATTATCTTGGTCATTCTTCTTTGAACTTCTTCTAGTTCCACTATATCTTTTTGAGATAAGGCAATCAGAATTGAACACAATACTCAAGGTGAGGTCGCACCGTGGAGTGATTCAGAAGCATTGTAATATTCTTAGTCTTATTTAAGGCCCCTTTTCTTATAATTCCAAACATCTTGTTTGCTTTTTTGGCTCAGTTTCAACGCGGCACAATTTAAGGCAATTTTGAATACATTTTTTTTTTCCAGGTGGTATGCTAATGTTTGCATTAGTGCACATTACCTGTCAAAAGTTATCACGAGAGTACTTACCACCTCCTATTTAGGAGGCACTAAGGACCAGATACATAGAATTCCAGCAACCCAAAGGAAAACACCATGTTGCGAGCGAGTTACATTTTCCAAGCAATGCTCAGCACAAATAGCATGCAAATTATAAGCTCGCCATTATAGTCTACTATTGAGATAGACATGGGGATTGGTAGCATGGAATATTTCTACTATTTGGGTTTTTGGCCAGGTACTTGTGACTTGGATTGGCCACCATGAAGACGGGATACTAGGCTAGATGGACCATTGGTCTTACCCAGTAAGGCTATTCTTATTTTCTTAAGTCCCATGTTAAGAGGTGCTCAGTAGAGAGTGACACGGGGACAAATTTGTCCCAGTCCCCGCAGGAACTCAATTTCCCCTACCCCGTGCGTTTTGTCACTGCCCCTGCCCCATTCCTGAAAGCTCTTTCTTAACCATCCAAGCCTCGAACACTTATGATTTTCAAGTTTTTGAGGCTTGTGCAGGAATGAGGCAGAGACAGGAAAAGAACGTGCGGGGACGGGATGGGATAATGAATTCCCACGAGAACGGGGAAAATTTTGTCCCCGTGTCATTCTCTAGTGCTCAGCCCAGATTTTAGCACCCTGTAGTCAAAAGACCTGTAAAATTGCAACCTCAGTGCATAACTGGTGATACGTGTAGGTTTGTAAAATGAGGCAGCTATACTTGGAGGCGGCTCCACTTCCATCTGGAAGTTGTGTAATTACCACTTCCATGTGGAAGTCCCTGCATATCCACTTAGAAGCTTCCAGGGGCCTACTGTTCATTTCTATTATCCACACATGTTTCTGAAATTGCTGCTCCTGCTGCACATTGTGACAAATATACACACACTCCTGCAGATATTTCAGAAAAGCCTTTTCATCGGCAGAGCCTCTTTTAAAATATTCCCGGAACAGAGTATGCCCTGAACTGGTCATCTCAGCTCTGATGTTTTATGTGAAGTTGCCTTCACGCCAGGACCGGTGCAAGGTTTTCTCACACCCTCCTGCAACACATAAATCAGCACTCTCTTCCCTCATTTATATTAATAGCAGGTCACCCCCCTCCTTTTCTCGAACTCCTTTACCAATTCTTAGGGGCTCTTTTACCAAACTATGGTTTAAAAAGAAAAATGGCCTTAATGTGCCCGTATGCATATCATTCCTGCCCACTAAAGCCATTTTTACTACTGGGGTAAAATGGTCAATATTCCTATTAATGGCCATGTGCTAATTTTCCCATTATCGCATAAACCCCTACTGCCAGCTATTTTGTAGGCAATAGGAACTCATTTGCCAAACCTATGCTACCTGTTAGCATGCAGCAAATCCCACACACTAACCAATTAGCTATTTATACTTATTAACCATTTTTTTTCTTTTCATGAAGAGACTCACCTAAAGTGGTTTACGATACATTGAATATTAATCAGGTACTCAAATATTTTCCCTATCTGTCCCTGTATGCTTACAATCTAATGGTGGTACCTGGAGCAATGGAGGGTTAAGTAACTTGGCCAGAGTCACAAGAAGCCAGTGGCGTAGTAAGAGGGATGTGTGTGTGTGTGTGTGTGTGTGTGTTGGGGGGGTAGGGGTGGCAGACTACCATGAGTACCATCTTCATGGGTGGCACCTGCACCTCTCCTCTGCCCTCCCACGTACCTCTTTAAAAATTTGCTGTGGTGGTTGCGCCCAACATCACCACACCATACATCCCCCTCCCACTCTTCCCTGCCATGCCATGTGATCCCCACATACCTCTTTAAATGTCTACTAGTGCGAGCAGCAACTTCCACTTGCAGCTTGCGCTGGCCTTCTGACATCACTTCCTGGTCACAGGACCAGGACGTAAGGTCGGAAGGATGCCAAGGCTAGCGTGAGCAGCAGATGGAAAATGCTGCTCGCACCAGAAGACATTTAAAGAGGTGTGTGGGGGGGGGGGGGAGGGAGCTCAGAACAGTTTACATTAATTTATTCAGGCACTCGAGCATAATTCCTTCTCTGTCCCGGTGGACTCACAGTTTACTGCAGGACAACTCGACACACCCTGCGCTAAGCCGAATTGTGCTGCAGTAAGCACGTGTTGATGTTTTACCAGATCTTAGTAAAAGACAACCCCCCCAGCTTTGTTCACATGTTACTGTTTAATATTTTAAAAAAGAGAGGTTTTACAAAAGGTTACAGCCACTTATCTTTTTGTGCTTGAATGGTTATGAAATTAGCAATGAACTTTTTTTTATATATCTAACTGATAGGACACACCAGACAGATACTGACATATATGACTGACTCCATACATGACCCTCTGGTCTGGCACACAATAGCAGTTCTTGAGAGTTAAATGTAAACACGCTTTGCATCCCCCCAAAATCCAACCTCTCTCCAACAACAGGACCAGAGACCTCGGAGGGAGATTTGAGGCCAGCATGAGCAGCAGGTAGGAGATGGTGCTTGCTGCCAGCGAAGATTTGAAGAGGCACTGCTCGGCGCCGTTTATAGCAGGGGTGTACAACCTTTTGGCTTCCTTGGGCCGCATTGGCCGAAAAAAATGTTTCTGGGGCCGCGCAAACGCTGCAGCAAGACAGAAGAGGGAACCGGCAAGACCGTAAACACCCGGGGGCAGCAGAGGAAAACACTGCATCGCTCTCAACCGGGGTCGCACAAAATATTTCACAGGGCCGCAGGTTGGACACCCCTGTTTATAGAATCTGAGCCCAAATGCCTTAGGAGTCAAAAACGATAGCATCTAAGCAGTGAAAGTGCAAAATTAGCCAAGGACTGCCCATAGCTACTTATTTACAGAGAATGTAAAGATATCAAATACTAAAACCTAATGAAGGCACCAGACTAGAGAATGACATGGGGACAAATTTTCCCGTCCCATCCCCTCGAGTTTTTTTTCCTGTCCCTGCCCCATTCCTGCAAGCTCTGTCCTCATCTGTACAAGCCTCAAACACTTTAAAATCATAATTGTTTGAGGTTTCTGCGGTTAAGGCTGAGCTTACAGGAATGGGGCAGGGATAGTGACAAAGCTCGCAGGGATGGGACGGCGAAAATTGAGTTCCTGCTGGGACGGGCACAAATTTGTCCCCATGTCATTCTCTAGTAGGCATCACTAATTAATGTTCTTTCATATATTTCTACTCAGTCTGCAGTTGACACCTTTCTTGGCAATGTGATCCGATTTGTCTGCTGTTGCATCTCTAAATTCTAAGATCACACAGGCTGTGTTCAGTTTCAAAAATAATTCTAAAACGGAAGTATTCCCAAAGAGCACTACCCTTCAAAAACCATTAGTCTGGGACACATGGTTAATACGAACTATAAAGGCTGAAATACACATCCGTTAACTATTCCTCCCTGTAATGTATGGGTGCTGCATCGCTTCACCCTGCAGCATATGGCAGCCTGGGTGGCACACTGGTTTCTATGGTAATATTATGCAAAATGCATGAAAAAAAAACCCACCCCTGTGCAATAGTCTAGGGAGATGAAAAATAACAAATGCACTACTAGACTAATTGGTGTTCAGATTGCAATATTTTTCTTTTTTAAATTCCAGGTATGCTGAAAACAATTTGTTTAAAAATGCTTTTCTGTTGCCTATCTGCTATTCTATGAGATAATGATATAGTTCTGGCTTTGGGGCTTTATAGCAAGAGTCTGGTTTTGAAAGGATGCTGAATAGATAATTAGCCTGTCTGCTGGAATCCAAGGGCTTGTTTCAGAAGATGCATTAATGCATTTCTGGTGACTTGTGCTTCAAAAACCCCCAGAGGTTGTAATTATATTTTAAATCTCTCTCCCCAGGGCTGGCTCAGTGGTGTGTAGCTCGTAGCCCTATGTGATGGCAGCATAACAGACTCAGATTCAAGTTACCGGTATTTGTCTTTGAGGCCTGTTAGGTGGGGCAGGAGAATCTGACTGACTGAACTGTTGCAGTCTTTGTTGGCGATATCGAACAGTGCTGGGAAAGCATCTCAGAAGATCCATCCCTTGAGGCTTGCAAAGGTTTCTGATATCGGGCATACCATCTGAGAGGGTGGTAGGGGAGGTTCTAAAGATGGAGAAAATCCTTTGTTTTCTCTTTCGATGCCTGTACGTTTTACCAGAGTATGGAAGGCTGAATGACTCTGTGATGATTAGGCTTCCTTTGGGCCAGGGGCAGCAGAACGCCTTTTTGTTTGGGGGGATCCAAGCTCTGCTCCAGGCCCTGCCCAAGCTCTACCCCACACCCACCCCATAATAATACTGTAGTACTAATTGTAATGCCATTTCTTCCATTCATTCTTCAAATACATGCAATATGATCTTATTAACAAAATATAATGCAGTGTCCTGCAAACTTATTTTTAACTCCGGCACACTAATGAAACAAATGTTTTTTTTCTGTGGCACGCCAAAAAAGGACATGTGGCACCGCCCCTTTTCACCCATGACCACGCCCTGTTCTACCCCAGCCCAGCTCTCACATGAACCTCGTCTCGTCTTCCCTGAAAGGGTCTCCGAGCATGCACAGATGTCGACACAATGACATTGCACACAGGGGACAGTCGGGGCACTTTTGAACACAGCAAGGAAGGACTCCTATACTGTCTACCAGCTGTCTCCCCCCAGTACCTCTGTTACTGATGGCATTATGCACACTTCAGGGCATTATGCACATTTCAGGGAATTATGTACCAAGAAAATCAAAACAATGCAACATATTAAAACAGAAAAATATTTGCAGTAGTCTGGAAATATATGCAGGTACTTTAACGCTTGGCTGTCAGTCAACCTTGGCTCTCCAGTCCATCATCTTCCTGTTGGTCATGTAAACAGAGATGTTCAGCAACACTGACAGGAGAGGCGCTGGCGGCGGCTGACTGCCTACAGGATGTGCCTCTCGCTGCTGTTTTGCCCACTTGTCTGTAAGAGCAACTAAAAGCAGAAATAGTTAATATAATAAAAAAGGACAAGACCTTTTGATATGTTAATGAGAAGAAGTGTCAAAGTAGCATTGTAAGAATTAGAGACGAAAGGGAAAAAATATGTAGGGACTGACAAGGATAAAGCAGGATTGCTTAACAAATATTTCTGTTCCATATTAAGGAAGAAGGGCTGGGAGTAGGATTGCAGAAAACGAATGCAAATACGAATGGAAGTAAGGTAGACGTCAAGAGGAAGATTAAGTAAATCATTGGCATAACAAACCTGGTGGAATGACGAAAACAAATGGGATACAGTACTACAGGGATACAAACTGTACAGAAGAGATAGAGTGGGGCAGAAAGGTGAAGGTATTGCCCTATTATGTTCGTGAAGGAATAGAATCTGTGAGAGAGACTATGACAGAAGAGAAAGAGAAGCTGGAATCCCTCTGGATAAAGATTCCCAGACACAACGGTGCTGACACAAAGATTGGCCTTTACTACCGACCGCCAGGACAGGTGGAAGAAACAGACTTGGAAATGATAGAGTAAATTAAACACGAATGTAAGACAGGTAATGTCATAATCTTGGGGGATTTCAATTTTCCAGGAATAGATTGGAACCTGGGAACTTCACATTGTGGCAAGGAGGCAATGTTCCTGGAGGTGCTAGGGGACTGCTTCCTGGAACAATTGGTGGGAGAGCCGACAAGAGGAAACATCACCTTGGACTTGGTCCTAAATGGCATTATGGGGCCGGCAAAGGAAGTAGAAGTCATGGTCCCGCTGGAGACGAGCGATCACAACATGATCAACTTCAAACTCGATGTCGGAAAGGGGAAAAGTACCAAAACCTCAACCACGACTTTAAACTTTAATAGGGGAAGATATGATAGCATGAGATCCATGGTGAAACAACGGATCAAGAAAAAAATGGGCAAAGTCAAAACGGTAGAACAGGCATGGTCCCTTCTGAAAAATACTATCACGGAAGCACAAAGCCTCTACATTCCGCGGATGTCCAAAGCAAAGAAAACCAAAGGCAAAAGAGAGCCGGCGTGGCTTACTAAAGAGGTGAAGGAAGCCATAAAGGAAAAGAAGAACTCCTTTAAAGCATGGAAATGCATGAAAACAACCGAAACTTGGAACAAACAAGGATGATCAGAAGAAGTGTCACAGGGCGGTGAGGGATGCCAAAAAGGGCTATGAGGAGAAAATAGCGCAGGAGGCCAAAAACTTCAAGCCCTTCTTCAGGTATGTGAAAGGGAGAAAACCTGCAAAAGAGGCGGTGGGACCACTGGACGACCAGGGAAGGAAAGAGTGCATCAAGGAAGAGAAACAAATCGCAGACAGACTAAATTCCTTCTTTGCGTCTGTCTTTACAAAGAAAGACACTGCAACAATTCCAGAAGCAGTGAAAGTGTTCAAAGGAGTAACAGAGGACAGCCTTACCACAGTAGAAGTGGACTTGGAACAGATCTACCGCCAGATCGACAAACTCAAAAGTGACAAATCTCCTGGATCGGACGGAATTCATCCGAGAGTCTTGAAAGAGCTAAAAGTGGAAATCGGAGAACTACTGCAAAAACTTGCCAACCTGTCAATCAAAACAGGACAGATACTGGATGACTGGAAGATAGCGAACATCATGCCGATATTTAAAAAAGGATCAAGAGGAGTACCGGGCAACTATAGACCTGTGAGTCTCGCGTCGGTCCCTGGGAAGATGGTTGAGGCGCTGATCAAGGATAGCATAACCCGGCACTTAGACACAAATGACCTGATGAGAGCCAGCCAACATGGATTCAGGAAAGGGAAGTCATGTTTGACGAACCTACTTCAATTTTATGAGACAGTGAACAGACAAATTGATAATGGAGATCCAGTGGATATTATATACTTGGATTTTCAGAAAGCGTTCGACAAAGTTCCACATGTAAGACTCCTCAGGAAACTGCAGGGCCATGGAATAGAAAGAGATATATTTTCTTTCTTTTTTTTTTTTTTAATTTCTTTATTGATACTTGACAATGTATACATTTGAAAAATCGAAAAAAAAAAACTATATGAAAATACACTTAACATCAGAAATATTACAATAAAAATTTTAAATCCCTTCTTAACCTATAACAGTAATGATATTATATTATACTCATCAATATTATAGAATATTATGAAATTTATACCTCTAAATAAATAATACACCCCCCACCCCCCCACCCACCCTGGATGTGCAAAGGAATCTAACATAAAGAAAAAGGAATTACTTTAATTATAATGTGACAAAATTAGTTAATGGACCCCAAATCCCCTTAAAGGATTTAACAAACCCTAAACGCTCTGCCATAATCTTTTCATATTTATATGTTGCACATACAGTTGCCCACCAAAAACTAAAATTAATCCTATCATGATTTTTCCAATTAGATGTGATCATTTGAACCCCTATTCCTGATAAGATCATGAAAAGGCGACTATTATTTCTATCCAAAGTGGGTTTATCATGCAGAATCGTTCCAAAAATTATTGCTTCAAAGGAATAGAGGATTGAAGAATATTATTAATTTGCCCCCAAATCGACTTCCAAAAGCCAAGTATCAATGGACAAAAAAATAAAAGATGATCCAAAGTCTCAATATCAATATGACAATGCCAGCATCTATTAGATTTAGAACTATCTACTTTATTCAACCGAACTGGAGTCCAAAAAATTCTATGTAATAAAAACAACCATGTTTGTCTCATAGATGCTGACATTGTACATCTTAATCTCCAAGTTCAGATTTGTGGCCAACGAGAAACAGAAATATGCTGTTTTAACTCGATACTCCAAATATCTCTAAGACTATTTTTTGTTTTTTTATTTAAAAATCCAGAAATCAATTTATACCACTGGACAGCCTGATGTCCTATTAAATCTGTTTGGTAGCAAAGGATTTGCAAGCTAAAATAAGTTTTCAAATTTTTCCATTCAGGGAACCCCATCTGAATAGCCTGCTTCAACTGCAAGCACCTATATTGTTGAGTGTTTGAAATACCAAATGAATGCTGCAGTTGTGAAAACTCAAGCACATTACCATTAGAAATAAGATCATCTAATGTCCTAATATTTGCCTGCATCCAATTCTTCCAAGCGATTCCAGCACTGCCTATTTGAATCTTGGAGTTTAACCATAAGGACTGTAGGAAAATGGCTGGAGAACAGAAGGCAGAGAGTGGGCATAAATGGGAAGTTCTCAGACTGGGAAAATGTGACTAGCGGTGTGCCCCAGGGCTCAGTACTTGGGCCCATCTTATTTAATATTTTCATCAACGACCTAGAGGATGGAACATCCAGTGAGATCATCAAGTTTGCAGATGACACAAAGCTTTGCCGGGCCATCAAATCGCAGGACAGTGAGGAACTCCAGAGTGACTTGAGCCAATTGGAGAATTAGGCAGATGAAGTTTAATGTGGAAAAATGCAAAATGATGCACTTAGGCAGAAAAAATAAGGAACACAAGTATAGTATGTCAGGTGCAACTCTGGGAAAAACCAAACAGGAAAAGGACCTGAGAGTATTAATCGATAGGACTCTGAAGCCATCGGTGCAATGCGCGGTGGTAGTGAAGAACGCGAATAGAATGCTAGGCATGATAAAGAAGGGAATCACGAGTAGATCAGAGAATGTTATAATGCCGCTTTATAGAGCGATGGTCAGACCACACTTGGAATACTGCATCCAGCATTGGTCTCCATACCTAAAGAAGGATATAAAACTGCTGGAGAGGGTGCCGAGACGAGCAAGAAAGCTGGAGAAAGGTATGGAGAACCTGGATTACGAGGAACGACTTAAGAGACTGGGGTTGTTCTTCCTTGAGAAAAGGAG
Organism: Geotrypetes seraphini; assembly: GCF_902459505.1. Taxonomy (NCBI): domain Eukaryota; kingdom Metazoa; phylum Chordata; class Amphibia; order Gymnophiona; family Dermophiidae; genus Geotrypetes; species Geotrypetes seraphini. Next base: position 376,182,795 of record NC_047085.1, read on the forward strand.
ACTGTGAGGGGATATGATCGAGACTTTCAAAATACTGAAAGGAATCAACAAAATAGAGCAGAAAAAACATTATTTACAATGTCCAATGTGACATGGACAAGAGGACATGGACTGAAGCTAAGGGGGGACAAGTACAGGATAAATATCAGGAAATTCTGCTTCACGCAACGAGTGGTGGACACCTGGAATGCTCTCCCAGAGGAGGTTATTGTGCAATCCACCGTTCTAGGATTTAAGGGTAAGTTAGATGTACATCTCCTTATGAGTGGCATAGAGTGACATGGGTAAGGGTAAGCTAGATGCACTTCTCTTTACGAGAAGCTTAGAGTGATATGGGGACTAAAACTATGCCAGGGTACACCTGGCGGGGCCTCCGTGTGTGCGGATCACCGGACTTGATGGACCTAGGGTCTGTTCCGGAGATGGCACTTCTTATGTTCTTATGACACCCAAAGTTAGGCAATGAGATGAAGTCTGCTTAGCACAAATTTTATAAAAGTAGTTCCGTGTGGCACTGTCCTTTTAAAATACTAGCTGAAGTAATTTTCATGCTAAACTAAACTAAACTAAACTAAACCTTAAGTTTATATACCGCATCATCTCCACGGATGTGGAGCTCGACATGGTTTACAAGAATTTAAAATATAGGAAGAAAAGGGAAAAAAAAAGGTTTACATGAACTTATATATAGAAGAGAAGAGTAAGGGGGGATAGAATTACATTTTAGTGAAAAGCCATGTTTTCAGTTGCTTGCGGAATAATTGGAGGGAGCCCAGGTTCCGCAGCGGGGTAGTAAGGTCGTTCCAAAGACCTGTGATTCTGAAGAGAAGGGATTTTCCCAGTTTGCCTGCATAGCGAATACCGTGTAGAGAGGGGAAGGATAGTTTATACCTTGCTCACAAACGGCTTTATTCAGCACTCCTAACAGTTTTATCTTACCATTCTTATACCAATATGGTTAATGAAAATTCCCAACGTCAAAGAATCAACTTGCTTCTAAAGGTTTTCTCTAGACTCTACAGGAGCAATATACTAACATTGGTTAGTTTGTTTAAAATTTAGCACCAGATGGAACGGCTAACAGAAATGCCAAGAGTGGCCTATCCCAAAGAGTGAGATTCAGTACCACTGTGAATAAGATTGAAGGCCAGTGACTGAAGTTTCCTAGCAGTGCATCTGGGGTATACACTTGGAAAGATCTGCATGTTATTATGCTATCTAAATGCTGCTGAGGTTCTAGGCCAATAGTTTGGGGATCCTTGCCATAGAAGGTATCAGTCTTGCAACTTCTATATCCCTTGCTCCCATGGTCCAGTATCTCTTCCTCCACCATGGTTCTGCATCTCTTCCTCTCCCTTCCTTCCAGACCTGCCCACTGTGGTCCAACATCTCTCTCTCTGCCCTCCTTCCAGTCATCTTGTCCAGCATCTCTCCTTCCTTCCTTTACTGCCCTGGGTTGAACATTTCTGTCATCCTCCCTTCTGCCCTGGTTCCAACATCTATCACACATGCTGCCTGTGGACTGCCCTCTGACATGTCCCACCCAACTAAAACAAGAAGCTGAAGGGGTGAGATGTTTCAGAGGGTAGACTCTGTGGCTGGCCTGCAGGCAGCATCTGTGAATCACTGCTACTGTTGGTGATCTGTAGAAGTAAATGGTAGATGGAAAGGGGAGGGTGGAGGTTTGAGAAAAAAGTACAGATTTTGGATCATGGGTAGTGGGGGGAAGAAAGTGGGCAAAGAGATGCCAGCCTACAGATAGGGGGAAGGAGAGATACTGGATTGCAAAGGAAGGAGGGAAGAGGCTGTGAGAGATGCTGGACCTTGGACGAAGGAGTTGAGGGTGGAAGATAAAGTGAATGATTCTGGACTGTGGGTGAGGCACACTCCTTAATGTATGTGAAGAGGGATGCTCGGTATGTGAGCATTTGAGGGCATGAAATGTATATGTTACACATTTAATGTATGTAATTTGGTATGTTTTAGCTAATGAACAACCAAACAACAGTGGGCATCCTGTAAACCAGTCCTATTAGAAGTTCTCAAAGACAAGACTAAGAAACTCAAGCCTAGATCGTAGGGCTGCTTGTACATACACTAGCTTTTATATCTTGCATTGGGTTCACCTATGTTCCTCCTAAGTGGTCCCCTGCTTGCTTCTGCTTGTCCATATGAAGAAAGATACATGATATAGCACAGTGAACCACAGCATAAAAAGACCCACTAGTCCCACTGGTCTGTCCAGCTATCTAATTCCAACTGCAAATTTATGGCATGACCATCTGCATGGTTCTTGTTCAAGGTAATCATTCTTTATTTTTCTTCTATCTATGACACCATCCTGACCATCAGAACATACAAGATCCCCCATTAATTCCTACCTTTCCTATGGCTTACCATAAAGTGTTATAACAAATTCATAGAACTGTTAAGTTACCCAGTTCCAAGAGGGAGACTTTAAGTTTCTAACAACTCTTCGCTGATGCATTAAGGAACCTGCAACTTTGATTCCAATGGGTAGAATCAGGGACTATAAATACGACACTTCTTTGGGGCATACATTTCAAAAGGTTTTGCTTTTAGCACAGGATACTTTGATAGCTCTGAATTTAAATAGCCAGCAATATTAACATTGCCATTGGTAGCCTGCCAAGTAGACTCATCTATAGAAGTCCACATATTTATACAGAATCACTAACACATCCTTTTCCAAGTTAGCCTTTATTTTCTCTATACACTCAACATGCTGTTATTTCTTTCTACCTGTTCTGCTACCTTATTAGATATGATCATCCCATTCTTTTTTCATGTCCAGAAGTACTTCATCCTCTATCAAGGGATGTCAAACTGCCATTCCGGAGAACTGCAAACCAGGTGTGGACTGATAGTGATTTGGACCCCCTGGTGATTAAAATAAATGGAGGCCAGGGGAGAGTGAGCTCCTTACTGCTCTGGGCCCTCAGACACTGCCCTATTGTCCCAATGGTCAGTCGACCCTTGCTGCAAACTAATTTGGTTTTCATTCTATACCTACCGAATATAAAGGAGCCAGTACATGCTAATTACTCTCATGCATATTCATTAGGGATAACCTGAAACCCTGACTGGATTGAAGTCCTGCAGAATTGCAGTGTGACAATCTTGCCGGCTTACACTGTGAAGATCCCTTATATTTTTGTAACCCAAATGATTGTTCCTTAGGGAATTCACTTCTGATTTTGAGGTGTTTTTCTTTGCCACTCAGAAGTAAATATCTGTTCTTTTTTTAACCGTTTTCATTTATTTTTTAATTAAGTATTCGAAGGATGATATAAAAAGTCATTCAATGAAAAGTATGCAATAATATTACATCTACAATTAACTTTCTAAACAAGAATTGGTGATAAGAAAAAAGGTAAACAGCTAAGAATATGTAAAACATAGGGAATAACCATGCTTGATAGTTACCTATGGTTCATAGAAACATAGAACATGACGGCAGAAAAGGGCCACGGCCCATCTAGTTTGCCTACTCTAATGGCCCACCCCCTAACTACCTCCATGAAGAGATCCCACATGCTAATCCCATCTTTTCTTAAAATCTGGCACGCTGCTGACCTCAATTACCTGTTGTGGAAGATTATTCCAGCGATCAACCACCCTTTCGGTGAAGAAATATTTTCTGGTGTCGCCATAAAATTTCCCACCCCTGATTTTCAACGGATACCCTCTTGTTGACGTGGGTCCTTTAAGGAAAAAGAGATCCTCTTCCACCTCGATACGGCCTGTGACATATTTGAACATCTTGATCATGTCACCCCTCTCTCTGCGTTCCTCGATTGTATTGTATTTATTGAATTTGATATACCGCTTGCACATGAGTATTAAGTGATTTACAAAGCTAATAATATAATAGGCACATTGAACTACCCTCTCTGTCCCGGACGGGCTCACAATCTAACTAAAGTGCTTATATAAAAGAGAAATTGGAGGATAAATTGGAGGAAGAACCCCCAGAGAAAAACATCATAATATTAAGTACAGGGAGCCCCAAGTATCCAGGAAATATTATATTTCGCCCCCAAAAAGTAGGTAACAAAACAGATATATAAATTATGATCAAGTAATAATAGAAGAGTGAAGATAAAAGAAATAAAAGAAAAATTAAAAACAAACCCTGCTAAACAGTCTTGCTAATAATAACAAAAGAACCTCCACTATGACCACCTATTAATTCTTTTACAAACCACCTCACCCTCAACAACCCGTTAAATGTTTAAAAGATCTACAACTTACCTCTCTAGCTAATCATTGTAACTCTGTTTTTTATTTAAATTAACCTTTTGTAATCCGCCTTGAACTGCAAGGTAATGGCGGAATAGAAATCCCTAATGTAATGTAATGTAATGTAAAACAGTACGCTGCACTTGGAGTGTCCTGCCATTAATCCAGTCCAGGACTTCCTATGATGGCTGTGACCTGAGGCAGTCAAAAGCAGGGCCTTCTCCAGCGGGCTGAAGTAGGAAGCTAAGGCAGGAGAAAGTCAAGACCCAAAGAGCCATGAGCAGGTCCCGGAAGAAGAGGCAGGCCAAGGAAAGTCTCCCGACACAAGCACCACCCGGCCGCACAACACTCAGGCAGGCTTTGTCGGCCAAACTGTGCCACTGGGGAACTGAAGGAGGCGATTTCTTTTAATCCTGACCTCCACCACTGGCAGAAGCTGCCACACTCAAGAGTTGATACATCTTTTGTTGACGCTGCAGTAGGCCCTATGAATTTAGAGTTCTTTCAAACAACCACTAGGAGGTGCTAAAGAATGATGTACCAGAAGTCCTTCTCATGTTCCAGTTACCAATTCTGTTTTCAAATCAGATAAATATATTGCACTGATGGGCTACATATTACTACAGCAGGAAAAAGAAACCTTGCAGAGAAATTTAGACAATATTTTTCCAGGCATTTAAACTAGAAGGTGGGGGTGGTGTATGTACGAAGGACAATTATAAAGACCACCCCCGGCAAAAGAAAAGATGTGATAGTAGTAAAGGCTGCAACATAAGCAATATCAGCAACTCATTTCTTAGTATTGCAACGGAAAGTGAAACGACACAAAAATCCATACGAAAAAGAAGATTATCGCTGAAAAATAGCTGGAAAGCGATGACCACAAATGCTCGCAGTCTAAGCAACAAAGTTCATGATCTGCAAGCTCTGATGTTAGAGGCAGATCTAGATATTGTTGCTATCACAGAGACATGGTTCAGTGAATCACATGGATGGGATGCAAACATACCGGGATATAATCTTTTTAGGAAGGACAGAGATGGTCATAAAGGTGGAGGAGTAGCTCTCTATGTAAAGATCAATATCCAAGCGACCGAAATGCAAGGGACCTGGGGAGAGGAAGAAGCGATATGGATTGCTCTGAAAAGAGAAGATGGAACTTCTATCTACGTGGGTGTAGTCTACAGACCTCCGACTCAATCGCAGCAAATTGATAAGGATCTGATTGTGGATATCCAAAGTTTGGAAGGAAAGAGGAGGTTCTGCTGTTGGGAGATTTCAACCTGCCGGATGCGGACTGGAATGTTCCGTCTGCGGAATCGGAAAGAAGTAGGGAGATTGTGGATGCCTTTCAAGAGGCTCTGTTCAGACAAATGGTGACGGAACCCACAAGGGAAAAAGCGATATTGGATCTGGTCCTCACAAATGGAGAGAGTATCTCTAATGTTCGAGTGGGTGCTCACCTGGGTAGTAGCGATCATCAAACGGTTTGGTTTGATATAACGGCTAAAGTGGAGAGCGGCCGCACGATACTTAAAGTCCTAGATTTCAAACGTACGGACTTTAATGCAATGGGAAAGTACCTGAAGAAAGAGCTGTTAGGATGGGAGGACATAAGAGAAGTGGAAAGACAGTGGTCTAAGCTGAAAGGAGCGATAAAAATGGCTACGGACCTTTATGTGAAGAAAATCAATAAAAACAAAAGAAAAAGGAAGCCGATATGGTTCTCCAACCTAGTGGCTGAGAAAATAAAGGCGAAAGAGTTGGCGTTCATGAAATATAAAAAAACCCAAGAAGAGGAGAGCAGAAAGGACTACAGGGTGAAACTGAAAGAAGCCAAGAGAGAGATACATTTGGCGAAGGCACAGGCGGAAGAACAAATGGCTAAAATGTAAAAAAAGGGAGATAAAAATTTTTTCAGATATATTAGTGAAAGGAGGAAGATAAAAAATGGAATTGCTAGGCTAAAAGATGCTGGGAACAAATATGTGGAGAGTGATGAGGAGAAAGCAAATGTGCTAAACAAATACTTCTGTTCTGTGTTCACAGAAGAAAATCCTGGAGAAGGACCGAGATTGTCCGGCAAAGTTACACGAGAAAATGGAGTAGATTCTGCGCCGTTCACGGAGGAGGGTGTTTATGAGCAACTTGAAAAACTGAAGGTGGACAAAGCGATGGGACCAGACGGGATCCATCCCAGGATACTAAGGGAACTCAGAGAGGTTCTGGCGAGTCCTATTAAAGACTTGTTCAACAAATCTCTGGAGACGGGAGTGATTCCTGGGGATTGGAGGAGAGCGGATGTGGTCCCTATTCATAAAAGTGGTCACAGGGATGAAGCAGGAAACTACAGGCCGGTGAGCCTCACTTCAGTTGTTGGAAAAATAATGGAAGTGTTGCTGAAAGAAAGGATAGTGTATTTCCTTGAATCTAATGGGTTACAGGATCCGAGGCAACATGGCTTTACAAAAGGTAAATCGTGCCAAACGAACCTGATTGAATTTTTTGATTGGGTGACCAGAGAGCTGGATCGAGGACATATGCTAGATGTAATTTATTTGGATTTCAGCAAAGCCTTTGATACAGTTCCTCATAGGAGGCTGTTGAACAAACTTGAAGGGCTAAAGTTAGGACCCAAAGTGGTGAACTGGGTCAGAAACTGGCTGTCGGACAGACGCCAGAGGGTGGTGGTTAATGGAAGTCGCTCGAAGGAAGGAAAGGTGACTAGTGGAGTCCCTCAGGGTTCGGTGCTGGGGCCAATCCTGTTCAATATGTATGTAAGTGACATTGCTGAAGGGTTAGAAGGAAAAGTGTGCCTTTTTGCAGATGATACCAAGATTTGTAACAGAGTAGACACCGAAGAGGGAGTGGAAAATATGAAAAGGATCTGCAAAAGTTAGAGGAATGGTCTAATGCCTGGCAACTAAAATTCAATGCAAAGAAATGCAGAGTAATGCATTTGGGGATTAATAATAGGAAGGAACCGTATATGCTGGGAGGAGAGAAGCTGATATGCACGGACGGGGAGAGGGACATCGGGGTGATAGTGTCCGAAGATCTAAAGGCGAAAAAACAGTGTGACAAGGCAGTGGCTGCTGCCAGAAGGATTCTGGGCTGTATAAAGAGAGGCGTAGTCAGTAGAAGAAAGAAGGTGTTGATGCCCCTGTACAGGTCATTGGTGAGGCCCCACTTGGAGTATTGTGTTCAGTTTTGGAGACCGTATCTGGCGAAAGACGTAAGAAGACTTGAGGCGGTCCAGAGGAGGGCGACGAAAATGATAGGAGGCTTGCACCAGAAGACATATGAGGAGAGACTGGAAGCCCTGAATATGTATACCCTAGAGCGGGGGTCGGCAACCCGCGGCTCCAGAGCCGCATGCGGCTCTTTTCCACCTTTGCTGCGGCTCCGGTAGTGTGTCACGCAGGCATGCAGCTTACAAGTCGGCGTCGCGGCGGGAAATAGCCATGCTGAGCAGTGAGCTCAGCACATACACAGATGAAAGCCTTGCTTGCTGATTGGTCCGGCGGCCCCGCCCGCCGTGCCGCCGGACCAATCAGCAAGCAAGGCTTTCATCTGTGTAGTGCTGAGCTCACTGCTCAGCATGGCTATTTCCCGCCGCGACGCTGGACTTGTAAGGTGCCTGAAAAAGAAATCATCCTGGCCGGGGTCGGTGTCATGCTCCGGAGATCTACAGCCTTCCTATCTCCCTCTCCCTTCTACCTGCTTCCGGCCACATCCCCTGCTCCGCGGCTCTCTTCGGCAACTCAGCAGCAGCGATCGACACAAGCTTCTGACGTCGGGGCCTACCCTCTGCGAGTCCCGCTTGTTTCAACTTCCTTTTTCCACAAAGGCGGGACTCGTAGAGGGAAGGCCTCGATGTCGGCAGCTTGTCTTGATCACTGCTGCTGACGAGTTGCTGAAGAGAGCCGCGGAGCAGGGGGGTGTTGCCAGGTGCAGGTAGAAGGGAGAGGGCCAGATGCAGGACTCGTGGGTGAGGGAGGAGAAAGAGAGAGGGGAGGGAAACAAAAGGAAATCTTTCATACTGGGCTGGGCCGGAGTGGAGGGAGGGTGGAAAGATTCTAGCTACAGGGTTGCAGTAACAAAGGAAAAGGGGGGAAAGCTGAAAATGGAGATAGTGACACAAAGAAGAGAAAGAGTAAGCAGGACCTACTGAATAAGGATAGAGATACAGAGGGAACATGAAGAGGAGGTGAAATAGAGACATAGAAGTAATACTGAAAAAGTGTGTGTGTGGGGGGGAAGATAAAGACATTGAAAGGGCAAATGGTGAACATGGGGTAAAGACAAGGACAGAGACAAATGAAGATTCTGAAAAAATGGTGAGATAGGGATATAGGTGAGATGGACACAAAGAAGGGTGATGCTGGAAATAGGTGGAATGGTAATTCTGACAGACACAGAAGGGAAATGCTGGATCAAGGAGAGATGGGGCTCAGGCTGGATGGAATGAGGAGAAAATGCCTTGTTGGCCCGGAACTTCCTCTCCTACGTCAGAATTGACGTCAGGGAGCGGAATGCTGGTCAGCGCAACACTTCTGCAGGGAAAGCTTGGGACGGCGGTGGCTTGGGGGCTGTTCCCCGATTGCGGTGGCAGCAAACCGAGTGGCTTGGGGGAGGGCACGGAGACAGAAAGAAGGGGGAACAGGGAGACAGAAAGAAAAAGTTGGGGGAGAGAAATGAGGTCTGGAGGAGAGGAAACATACAGGAGGCTGAAAGAAAGGAAGAAAGATTGGATGCACAGTCAGAAGAAGAAAGTGCAACCAGAGACTCATGAAATCACCAAATAGCAAAGGTAGGAAAAATGATTTTTATTTTCAATTTAGTGATCCTGTATATAGCATTAAGATAAGAAACAATATATGCAGTGTTAGATTTGTTTTATAATGGTTTTGCGGCTCCAAGTTTTTTTTTCTTTTCGGAAAACGGGTCCAAGTGGCTCTTTATGTCTTAAAGGTTGCAGACCCCTGCCCTAGAGGAAAGGAGAGACAAGGGGAGATATGATTCAGACGTTCAAATACTTAAAGGGTATTAACGTAGAACAAAATCTTTTCCAGAGAAAGGAAAATGGTAAAACCAGAGGACATAATTTGAGGTTGAGGGGTGGTAGATTCAGGGGCAATGTTAGGAAATTCTACTTTACGGAGAGGGTGGTGGATGCCTGGAATGCGCTCCGGGAGAGGTGGTGGAGAGTAAAACTGTGACTGAGTTCAAAGAAGCGTGGGATGAACACAGAAGATTTAGAATCAGAAAATAATATTAAAGATTGAACTAGGCCAGTTACTGGGCAGACTTGTACGGTCTGTGTCTGTGTATGGCCGTTTGGAGGAGGATGGGCAGGGGAGGGCTTCAATGGCTGGGAGGGTGTAGATGGGCTGGAGTAAGTCTTAACAGAGATTTCGGCAGTTGGAACCCAAGCACAGTACCGGGTAAAGCTTTGGATTCTCGCCCAGAAATAGCTAAGAAGAAAAAAAAAAAAAAAAAATTTTTAAATTGAATCAGGTTGGGCAGACTGGATGGACCATTCGGGTCTTTATCTGCCGTCATCTACTATGTTACTATGTAAATACGGTTTTTAGATTTACAGAGGTATCTAAAGTGTATCGGTGTATGTAAAGTGATAAGGAACCCCATCTTCCAGAGTGGAGGATCATTTCAGGAAAGTGGGTATATGCTTCCACTCTACAACAATAAAATACAAGTCATTTCTCTAACATTGTAGAGTTTATGTTTATAGGAGACTGCACCCTAAAACCATTTTTCTTTGGATTTCAACATTTGCAGTGAGTCAAAGTACTTTTATTTAGTCTTCTGTTACCACTTCAAGTGGGAAAGCAAGCCTCATCAAAGATGCCAAAGAGAAGGAGTTGGAACGCCATTCTGTGCTTTCTTTTCACCACAGAAATTCTTAAAATGAAAGAAAGCCTTAACAAGGGACATGGCGTCTAGCCCCAAACTAATGTAATTTATTCTGCTATTACACACAAGTGGCCCATTAAAGCAGACAGCTATTTCGCAAGCCATACAGTAGGGAGGGTTGCGTTCAGACATGTCTAACTGAAAGGCCATCCATAATTTGGCTTTCCAGTGGTACTCTACTGCAGAAATGAAAAGGGAATGGAAATAAAACATTTGAGGAAATAAAACAAGAGAGAGAGACAGAGAAGTAAAATAACTTGACTCATTTTCCAAGGCATTAAATCCAATCGCAGCACTGGCAAATAAATGATCCCATTTGACTGGAAAACTGCTCCTGTAGATATTCAGTGACAGACAGCAAACCAAAATCATTTCACAAAATGACTTTCAAAATGTCAGCCATAAAAGGATTTTGTGTTAGGCTTCTCCTCTCAATTTTTCTTTATAATTTTCAATGACTTGGAATAGTTTGTTTTTTTAGGCAGTTTTTCTTCAGTACTATTAAATGTCTATTCCCATCAGAACATTTGTTGTTACTTATGTATAAATATAATATTTACTAATAAAAATAAAATTATTAAAAAAATAAGGTACACAGAATGGGGCACAGTATTCACAAATGGATCATGATTAGAAAACAGAGGAAAAATAAATAAAAATGCTTTCAAGATTCCAGCAGAGCAACTACAAATGAAGGGCCCCTTTTACAAAGCCTCGGTAGCGATGCTGCTGCGGTAAATGCATTGAAGCCCATTCAGTTTCAATGGGCTTTGGTGCATTGTAAAAGGGGCCCTAAAGAGCTCTTGTACTACAGCTTAGCACAGTGGTTCCCAACCCTGTCCTGGAGGACCACCAGGCCAGTCGGGTTTTCAGGATAGCCCTAATGAATATGCATGAAAGAGATCTGCATATAATGGAGGTGTCAGACATGCAAATCTGCTCCATGCATATTCAATAGGGCTATCCTGAAAACCCGATTGGCCTGGTGGTCCTCCAGGACAGGGTTGGGAACTACTGGCTTAGCACATACTAATGGACATTGCTGTGCGCTGTATTTTATACCTATGGGCCACATGGCTAGGGATAGCAGACGTCCGGATTTACCCGGACATGCCCTCCTTTTGCGGACAGGTCCGGGGGTCCAGATGGCTTTTCAAAACCCGGCACTTTGTACGGGTTTTGAAAAGCTTTCCTCCATATCGCGTCGGGCAGGAGGGCATCCACGCACGCGCGGATGTGCTTCTGCCCGACGAGAGCAGGAAGCGGGGGCTGGGGTGGGATTGTAGGAGGACTGGGGAGGGACTGGGTGGAACTGGTCAGGCCTGGGGGCGGTTCTAGGAGGTCCAGATTTTCCAAGCAGAAAATCTGGTAACCCTACACAAGGCACCTAGCAGCACAAGGCACGCTAGCCCACGCTAACTCCTTTTTTTACTAAGGTGTGCTAATTGAATTAGCGCCTGCTAAATGCTAATGCATCCATAGACTGACATGCACGCGTTAGCTTTTAGTGCACGCTAAATCGATTAGAGCACCTTAGTAAAAGAGGGCCTAAGTTTTAGTAAAAGTGCCCCTCAGTAACAAAGTTAAAAGTGCTTCCCAAATTAGAGCCACTGTGAGTTTCCTGTTTATGTGTCTATTGCAAAATAAAGTTGCTGGCATCTGGGTCTTGAAGGAGAGAGGTTTGCCTTTCGTGTTTCACCCTTTCTTTTCTAAAATGCATTCACGGAGACTGCAAAGGTCCTCTCTGTTGTCTTGTTTCTAGTAGATTGCATACTATTATTACAAAGAACTATATTAAACCTGCTTCAAGGGGGTGGGTAGTTATCAAGCTATATTTAGAAACATAGAAGATGACGGCAGAAAAGGGCTACAGCCCATCAAGTCTGCCCACTCTGCTTACCCACCCCCTGTCTATGCCCTAATGACCCAATTTCCTTATCTTGACCCTCGTAGGGATCCCACATGGGTATCCCATTTATTCTTAAAGTCTGGCACGCTGTCTGCCTCGATCACCTTCACTGGAAGCTTGTTCCAATGATCAACCACTCTCTCTGTGAAGAAATACTTTCTGGTGTCGCCACGAAATTTTCCGCCCCTGAGTTTGAGCGGGTGCCCTCTTGTGGCCGAGGGTCCCTTGAGAAAGAAAATATCATCTTCCACTTCGACACGTCCCGTGAGGGACTTAAATGTTTCGATCACGTCTCCCCTCTCCCTACGTTCCTCGAGAGTGTAGAGCTACAATTTGTTCAGTCTCTCTTCGTACGAGAGACCCTTGAGCCCCGAGATCATCCTGGTGGCCGTCCGCTGAACCGATTCAATTCTGCGCACGATCTTTACTGTAATGTGGCCTCCAGAATTGCACACAGTATTTGAGCACTAACTCATGATATTTGCCCTTTAACACACTCGTGAAAAGAGCTCTAATGCTGGTTTCAGAGTCCCAACACAGTGTTAGATAGGTTACCCCCGTTTTAATAATAATGAGATGCAAAACATGAAAATGCATGTAAAGCAGCTTTTTACTATATAATTCTATAAAACGGCTGTGGTGAGCACTGGGTTCACACTGCAAGCTGCTTATAGCCAGAAATATAGCCCCAGCTAAAAGCTGGACTTATTTTACAGTCTGGGAGCACTGAGCTGCCAAGCCAGGGCCCAATGATACCAGGCCACATGTTACAAAACACTGGCAATTGAAAAAAACTTGTAGTGCCCAGTTGTGTGACCAGGATGCAACATCAGAAGGGAGCTGAGGCCTGCACAAACAGCAAGTGTAAGATACTGCTTGTGCTGGCAAATATTTACCTCCTTTTTATAAAACCGTAGCATGGTTTTTAAGTTCCGTTAGAGCTGTTACCGCTGCAGCTGGCTCTAAAAATGCTAGCATGGTTTTGTAAAAGGGGCGGGGAGAGGGGTTAAAGAGGTATGCTAGGGAGTGGCGAGAGGTGCCAGCATACCCCCCCTTCCCCACAAAGATGGTGCCTGGGGTGGTTTGTCTCCCGCCCCTATTACTATAGGGACTGAGTCATCACTTGGCTGTTTAAGTACTGATATTCAGCTAAGGTAATTACATACACAGGTTTGCATGAAAGTCAGTCCTTTGTGTGGTGCCCCATAGCCAGTTAAGTGCTGGATATCACATTGAATTTCCAGGGTTAATTTGGCAGCAGTCAGCAAAATATTAGGCTCTTAGATTGTAAGCCTTGAAAATGCCAAGAAAATGCTTATAATAGTTAGAAAGTAATTCGTTTGATATACTATAGAAAAAAGTGTGAGTTAAATCTCAGATCCCTCCCCCTTCTCTTTGTCTCGGACGGCACTGCGTACATTTGGGATATGCTGTACAAATGATACCGTTGTCTTGACTTTCTTGCAATCTGAATGCTCTCCAATCTGCCTTCTGCCCTTTTTGTTCAGTGCTGGCTGGTCAAAGTTACCTGGATAATTCTGTTCAGATAAATAGCCAATCCTGAAGTTATCTGGATAACTTTTCAGCTCAGCAAGTTTTCGAACATGATCAAAATCCATTTTATCACCTCCCTCTTTGATGACTCCAATCTGCTCCTCACAGGTGTCATGCTGAATCATCCATCCCCACTAGAATATAGTCAAAAATCAATTGCATATCTTATTTATTCATTTAATTTTCTATGCTGTTCTCCCAGGGAAGCTCAGAACAGTTTATATGAATTTATTTAGGTACTCAGGCATTTTTCCATGTCTGTCCAAGTGGGTTCACAATCTATCTAATGTACCTGGGGCAATGGAGGGATTAAGTAGCTTGCCCAGGGTTGTGCTTATAGTTCAAACTTTCCCTGTTCATCTAGGAATGTCTTCTCTCCAGCTCTTTACATCTCAACTCTTCTCCTCCTACATAGGTTCTTCTCACAACCTCCACTGATTAATTTTTATTTATTTAACATTTGATGTACCACAATTTCTGTACCTGACAGGTCTGAGCATTTTACAATCTAAAAACTGTTTCAATAAAGTAGGAAAAGAAGTCCAATAGGAAAGAATATAAAAATTGCTATCCTAGGACAGATCTGTTCCAACAGTGGCCAACCCAGGTCCCAAGTACTTAACTAGATCCCATGTGGTAAATCAGATTTGATGCTGCTTAGCCTAGAAATAAGCAGTGGATTTTCCCAAGCCATCTCAAAAAAATGGCCTATGGATGTCTCTTTTAGCAGTACTTGAAAAGAAAGAGCAGTATCGGAAAGCTGGAGGCACCGCAGTCAGATAAGAGTATATTCCTAACTTCAAGTGCATGAGAGTAAAATCAGAGATGCCAAGTTTCCGGTGATCTATGTAATACTGAATCCCTCCTGACCTTGTATTGATTATAATCCAGTTTGATCAGGGGTAGGGAACTCCGGTCCTCGAGAGCCGTATTCCAGTCGGGTTTTCAGGATTTCCCCAATGAATATGCATGACATCTATTTGCATGCACTGCTTTCAATGCATATTCATTGAGGAAATCCTGAAAACCCGACTAGAATACGGCTCTCGAGGACCGGAGTTCCCTACCCCTGAGTTAGATGGATCAGAACTGACCAGGCTCAGATCCAGGACCATATTTGTTTGGAAAGACTCTGACAGCCTCGGTCTGGCATGAATGAAGTGATATTTTGTGAATATCTTTGCAATTCATGACTGATTGCTGCAGAGAATGCTGGTCTGCACTTGAAAAAGCTAGCCCTCCATGAATCACGAGGCATCCACGCTTGCGGCTGCTGCTCAGAAGACCTATTGACTCGGGGGGGGGGGGGGGAATGAGCTAGCTGTTGAAATTAGTCACACCATGTTTGGTGATGTTACTTAGTGAGTCAGGGTGAAGTAGTATTCACCTAACCTTAATTCTTCAGGGTCAAAGTATGGAGAGGGGGATGATACAGTGGAACAAACTAAGACTCCATTCACTGGAAAATGTGAAGTGCTCATATCCCTTAGTTTGTAGTAATATCAGGATGTATTAAACTCTGTGATTTTGTCAAAGAAACAATTTAGCTCTTGTAGAATTAGAACATCTTGTTAAAAATTTTTTTATGGCCTACAGCACCCTGTGATATTATCCATAACCCAGTATTCTCTTCTCTCGTTCTTTCTCTGTCAGCCTTTCACGATTTGCTTCTATCTCCTCACATGTTTGTTTTTCCTTCAAGACCCCTTCCGTTGGTCTCTGTTGTTTTCCTGCTCTGAGGCAGGAATACATTTGTGCATTTATAAGCCAGTAGAAATCAGTGTGCATAAATGTATTTTGTAAAACACATATCACCCAATATTCAGTGGTACTTAGCCAAAGCAAGTTGTCTCAGTATACCACTATCCTTTGAACCAGCCTTGAATCTGAACAAGCAAACACTCCTCCTTTGAAACAAGAACATGAGAGTTGCCATACTGGGACAGACTGAAGGTCCATCAAGCCCAGTATCCTGTTTTCAATAGTGGCCAACCCTGGAGTAACACAGATTTTATGATGCTTATCTGAGGACTAAGCAGTGGGTTTCCCGAAGTCCAGCTTAATAATGGCTTATGGACTTCTATTTTAGAAAATTATGCAAACCTTTTAAGAATCCTGCTAAGCCAACTGCGTTCACCACATTCTCTGGCAATGAATTCCATAGTTTAATTACATGTTAAGCGAATAAATATTTTCCCTGGTTTGTTTTAAATTTACTACTTAGTAGCTTCATCAGATGCTCCCTGGTCCTAGTACTTTTGGAAAGCTTAAACAAGCAATTCACATGTACCTGTTCCACTCTACTCAGTATTTTATAGACAAGTTTCAAGTTTATTAGGATTTTATATACGCCCATCAAGGTTATCTAAGCGATTTTACAATCAGGTACTCAAGCATTTTCCCTAACTGTGGGCTCACAATCTATCTAACGTACCTGGGGCTATGGAGGATTAAGTGACTTGCCCAGGGTCACAAGGAGCAGCGCAGAGTTTGAACCCACAACCTCAGGGTGGCTTCAACCACAGCACCTCTATCATATCTCCCCCTCAGCCATCTCTTCTCCAGGCTGAAGAGCCCTAGTTGCTTTAGCCTTTCCTCACAGGGAAATCATTCTACTCCTTTTATCATTTTTATTGCTCTTCTTTGTATTTTTCCTAATTCTGCTTTTTGAAATGCAGCAACCAGAATTGCATTCAGTATTCGAGGTGCAGCGATAACATTCTCATATTTGTTTTTCATTCCTTTCCTGCTAATTCCTAACATTCTATTTGCCATAGTGCCTTAATATCTCCTAAATGTGTTCCCATGAAACGATGTCGAAAGCTTTCTCTCTCTCTTTCTATATATATATGAGAACGAATTGAAAATTAAAGGCAATTGCTAAATTATGCAAAAACCGGAACAGAGCTAGCGGAATGCAACATATATACTCTTACATTACCTGTTGGGTAGTTTGTCCACACACAGTGCAGTGCTCGGCCTTTAGTTGTGTGGCAGAAATGAGGTCAGAAACATGGATGCTCTACTGCAAGATTGCATCATCGAAGAACAACATGCAGTAGATCGCTTTCTTTGGACAGGGGGAGTGAAACCTGTAGAAATTCAATGTTGGATATTGACTCAATATGGACTTAGCACCATGAACCAATGAAAGGTAAAGTGGGTAAAAAGGTTTAAAGTGGAAAGAACAGGTATAACCTATGAAGGTCATTCTGGTAGCCCATCGACATCACACACACGAGAGCACATTGACATGGTGGATGCTTTGATTATAGAAGATCAATGGCGAATGGTGTCTCAATTGGCTGCACATTTGGATATCAGCTATAGATCTGCATTTGTCATAATGCGTGATAATTTGAGATACAGGAAAGTCTTTGCATGATGAGTTACTGAACAGCTTACTGATCTGCACAAGTGTGTGGAGGTTGTGACCAAGTTCCTGATACAATATTAAGATCTGAGTATTCTGGAGAGAATTGTCAGTAGCAACGAGACTTGGGTACATCACTGCGATCCGGAAAGCATAAGACAAAGCTTGGGGTGATAGTGTCTGGTGATCTAAAGGCAAAGAAACAGTGTGACAAGGCGGTGGCTGTTGTCAGAAGGATGCTAGGCTGTATAGAGAGAGGAGTAAACAGTAGAAGAAAGAAGGCACTGATGTCCCTGTATAGGTCGATAGTGAGGCCCCACTTGGAGTATTGTGTTCAATTTTGGAGAATGTATCTGGCAAAGGACATAAAAGACTTGAAGCGGTCCAGAGGAAGTTGCAGAAAGATGTTTGAGGAGATACTGGAAGCCCTGAATATGTATACCCTAGAGGAACGGAGGGATAGGGGAGATATGATTCAGACATTCAAATACTTGAAAGGTATTAATGTAGAACAAAATCTATTCCAGAGAAAGGAAAATGGTAAAACCAGAGGGCATAATTTGAGGTTGAGGGGTGATAGATTCAAGAGAAATGTTAGGACATTCTTCTTTACGGAGAGGGTGGTTAATGTGTGGAATGCGCTCCCAAGGGAGATGGTGGAGAAGAAAATGGTGACAGAGTTTAAACAAGCATGGGATGAGCACAGAGGATCTCTAATCAGAAAATTATGGGTATACATTGAAGGAACTAAGGTCAGTGCTGGGCGGGCTTGTACGCTCTGTGTCCCGTATATGGGCATTCAGTTGAGGATGGGCTGGGGAGGGCTTCAATGGCTGGGATGGTTAGGATGGACTGGAGTGAGCTTTGATGGAGACTCCAGTAGATGGAACTTAGCACACTACTGGGCAGGGCTCTGGGTTTCTGGCCCAGAAATAACTAATAAAAAGGACCATTTAAACTACATAATTAATTTATAGAGCATGTGTGGTTGGGCAGACTGGATGGACCATTCGGGTCTTTACCTGTCGTCATTTACTATAATAAAGTAAAGGAAATGGTGCTCACCTGGCTTCAGGAGCAACCAAAAAACATCTCCTCCGCAGGAATGCAGAAGCTAGTTAAACAATACAACATGGGAACTATGTAGAAAAGTGATATGTTCAATTGATCACAGTTACTTCTGTTAAAGCTGTTAAATGTATTTTGCCTTTACTTTTTGATTTAATCTCGTATCAGTAAGCTTTCTCTATTTCCATCCCCTGCACTACATGAATAAAAGTAATTGCACTTCTTATTTTGGAAACCTCCAATCTCACTTAAATAAAGACTACCTATTGTGGACCCACTAATATGGGTACTATCATCCTAATCCAATTTACTACAAATTTGGCACAGATTTTCATATCTATGTTTATTACATAAGTAGGCCTATAAGATTCTACCTATATGGGATCATTTCTTGACTTTAAAATTGTACTTATTAACCCTGTGTTTAATGATGTTGGCATACTTCCATTCTGCCTAGCTTGCTGTCCCAATAACCTGTAAATCTCTACTGGCATGCCATCAAGACCTAATTTTTTGTTACTTGCTAATTACCTTACCGTTATTGTAATTTCTTCTCTGGTCAGTGAGACATTTACTTTATAACATTTTATTGAAGAAATCCAATAAATATCCAATAATGTAATACAATAAAATAATCATTACAAAATAAATTTACCAAATTAACATTCCATCACATGTCATTCATTTCTTCAAAATACATTTTTTAAAATTACCCATTACAACTGTCAATATATTCCCCCTTTTACCTTCCACCCTTCCCTCCCCCCCCCCCCTTCCCCTGTAAACGCAATGTTTCTAAGAATTCACACAGGCCTTGCTCCTCTCCCTTTTTTCATCTAATATAATTTGTGGTAATAATTTTTTAAAGCATTTAGGCTCTGGTTCTATAAAGTCCACCGAAAATAAGGCATCTAACTTAACCAATAGGCTTAATCAATGCCTATATTGGCACTCAACACCTCACATTAGACTTTAATTGGACTTAATTGAAAGTTAGGTGCCTAACTCAAAAGCTTTAATTCTATAAAAAGTAGGCGCCTAGCCCAAAGTGCTTATACTAAAAGTGGGTATGGTTAGGGGTCAGATCATGGGTGTGTTTTCAAGTGAAGTGCCTCTTTCTGAATCAAGTGCCATTAGGCTCTGATTTCAACACCTAACTATAGGCATAAATTGGGGACACCTAAATGTTAGGATGCTCTGAGCACCACTTAAGCACGCTTAGGTGACACTATGCATGATTCTATAATGGGTGCCTAAGTTTTATAGAATCAATGCTGATGTCGGCACCTAATTTTAGACGGACTTTATAGAATCAGGGCCAATATGAGTGCCAATCAATTTTAAGTTAGGTGCTGTTTGTAGAATTGCGCCTAAAGTAGACTTAATGTTAGGCACACTCTATTTATGCCAAAGTATTCTTGGCCTAAATACCAGTGCCTACCAGCATCTAAGTCCAAAATGGACTCCTACATACCAAACAAGCCCATGATTCACTCCTAACCATACCTACTTTTTGATAGGTACCTTGGACTTGGCACCTATCTGAAAGTGGAAAGTGCCTAACATCCAATTAATTTTAATTTAAGATAATTATGGAGCACTAATTGCTTGCTGTGGGCACTGATCAAGCTTTTTAAATAATTAACCCTGCCTTTTACTAAACCAAGGCAGAGGTTTCCACTGTGGCCCGGAGCACTAAATGCTCACAGAATTCCTGAGTGTCGGAACATTTAGCACCCTGAGCTGCAGTAGAAACCTCCACCGTGGCTTACTATAAGAGGGCCTAAGTTAGATGCCTGGATCGTCTAGGTGCACAGATCTAAGCGCCTAAGTTTAGAAATCTTTTCTAGGATCTGGGTCTCAGGACTTAAAAGCCCATAGGCATAAAATGGGCTGTAGAATTTAGTGCATGCTAATCTAATCTAATCTAATCCTTAGGTTTGTATACCGCATCATCTTCACGTTCGTAGAGTTCGACGCGGTTTACAGTAGGAGAAATAGGAAGGAACTACAACAAAGGGTTAGAGGTAGAAGTGTGAAGAAAATTTACAGGACTTGGATGCCAAGATATAAGAGTTTCCTTGATTCCTAAGTTGGAGGGAGACTTACATTTTTTGAGAAAAGCCAGGTTTTCAGATGTTTGCGGAAAACTTGGAGAGAGCTCAAGTTCCGAAGAGGGGAGGTAAGGTTGTTCCAGAGCTCAGTGATTTTGAAGTGGAGGGAGGTCCCTAGCTTTCCTGTGTGGGAAATGCCTTTTAGCGAGGGGAAGGATAGTTTTAATTTGTGGGAGGATCTGGTGGTATTAGGGTTTGAGGAATTCCAAGAAAGAGGGATAAAGGGAGGGAGGATACCATATAGGATTTTGAAAGTTAAACAGGCGCATTTATAGTGGACCCTGGCGATTATCGGAAGCCAGTGGAGCTTGGCCAGGAGCAGGGAGACATGGTCAAATTTACTTTTAGGGAAGATGAGCTTGGCCGCGGCATTCTGAATCCGTTGGATTAGTTCTTTTAACGCGCATTAAAGGTGTGCTAAGCCCTATGAAGTGCCCCCTTTAAAATAGGATGTAAATTTCCCCATTTCTGCTTTCGCTGCTTCCCAGGAAAGACTTGGTTACTATGTACTGTTGGCTATGTTTTGCATATTCGTCCCATTTTGCAAGTATAAACTTTTGCTCCCAGCTTTCACAGTTCCATTGCATTATTATGGATGCATAATCAGATATAACCAATGGCCCAAACTACACCAAAGGACATCTTTCTGTCACTAATATACAATCTTTCCAATTCTGATTGTCATGGGATTGTAGAGGGATGAGAAGATGGGAGAATAGGGCAAAGCTGATAGAGATCTGAAAGTGGTACACAAAAAGACAGAAGGAAACTAAGGGGAGGATGAGGACAGATAGAAAATAAGAGGATGAAGGAAGGGGCACTGAAGAGAAAATAGAAACAAGATCAATGAGTGTGCCAAGGAATGGTGCATGTTGAGGGGCAAAAGAGCAGAAGGTTTCGTGAATGTTCATATGATAGTTTGTTATGTGCATGGGGTAGTGTATTGCTGCTCTGCTGACAGGATACGCACTATTACAATATAGGTTCAGAGTTTTATTGTTCATATTTTATTTTAACTGTTGTCATGGCCAGTACAGCTCAATGTGCACTGACAATGAAGAAACCCCCAAACTGTTTTCTGTTCCAATGAATCATAAATGTTAAGTTATATCTGCAATGGGTCATTAGAAACACAGATCACTTCTGCCACTATCAACAATAACCCACACTCACGTGTTTGTAGTTAAATATCAACTTGCCTGTTTCTCAATGTAGAATTTGTGAATTAACTCAGATATAAAGCAATGCCACTGTTTTTACAGATTACCGCAGTTAAATATTTCTGGAGGCAAACAATTTGAGTGCAGTGTTTACAACCCATTATCACTGAGGGCTTTTAATGCCCTCTAGTGTCCATTTGCACTTTTCTTCATATATCTTTTTACTGAAAGTAAATTAGATAGAACAAATGTGTTTGATATTTCATCATAGGTTTATGGGAACACCCCCCACCCCCGTCACAGTAACTGAAAATAGAGATTGTATCTACTGTAGTCCACAAGTCTTTGCAGCCTGAAGAAATACTAACATTGTTACATATTGTATAAGGTATTGATTATATGATAAGAAAGGGTGGGAAGGGTAGGAGATAAGAGCATATTATTTGTACCATTGATGATTATTAAGTGTTATATTTATTGTTAATTTGTTTGGCTATATTGTTACACTTATTGTAAATTTGAAAATGAATAAAGAAAAAAAAAATACTGACATTGATGTAATTAATATTTTAGGGGGCTCTTGTGCAATCACTTTGGGGTCAATATTCAGCTGGTGGTGTGAGCGTTTTGCTGACCGCCCCTGGTGCTGTTTCTGGATATTAAATTCTGGGCTATATCCAGGCTTCAACACTGAATATCTGATTTATTCAGCACTACCTAATAGCTGGTTAAGTTGATATTTGGAACTTAGCACATAAATCTAGGACTGTGTCTTATGTGGTCTTATGTATGTAGTTATTCTCATTGGTTAAGTGTTGAACATCATCGCTTAGATCTGGATTCTCTATATGGCACCACTTTTTAGACTTTATAGAATTTTTCTGTCCCTCAAGAGCTCACAATGTAAAATAAATACATTTTTTATTAATAAAAAGGAGCTGAAATGGAATTATTTTTGTTCGATATAACACAATTCAGACTACTGGACCAGGCACTAATATTAGGAATCTTAGACTACTGCAACATCCTACACCTACCCTGCCCCGCCACTACAAAACAACTACAAACAGTGCAAAACACAGTCCTCAGACTGATCTACTCACCGCCGCCTAGCTAGACACACACTGGCTCCCAGTACAAGCACGAATACTCTTCAAATTCTACTGCATGCTTTTCAAAGCCCTAAATGGCAATGGACCAGTCTACTTGAATAATCACCTAATCCGGAACAACTTATCCAGAGCAAGGAGAACACAGACACCCTTCATTCAACCCCCCCCCCCCCAATTAAAGGCATACAGTGAAAGAAAATGCACGACGGGCTACTCACCACACAAGCAGCAAAACTAGACAGTAAATTGGAGAGGTTCCAATTTATTAATCTCAGCACCAAATTTTCAGATGAGAAATAAAAACCATGCTATTTAGGAAATTTATCAAGACAAGCTCATGGTATAACTGATTACTTCAATCTATCTCCAGACCCTAAATGTTCCAACCAAATAGCTATCCTGCAATCTTCTGGATTTGACTAGAATCTCCTCTTTTTGGAATCCGCCTAGAACCACAAGGTATTGGTGGAATAAAAGACTCCAATGTAATTTAATATAAATATTTAATTCAAAAGCCCAATTACAAAATCAACTGAATAAAATGTATAAAACAATAACACTAGAATAAGACAACCATGAAACCTCTCGTCTCAATCAACATATAATGATCCAACTCCTGCCTGCTTTTTCATTTAGGCACCATAAGTCCCTTTTCTCTATCTTCTCATATTTCTAAATAAACAAATTCATTGCCACCATAGAATAACATGCACCCCACTACTATCCTTCCAATGATTTACAATAACTTTAAGTGCTACTGTAATTAGAAAATCAAAAAGACTCTCTGTAGACTTTGTAATTGTAATGACTTTCAGTTCCAAATTTATGTCTATTCCCCAAATAGCTGTTATCCTATGCCACATATCCTTCCAATAAACTTGTAAATTAGGACACTCATATATCAAAAGAGTCAAAGTTCCTACTGATCCCTTACAAGACTAGCAGGAACCATTATGTTCTTTTCTACATTTTATTGATGTAAGAGGTGTCCACCGAGAACGATGAAAAAAAAAAAAAAAAGTGACTGTGTAATTGATGCTGAAAAAAGTCAACCAAAATGACTGCCACTGTGCTGCAGTTAGATTGACTTGCAGATCATATATTCCCACACTTGCTGAATCCCAGTATGTTTTCTTGGTCATACATTGCATCCATTTAATAAATTGCAGAAACTATTCCAGTTGTAGCCATACATTTCCCAAATAAAGTGGAAAGCCACCATGAATTTGTGACCAGTGGCATAGTAAAGGGGGGCGGGGGGGTCCGCCCTAGGTGCCATCTTGATGATTTCGCAGACACCCATCTTCCTCTCTGCCCCCACTCCTTCCCCCCCTGTCATGTGTACGTGCCGCTTCTCTTCCTTCCCAATACCTCTGAGCAGCAACCCCCAACCTGCTGTCGCGCCAGCATCAGCTCTTCCTCTGATGTCATATCCTGGACCTGCACCTAGGAAGTGACATCACAGGAAGAGCCATTACAGAGGTAAGGGGGAAGGGAAGCAGCATGCACGTGGTAGGAGGGTGCGGGGAAGGAGCATGAGGAGGTTGGGGTGGGGGGGGGAGAATGGGCAGAAGATTGTGCTTCAAAGTTACTCTGCTCTTTTTTAAAGGACACATTCTTTTTGTTGAGAGACTGGACAATCTCATGGCCAGTGCCGTGGATCATCACCCAAAATCATTGCCAGACAGTAGGCCATGTGCCCCAGGAGGGTTGAGTCATTGTTCCTTTCATGGCTACAGACATTCTTGTCGTACAACGGCGGGCTCCTCTACTCAGTGCCCTAAACAGAGGTTCAGGGGTTCCAGACATCCTCAGATGTCAGTTTCCTGCTCATCAGCTAGCACAAAGAAGACCCAATGAAACCAGGCCACAGTCTGAGCTTCCCCAAATAGGAGGAAGGCTCTCAGAATACATGCATGCCTAGGTGAACAGCTGTTCAGACATATGGGTGCTGGATACCTATCATTCAAGAGGAGTTCTTTATAGAGTCTCCGGTAGTAAGACCAGAGAAAGCTGCCAGAGTCTGAGCCATGGTAAACTGGCTTCTGGAGATGCAAGCTGTGGAACTGGTGCTGGACACAGAATCAGGCTGGGGCAGATACTCGATGTACTTTATGAGATCTGAAGCCTGTCAATGTGGTGCTGAAGGTACCTAGATTCTGGATGAAAACTGTGTGTTTGGTCATGTGTAAGTTCCTCCTGTTTTCACTGATGTCATTTATGACATGCTGGATGACTCATGCTATTTAAGCTATCAAAAAAATGCTGTGGCCATCTTTGAAGTAAAGACTTTCAGTCGGGATGCAGCGGAGGAAACTCGAAGGGGTAACTTTTTGTAACCCTTTTTAGTGTTTTATAAATTTGTTTATATTAACGTTTTATTAGGAGCAGATCTTTACCATCTTTATTATAAGGGACTTGTTCTTGAAAAAGCCTTCAGGCGAAACATGTCGAGCTGACAGGTCCTTACCCAACATTAGGAATAAATGCTCTCAGATTTAAATAGAACTTGAAAACTGCAGAAGATAAGTACAACAGTTTTTTTTAGTAAAATAAAGTTTAAGATATATTTAAGAAGCACAAAATGCACATTTTAAGCACAGAGCACTGGACTAACTTAAATAAAAACAAGTCTGATGAAGACAAATATGCCAATGAAACAACTAAGCCTAAAACTATTTGGTTGGTGGTTGGCACTCTGAAGACTTAAAAAATCTTAAAAAATATTGAATGTATTGAATGAAGTGTAGTGGCTGCCTTGAAGATTGAGTATTGATTGTGTGGCAGTTCAAAAATGTTGTCAAGGCTCAAATACAATACATCTTTATATTTTGCACAGTATTAGGGAACATGCATCACTGTTTCTGTAGTGTTGCACTGTATGTAGAGTCTGGCTTTTTGACTGTTCCGTTTAACTTTTGTCTACATATTTCAAATTTTAGTTTACTTATTTCTAATTTTAGATTACTTATTTCATTTTGGATGAGGGTGTATCTGTGTTCTGAATGAATGAAAAAGATATTTTTTTTTCTGTTAGCATTGACTGCGTAGGATTAATCTGTACCATTAGTCAGGATTCCTAATCTTCTCTAGAAGCAGTCTTTCACAAACCCTCCAGTAGGCTAGTGTGCAGAGTACTCTTTTTGCAGGAATAACCTTGAGTACTATACAAATGAAAGTAGGCTCTGCTGCTTCTGAAGGTCAAATTGTGATAATAGCAAACATGAAATCTTAATGATCCCTTCTGGCTAGGGCATGTACTGCAAATGAGTGTCTTGACTCTTCCATTTAGAATATAACCTGCTAGAATATTTCATTTAGAATTATTGCTTGAAACCAAGGCCTAACTGCTTTCAAGAAAGCAACATCCTCAAATTACTATAATTTAACAATAATGTTAAGGGAAACAAATCCACTTGGAATATTGACTGAATTGATCCATAATTACATGATGTTAGTTTATTGCATACCAATAAAATTGTGGAATCTTGAGAGTTTTCAATGTTAGCTTATTTGAGCTAATAAAGTAAGCCAGATTGAGTCACCTGTTTGATCAATACTAATAAATTATCAGCCTGGACTGACAGTGTGTTGTTTTTCACTCTTTAAATGCTGTTTGCTTTGCTCAACCTTGGAATACAGCTTTTTCAATAAAAGGGAGAATGCAATCACTCAGCTCTCTGCCTAGCTTGATAAAGTATATGGGCATCGGTTCCTGTTAGTGACTGCACCATTAATGTGTAGTAGCAAACTTTGCACCTGAGATTACGAACAGACAAGACAGGGAGGATGAGAGTGTTATCCACGGAGAAAACAGGGGGAAGTGAGGAGGAGGGTTTAGGCAGGAAATGAGCAGCTCCGTTTTAGACATATTTTGTTTTAGATAGCGGTGAGACATCTAAGTGACAATGTCAGACAGGCAAGCTGAGACTCAGGTCTAGGTTTCAGTAGAGATATCTGGTGAGGAGAGGTAGATCTGGGAATCATTAGCATAGAGGTGATACTGGAAACCATGGGAAGAGATCAGCGCTTCAAGTGAGCAGGTGTAGATTAAGAAAAGGAGTGGTCCCAAGACAGAGCCTTGAGGTACACAAATTGATAGCAGGATGGCTGTGGAGGAAGAACTACCTTTGTATAGACTGAAGGTGTGATGTGAGAGATAGGAAGAAAACTAGGAGATAGTAGAAATCTGGAATCCCAGTGAGGACAGTGTAGCATGGAGTAGGTGGTGACCAATAGTATCAAAGGCAGTAGACAGATCGAGACGGATCTGGCCAGGAACAAGTCATTGGAAACTTTGTAAGGGCAGTTTCCATGGAATGCTGTGGGTGAAAGCCTGACTAAAGTGGATCAAAAATAGCTTGGGATGAGAGGAAGTCCAGGCAATGGCGGTGAACAGCACATTCAAGTAACTTGGATAAGAAGGGGGAGGAGTGAGATGGGGCAATAGTTGGAGGGGTCTATTGAGGGGTTTTTAAGTAGGGGTGTGACAATTGCATGTTTGAAGGCACTAGGGACAGTTGCAGTGGAGAGCGATAGGTTGAGGATGTGACAGATGGGAGGGATGACAGTGGGAGAGATAGTGCTGAGTAGATAACTGGGAATTGGATCAGAGGAGCAGGTAGTGGGTTTGGGGGGATGAGAGAAGATGTGTGGTTTCCTCCTTGGTGATTTCAGAGAAAGAGGAGAGGGTGGCAAGTGTTGAGGGGAGTTTAGCAGAAGGGACAGATGGTGGGAAGGGAGGGGAGACAGCCTGGTTGACAGCTCAAGGTGAATCTTCTGGATCTTATTATAGAAGAATTCTGCCATAGTCTGGGGAGAAATTAAAGGAGGGACAGGAGGTGAGGGTGCTTTGAGTAGGGAGTTTAGTGGAGCTAAAAGAGGGTTGGAGCTGTGTTTAAGTGGGTATAGTATTCTTGTTTGGTAAGCGAGAGGGTAGACTGGAATGATGTCAGCTTGAATTTGAACTGTATGAAGTCAGCTTGTGCATGGGATTTAAGCCAGATATGTTTGGGCGGAGCAGGCACAGGAGCGCAGGTAGCAGATGTGTGTGTGTGTGTGTGGTCAGCCAGTGTTGGAATTTGGCATGCCTATAAGGGCGTGCAATTGGAAGAGCGAGGGTATCTAGAGCAGAGGAGAGAATGGAATTATAGAAGAGGATGGTTTCATTGACAGTCTTGTGTGATATAGTAGTTGAGGAGAGGGATGAGACAGGGGTGGAGAGGGTTCTAGAGTCAATAACCTGAAAGTTCCTGAATGTATTGGTAGCGATTGACTTGGTCTTGGGGGTGGGGTGATGAATTGTGAATGTTAGCAGATGATGGTCAGTGAGGGGAAGAGTGGTATTACATAATTTAGTGGTTGAACAGTTGGAGGAAAGGATTAGGTCCAGGCAACATCCATTTTGATGTGTACAGGTGGTGGAGTACAGCTGGAGATTGAATGAGGATGTTAGAACAAGGAACCGGGAAGCATAGGAGTTTGAGGGGTCACTGAGTTGCTGAGACTGAGGGAAGGAAATGAGGGCTCGAGAAAGAAGGAGAGACAGGAGTCAGTCAGTGAGGAAGGAAGAGTGGAATGTATGGGGGGGGGGGGTTTCAGTAGATGACTGCTACTCTGAGAGGTAGGGGAGTGAACAGATGGATAGAATGGTCTTTTTGAGAACTGTGTCAGGATTCTGGGCAGCTTGTTAGTTTTACAACTTTTGTCCAGGGAAATCGGATATCTAATAACCCTATAGCAGCTTGTGCACTATCCGGAGTCTTCCTTCTCTCCCACACCTATCCAGAGTCTTCCCTCCCCCTCCTCTTGGGATCCGGTGCTTGCTCACCCGGCGCTGCTGTAGCTCTCCAGGCTGTCGAAAGTATGAATTAAGTATACATGCTGCCTTTGGTGACCCAGAAGCTTTCTCATTACTACTGCTTCCTGTTCCCACATAGGCGGAAAGCAGTAGCAGAGAGAAAACTTCCGGGTCGCTGAAGGCACGCTCACTCACACTACTGACAGCCAAAGAGTTACATCAGTGCTGGGTGAGCAAGCACCAGATCCCACAGGGGGAAGGGGGATAGCATGGAGAGGGTAAGAGAAATGCAGGACCATGGGGATAGGGAGGAAAGGGAAGATGCCAGAGGAAGAAAGGGAAGGGACAGAAAGAGATGGCAGACCACAGGAGGGAGGAGGGAGAGAGATATCAGACTAGAGAATAACATAACATAAATCTTTATTTATATAGTGTGAAAGCCTTTTATTTTCAATTTAGTAATTGTCTATATTTTGCACTGTTCAGGAAAAAATGTATTTTTTTCTGTTTCTTTGGTGTTGTACTGCATCATAGGGTTTTGTTTATCTATATTAGGACTTGTAGTTTGTGGTCCTGTATTTGCATAGGGTTTATCTGTGTTTTGTATGTGTGACCAAGGCCAGGTGTTCTGGTAGGAATGAATGTCCTAAAGTGCTGTTTGTGTCATGGCCCCAAGGAGGAAGATATTTGTCAGCAGTTTGTCTGGGTTTTGGAAAGCACCGGGCTCAGGGCCACATCTGGAGGGCCCCTGTGCATGTGCAGATGTTGACGTGATGACATCAAACACGTGTCCTGGAACTCAGGGAAGGAGACACGAGATCCATGTGGGGGTGGTGCCAGGGGCCAGGGGCAGAACAGGGCAGGGCCAAGGGTAGAACGGGGGTAGAATGGGGCCACGTGTCCTCTTTTTTTAAAGAGGAAATCTGGTAACCCTAGCTAGCAGCAAGGGTGCCTCACAGAAGAAAAAAGTTTTAAATCCTTGGGGGTGAAGGAGGGGAGCCAGCCAGTATGTTAGCCTTTATGTCTAATTATATTACATGAATTGGTGGTTTAATAATATCAAACGCCCTCACCTGGAATACTGCGTCCAGCACTGGTCATTGTATAT
This sequence comes from Geotrypetes seraphini, assembly GCF_902459505.1. NCBI lineage: Eukaryota > Metazoa > Chordata > Amphibia > Gymnophiona > Dermophiidae > Geotrypetes > Geotrypetes seraphini. The sequence goes on from NC_047085.1 coordinate 376,212,193, forward strand.
GAAGAAGTATATGGTACTACTCAAAAGGGTCCAGATAAGAGCAAATAAAATGGTTAAGGGGCTGGAGGAGTTGCCGTACAGTGGGAGATTAGAGAAACTGGGCCTCTTCTTCCTTGAAAAGATGAGACTGAGAGGGGACATGATCGAAACATTCAAGATACTGAAGGGAATAGACTTAGTAGATAAAGGCAGGTTGTTCACCCTCTCCAAGGTAGGGAGAATGAGAGGGCACTTTCTAAAGTTAAAAGGGGATAGATTCCGTACAAACGTAAGGAAGGTCTTCTTCACCCAGAGAGTGGTGGAAAACTGGAACGCTCTTCCGGAGGTTGTTATAGGGGAAAACACCCTCCAGGGATTCAAGACAAAGTTAGACAAGTTCCTGCTAAACCGGAATGTACGCAGGTAGGGCTGGTCTCAGTTAGGGCACTGGTCTTTGACCTGGGGGTCGCTGTGGGAGTGGATTGCTGGGCACGATGGCCAATGGTCTGACCCAGCAGCAGCAATTCTTATGTTCTTATGATTGCTGCATTTCTAAACTTCAAATGTGGGCATTTTCCATCCAAATGAAATTGAACGCTGCGAAAACCAAATTGCTTTGGGTTGGGCCAAGATTAGAAAAACTCCCTTTCTCTATTATATTGAAAATAGGTATTTCACTACATATAGATTTTTATTCCAGAGTGCTGGGTATCATCCTAGACTCATCACTTATATTTCACTAACAGATAAATTCTTTGACAAAAAAGTGTTTTTTCAGTCTGCGTATGTTGAGGAAAGTTAGATCACTATTCCATCAAGAACATTTTTCGGTGTTGGTACAATCCACTGTGCTTGCCCAGCTAGACTACTGTAATTCAGTTTATCAGGGCATTCTAAAATGACTTCAGTTAATATAAAATACAGCTGTTAAGCTTATTTTTGGGAAACAAATGTATGATCATGTTTCTCCTCTGTTGAGAAAGCTTCACTGGCTCCCAGTCCATTTTAGGATCCAATTTAAATATGCATGCATAATCTTCAAGCATCTCTATGGAATATTTGATCCTTTAGTCCCCTTATATTGCAATACCTTTAGGTCTTGTCATTCGAGGAATACACAGAGATATAAGTTATCTTTCCCCTCCTTTAAGGGAATTAAATCTGTTGGGAAGCTTAGTCAATCTCTTGTCTTTAATCTCTGGTAGAGATTTGGAATGGACTTTCTGACTCTATCTAATAGATGATAGGCCAGCTACAACTATTTCATAAAGTCCTGAAAACCCTGCTGTCCACACAATATTTAAATGGCTTAACTAAAGAATCATCGAAATGATAATAATACAGCTCTTACTTCTCTTATGGTCTTCTTATGTATTCTAGTCTTAATTACATGTGAACTAAGTCGAGCTCTATTAAGAGATGACCCGGTATATAAATTGAAGATTAGATTAGATTAGAACAATGGTCCATCTAGCCCAGTATCCCGTATTTACGGAGGCCAATCCAAGTCACAAGTACCTGGCAAGAATCCAAAGAGTAGCAGCATTCCATGCTGCTGTCCCATGTCTGTCTCAACAGCAGACTATGGACTTTTCCTCCAGAAACTTGTCCAAACTGTGTCTTGTGGTTGGTGTTTGGTAACAAATAGTTTTAAATATACCCCTGGACCCCAGCAAGCATGACTGGCAGCCTCAAAACACCCTATTTGGCAGCTTCCTGCACTTTGGAGTACTGAGAACTTGTTTTGGTGCTTGAAAACTCTAGTAGACTGAAAGAGTCCAAAAGAAGACATGCAGCAGCAGCAAAGGGCACCACCTGCCTCGGATGCCAGTCTAATGACTGACTCCAGGGAGATAGTGGTAATGCATAACATTGGCCGAAGACACAACCTCTTCTCTTCCACAGGTTGATGCAGCAGCCATGACTCATGATATGTACGGAGTACATTATGGCAAATCTGACAGGCTCCACTCTGAAACCTTTGGACCCTAGGCACATGCCTACTTTGCCTATGCCTTAATCCTGTTCTGTATAAATAACCACAGTTAGAAAAACATATTCTGAAATATAATACTGCCAACTCAGAGAGCTAGAAGATATGCCTGCACAACTTGGCTGAAGAAACTGCACTGGTTAACTGTGCGATCACGTATTATTTTCAAGGCATTAACTTTGGTTTGCAAAGTCATTTACCATGGGATTCCTTGGTATCTGTCGCAAATTATGGTTATTTACTGATCGCTCAGAGCTTTGCTGTCTGAGGGTGCAATACGTCTATCATTAATGGACTTTTCAAAAATACATTATGAGAATACGAGAACCTCTGCTATTTCTATCATAGGAGTAACGCTGTGGAACAAATTAACTGGACCGCAAAGAGTACTATCTGATATTCAGAAGTTTAAAAAGATGCATAAAACTACTTTTTTAAGAAGCATTCTAATAAAAGATGTTTTGATCAATGCTGATTTTAGGATGAGTGTATTGTGAGGAAAAAGAACAAGGAACCGATGTGACTCATTGTAGCGATGAAGGAAGTGATCAGAGACAAGAAGACTTTATTTAAGGAATGGAAAAGGTCAAAAACGGATGAGAACTGGAAAAGCACACACAACATCAAAGCAAGTGCCATAAGGCGATAAGAGGGGCCAAAAGAGACTGCGAGGAAAAAATAGCCAAGGAGGCAAAAAACTTCAAGCCATTCTTTTGATATATTAAGGGGAAATGACCCGCGAAGGAAGCGGTGGGGCTGTTGGATGACCATGGAATAAAGGGAGTGTTAAAGGAGGACAAAGCCATTACCGACAAACTGAACACATTTTTTGCATCTGTATTTACCGAAGAGGATATACACAACATACCAGAAGCTGACAGGCTATACGCAGGAAACGAAGACAGGAAACTGACAGGATTTACGGTCAGTCTAGAAGAGATATGCAGGCAGAAGAGGTATGCAGGCAGATTGATAGGCTTAAAAATGATAAATCCCCGGGACCAGATGGCATCTATCTGAGAGTAATCAAGGAACTGAAAAGGACTTTAGCTGAACTGCCTCAACTAATAGACAATCTGTTGATCAAATCGGGAAGGATTCCGGAAGACTGGAAGGTGACAATGTTATGCCAATCTTCAAGAAAGGTTTGAGGGGAGATCCGGGAAACTATAGACCGGAGAGTCTGACCTCGGTACCGGGAAAGATAGTAGAGGTGCTGATAAAGGACTGCATCATTGATCACCATGACGAACACGATCTGATGAGGACCTGCCAGCACGGCTTCAGCAAAGGAAGATCTTGCTTGATGAACTTGCTGCAGTTCTTCAAGGGAGTAAACAGGCAGATAGACAAGGGTGACCCGGTTGACATTGTATATCTGGATTTTCAGAAGGCGTTCGACAAGGTTCTGCATGAACGACTACTTCAGAAAATTGCGAGCCATGGAATTGAGGGTGAAATACTCACGTGGATTAAAAACTGGCTGGCGGATAGGAAACAGAGAGTGGGGGGTAAATAGACAATACTCAGACTGGAAAAGTGTCATAGGTGGAGTGCCGCAGGGTTTGGTGCTCGGACCCATGCTCTTCAACATATTTATAAACGACCTGGAAATTGGTATGACAAGTGAGGTGATTAAATTTGCAGATGATACAAAGTTATTCAGAGTAGTGAAGATGCAGGAGAATTATGAAGACCTGAAACATGACATAAACATGCTGGAGAAATGGGCCACGACATGGCAAATGAGGTATAATGTGGATAAGTGTAAGGTGATTCATGTCGGTAACAAAAATTCTTATACACAAATATAGGATGTCCGGTGTGGTACTTGGAGAGACCCCCAGGAAAGAGACTAGGGAGTACTGGTCGACAAGTCGATGAAGCCGTCCGCACAATGCACTGCGGCGGCGAAAAGGGCGAACAGAATACTAGGAATGATTACGAAGGGGGATCACGAACAAATCAGATAAGGTTATCATGCTGCTGTACCAGGCCATGGTACACCCTCACCTGGAATATTGCATCCAGCACTGGTCGCCGTACATGAAGAAGGACATAGTGCTACTTGAAAGGGTCCAGAGAAGAGTGACTAAAATGGTTAAGGGGCTGGAGGAGTTGCCGTACAGCGAAAGATTAGAGAAACTGGGCCTCTTCTCCCTTGAAAAGAGAAGACTCAGAGGGGACATGATCGAAACATTCAAGATAATGAAGGGAATAGACTTAGTAGATAAAGACAGGACCTGCAAAGGGACCTGGACAAGCTGGAAGACTGGGCAAACAAATGGCAAATGCGCTTTAACGTGGAAAAATGCAAGGTCATGCATATAGGGAAAAAGAACCCGTTGTTCAACTACAAATTGGGGGGGGCATTGTTGGGAGACAGCAGTCTTGAGAGAGACTTGGGTGTGCTGGTGGATGCATCACTGAAGCCATCTGCACAGTGCACAGCAGCCTCGAAAAAAGCCAACAGGATGCTGGGCATCATAAAGAGGGGCATAACAACCAGGACGCGGGAAGTCATCATGCCATTGTATCGAGCGATGGTGCGTCCACATCTGGAATACTGCGTTCAATATTGGTCGCCGTACCTCAAGAAGGACATGGCGGTACTTGAGAGAGTTCAAAGGAGAGCAACGAAACTGGTAAGCGGGCTGGAACACTGCCCATACGCCGAGAGGTTGGATAGGCTGGGGCTCTTCTCTCTGGAAAAAAGGAGGCTCAGGGGAGATATGATAGAGACCTTCAAGATCATGAGGGGCATAGAGAAGGTGGATAGGGACAGATTCTTCAGGCTGAAGGGGTCAACAGGCACGAGGGGGCATTCGGAGAAACTGAAGGGAGATAGGTTCAGAACAAATGCAAGGAAGTTTTTTTTCACCCAAAGGGTCGTGGACACTTGGAATGCGCTACCGGAGGAAGTGATCAGGCAGAGTACGGTACAAGGATTCAAACAGAGATTGGACGGATTCCTGAGGGATAGGGGGATCGTGGGATACTGAGAGAGGTTCTGGGATGTAACACAGGTATAGAAAGCTAACCAGGTAATAAGTATAGAAATCCAACCAGGTCGTGCATGTGCAAGACCGGAGGGTTAGGACTTTGATGGGAAGATAGGACTCAATGGGAAACCAAGGTGGCAAGGGGGCCCCTTCTGGTGACTCAGACAGGCCGTGACCTGTTCGGGCCGCCGCGGGAGCGGACTGCTGGGCGGGATGGACCTATGGTCTGACCTGGCGGAGGCACTGCTTATGTTCTTATGTTCTTATGTTCACCCTCTCCAAGGTAGAGAGAACGAAAGACTAAAGTTAAAAGGGGATAGATTCAGCACAAACGTAAGGAAGTTCTTCTTCACCCAGAGAGTGGTAGAAAACTGGAACGCTCTTCCGGAGGCTGTTATAGAGGAAAATACCCTCCAGGGATTCAAGTCAAAGTTAGACAAGTTTCTGCTGAACCAGAACGTACACAGGTAAGGCTTGGTCTCAGTTAGGACACTGGTCTTTGACCTAAGGGCTGCCGCGTGAGCGGACTGCTGGGCAGGATGGACCACTGGTCTGACCCAGCAGTGGCAATTCTTATATTCTTATGTTCACTGTTTACATGGAATGATTTGTTAATTTGAGATGTTTGAGTTTTGTTTGTTCCTTTCTGTGAATGTTACTTTTGTAAGCCGCCTAGGAATAAGCGGTTGATAAATTTTTAAAATAAATAAATAAATTTTGTTATGCTCTCAACACTGGCTTGTACACATTTGACATCTCTGAAGCTTCTATTGTCTATATAGCTTGCCATATAAGCCATGAATGGAAATATAATATCAAATGGTGTTGAACAGCACGTAACATTTTCTAGGATTGGCTAAAGCTCTTGTGCTGAGCAATAATAGTAGGTCAGAAATGTCTTCAATCCTAGGGATTTCGGTTTGGCTAGCTAAACCAATGTGTAGATGAAACAAACATCCTGTAAGGGTGAAAAGAATGTATCAGTTTTCCAGAAGGGTTTTGCCTGGCTCTCAGCTCGGAATGTTGTTTACAACAGTAAATCATTTGGGTCGACTGATGCTGTGCCATGCAAGATGACAGCACACTCGGACAAAAAAAAAAAACCCAAGTCATCCAGAGAAGCACACAAAGCAAAGGGAAGAGAAAAGGAGAGCAGTAGGCATTTCCCAGGCTTTTTTGACCTCCTGAACATGAACTGGGACCTCTTCTAGCGCTGGGGATTTTAATCTACATTCCTATGATGGGTGTGTTCTGAGCTCCAGCCAGAAGGTCCGCTCATTGCCACAACAGGGATTTCTAAAATGTTTGAGTGTACAAAAGTTGATATTCAGAAGGACTGATGCTGTTAACCTTGTCTAGTCTAGTCGGAGTTACCAGCTGCCGTAAAGTCAACCAACTAGATTTATCTAATTAATTTTATCCAGCTGTATTCAATAGCACTGAAGCCTTTCTGAATTTTTGGAGGTTAACCAGATCAAAATATCTGATTAAATTTGCCATGTACTGTGACACCGATTAACATTTTCAATGAATGATCATGAGAGAGATTTGCATGAAACGCACCTCGATCCAGAATAGTTAAAAATCCAGAATGATTGAATGGGCCCAAGATATGAACTGAGAACCGCTGCCCTAAACTAAAGTACTATCCAATTTCTTCCATCTAAAGAGCCTATGGAACAATGCTGTTACTGCCCTGAGGGCACACAGTACGAGCCTATTCCATTCTAGAATGCTAGCCTAATCTGGTATGACTCGCAAACCATTTAGGTGTCCACAGGGTCGGTATTAAGGGGGAGCAAACAGGGCAGCTTTCCTGGGTCCCACAGCTCCAGGCGGCACATGTGGGCTGGGATGTCTTTCACTTGTCTCCATCCTGTTCCAAAGCCCTCTCACTTGTAAAGGTGCAAGGGAGTCGCTGGCTATTTTCTTCTTTTTTTGAATTTTTATTTATTAAAATTTTTTTTAACAATGTAAATAACACAAAATCAGGATATGGATACAAGGAGACAATTAATCATACTGTACATTTATAAGTTTACATTATAACTCAGGTAAATCCATCTAGCCCACTATATTGAGAGAAAGCACTTCATTTTCTTAAGAAATATATTATAAGTAAATTCTGGGGGAAAGAGATATATAACCCCCGTACTATTTTAAGCACAAATTAACATTATTTTACCCCAGTATCACCCTGCAGAAACAAATTGCTGGCTATTTTCTAACACTACCTGCTCAGCACTGTTCCTCTGTCACAGTCTGCCCAAGCGTGTCGAGTGGGGGGAAGGGGAGAGGGGGGAGGGGGGCGGACTGTGGTAAAGGAACAGAATCTGTCATTTTGACGCCCAGTCTCCCAGTCTCATAAGGTCATTTTGCAATTTTTCACAATCCTCTTGTGATTAAGCAACTTTGAACAGCTTTGTATCATCTGCAAATTTAATAATGTCACTAATTAATCTAATTTCCAGATCATTTATAAATATATTAAAAAGCAGTGGTCCCAGCACAGACCCCTGGGAAACCCCACTATCTACACTTCTCCATTGAGAATACTGACCATTTAACCCTACTCTATTTTCTCTCTTTTAACCAGTTCTTAATCCACAACAGGACATTACCTTCTATCCCATGACATTCTAATATCCTCAGAAGTCTCTCATGAGGTACTTTGTCAAATGCCTTTTGAAAATCCAGATGCACAATATTGACTGAGTCACCTTTATCCACTTACACATGTATGGGTGCTCAGGGCCGCCATCAGGGCAGTACTACCAGTCCTGCATTCAGGGGCCCGGAGCTGACAGGGGGCCCGGGCTCCCCCAGGGTCCTAGGCAGTGTTCTAAGGCAGGGGCGCCAGTAGCTTGCCAAAGCAAAGTGAGTCGATCACCCAGGACTCACTTTGTCTTGGCGATCTAATCTATCGGGCCGATCAGTCTTCTTCTCCCCGACGTCAATTCTGCAGTCGGAGAGGAAGTTCGGGCCAGCCAATCGCTGCCTGGCTGGGCGGAACTTCCTCTCCGACGGCAGAATTGACGTCGGGGAGAGGAAGACTGATCGGCCCGAAGCAGGGAGAGCATGCGTCGGCGTTGGCTTTGGGGCCTGTTATCCATTGGTGGGTCCTGTTCCCCGATGGCAGCGGCAGTGGCAGTGGCTTGGGGAACGGCAGGGAGAAAGAAAGAAAGGGGGCAGGCAGGGAAACAGAAGGAAAGAAGAGAAACAGAAAAAAAGAAAGAAAGGTCAGGAAGAGAGGAAGAAAAAGTTGGGGGAGGGAATGAGGTGTGGAGGAGAGAAAGCATACAGGCTGATAGAAGGGAAGAAAGATTGGATGCACAGTCAGAAGAAGAAAGTGCAACCAGAGACTCATGAAATCACCAGACAAGGTATGAAAAATGATTTTATTTTAAATTTAGCAAAGTGGAGGCAGTATAACCACAGTTTTCAAAGGAATTTGCCCAAATAACTTAATAGTTAACTGGGTAAATTCCCAGAGATGAAAACTTCCCTTCACTTACTATGCACAGTTCTGAATTTATATCTGCTGTCTATATTTTACAATATGGTCCCTTTTACTAAACCGCAATAGTGGTTTTTAGCGCAGGGAGCCTATGAGCGTCAAGAGCAGCGCTGGGCATTCAGCGCAGCTCCCTGCGCTAAAAACTGCTATTGTGGTTTAATAAAAAGGATGGAGGGTATATTTGTCTATTTTTGTATGGTTGTTATTGAGGTGACAATGCATAGAGTCATCTGCCTTGACCTCTTTGAAAAAAACCCAGACTAGGAATGATAATTAACATTTTCTCAGCGTATAGTGTGCTTTGTGTTTTTTAATTTTAATGTTGGTAGATCATTTTGACATTTTAAAGTAGCTCACAAGCTCAAAAAGTTTGGGCACCTCTGAGCTAGAGCGTTGAAACTGGGTATTTCTATTTTATCCCCCCTTTTACAAAACTGTGGAGCGTTTTTTAGCGCCAGCCGTGGTGGTAGCAGCTCTGATGCTCAGAATTCTATGAGCGTCAGGGCTGTTACCACTGTGGCTAAAATCCACACTACAGTTTTGTAAAAGAGTGAGGGGTTAGTTTGTGATGACATATTCCATACTAGGCGAAGGTGTTTTCTGTGTTCTGTGTGTTCGAAAGACATGGTTTTCTGTTAGGATTGACGGTGTAGGATTGATCTGTGCTGGTCTGGCTTGTTTAGTTTTACAATGGGTGTATTGATGTACTGCTCACTGCAATATGTAAGATGCTGCCTTTTCCTAGGTACTCATGTGTGACGTGTGGTTTGTTACTAAAAATCATGTTTTTCTTACAGATGGGGGGAGGTGCCAAAAAATGATGGGCCCCGGGTGTTACATATGCTACATACGCCACTGTATGTAAAGATACCAGAAAGCTGGCGTAGCAAAAACTTTAAGTAAATTGTTATTCTTCTAAGTTTTGAGTATTTAACCCTCCCACAATTTCACGGGCACTCGTTTCAAGTTTCAAGTTTATTGAGATTTTGATTTAAACGCAATATCAAACATTTTCAATGCGTATAACAAAAATAAATTTGGGGAAATAAATAAAACCATTTGAACAATAAATATACAAACATATCCATAGATGATTAAATTACATAAGGAGTACAAGGATAAACTACATTTGTTTAAAAATGCGTTCTCCGCGCCTGCTCATAAATTTGTTGACTGGAAGGATCCAGCAATGTGGCCAGATGCCATTCAGGACAAAGACAGAGAAAGAATTGTGCAATTTGGATTAATGATGGAAGATGATTTAAAGAAATGGCACAGTCTATGAGTAAAGATCTTGACGGACATTCTTTTTATGAATATCTCCTCTATGCCAAATCACCCAATGGACGTGAGAAGATTTTACGGGACTGGCTTAGGTGGAGCATTAGCAGAAAAGTATGTGTGTATTCGGCCCATGGAAGAAGGGGGGGGGGGCGTCGGGAGGGGGAAGGGGTGTGTGGGGGGCCCAATAGGATTGCTCAGTAAGGGGCCCAGAAATTTCTGATGGCGGCCCTGTGGGTGCTCATGCTCTCATGAGTTCTAGCAGGGTGCCCATGCACTGTTCGATTACTTCCTGCTTAACTTACATACAACATTTTTGCAAAGGGGGGGGGGGGTCCAGGTGATCATTCTATTGTTCTACTTCCATCCCTTAGCTCACCCGTTAGGAAAAGGCCATTTAGAGGAGATTTTCAGCTGCACTGTCCAGTTACCTGCCACTGAATATTCCCACATTGCCCTGGACAAGTGATTTAAATGACCAGGTGCCTCTCCTGGCCTTGTAAATCACTTTGAATATCGGACTCATAATGTTTATTGATGTATTTCCTGGGTAATTATTCCCAGTTCTCATGATGTGATCCGCTTTGTACTTTAAGGTTCTAGCAGAATATAAGAGATGTGACATACGTAATGTAATATAACTTGTCAAATAAGAGATATACTGTATAATGTGTATTATTGTAGCTGTGACAGATAAGGAATTGCTTTCAGTCTTTAAAATGGTTACTGTATGACATGTTGGCTGTGCATATTTTATTCCACTGATTGGTTCTGTTAAAACACATATTAAAATGACTCTTGCAGGCTTTTAGTGTCAACACTGTGCTTTGCAATCTATATCTACGGCCTCTCTGAATGTATGTGCTCCACATAGCCACATAAAGCGCATTACTGGTCATTTCATATTTATCAGATGCAAGCAAGCTAACCGTGGAATGCAATCATAAAAGCATTCCTGAAAGGGCTTCCTAATGTCTATGACCTGAGTGCAAACTAATGCAATTTTTCTCCCGACAGTACTTAAATATGCTGCATAAAGAATCAGCCCTGAGGAGGAGTTCCTGAAGCAATTAAAAACACTGATGTTTGGCATACTTTGTTCTCAGCAGATGTGAGTGTGCATAGTCTAGCAAGATGTCAACCAACAAAAGTGTGGACATATGGAGACTAAACACACAGCAGCTGAAAGGAAGGACCCCCCTCAGATCTGGGTCTTTGATATAGATAGGATGTTGAGTTCAAATGTTTATGTTTACTAAAACATGTGGAGGGGCATAATCGAAAGGGACGTCTAAGTCCGTTTACGTCCATCTCGCAAGTCGTCCAAAGTTAAAAAGAGCATAAGACACATTTTCGAAAGAGACGTCCAACTTTTTTTTACTTTCGAAAATCGTCTAATTATACTTCCTGCCGATCTGATCGTCCAAGCCACTAAATCATCCATCTTTATACCACATTTCCGTCCAAGTCCAAAACGCCTAGAACAAGCCCTGTTGGACGTGGGAGGGGTGTGTAAAGTGATGGACTGCACATCCAGACATGCCACCTAAATAGTGGGGTACCTTATAGGGCACTGCTGTGAACTTCACAAAAAAGGTGCCATGGCTTCTCCTCCCTACAGCTCCCTTATAGGTGATGGTGAGCCACCAAACCACCTCCAGAATCCCCTAGACCCACCTATCTACCACCCCAATAGCCTGTATGGCTGCAGGAGCCACTTATATGCCAGTAAGAAAGGGTTTTGGGGGTGTATAGGGCAGTGCACATGTTTCAGTATCAATGCAGTGATTACAGGGGCTTATGGGCATGGGTCCTCCTCTCTATGGGTCTCTAACCCACCCCAAGACGACTTAAGTTGCCTCTGGGCTGGACGACTAGGCTTTCCTATGCCAGGCGGCCAGGTGATGATGGTCTGGAGGCTGAAATTTAAAGTTGTGAATAAAATTTTTATGGGGGTAGGGGGGGTTGGTGATCACTGGGGTAGTGTGTGGAGGTCTGTGGTATGTGTTTGCAGTGCTTATCTGGTGAGTTTAGGTCTAAGTCACAACATCCAAGTTCCTTCTAGGCTCTGTTGTAAAACTTTCGGTTATACATGCTGTACGACTAAGTCTAAGCTGACCCACGTCCCGCCCAACTCCTGCCCTCGACATGCCACCCGAAACGCCCCATTTAGCTTTGGACATTGAACGGCACTATGAAGGCCTAGGTCATTTTTAAATACGTCCAAAACCCGGTTTTATTATCGGCGCTTAGACGTTTTTGAGAAATGTTTGTCCAAGGGCCGACTTAGGCTGGTTTTTGGACGTTTTTCTTTTTCGATTATGAGCCCCTTACTGTATTGCCTCCCATCTTCCAATATCCGGAGTTTACAAGCTACAAAATACATTAAATCAGAAATTCAAGAATTCCAGTTCATGAATAGGACAGACCAAAATCCCATACATATCAAAACCATACATACCAATCCCAAAACCTGTCACTACCTCTCCCTGAAGATGGCAAGGATGGATCAGGAACTAGTATGCATATTTTATATCACATTCATATCATATGAGTACAGGTCTTGCCTATCTCTGGGATGGGGGAGAAGAAGACATCTTATAGTGGAACTTAGCAAGTATAAAGTAATAATATACTAGATTGTTGGTTCGACATTGCCCTGATAATGAATGTGATTGTTGGGGAGACTTGGGGACTGTGCAGATCTTTATCTGCAGTTAATTACTATATTACTATGATACACCTTACTCATAATTCTATAATCATTACTTCTTTATAAATCCTGTTTCCTCTGTGTGATGAATGACTCTTTCAGTTTCTGACTGCTGTATTTTATACTCTTTAACACTGTGCTTTATTAAAGGATCTTCCCTATTGGATTTGAAAGAGCAGTGGTCTGATTTCTGCTCTTAAAATTTTATATAGATTCACTCTGGTCAATATTTAGCCTGTAGCATTCAGTATTTAAAAAAAAAAAAAAAATTGACCACCATGGGTGGAATTAGCCCTGGACTTGTCCGAGCACCAGCACTGAATATTCAATGCTAATTCCTAGTGAGCTGGCTGCCAGAGCTTATGCAGGACTAGGCTGAATATTGGCCCCTCATATTCTTATTCCCCCTCCAGACACCTCATGGACCTCACATAATCCCTTATGCCCTTCTTGAAGATCTCTGATTCCCCTCCAGCCCCCCCCCCCCTCCCCGGAGCCCTAGAAGGCTCCCTCAGGCCTATTTACTGTTCCTAAGTTTCCAAGTTTATTAAAATTTGATATACTGCTTATAAAATGACTAAGCGGTATAAATTATTAAAAATGCTGGGGAGAAATTAACAAACAAAGGCACCAGTCTCTGGTGATCTTGTGGTCCTTAGGATAAAAGTGAACCCTACTTATTTCAACTTCTCATGGTTCCTCCTTGAAAATAGCCACCCCAGCTTCTAGCAATAGTTTCACAGTTGTACCGCTAGACTACCACTAGAGGTCATGGTGGCCATTTATAAGGAGGAACTACATGGGACAGGAGTAAGTGGTGTTTGCTTCTGCTCCAAGGACCACTAGATCACCAGGGCAGACATAGGCCCAAGGGGCTTTCTGTGGCTCAGAAACAGGGGGAAAAGAGATATTGGTAGTCCTCAGGGGGGCTGGAGGGGGCTCAGAGTTGCTCCAGCCCATGACCGACAATCATGTGTGTACTGACCAATGTTCAGTGCTGGTACCTGTATAGCTAATTGACCAAAATTTGGATTGCTTTTTCTTGTGGTTATTTTTGGTTGCAGGCATCAGCACTGAATGTTGCTGGCACTCATATACCCGCCAGCAGCTCCTCCTTGAATTCACCCTTGGAAGGCCCTTCTCCAGCCCCCAGCATAATAACATAGCATATGATGGCAGATGGACTATGCAGTCTGCCCAAAGCAAATCTCTCTCATGAATATTCATTGTGTATATCCTGAAAACCAGAATGACTATGGTGCCTTCTTTTTGAGACAGCCTTCATAACCCTACTCGCCTCTGCCCTCTGCTCATCACCCTAGCCAGCAGTTTAACCACCCCCTCTAACTGTAATCCCTATTCTGGCATTCTGTTTGTCTCTCTTGATAGTTTAGATTGTAAACTCACTCGAGCAGGGACTGTCTCCTTTGTGACTCTGTACAGCGCTGTGTACATCTGGTAATGCTCAAGACATAATTAAAAGTAGTACTAATAGTAGTGCCTCCAGGACCAGGTTGGCCAGGTTTGGGTATGATTCCAGAGAAAGGTGGAGTATATCAAAAGTAGATTCCCTACATTATTTAAAAAAAAACAAAACACACAACAAAAAACACCTTTAGGAAATTGGATTCGATACAGCAACTAAAACCCTTTTTTAGACATACTCTGGCCCTATTGTCGTTTAGTAACTATTAGGTTGCCCTAGTAGTATGAGAGGACCATTTAATGTTTACATTTATGCTAAATTTTCTTTGTTGTATTTTCTTGTATTGTTAACCAATGTATTTCAAATGTACAAATACATAGAACAAAATCAATATATGTGGCATATCAAATAAATTGAAGCTTTGAACTCATGAGCTTTGCAGGCAGAGCATATGTTCTTATATTAAGTTTGTTGGACTATTGTAATGTATTATATTTAAGAATTACTGGGAAACTGTTTAAACAGCTGCAGACAATTCAGAATAAAGCTGCCAGATTGCTTATGGGAAAAAGGAAATGGAAACGTGCTAGCCCTATTCTCAGAGAATTTCATTGGCTACCAGTTAGGGAACGTTGCTTAAGCTGCTGGTTTTTTTTTTTCCCAAACTTATAATATCAAACACTGACCTATCTACTGAGAATGATTCACTGGTATAAAGCATCCCACATACTTATATTTTCATCTCAGATATTATTACAAACTCCAAACTTAGCTTCCTGACTGAGGATGTCATCTCTTCCGGATAACACCAATGATTTTATGGTGAGAATACTAAAAAGGAAATTAAAATGATGAAATATTTTGATACCTACCAGACAGGACTTAACAAAGAGTTCAACTTCCTTTCACACTAAAAAGAAACTTAAACTGCTTTGTCATCTCTCTATCTCCTGCTTACCCACCCACCCCTCCCTCTTCCTGTGAAACTATCAGAGAAATGCTTTCATGTTTCCTTTATATATACTGATATTTATCAACATTTGCTTATTTCTGACCGAAAACTAATCATAAAATGTATTTAGTTCAATAAAAAAAGTTATTACCTTATTTCCTTTGTTTTTGTTTAATTTCTAAATATTACCCTGACCAAGATTAAAATGGAGGAATTAAGGCCTGGATTCTCGAACTGGCGCCAATATTTTAGGCGCTGGTAGGCACCCAAACGCAGATAAAAATGATGTTGAAATGATGTTTTTAACTGAGTTTTAAGGTGTCTTACAACACCTAAAAAATTAGGGCTGGAATCGCACCTACAGAGGTGCTTAGTTTAGACCACCAAATGCAACTGTGGGCGTGGATAACACCTGAAGTGGTGTTCAGCTGGCAGCCTAAAAAGCCTAAAAAGTAGTTGTGATTCACATCATAGGTAGGCGCCTGAAATGTAGGCCAGGAAAACCCTGGCCTACATTTATGCCTCCTACCTTTGCCAGAGATATACTTTTATACTTGGTGCTGTCATGTGACTGACATGTGATCAGTGGCCACTGACCACGGTGCCGGTTACAGAATCCAGGCCTAAAGCTTTTAGTATGATATGCCCAAGTTATTAGAAAAAAATCTGTCTGTTAAATTATGTTATAAGGCTACATTAATTTCTAGGTAGGACTTAGAAACATGGCAGCGGTCTGTATTTGTTTGGCCACAGCCTGCTTTTTTCTTGGATATTCAATGCTGTGCAAATGCACCAAAGCCCATTCAATTCCTGTGGGCTTCGGTGCATTTGCCATGGGAGAACTGCTACCACAGCTTTGGAAAAGGGGCCCTGAATACCCAGGCATATATGACCAGATTCACAAGAAAATGGTCAAAAGAATTCCGCTCAAAAAAAAAAAAAAGGAGAAAACTGACACAATTAAGTGGGGGGAAAAAGGAAATCCAGTATCTGGATAGACACAAGAAGATTTATTAGCGATGTCCCAATCAAAATTCCAATGCAGAAAAGTCCGTGTAGGTTAGACAAATAAGGACCTGACACGGTCCATGTTTCAGCAAACTGCCTTCCTCAGGAGACCTTAAAACAAATCAGCAACACAAGAATAATGGATAATATCGAAAACATATATTTGAAAATATATAAAAATATATAACAAAAGAGGAGAATGAGTGTCTGTGAGATGATAATGTAATTCCATTCCATAGTGACAGTAAAAGATAAAATGTGATAAAAATTGATTGAAAAGAAAAGGTGATATAAAAGCTGATACTTTATTTGGAAAGGTGAAATGAATAATATTGTGTATGATGATGATAGTGATAATAGCCCAAAGGGGCTAATGTAGTGAAAACGCTGATAAAAGTCCAGATAACACAACTTATGTGCTGGTATATTAGGCCAGGGTGTTCCTGGCCTAAAATACTGGTACCTAAAGCTTTCCATGCCCAAACTCCGCCCCTAACCATACCTACTTTTCATGTACGTGCCGTGCCATGTACGTGCATTTAATGACATTTTCAATTTTCACACCATTGAAGCCAATTTAAAAATATTAAGTCCCGTGTGGAAATTGGATAAGTATCACTAGGCACCATTTACAGAATCAGGGCCAATATGCATAAGATAGATATGCAGGCACTGCCTCCTTGGTAAGCAAATTATCTCATGCACATTCATTTTGGATATCCTGAAAATCTGATTCGCTGCATGCAGTTGCATAGTAAGGGGGGGCACTGTCTTGGTGGGGGCACTGGCACCTCTCCTCTCCACCTCCTGCTCCTTCCCACTCCTCTCCCACCACACGTGCAGCTTCAATTCACCCCCACTGTACGTCTAGCTCAGTGGTCTCAAAATTACAGCCTGCCAGGTACTATTTTGAGGCCCTCGGTATGTTTATCATAATCACAAAAGTAAAACAAAGCATTGGGAGCAGCACAGGCCATTCAGCGCGGCTCTCTGCACTACAAACTGCTAGCACAGTTTGACAGAAGAGGCCCTTAGCCAAAAGGAAAGATTTATAAACTACTGATGCCCCGGCGTTGCACGGGTATTTAATTATAGCAATAACACTGTAAATGGATTCAAATAAAGATACTTTATAGTGGTGAATGAAAGTAATTTTTTACAGCTTAATAAAAAGTACAATATTCAAATTATAATGTGAAATATTTGACAAAATGAATACAATACAACTAACGCAAAACGTGATTATAAACAACAATTTTAGTTTCACCTCCTGGAGCAAGAACATATAAATTCTTGGGTGAACCCACCCTTGAGCAAGCAACATAGAGTTGTGGGCCGCGAGACCCCCAGAACATATCACCCCAGGTAGTGAGGGATCTGCATACCAAGTTTCGTTCAAATCGGTCAAGCCGTTTTTGAATTACTGTGAGAATGGCAGCTTTTTACATTTTTTCCATTGACATGAATGGGTGAAATCTGATTTTCTATTTGTAGCTCCGCCCACGTGTGCAGGTGGGCCACGAGACCCCCAGAACATATCACCCCAGGTAGTGAGGGATCAGCATACCAAGTTTCGTTCAAATCGGTCAAGCCGTTTATGAATTACTGTGAGAATGGCAGATTTTTACATTTTTTCCATTGAAATGAATGGGTGAAATCTGATTTTATGTTTGTAGCTCCGCCCACGTGTGCAGGTGGGCCGCGAGACCCCCAGAACATATCATCCCAGGTAGTGAGGGATCTGCATACCAAGTTTCGTTCAAATCGGTCAAGCCGTTTTTGCATGATCGCGGCACATACACACACACATACATACACACATACATACCTCCGATTTTATATATATAGATAAAGAGTTTTGCCTCATGCAAAATTGTCATTTCTTTAATAAGACATTAATTATTTTTTTCTGAGGCCCTCCAAGTACCTACAAATCCAAAATGTGGCCCAGCAAAGGGTTTGAGTTTGAGACCACTGGTTTAGCTCTTCACGGCACAAACAGCAGCTCCAACCTGCTCCTCGCACCAGCCTAGGTGCTCCCCTCTGATGTTACTTCCGGCTCCTGCAACTAGGAAGTGATGTTGAAGGAGAATCAATGCCAGCATGGGCAACAAGTTAGATATGGTGCTCGCGCCGGGGAAACTAAACAGGTACAGAGGAAGGGAAGGGAGTGTGCACAGCAGGGGGGGGGGGCAAAGAAGAGGGCGAAGGGGGCGCCTCCTATCCTTGCTATGCCACTAGCTGCATGTGCCCTGGATATTGGGTTAAGCAGCACTGCCTTAATGCATCATGATGAGGATGTTAGAAACCCAGACTGGACCAAAATCTCCCTTCTTGGTAACTTGGCAACTCTTTATGTGGGCAAGTAAAAGAACTTTTCAGTTGGAAAAGCAAACAAAGGTCTTCCTTGCCATAGCAATTAATATATATATTTTTCCCCCCCAGATATGCACATGCGAGAAACATTCCCATAAGTATCTAGTGCCCTTTATTTTTCATTGTGTTCTTACTGCTAAGCAGGGATAGGGAACTCCGGTCTTTGAGAGCCGTATTCCACTCGGGTTTTCAGGATTTCCCCAATGAATATACATGAGATCTATTTCCATGCACTGCTTTCAATGCATATTCAATGGCAAATCCTGAAAACCCGACTGGAATACGGCTCTCGAGGACCGGAGTTCCCTACCCCTGTGCTAAAGCCGAGGTTAATCTTGGCCAGGATTTTTGAAGCCTACTCGGGGAACCCCCCCCCCCCCCTCAGCCAGTCAGGCTTTCAGGATCTCCACAATGAATGAAAATTTGACCGGCTGTGGAGTTCGGAGGGCAGGACCGAGAAACCCTGTCTAAGGTTTAATTTGTCCATTATACCTAGGCAGGGTCCTTAAAATGACAATTTTTGAGGAAAAGGAACTACAGTAGAATGATTCCACTTGCTGATCAAGACCAACACCGTTCTAAAAGTATGCCTGAGTGTAAACTGTTTGTTTCATATGCTTTGCCAAAGCAAATGACAGAGAGAGCAGTTGTGAAAGGGGTTTGCACTGTGCTTCGTCACTATGAGGCAGCCGCCTCCTTCTGTTGCATTGCTTTTAGAACACGGATAAGATTTAAAGGTACAGCAGTTCCTTCATATTCAGCCTTGTTGTCAAAATATTTACCACTCCCATCATACAGTGCCTGGGTTATTCCACAATGAAATATATGTGGAACTGGTACAAAAAGAATACTGCGTTCTTATCTTTCTTCTCCACATGCAGGCTTTTTATTCTGCTTTCAAAATAATGCAGTTTCTCAGGATTAGTTTGAGAATGTTTGCTTTTGCTCTTATGTTCTTAATTCACTTCTCTTTCTTGGTCAGGTGATACCCCTTACTAGAAGCGCTGAAAGTTTCCTAACTTCTTGCATATACAAGAATATTTGCTGTGTTAGTCCATTTCAGTGCACACAAACAAAAAGTACTGTAAAGTGATACTTCTCTATTGAACCAACTTAATACATTTCTTGACTAGCATTTGAGAGCTTCCTCAGGTCATTAAAGAATGGGCAAGAGATGACAGTGCTAGAAAATATAAGGGAATCATTAAAAGCAATGTTAGCATGAAAAGGAAATTTAGTGTGGGGGAGGGGGAAGGCGATCAGAAGGTAACACTTTAAGGCTTACAACAATAAATTGCAAGTTTAAGTGTTTTAAAATAGGTATAAAAAGTTTTTAAAAATAGTAGCCCCCTTTACACAAGTACTAACTTGAGAAGGACTTATGGGGGATTTCTACTCTCACCCCACCAAGGAGCTGAATGGAAAAAGGCACAGGAGAACTGTCCAGGACAGAAGCCAGAGAATTGGAAGGTGGAAAATCCAAATGGAGCTCTTTCAGAACATCCGCCATAAAGAGGCGGACAGCAGCCTGCTGCAAATGTGAAGAAGAATCAGCACTTCCAAATCTGGACGCTAAGGGCGGCCAAGACCAGTCTCAGCAAAGGCATTATCCGGATCCAACTTAAATACAGTGGCAGGAGACAGAAGAATAAAAAAAAAACCTGCATGGCAACTACTGCAATCGAGGTTAGGCATAGCCAGAC
This sequence comes from Geotrypetes seraphini, assembly GCF_902459505.1. Lineage (NCBI taxonomy): Eukaryota > Metazoa > Chordata > Amphibia > Gymnophiona > Dermophiidae > Geotrypetes > Geotrypetes seraphini. Next base: position 376,232,143 of record NC_047085.1, read on the forward strand.
AAGAGAGCTCCCGAACAGGAAGCTTCGCCACAGACGCCATAGACTGAAAAAACCCCGACGCACCCTCCGGCTGTGTCAAATGAGCAGGGTCTGAGGATACGTCGTTCAGAGGAGCTAAATAAAATCTGGTGAAAAGGCCCACTCCGCAACCATGGCAGAGCTCTGTTGAGTTACATACATCGCTTCAAAAGAGTTCACAGACTCGGAACTTAGGCGTACTGCACCAGACTCCAGAATGGCCTCTGGGTGAAATTTTCTTAAGAAGGCTCCCCAGCTTAATAGGACATGGAGGAGGTGAAGTCCGAAGCTCCCGCCCCATCTCTGGTGTACTACGGCACGTGGTACACAATAGCTGATCTGGCACCCATCCGATGCAATCAATGTCCACATTCAATAGATTAAGGGTTAGGAAGTCCATCCCAATTGAATTTTAGTCAAATTGAGGTTTTTTTTGAGGCAGAAATAAGTTTTAAAAAAATGATTGATTTTAAAATCCAAGATTGCCGCCATCATGAATTCACGCCAAAACGGTATAAATAAGCAAAATCCAAAAATAAAAAGTAGTGATTTGGGGTCTGGGGAGGTGGGGGGCCTGAACCCTACCCTCAGAAACTGTGAAAAATGACTTTTAAAGCATTTACCTGAGTACTGTATTTCCTCAACAATAGGCCTCGGCTTATACATTGATTTTGCAAACCAGCCTAGTGGGTGCTTAAATGGGGCAGCCTATCTAAAGACATGAAAACTATTTTTAAAAACACATACCTTTTAAAATCATCTCCCCCCCCCACCGTACCTTTTTTAATCATCATCCTCCCGTACCTTTTTAAAATCCTGTCTTGCTCTGGTCTCTCCCTCGCTGCCAGCTGCCTCCTCCAATCTCACAGCCAGTGGTGCAGGGCAGGAGCGAGCTTTCACGCTCCAGCCTAGTCCGGCACCACTTCCAGATTGGCTGCTGTCAGTTCTCTCGAGTCCCGCGAGAACTGATGGTAGCCATTCAGGAAGCGGTGTGGGGCCAGGCTGGAGCACAAAAGCTCGCTCCTGCCCTGCACCACTGGCTGCAAGATTGGAGGAGGCAGCCAGCAGCCATCCAGCATGGGAGAGACCAGAGCAGGCCAGGATTTTAAAAAGGTACCAGTATATTCACTCCATAAGGTATTAGCTTGAATAGATGCAATTAAATAACACCGTGGCTAATAACATGGAGTGGCTTATCTTACAGTTTTTAAATATAAATCAGCATTTTTTGCAGCTTATAGAATGGGGTGGCCTATCATGTGGGGTGGCCTATTGTTGGGGAAATACAGTATTTGTTCGAAAATTGCTCTTCCTGCTAAAACTGCATGAAGGGATCAACTACACACCCATTTGGGAATTGGCAGGTAGGTTCAATAGCAAATTTGGTTGAAAAGGCAACAATGTACAGAGTTTTTCATGTTAAAACTATGAGCATTGTTTTTCATGAAAAATTATCTGTAGAAAAAGCAGATGAAGATCTGTGCGGGTATTTTTCTTTAGACAGTTTTTAAAGGGAACATACATTTCTCTTCTACTAAATGGTCCACAGTCTTTGGATAAAAGTACCCAGAGCTAAGTTATTTTGAAAGCACTCCTGTATTTACAAATTATCCAACTCTTATTTGCGGTGTACAGTACTCTCCCCAAATTCACGGGGGTTACGTTCCAGGAACCCCCCTGAATTTTGAAAAACCGCGAATACGATTTTTAGGCAGGGGAGACAGGAGAGGGCAGCTGGAGAGACAGCTCCTGATTGATAAGGCCCAACTTTAGTACAGGAAGAGGCGGTCGGAGCATACAGCGAGTGATTTCCTTCATTTGCCGGTGCTCCAGCTGCCCTCTCCTGCCTGGTCATTCGCCATCCGAAAATACCGCGAATGACCGGGACCGCAAACCGCCGACCGCAAATTTGCGGGAAAGCACTGAATTAAATTATTGATGATTTTATTACAAATGTTTGTGCTATACAGTAGTTAATCTAAACATGGAAGTAACATAAAAAATAAATGCTAGCTTCTACAAAGTTGCAGTAGAGGTTTCTACCATGAGCTGGTGAGGTAAATGCTCCAACGCTCATAAAATTCCTGTGAGCGCTGGAGCATTTACCTTGTCATTCTGTCTTGTCAAACCTCTAGTGTGGCTTTGTAAAATGAGCCCAAAGTTTGACAACAATGTTGTTATCTAGTGTTATACTGGTATATTAGGCTTTAAAATAGATTTATGAACATTCTCATAGAAAAAACCCAGACAAACTACACCCATGGATTTGTCAGAAAAAACATATAAAAAATAGCTTATTGCTTACATTTGCTCTTATGAATCAACTTGCTAAGATCTAGGTGTAATGTGTGGAATGCAGCTGTGAAGGCAGTTATATATTATAATGATGGTGTAGCTGCGTTAATACTTCCTTCTCTTATGTCACCTGGAATACTGTGCTAGATTTACCAAAGGGCACCGCACATTACATCATGCTGACGTGCATTGATGCTTGCTATTTACCGTAGGTTCCATTTTATGCAATGAGACCTATTTACTAAGGAACCATACTAATGTGGTAGCATACTTCAGGAAATCTAGGCCTGTTTTTGAAAATACTATTATATACTCCTTAGCAATTTGTTTTTTACTGTATTTTGCTTTATAAATTTTACATACTTCTAACATAAACCACAGTTCAATCAAAGCACAATATATAAACCATAAAACTCCAATACAACAATAGAAACAGATAAAGACCTCATCCAAGCTACAAATACTGTCAAGGGTGGGTTTACAGAAATGAACTTTGAAGGCAGATGTGAATGTATGGCATAATTAATGTGACCGTACGTCCCGTTTTGAACTGGACCGTCCCGTTTATAGCTCGCCTGTCCCGTTGTCCCCACGCACAGCTTCAGGATGTCGAAATGTCCCGTTTTCAGAAGGACCGGGACAGGCAAGCTAAAAACGGGCCAACATCGTCTATTTCTCCAAGCCACCGCCGCACTAACAGATCATCTTCATGCAGCGATTATACAAGCCTTTCTACCCCCCCCCCCCCCCCACCGATGCCAATTCTGACGTTGGAGAGGAAATTCTGGGCCAGCCACTCATTGCCTGGCTTGTGCAGTCGCTGAACAAAGATGATTTGTTAGTGCAGTGGTGGCTTGGAGAAATAGGTGGTGGTGGCTGGGGAAAGAAAGACAGAAAGGGCGAGACAGGAGAGAGAAAGAAAGATAAACAGAAAGAAAGAAAGGGGGCAGGGAGAGAGAGAGAAAGACAGGAAGAAAGGGGGGGAGGCAGGGAGAGAGAAAGAAATGAAAGAAAGAAAGGATGCACAGTCAGAAGGAAGTGCAACCAGAGACTTATGAAATCACCCGACAATAAAGGTAGGAAAAATGATTTTATTTTCAATTTAGTGATCAAAATGCGTCAGTTTTGAGAATTTATATCTGCTGTCTTTATTTTGCACTATATTTAATAGATTCTGGTGGGGAGGGGGATCCGGGAGAGGATCCAGGGGGGAGGGGGGTCCTGTCCCGTTTTGAGGAAAGAAAATAAATGGTTACGTTAGGCATAATATAACATAACCACTTATATGCCACTTTAACAAAAAAAAAATGCACAGAGCAGTTTAAAATAAAATGAACATAGTATTTCCATTTTATTGCATAAACATTACTAAAATAACATAGTAATATAATTCAGGAAGCATTTGTAACATTCAAAACTGAAGAATAAAACTTATCAAAAAGTCAAATTTCAAGTTGTTTCTTAATTATAACAATACTCCTAGCTCTATAGTATTATGCACACAAGAAATGTTTAATAACAGCAGTGGTTGTAAAAGGAACTTACAGTTTTCTTGTAAATAGCCTGTGTATGGCAGCAGCACCTCATGCTCCACCATGGTTTTCAGTGTTTGTTCTCAGTGAATCCTGACCGAAGTGAATGCACTTAACTGTGGAAAAGAAAAGCTCACTTGAAGACGCTGCGTCTCTTCGCTGTGTTAAATTCCTTTTCCCTCTGTTGCCAAATTATTATGGTAAAATTATTATTTTGCTTCTGGAAAAACTTGTGAAACAGGTCTCCAGACTCACGCTGTGTCAGAAGAAGCATTAGCTTTCCCCTTCAAACAAATGTCCGCCCTTTTCCTCACATAGTCGGAAAGTACATTTTCTGTAAGGGAGTGCTCATATAACTTGGAGTAACTTGTCTAGATCCTGGGCAACTGTTAAGATACCATTCAGAAAAAATGCCTTATTTTCCAACCACTTCAAAATCAGAAAATAAATGTTGAATAAATAGCCATTATTATTTGAACTTAGGCCATTATTATAGAAACATATCCATGGGGATGGGGGGTGGGGGGCTGAATGGCTGTGTAGGTGAGATGCTCTGTGGCACATTTTCTAATAAATATATTTACAGAAGCTCCAGGTACCTTTTTTTTTAACACATTTTTGTTCTGTGATCATGTCATGTCTTCACAAAGACAAACTATAATTGAAGCAGCTTATAATAAGGGTTCCAATGTTAAACTCCAGAAATTTGAACCAGCTTCACCGTGCAAAGGTCCGACTGGCAAAGATGGCGCCAACTTACCACCAGATACCTCAGAACAACTTTCCAATATCACAGTGATACTCAATAAAAATAATGCTGCAATTAAAGAAATTAAGGTAGACGTATCCCAACTTAAAGAGCATTTTGCACGATTTGAAGCTCGGCTTAATGAAGCAGAAAACAGAACAAGCATGCTGGAAGATGCTAGTAATCGTAATTGTCACGACATTAGGATTTATTGTGTTCTTGAAGGCAGTGAATGATCTAATCTGATTAAATTTATGGAAGACTTCCTCATAAAAATTGTGCAAATTCAGTTTTATTGGTTGGTTTACACATATACACTGATTTCAGAAAACCACTACATAACATCCATCAAGCCCAGTATCCTGTTTCCAACAGTGGCTAATCCAGGTCACAAGTACCTGGCAAGATCCCAAAAAGTAAAACAGATTGTATGCTGTTTGTCCTAGAAATAAACAGTATAAGGTGTTATCAATAGTTCACCAAATTTTGTATTATTCAGCCGCTGCATGTTTTCAACAATTGTTAGAGATATATTATGTTAGAGATCATTAAGGTCAGAACATGGTATGCGTTTGTCAGTTTGTAGAGAGAGGGAAGTAGATTAGGTAGACACTAGAGCCTCTATGTTCTCAGTAGCATGAGTTAGGCTCTGGAATGCTTTGCCAGGTCGTTAACATTTAAGTGTAGAATGAGCCAGTTTTAAAAATTATGAAAAACACAGATATTTGTTAGTGCATTCATGTGAATGTGATGCTAGTTTGAATAGAACTGCAAGATTTAAGGCAGCTGTTAACAGTGGCGTACCAAGGGGGGGGGCGGGGGAGTGGTCCGCCCCAGGTGCAAGGCCTGAGGGGGTGTTCAGCTGGCCACTTACCGGGGAATAGGCTGCCGCCGGGGAAAGAAAGAAGCCGGTGCCGAATTCTCCCTCCCTGCTGCTTCTCTTCCCCAAGCCGAGCAACTCTAGCCGTCCGATGTCAATTCTGACGTCGGAGAGGACGTTCTGGGCCAGCCAATCGCTGCCTGGCTGGCTCGGAACGTCCTCTCGGACGTTAGAATTGACGTCGGGCAGCCAGAGTTGGTCGGCCCGCGGGAAAAGAAGGAGGGCGAATTCGGCGCCGGCCTGTTTCTGATGGCCAGTGGCAGCCTTTCCCCGGCGGTGGTGGCAGCATGGTGGTGGTAGCGGCGGTGGCATGGGGGAGGGAAGGGAGAAAGAAAGAAAGGGGGGGGGAGCCAGGGAGCCAGAAAGAAAGCAAGGGGGGACAGGGATCCAGAAAGAAAGAAAGGGGGCAGGGTGAAAGAAAGAAAAAAAATGGGGCATGGGAAAGAGAGAGAAAGACAGACATACAGAAAGAAAGGGGGCAGGGTGAAAGAAAGAAATGGGGCACGGAGAGAGAGAGAAAGACAGACATACAGAAAGAAAGGGGGCATGGAGAGAGAAAGAAAGAAGGGGACAGGATGAAAGAAAGAAAAAGTTGGGGGAGGGAATGAAGTGTGGAGGAGAGGAAGCATATAGGAGGCTGAAAGAAGGGAAGAAATATTGGATGCACAGTCAGAAGAATAAAGTGCAACCAGAGACTGATGAAATTACCAAACATAAAGGTAGGAAAAATGATTTTATTTTCAATTTAGTGATCAAAATGTGTCCGTTTTGAGAATTTATATATGCTATCTATATTTTGCACTATGGGCCCCTTTTACTAAACTGCAATAGCAGTTTTTAGCGCAGGGAGCGTCGAGAGCAGCGTGGGGCATTCAGCGCAGCTCCCTGCGCTAAAAAACGCTATTGCAGTTTAATAAAAAGGGAGGGGGTATATTTGTCTATTTTTGTATAGTTGTTACTGAGGTGACATTGCATAAAGTCATCTGCCTTGACCTCTGAAAACCCGTGGAATATAAATGATAATTAACATATTTTCTGCGTACAATGTGCTTTGTGTTTTTAAAATTTTATTGTTGGTAGATCATTTTGACTTGGCCACGAAGGTAACGGGGAGGGAGGGAGGGGAGCTGCTGAAAGACATCTAGTAATCCTTGCAGGCTTGACTGCAGGGAATTATTTTTGTAAAATCATGTTTTGTTATGTGACTGGCATTATTTAGACTTTAATTTCTATGAATGAATAGAATGAAAATGATATAAAATTACTTGCTTGTTTTTATGTGCGTGTGCTGAAGGAAAGTGGAGAGAGAGTGGGCTGAGGATGCTGAAGGGAAATGGGGAAGAGAGAGTGGGGAGAAGACGCTGATTTATAAATTGACAATTGTACAGAATATTGTTTCTTTTTATACTTTAATATAAGTTCAATATAAAACAATTCAAGGCTTGTGTGGATGGAATCAGGTGGTTTGTGGGGATGAGGACCGAGCTTACGGGGATTAGTCCAATAAAATGGTATTTTCATATTTCTCATTATTTGTTTTATTTTTATTTGTTAATTTGTAAAGTGGTGATTGTTATGTATCAGTTTTTTCAAATTTACATCTACTGTCTTTATATTTTGCACAGTATTAGAGGACATGTATTACTGTTTTTGTGGTGTTGTGGTGTTGCATTGTATGCAGAGTCTGGTTTCTTGGCAGTTCAGTTTAACTTTTGTCTACATATTTCTATTTTTAGTTTGTGATTATTCCATATTGGACGAGGGTGTGTCTGTCTGTGTGTATGAAAGGGACATGGCTTTCTGATAGCATCGACTGTACTGGATCAATTGACTGTGCAGGATCTGGTTTGTTTAGTTTTACAATGTATGTGTTGGTGTTCTAGTGCTCACTGCATTGCTTAAGATGCTGCCTTTTCCTAGGTACACTCTTGTTGTGCGATATGTAGATTGTTACTAAAAATCATATTTTTCATATAGATGGGGGGGTCAAAAAAATGATGGGCCCCGGGTGTCACATATGCTAGATACGCCACTGGCTGTTAATATATGTATTATGTATTGTTTGTTTTTATTCTTATGCATTTTTTTTTCCGGAAACTGCCTGGATTTTAGGCGGTGTATAAATTTTAAAATAAATAAATAAAACCCATATTGACAATGACTTTTAGACGCTTCATTTAGGAAATGATCCATATCTTTTTTTAAAACTTTGCTATGCTAACTGCTTTCACCACATTCTCTGGCAACAAATTCCAGTGTTTAATTATATGTTGAGTGGAGCACTGTACCACACAGGGATTTCAAGGGCACGTGGTTTGGGTGCCTTAAACTCCTCACGTGTTCCCCATTTTATAAAGGGAATACACATGTATGATGAAAAATATCCACATTAGGTTTTACACTAGCTAAAATGCATGCAAAGGTTTTTTAAAGCATTAGGGATTAAAGGGGACATTCTATTCAATTGCTGGTACTTTAGTTAGATTGTGAGCCTTCGGGATAGATAGGGTAGTTTTTCTCAAGTACCTAATTTCATTTTAGTTTAATACATTGTAAACCGCTTAGGCCAGTAAAATGCAGGAGCGGTATATCAAATCTACTATAATAAAACCCTAAGCGCGCATGCGCACTCTTATCTGCGTGTTCCATTTTCCATGATCAGTAGGTCCCCGGCAGGTAGGAGTGCACATGCGCGCTTAGCTTTGCCAGTGGCCGCCAGACAAATTGGAAATGGCCTCCTTGCTCTCCACCTCGCGCAGACCTCCATCCAGAAAAACGGCACTACCAGCCAAAGTTTATTTTTAAGTTTAAAGGTGATGCGGTGGCTCCTCTCACGAGCCACACCTGCGTCGGAGAATGCTTCCGACGCAGGCAGCGATCGTGAGAGGAGCCACCACGGCACCTTTAAACTTAAAAATAAACTTCGACTGGTAGTGCCGTTTTTCCTCCTGTGCCCTCTCCCCTCCGCCTCTCAGCACCGCCGCCGTAGCTTTTCAACCCCCCCTCTCAGCACCGCCGCTGCAGCTTTTCAAACCCCCCAACACCTCCGCTGCCGCACCTTTTCAAACCCTCCTCCCCAGCACCGCCACCATCATTGGTACCTTTTTTTTAACAGCCTGGTGATCCAGCGGTATCCCTCCCTCGCTAGACAGCTCTTGCTCAGGTCAGGAGCGAGGATGTGAGGAGCAAGCTTATGCGCTCCCGCTTGGGCCTGAAGTAAATAAATAAACTAACTTCTGGGTCAGTGGTTATACCCAGATATTCAATACTGGCAGGCAAGCATGCCCTGGCATTGAATAATTGGGGTTAGTTCAGCCTGCGGCTGGAAGTGGCTTGCCAGCCACTTTCTGCCTTGGGCTCAATATTTGGCTCATGGACTCACTGCTTAATTGCGGCATTTACACATTGTCACACATTGTCCTGCTCTAGTCTTGTGCCAGTTAAAGCACGCAGAAACACCCCTATTAAGCTGGTTAGGGCTGATCAATGTGATTTTGACAGGCATAATAAAGAACCCAGTCACCACGCTGAGCACAGACAGAGCTCATCACCTAGAACACTGCCTTCATTACATACAAAAGGGGAAAGTTTTGTTTTTTGAACTTTCCAGTGAGATGAATCTTTTTTTCTGGATGTGGTTTTTTTTTTTCTTTCAAAATGGCTGCCACTGCAGGCAGAAGCACTGCTGGAGTTAAGCAGGCTTAAGAACTGTGTTTGCCTGAAAAGTTTATTTTCTTTATGAGGGAGATATAGAGATTGGGGGGCTGGATTTGCCCGACATCTTTGAGGTGGGATTTGAGGGTCTGCATTTTGTTGCTGCAAAGTGCCTATTATGGCAGATCCACCAATATCTCTCCTTTCAGCATTAAGAGGTTGGAGTTTGAGAATTCTTAATGCTTGGATTGAAACTTTTTTTTTTTTTTTTTTTGCTAAAAGAACTGAGTGATAGCATTTTTCTGATTCATGTATTTTTTTTCCTGTGTTTGGAAATAATTTGAACTTACCTGGGACATGGAGTGAGTACTCTGAGCTTGGCCAGACCAGGCTAGAAGGAGAAACTTTGGTTTTGTTGATTGTTTGTTGTACACCAGAACACAGTTTACTTTGATTCTCAGCCAAGCCTGAATGAGAAATAAATTCTGTTTTTTGAAAGTTTACCTGTTTTTGTGCCATTCTGACCATTGCATATTGTGGTAAGCCCACTGATACAGGGACTTCCTTCCATTTGGGGAAGCACGCCAGGGCCTATATTAGTGCCAGGTGCCAGTCCCTACCATACCCTAAGGGACGGCCATGCTACAACATGTAGGTTGATAAAATGAGGCAGTCATATGTTTTGTTACTTCTATGTCAAAGTTGTAAAGTCACCACTTTCATGTGTACGTGTGTGCATTGGCCCTGATTTTATAAATGGCATCTAAATGATAGGCACTGAGAAACGCGGCGCATAGCCCTTGTCAATAGTTAGTTAGGCGCTGTTTATAGAATCGCACCTAGTGGTCCCTAAATTGGACTTAGCTGCTAGTAGACGTCAAAATCTTAGGTGCCCCCTATTTATGCCAGCCCAGTTTACACCTAGACTCAAAACACACCCAAGATCTGCCTACTATCTGCCATGGTTATGCCCACTTTCTTGTAGGCATCTTGGGCAAGGCGCCAACACAAATGCAGTAGGTGCCTACCGAGGTAGGCACTTACCACCCAATTAATTTAAAATTTTTGCCAATTATGAGCTCATTATTGCTCATTAATGGCACCAATTATGCAAATTAAAAACATTAAGCTAGGCAAGCCAATCTAAGTGCCTGACTTCAGACGTCGTTCATAGAATCTGGGTCACTGTGCTGTTCAGTTTTTTAATACACATATTTGTAAAATGGCAGTTCTTTCTGCACATGTCAGCAAATATCCAAACCAAAAGTCGTGAGGAAGAGATGTCACCAGCCGGGTTATTCAACTAGTTGAGCTTTATTAGATCTGGACTCGACGCAGACAGTGTTTTGGCAGCATGTGCCTTTTTCAAGAGTCAATATTCCTCAGTTAGGATCCAAAATTGTTTTTAAGTCAACATATATGGAGATATAAAATATAACTCAACCCTGAGTGGTCAGTGCTACTCTGGTAGTTCAGGGTGAACCCATTTTGGAGAGTGGGTCAAAGAGTGTCTCTCCATTGGCGATGATGCATCATTGAGCCCCGTTATCCTTATCCCCCTGCGAGCTCTTTGAGGAATGGCTGCGTAAGTTGGATCTGAGGACGCCATATCTTTTTGATTTTAAATATTTTTATTGAAATTTTCAGTCAAACAGAACATAACAGGTAAAACAGATACGGCAGCTGCCAATGTATGAAAACATAATTTTGGATAATAATGGATACCCAGCAGAACTCTTTAAAATTCTCTCTTCGGAGTTTGTACCTCTACTGAAACAATTTGTTTGATTTTTAATTTAAAAAAAACATGATCATATCAGTTTATATTATTCAAATTTGGTTGTATCTGTTTTAAAATTTTATTTGGTCTAGCACCAACTTATCTCTCTTCTCATTTTAGATTTTATACTATTAAGAAAAATACCCGAAGCTCAGGTTGGTTCTCGTTCCCCTCGGTTAAAGCATGCCGTTATAAAAAATTATTGGATAGGACCTTGGCATTCCAGGCAGAAGTAATGAATTCATGTCTGAATGCTCTTATCTCTCCATCCCTCACCTATTATCAATTCCGGAAAGATCTTAAAACTTATCTATTCAAAAAATATGAAATACAAAATTGATTTTATTTTTTACATTTATTAAGGAATTAAGCTTTGAATCAATTTATATATTGTGTAATTTCTATTTACTGTATTGTTATTAATTGTACTGTGTAATCACTATCTTCTACAAGTTTTACAAGGTTGTATCTTTTCCCTAGTGTTTTTATTCTGAATTGTGTTTATTCTGAATTGTGACTGTAAAATTCTAGCTAAGATACTAGCTTCTAGACTGGATAAAATCTTAGGCACCATAGTTCACCCTGATCAGGTATGGTTCATGAAAAATCGTTTCATAGGTGATAATGTCCGCACCTTTCACTCCTTAATAGATGTTGCTCAGTCTTCTTTTCTTCCTATGGTAGCAATTTCGCTTGACGCTGAAAAGGCATTTGACATGGTAGAATGGTCATACCTTATTGAAGCACTCTGTTGCTTCAGTTGTGGGGACGGTTTTGTGAAATTGGTTCAGCTGTTGTATGCCAAACCTTCTTCCAGATTACGTATTAATGATTCTATCTCCACTCCCATTCTTCTAAAGGCACCCACCAAGGATGTCCCTTATCTCCACTCCTATTCAGTATTGCATTGGAACCCCTCCTTATAGCAATTAGACTTCGCCCTGCCATCTATGGTATACCTGTTGGATCAGAACAAATTAAAACCCTTGCCTATGTGGATGATCTTCTAATATTTCTTTCCAATCCCTCCTCCTCCATGCCAATTTTACTCCAAGTAGTATCTCAGTTCTCAAAATGTGCTAGATATTGTATAAATCGGGATAAGTCAGAAATTATGCCCCTGAATGATCATATGTCTATCTCTGACTGTGGTCCTATTAACTTTAAATGGTCACATTCCTCACTGAAGTATTTGGGTGTCCTTTTCCATCGTGACAAGAACATTATGATGTCCCTTAACCTAACTACAATTTCTTCCAAAGTTGAGTCCCTATTAAAACGCTGGTCTCTCCTATCCTTGTCATGGTGAGGACATATTGAGGCAATTAAGATGATTATCACCCCAATTGTCAACTACTATTTATCCATGTTACCTAAATTAGCTCCACTTGATTTCTATAAATCTATTGAAGGTAAGCTTACTGAATATCTGTGGTATTAAAAAACTCCCAGGATTGCTGTTAAAATACTGAAATCCTCCAAAGAAAACGGTGGCTTGGGATTCCCGTACTTTTTCCTCTATTACATTGCTGCGATCCTCAGAAACAGCTCTTTTTGGGTACAAGATTCCATACCACTGGATCATTGTTCAGCTTGGTTTTCTATAGAACAATCCTTGGTTTCTCCCATTCCACTCTCATGTCTACTGTATACTCCCTTGCATATGGTATCTGATAAATCTGTTACTATTATTGCCACTATTCATGCAATCCAACACGATTTGTCTACTTGTTGATTGCAAATGGAATTATATTAGTACAGTATGGGGCAATTTTAAAAGTTGTTTATATCTGAAAATGGCTTCTTATAATATTGTTTGGAATATATTTGATTAAAAGTATGTGCATATTACCATTTCATGCATAGTTTTACCCATGACAAGTAGAGGAGTCCCTGACTATTCTATTTTTAATATTTTGTAGTTCAATTCCCTTTTTCCCCTTTTTCTTGTCTGTAAAGTTTGTTAATAGTCCTGTTTGATTTTAAATTTATGTTAAGTATTGTATTACTCCTTAATACTGTAATTTTAATGTTTATTATTTACTAGCTGATTACCCGGTGTTGCCCGGATATTTATTTATCCCAAAATGTCCAACCCCCTACATGTCCCACCCCACTATGTCCCACATGTCCCACCCCCCACGTTACCCCCCCCCACGTGTCCCATATGCCCCACCCCTATGTCCCATATGCCCCTACCCTCCACATGTCCCAAAGGAATGTCCCTCTCTATGGGGCTTAACTTAGACTTAAACGGCATCGGGAGTGTCGGTATTCATCTCTGCGAGCCCGAAAACTATGGGTTGGACATTAATATCTGTCGCTTTTGATAATTTTAACATATCACCCCCCTTCCCACCCCCACAGTATTTTACCCCGTCCCACCTACACAATATTTTTCCCCAGATAGTAAGTCATATGTGTACCAAGTTTGGTTGAAATCTCTCCATGCGTTTCAGAGTTATGCTGAGTATTCATCTGTGAGCCCGAAAACACTATGGGGTAGATACTAAAATCTGTCATTTTCAATCATTTTTACATATCCCCCCTCTTCCCACCCCCACAGTGTTTGTCCTCAGATAGTAAGTAATGTGTATTTCAAGTTTGGTTGAAATCTGTCCATGCATTGAAGAGTTATGCTGGAACATACATACATACACACACACACATATATTCAAATTATAATGTGAAATATTTGACAAAATGAATACAATATAACTAACGCAAAACGTGATTATAAACAACATTTTTAGTTTCACCTCCTGGAGCAAGAACATATAAATTCTTGGGTGAACCCACCCTTGAGCAAGCAACATGGAGTTGTGGGCCGCGAGACCCCCAGAACATATCACCCCAGGTAGTGAGGGATCTGCATACCAAGTTTCGTTCAAATCGGTCAAGCCGTTTTTGAATTACTGTGAGAATGGCAGCTTTTTACATTTTTTCCATTGACATGAATGGGTGAAATCTGATTTTCTGTTTGTAGCTCCGCCCACGTGTGCAGGTGGGCCGCGAGACCCCCAGAACATATCAGCCCAGGTAGTGAGGGATCTGCAGACCAAGTTTCGTTCAAATCGGTCAAGCCGTTTTTGCGTGATCGCGGCACATACACACACACACACATACCTCCGATTTTATATATATAGATGTTCATCGCTTTGAAGTATGATTAAGCGATTAATCAAAAACACTAATAAATTTGAAACTTGAAACTTGGAATGGAACCAAGGTGGGGATAGGATTTTCTAAAAAAAATACAAAACCCAAACCATACGTGTAAAGGTTCTTGAAAAATGTGTATTTACTAAATGGCAAATATAAATGTGTGTGCATGATTTTGATGGGGTAATTTTGCAAGGAAAACCTTTTAAAAAAATTACTCTCCAAAGTTACTTTTCCTGCTGATGTGCTGGTTCTCTTTTTCTAAATTGTGAGGTTTCTGTTCCCTTAATTTATTCTTTCCAGTACTGTTTGCGGTTACTCCCATAGAAATTGATCTAAAAGCATCCTATTTAAAAGTGGATGAAACCTAGCATGAATCATCCAATGTCAAATATTACATAATCGCTTAACTTGGTCTATCAAATGCAGGTTCTACATAAGTCTACTGTCAAAGGGCTAAAAGCTCTAAAGATACCGACTGGATCGCTATTGGCCAATTCACTGGTCGATTCATGAGCAGCGATCAAAGCGCTATCAAGTTTGCAAGCAAATGATGTGCATGCAAATGTGACCGATCAATTGCTCAGTGAGCGATTGACATATGCACAAAGTCCTAACAGCAGTGACAGGATACACATTTCAAATCTGACATATTGTAATCACAAAATAGAAAACAAAATTATTTTTTCTACCTTTTGTTGTCTAGTCATCATATTATTCAAATCATGTTGGTCCTAGGATCTAGTTTCTGTTTGACTTCTGTTAACTCGCTCATCAGGTTCTCCAGCCCATTTGACATTTTCTTCTTTCCCTGTGCTCACCATTCATCTTTTGTTTCTGTACCTTCCCTTCCACAGCCATATCCAACATTTCTGTTTCTTTCCCCACTGTCTACCATCTCTCTCTCTCCCTGCCTTGTTCCCTGGGTCAAACTTCTTTAATCTCCATGCATCTCTCCCTTCCTCCCCTCCATTATCATGTACATTTCTTTCTCTCTCTCCATGCACCATCTCTTCCTGCCCACCACCCTATGTCCAATATTTCTCTCTCTCTCTCTTATCCATGCATGTCTCCCTCCCCTCTACCATATGCAAGATTTCTCCCTCTCACTCCTTTCTACCTTTTTGTTTACCCCTGGAAAAATTCTGTGCACAAAATTAGCTAATTCTGCAAGTTTATTTGCCAAAATTTAAACAATATTTTTGCTAATTAGTATCTATATTTCATTTAAACATTTAAAATAAAATGTTTTTCTTCTACTTTTGTTGTCTGAATGTTTTATTTTTCCATCATGTTGGTTCCAGTTTCTTTTTTTCTGCTTTCCTGTCATCTCCTAATTCTCCTTCAAGTGGTTGCTATCCATTTGTCTTTTCTACACTCTTCTATTTCCTCACTACACTTGCTTAAGACATATTGATCATTCCTTTATAGCTCTTTTCTGCCTCTTTATTACCCTTTTCCTCTTTTCAGCTACGCATCAAATTTCCATCTTCTCTCCCATTCCTTCCTCAGCCCTTCATTCCCTTTCATCCTCAATGTACCTACATTACCATATTTCTACCCTTTGTTATATCTATCCTCTTATCCGTCTCCTTGCCACCCCCTCTCCTCCCCCTCGAGGTTCTACCATTCTCAGTAACTTCCTTCCTCCACCCTTATAGCCCAGCATCTCCTGCCCACCCTCATAGCCTTACATCTCACTATCTCTTTCCTGCTGCACCCTCCCACTCTCTTCCCTCACTCCCATTTCCAGGCATCTCTCCATTACTCCATTCTGCTCCTGGATCCATCTCCCTCCTTCTCCCCTTCCATCTTCTGTGTATCTCTCTCTCCCCCTCTCATCTACCCCCATGTCAAACATCTCTCTCTTGTTTCCTTGTGCCCATTATGTGCAATTTCATCCTATCACTCACCATGCATGTCTCCCTTTCCTACCACTGTGCCACCACATTTCCTTCCTTTCACCCTCCCCTCTCCCTAAGCCAACTTAACTTCCTCTTACCTCCCCCTGTACCACCAACTTTCCTTTCTCTCCTCCCCTGTACTGCAAAGTTTGCTTCTTCATATTGCGGTATCGGCAGTGACTCTAATATGCTGCTTGCTGCTAACCTAGAAGTCTCCCCTCTGCTGCAGAGAGACTTCTGGAACTTCTGTGTGTGCACAAGGGAGAATGGATGAGAGGAGAGAGGAGGTTCCAGTGCAGCATCAGGTGAATGGCCTGCATGAAGATGAGGCTGTGCGTCTGAACAATGACTGTCACAGCTGGGTCCTCTGGAGCAGCGCAGTATTTTTCATTTTTGCGCTACTGCTGCCCTCTGCTGCATACACCGCCATCCCTCCTCCCCGCAACCCTGAAACCCAGACAAATGAGGCCTTATGAAGGCAAATACAAAATCTGCCTGGACGCCCCAAGTCAGCGCCAAAAGGAGGACATCCGGACGTATGGTAACCCTAACCAAAATCACTGGTGAAAAGGGCGAACAGAATGCTAGGAATGATTAAGAAGGGGATCATGAACAGATCGGAGAAGGTTATCATGCCGCTGTACCGGGCCATGGTGCGCCCTCACCTGGAGAACTGCATCCAGCAAATGGTTAAGGGGATGGAGGAGTTGCCGTACAGCGAAAGATTAGAAAAACTAGGCCTCTTCTCCCTTGAAAAGAAGAGACTGAGAGGAGACATGATTGAAACATTCAAAATACTGAAGGGAATAGACTTAACAGATAAAGACAGATTGTTCACCCTCTCCAAGGTAGAGAGAACAAGAGGGCACTCTCTAAAGTTGAAAGGGGATAGATTACGTACAAACGTAAGGAAGTTCTTCTTCACCCAGAGAGTGGAACACTCTTCCACAGGCTGTTATAGGGGAAAGCACCCTCCAGGGATTCATGTCAAAGTTGGACAAGTTCCTGCTAAACTGGAATGTACGCAGGTGAGGCTAGACTCATTTAGAGCACTGGTCTTTGACTTGGGGGCTGCCATGTGAGCAGACTACTGGGCACGATGGACCACTGGTCTGACCCAGCAGCGGCAATTCTTATGTTCTTATGGAGTAAGGACTACATTGCTCTGTACTAGAAGACATACCCAAAACCAGAAGCAAGTAATGGTTAGGATTTTCCCTGAGCAGTTGTGAAATGATGTGTTAAAGTTTAGATGGCTCAGCCATGGTGGGCAATATCAGGAATGCCTACAGGGAATGGATCTCAGACAGGATTGGAACACAGTAGGATAGGGAAAAGCAGTATGTTACCGTATATGCTCGAATATTAACTGATCTGAATATAAACCGAGGTAATCTTTTTTTTCTTCTAAAAAGGGGGAAAAAAGGTTAACTCAAATATAAGCCAAGGGTTCTGCATCCAGTCCCCCTCTCTCCCTCTTGTCCTGCTGGGCTCTGCACCCAGCCCCCTTCCTTACTTGCCCTGCCCTGCTGGGCTCTGCACCCAGCCCCCTTCTCCCTCCCTTGCTTTACCAGGCTCTGCACCCTGTCCCCACTCCCTCCCTCATCTGATTCCTTGCAGGCCTTTCTCTATGCCTGTGGTAAGCCCTTGTGGTCAAGTGGTGAGCCGGAACAGGAGGGATCGTTCCTATCTCCTGCCTCAGCCGACTCTAAAACATCCCACCTTCCTCCTGCCTCTCAGACCTCTAGAAAGCCTACCTTGAAAGACCTGGTAGTCCAGTGGTTAACCAGGGCAGGAGCAATCTTCCTACATTCCTATTCCATGTGAGCTGCTATCTAAAATGGCTGCTATGAGTTCCTGCAGCAAAACTTGCAAGACCTTGGGAACTCGCACGAACTTGTGGCAGCCATTTTAGATAGCAACTCACACGGGACAGGAACGTATAGGGTTGCCTCAGCCCCACCTTGTTCCACCCCCAGCCTTGCTCCATTCTTCTCCCAGCCAAACCTCATGTCTCCTTTCCCAAGGTCTGGAGGGACTCTGCACATGTATGGACATGACGTGATGAAATTTCATGCATATGTGCATATATGACATCATCAAGTCGACGTCTATACATGTGCAGAAGTCTTCCAGATATGGCCTCGAGCTCAGGGACTTCTAAAACACGGACAAACTGCTGGGTTTTGAAAATTCTTTGTCCCTTTGTTATGCGTCCTGGCCATTTCTATACCTCTAACTGATAAGGTTATCATGATGCAACCTTTCCTCAGTCATGTAGAGCTAAACTCATCTCTGATTGGCCTTTCTCTTGCACCTCGTCCCCTTACCTAGGTGGGTAAAGTAGAATTTCCAAACATTGCCTTTGAATCTACCACCCCTCAGCCTCAAATTATGTCCTCTGGTTTTACCATTTTCCTTTCTCTGGAAAAGATTTTGTTCTACGTTAATACCCTTCAAGTATTTGAATGTCTGAATCATATCTCCCCTGTTCCTCCTTTCCTCCATATTCAGGGCTTCCAGTCTCTCCTCATACGTCTTCTGGCTCAAGCCTCCTATCATTTTCATCGCCCTCCTCTGGACCGCTTCATGTCTTCTTATGTCCTTCGACAGATACGGTCTCCAAAACTGAACACAATACTCCAAGTGGGGCCTTACCAATGACCTGTACAGGGGCATCAACACCTTCTTCCTTTTACTGGCTACGCCTCTCTTTATACAGCTCAGCATCCTTCTGGCAGCAGCCACTGCCTTGTCACACTGTTTTTTTCGCCTTTAGATCTTCGGACACTATCACCCCAAGGTCCCTCTCCCCGTCCATGCATATCAGCTTCTCACCTCCCAGCATATAAGGTTCCTTCCGATTAGTAATCCCCAAATGCATTACTCTGCATTTCTTTGCATTGAACTTTAGTTGCCAGGCATTAGACCATTCGTCTAACTTTTGCAGATCCTTTTTCATATTTTCCACTCCCTCTTCGGTGTCTACTCTGTTACAAATCCTGCCTGTCAGAGGAAAGCCTTCCGGTTCAGCGGGTTTTTTTTCCCCCAGTTACCTCCTTCAGCGGTACTTGTGTGTGTGCGTGTGCAGTTCACATGCTGCACGTAGCTGACCTGGAAACCTTAGCTCCGACCTCAGAGCTGACATCAGAGGGAAGGCTTATAGGTCAGCCATGTGAAGCGTGTGAACCGCTGCCTGTGCGTCCCCCCTCCCAATAAGTTTCGTTGAAGGCAGAAGGAGCAAGTGCAGCTCGAACAAGGGGACATGATCTGGGACAAAGGGAGAAAGGAGCACATTGGGTCATGAGAGGTGCATGATTTTGGGATAAAGGCTGGAAGGCAGGAAGGGGGAAGGGGACATGAACATGGGATACAGAAGGGAGGGAGGAAGGGAGAACTAACTTGGGAAATAGGAGGGAGGGAATAGAAAGGGAGAATTGTTGGGCATGAGTGTGTGAGTGAGAGGAAAAGATGGTGCAGATGAGGAAAGGAAGAAAGAGGAAAATTGGGCTTATAGAGAGAGAGAAGTGAGATAGAGATGCATGGTGAATAGAAGGATGTGAGGGAGAAATGTTGAATATGGTGGTGGATTGGGAACAAAGGAACAGATTGAAGGGGATGCAAGGGGAGAAATGTTGGACATAGTGATGGAGGGAGAGATATGACATTGTGCTGGAGTGGGGTAATAGAAGGAGAAATAGGCATGGGGCTGGTGGGCAATGGTGCAAAATGCAAATGATCTGGCTGATAAGAGATGGAAAAATGTTGGATGTGGTAGTAGAGGTGGGAAAAATGCCTGGATCTCTCTAAAGACAGATGGACGATGAGAGAGAGAGAGGGAGACATGTGATATAATTACGTCCATGTCCATGCATGCGCAGAGGCCTTCCAGAGGAGAGAGGAAGAAAAGTTGGACTCATGGAGGGACAGAGAGAGAGAGAGAGATGTTGGTTGGAGAAGGGAATGAGGTCTGGAGGAGAGGAAGCATTCAGGAGGCAGAAAGAAAGAAATATTGGATGCATAGTCAGAAGAAAGTGCAACCAGAGACTCATGAAATCACCAGACAACAAAGGTAGGAAAAATGATTTTATTTTCAATTTAGTGATCGAAATGTGTCAGTTTTGAGAATTTATATCTGTTGTCTATATTTGTCTATTTTTCTTTAGTTGTTACTGAGGGGACATTGCATATTTTAAAGTCATCTGCCTTGACCTCTTTGAAAAAAAATGAATATAAATGTTAATTTACATTTTTCTGTGCATACAGTGTGCTTTCTGTTTTTTTTAATTTTGTGGTTACCATTATGTATGAATAAGATTATATTATGTGCATTACAATTAGTACTATTATTATTATGGGGTGGGGGTACTCGGTTGATATTTGTTAGACTTAGGGGGTACTTGGCTTGAAGAAATTGAGAAACACTGGTTTAAACTTCTGATAATTGTAATCTAAGATTTGGATTTGGTTATGCAAGATTAGCAAAGAAGGTACCATGTACAAATCTGCATCATAGTGCTCTTATTTAATTTTTTTGTGGAGGGGTGGGGGGACAAATTCACTTATACTACTTGCTGAAGCATATGGAATAAAACCAGAATTTTTGTTTCCTTTGTAGAGCAACCTAAATAAAAGGATTCTTTCAAAGATAGAGTGCGCCATCTAGTGATAGGAAACTGTCACTTCATTCTTATCAAACAGAGAACTTGTACATCAAATCTTTTCCATTTTAATCAGAATCATTCATCTCTGTCGAGCTACTTCCCAATGGAAATCAGAAAGAAGTAAGTAAGATAAAAGGATTAAAAGGCCTTCTAATTGTTTCTCATCAGTAAAGTATTGCATGTTTCAACTTTTTTGTAGTGTCACTCAGCTGCAGTGTACAGCTGTGATATATGTGGCACTCAGCTGTGACACTGGACTTTGTTATTCATATCCTGATTCTTGAATTTAAAAATGAACAAAGCTTGCCTAATGGAGGATCACACAATCAGCACAAAGTCAACATGTACTCTGAATGGATGGAGAAATCCAAAAACCAAAAACTCCCACTGTACCTCAATGTAACTCTCTTTGAGCTACAACTGAAACAGGCATGAGCTAAAGTCAAACTTGATTTTTTTAACCTTTGAGATTTTATTTGAATTTTTAAACAATATAATGGGAGAACATTTCTACTTTTTTTTCTTTCAAACAGCTGCCATCATTTTATCCTGAAGTATAGCAATGATTAAGAAACCTAAATATCTGACTGAAATAAAATGCTTTTACATAGACCCTGGGCAGTTCTTCTAGTTTATTGTCTGCTGCAACACATTTTGGAGGGGTGAAAGCTGTTTGTAATGTGTAAATCAGAAAGTAAGAAAAAAAAAAAAAAAAAGCATTGATTATTCTACATCTTCCATAATATGCTGAATTTTCAAAAGACATTTAGAAATAAATACACTAATTTGTGTAAATTGACTCCTTTGTACTGGTGAATTAACTAACCGCATGCACATTAGCATTATTTGATGGTTCTTAAACAATAACAGAATGAACATGCAAATTACTTGGGAAATGCAAATGTCCTAAGTAGATATTAATTCTAGATGTATTATCCAGCAATAATACTACTGAAGTATTGTGATGCTACTGCTAGAGGTTGTGGCAGCCATTTTGAAGAGGCAGCTTTGATGGGCAGGGCATTGTTCCTGCTTATTCCCCTGCTAGAGTACCACAGATTGAACAGGTAAGTTTGAAGGGATTGTGGGGTGTGTGCTGTGGATGTTTTGAGGGAAGGGAGGAGGGTTGGAAGGACTTTTTGAGCTGTTCTGGTTGAGGAAGGGGCGGGGGGGAGGAAGTGGATCGGCACACTTCAGGCTGGTACCCAGAAGCTAGCTAGGTGTCTGCTATCAGTGCTGGAATAGGGTTACTAGACATGTCCTCTTTTCAGAAGACTGTCTGGTGTCCAGAGAGATTTCCAAAAATCCAGCAGTTTGTCCGGGTTTTGGAAGGCCTTGAGGTTGGGGCCATGTCTGGAAGGCATCTGCGCATGCATGGACATGGATGTGATGACATCACATGCATGTGGAAGTGATGACATCACATGCATGTGTTTCACATCATTGTGCTGCACAGTGGCCCTCCAGATGCAGCTCCTAGCTTGGGGAAGGAGACACAAAGTTCATCTGAGAGTGGGGCAGGTGGGGAAGCGGGGTGGGGTTGGAACAGAAAAGGGCAGGGCCAGGTGTCCTTTTTTTTTTTTAAGAGGAAGTCTGGTAATCCTATGCTGGAATCCACAAAGCCAAGCAGCCAAGGTTAGAGCACTGGCACTGAATATTTCCGGCATCTGTATAGCCGCCAGCTTCTCCCTCACTCCATTCCCAGAATGCCCCTTTCCAGACCAATTCCAATATAGCTGGTCAGGGCAGATCTTCAGCAGCAGGGATGTTAGGGCTACCAGATTTTATGTTTATAAAATCCAGACCCATGGCCCTACCCCCCAGGCCTGCCCAGTTCCACCCACACCATCTCAAGTGCTTGGAGCCGCATCAGGAGGGCATCTACGCATGCGCAGGTGTTATGTGATGATTCATATTGCACATGACATCACCGCGTTGCATTTGCACATGTGCAGATGCCCTCCCAATGACGATGCCCTCCCAGACAAAGTGCCGGGTTTTGAAAAGCTGTCCGGACGCCCAGACATGTCCTCTAAAAAGAGGACATGTCCGAGTAAATCTGGACGTCTGGTAACCCTAGGTTACGTGCCACTGAACACTGGTAGCTGGCCCAATGAGCATAATTTAAGGAAGCAGGAGCGTGTGGTGTAGTGGTTAGAGCTACAGCCTTGGCACCCTGAGGTTGTGGGTTTGAATCCC
Source organism: Geotrypetes seraphini (assembly GCF_902459505.1). Classification (NCBI taxonomy): domain Eukaryota; kingdom Metazoa; phylum Chordata; class Amphibia; order Gymnophiona; family Dermophiidae; genus Geotrypetes; species Geotrypetes seraphini. Next base: position 376,254,979 of record NC_047085.1, read on the forward strand.
GCACTGCTCCTTGTGACCCTCGACAAGGCACTTAATCCCCATTGCCCCAGGTACATTAGATAGATTGGGAGCCCACCAGGACAGTTAGGGAATAATGCTTGAGTACCTGAATAATTTGTAATCCGCATAGAATTGTAGGATATGCAGAATATTAATTATTTAAAAGAAAGAGCAAAAAGAAAAGATCCTGCCCACTTAAATCATTTTGAAAAGTGACCCTGGCATATTCTCTTTTCCTTTTGGCTCATGCAGTTCTTTCCAGCGGGCATACAAATAAGTCTGGCACATGGGGGTAGTTTGTTCAATACTGGAAAAAAAAATCCCAAAAAGAAAAAAGAAGCAGCTCTTAGGTGGTATAAGCAGAGGTAGAAGAACAGAGATTAAAAAGCAGAAAACAAACTGCTGCTATTATTAGATGTAACCCAGTGGTCTCAAACTCAAACCCTTTGCAGGGCCACATTTTGGATTTGTAGTTAATGTCTTATTAAAGAAATGACAATTTTGCATGAGGTAAAACTCTTTATCTATCTATATATATATAAAATCGGAGGTATGTATGTGTGTGTGTGTGTATGTGCCGCGATCACGCAAAAACGGCTTGACCGATTTGAACGAAACTTGGTATGCAGATCCCTCACTACCTGGGATGATATGTTCTGGGGGTCTCGCGGCCCACCTGCACACGTGGGCGGAGCTACAAACAGAAAATCAGATTTCACCCATTCATGTCATTGGAAAAAATGTAAAAAGCTGCCATTCTCACTGTAATTCAAAAACGGCTTGACCGATTTGAACGAAACTTGGTATGCAGATCCCTCACTACCTGGGGTGATATGTTCTGGGGGTCTCGCAGCCCACCTGCACACGTGGGCGGAGCTACAAACAGAAAATCAGATTTCACCCATTCATGTCAATGGAAAATATGTAAAAAGCTGCCATTCTCACAGTAATTCAAAAACGGCTTGATCGATTTGAATGAAACTTGGTATGCAGATCCCTCACTACCTGGGGTGATATGTTCTGGGGGTCTCGCGGCCCACAACTCTATGTTGCTTGCTCAAGGGTGGGTTCACCCAAGAATTTATATGTTCTTGCTGCAGGAGGTGAAACTAAAATTGTTGTTTATAATCACGTTTTGCGTTAGTTGTATTGTATTCATTTTGTCAAATATTTCACATTATAATTTGAATATTGTACTTTTTATTAAGCTGTAAAAAATTACTTTCATTCACCACTATAAAGTATCTTTATTTGAATCCATTTACAGTGTTATTGCTATAATTAAATACCCGTGCAACGTCGGGGCATCAGCTAGTAGTTTATAAATCTTTCTTTTTGGTTAAGTCTTAATACTAATATGGTAATTTATAGCTAAAGAGACATATGATCAAGAAATGGTTTTATTTTACTTTTGTGATTATGATAAACATACAGAGGGCCTCAAAATAGTACCTGGCGGGCCGCATGTGGCCCCCGGGCTGCAAGTTTGAGACCACTGATGTAACCCCTTGAATCTTACAAGGCTCCCACTCTCAAGGAAATAAACAACAAATCCTTTTATCTCTCCTCTTGTGTTGCCCTATTTGTATTTCTTTTCTACATACATTGTAGTTCCTCCCACTTTCTTTGTGTGTAAGTTTGGCTATGTCATTGTTTTCAGGAATGCTTAAATGTGATGGATTCCCCTTTTTTATTTGTACATCGCTTTGAATCAATATATTGCTATTGAATCAAAATTTTAATAAAACTTGAAGCTTTTCCTTTGCTAGCTTCAAGAGAGTTCTATTTATGCGTAGCAAGTATTTCCACAATTCCAGAGGGTTTATTTAGTAAGCTGAATTATGGGAATAGCATACAATAATTGGAAATAACATGCGCTATTCAATAATAATGCAACTTAGTGCAGAATAATTTTTTACTGCAACACATGTTAACAGATAATGGGTTGCGAAGCATGCAAAGGCATACAAAGCAGCTTATTATTATGCAAAAGGAAAAACCGCTTCACTGAACTTTGCAAGCTGCATTATTCATTAAAAGTTAACAATACACCAATAACTTTTTTTTTTTTTTTTAAGGATTAAGGGAGTGTAGGATCGGAGGGTGGGAGAATATTTATTTTCACTCAACAGCCTGACACTTTCTAAGAGAGCAGAAGTTTCCTGGAGCCTGCTATGTCTACATTGCTGCAGATGACAAAAAGCAATATTTCTGGCTATTAACAACACAAAATCTAATTTACTGTGGGATTTACTAACCCATATGACTGAGTTACCACAGCTCATAGGCAGCGGAACATTTTTTTGTTTAGAGGGGCCCAAAAGCTCCGCCCTAGACTCTGCCCCAGAATGCCCAAGCTCCACCCCACACCCTGCCCTCATAATAGTAGCTCTAATTGTAAATGCCATTTCTTCCATTCAATTTTTCATATACACACAATATAATTTTATTAACAATACATAGTGGTAACCACAAAATTAAATTATACAAAGCACGCTCTTTTTTCCCTCCCCATCTCTGCACAGCATTTCTTCCTCTCTCCTCTACCCCCATGTGCAATGTCTCCCGCTCTTTCACTGTTCACCATTTCTCTTTCTCTCATTCCCTCCCTTGCTGCAAATGGAGTGAGGAACGAGAGAGAGAGAGAGAGAGAGAGAGAGAGGGATTCAGAGTGCATCTCTCCAACTCTTACTGCGACATCCAACATTTTTCCCTCTCCTATCCCTTGGATTGTGTGCAGCATCTTTTGCTCCTGCCCACCAGCCCCATGCCCAACATTTCTCCTTCTATCACCGCTCTGCCGCACCATGCCACATCTCTTCCTCCATTCCCTCCAACGCCATGTCTAACATTCCTCCCTTTTGCATCCCTTTCCATCTGTCCCACTGTTCCCTCTCCCTCTCAGCTCTCTCTACCTCACTCCTCTCCCACCACGTCACAATTCTCTCCCTATATCCAACAATTCTCCTCTTTTTTCCTTTCCCCATGTACACCATCTCTTTCCGCCTCACTCACACCCATTCTCAACAATTATCTATATCTATACCCTTCCCACCATCAGCATCTCCCTCTTTCCATCCTATGTACCAAGTTCATGCTCCTCCCTTCGGTATCTCAATGTGCTCCCTCCCTTCTGTGTCCCAAGATCATGACCCCCTCCTTTCCTTCCAGCCTTTGTACCAAGTTTGTGTGTGGTGGTGGTGGGGAGGTGGTGGTTCATGTCTTCATCCCTTCAGTGGTTATCTGGTCAGTTTGGGTACCTTTTTGGCACTTATTCATTGTTAAAACAGGTCTAGCCCCAAATTGTGCCCTGAACGTTTTGTAAAATGTTTGATTATTGCAGAAAAACATCCAAATTATAAGTCTAGTCTAGTCCCACCCAAAAGTGCCTCTAACACACCCCCTTGAGAATTAGATACATCGTGGACAACCACCATATAAATCCGTCTACAAAATGGGTTTTGAAAATAGCAAATTGGAAGGGTTTGACAAGAAAAACCTCCATCTGCCCCATATACCACATTTTGGATGGTTTTCTTTTTTTGAGAATGAGCCCCATAGCCATTCTGTCTTGGCTTTCTGACAGAAATCAAAAAGGAATAAATGTTCTCTAAAATACAAATGGAAATCTACCTATCGTGTTTGAAGTCTAGGATTCAAATGTTGGCAGGCAAATTAAAGAGTTACATATCATGTTTATGTTTGAGAGCTTTTATATCGCTACAAATGACAGTACTTTTGACATATTCAAGAACACATTTTAAGTCTTTGGATTGTTGTAGATTATAATTAAATCACTTCCAAAATCCTAAATGACGACTTATAAACCAGGCCATTGAACACAGGAATTCTTGTACACCAGAGGTTAGGGCACTTTTTATTAACATTTCTTTTTAAGTTTAGTAACATAGTAGATGACGGCAGATAAAGACCCGAATGGTCCATCCAGTCTGCCCAACCTGATTCAATTTAAATTTCTGGGCAAGAATCCAAAGCTTTACCCGGTACTGTGCCTGGGTTCCAACTGCCGAAATCTCTGTTAAGACTTACTCCAGCCCATCTACACCCCCCCAGCCACTGAAGCCCTCCCCAGCCCATCCTCCATCAAACGGACACAAACCGTTCAAGTCTGCCCAGTACTGGCCTTAGTTCAATATTTAATCTTATTTTTTGATTCTAGACTCTTTGGAGTAAATTCTCTATTAGTACGTTTAACTTAGGCGTGCTTTGGACGTCCAGCAAACGTAAATAACAATTAACTATATTTAGGCGTGAGATAGACGTCCCGCAAAATAGACGTGCGCAAAATAGACGTCCCTCGTCGCACAGAATAGACGTCCTTCAAAATAGACGTGCGCAAAATAGATGCAGGTATCTGAACCGTCTCTAATGGACCCGTGATAAACGTGAGTACGGATTTTTTTTTTTTTAAAATTATACTTTATATATACTCTTTATTATCACACATTCAGCATTGATAAGTATAGGATGATGAAAAACATAACTAAAACACTGTATCAGAATTGTAAGAAATATGTTATGTTTCAAAGGAAAACTAGAAAATGAAACGTACCGAGTGGGTGTTGAACTTACATTATCAGTAATGGAAGGTGGGAACCAGTAGATGTGTGCTACACAGAAAGCTATACAGGAATGTCATACTCACCTCCTATTAGAAGTGGAAAGGATAGGACTTTGAACACCATATAGACTTTTTATAAACTTCATTTAACTTCCACAAAGACTGGCAGGAAAGGCACCCTAACTCATCCAATAAGCTTTCTCTCGATTTGCCAGAGACATTATTTCAGAGAGGATAGTTTAGAAGTGATATCTTGCTCCAAAGAACACTCTCCTGGTCTTAAAACATTCCTACTATCAGCTCATTCTTCACAACAAGAAACACAATCAAAACACAGATTCAACCTGAATGTGGCTTCCAGTTCACAGGAAGAGGAAATAGCAAGCAGCACAATGCTGATCTCATTGTGACATCATCAAGGTGCACCTGGAAGGTAGATATGCCACAAGTAAAAGACAAGCCGGGACTTGAACTCACAACCTACAGATGATCGAGATAGTGCTTTTACTCACTGACCTACACCTGTGTCTCTAATTCCTCTGTCATAGCATACCTTAGTAATGTGCTAAAGTATACTCTACTTAGCTATCATATCACAGTCAGTTGAGGCTCAATGGTGTAAAGCACTGTTGTCACGGATGCAACACCCATATTCTTAAGTATGGTTCAATAAATGTAATACAGAGTCAAAATTATGCTGTTTATTTTATCAAACCCAAGCTCAACTTTTTAATGTATTGTGTATAGTCTCGCTAATGTGTTTGTGATGAAAATTAGATGTGATACGTGTATATATATAAACCCTAGCCACGCATGCGCACATACCTGCGTGCTTCTGTGATCTCTGCTCTGTGATCAGTAGGTCTGTGGCCAGCAGGAGTGCAGATGCAGCAGCCAGGTGACTCCCCCCCTCCCTCCCTCCCTCACCACCAAAATCACCACCACCAAAGCTTCCTCCTTCTGGCCAGCCGGGAGGAGGGCTCCGAGTCGCTGAAGACTGTCCCAGATCGCTCATAAATTAACCTTTTCATCTGAGGTGTGAGGCTGCGGTGACCTTGCTCCCCGCCTCACTAAGGTTTCATCTTAAGAAATTCAAATGCATAGTAGAAAATGCAAGTGACTATTCTGTGTCATCCTAGACACCCCTGCAACACCCCAACAACACACTCCTGCAGCATAAACCCCTCATGTTATAATCAAGTAAAAGACAAGCTGCGAGTTGAACTCATAACCTATGGATAACTGGTACAGCTTGTTTACTAACTGAGCTACCGAGCTACTTAACTGTAGCCCTAACCCTAACCATAAAGTAGCATCTGACATTATAGAAGCCGTTAGAATTTTGAAATAGTTTTGGACGTTCCTTGGGTGTTCTTAGATCAAATATACCTGTAGATACTTGCAATGATTACCCCTTGTCAAAGCTTGTACCTAAAGCCATTTCTGGAGACTCCCATTCCCAAGTCCCCAACATAGCTCAGTGCTTAAAAGCACTGCTTGTATCTTCCCCAAAGGTCAGGGGTTCAAGTCCTGACTAAGGTTACCAAAGACAGAATATGATTTTGTTTTTCCACCCACCCATGCATAGCTAAGCTAAAATATGTGCACCTCACTTCCCAATCTTCATTTATTTAATTTACAAATTGTCATTGTGTTTGGGGGAGGTGAAGTTTCATTAGGTTTACATGGTAAGCTTCTAAGCGTTCTGCTGTACTTTTTTGTGTAACAGCTATATCGGCGTGGTTTAGGATATAATCTATAGTGTTGATGTAACGCGGAGCGGCTGCTGCAAGCACGCCCAAGCGGCACAAACACGTCATCGCGTTTTTATGCGTTGTGACGTCATAGAATCGCCCGTTCTTCATACGCAGTTATTTCTCCTAAAATGGCTGCCAGGAGACAGCCAAACTTCACCACTGAAGACTCCAGGCTACTGGCCAGGCTCTTTTTAGTGCATGAGCACCATTATTTCAGAGTGGCAGGCCATCGCAGGTCATACCTGCAGTTCAGGGACTCCTGGAGCCGCCTGACCCGGCGCTATAATCGTAGAGCCTCCTGTCCCAGGGAAGTAAGTATTCCAAGTCAGGCCCTCACAAATAATCATGTAAAATGTAATGATGGAAACCTGTCTCAATCAAATTGTTCATGTTTTTGTGGGTAAATTTTGATTCCTTTTAAAAACTACAATTGTGCATAATAAATCTTTTACATTGAATACTGAAATTAAAGCACATCCCAAAGGAGCAGTAGTAGGATTTCAAATGACAAATTCAGCTCCTAGAAGGCATCTATTCCATTCACAACATGCACACAACTAATTTTTGGGTCACAAGCTTCACATTTGTAATCGAAACATCTTGACATCAACTTTGCCAAAGTGCTGCTATGTCATTTCAAATACCTTAAACACTCCTGTATCAATCTGCTGGTCTAGGGAGATAGTGGCATGACGTTTAAAGTGACAGCGTCAGTACCCTGACGTCAGGGGTTTCAAGCCACGCTGCTCCTTCTGACCAAACTATTTTATTGCCCCTGCTGCATGATTGTAAGCTCACCAGGACATGCTGTAATGTGGGGCAGTGCTGATAGGCTACAGCCTCAGCACCCTGGGGGTGTGAGTTCAATCCCACCTCCTCCTTGTGATGCTGTCCATGTCACCTCACACCCCCCCTCCCCCCCCCCCCCCCCCCCCACTGTCCCAGGTACAGTAGAGAGATAGCGATGCCTCCAGCACAGAAAGGGGAAATGCTGGTGTACGTGAATAAATTCATGTAAAACATGTGGCAGAAGGGGGTGGAGGCAGACACCAAAGCGGATAGGGGCTCTTGGAGGGCAGTGTACTCCATTTTTTGTGCTTATAGAGGTCAATACTTAAGTAAACATGTTATGCCATAGTGCTAGATGGCACTCATCATATCCCTCCCTCTCTGTTCTTTCTTTCTCTCTATTATCCAGGTTGAGGATCTCAGGAAAAGGGGGCGACTGCTGAGGCGCCAGGAGCGGGCCTTCCTTGAGGGGGTGAGGGAGGAATTGCGTGCACAAGCCGGTGAGTAATGAGTCCAGCGTGTGTTTCTTTGTGATCAGCCTACCAGAATAAATAGATGAAAATGCTTGAGTAGCTGTCAACCATTCTTAATCATAAAATCTGCAGTAAAGCTGCTATTGTGATATCATGTCACAATGGCTTTATGGTGTTCTACTTGCCTCACTTACTTACGCTACATTTTGATGTTTACAGTGGAGTAGGTGCTTTGCATCCTGTTATTAGCATTTGAAGAAAATAACGTAGTAAATAATGTCATGTTCAAAAGTGTTGTCGACATATCTGACTGTATCCTATTTCTCTCTTGTCAAGCAGCACCGCAGGCACCCCCTCAGGAGGCCCCGCAGGTGATGGAGGGAGCCCCACCCTGGTCCTCAGCAGAGGAAGAGGAGATGGAGGAGGAGGAAGAGGAGGAGGAGGAGGCCTGGCAGCCCTCAGGACCGCCCACACCACCACTGCCCCCTGGACCTCCACCACTGCCACCTGGACCTCCACCACTGCCCCCACCACTGCCCCCTGGACTGCCTGCCCCACCACTGCCCCCTGGACCCCCACCGCCTGCCCCACCACTACCTCCTGGACCACCACCACCATCCCCTGTTGGACCTTCCCCTTCCCCCACCCACAGCCCTTCCCCTCACTCTCCTGCCCTTCCTGTTCCCATCCCACCCCCTTTCCTTGCTGTTCCCCCCCAGGAGCAGCCCGACCAGCCTCAGGAGGGGGCAGCCAGGGAGATGGCGGCCTACTCTGCCATCTTGGAGGAGGTGCAGGTAATGAGAGGGTGTGTGGAGAGGATGGAACATGCCCTCTTGCGGCTGGTAGCCGAAAGAGGGCATGGTGCCAGCAGCCATACACCCTCTCATTGACTGCACCTCCTTCCGCCCCCCTCGCCTGAGGTAGCTCAAGCTGCTCTTGGGGGGCACCTACCCTCTTTCCCTGTGTTATGTGTATGTAAATAGTTATTTAAAAAAAAGTTTTAAGTTTTTAAAAGTTTTAAAAAGTTTATATTTTAATAAAAAAGATGGTTATAGTTTAAACTTTCCTGTGTGGTTTTAACCATGTAGCATCAGCAGTTTAGTGGACAGAGTCCAAGGTAGATAGGGGTTCAGGAGGGACTGCTGAATGGGCCCTTTTCAATATACAAGAAGGTGACATATAGAAAGTTTGACAATCTTTATTGGGGTCTGTCATTCATTCTATTACCTGCTAGCCACTCTGATGTCAAATCATTGCAGAATCTAGGAAAAAAAGTAAGTGAATGCAAGGGTATATGCAACTATAGGTAGATAACGACATCTCAGCTATGATGTGCAAAATAAGGCAGTCCCTGTTCCAAAGTAAATGGCTACATAAGGAAGAAAATATAAGTCACTGTGGTAGATTTGTTGTTAAGGAATAGGGTTACTGCTACTAAGAGTTGGCTCCACACCAGGAGAATCCAAATGAGACATGTGGGTTTTTCTTCCTTTCACGGAAGGTGATGGAAGTAAAGGCCACATACCTCAATCTATCCTCCTGGTTCTTGAGCTGCACTATTTTGGTTAAGCAGGTGTGGAAACCACAAAGATGCTCACAGCTGCACTGCTCTCAGTAATACAAAACTCCATCTGACAATACTGCAGTTGCCTGTTTAAGACACCTGAAAACAGAAAAGAGGAGAAGCTGGTTTACACAAGGTTCACAAACAGTGGGTTCAACCCCCAAGGTCCATATCTATCCTCCCTTCCCTGAAGCAATGTGTTAACCTCATTTATGTTGAGCTGCTGTTTGTGTGCATATAACAGCAGGAATGCGTGCCATGGTGTTCTATGAGGCCAACATTATCAATTTACTATTGTTCCTGAAAGTCATCAAGGATACCTGTGTGAAGAGAACAATAGAAGTGTGAAACATTTATTTCACTCATCAGAAGAGTGACTCAAGTGAAGAATAGTAGAGTATCATTCTCACCTACAACTGTTTGGCTAGGTGCAAGCTGGTGTGCTGAGCTGATGAGCAGAGTTAACCTGAAATGAAGAATAGAGAAACTGTTAACAAAGATCTATGTCTCCAAAATGAAACACTGAAGTTGTGGCAGAACACACACCTAGAAGTAACAGAAGTGCTAACATACCTTTAGACTCCTTATTAAAAATGGCAGCCATTAGCCACTCATTAGGAGTTTTCCACCTGAACCATGTACACTGATTGGATGTCCACTGAATGGCAGTGTTCCCCCCCCCCAACACACCCAACCTGTTCTTATCAATGAGTTAGTACACAGAACCATTCCTCACCTGATTTTAACTTGCCTGTAATTTGATTCTACAAAGAATTAACTTTAGCTCTATGAGTAAACCCTCTCAGATGTATGAACACATCCATTTTACTTATATATCCATATTTCTACCAGCAAAATTTCTACCAGCATGGTCTTTATCAGTCTTCTCAGTCATTTTTGTCAGCCCTGTGGAATGAAGAGTAAGAGATATCAGAAATAAAATAACTATTATAAACAATAGCACACAATGAAAGCCCATAAAGAGAAGTCAGTTTTTGCTGGTTGGTTTCTTTAGTTCTATCATAAGGACACCTAAGTAGCTTACAAAATATCATTCTCACCTGGACTTACTATCTGAGCTACTTCTAGAAAAGATAAAACAACATATTAGAATGACATGTAGCTTGTTAATGGCTCTGTGGAATAGAGAGAAATGGGAGGCAGAGATAGGAAAAAAAAAAGTAAAAGACTAAGACAGAGTAAAGTCTCAAACATCTGCATAAGGAATAGAACAGAATAGAAAAGAAACACTGCTCACCTGGACCTTCTTATACCCATGCACGCCTAATTAACGTCGGACGTCAGTAGGACGGGAAAGGTTTCTCAATGCCTATTGGGCACCGTTCGGGTGCGGTTCCTTGGCCCGCTTCCTAACCACGCCTATCACACCTCATTGGCTATTCTATGGGGGTGTGTTTGAACGTGTTCTACAAGTAGCCTGAAAAGATATCTTCACCTTACAACATGGCTCCAAAACGGAAATCGAATTTCTTGCATGGAGAGTTGCAGATATGGAAAATGGAAGTGGGGCAGACCATGACATTTTGAAAGCAGGGAGAGTGGTGGGTGTAGGCATCTGTGTGTAACCTGGCCTGGCCCCTTCTTTTCCCTAACAATTGATTCCCCTCCACACTTAACACAAAATTTAAGTCCTCAACAATCCCTCACACCAACACCCAGAAAAATCCATAAACGAAAGAAATACAGATAATGGGGGTGGGGAGGAGTGTCAAAGGCAGAAGGGAGTATAAAGGAGAACAGGCAAGTTTCATAGCACAAAGTTTCATCATTGAGGAAACGGAACACCACAAACACCAACTCTCATGAGGGGGTCTTACATAGGGAAAATGGCTGTGCCAAAGCTTTCTATATACTAAGCACGCCTAATTAGCGGCGGACGTCATAGAAACCGTTAGGATTCAAATCTAATTGGATGTGCATTGGATGTGGTTTTGCAATATACAGCTGTAGTGACGTTGTAGTCATTTCCTTCACATCTCTAAGCTCTATGTTCTAAACAAAGTTACCTCTATAGCTCTATGCCTTAAGGCATTGCTTTTTTCATCGTCCATACATCAGGGGGTTCAAGTCTTGAGTAAGGTTAGCAAATAGGTTATATTCATTTCTCAGCCAGGACACCTGGTAACTCTTTAGCCTTGCCTTTACATATCAATATTTTGCTTCAGCTTTTATTATGTGCAGCCCATTGTCTAATAGTTAATGCAACCTGTTCTCTCTCATGCTGAACACCCTCCCCCCACCAAAAACATCCCCCCCTAACTGGATCATTCTTCAACACCTGTCCAAGCCCTCTGAAGTTTGATTTAACTCATAGAAAACAAATATGAAATATGTATTAAAGAATTGCAGCACAAATAACGCCTAAACGGAACCGATTATTTACAGTCCTATATGCATTAGTACAGTGCTTAGAATGAAGATTAGCGTGTGAGAAAAACGGAGCTCCACCTCACATGCATTCAAGCACACTTGGGAATATGGGTTTGGGGCTCAGTGAAAGCAGCCTACTATGACATTATAGCTAAACTCCTTTTCCCTTAGCACTTCACTAAGATATGATATGACAAGGGAACCAGAGGAATTGGAGCTGTGGGTCAGTGAGGAAAGGCACTCTCTACCAATTGTCCGGCCTTTGAGGGTTCAAATCCCAGCCTGTATTTTACTTGTGGCGTATCTGCCTTCCAGGTGCACTTTGATGATGCTTTCCACTTCTTATAGGAGTTGAATATAACATTTCTCCATTTAAACATGGCATACGTTGTTAGTTTTGATCGTGGTAAAGTATACATTTCTGAAATGGTGAAGAAATGGCAGAAAGCGGTATAAGCAAATCCAAACTGCTATAAGCACAAGAAAGCATTTGTAGCTCAACACGCTAATGCTCCTTTTCTGAGCTTTGCCATCTAAAACTCCCCAGTTCGACTCCCACCTTTGCTAATTTTAATAAGGTCCTAGTTTTTTGCTATTAGCTCTTATAACATTTCCCTTTGCAGGCAAACCTATTTTCAACTTACCATGGCTGGGACATCCTAAGCAGTGATGAGAGCACATTAACCAGGCGATCCACAAATGTCATCTTGCTGTCAGAGGAAAGGTGTCTCTCATCACTGCTTAGGATGTCCGAGCCATGGTAAGTTGAAAATAGGTTTGCCTGCAAAGGGAAATGTTATAAGAGCTAATAGCAAAAAACTAGGACCTTATTAAAATTAGCAAAGGTGGGAGTCGAACTGGGGAGTTTTAGATGGCAAAGCTCAGAAAAGGAGCATTAGCGTGTTGAGCTACAAATGCTTTCTTGTGCTTATAGCAGTTTGGATTTGCTTATACCGCTTTCTGCCATTTCTTCACCATTTCAGAAATGTATACTTTACCACGATCAAAACTAACAACGTATGCCATATTTAAATGGAGAAATGTTATATTCAACTCCTATAAGAAGTGGAAAGCATCATCAAAGTGCACCTGGAAGGCAGATACGCCACAAGTAAAATACAGGCTGGGATTTGAACCCTCAAAGGCCGGACAATTGGTAGAGAGTGCCTTTCCTCACTGACCCACAGCTCCAATTCCTCTGGTTCCCTTGTCATATCATATCTTAGTGAAGTGCTAAGGGAAAAGGAGTTTAGCTATAATGTCATAGTAGGCTGCTTTCACTGAGCCCCAAACCCATATTCCCAAGTGTGCTTGAATGCATGTGAGGTGGAGCTCCGTTTTTCTCACACGCTAATCTTCATTCTAAGCACTGTACTAATGCATATAGGACTGTAAATAATCGGTTCCGTTTAGGCGTTATTTGTGCTGCAATTCTTTAATACATATTTCATATTTGTTTTCTACTTGAAAACGTTCCAAATCTTTAGGCATTCCTTTGCTTAAACTTATTTGAGTTCATCCTGATATGATACCTAATGAAGCACGGACAGTTCAGTCAAGCAGCTGTAGCTCTATCGGTTAGGAGCCCAGCCTGTGCTGCTAACATCCAGAAGTTGTGGGTTCAACACCCACCACGTCTTTTAATTGTGGCATATTACTGGAAGATGCAGATTGATGAGGTCACAATGAGGTCAGTTTTGTGCAACTGAACACCTCCATTTTGCAATGAGGGAAGCTGGATTGTTAAGGTGTGTATCTGTTTATTCTCTTTTTAAGTGCTGATAATGTGTGCTGGTTTTTCTTTGCTTTCAAAAGAGAGCCGATTGCAGTGCTGTTTGTTGAGACAAAAAAGGGGGTTGTAAAAGCCATGTGAAAATTATATTATGGTTTGGGATGAAATGTGGTTTGTTATCCATGCAATATAATGTGTTCCATTGTTATGGTGTCATTATATTTATTCGGACAGAGAAAAGATGAAATATACCTATTGAAATTCACTATTGGAATTATTGATGAAAAACACAGCGGACGTCTGCCTCGCGTCTAACAAAGAGCCGCAATTACGATAGTTGAAACGGCATTGAAATCCAAGCTAGACCAGGGTTTCTTACGTCTACATAATTCACGAGATTTAGACGTACGCGTTCGCCCAAGTAGCGCCTATCTAGCGTCCCCACTTGGTACGCCCAACGGAACGCCCACGGAACGCCCACGTCCAGAGCTGCAGACGGGACTATGCGTTCAATAGACGTTAGTTCGTTATGTACTACCTAGGGACGTCTATGTGTCGTTAATTACCCAATTAACATCAATTAAGACCCTTAACTCCGTAATTATTCACTTGCAGCGGACGTCCAAAGCACGCCTAAGTTAAACGCAGTAATAGAGAATTTAGGCCTTTGTGTTCATCCCACGCTTCTTTGAACTCAGTCACAGTTTTACTCTCCACCACCTCTCTCGGGAGCGCATTCCAGGCATCCACCACCCTCTCCGTAAAGTAGAATTTCCTAACATTGTTCTTGAATCTACCACCCCTCAACGTCAAATTATGTCCTCTTGGTTTTACCATTTTCCTTTCTCTGAAAAAGATTTTGTTCTACGTTAATACCCTTCAAGTATTTGAACGTCTGAATCATATCTCCCCTGTCTCTCCTTTCCTCTAGGGTATACATATTCAGGGCTTCCAGTCTCTCCTCATACGTCTTCTGGCGCAAGCCTCCTATCATTTTCATCGCCCTCCTCTGGACCGCCTCAAGTCTTCTTACGTCTTTCGCCAGATACGGTCTCCAAAACTGAACACAATACTCCAAGTGGGGCCTCACCAATGACCTGTACAGGGGCATAAACACCTTCTTCCTTCTACTGACTACGCCTCTCTTTATACAGCCCAGAATCCTTCTGGCAGCAGCCACTGCCTTGTCACACTGTTTTTTCACCTTTAGATCTTCGGACACTATCATTCGATCAAGTTCCAATATAGCACTGAAAGTCAATACATGTTCAATCCAATATATATTATTAATATATTATGCTCTATATTATGCTAAATATATAAAAATACACCACTTAAATAAATTTATAAAATTGAACAATAAACTTCATCCCCTACCAGTTCTCCCCTTCATCCCACCCCAGGCCACTTTTACTTTAGCTAAAATTCCTGAGTATAAGCCTCGTTAAGTGATATGCTGGTCAAATTTGGTAGTGATATTTTACGTCTCAGTCAGGGTTCCTTTTTCTAAGCTGCGTTAGGGCATTAACACACAGAATAGCGCGCACTACAATGCCCTGCGCACCAGACGCTAACGCCAGCACTGAGCTGGCATTAGTTCTAGCGCACCTTAGTAAAAAGAGCCCTTAAAGTATGATGATCTTACCTTAAGGTAGTTTTAATGACTGCAGTGCCTCACTGCTGGGTTTAACCTGCAAGATGTAATTCAATCTCTACAAAAAAGTCATTTTGACCCCATTTCAAACAAATGGGTTGAATATAGTTGTTGGCGGCATTGGTGATAAGAGCACTTCCCCTTTGCCCTGATGGCTGGAGAAATTGCAGATCTCTCCATCTTGGTTCACCAGCCACAGCTATTGCAGTCTTACGTAGCATAAGCATTGGAGAAGAGTGCTCTTAACCCATAATGACATTAGCAGATAATTAATTGGGGAGCAAGTTTATTGGACTGTATACATCGAGATTGATAGTACCTATTTACCAAAAGAAGAGAATCTATTTACTAAACTGCATTTAATTAAGTTATTGGCCAATTAACACATGCTAATTAGTACTAATGTAGCTGCTAATGTAAAAAGCTTATGGAATTAACGTGCACTAAATGCTAAGAAGCCTATAGATATAAAATAGGCTTCTTAGCATGTGCTCAGCTTTAGTAAAAAGGCCTCATAATGAACTGACAAATACAAATAAAGGTAAATAATAATTATGCTAATATGCAACACAGCTCTTGCTAATGCAAACTACTTTATTTGGTGAATGTTATTTACACTTCTAGTGGCGTAGCTAACTTTCACTCCAAGAGCATCATCCCAATAAGACATGAACAGATCTAATCCGAATTTCTGTATTGCACTTATCCACTACAGGTTCAAGTTGATTTATAAACTAAGAAGCTCATATTGTAGTATGGGGAATTGTATCTACTGTATTTTTTGCTCCATAATACACACCTTTTCCACCCCCAAAAAGGGGGGTGGAAATGTAAGTGCATCTTATGAAGCGAAGATACAAATTTGTTAAGCCCGCTGCCCCCGCCGCCGCATCTTTTAACACCTTGCTGCCGCCGCCTATTTTAAACCTCTCCCCGCCGCCACATTAAAAAAACAAACAACCCACCACCGCATCTTTAATCCCACCCTCCCACCCGCTCGCTGATGTCATACCTGGTGGTCCAGCGAATTTCCCAGCCAGCGCCGATCTCCAAATGGCTGCAGTCAGCTCTTGCGGGACTCATGAGAACTGACTGCAGCCATTCGGAGATCAGCGCGGGCCCAGACAGGAGCGTAGAGGACTTGCTCCTGATTTCTGTTCTTCAGGCCTGGGCGCTGCTGGCTGGGAAAGATGAGAGCCGTCTATGGAGGGAGGAATTAAAAAAGGTACCGAGGGGGTATGATTAAAGGTACGGGGGGATAATTTAAAGTACTGCGGGGGGGGGGGACGTGGTTGTATGGGGGGATGATTTAAGGTACTAGGGAGCACGTGGGGGTATGGGGGACGATTTAAGGGTATGGGGGATGATTTAAGGTACTGGGCGTGAGTGAGGGCCTCCCTGCCTGTCACTACCACTAGACCACCAGAGGTGGGGGACAGGAGCCTGGTAGGGAGAATTTGGTTCAGAATATTTTTTTTCTTGTTTTCCTCCTCTAAATCTAGGGTGCGTCTTATGGAGCACGATACATCACATCATAAGAACATAAGAACTGCCATTCCTGGAACAGACCCTGGGTCCATCAAGTCCGGTGATCCGCTCACGCGGAGGTCCAGCCAGGTGTAACCTGGCGAAAACTCTATGCGCCTTTCGAGGAGATGTGCATCTAACTTGCCCTTAAATCCTAGAATGGTAGTTTCCGCAGTAATCTCTACCGGGAGAGCGTTCCAGGTGTCCACCACTCGCTGTGTGAAGCAGAACTTTCTGGCATTTGTCCTGGGCTTGTCCCCCCTCAGCTTCAGTCCATGACCTCTTGTCCTAGTCACATTTGACAACGTAAATAACTTTTTGTCCTGCTCTATCTTGTCGATTCCTTTTATTATTTTAAAAGTCTCAATCAGATCCCCTCTCAGTCTCCTCTTCTCGAGAACAGTCCCAGTTTTCTAAGTCGTTCTTCGTAGCTCAAGTTCTCCATACCTTTTACCAGCTTCGTTGTTCACCTCTGCACCCTCTCGAGCAGTTTCATATCCTTCTTTAGATAGGGAGACCAGTGTTGGACACAGTATTCCAAGTGTGGTCTTCAAGTAGATATCATGCATGGATTTTTTTTTTTTATAAATCTTTATTTAATTTTATATTTTGACATGATAAACAGTCAATTCAAAGAAATATTCCAATACCAGTCTCAACCATTGTTAACATTATAATCAAAAAGATAAATAAAATAGCAAAAAGGAAAATAAACAATTCAATAGTATAATACAATAGGAAAAATTTTCCTTAAAATTCTAATTATACTGGATTGGAAAAATTAGACCTCAATAAAGGGGGAGAAAGCTAATTTGCTGAATTTCAATCAAACATTACTAAGAAAATACAGATGGCATTGAGTAAAGGCAAGGAACCTAATTAAACTAAGCGGGTTGTAACTACAATTCTCACAGGAATATTAAATTTGCTCTTTTGCAGAAATAAATTTTATCAACTGCTGAGGTTCAAAATATACATGTCTATTCCCCTGATAGACCATCACACATTTACAGGGGTATCTGAGTACAAACGTAGCACCTAGCTGTATGACCCTCGGTCTCAAAATGAGAAACTGTTTTCTTCTCTTTTGGGTCAACCTTGACACATCAGGATACATTCTCACAGTTTTTGTCATAAATGGTATATCCTTAAACTTAAAAAACATCTTAAGCATCCATTCTCTGTCAGAGTCTATAGCAAATTGTACCAGCAGCGTCGCAGTTGCCGGTGGCTCATTATCTGACCTCTCAAGGAAATTTATTAGGTCCAAACTATCAGCAGACAAATTCTGCTGGCCTGGTTCCTGACCCAAAGTCCTAGTTGGCAAGTAATATATTTTAGTGAGAGGTGGGTAAGAAGTTTCGGGCACTTTCAAAATCTCTTTCAGGTATTTCTTAAACATATCTTGAAAGTTTTGGAAAATTTATAATCCGAAGATTACATCTTCTGGTCATGTTTTCCAACATTTCAACTTTAAAATTGAGATTTCCACTATCCCTGACCCACACCGAGGCCTGGGATTCCAAAGATTTTATTCTGGTCTCATGTCCATCCACTTTTGTTTCCACATTAGATAGTCTATTTTTCAATTCCATATTTTCAGAAACAACAGTTGTATATCTTGTAGTAAGTTGCTGCATTTGAGATCCTAAAGAGAGTTGCAAAGTGGATATTGCTTCCCATAATGTTTCCATAGTGAAAACTTTGGGCCTCTGCATGGGATTTAGTTCAGACCCATGACCCTCTGTTGCAAACAAGTTACCTGTTACCTCTGCTGAAGATGCATTCAGTTCCAAAAAATCCTGGGGAATTTGCAGGTTCAATTTCTCTGAGTGCACAGATGTTTCAGTTGGCTTCCTCTCACCGCTCTCCGAGACGTTCCCCGCTCTCGGTAGCACTGGTGAGGAAACACCCTGGGGCGCTCCGACCTCTATCTGCTGGTCTAACGCCCCCGGGCGACTCGGAGGACTCCGCTCCTCCGGAGACAGTGATGTTGCTTCGAGGGAGAGATCAGACGCCTCAGCCAGCGCGTCTCTCCTTGCCGAAGAAATCTCCGGTCGACTCGTTCCAGCCCCACGCTGGAGGAAAGCGTCCATCGGGCCCGCAGCTGCCATCAAAGATTCCTCCGGGAAAACCCGGAGCTTAGACTTCCGTTTGACCATTATGCGGTCCAGGTAAGAAAAACTATCAGCGCTGAGCCTTCATGAATGCTCAACACCAGCTACTCGCAGCCATCTTGTCCAGCACACGCCTCTCCCATCAGACCCATTATTTCTTCCCCTATCATGCATGAATTTAATTCAAATTTGCTATTAAGAGGTCCATAAAGGTGACGGGAAGTAACGTAGTTACATTAACATAGAAGGGAAGTGGATGCAGTTACAAGGAAGAAACATTACAGATTTCCAAATGGAATAAGGAGTGAGCAGAAATAAAGATAGATGGGGTAATAAATGAGGTGATAAAATGCTGATGATTTTTGGTTTGGAGGCGAGGCTGAGTTACTGAGTTGAAAGGAATTTATCAATCAAGTATGTTTTCGGTATTTTCCTGAAGGTGAGGTTCTTTGTCCTTATAGGTGTGGGAAGGTTGTTCCAGGTTTTTCTGGCTACATAAGTGAAAAGAGTGTTGAATATTTGTTTGTATTTCATTCCCTTGGATGAGCAAATGGGGGTTCATCTTAAATGTATTAAAGTGAAAAAGACAAAAAAAGCCCTCCATTGCAGCAAACATTCACCTAAGGGGTTAAATTGAAACCCTACAATATTCTCTTAACATAGCGTAGCATCCCTATAATGATAGGACTCTCTCTAGTATACTTATAAGTGAATCCTTTGGAGTCTAATGGAATTTATTCCCCCATTCCAAATCCCAGTATGAAGCCCAGATTTTATAAAGCTGTCCCAGAACTTTGCCTATTGAAACCCTGTCCCTCTGTTTAAAACCCCCATATACTGACCAAAGCTCTCCTGCTCCTTGAGACCTCACTCACTCCAAAAGGCTCAACGGTGAAGGTTGTAGGAGTAATACCCACTCTTTCTTGCTCTAAGGTAGCCTTTTTGGAAAGTGAATTATCCTGAGTCCTAGAAATCAGTTCCATTGTATGACTGGGGGCATGCAAGGAAACTACTAAGAACATAAGAATTGCTGCTGCTGGGTCAGACCAGTGGTCCATCGTGCTCAGCAGTCCGCTCACCCGGCAGCCCTCTGTTAAACAACCAGCGCCCTAACTGAGACTAGCCCTACCTGCGTACGTTTTGGTTTAGCAGGAACATGTCTAACTTAGTGTTGAATTCATGGAGGGTGTTTTCCCCTATGACAGACTCTGGAAGAGCGTTCCAGTTTTCTATCACTCTCTGGGTGAAGAAGAACTTCCTTATGTTCGTACGGAATCTATCCCCTTTCAATTTTAGAGAGTGCCCTCTTGTTCTCCCTACCTTGGAGAGGGTGAACAACCTGTCCTTATCTACTAAGTCTATTCCCTTCAGTACCTTGAATGTTTCGATCCTGCCTCTCTCAATCTCTTCTATTCGAGGGAGAAGAGGCCCAGTTTCTCTAATCTTTCGCTGTATGGCAACTCTTCCAGCCCCTTAACCATCTTTGTCGTTCTTCTCTGGACCCTTTTGAGTAGTGCCGTGTCCTTCTTCATGTACGGTGACCAGTCCTGGATGCAGTACTTCAGGTGAGGGCACACCATGGCCTGGTACAGTGGCATGATCACCTTCTCCGATCTGTTCGTGATCCCCTTCTTTATCATTCCTAGCATTCTGTTCTCCCTTTTCATCGCCGCTGCACATTGCGTGGATGGCTTCATTGACTTGTTGATCAGAACTCCCAAGTTTCTTTCCAGGGAGGTCTCTCCAAGTACCGCCCCGGACATCCTGTATTCGTGCATGAGATTTTTGTTTCCAACATGCATCACTTTACACTTATCCACGTTCATCTGCCATGTTGATGTCCATTCCTCGAGACTTAATATGTCACATTTCAGATCTTCGAAATCCCCCTGTGTCTTTACTACTCTGAATAACTTCATATCATCCGCAAATTTAATCTCCTCACTCGTAGTACCTATGTCCAGATCGTTTATAAAGATGTTGAAGAGCACGGGTCCAAGCACCAAGCTCTACGGCACCCCACTAATTAGTAAATTTAAAACATATATGTAGAAAATTTTTTTTCACTTAATGCATAATTAAAATCTGGAATTCATTGCCAGAGAATTTGATAAAAGTAGTTAGCTTAGCATGGTTTAAAAAAGAAAAGTCCATAAGCCATTATTAAAGTGAACTTGGGAACATCCACTGCTTATTTCTAGGATAAACAGTTTAAAATCTGTTTTACTCTTTGGGATATTGCCAGGTATTTGTAACCTGGATTGGCCACTCTTGAATAACAGGCTTGATGGACCTTCAGTATGTCCCAGTATGGCAGTTCTTATGTTCAGGGGTCAGGATACCTTACCAAGATGATTTCTATGGGACAGGAGTTTGTCAATTATTCTTTCTGCCCCTTTACCAACTGAATTTTGGGGAGTAAGTGGGTAGTAATGGTGAGGGGAGGGGAGGAAGGATAGTCACCTGGTCCAGGACATAGGGCTTTTAAGTAAAAGGAATGGAGACTCACAGGAGTACGGCTTTTAGGCCTACCTTTTGAAATCTGAGCACAGACATGACACCGAGATGGGGGGTCAGAGAGTGTGGAATCTACTTCTACAGGGGCTGCAGTGAAATTTTAAGAAAAGGGTACAGGGCTTGGGGGACATCTCTGTGTTTCATACTTAACTACCTAGTCAGATTATTACAAAGGAGAGAAAGAAATTTTTTTTTTGTACCTGCCAGTTCAGCCTCTTTATAAAATATCAGGCCCGGGATCACGGCCAACTATCGCATGTAAATATTGCTGGGAGTGTGAATGTTGCTAACTGCATTAACATATGATTTAATACTGTAGAATTTTCTAATATGTGGCTCTTAAGTACCACCAGCTAGTAAATTCCATGGAAAGCCTAGTGTCCTAATATATATTAACTAATACTCATTAGAAGAGGGGTGAGCAATCTCTGACTTCAAAGGCCACAACCCAGGTGTGTTTTGAGGATTTCTTCAATGAACGTGCATGAGATTTATTTGCATGCACTGCATTCACTGTATGCAGATCTCTTGCAGTTTCATTCGGGTAATCCTTGAAACCCAACTGGGTTGTGGCCCCTGAGGACTGAGGTTGCCCACGTCTACGTTAGAGTACTGTTGTAATGTGATAAATTGACTCCTGAGACGGGCAACAGGCTGCTTATATCTTAATGATTGCTATCGGAAAGCAAGGCCGCTTTTTTTTGGAAAGGTTTCAGGTAAGGACTTCCAGTGTTATCCTCTACTCCTCAGGGGCTGCTTCATTTGGATTTTCAGCGCTCTCTTTCCATAAAGGAAACACCTGAGTTCCCACCGAAAGCACAGCTGGGAAGGATGAGCATAAGGGATGGTTCATCAGATATATGCCAAAAGTTTTCTGAAATACAAGACAAAAGTAAAGCAAATAAGGCCAAAGGAAGATAAACCCTGTGTAAGAAAAATCAAGGGTAATGAAATTGGGATGGACCAAGCAATTTCGAGCACACAATGATGAAAAAACCGCTTGGCATAATCAAGCACCACCTTCAATGATACACAAGCAACTGAATGAGTAGAAAATCCTAATGGCTACCTGGGTCAAACAAAATGGCAAAATATTAAGACATATTCTCTCTCTGTCTTTCTCTCTACATGTGGGTATGTGTGTAGACATTTCCTATAAAGAGAGAGAAATACGGTAGCTAAATCTGTACACACAAATTCAGAGGATTAAATGTTCAGTCGTGCACCATTTTTTAAACTTTAAGGACCCAATATTCAGCCGGCGGCTATCAGCATTCTGCTGACTGCTGCCGGCATTATACATGGAAGTTCAAAGTTGCATCATGCCCAGGCTCCAGCATTAAATTTCCAGGTATACAGAGCTGTTCAAAATATAGCAGGTTAAGTGTGATATTCAGCACTTAACTAGCTATTAAAGAATGCATAAAGATAAGACTGCATTTTATGTGGTTAACTAAATGGTTAAGTGCCAAATATGGCACTTAAACTGGTTAAGTGCTGCCTCTGCCCCAGAGTGCCCTCATAATAGCTGGTTTCGGCTTGGGTGCAAGCCAGGCATTTTCAGTGGCACTATTCAGTTAAATGCCATTGAAAATGCCTGGTTGGTCTGGACAGGTGATTTAAAGGGCCAAGAGCTAGGAAGGGGTACAAGCTGCAGACAGAAAGAGATGGAGAATAGCTGTTTAGGATTGGGAAAAGAGCAGACTGAGGAAAAGGGGGGGATCTTGGTGGAGAGAACAGACATGAAGGTGAGAAAAGGGAGATAAATGAAGGAGGGAATAAGAATAAAGTGAGATGAGAGAAGCTGAAGAAAGAAAACAGATAGGTCCTACTGTACTAACCTCTTGACACCACAGTAAAAAATACCGTGGTGGGAGCGATTTTTCAGCAGCGGATGATGCTCTGCATGAATAGCATGCAAATTATATACATGCAAAGCAGCTCTGGT
Organism: Geotrypetes seraphini; assembly: GCF_902459505.1. Taxonomy (NCBI): domain Eukaryota; kingdom Metazoa; phylum Chordata; class Amphibia; order Gymnophiona; family Dermophiidae; genus Geotrypetes; species Geotrypetes seraphini. The sequence goes on from NC_047085.1 coordinate 376,278,030, forward strand.
AAAAGGGGGGTGGGGAGACTGTGTCTTGGCACTTGCTCAGAAGAGCAATCGCTAGCACAGCTCTTTCTCCTTCCACTTACCCAAACTTCTCCTCCGCCAGCCTGCCTGAAAAATCCTGCCTTAGCCCTGCTCTCTTGCCAGTTGAGCTAATCACGGCAGGAGAATCCCCGATTGGCGGCTATGGGGAGTCCAGCCGGCTCAGATGATTGGGGATTCCTCTTCAGTTCAGCTAGCAGAAAAAAAAAAAGAAAAAAAGACCCTCAATTTCTCCCTCTCACTCCCTCCTACCACAGGATTAGGACACCCTCTAATGCTGGTACCCTTCCACCCCGTACCTTTTTTAAAAAATTTGGTAGGCGGGATGCCCATTCCCTTCTCTTGGCAGGCTGCCTTTTCAAAATGGTGGGCCTTCCCCTTACCGGTGCATTCTGGGAAGCACTGGGAGGGGCCTAAGGCCCTGATTAGCTCAGATGTCTAAGGCCTCTCCCCTGAGGGAACACTGTCATACCGAGGTACAAACTACCGTATTTTCACGCATATAACGCGCGCGTTATACGTGTTTTTACAAACCGTGCATACCCTTGCGCGGTATACGCGTGAGCGCGTTGTACAAAACTTTTTTTACATAGTTCCCCCCCCCGACGTCTGATTCACCCCCCGCAGGACCGCTCGCACGCACCCGCACCCCCACCCCGAAGGACCGCCGACTCCCCGACACGATCGGGGCAAGAGGGAGCTCAAGCCCTCTTGCCCCAGCCAACCTTGGCACCCCCGACACGATCGGGGCAAGAGGGAGCTCAAGCCCTCTTGCCCCAGCCAACCTTGGCACCCCCGACACGATCGGGGCAAGAGGGAGCTCAAGCCCTCTTGCCCCCCCCGTCTCCCCGACACGATCGGGGCAAAAAGGAGCCCAAGCCCTCTTGCCCCGCCGATTCCCCAACTCCCCGACAATATCGGGCCAGGAGGGAGCCCAAGTCCTCCTGGCCCTGGCGACCCCCCCCCCCGCTAGTTGTTCGGGCCAGGAGGGAGCCCAAACCCTCCTGGCCACGGCGACCCCTAACCCCACCCCGCACTACAATACGGGCAGGAGGGATCCCAGGCCCTCCTGCCCTCGACGCAAACCCCCCTCCCCCCAACGACCGCCCCCCCCCCAGGAACCTCTGACCGCCCCCCCCAGCCAACCCGCGACCCCCCTGGCCGACCCCCACGACACCCCCATCCCCCTTCCCTGTACCTTTCTGTAGTTGGCAGGACAGACGGGAGCCAAACCCGCCTGTCCGGCAGGCAGCCAACGACGGAATGAGGCCGGATTGGCCCATCCGTCCCAAAGCTGCGCCTACTGGTGGGGCCTAAGGCGCCTGGGCCAATCAGAATAGGCCCGGGAGCCTTAGGTCCCTCCTGGGGGCGGGGCCTGAGGCACATGGTCGGGTTGGGCCCATGTGCCTCAGGCCCCGCCCCCAGGAGGGACCTAAGGCTCCCGGGCCTATTCTGATTGGCCCAGGCGCCTTAGACCCCACCAGTAGGCGCAGCTTTGGGACGGATGGGCCAATCCGGCCTCATTCCGTCGTTGGCTGCCTGCCGGACAGGCGGGTTTGGCTCCCGTCTGTCCGGCCAACTACAGAAAGGTACGGGGAAGGGAGGTGGGGGTGTCGTGGGGGTCAGCTGGGGGGCGGACGGAGGTTCTTGGGGGGCAGTCGTTGGGGGGAGGGGGGTTTGCGTCGAGGGCAGGAGGGCCTGAGATCCCTCCTGCCCGTAATGTAGTGCGGGGTGGGGGTAGGGGGTCACCGTGGCCAGGAGGATTTGGGCTCCCTCCTGGCCCGAACAACTAGGGGGGGGTCGCCAGGGCCAGGAGGACTTGGGCTCCCTCCTGGCCCGATATTGTCGGGGAGTTGGGGAGTCGGCGGGGCAAGAGGGCTTGGGCTCCCTTTTGCCCCGATCGTGTCGGGGAGTCGGGGGGGGGCAAGAGGGCTTGAGCTCCCTCTTGCTCCGATCGTGTCGGGGGTGCCAAGGTTGGCTGGGGCAAGAGGGCTTGAGCTCCCTCTTGCCCCGATTGTGTCGGGGGTGCCGCGGTTGGCTGGGGCAAGAGGGCTTGAGCTCCCTCTTGCCCCGATCGTGTCGGGGAGTCGGCGGGGCAAGAGGGGAAGCAGCAGGACACCGGTAGGAGCTTCTACATGATGGGGGGGGGGGGGTCGGGAGGCTGTAGGGGTGCGAGCGGTCCTTCAGGGTGGGGGTGCGTGCGAGCGGTCCTTCGGGGTGGGGGTGCGAGCAGTCCTGCGGGGGGGGATGAATCGGACGTCGGGGGGGGCATCAGGCTTTCAGGGTGGGGACAGGACTTCAAGGGGGAGAGGAGAGTCGGGGCGGGCAAAAGAAGAGTCGGGGTGGCCAGAGGAGAGTCGGGGCAGGCAACTGCAGAGTCGGCATGAGCGGTATACGGGTGTGCGCGGTATACAAAAATTTCTGTACATAAATTTGTGTTTTCCGCGCGCTATACCCGTGTGCGCGTTTTACACAGGTGCGCGTTATCTACGTGAAAATACGGTATATTGTAGTGATAAGGTGGAGAAGTTGGTAGAGGCGAAGCATTATATGTTAAGGAGGGCCTTGAATTGACTTGGCCAAAACAGCGCAGACACAAAAATTGGCCTTTACTATCGTCCCCCAGGACAGGCGGAGGAAACTGACTCAGAAATGATAGAGGAAATCAAACAAGAATGCAAGACGGGCAATGTAATAATATTGGGAGACTTCAATTTCCCAAGGATAGACTGGAAACTAGGAACCTCCAACTGCGGCAAGGAGGCCAAGTTCCTGGAGGCGCTAGAGGATTGCTTCCTGGAACAAATGGTAAAAGAGCCGACAAGAGGCAACGCCACCCTGGACTTGGTACTAAATGGCCTCAAGGGTCCGACAAAAGAAGTAGAAGTTACGGTACCGCTGGGGACGAGCGATCACAATGTGATCAGCTTTAAGCTTGACATCGGGAATAGAAAACATGCCAAAACCTTAACCAAAACCTTAAACTTTAAAAAGGGCAAATACGATCACATGAGAGCCATGGTGAAAAAACGACTCAAGAAAAAGGTGGATAAACTTAAAACGGTAGACCAGGCATGGTCCCTACTGAAAAATACTATCACAGAAGCACAAAATCTCCACATTCCGAGGATCTCCAAAGAGGGGAGAACAAAAGGTAAGGGAGAACCAGCATGGCTTACCAGACAGGTGAGGGAAGCCATAAATGAAAAGAAGGACTCTTTCAAAAAATGGAAACACATGAAAACAACCGAAGCATGGAAAAAACATAAAGATGATCAGAAGAAATGTCACAAGGCGGTGAGGGATGCCAAAAAGGACTATGAGGAAAAAATAGCGCAAGAGGCCAAAAACTTCAAACCCTTCTTTAGATACGTGAAAGGGAAAAAACCCACAAAAGAGGCAGTGGGACCCCTGGACGACCAGGGAAGAAAAGGGTACATCAAAGAAGATAAACAAATTGCAGACAAACTAAATTCCTTCTTTGCGTCCGTCTTTACGGAGGAGGATACCACAAAAATACCAGAAGCAGTGAAAGTGTTTAGTGGAGTAATAGAAGACAGCCTCACCACAGTTGAAGTGGAGTTGGACCAGATATACTACCAGATCGACAAACTTAAAAGTGACAAATCCCCTGGACCGGATGGAATTCACCCGAGAGTTTTAAAGGAATTGAAGGTTGAAATCGGAGAGCTATTGCAAAAACTTGCCAATCTGACAATCAGAACTGGACAGATACCAGAAGACTGGAAGATAGCGAACGTCACGCCAATTTTCAAAAAAGGATCGAGAGGGGAACCGGGCAACTACAGACCTGTGAGCCTTACGTCTGTCCCTGGAAAGATGGTTGAAGCACTGATCAAGGATAGCATAGTCCGGCACCTAGATACACACGACTTGATGAAACCCAGTCAACATGGGTTCAGGAAAGGGAAATCATGTTTAACGAATTTACTTCAATTTTTTGAGACCGTGAACAAGCAAATTGATAGTGGAATGCCGGTGGACATAATATATTTGGACTTCCAGAAGGCGTTCGACAAAGTTCCACATGAAAGACTTCTCAGGAAACTACAAAGCCATGGAATAGAGGGAGATATACACAGGTGGATAGGCAAATGGCTGGAAAACAGAAAGCAGAGAGTGGGCATAAATGGGAAGTTCTCAGACTGGGAGAAAGTGACTAGTGGTGTGCCCCAGGGCTCGGTTCTTGGGCCGATCCTATTTAATATTTACATCAATGACCTGGAAGAAGGAGTATCCAGTGAGATCATTAAGTTTGCAGACGACACAAAGCTATGCCGGGCAATCAGATCGCAGGAGGATAGCGAGGAACTCCAGAGCGACTTGTATCAGTTAGAGAAATGGGCAGAGCAATGGCAGATGAAGTTCAACGTGGAGAAATGCAAAGTAATGCATTTAGGTAGTAAGAATAAGGAACACGAGTATAGAATGTCAGGCGCAACTCTGGGTAAGAGCGAACAAGAAAAGGACCTGGGTGTACTGATAGATAGGACCCTGAAGCCATCGGCACAATGCGCGGCAGCGGCAAAGAAAGCAAACAGAATGTTAGGCATGATAAAGAAAGGAATCACGAGTAGATCGGAGAAAGTCATAATGCCGCTTTATAGAGCAATGGTCAGACCACACTTGGAATACTGTGTCCAACATTGGTCTCCCAACCTAAAGAAGGATATAAAACTGCTGGAGAGGGTGCAGAGACGAGCAACAAAGTTAATAAGAGGTATGGAGAACTTGGAATATGAGGAACGACTCAAGAAACTGGGACTGTTCTCCCTTGAGAAGAGGAGGCTGCGAGGGGACATGATCGAGACGTTCAAAATGCTGAAAGGCATCGATAAAATAGAGCAGGAAAATAAATTATTTACATTGTCCAATGCGACACGGACAAGAGGACATGGTTTGAAGCTAAGGGGGGACAAGTCCAGGACAAATGTCAGGAAGTTCTGCTTTACGCAGCGAGTGGTGGACGCCTGGAATGCTCTCCCAAAGGAGGTTATTAAGGAATCCACTGTGCTGGGATTCAAAGGCAAATTAGATGCACATCTCCTTACGAGAGGCATAGAGGGATATGGGTGACTAAAACTACATCAGGTGTATACCTGACTGGGCCTCCGCGTGTGCGAATCGCCGGACTCGATGGACCATGGGTCTGATCCGGAGATGGCAGTTCTTATGTTCTTATGTTATGACTGAAAATTCTACAGGAGCCAAAACATACCTTGGAATCCCTATGGGTAGAAATTCCATGTGTACAGGAAAAAAAAAAAGATACTGATAGGAATTAATTACTGTCTGCCTGACCTGTATGAACAGACAGATGCTGAAGTCTTATTAGAAATTAGGGAGGCTAATAAATTGGATAACACAATAATAATGGGTGATTTCAACTACCCTGAAATTGACCGAGTAAAAGAAACATCAGGGCATGTTAGGGAGATAAAATTCCTTGATGAAATCAAGAACAAGTTCATACAGGAAATCCAATAGTTGAGTCTCTTTCATTTGAAAGGAAACTCTGCAATGAGAAGGCATGGGATGAAGTTAAGAGGTGATAGGCTCCGGAATAATCTGAGGAAATACTTTTTTACGGAAAGGGTGGTAGATGCGTGGATAAGTCTCCCAGAAGAGGTGGGGGAAACACTGTGTCTGAATTCAAGAGGGCCTGGGATAGGCACGTGGGACCTCTCAGAGAGAGAAAGAGATAATGGTTAATGTGGATGGGCAGACTAGATGGGCCATTTGGCCTTTATCTGTTGTCATGTTTCTATGTTTCTAATAGAATAGCATTTAACTTTAAAAAAGGAGACTGTAATAACATGAAAAGAATGGTAAAAAAAGAAACTTAGAGGAGCATCTGTAAAGGTCAAAAATTTTCATCAGGCATGGGTGTTATTCAAAAATACCAGCTTGGAAGCCCAGACTAGATATATTTCATGTATTAAAAAAGGAGAAAGGAAGACCAAACGGTAGCTGGCTTGGTTGATGAGTGAGGCAAAGGAAGCTATTAGAGCTAAAAGAGTATCCTTCAGAAAGTGGAAGAAGGATCCGGCTGAAAATAATTGTAAACAGCACAAGGAATGCCAGGTCAAATGCAAGGTGCTAGTAAGGAAGGCAAAGAGAGACCTTGAAAAGAATATTGCATTAGAACAGTGGTCTCAAACTCAAACCCTTTGCAGGGCCACATTTTGGATTTGTAGTACTTGGAGGGCTGCAGAAAAAAAAGTTAATGTCTTATTAAAGAAATTTCAATTTTGCATGAGGTAAAACTCTTTATAATTTATAAGCCTCCCCCACCCCGAAGGCCTGCATGTTCCCCCCTTCTTTGCAACGTCCTCCAGCTTCCCCCCTAGCCTCCCGGTCTTAGTTTCAGCTAATTACCGCAGCCTGCAGAGAGGATCATCGGTGCTGTAGAATTCCTTGCAGGCTGCCATCGACCTCCACAGCATGTTCCCTCTGCTGCGGTCCCGCCCCTCTTCTGATGTCAGGGGCAGGATCACGGCAGAGGGAACGTGCTGCTGAGGACAACAGCAGCCTGCAAGGATCGCTACAGCACCGGCAATCCTCTCTGCAGGCTGTGGTAATTATCTGAAGGTAAGAGCAGGAGGTCAGGGGAAAGCCGGAGGACGCTGCAAAGAGTGGGCAGCACTAGTACAGACCGCGGGCCACAAAATAGTATCTGGCGGGCCGCATGTGGCCCCCCGGGCCGTGAGTTTGGGCCCCCGGGCCGTGAGTTTGAGACCACTGCATTAGAAGCAATAGCAGTAAAAACGTTTTTAGGTATATTAAAATCAAGAAGCCAAGGAACACCTCTTTCTAATGCACCTAAAAGTATGTGCTTTGGAAACATCAAAAGTATCTTTAGCTGCTCTGAGGAAGATAATGTTCCCCAAAAATTGTGGGACCACAGATCTGGTTGATAACAAATTTATTCAGCAAGCAATATAAACAATCCCAAATGAAATATAGGGCTCCTTTTACAAAGCCGTGTTAGCGGTATAGTGCGCGTGACTTTTAATCACGCGCTACCCCTGCGCTTGCCGAAAAACTACCGCCTGCTCAAGAGGAGGCGGTAACGGCTATCGCGTCCGGTGGTTTAGCACATGTTAAACCGCTAACGCAGCTTTGTAAAAGGAGCCCATAGTGTAGTCAAGAGGAGACTAAACACAGTCCATATTTTGGCACTCAGGCCCGGATTCTGTACCTGGTGCTATTGTCAGCAGCTGCCTTAAAAGGGGCTGCCAATCATGTGTCAATCATGTGATAGCCAGGTACAGAATTGCGCTCCATCAAAGGTAGGCACCAGAAATGTAGGCCAGGGTGAATCGCAACTCCATAGGGGCTTTGGGCCACCTAACACCACTTCCAGCATTAGCCTAAAGTGCCTATGAAGACATGATTCCAGGACCAGAGTTTTAGGACTGGTAGGCACCTTGAAACTCCATTATAAACGTCTTTTCAACAGTGTTTTTTTTTTTTTTTTTACTGAGTTTGGACGCCTGCCGGTGTCTAGAAAAATGGTACCATTTAGAGAATCCAGGCCTCAATGATTTCTTCAAGGATTCTTCACAAAGGCATCCATAAAATACAGTGGTACCTCGGTTTACGAGTGCACCGGTTTGCGAGTGTTTTGCAAGACGAGCAAAACATTCATAAAATCGGTGCCTCGGAAACCAAGCACGCCTCGATTTGCGAGCGCCACCCCCGCGAACCGGCACCCTCCCCCCCGCGATCCGGCACCCCCCACCGCCATCGGGCCCCCCCCCCCCGCCACCTGAGGTCCCCCCAACCCACCCGAACCCTCTTCTTACTATAGTGTAGCCTCCACACATGCTCAAGGCCTAGCACAGGAGGCAGATCTTCGGGCTCCGGCACCAACGCACAGGACATGCTGGTGCCAGTGCCGGTGCGGAGGCTACACTAAAGTAAGAAGAGGTTTCGGGTGGGTTGGGGGGACCTCAGGTCACGGCGGGGGGTGCCAGATCGCGGGGGGGGGGGCCTTCGGGGGGAGCAATGCCGGTTCTCGTGGGGGGGAGCAGCGCTGCTGGCCTCGGGGGGGGGGGGGGGGGGAACATATCAAAGTGAGTTTCCATTATTTCCTATGGGGAAACTCGCTTTGATAAATGAGCATTTTGGATTACGAGCATGCTCCTGGAACGGATTATGCTCGTAATCCAAGGTACCACTGTATATTCATCTGGCGAAAGGATAGCTAAACAGTAATAGTTTTGGCATCTAATGACATTGTGCTGCACAGAAACCACAAACAAACACGAGAACAAAGACCAATGTGTCCCACAAAAACATGTGTAAACAAACAAAAAAACATGGGACCAAAGATTTAAATGAAAACAAATTTATTCAGCAAGCAATATAAACAATCCCAAATAAAATATGGTGTAATCAAGAGACGCCACATCTACTACTTTTTAGTATCCTTTCCCCACATGAATATATTTTATGAGTGCCGAAATGTGGACTGTGTTAGGTCCCCTCTTGACTGCATCACATTTCATTTGGTATTGTTTATATTGTTTGCTGAATAAGTTTGTTCTCATCCAGATCTCAAGAGTACTTGTCAGACATGTCTACTGAACTGAATAAATTTGCTATTCATTCAGGTAAATGGGCTTTGGCAATTATTCTCTTTTCGGTTACTCAAAGTTCATGACCAAAATGGGATTTCATTACCTGAACGTGGCAAAGTGATTAAACCTGGTAAAACCTTTGGTTTGTCTGCACTTAATCTAACCAGGCAGGAGAAGCTTCTGTCAGGCTAAATCATGGGAACTGGACCAATATTGGATTTTCTATGGCACTTGACCACAGTGCTGCTAAAAATCTGGTGTGATTGCTGTAGCATTTGCCAATAAGTTCCGGGGTATTCTGGGGTGAAGTGGGAGATGAAGTTATGTAGGCACTGATAATAATCATTGATGGTGTCCAAATAGCTAACTGGCATGTAAAACCACACTAAATATTGACTGCAGTGGTACAGTAAGGGGGTGCAGGGGGTGCGGACCACCCTGGGTGTTGTGTCAGTGGGGGCACTGGCAATTCTCATCCCCACCATGCCACACTCGTGCCATCAATCCCTCCCCCCCACCAGTACCTCTGTACATCTTTGCTAGTACGAGCAACTTCTGCCTGTTGCTCATGCCACCTCTGTATCACCTCTGTATCACCTCTGTATCACTTTCGGGTCACGGTGACATCAGAGGGAAATCCAGTGCTGGCATGAGAAGCATGCTGTAGAAGCCACTTGCACTGGTGAAGATTTAGAGGTATGGGGGAAGGGGAGGGAGAGTGCAAGTGTGGAGTGGGAGGCGGAAAGGAGCGAGGGAGGGGTGCAAAAGGAGAAGGGGCACAGAGAGGAGGGCGCGGGGGCACAGGGAGTGCCACCGCCCTGGGCGCCTTCTACCCTTACTATGCCACTGATTGGCTGTACTCTCATAATTAATGGATGCTGCTGATAACCTGGAAATTCAGTGCTGGTATCTGGATATGGTCTGCCAATGAATATCCAGGTCAAATTTCGCCAGTGGCTGTCAGCGTTTAAAAAATTGCTAACTGCTACTGAATTACAGTTGACCTGTGTGTATCTCTCTCTCTCTCTCTTTACACATATATATATATATATATATATATATATATATATATATATATATATATATATATATATATATATATATATATATATATATTTAATTCATAATAAAATCTATAATTTTATTATTTTAAAATTAGGGCTATTGACTAAACATGTTAACTTTCTATTTGATTAAATATTTTAATCATATCGGGGACAGTGCTGTACCTCCAACCTGTCCCCCCCCACAAATGGCGGTCCCATCCCACAAATGGCAGTTCCACAGTTCTCTCTCACACATCCCTTCTCCCTCTCTAGTCATTTTTTAAACTTGCCTGGGTCATGGACAGTGTATGCAATACAAGCAGGTATCCATACTGGCCTTGAAAGCCTTCCTGCAGCCATGGCCCGCCTCCTCTGATGCAACTTCCTGTTTCCACAAAGGTGGGATGCAGCTGCAGAAAGACTCTTGGGGTCAGTGGAAGATGCCTGCTTGTACTGCATATTTTGCCCATCACCCAGATAAGTTTAGAAAATGGTTGGAGGGTTAAATGAGAAGGGAAAGAGAAAGATACCGGACCACTGTTGGGGTAGTAGAAGTTGGAGGTACAGTTAACTCAGTATTCATTTTTTAAAATCATGAGATTAATTGTGATTAAAAATTATAATCAACCAACAGCCTTATGTAACATACTGTAACTAATCTTGATTTTTCTGTTTCTCTCGCTGGGAAAGGAAGTAACCTGATAATTTTACTTTAAAGTTGAGCACCAGTCATATGTTATCTGATATTTGGTACCACTGCCCTTTTCCCAGGCAAACAAACAGCCCTTGCTGAGCCAGAAAAGGTTGCTACAAATTTCAAATGGATTGTATGTGTTCAATAGATCATTATAGACAACTTCTTGCGCACTATCTCGCCACAGTGATTGAGGCAGTTCATTGTCCTCGATTATTGTTGGATCTAAAAATTTAGATCGTCAAAAACTCAAACAGGCTTTCACTGACCTTTCCACCTTTGCAAGCGCTCAGGATCTGGAGAAGTTGTTTGTTCCGTTCTCCGGTTTTTTGATTAATACAAATCATTTGGCACCTGGTGCATTTCTTCACGACCTGATTGTGCAATGCAGAGCAGAAGAAGTTAGCAGACAGGCAGACTAATACCTTTGCATGCTTTATGAAACCATTTTGGGGTAATTGTGTAAGGAGCCACCTAGTTTTATTTCTGTATTCAGTTTTCTATACCGTTCACCCAGGGAAGCTCAAAATGGTTTACATGAATTTATTCAGGTACTCAAGCATTTTTCCCTGTCTGTCCCGGCGAGTTCACAATTTATTTAATGAACCTAGGGCAATGGGGAGGGGGTGGATTAAGTGACTTGCCCAGAGTCACAAGGAGCAGTGTGGGTTTGAAAGCTGACTGACTAGGAACAGCCTACTGAGATTCCACAGTTTCCATCCTTATTGATTAATAAAGAGTTTACCCATTAGTCAAGTTCTCAGATTGAGGAGAATCTGTTATTTGTTGGATGAATTTTGTAGTCAAGCAAAAATGATGAAACAAAGATTTTACAAATGGGGCTACCCTAAACAAGTGATTCATTAAGCATATCTAAGAGCTAAATTTGCCCATAGAGAGCTATTGTTACAGTATAAACAAGATCATGCTCTAGCAGAGCTCATTTTTGTTCAAAAGTATGTCTCTCTCTCAACCCAGATCAATCAAATAATATTGATACATTGACATTAGAGAATGACACGTTGACAAAATTCATCACCACTCCCGTCCCCGCGGATAACCGCGGGAAATAATCCCATGTCATTTTCTAGTGTCTATTTCAACCTCAGTCCTTCTACACCAGCATTCTTCAAAGCAAAGCTTGCGGGTCAGTGGTTGTGCCCAATTACACTCTGATTCTTCCCTCTCTCCTTAAAGAATGACATGAAGATGGTTTCCCGTGGTTATCTGCAGGGACGGGGACGGTGATGAATTTTGTCACTGTGTCATTCTCTAATTGGCATATAGCCAGGTTGGCATGTCAGGATTTCTGTGAGAAACCTATGTTCTCCTATCGACGAATGAAAAATATCAGAGAGATGGTAAATTCATGTATACAACCAAAATTATTAAATCAGATTCAGGGGTACCACACTATTTGTGGGAGATGTCAATGGTGCCCCTATGCTATGGTTGGTGATAATTGGCAAGATCCAATTACAGGTAAAATATATCAAGCAAGAGAAGTGACTGATTGCAATACTCCTAATGTGGTATATATGATTCAATGTGTTTGTCCAAAGTTAGACTAGAACAAAAAAGTCCTAATAGTGTCACTGTCTGACAAAATGTGGGGCGCAACAGTAAGAGGTATTCTAAATATTAAATGAATATGTGTGAGAAGATCTCAGTGTGGATTGTAAAGTCAGGTAAACGAATTAACATTCAATACTTCAAACTGTGTACGGGCAACAGCCCAGTACACCACACCATCATAGTGTCTTCACGTGTGTAATGTGAATCAGTGCAAAATAAAGTATATTCACACTTAATAATTAACAAAAAAGTGTACATTCACGATGCTGCGCCAGCACAGTTAGCAAGACAGAAATGCTGCACAGCCATAAAGAAAAAAAATCGAAGTTATACATTGACCGGACGACACACCCTATAAAAATACGATTGAATCTAGAGCAGGGATCTCAAAGTCCTTCCTTGAGGGCCGCAATCCAGTCGGGTTTTCAGGATTTCCCCAATGAATATGCATTGAAAGCAATGCATGCACATAGATCTCATGCATATTCATTGGGGAAATCCTGAAAACCTGACTGGATTGCGGCCCTCAAGGAGGGACTTTGAGACCCCTGATCTAGAGTGAACACAGATAATGAGAATGTACCCATTGTATGCCATTGGCATTTGATGGGCCATACACTTCAGGATATCAAATGGTACAATACTGATGTTGTTCAAGTAGTGTGGGAGGGAGGCAACATTGAGAACACAAATGGATTTTCCATTTGAATACTTTAATCCCTAGAGGCTTAAATGAAGATAGGGGATGGATATCGCTAGTAGAACGATCCATAACCCTTTGATAATATATGTGCTAACTTTGAATCTCTGAATGAATAATATGAATACAAGTTCTTTGCAATTATGATGATTATTGTAATGACATTTATGTGGCAACTCAGACCATGACGGCTGAAAAAAGAAGAAAAGTTTCTATATTGGAGAGCTAGCTATGGATGTATATTTTGTACTTGGGAGCTGGCGGGGAAGCTAAATCTTTCTGGGTCTGTTTTTGGTATCTGCTTAATGAGTAGGTGGAGTAAGGGGTGAGATGGTGCTTGGGAGGGGAAGGGTTTGGGGGCTCGATTGGTGATGTTGTCTTCTCTGCTGTTTTGTAATACATATATTTTGTAATGATAGAAAATGTCAATATAAATTGTTTAAACATAAAAGATTACTTTTTCCTTTTGCTATAAATCTCTATTCATAGGTCTACTGCAAACTCTTTGTAAGACCTACCTTGAAATTTAGGTCACCAATTGATACCTCATCCCATTCCTCTTCTTCAAACGGCTTGCTTCCAGTGATCACAAGATTTGCACGGAAACGCTCAATCAGCGCATTTATGTGTAATGTCTCTTCCAGTTCATCCTCCTCACTGTTCAACATATTTACATATTTGTGAAAGAGAGGGAGAAAAGAAATTAATTAAAGCGGAGAAAAGCAGAAGAGAATAAGCTAATTAAATATTTGACCTTATTTACACACATTTGAAGTCCATAAGAACATAAGAAGTTGCCTCCGCTGGGTCAGACCAGGGGTCCATCGCGCCCAGCAGTCCGCTCCTGTGGCGGCCCATCAGGTCCATGACCTGTAAGTGATCCTTTGTCTAAAAACCCCTTAATCCCCATTTTTCTTCTATCTATACCCTTACATGGCCCTATCTCTACCTCTATCTATATCCCTCAATCCCCGTATCCTTCAGGAACTTGTCCAATCCCTCCTTGAAACCCTTTAATGTGCTCTGTCCTATCACATCCTCCGGAAGCGCATTCCAGGTGTCCACCACCCTCTGAGTGAATAAAAATTTTCTAGCATTGGTTCTAAACCTGTCCCCTTTCAGTTTCTCTGAGTGCCCCCTTGTTCTTGAAGTTTCCAATAGGCTAAAGAATCTGTCCCTTTCCACCTTCTCTATACCCTTCATGATCTTGTAAGTCTCCATCATGTCTCCTCTGAGTCTTCACTTCTCCAGGGTGAAGAGCCCCAGCCTTTCTAGCCTCCCTGCGTATGAAAGGTTTTCCATACCTCTTATCATTCTTGTCGCTCTTCTCTGAACCCTGTCAAGTATCTCCATGTCCTTCTTTAGGTACGGCGACCAATATTGGACACAGTACTCCAGTATTTGGATTTCCTGGTTAGAACAATATCAAGAATCCTGCTTTACACTGGGGCGTGGGCAGTGTGCGATGCAGGGGTTAGAGTTACAGCCTTAGCATCCTGAAGCTGTGGGTTCAAATCCCTCGCTGCTCCTTGTGCCCCTGGGCAAGTCACTTAATCCCCTCATTGCCCCAGGTACACTAGATAGAGTTTGAGCCCACTGGGACAGATAGGGAAATATGAAAAAGTACTTGAATGCAAACCATGGATATAATTGGTATATAAAACAATAAAAGGGGCATTTTTGAAAGAACATCCAAGTCAGAATCAGGCTATCCTGCTCATAACATCCCCACCCACCAAGTCCATTTCTCAGCCATTTTCGAACAGGAAAAACACTAGGATGTCCCATTCAAAAATACTTGAGGACATCGTTGCACTGAAAACATCTAAAATGAACAAACATTTTCCAAAATGAAATGTCCAAAATATAAATGCCAAAAGAGCAGGCACAGAAACGTCTGTTCTCATCATTTGTAAAAAAAATGGCCACACAGATGTCTCTGCAGAACAGAGGGGCAGCCTAGTGATCAGTGCAGTGGACTTTAAACAACAAGACCCAGGTACAGAACCCACTTTAATTCCTTTATGTATTATTGTGAGTTTTCCAGAATAGAGAAAAACCTACTGTACCTAAAGGTACTATAATAGCCATCATGCTTGTGGGTGTCTTACATATTCCGATACAATAGGTATTTCTGTGTTTCGGGAGGGTTCATATATTTTGTACAGAAATAAAGTCCACTGCACTGACAACTAGGCTACTCCTTACACTTGCTTGCTGCTCTATTAAGACTGGCCATAATACCCACAGCTGTCAGAGCCTGGTATCCACTATCACTTTCACCTCTTAGGGGGTGGGGGAGGGGGACATTAACTATTGAGGAGGAGTCATGCCTTCAACCCTTCAGTGGTCAGTTGCTCAGTCTGGGCACCGTTTTGTAACCTGGACATGATTGAAACAGGTATACATAAAAACATCCTTTTGTGCCTTGGAGGTTTCTTCCCATTCCATTATTGTTGTAAAATGTCCTAATTTTGGACCCGCCCTAGTCTGGCCCAAAACATGCCTCCAACCCACCCTCTTTCTATTTGGACGAACTGCAGTGTAAACATCCAAATTCTGCCTTTTCAAAGTCACCAGGCTACAACCAGAGAGCTTAAACCCACCCTTCTTTAGCTTCTGGGAGAGAACAGTATCCATTTTGTAAGAAAAAGACCTAGGGGTACTGATAGACAGGACCCTGAAGCCGTCGGCTCAATGTGCAGCGGCGGCAAAGAAAGCTAACAGGATTTTAGGCATGATAAAGAAGGGAATCACGAGTAGATCAAGGGAGGTCATAATGCTGCTTTATAGAGCAATGGTCAGACCACACTTGGAATACTGTGTCCAACACTAGTCTCCATACCTGAAGAAGGATATAACACTGCTGGAGAGGGTGCAGAGGCGAGCGACGAAGCTAGTAAAAGATATGGAGAATTTGAGCTACAAAGATCGCCTCAGAAAACTGGGATTATTCACCCTTGAGAAGAGAAGACTGAGAGGGGATCTGATAGAGACTTTTAAATTGCTAAAAGGAATTGGCAAAATGGAGCAAGCTCACTCACCAGCAGGGGGAAAGGATGGAGAGCAAGAAACAGTGTTATTCACATTGGCGAATGTGACCCAGACTCGGACCAGAGGTCATGGCCTGAAGCTGAGAGGGGACACGGCCAAGACAAATGTCAGAAAGTTCTGCTTCACACAGCGAGTGGTGGACGCCTGGAACTCTCTCCCGAAAGAGATGGTGGAGGAAACCACCATTCTAGGATTTAAGGGAAAATTGGACGCACATCTTCTTGCAGGACACATTGAGGGATACGAGTGACTAATGTATGCACCAGGGTACGCCTGGCTGAGCCTCCGCATGTGCGGATCACCGGACTGGATAATATAATGCCGATACATGTGCAGAAAAGGCCTCATAAAATTTGATCATGCAGGTGTGTTCAGGCTTGCATAGGTGGAGCATGGGCAAAGTCACGATTTACTTGTGCATAAAGTATGCGCTAACATTTATGTCTTTCTCACGCAGACATATCAGTTCCTTTAATTTAGGTGCAGCTTTTACAGAATTTGTGGGAGTATTTTAAACAGACACATAGGCACCCATGCTTTTTATAAAATAGACCAAAAATAGGCCACTTCCTGCCCAATTAGCTTAGGTGCCCTGTTATAAAATTGCCCTCAAAATGATCATATGTGCTGTTCCTTACAAAACTACAATGTTCTATTCAGTACACCTGGGTAAATTGTCCAGACATACAATGGGGCTCTTTTACAAAAAGAAAAATGCCCCAAAAGTGGCATAAAAGGGCAGATGGACATTTTTCTCGCCAAACCCTTCTAATTTGCTTTTTCAAAACCTATTTTTTAGATGGTTAGCTATGCTGTGTTAGACACTTTTTCTATAATTGGGCCTTTGTTAAGGAATAAATTACCTGGCAATATCAAATGAACAATGGCATTCTGCACTGACTGTAATCCCTGCAAGAGAAGTTTAGAACAGCCCGAATACACTGTGGTACATTAATCAACTTGAGAAAGTAAAAGTGTTTGCACAATTGAAAAATAGATGTTTCAAATTATTTTCGGACAGCCCTCAACCTTTTTAATAAGTTTAAGAATCTGATTCATTAGAAACAATCTGGTAAAGGCATAATACATCAGATCATGCGTTCCTTCAGCATCCTCTTCATTACCTTTCCCAGCCACGGAGTAAGGTTTACCAGCCTATAGTTTTCTACCTTTTCTCTTTTACCACTTTTGTGAAGAGGGAGCACATAATCCTTTCTCCAACCCTGCAGAACCTCCCCAGCTCTAAGACTCTATTCACAGAATTTCTAGGAGCTCTCTCAATATCCCACGATGCATCTCATATGGTCCCATGGCTTTGTCCACTTTCAGTTCTGCAAGTTATTCATAGACACTTTCTTCCATGAATGGTGTTGTATCTACACCATTCACAAATGTATCTTTGTCAATCATATGCAGACTTTTTCCAGGTTTTTCTTCTTTAAATATCAAACATTGATCATTTCCTCAGGTGCTCCTTTCGCACCAGATTGGTACTCCAAAATGTTCATGATTCGATTTATTTGATATCCTGACGAATTGAAAAATATCTTTACAGTTTACAATCAGATAAAATAAAGGGGGGTAAGGGCATAAAAAGAACAACACATAAGACAATCAGACAACACAGGAACATGAGGTAAGAACAGAGGAAGGTAAGATTATAGTATTACAAAGGGAACAGGGCATAAAACCCCTTGGAATTGCTCCTGCCATTCCACAGCATGGCAAAGTGATTAGGGACCCCACGTAAAGAATAAGCAGAAGAACATGAAAACTGTTTTACATGGAGCTTTGGAACCAGTCACTTTCTAGAACTGGAAGGAAGAAGCAATATGTGCTGCCCCTAAACCTCTTTCACACCCTCTTAATAAAAATAACATTTTCTGAATGACAGTTTGATGACCAAGTGTCTTCACAGACAAGGCTCATAAGATACGAAGCCCTAAGTATAGAACCAATACCCAGAAGGCTAATTTTCTGCTATTCAGTTTCCGAGGTCCCTATCCCCATCTGTGAAAGCAAAATAATTGGGTATGCACATAAGGCATCTGAGACCAAAGGAAAAACCACTGGAAGGTGCTGCCTAACAAAGACAGCATTACGCCCTTCAGCCTCCAAGGTTAGCAGCGCCGGTGCTCTTTAAGTATACTGCTACAGCACACATTTTGTGAAATTGTATACGAGTGAGGAAGCATTTTCTAAACAGCAACAGTGGCTAAGTGCACCTTAGGGAGACATTCTGTTCACTTTACAAATCATCTATCTATTGTTTAGACTCATCTCTTCCTGTAAGCTAAGAATTTTTAAGGCTATGACATAAGAGTGTTTTATTTCTTACTGTCCTTTAAAGATGCCCTCTTTCCTGCTTGTGATTTTAATATGTTCAAATGACTCAAATTTTCTTTCTGTCTCATCTAAGGGAGTGGATCTGTGAGTGAAAAACTGCAGGGCAATGGAAGCCCTGCTCAGAATCTATTCAATGGCTCTCTAGTCTTTTTCTACGCTTTATATTTAAATTCATTACCCTCCCCCCTCCCCCCCGTTCTGGTTTGAAATCACCTCCCTCGAGGTCTTCAGAGCCGATGATTAATTTTGTCAGCTGTTTGAAAGACAAAAATAACAAAGAGAAGATGCAATTAAATTTTGCATTTATAAATGTTGGATTTTCTTCTTGGAATCTGTTTTCAGAGAAGTGAAACACATTCATGAAATAGACAGAAAGATGACTCGATATCTGATATTTAAAAAAAAATGTGTACTCAGATTTTTTTCAGGTTTCAACTGTTTTGGATAAGACTTAATTTTGGGAAGGCACTGTGTTTGATACCCAGATGTGCTGACATGTTAGTGGGATCATGTACAGACTGAGGGCAGAATGCATAAAGCTCAGAAGTTAATCATCCAGCCTAGCCGCTATAGCAGCTGAACAACCTGCTGAATCACCTGAAGGCCCTCAGCTGCCGACGGAGCTCTGATGAGCCAAGTGTCGAGATGACCATCACCTTGGTGAATGTTCTGGGTGAGGTCGCCAATCTAAAAGGGAGTGCTGCAAACTGATGGTGCCTCTGAAGGACATGGAATCACAGGAATTTCCAATGTTCCATCAGATCCCGAGACACCAGAAACTCCCCCAGAGCAACTGACGTGATCACCGAGCACACTGTTTTCATCTGGAATCGTGGGACTTTCAGGGAAGCATTGACTCCCTTCAGGTCAAGAATAGGCCTCCAGTTTGAGGAGCCTTTCTTTGGAATGATAAAGTATAACGAGTATATGCCGAAGCCAAATCTTGCTCCAAAATGGGTTCAATGGCCGAAAGGTCCAGCAACCTTTTCACCATGGCCACCATTTTGACCACCTTTTCCGAACAGCCTGCAGGAAAGTCCAAGAAAATCTCTGTGAGAGGACAGTAGAACTCCAATTTGTAGCCATCTCAAAGAATCTCCAAGACTCAGTGATGGCCCACCATTCTGCCTGGAAGGCTGAGAGCTGCCCTCTGATCCGCAGAGTAGCAGCCAAAGGCCTGGCATCAGAACTGTTTCTTGGAGGCCGTCACTGGACAGTTTCCGGATGCTGGCTGACATTGAGAGCCCCTGAACTGCGGCGTGGCAGTCTGGGAAGAACGTGTACCCAAGGAGTCCCCTGTAGAACAGATACAAGCACCATGGGGGAAAAAAATCTATGGCACCCAGAGCAGAATTAATTCTTTGAGGGCCCCTAGGCACACAAGTGCACTGGGCCCCCCAGCCCTGCCCCACCCACACCCCACCCCTGCCTGCCTCTGCCCCACCCTCATTTAATTACCTGTTTTCTTATTTACTTCTTTATTTCCATTTGTATTTCTTTTTTACTTTTATTATAAAATTCAAAACAACAAATATTACCATACCAGTGCCAGTGTACAGTTTTAGTTCTATGCAAGCCCCAAACATCTCTGAACAAATCCCCCCTTCCTTCCCACCTATTGCCCAGGACTTTAACTCTGAACCCTTTCCATACGTATACAAAAGTGTTCAAATGCATTGTAAAGCAGTAATACTATCCGAACATAAGTCTGTATTAATAACCAAGTTTGCAACTCCTCTCAACTGCCTCACTCTATGTTAAGAACATAAGAATTGCCACTGCTGAGTCAGACCAGTGGTCCATCATGCCCAGCAGTCCGCTCACGCGGCGGCCCTCTGGTCTAAGACCAGCACCCTAACTGAGACTAGCCCTACCAGCGCACGTTCTTGTTCAGCAGAAACTTGTCTAACTTTGTCTTGAATCCTTGGAGGGTGTTTTCCCCTATAACAGCCTCTGGAAGAGCGTTCCAGCTTTCTACCACTCTCTGGGTGAAGAAGAACTTCCTTACGTTTGTACGGAATCTATCCCCTTTCAACTTTAGAGAGTGTCCTCTTGTTCTCCCTACCTTGGAAAGGGTGAACAACCTGTCCTTATCTACTAAGTCTATCCCCTTCAGTACCTTGAATGTTTCGATCATGTCCCCTCTCAATCTTCTCTGTTCGAGGGACAAGAGGCCCAGTTTCTCTAATCTTTCGCTGTACGGAGCTCCTCCAGCCCCTTAACCATCTTAGTCGCTCTTCTCTGTACCCTTTCGAGTAGTACCATGTCCTTCTTCATGTACGGCGACCAGTGCTGAACGCAGTACTCCAGGTGAGGGTGTACCATGGCCCGGTACAGCGGCATGATAACCTTCTCTGATCTGTTCGTGATCCCCTTCTTTATCATTCCTAGCATTCTGTTTGCTCTTTTTGCTGCTGCCGCACATTATGTGGAAGGCTTCACCGACTTGTCGATCAGAACTCCCAAGTCCCTTTCCTGGGAGGTCTCTCCAAGTACCGCCCCGGACATCCTGTATTTGTTCATGAGATTTTTGTTACCGACATGCATCACTTTACACTTATCCACATTGAACCTCATCTGCCATGTCGATGCCCATTCCTCGAGCTTGATTATGTCCAACTTTAATCCATATGTATGTATAAACAACCAAATCTGTAACTCCTCTGGTACGTTCCACTCCATGTATGGTAATTTATAACAAAACAACAAGGCAAGTGATGCACCAAAGAATCCAACGTGGAACAAAAGAAGATCGGCAGACAATAAGGAGATTCAAATCAAGTTTATTCAAGGTGCTCCCAGGAGCCAGGCCTGATGCATTTTGCCAAACAAAGCTGGTCAATGCTAACAGAAAATCATGTCTTTCATGCGCACAGGACACAGAACCACCCTCATCCAGTATGGAATAAGTAATCACAAAATACCCTTCTCCCCCCCCCCTTTTTATAAAAGCATAGAAGAGGTATTTAGCACTGGCGGGCTGAATGTTCTACGCTGTTCTGACTATCATAGGAATTCTATGACCATCAGAGTAGTGCAGAGCATTCAGCATACTGGCTTGTGCTACAAACCGAAGGAACTGTACAGTTTAGGGGGTGAAGAAACAGTGGTGCATATCCCCCAATACTGAACAAAATATAAAGATAGCAGATGTAAATTTGAAAAAAGAGAAATAACAAATCACTTTACAAATTAACAAATAAAAATAAAACTAAAAACAAAAAATGGAAAATAAGATAATACCATTTTATTGGACTAATGCATTTTTTAATTAGCTTTCAGAGGTCAAACCCTCTTTCCTTAGGTCAGTAAAGTATTACAGTATCCTGTCCTGACCCGAGGAAGGAGAATTTGGTCTCTAAAAGTTAGTCAAAAATGTATTAAAATTAGTCCAATAAAACAATCGCCGTTATTTGCATTTTCTATTTATCAACACTAAACTACTTTATCCTATAGCAAAAATATTAAAAAATAGAAATTTTTTTCTACCTTTGTCGTCTTGATTTTCAGCTGATTTATGTGTTTGGGTCTTCCCATTTGCACTAGCTTCCCTCTGACGCAGCTTCCTGTTTCCGCCCGGGCAGTTTGTGTCAGAGGGGAAACTTTGTGTTGAGCACAGCATTGCTGATCTTACTTGTTACTGATACCGGGGAGCTTGTTGCTGATCTTATAAGTGCCGTTGATGCCGCAGGGAGAGGGGGGCGTAGCCAATCTTAAGTGGGGGGGGGGGGTCCGTAGCCGATCTTAAGTGGGGAGGCATAGCCAATCTTAAGTGGAGGGTCCGTAACCGATCTTAAGTGTGTGTGTGTGTGTGTGGGGGGGGGCATAGCCAAACTTAAGTGGGGGGACTGTAGCCGATCTTAAGTGGGGGGGCCTGAAGCCGATCTAAACTGCCCACGGGGGGGGGGGGGAATAGTTGTTTAAAAAAAAAAAAAAGGCGAGGTGAAGAGAGACGGTAAGGCAGCTGTTCTCTGTCCTCCTTCAGCAGCCCCTCCTGAAATTTCAGCCCCTAGGCACATGCCTCTGGGCCTATTTATTAATCCGGCCCTGATGGCACCCCAAACCCCTCAGGGACCAGGGTTCTTCACACTTGCCATAAGGTCATCCAGACCTTTGCTGAACAGCAACTGCCCTCATAAGGGCAACTTACTCAGGGTCACCTTGGAGGACGAGTCCCTAGACCACTGGTAGATCCTAACATCCGACGCACAGAAACAGAATAGGTCGACAGCTTGCTAAATACTTTCAAAATGTTATACAAGGCATCCACCACATAATCCACCTTTGAAATTAAGAAGGGGAGATCCTGGAGCACTACAATATCAGGATCATGGTGAAGCTTAGAATAGCAAGCTCTAGCCACAAAAGAAGAGGCCACAGCCGCCCAAAGGCCCGCTGCCACTGAATCAAAAAGGCTCTGTTCTCCAGACTTCTCATATGGAGTCATAATGACTGCTGTTGCTTAGACTGAAGCTGTGACTGAGACTTTTGCGATCTTTGCTGTCTGGGACACCTCTGAGTAGAAGCTCGAGAGGATGAGGAAGGTTGGCTATATCTACATTTGGAATAAGTAGACTGTCTAGAAGTACTGGAATATTTTCCGGGTGGTTGAGATTGGGTTGATTGGGAGGAAGTAAGGTGGTCATATAATCCTCATGTTTCTTGATCTTTTGTGTTGCCTCCTCTATACAATCTCCAAATAAATCATCCCCTACACAGGAAATGTTTAAAAGGCGATTTTGTACACTGGAATGAAGATTGGAGATTCTGAGCCATGCTTGCCTGCGTTGGCAATAGACATCCAGAGGTGGCTGCAAGCATTTTTGTGAGATAATAAATGATACAGCATCTGTGGGGTCTCAGATTCAATTACAGTGAGTCTAAAACTACTTTCTGTTCCTGTTCGAGACTGAAATAGAACCGGACTGATATTTTAGTGAACCGAATAATAGGTCAAAATCATTTTTATTTCTGACTTCTGTCTCATTCTGCTACTAAGCTTCTAATTCCCAAATTTCAGGGAGTTGGAGGAGCTGCTGTAATAGAGAAATCAGCTGTATAGTGCAGCAGTAGCACTCCAGTGTGGAAGGTGGAAGATAAGTACACTATAACATCACATCAGCAACTTGAAACACCCACAGCATGAACAGAAACAACAGGAATCGAAGGACAAATAAATAGGTAAAATAAAAGTAGACAAAAGAGCAATTAACGAAAGAGCAAATTAACATTTCAATTAAGTATTGAACGCATCTTTAAAAAGAAAGCTCTTAAGTTGGCTCTTAAACTTTTCCAAATTCTTCTCCTCTCTTAAGTATAGCGGGAGTGAATTCCAGGTCTGAGGCGCCGCAACAGTAAAAATAAATTGCCTTCGAGTATTGATAATTTTGAGAGTGGGGATGCTAGGAAGTTCTTCTTTACCCAACGTGTGTGGACACCCGGAATGCGCTTCCAGAGAATGTAATAGAGCAGAGTACGGTACTGGGGTTTAAGAAAGGATTGGACAGTTTCCTGTTGGAAAAGAGGATAGAAGGGTATAAATAATAATAATAATAACTTTATTCTTGTATACCGCATTACCATAGAAGTTCTATGCGGGTAACAAAAAGAGGATTACTGCACAGGTCCTGGACCTGTTGGGCCGCCGCGTGAGCGGACTGCTGGGCATGATGGACCTCAGGTCTGACCCAGCAGAGGCATTGCTTATGTGCTTATGTGCTTATATGAAGAGAGAGAGACCAAGGGAGCCGGTGCGGTAAATGCTCCGAAGCTCATAGAATTCCTATGAGCATCAGAGTACATGTTCACTGGCCCATGCTAAAAACCTCTAGCACAGCTTGATAAAATGGGTGTGGGGGGAAGTTATCGAGAATGTGGCTGGATATCACTGCTATCTGTGTAACTTGTAGCCCCACCCCTAAAACACCTGTAATCCTGGCTCCTCTAAAAACCATAATATTTAGGTAGACATTGAAATGTTCAACCAGAAATTAATTCATTGGCTGCCACTAAAAGTTTAAAGCAGAGAACTTATGTGGTTAGCTCCTGATGCTTTTCCTACCCTTCCCGTCAATACTTCAAGTAAATTCATGGTTTACATGTTCTATGTGAGTAGAACATACAATATTCGGGGGCTTCATCAAAGGACTTGATTAATCAGGACTTCCAAAACTGTTGCAAAACCCGTGTTTGAGTTCACCACCTGGGGGGGGCTCCATGAAGACATCATTTTCTGGTCATGCAGCTGGGGTCATGGCCCCCGACAGTTTGATATGCTCTGCTATGAATCCTACTATCTACAGTGCTACTTTTTGGAATTTTGTCTCAGTGTTGGATATCTTATTTTTCTGCAATGGAACTGCTGAGTCCAGTTTTTACAGGCAGCCTTGGGAAAACGATGCTCTACAAAGGACTTCCATGGCGGAAGACAGATTTTAACACGTGGAAATTCTGTTCCTAATGAGCAACATCACAGCCAATGAAAAGATTAGAATAACCACTAGAGAATGACACGGTAACAAAATTAATCACCGTTCCCGTCCCCGCGGATAACCGCGGGAAACCATCTTCATGTCATTCTTTAAGGAGAGAGGGAAGAATCAGAGTATGAATGGCCACAACCACTGACCCACAAGCTTTGCTTTGAAGAATGCTGGTGTAGAAGGACTGAGGTTGAAATAGATACTAGAAAATGACATGGGATTATTTCCCGCGGTTATCCGCGGGGACGGGAACGGTGATGAATTTTGTCACCGTGTCATTCTCTACCACTTTGAGAATACTCAGCGACTTGTGGCACATGGTTTTTAAATACTCTGGTGAGGTTAATAAAGAAGGCATTGCAGGTAGTGTTTTGCCATCAATTAGTACAGCTGCTTTGTATTTTCAGATAAATGCAACGATATAAAGAATGTTTATGACAGCAAGCCAATGCACAAAGCAGTTATTTGAAAACAGCCCTCTTGATTGCTGTTTAAGAGGATGTGATAAGTCTTACCTTGACGTTGTTTGCTCTCGAAGGTGCAGAATGCTTGCTGTATTTATTAGGAGATACTGTGCTTCGTTCACCAGAGACAGCAAAGCTGGGTTGACACCTGACTGAGCTGAAGACAAAGAAAGAATAGTTCAGTTACTAAAGACCTTCAGTTTTTGCTTCCACCCCCCATCTTTTAGACAGCCAGAAGACAGCCCTGAGCAGTAAGGTTAGTTGCAGGAGACTTCTGTCACAGCTTTCCCTTTTTGTGTCATTGTAAGCATGGACCTTCTCAGCTGACAAGTGCTTATAGTAATGGTTCACATCAAGTAAGGAGCAGTTATATGGGGAACCCAAATCCTTTTCCTTTCTTGTGATTTACAAACTAGGACATTACAGGCCTCCTTTTATCAAGCTGCGTTAGGGTTTTGTTTAATTACCAGCCGCTGCAGCAAAAGCTATGACGCTCATAGGAATTCTATCAGCATCGGAGCTTTTACCGTAGTGGCCAGCGATAAAAAAAATCCTAACGCGGCTTGATAAAAGGGGGCTAAAGAGAGTAAAGACCTTGATTTGGCTCAACCTTTTGGGGGAAAAAAGTATGGTCTAGGAAACTGTACAACAAAAATTTTCCAGGAACGTGATCTCTTATGAGTTGGTTTTGTTTTACTTTCATTGGCCCTGTATGTCTTTGAGATGATACTTTTATTTATCTGTGTTATTTAATTTAAATGTTATTTGCGTCGCTTACTTATAGTCCAGTTCATCCAAAGTAGTTTCAAGTTTTCAAGTTTTTATTAGACTTTGATGAATCGCTTATTTAGTTTTACTAAGCGAGATACAAAAATCAAAAATTAATAAAATATAATAATGGGGTAGACAATTGGACATACAGACTAACTAATACACAAAGGGGAGAGGGGATAGAACTATGATTAAGTATTTTTAAAGTTCAGAGGAGAGACATATATGGAAAGAACAATAGGCCAAGGTGGATTACAAACCCCCCAATAAAAAACAGCCATTTGACACAATAAATAAAATATAATCCACTAGAACTGAATGTTACAATGATAAAATATCTACAAACTTCACTCAGAAAGTCTCCCGCTCATCTAAAATCCCTTTAATAAAATACTTGAAATAGTCATATTTTTAAAGATGTTTTCTAAATCAGTGGTTCCCAATCCTGTCCTGGAAGACCACCAGCCAGTCAGGTTTTCAGGACAGCCCTAATGAATCTGCATGGAGCAGATTTGCATGCCTGTCTCCTCCATCATATGCAAATCTCTCATGCCTATTCATTAGGGCTATCCTAAAGAACCGACTTGCTGGTGGTCCTCCAGGACAGAGTTGAGGACCACTGTTCTAAATGATAAATAATTGTCCAGATTCCAAATGCTATCAGGCAATCATTTCGGTATACTTGTCCTTTAAAAGTAACACCTCTATGAAGAGTGGATCTATAAATAAAGTTCTTTGGTGAAAGGAATCAATAGGAATTATATCCTGTTTTATCTAATCATATCAAATTTTTTGTGATTACATCTTATGTTTATGGCAGTGGTCCCCCTACCCTGTCCTGGAGGACCACCAGCCAATCAGGTTTTCAGGATAACCCCAATGAATAGGCATGGGGCAGATCTGCACTCCTATCATCTTCATTACATGCAAATCTCTTTCATGCATATTCATTAGGACTATCTTGAAAACCCAACTGGCTGGTGGTCCTCCAGGACAGGGTTGGGAACCACTGGTTTATGGTTTCTTCAATTTGATATACTGCCGGGTCACAATAATTAGCAAAACACACTGGGTCTTTTACTAAGTTGCACTGCTGAGCAGTGCATGCTCAATTCCTATGGGTGACTCAGCATTTAGCGTGAGCTGCTTGGCAATGCAGCTTAGTAACAGACCCAGGCAATGAGAGGGTAAAGAAACGCTAAAGATGCCAATTATATTCCTATGGGCATCTTTAAAGTTTAGTGCGTGCTAATGCAATAAAGTACAGAAGACCATCAACAAAGGGAGAGGGTAGAGAAGGAAAAGTGAGAGGGGCTCAGAAGCTCTTTCAGACACTGGGAAGCTTACTTCCCCAGCATCTCCCTGGGTCTGCTTTATGACAAGGAGTCCAGGCCTTGGATGAAGATGTCACTGATATGAGGGCAGGGCCACCAGCTGTGGCAAAGTTGCTCAGGAAATAACAGGAAACTCGATAGAAGTGATCAGATACTGTCTTTAATACAGCTTTCACTCTGGTTCCTCCCTCTCTCAGTTAGCTTTATTGTAGTTGACGGGCACATCCTCACATCTGGGATGTCATCACCATAAGCAGATCTGAATTTAGCAAAAACTGATGCGATGATGATAGATCTATATTTGGATCCTTATGTGCCTTCTTCATTTACTTTTGATGCTGCTGCATGAATTATTTTACACCACAGTCGCAATGCTCACATCATCCTCCTCCTCAAGTCACTTCACTGGCTCCCCATTCGCTTCCATACACAGTTCAGACTCTTCTTATTGACCTAAAAGTGTATTCATTCTTTAGCTCCTCAATATCTCTCCTCTCTTGTCTCTCCCTACACTCCTCCATGGGAATTCTGTTCACCAGGCAAATCTCTCTTATCTGTACCCTTCTCTTCTACTGCCAATTCCACACTGCGCTCTATCTTTCTTGCTGCATCATATGCCTGAAACAAACTGCTTGAATCAGTAAGTCAAGCACCATCCCTGTAACCATTCAAATCCAGAGTAAAAAGCCCACCTCTTTGAGAATGCATTTAACTCATAACCCCTCACCCTAAGCGCCCTGAGTAGCTCTCTAAGCCCCTACTTGTCCTGATGTCTGTTAATTTAGATTGTAAGCTCTTCTGAGCAAGGACTATCTCTTAAGTATGTTGTTGTACAGCACTCTATATGCCTATCAGCACTACAGAGATGTTAAATAATAATAGTAGTAGTAATGGTGCCTCTTTTCCCTTGAACGAGCAGATTTTGAGTCTTGGTGTAGTTTTGGATTCTCAGTTCACCATGCAAGAGCAGATAAGATGGGTTATGCACTCTTCTTTCTATCAGCTCAGGGTTTTGAGTAAAATAGAGCCCATGATCCCAGTTAGTGATTTTATAATGGCTGTCCAGAGCTTGGTTTTAACAGATTATTATAATATTCTTTATTTAAGCATTTCACAGGGTTATTGTTACGATCTTGATCCTTATTTAGAAAGCCTTGCAAGGGATGACTCCCTTATATCTAACTCAAGTGCTGCAACCATACCATCCTTCTCAGATGTTGCGATCAGATAGTACATGACAGCTATTGATTCTGCCTCTAATAAAAATATGTTATACAGATACTAGAGGGTCTGCTTTCTCCATTGTGGATCTCAGATTGTGAACAAGTTGCTGGTATATTTACATTTATGTATTGAAGCCTCTTCGAATAAAATGTATTTGAAGACATATTTCCCCCTGCCCCGCAACAATGATAAAACAACTACAACAGTACAAAACACAGTACAAAACACAATGATAAAACAACTACAACAGTACAAAACAACAGTACAAAACACAGACCTGAGACTAATCTATTCATTAAGAAAACATGACCACATCACTCGACTCACACTAGCTCCCAATTCAAGCAAGAATACTATTTAAAATCTACTGTCTATTATTTAAATCCATAAATGGTGACAGCCCAGCCTACTTGAACAAATGCCTAATCCAAACTACCACAACCAGACACAGGAGAACCCACACACCATTCAAATACCCTCCAATCAGACATCAAACGGAAAAAAAACTATATGATGGCCTTCTAGCCACACAGGCAGCAAAATTAGACCACCAACTCTCCAATCTACTAATCGCGACCCCAGCCTACAAAACTTTCAGAAAAGAAATAAAAACCTTGCTATTCAAGAAATCCATGAAGACTAACTAACACCGTATGAAACATTTCAATCCTCTGAAGCAACCCACTCTACTCTGTAACACCTCTGGACATGTCCAGAAATCCTCTTCTGTAATCCACCTTGAACTGCAAGGTAATGGCAGAATAAAAATCACTAATGTAATGTAATATCTATTTTTACATGTTTTTGATATTTCCAAGGGAGCCGACATGTAATGTTTGATGGTTCAACGGTCTTCAGTATTAATGTAGCATTCAAAGAGATTTATATGATTTTATCTTATGTGGGTTATTTAACTGCACATGTTGGGTTTTAATTTGTAATGTTTTTGAAACTACATATGTTTATTATAATCTGGCGGACTATAGACAAATTAAATACATAAATACATAAACCTGGTCAATCATAACTGCTCAATTAGATTACTGCAATACTGTTTGTCCACCAGTTATCCCTGGGATTGGTAGCATGGAAACTTGCTAATATATGGGCCAAGTCAGGTACTTATGACTGGATTGAGCACTTTTGGAAGCAAGATACTGGGCTTCATGGACCATCAGTCTGACCCAGCTAGGGCTAGTGGCTAGGGCTCTTCAGCTTGGAGAAGAGATGGCTTGGGGTGATATGATAAAGATCTAAAAAAATAATAAGTGCAGTGGAAAGAGTAGATGTGAATCGCTTGTTCACTCTTTCCAAAAATACTTGGACTAGGGGACATGCGATGAAGCTGGAGAAAATATTTCTTCACACAACGTGTAATTAAACTCTGGAATTAGTCACCAGCGAATGTGGTGAAATCGGTTAGCTTAGTGGGGTTTAAAAAATGTTTAGATAATTTCCTAAAAGAGAAGTCCATGGGCCGTTATTACTGCTACTACTATTAAATATTTCTATAGCGCTACCAGACGCATGCAACACTGCACAGAGTCACAAAGAGTAAGAAAACAGTCCATGCTCAAAGAGTTTACAATCTAAACAGGCAAGACAGATAAACAGGATGTCATAGATACAGTTAAGGGGACCAGTTAATCAGTGGGCTGGGTTGGAGGGCAGAGGAGTAGGGTGAAGGATTGAAAGCTATATAAAAAAGGTGGGGTTTCAGTCTGCTTTTAAACAAGGGTAAGGAAGGGGCTTGATGGACAAACTTGGGTAATTTATTCCAGGCATAGGGGGCAGCTAGATGAAAGGAACGAAGTCTGGAATTAGCAGTGGAGGAGAAGGGTAACGCTAAGAGTGACTTATCTGAGGAACGGAGTTCTCTGGGAGGTGTATAAGGAGAGAGAAGCGAGGAGAGATATTGAAGGATAGCAGAATGAACACATTTGTAGGATGTATTGAGATGGCTTGGGGAAATCCACTGCTTATTCCTAGGATAAGCAGCATAGAATCTATTTTGCTACTTGGGATCTAGCGAAGTATTTAGGATCTAGGTTGGCCACTGTTGGAAACAGGGTACTAGGCTTGATGGACCTTCAGTCTGTCCTAGTATGGCAATTCTTATATTCTCTTTGTTGGACTTTCTGTATGATGATTAGAGAAGTTACAAACTATACAAAGTGCTTTGGTCTGTTTAATGTAGGGAGAAAGGGCCTCTGTACTTTTGATGGAGTTGTACTGTTTGCAATTGCCTTTAGGGTAAGTATTAAGGAATTAACCCTAATGTTTAAGGCTGTTCAAGGACCAGGCCCATTATAATTACAGGATAAAATTTTATGGCATGTCCTGAAGTGAAAACTGAGATCTAATCAAGATCATTATAAGCTGGTGGCATATTAGTCTGCATTACACTGAGAATCTGATGCTTCTACAGTTGTCCTGATGATTGTATATAGCATCAACTGATCTTTTGTTCCATAGGCTGCTTTTGGCGCTCCTCGGCTGTTATTTCAAGTTTCTCCTGGTGTCCTCCATGGATCTCGTCTCTCTCTTTCTATAACAACTTTACTCTTGGTGTCTTTTCTGAATCTCCTTCTATCAATGTTTCTTTTTGGATCTTTTCTTTTATATTTGGAAGACTGACTTCTAGCAGTAGTATTACAAGACTAATGCTAGATCTCATGGGAGCTGTTTTAGCTGATGAAGCTCCTAGGGGCAGGAAGAATCAGGGATTGCTCCTGCCTGGTATCCCCCACAAGATAGGAACGTAAAGTAGGGTCAGGGGGGAAGGGATTTTATCTCAGGTGGGTCTTATTTCTGGAAGGGGAGGGGTCAAGAAGGATGATAAGACCATGTTTTGAGGGAGAGGGAGGGGGAAACACATCCAAAAACTTTGGCTGCTACTTGGAAGCTATGCAAGTGTTGGCTGATATTCAGTGCAGAAGCAAAATGGAAAAACGATAACCCTAGTTTTGGTTCCTTATCTGCATACCAAAGCAACCAAAGTTAAGATTGCTATTTATGTGGCCCTATTTAATTATTTAGCTATGTGA
The DNA here is from genome assembly GCF_902459505.1 of Geotrypetes seraphini. Classification (NCBI taxonomy): domain Eukaryota; kingdom Metazoa; phylum Chordata; class Amphibia; order Gymnophiona; family Dermophiidae; genus Geotrypetes; species Geotrypetes seraphini. The sequence continues at coordinate 376,309,409 of NC_047085.1, forward strand.
GCACCGGCACTGAATACTGAAACCCATTATTACTGAGGTCTTGGCACCCTGAAGTTGTAGGTTCAAACCCATGTTGTTTCTTGTGACCCTGGGCAAGTCACTTAATCCCCTCTTTGCCCCAGATAGATAAACATAAAAAATTGGATAACAACAGAAAAACTTGACTGCTTATTCCTCACTGAAACCTGGCTAACCTCAGACACAGACCCTAGAATAAAAGAAGTATGCCCGCCGGGATACAAAATAACAGTAACCTGCAGAGAGAAAAAAAGAGGAGGAGGACTAGCAATAATATTCAAAAACTCCATAACTCTAAACATACTCGAGAAAGTATCCACTCCACAAATGGATTTCCTAGCGTGCCAACTCACAAACACAACACAAAAAAACCCTCTAAACTGCCTGCTCTGCTACATAACACCAGGAAACTGGACCACAGTGAGACCCGAATTTGAAAACTTCATCTACCAAAATTCACTAACAGCTGATTTTAACCTCATACTAGGAGACCTAAACCTACACCTAGAAGACCCAACCTCCATACCAGCAAACAACTGTCTATCCTTTCTCAATGCATTATCCTTCCAGATCCTAAACCCACAAACCACGCATGAAAAAGGTCATCAACTGGACATTGCAGCTTTCATGTCTCACCAACCATCCAATCAAGAAATCCAAACTCCTAACGGAACATGGTCCCCATCCCTATGGTCAGACCACTACATCTATAACTTCAATATCAATTGGACCAAAACCAAATTCACACCTCAATCAAAAAAAACCACATATACCTCACGCAAACATATCAACCCAACCATCTTCTGGTCAAAGGTAGACGAAACCATCCAAGACTGCGACCCAAAAAACTTCATCTCCCACTGGAAAAATGTATCCACCAACATCCTTGATAATCTGGCACCCCTACAAACCAAAACCAGAATCAGCAGGAAATCAGACCAATGGTTTGATAATGAATTACTCCAACTCAAAAGACAGTGTAGAAGATTAGAAAGAAAATGGAGAAAAAAGAACCAAGAACAAACAAAAACCGACTGGAAAAAAATCAACAAACTATACAAAAATCGACTAAAAGACAAGAGGAAAAGTTACTATACCAAGCTCATAGGCACAGAAATACAAGATTCCAAAAAAATTTTCCAAATCCTGAAAGAATTAACAGACACCAAACCACACACTACCACCACGAACACACCTCTACCATCACCTACCCTCTTAGCAGAACATTTCAAGAATAAAATCACCAACACCAGAGCCACACTCATCCTCAACCCATCCAAGCAAAATCCAATCACAATCCACCCTACAGGAAAAGAGGCAATCGCAGCAGACAGAATTTGGACTCAATTCCCAAACATACAATGGTCAGAATTCAACAAATTCTACAAAAAATACAGCCATGCCTCCTGTGACCTCAACCATTGCCCCTCATATCTCCTTACCACCTCTAGTGTAAAGTTCCGCACCATAACTCTACAATGGATCCAATTCACGCTCACAGAGGGCACATTCCCTGACAACCTCAGCGAAATCGTCATCACCCCAATCCAAAAAGATCCAAAGGCACCACAAAACCTCCCAGCTAACTATAGACCTATAGCCTCAATTCCGCTATATGTCAAAATTATAGAAGGCCTAGTAGCCAAACTCCTCACCAATTACATAGAGGACCACAACCTACTCCACCCCATGCAATCAGGATTCAGAACAAACTTCAGCACAGAGACATTACTAGGCTCCCTCATGGATACCGTTAGACAACAACTTAGTACAGGAAAAAAAATGCTACTCATACAACTGGACCTATCGGCGGCATTCGACCTAGTAGACCACAACATCCTTCTACAGATCTTAGATGCAATAGGCATCTCAGATAAAGTATACGCCTGGTTCGAAGGATTCCTAAAACTCAGAACCTACAGCGTAAAATCAAACAAAGAAAAATCAGAATCCTGGTCAAACCCCTGCGGCGTACCACAAGGATCTCCACTATCCCCCACCCTCTTCAATCTATACACTGCCTCTCTAGGAACTCATCTGGATAATCTAGGCATAACATCCTATAGCTATGCGGATGACATCACCATCCTCATCCCATACGATCATTCCAAACCAACCATGACGGACGAACTTCACCAAACACTGGAAGCAGTCACAACCTGGATGGAAAATCACAAACTTAAACTCAACCAAGACAAAACCAAATTCATCCTCCTAGAAAACGACAAGATCCAAACCACAACCATACTAGACATAAACGCAACCAAATATCCCATCCAAACAACCATAAAACTACTAGGCATGACCATAGACAGATGCTGCACAATGCAACCGCAAATAAACAAAACAACTCAAAAATCATTCGCAATCATGAGAAACCTGAGACAAGTCCGAAAATTCTTTGAAAGTACACAATTCCTACTTATAGTACAATCCCTGATACTAGGCATATTGGACTACTGTAACATACTATTCCTCCCATGTCCAGCAAATACGATAAGACAACTCCAAACAATCCAAAATACAGCCTTAAGACTCGTCTATTCATTGAAAAAACACGACCACATCACTGAGGCCTTCATCAACTCACACTGGCTCCCAATCCAAGAAAGAATCCAATTCAAATTCTACTGCATATTATTTAAAACCCTACACGGAGACAGCCCATCATACCTGAATAATCGCCTCATCCAAGCAACCAACACCAGACACAGAAAAACGCACTCCCCATTCATACCCCCCCCATCCAAAGAAGTAAAAAGAACAAAACAACATGACGGCCTCCTAGCCACACAAGCTGCAAGACTGGACAAACAGATTTCCAACCTTCTGATGACAACCCCAGACTATAAGACGTTCAGAAAAGAAATAAAAACCACACTTTTCAAGAAATTCCTAAAACAGCAATAACAACACGACCTCTAAAAGCCCTTAAGATCTACATCTAACCTATCTAGCTATTCATTATAATTCATGTAATTATGTAATTCTGTAATTATGTAACTCTGTAATTCTATAATTCTCTAACTCTGTAATTCTGTAATTCTGTAATTCATTGTAATCCTGTCCTTAAACTAACCTTTTGTAATCCGCCTTGAACCGCAAGGTAATGGCGGAATAGAAATCCCGAATGTAATGTAATGTAATTGTGAGCCCACCAGGACAGAAAGGGAAAATTCATGTAAACCATTCTGAGCTCCCCTGGGAGAACAGTATAGATATTGAATAAATAAATAAAAATAAATAAAATTATATACCAATGAGCTGCATGGTACTTAACACATATATCTGTTGGAGTATCTAGCCTTCTTGTCGCCAAACTTTGTACCTTTCTTATTTGCATTTCTACTGAGGTCAGGAGTCTGCCGGATTAATTGGCACTGGCGACCCAGGAACAGAGACAGCCAGTCCGCAATCCTTTGGCCACAGTCATAGGTTTGTACCCTGGGGAGGAAGAAATAAAAAAAAGAAGATTCAGAGAATTACAGTGCCTAACACTAATTTATATTTATGTAGTAGAGATGACAACAACTTAGTCATAATATTGAATGCAAAGTCTGAGATCCAGTATAGCATGGAATAAGGCACAAATCCAAGTTTCCAAGTTTTATTAGTGCTTGATAAATCGCTTATTAAATACCTAAGCGATGTACAATTCAAGTAAAATACACTGACCTTTAAATTAAAAAAACATACTGGGTTAACACACATGAAACAAGAGGGTAGAGGGGGAAAGTTACAATATATTTGTAGAGAAAAATATACATTTAAGGGAAAAATAACTCAGGGAAGGGAAAAAAGCAAAATTATGGGATATTAAACCTAGCGTTAAAAAAAAAAAATTTGTAAATCTGAGATTCATATGTTAAAAGCTTCCTTGAAAAAATAGGTTTTTAAAGCTCTTTTAAAAGAAATGAGGTCCTTTATGTCTCTAATGTACTGAGGTATAGAGTTCCATAAGGTAGGGGCGATAATTGAAAACATGTCTTGTCTTCTAGTACCAATAATTTTTAAAGATGGAACTGTTAACAGATTGTTTGAAGCTGATCGAAGAGTCCGTGAAACGTTATATGGAATGAGCAGTCTAGTGATGAACTGAGGTTCATTATAGATCATAGATTTAAAAACTAGCAGTAATATTTTATACGAGATTCGATGAGCAATAGGAAGCCAGTGGGAGTCTATCAACAGAGGGGTGACATGGTCAAATTTTTTTGCGTTATAAATTAGTTTGACTTCAGTGTTTTGGATGATTTGTAACCTCCTTTTTTCTTTTTGCGGTATATTGAAAAAAAGGGAATTGCAGTAATCGATTTTGGAAATAATTAACGAGTGGATCAATATATTTATAGACTTAGGTTTAAGAAACTTGGATATAGAACGTATCATATGTAATTTATAGAAACATGATTTAACTGTGTTTCCTATATTATCGTGAAATGAAAGCTTGTCATCCACGATGATACTTAAAATTTTTAATGAGGAAACGGAATCTAAGGGAATGTTGTCTAGGACAAAGGCAGTGTCCAATGAAATGTCCTTTTTCCAAGGGAATAGCATAGATTTTGTTTTTTTGATATTTAAAGCTAATTTGTTAGTGTTCAACCATTTTTTTATTGAGTCCAATTTCTCGTTGATTATTGAAATTTCATCAGGATTTCCTGGATCAATGGGGTGCAATAGTTGAATATCATCGGCATAAGCGAAAGATGTAAAACCGATAGATTGACAGATGTTTAGAAGTGGGGACAAAAAAATATTGAAGAGAAGAGGGGAAAGAATAGAGCCCTGTGGAATTCCATATGAGGTTGAGAAAGGTTTAGAGTGTTCATTGTTGAAATAGACTGTTGAGGATCGATTAGAGAGGAAAGATTCAACCCATTTCAGAACTTCGTCACTGATGCCAATTGATTCAAGACGTTCTAATAAAAGAGCATGGTCGATAGTGTCAAAAGCCGCTGATATATCGAGTGAGAATAGAACAACTGATTTTTGATGGTCTAAAAAATAATGGATGTTGTTAATCATTCCAATTAGTGATAGCTCAGTACTGTGAAATTTCCGAAAACCAGTTTGGTTCGGGTGGAGAACGTTCGAAGCCTCTACAAAGTCAGAAAGTTGATTAAAGACAAGTCTTTCGGTGATTTTAGCGAGAAAAGGAATATTGGCTATGGGTCGGTAATTCGAGATTTCTTCTGGACTAATTCTATGGTCTTTTACTATGGGTGTAATAGTTGTTGTTTTCCAAGAAAGTGGGACGTAAGCGGTAGTTAAGCTTTTGTGAACCAAAGAATGAATAAATGGACCCAAACAGGAGAAAAATTTCTTCAAATATATTGGTGGAATAATCTCGGATTTAACTCCTCTAGGATTTGTATTTTGAATAGAGAGATGGATATCGTTTATAGTGGGTGTGTTGAATTTCCTGCATTTGGAAGTTGGAATAGATTTTGCTGCGTAAACAAATCTATTTTCCTTACTTGCTAGGCACTGTAAAGACCTCTGTCTATACTGCCCCTCAACTCGCTCTCACGTCACTGGTTCGTTTTTCTCTCGCTTTTCTCTATCTCTGGAAATTTCTTCCCTTTGCCTTGTGCAAGGCATCCGTTATCCCCTTCCTAAAGACACAGGGATTCCACTAGTATCCCTAAAACCTGTCCCAATATTCTGGCAACTGTTCCAAGAAATAGCTTGCTTAGAATGACTTATTTTCATTAAAATGTTTAGGTTAAACTCTTGGGAAATAAGAGTTATCTTAATTCTTGCACCGCTATGATTACCATCTCTTTACATCCTTTTATTCAGGGGTGTCCAACCTCGGCCTTCACCAGGTTGGGTTTTCAGGATTTCATTAATGAATATGCATGAGATCTATTTGCATACAATGGAAGCAATGCATGCAAACAGATCTGGGGAATAGTTAATTCAGTGGTCGGTTACAGCGACGTTAAGCTTTAGAAAGGGATATAGTGCCTTGATAAAACCCCTTTGGGTGAAACATGTTGGCAGTATAAATCCCTGAAAGCATGACCACAAGTTTTAAGCTAAGTATTTAAACTATTTATACACTAAGGTGGAAAAAAGTATTTATAAATTTAATAGCAAAGTATGGAAGATCCGGTGAGGAAGTAGTACATAAAGCCCCTTGAGCTTTAGTTTAGTTTAGTTTGAAGATCTCCAAAGAATGGGTTGAGAGGCTATAACTGGGGGCAGAATGGAACATAAAAGCCATCAACATAATAATATCCTCCTTCTATGATCACTGTGTAGTAATCGCATTGGAATAGTTTCAACAGTCTGCTACTACTTTAAAGCTCATAGATGTGAACTTTGCACTCAAACTTAAACAGTTGGCTAATTGACAAAAACTTTTGACACTCAAGCTGCTTATCAGCTTCAAGTCTTAAAGTTATCAGGATGCAGTGAAAGGGATACTTTTACCACACCTTCATTTACTCAGGAATCAACAAACCGTGGTATCGCTGTACTGCAGGTTGCTGACTTCCCTTTAAAGGACTAATGCTGCATGGAAGCCACCTAGCAAGAAGTGCTCATCCATTGGCCATATCTGAAAAAGGCAGTAGCTATAGGAAAGGGTCATCCTCTCCCCCAAATAATGCCAGCTCAAGACTGCTCTCCAATACACCCCCCCCAACTGTACCCCAAAGGGTTGTTCCCCCAAGTCCAGAAGGTTCCTCCCACCCACCTCCCATGACCTTAAAAAATGCATGGTTGTCTAGGAAGTGGGTAAAAGTTATCTTAAGCTGCACCTGCTCTGCTGGCACCGGCGAACCATAGTGATAGTCTCATGGTACTACTGCTAGGGGGTCATCTTTCCATAGAGGGGTAGATTCACGAAAGAGAACCAAAATTTATGTGCCAGAATGATGCGTGCTAAATGCAAAATTTTGTAATGGCAGTTCCGCGTGAATCTACCATTATACTAACATAAGTCTGCAGTTTAAATTTAGGGCCTTGGGCAAGATCCCTGCGACACTCCACTAACATCTATTCAACATCTTTGTGAGTGATATTGCAGAAAGATTGTGTGGCAAAGTTTGTCTCTTTGTGGATGATACCAAGCTCTGTAATAGGGTAGACACTACAGAGGGTGTGAATAACATTTTTATTTTATTTTTTCAATTTTCTATACCGTTCTCCCAGAGGAACTCAGAACGGTTTACATGCATTTATTCAGGTACTCAAGCAGTTTTCCCTCTCTGTCCCAGTGGGCATACAATCTATCTAACATACCTGGGGCAATGGGGAGATTAAGTGACTTGCCCAGGGTCACAAGGAGCAGTGTGGGTTTGAACTCACAACCTCAGGGTGCCAAGGCTGTAGCTTTAACCACTGTGCCATACTCTCCCTCCATGAGGCGGCAACTAAGATTTAATACTAAAAAATGCAGGGTTATGCACTTGGGCTGCAAAAATCCAGGAGAACGGTATAGTATAGGAGATGAAGAAATTCTGTTTATGGAAGAACAGTAGGACTTGGGAGTGATTGTGTCTGATGATCTTAGGGTGGCAAAACAGGTAGAAAAGGTGAAGGTCAAAGCCAGGAAGATGCTTGGGTGCATAAGGAGAGGAATGGCCAGTAGGAAAAGGAAGGTGATAATGCCATTGTATAAACATAGAAGATGACGGCAGATAAGGGCCATAGCCCATCAGGTCTGCCCACTCTACTGACCCACCCCCAAGTCTACTATCCTAGGGATCCCACTCCTGGTGACAGGTTCCCTTGGCTTAACCCTCTAAGGGATCCCACATGGGCATCCCATATGCTCTTAAATTCTTGCACGCTGTTTGCCTCGATCACCTGCACCGGGAGCTTGTTCCAAGGATCAACTACTTTCTCTGTGAAGAAATATTTCCTGGTGTCGCCATGAAATTTCCCGCCCCTGAGTTTGAGCGGATGCCCTCTTGTGGCTGAGGGTCCTTTGAGAAAGAGAATCTCTTCTTCCATCTCGATACGGCCAGTAATATACTTAAACGTCTCGATCATGTCTCCTCTCTCCCTACGTTCCTCGAGTGAGTACAGCCGCCAATTTTTCAGCCTTTCCTCGTACGATAGATCCTTGAGCCCCGAGACCATCCTGGTGGCCATCCGTTGCACCGACTCTACTCTCAGCACATCTTTTCGGTAGTGTGGCCTCCAGAATTGCACACAGTATTCCAAATGAGGCCTCACCATGGTTCTGTATAATGGCATTATGACTTCAGGCTTCCAGCTGACGAAACTCCTGCGGATGCAACCTAACAACTGTCTTGCCTTAGATGAAGCCTTCTCCACATGATCAGCAGTTTTCATGTCTGCGCTGATGATCACTCCCAAGTCTCATTCTGTTGAAGTTCTAGCTAAGGTCTCACCATTCAAGGTGTAAGTTCTGCATGGATTTCTGCTGCTGAGGTGCAGGATCTTGCATTTCTTAGCATTGAGGCCCAGCTGCCAGGTCGAGGACCAAAGCTCCAACAAATGTAGGTCCTGTGTCATACTATCGGGTGAATTGCCATTTCTCACTATATTGCATAGTTTGGCGTCGTCAGCGAATAAAGTTACCTCACCTTGAAGCCCCTGAGTTAGGTCACCTATGAATATGTTGAAAAGGAGCGGGCCCAAGACTGAGCCCTGCAGTACTCCACTGGTCACCTCCGATGTTTTAGAGAGGGTACCGTTAACTACCATCCTCTGAGGTCTACCACTCAGCCAGTCATTGACCCATGTAGTTAAGTGTTTCTCCCAGCCCCATTGATTTCATCTTGCTCAACAGCCTGCGATGCGGGACACTATCGAAAGCTTTGCTGAAGTCTAGGTATACGACGTCCACGGATTCTCCCAAGTCTAACTGTTTTGTTACCCAGTCAAAGATGCTGATGAGATTGGATTGGCAGGACCTACCCTTGGTGAATCCGTGTTGACTGGGATCCCGTAGATTCTCCTCATCCAAGATTGCGTCTAATTTACATTTGATTAGTGTTTCCATGAGTTTGCATACTATTGATGTGAGTCTCACCGGTCTGTAGTTTGCAGCCTCTGCCCTGCAACCCTTTTTGTGCTGTTTTCAAGTCTATGGGGACTCTCCCCGAACTTAGGGAGAGATTGAAGAGTCCTGATAGCGGTTCTGCCAGAATATCACGCAGCTCACTGAGCACCCTGGGGTGTAGATTGTCCGGTCCCATGGCTTTGTTCACCTTGAGTCTTGCCAATTCGTAATAGACGTCACCAGGTGTGAACTCGAAATTCTGAAACGGGTCTTCCACGCTGTACATTGCCTGCAACTGCGGACCGTGCCCCGGTGCCTCGCAGGTGAAGACCGAGCAGAAGTATTCATTGAGTAGTTCTGCTTTATTGGAATCTGATTCTGCGCAGTTCCCATCTGGTTTTCTAAGGCGTACTATCCCGTCTGTGTTCTTTTTCCTATCACTAATATACCTGAAGAAGGATTTGTCCCCTTTCTTCATATTCTTTGCCAGAGTCTCTTCCACTCGAAGTTTGGCCTCCCTGACTGCCGTTATGACCGCTGCAGACCTCGCCCTATGTTCTAGTTTAGCTTCCCTAGTCTCCATTCATTTGTAGGAAATAAATGCTTTTTTTTTCTCCTTGACGAGGTGCGAGATTTCTGCGGAGTACCATTGGGGTTTGTTGTTTCTCCGCCGTTTGTGTACTGATTTAATGTAGAGGCTTGTCGCTTCATGTATGGTAGATTTCAGGGATGACCACATAGCTTCCACATCATCGGTCATAGCTTAGTTCTGCAGTGTCCGGTGGACGAAATCTCCCATGCGTTCGGTTCCTCGGAAGTTGACGTACTTTTGTTTTCGTGTTTGATCTAGGGAAACCTTTCCTGAGGTAGAACCACACCATGTTGTGGTCGCTGGCATATCTCCTACCGAGACCTTCGAGATGCTATCCCCGTTGGTGAGTACCAGGTCCATGATCGCCTGGGCCCTAGTGGGTTCCAATACCATTTGTTTGAGTCGTGCTCCCTTTATGGATGTAAACAGTCTCCTGCTGCCGTTGGTTGTTGCTGAGTATGAGTTCCAATCTGCGTCAGGCATGTTGAAGTCCTCTAGCAGAACAGCGTCTCCCCGTAGAGTGATATTCTCTATGTCTTCAATTAATTTGGAGTCTTTGTCTTCCAGTTGTCTTGGAGGTCTATATACTACACCAAGATACAGGCATTTTTCCCTGCCTCTGGCCAGGTTCACCCAGAGGGATTCCCCGGTGTATTTGACATCTGTGATTCTGGTAGTTTTGATGTCTTCTTTAATGTATAGTGCCACCCCTTCCCCTGACTTTCCCTCTCTGTCCTGACGAAATAAGTTGTATCCCGGTATAGCCATATCCCACCCATGAGAGTCTGTGAACCAAGGTTCGGATATTGCCACCACGTCAAGGTCAGCATTCATTATTTCGGTCTCTAATTCTAGAATCTTATTGCCTAAACTGTGTGCATTAACATACATAGCCCTCCATACCCCGTGATTGCTAAGTCCCTGTGGGGAGTTTCCCACCTGGGGTAGTGTGACTCCTAGAGTATTGTTTGCAATGGGGGCACTTACTTTGGACTTAGAATCGGAGTTTCGACTCACCTCGTCAGGATCGTTCCTTACTGCACTTGTATCTGAGTGGGTACCCTCCCCCGACTTACCTAGTTTAAAGCCCTACGAAGCAGGCAGGCTAGTCTGTATCCAAAAACGTGCTTACCCCTGCTGGTCAGATGGAGTCCGTCTGGTCCCTGAAGTCCTTGCAACGCTTCTCCATGGTTCAGGAGTCCGAAGTTCATTTCCCGGCACCATCCTTGAAGCCACTCGTTATTCCTCAGTATACGCTCATCCCTGGCACTTCCTTTGCCTCTAACTGGGAGGATCGAGGAGAAGACCACCTGCGCTCCTGTCTGCTTCAGCCTCTCACCCAGGGCTCCAAAGTCTCTAGTTATGTTCGGGGTGTTCTTAGCAGTGTTGTTTGTGCCAATGTGGATGAGGACCATGGGGAAGTGATCTTGGGGCTTGAGAAGCCTATAACTCTCTGATGAGGCCCTATTTAGAATACTTTGTGCAATTTTGGAGACCGCACCTCCAAAAAAATATAAGTTGTTCCAGAGGGCTGCTACAAAATTGGTTAGTGGTCTTTGTCATAAATCATAGAGAACTTAAAATGTATACTCTGGAATAGAGAATGGCAAGGAACAAGGGGACAAGGAACTCGATTTGCTGTTCCCTCCCTGTGAGTTTTGTCACTGTCGCTGTCCCTGCCCCATTCCTTTAAGCTCTGCCTTAACCGCACAAGCCTCGAACACTTGGGATTTTAAAGTGTTTGGGGCTTCTGTAGATGAGGATAGAGCTTACAGGAATGGGGTAGGGACAAGAAAAGAATTCGCTGGGACAGGAAAATGAGTTCCCGTGGGGATGGGGAAAAATTTGTCCCTGTGTCATTCTCTACTCTTGAAGAAAGGCAGGAGAGAGGGAATATGATAGAGATGTTTTAAATATCTCTGTGGCGTTAATCTCCATGAGGTGAGTCTTTTTCAAAAGAAGGAAAGCTCCAGAATGAGAGGGCATAGGATGAAGTTAAGAGGTGATAGGCTCAGGAGTAATGTAAGAAAATACTTCTTTACAGAAAGGGTGGTAGATGTGTGGAGTAGTCTCCCAGTGGAAATGGTGGAGATGAAGACTGTATCTGAATTCAAGATAGCATGAGGACAAGCATTTTGAATCTCGTAGGGAGAAGAGGCGATAGTGGATGGTGTGGAAGGGCAGACTGGATGGCCCATTTGGCCTTTATATGCCTTCATGTTTCTATGTTTCTAATCTTCAGCAATTAAACTCATTCTTCTCCATTAATCTTGGGAGCTGTTGGTAGAAATGTGCAAATCTGTTTTGTACTGTCACATCCCCCTGTTCATCTTTAATAGTCATAAAAGTATGTTGGCACATTATTTATTTTGGATGGGCTGCCAACAGTTCCCAGGCTTGTTATCCCACTCATAATATCTCTGTTTCAATAAGTCAGCATCATTTTCTGTTTTATGGGAGATCCCAACTCTACCGCATTCCAGATCACTATCACATCATCCATAAGCTCACACATAAAGCAACCATAATGCATCAGAAACCACCCCTCTCCTTAACAATGCACAAGATGAATCCCCCTCATTTCTCTGAACAGTTTCAACATCTCTCATCTGCTCATCCAACTCCCCCTCCACTCATAAATCAAAAAATACATCATCAGCATAAAAACCTCCCCCCACATTCCACTGTTGCCTCCACTCCTGCAAACCACCCTTCTCAAAAGGATTTATTTTAACACATTCAAATGCCACCTCACACACCCCTTCTCATACCCCACCCCCTTGACCCAGTTCTGCCTATACAACTGTCCATCGCCCTATTCAGGCTTCTTAGCTCTCAATTATCAATCACTCCCCCCTTTTATGAAGCCATGTTAGGCTTTTTTTTATTACTGGCCATTGTGGTGTTAGCTCCAACTTCTATGAGTATCGGAGTTAATACCACCGTGGCCAGCAATAAAAAAAAGCCTAACGCGGCTTTGTAAAAGGAGCCCAATATCTTTTGCCAACTGTGAAGACTGTTCTCATGAGCATCTCTTGCTCCTTGCTGGAACCTGCTGCCATTTAGGTGGTGGCAGCTGGGATTGCTCTAGTGGTTTGCCCATTAAAGGCAGCTCTCCTCCTGGCCTTTATCCATCAGAATTTACCAGGCCTCTTGCACTTCCTCAACTTTCTGAGAACATGCCTTAGCAGTAAAATCCAAAGGGGTATAGATCTATGCATCATATTTTCCTTATTAAACATAGCTACTATCTCACAAAAATGGTATGCTTTTACAGGGTTACTTTTGAAAAATCACCTATATTTTGATTTTAACCCCTCCTAGCCTCATTTCCCAAGAGTCTTTGCTTTAACCAGGATGCACTCCTTCAATGGGAACTGGTAAAGGCAAACCACAGTGCTATGAGGAAGATCGAGCATCCTAGGCCCTAGGCTCTTTGGGCTTGCACAATCAATATCTCCTCACATGGCTTCAACTCCTATGATTTAGTAAGCATGGCTTGAACACCCGCTAGGCCACTTGGAATGCATCATTTTACTTTCAGAGACTGGAATACCTGACTTTTTAAATTATTTCTGCGAGTGTGGTTCCCGATGTCCTCTAGCTTGTTCTCTACTCCCTTATTAATTTTTCCAGGATGAGTTATTTGGAAGTACAAATCAAGTGCATCCTTGCCTTGCTATTCTACATGCTACTCAATCTTTTTGATCCACTCACCAAAGTTAGCCAAATCACACCAGAGCTCTGTGAGCAGACCCCATGGAAATGGCCTAATTCCCCATATAAATCGCTTTGAAATTCCCTTCATCATCCTTAACTCACCTGTCTCCACAGACTTTGCTTTGACAGGCACGGTTCTGTTTCCCACTCTCGTCATTCAGAGAAATCTTGATGGGGTCCATCCCTTGTAAAATGGAAATAGGAAAACTTGTTTTAGGCTGAATCACTCGACGAATAAAAAGTCAAACAAACCTTACAAATTTTAATTCAAAACAGCTTGTGGATGAAAAAGCTTCCTTTAAAGTATGCACACAGGTGAACAGGAATTCTTAAAGTGTCTGTGTCTGCTGCACATGAGAATGCTCAGACCCAGCCTGATGGGAAAACAGAAGGAGCAGCGAGAGCCAAAGCCATTGCTTTCTCCTATCTGTGTATGTCCTGCATCTTCCGGGATCAATAATCAAAGCTATTTAAATAGCTCATGGCCATTTAAATCGCTTGCCCAGGACAGGCATATTCAGCGGCACTTAATTGGATACCATTAAACATGCCTGGTTAACCCTTAAGCCATAACTGGCTATTGTGTGGGTAGTTCAGGGACAGAGTCAGCACTTATATGGTTAAGGGCTGATATTCAGTGCTTAACTGCATCAGATAATTGCCTAAAGAGGGCTGTATCCTTATGAGGTTAAATGCTGAATATTGCAATTAACCGCATAAGTTTTAACTGGCCACATATGCTCAGCTATTCAATGCCAGTACCTGGACATGGCCCAGCATTGAATAATTGGGAATAGAGCCGGAAGCAGGCAAAAAAAGCTAGCCATCACTGGTTGAATATGTTAATCTTCAGTATCCTGGCATTTTCTGTATTCTGATTTGTAGCGCTTGATCAGAATTTCGGAGGTACCAGCCCATGAGTTTTGAACAAGTTTATTAAACTGGCACAGATCCAGAGTGGTAGTGGCTTTGGTGACACTGGCTCCTGGAGCACGGGGAATAGGGGAGAGATAAGGAAGGATGTTCAATGCGTTGTTGGTAAGCAAGAGAACCAGCAGATGATGGAAAGAGATAGATGTTGGGGGCAGGAAAGAGACAGGTCATGAGTATGGGGAAGTTAAGCGATAGGGGTAACAGCCACAGCAAAAGTTGCTGAGTAGGGCATATGGATTTGGAGGAAGCATGGGTGGATGCTGGGGGATGTAAGAGGCAAGGGAAAGGGGATGATTTCTGGGGAAGTGAAAGAGGAGGTAGGGCAAAAAGTGTTGGGGGAAGGGAAAGAAGAGTAAGAGGAAAAGAAGAAAAAATTGTCCTCCCCATAGATATGGAAAAATAAATTGTATAGAAAAATGAACACTTGATACTTAAATTTTGAAGATCTATATGGGGTCAAATTACTATGATCCTGGAAGTTCCGTTATCATTGTCGTATGATGTTGTGTTGTTTGGAACTTTATTAATGCCCAAAAGTCCAATTAATGCAAATCAGAATAGATTACTTCTCATAATGATAGGAGTTGCTATGCAGCTGATCATGAAAAACTGGAAAAATTGGTACAGGTTAAATTACAATTTTTGGTGGGAAACCCTATGTCAAAGTTATAAATTTGAACGTATGAATTCAATACAATTGGGACACTATAATAAATTCAAGGTGGCTTGGGATCCATTAATAAAATTTTGTAAGAATTGATCATACGTATTTCCCCTTGATTTCTGTTATGCACATCCA
The DNA here is from genome assembly GCF_902459505.1 of Geotrypetes seraphini. Lineage (NCBI taxonomy): Eukaryota > Metazoa > Chordata > Amphibia > Gymnophiona > Dermophiidae > Geotrypetes > Geotrypetes seraphini. The sequence goes on from NC_047085.1 coordinate 376,324,457, forward strand.
GGAAGGGTGGGTGGGAGGGTATGGGAGGGGGTGATATATATTTATTATATCATTTGATTGTATTGAGTGCTGATTATTGTATTATTTGTTTGCTTATCTGTTGCACTTACTGTTGGCTTTTGAAAATGAATAAAGATTTAAAAAAAACAAACAAACCCAAAACACAACTTGGAAGTCAATAATTCGGAATTTTACTTTTTTTTTTTAGTTTAATTATCCTCTTCAAACTGCAACCATTTGAATACCAGGTGGTACAAAGCCATCACTGATAACTTAATTATGGCCCCCTTTTTATAAAGTTGTGGTAGAGGTTTTTACCGCAGGGTGGCACGGTAAATGCTCCGATGCTCATTCTATGAGTGTTAGAGCATTTACCTCACCGGCTAGTGGTAGAAACCTCTACCATGGCTTTGCAAAAGCTAGCGTATGTTAGTAAATACATTTTTAAAGCAAAAAGCAATACATTTGTAACAGATTTCTCCAACTTGTAAACTGAAGTAGATTAGCACTTGTATATAAGCTGTGCAAATTGTTTCAGTGCTATGACCAAAACTGTCCAGTAACTTTCAGTTATGAGCAAATCCATTTCCACAGTTTCAAGTTTTTATTAAAATTTGATTGAGTCGCTTATCCAATGTCTAAGCGAAATACAAATTAAAATACAATAGGGAAAACAAAAACATGGAATTTAAACAAAAGTTTCTGCTTACGAACCTTCTGCTGTGATGACCATGTTGTTTTGCTTCAGATCTAGGAAGGGACGTATCAGACACAGCCTGGGTTCCTGCTTCTGACTTAGGCAAACACCGTTCTGGTTCACAATCATCCAGTTGCGATCATAGAGCAATCCTTGCTTTCCTAAAGGCCATTCTGAGACCTGAAAAATTTCATGAGAAAAAAAAAAAAAGGGGAAAAAGACATCAGAAATTTAAGGAAAATCTCCAGCGAAGGCAAATTCAGCAAACAATTAGGAGTGTGGACACTTAAAAAAAACCCACATTTTTAAACATTTTATTTCAGGATGTCTTTCTTTTTGTTTATTTGGAGGCATATCACAAGCGGAGAGTGGGTTTTCCTGTGCTAACCATTTAGCACATCTACGTTACCACCTGCTATGTCCAGTTAGGATTTAAGCAGGATAGAAGTTTTTTTAAATACATAAATGAATGTGAGAGCTCTTACTGCCTTAATGGCTGCAGGTCATTGTTAACGTTAGCACATAACCATACATTAAAAAAAAGGAAAATAGCCTTTTTTATTCATGGAAAAAAATGGCCTTAGTGCACACTAAGGCCATTTCTTATTGTATCTTAGCAACAGGACTCCTTAATTTTGTTTTGTCTTGGTTTTAGCACGTGTTATTCCAAATAGGAAGTGTTAAATATGTAACAAAGCAAAAGAAAGCATGTGCCTTTATTTTGTTTTGAAACAATTGAAACTAATCTGTTCCGCTGTGTTTTTCATTTAGGTTCAAAATAGAGAATGACACGGGGAAAAAATCTGTCCCCGTCACCGCCCCGACCCCGGCCCACAGTCCCCTTCACTGCCCTGACACCGCCATTCCTTCACCGCCCCATCACTGTCACCGTCATCCCCTTCACTGCCCCATCACCGTCACTGCCGTCACATTCACCGCCCCACCACCGTCCCCGCAGCATCCATATAGGCCTTAGTACTGCAATATTTAGCTTATTCCTTTCTTATAAATCAAAGTTCTGGCTGCTGAACTAGAGAAAGAGATGTTCAGCTGGCAGGGCTTTGTTTATAAATTTTTATCAACACAACTAATATACTACTTTATCCTCTCGGTCAACTGTCGGCTTTCCCCTTATTCCTAGTTTAAAAACTTCTCAATTTCTCGCTTGAGGAGGAGTCCATCCATCCTGTATAGCTTGTTCTTACCCCAGAACGTTGTCCAGTTGCACATGAAGTGGAATCCTTCTTCCTCACACCAGCACCTCATCCAAGCGTTGACTGCTTGCAGCTCCATCTGCCTCTTCTCAGCCCTGGGTACCGGCAGGATCTCTGAGAATGCTACCCTTGGTGCTCTGGTCTTCAGCTTCCTTCCAAGCATCCAGAACTGGTCCTTCAGTCCTTCCCTGCTGTAGTTTCTGTTGCTCACGTTGTTTGTCCCCACATGGATCACCACCGCCGTATCCTCTTCCACGCTGTCGATGATCCTGTTGATGTGGCTCACTATATCTTCTATCTTGGCTCCCGGTAGGCAGGTTACCAGCCGATCCTGTCTTCCTCCTGCTATATGGCTGTCAACCTGTCTGATGATGGAGTCCCTCATGATGATTGCTGTCCTCTCTATCTTCTCATGTCTCTCAAGCCGCAGGTCCATGTCCTCGGTGTATGTCCATCTCTCCAGTCGTAAGTCAGTGTCTTACTGTGGGTTCTTCTCGCTGTTTCGTCACCAATTTCTTCCTTGTGGTTGTCCTCAAGGTGGTCCTCCTTCACTGTAGATGTATCTTTTCACTGGTGTTGGTGTTTCTCCACAGCCTCCCTGTATGCCTCCTCGATGAACTTCTTTAGCTCCCGGACTTTTTCCTCAATGGTTTCCTCTGTCTTGAAATCTTTTGCCTCTCTGTCCTCTTCCTCTATTGCTTGAAGTGCTTCTAGTTGCTGTATTCTACGTTCCAGGAGTCTAACTTGTTTCTTCAGGCCCTCCAGTTCCCTGCATACATAAGACCATCTCCCAGAGGGGAGGTAGCCATATATTTGGCAAACGGTGCAGAAAACTGGGTAACTCAATATCCTGCTTCTGTCTGCTGTCTCCATTGCTGTCTGCTTTCCAGTCTACTGTCTGAAGTGGCTTCTCCCTGTTTCCTTTTGTAGTGTCCTTGGTGTTACTGTGAGGTTCCTCACCTAATTTGAGACCTGCTATCTTTGCTTGCTTCTTGCTTGTGTGTCCGCTGTAGTTGCTCTTTGCTACTACTGTATTGTAAATCTACTGCTTGTCTGTCCTGTTGCCCTCGTGGTACTTGCCTGTGTGGGTGTCCTTCCTTAACTCTTCTTTTTTGCAGTGATGTGTCCCTTCTTAAGGCCCTTCACAAAGGCACTCTCGCTAAGGCGAGTGCCTTTAACACTCGCCTTTGACGTGCGCCAAATAGCTGAACGCCATTAGCTCCTCCCCTATTAAGGAGTTCCAGATCGGTGCTTCGCTGACATCAGGGGTGGGCGGAGCTATCTCTCGCTGCTGCCCCTCACTCTCTCCTGCCTCCCGACTCTCTTCTTAATTTTCCATTCCTTTCCTGATAATTCCTAACATTCTATTTGCTTTCTTAGTTGCCACTGCACACTGAGATAAGGGTTTCAACACTCGTATCATCAATGATGACACCTAGATTCTTTTCCTGGGCAGTGACTCCTGATGTGGAACCTTGCATCATGTAGCTATAAGTTTGGGTTCCTCTTTCTCACATGCATCACTTTGCACTTGTTCACATTAAATGTCATCTGTCATTTGGATGCCCAGTCATTCAGACTTGCAAGACTTGCATTCTCCACACGCATAACATGAGCTACAGTGATTGCCTGTAGATGGTTCTCTGCCCAAAGGAACAACAACTGGCCTTCCAGTCTTAATAGAACACTTCTGGTGCCTCCCTGCCAATTGACATAAGTCACTGCTATGGCTTTGTCTGAGAAAACCCTGACTGCTTTGCCTTCCAGGGATTTCCCCAACATCTGTAATGCCAGCTGTATGACCCTCAGCTCCAGTCTGTTTATCAACCAGTTCCTCTGAGAGGGCATCCATTGGCCTTGAACTAGATTGACATTGCAATGATCTTCCCAGCTCTAAAAGCAAGCATCTGTCAGTATCACCCACAAAGCTATCCAGAGGGGCATGACCCTCAACAGAGACTCTGGCTGGAGCCACCAATGCAGGTTGCACTGTGCTTCCTTTGCCAGGCCAACGGCATCCGAAGAGGATCTGTCTATGGGGACTAGCGAGACAATAGGATGTCCTGGAGTGGGCGTACCTAGCATAAGTAACACCCGGGGCCCATCATTTTTTGACATCCCCCCATCTATATGAAAAATATGATTTTTGGTTACAATCCACATATCGCACAACAAGAGTGTACCTAGGAAAAGACAGCATCTTAAACACTGCAGTGAGCACTAGAACACCAACACATACATTGTAAAACTAAACAAGCCAGATCCTGCATAGTCAATTGATCCTGTACAGTCGATGCTATCAGAAAGCCATGTCCCTTTCATACACACAGACAGATACACCCTCGTCCAATATGGAATAATCACAAACTAAAAATAGAAATATGTAGACAAAAGTTAAACTGAACCGCCAAGAAACCAGACTCTGCAGTCTCTGGTTGCACTTTATTCTTCTGACTGTGCATCCAATATTTATTCCCTTCTTTCAGCCTCCTGTATGCTTCCTCTCCTCCAGACCTCATTCCCTCCCCAAACTTTTTCTTTATTTCACCCTGCCCCCTTCTTTCTTTCTCTTTCCATGCCCCCTTTTTCTGTATGTATGTCTTTCTCTCTCTCTTCGTGCCCCATTTCTTTCTTTGTTTCACCCTGTCCCCTTCTTTTTTCTCTTTCCATGCCCCCTTTCTTTCTCTATGTTTGTCTTTCTCTCTCTCTCCGTGCCCCATTTCTTTCTTTCACCCTGCCCCCTTCTTTCTTTCGCTCTCCATGCCCCCTTTCTTTCTGAATGTCTGTCTTTCTCTCTCTCTCTCTGGCCCATTTCTTTCTTTCTTTCACCCTGACCCCTTCTTTCTTTCTCTCTCCATGCCCCCTTTCTTTCTCTATGTCTGTCTTTCTCTCTCTCTCTCTCTCCCTGCCCCATTTCTTTCTTTCTGTCACCCTGCCCCCTTCTTTCTTTCTCTCTTCATGCCCCCTTTCTTTCTCTATATCTGTCTTTCTCTCTCTGTCTCCGTGCCCCATTTCTTTCTTTCACCCTGCCCCCTTCTTTCTTTCTCTCTCCATGCCCCCTTTCTTTCTCTATGTCTATCTTTCTCTCTCTCTTCGTGCCCCATTTCTTTCTTTGTTTCACCCTACCTCCTTTCTTTCTTTCTGGCTCCCTGTTCTCCCCCTTTCTTTCTTTTTCCCGGCCCCCAACCCATGCCACCGCCATTGGGAAACATGCTGCTGCCACCGCTGCCAGGGAAAGGCTGCCACTGCCGCCATTGGGAACAGGCCGGCGCCGAATTCTCCCTCCCTGCTTTTCTTCCCCACGAGGCCGACCAACTCTCGCCGCCCAATGTCAATTCTAACGTCGGAGAGGACATTCTGGGCCAGCCAGGCAGCGATTGGCTGGCCCAGAATGTCCTCTCCGACATCAGAATTGACGTCGGGTGGCGAGAGTTGGTCGGCCCCGCGGGAAAGAAAAGCAGGGAGAACTCGGCGCCAGCTTGTTCCTGATGGCGGCAGTGGTAGCTTTTCCCCGGCGGCAGCCTATTCCCCGGTGGGTGGCCAGCTCTGCACCCCCTTGGGGCGTGCACCCGGGGCGGTCTGGCCCCACCCCCCCTTGGTACGCCACTGCATAAAAGCCTTTGCCCAAGGACCCATCTTTGACCCCTGCACCTGGAGATAGTGTCACTCCATAAGCACTGCATCATCAAGAGGTCTGAAATTTGTCTCCAGATCTTTTGTTTGTGTGGCTCGGGAAGAAAAACATGGACTTCTGCTGTATTGAAACAAATTCCCCAATACTCCAGGAACTGGGATTGTATTAAGCGACTTTTCTGAAAGTTGATAATTCAACCCAGGTTCTGCAAAAGTTGGACAACTTTTGCCACTGATTTTTCTCCCTTTGACTTAGGGCTCTGATCAACCAATCGTCCAATGGATCCCCTGTATTCCTGCCTTGCGGTGATGTGCCACTACCACAACCATCACCTTGGTGAACATGCATGGTGCTTTTGCCAGACAGAAGGGTAGCACAAAGAACTGGAAATGTCTCCCCAGTACTTGGAGCCTTAAATACTTCCTGTGCTCAGGGAATACAAAGATAGACCTCTGACAAATCTAGAGAGGCTAAGAATTCCCACGGTGCTACTGCTGCAATGACCATCAGTGCTGCAATGATGGATTTCAGATCCAGGATCGGTCTCCATTTGTCTGAGTCTTTCTTGGGTACTATGAAGTATATAGAGTATCTGCCCAAGCCTGATACTTCAGGAGATACAGGATCTATGCTTGAATGTCTAACAGCCTTGTCACCATCGCTCGGACTTTGACCGCTTTCTCTGGACACCTAACTGTAGAGTCCGCAAACAGATCCGGGAGTGGGTGACTGAATTCGAGCTTGTATCAATCTAAGCTTTTAAATTTAGGAGTATAAAAAGTGGGTGCTAACAGGGGAGAATTTAGGGTGGGGAAAAGAAGTTAGGGACTTGGCACTAATTTTCAGTACTAGGCTCAAAAATTAGGCTCATAAAGCTAGGCTAATGAATGGCAGGCATACATTTATGAGCACAACTTTTAAGCTCTTAAATTAAGATGAATTTTCAACTGATAAGTTATGCTCCTACATTTGGCTGAAAATAGGTACAAATTTAGAAGACCAAGGGCACCTTTTACAAAGCTGTGGTAGTGATGCTGCCATGGTAAATGACACGAAACACATTCAGTTCCTATGGCAATGGGCCATTTACCACAGCAGCATCACTACTTCAGCTTTATATAAGACCCTGTAATTTATGAGCATAAACTTTGAAACTCAGCATTTTCTGAATATTGGGCCTATAGGTCCCAACTAAGCTGAAAGTTTACCTCATCATAATTTACAATGGAGTACTTTTTTTTTTAGATTAACAATTATGGAACAAATAAAAAAATGACTTTTTATAAATATCCAAATATACTCTTGTATATTTTGTATATTGATCAGCTGTGAATATTTTAGAGCCGATATTCAACAGGAGCTATGCAGGTAGGAGATAAGTCTTGTTCACCGGGCCCATAGTTCAATTTTCAGCTGCATTATGTAATTTATCTAGATAATCTTTATTACGCAATTCTTTTGGTAATGTCCAAATCTCCTATAATTTGTATTCCGCCTTGAACAATATATAATGTATAATGTATAATGTATTCAAAATTAATTTTCCTATGAACTGTTTTCCTACCTTCTTCTACTCTATGTTTATAACCTAACTAATTTATTTTTCTCAAGTACTTTAGCAAGAATGTGAGCCTTTGGGACAGTCAGGGAACTCTAAGTACTCTCTCTTCATCTTAATTAATCTTACTTATTGCATTTCTTCTGTTTCAACTGTAAACCGCTTAGAACTTCACGGTACAGCGGTATATAAGAAATAAAATTATTATTATTATTATTATTAATTGGAGAATTCCAGTGAATATCTGGACATTATGCCTCAGCATTATTTGGGTAGTGCTGGAATGAAGCTTGGGTACAGTTTATACTTACTTGGCTAGTGGCAATAGGCAGTCTGCTAAGTGGCTAAATGACTCATTTTCAAAGCACTTAGGCACACAAAGTACCATAAGTTTCTATAGTACTTTGTGTACCTAAGTGCTTTGAAAATGAGCCCATAACTATCCAAAGTCAGGACAGCAAAATGTCCATCCCAACTTTATTTGGTTAGTTATCTGGGTAGAGGACTGAATATCACTAGTACCTGGGTAAGTGCCAGTGGTCAAGTTATAGCTGGATATTCAGGGCAAGCTGGTATCCAGATACCAGTTTGAATATACAGGTATAAATATTGATTGCTGTGGTGGAATATTGGGGGGGGGGGGAGTGCTTTAACCACTTCCTAATCTCTGGCATTTTTCTAAATAAACTAGGGAGCCTATTTTTCTGCATTTCCTATGTAGCCAAATGATTGTAAAGAGAGGCATTTCAGGCAGAGCTGCACAACCTTGACTCCTAAGGTCGACAAACAGGCATAATTTTTAGAATATCTAACATAAATCATTATGAAGCCAGTTTGTGCTCCTTTGCTCTGATGACCAGGTTTATTTGTTCAGATTGGCTAGGCTACCTAAAAAACTAGGAAAGCAAATTTCTGCTTTAGAGCATTGTTTGGGGTCATTGGCACAAAAGCAGTGCTTAAAGGCCTCTTCTGTGTGTATTTTATGAACCCGCTGCTCTGCCTCTGGGGAAATGCTTTCCATCTTTCACAGTGCTGCATCTATCTTTCGAGCAGGCAACAAGAGACATTTCAAACAGGACTATAAAATTAAATATTGATCTTAAAAAAGTAGGTTATACCCAGAAGTTAAAGCAAATATCAATCTAGTGAACGACAAGTACTATAGACCCTTGCATGGAAACAGAGTTCTTAAATTATTGCCATAGTATATTCTTTTTAGTATTATACCACAGGACATGAAAGATAAATTACATGCATGTATATACAGTATCTATCTATCTATCTATTATTGCTAGACCTCCAGGATATCCTTGGATTTATTATTTTTGATTAACCATTATTGACAATTAGTATTAAGAGGTGTACAATATAATATATTCTGCGATTACAGTATAATAAGCAGTACAATATAGAATTAAAAAATTAAAAAATGAATAATAGACCAGTTTATAAATCCACATTTTTATGAACTGTTCATGGATCCATACTATTGTTGGAAATGGAAGATTAGGTTCTTACCTGAATAATCTTTTTGTTAATAGACTTAGGAGTCTGTACTGTAGGTGAATATCCGCTGGTCGTAAAGTGTTGCAGAAGGATGTCAATCCCATTTTTCAGCTCCTCCTCCTTCACCAGTGGAGTATACAGCCCTCTTCAGTTTGTACCAAAGCAATCAATATTCACTATAGCAAAAGGAGGGTTATGGGGAAAGTACCCAAAACAATACTACATTTCTGTTCTGCTCTGTAACTCATGAAAAAGAACAATAGTTAGCTTAAACTGATAACATAGGTGCACCAAAATACCAACCTACTGTGTATAACAAACACAAACAAATATGGAGCTCAGACGCTCAACAAACTTATGGCTTTATTAGTTATATATGATTACATGTATTATCCGAGACAGAAGAAGATTATGCAGGTAAGAACCCAATCTTCCATTCTGTTACATAAACATAGGAGTCTGTACTCTAGGTGATGTACCAAAGCAGTGACAAATGCCTAGGGTGGGACAGATGAGCCTGCCTGTGAAATCGAGGACCCAAAAGTGGCATCCTCCTGAGCTGCCACATCTATTCTATAGAATTTTGAAAAGGTATGGAGAGTACACCAAGTATCTTCTCTACAGATGTCTTTGGGCAGCACTGCCCTGGTCTCTGCCCAGAAAGCCACCACACTTCTAATCAAATGAGCTTTGAGAGGAATAGGTAGCTGTTTGTCACAAGCAATGTACGACAATTACATTGTCATACAAATCACTCTGGCAATAGATACCTTGGAAGCTGGTCTGCCTCGTCTTGACTGATTGGTTAGGACAAACAGATGGTCAGAAAGATGAAAGTCTTTTGGCTGTTCTAAATAGTGGATTAAAACTCTAGTGGCTAAAGCAAACCCCCCAATATGTATGTCCAATCTCTGCAATGTCTTATCTTGCTTGGCTGAACCCAGAGCATGAAAGGTGGGTAGATGGATCTATTGGTTGATGTGAAATGCTGAAAAAAACTTTGGTAAAATGGAAGGTACCATGCAGAGGACAATTCCTGTCTCCATGATCCTGAGGTATTGTTCTCTGCATGAGTGCCTGTAATTCCGAAACACTTCTTGCTGAGACTGTTGTAACCAGAAACACTGCCTTTACCATGAAATTCAGCAGAAACACCTCTTGAAGGGGCTCATACGAGGACTTACAAAGTCCTTGCAGTATGATGTTATGATTCCACATCAGAAAGGGCTAGAATAACGGAGGCCGCAATATGAGTGCCCCCTTCAAAAATCTTGTCACATCTGGATGAGATGCCTGCGAGACCTTTCCCACTCAAGCTCAGAAGCATGAGAGACCTGCCACCTGTACTTTGAGAGATGCTACCACCAGGCCTTTTTCTAGTCCAGCCTGGAGAAATTAAAAAATCACTGGGCTCAGAACCTTGAAGGGCTTCACCTTATCCTTGACGCACCAGAGCTGAAAAGCCTTCCAGACCTTAGTGTAGGCAGCAACAGTCAAAGACTTTTTAACTTAGAGAACTGTAGAAATGACTACTTCTGAATATCCTTTGCATACTAAGACTGAGTGCTCAACAACCATGCTGTAAGACCAAAGTGGTCTAGGTTTTCCATGTGGATTGGATCCTGACTGAGTAACGCTATATGAACGGATAGCTTGATGCATCTGTACTGTTGGAGCCTTACTAGATCCACAAACCATGGCCAGAGAGGCCAATCTTGGGCTACTAGGATCACAAGTCCCATGTGAGCCATGATTCTGTGAATGACCCAGCCCACCATGGGCCATGGTGAAAACACCTAAAGCAGCTTCTCTTCTGGCCAAGACTGAACCAATGCATCCAACCCTGTGCTTCCTGGTTAGTTTCTTCAGCTGTAGAAGCGATTTGCTTCCTTGTTTTTCGCTGAAGCCATCAAGTCCACTGCCGGACTTCCCCGGTATTGCACAATGAGGTTGAATGCTCTTTGGGACAGGGGCCATTCTCCTGGGTCTAGAATGTGCCAACTGAGAAAGTTGGTCTGCACATTCTCTACTCCCGCCACATGGGCTGTGGAGAGTGCCTGAAGATGAGCCTCCACCCACTTGAACAACTAAACCTCCAGACATAACAGAGCATTCTTGGTGTCCCCTTGTTTGTTCATATATTCTACTGTGAGGCATTGTCCGAAAACAATTGTCCACCTTTAATGGAAGCTGAATGGCCTGCAGTTCCAGATGATTTATGGACCATTTTCTTTGATGGAGAGACTACTGGCCCTGCAGCAGATACCTACTGCAATAGGAACCCCAGCCTGCCTGGCTGGCATCGATTTTGAGAAACCCCCCATGAGGAGATTCAGAGAGGAACACCCTTTGACAAGTGCAAGCTGTTCCTCGCTTCCAGTGTCCAGGGAAGTCACATTTGGAGAGAATGACGCTGTTGGGACCATCGGGAGAGAAAAGAATCCTGTAGAGGACACATGTGTGCCATTGCCAGGGAACCACTTCCAGGGTAGCTGCCATCGAGCCCAGAACCTGAAAGTAATGACAGTTAGTGGGATCTTGCATCAATAGGAGATCTGCAATCTGCTTCATTAGATTCTCTTTGAGTGGCTCAGAAAGAAAAATGCGGCCCTTTGCTGTGTTGAAGCAGATTCCCAAATACTCCAAGCACTGGATCAGCTCTAGATGACTCTTCTCGACGTTCACTATCTAGCCTAGGGGTAGGCAAAGTTTGTGACTCGTGGATCACAGTGGGTTCTTAAATTTGACAGAGGGGCTGAACCAAAAGCAGATAGATGGAGTGTTTGTGTGAACTAATATAAATTAAATGTAACTATCATAACATCTACATGAAAAAAAAAAGCCCTACCCCTAAAATAAGACAGTGTCTTATATTAATTTTGGGCCCCAAAAATGCACTAGGTCTTATTTTATGCGTACGGCTTATTTTTTTCATGTACATGACCATCTCTCTCTTCCTCTCCTTCACCCCAATTCTTCCTATCCTCCACATGTACAGCATCTTTCCTCCCATCTCACCCGTCCCCTTGTGCCTTCCCTCTGAAGCATCTTTCTATCCGTCCCTCCCATTCCCCTATGCAGCAGAACCCTTGCCCAGCTTCTCTCCTTCCATCCCTCCCTTCCATCTCTTGTGCAGCAGAACCCTTGCCCAGCTTCTATCCTTCCCTGTCTCTATCCCTTCCCTTGATTAGCAGAATCCTTGAGCACCCCAGACCCACCACACAGCTGAACCCCCGCTTACCCTCCCATCATTCCATCCTACCTGAACCCCGCTGACCGCGAGCCCTAGATACCTCCCTTCAGCGCTGCATTGGGCTGGCAGCACTCTATACAGGCTGCTTCATAGAAACATAAACATAGAAGATGACGGCAGATAAGGGCCATAGCCCATCAGGTCTGCCCACTCTACTGACCCACCCCCCAAGTCTACTATCCTAGGGATCCCACTCCTGGTGACAGGTTCCCTTGGCTTAACCCTCTAAGGGATCCCACTGGGCATCCCATTTGCTCTTAAATTCTTGCACACTGTTTGCCTTGATCACCTGCACCGGGAGCTCGTTCCAAGGATCAACCACTCTCTCGTTGAAGAAATATTTCCTGGTGTCGCCATGAAATTTCCCGCCCCTGAGTTTGAGCGGATGCCCTTTTGTGGCTGAGGGTTCTTTGAGAAAGAGAATCTCTTCTTCCAACTCGATACGGCCGGTAATATACTTAAACGTCTCGATCATGTCTCCTCTCTCCCTACGTTCCTCGAGTGAGTACAGCCACAAATTTTTCAGCCTTTCCTCGTACGATAGATCCTTGAGCCCCAAGACCATCCTGGTGGCCATCCGTTGCACTGACTCTACTCATCACATATTTTCGGTAGTGTGGCCTCCAGAATTGCACACAGTATTCCAAATGAGGTCTCACCATGGTTCTGTATAATGGCATTATGACTTCAGACTTCCAGCTGACGAAACGTCTGCGGATGCAACCTAACAACTGTCTTGCCTTAGATGAAGCCTTCTCCACATGATCAGCAGTTTTCATGTCTGCGCTGATGATCACTCCCAAGTCTCGTTCTGTTGAAGTTCTAGCTAAGGTCTCACCATTCAAGGTGTAAGTTCTGCACGGATTTCTGCTGCCGAGGTGCATGATCTTGCATTTCTTAGCGTTGAAGCCCAGCTGCCAGGTCGAGGACCAAAGCTCCAACAAATGTAGGTCCTGTGTCATACTATCAGGTGAATTGCCGTCTCTCACTATATTGCATAGTTTGGTGTCATCAGCGAATAACGTTATCTTACCTTGAAGCCCCTGAGTTAGGTTCCCTATGAATATGTTGAAAAGGAGCGGGCCAAAGACTGAGCCCTGCGGTACTCCACTGGTCACCTCCGATGTTTTAGAGAGGATACCGTTAACTACCACCTGCCACTCAGCCAGTCATTGACCCATGTAGTTAGTGTTTCTCCCAGCCCCATTGATTTCATCTTGCTCAACAGCCTGCGATGCGGGACACTATCGAAAGCTTTGCTGAAGTCTAGGTATAAGACGTCCATGGATTCTCCCAAGTCTAGCTGTTTTGTTACCCAGTCAAAAAAGCTGATGAGATTGTATTGGCAGGACCTACCCTTGGTGAATCTGTGTTGACTGGGATCCCGTAGATTCTCCTCATCCAAGATTGCGTCTAATTTACGTTTGATTAGTGTTTCCATGAGTTTGCATACTACTGATGTGAGACTCATCGGTCTGTAGTTTGCAGCCTCTGCCCTGCAACCCTTTTTGTGTAGTGGAACGATGTTAGCTGTTTTCCAGTCTATGGGGACTCTCTCCGAACTTAGGGAGAGATTGAAGAGTCCTGATAGCGGTTCTGCCAGGACATCACGCAGCTCACTGAGTACCCTGGGGTATAGATTGTCCGGTCCCATGGCTTTGTTCACCTTGAGTCTTGCCAGTTCGTAGTAGACGTCGCCAGGTGTGAACTCGAAATTCTGAAACGGGTCTTCCACGCTGGGCCTTGCCTGCAACTGCGGACCGTGCCCCGGTGCCTTGCAGGTGAAGACCGAGCAGAAGTATTCATTCAGTAGTTCTGCTTTATTGGAATCTGATTCTGCGCAGTTCCCATCTAGTTTTCTAAGGCGTACTATCCTGTCTGTGTTCTTTTTCCTATCACTTATTTACCTGAAGAAAGATTTGTCCCCTTTGTTTCCTGTTCTTTGCCAGAGTCTCTTCCACTCGAAGTTTGGCCTCTCTGACTGCTATTTTGACCGCTGCAGACCTCGCCCTATGTTCTAGTTTAGCTTCCCTAGTCTCCATTCGTTTGTAGGAAATAAATGCTTTTTTCTTCTCTCTTGACGAGGTGCGAGATTTCTGCCGAGTACCATTGGGGTTTGTTGTTTCTCCGCTGTTTGTGTACTGATTTAATGTAAAGGCTTGTCGCTTCATGTATGGTAGATTTCAGGGATGACCACATAGCTTCCACATTATCGGTCGTAGCTTGGTTCTGCAGTGTCCGGTGGACGAAATCTCCCATGCGTTCGAAGTCAGTGCCTTGGAAGTTGAGTACTTTTGTTTTCGTGTTTGATCTAGGGAAACCTTTCCTGAGGTAGAACCCACACCATGTTGTGGTCGCTGGAGGCTAGCGTATGTTCTACCGAGACCTTCGAGACGCTATCCCCGTTGATGAGTACCAGGTCCAGGATCGCCTGGGCCCTAGTGGGTTCCAATACCATTTGTTTGAGTCGTGCTCCCTTTATGGATGTTAACAGTCTCCTGCTGCCGCTGGTTGTTGCTGAGTATGAGTTCCAATCTGCGACAGGCATGTTGAAGTCCTCTAGCAGAACAGCGTCTCCCCGTAGAGTGATATTCTCTATGTCTTCAATTAATTCGGAGTCTTTGTCTTCCAGTTGTCTTGGAGGTCTATATACTACACCAAGATACAGGCATTTTTCCCTGCCTCTGGCCAGGTTCACCCAGAGGGATTCCCCGGTGTACTTGACATCTGTTATTCTGGTAGTTTTGATGTCTTCTTTAATGTATAGTGCCACCCCTCCCTCTGACTTTCCCTCTCTGTCCTGACGAAATAAGTTGTATCCCGGTATAGCCATATCCCACTCATGAGAGTCTGTGAACCAAGTTTCGGATATTGCCACCACGTCAAGGTCGGCATTCATTATTTCGGTCTCTAATTCTAGAATTTTATTGCCTAAACTGTGTGCATTAACATACATAGCCCTCCATACCCCGTGATTGCTAAGTCCCTGCGGGGAGTTTCCCACCTTGGGTAGTTTGACTCCTAGAGAATTGTTTGCTGCATCACTGATGATGTCATTAGTAACACAGCACACGGAAGGCCCTGGCGGTGGAAGGCCGTGAAGCTGCTGGCCTGATGCTGCTCTGGAGGGTCAAATTCAGAGGGCCATATTAAAAAACTAAATGGGCCAGATATGGCCCATGGGACGTAGTTTGCCCATGTCTGCCCTAGTTCCTGCCCTGTGAGGTCTTCTACTGCCTCATACAATGATCCTGTATGTCAAGTTGATATATTGAAGTCAGATCCGATTTCTGAATATTTCTTTCACAAACAGCCACAAGAGGCAGATTGTTTACCACAAGATAAATATAGTACAGTATGCATTTTATCAATGAGAATTTTTCTTGCAAGCAGCCACCAGAGGGAGCTCCTCTACCACAAGATAAATACATGGATTTTATTACTGAAAATTCTTCCTGTAAGCTACCACTTGAGGGAACTCCTCTAGTACCTGATAGAAACACATATTTTATGAAAACATTCTGACAGATGTTACAGCCCTTCCAACCCGGAAAAGAGAAATCAATCGAAGCTCATTTATCCGTGATTTGGCAGCTTTCAAGTTTATAGTGATTCTGATAAAAGATCCTTATATAAATGGACGTTTCATAAACAATGCCAAGATTATTTAAGAACAATCATGAATGTAGATTTAGCTTCTATGGAACTGTAATTGAAGAAACATTATGGTTTGCATCCTGATACCACAGAAACTAGGCGAGCTGCCTATAGTAGGTGCTGTGCACCAAAGGAAAGACCCCATGAATTTGCCTTCCATTTGAAACAGGTTTATTTTCAGGGGATGTCTCCTTCCTCCGTCGACTTTGAGTTTGGTGATTACAGAAATCTTTTCCTCATGGGTCTGCCTGATTATTTGAAGATTCCTATGGCAGATAAACATCAGAACTTTTTCTCATCTCTTCTCAGGCAAGCAGAGGATATCTTTGATGTGTGTGCACATGTCTCTGATGGTGCAGCTAGCAAATCTGCTTCGAAGAGTAAGCCCAAGGGCCCCAAGCAAAGTGTTAATGCTATTCAGTCCTCCTTGTCTTTGGAAACTAACAGTTCTATCTCTTCATCACATGCTCCTTCCAGAAAATTACAACGTTCACATTCTGCTGGCCCCCCTCCTCCACCACAGGTAGACAGTTAGTGACACCCTAAGAAGAAGAAGTTTAATAAACAGAAATCTGCTATGGAAAAGATTTGAACTGTGGAGGCCATGTTGGCCCAGCTTAAGGTTCCCAGACTGCTACTGCTTCCACTCTACTCAGTCCGGGGGAGGGAGTGGGTGGGTGGGCGGAAGTACTAGAAGCCGAAGGATAAAACTACAAGGAAAAAAATCTGCTCCTGAGAAGTCTTCAGCAGCTGGAGAGACAAGATGGCGGCGGCATGATGCTGTGAGAGCCGGAGCTCTGTCTTTCCTTGCATTTTCCACTATACTTTTCTAAATCGGACTTACCGGTATGCCCCATAGCAAACGCAAGGGCATTCTTCGGGCAGACCACTCCAAGCCTGGGCAATTGCAATAGGACCGGTTTCTCACAAGCTCACAGATCGCTATTGAAGGGGGAAGTTTACCCATTGTAGCACCGACAGAAGGAGACGCTGGAGCCTTAGGATTCGAGACATAACTATCCCCCCGAGCAGCCAGGCTACCACTGAATCTGGCGCAGGACTGTGAGGAACGCGCGATAGCTGAGACCTCAAGTAGCTCGACGCTATCATGCGGATGGGTTGACCACGCAGCTCGGGACGCCGAGTCAACATCTTACTTAGGAGCAGAGGGAACAGACTCCTCAGGAGTGACCTTAAACAACATATAGAAGGTGCTTCAGAGGCTTGAAACTGCAGTCACAAAATCCGCTGATGATACTTTCAAAGTAGTGAGTAAACTTGATGATTTGTCTAATTTAGTACAAGATAATCAGTTAAAAACAACGATGAAATTTGATCAAGTTAATAAAGAAATATCTTCATTACAAGCTCTTTCAGCTAATATGGTTAAAGATAGACTTGTTATGCAGATTAAAATTGAGCAATTGGAAAACTTCAATAGAAGATTGAACTTGTGGATACTAAATTTTCCTAAACTTGCTTTGTCTACACCTATTGAAGTTTTTAAAAGATACCTCATGGAAAACCTTAAAATTCCTCTGGAACTGATACCACCAATAAATAAGATTTATTATCTTCCTAGAAGACCAGAAAACACCAATGATAAGCAATTAGACAAACCTCAGGAACTGGACTTAAAAGATATTACCGGAATTCTAGAAACTTCTCAAGAAGAGATTCAATATCGTGGCACTCTTTTAGTTTCATTGTTTTTCGAACAAGACTTAAATATGATTATGAAAACATTGGCACTTGGACGAACATTTCTCAAAAACGTTCAAGCGCCGATAATAAAACCGGGTTTTAACATAGAAACATAGAAACATAGAAGATGACGGCAGAAAAGGGCTACAGCTCATCAAGTCTGCCCACTCTGCTTACCCACCCCCTGTCTATGCCCTAATGACCCAATTTCCTTATCTTGACCCTCGTAGGGATCCCACATGGGTATCCCATTTATTCTTAAAGTCTGGCACGCTGTCTGCCTCGATCACCTGCACTGGAAGCTTGTTCCAATGATCAACCACTCTCTCTGTGAAGAAATACTTTCTGGTGTCGCCATGAAATTTTCTGCCCCTGAGTTTGAGCGGGTGCCCTCTTGTGGCCGAGGGTCCCTTGAGAAAGAAAATATCATCTTCCACTTCGACACGTCCCGTGAGGTACTTAAATGTTTCGATCATGTCTCCCCTCTTCCTACGTTCCTCAAGAGTGTAGAGCTGCAATTTGTTCAGTCTCTCTTCGTACGAGAGACCCTTGAGCCCCGAGATCATCCTGGTGGCCATCTGTTGAACAATTCTGCGCACATCTTTACTGTAATGTGGCCTCCAGAATTGCACACAGTACTCCAGATGAGGTCTCACCATGGCCCTGTACAACGGCATTATGACTTCAGGCTTTCGGCTGACGAAACTTCTATTGATACAACCCAATATCTGCCTTGCCTTAGATGAAGCCTTCTCCACTTGATTGGCAGTTTTCATGTCTGCACTGATGATTACTCCTAAATCTCATTCTGCTGAAGTCCTAGTTAAAGTTTCTCCGTTCAAAAAGTACGTCATGCATGGATTTCCTCTTCCGAGGTGCATGACCTTACATTTCTTAGCATTGAAGCCTAGCTGCCAGGTTGAGGACCAACTTTCCAATGTAAGCAGGTCCTGCGCCATATAATTCTGTAAACTGCATTCACTTACATTATTACATAGTTTGGCGTCATCGGCGAATAGTGTTATTTTACCTTGAAGCCCTTGAGTCAGATCCCCTATGAATATGTTGAAAAGGAGTGGACCCAGGACCGAGCCCTGCGGCACTCCACTGGTCACCTCCGATGTTTTAGAGAGGGTACCATTAACCACCACCCTCTGAAGTCTGCCACTCAGCCAATCATTGACCCATGCAGTTAGTGTCTCTCCTAACCCCATCGATTCCATCTTGCTTAGCAGCCTGCGGTGTGGGACACTGTCAAAAGCTTTCCTGAAGTCCAGGTACACGACGTCCAAAGACTCTCCCAAGTCCAACTTTCTTGTTACCCAGTCAAAGAAGCTGATGAGATTGGATTGGCAGGACCTACCCTTGGTGAATCCATGCTGACTGGGATCCCGAAGATTCCCTTCATTCAAGATCGTGTCCAATTTGCTTTTAATTAGTGTTTCCATGAGTTTGCACACTATTGATGTGAGACTCACCGGTCTATAATTCGCAGCCTCTGCCCTGCAACCCTTTTTATGCAGAGGAACGACATTAGCTAATTTCCAGTCTAGGGGAACTTTCCCCTTACTTAGGGAGAGATTGAATAGCTCAGCCAACGGTTTCGCCAGGACATCGCTCAATTCTCTGAGCATTCTTGGGTGCAAATTGTCTGGTCCCATGGCTTTGTTCACCTTGAGTCTTGCCAGTTCACTGTAAACTTCACCTGGTGTGAACTCAAAATTCTGAAACGGGTCTTCTGTGCTTTGTGTTGCCTTCAACTGGGGACCGTGTCCCGGTGCCTCACAGGTGAAGACTGAGCAGAAGTATTCATTCAGTAGTTCGGCTTTATCGGAATCTGCTTCCACGTAACTTCCGTCCGGTCTTCTAAGGCGTACTATCCCGCCTGTGTTCCTTTTTCTGTCACTAATATACCTGAAGAAGGATTTGTCCCCCTTTTTAATGTTTTTTGCCAGAATTTCTTCCACTCGAAGTTTTGCCTCCCTAACTGCCATTTTGACCGCTGTAGACCTGGTCCTATATTCTACTTTTGCCTCTCTTTTCTCCGTGTGCTTGTAGGAGAAAAACGCTTTTTTCTTCTCCTTAATGAGGTGCGAGATCTCCGCGGTGAACCATTGGGGTTTATTGTTTCTTTGTCATTTATTTACTGATTTTATGAAGCGGCTAGTTGCTTCATGTATGGTTGATTTCAGAGTTAACCACTTAGCTTCTACATCATCGGTCTCCGCTTGGTCCTGCAGCGTCTGATGGACGAAATCTCCCATGCGTGCGAAGTCTGTGCCCCGGAAATTGAGTACCTTTGTTTTCGTGTTTGATCTAGGGAAGCCTTTCCTAAGGTTGAACCATACTATATTGTGGTCGCTGGAGGCTAGCGTATCTCCTACTGAGACCTCTGAAACGCTTTCCCCGTTGGTGAGTACCAGGTCGAGGATCGCCTGGGCCCTAGTGGGCTCCGTTACCATTTGTTTGAGACGTGCTCCCTTTATGGAGGTTAAGAGCCTCCTGCTACCACTGGTTGTCGCTGAAAATGAGTTCCAGTCTGCATCAGGCATATTGAAGTCCCCTAGCAGTACAGCTTCTCCTCGTAGAGTGATATTCTTTATGTCTTCAATTAATTCTGCGTCCATGTCTTCCAGTTGTCTTGGGGGTCTGTAAACCACACCTAGATACAGGCATTTTTCTCTGCCTCTTGCCAGGTTTACCCAGAGGGACTCCCCTGTGTACTTGACATCTGTGATCCTGGTGGTTTTGATGTCCTCTTTAATGTATAGAGCTACCCCCCTCCTAACCTGCCCTCTCTGTCCTGACGAAGTAGATTGTAGCCCGGTATAGCCATATCCCACCCATGTGAGTCCGTGAACCATGTTTCAGATATTGCCACCACAGCTAGGTCGGCATTCCTTATTTCAGCCTCCAATTCTAGAATTTTGTTACCTAAACTGTGTGCATTGACATACATGGCCCTCCATATCTTGTGTTTGCTAGGTCCCTGTGAGTGGGTGTGACTCCCAAAGAACTGTTTGCAATGTGGGTACTTACCTTGGACATGGAAGCGGAGTTTCGACTCACCTCATCAGGATAATTCCTTTCTGCACTAATATGTGAATGGGTACCCTCCCCCGACTTACCTAGTTTAAAGCCCTGTGAAGCAGGCGGGCTAGTTGGTGTCCGAAGACGTTCTTACCCCTACTGGTCAGATGGAGTCCGTCTGGTCCCTGAAGTCCTTGTAGTGCTTCCCCATGGTTTAGGAATCCGAAGTTCATATCCCGGCACCATCCCTGTAGCCACTCGTTCGTCCTCAGGATACGTTCATCTCTGGCTCTTCCCTTGCCTCTAACTGGGAGGATCGATGAGAAAACCACCTGTGCTCCTGTCTGCTTCAGCCTCTCACCCAGTGCTCCAAAGTCTCTGGTGATGGTCTCCGGTGTGTTCCTGGCAGTGTCGTTGGTTCCTATGTGGACAAGAAGCATAGGAAAGTGGTCTCGGGGCATGAGTAGTCTATCCAGACTGGCGGTGACATCTCGTATCCTGGCTCCAGGCAGACAGCAGACCTCCCTAGATTGCATATCCGGTCTGCAAATTGGTCCCTCGGTGCCCCTCAGCATGGAATCCCCGATGACTATTACTCTGCGCTTCTTTGGGGGGAGCCGGTCAGTTGTCCCTTGAGATGGAGCTGGGTGTTGGACCTGCTCCTGTTCCTGTTCCTGTTTTGGACGTATTTCTAAACGACCTAGGCCTTCATAGTGCCGCTCAATGTCCAAAGCTAAACAGGATGTTTCAGGAGGTGTGTTGAGGGCGGGAGATGGGCGAGACGTGGGCTGGCTCAGACTTAAGTCATACAGCATCTATAACAGAAAGTTTAACAACAGAGCCTAGACGGAACTTGGACATTGTGACTTAGACCATTATGGTCTAAGTCCCAAAAACCCACCTAAACTCACCAGATAAGCACTGAAAACAGATAACACAGACCCCCACACACTACCCCAGTGATCACCAACCCCCCCACCCCCATAAAAATTTTATTCACAACTTTAAATTTCAGCCTCCAGACCATCATCACCTGGCCGCCTGGCATAGGAAAGCCTAGTCATCCAGCACAGAGGCAGCTTAAGTCGTCTTGGGGGTGGGTTAGGGACCCATAGAGAGGAGGACCCATGCCCATAAGCCCCTGCAATTACTGCATTGATACTGAAACATGTGCACTGCCCTATACACCCCCAAAACCCTTTTGTACTTGCATATAAAGTGGCTCCTGCAAGCCATAAGGGCTATTGGGGTGGTAGATAAGTGGGTCTAGGGGATTCTGGAGGTGGTTTGGGAGGCTCACTGTCACCTATAAGGGAGCTGTAGTGAGGAGAAGCCATGGCACCCTTTTTGTGATGTTCACAGCAGTGCCCTGTAAGGTACCCCACTATTTAGGTGTCATGTCTGGGTGTGCAGTCCATCACTTTACAGACCCCTCCCACATCCAACAGGGCTTCTTCTAGGCGTTTTGGACTTGGACGGAAGGTTGGATGGAAATGTGGTATAAAGATGGAAGATTTAGTGGCTTGGACGATCAGATCGGCAGGACATATAATTAGATGATTTTCGAAAGTAAAAAAAAGTTGGACATATCTTTCGAAAATGTGTCTTAGGCTCTTTTTAACTTTGGACAACTTGCGAGATGGACGTAAAGAGACTTAGACGTCCCTTTCGATTATGCCCCTCTATGCATATTAACATTATTTTGTCGAAATAAAGGTTAACAATGAGGCATTTTTCTATGATCTGGATATATTACTTGGCATTTGGAATCAAACTAATTATCGTTCTTACATTTTCAAAGGCTATGCATCTTTAAAGTTGTAATTTCCACACTGTACAGGATCAACAAATTCCTTTTTTAGGTTGATAAATGCACTTTTTTGGTTATACTTCATTACATCTAGTTTTTACAAGGCTTGGCATTTTCAAAGTTATTTCCAAATTGTTTGGAAAATTATATTTAAAATGCAGGTGATTTGTCACTGGCTTGGAGCTCAATTTTCTTTTGGATGCTGAACATTGACCAATAACTGGTGACTTCTTATGCAGAAAACGTCAAGTGTTTGACATTTATTAAATGACTCACCAGCACAATGCTGGATGCAGTCAGATGCTGGGTCACTGTACACACTTGTACACTTATTTCTTGCATGTTTTTTTTAATGAAGTCAGTGCTAAGGTGACCCCGTTATTAACTTGGATTAAAAAAAAGCAATTAAAATATTATTGCTACACCTAAATGTCGTATTTCTAATGCAAATGCATGTGTAATGCTAATATATGCAGAACTAGAACATACAAGCGAGAGTGATGGAAAACTGGAATGCTCTTCCGGAGGCTGTCGTAGGGGAAAACACCCTCCAGGGATTCAAGACAAAGTTAGACAAGTTCCTGCAGAACTAGAACGTACGCAGGTAGGGCTGGTCTCGGTTAGAGCGCTGGTGTTTGACCTGGGGGCCACCGCGGAAGCGGACTGCAGGGCACGATGGACCACTGGCCTGACCCAGTAGCGGCAATTCTTATGTTCTTATGTTTGTAATGTAAATCATCCTCTTCTCGGTTATGACAGAGTAATCAAGTTTCCCCTAGATGCCAAAGAACCATCAGTTTTTGGGGTACCCTTTTACAAAACTGTAGCATGAGTTTTAGTGAAGTTGTTGGACTAAGGGTACTTAAACACAATAATTCCAGTCAGACGTCATGCACTTTTTCTGTAGTCCCAGGTGTGCAGTCAGTTCATGGGAACTTCTTACCATTCAAAAAAGAGTTCACCAGGGTATATCCTAGCATACAGCACAATGGTGCCTAGGCAGGACTAACCCACAAACATCATTGTGCTCACCTTGGAACTGGACATATGTGTAAATTATTTTTGGTTTGTTTTTTAAATAAATTTTAAAGCTTACTGAGTAACACCCAAAGTGCCAAGTGCAAAACAAACATTGAAAATTCAAAAACATTAAATAATGCAAAATCACTTTAAAGAAAAAGTCCTCATTGTGGTCAAAATGGAAGTCAGTGCTAATCATTGAACACTGAAGTACCGACCATTGGCCACTGGAACTTAACTTGGTAAAAACCACTAACGGCCACCTGATAAAGGAGGTCTGTATAAGGCAGGGGTAGACAATTCCGGTCCTTGAGAGCCGGAGCCAGGTCAGGTTTTCAGGATATCCACAATGAATATGTATGAGATGGATTTGCATGCACTGCCTCCTTGAGATACAAATCTATCTCATGCATATTTATTGTGGATATCCTGAAAACCTGACCTGGCTCCAGCTCTCGAGGACCAGAATTGCCTACCCCTGGTATAAGGGAGTGCCTCAGCTGATCGCCCTACAGAGCCAGTTTCATTTCCTACGTCAGGGGCAAACTCAGAGGCACCTTCTGCTGTGTCGTGAGATAAATGCTGCTCCTCTTCAGCATTTAACTCACGACACAGTGGGAGGTGCCCCTGAGTTTGCCCCTGACGAAGAAAATGAAACGGGGCTCTGCAGGGCGATCAGCTGAGGCACTCCCTTATAAGGACCTCCTTTACCGGGTGGACGTTGATGGTTTTTACCAAGATAAGTTCCAGTAGCCAATGGTCGATACTTGAATGTTTAATGATTATCACTGACTTCCATTTTGACCACAATGAGGACTTTTTCTTGAAAGTGATTTTACATTATTTAATGTTTTTGAATTTTCAATGTTTGTTTTGCACAGTTCCCATGAACTGACTGCACACCTGGGACTACAGAAAAAGTGCATGACTTCTGATTGAAATTATTGTGTTTAAGTATCCTTAGTTCCAACAACTTCACTGAGAATCGAGAGCAGGTCTTTTTTCATTCAGCAAACAATTATTGACCCCTCTCTATTAGAGGAGGCAATCCATATTTTTGGATTAACATTTTTGCCGCATGATTTTTTGTGCTAGCGCTAAAAGCCATGCTATGGTTTTGTAAAAGAGGGGAGGGGGTATATTTCAAGAGCGTACTAATTACTTATCTTTCCGATTTTTAAGCCTCTGTGGATGTTTTATAAGTTTCAATAGCCT
This sequence comes from Geotrypetes seraphini, assembly GCF_902459505.1. Lineage (NCBI taxonomy): Eukaryota > Metazoa > Chordata > Amphibia > Gymnophiona > Dermophiidae > Geotrypetes > Geotrypetes seraphini. The sequence continues at coordinate 376,348,755 of NC_047085.1, forward strand.
TTTATTGGGTCAGTCATCTTGACACAGGGAAGGGGAGAAATCAAGATGGCAGCTTGATGAGATGCCGCACATGCACTCTGAATCCTTCTTACTTTCTGTTCTCGTTGGTCTTGTTTAAAGGGAAGGACAAGGAATCAGTCAGGGGAATGCCCTTGTTACCCACTGGTCTTCCATCTCTCTGAAAAAAAATTCCTGCCAGAGCACTTGGTGGCTGCACCTCCCATTGTTTAAAAAAAAAGTCTATTTCCAGTTTTGAACATTAAAAAAAAAAAAAGATAATTGAACTGCTTTGAAAAATATCAGAAGTGGATTTGAAAAAGAAAAAAAATTTGCAGGTTGTTTTTTTGTAAATTTCTTATTTACAAATGAAAATCTGACAGCTTTCCCAGCAGATTTGGGGAAATTGCAATTGCACTGAGCCCACACCAGGACTGAAATCTATTAGGTTTGAATTTAAATTGTATTATGTATTTCTTTCCTTCAGGATCATTAGAGCTACCAGAATTTGGCAAAACCAATTAAACAATTTTTGAACTATAGCACACATTAGAATCAATTACCGCATATACTCAAATATAAACTGGGATTTTTGAGCCCAAAAATGGGGGTCCAGGTTTATATTCAGACCAACGCCCCCTCCCAGAATTTTTTAGGCTGCCGCCGCCACCAGGCTCTGCCCACCTCCTCCTCCTTCCTGCCCTATCATACCTCTGCCAATCCCTGGTGGAGGTGCAGTGGGTCCTCTGCTGATCCCTGACGGAGGTGCAGCGGGCAGGAGAAAGCTTTCCGAACTCCTGCCCCACTGCTAACCGGCTGCGTTGATCCAGTTTCTTCAGCTGAGCTGCACAAGCAGCAGCACGATTTGGCGCTGCTTCTCAGCACTGAGTGATTTCCTTACTGGCTTCTGCAAATTCTCGTGAGAATTCTCGTGAGCCAGTAAGGAAGCTGCTCAGCGCCGAGAAGCAGTGCCAAATTGCGCTGCTGCTCATGCCGCTTAGCTGAAGAAACTGGATCTATGCAGCTGGTTAGCAGCGGGCCAGGAGTTCGGAAAGCTTGCTCCTACCCGCTGCACCTCCACCAGGGATTGGCAGAGGTATGAAGATAGGGTGGGGGGGGGGAGACAGAGGGCAGAGCCTGGGAGGGAGAGTGCAGAGTTTGACAGGGGAAGGAAGGAAGGATGCTGGGTGCAGTGCCTGACAGGGGAGGGATGGAGGGAAGGGGGCTGGGTGCAAAGCTTGGCAGGGAGGGGCTGGGTACAGAGCCTGACAAGGCAGGAAACTTGAATATTAAGCCGCCCGACTTATATTAGAGTCAACCATATTTCCTCCTTTTTTGGAGGGAAAAAGGGGGTCTTGACATATTTGGATTGACTTATATCCGAGTATATATGGTAAAGTATACAAGTATATTTTTACAATTACAGTACAGAAGCAAGAGGTACTCAAATGTTTCAAATCACCAGGAACCTCCTTGGTGCGGAAAAAGGATAGTTTCCAGTAGTAAGCATGTGCTAACGCTATCATCATTTGTTATCTGCTGCAGGACCCAATATCCACAAATTCTATATATGGCACTTTGAGTTATGTGTGAAAATTTGGGTGCATGTCCAATTTGCACTTCAACTTAATTGAATAATGGGACATGAGCACTGATAATTAACTTCTTCACAACCAATTATTAGCTTTAATTAGTTTTATTTTAGATTTGTGTATATAAATTTAGTCATGGAATCTGCACCTAAGATTTTTGCATGGCGCCAAAAAGGAGGCATGGAAATGGGGGGGGGGGGGGGGGGGGTCATGAGAGGATCAGGGGCGTTCCTCAAAGTTATGCGTGTAATTATAGAATAAAGTCCAGCCATGCCTAACTGTAGCTGTGAGTTTTTGCATTACTTCTCTTGGTGCAAATGGACATGCCTAAAGTTAGGTGTGGGTCCCAGGGCTATGTGCTATTCTATAAACCATGCCTAACTTTAAGCAGTTTTTAGAATACTGCTCAGCACCATTTTGTTTCCATATATAGAATTCAGTCCTTTAAGTGGCCGGTATCATATAGTAATGGCATTAGTACATGACTCCTAAAATAAATTCGAACAATGTTGCTTGCAGCTGAAATTACTACCTGTTGGACAGTCTTTGAAGAATGTTTAAAATAATCCATGCCATACAGAAAGCTTTCTGCTATATCCATCTCATATTTTTAAATATGACTTTCATGTTCAATTTAAGAATATAGGCTCCCTTTTATTAAGCTATGGTAGCGCTGCTGCAGCAGGAAATGCTCCAACGCTCATTCAATTTCTATGAGTGTCAGAGCATTTACTGTGCCGGCCCGCGCTAAAATACTTGATAAAAAGGGGGGGGCACAGTTTTTCTCATCAGGTCACCTATTATGTATTAGAACAAATAAATAATGGTGCTGGCACATGACACACCTACCTTTTTTAAAAAGAGGTTTAATTAGTCAGATTACCTCAAATGCAGAGCAAGATTTGATGGGATAAAGGTAGATAGTGATGAGGGTGACTGGCTTCTCATTGCTTGTTTTTACACTGGTAGGCACATCATGTCCATTTGTTTCTAGTTTGGGCAGGTGCATGTTGTGGGCTTCTTGCATCATGGATAGAGTTTTAGAAAGGCCATTTTTTGAGGTGATAGCTTCCTGCAACAATTTATTAGTGTCAGCGTTAGCCTTGTTTGCTTGGTCATTGCCTGCCAGCAATCTCGCCGATTCTGAAACAGCTTTTCCTTGGGATGGCTGAGAAGCTACATCCTTATCCGGCTGTACTGTTTTCTTCAGAAAGCAGTCCACGATGAACTTCAGAAAGGCCTGTGAATCTTCAAAAGTGGACATATAGCCAAACGAAATTCTGATGGAGCCTGTAGGACGTCCATCAATCAGATCTACATCATCTCCACAGACATGGCCAGCCTAGTAAAAGATAACAAACAGCCCCCCCACACACACAAAATCCTGTTACAAATAGTGTATCATATTTTCTTCACATCATACATATATTTCTGAAATGCTTATTATTATTTTGCCATTCTCCAATAGACCAAAAGTAGTCCACTTGCCCACTATCTTCCAAATCATAAAAATGTCTGCACCCAAATTTAGGCTTAGCACACTATTTATAGATTGAGGTCAGTTGCATGCACAACTTATTTTAACAATTGAATGTTACTTGGAGTTAACGGCCAGTTATTGGCTTTAATCCATGTTCATTGGCACCAGTTGGGACCAATAAACAGATGATCACGCGACTGCCCTTAGTTGCGCTTCTAGAAGCTGTGTGTGTTTATTCTATCATGCACAACTTTTAGGGGGGTCTAGTCAAGGGAGAGACATGGGCAGGTCATGGGCATACCTAAGAGTTAGGTGTGCAGGTAATAGAATACTAAGAGTGAAGGCCCTGATTCTATAAATGGCACCTAACTCCTAGGTGCCGTTGAGAGCAATTGTCAATCATCTGGTAGGCGCCTTTTATAGAACTGTGCTAGTGGCACCTAAGCGGTCTTAGGCACTGGTAGGCACTGAAACCTTAGGTGCACTTCCATGTAGGCCAGTGTTAGGCACCTACTAATGCCTAAGTGAAACCAGACACATAATCTGCCCCAAACCCGCCACTAACCACGCCCACTCAAAGTGGCAGGTGCCTATTGAGTTAGGCACTTATCAGCTAATTAAGTGCTTCTTTTACAAAGCCATGGTGGGAGTTTCTAATGTGGGCTGGCAAGGAAAATGCGCTGACACTAATAGGAATTCTATGAGCGTTGGAGCATTTACCTCACTGGCTCATGGTAGAAACCTCTACCACAGCTTTGTAAAAGCTAGAGTAATGTTTTAAAAAATATTTTAAATTACAAGATGAGTCTTGGTTATCTTGTAATTAATGAGGATTTTATGTGTTTATAATTAGGGCTGCACATCGATGTCACACTGTTTTTGTACAATTTAAAATTTTAATCGCATAAAGCGTCCACCCCTCACATTTCCTTCTATACTCATACAGTGGCAAATATAGACAGCAGAAGTAAATTCTCAGAACTGACATAATTTATTTACATTTTAGTAATTAAAACTTGTCGGTTCTGAGAATTTACTTCTGCTGTCTATATTTGCCACACAATGCAAGACTTGAGGGTCAGTTGCTGTGCCCATTCATACTCTGATTCTTCCCTCTCTCTTTAAAGAATGACATGGGGATGGTTTCCTGTGCTTAATCGTGGGGATGGGAACAAATTCTGTTCCAGACTGGGTGCGCATAAAAATCACATTTTCTTTCTGCTTGTTCATTCTTTCAGCTGTTAATGCAGACCTGGGGCTGTGGCTTTGAACAGCAACACTACTGGTAATTGGTCTGCAATACAGATTAATTAAGCAGGTATATTCATTCGCAGATAACATATACTATAATTTTTTCCTAGTGAAAAGTTTGGCTAGTGAAAGTAAAGGGAGGCATTAAAATATTTAAAAAGCTTATGTTTTGGGGTGAATTTAGTGGCCATGAAATGTGCCAGATTGACAGACTTGGAATGCAAAGTCTTCTGTTCATCCATGGAACTCGTACAGCATGGGAGGGAATGTGAATTTCCTTGGGCTCCTCTGTCACTATGCTCAACCGTATTTGATAGGACCCACTTCTAATATTTAGCAGTCAATTAGATTTTATGACCATTTTATAAGGTTGGCCTCCCTGCTGAGACTGCTAGCAAGGATGCTAATTCATTGTGGTAGGAAAAAAAAACCTTTCAAGGGGTAGCCATGTTGATCTGGTGTAACACAATTGGCAGAGGCAGGGGCATATTATAGGCTAACCAATCTTTCAAGAAATGAGCTTTTGTGAACCAGAGTCTACTTCATAATATACACCTTAAAACTCAGGCCTCAATTAATTGGTTAGTCTATATTAGGGGTGCCCAAATGGTCGATCGTGATCGACCAGTAGATTGCAAAGTAGATCTTTCTTTCTCTTTCCCCCTGCCCCCTCTTTATTTCTGCTTTTCTTTCTCTCTCCCCCTGCCTGCCTGTCTTTCTTTCTTTCTCTCTCTCTCTCCCTTCCCCCCCCCCCCCCAAAGCCATTTCTCTACTTCCCTGATGGGGGATCTAGGAGGAAATTACACATCAACATTTTAACATCAAATTTGTATTTGGTGCTGACCTGAAAGAACTTTTTCATATCTTCTGCACTTGCTCCCAGATGTTTCTGGCAGGCCCCATTGTTACAGAAACAGCCTGTGCGGAATTGAATGTGGTAGAGGCTGGCCAGCTTGTCAACCTGACAAATTAAGGAAGAAAACAAATTAGTTAGTAGCAACTCTCTGTCCTAGACTTGAAGCACAGTCGGTGAAAGGGTTCATAATGCATACAGCATAAATATCTTTTCATTATAGACACCCTGTGACTGCAGGGTGCATGTTATGATTTATTTACTTCCATGATATTAGCTTATTTCATTTCCCCTTCTTTCCTTTTGTAAATGTATATTTGATTGAAGTACCCCCTGTAACCATCAGTCAGTTTTTAGCTTAAGGAGCTACGCGAATAGGGGAATGTAGAGGGAAAGAAACTAACTTAATTATTTCTAGGTACCTTTCACTGGGGGCTACCCATGGGCAGTCCTAAGAAAAAGGGAAGGGGCCAACTAAAAGACCATGGGGTATTACATTTATGGTGAAGGAACAGTCATCAAGCCATATATGTGAGATAAGAACCAAGGTAGTAGATACCTAAAAGTCGATGAGTGAGGCAAAAACAGCTTGGCTTATGAAGTGCTATGAGTACGTGAACTGCCATATTGTAATAAGAACACATGGGCCTTGATATTCAAGAGGAAAGAGTCAATAACTGCTGTCATCCAGATGTTTGCTCTAGCTTGAACTATCTATGAATTTTCACAGCATTATTACATTACATTACAGTGTTGTTTATCTTCCAATGTTATTAAGTCTTTACCCTCATTCTGTTATTAAGTCTATACCCTCAATCTGTATTCTCCAATGTCATGTACCCTCCTGGAGATGTCCAGTTCTCTTCTTATGTAATCCGCTTTGAACCGCAAGGTACAAGCGGAATAAAAATCACTAATGTAATGTAATGTAATACCACATAACCTTCCAGTTCTATACGGTTTAGAGCTAAAAGAAACTTAGACAGTCTCAGGAGGTACAGATTAGCAAATTATCCAGTTCTGATTTTATAAAAATTTATCAAATAGATGTGTTTTCAGAAGTTTCCTAAAATGTATGCAAGTCACAGCATTAACTAATACAGTAGCTGGCTAAAAAGAGAGTAGCTTATCAAAGTAGCTTTTATAGCAACAGTTCTTAACATAAGGAAAGGAGAAATATATCAGAGTACGTTGTGAATGTTTAGACGTAGCAAATACAAACTGTTCCACTAAATAATCTGTTGTAAGACCAAACAACACTTTGTAGCACAGTAGTCTAAATTACCCTGGCCTCAATCGGAAGCCAGTGCAGCCTATGATAGAAAGGAGTGACATGCTCCAATTTTTTCAAATTATAAATCAACTTTACAGCTGTATTCTGGATCAGTCGCAGTATGTGGAGATTACACTTAATGTCAGCATAGTAGATTATCTAATATAATAAAACGCTAGGCCGCGCATGCGCACTCCCATCTGCGTGCGCCGGTTTTCTGTGAGCTGTAGGGCACCGCAGATAGGAGTGCGCTTGCGTGCGAAGCTCTCTCTCTCCCTCCCCCGAGGTGGATGTCGGCCGCGGCGGCTGTCGGCAGCCCGAGGCGGATGTCGGCCGCGGTGGCTGCTGGCCGCCCGAAGCTCGCTCTCTCTCTTCCTCCCCCCCCCCCCGAGGCAGATGTCGACCGCGGCGGCCCGAGTTGGATGTCAGCTGCGGCGGCCCGAGTCGGATGTCGGCCGTGGTGGCTGCTGGCCGCGGCAGCCAAACCCGGAAAGCATTTTAGCATAAGTAGGGCATGGAGTTCAGGAGGAAGGTATGGGGGGGTAGGAAAATACTGTACAGGGAAGTGGGGTGGGAGGGAAATGCTGCAACACACGGAAATGGAGGGGCAGAAAAGGGGTTGATGGACAGGGGAAGAGGTGCTGATGAACAGGGAGGGGGGCAGAAAAATGAAGACAGGCCTACTGCTGGACAGGGGGAGCAGGAAGGAGGTGATGATGGACAGGGGGAGGTAAAACAAAGGGAGAAGGGCTTCTGCTGGATAAGGTGAGCAGTGATGGGGTGGTGGAGGACACAGGGGAGGTAAAAGGAAGGGAGAATGGACAGGGGGAGCAGGCAAGAGATGGTAGTGGACAGCCAAGGAAAAAAAAAAAAGACAGACAGAAATACAGAAAGCGGCTAAGGAGAGAGAAAAAAAATAAAGACAGACACACACACATATATTCTAGCACCCATTAATGTAACGGGCTATAATACTAGTAGTACAATAATTCAGAGAACTGAGGATCAAAGATTGCACCAGCAACTTAAAGGTGGGATAGTCAAAATTAGATCTTATAGTATGTAATTCCAACCTGAAATAACACACATGATGCATGAAATATTGTTATGTGCTTTGTTTTAGAACTTGATGTGTATTAAAATATTTCAGTATTGCATAAGGTGAAGTGGGGAAATATAAATAAAGTAGTGCAAAAAAACTCCACTTAAAGGTAGCTGAGAGTCTGCTCAAATGGAAGAAAAATCCTCAGGTTTTATTGGCAGAGTTCAAGCTCAAACCACCAGTCTGTTAAAATGCTTTAAACACTCACAGTGGTTTCAGTTGCAAAATATCTCAGTCCTCAATTATTTTAAACCTCAACAGCGAGATGTCACTCAATGGAAGTGTTTTAGCCAATGATGTGGAGGTGGTGGTTTGAGCTTGAGCTCTGCCAATAAAACCTGAGGATTTTTCTTCCATTTGAGCAGACTTTCAGCTACCTTTAAGTGGAGGTTTTTTTTGGGGTTTTTTTTTTTTGCTCTACTTTAAAGTATTTCAGTACATACTGAACAATTTCAATGTCCGGCATTCATAAAATATGGTAGGATACATATGTAAAAATCAAAACAATTCTAAGATCTCCTTTTACTATGGTGCACTAGTGTTTTTAGCACATGCACAAGATTGCCGTGCGCTAGCCAAAAAATGACCGCTTGCGACATTTTAGCGCGCGTGATTCTGCGTGCTTAGGTCCTAACGCACCTTTGTAAAAGGAGCCCTAAGTGGTTTACAACATACATACATAGAACAGATATAACATTCAAACATTCTTTTCTTTAAGACATGCAGTATTCAAAAACCTGAGCAATGTCTAAAATTTCTGCTTTAATTCATTAAAATGCCTGAGAAAACAGATGTGCTTTTATAATCAACTTCTATCTTATTGTACAAAGAGGAGTGGGTCAGATTGTTGGGATGGCACCCAAAGCTATGGAAAAACAAATCCTTCTTCACTTACTACATCATGCAACTTATGCTTATGCATAAGCACATCATGCTTATGTGGCCAATTTAATCTCACTCTTTTGAAATGCTTTTTTAAAAAAATTTTAATACATGGCAAGATAAACGGAATAAATATGAGTCACTTCTCCAAAGGGGAACAATCATGTCTCATTTAAATGGTACATATATTAAGAGCTGCATGGCAAAGGGGCTAATGGGGAAGCCTGTAACAATGCAGGCTGACTTCTGGGAGCCAGGGATTTGTTGATCCATAAAAGCAGAGAAGCGTGAACAGTGTTAACAGTTGGTTCGTGGTTCTATATACTCAGATCATCAGGGCTGATGCTTCCCAGGGTTCAATAAAGCTGCCATGAGCTGGCCTTTTACAAAGCATAAGATTACAATTGTACTAAATAAAAACATTTAATCTTTACAGGTTTTTCATCGATTGTAAAATTGGATGAAGATAGCAACTAGCACACCTAAATGAAGACCAATGGAACGTATGTAAAATATGTTCAATGCAGCACGATGGAAATTGCTATATACATGAAATATTTAAACCTAGTTAAAAAAAAGGCCAAATGGTTTGTAGAAAACAAATCACTTTAAAATAACACTTTAATTAAGTGCTGGTTTATTAAAGTACATCAAGCACTTAGGACCGGATTCAGTAAATGGCATTTAAAGTTAGGCCCTGTTAATATCCATACTAAACACCAGTTCGCAACCTTTATAAAAGAGTGGCTTCACACATTCAACTTTAGACACAAGGACTTACACTTGCTGAAATCTTTGGTTAAGTTTTTGTACTGAATTCATGGCAGAAATCCAAGTATTTGGTACTTAATTGGCACTAATTACGAGTTACAAAAACATCTGTCCTATGCCATATTCTATAACATGGGTGTTTAAATTTCATAGTGCACAACTGGGGTGTCAGGAACATGCCCCCAAAAATCTCAGGAACGACATACAAAACTCCTAAAACTAATGAATTATGCCCTATTGGAAACCATAGGAGGGACCTACCTAGACACTACCAGGTCTACTCACTGCACTCATACAAAGACCCGTTCATTCACTTAACACACAAACAACAATAAAAAAAAAGAAAAAAAAGTGGAGAAAAAGCTTCAGTTCACACAAACAACAAGAAAAAAGAAAAAAAGTGGAGAAAAAGCCTCCATTTTTTTTTCTTTTTTTCTTGTTGTTTCTGTGTTAAGTGAATGAGCGGGTCTTTGTATGAGTGCAGTGGGTAGACCTGGTAGTGTCTAGGTAGGTCCCTCCTATGGTTTCCAATAGGGCATAATTCATTAGTTTTAGGTGTCAGGAACATGCCCAGCAGTTACATGTACAGATTATAGGATAGTAGGGGTTTTTCACCTAACTGCCAACTGGCGTGAGCACTTACCCTAGCCATTGGCATTGCTTACATCTAAGATTAGACATGAAACTGCGAACATATGCTAGCATTCTATAATGGCTGTTATAGATTTCATATCAATAAAGCTTACTTTACAAGAGCAAAGACTTTGAGAAAAAGACTTTTCTTATAGTTGCTGTGGAGATTTTAGGTTTTTTTTCTTGTTTGTGTTCACCCATAGTGCTACTACTCACATGCAGTGCTATACATGTGGAGGGGCATGCTTGATAGTGCATCAAAGTCCAACTTTGGACGTCCTGAGAAGTGCGTCTAAAATCTGAATTCTGAAAACATCCATATTCGAAAACGCTAGATGCCCAAAATATTTCTTCTAAAATCGCTTAGACGTCTTGGCTGTCAGAACATGCAGCCTTAGTTCTGCTAACATTTTTAGGCATTTGTGACCAAGTTCAAAATGTCCAAATCCAGACCATTTGGATGTGGGAGGGGCCAGCATTATAATGAAGTAGCTACATAGACATAGCAACAGAGCAGTGGAGCACTGCTGTGAACTATACATAAATAGTGCCAGAAATATATCTCACCATAACCCCCTTATAATATATAGTGAACCCTCTAAAACTCCTCCAAACCTATCATACCCACCTGTCTACCACCCCAATAGCCCTTATGGCTGCTGGTGGCACCTACATGGCAGTATAGTAGAATTTTGGTGAACTCATACTTTCCACCATAAATGTAGTGGTTAGAGTGGCTTATGGGCCTGGGTCGTCATCTCTGTGTATCACTAACCCACCCACCAGGCTACTTAAGACACCTGTGTGATGCTATACTAGATTTCCCATACAAGGTGGCACTGTTCTTGCGACATATATGTACTGTTTTATTCAGACCTTTAGAGTTTGGAAGGGGGCCAGTGACCACTGGGGGAGTATGTGGGGTTATTACTTCATCCCTCCAGTGGTCATCTGATCAGTTTGGGTAACTTTTTAGCATTTAGATGCATTTAAAACAGGTCTAGCTCTGAACATCTAAGTTCCATCCTGGACATCTTGGAAAAAGTTTGATTATAATTGCAAGATGTCCAAGTCTTAGCCCACCCAAAATTGGTCTATAACACGCCTCCAACATGCCTCCCTTGAATTTTGGAAGCGCAGCGGCTAGGATGCCTCGCAAAATGTTCGGAAAGTCGGTTTCAAAAATTGGCACATTGACGTTGTTGGCAAGAAAAATGTACAAGTGCCAGTTTTTGGATGTCTTAGTGTTTTGAAAACATCCCCGATTGTGTCTAAGTATTTTGAGTGACTTGCCCAGGATCACAGGCTGCTGCAGTGGGAATCAAACCCAGTTCACCAGAATCAAGGCTTGCTCCACTTGCCATTAGGCTGCTCCCTTTTATGCATGCTACACCACAGGTCTGTTGAAGGTCCCCCAGTTCTTGAAGTTTTCTGCTAAGTCGATAAATAAAATAATTACTGTGCAATCACTCTAGTAAATTTAGGTAGCTGTTGGGAACAGGGCCAAACATCCCATTAGGCATGCTATTAATATTCCTGCCTCCAACCCCCAAGTCATCACATTTAATATAGTAAGTGGCTGTGCTCCTAAAAGCATTAGTGAAAAAAATGCACTTCTGTTTGGCTTTTTTTTATTTTGGTTAGTCTAAAGTAGAAATAAAACTTTCTAGAATAGTCAGGCAGACTCCAAGACTACGTGAGTGGTAATTCAACAACAGACATCTTAACCATTCATAATATATATGCTTTACTCTGCCAGCCTAACAAATTGCATAGTACACCAGTAATAAAAACATGAGGCCTAAAAAAAAGAATTATTTTAAAGCTAAAACATTTGCAATTTTGAAAAAAAAAACTACCCATATTCACTATGGATGACAAACACTGGAATAATAAAGTTAGTGCAGTGATCTAATGTTTATTCTATGTAATAAATATTTTGAAAAATACCTCTCTCTATAGTAAGGACCAATGACGTAGCAAGGGTAGGAGGCGCCTGGGGTGGTGGTGCCCCTCCACGCCTTCCTCACCATACCCTCCTCATACCCTCCCCCCCGCTGCCCCCCCATACTTGCGCAGTTTCTTCCCACCCCATACCTCTTTATATCTTCGCTAGAGTGAGCAGCTTCTCCAGCCTGTTCTGCGTGCTGGCTTTCACTCTGACATCACTTCCTGGTCCTGCAACCTGGAAGTGATTTCAGAGGGAGCCAGGCCGGTATGTGCAACAGATTAAAGTAGTTGCTCATGCTAGTGAAGATTTTAAAGTGGTAAGGGGTGGGGAAGGGAGGGTGTGAGCATGGCGTAGGGGCCCTCACCAAGATGGCACCTGGGGCAGCCCCCGTCCCCTGGATTAAATATTCATTATATTCTTGAAATGATAGTTATTTGCCTATACAAGTGATTCCCAAACCTGTGGAAACCCCAGACATTCAGGTTTTCAAGATTTCAGGAGTATCCATGAGATCGATTTGCATACATTGCCTCCTTGGTATGCAGCTGTTGTTTTAAAATCACTGTTCTATTCATACACACACTCATGTACATATACATACATATGTAGGTATGTTGCAGGACCTCCGCAAAGCTTTTTTCTACATGTGGATAGGGAAAATGAAAAACCATTCACAAAGACTGGAGAGTAGTAGTATGAGAGTGTGTGTATCATATACAGGTTAATATTCAGCTCCTAACTGGTTAAATAATGAGGACTGGTTCAAACCAGAATTTTCAGTGGTATTCCTCTGGATAGCGCTGAGGAAAAAACAGGCAGACCGCCTCAATGCTACACAGGTAGTCTTGAGGTAGTGTGGAGGCAATTTAGGTGAAAGTAGGAGTTTTCTGGGTACCAGCAATATTCAGCAGTAGTATCTGGCTAGGTACCCAATTAACTTTGGACAGAAAAAGTTTGCCCTAAGTTAACCAGGTAAGGATCAGATATAACAGGAAATAGGATAGCCAAAGCAGTCAATATTTACAAAAATGCTGACTGCTGCATTCTCAGTAATGACCCCTTATTGTTTGGAGACTCCTAAAGAGATAAAAAGGAGTCTTTTATCTCATTCCATATCCTCCTTTCAGAGAAGAATCTAGGTTGAAAATTATGGTTGGAAACGTTTCCTTCTTTTAGAGCTGTTAAGATATAAAAATATGTTAATGTTGTCATTTTCTTATAAGGTAGCTGAAACATGGAATAATTTATCTCTTGCTACAAGATGGCAGTGTTCTTATTGCACTTTTCGTAGCAGTTTGAAAAACTTAATTATTTCAAAGTTTTTATGACAATGCTGATTATTTAATCATTTTAACAATTTTCTTGAATGCTCTTATGTACCTTTGTAGTTCCTATAATTTTGTAAACTTCTATTGACTTTTATGAGGAGAAGGTGGTATAGAAAAACTAGATTAGGGCCATTGAAAAGTTCTCAGCCCAACCAACAAAGTTGGGGCACTCTCCGTTGAGGGCTATACAATTAATCCAGTGATTTTCCACTTTTATCATTCCGTTGATAAGATATGGCATGAAAAAAAGTGGAAAATCATTGGACTAAGTGTATAGCCCTAGATGGAGACTGCCCCAACTATGTTGGCTGGACTGGAAACTTTTCAGCAGCCCCTCATAGGTCAGACATCCACTGTTCCCTTTAAGCTGAGCAGGAGCTCTGGTGCTTGAATATTGTGTTTTCAATCACTAGGGACAGGTAGGTTCCTTAAGTCCTGTAGAACTCGCCTGTCCCTCACAATGGAAAATGTGATAGTGAAACAGCACCACCCACTGGCAGGACTGTAGGTGAAGGACTTACTCAGCTGAGAGGGAACAGTGCCTGTGATTGTTGCTTTGAGTACCTTACAGGCGGGTTCAATACCTTTGTAAAGTTGTTTGATATTATCAGTAAAGTTTGAGTTTTGGTATAGTCCTCCATGTTCTGTGTAGTTTATTTTTAAAAATTAGCTGGAGGAAATGTGCTTTGCAGAGTGAACAGAGATGTCCTCCCACCTCTACCCCTCAAGACCCTCAAAAATAAAACTTGTTCTGTCGCCCCACAAATCTATTTTTGCAGCATGGTGAAAGGCGATCCTTCTTCCAAGATTCCAACTTCAGCGGAACATGAACTAGGGTAGGTAATTGTGGTAGGAAGATTACTTGGCTTAGGAAGAAAGCAGAACCAGGGCAGTTAATCAGGGAATGGTTTCTTCTTTTATCAGGACAGAGTGGAAAGAGATTATGGTGCTCAATGAACTTTGCATTACAATTTTACTATATGACCCAGGGGATAGTTTAGCTTTAGCATTAACTGGAGGGTTATCACAAACTGTTTACCTCACAGGTTATGTGTTAATCCAAGAGCTGAAATCCAGTCAAGTTTTCAAGATTTCCACAATGAATATGTACAAAATTGATTTTTCCCCTAGGTGAGTTCTTTGAGCTTCACAGCAAAACTTGCTCACTGTCCCTTCTTCCCACACAATTTTTTAAAAAAGTTTTTTTTATGAATATATGTTTAACGTTTCAGGCCCCACCTTCTGGAACAGCCTCCCCTCTGTGTTACATATGTTTAACGTGACCATTTATTTTTTTTTCCTCATGACGGGACAGGAAACACCCCCCCCCAAATACTCCCCCTCCCCGCGGAACCTGTTAAATATAGTGCAAAATATAGACAGCAGATATAAATTCTCAAAACTGATGCATTTTGATCACTAAATTGAAAATAAAATCATTTTTCCTACCTTTGTTGTCTGGTGATTTCATGAGTCTCTGGTTGCACTTCCTTCTGGCTGTGCACCCTTTCTTTCTTTCTGTCTGTCTGTCTTTCTCTCTCTTTCTCCCTTTCTTTCTCTCTCTCTCCCTGCCCCTTTCTTTCTCCCTGCTCCCCTTTCTTTCTTTCTTTCTTTCTCCCCCCCTGAAGCCGCTACCTATTTCTCCAAGCCACCGCCGCACTAACAGATCATCTTTGTGCAGTGACTACATAAGCCTTTCCCCCTGATATCGATTGGCTGGCCTGGAACTTCCTCTCCAACGTCAGAATTGACATCGGGGGGAAGGCTTGTGCAGTCGCTGCACGAAGATGATCTGTTAGTACGGCGGTGGCTTGGAGAAATAGGTGGCGGCGGCCCATTTTTAGCTCACCTGTCCTGCTCCTTCTGAAAACGGGATATTTCGGCATCCCGAAGCTCTGGATGGGGATAACGGGACAGGCAAGCTAAAAATAGGACGGTCCTGTTCAAAAATAGACGTATGGTCACATTACGTATGCTGCCATCAAATCAGGAATTTAAGGCTCTTTTGTTTAAACAGACATTTGTCTCCTTGTTGAATTTTATCCTTTCTTTGGCTCTCATCTGTTTCTCCTAGGTCCTTGAAGACCCATATTAGACTACTGAGCTTGTAAGATTGGCTGTAATTTTTCTTTCCAGCTTCTCCTATGTGGGGAGTTGTTCTCCTTTTTCAATTCTTACTGTCCTATTGAATTTGTAGCTCTTTTCCTCATTTATTTCTCCTGTTATTAATAGCTTTATTGTTCACCACTAGGCTAGTATGTTCCCTGTGGTGGTATATCAAATAAAGGTGAACTTGAATGTACAGCTTCCATTGAATGCAAATAGATCTCATGTACATTCTGGGCTCAAAACAAAGAGCCAATGATAACATACTTGTAATTATAACTATGTATTTGTAACTATGACCTAACTGTATTAATAGATGTACTGATCTACCTATACTAGCAACCCTATTGAATGTCTGTGTCAAACTGTCCATTGTAACTTCCTGGGTAACTAACCCAATCTCTTGTAATGTAATCTGACCTTGAACTGAATAGGTAAAGGCGGAATAGAAAACCTGATTAACATAATAAAACATATTCAATGTAGAAAATCTGACTGGGTTGTGGCCTTTAAAGATCATGGCTGCCCAACCCTGCATTATAGCAAGATAAGAACAGTTCACCTGTGTTTAACATGTACTAATACTTGCATTAATATTTTTGAAAGAATAGACCTCTAGTACAAACTTGCAGCAGAGTTAATGCTATCAAAACAGTGGCAGGATTCAAGAACACTTGGGACAGACATAAAGGAGGTAATTTTACAAATCATACAGGAAAGAGGAGTTCAAAGCACAAGAAACCAAGCCAAATGAAAAAAAGCATAGTGGGCTTCTATAAATGCGTTAGCATCTAAAGTTCATTAAAGAACCTGACATGGGCCATGTTTTGGCAAAGTGCCTGTGTCTGGAGTAGTCAATGTAAGTCCTTTCCTCCTTCAAAGATCGGTAAGTGTTGCCAACACAGTTAAAACAACTTGGCAATCTGTATAGCTAAAAAAACTGCCAAGACTCTGCTCAGTAGGATAGATGAATGGTCTGTTAGACATTCTTGGCAGTTTTTTAGTTTTTTTAAATAGCTGAACAGATCAGCCAAGTTGTTTTAACTGTTTGTGTTGGAAACAACTTACCGATCTTTGAAAGAACAAAGGACTTACAATGCTAATTTTCTAAAGTTATTTTTGTGTGTATGTGGACATATTTACACATGTAAATAACCTTGTCATAAAACAGTGACCAGTGTACAAGTAGGCTCCATGACTTGATGGCGTGTACAGGGATGGAGTTTGGGTGAAATTCGCAATTACGTGTGTAGGTTATAATACACACTTAAGAATTATAGACACTGACATTTACATAGAAACATAGAAAATGACGGCAGAAAAGGGCCATAGCCTATCAAGTCTGCCCACTCTAATGACCCACCCCCCTAACTCTACTCTCTTAGAGATCCCACATGGGTATCCCATTTACTCTTAAAATCCGGCACGCTGCTGGCCTCGATCACCTGCACTGGAAGCTCATTCCAATGATCAACCACTCTTTCGGTGAAGAAATACTTCCTGGTGTCGACATGAAATTTCCTGCCCCTGATTTTCAGCAGATGCCCTCTTGTGGCCGAGGGTCCTTTAAGAAAGAAAATATCATCTTCTACCTCGATACGACCGGTGATATATTTAAACATCTCAATCATGTCTCCCCTCTCCCTACGTTCTTCGAGAGAGTATAGTTGCAATTTATTCAGCCTCTCCTCATACGAGAGATCCTTGAGCCCCGAGACCATCCTGGTGGCCATTCATTGAACTGACTCGACTCTCAGTACATCTTTATGGTAATGTGGCCTCCAGTATTGTACGCAGTATTCCAGATGAGATCTTACCATGGTTCTGTACAATGGCATTATGACCTCGAGCTTCCAGCTGACGAAACTTCTACATTTGTCTAGCCTTGGATGAAGCCTTCTCCACTTGATTGGCAGTTTTCATGTCTTCACTAATGATCACTCCTAAATCACGTTCTGCTGCAGTCCTAGCCAAGGTTTCACCATTCAAGGTGTAAGTTCTGCATGGATTTTTGCTGCCAAGGTGCATCACCTTACATTTTTTAGCATTGAAGCTTAGCTGCCAGGTCAATGACCAATGTTCCAACAATAGCAGGTCCTGCATCATACTGTCAGACAAATTGCTTTTACTTACTATGTTACATAGTTTGGCGTCATTGGTGAATTGTGTCATTTTACCTTGAAGCCCCTGAGTCAGGTCTCCTACGAATATGTTGAAAAGGATCGGGCCCAAGACTGAACCCTTCGGCACCCCGCTGGTCATCTCTGACGTTTTAGAGAGGGTACCGTTAACCATCACCCTCTGAAGTCTACCACTTAGCCAATTATTGACCCATGCAGTTAGTGTTTCTCCTAATCCCATCGATTTCATCTTGCTCAATAACCTGCGGTGCGGGACGCTATCGAAAGCTTTACTGAAGTCCAAGTACATGACGTCCAGGGACTCTCCTAAATCCAGCTTTCTCATTACCCAGTCAAAGAAGCTGATTAGATTGGATTGGCAGGATCTACCCTTGGTAAATCCATGTTGGTGGGGATCCCGTAGATTCTCCTCGTTCAGGATCGTATCTAATTTACGTTTAATTAGTGTTTCCATGAGTTTACTCACTATCGATGTGAGGCTCACCAGTCTGTAATTCGTAGCCTCTGCCCTGCAACCCTTTTTGTGCAGTGGAATGACGTTAGCTATTTTCCAGTCCAAGGGGACTCTTGCCGTACTCAGGGAAAGATTGAAGAGCACGGATAATGGGCATTTGTAAAATTCTGTGCCTGCAAGGTAGGCATGTTTTCTGCCACTGCTTCTATTTTATAACGGCAAGTATGGAACTTATTTGTGTTTATAAAATAATCACCTAGGTAGGAGTCTTCTGGCTGATAGTCAGCACTATTTGGATGGCTAGAAATGGCTCCTGGCCAACCAAATAGCATAGAGCTGGCTAGTCATTGATATTCAGCGGGAGACGGCAATCTCCCACTGAACATTTTGTTCCCTGGCTTGGCCAATGACCAAATATTATAAACCAAATAATTCCCACTTAACCTAACAAGTTAATGAAAGTTCAATTCTAGTAACAGGAATTGGCCTCAGTAGTGGAGCCTACGCGTAGTCGAAATCAATGACTGGGGTATTCAGCGTAGTTGTCCTTGCTCCTTAGTCTCCAATCATTGGCCTCAATCCTGTTAGATTACTTTATTCAAAAAGATTAAATCTACTATAAATTTCTTATTTTAATACTCTCGTTTTTTCTTTTTCCAATTTTATACCTTATTATCATTAAAATATTCTATATAGAATATTTTAATGATAATAAGGTATATTATATAGAATATTTTAATGATAATAAGGTATAAAATTGGAAAAAGAAAAAACGAGAGTATTAAAATAAGAAATTTATAGTAGATTTAATCTTTTTGAATAAAGTAATCTAACAGGATTGAGGCCAATGATTGGAGACTAAGGAGCAAGGACAACTACGCTGAATACCCCAGTCATTGATTTCGACTACGCGTAGGCTCCACTACTGAGGCCAATTCCTGTTACTAGAATTGAACTTTCATTAACTTGTTAGGTTAAGTGGGAATTATTTGGTTTATAATATTTGGTTAAGTTTTTCCACTGGGGAATTTTTGTATTTAGTGTGTTGGCCAATGACCAGCCATATTGTGTGACATAGCCTGTCACTGCCAGTATTCAGAGGCTGGCCGGCTATGGATAGTGTCTAGATAGGTCTATCTTTGGCTACTAGGCCTTAGTCAGCCAGCTGCTGAATATCGACTAAGAGATCTCACATGCTTGTCCCAAGCTAACTTAAATTCAGATAGTCTTTGTCTCCACCACCTCTACCAGGAGACTATTCCACACATTTTACCATCTTTTCTATAAACAAGTATTCCTTGCACTATACAGAAGGAAATGTGAGGGGGCACTTTATGCGATTAATCATGTGATTAAAAACTTTTAATCGATGTTCAGCCCTAGTGTACATACATGTGCCAGTAAGATGGCATTCCCAGGGATATAGTTTAGCAGCAGCAGACAGATCTGTGATACAACAATGCACTGAATAAGTTACTGTAAGTGAGCACATACAAACATATTTACATCTACAGTGGAGCTTCAGCATTTGTGTGCTACAGGCAATGGCATCGTAGGGGGGGGGGAACGACCCAGGCGCTATCTTTGCAGGGTGTGCCAGTGCCTCTCCTCACCCATGTACCTCTTTATATCTTCGCATCTTCCACTTGCTGCTTGCACTGGCCTCTTATCATGGGTCTGTTTTAGAAGGGCAACAGAAAAGGTTCTGGTACCCCTTGTATGTATTAACTATGGTTTATTAAGATTTGACTGTTTTTATTAGAATTGTTATTAGAATTATTATGATGGAGATGGTGATTGCTTAGAGGGGCATAATCGAAAGGGGCGTCTAAGTCCGTTTACGTCCATCTCGCAAGTCGTCCAAAGTAAAAAACAGCTTAAGACACATTTTCGAAAAATACGTCCAACTTTTTTTTCATTTAAAAAATCGTCTAATTATATGTCCTGTAGATCTAATCGTCCAAGCTGCTAAATCGTCCATCTTTATACCACATTTTCGTCCAACTTTCCGTCCAAGTCCAAAACGCCTAGAACAAACCCTGTTGGATGTGGGAGGGGTCTGCAAAGTGATGGACTGCACACCCAGACATGCACCTAAATAGTGGGGTACCTTACAGGGCACTGCTGTGAACTTCACAAAAAGGGTGCCATGTCTTCTCCTCACTACAGCTCCCTTATAAGTCACGGTGAGCCCCCCAAACCACCTCCAGAAACCCCTAGACCTACGTATCTACCACCCCAATAGCCCTTATGGCTGAAAGGAGCTACTTATATGCCAGTACAAAAGGGTTTTGGGGGGTATATAGGGCAGTGCACATGTTTAAGCATCAATGCAGTGATTTCAGGGGCTTATGGGCATGGGTCCTCCTCTCTAAGGGTCCCTAACCCACCCCCAAGACGACTTAAGCTGCCTCTGTGCTGTACGACTAGGCTTTCCTATGATGGTCTGGAGGCTGAATTTTAAAGGTGTGATTAATATTTTTATGGGAGTGGAGGTGAGTTGGTGATCACTGGGGTAGTGTGTGGGGGGTCTGTGTTATGTGTTTTCAGTGCTTATCTGGTGAGTTTAGGTGGGTTTTTGTAACTTAGACCATGTTTTACATGGTCTAAGTTACAATGTCCAAGTTCCGTCGATCATCGGGTGCATAGTTTTCAGTTATACATGCTGTATGACTAAATCTAACCAGCCCACGTCCCGCCCAACTCCCACCCTCGACACTCCTCCCGAAACGCCCCGTTAAGCTTTGGTCATTTAGCAGCACTAAGAAGGCCTAGGTTGTTCAGAAATACATCCAAAACCCATTTTTAGTATCGGCACTTGGACGTATTTGAGAAATGTTCGTCCAAGTGCCGACTTAGGCCGGTTTTTGGACATCTTTCTCTTTCGATTATGAGCCCCTTAGCGTTTTTAGAAAGAAAATTATTTTTTAAAACTTTTGCTTTTACTCTTTTCTATCCTATTTTTAAATGGAGTTCCTTTCTTAATGAATATGTATTATATTGTACACCACTTGGATCCTTTTTTAGACTGTTATGTGGTATAGAAAATCTTTAATAAACAAGTATACTCTGACTATTCTCATAGACTCTAGGGCCAATATTCAAAGAATTTAAATGGCCAGAAATGGCTGCTGATCAGTTAAATCACCTGTTCAGGACAAACCACTAATTCTCAGTGGCACTTAACTGGTTAGTGTTGAACTGAAAACTGGCTCATTTGGGAGCGTTCTGGGGTGGAGTCAGCATTTGGCTGGTTACGTGCTGTTATTCAGCATTTGGCCAGTTTTGGCCTTAAATTGAAATTCGTCGTTGATGCGACGTGTATGTTATATGTAATTTGAATTGATATGTAAGTATGTAATTTGTTAGTGTGTCTCTGAAGTGTTTTGTACGATATATGTAAATCTTTTATTTTGTATGTTAATATGTAACTCGCCCTGAATAAGGGCGGGTGAGAAATAAACAAACAAATTACATAAGCAGGACTGCCCAAAATTCAGTCTTCACTGGTTAAGTGCTTAACTGGCTATGGGTTAGCTGACTCCGGAAACCCAGAAATTCAATGCTGGTGCCCGGACATAGCCCGACCAGTGACATTAAAGGGGGAGGGGCGGACCACCCTGGGTGCCATTTTCACAGGGGGTGCTGGTGCCTCTCCTCCTTTCCAACTGCTCCTCCCCCCCACTCTGTCCTCTTTAAATGTTCACCAACGTGAGCATCATCTTCCGCTTGCCGCTCACATTGGCCTTGACTCCCTTCTGACATCATTTCATGATCACGGGACCAGGACATGATGTCAGAAGGGAGCCGAGGGCGGCACAAGCAGCAGGTTGAAGTTTTCAAGAGGTAAACAGGGGTGGGGGCAGGTGCTCAAATGGAGGGGAAGAATAGGGGGTGCATGGTGCAGCGATTCTGGGTGCCACCGCCCTGGGTGTCAACCTCTTTCGCTACGCCATTGGGGCCAACATTGAATGTCCAAGTTTAATGGCAGCAGCAGACAGCAAAAATGATGCTCACCACTGGCTGCCTACTGGGCCCTCCCTGTTTAAGGCTTGCTTTCCTCTTCTGCATTTGTGCAATTTAAGTATTGAATGTTTTCATCTTATCCCCATTTCTTAAACTAGGGCCCTCTTTTACAAAGGCGCGCTAAGCGTTTTAGCCCAGATTTAGCGCGCGCTAAATCAATGCATACGCTAACCGCTAATGCGTCCATAGGATAACATGCATGCGTTAGTGTTTAGCGTGTGTTTAGCATGCGTTAAAAAGCTTAGCACACCTTTGTAACAGAGGGGCTAAGTCTTATTGTCTAATATTTACAGAACGAGGCCAACATTTTGGTAGCCCACCACTGCATTAGAGAGATCCAAACCAAATTTTACTACCACTGCTAATACCTTAAAATGAGAATTACTAAACCTATCCAATAATAATAATATCATGAAAGCAATGTATATATAGAAAATTTCTGTTTTACTTTCATAAGCTGTGCCTTTATAATTATTGCTGCTGGCTCACGTCTTTCAGTTCACCACTGGAGTGCAGTGATCCCCCAAGGATACACACAGAGCCCTTCTGGCTAGTCCTATATAGCTTCGCTGCTATGACACTTCTTAATACCAATCAAAATATTAGCTTCTCTTGGTTATAAGTGACATGCATTATACGAAAAAGCAAAATTATGAGATGTAGAAATATATTGCCAAAATATTTGACAAGGAGTAGAAGCATGCATAAGGTTGTGGGTCACTGAAGTACCTGAACAGTAAAACCGGAGGAACATAAACAGAGCGTACCTGAGAGAATCCAATAACGTGTCCCTGTTCATCTAGCACATTCAGATTAATGATTGGTCCCTGCATATCAGAACTCTTGAACTCCGTATCGTTGTAAATCTGTGCAACTGGAGAGCCATTAGGATGTTTCAAGCCAGCAAGGACTGTGTAGGTATAGTATGCCAGTGCAAAGGTGTGCTCTTTAATGTTCTCCATACCACCTATAGAGAAGGAGACAAAAACATCCTATATAATAATACCCTTAGCGAGCATGCGCACTTTAATTTTCGTGGCTCCGTGCATCTAGCTCCATGGCTGGCAGAGAAATTGTAAAGCGTGCGGCACATGCGAGTTCGGCGCGTGCACGCATGACGATTTGCTTCGATTGGCGGTTTAACCTAATCCACCAGCTGTTACTGTGTGCCGGTTGCCCTTCCCAACACAACGCGTGATAAAAAAAGGTAGCATGGGGCACGATAATTGACAGGGAGAGAGAATGACAGAAATAAAAAACAGACGGGATATTGACAGACTGACACACTGAAAGACAGGTAGGTGGGAGTGAAAGACACACACAGAAGGACAGGGGGCCAGGGGGAGAGACTGAAAGAAAGAAAAAATCAGACAGCGGACAAGGAGAGAGATTGACACACAGAAAAAAAGACAGATAGATATACAGCGGCCAAGGAGAGATAGCAAAAAAAAAAAAAAAAAGACAGACAGACAGCGGCCAAGGAGAGAGAGAGAGACAGAAAGAAAGAAAGACAGACAGACAGACAGCGGCCAAGGAGAGAGAGAGACAGAAAGAAAGAAATATAGACAGATACACACATCTGTTCTAGCACCCGTTAAGGTAACGGGCTTAAAGACAAGTGTTAATAATAATAATTTTATTCTTCTATACCACCAAACCATAAGTTCAAGGCAGTTCACAACAAGAAGAGGCTGCACAAACAGTGAATTACATACATGAGCATCAAATGTTTCTCAGAAAATACAAATTGCAATTAAGTCACATATTTAGCAAACAGGTAAGTTTTAAGAATTTTTCTAAATAGATAATAAGCCTGAAATGCAAAGGTTTTCCCCAAAAATCTCTTGCTATGACATACTTTTACAGATGGGAACATAAACCAACAGGTTTTTCGTGTATTCTTGTTTGAATTATAAAATTCTTTAAAAAAAAAATAAAAAAATCTTTATTCATTTTTAATGCTTTCAATAAGTGTGATACAATATCCATTCATTTTACACTGACATAACGGACAAAAGCACATAAAAGTACATACCGGTCAAAAATGTGAGAAAGTTCCGTGCACAGTGCTTTTGTCCGTTATGTCAGCTATAAATATGATTTTGACCTGCACGGATATGTGGCTTTATGAGCTTCTTTGCCCGTATCTAATGCGTATTTTTACGCCTTTTTGTTTTTGCATTTCAGATTACTATTTTTGAATCTCATATGGTGTCACTCCTCAGCAGAATTGAATTTTCAGTTGGCGGGGTCTCCTGAAGCAGACACCGAAACGGGGCCGCGTTGGGACCCCGATGAGCTTTCCTTCAAACTGAGCTAAGTGAGGCTTTTCTAGTTTCCAGTGTCAACCTGAGTGCAAAAGCTTTTTGAATTTATTGTATACAGTACTTCAATTAAGACATATATACAGTTAAAGATTTTTTACACCTTTGAGCTGGACCCGCTTTTAACATTGATTAAGCGATGATTGGATGGTAAACTCTTGCCCCAAGAGGGGGTTACCTCCCCCTCTTCAGAGTTTTAGGTCTCTGAGCTGATTTTTTGTACAGCGGGCCCTTCTCATGGGAGAAGGAATCGTGTGGCATTTGTATGAGAACTATGAGCCATCCACACTCACACCCTCCATATGCATAGCTCCTCCCCACACATCTCGCACAGAAAACAATTCATACAAAAAAAATTAATACATAAGGTGACTGTCCACATTTTGCATTGTCTATGAATGTATATAATCTCCTCCCTACACAAATAATATGCAGAAAACATTTTATTCACCCCTTCTGGCTAATGCTCCTATCAACAACAGCTGAGATTTGTCGATAAATTTTTGACATTACAGGTATTTGATTCTTTTTGTGCATCACCCGAAAACGTCTGTGAATCCCACGGTGAGCTCATTTTAATACTGATAAGCTCTTTTACTTAGCTCTGCATACCATTTACTCCTTCCATGAAAGGGAAACAGTGCTGAGGTGTTTTGTGCATTAGACAAATGATATAAATTAAAGAACTAAGGTAATGTAATGTAATGTAATGTAATTTATTTCTTATATACCGCTACATCCGTTAGGTTCTAAGCGGTTTACAGAAAATATACATTAAGATTAGAAATAAGAAAGTACTTGATGGACAAACTTGTACGTTTTGTGGCCCATATGTGGTGATTCAGGTAGGATGGGCTGAGTAAGGCATCTGTGGGAGCTCCATTAACTTGGAATATGAGGACGTTACTGGCCAGGCTTTACGGTAGATACCCTGCAAACAACAGGATGATTGGATAGGCTGGAGTGAGCTTGGACGGCAATTTCAGCAGTTGGAATCTAGGACAATGCCCAGAAATATCAAAGAAGAGATAAGTTAACTTAATCATGTATTTCTAATGAGAAGAACTAATGGGCAGACTGGATGGACTGTTCAGGTTTTATCTGCCATCATTTCATTTTCTTTACTATGCGCGCGTTAAACTGGCTAAAACCAGTCTGTCTGGGATGTTACAAGTTCGTTATCCTTTGGATATCTTCCCCACAGTGATTTGCTCTATCTCACAGAATGGTGCAAATCTATGTGTATAATCTATGCATGTAAAATACAAGAGTAAATCAAAAAGTAAAGACAAAATATATTTAACGGCTTTAATAAATAGCTGTGAGCAATTGAACATAACACTTTTCCACATAGTCTCCTTGCAAGACGACGCATTTGTTGTATCGTTCAACTAGCTTTTGCATTCCTGCAGAGAAGTTTTTGGGCTGCTCCCAAAGCCATGTGAGCACCGCTTCCTTTACTTCATCATCAGAGGTGAATCTGCAATCTCACAGCATCTCCTTCAGTGGACTGAAGATGTGATCATTGCTAGGTGCCAGATCGGGGCTGTAAGGAGGATGTGGAAGATGTTTGAACCCAAGCTGTTGCTGTATGAGGATGTGCATTGTCATTGTACAGCAAAACTGACACCATTCCTCTTCTTTTGCTGCCAATTGCAGGTTTAAGTTCATTTCATAGCAATGAACAGTAATTTTCGCTGTCCGTACTGAGTCAATATCCAATGGTGAATCACCACAGGTTTCACTCTCTCTGCCCCAAAAAAGCGCACTACCGCACACTGTTCTTCGATGATCTTGCAATGGAGCGTCCACGTTCTGACCTCATGGCTGCCACACGACTAAAGGCCAAGCCGCTACACTGTGCATGAACGAACTTTCCAACAGGCAATGTATGAGTACCAATGTTGCATTTCACTAGCTCTGTTCTGGTCATCGCGTAATTTAACAATTGCCTTTAATTTCTGATTTGTCTTTATGGGCCAGATTCAGTAAATGGTGCTCAGAGTTAGGTTCTGTCATGATCTGCGCTAAGAAAGTATTCTGTAAAGAGCATTCCATGCAGGGCACCCTTCACGATATATGAGCTTGGTGTGGTTCTCATGCTCAACTTTGGGCGTCAGCACTTACACCTGCCAAAACCTGAGGTAAATACTTGTGCCCCACTGATGGCAGTCAGATGCACAAATGCCTAACATAGCGCCTAATTTCAGGGAACGCCTCCGACCTGCCGGTGCCCCGCCCATGGCTACGCCCCCTTTTGAGTTGCACACTATGAAGTATAGGCGTGCATGTTCTAGAATAGGGTGTAAGGGAAAAACCTAATTGCTGCCAATTAAGCTAACCTCAATTACTGATTGCTAACACATAATTGATTAATAATGTGTAGATCTGGAATCTGCACCCGAATTTGGGCAACTGATACAGAATCTGGGGGTACGTAAAGTACATACATTTTCTAAATCAAATGTGTGAATGTGCGTGTTTCTGCCTCCAGAAATGCTCATCTTTACCATGGCTAAATATCTCTATGTACGTATATAGACAGTAGATATAAATGATAGGAAATATTAGTTTGTAGTCATGCATCCAACATTTCTTTATTTACAGTTTTCTAAGTGAGAATTGGCAATGATTAGAAGCCCACTCAGCTAAAGAGCAGCAAAGTAACCTCCATTATGCTCTCATTCCAAGGGAACATACAGTACTTAATTTTTTCACCAGCACGTGCAAGGTATAATTTAAGCCGTTTTTAATCCCAACAGGGTTATAATTACTTGTTCTTGCTGGCATCCACAACATCCCATTAATTACAACAAAGAAGGAACAACTAGTGCCCAGTTAAATAAACAAAGATCCTGCTGATATACAATAAATAAACTTTATTACCAGAGAAAATTTTGACCAATAGGGATAAAAAAAAAGATCATATACATGATCTCCTGTAGCAGCATAGTATTTTTAAAACACCTTCATTGCTTTCCAACAAATGTAATATTGTAAAGAATAATATAAGAGATGTTATTTCTCTATCTGTCCATCCGTTTAAAAAGAGTTTCCATTAAGTAAATCAATGGAAACACTTTTAAAACAGGGAATAGTGACTTTTCTGGAATCCTGTGGATTACAGGACTGGAGGCAACATGGATTCACTAGAGGTAATAGGTCTTGTCAGACAAATCTGATCAATTTCTTTGACTGGGTGACCAGAGAATTGGATAGAGGGAGTGTGCTAGATGTGGTATATTAAGATTTTAGCAAAGCCTTTGACATTGTTCCACACAGACACCTAACAAATAAACTGAGTGCTCTCAGGATGGGCCCCAAAGTAACGGGCTGGGTCAAGAACTGGCTGAGTGGAAGGCGACAGAGGGTAGTGATCAATGGAGATCGCTCTGAGGAAAGGGATGTTCTTTTTAACATTTTTGTAAGCGATATTGCTGAAGAGCTGTTTGGTAAGTTTTGCCTTTTTGTAGATGATACCAAAATCTGCAATAGAGTAGACACCCCAGAAGGTGTGAATAACATGAGAGAGGACCTAGTGAAGCTTGAAGAATGGCTAGGATACAGATAAAGACCTTAGCATGGCTTCTACTTCATTGCAAATGGAGGTGCGCAGCTGTAAAATGCTACGCCTCATATCAATAACTATAAATCAAGTCCCATATTTCATCTTACAGAAAAGGTGTTTCTTCAACATTTGCTTAAAACTACTCAAACTTGTTTGTTTTAGCATTTCAAGGATTCATCATTATCTTTGGTAAGCTCTCATGGTAGGAACCCCCATGATTAAAAGGAAGTGGCTGTGGCTCAATGGGTAAAAGCCCTGTGCTCATCTTCTAGAGGTCATGGATTCAAATCCCAGCACATATTTTAATTGTGGCATTCTACCTTGCAGGTGCACCTTGATGATCTCACGAGGTCAGCATTGTGCAGCTACACAACTCCATTTGCAATGAAGTTGAAGCCTTGCTAAGGTCTGTATCTGTTGTTGTTTTTTTTTTAGTTTTTAAGCTTTTGCAAATGAAGTTATGTAGGTAATCTATATATTTTTTTCATGTGCTTTCCTACCTTCAGTAATGAGCTGATTGTTTAGTCAGAAAAAAGGGTAGCTTTTCAGCAAGAAACCTAAAGCTGTGTTTTTTCATATGTTCTGCTAATGGATGTTTTCCTCTAATTAGCAAATAACATTGCTGTTTACCCACAAAAATAGGTTTTGCATGCAATATATCTGTTCTGATATGCCCTGTTTATGTGGTGCCTTATTAAATGTATTTTGAGCTTAATAAAGCAAAATAAAAACCCAGAAAACTATTTAGCAGATCGTATTTAGAATGTCCAAAGCCTGCCTAAGTCCCATCTATCTAACTCACGTCTATCCGAAGCCCAAATTATGCTCAAAAGTAGACCTCCTTTACAATGCCTATATGACCTAGTTTTACCATTGCTATGCATCTTGGTAGCACACTGGTTAAACCTACAGCCTTCTACCCTAATGGTGCTGGTTCGTATCTCAGTCACTCTCTCTCAGATGGAAGAGAAATAAATAAAAGCATTACACAGATCCAGCTCCCAGTATCACAATTATAATGAAAAACAGCATATAATCACCATTTTATAATAAAATATTATAATATTAAGGACATTATTTGGATATCTAACTCTCACCTAAAACACGATTCTCTAAAGCAGGGGTGTCGAAGTCGGTCCTCGAGGGCCGCAATCCAGTCGGGTTTTCAAGATTTCCCCAATGAATATGCATGAGATCTATGTGCATGCACTGCTTTCAATGCATATTCATTGGGGAAATTCTGAAAACCCGACTGGATTGCGGCCCTCGAGGACCGACTTCGACACCTGTGCTCTAAAGGATGTCTCAAAATTTGGACGTCTAAACAGTGTTGAGTGTTGCTGAATATGATTCTACAAAGGACGCCTATCTTGGACGTCCAAACTGCGCCTAACTTTAAACGCACTTTGCAGAATTAAGGCCTGAGTGTATAACTTCTTACATAATTTTTTTTTAAAATCAAGTAGTTTGTGACCCCATGCAGCATTAACCAATAAGTGTTTATGACCATATTTCTCAGTAGCTGCACTTTGATCAATGGACCCATAAGGAAACCAGTTCTGTGCTTAATTGCATCTTTTACTATGACTGAGATGCATAAGATAGGCAACCAATTTCTCCACATTCTCTCCTTCATAAAGCTAATGTACCTAAATAGATTTTATTTAACTTCGGAAGTGTTAAATGCCACCTGTAATTGTTTTGTAATGATTCTCTACATAATACTAGAACTTAGCACCATCTCATTAATCCTCTATTGATTGACTGTAATAGGTTTATTGTTAATTATTCCAATACCTAGTATGCTTAGTTAGTATTATTAAGAGTTTAAAAATAGATGATATTTTCAGCAATTAGACCCTATAATATTGTTTGGAAAATTAGGCAGTGTTTTTACTGCTCCTTTCGGCTTCTGTCTCATTTGAAACCAGGGTCAGGATTTGATTCCATGAAACTTCACTTTCAGCTATCTGGAGATTTAATTTTTTTAAAATCCCTCATTAATATCCCTTTTCAAATCAATTAGCAAAACATCTTTCAGTGGGGCTCATGCATAACTCCTCTAATTCTATAGAAAAGCATGCACGGTTATGTCCACAGTTTTGCAATATCCTCTCGCATTGAGGACATGTATCTAGAGGCTTCTGCCTAGGAGGGAAGGGTTAGAATGGCCGTTGTAGTTAGAGATTCAATCATTTAGCATGTAGATAGCTGGGTGGATGATGAATGTGAGGGTCACTTGGTCACTTGCCTACCTAGTGCAAAGGTGGCGGACCTCATGCATCACCTAGATAAGATTTTAGACAATGCTGGGGAAAAGTCCGCTGTCTTGGTACATGTGGGTACCAGTGACAGGGAAATGTGGTAGAGAGGTTCTGGAAGCCAAATTTAGTTTCTTATGTAGGAAGCTAAAATCCCGGATCCTCCAGGGTAGCTTTTACAGAAGTGCTCCCCGGTTTTGATGCAAAAGTTGAAATCTGATCAGCCTTTAACTTTCTTGGCTTTTGATTGACATTTAATTGGTGATAACTATCAAACTCGGGCTGGGCTGTGATAACACTGTCTGCAGTAGCCCTATAAGCTCTTGTCTGAGTAAAGCTCAGATCTCCTCCTGGTACTGAGATAGACATTTGCATTGGAGCAGCCTGGCGGGGTATGGGAGACCTCGATGTTGAGGTATGCTTCTATGGAAATATCATCTGAAGATATGGAGAACAATCCTCCCAGGCATCAATGCTTATTGTGCATCGATGATGAAGTTGATGCTTGGGAGGACCCAGTGGTATAACTAGAAGGGGAATAAATTTTGTGCTTCTTACCTTTTTTTGTGCTTCAAAATTTTTGCTACATCCCCTGACATTTGAGGCATCGGTGAAGAAGTAGGAGTGGAGGAGTGGCCTAGTGGTTAGTGCATAAATAGTACTTAGCTGAGTTCAAAATGAATTATAGCGGAGTTGTCACTCTTCCTCTTCTGGAAGAGGTATTAGAGGATCATAAGGAATAAGTTTATCACTGCACAGCAGCCAGCGAGAATGGGTTCTCTGAGGAAGCCATTGTGGCGAAATGCGTCAGAACCCGCTGCAGTGTGAAAACTCCCCTATAATTCATTTTGAAGTCAGCTAAGTACTATTTTTGCATTAAGAAATTATTAAAGATTTATATTGAGCAATTGGAGATATATATAGCAAGATGACTTATTTCAATTAGGTCTGACTGTGTATGGTGCAATGATAGCCTCTCAAAACCACATTTAAGGGCTTGTCCCCGTTTGTGTTTTTTTACCATCTCTAGATTTTGAGCACTATCAGTCAGTATAAGAATAATTTGTCAGTCAGTATTGAATAATTTGGGACACGCCTATGCAAGTTTAGCATTACCCAAAAGTATGTGTGTAAATCTTTGCTATACATGATTTAATTGAAGATTCAGCCCTAGGTTTGGTCTTTATAACTGAAACTTGGTTGCAGGAGCGTTCTGGCACTGTAGTTGATGAATTATGACCACCAGTATGTACTACTGGGCAAACTTGCAGGAGTGCTAGAAAACTGGGTGGTCTTGCTATTTAAAAAATGATTATCTGTTTCAATTGTTACATCTTATAGTTCTTCTGGTTTAGAGACTTTATTATGTCAATTTTTGGATAGTTGTATGTCTAGTCCAATTGAAATTTTATTGGTTTATAGACCACCAGGTCAGTGGTCTTACATTATTTCTACTGTTGGTGAACAGATTTTATACACTAGTTCAAAATTTTCTCATCTTGTATTAATTGGAGATTTTAATCTTCATTTAGTGAATAATTCTGACAGAAATGTGTTAGAATTTCTGGATTTATTATATAATTTACATTTCATATTACCCAGTTTTATGCTAACTCATATCTTCTCTACAGTTGTCTTCTGATACTCAACCTTCAGCAATCTAAAGGTGAAAAAATGTTCAGTTATTTAGAAATATAGAATTGAATGTGACAGATGAATTAGATGACTCTCCCTGCAATCGGTGCAAAACTCAGCTACACGACTTATCTTCTGCCAACCTTGTTACACTCACCTAACCCCTCTCCTCAAATCACTTCATTGGCTCCCTATTCACCTCCGCATATGGTTCAAACTCCTATTACTAACCTACAAGTGTGTTCATTCTATTGCCCCTCAATATCTCTCCTCTCTTCACTCTCCTTATACACCTCCCAGAGAACTCTGTTTTTCAGATAAGCTGCTCTTAGCTGTACCCTTCTTCACTGCCAGTTCCGACCGTTCCTTTTATCTAGCGGCCCCATATGCCTGGAATGTCCACCACACCCCTTCCCTTGTTTAAAAATAGACTGAATCGTCCTGGATCGGTAGCATGGAATATTGCTACTCCTTGGGTTTTGACCAGGTACTGGTGACCTGGATTGGCCACCATGAGAATAGAAACATAGAAACATAGAAAAAAGCAGCAGAAAAGGGCTATAGCCCACCAAGTCTGCCCATTCCAAGTATCCCCTCCCCTGAATTTACTCCCTTAAAAATCCCACGTGAGTATCCCATTTTCTCTTAAAATCCGTCACGCTGCTGGCCTTTATCACCTGGAGTGGGAGTCTGTTCCAATGATCCACTACTCTTTCGGTGAAGAAGTACTTCCTGGAGTCGCCATGAAACTTCCCTCCCCTGATTTTCAGCAGATGCCCTCTGGTGGTCGAGGGTCCCATGAGCCAGAAGATATCATCTTCTGACTCGATGCGTCCCGTGATGTACTTATATGTTTCAATCATATCTCCCCGTTCTCTTCTTTCCTCAAGTGAGTACAGCCGCAATTTTTAAAATCTTTCTTCATACGTGAGATCCTTGAGCTCCAAGACCATCCTGGTGGCTGTTCGCTGAACCGACTCGATCCTCAGCACGTCCTTTCGGTAGTGTGGTCTCCAAAACTGAACACAGTACTCCAAGTGAGGCCTCACCATGGCTCTGTACAACGGCTTCATAACTTCAGGTCTCCTGCTGACGAAACCTCTGCGGATACACCCCATCATTTGTCTTGCCCTGGAGGAAGCCTTCTCCACTTGATTGGCAACCTTCATGTCCTCACTAATGATCACCCCTAGGTTGCGTTCCGCCGTGGTCCTAACCAAGGTCTCACCATTTAGTACATAAGTTCTACGCGGGTTTCTCTTACCCAGGTGCATTATCTTGCATTTTTTAGCATTGAAGCCTAGCTGCCAAGTAGTTGACCATTGTTCCAGCAACAGTAGGTTGTGTGTCATATTATCAGGTAATAAGCTTTTGCCTACTATGTTGCAAAGTTTGGCGTCATCGGCGAACAGTGATACCCTTCCTCTAAGTCCTTGCGTCATATCTCTTATGAATAAGTTAAATAGAATTGGGCCCAGGACCGAGCCCTGCGGCACTCCACTGATCACGTCCGATGCTTCAGATGGGGTACCGTTCACCACCACCTTCTGAAGTCTACTGCTCAGCCAATCCCCAACCCATGTAGTTAGAGTGTCTCCTAATCCTATCGATTTCAGCTTGTTCAGTAATCTTCGATGAGGGACGCTATCAAATGCTTTACTGAAGTCCAAATATACCACGTCCAGTGACTCTCCGGCGTCCAGTTGTCTAGTAACCCAGTCAAAAAAAATGGGCTTCTGGGCATGATAGCCCGTTGGTATGACCCAGTAGGGCTATTCTTATGTTATATTCTTATCCCATTGGAAGCAACCCCCACCCCTGGATTGCATCCTGGCTGTCATTCAACATATATTGTAATACCTAAATGAGCCATGATAATGCATTTTGGACAGAAGATTCAGTGTAGTAAATTGAGGAGGATGAGGGCTTAAGCCTCTAGGACCCAGATGCTAGGAGTGATTAGTGCCAGAATGCAAAAAAACCTTCCAGCGCACATGCTAATCTGTGTGAAGATTAGCACAAATTATACGAGAAATGTATTGAAATTGATTCGGATCAAGTGATTATGTATTTACTCCAATGCTCAGAAGACAGCACAGAAACTAATGCTGGCCTTTACATTGAAAACACACTGTCAAGTCAGGGATGGCATTTGGGTTTGGAAGAGAGGGTTTCTTCTGCATTTTCAAATTAAATTACTGGGTTTTGGCTTCTTTTGAAAAGAGAAAGAAGCCCATGCAACTTGTAGTGCTGATAGTGAGAAAAAACCCCTATATCTTCAAGTCTATGCAAAGCTGGGGGTGAGGGCAGTTAAAATAAAAATATCTTAGTTTATCTTCATTGAGTTGTTTATGTGTTGTCTGCAGGGGGCTGTTCTTGAAAAAGCTATGAGCGAAACATGTTGACCAGTCCCTTCCTGGCGCAGATGATTAAACACAACAGTAGTTGTGAGCCAATAGTGCAGCGGTGATTAAGCTAAGTAAAACAAAAAAAACAACAACTATTGAATGGTTTTCTTAGCGATCACATTTTTGCTGTTAAAATTATTGAGAAGAAGTTTTTAAAGATTATATTTTGTACATGAAGCACTTAAAAAAAATAATCAAAAAAACCAAATGATGATATGCCAGAGAGAAATCGTTCAGCCATGTTTAAACAATAACAGGCTGGAGGGGACATATCTGAAGAAACTACTTAAAATATATAGAATTAGAATATTTTACAATGGTACTGCTTGGTGATGGTTCTTACAGTTAAATCACTGCATAGCCAAACTAAAATGGTCTCTTGACCCATCCACCCCATAAACTTCTAAAGCCAGATTAGCATAATCAGACAGCACAATCCCAGGGTCATACCACCTCCCTATTCTACAAAGTCTTTAGAGATCATCATTTCCCCCTACTACAAAAATCTAGAAAGATTTGGTCAGACTTATCCTCATGGAATGGTATAGATGCCCATTGGCCTGTTCTTTTTACAAAAACTTATAGACCCACTCTATCTACTAATTTAATGCAATCGATTTATTTCTTCTTCCACAAGGCCTTCTGGACCCCTAATAAATTACACAGAGCTGGACTATTAGCCTCCAATTTATGTTGGCACTGTCTTTCTGATCTTGGAGGCTTCAAACACATGTTCTTCTCATGTCCCATCATCCAGTCTTTTGGGACCTCTATATGGAAACTTATATGTAATTGTCTTCCAATTTCTTCAGCTCTATTTTTCCATATAATTATATTTAGATCTTTAGTCCTCCCAGATGAGCTGTCAATAGATCAGAAAAAACTATTTGATATATTAATTGCCCTATCAGTTCATATGATTTTATCTAATTGGAAGTCTGCCAGTTTACTTAATACTATATTTTGGTGTGCTAATGTTATGTTAACACATAAATATGAATACTTGGCAACTTCCAACTCGCCAATTAGATCTAAAATTGAAAAGATTTGGTTACCTTTGGCTGATGGTTTTGGTTGACTCCAACTGTTCTTGATACATGCTCATATTTTTTACCCTTTTCATAGGGTAAGAATATTCCTTTCTCTATTTTAAAAATGATTCCATTATATGAATACCTGTGTTGTCTTTACTGCAAAGATGTTGTTTTCCTCTGCGACTGTACTTCATTATTGATCTGTTCTACAGTATCTGAGCATGTTAGAAGATATGATTTTTAATACTGGTTCAAACCTCTACATGCCAGTTTTCTTTGGTCACAATGCAACATATATTCATTTATGTATTTGTCAATAGACCTGTTTTTTTTTTTTTAGTGCTTGTTCTGTTATATTGAAACTTCAATAAAAAAAAGATTTTAAAATGGAATTTTCAACAACAAAAAAAAAACCAAAACAAAAACCTAGCTGTCTCAAAAATGTTTTATCTGAGATATTTAAGACAATATTCTAAAGAAGATATATATATCTTGAGTGGTGAATGGGTAAGTTCCCTATCCCCCGGATTTCTAGAAAAGGGATAGAGGAAGGGCAGAGTGAGGGTAGGCCAAGAAATGCAGATAACAGCAATATTCAGCTACTATTTTAATTTATGTAGGCCTACTGAGTAGCAAACACACTACAATACAAGAACAAAAATCTGGATGCCAGAAATCTGGACTTTCTGAGAATTCAGCTTCTTGGGAAAAGAAAAAGTGATGCTGAGTATTACAGTAAATGTTAAAAAAACCAGGAAATAAATGAACATTGAAAAACAAATTTTACAGTGAAATACCTATGTTTCTATAACTCTCACAATATGGTCTATATCAGGGGTAGGCAATTCCAGTCCTCGAGAGCCACAGACAGGCCAGGTTTTCAGGATATCCACAAAGTGCATATATGCTAATGCAAGGAGCCTAAGAAACAAAATGGGGGAACTAGAAGCCTTGGCCAACGCAGAAGACATCGACATCATTGGAATCTCTGAAACATGGTGGAATGAGGAAAGCAAATGGGATACAGCACTACCGGGATACAAGCTCTATCGCCAGGACAGAACAGGACAAAAAGGAGGTGGAATAGCCCTATACATAAAAGAAGGCATACAATCCACACAAATGGACACAGCAGAGACGGCCAGCAAGCCGGAATCTCTATGGGTTAAAATACCGGGAAGGAAAGGGCCTGAAATAAAGATGGGCCTATTTTATCGCCCACCAGGGCAAACCAGAGATATCGATGAGGAAATGGAAGCCGAGATGAAGCGTGAATGCAAAAGCGGCAACACGGTTATTATGGGAGACTTCAACTACCCTGGGATAGACTGGAGGCTTGGAAGCTCGAAATGCGCTAGGGAGACAAAATTCCTGGAAGCTACACAGGATTGTTTCATGGAACAGCTTGTTAGAGAACCGACGAGAGGAAATGCCACTCTGGATCTAATCCTAAATGGGTTAAGGGGACCTGCAAAGGAAGTAGAAGTAGTGGGACCGTTGGGAAACAGCGATCATAATATGATCAAGTTCAAGGTTGAGGTAGGAGTGTCAAAAGGCAAGAGATCCATTGTGACAACTTTTAACTTCAGGAAAGGAAACTACGAAGCAATGAGGGAATTGGTAAGGAAGAAACTTAGGAACACTTCCAAAACATGGCTAACGGTAAATCATGCCTGGTCCTTCTTCAGGGACATGGTGAGCGAGGCGCAAAATCTGTATATCCCCAGATTCAGGAAGGGATGTAAAAAGAATCGAACAAAAGACCCGGCGTGGATAACCAAAACAGTGAAGGAAGCGATAGGCAATAAGAAAAAATCATTCAAGAAATGGAAAAAGGACAAAACTGAGGGGAACTGGAAAGAGCACAAGAAACATCAAAAAGAATGTCACCGTGAGGTTCGGAAAGCCAAAAGAGAGTATGAAGAGAGGCTAGCCAGGGAAGCAAGAAATTTCAAACCATTCTTCAGATATGTTAAAGGGAAGCAGCCGGCTAGAGAGGAAGTGGGACCGCTGGACGACGGAGACAGGAAGGGAGTGCTGAAGGAGGAGAAGGTAGTGGCAGAAAGGCTTAACATGTTCTTCTCGTCTGTATTTACAAACGAAAACACGTCCAACATACCGGAACCTGAGCAATTCTTCAACGGAAGTCAGGCAGAAAAATTAACATCCATAGAAGTGAGCCTTGAGGACATTCGTAGGCAGATAGAAAAACTAAAAACTGACAAATCCCCGGGTCCGGATGGCATACATCCAAGGGTTCTGAAGGAATTAAAGGAGGAGATAGCGGAACTACTGCAGCAAATTTGCAACTTATCCCTGAAAACAGGCGAGATCCCGGAAGATTGGAAGATAGCCAACGTTACGCCCATCTTTAAAAAGGGATCAAGAGGTGACCCGGGAAACTACAGGCCGGTGAGCTTGACTTCGGTTCCGGGGAAAATGGCAGAAGCACTGATAAAAGAAAACATCGATCAACATTTTGAAAAACATGAACTTCTGATAACCAGCCAGCATGGTTTCTGCAAGGGAAGATCGTGCCTAACGAACTTATTGCACTTCTTCGAAGGGATCAACAAACGGATGGACAAAGGAGACCCCATAGACATCATATATCTAGATTTCCAAAAAGCCTTTGACAAGGTGCCCCATGAACGTCTACTCCGGAAACTGAAGAACCATGGGGTGGAAGGAGACGTACATAGATGGATCAGAAACTGGTTGGAGGGTAGAAAACAAAGGGTAGGAGTGAAGGGTCACTACTCCGACTGGAGGAGGGTCACGAGTGGTGTCCCGCAGGGCTCGGTGCTCGGGCCGCTGCTATTTAATATCTTCATAAATGATCTAGAAACAGGAACGAAGTGCGAGATAATAAAATTTGCGGACGACACCAAACTATTTAATGGAGCTCGGACTACAGAGGACTGCGAAAAGTTGCAAAGGGACTTGAACAAATTAGAAGAATGGGCGGCGAAATGGCAGATGAAGTTCAACATTGAAAAATGTAAAGTATTACATGTGGGGAGCAGAAACTCGAGGTACAACTATACAATGGGAGGGATGTTATTGAATAAGAGTACCCAGGAAAGGGACTTGGGGGTAATGGTGGACATGACAATGAAGCCGTCGGCACAGTGTGCAGCGGCTGCTAAGAGAGCGAATAGAATGCTTGGTATAATCAAAAAGGGTATTACAGCCAGAACGAAAGAAGTTATCCTGCCGTTGTATCGGGCGATGGTGCGCCCGCATTTGGAGTACTGCGTCCAATATTGGTCGCAGTATCTTAAGAAGGATATGGCGTTAGTCGAGAGGGTTCAAAGGAGAGCAACACGTCTGATAATAGGTATGGAAAACCTGTCATATTCTGAGAGATTGGAGAAGCTGGGTCTCTTTTCCCTGGAGAAGAGGAGACTTAGAGGGGATATGATAGAGACTTACAAGATCATGAAGGGCATAGAGAGAGTAAAGAGGGACAGATTCTTCGAACTTTCGAAAAATAAGAGAACAAGAGGGCATTTGGAAAAGTTGAAAGGGGACAGATTCAAAACAAATGCTAGGAAGTTCTTCTTTACCCAACGTGTGGTGGACACCTGGAATGCGCTTCAGAGGACGTTATAAGGCAGAGTACGGTACTGGGGTTTAAGAAAGGATTGGACAAATTCCTACTGGAAATGGGGATAGAGGGGTATAGATAGAAGATTGCTGCACAGATCCTGGACCTGTTGGGCCGCCGCGTGAGCGGACTGCTGGGCACGATGGACCATGGGTCTGACCCAGCAGAGGCATTTCTTATGTTCTTATGTTAATAAATATGCTTGAGATAGATTTGCATCTCAAGGAGGCAGTGCATGAAAATCCATCTCATACATATTTATTGTGGATATCCTGAAAACCTGACCTGGCTCCAGCTCTTGAGGACCAGAATTGCCTACCCCTGGTCTATATCAATGAGATGTGAATATATAAGTTTCTTTGCCTATCTTCCTGTAAATATACCCATTTTGATAAACGAAGCATTCTGTATTTGTTAGTGAATAAATCAACAAAATTTGCTCGTTCATCTCTTCTTTATTCCTTAAATTTGAATTTTAAAAGTACTGCCTGAGAATCTGGAAACTCTGAAAATCCAAACTGAGCCAGTCCCCCAGATTAAGCCCGAGCAGTCTGAGACATCACTGTTGCTTTATGATTGAGAGAAGAGGAAAAAAAAAATTACTGTACTATAATTAGGGTTACCATATGGCATCAAGAGAACAAGTATGGTATTTTTAAAAAATACGTAACTTTTAACTCTTTTCTTACCCTTTAAGATTAGAAAATAAGACAAGTTTAAATATTGTCCTGCAGCAGAAGTCTGTCAGCAAAGAAAAATCTAGCAGCTGATCCCAAAGAAAACACCACTTTTGGCACATAACAATTACTGTATTGATCTTATCAGCTTTCATCTGAATAATGCATTGTGCTTTCCAACTCAACACTGGACTGCCTACTCATCACAAAATGAGTACATTATTTTTAAGTAGACCTATGACTGAACTAATTGCTCCATTCTGATCCGTTGCCAAGCTCTACGAGCTTTTCCTTCCCACAATCCATTTTGTACCAGTAGCAAAGCAAATTGGGCACTAACAGCCTGGACTCACATAAAAGGCAGTAGAGATTAATTTTGGAAAAGCAAACAGAAGAAAGAGGATGAGCAGTGTTTCATAAGCCACAGCGCTTATCATATTACCATGAGCTTTCAAACATGTTATTGACTCACACTTCTGCAATAAAATGCTCAGAAATCAGCACTGAAAAAAAAATGCACAGTGTTCAAAGATGAGCGCCCATTATGGAATAGCAATTTGAGTAACCAGCTAATTAGTAGCAATAATTGGGTACTAACAAACAATTACTGGCGCTAATTGGCAACAATTTTAATTTAGGCAGGTATTTTGCTACGGCGCTATTCTATACAGATACGCGTGTAAATTTTCTAATTTCCCAGTACCCAATTAAATAGGGGTGTGACCATGAGAGGGGCATAGGTTCAGGGTGTTCACAACAGATGCATGCAGTATTAGAAAATTTTGGCGTGAAGGTTTACATCACAGTTCAGCTGGTGTCAATTCTTGCGTCAATTGGGCGTGGTTCCTGGCGCTAAGCACCGTCCTGTAACAACACCCAACTTGGAGCACAGTTCATAGAATAGTCTTGGTACTCATTTTTTGGGCGCCCAAATTTGGGTGCTATTTACTGAATCTAGTCCATGGCCCTGATATTTCTAAGCTTCCCTACGTATAAATGGCAGCATTTACATATGTAGAGAGGCCCACATATGTAAATAGCATTTCAGAACAGAGGCTATTTACACATGGGCTAGATAACTATGTTTATAGTTCAAGGGGGCGTGGTTAGGGCAAGAAGAGGGAGTGTCTTGGGTGGACCTCGATATAAATGTGGATTCCCCATTTCATGTAGAAATCCACATCTGTATTGCAAAACATGGACACTTACAGCTGCCCTAAGGCATATATAGGTGCCTACTGAAAGAGGCAGCTGTAAATCGAAATCTAAGCCCCTCTGGTCATTTCCCCAACTTCCAGACTCCCATGATCACTCTTCCCGACACCTGATCTACCCTGACACCCTATGGAAAACCACTCCTCTACAGCAATACCTCCTACAGCATCACCCTCCCTAGGAACACCTCAGAGGCCACCACCCCCCCACCTCCCCAGCCAAAGATGCTCCCTCAAGGATATCTTCTATGATGGCAAACTACTGCAGATGCCGCTCCTCCCAGGAGCTAAAACCCTTCACTTGCCCACACCTAAAAGGCACAAAGCCACTCACATCACATGGCAAAGATGCCTTCAAAGCAACCTCCTCAAGTAACAATACATCATGGAGGTGACACCTGGCAGTACACCCCCTCACAATTCTCCCCCAGGCTTTACTAAGGGTATCTAGTGGGATGGAATTGATGCTTACTTGCCCCTGTCATGATGATTCTTAGGCTCAAAATGGCTGCCAACCATTTGAAGTAATATTGTGGTTATTATCACGAGGGATAAGTTTTCATGCTGGGGGGAGGAGTGCACTGAGGGCAGTTGTTACTTTGGGGATGCCTCAAGGGAAGTCTTTTCCATGAAGGAGAGTTCATGTCTCGAGGGGTGAGCACTGAGGGGAGGGGGGGGGGGTTAGGGTTTGGTGCAGGCAGGGAGTTCTTCCAGGGAAGGAATTTTGCCTTTGGGGTTGCTTCTGGAAAGATGGGCTTATAAAGAGGAGTTGAAGGAGGAGTTTTTTTTTTCTAATGCTGTGGAAGGGTGGTCCTTCTACAGCTGCTTGCATGTCTTTTGAGGGATGAGAGATGATTCAACATTTGTTCTCACATGCATTTTTCTATAATTGCTACTCCCTTTGTGCATGAAGAGATTCACTCATGCAAATATTTAAAAAGAAGCTCTATATTTAGCAACGATTTTTATAAAACGCTATGGGAATCCCTCACATTTTGACCTGGGTATGTGAATTTCCCTCTCTACATAATATTTAAAATTGGCCTTCAAAAGTGAGCAAAGATCACATACTAAATCAGTCTGAAAAGACATTGGTATTTATGACCTAAAATTAGCATTTATACTTATGTATGCAGATGAAGGAATGTCTTAAGCAATTAAGATTTCATTTGGTATGAGTTAAATAGAATGCA
Organism: Geotrypetes seraphini; assembly: GCF_902459505.1. Classification (NCBI taxonomy): domain Eukaryota; kingdom Metazoa; phylum Chordata; class Amphibia; order Gymnophiona; family Dermophiidae; genus Geotrypetes; species Geotrypetes seraphini. The sequence goes on from NC_047085.1 coordinate 376,390,519, forward strand.
CATTGTCCTCTGCCTTCTATTTATTGTGTACCCTTGCATAACTTTTAACACCTCCCTTGAACCTACTGATAGTAAGCTTTGATGGAGACTCCAGTAGATGGAACTTAAGCACAGTACTGAGCAGTGTTCTGGGTTTCTGGCCCAGAAATATCTAAGAAAAAGGACAATTTAAATTAAAACATGAATTTATAGAGTGTGTATGATTGGGCAGATTGGATGGACCATTCAGGTCTTTATCTGCTGTCATTTACTATGTTACTATGAGTAGCACGCGGAGGGAGCACAGGGTTTAGTGCTTTGTTAGAAACTTATTGAACAGGTAAGTTTTTAATCTTTGCCTAAAATGCATGTACAATGAAAAGGACCTCGTGATGGACTTATGTGAACTGCTTGGTAGGATAGTAGTTTTGAGACATAAGCTTTTTTAGGCCTTCCTTGCAGGGAGGAGTAGGAGAAAATAGAGTTGAATCACAAAAGGCAGGATGGAGAGGTAAACTCAAATACTTTCCATCATGTGGTTTGATAGGAGGCCATACAGTGCCTTATACATAAAGTAACCCAGTTTGAACAATAAGTGGGCCTCGATGGTGTGACATAGTAATTTTTTCCTAGTCCGAAGATAAGGCACATAGCTGTGTGTTGGATTGTTTGGAGTGTATTGTAGTGTTTCTGAGGGCATGAAAGATAGATGAGATTACAGTAGTCTAGCATACTGATGATCATCTATCGGCATAACTGGTTTCGATCATACTTTTCTGACAGATCTTCAACAGTTCATTTCAAAAACTCATTTTTTGAATCCTATAATACTAATTTTGGTATTCCGCAAGGTTCTATATTATCTCCTCTACTGTTTAATATTTACCTGGCTCCTCTCCTAACTCTCTGTCAATCCATTGGGCTTGCAGTATATGCTTATGCAGATGACTTGCAATTTATATACACTATTGATCTTACAAGTCCACAGGACATTTTTAATATCAATCAAAAACTAGCCAATATTCACGATTGGCTAAGAACCAACATGCTCTCTTTAAGCATCTCTAAAACTAATATGGTGTTTTTTCCAGGGAAAGAAGGGGCAAAGCCAATTGCCCCAGTCTCAATTGATAATATACCTCTTAAAATAACTGATACCACCAAAATTTTAGGCGTGTTTATAGACAACAAACTTACGTTTCGTTCACATATTAGTGCATTGATTAAAAATTGTTTTTATAAGTTGAGGATGATTCGATCATTGGTCCCCCTACTTGACGACAAGTCTCTTAACACATTGGTCCATTCCCTGGTGATTTCTAAATTGGACTATTGTAATTCTTTATTAAAGGGGGCATACCTAAAAGACATTAAACGTCTCCAACTTATTCAAAACACAGCAATTAAGATAATTTCAGGTGCTAAAAAATTTGATCATGTCACCCCTTTGCTATAAAAAGCTCATTGGTTACCTGTCATACATAGGATAACATACAAAATTGCTCTTTTCGTTTTCAAGACTATTCAAACCAAAGCCCCGGCATTTATAGATAGACTTTTGATTCCGTATGATCCCCCTAGAGCCCTTAGATCTACTGCACAGTTCTCCCTTAATGTCCCTTCCCTAAAAATAATTGGAACTCGATGTAATCTTATTTTTTCCGTAACAGCTCCTACGACTTGGAATTCTCTTCCTCTATATTTAAGAACCGAACTAAACCTGCAGAAGTTCAAAAGCAGTTTAAAGTGCTTTCTTTTTAAAGATGCCTTTAATTGTTAATGCAATGCTTTTATCAGTTTTCAACACTGATATATATCTATGCCAGCAATTCTCCAATCCCATCCCTTATGTGTTTTCCATCTATTTTCTTAAAAAAAAAATTGTAGTTCTTCCCCTCTTTCCTATTGTTTCTCATGGCTAATAAAGTAGTCACCCAAGTATGTCTTATTAAGAATTATGTATGTTTAATATTTTTTTTAAATGTAATATCCTTGTTATTTTTTTTAAATCTTTGTACAACGCTTAGTACCTCTAGATAAGCGTTTAATCAAAAACATGAATAAACTTGAAACTTGATCAGAGCTTGGCATAGAATTTGAAAGGAAGGGCGACAAAATAAGATTGGATGGATCACAGTTTCCAAAGTGCTGCAAAATCTTTGTGAACTACAGCAGCTACTTGGGTTTCCATGGTCATCTTTTGAGCTAATGTCACCCCCAGGATTTTAATAGTGGACTATAGCAGTAGGGTTTTGCCCCTGATCATGATGTTTTCCTCATATGGTTTTGAGGGGTTTGCAAGAAAGAACTTGTTTTTATAGGGTTTAATTTTAGTTTATGTTTTGTTATCCAGTCTTCCATTGTTTTGATAACCTCCTCGATTCATTCTGATTCCAATGACAGTAGAAAGAGGATTGGGAGAAGGACCATGATATCATCAGTGTAACAATAGCTCTTAACTCCCGTTGAGGCTAATCGGTCCCCCAGCGAACATAGATAGATGTTAAACAGGATCAGAGACAGTGGGGATCCTTGCGGTACACTGCAGTGCGTGCTCACTTAACTTTGTAAAAACTACAATTCCCATCATGATTGCTGCCATATTACCAGGCAACCAGTTGTCTTTTTTATGTACATTTGACAAGTCAACAAGCTGATTGGAGTCTAAATTATCAATGCTGAAAATTGAACTTCCAAAATCTGTTCCAACCCTGTTTCTGTAATCACCAAGTCATCAAGCTGTGACTACTAGTGATGATACAGTTTAAGAGTCCCTTCAAGATAATGACCCAGTTCCAGAGGTTGGGCAGTAAGAGGTAGCATATCTATCTATTCCTAGAGTCCAGGAGTGGGTCTTTCCAGTCATGGAGTCCTGATATGAGACCACTAGGTATGAAATAACACATCAAACTAAGTTAGGGATATGAACAATTTGTCAAGTATCATCAACAACTGAAATAGTAGAAGAAGATCTTATTGATCTATCTACAACTTTTACCTTACAGTATTGGTATATGTTAATCCTACTTGAGCTTAATTGGCATTTTAGCAATCCTAACGCATAGTAGCATATTATATAAAGGAAGATAAAGACCCCTGTGGTCCATCCAGTCTGCCCAACAAGATGGCCAGAGCCACACTGCCACTCTATGTAAGTTACACTCCTTCATGATCAAATACTGGTATCATAAACAGAGTATTTGGCAATTTTGCCACAATATCATCTAGTTATATTTGGCAGAATCACTGAACAGTTCAATATCACTTGTATATGTCCATATCAGCCCACACATGTCTACCTTTAGCTGCTGCTATTCAGAAAGGAAGAATATTCTCCTTATTCAACAGATGAATACAAAAGCCTGCAAACTCGATTTGCTCCCGCCAAAAATTCAAATGTGTTTTTTGTCAATTTTTGGACCTATAATCCATAAAATAATCACAAACAGTTTAAATACAGGCACTGTTCCAAACCAGTGGAAAAAAATCAATCATCCAGCCTATCATTAAAGATCACTCGGCATCTTTTAATGACGAAGCAAATTTTCACCCTATTGAAAAAGCTGTATTTTGTCAAATCACAGATTTAATTGAAAAAACTCAGGTTTTACATCTTAACTAAACAGGCTTCAGAATAAATCACTCTACTTAACAACAAGTATACTCTATTTAGTGGATCATCACAAATCAGTTGTACTTACCTTCCTTGATCTTTCAGCGGCATTTGATATGGTTGACCACTCTCTGATGCTCGCTAGATTGGACTCAATTGGAATTTCTAATACAATCCTAAATTGGTTTCACTCATATCTTACAGATCGAGAATCTAAGGTAATTTTTAATAACACATCTTCTGATTTTTCCCCTAATACCTATGGTATCCAGCAGGGCTCAATTCTTTCACCTCTCCTTTTTAATATTTTCCTCTCACCATTTAAGACGCTGGGTCAATCAATTGGTCTTACAATGTATGCATAAGCAGACGACATACAAATACTGAGAGCCCAAATGATATATTTGAATTAAATGCAAAATTGGAGCAAATTAGTTGATGGTTAAGTGACAATATGCTGGCACTTAATATCAGTAAAACCAAAACAATGTTATTGCCTTAGAAGGATGGCCTTATATAGAAAAGTCCAATTACAATCAATAACTCTACCATTCAATTTGTAACTTCAGTTAAAATCTTAGGCGTCATTCTTGATTACAAACTAACCTATCACAATCAGATCAATTCAACTGTCAAAAACTGCTTCTTTAAATTAAAAATGATTAGATCTCTAACAAAAGTACTCAATCTAGCATCCCTTAATATATTGATACACTCTTTGGTCATCTCAAAACTAGACTACTGCAATTCCCTATACAGTAACTTGCCCCAAAAAGAAATACGAGATTTACAAATCATTCAAACACAGCAATAAAAATCATTACTAATTCAAAAAAGTTTGATCACTTTACAGCCCTTTTAAAAAATGCCTACTGGCTACCATTGCCACATAGGATAACTTTCAAACTAGCACTTCTGACATTCAAAATCCAGCATTCAAAACAACCTATCTTTCTTGACAGATTACTGTTGCCTTATGCTCCATCTAGAACACTTAGATCAGCAGAACAAAACCTTTTAACAATCCCATCTTTGAAAATCATAAATACAAAAAGAGCAGAGATTTTCTCTATAAACAGCCCTACAAATTTGGAATCGTCTTTCATCTTTTTAAAGAGAAGAAAAACAATTAGATAAATTTAAAAGTATTCTTAAAAGTTTTCTATTCAATGATGCCTTTCAGAATTAAGTTCTGAAATGGTTGAACTCTTAAACTGATATTATCCATTAACAGTGATAGACTCTTCAAAATACCAGAAACTAGCCTTATAAGGCTAGAACCCCTCTCTCCCTTAATGTGCTTGCCTTGAATGTTCCTTTGCTTTTAAAAATTGTAGTTCTCTCCCTTTTTCCTTGTGTTTCTTGTAACAGTATTAACATCAGTATTGTCTATATGTCCTCTTTTTATGTGCTATTTTTTAAAATGTAAATCGCTTAGAAATTATATAAATGTTTTATCAAATTCTTAATAAAACTTGGAAACTTTGATGTCACACTAGAGCCGAGATGGTATTATGCTCTCTTCCAGCACACTGAGCATAATTTTGTTTTTATTTATAGCTTTATTATAATATGGTAAACAGATGTACACTCAATGAATCAAGCAACAAAATAGAAAAAATGTACTAAACATGCCAGTAGAGTGAATATGGCATTCAGCCAAACCACAGTATATTTCAACAAATGAAGTCTCCCCTGATATAATATCTACCCATCCCTCCCCCTCCCTGATGCTTAAGAACTCCAAAAAGAAGTGTTCACAAAAAAGCTCTCTTCCATAAAACATAGCATTGGCATTTTCTATGAAAACTCCCCAGTCTTTGATGTTGCAAAGCTGTCAGTTGATTCACAGAATGGCAGCTCTGGGGTTCATATTCAAAAGAGAAAAACTTCCCCAAACTGGCATAAAGTGGCATTTGCACATTGTTTGCTAGAATGCCCAAATTGCCATGTTCAAAACACATTTTTTAAATGTTTTTTCTTTCTTTAAATTTCAATTATATACAAAGTATTAAACTTCAACAAGAAAATAAATAGAATTACATCTAATTATTTATTAAGCATTAAACTTAAAGCAAAAGGAAAATTAAAGTTAAATCCTACTTTTTATATACTCCTCCAGGAAAAGGAAAATAATATAATCAAGTAAATAGGAAATAGAGCAGGTCAATTTCAGCGCTAACTACAGACTTGAATTACACTGTATTTTCCTGAGCTGCAAATGAGATCCCCTTTCCTTGAAGGAAGAAATGCAGCTGAACTGGATCATAAGAAATATATTTGTTATCCTAATATAGAATAAAACATTTGCAGGGAAATCTTAGTTGAAAGAAAGCACCCAGAGACTGGTTTTCTGTACTGTTTGTCCGCAGTGCATCTAAATCTCAAGGGGATGTGTTTTGGATGGGATTAGGGCAGACATGATTTGAAAGTTTTTCTGCAATAATAATAGAACACTGCAGAAAATGTCTAGGGCAAAACTTGGGTGTTTTGAGGCTTGACCTGTTTCAATAACAAATAAGTGCCAAAAAAGGTGTCCAAACTGACCAGATGACCACTGGAGGCATGGAAACCCTCCCCCACTCCACAAAATGTGAATGAAAAAGAAATTACCAGCTTGTATGACAGCTGCAGATTTATGTCCAGTCCTATTATAGCAGCAAGTAGGCCAGTGCAGTGGACTGCAGAGAAGGGGGACCCAGGCCTTTATCTCACTCTAACAAGTACACTTGTGGTGGAAAATGTGAGCCCTCCAAAACCTACTGGCTAGTAGAGTGGTATACAGTTGGGTACAGCAGGTTTTGGGTGAGTTTTGGTGGGTTCACCATACAATGTAAGGGGTTATGGTGAGATGTGTACTTGGGGCCTTTTACGTGAAAATCACTGCAGTGACCCACTTCTCTTCTGAGATGTCTGTGCAGCCAGTCTACTCAGATTGCTTTCCCCTTTTAAGTCACAATGGTTGTGTTTTGTGCACTTTTAATTTGGACTTTTTTTTTCTTTCACAAATGGTTGAAAAAGATGAATACACTGAGAAGAAAAGGAAATGTCCATTTTTGAAACAAAAAGACATTTATTTATTGATTTATTTAACCTGTCCTCCCAAAAGAGCCCAGAATGGGTTACAGGAGTATATACACAGTATAGTCAAGACAAATATGGACAAGATGCATTTGGGATGCAGTGGTACAATGATCAAGTTATGGTAAATAGAGATCATCTGAGATACACTAGGTAATTATAGATGTTATAGTAGAAATAAACAACTGAGATACACTAATCAACTATAGTAGATATAAACATCTGAGATACTCTAACTATACATGCTTTGGTGAGGAACCTAGCGCTATGGCCTAGTTGAAGAATCATGTCCACTACTAGATTTTGGGACATTTTCCACAAAATATCTAAACTCGGATTTAGAAGCCATATTGAAAATGCCCCACCAATGTGCCTTTATGAACGTGTCCTGTAAAAATCATGCCCACTTTGAAGGTGTAGATATGTTTAATCGAAGGCAGGTGAAACTGTATACAAGCTCAATATGCATCCTATATGTATTTTTTAAAATTTGCATGTAAATTATGATTTTGCCCTTACTCTGTCCCTGTGCATGCCTACTGTACATATTTATACTGCAATGTGCACACTTTTAGGTGTGATCTAATTTTATGAGCCCATTTATGCATGTAAATAAGTATTTTATGTGTGAAAATGGTTTATAAAATTATCCTTTATATACCACATGCTTCACTGAAAACTCATTAATAATGGGTAGGTTACAGTAGGGGCCCTGTAACGGATGTCTAATTTTAGGCAACCACAATGTGAACGTCCATTGACTTAGGCATCCAAATAAAGTGGATAATAAGTCCAATTAATGACTTTAACAAGCATTAATTTGAACTTAGATGTCTAAACGCTGGGTGCAATTCTACAAATAGATGTCACTTAGGCATGCCATAGGCATCCAATTATAGGTGAACTGGGCTTTTATTTTTGGGATATAGAGGACTCCAGGTTGATATTAAGCTCAAAATATGTTTAATTATGCATTACTTAAGCAAAGCACATGAAAAAATATATATATTGCATACTAAACCTCATTTCTAAAAGTTAAGAACATAAAAGGAAATACACTCCTCACAATGATGTCAAGACTGTGCATCAGACATATCCACTTGCTCTAAATTACTTAAAAAAACACACCAAAAAAGGAGTCAAACTCACAAAAATCACACAAAAAATAAGCGACTAACTGGGATGATCTGCCATTGTGTGAATAGTGTGTTTCCTTTTATGTTCTTAACCTTTTGGAAATGAGGTTTAGTATGTAATATATATATTTTTTGCATGTGCTTTGCTTGAGTAATGCATTATTAAACATCTTTTTCTATCATTATCAAATAGGAGTCCTCTTTACCCAAAAATAGAAGTTTAGTATGCAATATATATATATATATATTTTCATATGCTTTGCTTAAGTAATGCATTATTAAACACCAAAAAATAGAAGCCCCATTCACCTATATGAGGACGCCTCAAGCACACCTAAGTCACATCCACCTAAATGAGGCATATCTAGCACCCAACTCACGCTCAAAAGTAGATCTGCTTTTGCAAGCAGTCTTCATACTAAAAAATAGAGGATTTATTATAATATACAGTATATATATTTTTTCCATATACTTTGAGGAACATAGAGGCGAAAAGAGTAATTGGACAAGTGTTGATGGTACATGTTTGATATTTATCCTAGAGAAATGACTGCTTGGAAATCAAGATGATATAAGCTTGGCTTTGGAATTGACATGTGGTTTATTATCTGAGTGTGTGTGGTGCAGTGGTTAGAGCTATAGCCTTAGCACCCTGATGTTGTTGGGTTGAATTCCACTGTGCTCCCTGTGACAGACACAAAATAATTTTAAAAAAAGGATTAAAAGATAAATAAAATATAATAGTGGTGCCAGCATTTCACTGCATACAATTTTAATGAAAAACAGCATAAAATCACCATTCTAATGACGTCATAATAATGATATAACTAATAAAGTGAATTAAATAGTAATGTAAATGTTTAAAAATCATTAAAAATGATTTTAAGAGTGCTCAGTGTGATATCTTATTCAAAACCAGCAGATTGTAAGAATGAAGATATATGATCTTTACATCATTGCACTCACCTCCCTACCAGCCCTAAACATCTTGTTGAATATAAACTGTTCAAGCAAACTTGTAGTGAAAGATGAATACTTAGCTGAATTCACAAGATGTCAATTTGATTGAAAAGTTCACCACTCATGAATGAGTTTACTCAAAATAATCAAAGTCTTGTCTTTAAGGGCTGCTCGTTGATGTTAACTTATTTTGTGCAATGAATTATTCCATGTTGTTACTCCATGTTGGTATAGCTGGTTAGGAAATAGTATTAAATAAAGTACCATGAACAACGTTTAATCTACACTTGGAACACAGTAACTCCTAATGGTCTCAATAGAGAAATAGAATGGACCATCAGGTAAAAATTAGTCATTAGGTCTCAATATATTATATCATTAGTACGTCGTACATCATGTGACCATTTGACGACTCTTTTATGGCGTTACGTTTGAACGTCACACGTTGATTTGGCTCATTTGTTGAAAATATCTTTGACGGCGTGTTCTCTCCTTTGGGAGACCCGAAGGTAATTTATTATTATTTTTTCAAAGCTTATATATTATATAACCCTTCAAAATATATTTTTGATATTTGACAACTGCAACAAATTTATTATTATTCTTTGTTTTATTTTTAGTTTTTTCCTCCTGATGATGCTACTTAAAGCGAAACACGATCGGTGTTGAGGAAATGAGGAAATGTTGGACACTTTTCTTTAGCTTTCAAACTAAGATATTTTAGCTACACGTTGATTATCATTTTGGTTTTTGTGGTTGATGTGGGGACTCACTTTATTTAATACTATTTCCTAACCAGCTATACCAACATGGAGTAACAACATGGAATAATTCATTGCACAAAATAAGTTAACATCAACGAGCAGCCCTTAAAGACAAGACTTTGATTATTTTGAGTAAACTCATTCATGAGTGGTGAACTTTTCAATCAAATTGACATCTTGTGAATTCAGCTAAGTATTCATCTTTCACTACAAGTTTGCTTGAACAGTTTATATTCAACAAGATGTTTAGGGCTGGTAGGGAGGTGAGTGCAATGATGTAAAGATCATATATCTTCATTCTTACAATCTGCTGGTTTTGAATAAGATATCACACTGAGCACTCTTAAAATCATTTTTTAATGATTTTTAAACATTTACATTACTATTTAATTCACTTTATTAGTTATATTGTTTAATTTGTGAATTTAGTTTAATGATTTTTTTCCAACTTATTTAGATTTTGATCGTCATAATAATGATAACATTATAGACACTGTGAAGATGACAATGTGATGCCTACAAGGCAATTCTGTAAAGGATGTTTAACTATTTAGACGCGTCTAGATGCATTGGGCGCAATTCTCTATAATACGTCTATGCATTATAGAATTGCACTCAGCATTCTACTGCTGGTCATCTAAACAAAGCCTAAATTCTAGACGTCCTTTATAGAATCTGGCCCTAAGGCCCTGATTCTCCAAAAGTGCCTCCCGATTCTAGGCAGCTGTAGGCGTCCTACAGCTGTCTAATCAGCCAATCGGGATGCACGTTTTTTTTAAAAAAAAATGCTCCCCAGGCAGGCCGCCTATATTGAAGGCGAGGCCCGCAAGACACCTAGGCCCTGATTCTGTATAGGACGCCCGGGAGAGGCGTCCTATTCAGAATCGGCCTAAACTAAACCCCGATTCTGTAAACCGGCGTCCATGTTACAGACGCGGGTTAGAGAATCGGGTTAGATTAGACATGGCCCGCTACACTTATCGCGGCAAGGGATCTCTCTGCCGCTATAAGTATAGCGGGCCGTGGCCCCCTGACCGATCGCTGGTAGGAAGGGTGCCCAATCCCTCCTGCCCAAAGACGCACCCCCCCCGACACTACCGACCGCCCCCCCCGACACTACCGATCTCCCCCCCCCCGACAATATCGATCGCTGGCAGGAGGGTGCCCAATCCCTCCTGCCTGAAGACGCACCCCCCCGGCGCTAACAACCCCCAAACCTCCACTTCCACCAAACCTGTTCTTACGGCGAGATAGGTCTTGTACGTCCAGCCGGCAGGCAAGCCTCGTCGAAATGAGGTGGGCCCGCCCCTTCCCGGCCCATCCCGCCAAAGCCTAAGGCCTGATTGGCCCAGGCTCTAGAAGCCTGGACCAAACAGGCCTTAGGCATAGCGGGTCCGCCCATCCCCACTTAATCTAAGGCCTGATTGGCCAATCAGACCTTAGACTTAGTGGGGATGGACGGATCCGCTATGCCTAAGGCCTGATTGGTCCAGGTTTCTAGAGCCTGGGCCAATCAGGCCTTAGGCTTCGGCGGGATGGGCCGGGAAGGGGTGGGCACACCTCATTTCGACGAGGCTTGCCTGCCGGCTGGACGTGCAAGACCCAACTCGCCGTAAGAACAGGTTTGGTGGAGTGGAGGTTTGGGGGTTGTTAGCGCCGGGGGGGGGGTGTGCGTCTTCAGGCAGGAGGGATTGGGCACCCTCCTGCCAGCGATCAATATTGTCGGGGGGGGAGATTGGTAATGTCGGGGGGGGGGGGCGGTCGGTAGTGTCAGGAGGGTGTGTCTTCGGGCAGGAGGGATTGGGCACCCTTCCTGCCAGCGATCGGACAGGCCGCAGCCCGCTATACTTATCGCAGCAGAGAGATCCCTTGCCGCGATAAGTATAGCGGCCGCATCTACTTACAATGTAGACCAGCATTTTGCTGGCCTACATTTTAAGCTTCTCCTCTACTAGGGAGACGTGTAGGGCCGCCTAGGTTCAGCCTAAGGCCCTTAGACGAGCTTAGGCATCTTGCGGGTCTCCCTAGGCTCCCGGAGGCGCCTTCAGGCCTGCCTGGGGAGCATTTTTTTTAAAAAAACGTGCATCCCGATTGGCTGATTAGACAGCTGTAGGACGCCTACAGCTGCCTAAAATCGGGACGGCACTTTGGAGAATCAGGGCCTAAGTGTCTAGTAACTATAAATGCTTACATGCAATAAATCATTTAGCATTATGTAAAATCATTTAGCATTATGTAAAAATCTCTTGGTTGGCAGAAAAAAATAATATCACATTTCAGTCTTCAATTTCTGTTTAACAGACCCTTCAGAAAGGTGTGATAAGTGCTAACACATGCTTGCTGGGGGAAAGGAGGAGGAGGGGAATAGGGGCTTGTATGCTGCCTTTTTGTTGCTTTGACATTCAAGGTGGTGGGCACAGGAGGATTGGGTGACTTGTCCAGGGTTGCAGGGAGCAGCACTAGGATTTGATCTCACAACCTCTAGGGTGCAGAGGTAGCAGCTAAGCCAGTGAGTCACACCTTCTCCCCAGCAAAAAAAATGGCTTACTGGAGGGTGTGCTGAGGTATCATGTGGCAATTTTCAAATATGCACACTCTACCCCCCATGCTACAATATAAAATGTGTTTATTAGTGCTGGGGACAGATCTAGGAGTGGAGAGTGGGCGTGCTCTGCGCTAATGAGTTAGCACAGCTACAATACCACACACTAACAGATTAACATGTGAGCCCTTACCACCTACATAATAGGTGGTGGAAGAGACTCATGCAATAATTGTAAAATTAATATGTAACTATTAATAAGAAAAATTGGCCATTACACCACAGTGGCAAAAAAATGGTCGTAGTGCTTGGGAGTGATCTGCGTAAGGCCACACTAAGGTTACCTTTTATTGCTGTTTGGTAAGAGGGTCCCTAAGACTTCAATATGGTCCTTTTGAATTATAGATGCCAACAGGCGAAGGAGGAAGGTTTAACAAAGAAAAACATCAATTGTTTGCCTAATGTGATAAAATTAAGTAGAATTTAAAACATTTCGTTGTCTACATGGCAATGCAACCGCTGAGAACATTTTTTTATAAATTACATCAAAGCTCTAACAACTTCTCATTAGACCATGTGTCTTATTTCCATTACAACTACAGGCCTCGGCCTCTTCTTAACTGACATATGAAATCCTTTTCATGCTACAAATAACACCTACAGTTTGTGGTACACAGCACAGAGTAACAACTTCAATTCAGCTATAACTCAATTTACAAAAAATGAATTTCTGTTGTATGGAAGATACTGCTTGCGTCTAACTTTGTCAAGGCCGTTTTCATTGCTCTACTTAAGAACTCCCATAAGACTGGCTTCACACAGCTAGCAAAATAAATTGCAGTGAGCAGATCAAATTCAAGAAAATGGCTTTTGTGAGGGTTGATGCTGCCGTAGCTTCAATTGTATGGTGTTTACTAAAACTTTTGTCCTCTTTAGCTTTGAAAAAAAGAGAACCTCAGTGAAATGTCATCAAGTGCTTGAGGTCTTCTCTTTAAAACCAGGGATCTCATTTCTTGGTCATAAGATACAGATGTTCCCAGATGTGACAAAGGAAACCCAAAAACGTAGACGACAGTTTTTGCTTCTTAAACCAGGGGTGGCAGCAGTGGGGGGAGTTTTCTTTTTATGATATCCATGTAAATGTATTGTAAAATATAGATCCAATATATACATATTCTTTGAACCATCTCAGTTAACAGGTTTTCTCACCATGAAACGCCTTGAAGTTAATTTAGAAGTTAATTTAGAAGTTAATCCTGTAACCACAGTCAGGAAATCGCTATCTTATTGTTTAATTGGATGATTCCATTTTCCTCTTTTTTCACTCATTAACATTCTTGGATCTATAAATAATGGACTAAAGATTGATTAAGAAAACTATTTTCTTTGTATTTTATATCCATTTATTATATATTGTAATGTCTTTCTCAATATTCTGAACAAGAAAGTTTTTTCTTGATTATTTTTGTGTTAAATATAAATAAAGAATTAAAAAAAAAAAAAACCCAAAAAAACCCCCAGGGATCTCAAAGTCACTTCTTGAGGGCCGCAATCCAGTCGGGTTTTCAGGATTTCCCCAATGAATATGCATTGAAAGCAGTGCATGCATATAGATCTCATGCATATTCATTGGGGAAATCCTGAAAACCTAACTGGATTGCGGCCCTCAAGGAGGGATTTTGAGACCCCTGCTTTAAAACAGAATCTAAGTACTTATACTACATAATGGTAGATAACTCTCCATTTCTAGCACCTGCTGCCAAATGTATAAGAGATCAATGGCCTTTGTGTTAGCAGTATATTGTGGGCATGGCTAAGTCATCTCATTTCACTAAATTGTAACTATCTGAGCAGTTGTACCCAGATTGATAATATTACATTATTTTTCTCCTCCTCCTAATTAAGCAGATCCCAGGCCTAGGACCTTAGGCCCCCCGTTTTCCCTGTTTACAGGGTATCTACAGTGAATATGCACGAGATATATTTACATTCACTATACATAAGAACATAAGCCGTGTCTCTGCTGGGTCATACCTGAGGTCCATCATGCCCAGCAGTCCGCTCATGCGGCGGCCCATCAGGTACAGGACTTGTATACTAGCCCTCTATCTATACTCTTCTATCCCCTTTTCCTTCAGAAAATTGTCCAATCCCTTCTTGAACTCCAATACCGTACCCTGTCCTATCACTCCTTCTGGAAGCGCGTTCCAGGTGTCCACTACCCGTTAGGTGAAGAAGAACTTCCTAGCATTGGTTCTGAATCTGTCTCCTTTTAATTTTTCGGAATGCCCTCTTGTTCTTGTAGTTGTCGAAAGTTTATCAAATGTTATTTCTTGTGGATATTCCAAATAATCAACCATGCCTAGGTCTCTGATAACATCCCCTCCCCCCAACCCGGATTCTATAAAGGTCACCCAAATTTGGGTGCAAATCTAGACTGACACCCAAAACAATTAGCTAATGGGATCCATGATTTAATTATTAGAGCTAATGAGTACTTAATTGGCATTAATTATGATTTGGGCATAAATCTGGCTACAAGCCATTCTGTAACAATGGGTGCTTAAATTGTATTGTGAGAAACTCAACAGGATAAATGGCCATTGGCGGGTCAGGGGTATTCACAATTGATGCACACAGCATTACAGAATAGCGAGGATCTGCAGTGAATTTTGCACGCCTGGATTTATACCAGGTTTCAGCTGGCTTAAATCACTGAGTGCTCATGCTGAACCTCCATTTGCATAATAGTGTTGAATGCTGAATTTTATCAGCACTGAATTTTTGGTGCCATTTATAGAATCTGGCCCAAAGGGCACCTACTGTAGATTGAGGCAGTGGCCGTAGTAAGGGGTAAAGGCAGGGGAAGCAGACCGCTCCAGGCACTGTCTTCACAGGGGGAACCGCTACTTGAACCTCTGCGCCACCCCGCATACCTCCACGTGTTTGCCGGTGTCAGCAGCATCTTCCACTTGCTGCTTGTGCCAGCCTTGACGCCCTTCTGATGAAAAGAGTTAAGTAGGTGGTAAGAGGGAGCTGCTCAAGCAGCAGGGAAGATTTGGAGGGTACACCGTATAGCAATGTTGAGTGCCAACCTCCCTTGGTACGCCACTGGATTGAGGACATCTAGCTGAGTTTGCACAGACCTCATAATTGATTAATGAGCTTAAGTGGTGTGGTAATTGGCCATTCCATTAAAAGCTTAACAATAAAAAACAATTAAGAGTTCTGCATGGAATTCACAGTGGCGGCACCGATGCCTAAGTCGAGGTGCCTACTGGTACCTAATGATGCATATCTGAAAAGTGGGTGTGTTTAGGAGCAGAGATAGGCATGGTATGACTTAGGTGCCCATGTTAGGTGCTGGTAAATTGGCCTAATATACTTGGGCCTAACATTATGATGCCTACTAGTGCCAGAGTCAAGTTAGGCGCAATTCTGTAAATGTGCCTGGTGGTTGATTGATAAGCGCAATGAGCGGTGCCTAGGAGATAGAATCAGCTCCATAGAATTCCTATGAGCATTGGAGCATTTACCTCGCTGGCCTAAGGTAGAAACCTCTACTGCGGCTTTGTAAAAGACCTAACTAAGTCAATTGTGCCTGTTTATAACAAATAAAAGTACACGTTTATAAAAAAAATTATTTGGGTCATTTACATTATAGTACATGCACACGTTGTCTCACATACACACCTTGAGCATGTGGTACGTTAATGAAGTTCTCACACTCAAGGAGCAACTTCCATTAGCAGAGCCTATGCTAGCACTTTGCTCTCTAGAATAAGGATCAGTGATGAATCTACATACACGTTATCTTCTGCTCCCTCATTGAGAATGCAACCAAGTATCTGTCTTTGCTCTTTGAAAAGATGAACGCTGATAATTTGGGACATGGTACTATATTTAAATTGATATGGGGCCCACTGACATCTTATGTTACCTCTTTATAATTGATTATTGATGGGAGTCAGTTTTTTGTTTATATAGGTACATATGAAGGGAAGGGTGGGAGGGTAGGGGGGATTATTTCTGTCTTAGTTTTGTTTTAGGGTACTTACATTTGGGGGTGGGTGAATGGATAGGAAGATGTCATCAATTAGAATAGGATATGGTTTTTTGCGGTATTCTATGTTTTTGTGTTTTATTGAATAATCATTGGGTGGGCAGGGAAAATGGTTGATTAAGAACTATGTAAGTTGAATGTGCTTTTATTGTATTATTATATGTTACATTTGTTATATTGCACTATTTAAGTTTTGAAAATCAATAAAGAATTTTTTTAAAAAAAGAATGCCTTTGAAATTATCTACTTCTCCTGCAAATTATACACTATCTCAATTAGAACTTCTGGCAAGCTTTAGGCAAGACTGGTTTCCATACGCCTTGAAGATAGCATGTATTTGTCCTAGTAGACAGTGTAGATCCAGACACTACAGACCTGGGCCAATTAAATAACTATTTCAGTGCTGTAGGAGTAGACTAGTTCTCTATGAAGAAGATGGTCTATTTTGGATAATGTGAGGGAAATACCAGTAATTACCACTGGATGCCAGTGGTGGGAAAAAGATGTGTAAGTATGGTAATAACCTAAGAAGCACTCTGGAATAAAGCCACATCTTTATTTAGTTAACCTAAGTTCTACTTCCTTATAAGGACACATGCAGCTAATTAAAATAGCAACTACCCCTTGTGTCTCCTGGTAGTTTAGTGATTGATTACAGACTTTGACTTTTATAACCTGGGTAGGTGTTATAATTCTCTTCCTTCTCGATGATGACTAGAACAACAGGTCATTGCCTCACCTCTGTTTTTGCTCATCCCTTAGCTGTTGCTGGAGATCTGACACTCAGGAATATTGGGTGTGTTCCAATGACTCTGATGATCAGATGAGGTAAAGGGGAAGTAGGAAGGTAGGCTGGTTCTCTTGTCATAGCAAGTACCCTTTTATATCATTTTGATATCAGCAATGTCTCTGATGATTTGATAACATTGTAGAAGGTGAATGACCTTTGTCATTCTGTTCTGACTAAAGAAACCACAGAAAGGTCTTATGACGTTATTTTGGAGGTCTGCTCCCACATTCTGGGCTCCAGGCAGGCTGGGCTGATATGATCGAAGGTCCTTATCAACACTGCCCACATTCCTTCTTGATTGCATCAGCTGGGTTGCCATCTAGTGGATTCCAACAAGAGCACAGGTTTTTTTCCCCCCTTCAGAAAGGCATCTCTGTGCAAAACTATATTTTAGTTTAGTATAGAGCACTAATATTCTGTGAGCTTTATAAGATGTACTTCAGGCAGGGCAGGATTAATTCGTCAAGTACACTGGGCCCCCTGCCCCGCCCCGCCCCACCATGCGCCCAGGCGGAAATAGGAAGCTGCATCAGAGGGAAGCTTTGGGCAAGCAGTACCGCTTGCACAATTACAGTTCCCGTTGCCTTTCTTACCTGCGTTGCTTGCTTGTCTTACTTTCTGTCAATGGGGGGCCCGCATTGCCGATCGGGGGGAGGGGGGGCCACGTTGCCGATCGATGCTGGAGGGGCCCATCGCTGTTAGGAAAAAACAATGTTGATGCGTTCCTTCATCGGGCCCCCCTGACCATTTCGGGCCCTAGGCACGTGCCTACTTGGCCTGACTTCAGGTCTGTTATAATCAAGCTCTGTAAGATGTTGATTATTTTCAGCAGGGGCTTTTACCCCTTTAATAACACTGTAAAAGACTATTGTTTTGAACATTTTTCTTAACTCTGATCTCACACTTATTCCCCATATTTCATCTGTTATACATTTTTAAGGTTCTATCTATAATTTGAACCCTCCGAAATTTGCTTAACTTTTACATTTTAGTTCATGCTGTTCTTCTGAACTTCATTCATTTTTGTAACTTTCTATTTAATTTTCTGAAATATTCCTCTGTAAAAGGCTTCTAATGTATCTAAAACACAACAGCAAAGATACTTTCAAGGGCCCACAAATATATGTTATGAC
Source organism: Geotrypetes seraphini (assembly GCF_902459505.1). Classification (NCBI taxonomy): domain Eukaryota; kingdom Metazoa; phylum Chordata; class Amphibia; order Gymnophiona; family Dermophiidae; genus Geotrypetes; species Geotrypetes seraphini. The sequence goes on from NC_047085.1 coordinate 376,408,580, forward strand.
CCTGTTATACAAACATTGGTGTCTCATTTCTTATATGAGGGGCCGCTGAAAAGTTCTCAGCCCAACCAAGAAAAGAATGACGTGGAGCTATGAACTTACAAGTTATTCCACACTTTTGACACTTTTAATTTAATTTCATGATTGAAATAAAAAGTGTCAAGAAAAGTGAGGAATAACTTGTAATTTAGTTGTACCTGACTAATTCCAGACCTCAAGCCAAAAGAGGGAGACAATCCAAGAAGAAATGACACCTGCTCCTAGCCGCACCACTCCCAAACCTGTATCCCACTAAAGAAAGAGCATCACACTAGGCAGAAGATTACCTCACAGTCCTAAACCATTCAGCTGCTGCCTGCACCATGACAAAACTTACAGAAGTCAATCCGCAAACCACTGGTAACATCTCATACCTATTGCATGAAGTAATCGTAGGTTACTACGACTACTATTTATTATTTCTATAGCACTGAAATATGCAATGACCCCAAAGTCTGCACCTTCAACGAACTACTCGAACAACTGGAAATCCATAGTCTACCTCCAGTCCCGACACATAAAGACAGCCACAGCCTCAACTTTATCTCCTACTCATCCAGAGGATTGAACTTCCCACTAGTAGACCATATCATATGGGAGCCGCTAATATGGTCAGACCACCATCTCTCAAACTATTACCTGAAACTGCCTAAAACATCTGTGCACAAAGCCAACGAGACAGCACAGGTGATGAAGTAAGGCAAGATCCCAGCAGAGGCTTTTGGGGAGAAAACCATGGCTCAACTCTCCCCTGTAAACAATAGAATGGGCGAGGCCCTGATTCCTGGCACCACACAGCTACGACAACCTTAAAAAAGATAATACCTCTTAAGACCATAGTCCCTAAACAGAAAAACAGGCCATGGTTCTCAGACATGCTACTTACCTTAAGAACAGAAGCCATGTGTCTGGAAAGGGCCTGGAAGAAAAAACAGATGCAGGGCCATCACATCCAATGGAGAAAGAAAATAAAACAAAACCAACAGGCCACATCAGAAGCCAAAATGACATACTACGATAACCTCATAACATAGAAACATGATAGCAGATAAAGGCCAAATGGCCCATCTAGTCTGTCCATCCACAGTAACCATTATCTCTTTCTCTCTCTGAGAGATTCCACGTGCCTACCCCAGGCCCTCTTGAATTCAGACACAGTCTCTGTCTCCACCACCTCTTCCAGGAGACTGTTCTATGCATCTACCACCCTATCTGTAAAAAAGTATTTCCTTATATTACTCCGGAGTCTATCAACTCATAACTTCATCGTATGCCCTCTCATTGCAGAGTTTCTTATAGAAACATGATGACAGATAAAGGCCAAATGGCCCATCTAGTCTGTCCAAATCAATCAGAAAACTCCACCAAAAGCATCTTCAAAATTTTCGACTCCCTGACATCAACTCAAGCCATCTGTGGCGGCTCAGCCTCAAATAAACCAGATGCAGCGCAGCTATCACACTATTTCCAAGGGAAAACTGGGATAATGAGGAAGTCCTTCACAAACTCCTTAGAAGAAAGTGTTGACCAGGACCAACCATGCAGCACTGCTGAGGAATATTATCTTCACTTTAGCCAAGTCACGCCAAGATATTATAATAACTTCATTAGTATTTCACAATCACTAACAATGACCTCAGCGACACCACTCACTGCTCAAATGCTTTCATAGCAGTAAGCTTTACGTGTATTATATCATCATTGGTCATTATTATTTTAGCCTTTTCTTAATTTACAGATTTATAAATAACTGCTAAAGAAACAGCTTTTTACTTATCTTAAAAGCTATTCAGTTTTGTGGTCTGGATTGGCTGGATCCAACATGTTTTACTACTGAAGCTTTATCATGGATCCTTCCTAGAAAAGCATAACCTAATTACTAATATTCAAAACATTTAAAATAGAAGTAGCAGATATATAAAGTAATAAGTCTGAAATACATACCAGAGCCGTCCCATGCCAAGCTCACAAGGTTTGGAAGGGTGGCTAAAGATCCCAGAGATGAATATCTCCCTTCTCACAAGGTTCCCCGCTCTTACCCTCCCTGTCCAATATCTACCTAAGAGCAGTGAGCAATAGTCTCCCCTTCCTCCAGACAAATGTTTCCTTCAATGCAGATGATATTTTCATACTTTGCACAGCCAATGAATCTCTGGAAGACACCCTGCACCTCATAAAAGCTGCTGTTGAACGACCTGAGTACCTGGGCCCATAACAACTTCCTTAAAATCAACAAACAAAAGACCAGAGTGTTCTGGTTCGGCAACTACAGTTAGCTAATTTTCAACGAACTAGTGCTACCAGCTGGTGAAACGCTTGAGATATCGAACTCCGCAAAAGTGCTAGGAGTTACTCTAGACTTCACCCTATCATTCAAAGGCCACATCGCCTCTCTAGCAAAGAAAATTTTCTTCAGACTGAGACAACTGAGAACAATCAGACCATCCCTGTCTCTAAGTAGCTGTAGGAAGGTGTCACAAGCCATCTTGCTGCCCACCTAGACTACTGCAACTCCCTATACTATGGTGCCAAAGGGAAAGAAATAAAATGCCTGCAAGTGCTCCAAAATTCAGCAGCAAGGCTGATCTTCCAATCACACTGCTTTGAGAGAGCCAGCCCACTGCTACTCAAACTACATTGGCTTCCTGTGAAAAAAAACAATTCACTATAAGTTAGCCTGTATGATTCACAAGTCCATCTTTGGAGAAAACTCCAGCAGACTAGTGGCCAGCATTCCAGTCTCACACACCTTCCTTAACTCAAGGACAACACAGCGATGTAATACTGTACCATTTCCATCCTCTCAAGGAGTATGGCAGAAGAGGATGTTCAACTCCACTTACGAGTTCCTAGGAACACATTTCTGGAACAGTCTACCTGCCTACCTGCGATGACTTCCTACACATTACCTGTTCAGGAAAAGACTAAAAACATCTCTCTTCCCCCAGTAGACTCTACTCTGTCCCAGCCCTCTTCATCTCTCAGACTGCCCTCCCTTAAACTTTCTGGCATTATTAACCTCGCTTCTCAACAACACTGTATCACAAATGTACTCATCTTCCTGTAAGCCGCAATGATTCCCTGTTGAAAATTGAGGGATATTAGAAGTTGTATTATATTGTATTGTACTGTCATGGCTTCACATCATTCTCTTCATGGTTGGGCTGGGAACTTTTCAGGAGCCACTCGTAGGCCGCAGTTAAAAATTTTACTTCTGACCCACCAATCCTTCAACACTGGGGTCTCATTATATCAGGCAAAGTTAATCACCCTATATTCTCATCCTCAGGTCCTAAAATTGTCCCAAGGATCATTATTTCTTCTTTCTGCTCCTGCCTTCTTGTGCCTGGAAACTCTCACCAGATATTGCTTTCATAAGAACATAAGCAATGCCTCTTCTGGGTCAGACCAGAGGTCCATCATGCCCAGCAGTCTGCTCACGCGGCGGCCCATCAGGTCCAGGACATGTATAGTAATCCTCTATCTATACCCTTCTATCTCTTTTTCCTTCAGGAAATTATCTAATCCCTTCTTGAACCCCAAAATCGTACTCTGTTCTATCACATTTCAGGTGTCCACCACCTTTGGGTGAAGAAGAACTTCATAGCATTGGTTCTGAATCCGTCCCCTCTTAATTTTTCTGAATGCCCTTTTGTTCTTGTAGTTTTTGAATGTTTGAAGAATCTGTCCCTCTCCACTTTCTCCATGCCCTTCATGATCTTGTAAGTCTCTTATCCTCTGTTCTCTGGAATCAACTTTCAGGTGAACCCAGGCTCTAATCATCTTATTCAAAATTTCACATCATATTAAAGATGTGTATCTCTTGTTTTATCTAGCCTATTAATTCGCTTTGGTCTTTCAAAATCTAGGTTAGTTTTCCCTGTTGGGTGATTGTAACATAGCAAATTTTGACAAACCCCCCCCCCCCTGCATATTCCATCCAGTTTGCCTAACAAGGTGGCCAGAGTTGAATCTGCCACTCTATACAGGAGAGTGTGACATAGTAGTTAAAGCTACATTGTGGGTTCAAATCTTGTGCTGCTCCTTGTGACCCTGGGGAAGTCAATTAATCCTCCACTGCCAGGACAGAAAGGGAAAATGCTTGAAGTACCTGTATGTAAACTGCTTTGAGTGTGGTCCGTAGGAAAGCAGAATGCCCCATAGATGAAATTATGACAGCAGAACAAACCTGGTGTACAGATTCCAATTCAGTCCATATTATCTCCAGAGTGATCTCTTTCAGGCATTTTAAAGATTGAAGAGCAGACATTCTAGAGGTCAAAGATGATATTCCTAACTTACCCACAGTGTCCCCACTCCTGAAGAAGTCCCCTTATCCAGCAATTCCGCCGCTCTGATGTTTACTTCTTTTTTGTTTTATTACTATAGGTTGCTGCAGAGTTTGTCTGTCTGCCCCCAAAACTAAAGCACACTGATCCGGGTCCTGAGTAAGTGCAGACATCACTGCAGTGATCTGAGGAAACACTCAAAGTTTGCAATGGCTGTGCAAAAGAGGCGATGTCTGTCTGCCCTAGAAAGTAAGATCCTGACTTCAGGGGGAGAGACCCTTAAGCTTCCCTTTCTGTCCCAGCATTCTCCAAAGCAACAAATCTCTCTTATTTCAATAAAAATCAAAGCAGAAATGCAGAGGCCTTTCCTGCCGATACTATCTTGTCACTATTTTGGTTCAAATACGGGTAAACGTAGGGGCTCATTTTCAAAAGAGAAAAATGGCATAAAGTGATATTTGGACATTTTATTTGCTAACACGTCCAAATTGCCCCAAATCCATTTTGTTGATGGTTTTCTATGCTGTTTGTCTGCAGTGCATCTATATCTTAAGAGGAATGTTGTGGTATGTTTTGTGCGGAATTAGGTTGAAGCTATGATTTGGACTTTTTTTGCAATAATGGAACATTGCAAAAAACATCCAATGCAAAACTTGGACGTTTGAAGCTAGACCTGTTTTAATAACGAATAAGTGCCAAAAAAAGTGGCCAAACTGACCAGATGATCAATAGGGGCATGAAGGCATGTCCCCTTACTCTCCCACCCCCCAAAATGTGAATGAAACAGTACATACCAATCTGTATGATGGCTTCAGATGTTATGGCCAGTCCTATTAGAGCAGCAAGCAGGTCTCTGGAGTAACCTAGTGGACTGCCAAAAAGGGGACCCAGGCCCATATCCTACTCTAACTTGTACACTTGTGGTGGAAAGTGTGAGCCCTCCAAAACCCGTCTATAACCTACTGTAAACCATATAGGTGATACCTGCAGGCAGAAAGACTATTGGGGTGATATACAGTTGGGTACAGTAGGTTTTGGGTGAGTTTCGGTGAGCTCACCATATAAAGTAAGAGGGTTAGAAGTGTACTTGGGACCTTTTATGTGAAGATCACTGCAGTACTCCCTAGGGTACCCCACTGCTCTGCTGGGAAGTCTGTGTGGCCAATCTACTAAAAATGCTGGTTTCTCCTATGTCCCAATGGCTGGTTTTTGTGCATTTTTGATTTGTATGAGCATTTTGTTTTTTTTAATAGTTCAAAAACATAGATGCACTAAGGACAAACACATCTAAATTTTTGGACATTTTCCACAAAATGTCTCAACTTGGATATTGATTCAATGTCCCTGTAATAAAATATATATTGGCCGCACAATGCGGTCTATTAAAACTCATTTAAATGAACACAAATCCCGGGTCCGTACTGAACGTGATACCGTTCCTATAGTTAGACACTGGCAACTGATGGGGCATGTCTGGTCGGACGTTAAATGGCGAATCATTGATTCTATTACAGTAGGGTGGGAGGGAGGTAACATCCAAAAAGCTTTAGCGATTAAAGAACAAAAATGGATATTCAAACTTAAATCTCTAGCCCCAATAGGATTAAATGAGGAGATAGAGTGGTTATCAATCTTATGAGTGTGTTCCTATTGGTGGTTCTGTCTAACGTGGGCTGTGCCTCGCACTGAGATGATGATGTCATCCGTTCTGTTGTGTGCGTCGGGCCAGCTGTACTTAATGGCCCTAACTGCAATCCGCGGCCATGTTAAAAGTTTGAACAGGCTCCCTCAAATGGTAAGCTTCTTTCTCTGTTTCTTCACATTATGTAATTTATATTATTGTAGATTTGAGGCTTGTCGAGTGCATATGAGAAAGGAAAGCACAGTGAATTGTTTATTTTTATTTTAGTTTCCGTCGACCCTGAAGAAAGGTTTCACTTTGAAACATGCATGTCGGGAGAGGTGAAGGACGGACGCACTGTAAAGGCTAAGTGCTGTTTGGTTGATATAAAAATAATAGATATAAGTAAAAAAAAGTTGAAAAGCCGAAAAAGCAGAAAGTTTAAAACTAGTTAATTAATAAAGATTGGACCGACGAAGCGTAATACAACCGGTAGCGTTGTGCCCGGATGTGGTCTGAAGGTCCACACAATTAAGAATAAGAACACGAAAGAATGGTTCTCTGTCTTTGAAGAGACCTGTGTAAGACAATTAGGATATAATTTGATCAACTTGGATTTAGACATCATATTGAAAATGCCCCTTCACATCTCTATGTCTCTGCCAATTTTGAGTCGCAAACTGTAGAAGTGTGCCTGACACTGGTCCTACTGTGGATTTTAAAAATAATTTTAACCCCTACTTTTACTAAGCTGTGGTTAGAGGTTTCTACTACTGCCCGGAGCACTAAAGAGCAAATTCTATAAGCGTCCAAAAGTCAGGCACCTAATTAGGCACAGTAAAATTTGGTGCTGTTTAATGAATCACGCTGAGCAGAACCTATTTTGGAGGCGCCCAAGAAATAGGCCAGCTCTAGGCACAACTAAAAGTTAGGTGCCTAACTGAGCGCTTAAGCACGCTTAAGAGCAGCGATTCTGCAACAAGGCACCTAACATGTAGCCACGCCCACGCCTACCGTGCATAGCGCCTATTTTTTTGAAGGCTGCCTAAATTTTTAGAGGCACTTTGTTGAAGAATCGCTCTTTTTTGATAAGCACCTAAGTTTCAATTATTGCTGATTAAAAAGCTTAATTGAGCTTGTTGCTTGATTTAGATAGGCGCCTATCTAGATGGGCACCTCTGAAATAGGTGCCCAACATTAGGCACTTGTTATAAAATTTGGCCCTAAATGCCCCAATGCTAATAAAGGGCCTAATTTTTTAGTCCTCTATTTTATTCATGTTAAATATTTTGTTCACTGTCGCTGTTGCTTTGAAAGATGGTATTCAAATTGACTAAACACAAAGCACTAAAAATTTACTCTTCCTTCCTTCTACCTAATTTATAATGTAGATTTCAATTAGACAGAAGACAGTTTCCTTTAATAGTATCTGATCGAGGAATAAACTTGCTAAGTGTATATAAGAAGTTCCAGATGGTAAAATTCATCAAAATGTCACACATACGCAGACGCTGCTTTCCAAGCTGAACTTATTTAAAAAGTGAACATGTGGTTTAGCTTTCATTAAGCAGTTTAGCTCAATATAAAGGTATCACCTACAATTATTTTGCTGAAATGTATCTCTACCTATTCAAGTGGATTAACACTAATTTTATACATAGTTAAAGTGACCCAAAAGCAGACTCAGAAGTGTTATTTTCTAATGCTTATAAAGATTCCAAGCTGAGGAGAGTTAAATATCACATTTTGACTTATCTTAATCACTTCCCATATGGTCAGACCATTTGCTCTAGGTGGCGGGCCTGTAGACCTTCAATTTCATTAACCAAGGCATGCAGAAATGAAGGTCAACAGACAAGTGCTACACTTTTACTGAACTAACTTAATACATTTCAACAAGCTTTCAAGAGCTTTCAGGGTCTGTGTAGAATATATTAGGTTAGTAAAATAAAAAGTCATCACCTATGACCAACTTTCTTACTTAGATTTCAAGATATGCAAAGTGGAATGGCATGGCAACCGTATTTCTTGAAACCAACAGCTAGAGCTATTCATGAGAGATGTTGCTATTAACATGCTATTTCACCACAGATCCTACTTGACTTGGCTACTAATAAGACACATTAATGGGAGTAGCTGCAAATCATTTCATAATGTGCCAATAAGTAATCTGTCCAATTATTATCTTAGTTGATTTTCTTTTTTATTTCTTCATCTCCTTAGTAGCTTCTGTCTTCCAATTATTATGGCTTTTAGTTACCAACATTTGATTTCCTATGCGATATTTCTTTGTTCATTTTCTTTGTGATTTGTTACTTGATATTTCCTATCAAGTGTGTGCTTGTTTTTGATATTGAAATAATTGCATAAATAATTTTTTTTTTTAAAGTAACCTGCCCAAATTAGCATTACTACTATAGGCAGCCAGTTGAAAATAGCTTTATTTTTTTTTTTTAATATAATTTTTATTAAAGAATCAACACAATAGCTTATAAACTGGCAAATGCCTTATATGCCCACTCTCTGCCCATGCCATGCTTCCTGACGCAAAAAGCACTTGGGGCCAGATTCAGTAAATAGCACACAAAGTCAAATGCAGAGAAAAAAAACACACCACACTAAGCATTAGTCTACTTACATTCCTGTGCTTGATCTGCCGAACGTCTTTGGCTCAAATCCCATACTCATGCTGACTTCCTGCATTTTTAATTCCTACTGACCTCCTTCCAGTCTGCTCTTTCACTTGCCAACATAGAGCGTATGAAGCATGAATCAAGGAAAATTGGAAATTGTTAAATATCAAATGGAAAAAATCCTAAATTGATTTGATAAGGATCAATTTTAATCAAACAAGCATTGGATCTTCTACTCTGGTCATGAAACACACAGGAAAAATGGCATGAGATTCATCCTCAACAATAAGCTTTCAAAGATGGTACTAAAGTACAATGATATCAATGACAGAGTCATATCAATCCATCTACACAGGGAAAGCCGATCAAAGTCACCTTGATCCAAGTATATGCTCCAATGACAGACATGGAAGATGAGGATGTAGAATTGTTCTATGCACAACTTCAAAATGTAATAGATCAAATGCCGAAACAAGATCTACTAATCATTATGGGAGATTTCAGTGCAAAAGTAGGAAGTACACCTGAAGATGCAGTGGTTGGAAAGCAGGGTATAGGAGAAAGAAACTAAGCTGGTGATAACAGTACAGTTTTGCAAAATGAATCAACTATCAATCATGAATATACATTTCCAACACCATAAACGTCACTATACACATGGACCTCTCCAAATGTCATGTATCAAAATCAAATTGACTACATCTGTATAGGACAGAGGTGGAAATCTACAGTTTTGACTGCAAAGACTATACCAGGAGCTGAATGTGGAAGCAACCACAAGCTTTTGACATTGTGGCTGGGCCGGTTCCTAGGTTGGTGGGGAAGCCAGGCTCGGACCACAGGCAGATTTATGTAGCGCCTTTTATATGGCTGGTGAAAATGAAAACCCGGAAACGGATCTTCTGGGAACTGGGTGCAAGTTTATTAAAGTTTTTCCAAAGGAAATTTAGCTTGAAACAAACAATCAGCTTTGCACATTCTGAAAATCCAGACACCACTCAAGTCCTTTGGCTTTGCCTGGAGCCTCCAGGTTCTTGACACAATGTAAGTTCAAACAAAACTGAAGTTCAAAGAAAAAACCACAAAAGTTTGGCTTTCAAGTTTTCTGCCGAATGTTTCTGGTTGGGGAAGCCATTCCCCGCAGAAAAACCAAATTAATTCCTTTCCTTTCTGGACTCCGGAAAGGCACCTTAAAGTTTCTGGGAATGATTACTTTCCTCTTAGAGAGGTTTGCTTCTGCCCTCCTCTAGCCGGGCTTGTGTTCAGGATTTTTAATCCTGGACTGGATTCTTGGGGAAAGACAGCATGAACCCTCAGTTGCACTCTCCCCCTATCTCCATGTCCTCTCCATGTTCACCTTCTTCAATAAGACTGTTCATATCACAATCAATAGTTTCCTGGCCCCAACTATTCCTCCACCCAGTAACCTCAGGCACTCTTCCCCAATTATCTCCTTGCCTGTGGGTTAATTCAATACTAACCGGCTCTGCTTTTGGTCAATCTCTGGAATCCCCTTTACAGGGTTGGTCTGCCACGGTGAGATACCTCCCTGGGTTCTCTATCCCCCTCCTGCTCGGTTGTCTTCAGGATGGGGTCCGAGCTTGAGGCACCCCTCCTCCCTGGTAGCTGCAAGCTTTCCTCACTGCAAGCTGATTAGGAGTAGCTTCACCTGTGCCTCCAAGTTGCCTCCTGCTAACCTGTATGAGTGGCTTTTTAGCTTGTCTTTCTTTAGTGCTAGTCCCAACCCCTCCTGGGTTGGACTTTGGTTTCCCAGCCTGAGGAAAGGAATAATAGGGAGAGTAATTAGTGTCAACTGACCTTCCCCTCTGGCTCCTGGGCTTTACTACTTCCTGATTACCCTCTTCCCTTCCTGGCTGTGCCGGCTGGCCCCGTTCCGTGCCAGGTTTTCTCAGGCCCAGGACAGGGTGCATGCTGGGTCTTGTAGTTCTGGGCGCTGGGACAGGAGCTTCCCTGTCACAACATGCAAGATCAAAGTAAAGCTTCACAAGAAGATCATCATTAGAGAACTTCCAAAATATGACACTGGAAATATTCTAAAGGTACACTGAAATCATCCACATGAAATAACTTTGACACTTTGAAATAAAGTCCATTTAGGAACATCGTCACTCCACAGAGTTTTTTTGGTTTTCTCTGGATTTTCTTCTTTGTGGATATTTTGGGGTCAATTTCTTTTGTTTTTTTACTGGAAATATTCCATCAGACTATTGGATAAAACTAGAAAACAGATTTGCCTTTCTTGATACAGGAAACAGAGAGCCCAATGAGTTATGGAATGACATCAAAACCATAATTAATGATGCAGCTAAAACAACACTCTAGAAGAGAAAGCCAAGAAATTGCCTTGGATCTCAGAAGGAACCAGAAAAGTAGCAGAACAAAAAAGACAAGCAAAACTTTCCGGTGATAGAGAAAAAGTATCATAAATGAACTGAGTGTTTTAACGTCAAGTTCAGCAAGACAAAGAACAATACCTTAAGGATATTTGTCAGAAAATTGAATTGGAACATATATACGGAAAAACCCAGATTAGCATATCGAGATTGAGATTGTGGCAGAATTTCCAACCTTGATTGGGAATAGTTAAGCTCCGGAACGTGTTGCCAGAGGATGTGGTAAGAGCAGATAGCGTAGCTGGTTTTAAGAAAGGTTTGGGCAAGTTCCTGGAGGAAAAGTACATAGTCTGTTATTGAGAAAGACATGGGGGAAGCCACTGCTTGCCCTGTATCAGCAGCATGGAATATTACTACTCCTTGGGTTTTGGCCAGGTACTAGTGGCCTAGATTAGCCACTGTGAGAACAGGCTACTGGGCTTGATGGACCATTGGTCTGACCCAGTAAGGCTATTCTTAAGTTCTTATGACTCTAATGGAATGATATTGAATTATCCAGAAAGCATTAAAAAGAGATAGAAAGAACATATGGAAAATTTATACATAAAAGGCATTGAGGATAACACTGGAGAAATAGAACTGGAAACTGATACTGAAGAAGAGCCAGATTTTTTTTAAAGAAGTCTTAGCAGCAATTAAATCTTTATCGAGAAATAAGTCACCTGGTATCAACAGTATTCCAATTGAGTTAATCAAAGGCTCAGAAGGTGCTATCATGGCCCTCACTCGAGTGTCAACAGATTTTGAAGGAAAAAACCTGGCTAACCGATTGGAGAAAATCACTGTTCATACCTATACCATAAAAAAGGAGACACCAAGGACTGTAACAACTACAGAATGATTGCATAAATTCCACATTCCAACAAAATATTGCTGAAAATATTACAATGAAGGCTATAATCTTATGTTTAGCAAGAACTACCCAAAGTTTAGTCTGATTTCAGAAAAGGTTGAAAAACAAGAGACATTATTGCCAATGTTAGATGGATATTGAAGAAGAGCAATGAATACCAAAAGCCCTTATACTTTTGCTTCATCGACTACAACAAAGCTTTTGACTATGTGGATCACGATAAACTATGGAGAGCTCAAGCAGAAATGGAAATACCCAAACATATAACTCAGCTGATAAAGAGCCTCTATGAAAATCAAGAAGCTGCAGTGAGAACTGAATATGGCAACACTGATTGGTTTCCAATAAAATGTGGCATCAGGCGAGGATGCAGCAACTTACCTGTTCAACCTTTATGGCAAAGCCATCTTTAGAAAAGCAAATTTGAAAGAAAGAAAGCGTTGGTTTCAAAGTTGGTGGCTGAAATATAAACAACCTGCACTATGCAGATGATAAAATGCTCAACACCAGCAGCAAAGAAGATATGCTATATCTACTGAGAAAAGTGAAAGTCAAAAGTCATAATATTGGATTAGAAATGAACATATAAACAAGATGAAGATTATGACCACAGAAAATAATGATGATTTTGAGCTTGAAGGCAATAGACTAGAAGTTGTAAAGGATTTCAATCTCCTGGGCTCTTTCATAAACAAAGAAGCAACTAGCAGGGAAGAAATACTCCAGAGAATAGCACTTGGTCGCTCTCAACAAAGTATTCAAAGGCAAGGAAAAACACACCAAATGAAGATCAGACTTGTTCATGCATTCATTTTCTCAGTAGTCATTTATGGATGCGAAAGCTGGACACTACAGAAAAAAGACAGAAAGAAGATTGACTCTTTTGAGCTTTAGTGCTGGAGAAGGATTTTATGTGTATCGTGGACCGCCAAAAGAACTAACAAATTGATTCTGGAAGAGATCTAACCGTTATTGTCTCTTGACATACTACAATAGTCACCAACCTGTGAAATCACAGTACCGCAGATTGCTGCCTACCACAGTAAATGAATAAAGTTGCTTGTGAGCCACCGTGCAAGCAGCATTATCCCTGTGATCCAGGAGCAGCAAGCCTTAAAGCTATGGCCTAACACTCTTGGGTTGCAACTTAAAGGGGCTCTATTCATTCCCCATAAGAATAGCCAGTCAGACCAGTAGTCCATATTGCTCAGTATCCTGTTCCACATTGGCCAATCTAGGTCATAAATATCTGGCAAAAACTCAAATAATAGTAACATTCCATGCTACCAATCCCAGAGAAAGCACTGGCTTCCTTTTTGATCAATATACCCTAACTCCGCAAAGGGCCCTTGATATCTGATCACATCCCCATCCTCCCCCTAAAGGGCCCTCCACTAGCTTCATGGACCAGTCAGCCAATTGTCTTAGGGCAATGATGATCCAATGGTCTTAGAACAGGAGTGATTCCAGTTGCTTCTGCTCTGCCAGACTGTCTCCAAGATGGCATGCCTAGTAATTTCGTGCTATTACAGAAACATAAACCCTAGCAGTAGAAGCACAAGAATACAACTAGGGGCTCCATTTTGGAGATAGTGCTGGCAGGGTAGAAGCAACCAGGGTTTGCCTCTGCCCTAAGAACACTGGACCATCATGGAAACTGCTGAAAGGCCTACAGAGATGGCTTGGATTTTTTGATTTAGGAGGGGAGTGAGAATATGATCCCCTTTTAGAGTTACCATATAGCTCCAGAAAAAGGAGAACAGATTGAGACATTTGATTGAGACATTTGATGAGTGAAAAAACATTTCCTCCTATTTGTTTTAAAATAATTTTCATATAATTTCATTGAGTGTCCCCTAGTCTTTATACTTTTTTTGCGAGTGAAAGAGAGGCAATTCACTTCTGTTTCCCCAGCCTTCAGCAACTCCCTGATAGGGTATTCCTGCTTTCCCCATTACTCTGCTTTCTTGTCCTGCTGCTTCCTTTCGCAGAAGGGAACCTGCAGTCGCAGTTTCACACGTGCCTCTTCACTGCCTTTACCAAGTCTAGATGCATCTCAAAGGCTATGGGGAGGGGGAGGGGGGCCCAGTGTGATCCAGTTTCAAAGTTTTTCACTCACTCTGACTGGCCTGCCTCCATTTGAGAGGGACTTTTGTATGATCATTTGGATCAGGTGCTAGGGTTACCGCATGGTTTCAGAAAAAGGAAGACGGATTGAGACATCTGGGTTTTACTTCCATTGAAAAATAACTTTTTGAATTTTGATTTTGTAGAGTGTGTGTTGCCAGAGCCTGTGAGAGCCTTGAATGTCCCTGAAGCAGATTTCAAAATAGGGCACCTTGTTGGACTATGGATGGTGCTGAAGATTTACAAGCTACGGTAAGTTGGAATTTTATGAGACTGATTTTATTGTATAAGTTTTTACATCACTAGGACACAGTGTATAATTTATACCTACAATTGAGAGCATTAATTTACACAATTATATTATATAGAGAAAAACCTGATGAAACTTATTACATTGCCATTTGGAGCAGTTCAGTTCCCTTGATTAGCAGCGAGTACTGCCGATTAGTTGCAGAATTTTTCTCCCCACACATACACTGTATATATAAAAAACATTTTTGTATCTGTGGTTTCATCTCATTGAGAAATTTTGAAGAGTTTATGTTTATTTTACTAGTAGTGACCTGTCATAGTATTATAAGGGCAATTTTCAAAAATCCCACCTAGTTTCAGATTAGGCACACGTTTTTAACTGATGTATTTTATGCATTTTTAAAAATAAACTACCTGCAATGTGTACTTTCCACCTATTATTTGTGCAGGTAATGGACAGGGCACAATAAATGTACCTACAGTGAAAATAGAATTATGTATGTGTTCTTTTCCTGCCAGACCTACTGTAAATACACACACAGAACACCTCTTTTGCCATGGCTGAAAGTATATGTACCTCATGCTTTTGACTTTGGGCTCCTTTTATCAAGGCGCGCTACGGGGCTTAGCGCGTTGGACATTTCATCACGCGCTAACCCCCGCGGCAGCCTCAAATCCTAACGCCTCATCGATGGAGGTGTTAGGTACTAGCGCGGCAGGCGGTTTAACGCGTGGTATTCCGCGCATTAAACCGCTACCGCGCCTTTGTAAAAGGACCCCTTTGTCTTTACTTTCAGCCATACTCCAGAAGGGCAATTTTCAGTCAAGCAATTTTGCTCAAGTAAAGGCCTTTGAAAATTGCACTTTGTATATCTAGTGATTGGTATATATTTTCAAGAGTGGCAATCTTTGTTTATGATTAAAAAACCATACATGCATTTAGGAAGAGAAATGTAGTTGAAAGACAAAAATATGGAAGCGAGTGATATGAACAGTCATTCTTTCACATCACCTACTGAAAAGTAAGTATTTCCATGTCATCTACTTGTAAGGAAGTCTTTTTTCCTCTCTGCTATTAAAAAAACTGCATATTTTCACAGTGCATATTTTAATTAGTCTGAAGTTTTCACATTTTAGTCTTTTTGTAAAACAGTGAAGATTATGCATGAAATGCTTATGTTTAGCTCAGAGCGAAAGGTTTTACTTTCAGATTTTTTATTTTGTGTCCGACTCGTGTTTAGTGAAATCCATATCATTTTTTGCAGAAAATCAATGTATTTCTTTTATAGATTTCTGTTTCAGCATTCAGCTTGTTCTTTGATTATTCTATGCTTTTTCTATGGCCAGGCATCCTCTTTTTTCAAACAGGAAATCTGGCAACCCTAATGCAGCAGATTGAAAATCGGGGGAACTAGGTTCAGTTCCCAGTGCAACTGCTTGTGACTGGGCAAGTCACTTAGGCCCTCTTTTACTAAGCCATGGTAGAGGTTTTTTAAGTGCCATATATAGAATATGGAATAAGTAAATGTTGGTGACTAGGTAATAGAATTGCTCTCATAGGGTTACCATATAATTCCAGAAAAAAGACATCTGGGTTTTACTTCCAATGAAAGCTACTAGTTCTATACAGATTTCAATTTAAGGGGTCTGTAGTAATGTGAACAAGGGTGGACCCAGATCCCATGTAAGACAGAACCACACAGTGGTTGCAGACAATGAAAAATAACATTTATTAAAGTTGCAGGTCAGGACCTCCTGCTCCATTCACAGGTAGAAGAATAAAAAACAACATAAACTAGTCCTTAATGCCAACCAAGTCCTCATGTAGCTTGTGTACACTTTACTTGTCCATGGCTTGGTTCCTCATGTACTCTGGTCAAAATTCAAAAGCTGCAAGGTTCCAAGTGAGGCTTGGCCTATCTGACAGCAGCAATGGCAATTCACACACAGGTGGTGAAGACATATGCTCTGGGGCGTTGCTGCTTCCTTCTGGGCTTACTTAACTTGGCAGTGCCCCTAGCTTTTATACTTGCTAGTTCTTGGCTCCATTCCTCTCATTTTGCTTCTCCCTTGGGCAAGACTATGGATCTGAAAGTAATTCTAATACTGTGAAGGGGAAGGGCAGCGTCCTCTAGACCAGTGTTTTTCAACCTTTTTCCACCTATGGACCGGCATAAATAAAAGAATTATTCTGTGGACTGGCATCGGTCCGTGGACCGGCAGTAGAGAAATACTGGGCTAAATCGTGGGCCAGACCCCGCCCATCTCTACCCAATCTCCACCCCAGACACTGCCCCCATAATAGTACTAATTGCACCTTGCACGTTCCCTGCCTCATCTGGAAGCCTTCCCTCTGACGTTGCAACGTCAGAGAGAAGGCTTCTGGTTCAGGCGCAGGATGCCCATAGGAGCCACTGCCCGTGGCTTTGTGCACTGAATCAGTTAGGAAGAGGGAGCTGGCTCGAAGATAACGCCGCATCGATCGCACAGTGGTTGAAGAACATTATTTTGGGCATGATGCACGTGCTGGCCCTGTGGACCGGCAGGAAATTTCTGTGGACCGGCACTGGTCCATTGACCGGTGGTTGAAGAACACTTCTCTAGACTCCCTCACAGGGTCCTTTTTACTAAGATGTGCTAATGGATTTAGTGCATGCTAATGAATTAGTGTGTATTAAGGCCAGGATTCACTAAGCAAACCGATCGGTTTGCAAGCCTTTAGCGAGCAGATTTCCCTCTGGCCTGATTCACTAAAGTGTTTAGTGATCCCCTCCCAATCCATGCATGTAAATGAGGGAAATGGCATGCAAATTTGGGATGGCAGCAATTCACTAAACACTTTAGCTAACAACGAGTGGGCTTGCCGATCAGAAAAGAAGTGACTGCTGAAGACCAGTCGCTTCTATCCTGGCCGACTCTCAAGCCCCCTTCTGCCCTTTAAAACCACGGGCTCGCAATATTTTTTAGCACGGGGTGGGGCCTAAGGCCCTGATTGGCTGAGGCGCCTCGGGCTCCTCTTCAGCCATAATTTTTCTAAATGCAGCTGCAGGGCAAATTTTTTGGGAGGTTCGGGTCACTTGTTGGGAGGGGGTTTAATTTTCTTTTTAATCGGGCAGTTATTGTGAATGTTTAAAACACGCAAAATATCTGCCCGATTTAAAAAAAATTAAAAAAGCCGGCAGAAACCCTGATAGTAGTGACAGGAGGCTGTTTCTCCTGTCACTACTGGGCAGGGCTTTAGCGATCCGTGCAATCGGTTGGGGGCGTGCCTCCAATCGCCCCCATTTGCATGCAGATGGTTGGCGAATCGGTTGGCCTGCCTCCAATTGCACACGGATCACACATGGATTGGAGGGCTAGTGAATCTAGCCCTAAGTGCCATGAAGTCCATCAATATACAATGCACTGTGTGGCATTTAACACATGCTAATTGTTAGCCATCAGCACACCTTAGTAAGAGGACCCTCAAATGTCTCAATCTGATTTTTAGAGTAACTTAGGGCTAGATTCACTATGCAAACCGATCGTGTACTGATCGGTTTGCGGCCCCTTTACGACCCTGACCCGATTTACTAACCTTCTGGCCGCACCCGTTCTGATCCACGCATGCAAATGAGGGAAATGGCATGCAAATCTAGCAAGGCAGCGATTCACCAACAAAAAGATTTCATTTAAGTTAGTTTTGTTTTATTTTGTGATGTTTTTGATTGGATATATGTGAAGATGTACTGGATGATATATGTTTTATTGTACAGATGCTTTATGATATGCAGTACATAAATCATGAAGGGAGGGTGGGAGGGATTCATCAACAGACGCTGTGCAATTTAGTATGTGATAAATGCTAAAACACCCATAGGAATATGATAGGTGTCAGCATTTAGCATACGCTAAATTGCTTAGTGCCTGTTGATGAATTTCCCTCTAAATGTCATACAATGAAATTTGGTATTCTTTTACAAAATACCTCAGCATTTTCATTTTACATATGAAATACCATGGAGGCATGAGGGGTTTTTCCAGTTGCTTTAAGACATTTCTTGGATTCATAATGAGCCATCCAAAACTATTTAACTACTCTTATGTATATTGGCTTCAGGAGTCTGCTAATGAAAAAAGCATTTCCTTCGAGTCTTTAAACAGAGCTTATATAGATTACCATTACTGCTGCTTTGTGTTTGAATAATAATGAGGTAAGTACTAAAGTCCACTTCCATTAGCAAAGCATATTTTTAAACCACAACAAAGCACTCAATATTTCTCTCAACTTCTAATATACATTATAATATTTAGGATTTTTGCCCTGAACCAAACCATGAAGTATGGAAATATTTTTTGCAGCTCAATTCCATTCCAGTCTTATTTCCTGCCAAATATCATCAAGGTGGAGTACAATATAAGAAATTAGATCCATTTATATAAGAACAATTATAGTATATTTATATATTTAATTCATTTTATATTCCGTCCTCCCCAACAAGTTCAGAACAGGCTACAAGGTTAACATAGGTAATACATAGTCAACAATGGGTTACAAATAGACTTACTGTACATATAATATAGTCTGTTCATCCTGAATTTACACACACAAAGTGAATTTAGTTCAATATATATATATGTTAGAATTTTTCCAGATTTGTCTCAAAAAACCCAGAGACTTAAGAAAGAATTCCTGACCTTGAGGCCATGGGTTCTGGCTCTGGGGGCAACATTTCTTGTTACATATCCTGCAAAATGATATATTTCTTATCAGAATAAGAATTTTCTTTTTTTTTTTTTTTTTTTAGCCTAAACAACTCTTAGAATTTGTTGAGTCGAAAGAAGGGTTGGTAACTGTGCCTAATGATATATGACTTGCCATCGGCTGTAGGAAGGTGTATCTATTGCCGTTTCTCTTGCAGTAGTTTGATAATTTCCACTGTGGCTAATTTCTTTTCTTGTTCTCCTATATAGTGGTTGCTTTGTTTGCTTAATTGTATTTACTTGATCTGTATCAAGTATTATTTTATACTTGTAAAATTGAAAATCTTATAAATAAATTAAAAAAAGAAGTATGCATGTGTTTGGTACAGGTTGCCCAGGAGGCTGTTCCAGATTCTGGGGCCTTGGAACTCATAGGTGGTCGGTGAAGAGAGCTTTCCTTTGAACCTGGCGGGCTGTAGGGAGTGGTAGTTTCCAGCACTGGATTGTCCTAGAGTTGCTGAAGGACTGTGTGACTTGGATGGCAGAAGTGAGTCCAGCTTATTTGTCTCCATATATGACCTTGTGTGCCATGCATGCGATTTTGAATTGGATCCTGCCTTTGACTGGCAGCCAGTGTAGTTCCGTAAGTAGAGGGCTTGCCCTCTCATATTTGGTCTTGTGTAGGATTAGCCTGTATTTTGGAGGGGGGGAGGGGTTTACAGTAGTCAAAAAACTCATCAAAGCTAGACCAGGCTCAATCAGGGTTCAGGAGACACCTGCATGGAAACAGTATTAGTAGCAGTACAGGACTCTATCCTCAAACACTATGCTAAAGCAGAAGACATGCTGCTGGGATTCCTTGACCTCTCAGCAGCCTTTGACCTACTCTAACACACACTGCTAAAATTGATATATGGAGAATTAGGCCTCAAAAAAAAAGACATGGCAGGATAGAATCCTTTATATCCAAAAGAGTAATGAAAATAGAATGGCAGGGAACTACAAGCAACTGGAAGGAAGCAAACATAGGATTACCACAAGCATGTCACCCATGCTGTTCAACATCTTTCGCCAACTGCTGGGGAAATTCATACAGACGATATCCAACTGGTCATCCTACTGAAGAAACGGGATTTGAATACATAAGAACATAAGAAGTGCCTCTGCTGGGTCAGACCAGAGATCCATCGTGCCCAGCAGTCTGTTAACACGGCAGACGAACAGGTCCAGGACCTGTGTAGTAGTCCTCTATCTATCCCCTTCTATCCCCTTTTCTTCTTAAACCAATTCTTCTTAAACCCTAATACCGTACTCTGTCCTATCACGCCCTC
Organism: Geotrypetes seraphini; assembly: GCF_902459505.1. Taxonomy (NCBI): domain Eukaryota; kingdom Metazoa; phylum Chordata; class Amphibia; order Gymnophiona; family Dermophiidae; genus Geotrypetes; species Geotrypetes seraphini. Next base: position 376,428,819 of record NC_047085.1, read on the forward strand.
TGGAAGCCCATTCCAGGTGTCCACCACCCGCTGGGTGAAGAAAAACTTCCTAGCATTGGTTTTGAATCTGTCCCCTTTCAGCTTTTCCGAATGCCCTCTCATTCTTGTAGTTTTCGAAAGTTTGAAGAATCTGTCCCTCTCCACTTTCTCTATGCCCTTCATGATCTTGTAAGTCTCTATCATATCCCCTCTAATTCTCCTCTTCTCCAGAGAAAAGAGCCCCAGTTTCTCCAGTCTCTCAGTGTATGAAAGGTTTTCCATACCCGTTATCAAACGTGGTGCTCTCCTCTGAACCCTCTTGAGTATCGCCATATCCTTTTTAAGGTACAGCGACCAGTATTGGACGCAGTACTCCAGATGCAGACGCACCATCGCCTGATACAATGGCAGGATAACTTCTTTTGTTCTGGTTGTAATACCCTTCTTGATTATACTCAGCATTCTAATTGCTCCCTTAGCAGCCACTGCGCACTGTGCCAACGGCTTCATTGTCCCGTCCACTATTACCTCCAAATCCAGTTCTTGGGTACTCTCAGTCAATAGCATCCCTTCCATCATATAGCTGTACCTCGGGTTTCTTCTTCCCACATGCAATACTTTACATTTCTCTACATTGAACTTCATCTGCCATCTCGTCGCCCATTCCCCTAGCTTGTTCAGGTCCCTTTGTAATTCTTTGCAGTCCTCTTTAGTCCGAGCAGCACTAAATAGTTTGGTGTCGTCTGCAAATTTTTTTATTTCGCACTTCGTCCCTGTTTCTATATCATTTATAAATATATTGAATAGCAGCAGTCCGAGTACTGACCCCTTTGGAACACCACTCGTGACCCTCCTCCAGTCCGAGTAGTGGCCTTTCACTCCTACCCTCTGCTTCCTCCCCGCCAACCAATTTCTGATCCATCTGTGTACGTCTCCTTCCACCCCATGGTTCTTCAGTTTCCAAAGTAGGCGTTCATGGGGTACCTTGTCAAAGGCTTTTTGAAAATCTAAATATACGATGTCTATGGGGTCCCCTTTGTCCATCCATTTGTTAATTCCTTCAAAGAAGTGCAGTAAGTTCGTTAGGCACGATCTCCCCTTGCAGAAGCCATGTTGGCTTGCGGTTAGAAGTTTATTTCTTTCAAAATGCTCATTGATGCTGTCTTTTATCAGTGCTTCCGCCATTTTCCCCGGAACCGAAGTCAAACTTACCATTCTGTAGCTCACCAGGTCACCTTTCGATCCTTTTTTAAAGATGGGCGTAACATTTGCTATCTTCAAATCCTCCGGGATCATGCCTGTTTTCAGGGATAGATTGCAAACTTGCTGTAGTAGTTCCGCTATTTCCTCCTTTAGTTCTTTCAGTACCCTAGGGTGGATTCTGTCTGGGCCCGGTGATTTGTCAGTTTTTAATTTTTCTATCTGCCTGTGTACGTCTTTGAGGCTTTGAAATTTTGTGCTTCCCTGGCTAGCCTCTCTTCATATTCTCTTTTTGCTTTTCTAACCACGAGGTGACATTTTTTCGATACTTCCTGTGTTCTTTCCAGTTCTCTTCAGTTTTGCCCATTTTCCATTTCTTGAAAGAATTCTTCTTATCCCCTATCGCTTTCTTCACTTCTTTGGTTATCCATGCTGGGTCTTTTGTTCGATTCTTTTTGCACCCTTTTCTGAATCTTGGTATATGTAGATTTTGCGCATCGATCACCGTGTCCTTGAATAAAGACCAGGCTTGCTCTACAGTCTGCCATTTCTTGGAGGTAATCCTAAGTTTCTTCCTTACCATTACTCTGATTGCTTTGTAGTTTCCTTTCTTGAAGTTAAAAGTTGTTGCTATGGTTCTCTTTCCCTTGGGTATTCCTACTTCAACTTTGAACTTGATCATATTGTGATCGCTGTTTCCCAACGGTCCCACTACTTCCACTTCCTTCGCAAGTCCTCTTAGCCCATTTAGGATTAGATCCAGAGTGGCATTCCCTCTCATCGGTTCTCTAACAAGTTGATCCATGAAGCAATCCTGTATTGTCTCCAGGAATCCGGTCTCTCTGGCACATTTTGAGCTTCCAAGACTCCAGTCTAATCAGGGGCCAGTGTTCCCTCTAAGCGGGCGGGTGTTGTGAGCAAACTTTTTTCACTGTGAGCTAAAAATATCGGGCGCCAGCAAGTTATGAGCCAAATAAATATGTTGCTTTCTACCACAGAACTTCCTTACGTTTGTATGGAATCTATCCCCTTTCAACTTTAGAGAGTGCCCTCTCGTTCTCCCTGCCTTAGCTACTAAGTCTATTCCCTTCAGTACCTTGAATGTTTCTATCATGTCCCCTCTCAATCTCCTCTGCTCAAGGGAGAAGAGGCCCAGTTTCTCTAATCTTTCGCTGTACGGCAACTCCTCCAGCCCCTTAACCATTTTAGTTGCTCTTCTCTGGATCCTTTCGAGTAGTACCGTGTCCTTCTTAAAGTACCAGTGCTGGACGCAGTACTCCAGGTGAGGGCGTACCATGGCCCGGTACAGCAGCATGATAACCTTCTCTGTCTCTTCAGTCCAGCATCTGCCCCTTCCATTCACTGTCTGTCTTTCCCTGCCATCTCTCCTCCTGCCCCCCCCCACCCCCCAATTTGGTCTAGCATCCATCATCTTCCTTCTGTTCCCCTCATGGTCTGGCATCTCTATCCTTCCCTCCCCCCTGTGGTTTTTAGCATATCTCTCTTCTCATTTCCTCCACTCAGATCTGATCATTCTCTGCTCTCTCTTCCCTTTTCTTCTCTGGTCTTCCTTCTCTATTTTCTGCCTCCATCTAAATTAAATTCTTTCTTACTATTTAGTCCCATTTCCCTCTTTTCACTGTGTCTACACACAGCTTGTCACCCCTTTCCCTCACCCCTCCATTATCTTACTATTTTCTTCCCCCTTTATTTATCTCCTCCTTCCATCCAGTATGTGTTCTTTCCCCACTTCCATTCAGCATCTGCTCTCCCTTCTCAACTGACATCCATCTGCCTTCTGCTCTCTCTCCCTTCTTCTCACTTCCATCATCTGTCCCCTTCTCTCTCTCTCTCATCTCCTCCATTCCATCATCTGCCCCTTCTCTCTCTCTCTCTCTCTCCCCCCCCCCCAACTTCCATCATCTGCCCCCCTTCCCCTCACCTTTGTGGGTCACTTTCTTTCCCCTGAGGGTGGCTCATGTCACAGGGGAAGCTTTGGCCGAGCAGAACCGCTTGATTGACAGTGGAACTTACTTGATTGATGTCGATGCTGGGGCCCGTTGCCGTTTGAAGGAAAAAAAAAAAGGTGGAAAAAAGGAACCTGTAAAGGCGAGAGGAAGGGAAACCTCCAGGACAGCTGCTTTTTGCCCTCCTTCAGCGGCCCAAGAGTTCAGACCAGCAGCGGCAGCTCTGTATGCTTTTAACTTCGGCACAGAGCTGCCCCTAATCAATAGTTTAGCGCGGTTTCATGAGGCAGCCTCGGGGCCTTTGATAGCCGGCCCGCTTCGATGATGCGATGTGGGCCGGCCTAGCAAAGGCCCCGAGGCTGCCTTATGAAACCGCGCTAAACTATTGATTAGGGGCAGCTCTGTGCCGAAGTTAAAAGCATACACAGCTGCCGCTGCTGGTCTGGAGGTGCGGAGACAAGGCAGGAGGCAAACGCGGTGGAAGGCAGGAGTCCCGGCGAAGGCAGGAGTCCCGGCACAGCGACTACAACAGGAAGTTGCAAGTCAGCTGACGCCGGCCTTTCGTTGCGGCGGGGACCGAATCCTTCGCGGACCGGCAAGATTTTGTTTGCGGACCGGCGGTTGAAGAACTGTGCTCTACACTGTGTGCGCTGTGACGAGAAACTTGTGCGCTGCGAGGTAATATTTTGAGCGCCAGCGCACCCCAGCGCAGCTTAGCGGGAACGCTGGAAGTATCCCATAATAATCGTGTTGCCTGGGCTCCCTCTTGCCCCGAACGTAATCGGGGGTTCGGGGTGCTGCCAGGGCAAGAGGGCTTGGGCTCCCTCTTGCCCCTAACATAGTCAGGGGTTCGGAGTGCCGCGAGCCAGGAGGGCTTGGGCTCCCTCCTGCCCGGATCATTGTAGGGAGGGGGATTCTGTAACCAGTGGTGTTTTTGACAGACACCGGTTACAGAATCCAGCTTTTAGGCGAAGGACTGGCTCCTACTTCGCCTAAAAGCCCTTGTTGGGCGTTTGGGACTTAGGCTTTTTGTAGGTTGATTATATGGTGTAAGTTTAGAAGTAGTGGTGGTCTGGGCGTTTAAACAGCTGAACATAGAGGCAGGCCATTATTAAAAAAAACCTCCTTATGGACGTTTTTTTGATAATGGACATTTTCCCTGCTTCTACTTTCAATGTTTAAGACCTTAGGCCAAAAGGGGACTTAGACATTTTTTTTGATTATGCCCCTCTTAGCTTTTAATTGTGGTCTTCTTTTGAGGGAAATAGGAGCCAACATGTTTCACCCACAGAAGGTTTTTTTCAAGGCTTATCATATCATATATGTCAGTGTAAAGCTTGCTAAGGGATGATAAGCCTTGAAAAAACCTTGTGTGGGTGAAACATGTTGGCTCCTATTTCCCTCAAAAGAAGACCACAATTAAAAGCTAAGTACCCTTGAAATATGCTAGAAGGGTTGTTAAATAAAAATTTAAAAATAAAGTTTGTGAGTAAAAATTGATAACGGCTCCAGTGAGGAGGTAGTACATAAAGCTAAGGGCTGTGAAAGCTTATGAGCCCAGGTGGTACTTCTGAGGAGCTAGGGATTATACATTAGAGGTGAGGAGTTTGAGATATATATTGAGCTTGATATATAACTTGGTAGTCCCAAACCTAGACATGACAATACACATCCAACACATCATGAAAAATACTTATGGTACATTCTACCGGGTCAGAGGACTAAAACCCTACCTAACCCATCAAGCGATGTCCAACATAGTAATATCCTTGGTACTCTCAATCTTTGACTACTGCAATGCAATTCTGCTGGGCAACCCAAAGTACATGATCAGGCAGATCTAAATAGTACAAAATGCTGCAGCTAGATTTCTGCTGGGAAAAATCAAAGCAGATGAGTGCCAACCCGCCATTGAAAGAGTTATACTGGCTCCCTATTGAAATCAGGGTGAAAGTCAAGATCATGTTGCTGACACACAAAATCATTCATCTTTCAGAACCGCAATACCATACAAACAGAATAGATAACCATAAACCAACTTGCGCCCTACGCTCAAGTCTAAAATACCTTCTGGAAACACCCTCCTTCAGAGACATCAAATACAAAAGCAACATGAAAAGAATGTTCTCAGTGATGGCCACAATGTGGTGGAACTCTCTTCCGAGGGAATTAAGGACACCAAAAAGTTCAAGAAAGGAATAAAAACAATACTCTTCACAGAATACTCTAGCAAATAAAGAAACAATTAGGAAACAGCAGGCTACTACCCACTTGGAACAAGAAAGGGTGAATTCACAAATAATACAAAGAAAGATATATGATACACAGAAACTATAACAATAGTATACATACATAGATGGTTTAAATAGGTAAGATATACAGTACATATATTTAACTCATGTATGGTAACACCTTTACTAATTAGGCTATAAGTGGTATATAAATACTTAACATAAATAAATAAAAGAAGCAATATAAAATCAGAGATCAAGTGTTTATTTCAGTAGTATGAGGGGGTGCTGAAAAGTTCTCGGTCCAACCAACTTCCTAAATTCTGAGCATTATTTTGCCACTGTATCTGAAGAGAGTGTTATCTTATTTTGTTAAGTGCCAATTTGCAGAAACAAAATTCTATATTTTGACACTGTTTCAGATCATTGATTGAACCACATCCACATTATTCTCTTCTTGGTTGGGCTGAGAACTTTTCAGCACCCCCTTGTATATAGCCCTGGATTATTCATGATCAAATTTAAATCACTAATCCCCCTCCCCCTTTACCAAGCTACGCTGCTGAGCGGCACAAGTTAAATGCTGAGTTGTCCATTCTAATCCTATGAGTGGCTCAGCATTTTAGCTTGCACTTCTTGGTCATGTGGCTTGATTAAAACCCTGAGCTGTGCAAACTAAATGGGGGGATAAATCAGCTGAATATGAATATATTTGGGACGCTATTTGAAGCTGAATTCAATCAAATATGAATGTTTGGTACAGCCCTAATAGACCCCCTCTTTTACGAACGCATAGCACGGGTTTTAGCGCCGGCAACGGTGATAACTGCTCTGACCCTCATAGAATTCCTATGATCGACAGAGCAGTTACCGCTGCTGCTGGCGCTAAAACCCTCACTATGTGTTCATAAAAGAGGGGAAAATTAGGAAACCTCAAGATAGGACCGTGAAGGTTTTATAACTTACACACACAGCATAAATAAAGCAGATTGTGTCACCCAGTAAATGGCTACCTGTAAGCTTCTCCATAATATCAAAACCATGTTTTAGTGCTATGATGTCAAGAAAAGAACACGTGCCATCTTCAAACCTATAAAATAAAAAAAGAAATGGGGTTAACTACAGATGACAGTTTGACTGTATTATTTTATCATATGCCATAAATATTTTGTGTTTTGTAGTAAACATAGTAGATGATGGCAGAAAAAGATCAATATCTGCTCCGTTTTTCTGGTCTACATTGCTATGGATAAATCCAAGCTGCCAGCTCTACAAGCTTGACTGCTTACACCAGGGCTGCCCAAGTCCGGTCCTTGAAATCTACTGGCAGGCCAGGTTTTCAAGATAGCCACAATGAATATGCATGAGAAAGATTTGCCTGCAATGCCTTCTTGTTTTGCAGATCTCTCTCATTTATTTTCATTGTGGATATCCTGAAAACCTGGCCTGCCAGTAGATCTCGAGGACTGGACATGGGCCAGCACTGACCTGGTTGGTTTCTAGAGAGTCTTGGCTTGCTGATTCTAACCAGGATTTGCCATAGCTAGCAGGTTTATTCCACCTCTCAACCCTGTTCCTTCCTATCACTGCCTTCCATATTTGATCCAAGCATGTCTTGATTTCACTGCAAGTACTGGGACAATCTCTGAAGACAGGCTATTCAAGTCATTCATCATTGCTTTCTACAGTTTGATACTTAATATTTTTAAACTCTCTTCCACTGGAAAATCCAAAGACCATGAGGCCATTGTCCAGAAATGTACATGAGCAATATTCAAAGCCATTTATCCTGATAACAGACACATTATCTGGACAAATGTTTTAATCAGGCCTGTCTGCAGATATTCAATGGCAACAGAATGTTTGGCATCAGAATTAAAAAATATGGTAATACTATATTTGTTAACAGAAATCAAAACTGTGTGGGATAAAAACAAAGGAATCCTGTATGGAAGGCATGGAACCATACATGATTAATGGTGATTAGATGGTAACACCAGTAATTGAGAAGGAAAGCCAGTGCTGGGTAGACTGATATGTCCAGCTAATGTGTCTGTTAACATTTTTATAAACGATATTGCTGCAGGGCTGTTGGGTAAGATTTGCCTCTTTGCGGATGATACCAAAATCTGCAATAGAGTAGACACCCAGGATGTCCCCTAAACCTTGTATTTTTAGGAAGAGTAAGCAAATAACTCACATCCACCCATTCCACTCCACTCAGCATTTTACAGACCTCTATCATATCTCCCCTGAGCCATCGCTTCTCCAGCCTGAAGAGCCCTAGCCACTTTATCCTTTCCTCATAAGGAAGTTATCCCATCCCTTTTATCGTTTTCTTCTCCCATCTCTGTACCTTTTCTAATTCTGCTAATCTTTTTTGAGATGTGGTGACCAAAAACGCACACAGTGTTCAAGGTGTGGCCGCAACATGGAGCATTATAACATTCTCATCTTTGTTTTCCATTCCTTTCCTGATAATTCCTAACATTCTGTTTGCTTTCCCAGTTGCCGCCACACACTGAGCTGATGGTTTCACACTCATGTTGATAGCTTGCCCCCTAAATTCAAATCTATTTAAATATCTCTTATCTGGTTAGATCAGTGTTCAGTGCCATCATATAATCTTACCTGCCCATATATCTTCACATTGTATATGTCTGGATATTCAGACTTTATTCATATCTTCATCTATAGTATCTGGAAAGATTTATATAGCACTCTCACTGCTCAGTGGCTTACTAAACATCGACCTGACAGTATTAGTGTTTGCTTGAAGAGTAATTTGAATTCCTCGTAATTACCAGTGTAACTTAATGCTATACTAAGCAGTAAGGGCAAGATTCTATAAATGGCGCTTAACCGCGTCTAACTTTTAGGTGCCAGTCTGCACGGTTGTTAATCATCCACTGGGCGCCACTTATAGAATCACACTTAGCGGCACCGAGGTGTGCTTAGGCGTCCTAGATGAAGGTGCTGATATATTTAGGTTTTACCTGGCCTCTCTCGTATGCCTAGCAACACTCAAGTTTACCATGCCTATTCGCCGCCCCTAACCATGCCTACTTTTCAGGTAGGCATCATTAGGCATCAGAGAAGGTTATCATGCCGCTATACCAGGCCATGGTGCGCCCTCACCTGGAGTACTGTGCCCAGCACTGGTCGCCGTACATGAAGAAGGACATGGTACTACTCGAAAGGGTCCAGAAAAGAGCAACTAAGATGGTTAAGGGGCTGGAGGAGTTACTGTACAGCGAAAGATTAGAGAAACTGGGCCTCTTCTCCCTCGAACAGAGGAGATTGAGAGGAGACATGATCGAAACATTCAAGGTACTGAAGGGAATAGACTTAGTAGATAAGGACAGGTTGTTCAGCCTCTCCAAGGTAGGGGGAACTAGAGGGCACTCCCTAAAATTGAAAGGGGATAGATTTTGTACAAAGGAAGTTCTTCTTCACCCAAAGAGTGGTAGAAAGCTGGAACGCTCTTCCGAAGTCTGTCATAGGGGAAAACACCCTCCAGGGATTCAAGACAAAGTTAGACAAGCTCCTGCTGAACCAGAACGTACGCAGATAGGGCTAGTTTCAGTTAGGGCGCTGGTCTTTGACCAGAGGGCCACCGCATGAGTGGACCGCTGGGCACGATGGACCGCTGGTCTGACCCAGCAGCGGCAATTCTTATGTTCTTATGTAGACTAGATGCCACATTGGTATCGGCACACTACCTTAATTAACAATTAAAAAAATTGTTTTTAAAATCAGATTTTAATGGCTTGGCCAATTACCACACCATTTAACAAATTAAAAAATAATTTAGGTTAGGCGTCAATTAGGGTACCTAGCAACACCTAACCCAGGCACCATTTATAGAATCTGGCTCTAAATACACAGGACAATTGTTTCCAAATGTTTTGCTTCCTTAAAACAAACTGGTGATTAAGATAGACCCCTTCAAAATAAACATATTGACTGTATCAAATAGGAATATTGAGAAACACGATGGTATCTTTAATCGACTATAACATGTTTTAATGTACAAATTTTCTGATACGCTGTGATAGTTTGTCGTGGCCAGAGGTGTTTTCCTGCTGATTTTCGTTTGTACTGAGTTTCTGGTGCATTTCATTGCAGCGTCCAACAATAGTCGGTCAGCACTGATGGATTCCAGTTGCCCTGATGTCTTTTTTTTTTCCGTAGTGGCAACGTCCTGGTAAAACCTTGTTGCCATGTTCGTCGCTGACTGCACCAAGATTTTGAGGGGAAAAATTCTGAGTGTGAATGTAGAACGTGCATCTTCAGTAGAGTTTACCCGGACATGTCCTCTATCCGGGCGTCTCGATGGCTTTTCAAAACCCAGCACTTTGTCCAGGTTTTGAAAAGCAGATCGTGTCGGGAGGGGCATCCGTAATGCGATGACGTCACTTGCATGTACACGTGACATCATCGCAGTACATCCTCACACGCCCTCACATGCCCTCCTGACCAAGATGAGCAGGCTGAGGGGGGCGGGGCTAGGGCATGGTGTAGGTGTAACAGGGTGGGGATGAGTGGAACTGGGTGGATCTATAGGTCCAGATTTTACATACATAAAATCTGGTAACCCTAATTTTCAATGACATGTTGCACTTCATGGTTTTGAACTGCTTATATATAGCCTTTTCAGGCAGCATCAATGAAGCCCATGTACAAGCATGTCCAGATTGCATCATTTCCATGGACGTCATGCAATCTGCCCTGAATGTAAACCTGGACATGCCCACACTAAGTCCAGCACACTAAGTGAGCAATAGGCCTATATTAAGAATTAGGCTAAGAATCAATTGCATTAGCCTGAAAGTATAACAAGAAATTGTAAAAATGTACTATTTTGTAAAAAAAAAAAAAAAAAGGGTACGTAATGCATAATTGTAAATGTGATTTTCATGATCAGCAGCCAAAAATCTGTGGGAGTGTGTGATGCAGTGGTTAAAACTAAGCCTTGGCACCCTGCAGTTGTGGGTTCAAATCCCACACTGCACCTTGTGACACTGAGCAAGTCACTTAATCCTCATTGCCCCCCGGGTACATTAGATAGAGTGAGTACCCACCGGGACAGTTAGGGGATAATGCTTGAGTGCCTGAATAATTTGCAATCCACATGGAATTGTAGGATTTGCAGAACATAAATTATTATTATTATTATTTTTTTTTTTAAACCACCCGAAAATGTTGAAGAAGGAAAAACTTTGTTTTCCAGGGATATAGATTGTAGCAGGACGTTAATAAAGAGGTTTTGCAAAAGACACAAACCCCGTTTTAATAGCTGCTCACTTTTGCTTTAGCTAGAGTGAAACTGCACATTCCCTGGAATGATGGCTGATTCCCAATGCAATGATATTAATACACTTTCCTAGTTGCAGAGTGACTATGAATTTTAATGAACAAAACAGAGTGAAACAATTTGCATTTATTTTTCAGACACCACTGTGCCACAGGGGGTTAGGTTAGCTTCTCACTGTGTTTGAATATGAGAGTTTTCACACTGGCAATCTATCGGAGCATTATGACAGACATTACTTTGTTTATATCAAACAACTGATTTGTCATTTTAGTTCTGAAATTAATCTGAATTGCACAGGCTGATTTCAGATATTAGCAGTCCCCAGACACCTTCTACAGTTACTGTGAACAGAAACACTTGTAAAATGATGTTCCTGAGAACATTGCCATAAGCTGAAATCACAGACACACTTTTCATGAAATTAGCACAATTTGCTAGCTACAGTTTTGTTGTATAGCTCTTTTACCAATATCTTTATCTCTCACATCAATCTGTACCTAATGCTTGGTCATATCTTTTGTGGTGGAGCCTTTAGCTTGGACAGGTAAATTGTTAAAGTGTTCATTTTTGAAGATGGATGTCTCAAAATGGCCATATAAACCATTCATCTGGTGAGGTGATTAAATTTGCAGATGATACTAAGTTATTCAGAGTAGTGAAGATGCAGGAGGATTGCGAAGATCTGCAACGTGACATAAACACGCTCGAGAAATGGGCCACAACATGGCAAATGAGGTTCAATGTGGATAAGTGTAAGGTGATGCATGTCGGTAACAAAAATCTTATACACGAATACAGGATGTCCGGGGCGGTACTTGGAGAGACTCCCCCCCCAGGAAAGAGACTTGGGAGTACTGTTTGACAAGTTGATGAAGCTTTTTGCGCAATGTGCGGCGGCGGCGAAAAGGGCGAACAGAATGCTAGGAATGATTAAGAAAGGGATCATGAACAGATCGGAAAAGGTTATCATGCCGCTATACCGGGCCACGGTACGCCCTCACCTGGAATATTGCATCCAGCACTGGTCGCCGTACATGAAGGAGGACACGGTGCTACTCAAAAAGGTCCAGAGAAGAACGACTAAAATGGTTAAGGGGCTGGAGGAGTTGCTGTACAGCAAGAGATTAGAAAAACTGGGCCTCTTCTCCCTTGAAAAGAGGAGACTGAGAGGGGACATGATCGAAACATTCAAGATACTGAAGGGAATAGACTTAGTAGAAAAAGACAGGTTGTTCACCCTCTCCAAGGTAGGGAGAACAAAAGGGCATATTCTAAAGTTAAAAAGGGATAGATTCCATACAAACGTAAGGAAGTTCTTCACCCAGAGAGCGGTGGAAAACTGGAACGCTCTTCCGGAGGCTGTTATAGGGGAAAACACCCTCCAGAGATTCAAGACAAAGTTAGACAAGTTCCTGCTGAACCGGAATGTACGCAGGTAGGGCTGGTTTCAGTTAGGGCACTGGTCTTCGACCTAAGATCCACCATGGAAGCAGACTGCTGGGCACGATGGACCACTGGTCTGACCCAGCAGCGGCAATTCTTATGTTCTTATAACATCCAAACTGTGATTTATGAAAGGCAGAATTTGAACATTTCACACAGCAATTCTTCCGAAGAGCATGGAGGTGTTGAAGGTTTGTTTTGGGTGGGACTAGGGAGGGCCCAAAATTAGGACCTCTTTCAGTGATAATGGAATGTGAAGAACTATCCAAGTTGAAAAAGAAGGATGTTTTTATTTAGACTGGTTTCATTCACATCCAGGATACAAGATGCTCTGATTGAGCAGCTGACCACTGGAGGGATGTAGTGCCTGACGATTGGAGGGTGGCCAATGTTACACCAATTTTTAGAAAGGGTTCCAGGGGTATCCTGGGAAATTACAGTCCAGTAAGCCCTCAAAACAGGACCAACCCCTCTCTCCTTTCTTCCTTAAAAAAAAAAAAAAAAAAAACCTGTCCAGGTGTCTAATAGCACCCCTCCTCCTGCCCACCCAACAAGAATGAAAAAAAAAAAAAAGAAGTCCCTGGTATTTAATGGGGACCCTGACCCTTAGTCTAAGTCCTCCCTCCCCCCAAGCCATAACTTAAATGAGGCAAGGTTGATGCCCTCTTGCTCCTGCCTCTGGATTGTCACCTCCAAAATGATGCTGCGATGCACTGGGCAGGGCCTCTCTGCCATAAAACAGAAAGGCTTTGCAGTTACTGCAAAACCTATGGCACTTTAGTATAAGGATCTCTAATTTTGTTTAGTAAATAAGCCCCCAAATGAAGTCTCACCGATGATATATACAGAGGTTATCATCACCTTGTTTTCTCCTGATAATGTCTCTTCTTTGCATACTTTGCATGTCTCTGATTTTGGCCACTGTCTTGTCACACTGTTTTGAAAATGGATGCAGCCCTGTTTTACTTAGGAGGGTCTGAATCTGAAGGGTGCATGACATTTCTCCAAGACGTTCGTATTAGTGAAGAGAATACATTGCTATTCACTTTTAGCAGGTGTCAGTAACTGCACGCCCACACAGATGTCTGTTTACAAGGACTTTATGAACACAAGAGGTGGATTTAATAAATTTGCTTCACAACCGTTTTTTATACAGCATTCAAAGTTATTTTCTCAAGATAAAGCATCTTTGTAGTTACTTCACATTTCATTTTTATTCGATATACAAGAAATTTAAGGTTAAAATCTAACTGATTTACAGAAATTTTATAAATATGGGAAATCAGCAGAGAAAAGCTAGATAAGGAAGTCTAGGTTACCATCATAATTATTATAATATATGCATTAAGGAGTGTAGTTATCAATATGGACTATTATTAGGATGAATTGTTAGTGGTTTAATGCGCGTAATAGCACATGCTAATTTTCTGGTGGTAGTTTTTCGGCTAGCGCAGGAGTTAGCGCACGCTAAAAAGTTGCGTATGATAAAGCCGCTAACGCGGCTTCGTAAAAGGAGCCCTTAGTTCCTAATAACTGGGGTTAACAATAAAATAACATCTTATTCGTAGCCCAGATTGATAACTTCCCTCCTCAGGGAATATAGGGTAGCTGGAGGAAATATTTGATAGGTGGTGGATGCCTGGGATGCTCTGACACGAGAAGTGGTGAGATAGAGATCAGTGACAGAATTCAAAAGCGTATGGAATAAACCCAGAGGTTCCCTATATCTAAAGATGTAATAAAGGTATAGAGAATGTCCACTCATAGTAAATCTGCACAGGGTGTCCGTAGAAGCCCTAAAGACTAAGGGAGATAACTTGAATGGAGCTGCAGGTACACCCTGGCCAGCTTTCTAGGCATTGGATGGGCAGTGCTGGTCTTCCTGTACTGTCATTTACTATAGGGCTGATATAGAAAGTAACTTAAATCACTTGTGCATATTTGCACTCATCCGCCATGTTGGAAGTGGGCAGCTGAGGTGTGGTGCAGGAGGAGGAGCTGGGATTTATGCAGGTACTGGCAATATTCATTGCCAGTGTCTGCATAGCTAACTGGCAGGTAGGATTGCATTAAAAGCAGGCCTAGCTTGGCCCAGTTAATTCCAGTGGTGCTGGCACTGAACACTGGTCAGCACCTACATAACTTCCGGGTCCTGGCTTGTAGAGTATAGTATCATTCCCTCCCTCCCTTCCACTCACCCAGGCAAGCTCTGATCACTCTTCCTACCCACCAACAAGCTCTGATACCCGTCTCACACCCTTATCACAATTACGGCCCCATTGTAACCTCTAGCAGTAGTCTTACAGTAGTGCCTAAGGCAAGTGGGGTTCCTTCCTGCTGCCACTGGACAACAAAGAATTGAGGTAGGCTTCAGGGGGGCCTCTTCTAACTGTAGCAGAGAGTGGAGGATGAACTAAGATTGAAAATGGTAGTGTTTGACCCTGTGAGGTGCATCTTGAGATGCACTGGGTTGGGTCAGTTGGCCACATAAGGGAGCTTTTGTTTATTTCTTAGTCTCTGTTCAACATTAACTTATAAGGGGAAAATTCCCTTATTCTGTAGGCCAATTCACGCATGGTGTATCCCGAGATGCACTGTGCAGGGTCAGGCATTGCCATTTTCAAAGATGGCAGTACTGAGGTAGGATTAAGTGAGCATTGCTTCTGCCTCTTTCAAGAGTATTTATTTATTTATTCAATTTTCTATACTGTTCTCCCATTAATTTATTCAGGTACTCAAGCTTTTTTCCCTGTCTGTCCTGGAGGGCTCACAATCTCTCTAATGTACCCGGGGCAATGGGGGGATTAAGTGACTTGCCCAGGGTCACAAGGAGCAGTGTTCTGTCTTCTTATAAATGCTTGTGTGGACACAAACAGAAAACGTGTGAATCAAACGTGGCTACGGCACACTTCCGAGTCGCAAGCTTGCTGTAGCCACGTTTGATTCACACGTTTTCTGTTTGTGTCCACACAAGCATTTATAAGACAGAACAGCTATTATAGACTCTTGACAAAGGCAGGATTGCCAAAACACTGCCAGTGTCGAATCCACGTTGGAATAATCCATCGCTGAGTGTTCAACATCCTTCCCCTTTCCTGGATTCACTTTCGCCGTCATTGAGATCCATATATGGCTCTCTTTTTGAGTGCCTGTGTGAAGAGTGCAGCGTATATGGAACAGTCATCTATGACCGTCCATTTTTTGGGACTGGCTCCAGTCCCAAACCAAGAAATTAGATATGCGAGCATCCCCCTATAGAGTATCTGGGAATATCCAAGGAACTTGCTGTATTAGTATACTTGAAAATAAGAGATACTTTTTGCTCCAGTTCTTTGTATCAAGAAAAGTTTCCAAATAGGAAGTGGAATGAGGCCACAATATTGACTGCATCAAAAAGAAGCAGCTGGTGGAGGTCAATATGGGGTAAGATTAATAACATATTGGAAACATCAGTTCCACTGACGTATGAGGTCATATGTGGAACATTATTACATGTTAATCCCCCTATGGATCGATATAAATGCCGGCTTTTCCTTATCATGACCGGGATAGCCATGCAGATGGTAACCTGAAATTGGAAGAATTGTGATCATCTAAATTTCCCTTTCTGGTGGGCAAATCTGTGCTCCAGCTATAGATATGAAAAAATGAATGAGATAGAGAAGCAAGTTTCTAACCTACAAGCATCTTCCATGTAGGCAATAAAGGATTCACATTCTATACATGTTAAACTAGAAATAATGGAAAATACTATAAGGGCAAGAAACTTGCGACTGATTAATTTTCCTGAAACATGTTTGATCTCTCCTGAGATTCTTTTTTGTAAGTATCTCAGAGAGGTTTTGGGGTTGACTAACTCTGAATCAGTTCCTATTTCAACACTCTATTATATACCTAAGAACAAAAAAATTACAGCGGAACAAGGACTAGACCAATTGGCTTCTATTGGTATGAATTTGACGGAATTTCTTGAATACTCACAAGATACAATACAAACCAGGTCTACCCTCTTAATTTCATGTACAAATGAGAGTGATAAGGTACTGATAATGAAACTATATTTTAAAAATAAACAGGCAATGTTTTGTGGAGCTAGAATCCAAATATTTCCAGATGTGGCAAGAGTAACCCAACTTAGACGAAAAGCTTTTTTAGCTTTGAAATCTAAGGTAGTAGAATCCGGTGCCACATTTTTTCTGAAATTTCCGTGTGTTTGGTAACTTTTCATGATAAGTATTACGTATTTTTTGATCCTATTCAATTAGCATATTTTCTTGAACCCCCTTTTTGTAAGTTGGGGTAGAATTTTCCTTTCTTGGTTATGATAATTTCAATGAAAATAGGAGTTTAAATACTTAAATGCCTCTATAAAATTAAGGGTGTTATCCCTTATTGATTACTAAATTTTATGTTGTTATGTAATGTAATTCTTTCTCCTCAATGATGTGGGCTTGATGGGATTTCTGATTTTCTATGACTGATTTAAGTTGTATTAAGAAATAATATTTCTATATTTTTGTGTAGATTCCCATATCCTATATACTTGTTTGGATCCGATACATTAATAAATCTCAATTTAAAAAATGAAAAAATGAAAAAATGAATGCCGATAGTTTGGGGCACAGTAATTTATTTAAATTGGTTTGGGGCCCGTTGACATCTTTTATTACTTCACTATAGTAGGTCTTTGATTGTGAGTCAGTTTTTGTTTGTATATTTTGTTTATTTATTTTTGTACACATCCAGGGAAGGATTGGGGGGGGGGGGGGATATTTCTGTCCTAATTTGACCTTTGAATATTTACACTTAGGGTGGGAGGATGGGAAGGTATTATTAATTTGAAATGGGTAAGTTTATTGGGAAAGTCTATGTTTCTGTGTTTTATTGAATAATCAATGGGTGGGTGGGTGGGTGGGGAGAAAATGGTTGGTTATGTATATCTGTAAATTGAATGTGCTTTTATTGACTTATTATATGTTATATATCTGTATTTTGCACTATTGAAGTTTGGAAAATCAATAAAGAATTTTAAAAAAAGAAGAAGCAGCTAGAAACTTGAAGTGAAACATATTTGCCATACTGTGGCAAGAAATGCTTCTCGATCACAGAATGGAGATGTGAAGGGAAGCAAAGCGAGGCATTTACAGGAAGATTAAAGATAACGTGTTTTATCACAGAAATATCTAGATAAAATTTCCACAGAAGACAAAAATAATTGAAACAATATGACAGGCCTAAAATCATACAGTGTGTGACAGATAATAATATATTCTTAATGCATAATACATTCCAAAAACTATGAAATTGATTATCCTTTCTCTTTCTCCCTCTCTGCCACCCTTTCCAGGATATATTTTCTAACAGACTGCAGTGCATTTTCAAGATCTCTGTCTGAAATCTAAGGCAGTGCCATTTTAAATGGTCCAGCTGGGGGAGAATAAATTTAATGGGCCCTATTTCAGTAGTTCAGTTTTGAATTAAGGGACACTAATTGCATAGAAACACACATGAAGCAGGAAGCACAAAGAAGCACAAGGGGACTTCAAGTTCCGAGCAATAAAAAAAGCAAATTTATTGAAGGACCTAACACGGTCCATGTTTCGGCATCTCCGCCTGCGTCAGCGGTCATTCGATGCAATATACACAAAGATTAGCTAAACAACACCTAATATTGAGGTGCTCAACAAGCAGAATCTGCAGTGTAGCGAGAATAAGAATGAAAAGTGCACACATATGTACTGACTGCTAATTACAAAGGCACGGTTTGTATTTCGGAATCTGAAGGTTCCTTGTGCTTCCTGTTTGGTCTGTACTTTAACTCCCTCTCCATTTTGATTGTTTGATAGAAAAACACGTCAGTATTCGGCTATGTGATCAGCATTTAGTTGGGATATTTCTAAAAAAAAAAAAAACAACAAAAAAACCTCCATGCCTGCGACCCTGTCACCCAGGCTCTATCATGAGTTTACTGGCTGCCCATAGCCAAACGTGTCTTCGAAGGCCTGATGCTAGCATTCAAATCCTTGCATGATATGACGCTGGGCTACGTGATGGCCAAGCTGAATGGCTACATACTGAACAGGTCCCTCTGGTCCCAGGATGAAATACACCCCTTGGTCGTGACCTTGAACTGCAAATCTCTAAATGACATTCCTACTTCCACTTCATACTGAGCCGCTTGAATCAGCTGCCCTCTCAGATCAGACCCCATGATGGATTCCTCAACTTTAGGAAAGCAATAAAAATATACCTCTTCATTTAACTCCCCTGTCACGACCAATGGATTACAAAGAAACGGATATTGGTACTAGATCCTCGATATGTGTCACGTTAGGATAAAGCTTGTATTGAACAATCTTGAACTGTAACTGTGACAGATTGTAACCTGTTAACTGTATATTATATACGTTAACCTGTAACCTGTTGTAAGCTCTTTGGGGAAAACAAGATAGAAAATAAATTAAATTAAAAAAAAAAAAAAAAATTTTGTCTACTGGCCTAAATTATCCAGATAACTTTATCTGGATAGTGGATATCTCTGCAAACTGGAGAAGTCCCAGGACCATGCTGACTCTGCTCAATCTCCATTCCCACCATGGCAGGGGTCTCAAAGTCCCTCCTTGAGGGCCGCAATCCAGTCGGGTTTTCAGGATTTCCCCAATGAATATGCATGAGATCTATGCGCATGCACTGCTTTCAATGCATATTCATTGAGGAAATCCTGAAAACCCGACTGGATTGCGGCCCTCAAGGAGGGACTTTGAGACCCCTGCACTATGGGAATAATTCTAGAACACCTAAGGTTCTGGGACAGCTTGAGCCAAGATAAGCATCAGTGTTGCTGTTTCACAACTGAAAACTGGATTTGTTTATAGACTGGTGTTCCTCCTTTGTATTTTGTACATTTGGTTTTTTTAAAATGGATATTCCTGCTTCATGCATTTCATCTTTAACTATTTCAGAATACACCCTTGTCTTTATAATTTCCACCTGGAAGCCATTCTACATATGCGTCACCATTTCCATGAGCATCTCCTTAGGTTACTTCTGAGACTTTCCCTTTTCACCTTCATTCTTCCCCCCCCCCACCCCCCCCCACACACACACATTATAGAGCTGCCTCTTTATTGGCAAAGGCTTATCTCCTGTGTATTTATGCCATAGAGGAATTTAAATAGCTTTAGCATATCTCCCCTATCCTCCTTTTATCCAAAGATCTTTAAGTTTGTTACTATCACCTGGATTCTATATAAGACGCTCAAATGTCAGTGCCAAAATTTAGGCTGCGGTGCACGCACAATGTAATTACTTAACACACCATTATCTATCAATAATTGGGTACTAACAGCCAAGTTTTGAAATTATTTGGCACCAATTAGAATTTCTGTGAATTTCTGCCAAAATGCAATTCTATAATGACGGGTGCCTAAATTCCATAGTATATACCTAGAAGACAGAATGGCTATGGGAGAGGCATTGGTAAGTCAGACGCAGTCTGAAAAGTTAAATGTGTTGTTACAGAGTACTAGGATTCTGTGCCCAACTTGGGAGCCAACATTTGCACCAGGTTTCAGCAGGCAAAAGTCTGGTGCCTAAAGTTATGATGCAGGAATCGGTGCTAAGCATGTTTCTATAAAGGTACCCATTTTTAAGCGCCATTTATAGAATCTGTTCCTAGGTATTATTAGGGACAACAAACTTAGGCCAGGATTTTCAAAAACCCACATTAAAAAGTGATGGTCTGCTAACGCAGCTGTTTAGATACCGAATTAAGAATATATGAACATAAGAATTGCCACTGCTGGGTCATAAATATGTTGAAGAGCACGGGTCCAAGCACCGAACCCTGCGGCACTCGTGATGCTTTTCCAGTCCGAGTATTGTCCATTTACCCCCATTCTCTGTTTCCTATCTACCAGCCAGTTTGTAATCCACGTGTGTATTTCACCTTCAATTCCGTGGCTCGCAATTTTCCGAAGTAGTCGTTCATGCGGAACCTTGTCAAACGCCTTCTGAAAATCCAGATATACAATGTTGACCGGGTCACCCTTGTCTATCCGTCTGTTTACCCCCTCGAAGAAGTGCAGCAAGTTCGTCCTCATCAGATTGTGTCCGTCAAGGTGCTCAATGATGCGGTCCTTTATTAGCGCCTCTACCATCTTTCCCGGAGGTCAGACTCACCAGTCTGTAGTTTCCCGGATCACCCCCTCGAACCTTTCTTGAAAATCGGTGTAACATTCGCCACCTTCCAGTCTTCCGGAATCCTTCCCGATTTGATTGACAGATTGGCTATTAGTTGAAGCAGTTCAGCTATAGCCCCTTTCAGTTCTTTGATTACCCTTGGAAGGATGCCATCCAGTCCCGGGGATTTATCATTTTTAAGCCTATCAATCTGCCTGCATACCTCTTCTGGACTGACTGTCAACCCTGTCAGTTTCTTGTCTTCGTTTCCCACGTATAGTCTGTCGGCTTCAAGTATCCTCTTCAGTAAACGCAAACGCAAAACATGTGTTCAGTTTGTCGGCGATGGCTTTGTCCTCCTTTAGCACTTCCTTTATTCCATGGTCATCCAACAGCCCCACCGCTTCCTTCATGGGTCGTTTCCCATGAATATATCGAAAGAACAGCTTGAAGTTTTTTGCCTCCTTGGCTATTTTTTCCTTGTAGTCTCTTTTGGCCCCTCGTACTGCCTTATGGCACCTGCTTTGATGCTGTTTGTGCTTTTTCCAGTTTTCGTCCATTTTTGACCTTTTCCATTCCTTAAACGAGACATTCTTAATATATTGCACATGCAAAAGAGGTTGATGGACAGCAGAAAAAATGCTGTTAACGTCGCCGTAAAAAAACAAAACAAAGCCCAAAATTAAAATACAACAACAGTGGGAGAGATGCTTGCATTCTCCCGCTGCCCCTGTGTTGTGATGCAGCAGGAAAGATCTCCGCTGCATCACAACACACCATCTCTGCAGCAGCAGCAAACATGAACGGCGGCAACACCCCCCCTGTGGTGGGAGAGATGCCCACACTTTCCCACTGCACAAATCCCTGCTGCGACCTGATCCAACCCCCAACCTGCAGTGGGGGAGATGCCCACTCTCCCCGGCAGGCAAGTAAACCACCCCTGCCGCCATCTTCCACCCCCCACCCGCAGCGGGAGAGATGGCCACTCTCCTCCGCTGGCAAGTAAACCACCCCCTCCCTCTTACCTCAAAGTCGAAGAGCCAGCTGCCTGCGTCATCTAAATGGGAATTCACCCCCCCCCCCCGGTGTATCTTGGGATGCACCGGAGAGGGGCCTGAGGCTCTGATTGGCCCAGGTTGTATAAGGCCCCTCCCATGGGATGCATCATGAAGGGGCCTAAGGTTCTGATTGGTCTGGAAACCTAAAACCTCTCCTATGGGGCATCCGGGTCAATCAGAGCCTTAGACCCCTTCACGATGCATCCGGGGAGGGGCCTGAGGTTCTGACCCAGGTTGTATAAGGCCTCTCCCCGGTGCGTCCCAAGATGCAGAAAATGGATCATCGCCTGGTTTTCTGAACGATCGCTCATTCTCCGCTCTGACCATGCAAATAAGCTCATTAATATTGAAGTGCCATGTAAACTAGCAGAGCGATTAATGCTCTAACATGGCTTGCTCTAATATGGCTTCCTGATAAAAAGTGATCACTTATAGCAATTCAAAAAAATCAACTGGTCAAGACCAGTCGCTTACCTGTTTAACCATAGTTTAGCACTTTTTTTTAAAATGGCACAGGTGCCCCATTAAGAAAAATAAGAAGAAAAAAAGCATCCCCACTGCCTATGACGGCTCTCACTGATGTCGTCCCCTCCCACCAATGTACCGGTATTGGGAACTGACCCCCGCAGCAGTGAAAACAGCAGAAGGGATGCCCACTCCCTCCTGCCATGGCGACTCCCCCCTGCACATGAGAAAATTGGCCGGAGGGATGCCAACTCCCTCCTTCCAATGGAGGCCCCCCAAACCATCTCCTACCCTCCAACATTCCTCCCCCAGAAAAAGGCAGGAGTGATGCCCACTCTCCTCCTGACATTGGATATTCCCCTGAACCCCCCCAGTACCTTTCTCCGAAGTTGGACACAGGAGGGCAGCATGGTTCCTCCAGCTTCAAGGCCCGCATGGTGGCACGGGGAGGGGCCTAAGATCATGATTGACTCAGATGCCTTAGGCACCTCACCTTGTATCACATGATGCACCAAGGAGGGAAGGCACATCATTTTGGATTGGCAGGCCTTAAAGGTGGAGAAACCGTGCTTCCCTCCTGCTTCCAACTTCAGAAAAAGGTACCGGGAGGATAAGGTTCGGGGGGGGGGGGGGGATGTAACATCCAGTGGCAAGAGGGAGTGGGCATCTCTCTTGCCTTTTGGGGGGGGGGGATGGTAAGGGAAGATTTGGTGGGCCTCCGCTGTGTGAGCGGTGTTGACCTAGCAGGAGGGAAGTGGGCATCTCTCCTGCTGATTTTCAATGGCACAGGGGGGGTGGTCCCTCAGTGCTAGTTTGTCAGGGACGGCCATCTTCGATGGGGCTGCGTTTTTTTAATGGGGCAGATATTGTGTGCGTGTAACACACATACAGCATCTGTGCCCATAAAAAAATAAAAAAAGTAAAAATAGGTTTTCTCTCCTGAACAGCTGAGTGGCAAAAGGCTGCTTTTGGGCTTCTACTGCCTCTGAGCTATTTGGGCTTCCCCTGCCGACTCTGCGCATGTGTGAGAGTCGCTCTCATGGCGATCGATTAGACAGGAGAGTCAGGGATTATGACGAACCTCCGCGCAAACCATTTCCATGCAAAATTGTTATTGCATATATCGGACCCACGCAGTCTTACCGATCCTGTTTAGTTCATCTAGCTTTTAGTGATGTCTAGCGCTCATGGCATTGTTTGTGGTGCTGTCTTTTCCTAGGTACGTAGATGCTTGTTGTGTGACTTGAGGAAGTTACTGCTATTATGGTATGTTGGAATTGCTCTGTAGTTCCTGAGTGATATTTGTAGTGAAACATAGAAACATAGAAGATGACGGCAGAAAAGGGCTACAGCCCAACAAGTCTGCCCACTCTGCTTACCCACCCCCTGTCTATGCCCTAATGACCCAATTTTTTTATCTTGACCCTCTTAGGGATCCCACATGGGTATCCCATTTATTCTTAAAATCTGGCACGCTGTCTGCCTCGATCACCTGCACTGGAAGCTTGTTCCAATGATCAACCACTCTCTCTGTGAAGAAATACTTTCTGGTGTCGCCATGAAATTTTCCGCCCCTGAGTTTGAGCGGGTGCCCTCTTGTGGCCGAGGGTCCGCTGAGAAAGAAAATATCATCTTCAACTTCGACACGTCCCGTGAGGTGCTTAAATGTTTCGATCATGTCTCCCCTCTCCCTACGTTCCTCGAGAGTGTAGAGCTGCAATTTGTTTAGTCTCTCTTCGTACGAGAGACCCTTGAACCCCGAGATCATCCTGGTGGCCGCCGCTGAACCGATTCAATTCTGTGCACATCTTTACTGTAATGTGGCCTTCAGAATTGCACACAGTATTCCAGATGAGGTCTCACCATGGCCCTGTACAACGGCATTATGACTTCAGGCTTTCGGCTGACGAACTTCTATTGATACAACCCAATATCTGCCTTGCCTTAGATGAAGCCTTCTCCACTTGATTGGCAGTTTTCATGTCTGCACTGATGATTACTCCTATATTATTGCACTATGCCTGCCTGCAGGTCTGGTATTGGATTTGAATTTAGATCATACCTTTCTCAGTAAGGACTCAAGGTAAGTTACATTCAATTCCAGTAGATACTTTCATATCCCTGGAGGCTTTACAGTTTTTAAGTTTTATATCTGAGGCAATGGAGAGTGAGGGGCTCCTTTTACAGAAGGTTTGATATACATATACATATCATTTAGCCAGAGGCAAGAACCTTAAAATTTAGGTTAAGAATTTAATGTTTTGTCCAAAAACACAACAGGAAGCAAATGACTTTTTTCTGAGACTGAGGTGCTATGTGATTGCTAACTTTAGAGAAATGAATGACGATAAAAAGTTGCTGAAAACTTATCTTTTTCTAATTTCTTGACAAATTAATTGTTTCTGCACTTTTCATAAAACCTATTTGTTTTTTTTCTTTAGTATAGTCTTTTGTAAACCGCATAGAACTTATGGTTATGCAGTCTAGAAATTTGTTGTTATGTTATGCTAAACATGTCCACCATGTTGATGTCAGACGCCGCTTAGGTGTTATTACAGTAATTGTATATAAATTGGAAGGGCCTGTCCCCTGAGAGTGGTGTACTCCAGTTGCTCACGTATGATCTCCCAATTAAAACAATAGAGACCTATACACTGCATTCAAATGTAGCGAAGCTGTTGGCTTCAATGTGCCTGCCTGTTGAATATGAAAGCAATAAAAACAAAGGGATAATCGCAAACTTCAAACGTCATTACAGGTCACTCATCCTAAGATATGTGATAGTAGTGATCAATGCAAGCACGAAATCCTGCCCCCAAGCTGCTGATCTTGCGAGAAAAATGACGGTGCTCAACTCTCTTCACATGGTACCTCGATTAAGCGCACGCTCCATTTAAGCACATGTAGCAAACTGGTCTGAAGGGCTTGCAATTAGGCGGAGCTGACTGTAAACCTTTAGCAAAAGAAGTACTGGTAAGTTTATTTTTTCAGGCCCGATGACTTGATATTCTGTTGAGCTTGGAAATGTATCTTTCCTCTGGAGACACAAACTTGTAGCTGAGCTGTGACAATATCCAAGCTGTGCTGAACTTTAAAATCTGAAGGCCATGCTAAACTGAAATGCCATGCTGTCAGCAAAGCTGCCAACATTTGGATCTTATATGAGTCAAACTAGAAGCAGCAGCAATAGCAACAGTCAAACATGATGGTGGTACTGCTTTGTTTCTTCAGGACATGAAAAAACTTGCCATTCTTGAAGGAGAAATATCCAGTCATCTATCTAAGTTTCCTCAACAGCAATGTGAAAAGTTGATATCAATTATAGGAAGCACAATATATTTGCTATATGAATTTTTGTTTCCGTGTATACTATCATAAATTGTTTTTAGAATTGTGCATCGCCTTGAATACATGATTAGGCGATCAATCAAATTTTAAATAAACTTGAAACTTGAAAAAGTGGTGCAACTAGGGCAATATAGGTGTTTGGATAGTTTTGTTTTTTTAAAGAAATGCATTATGGGGCTTATAATAATAATAATAATAAAAGTTTAACAACCCTCCTAAATCGGTACTTAGACGATATAAAGACAGGTCATCCAGGACAGGTCATCCAAATGTCAATAATCTAAACAGGTTTTAGACATATCTTAGGCCTTTTCAGTGCTGCTGTACGACCAGAGCTACAAGGGACGTTTTAGGAGGAGTGGTTAGGGCGGGATTTGGGCGGGACGTGGGCCGACCTTGACTTAGTCGTACTGCAAGTATAACCAATAGTTTAACGAGAGTGCCTAGATGGAACTTATACCTAGTGACTTAGGCAATATAAAAACAGGTGAGTGCCCAGAAGGTATCCAAAGTAACCAGATAACCACAGCATACACAAAGTACAGACCCCCCCACACACACACTCCCCCAATGATTACTGACTCCCCCACGCTGCCTTAAAAATTGGAATAAAAACGTACATACCTGCCTCCAGAACATCAGCACCTGGAATAGGAAAGCCTAGTAGAGCTGCACAGAGGTTGCTTAAGTAGTCTGGGGGTGAGGGGGTGGGCTAGTGAACCATAGAGAGGAGGACCTAGGTCCATAAGCCACTCTAACCACTACATACATGGTGAAACATGTGCACCCACCAAATCCCCCCAAAACATTATTGTACTGCCATATAGGTGGCACCTGCAGCCATAAGGGCTATTGGGGTTGTAGACAGGTGGGTCTAGTAGGTTTTGGGGGTGTTTTGGTGGGCTCACCATGACCTATAAGGGAGTTGTGGTGAGATGGTTATGTGGCACCCTTTTTGTGAAGTTCACAGCATTGCCCTGTAAGGTGCCCCACTACTGTGTTGTCATGTCTGGGTGACCAGTCCATCACTTTTGCTGACCCCCTCACACGTCCAAAATGTTTTCTTCTAGGCGTTTTTGACGGATGATTTTTTGGATGAAAATGGGGTATAAAGATCTGGACGATCAAATAGCTGGACGATTTTCAAAAAAATATAAATTTTTGGACATATTTTTCGAGAATGGACTTTAAATGCTGTCAATTTTGGGTGACTAGCAACTTAGGCCCAAAACGGAATTTAATTTAATTCTTATATACCGCTAATAGCCGTGAGGTTTCTAAGCGGTTTACAAAAATAATGCATTAAAAGATACAATAAATAAAAATAAATAAGATAGGTACTTGGAAATTCCCTAACTGTCCCAAAGGCTCACAATCTAACTAAAGTACCTGAAGAAACAATTTATGAAAAGTAAAGATAAAAATATATATTACAGAGGTAGAGATAGAGATAGAAATGAATATTCCAACAAGATGGCAGCCAGTTAGGTCATCTTCTGTGCTGTCTCCCTAGTCCTGCTTTTGTTTTTGTTTTATTTTGCCTTTGTTGATTTTTCTTTTTTTTTTTTTTGGTTGTTTTTTTGTTCTGTCTCTGCTGTTTTCATTTGGGACTTCCAGTCTCGTTGGTGTTTGCTTCTTTTGAGCTCACCTACTGATTTCCAGTTTGACAGTTGCTCCGATCTGGCAGCTGAGGGAGCCGTTGCCTGATGCTTGAATGGTTCTATGGTGGCGGTTAAGAGTTGAAGAATTGGGTCCTGTTTCTTTTCGTGGTGGATGGGAGAGTTCTGGCTTTCGGCTCCTTGTGTTCATGTCCAGCCACTAGCGGAGAGGAGTGTGGGAGCACTGCTTCGCCCCCTCCCGAACCAGCATAGGACCAGCTCCGTTGAATTCAAGCTGCAACAACGGCGTGCTGAGAGCAGATGAAGGCAGGAGTCAGCCCACGCCGCCACGGAGGGACTACATCGGACCAGCATGCAGGTCGGTCGAGCCAGCTCGACCTCCTCCCCGTTACCAGCAGGGAGAGGAGATTAAATCTTTTTCTCCCTGTTAGGTCGTGGGAGAGGTGGAGCAGTGATCGCACTCCTCTCCTGAGCGGGCTGGCGAAAAGATGTCAGCCTGCTGCTTAAAAGCAATCTTTTTTTTTTTCCCTGCTGGGTCGTGGGAGAGGCGGAGCGGTGTTTCAAAGTGTTCATTTTATGTACAGGTTTTTTTTAATATTTGCTTTTAAGTTCTCAATTTTTTTATTTAATTTGACATAATTTTCAGAACTTGCTTACCTTTGTTTTACCCACCCCCCTCACCACGCGCCAGCCCAAATCGACTGCTGTTCAGAGCACATCATGACTTGGACAGCTGCTTCCCCTGGCTTAGAGGGATCATCGCCCATGATCCACCCACGATCTGCTCATCACCATGCCTACTTTCTTGTAAGTGCCTTGGAGTAGGCACCTAGCTGAAAGTGGCAGGTGCCTACTGAGTTAGGTGCCTAGGAACCAATTAATTTTAATTTAAGGTGCTAATTGCTTGTTATTGACACCAATTAAGCTCTTTAAATAATTAAGTTAGGTGCCTAGATCAGCTAGGCGACCCAATCTATGGGTTAGATTCACTAACTTTTTTTTCGGGGGCGATCTATGGCCAATTTCACCAGGCCCAATCAATTCACAACGCGAACAAATTCAAATTAGGGCGATCAGAGGAATGCCCCCGACCGCACGGATCGCGAGTTTGCGATCCTGACCCATGCACAGCCCATCTGCTTTCCCTGCAGATGGTCTGTGCATGCGTTTGTGTCCAGATTAAAAAGAAATTTTTTATTGATGGTTTGTTTGTTTTTTATATGCGCGCCAACTCTCCTGCTCTCCCCTTCCAGCTGCTTTTGCTGCCTAGACTCTTCTGCTCTACACCGCCCTTCCTCGCAGTACAGCCCCGCTTTAAAACCATGGGCTGCACTATGGGGAAGGGCAGCATTTTTCCCCAAATACTAAGCAGGCTTGCTATTTGAATGGGCCCCGACTCTCCTGCTCTCCCCACCCCGGCGGCAGCAGCCTCTTCCCTTTCGTCGACTGTCAGCTGATTATGTCCTGCTCTCTGCCCTGCTCTCTGCTACCTTCCCTGTAGTGCGAGCCCGCGGGTTTAAAGCGGGGCTGCACTGCGGCGTGCAGTCCAACTTTAAACCCGCGGGCTCGTACTGCAGGGAAGGCGGCAGAGAGGACATGGGGGAGAAAGCAGGGCTGGAAGATTGGGATTGTTGCTTGCAGGAAAAAAACCCTGAAGAGCAGGGCAGAGTGCAGGGCGGCAATGGAGCGGGAGAGTTGGAAAGCCGTTTGCGACTGGTCCCCAGCAGTCGCTTTTTGGGTTGATTGGCCCGCCCAGTCGGATCGGGAATTTTTTAGTGAATCGTGTCCCTGCCTTCTTTGCATGCAGTTCCCCTCACTTGCATGCGCGGATTGGAATCAGATCGCTACACAGGTTAGTGAATAGTGAAGGAGGGAAATCGGGTCGCAAAGGGCTCGTAAACCGATTGGTACACGAACAGTTTGCTTAGGAATAATAATAATAATAATAATTTTATTTCTTATATACCGCTGTACCGTGAGGTTTTAAGCGGTTTACAGTAGAAATAGAAGAAATGCAATAAGTAAGATTAATTAAGATGAAGAGAAAGTACTTAGAGTTCCCTGACTGTCCCAAAGGCTCACATTCTTGCTAAAGTACTTGAGAAAAATAAATTAGTTAGGTTATAAACATAGAGTAGAAGAAGGTAGGAAAACAGTTCATAGGAAAATTAATTTTGAATACATTATACATTATATATTGTTCAAGGCGGAATACAAATTATAGGAATTACCAAAAGAATTGCGTAATATAGATTATCTGGATAAATTACATAACAGTTATTCGTGTACATTACATGGTCTGGTAGAGGATTCAATTTTGAGAATTACATATCAAGGGAATCAAGTGATAACAGAATATAGTGGAGATTATCAGTATATATGGTATACAGATTGGAAGTTACCTAATAATGAAGTAAGAAATTTATTGGATAGTGTGGAAAAAAAAAAAAAAGGAATCTAGCCCTATGAGCCTAACTTTAGGTGTCTTTTATAGAATCAGGGCTTTTCTGTGAATATTTGGAACATCTAAATAAAGGCATTTGTTCTAGAGTTACCCCATACTGTGGAAATTTAAATTAGGGGTTATGAAATGGCTAGGGACAGTGTCTTGCAACAGATATGGAGGTTATTAGAATGTTAACAGCTATCACAGCATATAATGCAATATATAAGAATAGCCATACTGGGTCAGACTAATGGTCCATTTAGCCCAGTATCTTATTTCCATAACAGCCAATCCAGGTCACAAGTACCTAGCAGCATAGGTGCCAGCTCTGTGGGTGCCTGAGCACTCCTAATGTTTTTCCCTGTAAGTGCACATCTTGGGCAGGAAGTTCCGTGCTGCAAAGATACAGAAAACACAGGAAGTCCAAACCGAACGTCGATAAGTCCAAACTAATGATTTTCCCCATCAAAGACGGACTTTCCCTTCAAGCTTCCCTTAAGCTCAGTACTGAACCTATCAAAGTGGTATCTTCATTAAAGTTACTAGGAGTCACGTTTGATAGTAAATTCACATACCATTTACATATCAGCACAGTAGTTCAACGTTGCTTTTATCGTTTGCGTATGATAAGATCTCTATCTAAACTGTTAGAACCTTCTTCCCTGAACCTTTTGATTCACTCTCTTGTGATGTCATATATCGATTATTGTAACGTCCTCTTCAAAGGCACAACAAAAAAGGAAACAAGAAAACTCCAATTAGTACAAAATACTGCAGTAAAAATTTTATTTAATGTAAAAAATATGATCATGTCACCCCTCTTTCACGTAAAGCTCACTGGTTGCCTATACAACACAGAATCACCTATAAAATTATTTTATTAACATTTAAAACCAGAGAAAACAACCAGCCAGAATTTATTAATAACCTACTTATCCCTTACAACCTTACAAGGACTTTACGCTCTACGGCTCAAAACCTTCTTACTATCCCATCATTGAAACATATAAATGTATTAAGGTCTGCAATTTTTTCTGTTAGTGCCCCCTCTCTTTGGAACAGTATTCCAAACTACTTACGCAAAAAAACATACACGAACAAACTTTAAGTCGAAATTAAAGACATTTCTCTTCCTTGACGCTTTTAAACCTGTCTTTTTAAGGACGACCTAGTACCTAGAAGGATTCTTAATACCTGCTCCCCTCCTTATTGTTATTTTTCCCCCTTACATGTTTTCTTTTCTTTACAAATTGTAGTTCTAGTCCTTCTTTCCCTCTTGTTTCTGTATATATATATATTTTTTAATTAGCTTATTAGTCTTTTAAAGTTAGTATTTGCCCTAGTGTTGTGTATTTTTAAACTTTATTTTAGTTAATAGACGGTTTTAACATTTTTGTACACCACCTAGAAGGTTTGATTAGGCGGTATAAGAAATTTTAAATAAACTTGAAACTTGAAACTTCTGTATTCTAGCTACTGCTGCTGCCTCCCCCTGCCCACTGTTGGCTGTTGTCTGTCCAATAGACTGCAAGGGAGGAAGGAGTTGTTGTAGCATAGCAACTGCCATTGAGGAAGGTAAGTGGAGCAGACTGACACGGCCAAATGGAATAGCCAAATTCAGATTAACTTTAATTAGCAAGACAAGTATACCTATGTTGCTGAAGTAATATCTATGGCAGTTAAGTTAAAAATGATTTGAATTATTGCTGAGTATTAATTGATAAATTTAATGTTAAAATGTTTTAATTTGCTGACACACTTATTGTAAGTTTTAAAATGAATAAAGATTCTATATTTTAAAAAAATGACAGAGGTACTGGGAGAGGAATAAAGGGAGCAAGGAAGGGGTCAAGGGAATGGAAAAGTGTCACTGGTTAGGAGAGACAGCAATGTTACTTACCGTAACAGTTGTTATCCAGGGACAGCAGGCAGCTATTCTCACTAGTGGGTGATGTCATCCGACAGAGCCCCGATACGGACATCTTGCAAGCATGTCTTGCTTGAAGAAACTCAGAAGTTTCGAGATGCCCGCACCGCGCATGCGCCAGTGCCTTCCCGCCCGATGCTCCGGGCGTGTCTCCTCAGTTCAGGTAGCTAGCAGAGAAGCCAACCCAGGGGAGGTGGGTGGGTCGTGAGAATAGCTGCCTGCTGTCCCTGGATAACAACTGTTACGGTAAGTAACATTGCTTTATCCCAGGACAAGCAGGCAGGTATTCTCACTAGTGAGTGACCTCCAAGCTAACCTCAATGGGATGGAGGGAGAGTTGGCAACTTAGGAGAACAAATTTTGTAACACAGTTTGGCCAAACTGCCCATCCCGTCTGGAGAAAGTATCCAGACAATAATGAGAGGTGAACGTATGAACCGAGGACCAAGTGGCAGCCGTACAAATCTCCTCAATCGGTGTCGATCTGAGGAAGGCTACAGAGGCTGCCATTGCTCTGACCTTATGTGCTGTGACCTTACAGGGAAGGGGTAATCCAGCCTGGGCATAGCAGAAAGAGATACAAGCCGCCATCCAGTTGGAGATGGTGCGCTTCGATACAGGTCGTCCCAACTTGTTTGGATCAAAGGAGACGAAAAGTTGAGGAGCAGTTCTGTGCGGTTTGGTGCGATCCAAGTAGAAAGCCAAAGCACGTTTACAGTCCAGAGTGTGAAGAGCTGATTCTCCAGGATGAGAATGAGGCTTTGGAAAGAACACTGGAAGCACAATGGATTGGTTGAGGTGAAATTCAGAGACCACTTTAGGCAGGAATTTCGGGTGAGTGCGGAGGACCACCTTGTCATGATGGAATACTGTGAAAGGTGGGTCCGCCACCAAGGCCTGAAGCTCACTGACCCTGCGAGCAGATGTGAGGGCCACCAGAAAAACCACTTTCCAAGTGAGAAACTTTAGTGGAGCCTTGCTCAGAGGCTCAAAAGGAGGTTTCATAAGCTGAGAAAGGACAACATTTAGATCCCAAACCACTGGAGGCGGTTTGAGAGGAGGATTGACATGAAAAAGTCCTTTCATAAATCTGGAAACCACAGGATGAGAAGAGAGAGGTTTCCCTTGTAGAGGCTGATGGAAAGCCGCAATAGCACTCAGGTGGACTCGTATAGATGTCGACTTGAGACCAGACTGAGACAGATGTAAAAGATAGTCCAAAACAGAGGATAGGGAGGCTCGCTGAGGCTCCTTAGAATTGGAAATACACCATGAAGAAAATCTAGTCCATTTTTGGGAGTAGCATTGACGAGTAGCAGGCTTCCTGGAAGCCTCCAAGACATCCCTCACCGCCTGGGAAAACTGGTGCGGAGTTACGTTGAGAGGAACCAAGCTGTCAGGTGGAGAGACTGCAGGTTGGGATGAAGTAGAGACCCCTGATGCTGAGTAAGCAGTGAAGGAAACACTGGAAGTAGGTACGGTTCCCTGCTGTTGAGTTGAAGTAGAAGGGAGAACCAAGGTTGCCTGGGCCACCGAGGAGCTATCAGAATCATGGTGGCATGTTCGGACTTCAGTTTGACTAGAGTCTTTTGAATGAGAGGGAATGGCGGAAACGCATACAGAAAGCGATTCCCCCAATCCAGCAGAAAAGCATCTGCCTCGAGGCGATGAGGAGCGTAGATCCTGGAGCAAAACTGAGGCAGCTTGAAATTGTGGGGAGCCGCAAAGAGGTCTATCTGAGGCGTTCCCCACTGAGCAAAGATCTGATGAAGGGGCTTGGAGTGGAGTGTCCATTCGTGAAGCTGGAGAAGATGACTCAGTTTGTCCGCCAAGACATTGTCCCTCCCCTGAATGTAGACAGCTTTGAGGAAGGTGTTGTGGTGAACCGCCCAATCCCAGACTCTGAGAGCTTCCTGGCAGAGGGAGGCCGAACCCATGCCCCCTTGCTTGTTGACATAATATATGGCGACCTGATTGTCGGTGCGAATGAGGACCACCATGTCGTGAAGCAGATGTTGAAAAGCTTGAAGAGCATTGAAGATGGCTCTGAGCTCCAGAAGATTTATTTGATGGAGTCGGTCCGCACAGGTCCAGAACCCCTGAGTGCGAAGCCCATCCAGATGAGCCCCCCAGGCATAGGCCGAGGAATCGGTTGTGAGAATCTTCTGATGAGGAGGAGTGTGAAACAGCAAACCTCTGGATAGATTCGAAGAGGTCATCCACCAAAGTAGAGACTGCCGAAGAGCAGGAGTGACTATGATGTGTCGAGTCAACGGGTCTGACACTTGAGTCCATTGAGAAGCTAGGGTCCACTGAGGAATTCTGAGATGGAGCCTGGCAAAGGGTGTCACATGAACTGCAGAGGCCATGTGGCCCAGGAGGACCATCATGTGTCTCGCTGAGATGGAATGGCGAGAAGATACAGACTGGCAGAGACGAAGAAGAGCATCCATGCACTGAGGAGGAAGGAATGCTCGAAGCTGAATGGTGTCCAGTACCGCCCCGATGAAGGGAAGAGACTGGGTAGGCTGCAGATGAGATTTGGGAAAATTGATCTCGAAGCCTAGGCTCTGCAGGAAGCAGATCGTGGTCAAGGTCGCCGAAATGACCTTTGGAGCTGACGGTGCCTTGATGAGCCAGTCATCGAGGTATGGAAATACCTGAAGACCCCTGGTCCGGAGTGCAGCGGCCACCACCACCAGACACTTCATGAAGACTCTGGGAGACGAGGACAGGCCGAATGGAAGCACTCGATACTGCAGATGTAGATGTCCCACCCGAAATCTGAGGAACTTGCGGGAGGCCGGATGAATGGGAATGTGAGTGTAGGCCTCCGTGAGATCCAGAGAGCATAACCAGTCGTTCTGCTCGAGGAGAGGGTAGAGAGAAGCAAGTGTCAGCATGCGAAACCTCTCCTTGACTAGGAATTTGTTGAGGGCCCTGAGGTCCAAAATGGGTCGCAGGTCGCCCGTCTTCTTCGGAACAAGGAAGTACCGGGAGTAAAACCCCTGGTTCAGTTGGTCCGTCGGGACCGGCTCCACAGCACGAAGCCGGAGCAAAGCCTGAGCTTCCTGGAGAAGAAGGGCGGTCTGAGTCAAGTTGGAAGGATACTCTCTTGGAGGGTGGTCCGGAGGGACCCGATGGAAACGAAGAGAGTATCCGTCCTTGATGATAGTAAGGACCCAGAGGTCGGTTGTTATGGCCTCCCAGCGATGATAAAAATGATGGAGGCGCCCTCCGATGGGAAAAACAGGGGGAGGCAGAACGAGGTTGGTTATGCCCTCGACGAGACAGTCAAAAAGGCTGAGTGGTCTTAGGGACAGCAGGCGATTGAGACTTAGGCTGACCCTTTTGGGGAGGCTGACGCTTCGCCGGTTGCCTCGCAGGAGGAGTTTGCCTCGGCTGATAACGCCTCTAATAAATCAACGGCGGACGAGAAGGTCGAGACTGCTGAGGCTTAGGCTTCGGCCGAAGGATAGATTGGAAGGACTTTTCGTGGTCAGACAACTTCTTCGTGACAGTCTCGATGGATTCGTCAAAAAGATCCGCCCCAGCACACGGGACGTTCGCCAGGCGGTCCTGAAGATTCGGGTCCATATCAATGGTCCGCAACCAGGCCAACCGGCGCATCGCCACCGAGCAGGCCGCCGCTCGGGCGGAGAGCTCGAATGCATCATAGGCAGATTGCATTAACTGAAGCCGAAGTTGGGACAGCGAAGCAACCACTTCTTAAAACTCAAACCTAGCCTGGGATTCGATGTATGGTGTGAACTTCCGAAGCACAGGCAGAAAAAATTCCAAGTAGGCTGCAAAGTGGAAATTGTAATTCAGGACTCGAGACGCCATCATCGAATTCTGATAGATGCGTCGACCAAACTTATCCATGGTTCTGCCCTCGCGGCCCGGAGGCACTGAAGCATAGACCTGGCCAGGATGAGACCGCTTGAGCGAGGATTCGACCAGGAGGGACTGTGAGAAAGCTGAGGACCCTCGAAGCCTTTATGATGCACCTTGCGGTAACGCGCATCCAATTTGCCAGGGACCGCAGGGATAGAGTAAGGAGACTCGAAGCATCGCATGAAGGTCTGGTCGAGGAGCTTGTGCAGGGGAAGCCGCAAGGACTCTGCTGGAGGACGAGGCAAGTGCATGGTATCGAGGTACTCCTTGGAATATCGAGACCCAGCATCGAGAGTAATGTCCATGTCATCCGCCATCTGCCTGAGGAACGATGAAAAAGACAGTTGGTCCGCCGTCGCCGGTCTGCGAGACGGACTAGAAGAAGAAGAGGCTTCAGGCTCCAGAGAGGCCTGCGAGCAACAGGACGAGTAGAAAACCTCGGTGTCCTCGAACTCCGGGCCCGGAGGAGGAGACCCAGTCGAAGCCGCATACCTCAACCGAGGCAATTTCTTCTGAGGCGAGACGGTCGAGTGTCGAGAGGAATGCTTCGAAGAATGTCTGGATCGATGCCCCTCCCGATGCCTGGAAGGGGATCGAGCCCGTCTGTGAGAAACTGGGTCAGATGCCTCCAAGGAGC
Source organism: Geotrypetes seraphini (assembly GCF_902459505.1). Lineage (NCBI taxonomy): Eukaryota > Metazoa > Chordata > Amphibia > Gymnophiona > Dermophiidae > Geotrypetes > Geotrypetes seraphini. The sequence continues at coordinate 376,464,534 of NC_047085.1, forward strand.
AGATTGGACTCGATGCCGTCGATCGTAGAGGCGGCAGAGTCGGCACCTCCCCCGACGCCGCCCAGGTTTGATAGGGGGTTCGGAAGAACTCGTCCTGCTTCCTGCTATGCCCAGGACTGGGTGGCCCCGAAGGTGGACGCCATACTGAGTCATGAGGCGGAGTAATCGGTTCCAAGGGAGGCAGGTCACTAAACGAGGCTTTCCTCGAGGGGATGGGCTCCAAGGGAGGCATATCACTAAGGGAGACCCTCCTCGAGGGAATCAGTTCCAAATGAGGTACAGCTCTAACGGAGGACCTCCTCGAGGACCCGGACACTGCTCGCCGCTCTTCCTCGCCGAGCAACGAGGTCGTGCGGCGAGGAGGAGGAGGAGGGGGCAGTCCGCCCCTCGAAGCTGAAGCTGGAAGGTCACCCTGGATGGTGGCAATCAGCCGAGGCCCCATGGTCTGCATGAGCTCCACGAACTGAGCCTCCAGGATGGACCGCAATGAAGCCGATATGGAGGGATCTGCACCAAAAGGGGGCCCTTCCGCACGGTCTCCGCGCTCCTTGGGTGCTGCGTGCTTCTGCTTGCCAGTCTTCGGCACCTTGAGCACCACTGGTGGAACAGTCGGGGTCGATACCTGCTCCGAGGAGACGGATGAAGGCACCGGCGCCGAAGTCGAGGCCGAAACCGGTGTGAACGATGCCGGCTTCAGGAGGCCCGAAGCAGCCGGGGAGGCAGAGGGCTTCGCCGAAGGAGTCGAAGCACCCGTCGATGTCGATGTCGAAGCTGCAGGATCCGATGAAGCTTCCATCTTGAACATGGACTCCCACAGCAGACAGCGACGCTTAAACGCTCTCGCCGTCAGAGTGGAGCAAGGCCGGCATGATTTCGTGAAGTGATCCGGTCCCAGACACTGTAAGCAGCGTCGATGAGGGTCCGTGAGCGAAATCGCGCGCTGGCACTTGCTACACTTTTTAAAACCGGTAATCGGCCGGGACATAGGCTGGAAAAGCTCCGCCGCAAGGTCGAAGGCGCGGGGCCTCAGCCACGTGGCCGACCCGGTATCGGAAGGAAAAATTTTTTTTTTTTTTTTTTGAAAAAAGAAATCAAAGAAAGAAATAAATGCACAGGAGAGCCAAAAGAACTCAACCCGCGGCAAAAAAGAAGGCAAAAAAGAGATTCAATGGGCGCAAATTGAAGATAGACTTCTCAGCTCCGCGGAAGAAAAAGAACTGAGGAGACACGCCCGGAGCATCGGGCGGGAAGGCACTGGCGCATGCACGGTGCGGGCATCTCGAAACTTATGAGTTTCTTCAAGCAAGACATGCTTGCAAGATGTCCGTATCGGGGCTCTGTCGGATGACATCACCCACTAGTGAGAATACCTGCCTGCTTGTCCTGGGATAAAATGCTGCTCTGAAATCCTGGAAAGGAGCTGAAGAGAGACTAGGAGATGGAGACAGGGACAAATTGGAGCTGTGGGGGAGAAGTTAACAAAGGGATGCCAGATGTCTGGATATACCCAGACATGTCCTCTTTTTAGAGGGGTGTCTGGATGAGTTAAACAAAAAATAAAACAGAGAGCTACAACCAATAAACAACGGGATTCAAAAGTAAATCTCAAAGATAAGAAAAAGAAATCCCTAAAGGGTATATACCACAGAAAAATACTATAATATCAGAGCAATGTACTCAAATTACAAAGTTAGAAATATTGTACATATTTATTAATTTAAAATTTGCAAAAATATCACAAAATTTTCATAGAATAGCATACACAGAACACCATACAAACACTACAAACAAACCAGACAAGATATAACAACATATAACATATAACAAGCACTATCAAACCAGGCTGGAAAAGGCCATACAAAAAAAAAATCATACAATGATATATAAATATAGCTGTGTTTAAAAGTTCATAAATCACTTAGCTTGAGAATTCAAAGTCTTCCTGGAACAATGTCCACGAGGAATAAAGCAAGCAACATGATTGCCTTTTCCAGCCTGGTTTGATAGTGCTTGTTATATGTTATATGTTGTTATATCTTGCCTGGTTTGTTTGTAGTGTTTGTATGGTGTTCTGTGTATGCTATTCTATGAAAATTTTGTGATATTTTTGCAAATTTTAAATTAATAAATATGTACAATATTTCTAACTTTGTAATTTGAGTACATTGCTCTGATATTATAGTATTTTTTTGTGGTATATACCCTTTAGGGATTTCTTTTTCTTTTCTTTGAGATGTCTGGATGAGTTTTCATACTCGGCAGTATGTCTGGGTTTTGAAAAGCATTGCACTCGGGGTCATGTCTGGAGAAACTCTGCGCATAGGTGGATGCAATACAATGACAAAGGAATGAAGGGATAACCAAGTAGCCACTCTGCAAATGTCCGCTGGAGCCAAGAGAGTCGCTTCCACCCATGACGCTGAAAGACGTAAGGTGGAATGAACTGACTGGCGGCCTGGTGGCTGCTTTCACATCAGTAAATAGGCAGAGGCCACCATCTCCTTCAGCCATCGTGTTATCAAGGGCTTAGGTGCTGCCAACACTCATCGCTGACCGCCCTATAAGACAAAGAACTGATCCAAACTACGAAACACATTGAAAACCTCCAAATATCTGAAAAACGCCTGATACACAGCCAGTAGCCGCAGACTTTCAAACTGATTGCCAGAGTCCTCACATCGAAGGGTGGGCAGCTCTACCAATTGATAAAGGTGGAATTCTGAAACCACTTTGGGAAGAAAGGAGGGAAACATCCACAGGGATACACCCATCTCCATAAACTGGAAAAACAGGACTTGGTAAGATAAAGCCTGGTGTCCGAATTCCTACATGCAGACAAAATTGCCACAAAACCCCCCCAAAACCTGTCTCCAAAGTGAGGACCTTCACTGAAGCTCAGTGCAAAGGTTCAAAAAGAGCATTTTGTAAGGCACAGAGTACTAAATTGAGGTTCCAATCTGGACAAACAGACCTGAAAGGCAGCCTTGGATGACCCAACCCCTTCAAAGATGGGACAACATCTGGATGGGCTGCCAAGGATGTTCCTTGAATCTGACTTCTGAAACGGGCTAAACATACCACCTAAACTTTTAGGGAACCCAGCGCCAGGCCCTGCTGGAGAAGCGCCAGATTCTGAGCAATCGAGGTTGATAGTGGAGACACCCCTGCCTCCACATACCAAGCCTCAAAGGTCCTCCACACCCATGTATAAACAGCAGACGTGGAATGCTTTCGAGTCTGCAGCAATGCGGCAATGACCGTTTTCGAGTAGCCCTTGTCCCTCAACTTTGACCTCTCAAGCCATAATTTCTCTGCAGAGCAGAGCAGTCCAAGCCCCAAAACAGAGAGGATGCCGAAATAAGAGCTCCTTGTTTGAACCCTTGAAAAGCCTGTATAGGCGAAACGGGTCCTGTCGGGGCACGCTTGAAATACTGCATTAAAGGATAAGTAAAAAGATTGAACAGTCGTGGTTGTCTTTTCATTTGATAACAGTGAACTGGAATAGTAAGCTTATTAGGTAATGGAGTAAGCAGAACTGCTACCATTTTATGGTAGGCCGGAATCTTAATCTAAAGAAGAACATGATAAGCTCTTAGGCCTTTCTTCAATTAATTCCCAACCAGTGAGGTTGTTATTCGTTGTGGGTTTAAACCCCGTATTGCTCCTTGTGATCCTGGGCAAGTCACTTAATCCTTCACTACCCCAGGTACTTTAGATAGCTTGTGTGCCTACCAGGACAGGTAGGGAAAATACTTGAGTACCTTTATATAAACTGCTTTGAATGTGGTTGTGTAACTACAAAAAGGTGGTATACAAGTCCCTATTCCTCATCAAGATATTCAGCAGAAGATAGCCACCTGTCTCCCAGTGAATATTGGTGGATAGCCAGGTACATGCTATTTGGCTGGCCATGATCTGTATTTACTTTAGCATATACTATATATCAGAATAAGGAAATGTTGCATATTAGAAAAACTTTCCACAACTGTCCACTGGAAATCAAGCAACCTAAGCAGTTGGAAAAGCTTTTCTTCTGAAAAGACGCGCCAAACATTCATTCCTCTTTTCAGGAACAATCTGTATGTGCTGAAATTGTCTACAGTGTGCAGCTCGGGGGAGTCATAACAAGCCATTAATGGAGAAGTATAAGGCTATGATAAATTAACCTCGTTGTGTGCTAGATATACCAGTGACCTATTTAGGTACTGAAGAAAGATGGAAACTTTAGGATACTGGCATTACTGAAATAGCAGTCATAAAGCTGTTTGTGTGGAGAATGAAATATGACCAGGTTAGTTTACATTTCCCAACACTCTGGCCATTGATAATGTTACTAATTTCACAGCAAACCAAATTTGGGGCAAACGCAAAGTTTAATTATGTTAAAATTTTTAATAATGTTATGGCACTCTAGGCCATCGGTTACCATGAGAACCATCCCCGTCTGCAGTACTAGGTTCTTGGCTTTCCCTCTTGCTTAATGCTTTGACTAGAGGGGTTATGTTTCCTGATTAATAACTCCCTGCTGTGCTTTGTTGCTTAATGCAATACCGAGATATTAAAACACATCATTTCTGCGATATTCAGGCAGTAAACTTCCAAAACAAAGGCTTACAGTAATCTAAAAGAAATATATGGGCAGGCCAACTTGCATGAGGGCATCATAAATTGTTTCAGACAGAGGACTCAAGAGTGAATGTGATTTTATGATTAATAGCTTGGGTGTAGACTAAAAGTGATACCAAGGTCATTTCAGTTTGATAGTGATTCTGTCTGATCGCCTCTCCATGCAGCTGACGGACCTTTCAGTGACGTACAACAGGTTTCTGGCTCCATTTAGAATGCCTTGTCATTGTAACCTCTTGCATTTCCATTTTATTTACGATATTTTAAGTTTTATTCTCAGATATGGCAATATATCAATGTGTACTTAGAAACCGTTGGCACCCAACAGAACTCGGAATATTTTTGGTTTCCTCTCTGCCACATTATGTGGTTTCTGACTGCATTTCTTGGTGCTTGAGGAGGCAAAGATGAGGGGGAAAGGGGAGGTGGCTCAGTGTGAAATAAATTTGGTACACAAGACATAGTCTGCTTCCTGTTAAATCCAGAGCTCATGCTGTAGGAGAGAGAGACCCGAAGAATTATACTGTACAGTACATGCTCGGAAAGGAGCACCTGAATGTTTGAGCCACTTGAGCATCAGGCAATACCAGAGGTCTGGATTTACCTGGACATGTCCTCTTTTTAGATCACAGGCTGAAGGGGGTAGGGCTAGTGGCGAGGCTGGGGTGTGGCATGGGCATAACGGGTGGGGATAGATGGAACTGGGCGGGCCTTGGGGGGGCGGATCTATGGTGACCCTAGGCTATAGTGACTTTTTCCATAACTAGTAGTGTAGTGAAAGTATGAGGCGCTCGGAGCGATGGCACCCCCAGCACCCTGGTCTCCACCCCTCCCCACTCCTTCCATGCCCCCCGCTCCTTCCCTCCCTCTCCATGCCACACTCGTGCCCTCCCTTCCCCCCATACCTCTTTAAATCTTCGCCAGTGTGAGCAGCTTCTATGGCCTGCAGCTGACACCAGCGTTGGCTTTCCCTCTGATGTCACTTCCTGGCCCCATGACCAGGAAGTGATGCCACTGTCCACAACACACTTAGTGCTCCTTTTATTAAAATGCAGAAGAGCTTCTTACTGTGGGCCGGTGAGGTATATGCTCTGATACTCATTCAATTCCTATAAGCGTCAGCGCATTTACCTTGCTGGCCTGCAATAAGAAACTCTTCCACAATTTAGTAAAACCCAGAGTTAATCAGGTCTGAAGGCACACATTGATTGAGAAACACTTCCTGGAACACCAATACACCATCTTCTGGGAATGCAGAATAAGCTGGATTGCTACAGATCCATACACAGAAAGTATACACTAACAGAGTATCTCAGTCATAAAACACACCATTCTTTTCAAATATTGAATAAGGGATCACAAACTAGAAATATAAATATATGCCCACTTCTATCAATCTGCGCTAGCAGTTTTTAGTGCTTTGAGCCGCGCTGAATGGCCTGCGCTGCTGCCGACGCTCATAGAGTTCCTATGAGCATCGGGAGTAGTGCGGGCCATTCAGCGCGGCTCTATGCGCTACAAACTGCTAGCGCAGATTGATAGAAGAGGGGGATAGTATATGGACAAAAATTGCAAACTGCAAAGGCTAAAATGTGTATACAGCAGCACACCGGAGAAACAGAAACAGAGATACATTTCTTCCAATTTTGTGCAAAATACAGAGATGCACATTCTAAAAACTAGTGTATTCTATTCACTAAACTGATAATAAAATTATTTCTTTTCTGTTATCTTAACATTCTGAGTCCTTACAGTCACATCCCAGAAGAATAAGAGTAACTTTTTAGCTCAAAAACACCACCTGCCCCAAGACATGATGGCAGGGGCCCTAATAAAACATCTCTCTTCCTCCCATATGCATAATGTCAACCCCAATACAACACCTCAAACACCCCCAAACAGAACAATTGACTCAACAGCCCCAGCATCAAATCTCTTCTCTCCTGCTGTATGGCTATTCTTATGTTTTTCTCCCTTTCCTGCTCTTTGAGTTCCGTCATCCACAAAGACTCTCACTAGAACTTTTATTTAGATCCTTCCCTCTTCAAAATCATGTGCTACAGCCCTTGCTGTGGTGGCTGGTTTATCAAGGTTCCAAGGATTAAATGTTCCATTCAAATGTGTACAAACATTATTCATGGAAAAGGGAATAGGGACTTCTATACCGCCTTTTTGTGGCTTTGGCATTTCAAAGCTGATATCTAATGCAGTGGGCACTGAAGGATTACGTGAGTTGCCCAGGGTCACAAGAAGCAACACCAGAATTTACAACCTACAACCTGTGGGTGCAGAGGCAGTGGCTCGACCAGTGAGCTACAGTCCTTATTTACATTGAAGGCACATTAGCATAGCAAATAGTTGAGGTTGGCATAGATGCAGTGGCGTACGAAGGGGGGGGTCCGTCCCGGGTGCACGCCCCAAGGGGGTGCACAGCTGGCCACCCTCCACTGTTCTCTCTAGAGTGCGGCTTCCCTTCCCTTCTCACCGCTGCCATCGGGGAACAGGCCGGTGCCGTGTTCTTTGATCTCCCTGCTTCTCTTCCCTGTAGGGCCGACCAACTCTCGTCACCCGACATCAGTTCTGACGTCGAGACAACGTTCTGGCTAGCCAATCGCTGCCTGGCTGCTGTGATATGCAAGGTATGCCTGCTAGGGCTGTTCCTAATAGAAATCCCACTGTTAGAGCAGAGGGTGCTCAAGCTGCTCTATGTAATCCACAAGATATCCTTTTGCCTACTATTACTCCTGTGTCCAGCAGAGGGAGTGCAAGTGCCAGAAGGCAGATTTCCCTTCCCCCATCTAGGAAGGGAAAGGAAGTCAGGATATCCGGCACACCTGAGCGTTTGGGGCGTGGTCCCCAGCTCCTAAACCTCAGGTCTGCATGGCTGGAAGGGGAGAAGCAAGCAGGCAGCGAAAGCAAGCAGTCGCAAAGCTCAGGGCTGAGAGCTCTGCAAAACTATGCTGTTCCTGAGCAGATGGAGCTGGTAGAGGCTGGGGCAGAGGCACCTGAAAATCCTTGCGAAGATTTCCAAGATATGGAACTGGATTTTGAACCAGAGTCTTTCACTGAGGTACCTGCCAGCACACAGCCCATGGAAGTCTGCTAGCCAAAGGCAAGTGACTAATACTATAACTATGGATTACAAATGTACAAGTTTTTGTTTTAAAGCCTATTTTTGAGCAAGTCTGCCTGTGTTTGTTTGAAGGTGGTGGGGTTTGCCCACGTTAAATGTGGAGGGATAGAGGGCCATATCTTGGCAATATTCCAGCACGTGGAGCACACCACCTTCCCCAGCACTACTGCGGCTGGAAGAATCAGTGTTGTGGCACTGGTTGAAACAGAAGTTTTTTTTGGTAAAGACTATGGACTTAGGCTGAGACTATATTTGGAATGTACAGAGAACCTTTCTTGTTTGGAAGTCTTGCTACAAAGAAAAAGAATCCTTTTTGCTGAGATTTAAGGTTTCTAGTTTTGGAGTTTTGAAACCTCTTTTCTTTTTGAGGAATATTACACTGCACTAGAACTGTTAAGTTTATTTAATCCTGATATTCAAGGACTTACCTATTGGTGGCTATTACCTGACAAGTTTAGTTTCCTTGATTACTTTATGTTGAAGACTGGTGTCAAGTTGATATGTAAAGCAACCATTTTTGTTTTTGTAAATTGCACAATTAAATCCAGTCCAGTTTTTTTGATTTTCTTATTTACCGACTTTGCAGTGTGGTTTTTTTGTCTTTCTGTTTGGGCAAATTCCTGACTTATTTACTCTTGTATAGCTAGCCGCAGCACACAGGAGCCAATACTTCTGTGTCCCAGCGGCTTGGGACCAATTGCCCTGACCCCGCTGGTGACACTGCCCGGAACGTCCTTTCCGACGTTAGAATTGACGTTGGGCGGCGAGAGTTGGTCGGCCCCCGTGGGGAAGAGAAGTAGGGAGATCTCGGCCTGTTCCTGATGGCGGCAGTGACAGCGGCAGCAGCCTATTCCCCGGTGGCGGTGGCATGGGGAGGGCAGGAAGGAAGAAAGAAAGGGGGGGGGACAGGGAGCCAGAAACAAAGAAAGGGAGCAAGGAAAACAAAGAAAAAAATGGGGCATGGAATCAGAGAAAGACAGACATAGAGAAAGAAAGGGGGCATGGAGAGAGAAAGAAAGAAGAGGGCAGGGTGAAACAAAGAAAAAGTTGGGGAGGGAATGAGGTCTGGAGGAGAGGAAGCATACAGGAGGCTAAAAGAGGGGAATAAATATTGGATGCACAGTAAGAAGAATAAAGTGCAACCAGAGACTGATTAAATTACCAAACAAAGGTAGGAAAAATTATTTTATTTTCAATTTAGTGATCAAAATGTGTCCGTTTTGAGAATTTATATATGCTGTCTATATTTTGCACTATGGCCCCCTTTTACTAAACCGCAATAGCGGTTTTTAGCACAGGGAGCCTATGGGCATCGAGAGCAGCGTGGGACATTCAGCACAGCTCCCTGAGCTAAAAAACGCTATCGCGGTTTAGTAAAAATGGAGCGGGTATATTTGTCTATTTTTGTATAGTTGTTACTGAGGTGACCTTGACCTCTTTGAAAACTCGCGGAATATAAATGATAATTAACATTTTCTCTGCGTACAGTGTGCTTTGTGTTTTTTTTTAATTTAATTGTTGGTAGATCATTTTGACTTGGCCACGAAGGTAAGGGGGAGGGAGGGCGGGGAGCTGCTGAAAGACATCTAGTAATCCTTGCAGGCTTGACTGTGCAGGGAATTAATTTTGTAAAATCATGTTTTGTTATGTGACTGGCATTATTTAGACTTTAATTTCTATGAATGAATAGAATGAAAATGATATAAAATTACTTGCTTGTTTTTATGTGCGTGCGCTGAAGAAAAGTGGAGAGAGAGTGGGCAGAGGACGCTGAAGGGAAATAGGGAAGAAAGAGTGGGGAGAAGACACTGATTTATAAATTGACAATTGTACAGAATATTGTTTCTTTTTATACTTTAATATAATAAGTTCAATATAAAATAATTCAAGGCTTGTGTGGATGGAATCAGGTGGTTTGCGGGGATGGGGACCGAGCTTACGGGGATTAGTCCAATAAAATGGTATTTTCTTATTTCTCATTATTTGTTTTATTTTTATTTGTTAATTTGTAAAGTGGTGATTGTTATGTATCAGTTTTTTCAAATTTACATCTACATCTTTATGTAAATTTTCAAATTTACATCTACATCTTTATATTTTGCACAGTATTAGAGGACATGTGTTACTATTTTTGTGGTGTTGCATTGTATGCAGAGTCTGGTTTCTTGGCGGTTCAGTTTAACTTTTGTCTACATATTTCTATTTTTAGTTTGTGATTATTTCATATTGGGCGAGGGTGTATCTATGTTCTGTATGTATGAAAAGAACATAGTTTTCAGTTGGCATTGACTGCAGGATCAATTGACTGTGTGGGATCTGGCTTGTTTAGTTTTACAATGTATGTGTTGGTGTTCTAGTGCTCCCTGCAGTGTTTAAGATGGTGCCTTTTCCTAGGTACACTCTTGTTGTGCAATATGTGGATTGTTACTAAAAATCATATTTTTCATATAGATGGGGGGGGGGTCAAAAATGATGGGCCCCGGGTGTCACATATGCTAGGTACGCCACTGCATAGATGTCATCAAATGGACTGATCATGACCTGGTGTGGTTGCAGGTTTAGACAGGAAAGGTGGCTTCTGGTGCCTGATATTGGCACCTGAATGATGGACTTTTAGATGATTAATCAGCATTCAAGAGATGTGAACAACACCTATTTGAATATTTAGAATTTAATGCACAAGGGAATTCATCCCACACTGGTGGCATGGAGAAGTAACCTAGTGACAAAATCACTATAACATCAATACACCTAAACGGTCACGATCACCCAATATAAAAAACTATAAAAATATTAGGAGTAACTTTAGACACCCACTTGACCATGATCGAACACACGAACTTGGTGACAAAAAAGTGCATCTTTGCACTATCGAAATTAAAAACCATCAAAAAATATTTTGACCCTCTACATTTCAGACTACTGGTAGAGTCATTGATTCTATCCACCCTGGACTACTGCAACATCATTTACGTGGGTATACCTAAAAAAAACTGTGAGAAAATTAAGAATAGTGCAAAACACGGCCGTCTGCTTACTATTCGGACTAAAGAAAAGCGAACACGTTTGTCCCTACTACAAACTGCTACACTGGTTGCCAATGGAGGCACAAATAATATTCAAATTCTCTTGCTTTTGCTTCAATCTGCAATGGCCCCTACCTATCTCTTAACACATTTCGAGCTGCACATCCCCACGAGGACAACCAGAAATCACAATCTTTTTGCCTATCCAAAGATCACTGATTGCAAATACAGGTCCTTTCTGGACAGAACCTTTAAGTTTCAAGCTAGTAAACAGCTGACCTGGCTAGGCAATTACATCAATAGAGCCGGGTCGACCTACAGTGCATTTCGGAAAGAAATTAAGACAGCTCTGTTCGATAGATTCATCTCCTAATCAGATACTCCTTCTAAAATTATTAGCAACATGTTGATATAGTGTATTCTCACTAATTGTATTCTGTTTACACTGACTGTTCAGTGACATCCTTCCTATTTATATTTTGTAATTCGCTGAATGTCCAGCTCTCTTCACTGTAAACCGCCTAGAAGTTGCAAGATTGTGGCGGTATAGAAAAAATAAAGTTATTATTATTAGTGCAGTGGGCTGAAAATCTGGTGAACTGGGTTCAGTTCCCACTACAGCTCCTAATGACTCTGGGCAAGTTGATAACCCTCCAATGTGCCAAGTACAATACTTAGATTGTGAGCCCATTAGGGACAGATAAAGTACCTACATACAGTACTCCCCTGATATTCGAGGGGGTTCTGTTCCTGGAACCTCCGCGAAACTTGAAAAACCACAAATATGGTTTTCGTGGGGGAGACTGGAGAGGGCAGCGGGAGAGGGTATGCTCCGACTGCCTCTTCCTGTGCTAAAGTCGGGCCTTACCAATCAGGAGCTGCATGTCTTAGAGACATTTGGAGCATTGAGATAAAACAGTATATTTCTGCATCTCGATGGCCACGAATTTGGACTTGGAAGTTAAAATGTACAGCGTCAGCAAATATGAGACAAACTTGGTTTTTCTTGTTGCATAGGATTTTTTGGACCCCAGTTCATTTACAAAAGATAGACAGTTCTAAGTCTAATAGATGCTGGCATTGTCATGTTAATATAGGGACGTTGGATCATCTGTTGTTCTATTGTCCATTGATACTTAATTTTTGGAAATCAATTTGGGGACAAATCAATGTTGTACTTGGGTCATCGATACCAATGACTTATGAATCCATAATTTGTGGTACTCTATTACATATTAAACCTTCTTTGGATCGATATAAAAGCCAGCTTTTCTTGATAATGACGGGAATAGCCATGCAGATGGTTACATGTAACTGGAAGAGTTATGATCAACTAAATTACACTTTCTGGTGGGCAAACCTATGTTCCAGTTACAAGTATGAAAGAATGAATGTGGAATGTTTAGGATATACAGTCAAACCTCGGTTTACGAGTAACCCGGTTTGCGAGTGTTTTGCAAGACGAGCAAAACACTCAGCAAACTTTTGATTCGCAAACCGAGTGTTGACTCGATTTGCGAGCACCCCTCCCTGATAACCGGCAGCGCTCCCCCCCCGCTCGCAAAGGCCCCCTCGCTCCAACCGTCACCCCCCCCTGCGCGAACTGGCCCCCCTGCCCGAACAACTTAAACTTACTCCCCCCCCGTCTAGCGCAGGCACAGATTGTGTGCCTAGAAGATCTTCCGGCTTCTACCTGCCTGCCTTGAGCATGCATCTGCGCATGCTCAAGGACTTCTAATTCTCTCGGCGAGAAGGAGTATTAGAAATCCTTGAGCATGCACAAATGCATGCTCAAGGCAGGCAGGTAGAAGCCGGAAGCCGGAAGATCTTCTAGGCACACGATCTATGCCTGCGCTAGACGGGTGGGGGGGGGGGTAAGTTTAAGTTGTTTGGGCAGGGGGGCCAGTTTGCATGGGGGGGGTGCCGGTTGGAGCGAGGGGACCTTTGCGAGCGGGGGGGGGGAACGATGCCAGTTATCGGGGGTGGGGGGTGGGAACGTATCATGCTTTGATAAACGAGCATTTTGGATTACGAGCATGCTCCTGGAACGTATTATGCTCGTAATCCAAGGTACCACTGTAGTAACGCATTCAAAATGGTGTGGAGCCCATTGACTGCATTTATTGGGTCACAATAACTGTCCTGTACCTTTCCTTTTATTTGACTTCATTAAACATCCAGGGTGGGTGGGGGGAGGGGAATGTATTATTGTTTGCTATACTTAATTATCTATATTATTGAAATTAAATATGTACTTCTATTAATTATGGGGAGGAGGGGGGAATGAAAATGATTGTTTTTTTAATTTTTTATGTATTTAAAGTGTGTTATGTGTAGTGTTTATATTTAAATTCATTGTATGGCACTATTAACATTTGAAAATTAATAAAGATTTTTATATATATATATATATATATATATATATATATATATATATATATATATAAATATATATATAAAAAGAATGCTTAATTTATATCAATTATCTTGAATGCAGTCATTGGTTTCATTATAAGGTAAGCCAGGAAAAATTAAAATGCCAAATTTTAGGTGGATGCCTCTGAAATGACAGCAGCTCTCCCCCAGCTTTGCTATTTGTGATATAATTGTATAGGCTAAATACCCACTTTATGCAGTAGCGCTGTAAATACAAATTCAATTTTACTGTTCAGGAAATGTGTCACTTACTATCATAAAAAAAGAAGCTCTTACACAATTCAGTGTGTTATGCTTGTGCGATTCAACAGATTGGCTATTTATAATGGGGAAAAAAAATAACTGAATGAATGATAGCTTGCTGGAAACAGCGTTTAAATGGAAGCATGTGGAGGTAATACTCGTATATGACAGCATGCATGCATTACATGATAGAAGATAGACTAGGCAGCCTTATCTGAGGATAACTGGAGACAGGAAGGCAAGTTCATCAAAGAAGGAAAAGACTGATATTAGGTGGGAGATCCATCTTCACTTTTGCGGACAACAGTAAAGTTAACTGGACATTTTTATCCAATTAACTGGATTTTCAGTGACACTTTGCCAGGGGAAAGTGCGATTGACTATTCCTGGATAAAGTTCATCAGAAAAAGATATCTGCTTAGCTGTAGAACAACCTTCCGCTGGGACCAAATTTATGGTATCTGGCTAAGTTTAGCAGGATTTTGCTGAATATCAGCTGTGTGATCTTAGCTACTTTCAAATAACTGACGTGTGTGCTGGACTTTGCCATTTGAAAGGTGCAACAATACAGACCATCTTTTAGTCACATACTAGAATGACAGAGACTTTCACAGAACAGCTTTCTGACTGGGAAAGCTTCTATACCGCTACTAATGACTGGGGTGTCAATTCAGAGTAGTTTACATGAGCTTCTGTAATGGTGTTACAATGCAGGAGCTTCTATAATGGTTGTACAAATCAGAGTTTGAGTGTTTCTGTGACGGTTAATACTCTCATCCTACACTCTGTACAAACTCTTCTAGAGTGTGAGAGGATGGAAACGGCCACAGCAGATTAGCACCATTACATACTGGGATGCATCACAATAATGACATTTACAGCCTGGTTCATGGGCCTGAACAACACGGGAACAAATGAAAGCAATTTTTCTTCCAAAGTAATTACAGTTCATCGAGCAAAATCATGAATTAATTTTGCATTGTACAAACCCTCTCTTTCATTTGCCTGATCTGAGTGAAAAATTAACTCCAAATTTGGCAGCTCATTCAGCACGCTGTTAAAGTGATTATGCTTACAAATGCTAGTATTTTTTTTATCATTACAGTATGTAAATGTTTGCCTTTACTGGCTCTAATTACCGAAAAAAATATCCAGCTAAGATTAGGCTTCAGTTACAACTAATGACGGATATGTCAAAATATTACAGTACTGTTTATCATACTGCCTGCAGTGCAATTCGGTGCAATAACACTTAGACCTGCTTTGTGACAGTTATTTAAATTTTCAAGGCTTCTTAACATGCTCTGCAGGCCACTGTGAATATTAACTATTAGCAAAAAATTTTTTTAAAAAAAGTTGCCAGAAACAGCAATTTTTTAAAGAAATGAAGCCAGAGAAGGAATTTAAATGTTCAGTGTGTCAAAAGAACATCATTAGAAAGTGCAGACTTAAAGGTAATTTTATAAAGGATTATGTTAAGACTGTTTTATGCATCTGAAAGGGTTTTTAATCAGGGGCTGCTGAAAAGTTCTCAGCCCAACCAAGAAGAGAATGATGCGGAGCCATGAAACTTACAAGTTATTCCTTGACGCTTTTTGCTTCAATGATATGAAATGAAAGGTGTCGAGAAAAGTGGGGAATAACTTGTAAATTTCATGTCATTCTCTTCTTGGTTGGGCAGAGAACTTTTCAGCGGCCCCTCATTTAGAACACTAAGGATCGGCATTAATATTTTAGGCTCTCTATATAGAATCAGGCCCTATGTGCATAAAAGGTTGCTTACAAGCAGTTAGTGACTGGATGTTTACCAGTCATTTAAAACTCAATGTGTGTAAGACATTCAGATTTTGTGCTTAGGGCGTGAGTTTCCTTCAGAAAAAAAATATTTCATAATGTTAAGATTCCTGGACTTTGTCATTAAGGGCTCCTTTTAGGAAGCCGCATTAGCGGTTTAACGTGTGTAATAGCACGCGCTACATTGCCGGTCGCGCAAGTCGCTACCGCCTCCTCTTGAGCAGGTGGTGGTTTTTCGGCTAGCACGGGGGTTAGTGCGCGTTAAAAAGGTGCGTGCGATAAAGCCGCTAACGTGGCTTTGTAAAAGGAGCCCTAAGTCTCAGATAAAAGTAGTCGTGTCTACGGCTTTTTTTTTTGAGGGGGAATGCCACGTTACCATCAATTCTTGACCATTGTTTTTCCTTGTATCTCTGTTTTCCCAACTATATGATACAGGCATTGTAGATGGCTCAGAATGCTTCCACTAGGCTTATTGCCGATGTGCCTAAATTTTAGCATATTACACCTGTCCTTCGGGGATTGAATTGGTTGCCAGTACAATTGTACATTAATAAGTTTAAAGTGTTATGTTTAATTTACAACAGGCCATCTGTGCTGGCTTCTTTGTTTTAACAGTATCATTCTTTGCGCACTGTACGTTCTGCTGACAAGTTGTTGCTGGAAATCATACCGTTCAAACATGTTAGGTTAGTGATCAATCGGCATTCCATGTTTTCTGTTCAGGGTGTTTATCTTTGCTATTGTCTTGTGCTATAACGTCCAGTGCGCTATTATCTTGCGCTATAAAGTCCTGTGCGCTATTGTCTTGCGCTTAGTTGTCTTGCGCACAGTTCTCGTTGCGCTTAATTGTCTCATGCTCAGTTGTCTTGCACGCAATTGTCACGCTCAACTGTCTTCACGCAAATGTCCGCACGCTTTTGTCTTGCGCGCATTTGACTATGATCCCTTTGGAATGCCTTACCTGTAGAGGTTAGAACTTTGCCTAGGGTGCTATGCTGTAATATTTGTTTTTTGTTATGCTATATGATTGATGATTTGTTACATTTATTGTTTTTTTGTTGGGGGTTTTTTTTTTGTTATTTTTATTGAAATCTGCTCAAAACGAGTGGATGATGTGTGTGATACGTTTATAACATAAATAAATAAATTGTCAAAGTGTATACTTTTATACCAATTGATATTTCATATGAGGCCATGTTCATGTATATGTGGCTACAAACGAGTGACAATGAATTTAGAAAATTACCGTATTTGCCGGCGTATAAGACGACTTTTTAGTACCTTAAAATCCTCCCCAAAGTCGGGGGTCGTCTTATACGCCGGGTACTGTTTACATGCCCTTACTTTACATGTCCTAACATCTCCTTCCTTACCTCCTTACGGTGCTTACGGTACTAGTAAACCTGCCGGGACATCAGCGGGGCCATGGCGGGACATCAGTGTGACAAGGGTGCCAGCTCCTTCATCCTGCGCAGCGGGAAGCAGCGGCGCTCTGGCCCCACCCCTTTTCTCTTTCGCACATGCGGCCGTGTGTGGAGTCTAGCCCTTCAGGAAGTTGCGGGGGCGAGCAGGAGGCGTGCCGCTGTGTATGGCTGTGTAGGGCTGGCACTCCTGTCCCATTGATGTCCTGCAATTTTACAGGTTTGTATACAGTCAACCACAGTACGGTACTTCACCATTGTACAGTACAGTATAGAAAATGTCCAGCAGTCAAACCCCTATCAACTCTATTATGGCCCCAGCAAAAAGAACGAAATATGAAGCAAGTTTTAAACTTAAAGTTGTAAACTTTGCCATGGAACATAACAATTGTGCTGCTGCAAGACATTATGGAGTAACTGAAAAGATGGTTCGGGACTGGAAATCAAATGAAAAAGCATTGAAGAGTATGCCAAGGGGTAAGTGTGCATTAAGAAGAGGCACCGCACACTGGCCAGAACTTGAGAAACATGTGGCAGACATGGTGAATGAGCATCGCCAAAACGGTAATGTAGTGACACGAAACAAAATACGATTGTTTGCACTTCAGTGGGCCAAATCTAACCCAGATCACAGCAACAATTTTAAGGCCACTATATCCTGGTGTAGTAGATTCATGGCAAGGCATAATATGGTACTAAGGCAGAAGACAAAAATTGCCCAAAAATTACCTGCAGATCTGGATAACAAAGTGGAGAGTTTCCATCGCTACATAATAAAACTGCGCACTAAACATGGCTACGCATTAAGTAGTATTGGAAATATGGATGAAACTCCAATGAATTTTGATATGATTGGAAATAAAACTGTCCATCAAAAAGGTGAAAAAACTATTTTGATTAAAACAACAGGACATGAGAAGTCCAGTTTTACAGTGGTACTAGCATGCACAGCTGATGGCAACAAACTGAAACCAATGATTATTTTTAAAAGGAAAACAATGCCAAAACTCAAGTTCCCTGCTGGTTGTTTTGTACATGTGAATGAAAAAGGCTGGATGGATGAAGAGGGTGTAAAACTATGGCTGGATAATGTATGGAGCAGACGACCAGGTGGTCTAATTGCAAAACGAAGTCTACTTGTGTGGGATATGTTCAGGGCTCATTTAACTCCCACCACCAAGGAAAGGCTTGCAAGACTAAAGACAGATGTGGCAGTTATTCCTGCAGGATTGACATCATTGGTTCAGCCACTGGATGTGTGCCTAAACAAGCCGTTTAAAGATCGCATTCGAGAACAGTGGAATGAATGGATGGTTAGCGGCGAAAAGTCTTACACAAAAGGAGGAAACATGCGTGCTCCACAGTTGAACGTTTTGTGCCAATTTGTCATAAAAGCCTGGAATGACATTGATGCACAAACAGTAATCAAGTCTTTCAAGAAGTGTGGCATATCAAATTCATTAGATGGTATGGAGGACGACTACTTGTGGAACGATGAAGAGGAAGCTGATGTGTGTGGCCACACCATCTGATACGGAATTACCAGATCCATATGATGACTGCCTTGCAACTGTACCACAAGATGTCATTGATTTACTTTTAGAATCAGATGACGAACAGGAGGCTTTTGAAGGCTTTTAAAGGGAAACTGTCATGCCAGCAAACTTGCTAGGGACTTGCCCGGCACTTGCTCTCTCCCTCTATGTGTTATCTTCCTTCTATCATTGACAGTTTCAGTTTGGTTAACAGTTTAGAAAACAAATAGCATGGCAGCTCCCATGGGTTTATTGTTCTATTCAGCTTTAGTGAATTAAGTTTAATGTTTACCGTACATGTTTGATGATATACAGCCTTGTAACAGTTTTCCTGCTAAGTACCTGCATGTCATAAACATTTGAATTAAAATTGTTGAAATAAATTCTGATGTTCTTTTAAGTTTTATTTGTTGTGCAGAAGGTGTGCGGAAGAAGGGGTAGTCTTATACGGCGAGTATATAACAAACTCTATATTTTAACTGTAAAAGTTGGGGGGTCGTCTTATACGCCCAGTCGTCTTATACGCCGGCAAATACGGTACCCCCTTACAATAATTATAACACAGTAACACATATCCTCTTTCTCCATTGGAAGATTCTGGCATGTTGGCACGGGGGACTTGGGAACAGGTGTGGTGAAATGGTAGGGTAGTAAGTAGTGCTGCCCGATTCACGATTCAAATCGATTCACCGATTCAAATCAGGTGAATCGATTTGAATCGATATAATTTTTTTTAAAATCGGCCTCCCGATTCAATGGCCGACCCTTCCCCCATGCCTTCCTAAAGCAGGAGCTACAGCACTGCCTCTTGCTGGCCATCCACTGCTGCTCCTGCTTGAGGGGGATATTACTGCCTCCGTGTGGCTTATCAATAATAATAAAATGTTAAGCGTGCATGCGCACTCGAAAGTCGTGTTCCCTGTTCCGTCGTGACGGCACGAGTGCGCATGCCCGCTTAACGTCACAGTCTCCTTTTTTTCAAGCCGCTGCTAGCGACGTGTCGGAGCTGGACCCCCTGTTGACCCTCCCACCGCTACAAGGCTGACAAACCCGGCATGAGCAGCAGCGTCGCAGGCACACTAAACGCTGCTTCGGGTCTTCTACTGGCCTAATTTCCTCTGCCGCGTCCCTGATGACATCGGGGACGCAGCAGAGGAAATTAGGCCAGTAGAAGACGCGAAGCAGCGTTTACTGTGCCTGCGACGCTGCTGCTCCTGCCGGGTTTGTCAGCCCTGTAACGGTGGGAGGGTCAATGGGGGTTTCGGTTGTGTCGGGTCACCGGGGGGGGGGGGGAGTCAGGTAGGTGGAAGGGGAATGGGAGGGAGGCAGGCAGGCTGGCATCAGAGGAGGGGTGGGGGGGTTCAATGGAAGGCAGACAGAATGGCATAGGGGGTTCCATGAAAACATGCTGCTCAGGGGGATGGGAGGCAAGCAAGCAGGCAGCAGGCATGGGGGGGGGTTTTCAGTGGAAGGGGAATGGGAAGCAGGCAGGATGGCATCGGAAGGGGGTGGGGGGGTTCAATGGAAGACAGACAGCCAGGATGGCATCAGGGGGGGATTCCATGGAAACATGCTGCTCAGGGGAATGGAAGGCAGACTGGCATGGGGGGTTTGGTGGAAGGGGGATGGGAGGCAGGCAGGCTGGCATTGGAGGGGGTGGGGGGTTCAATGGAAGGCAGGTACGCAGGATGGCATGGGGAGGGATTTCCATGGAAATGCTGCTCAGGGGGATGGGAGGCAGGCAGGCTGGCATGGGGGGTTTTCAATGGAAGGGTTATGGGAGGCAACGGAGGGGGTGGGGGGTTTTCAATGGAAGGGAGGCTGGCATCGGGGGGGAGGAAGGAGGCACTGGGGGCACTAAGGACATAGAAAGGGGCATTATGGACATAGGAAGGAGGCACAGGGAGATTCACAGACAGAAAAAATGACAGACAGGCAGCATGCAAGGAGAGAGAGACAAAGAAAAAAAATACCCAGACAGACAGACATCTACTCTAGCACCCGTTAATGTAATGGGCTTAAAGACTAGTGCTTTAATACTTTTGAGGCAATTGAACTGAGTTCTAGTCAGTTTTTGTGCATTCTTCTTTTTTTTTTAATCCAGTTTTTATGATGTTTTAAATTTGTTGTTATTGTGTGGGCTTTGTTTTTTTTTTTTTTAGCTTTTGTCATATAGATTTTGTATTTTTTGTGATTTTGTTTTGTTTTTTGATTATGTATGTATTTTTGGAACCTGCTTAACATTGTTGGATTTGCGGGATATAAATATTTTAAATAAATATTCTGAATATGCTACAATTCTATGCGGATTACAAATTATTCAGGTACTCAAGCATTTTTCCCTAACTGTCCCAGTGGGCTCTCACTCTATCTAATGTATCAGGGGCAATGGAGATTAAATGACTTGTCCAGGGTCACAAAGAGCAGTGCAGGATTCAAACCCACAACCTCATGCTGCTGAAGCTGTAGCTCTAACCAGTGCACCATACATTCCCACAGAGTACTTGGGTTGCAGTGGTGGATGCCATGAGGTCCAGTGTCCATGAACGTTGGACCTGAGAGGAGCTTTTTGTATTTCGGAAATGAAGCATTGTGTGAGTAGTTCATATCTGGCCCTACCCCCTCTTCTACCTCTAGCTCTATCCCCACCCACTGGGCTTAATCAACAGCACTTATTATAAATATTTATGTGCTGCTAGGATGAGGGAAGGGTTGAGTAGTTTAACTGTGATCCACAGACCACCAGGGATTTAAGCCTGGAAAGTGGCAGACATGTAATGAATCCTATGGCATATGAAGGGTCCTTTTACTAAGCTACAATAAAAACTGATTTTAGCACCTTTATAAGAACATAAGAATAGCCATACTGGGACAGACCGAAGGTTCATCAAGCCGAGTGTCCTGGTTCCAACAGTGGCCAAGCCAAGTCCCAAGTATGTAGCTAGATCCTAAGTACCTCATTTTCATTATCCTTTACGATATACCTAATATTATCAGAAATAGAAATTCCTTCCTTCTAATGACAAAGACGACCAAGGAATTGGGAAATTCTCTCAGAGCAGCCATATGGGAGCAGAGCATGTTGGAGGAAACCCTGAGCTTTCCTGGGAATCAGAAATGTACCTGGAATCCCAACGCAGTTGCTGAAACACTGGGGGGAGGGGGGAGGAGCCTTGAGAATAGTTGCTGATCTTAGAATTTAAAAACTGCTGCAGTTTCAATGACATTTGGAAATGCTGATTAATTCCAAAAGAATTGTCAAGTGTTTCCTATACTGTAACTTTAATCAGTGTACGCTTGAGGACCTCTCCTACAATCTGCTCTCTGCAGGTGAGGAGATGGTCGGTGACGTTCTATTTCCAGGACTCAACAAAGGTTAATCTGAAGACCAGTCCAGCAGAGGAGGTATATTAAAGTGCCTTTTCTTTTTACATTTGTTTCTTTATAGACAGCTTTGACTTAAACAAGTAATAAAAAAATAAAATAAAATCAAGATATGAACAATTCTAACACACAAAGCCAGTGAAATAGGGGAGATGTGGGGGATCTGGTCCTGTGTTCCAACTACGCTGCTTGGAGCTGTACTAATTACTTTGTATTTCAAAGACGTCATTCACCAGGTGTTTTTCTGTGCAAGCTCCATTCTTGGCAATCTAAGCACAATACTGAATTGCTTTTAATTTTGCCAATGGTCTTGTAAACAAACAGGTTGCATGGAAATTGGTCAGATGGTTTATACTAGAATTGATTTTGTCTTAGAAAAACACATCATAAAGCAGTTGGCTGAAACAAACTATTTTCTTGCATTTTGCCTGTATTTTGTTTTCTTTTTCACAACATAACTGGTCTTATAACCATCTTCTTTTATTTTTCTTGACCCAGAATTTTCCTCCTGTTCCTTTCTGCTTCGAGCTCAGAAGCAGGACTGGGATCTGGCACCATGATTCTTCATTTGCAACTACATGAGGAATTTTACCACTTATATTTCTTACCAGCATACCCAGTCTAGTCATTGCAGTGACAATCCTCCAGGATCCCATCCATAATCATGCAATAATTTGAGCAACTAAAAAGGCCAAGTAGTTAAACTGCATGGCCACTAACAGTGGGCGACATCAAAGCCCATAATGTAAAGTTTTAAAAGAGGCTAGAATAGGGAGAGGGGTAGAAGAGTGAGTGGTATGCGGACCTAGTTTGCTTGCAGAGGGGCAAAAGCCTCAGTCTGTCGGTGCAAGTGGATCTTCTCTCTCAGGGACTGGTCCCTATCAAGAACCCAGAACACTTTGGGCTTATGGCATGGCTCTTCAGCAGGCAGCAAGGGCTACTCAAACATGGTTGTTTCAATTCTGCTTAGAGTCAAGAAGCCGTCGATGGTAGCAGCCTATGCCAAGACCTGGAAGTCCTTTCAGCACTAGTGAGCCCTTACGAGCTCCGATTTAGATAGTCATGGACTTTTTGCAGGAGAGTCTTCAGAAGGGTCTGTTGGTTGGATCGCTGAAGGCGCAGATAGCAGGCCTTTCCTGTTTCCAAGCTCAGAGGGAAAGAGGCGCTCTGGCCTCTCACCCAGATGTCACTCAGTTCATTAAAGGGGCTCTTTGGACATGCTACACACGCATTTGATGCATGCTTTTGATACCTTATTTGTAGAATTACCTCTATCTATGATGGGTGTTGAAAAGTTCTCCGCACAACCAACTTCCTAAATTCTGAGTGTTATTTTGCCACTGTAGTTGAAAAGAGTGCAATTTTATTTTGCAAAGTGCCAATTTGCAGAATCATAATGCTATGTTTTGACATTGTTTCAGATCATTGATTGAACATGTCAACGAACAGTGTGGAATTTTCCAGTGTGGAACTCTGAGTCATCATGAAGTTCCTATTCCTACAGAAGAAAACTCCAAAGGAAATCCATGAATGTATGACACAAACATTGAGTGAGAAATGCCCATCATACTCCACAGTGAAGAAGTGGTGTGCAAACTTTCAGCATGGAGATTTCGAGACCAAAGATGCAGCAAGATCTAGGAGGCCTTAAATGGTGTCATCTCTTGAAATTGTTGACCATTCCCATGACCTGATTTTGGCAGATTGGTGAATATTATCTAAATCAATTGCTGAGATACTACAGATATCCAGGAATTGTATTGGGTATATAATCTACAAGCAGTTGGGTATGCAGAAGTTGTCAGCCAAGTGGATGCCCAAATGCTTGAACGCTGACAAGAAATGACATCGAGTGGACACTTCCAAGCTGATTTTGCAGCATTGTCTGCGAGCTGGTGCCGACTTTTTGCAATGACTAGTTACTGTTGATGAAACATGGTTACACCACTATGACCTTGAGACAAAACAACAGTCCATGCAACGGTGGCATTCAGGTTCTCCGAGTGCAAGAAAATTCAAGACCCAAAAGTCAGCAGGAAAAGTCATGGTCATAGTGTTTTTGGATCAGGAAGATGTTGTAATGACTATCTTCCAAGGGGCCATACAGTTAATGCAGAATATATTGTAACTTGTTGTGCCTATTAAAGGAGGCATTGAAAGAACAAAGGAAAGGAAAGCTATGGAAAGAAGTTCTCTTTTTGCATGAAAATGCACCTTCTCACAAGGCTGAAACATGGTTACACCACTATGATCCTGAGACAAAGCAATGGCGGCACTCCAGTTCTCTAAGACTAAGGAAATTCAAGACCCAAAAGTCAACAGGAAAGGTCATGTCCACAGTGTTTTGGGATGAGGAAAGTATTGTAATGACTGACTACCATGCGTCCAAACAGTTAATGCAGAATACTGTACTACTGTAAGCTACTGTGCCAATTAAAGGAGGCAGTGAAAGTATAAAGGAGATGGAAGCTGCAAAAAGAAGTTGTTTTTTTTTGCAAGACAATGCACCTGCTCACAAGGCTGGCAAAACGATGGATGTTTTGATGCAGTTGGGGTTTCATTGCATAGACCATCCACCCTACTCACCAGATCTTGCTCCATCTGACTATTTTCTGTTTCTAAACCTTAAAAAAGAGTTTGAAAGGGCAACAGTTTTTGAGTGATTGGAAGGTGACTGCAGCAGCAGAGCAGTATTTCAATGATCAGACCTTCAGACATGATGTGCCAAGTGGGTTGAAGTTAGTGGTGAATATGTGGAATATGTCACTCCCTTCTTGGTTGGGCTGAGAACTTTTCAGCACCCCCTCGTATAAGCTACCATGAGTAATTTTGTAATTGTTAAAAAGAATAATAAGCAAAATGCTAAAGGTGTCAAAGTAATATAACATGGATTTTTTGCTAGAAACTACTATCATTTCTATAGTGTTGCCAGACATGAGCATCATTGTACGTTACACAAGTAAGAGACAATCCCTGCTTGATAGAGCTTACAATTTAATCAAAACAGAGAAGCGGGACAAATAGGGATTAGGGAATTTCCCACAGAGGGAATGATAAAACAGACATTGGTAAGAGTTAAAAGCGGCTTTGTAAAAGTGGTCTTTTAGCCTAGATGCCAAATGTTATTTGGTCACATGCTATGAACACATAAAACAAATGCCAGTATGTAGCCAAAGCTTTGCTGCCGGATGATTCTAATCTTTCCACAACAGAAGGAATGAACATCACGTAGTTAAGGTAATCCATCCTTTATATACAGTATCTGAAGTGCTGTTGAAGTACTCAAGTTAATACACAGCCTTATTTCAATTGAAATATAAAATATACTTACTCTTCCTGAGTGATCTTATGCCGGTCTTGTTAAAACCAGCCAGTATGAGATTCAAAGCAGTTTACTATAAGCCAGCACAGAATTGCTAGTGACAGCTTTTTTGCCTTTGATAAGATCTGACTGTCAAATCATCCCCAATGTTATAATCCAGCGTGCGCTCAGTCTTTTGTGAAGTCAATCATGCACCTCATTCAACACTTCATATTTTTTTTTTAATTAGCTTTGCCGTAAATCAGCTTTAGTTGCTGGTTCTAATGCTTTCCTTTCAAAATCCTTTGCAAATCTTCTTTCTCCATTTCACCTTTTATACCCTTTCTTCCATGCATGTCAGCCTCTTTTCTCTAGGATCAACTTCTCCTCCTTCATCTCTCCTATTACATGAATACGATCTTTCATTTGTTACCATTCAGTAAATTTAAACTATAGGCCCCAAACTAAATTTCCTCCTTTTCTGTCTAAAATTTTTTTTTTTTTTAATGTTTTATTTAAGCTTTTAAAAAAACAAAACAAGCATAATCAATAAACTTGAATATGCATTAAAGAACACAAGGTAATATTCATAATGAATCTCCGTCAAGAAAACAAAACAATATTTAGCGGTCCTTTTACTAAGGCGCGCTAACCGATTTAACGTGCACTAACCAATTTAGTGTGCGCTAAAGATTAAAACACGCTAAATGCCAAGGCACCCATTATATTCTGTGGGTGCCTTACCATTTAGTGCATGATAAATCAATTAGCACACGCTAAATCGGTTAGCGCACCTTAGTAAAAGGACCCCTTAGTCCACAACAATATATGATGCAAAAGAAACAGAAATTTCTTAACAAAACTTTAAAGAATTCAAGAACGGCAGCATAGGGAACTACAGTATATCAGCAACTGGTTCGTGTTATCCTGTGGAAGAGATCTCAGTTCCAGCTATGATCCCATCACCTTCCTTAGCCACTATGAATTCCAGCAGTTGCTTTGGTTCAAGGAAAAGAAAAAAATTTCCACTAATTGAAACACTACACTTACTGAAGCAAGAAATTTTAATATATATGTGGTGCCCAGTGCCAGAACCCATGGCCAAAAAGTCCTTTCTCCTTCTCTGGGATTCCTTTGAGATATCAGGAAATAAACAAATAGTAGAACCAAAGAACTGCTCATTTATAGGTACGTGGTATCAGATCCCTATCATACCCCAGAGCAAATGTCATGATGAGAGTAGTTCGCTCAATCATAACTTCTAAAGAATTTTTCAAAACGATAATGAGATTCATCTCTTCAGGAACAATCCCAGCAACTTCTATTGGTGTTGAACTTCTTAGGCCTCTCTTAACGGTGAGGTATTATGCTCTCAAAATAGGTGGCATTCTTTCAGATGGAATCAGTAGTACCTCACAAAGATACTTCCGGACAATTTCTACTACTGATATTATCGGAGACTTAGGAAGAATCTCAAATTGTTCTTTCTCTGATGATTCTCTAAATATTCCAACTAGAACTCCACCGTTTCTCCTGGCAGGGAGGAAAAAACTATGGACAAGTTTGGACGTCACATCTATCAGAACGCTATGATGTCCTCTAAAGTCCTCAATTATAATTTCCATTTTATTACTTATTTTGAGTTCCTCATTTCTCTACTACCAAAGTTCCTGAATTATTTAGATACTCAAATGCACTTTGAATTTCAAGAAGTCCTTGCTTCTTTGTCTCAACTCCGTTTGCATCTCCTCCAGTCATCTTATGATGCCTTCGAGTTGTCTGCCTGAGCGGCTGCTTGCTCTGTAGCTATGCGTCGTCTTGCCTGGCTTCGTACCATTGACATGGACCCTAATCTTCAAGGCCGCTCAGCTAATATTCCTTGTGAGGGCAATGACCTCATTGATGAATCTATCGAGGCAGCCACCAAGAAACTGTCTGACCATGAAAAATCCTTTGCTTCTATCGTCAGACCCAACCCAAAGCCAGCTCCTGCCAAACCTGCACGCCCTGCTCTTGTATATCAATGGCGTTTTGCTCCGAAGCCGGCTCCTTATACTCGCCCTCCTCTTAAAAACAACAAAAACCTCAATCTTCTGCTGCACCTAAGGCTTCTCAGCCTTTTTGACTGTTTACAACAGAGCATAACCTCCACCGTTCTGACTGTGCCTTCTTTTTCCCCTATCGGAGGTCGTCTCCATCTTTTTTATCACCAATGGATGACTATTACATCCGACCTCTGGGTGCTTACCATCATCAAGGTGGGGGGAGGGAAAATTTGATTATTAAAGAATTCAAGTGTTTTTAAATGTTCAATTGTTAAACATCATTTACTGTACTTGATTTTAAGATATGAAATGAATAAAGATTTAAAAAAATATATATATTCCAACTTCTTGGAAATAAAAGATCTTTCTTTTACAATATTGACTCTAGTTGTTTCAGTTGCACCAATTGTTCTTTGTGTTTCTCCAGTCTCTCACCATGCACCCACAAAGTCTCTCTGCATTTCCACACTGGAGGAAATAGTTCTACAATCACTCTTTAACACAGAAGTTGCCTTTTTAAGGTTAGAGTCAATGATCATAATAGTTTGCCACAGGGCTTCCATATTGACAATTGCAGGCTAAACTATCTCCACAAAAAATAACGGCCTCTTTTACAAAGCCATGCTAGCAGCTGTGCTGCGCTAATGGCCCCGAAGCCCATAGAGATTTAAAGGGCTTCAGGGCCGTTGCTGCGCGGCTTTGTAAAAAAGGCCGTAAGTTGCTACCTCGAGAAGCCTTTCTTCTATTCCCTTCCAAACAAGTTACAGATCTTCCTATTTCAGTCGTTAGCTTCTCACTGAGTTGCTGCACAGCTAGTCCTGTGTGGCTGACTGCCAAAATCTCCTCTCTGAAAGGCAGACCATCAACCACTCCGGTTTGGATAATAATAATAATAATTTATTTTCTTATATACCACCCCAACAACAGTTCTGGGTGGTTCACAATAGAAAATTGAAACATTTCAGTTAAAAAATGCAATTTCCAAAACACAAAGAGCATTAGAAATAACATCAATTAAAAAACAACATCAAATAAAAAAATTCAATAAAAATACATAACCTATTAAAAAAACCATTGTGAATATGTGAATAAGAATCAGCATTATTATTTATCAAATAAATAAGTTTTCAATAGTTTCCTAAATGTAAGGTAAGAAGTAGTTTGAGCGATCAACGGGCTCATCCAGGAGTTCATCTTCCCCGCCTGATATTCCAATGTCCTGTCCAAAAAAGTCTTATAACAACAGGCCCTAGGAGTAGGGAAGATGAACATACCTGAATTTCTGGTACATTTTTGGGAAATGAACAATTTCAGATAAACTACCAGATAAGAGGGTAATAAACCAAAAAGAGCCTTATAGCAGATACACCCAAACTTAAAAAGCACTCTGGCCCCAAAAGGCAGCCAGTGCAATCTGGCATAAAAAGGACTAACATGATCATATTTTTGAGGCCAAAGATCGGGCGAACTGCAGCATTCTGAACTACCGTATTTTCATTCATATACCGCGCACCCGTGTAAAATGCGCACACGGGAATAGCGCGCGGGAAACTGTAATTTATGTAAAGAAATTTTTATATACCGTCAGAGAAAGGGCGGAACCGCCGGAAGAGGAAGCAGCGCAGATGCAGGGCTCAGAGAAGGGGCGGGACCGCCGGCAGAGGAAGCAGCAGGACAACGGTAGGCAGCTTCTCCATGATGGGGGGGGGGGGGGAGGCTGTGGGGGTGCGAGCGGTCCTGCGGGGTGAATCAGATGTCGGGGGGGGGGAAACTATGTAAAAAAAAATGTGTACAACACGCTCACGAATATAACGTGCATGGTTATACTCAGTTTGTAAAATCGTGTATGGTTATACTCGGTTTGTAAAATCGTGTATAACGCGTGCATTATATGCGTGAAAATACGGTAAATCGAGTCTTAATAAAATCTTTTTTGGTAACCCCAAATAAACAATATTGCAATAATCCAAGGTAGACAATATAGTAGACTGGACCAACAACTGGAAGGATTCCATATCAAAATACTTCTTAATTGTTCTCAACTTCCATAATAGTGCATAACTTTTTTAAATTAATAAATCCGTATGCTTTCTAAAAGTTAAACTACGATCCAGAATTATTCCCAATATTTTCAAATCTGACACTAAGTCAAAGCTTTGACCCTTCAATTGAATAGTTGTTTCTTGGATATTTTTCGTGAGGGCTAGCTAAAAAAAAAATTAGTTTTTTCAGAATTACGCTTCAACCGAAACTGCAACATCCACGATTCCACCTTTTCCAAAACATTAGAGATTTGAGCAATCAGCTCATTTGAGATAACCTTACAGGGTAACAATATAGTAACATCATCTGTGTATATATAGAACAACACATTTAGGGCTCCTTTTACGAAGCTGCGTTAGTGGCTTTATTGCACGTGACTTTTAATCATGCGGTAATCCCCGCGCTAGCTGGAAAACTACCGTCTGCTCAAGAGGAGGCGGTAGCGGCTAGCGCGGCTGACAGTTTAGCACGCGCTATTACGCGCGTTAAACCGCTAACATGTCCTCATAAAAGGAGCCCTTAAGCTCTGAAGGAGATGTGCCAAAGAAACTAAATATGTACTAAATAGGGTTGGAGACAAAGGAGAACCCTGCGGAACTCCACATGAGTTCTTCCATGAGATAGAATATTTATCGTTAGAAAATACTTCATATGTTCTATAGTTCAAGAACCCACTGAACCAATTTTTTACATTACCCCTAATCCCAATTGAATCCAAGTTGCTCAACAGTAGATCATGATCCACTAGATCAAAAGCGCTGCTTAAATCCAGCTGCAGGATCAGGGCACTAGTACCAGTGCTAAACAACATAGTAAGCTGGTTTAGTAATGAAGCGATCGCTGTTTCTGTGCTATATCCTGAACGGAATCCTGACTGATAATCACGTAAAATGTTGAATCGATCCAGATATTCTACTAATTCAGCACTGACCGGTGCTTCCAGGGTGAGGGAGATTCTGCCTCAATGAAGCTCGGTCAGCACTAAGGCCTGCTGAAGCATTCAGAATTCCTCCTGAAGCTGGCACAGTCTCCCATCACCTTTCGGACCATTGCTCCCAGAAAGGTCATCTGCACAAAGTGCCTAATACTGCCAACGGTGGAGGACAAACCCATGGAGCATCTTTCTGCTTCCTCCTAGAGAAAACAGTTGAGGTATGTGGTTGCTGCTGAAACAGTACCCACACAGGAGAGAGCTACTGATCAAGCATCTGCTCTCGATGCCATCTTAGCCCCTCACCACAGACTGAGAGGCGACTTAACCCTCCGCCAAAAAGAAAACTGCCAACACTGATAAGGTTACCATATTTGTAAAAGAGAGGACGCATGGCCCTGCCCCACCCACCCCAGCCATGCCCCGCTCTGCTCCAGACCCACCCCCGACACAACCCTCATCTCCTCTCCTTCCGTGAGCTCAGGGCCGTGTCTGGCAGTGCCGAGGCCTTCCGAAACCTGGACAAACTGCCGGGTTTTCCAAAATCCATCCAGACACCTGGACGGTCCTTCTAAAAAGAGGACATGTCAAAGTGAATCCGGACATCTGGTAACCTTAAATACTGAGAGCCAGATTCTCTAATATCGCCAGCAAAATCCAAAGGGTTGCTGTAGCGGCCACAACTCTAACGATTCCAAAAAGATGAGACCTTTTCAAAGGACCTTGCATGCAAATGAAGTTTGGGAAGATTTGCAGAGGATCGCCAAATTTACATGAGATCAGTTGCTGGCGATAGTGATCGGCACATGCGCAGACTAGTCCACAGAAAGAGGCATGGGTGGATAGGAGGGGTGGAGAACTACCAGCAAATGGTACGTTATTGTGTCAATCATAAGTGTGCCAGCGCTATGGAAGGAGAGGAAGGGAGGGGAGGTGCATTATAGTGATGGGAAAAAAATCTCAAAAGCATACGAGTATTAAAGGTGTGTCTTATATGCGCTTGTTGAAAGCTGCCATTATATTCGTACTCGAGACGTGTTCTTTTGAGATTTTTTTCCCATCACTCACTATATTATTATAATAATTTATGTGAATAATATGTTTTCTTTAATTTTTAGCATGAGCCACAGCCAGAAACAGTACAGTCACCTCTGGACTAGCCAGTAATTTTTGACCGTTAAAAGCCGATGCTTCATTTGAAGAATCACCCGGCGATGAAGAATTGCCCGGCGTGCTCGTTTAAATATTATTGAGCCCATTTTACTATCATTTTAATAGTAATAACTTTGTTGTTCTACATTTGCATGGCAGAGTCGGAGGCTGCTAAGAAGCTCAGGAAAGACCATGGTGAGCCATTCTGATAATCGGGCGATAAAATACTGGCGCGCTAAACCGGCTGGAACAGGTTTAGCGCCCATCGTTAGAGGCATGATAAGGTTTGAGAATCTGGCCCTGAGTCTCCTGTTTGGGAATTGCTACACTGCAACTGCCAGGAAGGAGGACAGAAAGGGAGAGTTGTTACTGGACTAGAGGAGAGGGAAGGAGAGGGAAGGAGGGAGAGATATGGCACTTGGCTCTGGGTAAAACAAGCTCTGACATTGACAGCCTAGGAATCTTTATTACTTGGTGTGTACTGCTGGGGTGCTACGTGCCCCCTGCCAGGGGCAGTGGAACACCTTTTTGTTTGGGGGTGGCCAAGTTCTGCCCCCATAATAATACCGGGAGTACTAACTGTAATGCCATTTCTTTCATTCATTCTTCATATATATGCAATATAATCTTATTAACAATACATAATAACCACAAATTTAAACTACACAAAGCACACTGAAACATCTGCATTTCTTAATGCCATGTTCTGAAAGGAGTTTTTCCTCTCTCTCTTAAAGCAGCTAATACAACAAAGCTAATCAACCCCATTCTACCTCTATTTAAAATGTACATAATAAAAATCAAACACTGAGATCGTCGCATAAAAAGCCTCTCCTTTCTCAGCCCACAGTGACTGCTGCTTTAATAGGAATTCCATCTACTAGTTTAACAATATTTAATTCAGCTGTACCATCCCATATCTAATTAACTCAAAAAGATACACATAGCACCTGAAAAATGAAAACATCAAGCTACTAAAATATTTCTTTTACTACTCATAATGGACTATAAACAACATTTGGGACAGCACCCATCATGCTCTACACCCACCCTCCCTGATGCTTTCATCTACAGCATCCACAGGCTTTCCAGCACCCCCCCCCCTCACTGATGCTCTCTCTTCTACAGCACCCCACCCCCCACCCCACCATGTTCTCCAACCCACTCCTTGATGCTCTCCCAAGAAGCCATAGTGCAACACTGAAGAAAGAGAAAAAGTGATGAATGTGCAAAATATAAAGACAGGAGATGTAAATTTCAAAAACTGATATATATTACAATCATTACACTATAGGTTAACAAATACAAATAAAACAGAATTTGGGTAATATGATACCATTCTATTGGACTAAATTCATTTTTCAATTAACTTTTAGAGGCCAAAACTTCTTTTCTCAGGGGTCTGAACAGTATACAGCAGTTATGGTACCCTGTTCTGATATGAGGAAGGAGAGTTTGGTCTACAAACATTAATCAAAAATTACATTACATTATATTACATTAGTGATTTCTATTCCGCCAATACCTTGCGGTTCAAGGCGGATTACATAAACGTTTTCAGAAATTACATACAAGTTTACATGACTAGTATAAAAACTGGTCCAGTAAAAAGATATTACCTTATTTCCATTATTTATTAACATTTATTAACACAGCTGTCACACTACTGTATTCTAAACTAAAAATAAAATTGTTATCTGGTCATTTACTTTTTCTATATATGTTGTCCCAGTTTCTGCTTTCCTCTTCTCTCTTGCAAAGATTTCCTGTCAATTTGTCATTTTTCTCTTCTTTCTTCTCCTTTTCCACTAAGCTTTCCCAATTTATTTTTCTGCCTCTATCCAGATTTAATTCTTTTCTACTATACAGTCTACATTTTCCCTTTTTTATTTACTATATCTACTTGCAGCTTGCTATCTCTTTCCCTTACTCTGGCTCTCCTATTTACCTTCCTCTTATTTCCCAGTCTCTCACTAATTCTATCCTCTTTCTTATCCCCCATCCAGCATCTGACCCTCTCGCCCACTTCCATCCAGCATCTGCTCCCTCTCTCTTTTCCCCTTCTATCCAGTGTCTGCCCCCTCTCTCTTCCCCCCTTCCATCCAGCATCTGCCCCCTATCTCTCTCTCCCCCTTCCATCCAGCATCTGCCCCCCTCTCTCTCTCTCTCTCTTCCCATTTAGCATCTCCCTTTCCAACCAACATCTGCCCCTTCTCTCTCTCTTCCATCCATCACCTGACCCCATTCCCTCCCCCTTTCCATCTAGCACTTGACCCCCTTCCTCTTTCTTCCCCTTTCCATCCAGCATCTGATCACTTCTTCTCTTCCTTCCCTTTCCATTCAGGACATGGCCTCCCCTCTCCTTTCTATCCAGCACCTGACCTCCTCTCCCCCCTTTCCATCCAGCACCTTACCCTCTTTCTCCCCCTTTCTATCTGATGCATGATACACTCTCTCCCCCTTCCATCCAATGTGTCCTTACCCCTCTTTCTGGCGGTGGCAAAACAAAGATAAAATCACGAGACCACTCTATTCATCCTTGTAGCTGTTGGCCCTGCCCCCTTCTGACATCACTTTCAGTTCTGAGGCAGAGCCGGCAGCCATGGGGATGAATAGAGTGGCCCAGCAACACCTTTATCTTTGTTTTTCCGCTGTGAAAAACAGCAGCAGTAATGGGGTGTGGGGAGATTTTGGGGGTGCTGTGGCACTCATGGCTCCCCCAGTTCCAATGCCCAAGCTCCCTGGGTTATGCATACCACATGTTGGGAACCTCTGTATTAAGGTAAGTAAGACATTTTACTGGAAGGATGGAGCATGGAGAAGAGGTTGTGATGATATACAATTGCCATGAACTGAAAATCTCTGTCTTAAAAATTGCCTTCTCTTGGCAGCTCTGATATTTAGGGCTATCATCATGGATAGAATTGAGAGGAAATGGAGAGAAACACTATTCTTCTTCTTCATATAAAATATATCCCCATTATTGTCCACAGGATGTAGAAGTGAGCTCAAAGAAGTAGCACAGCAGCAGCAAAAGAGGTGACAAAAGATAATGGGTGGAGATTATTATTATTATTTTTTTTTGGTAGTGGAGGGAGAATGGTGCAGCAAAGGTAGGGTTGCCATATTTTAAGAAAAAAAAAAACCTTGTCCACATGGTCCCGCCCTGTTCTGCCCCCATCCCTGCCCAGTTCCTTCTCTAACCCCACCCCCAGAAAGCCTCATCTCTTCTTCCCCGATGTGGCTGGAGCTTGTCAGGGCTTTCCAAAACTCGGGTTTTGGAAAGTCCATCCAGACTCCTGGACAGTCCTCTAAAAAGTGGACATGTTTTTCTGGATATCTGGTAACCCTAAGCAAAGGGCATATGGCCTCACAAACTCTGCATGTTTCCTGCTGATTCATTTTTTTGAATAGCGTTTCTGGCTCCTTGTGAAGATCTACAGCTACCTTTCAGCTTCCCAAACTGGATGCTCAGCCATTGGAGCAGCATCAGCGATGCAGGCCAGAATACAGTGGCATAATCTGAATTAGGGTTACTAGACATCTGGATTTACCAGGACGCGTCTTCTTTTTAGAAGGCATGCCCGGGCGTCTTTTCAAAATCCCGGCACTTTGTCCGGGTTTTGAAAAGCAGATTGCGACGGGAGGGGCATCTGCGCACGCAATGTGGTGACGTCACGCGTAGCATCTGCACATGTGCAGATGCCCTCCCGACCTAGACGAGCAAGCTGAGGGGGCGGGGATAGGGTCGAGGCTGGGGGCGTTGTATGGGCGTAACAGGGCAGGGATGGGTGGAACTGGGCAGGCCTGGAGGCAAGTCTATGGGTCTAGATTTTGCATATGTAAAATCTGGTAACCCTAATCTGAATGTATGCTTCCATAGCCAGGGCTGCTAGAAGATATTCTCCCGACCCAACCAGCAGGTAATCTCTGAGGTTTCAGCCAGTGACCCTTGCTGTGCTTCCAAGGCCCACGGCAGATAAGTCTCCAACCTATTGACAACAACCCCAGACTACAAGATGTTCAGAAAGGAAATAAAAACTATACTCTTCAAGAAATCCCTTAATAAAGCTTAATATCATGATAAAGCTTAACCCCCCTCTTACCATCCCCTCCCTAACCCCAGATCCTACTTTTCCCTCTCTTGGAAACCTTCTCTGATCTAACGTTGTAACCCTTCTTCCATAACTCTTTTTGTAATCCGCTTTGAACCGAAAGGTAATGGCGGAATAGAAATCTGTAATGTAATATAATGCAATATGTGACAGTATTTTACATAGGTTCTGCTGGCATTAGGTGGTCAGCACCAATTTGTACTCTGTGATTACTAGGAAAAATGCTCTAGGGGTTGGGGATGCATGACCAGCCCCAGAAAGCAGGCCTGGGGCAAATATGCAGGGAAATGATCGAAGCCTATAGGAGATGAGATGAGTTAAATCTTCCAACAAAAGGAAGTCTCACTTCAAAGAAGAGGGAGGAGTTGGGAGCAGTGCTGTATACATTTGTAATGCAATTACCAACAGCTTATAACTCTGGGAGTTCTTTTAAGGCCCTCAATGGAGACTGCCCCAACTATACAAATGTGCATAGGATAATAATCTGGGCCCTAGTTCTTCTGGGTGCTGATTCAAACAGACAATTGTTTTCTTGAGTAGATTTTAAAGAACGACTACTTTGCATTTATAATATAAAAAATATGGAAAGGATTGTGGCTTCAATGCAGTGCAATACTGCAGCATTTCCCAAATCCTTTGCACAAATAATAGAATTTTCTAGAGTTTATAAGGTGTGTTTTCTCAGTAGGGTCCAAATTACGAATGCATTAATTCCACCCCTGTGTGAAATATGGTCTACTATAATTCTCTCCGAACAGCTTTTACCTCATCCACTAAATGCACTCCTAACCAATGCTTCCAGCTGGCACTGAACCACAAATGTAATTATCTGCATTAAAAAAAAAGTCAACTCCGAGATGCTAGAAATGATAAAAATAATAGTTAGGTAATAGAATTAGCTAGGTTGTGCCTGGTGTTTATCATCCAAACATGATCTCAAAGCAATTTACGAGAAAAATGCAGGCACATCTCTATAGTGTACGGCAATGTTTTAGAAACTGATACAATATTTTCTTTCTTGAAATATATTTGTACCCATTAGGTATCAAAGTCAAAAGACACTGAGGAAAAAGTTGGCTGTATAAAATGAATATTGGCCAGGACTCACATAAGGGATGCAGATGCGTTATGACCCCCCGCTAATTCCATTTCCCTCCCCCACAATGCTGATCCCCTGAGGACATGCAAAGCTTAAAAATGAAGTGGCCAGAAGTTATGGTAAAAGCAGATAGCGTAGCTGGTTTTAAGAAAGGTTTGGACAAATTCCTGGAGGAAAAGTCCATAGTCTGTTATTAAGACATGGGGGAAGCATCTGCTTGCTCTGGATTGGTAACATGGAATGTTGCTACTCTTTGGGCTTTGACCAGGTACTAGTGACCTGAATTGGCTACCATGAGAATGGGCTACTGGGCATTGGTCTGACCCAGTTAGGCTATTCTTATGTAATGTTCTCATCTGTAGGGCCCTTTGTTTTCACTTTTGTATTTCTTTTTCTGGGAACTTATCAGTGGTTTTTTTTTTATAATGGGAACACAAATGGAAGAGAATTAATGTGTGTGGAATGGGGGGGGAGGGGGATAACTATTTTATTCAGCTAAATAAGTTTACTTTGGTGTTCAGAGGCCATTAAAAATGGATATACTAATAGTATAGGATCCGTAGAATAGAGGTTCCCAAACTTTTTAATGTCTCCTTTTCTTTTATCTATCTTCCTCTTTCTTTCACCCCTCCCAATATCCACTTTCCTCACATGTTCTTAAGATAAGCCATGCTCTGTCAAGCCAAGTTCCTTGGGCAGTCTGCATCACAAGTAGCTGGCAAATACCAAATGCGTCCATTAACTGGTTAGTTCCCAACTCCTCCCATGCTCTGCCCATGAACCACCCTGGCACTAACCAGACAGGGTAGGGTCAATCTGCGGTGATGTTCAGCAGCATTATCCTTTTCGGTGCTGCTGAATATCAACACGTAGGTAGTCAGAAGCGATTTAACCAGCCTTGAGTGTTACTTTGAGTAGCAGGTGGTTAGATTGTGAGCTCTCCAGAGACAGGTAAGTACTGGAAAGGTATGAGTTAAATACTAAAATAAATTAAAGATGTGCATGACCAAAAAAATCTGATCTGTGTTTGAACTAGAGAGTTGCGCGGGGACAGAAATCCCACCCGTCCCCACCCGTCCCCGCCAAAATCCCACCCATCCCCACCCGTCCCCGTGAGGAATCCCTCCGTCCCCACCCGTCCCCGTGAGGAATCCCTCCGTCCCCACCCGTCCCCGCGAGGAATCCCCTCCGTCCCCACCCGTCCCCGCGAGGAATCCCCTCCGTCCCCACCCGTCCCCGCGAGGAATCCCCTCCGTCACCATCCTTCCCTATAAACTTCAGAAATAGTTATTTTATTTAATTATGCTACTGAATTAAAGGCTCTGGTAGAGACCCATTTACAAATAAGCAAAGAGACTATTAATTTGGAAATATTAATTGGGAAGAATACATACTTTGTAAATGGGTTTCTACCAGAACCTCTAATGTAAATATAAAATATAAATACTCAGCTGATGAGAACCCA
The DNA here is from genome assembly GCF_902459505.1 of Geotrypetes seraphini. Taxonomy (NCBI): domain Eukaryota; kingdom Metazoa; phylum Chordata; class Amphibia; order Gymnophiona; family Dermophiidae; genus Geotrypetes; species Geotrypetes seraphini. The sequence continues at coordinate 376,502,283 of NC_047085.1, forward strand.
CAAACTGTCAGCTGAGGACTTCCTTTGCAGTTGGCCTGGGGTCCCTTTTGCCAAGCTTGGCAGGCAGCAGTAGCGTCCCTGAGTCACAGATGCTGGCACCTCAGTGGCTCATGGATGCTGCCAGCGACTGCTGCGCTTGGTGGAGGGGAGTTCTGACCATCTCTAGAGGAGGTCCTCTGCTGGCGGTGCTTGGGGATCCCCACCAGTCACAGCAAGGGCCAACAAGTACTTCAACACTGTAGAAATAAAACCAGAAATGCATTTCCTTTTCTTTTGAACACAAAATAAAGATATCTGCCATATACATTTCCCAAGGCAGATGACTCTATGCAATGTCACCTCGGTAACAAAATACAAAAATAGACAAATACACCCCCTCCCTTTTTACTAAACCACAATAGTAGGTTTTAGCACAGGGAGTTACGCTGAATGCCTCGCGCTGCTCTCAATGCTCATAGGCTCCCTGCGCTAAAAAACAATATTGCGGTTTAGTAAAAGGGAGCCATAGTGCAAAATATAGACAGCAGATATAAATTCTCAAAACAGACACATTTTGATCACTAAATTGAAAATAAAATCATTTTTCCTACCTTTGCTGTTTGGTGATTTCATGAGTCTCTGGTTGCACTTTCTTCTTCTGACTGTGCATCCAATCTTTCTTCCTTTCTTTCAGCCTCCTGTATGTTTCCTCTCCTCCAGACCTCATTCTCTCCCCCAACTTTTTCTTTCTGTCTCCCTGTTCCCCCTTCTTTCTGTCTCTCTGTCTGCCCCCTTTCTTTCTTTCTCCGTGCCCTCCCCCAAGCCACTCGGTTTGCTGCCACAGCCATCGGAGAATAGCCCCTAAGCCACCGCCGTCCCAAGCTTTCCCTGCAGAAGCGTCGCGCTGACCAGCATTCCGCTCCCTGACGTCAATTCTGACGTAGGAGAGGAAGTTCCGGGCCAACAAGGCATTTCTCCTCATTCCATCCAGCCTGAGCCCCATCTCTCCTTGATCCAGCATTTCCCTTCTGTGTCTGTCAGAATTACCATTCCACCTATTTTCCAGCATCACCCTTCTTTGTGTCCATCTCACCTATATCCGTATCTCACCACTTTTTCAGAATCTTCATTTGTCTCTGTCCTTGTCTTTACCCCATATTCACCATTTGCCCTTTCAATGTCTTTATCTCCCCCCCCACACACACACTTTTTCAGCATTACTTCTATGTCTCTATTTCACCTCCTCTTCATGTCCCCTCTGTATCTCTATCCTTATTCAGAAGGTCCTGCTTACCCTTTCTCTTCTTTGTGTCACTATCTCCATTTTCAGCTTTCCCCCCTTTTCCTTTGTTAATGCACCCTGTAGCCAGAATCTTTCCACCCTCTCTCCACTCCGGCCCAGCCCAGTATGAAATATTTCCTTTTGTTTCTCTCCCCTCTCTCTTCTCCTCCCTCACCCACGAGTCCTGCATCTGGCCCTCTCCCTTCTACCTGCACCTGGCAACACCCCCCTGCTCCGCGGCTCTCTTAAGCAACTCGTCAGCAGCGGTGATCAAGACAAGCTGCCGACATCGAGGCCTTCCCTCTACGAGTCCCACCTTTGTGGAAAAAGGAAGTTGAAACAAGCGGGACTCGCAGAGGGTAGGCCCCGACGTCAGAAGCTGCTGCTGAGTTGCCGAAGAGAGCCGCAGGTAGAAGGGAGAGGGAGATAGGAAGGCTGTAGAAGCTCCGGAGCATGACACCGAACCCGGCCAGGATGATTTCTTTTTCAGGCTGCTGCTGCCGCTGCCATCCCCCACCCGAAATGACAAAAAACAGCCTAATGCCCGCGTCGGGAAATAGCCATGCTGAGCAGTGAGCTCAGCACGTACACAGATGAAAGCCTTGCTTGCTGATTGGTCCGGCGGCACGGTGGGGCGGGGCCACCGGACCAATCAGCAAGCAAGGCTTTCATCTGTGTACGTGCTGAGCTCACTGCTCAACATGGCTATTTCCCGACGCGACGCCGGCCAGACTTGTAAGCTGCATGCTTGCATCGCCAGAATTTAGGTAGGTTGTTTTCATCCCCGTGGGAGTCCCGTGGGCAAGGGGGCGTCCCCGTGGGAGTCCCGTGGGTCAGGGGGGCATCCCCGTGGGAGTCCCGTGGGCCAGGGGGCGTCCCCGTGGGAGTCCCGTGGGCCAGGGGGGGAACCCGCGGGATCCCCGCGGGACCCGCGGGATCCCCGCGATCCCCGTTCCCGTGCAGACCTCTAGTTTGAACTTTCCAAATCCTTCCTTTTTTTGGTTCAGCTCATTTTACACTTTCATTTTTTTACTGTATGTACACAATTTCTTGTATATGGATTAATAGACTGGTATATGTGCCTACATTCGAGTTCAAACAAACAATGGAGAATTACGAGGGGCTGCTGAAAAGTTCTCAGCCCAACCAAGAAGAGGATAATGTGGAGAGATGAAACTTACAAGTTAATCCAGACGGTTCCTGACCCTTTTCACTTCAGTGATATGAAATGAAACAAAAAGTGTCAAGAAAAGTGTGGAAAAACTTGTAAGTGTCATCTCTCCACTTCATCCTCTTCTTGGTTGGGCTGAGAACTTTTCAGCAGCCCCTCGTAACTTGTCTTACTTTTTTTAAGAGCAATCTGTGTAAGTCTTAGATGTGATAGTCACATACTGTGGTGTGGATTAAAAGTAGTCGGTATTTATTTATATTCCTTTAAATGGTACAGAATCACTTCTCATGGAGTTCACATTTGACTAATATAGCTTCATCTGCATTTGCTCATGATAAGACTCATTCCCTTCTCTCTCTCTGGCTAGGCTGGCATTTAATTATATCTCATACTTAGGAGTTTTATCTGTGTCCCCATTTCTTTTGCTTTCTGAGCAAATTATTATTATCCTAGTTCAGTAGTGTTTTACCTCCTGGGGTTCATTTCTCCATTGGCAAAATTCTGCTCTGCTACATTTTTCATCTTCTTCTGAATGTGATAGGCCTCCTATAATAAATGTTTACTATTACAGCTAAAGGGTGACAAGAAAGCCTAATGGATAGTGGACTGAGAACGGAGGAAGTCAAATTCAGCTCTTACTGATGTTCAATGTGATCTTGAGCAAGTCACCAAGGCAAGGCTCTAGGAAAGTCCATATTTATGGGTCCCATCTCTCACCAATATTTTAACATCTTTATAAATGATCTGGACATTGGTACGACGAGTGAGGTGATTAAGTTTGCGGACAATACAAAGGCATTCAGAGTAGTGAAGACACAGGAGGATTGTGAAGATCTACAAAGTGACATAATCAAGCTCGAGAAATGGGCAGCGACATGGCAAATGAGGTTCAACGTGGATAAGAGCAAAATGATGCATGGAGGTAACAAAAATCTCCTGCACGAATACAGGATGTCTGGAGCGGTACTTAGAGAGACCTCCCAGGAAAGAGACTTGGGAGTTCTGATCCACAAGTCGATGAAGCCGTCTGCACAATGCGCTGCAGTGGCAAAAAGGGCAAACAGAATGCTAGGAATGATAAAGAAGGGGATCACGAACAGATCGGAGAAGATTATCATGCCGCTGTACCGGGCCATGGTGCGCCCTCACCTGGAGTACTGCATCCAGCACTGGTCGCCGTACATGAAGAAGGACACGGTACTACTCAAAAGGGTCCAGAGGAGAGCGACTAAAATGGTTAAGGGGCTGGAGGAGCTGCTGTACAGTGAGAGATTAGAGAAACTAGGCCTCTTCTCCCTTGAAAAGAGGCAGAGAGGAGACATGATCGAAACATTCAAAATACTGAAGGGAATAGACTTAGTAGATAAAAACAGACTGTTCACACTCTCCAAGGTAGGGAGAACGAGAGGGCACTCTCTAAAGTTGAAAGGGGATAGATTCCGTACAAACGTAAGGAAGTTCTTCTTCACCCAGAGAGTGGTGGAGAGCTGGAATGCTCTTAGGGAGTCTGTTGTAGAGGAAAACACACTCCAGAGTTTCAAGACTAAGCTGGACAAGTTCCTGCTAAACTGGGATACACAGATGAGGCTGGACTCATTTTAGAGCACTGGTCTTTGACCCGGGGGCCACCGCGTGAGCGGACTTCTGGGCACGATGGACCACTGGTCTGACCCAGCAGCGGCAATTCTTATGTTCTTAAGGGTTTAACAGCAGAAATGGTTGGTGAGTGAGCATGGAGACTGTGCAAGCACATACTTTGAATGAAGAAGCTTAATGGGTAGATCTGGAGACCAGCCAAGTTCCCTGGTTCAAAAGGGAAACTCAGTCCTGAATTTCTGCAACCTTATCCTGGTACATTTTGGGATCTGAAGTGCTGATTGCAATTGGTGGTATCAGGGCTATATAGGGTTGTCAGTTTTTACGATTGTAAAATCCAGACACCCTAGACCCGCTCCCAGGCCTGCCCATCTCCGCCCCAGTCCCACCCTAGCTCTGTCCCCCGCTGCCTGCTTTGGTCGGGCAGTAGGCAAATTCTGCATGCGCAGATTGCCTCCTGCCCGATGTGATTGAGAGGAGGCTTTTCAAAACCCGGACAAAGTGCTGGGTTTTGAAAAACCATCCGGAACCCTGGACATGTCCTCAAAAGGAGGAGATGTCTGGAGAAATCCCGATGTCTGGTAACCGTAATCAGGGACTACAGATAGAACAATGAATTAGGATATACTGCAGGACTGACCAAAAAAGTCTCCCTCCTGGAGCTGGGTAACTTGGCAGCTCTGCAGCTGTGGGAAGAGAATGAGGGAAGCTGGGCAAATCATTTCCACTCTCCATTGCCTCTGGTACAAACCAGATATTCCAAGGGTGGACTGCTCAAAAGAGTGAGGTTTAAGGACAACGTGTACAAGATATAAATTTACAAAGTTTTACAAGTGAACAAAAGTTCACAAATGGAAAAAGCAAAATAAAATATTTAGGGCTCTCTTTATAAAGTCGCGGTAGAGGTTTCTACAGCGGGCCGGCGAGGTGAACACGCCGTAGAAACCTCTATTGCAGCTTTGTAAAAGCCAGCATTAGTTTTTTTTTTTTTAAAAATGATTCTGACAGGATATAGGCAGAGTGGAAGCAGTATTAGGACAATGTTTGGATACTATTGGTATTAGAGGAAAGGTGTTAGAATGGTTTTGGGGCTTTCTCATGTCTTGCACCTATCAAGTTCGTTTCAATAATGATCTTTCAGGTATTTGGAATAATTCATCTGGCGTTCCGCAAGGTTCACCATTGTCCCCATTGCTCTTTAATGTTTATATGTCATCATTGTCCCAGCTGGGGATAAAGCCATTTGGTTATGCAGATGATTTTACGATCATTATTCCATTTGCTATTTCTCTTTCTGAAGTTATTCCTAAAGCAACAGAAGTATTAGGTCTAATGGAGCAATGGATGACTGAATTTAGACTGAAGCTTAACTCAGAAAAAACAAAAGTTTTTTGTAGCTTCACCGTGCCCGTTTGATACTAAAACATCATTGCGTATAAATAAATTCAGCTATCCTATTCAATGTACCATTAAGGTTTTGGGAATAATACTGGACCAAAGCTTGACTATGAAGAACCAGGTGAACTCTTTGGTCAGAAAGGGTTTCTTTACTCTTTGGAAGCTTCGGTCCGTTAGGGCGTATTTTGATGTTTCATCATTTAGAGTTTTGGTACAGTCTCTTATACTAAGCCAGCTTGATTACTGGAATATTGCATATTTGGCAATTTCCCAGAAGAATATGCAACAATTGTGAATAGTATAAAATGCGGTAGTCAGGCTGATTTTTAGGTTGAAGAAATATGATCACGTAACCCCCTCCTATCGAGTACTGCATTGGCTGCCAATGGAGGCACGGGTGAAGTTTAAGTTTGGTTGCTTCTGTTTTAAGGCTTTGTTTGATTTAGCTCCCAAATATATAATTGAGCTTTTCTCTTTTGCAACCAACAGACATAAGAGAAACTCACATCTGAATTTTGTTTTTCCGCTTGTTAGAAGAGGATGTAAACTTAAAAAACATCATCAAAATCTTTTTTCATATCAAGCAGCGTTATGGGGTAAGGATTTAGAACAATTGCTTTTGCTTACTGACACTTATGGAGAATTTAGGAGACATCTAAAAACATATCTGTTTTTGAAGTATTTAGTCAGCTAATTCGTAAAATTTTATTATGCACTATTTTGATCATTTTAGCGTTTCTAATTATTGGCTTTTAACTTTTTTTAGTTCTATTAAACTTCTTTTATTGTTTATTTTTTCAACTATTGTAAACTGCATAGAACTTTACGGCCTTGCGGTATATAAACTGATTATTATTATTAAATTCCTTAGGCTAACAAAGTACTCTCCACCTAGGCCTTGATGCACAAAAATACCGTGGTGGGAGCGATTTTTCTGTTACTAGCAATGCTCACCACAATAACATACAAATTATATGCATACTGTTCATGCAGAACATCACCAGTAAAAGGGGGAGGAACTGCCTGGCGCTTCCTTAGCAAAGCAATCGCTAGCACAGCTCCTTCTGCTGCCTGCCTGTAAAAAAAAAAAAAGCAGCCCCTGCTCTCCCTGTCTTCTGGTGCAGCTGATTGAAGCAGGGGAATTTCCAATCAGCTGGACCGTCTGAATTCCCCGAAGCTGTCAACTGGTGGCTTTAGGGAGTTCTGCCGGTCCAGTTGATCAGGGATTTCCCTGCCCCAATCAGCTAAACCGGCTTTTTTTAATGGGTGCAGCTGTTGTGCACATGCACATGCACAACAGCTGTGCACATTAAAAAATGTTTTTTAAAAATTGCCAGAGCCCGCATGCCCCCCCGAGGAGGGGCCTTAAGGTGCCTAAGCCAATCTGGGCCTTAGGCCCCTCCCTGATGCATCCCAGGATGCTCTAGGAAGGGGAAGGCCTGCCATTTTGAAAAGGTGGGCCTGCTGGAAGGAAGAAGTGGGCAACCCTCCTATCAGATTTTCAGCAAAAATGTTGTGTGTGTTTGTGGTGGTAGTGGGGTGTTGGAGCTTCCTCAAGCAGGGGGGAGTGGGCATCCATCCTGCTGATTTTTTTAACATATGGGGGGTCGCGGGGGATGTCTTGGAGGGCTCGGTGGAAGGGGGATGGGAGGCAGATTGATGGGGGAGGGATGTTTGTTTTAATTGGGCATTGGGGGTTGGCTGTCATAGCTGTACAGGAAAGTAAGCTCCTGCCGGTAAAGTTTACACAGGAAGCATGCTTCCTTGCTGTACATTTCAACAGTATCTCCTGCAGTCAAATGTAAGACATTGAAAACATAACTAATCCAAAACCATCTCAATGTCCTTGATGTTCCTTTAATTTTCTTTTAAACTTTTTTTAGGCCTCAGACTAGCCATTAGGTGCCATGCATTTCTATGGTCAATTAAGTTATAATAATTTTAAGAATTAAGTTATATGAGACACTAAAGAAAAATAGCACTGAGCACTTTAAATAAGAAAAATGTGAAAAAATATATAATGAGGCTAATGAGGATGCCATTGCCATAAGTTTGTTTGGTGACCATGGAAATGCATGGCACCTAATGGCTAGTCTGAGGCCTAAAAAAAGTTAAAAGAAAATTAAAGGAACTTCAAGGACATTGAGATGGTTTTGGATTCCTTGCTGTACATAATAACACAAAGTGCTCTTTAGAATACTAATGAGCTCCTTGTAAAGCATTAGCATAGGATTTTTGGTGGCTTCTACAATGATCGGTAGTAGTCAAGGAGAACCCTTTCGTGTATGGACAGGAGAGTTTCCTTGCAAGTAAGACTGGTTTTTGTTCATTGGGGCCTTAGTGTCTGCATAGGTGCCAATGAACCTTTCCATCCCAGCCCAGATTTTCAAAGGGAAGCTTTATTTATTCGAAACTGTCCTCTCCAGAAACACAAACAAGTACATACACTCTCTAGCTCTCTTTTCTAGTGCAGTCCTGTTGCTCATATGCTCCTTCAGGGAGTGCCCTCCATCCCCTACAAGGTCTACCCACCATCATTTAAATTCTGGCATTTGCTGCCAAACCAGGTTGTCCAGTGTGGATGCTATTTAAAAATACCATCGGAGAAGCCCAGACCAGATGTATTCCATGTATTAAAAATGGTGGAAAGAAGAGAAAATGAGAGCGGGTGTAGTTAAAAGGGAAGTGAAAGAGGCTATTACAGCCAAGAAAACATCCTTTAAAGAATGGAAAGGATCTCAATGAAGGAGATAAGAAGACAAGTTGGCATGACATGGCAAGTTAGACGCAAAGCATTGATAAAGAAAGCTAAGCAAGAATATGAAGAACAACTTAGCAGAGGCCAAAACTCATAGTAACAATATTTTAGGTACATCAAAAGCAGAAAACCTATGAGGGAATCTGTTGGACCATTGGGTATTAAAGGAGTAAAAGGTATGCTCAAGGAGGATAAAGCCTTAGCAGAGAGACTGAATGAATTCTTTGCTTTTGTCTTTATAGAAGATATAAGAAATCTTCCTGAACTGGAAATGATTTTCAAGGGTGATGGGGTGGAGGAATTGAAAGAAATCTCGGTGAACCTGGAAGACATACTAAGCTAAATCGACAAGTTAAAGAGTGATAAATCACCTGGACCGGATGGTATACATCCTAGGGTACTGAAGGAATTCAGACATGAAATTGCTGATCTGTTGTTTTTGATCTGTATCCTGTTGCTAGAATCATCTGTAGTACCTAAAGATTGGAGGTTGGCCAATGTTATGCCAATTTTTAAAAAGAGTTCTGGGGAGATCCGGGGTCTTGCAGACCTCAATGTCAGGCAAAATAATGGAAACAATTATAAAAAATAAAATTGTTGAACATGTACCCAAACATGATTTAATGAGACAGAGTCAGCATGTGTTCAGCCAGTCTTGCCTCACCAATTTGCTTGACTTCTTTGAAGGTGTGAATAAACATGTGGATAAAGGTGAGCCAGTTGATGTAGTGTATCTAGATTTCCAGAAAGCTTTTGATAAAGTTCCTCATGAGAGGCTCCTGAGAAAATTAAAGAGTCATGGGATAGGAGACAATGTTTAATTGTGGATTAAGAATTGGTTATCGGACAGAAAACAAAGGGTAGAGTTAAATGGCCATTTTTCTCAATGGAGGAGGGTAAATAGTGGTGTGTCGCAGGGATCTGTACCGGGACTGGTACTATTTAACTTATTTATAAATTATCTGGAAATTGGAATTACAAATAAGGTAATTAAATTTGCAGATGACACTAAACTGTCTCTCGGGCCTCCCGCACACCCATCTCTCACCTCTTCAATCCGTTCAAAATTCTGCTACACGACTCATATTCTGTGAGAGCTGCTATTCTCACTTTACCCCTCTCCTCAAGTCACTTCATTGGTTCCCCGTCCATTTCCAAATACAGTTTAAACTCCTCTTGCTGACATACAAGTGCATTCACTCTGAAGCCCCCCAATATCTCTCCTCACTCATCTTCCCCTATGCTCCCCCCCATAATCTCTGCTCATCGGGCAAACCCCTCTTATCTGTACCCTTCTCTTCCACTGCCAACTCCAGACTCCGTCCCTTTTTTCTTGTGGAACCGTATGCCTGGAACAGGCTGCTTAAATCAATACGTCATGCTCCATCCCTGGCAGTGTTCAAATCCAAGCTAAAGGCCCACTTTTTAAAAACTGTTTTTAACTCTTAACTCCCATTCACTGCTTTCAGATACCTATACCCACTGTATCATTTCCTCTACCATAATCTCCTCAACCCTGAAATGTCCTGTCTAAATTAGATTGTAAGCTCTTCTGAGCAGGGACTGTCTATTGTATGTTAAAATGTACAGCGCTGCATATGCCTTTCAGCACTACAGAAATAATAAATAGTAGTAGTAAAGTTGTTAAAACGCATTCGGACTGTGAAAAACTGCAGGAAGACCTTAGGAAATTAGAAGACTGGGCATCCAAGTGGCAGATGAAATTTAATGTGGACAAATGCAAAGTGATGCACATTGGGAAGAATAATCCAAATCATAGTTACCAGATGCTTGGGGGTCAGCGCTCAAGAAAAAGATTTGGGTGTCATCATGGACAATACGTTGAAACCTTCCACCCAATTTGTGGCAGCAGCCAAGAAAGCAAACAAGATTCTAGGAATTATTAGAAAAGGGATGGTAAACGAGACTAAGAATGTTATAATGCTCCTCTATCGCTCAATGGTGCGACTTCACCTTGCGTATTGCATTCAGTTCTGTTTTCCTTATCTCAAAAAAGATGAAGAGCGACCAAGATGGTAAAGGGGATGGAACTCCTCTCATATGAGGAAAGACTAAAGAGGTTAGGGCTCTTCAGCTTGGAAAAGAGACGGCTGAGGGGAGATATGATTGAAGTCTACAAAATCCTGAGTGATGTAGAACGGGTACAAGTGGATCAATTTTTCACTCTGTCAAAAATTACAAAGACTAGGGGACACTCGATAAAGTTACAGAGTAATACTCTTAAAACCAATAGGAGGAAATTTTTTTTTCACTCAGAGAATATTTAAGCTCTGGAATGCATTGCCAGAGGATGTGGTAAGACCAGTTAATGTAACTGGTTTAAAAAAAGGTTTGGATAAGTTCCTGAAGGAAAAGTCCATAATCTGCTGTTGAAAGAGACATGGGAGAAGCCTATGCTTGCCCTGGATCAGTAAAGGAAGCCTCAGCCCCACCACTCCACCGCTATGTTAATTCTTGCTTGCGGGAAGAATTACATGGCACTTCATCATTGGCTGTACCTTTATATTATTTCTATTTTAGTGCTGTGTATATCTTTATATTTTTCTATCTTTATATTTCACTTCATAAATAAGTTATATTTCACTTCATAAATAAGTTCTCTAAAAGTTGTCTATGTACTTAGCTTTTCCATCAGTCAACGCCTGGGAGTCTGACCCGACATGACATGTTTCGCACCCAACAGTGCTGTATCAAGGATCTCCCAAGGGCGTGCGTGTCATCCGACTCTACAGTGACTATGAGAGAAAAAGATCTCATAGTCACTGTAGAGTCGGATGACACGCACGCCCTCAGGAGACCCTTGATACAGCACTGTTGGGTGCGAAACATGTCATGTCGGGTCAGACTCCCAGGCGTTGACTGATGGAAAAGCTAAGTACATAGACAACTTTTTGAGAACTTATTTATGAAGCGAAATATAACTTATTTATGAAGTGAAATATAAAGATAATATAAAGATAGAAAAATATAAAGATATACACAGCACTAAAATAGAAATAATATAAAGGTACAGCCAATGATGAAGTGCCATGTAATTCTTCCCGCAAGCAAGAATTAACATAGCGGTGGAGTGGTGGGGCTGAGGCTTCCTTTATAGAATAAGGGATATTTGTGATGTATACAAGTCCTATAGTTGTGATTGGTATATATATGTGAGGGGACTTGAAAGACATATTTAAGATAGTGCCATAGGATTATAGTGCCCTGGATCAGTGGCATGGAATGCTGCTATTATTTGGGTTTTTGCCAGGTACTTTTGACTTGGATTGGCCTCCGTGAAGATGGGATACTGGGCTAGATGGACCATTGGTCTGATCCAGCAAGACTGTTCTTATGGGGAAGGCAGTGAATGTCATCAGCTGCATTTGATTTACTAATGTGTTTCACTTCTCACCAAAATGCAGTTAGAATGTCCTGGATGTTAACAGTTAAACCTAGGATACGACTTTGAAGGATGTTAACAATTAAACAGTTTGTACTTGTACTTTGTTGTTCATGGTTGCACACTGTATGCCATAATAAAGTAACAATTTCAACAGCAATCATCTCCCATCTGGTGGCAACATTAAGAAGTACATGTCACACACTTTCAAACATATATACAGTGGAACCTTGGTTTAAGAGCATAATTCGTTCCAGAAGCATGCTCGTAAACCAAATTACCCGAATATCAAAGTGAGTTTCCCCATAGGAAGTAAGGGAAACTCGCTTGATACGTTCCCCTCCTGCTCGCGAACACCCCCCCCCCCCCCGTGTGAACCGGCACCCCCCCCCCCCCGCCCAAATAGCATTCAGCCTTATTCCCCATCTGGCACCGGCACGCAGCCCACAGGACATGCCGGTGCCGGTGAAAGAAGTTCCTGTCTCTTGCCTGGGCCTTGAGCATCTGCGAATGCTCAAGGTCTTCTGGTTCTTGCTCTGTCCAGTGATGCTCTGCGCAGATGCTCAAGGCCCAGGCAAGAGGCAGGAACTTCTTTCACCGGCACCGGCATGTCCTGTGGGCTGTGTGCTGGTGTCAGATGGGGGGTAAGGCTGAATGCTGTTTGCAAGGAGAAGGGCATTCGCAAGTGGGGGGGGGGGGGAGTGATGCTGGTTCTCGGGGGGGGGGGGAAGGGGGTGTCCTCGCAAATCGAGTCAATGCTCGGTTTGCGAGAATGTTTTGCTCGTCTTGCAAAACACTCGCAAACCATGTTACTCGCAAAACAGGTTTGACTGCATTAGATTTCCAGAGTAGGCACATTTTTGAGAGAGAAAAAAATACTTGCCATGAATCAACCCTCGTATAATGTAACTTTCCCCATTAAGAGTGGACTTTGCATCTTTCTAATTGTTATGCTAGTGTGTCGGGGAAAAAATGTGCTGCTTTTTTTTTCTCCAAGGAAGTCAGTCTACTTTAGATACAGGTAAGATTCTGCTCTAATAAGGTTAGAGGTGTGGAGAATTGAGTCGGTTCAACGAATGGCCACCAGGATGGTCTCGGGACTCAAGAACCTCCCATATGAAGAAAGACTGAATAAACTGCAGCTATACTCGCTCGAGGAATGTAGAGAGAGGGGAGACATGATTGAGACATTTAAATATATCACGGGCCGCATCAAGGTGGAAGACGATATCTTCCTTCTTAAAGGACCTTCGACCACAAGAGGTCATCCACTAAAAATCAGAGGCAGGCAATTTCATGGCGACGCCAGGAAATATTTCTTCACCGAAAGGGTGGTCGATCATTGGAATGAACTTCCACTGCAGGTGATTAACGCCAGCAGCGTGCTAGATTTTAAAAAGAAATGGGTTATGCATGTGGGATCTCTAGCGGGATAAGTCTGAGGGTGGGTCATTAGCGTGGGCAAACTTGATGGGATATAGCCCTTTTCTGCCGTCATATTCTATGTTTCTACTGTATAGTGACTATTTTATATTACACTTCCCCCCTCCATATTCATGGGTTTGGCACTCGCAACTTCAGTTTTTCGCAGTTCTTATCCCCCTACCGGACCTCACTACAACTTATTTTTAAAGCCTCCACAACTTACTTAGGGCTGACTGACCCCCCCTCCCTCCTACCTCTCAGATCCCTCCACAACTTACTTTATAAAGTCTGGTGGTCTAGTGGTGAAGCAGGGCAGGAGCAATCTTCTTATGCTCCTGCCCCGTGCTGAGCCGTGAACATAAATGGCTGCCGTGAATTCCCGTGAGACAAACATAAATATCTATATCATGCATATTAATGCATTAGTATTATGAATGTTGTTATGTAACCTGTTCAGAACTGTGGATGTAGCAGGGTATACAATTTTTTTAAAATAAATAATGACTAGCATGCCAGCACTTGTGAGCATTCTTGCTGCCTGCATCTAGGTGGCTTGGGTGCCTGGGTTAATAACACCAGACAAACAGGTGCCAATGTATCTTTATGAGAAGCTAGCAGAAATCCTGTCTAGATTGAAAACACTCTTTTGCCTGCTTGACAGCGGGTATAAGTGTAATAGAGAATATTTAATAAAATATGCATATAAAATGTGACTGTATCCATTCCCCACCCAAAACCAGGCTGGAACATGACTTTTGCACAAGTACACACTGGCTTGCACCATGTGACCTGTTTTTATAACAGCTCATTTACATGCATTAATCAGCATCTTAAGCACATTACCTACAGAGAATGCATGCATATATTCCTTGAAGACGTTAAGGAATATTTCCTAATTCCCATAACCAAAATCCCCCCTTACAGAATAATTACATGAGTACAGTACTTTATTGGGGGTTGCACAGCCACAATTTCATTTGGGTTCTTTCATTTTAGAGGTCCTGTTGTTTTGTTTCTGGTTTGTTTTGTATTTTTTCCAACCCTATCACCACGGTCCACCATATAAACTTTCCTGACATTTTTAAGCCCAGGATCACCCTACTCGAATGCTATCCACATATGTAGTTTGAGCTTCTTGGTTACCAGATTTTATGTATGTAAAATCTGGACCCATATACCCGCCCCCAGGTTGGCCCAGTTCTACCCATCCCTGCCCCGTTATGCCCACACCATACCCTTAGCCCCACCCCCTCAGCCTGCTAATCTTGGTCAGGAGGACATCCGCACATGCGCGGATAGCCCTTCCGACGCAATCCGCTTTTCAAAACCTGGACAAAGTGCTGGGTTTTGAAAAGCCTTCCAGACGCCCGGACATGCCGTCTAAAAAGAAGACATGTCTGGGTAAATCCGGACATCTAGTAACCCTAATTATGACCCCATACAAGAAGTTTCAACTTGAGAGAGATCTTCAGACACACTGGTTTTATGCCATAACCAAACTGTTGAGTCTATTACACTTCTCCCTCATTATTCGCGGGGGATACGGGCAGAGCCGGACCACGAATGGCGAAAAACCACGATTATCCAGCTCTGACCCACCCCCACCTCCCTGCCGCCTTCCCGGCCTTACCTGGTGGTCTAGAGGGCTTTCGGGGCAGGAGCGATCTTCCTACGCTCCTGCCCCGTGCAGATCGCCATGAGGAAATGGCTGCTGTGAGTTCTCGTAGTCTCTCGAGGAAATGGCTGCTGGGAGTTCCCGTAGTCTCTCGAGGAAATGGCTGCTGGGAGTTCTCGTAGTCTCTCGAGACTACAACGGGAACTCCCTACAGCCATTTCCTCATGGCGATCTGCACGGGGCAGAAGCGTAGGAAGATCGCTCCTGCCCCGAAAGCCCGTTAGACTACTAGGTAAGGCCGGGAAGGCGGCAGGGAGGTAAAAAATATGTTTTTTTAAATTTTCCCCCTCCCCAGAAAAAAATTGCGATCGAGTGCAGAAACCGCGAATGGGGAGGGGCAAGTGTACGTTATTTTACTTTTGGATGTTAGTCAAATCATGATGGCTCATAGTTAATTGAATGAAATACCGTATTTTCACGCATATAACGCGCGCGTTATACGCGTTTTTACCTACCGCGCATACCCCTCGCGCGTTATATGCGTGAGCGCGGTATACCAAAGTTTTAAAACATAGTTCCCACCCCGCCCGACGCCCGATTCACCCCCCCAGCAGGACCGCTCGCACCCCCACCCCGAACGACCGCTCGCACGCGCTCCCATCCGCACCCGCATCCACGATCGGAGCAAGAGGGAGCCCAAGCCCTCTTGCCCGGCCGACTCCCCGACGTCCGATACATCCCCCCCCCCCGGCAGGACCACTCGCACCCCCACCCCGAACGACCGCTCGCACGCGCTCCCACCCACACCCGCATCCACGATCGGAGCAAGAGGGAGCCCAAGCCCTCTTGCCCGGCCGACTCCCCGACGTCCGATACATCCCCCCCCCCGGCAGGACCACTCGCACCCCCACCCCGAACGACCGCCGACTTCCCGACAATATCGGGCCAGAAGGGAGCCCAAACCCTCCTGGCCACGGCGACCCCCTAACCCCACCCCGCACTACATTACGGGCAGGAGGGATCCCAGGCCCTCCTGCCCTCGACGCAAACCCCCCTCCCCCCCAAGAACCTCCGACCGCCTCCCAGCCGACCCGCGATCCCCCTGGCGACCCCCACGACCCCCCCACCCCCCTTCCCCGTACCTTTGGTAGTTGGGCCAGAAGGGAGCCCAAACCCTCCTGGCCACGGCGACCCCCTAACCCCACCCCGCACTACATTACGGGCAGGAGGGATCCCAGGCCCTCCTGCCCTCGACGCAAACCCCCCTCCCCCCCAAGAACCTCCGACCGCCCCCCAGCCGACCCGCGATCCCCCTGGCGACCCCCACGACCCCCCCACCCCCCTTCCCCGTACCTTTAGTAGTTGGCCGGACAGACGGGAGCCAAACCCGCCTGTCCGGCAGGCAGCCAACGAAGGAATGAGGCCGGATTGGCCCATCCATCCTAAAGCTCCGCCTACTGGTGGGGCCTAAGGCGCGTGGGCCAATCAGAATAGGCCCTGGAGCCTTAGGTCCCACCTGGGGGCGCGGCCTGAGGCACATGGGCCCAACCCGACCATGTGCCTCAGGCCGCGCCCCCAGGTGGGACCTAAGGCTCCAGGGCCTATTCTGATTGGCCCACGCGCCTTAGGTCCCACCAGTAGGCGGAGCTTTAGGATGGATGGGCCAATCCGGCCTCATTCCTTCGTTGGCTGCCTGCCGGACAGGCGGGTTTGGCTCCCGTCTGTCCGGCCAACTACTAAAGGTACGGGGAAGGGGGGTGGGGGGGTTGTGGGGGTCGCCAGGGGGATCGCGGGTCGGCTGGGAGGCGGTAGGAGGTTCTTGGGGGGGAGGGGGGTTTGCGTCGAGGGCAGGAGGGCCTGGGATCCCTCCTGCCCGTAATGTAGTGCGGGGTGGGGTTAGGGGGTCGCCGTGGCCAGGAGGGTTTGGGCTCCCTTCTGGCCCAACTACCAAAGGTACGGGGAAGGGGGGTGGGGGGGTCGTGGGGGTCGCCAGGGGGATCGCGGGTCGGCTGGGGGGCGGTCGGAGGTTCTTGGGGGGGAGGGGGGTTTGCGTCGAGGGCAGGAGGGCCTGGGATCCCTCCTGCCCGTAATGTAGTGCGGGGTGGGGTTAGGGGGTCGCCGTGGCCAGGAGGATTTGGGCTCCCTCCTGGCCCGATATTGTTGGGGAGTCGGCGGTCCTTCGGGGGGGGGGGAGGGATGTATCGGACGTCGGGGGGGGGGCATCAGGCTTTCAGGATGGGGACAGACCTTCAAGGGGGGACAGTGCACGGAAGTCAGGGGGGGTGAACGGAGAGTCGGGACAGCGCACGGAAAGTCAGGGCGGGCGAAAGGAGCGTCGGGCAGCATGCGCGGTATACCCGTGAGCGCGGTATATCAAAGTTTTTGTGCAAATCATCGTGATTTCTGCGCGCTATATCCGTGTGCGCGTTTTATACGGGTGCGTGTTATTTGCGTGAAAATACGGTAAGCCACCCTCAAGGGAAAACAGCACATAGGATAAGCAGAGAGCAGACGGAGGAATCTCAGTGCTGTTAACTGTTCCATATCAATTCTGGTGCCCTCATCGTGTCGCCCATAAACAGACCTTTTAAATAAAGCTCCTTCATCAAAATCAATTCTACCTTGGACGGTGTCAGAAGTTTATCAAGAAGGGTCATTTCAAGAGGCAGTTCCAGATCAATATTATGTGATCAAACTGTGAGAAACATCTTCCTTTGCGAACACAATCATGACAGTCATTGTCACACGCTAATTTAATCATGGCAGCAGTTTATATCTTAAGGGGGGTAAATTTTCAGTAGCATTGACCAATGTTAATTTAAACATCGATGCCAACATTTAAACGTAACAGGTATTATTCAGCAGGCCTAAACTGAACATATAATTTATCTGGATATAGGCTGAATATTGCCACGAACTGGATACATTTTGCAGCTTGCTCTCGTTCCATCATTTTTCTACTCCTTTACTATATAGATAGAATCAGTCAGTTAGATGGATTTTCAGTCCAGTACTATCAGTATAAGAAGCCCAAAATATACAGAGGAGACATGATAGAGACTTTCAAGATCATGAAAGGCATAGAGAAGGTAGAAAAGGACAGGGTCTTCAGCCTATTGGGAACCACAAGAACAAGGGGCCACTCGGATAAATTGAAAGGGGACAGGTTTAGAACCAATGTTAGGAAATTCTTTTTCACTTAGAGGGTGGTGGATACCTGGAATGCGCTTCCGGAGGTTGTGATAGGACAGAGTACACCAGGGCCGCCATCAGAAATTTCTGGGCCCCTTACTGAGCAATCCTATTGGGCCCCCCACGCACCCCTTCCCCCCCTTCTTCCATGGGCCGAATACACACATACTTTTCTCTGTCGCCGCACTCTTTGACCAAAAGATTTGTAAGCCTGCAACCACGTCAAGGTAGACTCTTTCAGCAGGGACCTAATCTAACCTAAACTAATCTATACCTATCTATTCTAAACTAACATATGTCTAATACTGAACTAATAACAAACTAACAAACATCTGCATAATAAATAACTAATAAATAATAGTGCTAGTAGCTATAATTCACTTTTGAATGTAAAATCTCAGTTAAGGATTTCTTTTGACCTTTGTAGGCCAGAAGTAGATCACAATTGCACAATATTTTTTTGTAACAAGTATTAAATGTGTTTTTATAAATACTGTAAGCTTAATAAATATACCAGAAAAAACTACACATCTGAGCGCATATCTGAACATACACATCTGTATGATCCCATCCTCCTCTGCTTGCCTATAGCTGCATCATGCATGTTAAAAATGTACGATATGTTGATATGTGCACCTTCCTTCCTTCCCATCCATCCTCCTCAGCCTGTCCTTACACATCCACAGCTGCATGTTAATGATGATGTATATGTTATGATGATAAATAAGTGCATATGAGCACATCATTAACATGCAGCTATGGATGAATATAAAAAAGAAACAATATTCTGTACAATTGTCAATTTATAAATCAGCGTCTTCTCCCCATTCTCTCTTCCCCATTTCCCTTCAGCGTCCTCAGCCCACTCTCTCTCCACTTTCCTTCAGCACACGCACATAAAAACAAGCAAGTAATTTATATCATTTTCATTCTATTCATACATAGAAATTAAAGTCTAAATAATGCCAGTCACATAACAAAACATGATTTTACAAAAATAATTCCCTGCACAGTCAAGCCTTCAAGGATTACTAGATGTCTTTCAGCAGTTCCCCTCCCTCCCTCCCCCTTACCTTTGTGGCCAAGTCAAAATGATCTACCAACAATAAAATTTCACAAAGCACGCTGTACGCAGAGAAAATGTTAATTATCATTTATATTCCGCGGGTTTTCAAAGAGGTCAAGGCAGATGACTTTATGCAATGTCACCTCAGTAACAACTATACAAAAATAGACAAATATTCCCCCTCCCTTTTTACTAAAATGCGATAAAATTGCTCTCAATGCTCATAGGCTCCCTGCGCTAAAAAAACGCTATTGCGGTTTAGTAAAAGGGGGCCATAGTGCAAAATATAGACAGCATATATAAATTCTCAAAGCAGACACATTTTGATCACTAAATTGAAAATAAAACCATTTTTCCTACATTTGGTAATTTCATCAGTCTCTGGTTGCACTTTATTCTTCTGACTGTGCATCCAATATTTCTTATATTTCTTCCCTTCTTTCAGCCTCCTGTATGCTTCCTCTCCTCCAGACCTCATTCCCTCCCCAAACTTTTTCTTTGTTTCACCCTGCCCCTTCTTTCTTTTTCTCTCTCTCCATACCCCCTTTCTTTCTGTATGTCTGTTTTTCTCTCTCTCACCCTGCCCCCTTCTTTCTCTCTCTACACCCTCTTTCGTTCTGTATGTCTGTCTTTCTCTTTCTCTCTTTCCGTGCCCCATTTTTCTTTGTTTCACCCTGCCCCCTTTCTTTCTTTCTGGCTTCCTGTCCCCCCTTTCTTTCTTTCTCCCTGCCCTCCCCTATGCCACCACCATTGGGAAAATGCTGCCACCGCCACTGGGGAATAGGCTGCCACTGCCGCCATCGGGAACAGGCCGGCACCGAGTTCGCCCTGCTTCTCTTCCCTGCGGGGCCGACCAACTCTCGCCGCCCGTCGTCAATTCTAACGTCGGAGAGGACGTTCTAGGCCAGCCAGGCAGCGATTGGCTGGCCCAGAACGTCCTCTACGACATCAGAATTGACGCGAGTGGCAAGAGTTGGCCGGCCCCACGGGGAAAAGCAGGGAGAACTTGGCGCTGGCCTGTTCCCGATGGCGGCGGTGGCACTCAAGTGGCTAAAGAGCCGTAGTTTGCCGGCCTAGGGAGAACACTGGAGGGTGGCCAGCTGTGCACCCCCTTGGGACGTAAACCCGGGGCGGGGCAGACCGCCCCCCCCACCCTGGTATGCCACTATCTGTACCTCACTCCCTCCCTATGACCAAAAATTATCCTTTCTTCTATTCCCCGTGTACACAACCATCTCTTTCCCTCCCTTCCTCTCTCCAAAGTCCATGCCTTCTGTGTCCAAAAACTCATTCCCTCCCCCACCTCAGCATCTCTTTCCCTCTCTTCCTCTCTCCCAAGTCCATTTCTTCTGTGTCCAAAAACGCATTCTCTCCCCCACCTCAGCATCTCTTTCCCTCCCTTCCTCTCTCCCAAGTTCATGCCTTGTGTCCAAAACGCACTCCCTCCCCCCTTTTGTGTTCCGCGTTTGCCTCCCAGCCCATCTTTGCAACTTTCTCAGCAAAACGAAGCTCAAGCCGCGAGGCTTGTATTCTGTTTCCTGCCTGCCCTGCCGCACACAAATAGCTGACCGGAAGTATTCTCCGACGTCAGCGCTGACGTCGGAGGGCAGGCTTTGCTTAAGCCCTCCCTCCGACGTCAGCGCTGACATCGGGGAACGCTTGCGATCGGCTATATGTTAGCTGCAGGGCAGGCAGGAACAGAAGACGAGCCTTGCGGCTCGAGATGTATTGAACTCCGCGGGTCCCCCGTCCAGCTCTCTCCTGTCCACGTGGGGCGGACCGCCCCTCCCCCTAGACTGTGGCCTAGGACCCTGGGGGAGCCTGGGCCCCCTGTCAGCTCTGGGCCCCTGAATGCAGGACTGGTGGTACTGCCCTGATGGCGGCCCTGGTTACCGGGTTTCAAAGAAGGATTGGATAAATTCCTGAAAGATATGGGGATTGAGGGATATAGATAGAGGTAGAGATAGGCTATGAAAGGGTATAGATAGAAGGACAAGGGGGATTAAAGGGTTTAGACAGGGATCACCTTACAGGTCATGGACCTGATGGGCCGCCGCGCGAGCGGACTGCTGGGTGCGATGGACCACTGGTCTGACCCAGTGGAGGCAACTTCTTATGTTCTTAGATGATAAAGTAATGTGTTTATCTCCGGTGAATATTTAACGTGCCTTGAATACTGGTCTGTCAGACTTGTTTTCCTAAAGACCTGATAGATAAGAATGAACTTCTAAATTTTTCCTCGATGTTAGCCTCCTAATATTGCACCCTGTTTTCAGTTAGGAGCATAATTTTGCAGCTGAAACTTCATCTTAATTTAGGAGCTTAAAAGTTATGCTCATATATTTAGGCTTGTCATTTTTTTTGTCTCAATTTATAAGCCTAGGGGATCAACATTCAGCTGATGGCAATGAGCGTTTTGCTGACTGCTGCTGATGTTTTTCCCAGATATTCAGAACTGAGCCATATCAGGGCTTCAGCTCCGAGGCCCATACTCTATAAACGGCACCTTAACATAGGCGCCAGTAGGCGCCCTACCAGTGCCTAAGAAAGTGCAAAAAAGCCATCCAAAAGACTTTTAAAAACAAGTTTCAAGACGACTACTGGTGCCTAAAAATGAGCACTGGACTTGTGCCTCCGTAAGTGCTTTACGGCGCCTAATGGCACTGTAGGCTTGGCTAATGCCGGAAATGGCATTAGGCGCCATAAAGCGCCTGTGGAGGCGCAATTCATGTCAAAGGTAGGTGCTGGAAATGTAGGCTTTGAAAACCTTGGCCTACATTTCTGGGGCCTACCTTTACCGGAGGCGCAATTCTCTAAACGGTGGTGCCGCATGATTGACATGCGATCGACAGCCACTTTTAAGGCAACTGCCAACAACGGTGCCGTTTAGAAAATCCAGGCCTGAGTGTCCAGTTTTTACAGAGCTGGCTAACACGTAGCCAGTGAAGTCAATATTCCGGATTTAAGCAGCCACGGGCTCCTGCATAAACCTAAAACAAACAAAGAAAAACCAACAGAGTCTGCAGTGAGAAATACGAAAGCAAAACAAGGAAAACTGCAGACACACGTACAATGATGCAGGCTAAATTTATTACACTTCCCCCTCCCCATTCGCGGTTTCAGTAATCGCGATTTCACATATTCACAATTTTGGGGGAGGGGGAAAAAAAACAAAAAAACCCATCCTTAAGTCTTCCCCCGGCATCCCGGCCTTACCTGGTGGTCTAGCGGGCTTTCGGGGCAGGAGCGATCTTCCTACGCTCCTGCCCCATGCAGATCGCCATTAGGAAATGGCTGTATGGAGTTCCCGTCGTAGTCTCGAGAGACTACGGGAACTCACAGCAGCCATTTCCTAATGGTGATCTGCACGGGGCAGGAGTGTAGGAAGATCGCTCCTGCCCCGAAAACCCGCTAGGCCACCAGGTAAGGCCAGGAAGGCGGGAGGGAGGCGGGGGTGGGTCAGAGCCGGATATTCGCAGGATATTCGCAGGATATTCGCCAGTAACTTCTGAAGATCCAATAAACTTCCAACCGCCAGAAGTTTATTGGATCTTCAGAAGTTACTTTTTCAACCACCCAGCAGTGATGTGATTGCTTGTCACGAAGCTTACATTACATTACATTACATTAATGACTTCTATTCCGCCTGTACCTTGCAGTTCTAAGCGGGATTACAACAAAAAGATAACTGGACATTTCCAGGAAGAGGAATACAATTAAAGACGTTGGGCCTAATACATCAAAACGATAGCTGGACGTTTTCAGGAAGAGGAATACAGTTAAAGGCGTTAGGTCTAAATCACATTTTGAAGGGAGGATCCTAAGAGGGGGAGAGAGGGGAGAAGAGTGGGGTTAGGAAATTAGGATGAATTTCTTGAATAGTATGGTTTTGATTTCTTTTCGAAAAGCTTTGAGGTCAGTTGAAGCTGTCAGTAGGTTGAACAAGCTCTCAGGACTGTTTTTGAAACATGCACTAGTCGGGTCTCCTGAGGCAGGCAACGAAACGGGGCCACGTTGGGACCCCTTTAACCTTGTTCTTGCAAGCTAAGTGAACGCTTTTCTAATCTGTTTATGCAGTGACTTCGCATGATTGACATAAGAAGAAAGGAAAACTACCCTCATATTTTGAAATTGTGTAAAGTTCTTCAAATTTTATGAAAAAATCCTAGTCTATGAGCGTGATCAAAAAACGTATATAGTAGCAATGACTGGAAGGTGAACTCTTTACACAGGGAGGTTTTTCAGCCTTCCCTCCAGAGTTCCATATCTCTGAGCTTTTATAAAAGTTTTTTTTGATCACCCTCTTCAGACAGAATACTCTTAGGGTCAGTTGTTTTGATTATATAGCAAGCTTTTTCTGACCTTGGCTTTTCTTAGTATATTTCCCTGATATTTCTTAAGGAAATTTACTTTGGAGGAAAGGCAGGATAGGGGAGATATGATAGAGATGTTTAAATACCTATGTGACATAAATGTGCATGAGTCGAGTCTCATTTGAAAGGAAGCTCTGGAATGAGAGGGCATAGGATGAAGTTAAGAGGTGATACGCTCAGGAGTAATCTAAGGAAATACTATTTTATAGAAAGAGCGGCAAATGCGTGGTACAGGTGGTGGAGACGAACACTGAGTTTGAATTTAAGAAAGTGTGGGATAAAGATGTGGGATTGCTTAGAGAAAGGAAGAAAAAATGGTTACCGGAGAAGGGCAGACTGAATGGTCCATTTGGCCTTTATCTGCCATCATATTTCTATGTTAATATAAGTGCAATACCACATAATTCTTGATCCTTCCTAAAATTTCACTTTATGACAAAACTAGATAGGTTCCAGAAGTAATTAAACTATGAGCAGAAAATCATTATGAATAATATAGCCTGACCCCAGAATGATGTATTTATTAACAAGTGCCACCAGTCAATAAACACTCTTCAATGGAATAATAAAAGAGCAGTATAGCATGAAAGCAACATTTGACCTTTTACATTTGTTGGTGGTTGGCATATTTTAATGCTAACTGCCCTTAATGTTCATGTTAATGAACAAACATAATAATAAGTTTCTATAACCTTGTGTTGCTCTTAAAGTTCAGCATGTGTGATTAACAGTCTGGAAAATGAGTTCTGTATATTATGCGCAAAAAAGTATAAGTGCAGGGATTTAATTTTTGATGATTTCAGTTCGTGAATAAATAGAGTATGTGTATTTTTTTAAATTTATACACCAAAAAAAGATGAATGGTATTTGGTACGTTAATGAGGGCTAAAAGCTGAATATCTGCTCAGAATAACAAACTTCTCTTTATAATGACAGGGGTTGCCATTCAACTTATTTTGAGAAACTGGGATCGGTTAAATTATACTTTTTGGCGGGAATCTCTATGTCACTTTTAAAATGGAACACATGATGGCCATACAACAGGGACATTATAGGAAGTTTATGAATATTTGGGAGCCATTGACAAAATTCTGTAAGGAGTGATTTTGATAATATACGACCAGGGTGGGTGGGTGGGAAGATTTTTTTTTTTTTATTTTGAGTGCAAATTTTTGGATAAGTAGAATGGGGGGGATGATGTATGTATTTGTCATATAATATAACTCTGATTTAAATTTATGTGCTGTTAAAGTGTAAATGGCTGTATAATATGTTGCACTTATTTTTGGCTTTAAAATTAGTAAAGATTAAAAAAAAGATGAATGGAGTATTTAGTTAGGGCCAAATATCTCTTTTTGGTGGAGCTCAATTCTTTTTCCTCAGAGATATGAAATGGTGATAGCAGAAAAATTGGGAACAATTAAAACATTTCACAAGTATTGGTCCCTTTTATCTTCTTCTTAGTCTCAATCCTTTTGAGAAAATGGTATAGTGGTATAATTAGTTTTTCCCCTCCCCCCGTCTTTTTTTAATGCACTGTGCTTCCAATTTTTGTATTTTGTAGTATTTAATGTAACAATTTGCTTTCTTATGTTCTTTTTTTATTAGTTCAACTATGTTAATTGCTGAGCATCTACTGTTTTTCTAATTATATTCTCTAATAAAATATCTTGGATTTTAAAAAAAGGGCTAGATTCTTTAACTGGCACCTAGGTTCTGTGTTCCGTGTGTTTTTCTTGTTCAAATCTGTGTTTAAAGAATTACAAAAAAAAAGAAAAAATAGCACCTAGTGCACATCAATCAAATCTATGTGCCACTAATACAATCACATTTAGCAGCTCCTAAATTCAAATTAAGTACCGCTAAGCATCTACATTGTAGGAGCTTGCATTGTAAAGCCAGAGATTTTGCTCTACATTACAGTTGCCTAGTGACATCTAAGCTAGGCACTAGAGAATGACACGGGGAAAAAATCTGTCCCCGTCACTGCACCGTCCCCAGCCCACCATCCTCTGCACCGCCCCATCACCGCTGTTCCCTTCACCGCCCTGTCACCGCCACTGCCGTCCCATTCACCGCCCCGTCACCGTCCCCGTCTAGCACCCATCTTCTTCCCTCTGCTCCCCCATAGTCTGGCATCTGTCTTCTTCCCTTCCAGCGTCTTTTCCCCACTCTGCCTTCCACATTTCCTTTCAGGGTCTGTTCCTCTCTACCCTTTTTCAATGTCTGTTCTATTCCTTTCCACCACCACCCTTCCCTCCCTCCTTTACCATCTGTTCCTTTCTACCACCCTTCTTTCATATCTTCTATCAGTCCCCCCACCATCACTAGCAGTCTCTCTTCTCCCTTACCATGAGCAAATAGAACTTCTGAAAATTGTATTGCTGAGGCATTATTTCTAGTACGCCTTTTTTTCCAGATGGATAATGACATCAATTTTATAATTCTTACTGTCTGCTCTGTTTTCATTCACAATTTGGTTTGTGTTTTGTACCTGAGGATTCCATGAGGCATTTAACCTTTTCCTGTCTCTTCTGTGATTTCAAGTTGATTCCTTCAATAATGGAGTCTCAAGGCAGTAGCAGTTTTCTATTTTGGGCTCTTTTGACATTGTTTAAGGGATTTCTTGTACATTTGGTGCTGGTCTTCTTTGATGAGGTCACTTCAGAATCTATTTCCAAGGAAGAGAAACTTTTTCCCTTTCACCCCCTCCTTCCTTGTGTGAGCCGGAACACGCGGTCCCCGCAAGCAAGTAATTTTATATCATTTTCATTCTATTCATTCATAGAAATTAAAGTCTAGATAATGCCAGTCACATAACAAAACATGATTTTACAAAAATAATTCCCTGCACAGTCAAGCCTGCAAGGATTACTAGATGTCTTTCAGCAGCTCCCCTCCCTCCCTCCCCCTTACCTTTGTGGCCAAGTCAAAATGATCTACCAACAATCTCTATATATAAAATCGGAGGTATGTATGTGTGTATGTATGTGCCGCGATCACGCAAAAACGGCTTGACCGATTTGAACGAAACTTGGTATGCAGATCCCTCACTACCTGGGATGATATGTTCTGGGGGTCTCGCGGCCCACCTGCACACGTGGGCGGAGCTACAAACATAAAATCAGATTTCACCCATTCTTGTCAATGGAAAAAATGTAAAAAGCTGCCATTCTCACAGTAATTCAAAAACGGCTTGCCCGATTTGAACGAAACTTGGTATGCAGATCCCTCACTACCTGGGGTGATATGTTCTGGGGGTCTCGCGGCCCACCTGCACACATGGGTTGAGCTACAAACATAAAATCAGATTTCACCCATTCATGTCAATGGAAAAAATGTAAAAAGCTGCCATTCAAGTTTCAAGTTTCAAGTTTTATTGAATATTTGATGAATCGCCTATTACAAAATTTCTAGGCGATGTACATTAACAAAATAAAAGTATTCAAGAGGCTAAAATATAACAAATATTGACAAATTACACATTACATTTTATATAAAACATACATGAGGGGTAAGGAATAACATAAAGTTACACTGTTGGGTTCGAAAAAAAAGGGATAAACAAAAGGATAGGTTTAACTTTATCAGAACACAAGCTAAAGCTGTCTTTAAAGGAAGTGAACGCTTTGAAATTAAAAAGACTCTTTAATTAAGTAGTTTAAAAAAAAAATAAATAAATAAAACAATAAGATTTAAGCCAATATTAAAAAGCGTTTTTAGGTCAATCAGAAGTAAAAGCGTCTTTAAATAAATAAGTTTTTAGCAATTTTTTAAAAGTTGTAATGTCCTGTTCCATTCTGATATATTGGGGAATTGCATTCCACCATTGTGGTCCCATTACTGTAAACATGTCAGCTCTTCGTGTACCTATGATTTTCAATGACGGTACTGTTAACAGGTTTTGTTCCGATGATCGTAATGGGCGTTGGGTTGTGTAAGGGATTAATGATTTTGAAATAAATTGTGGTTCATTGTATAATAAAGTCTTAAAGATGAGAAGCATTGTTTTGAACAAAGTTCTGTGACTTATAGGTAACCAGTGAGCGTCTTTAAGTAGTGGGGAGACATGATCGTATTTTTTTGCATTATATATTATTTTTATAGCAGTATTTTGGATGGTCTGTAATCTCCTTTTTTCTTTTTGTGTAATATTAATAAATAAGGCATTACAATAATCAATTTTCGATATAACGAAAGAATGTATTAGAATCTTTAATGATGGTAAATTTAGAAATTTGGTAATTGATCTGATCTGCCGTAGTTTAAAGAAACAATTTTTGACTATGTGGGAGATGTGTTCATGATAATTCAAAAACGGCTTGACCGATTTGAACGAAACTTGGTATGCAGATCCCTCACTGCCTGGGGTGATATGTTCTTGGGGTCTCGCGGCCCATCTGCACACGTGGGCGGAGCTACGAACAGAAAATCAGATTTCACCCATTCATGTCAATGGAAAAAATGTAAAAAGCTGCCATTCTCACAGTAATTCAAAAACGGCTTGACCGATTTGAACGAAACTTGGTATGCAGATCCCTCACTACCTGGGGTGATATGTTCTGGGGGTCTCGCGGCCCACCTGCACACGTGGGCAGAGCTACAAACAGAAAATCAGATTTCACCCATTCATGTCAATGGAAAAAATGTAAAATGCTGCCATTCTCACAGTAATTCAAAAACGGCTTGACCGATTTGAACGAAACTTGGTATGCAGATCCCTCACTACCTGGGGTGATATGTTCTGGGGGTCTCGCGGCCCACCTGCACATGTGGGCGGAGCTACAAACAGAAAATCATATTTCACCCATTCATGTCAATGGAAAAAATGTAAAAAGCTGCCATTCTCACAGTAATTCAAAAACGGCTTGACCGATTTGAACGAAACTTGGTATGCAGATCCCTCACTACCTGGGGTAATATGTTCTGGGGGTCTCGCAGCCCACAATTCTATGTTGCTTGCTCAGGGCTGGGTTCACCCAAGAATTTATATGTTCTTGCTCCAGGAGGTGAAACTAAAAATGTTGTTTATAATCACGTTTTGCGTTAGTTGTATTGTATTCATTTTGTCAAATATTTCACATTATAATTTGAATATTGTACTTTTTATTAAGCTGTAAAAAAATAATTTCATTCACCACTATAAAGTATCTTTATTTGAATCCATTTACAGTGTTATTGCTATAATTAAATACCCGTGCAACGCCGGGGCATCAGCTAGTAAAATTTTTAAAACACAAAACATGCTGTACGCAGAGAAAATGTTAATCATTTATATTCCATGGGTTTTCAAAGAGGTCAAGGCAGATGACTTTATGCAATGTCACCTCAGTAACAACTATACAAAAATAGACAAATATTCCCCCTCCCTTTTTACTAAACTGCGATAGCGGTTTTTAGCGCAGGGAGCTGCGCTGAATGCCCCACAATGCTCTCGATGCTCATAGGCTCCCTGCGCTAAAAACCGCTATTGCGTTTTAGTAAAAGGGGGCCATAGTTCAAAATATAGACAGCAGATATAAATTCTCAAAACGGACACATTTTGATCACTAAGTTGAAAATAAAATCATTTTTCCTACCTTTTTGTCTGGTGATTTCATGAGTCTCTGGTCCTTCTTTCTTCTCTGCCCCCCCTCTCTTTCTTTCTCTCTCCCCCTGGGTCCCCTCTTTATTTCTGCCTTTCTTTATCTCTCCCCCTGGCCCCCCTCTTTATTTCTGCCTTTCTTTCTCTCTTCCCCTGGCCTCCCTCTTTATTTCTCTCTCCCCCTGGCCCTCCTCTTTCTTTCTGCCTTTCTTTCTCTACCTCTTGACCCCCTCTTTATTTCTGCCTTTCTTTCTCTCTCCCCCTGACCCCTCTTTATTTCTGCCTTTCTTTCTCTCTCCCCCTAGCCCCCACAAAGCCATCGTGCCAATTTCTCCACTTCCACGATTCTTTCTCTACCCTCACCCCCAAGCCAGCAGCCGATTTCTCCCTGCTCCTTCCCCGATGTCCTGATGTCCTGAACTTCATCGGGCAGCAGCAGCATTCACAATTCACTGCTGTTGCCCGCTTCAGGCCTTCCTCTCTGTCGGGTCCTGTCTTCATGAAAACAGGAAGTAGGCAGGACCCGGCAGAGAACAAGGCCTGAAGCCGGCAACAGCAGCGAATTGTAAAAGCTGCTGCTGCCCGAAGAAGGTAATGGAGCACGAGGCAGACCGCTTCTCCCCCGTCCCAGCCGAACCCCCGCTGACCCTCCTATCTCCCCCCCTCCGTGAACCTTTCCGACCCTCCTAGCGAGAGCAGCAAACCTCCTTCGCGGCTTTCTCCTCCCTATTCCGCGTCACTGATGACGTTATTAGTGATGCGGCAGAGGGAGGAGAAAGCCGACGCTACTGGAGGGAGGTTTGTTGCTTTCGCTGGGAGGGTCGGAAAGGTTCACTGGGGGGGAGAGATAGGAGGGTCAGCGGGGGTTCGGCTGGGAGGGGGGAGAAGCGGTCTGCCTCGGTGCTCCAAGGCCTGGCGCCATTACCTTTTTTGCCCCTCCCGCCCCCCCCTTGGTACGCTACTGCTCTCCAGCTCTCCTTAGTTTGCCGGTTTTCTTTTTCGGTGACCGGCACGCGCGGCTGCTCAAAGTTCAATCTTCTGCTCTGCTGCAACTTCCTGTTTCCGGTTGGGTCAGAGCAGAAGATTGAATACTGAGCAGCTGTTTTGAAAGCGTTCTTATCGCCGAAAAAGAAAGCCGGCAAACTAAGGTGAGGTGGAGAGAGGAAGCTGGTTAAACGATCGAGCCGACGGGCGGGTGGGGGCTACGAGGACCACACAATCCTTTATGCCTCACTGCGGTGACAAGACCATTCACTGCTCCACGGGGCGGTGATGGCCTTGTCCCCGTCCCCGCAGAGGCTGCTAATTTTCATTCCCCGTTTTTGGCGGGTTACCCGCGGCTAAACGCAGTAGCCGCGGGTAAACCGCCACCGTGTCATTCTCTACTAGGCACCTAACTTATATCACTCCTATACTCTACCTCTAAAAATAACATAACATAACAAGCCATTTATACACCGCAAAATCTCTCAGTTCTATGCGGTTAACAAATGCTAATACTCTACATGCACAGAGAATTACAAACCTAAATGATAAAATTCTTATCTATAAAATTTAGCAAATAAATGAGTTTTCAGCGTACTTCTAAAGGTTAGATACGAGCAAAGCTTAGTCATCTAAATTGCCAAAATTCTTTCCTCAGAGAGCAGCTTAATGGGCTAACATTCTATTTAAAAAATGCTTATAAATGCAGCCCTTTACTATTGGGAAAAAAAAGGATAGAGTTTGCGCAAAGTTGGCCCCTTCCCCCTTTTATAAAATCACAATGGTGGTTTTTAGCGCAGGCAGGCACGCTTAATGCTCTATACTGCTTATGAGCGTCGGGAGCAACGCAGAGCATTCAGCGCGCCCGCCTGCACTAAAAACCGCTATCGCAGTTTTTTTTAAAGGAACGGTTGGTTTTCTTTCAGAAATGTTGAAATGATCATGCCTACTTTTCAGTTAGACGTTACTAGGTGCAGCTAGGCACCTGGGTTTAGGCATTGCCAAGTACCTAGCAATGCCTAACTGAAATATGCATGAAACTTCTAATGGCATTTTAATTTTTTTTTTTAATTAAGTTTTAATGGCATTGAAAACAGGCGCACTCCCATTTGGGCCAGGGTTTTCTTGGCATAAATGAGTGTGCCTAAGTGAAATCACGCCCCACATCTACCCCTGAATCTGCTCTTAACCATGCCTACATGCTGGTAGACACCTACCAGCTAATTAATTTTTTTAATCGTTTTTTGTTTTTAATGGCACTTTCAATTAATGGCACCAATTTTTTAAAAATAAGTTATGGAGCTCCTAAAAAAAAACAAAAAAAAAAACAACAGATCGTCCTCATAGTGGCAGTCTGGGTGAGTAGATTGCTGAACATGCAGGTAGGCCATTCTCAAAAAAACCCTCAATTTGGATGTTTTTTTTGAGAATAGACATTTCCCTGCTGCCAACCTCAGCATCTACTGACTTAGACTTTTTTATTATTATGCCCCTCCATGTGCCTAGATCAGTTAGGCCCACTGGTCTAGATGCCTAAGTTCAGGTGCCGTTTATAGAATCTGGGCCTTAGTGTATAACTGCTAATTAATTACAATTATAGTCAATTATTGGTCATCAATTCCAATTAGAAGCTAATATTACATTAAATTATGTACCTAACTGTCTTCAGGCAAGTTAGGTACATAATTTTCTTGACTTTTTGTAAGTAGAGTTAATGATGAAAATTGCAAAAAAATATGCCACATGGGTGTCTAATATATATGGGCCCCAAAGTAGAGAATGACATGGTAACCATTACTGTAGTAATACCGTGGTTATCACTGCTGTAATAGGGACATGTCAGGAAATGCCCAGTATTATCACAGAACTGGTAGACTGCTTTGTGAACAGGAGCCAATACCATGGTAATCCTGTGGTAATGGGGAAACAAGACCTACTTTAAAAATCCTGATGGTCTAGTAGCCTCTTCAGGGGTAGGAATAATCCCCACTCTATCCTACCCGCAGCTAGACCCAGCACTAACACATTTTCAAAATGGCTGCCAAGACGTCATGTGGCAGTCTCGCGATACTTCCGCAAATCTTGGGAAGCTGCCGCATGATGTCTTGGCAGCCATTTTCAAAATGTATTAGTGCAACAAGAGACTGTAATTTATTTGCTGGCTTTGTTTTGTTACTAGGAAATAAACATTGACTGTTTTTGCTGTTTGGTTTGCATTCACACTGAGAAAAGCACTAAGCCACATGCTATTGGTTTGCCTTTACATTGGGGAAAAAAGCACTAAGTTATTTGTGTGTGATATTCTGAGGGCGGCTCTTGATATGTTTTGTGCATGAATAATTAGAACTAAAATATACAGAACCCAGCTTGCCTCACAAGTTATACTTTTATCAATATTCTTTCAATCATTAATATATAATCTGGTTTTAGCCCTTTGATTATACACGTCCAGGATGGGTGGGGAGAGGAAATATGCCTTTAATTTATTATTTGATCACAATTTTGTTTGTTTGATCATTTGTATTATTCTTGATTGTCTTTTGGGGGTGGGGTGGGGAGGGATATGTTTTTATTATATCATTATATCAGTTGATGGAATTAAGTGCTGTTTATTTATGTATTGTTTGATAATATGTTGCACTTGATGTTGGCTTTTAAAATGAATAAAGCTATGGGAAAAAAATATTCTTTCAATCAAAATAAATGTTAGAAACCTCCCCCCTCCTCCCTCCCCCAACTACAGGCTTAAAATGTTTATTTACAACTAGTGTTTAAGCCCTTTACATTAATGGGTGCTAGAATATATGTCTGTCTATCTTTCTTTCTTTCTGTGTCTCTCCCTGCCCCTGTCTCTCTCTTCCTTTCTTTCTTTCTCCTTCCCGCTGTCTGTCCTTTTTTCTTTCTGGTTCTCTGGCACCCTGTCTGTCTTTCTTTCTTTCTGTCTCTCTCCCTGCCCGCTGTCTTTCTGTGTGTCTGTCTTTTGTTCTAATGCGCTGCCTGCCTACCTGTCTTTCTGTCTCTCCATGGCCCCCTTCTGTCTCCCCTCCCCCAAAGCAAACCAAGATTGCTTCCAGGCCCCCTTTTCCTCTCCGTCCCCTCCACTTCCCTGTGCAGCAACAGCAGCATTTCCCTCCCACCTTCCCTGTGCAACAGCAGTATTTCGCGCCCTTCCCTGTGCAGCAGCAGCATTTCCCCCCCCCCCCCCCACACACACTTCCCTGTGCAGCAGCAGCATTTCCCGGCCTTTCCTGTGCAGAAGCAGCATTTCACACACACACACACACACACACACACACACACACACACACACACTTCCCTGTGCAGCAGCAGCATTTCCCGACCTTCTGTGCAGCAGCAGCAGCATTTCCCACCCTTCCCTGTGCAACAGCAGCATTTTCCACCCTTCCCTGTGCAGAAGCAGAATTTCCCCCCCCACACACACACTTCCCTGTGCAGCAGCAGCATTTCCCGGCCTTCCCTGTGCTGAAGCAGCATTTCCCCACACACACACACTTCCCTGTGCAGCAGCAGCATTTCCCACCCTTCCCTGTGCAGAAGCAGCATTTCCCACACACACACTTCCCTGAGCAGCAGCAGCAGCAGCATTTCCCGGCCTTCCCTGTGCAGAAGCAGCATTTTCCTCCCACACACAAACTTCCCTGTGCAGCAGCAGAATTTCCCCCCCCCCACACACACACACTTCCCTGTGCAGCAGCAGCATTTCCCGGCCTTCCCTGTGCAGCAGCAGCGGCATTTCCTAGCCTTTCCTGTGCAGCAGCAGCATTTCCCGCAGCCCCCTTCCCAGCCGCCGCGTTTAAATTCACAGAAAAGCGCTGCGCCGCGCTACCGCTGTCTTTGGCATCTTCTATCCACTGTGGCCAACCCTAGCGGAAACAGGAAGTAGTCAGAGAGGGTGGGCCGCAGTGGACAGAAGATGGTGAGGCCAGCGGTAGCGCGGTGCAGCGCTTTTCTGTGAATTTAAACATGGGTGAGCTGGCAGAAGGAGGAGGCTTTGGCGGTGGTGGTTTTGGCGGTGAGTGAGGGCGGGAGGGGGGGGTCGCTGGCTGTGCTGTCTCTCTCCTTGTTCGAATTCGAAAATGGAATTCGGCACGGAGGGACACAGCACTTGTCAGGTACCCACAGCCTCTTAAGTGCGCATGCGCGCTTAAGAGGATTATTATTATAGATGCCTTAGGCCTATGAAATTGCATAAAATCATCATTCTGCTTTGAGTGGATATAGAGAAGAAAATTAATACTGTGGGGATGGTGAGGGGACATGGATGAAAAATGCAGGAAAAGTGAGAGAATGGGGATGAAAAATGCACTTCACTGTGGGGACGGGGCGGGAAAGGAGAAAATAAATCTTTGGTTGCAGGGAAGGAATGGGGATGAATCTTTGTCCTCGCATCACTCTCTACCCAAAAGTGATGAACTAGGTCTGGAACTGGTTGAGAGGAAGGTGACAGAGGTTAGTGGTTAATGGTGATCACTCTGAAGAAAGGGATGTTACCAGGTTCGGTTCTTGGGCCTGTTTCTTTTTTTGTAAGCGATATTGATGAAAGGCTGTCTGATAAGATTTGCCTCTGCAATAGAGTAGACACCCTGATGGTGTGGATAACCTGATGAAGGGCCTAACAAAGTTTGTGGAATGGTCTGGAATTAGGCAGCTAAGATTTAATGTTAAGAAATGCAAGGTCATGCATTTGAGCTGTAAAAGCTCAAGAGAACAGTACAGTTTTAGGGAGTGAAGAACTTTTGTGCACAAAAGAGGAGTGGGATGGGTGTGATAGTTTGTGATGATCTTAAGGTGGCCAGACAGGTTGAAAAGGTAATGGCTAAACCTAAAATGATGCCTGGTGCATAGGGAGAGGAATGGCCAGAAGAAAAAAGGTGGTACTGATGAGACCTTATTTAAAAATATTGTGTACAATTCTGGAGACTACACCTTCAAAAACATATAAACAGGATGGAGTCAGTCCAGAGGAAGGCTACTAAGACGTACAAGGACATACTAAAATATTTCAATATGTATACTTTGGAGGAAAGGTAGGAGAGTGGAGATATGATAAGAGATCTTTAAAAATCTACATGTCATAAATGCTCAAGAGGCAAGTCTTTTTCAATTAAAAGGAAACTCTGGAATGAGGGGGCATAGGATGAAGGTGAAATGGGATAGATTCAGAAGTAACGTCAGAAAATACATTTTTCAAGTAAAGGGTGCCTGGTCTGAACCATCTTTTGCATTTTTTAATTATCCCCCTCTATGTTTTATGCATCTGAAATGAACATTAACTGCAGTTTAACTCATGGATGGTCTATAGTGGTGACTGCATCAATAAATTTATGAGCTCGCTGTTCCAAAACTTGACATTCCAACCTGGGTATGAATTCATATATTTGGGTCAAGGACTTCTGAGATGATGATAGGCATGAAAGTGTTTGAGTGAAGAATCTTTTGCGGACCTGTTGGGGGAGATGTGGAGGATATTCTCAGAGTATTTGAAATAGCTCTAATGCAGGGGTCTCAAAGTCCCTCCTTGAGGGCCGCAATCCAGTCGGGTTTTCAGGATTTCCCCAATGAATATGCATGAGATCTATGTGCATGCACTGCTTTCAATGCATATTCATTGGGGAAATCCTGAAAACCCGACTGGATTGCGGCCCTCAAGGAGGGACTTTGAGATCCCTGCTCTAATGCCTAAACACCCCAAATCCTTTTCAGCTACAATGAGCATATGGATACCTCAAATGCCTCCTCCTAAAAACCCTCTTTACAAAAGCTCTTATTCCTCAGTAGCACAAAATATTAGCTCGCTAAAGCCAATATATAGCAGAATTTAATCGTGTTTCACAGATTCACTTTTTATGGAGATTAGACACCTGAATAAATTATCTTTGAATAATAAAAACTATAATTACATACCGTGTAGATACAGATTTCCTTGGGATATAAAAGTCTTCCCCTGTAAGGTAAGTAGCTGCAGTTCCACCTCCAAAATAAGTCTTCTTCAAGAAAGGTGCAATTTTATTGGATACTAGCAGTGCTCCTAAGCCAGTGGGGAATCCAAATATTTTGTAGAAAGAAAGGCACACAAAGTCTGCTGGATGAAGTGCCAGGTCTAAAGGTGAAGTGCTCACATAGGATGCTGCATCCAGCAACACAAACCATTTGCCAGGTGTACTTTTAACACACAGTGTTCCAGACTGTACTTTCTGAATCCAGGAAAGAGGATATTTGGTGCCTGAGAAATTGCTCTGGGCAGGAAAACAGAAAAGATGAGGTATATTGCAGTGGTGTTCTTTAATTGTTGTGCAGTTTCTTTCCAACGGCGGAATTTCCTCTGGTGTCACTGAAATGGATAACACATTTTTTGATGCAGTTATGGCCCTTATTCCCACCACAGATGTGTGATTATCAGTTAGGTAACAAAAATAGCTTCCTGGGCCCTCTGAGCTTTCTGGTATCCACGGGAAAGTCTCTCCTACCATTTTAAGGGCAGCAGTGCTCCCAGATGTGAAAATAACACTATAATCGTCTGCACTTGTGTTAAAGTGTTGAAGTATTCTGCAAAAGAAATACAAGAAGGAAACATTTTAGAGAACATTAATTTCTCTTAATATTATTTGTATTGTATAATAACATTAAAAAAGGGTTGCCACTATGGAAGGAATGGTTCTAAAGAGTCAAAGAAAGTAAGAAAAAAAATGTTGTCTCCAGAAATGCAGTGATAAGTGCAGCATGCAGATGGCTAGCGAAAGGGGCCCTTTCATTAAAGTGCACTAGAATCTGGGCGTAACACATTCTAACATGGGACTTTTCCACAAGCTAGGCCCAGATTTTATACAATGCTATTTTAGGGCTTTTTCCTCCTCCTCCACCCCCCAAAAAAAAATCAGGTTGTGTGCCAATATTTCCAATAGCATGAAGTACCTGCAAAAAATTAATATAGGAGCACTTAGGGGCTGATTCTATAAAAGGCACCTAAATCAGCCAATGCCTAGAAAAATGTGTCAATCTCACTTACAGAATTACGGCTTGCAGTGCCTATGTAAAAACTTAGGCACCAGAAATATAGGGCAGGGTTTTAAGGGCCTACATTTCAGACACCTACATTTTTGGAGAATCATGCTTAGTGGCACCTACATCAGCTGGGCACACCAATGTAGGCACCTAATTATAAGTGGACTATATATAGAATCTAGGCTTAGTTCCTACTAAATGAGAGACAGTAAGGGGCTGATTCTATAAAAGACGCCTAACTTAATTGGCAAAATATGTTTAACAGCCTCAATAATTGGAAAAAAAAAATTAATTGGGCGATAGGTACCTATCTGATTCTATAAAAGATAGGTGCATATTGCATGGCACTTAGCAGCGTCTAATAACTAAGTGAATGTTTCTATGGACAGAGCGTGACTTAGGCGCCACTAAGCACGATTCTCCAAAAATGTAGGCGTCTGAAATATAGGCCTTTAAAACCCTAGCCTTTATTTCTGGTGCCTAAATTTTTACATAGTGTGACAGGGAAGCTCCTGTCACGGTTAAAAAGATTGCTAGCCCAGTCAAAAGTGCAGCCCTCAAACCTGTAAATCCTGAAATAAAGCCTGTACACCCTGCTAAAAGCCCTAATTTAGCACAGCCAGAGAGAAGGGAGAAAAGGCAGGTGATGTCACAGCCAGGAATTCAGGCAGGGAGTGCACAGAAAACAGAGTCTATCCCCTATGGTTCATAGACAAAACCGCGGAAGACAAAGGCACGCGCCGACAACTGAGCACAAGATGGAGGCGCGCGCCGAAGAAAATGACAGTTTTTAGGGGCTCCGACGGGGGGTTTTGTTGGGGAGCCCCCCACTTTACTTAATACAGATCGCGGCGGCGTTGTGGGTGGTTTGGGGGGTTGTAACCCCCTCATTATACTGTAAAAACTTTTTCCCTGTTTTTAGGGAAAAAGTGAAGATTTCAGTAAAATGTGGGGGATTACAACCCCCCAAACCCCCCACAACGCCCCCACAACACGGCGCAATCTGTATAAAGTGTGTGGGGGGGTTCCCCCCACACCCCCTGTCAGAACCCCTAAAAACAGTGATTTTCTTCAGTGCGCACCTCCACGCTGCGCTCAGTTGTCGGCGCGCGCCTTTGTCTTCCGCAGTTTTGACCTGACACCATCCCCTATTACTCCTTTCCCAGAGCTAGGGAGAAACGTAAAACCAACCCAGAAGGGGGTGGAGTCAGCCACCGTGGTCTGCAGGCTCCTAAGCCCCAAGTAACAAGACTGGAGGGAGATCAGGGAGACACAGGTGATCCCAGTTGGGGAAGCAGAGCACCACACAGGGAAGGCAGTTTCCAAACTTCTCTTATCCCCCAGAAAAGAGGTTTTCCACGAGGCCAGCCAGCAAGGACAGAAAGCCTGACTCCAGAGAGGTACAATAGCTTTCCAATTAAGCCTTGGGGTGAGGGGCTGGAAGATTATTATGAGAGTGGGGGAGGGGTGGTAAAGCCTGAAGTGGAGGACTTAATGGAAGCCTCCAGTCCCTGTGATACTGAGTGGGGAGTGTACAGGGAAGCTGACCCAGAAGAATGTGTGCTGGAGGAAGACATGGACCTATGAATGCGCAGTGTGAAGCGGTTTTCTTCCTCCCAGTAATGAGTCCAGTATGCCCACAAGAAGCCTGAGCTAGAGTAAGGCTGCAGGTACTGACAAGGCAGCAGTGCCAAATTAAAACAAAATTTATATAAACCTCAATTCACCCAGTTTCCAAAAGACTAAAGTAGAAGGACACTAGGGGAGCGTATTGGGAGGGCCTGAAGACCTGGATAAAGGGAGGCTTGCTCCACACAGCCTGCAAAGCCGAGCTGTGAGAGTCCTTAGAAGGGACGAGGTGATAGTGAGAGAAAGCTGGGCAGAGAAAACGTTTTTTTTCTCTCTGCCTGAGAAGAATTTGAGCGATAGGCTGGCACCTGTAGTGCTTCGCCAGTGCTGGCAAGAACTGGAATGAATGCAAGCCAGCAGCCCTAAGGAGGGTGACTTAGGGAACCGGGGAGAGACTGAACGGTTGATGTGGTTTTGAATTTGTATTTTTTTTTTTAACTGACAAGGACTGTCCATTGCATGAACTAAAGCCCAGAGAGAGGGTTTGGACTTAAGCAGAAGGAATGGCATAAGTGATACCTGGGAGAAATAATTGTTCATTTGGGAATTTTTTTTTTTTTCCTTGTGCTTTAATAAACCTGTTGATGATATCATCAGAGACATGGCAGAGGAAATTAGGGCAGTAGAAAGCCATGAAGCAGTGTGTTTACTGTGTCTCGGACGCTGCTGGAGCCGGGAGGTTTGTCGGCCGTCTAGTGGTGGGAGGGTCGGATGGGAGAGTCAGTGGGGTCGGCTGCACGGCTGCGGTAGTGGCGGGGGCGGTTTAAATGGAAACATGCTGCTCAGTGGAATGGGAGGGAGGCAGGCTGGCTGGCATGGGGGGGGACAAAGTCTGGAAGATAGTGATGGGGACATAGGAAGGAGGCACTGGGGGCTCTAAGGACATAGAAGGGGCACTAAGCAGGACAGAGGCACTGGGGGGCACTAAGGACATGGGAAGGAGGCACTGGGGGCACTAAGGACGTAGGAAGGGACACTAAGGACATAGAAAGGGGCACTAAGGACATAGGAAGGAGGCACTGAAGGCACTAAGGACATAGGGAGAGACACAGACAGAAAAAATGACAGACAGGCAGTGTCCAAGGAGAGAGAGACAAAGAAAAAAAACCCAGCCAGACAGACATCTACTCTAGCACCTGTTAATGGGCTTAAACACTAGTATATATATATATATATATATATATATATATATATATATATATATATATATATATATATATATATATATATATATATATATATGTTCAATTTAGATTTGTAGGCAGTGCTATACTAAACTTATAAATGATTCACAGAAATTTAATAAAGGGGTCTCAAAATCCAAAAGGATCTTAACTCAAGTGTTGGGGGGGGGGGCACCTCCGTTTGCTGAGTTAAAGCTCATTGGCCCTTAGCCAGAAAAAGACCTGAGAAGATAAAACTCCAATAGGAGCAAAAGTTCTCAGACCAAAAACCAGCAAATCAAGTGAAAGAAGTTCATTCATACAGCTCACTCAGTACAAATTATAAGTATGTTAATGTAAAAGCTAAAGTTTTCAAAAAAAGAGAGGGAAAAAAGAAGAAAACCGGCACTTAACAACAGTGCATTGTCTTGCTGTTCTTTTTTCTTCCTCACAAATCAACCGATGATTGTACTCCATAACGGTCCTATATCATCTATATTAAGTCCATATAAACTACTCCATTTCTCGACAAGAGACCTTGTTTCACCAGTTGCTGCGTCAGGAGAAAGATCTAGCTGCAGTGAAATGAAAATTGTTTTTATTTTGAAATATTTCTGTATAATTCTGGTCCCAAGGAAGTTATGTTATTAATATTACTGCAATTGAAGATTTATTGTAAATGTTTAATTATTTGGGATATTTTTACTGTAAGCTGCCGAGGTTTTTAGGTGAATAATAAATATATTAAATAAATAAATACATATGCCGGCTCTGTTTGTTATAAACAAGAGGTCATAGAAGAGGTAAAGAAGATAAAAAATGTTGTGAAGTTTGCTACTGCCACTTTAGGGCCTCTTCTACTACACCGCGCTAGCGGTTTTTAGTGTGGGGAACCGCGCTGAATGGCCCGTCTTGCTCCTGATGCTCATTGAGTTCCTATGAGCGTCGGGAGAGGCGCGGGCCATTCAGTGCGGCTCCCCGCGCTAAAACCACTAGCGCGGTTTAGTAGAAGAGGGAGTTAGGGCTCCTTTTACAAAGGTGCGCTAGTGGTTTTAGTGCGCGCTTAGCACACAGTACAATGCCGTGCACGCTAGCCGCTACCGCCTCCTTTTAAGCGGGCGGTAATTTTTTTGGCTAGCGCGTGCTATAGCACACGCTAATCTTGTGCGTGCGCTAAAAAACGCTAGCGCACCTTAGTAAAAGGAGCCCTTAGTGTTAAGAAACTGAAGTTTATTATACAGTTGAGTGTGGAACCAGAATTAAAAAAGAACGAAGAAAAAGAGTATTTCTTGTTAATGAACAAGGTATAGAAATCACATAAGAGTTGTAAGAGTGTATCTAAGCATATGCTTTATAGAGCTAGGATAATAATTAGAACTAGATTAAGGTTGAGAAAAAATGAATGCTGAACGAAGAAACAATACCAAAGTGAGAAGCTTAGAAAAGAATGTGTGCACATGATTAAATATTTTATAGAATTGTGAAAAAAATGTTAGAATATAAGAACTCTTATGAATAAATACAAATAAATATAATTATTATAACTATTAATATTATAATTATATTTATTTGTATTTATTCATAAGAGCTGTGATAATAATAAGTAGTGATACAATAATCATCACAGAATAATATTGTATATCTCCCCAGTAGTTGGTAGAATATAAGAACTGCCATCTCGGACCTTCGGTCCATCAAGTCCT
Organism: Geotrypetes seraphini; assembly: GCF_902459505.1. Taxonomy (NCBI): domain Eukaryota; kingdom Metazoa; phylum Chordata; class Amphibia; order Gymnophiona; family Dermophiidae; genus Geotrypetes; species Geotrypetes seraphini. The sequence continues at coordinate 376,543,627 of NC_047085.1, forward strand.
GCGATCCGCACACGCGGAGGCCCAGTCAGGTGTACACCTGGCGTAATTTTAGTCACCCATATCCCTCTAAGCCTCTCATAAGGAGATGTGCGTCTAGTTTGCTTTTAAATCCTAGAACGGTGGATTCCGCAATAACCTCCTCTGGGAGAGCATTCCAGGTGTCCACCACTCGTTGCGTGAAGCAGAGCTTCCTGATATTTGTCCTGGACTTGTCCCCCCCCCTTAGCTTCAGTCCATGTCCTCTTGTCCATGTCACATTGGACATTGTAAATAATTTTCTTTCCTGCTCTATTTTGTCGATTCCTTTCAGTATTTTGAAAGTCTCGATCATATCCCCTCGCAGTCTCCTTTTCTCAAGGGAGAACAATCCCAGTCTCTTAAGTCATTCCTCGTATTCCAAATTCTCCATACCTTTTATTAGCTTCGTTGCTCATCTCTGCACCCTCTCCAGCAGTTTTATATCCTTCTTTAGGTTGGGAGACCAATGTTGGACACATAATTGAGGAAAGATGAAGTTGAAGATAAAATAATTAAAAATTTATGTCTGTATCAGAAAGAGGAAGTGGTGCAGATGTGGCTTAATAGTTAACTTGTCAGAAATCATGTGATTGTCTTTGTTAGTATGGTGTTACTTGATTATGCTAATTAATGAATGTAAATGCTGGATTTGGTGGGGTATAGGGACAGGATGGAAAGGGTACCTAGACCCCCAAGATACAAACACTGTTAAATTACTATCTTTTGATCAATAAATCTAATACTGAATTGATATCTTTCACAGTCTTTGGCAGGGGTGCCCAAGTTCGGTCCTGGAGATCTACTAGCAGGCCAGGTTTTCAGGATATCCACAATGAATATGCATGAGAGAAATTTGCCTACACTGCCTTCTTGGTATGCAAATCTCTCTCATGCATGTTGATTGTGGATACCCTGAAAACCTGGCCTGCCAGTAGATCTCGAGGACCGGACTTGGGCAGCCCTGGTCTTTGGGCTAGATTCACTAACCTTCGATTTCGTGTCCGATCCGGTCCCGATTGCATGCAGGCTGATGAATTCACAAAAGGCCTGCATGCAAATGGGGACCATCATTGACACGCCCCCTACTCACGTCACGGATCACTAGAGAGCGATCCTTGAGCATGCGAAGACCATGACAGTAGTGACAGGAGAAGCAGCCTCCTGTCACTGCTGTCAGGGCTTCTGCTGGCTTTTTTTTTCATTTTTTAAAATAGGCCGCAAAATATCAGCCCTATAAGAAAAAAAAGGCCTCCCCCTACCTGACAGAGCGCCCCCGTGCCGAAACCCCCCAAACATGCCCGTCCTGACACCTCCCTGACCGGCCCGGTCTACCCTCGTCCTGGCCCGAATCCCTGTACCTAAAAGTGGGAGTAGGAGTGGTGATCAGTCTCTCCTGCTCCTCTGGACTCCAGTGATGTGTCTGCCTGGGCCTTAGGCCCTGCCCCGGTGTATCATGTGATGCATGGGGAGGAGTCTAAGGCCCTGATTGGCTCAGGTGCCTCTGGCTTCTCCCCCCTTGGGAGGGGCCTGAGGTGCCTGAGCCAATCAGAGACTTCCTTAGGCTTTTTTTTAAAAAAAACCCATAGATGTCTAAAATATGGCATAACCTGGTCCTTGGATATCTTACTAGTCAAAACATCTAAGTGGACATTTTCAAAACTGACTTTATAGACGTCTTTCTGGTCATCTAAATCTTAAGGGGGCATATTAGAGAGGTATGTTTTGGGCAGGCTTAGCATTTGGATGTTTTACGGAGACAATCAAACATTTTACAAAATGTCAAATTTTGACATTTTGGACTAGACCTGTTTTTAAAATGAATAAAGCCAAAAAGGCACACAAACTGATCCGATGACTGCTGGAGGGATGAAAATATGGCCCCCACACATTCCCCCAGTGGTCACTGACCCCCCCCTCCCATGCCCCAAATATCTGCATGAAACAGTACATATCATCTCTATGACAGCTGCAGATACTTGTACTATGGCCAGTCCTAGTAGAGCTGCAAGTAGGTCTCTGGAATAGCCTGGTGGGCACTGCAGTGGACTGCAGAGAAGGGGACCCGGGCCCATTTTCCACCCTAACTAGTACACATGTGATAGAAAGTGTGAGCCCACCTAAAAGACACTGTATTGCCATATAGGTGACGCCTGTAGGCATAAGAGCTATTGTGGTGGTAGACAAGTGGGTACAGTAGGCTTTGGGGGAGTATTGGAGTCCTCATCATATAGCTTATGGTGAGGTGTATCTGGCATCCTTAGGACATTTTTAATTAGAACAGGTTGTTTGTTTTTTCAATGATGGAAAAAAAATTATCAATGTCTTCTAGCTAGACAAAACATCTAGCTGGGCCATTTTTGGAAAAAAAAAATCGACGTCTAGCTGAACAAAATGTTTAGCTGGGCCATTAAAAAAAAAAAAAAACAGATTTAAAGAAAAATTGATATTTTTTTTCACCCAATTTTTGGATGTTTTTCTCAAACCGTCCAAAGCTGGACTTAGATGTCATATCAAAAATGCCCCTCCACATCTAAATTTGGGTGAGTGAGTTTGTAGAATGAGGGGACAATGTCAATTTTGTTTCATATGAGTAAGTGGTTTATAATTTTCATGATTAAATTTCAGAGCGAAATCCATGTCATTTTGTAAGGGGAAAGTCACAGTAGCTACTTTTATGCAAACTTCTCATTCAAAGCACATGTTTTTTTTTTTATATCTTTGCCCCTCGTAGCTTTGAGATTACTGGGAAATGCAATGGAGTGGCAGCATGGAGTCATCACTTCATTGACTGGTTTGACAAAGCTAGCTGCTGCACCTTCTAAATCATAAGAACACAGGCTCAGTGTAGCAGCAGAAGTAATTCATGAATTTTATTACAAGAACTTCACTTAGGTAGTAAATTATTAAGTCTGCGTTATATTACTGATTTACTTCTTCAAGTTCCATTATGATATAGATCTTTCAAAATACCTTATATTATGAATGCAGTCTGCTCATATATTAGAAATTGGCAAAGTTCTCTCCCTTCCCTCACCCCCACCCCCAAGATAGGCTTTCATAGGGTGATCGTTTAAAATACAGCCTCTTATATCTGTCTTTCTACTGAGAGATACAGAAAACAAACTGCATAATAACAATTATACATATTTCAGTATGTACATCTCTCTAGGATTAAGCTATTCTTTCAACTCTATGCATAATAAATGCAGCATTCTTCTTCATAAATCTTAGGGCTTCTTATTATGAATTAAAGAATGGCCTAATCGTGCACATACATTGTAATAGTGGGATTCGCACTGACAAGAACATAAACTGTAAATAGCACAATTCACAGAACGGCAGGGTTGGAAGAGATCTCAATAAGTTATTTACCGTAATCTATGACTTGCCTTTAGGCATGACCCATTATACATATATGATTTTAGACAAATGTTTGTCTAGCCTTTTCTACCACAACCATAGATAACATGATCCAACACTCTCATAGAATATTATTCATAAGATTAGTTGAAGAGGAGAGAATTTATCTGTCAGACAATTCAGTTATCCCTGAATTGCTGAGGGAATTACTTGAAGTCCTGAATGGGTTATTAGGGGACCCTTCTGTGCAGAATCAAGTTCTGTTTGAGTCCAGACATGTTGGCAGATTATTTTGAAAATAGGGTGTTGGAGCTCAATACAAATATCAACACGGATATACCAGAATTAATGAATGGATCACAACAATTGTGCGAGTTGAAAAAAGTGAGTAGGGAAGAGTTTGTCAGAATGCTTTCTGCAATGAATATTACTATAATCCTGCAGATTAAGGATGAACCACGGGCTTTCCACAGAGTAGAGGACTCCAAATTCCAATAAAAGGTCTTTAACGAAGACAACTTCATAAAAATCTACCCAAAAATAACAAAGTTAACCAACAAGATCCGACACAGGAATCATGTTCTGGCTGTAGGCCTTCCTCATGAGTTGCAATATTTGTTGAATATACGAGCATTAGGAAAGATGGCTACAGACTACAAATATGTCAACAAACATGTTGCAGTAGTAATAGCAATGCCCAAATTCAGGGTCCTAATGCCTCCCTGTATTGGAGACACTATGATGTCAAGAGCTTCAAAAGCCAGAAATGTTCTTTTTAAAGAACTTTTATTGCAATTTGGAGTCCTCTTCACTCTGGAATGCCTGTGGTTCATTCCTACTCTGCAGAACTTTGGTTTTATGCACAGCATAGGGTTCTTTTCTAAGGATGATAAATATTACGAGCTCACCCAGCTATCTGTATCCTATAAGATAGATGAAGATATAGTAGACCTCCTTGTATGGGTGTAATAGACCTCTTTGTATGAGTGTAATAGACCTCCTTATATATATGGGTGGTTGCCTAACAAAGAAGTAATGCTATCTAGTCTGAAGAAGGCAACCATTGATTTGTATTAAGAGCTCAATTTGTATATAACGTCACCTCTTACCCATTTTCCAGCTTGTCACTCTTAGCTAAATAAAATGAAAGTATGTTGATGCAAACCATCCATAGATCAGTAGCAGGATTTTAGAAAACATCCTGGAGCTTAAATGCTAATAACTTTTGTTTGATAGAATTACAGTATGTGGTTTGGAGAAAAGGAAAATAGGGCTTATGAATTTTCTAGATGTCCTATCATCATTTGAAATATCTATCATGATCTTCCTTGGGATAGGTTCTCATTTCTGGGAATTGGGTCTGGTGTTATAGAATGAATTCACTCATACATAACTGAGTGTGAGCAAGTCAGAGTTGAGAGTACAGTTTCAAACTGGCATTTAGGGAGACCTACAGGGTTCATCTTTCTCTGCTTTATTATTCAATATTTATATAGATCTACTATGTGCAATAATTAAAGCACAAAGGGTATACTTCCATCTCAATGCAAATGACATGATGTATGCCTCATTCTCTAAAGTGAATGGGTTGCAGAAACCATAGTAGCATAGTAAATGATGGCAGATAAAGACCTGAACAGTCCATCCAGTCTGCCCATTAGTTATTCTCATTAAAAATACATGATTTAAAAAACCCAACAACCCATAGTAAATGACAGCAGATAAAGACCCGAATGGTCCATCCAGTCTGCCTAATCCTACATACTCCATAAAAATCAATCATTTAATTAAAATTGTCCTTTTTCTTAGATAATTCTGGGCCAGAGACCAAGAGCCCTGCCCGGTAGTGTACTTAGGTTCTATCTACTAGAGTTTCCATCAAAGTTCAGCCCAGCCCATCTTAACCATTTCAGCCATAAAAATCCTCCCCAGCCCATCCTCAACTGAATGCCCACATACGGGACACATACCATGCTAGACTGTCCTAGTTCCTTCAATATATACTCATTATTTTCTGATTAGAGATTCTCTGTGTTCATCCCACGCTCGTTTGAACTCTGTCACCATTTTCTTCTTCACCACCTCCCTCGGGAGCGCATTCCATGGATCAACCGTAAAGAAGAATTTCCTAACATTACTTTGGAATCTACCACCCTTCAACCTCAAATTATGTCCTCTGGTTTTACCATTTTCCTTTCTCTGGAATAGATTTTGTTCTACGTTAATACCTTTCAAGTATTTGAACATCTGAATCATATCTCCCCTATCCCTCCTTTCCTCTAGGGTATACATATTCAGGGCTTCCAGTCTCTCCTCATACATTTTCTGGTACAAACCTCCTACCATTTTCATTGCCTTCCTCTGGACCGCTTCAAGTCTTTTTATTTCCTTCGTCAGATACAGTCTCCAAAACTGAACACAATACTCCAAGTGGGACCTCACCATCAGCCTCTACAGGGGCATCAACTGGTCATGCCTCCCTCTATACAGCCTAGCATCCTTCAGGCAACAGCCACTGCCTTGCCACACTGTTTTATCGCCTTTAGATCTTCAGACACTATTACTTCAAGGTCCCTCTCCCCATCCATGTACATCAGCCTCTCACCTCCCAGCACATACGGCTCTTTCCGATTTCTAAACCCCAAATGCTTACTCTGCACTTCTTTGCATTGAATTTTAGTTGCCAGATATTGGACCATTCCTCTAACTTTTACAGATCCTTTTTCATGTTTTCCACTCCCTCTTCAGTGTCTACTCTGTCACAAATCTTGTTATCATCCGCAAAAAGGCAAACCTTTTCTTCTAATCCTTTGGCAATGTCACTCAGAAACATATTAAACAAGATTGGCCCCAGCACCAATCACTGAGGGACTCCACTACGCACCTTTCCCTCCTCCAAGCGGCTCCCATTAACCACCATCCTCTGGCGTCTGTCCGTCAACCAGTTTCTAATCCAGTTCACCACTTTGGGTCCTAACTTCAGCCCTTCAAGTTTGTTCAAGAGCCTCCTATGAGGAACCATGTCAAAGGCATATTCATTGTAGAAACCATAAATACCCAACCAAGGTTGTGCCCTCCAGGACCATGGTTGCCCGTCCCTGGGTTAGTAAAAGAAAGTTTAACATTAATCTATAAGAAAATAAGTGTTGTCCATTCCTCAAACAGTTTTGAAACTGAAGGAGGTGAAATTAACAAAGATGGGAAATCATATATCTGGGTAAACCAAAGGCTGACATTGCATTAGCACATCACCAAAATAATAAAAAACTAAATCGACTACCGCACCTTAGTAAAAGACCCAATATGTTTGTTCACCTATGTTTATGTGTTTTCTTTTGTAACCCGCATAAATTTTTGGTTCTGCAAGATATGAATGTTTTAAATAAATAATTAATGACCCTGGAACTTTAGCTAGATTATGAGCCCACAGGGACAGATAAGGGTAATACTTGAGTATCTAACTATAAACTGCTTAGATAATTTTGATAGGCGGTATATAAATGCCTAAAATAAACAAAAATAAAAAAAAATTGACGCATACGAGGAATCTAATACCAATAGTTTACAGGATAAGTTTGACATCGTTTTTAAAATTCAATTTATTGCTCCTTCCCGTGTTTGAACTAGTTTTTCCAAATGCTTTTTCACTGCTGTGATATCCTTAGTTGAAACATTCCATAATTCATTAAACTTTACCAGAGGAAACTATATAGTCTTAAAGGAGATACTGGCAGTATCAGAAGGGAATGGGGGAAAATTGAATATACTGCTTCAACCCCCTTCCTCTGAAGAATGGAAATATTTACAGGAGATCTCAAGCTATTTATACAAGTTTCCAAGTTTATTAAAAATCTGTTATCCTATCCATAAACTGGAGCATATGCCAAAAGGAGGCTAGGTCAAAACAGAAATAGCGGAGAAAAGAGCAGGAATTGTCTGGTTAATACATTCTATTTCTGAGAGCAATGACTGTTATTGAAATTCTCGCCAATGTCATTTGTGTTGTTGGCAGTGCTTTGGCACTAATAAATCTCATTATATGTCTTCACTTTCTCTCTCCTATGATGAACCACACTAATTTAGTTTTCTCAACTCCTCACAAATTGTTCCCCAAATCTATTGGCGGGTGCATGACATCTCACATTTAACTTCCTCAGATAATTTTAGATCCTATCTTTTGCCATGTGTCTTATCAAACCATCATAATGTTTCCCAGTGTTACATCTGTTCCATTTATTTTATAGACATAATCACTTTCCTCATTTTTAAATAATTTAAAATGTGATTTCTGATGCCTTTTATCCTGATTAAATCTAAGACACTTCATTTATATCTTCAAGAAGACTTCCCATAAAAACTAACCTTTCTACTCTACTCATTGTATACAGTACTAGAAATATGACAAACTTTTCTGTGACATTGTGTAAGGCTAAATTATTTTTCTGTGAGACAGAACTGTCTTACAGGGAACACATTTATTCTTGTGGGATCCAGAAACAGAAATATCTGATTATCCAGGATCTCGGTAATGAGCCAACTGTCCTTCAGATGCCTTTCAGTACATGCTACAAAAGTGCGATCTTTCTTTTTAAGGTATAGCAATCTTGTATTTACTGTATGTTCTATTTTATCAATTTAATTCTCCAAGCCCTGGATGATTTTCATCTTAGCTATCCATAGTCCCCTGTAGTTGTCTGGAACATTCTATGTGTGGTTCTTTTAGGGTGCCAAATTAATATTATGAACTAGAATTGTAGAGATTTAGCAAATATTCTCTGCAGAACAGCAAAGGGCTCATTTTATAAAGCCTTATCCATGTGCATAACATGCATTTTATAAAATATGTGAATATACAGTATGTACAGAGAAAAATGTACATATCTATATCATCTTTGGAGCAGGTATGAGAATACTGTGCACTAGCTCTGACAGTCAGTTTTATAAAGACAGCTGGATACCTAGGTTGTCTTTAAGTAATAGGCATGAAATAGATGCCTCTTTGGACATTTCAAAACAGAACCAAGAAAATGTGGCAGAAACATACAGAAATATTTTTCGTCGTTTGGGGCGTGACAGGTTTGATCAAAAAGAACTTCTAAGTGTACCTGGATAAGTTGCCTATATGTGTTATATTTTATGACCTTCAGAAAGAAGGCCTTTATGGCACAGTGCAAATTCTACAGTGAGTGTAAGCCCTAAATTTGAGAGATTGAGATCATACTCCAGATACCTTGGCTTAGGAGTGAGGTTCATTCCTGCCATGGGATGCACAAAACTAACCCAACTGGAGACCTTCCCAAGATATTCAGAACAAGATAACTGGTTGGCAACAATTGCCAACCAGTTAACTTGTGTCCTGGTGGCTAACCAGTCATTTTCAGCGGGAGATAACTGGTTAGTCTGACTGAAGATTATAGTTTTCTAACTATCTGTAACTGGGGCATGGCGCATGGTCACTTTCTGGAATACCAGCTCAGAGCAGATCTTGTGCCTAACTTTGGGCCCCAGCATTTATGTCTGCCAAAATCTGGTATATATGCTGGTACACAATTTATGGCTGTTGGGCACACAATTGATGGTATTCTATAACATTGCACCTAACTTATAGGAAAGTCCCTTGATCTGCCCTTTGCCCGTCCCATGGCCACACCCCTTGTGAGCTGCACGTTATCAAAGGTAGGCACACGCATTATAGAATAGGGCGCAGGCAGATCTGTATGTAAACCAACATGACTACCAATTAACACCAAGTACTGATTTCTAAGAGCTCATTAAATAAGATCTGAGATCCAAGCCCAAGTTTGGGCAACCTATATAGAATCCAGGGGAAAGTGTCTACTTTTGTTTTGAAGCTTGCTGTGGCTGCAGAATACCTGCAGACATCGGAGCTGATATTCAAACCGCTGGACATAAGACATAAGAGGGCAGCCTTCCACTGTCAGAATTTCATCATCTTTTATTAAATTCAGATTATCTACCCCTTCTCTTTAAATTTTCCTGTTCTCAAATTCTTTTCCTCACACCTTCCTTATGTACTAACCCAATCTGATTATTACATTTTTTTTTTTTTATTGTATTTTTTCTTTCTTCCCCCCTTTCCTATTGTTTCATGTGGTTTGTTTTTTTAATTTTAAAGTAATTATTTTTATTTACGATGTATTTGTGATTCAAGAAATCCAATTTTATTTCTTTGTAAAACGCTTTGTATCCTGAAAAGCGTTCAATCAAATAATACAAATAAACTTGAAACTTGAACTTGAAACTTGACCCTGGATTTTCAATGCTGAGTCACTTCTTCTGACCAGCGTTGCATACCCGAGTTCACTTTTTGCAGCAGCAACCTAGCTGGTTAAGCCGATATTCAGCTGCTAACCGGCTAAGTGCTTAGTGGTCAAAGATAGGCCTGTTATTTAACCCTTTCAGGACCATAAGGATCGTAGGCCAATTTTTGTGGTTTTGATGACATTTTTATGGTAAAAAGGGCTTGCAGATGCCAAAAAATTGATGTTTTTTGTGAAATATCATTATTTTTATTTAAAAAATCAAACTTCTGGCTTATGGACAGTGTGGCAAGTGAATCTTCTCGTCAATCTGGCAACGACGCTAATGAATGAATGTCGGAACCAGTTTGTTTACATAAAGGCAGTATCATATGGAATCCGTACATATCAAATTTAGAACTGTAGACTATCCCAATCAAAATTTATAGGATTTTAAAGTTATGGGACAAATATGTCCCTTGGTCCTGAAAGGATTAAGCGGTCTGTTTTTATTGCAAAACATAGCCGGTTAGCAGCTGAATATCTGTGGTTAAGTGCCAAATATTCTATTTAACCGGCCAGGAGCCATTCCTAATATTTATGAGTATCCTTTACTCACTGGAAAAAAATGCATATGGGCTTGAAAATGCAATCTATGCATATTGCTATCCTCCTTTTTCTTAACGTGCTGTAGAGAACGACGTGAGGACACATTTGTCCCCGTCCCCGTGGGATCTCAATATCCCCCATCCCAACCCCACAAGTTCTGTCGCTACCCCATTCCTGCAAGCTCTGACCTAATTGCACAAGCCTCGAACACTTATGATTTTAAAGTGTTTGAGGCTTGTGCAGAGGAGGACAGAGCGTGCAGGAATGGGACAGAACTTGTAGGGATGGGATGGGGATATAGAGATCCCACGGGGACGGGGACAAATTTGTCCCCACCCGCATCCTCTAAACGACAAAAATACATATGGGACTAAATTTAGCAAAACGGTGACCACGTTTGGAGACTGAAAACACTGAGCACCAATAGTTATTCTAAAAACAGTGCTCTGAGTTGGGTACCATTTATAGAATAGTGCTTAGTGGTGGGATCCATGGCCAATTTTAAGTACGAAGATATACACCAACTGAAACTTGGTATGAGTTCATGCACTTAAATTATAGATTCCCCCGATTCTATAATATTGGGCACATCTTAGTGAATGCCCAAGCACCTCCCAAGGCCATGCCCCCATTTCAGCCGCACACTAAAAAAATTCTGCACACATCTATCTAGCCATGCATTCTGTTTCCATAAAGGCCAATCCTTATAGAATACCAATTAGCAAGTTGCACACGCAAATTCATACTCTTGCCAATTAGCATCAATAATTGATTATTAGTACCTAATTACTGGTGCTAATTGGCTTGTTACAGTGGCATACCAAGAGCAAGGTGCTTCCTAGTTCCCCTCCCCCCCAAAGCCTCATTCTCATCCTAGAGAAACAGCTCTTCAAACTTTGGACTGTAAGCATGCCTTGGCTTACTACATAGAAAGGACTAAGCCACAAAGATATCTACCTCTTTTGACCCTAACAGGTTGGGCCTGCTGGTAACCAAGCAACCTATTTCCACATGCTATGCTCAGGCTGGGCTGCAGCTTAAGGGGCGTGTTACAGCACACAAGGTCCAAGCTATGGCAGCATCAGTAGCTTTCTTATGTTCCACTCCCATTGAAGATATTTGCAAGGCAGCTACTCGGTCCTCAATTTGCACATTCACATCTCACTACTGCCTGGAATCCTATTCTAGACGAAATGGTTATTTCGGCCAAGCAGTATTGCAGAATTTATTTTCTTTCTAATGGCCAACTCTCCCTCCATCCCATTTCAATAAGCTAGGGAGTCCCACATGTGAGAATATGCTTCCTGTTTGTCCAAGGAAAAGGAAAGGGATTGGGACTTGTATATTGCCTTTTTGTAGTTATACAACCACACTCAAAGCAGTTTACATACAGGGACTTCAAGCATTTTCCCTATCTGTTCTGGTGGGCTCATAGTCTATCTAATGTACCTGGGGCAATGGAAGATTAAGTAACTTATCCAGGGTCATAGGGAGCAGCACAGGGTTTGAACCCATAACCTCAGGGTGCTGAGGCATTAGCTTTAACCACTGCACCACACTCTTCTCCAAAGAGGATAATAGGTGTTATCCGGGGACAGCAGGCAGATATTCTCACATCTCTCCCACCTCTCTTGGTTGGATCCTTAGCTTGCTTATAGAACTGAGGAACCACGAATTGACATCAAGTGGGAAGACACTCACACGTGCACGGGGCAGGCAGTCTCGAAGCTTTGCAAAGCTTAAAGTGGCAGTGCAATTTTCACAGTCCGTACTGAGCTCCCATGGATGACATTTGTTACCAAATTTATGTGTGCAAACCACTATTTTTACCCACATAAATGGCTTTTAAAATAGCCGTTCATGATCTATTTTTTTCAAGCTGAAACTCTTGAATTTATAAAGTTTCAATTCAAAGTATAACTGTATACATCACTGCATATCTAATATTGTCTAGTCCTTGTCTCTACTGGAGCTTTTGCATTTTTCCATCAAAAAGCTGAAATAAGAATATATTATAATTCTGACAGCTTTAGGAAATCTTTCTTTCCTATAAAATGTTCAGTATTATGCCTTGATGATTCAGAAATTTTAGAGTGGATGCACTAGTTACACTTCTGTTGGGTGCTGTTGAATAGGGGCGATGAATAGGTGCCTCTGTTGATTTATAGAATAGGTCCCTTTCTATAGGCACACAGTTGAATTACCCCCATAGTTTATACATATGCAGCCCTATTTTGTACAGGATGTCTATGTCAGAAAAGGGAAGCTTAGGTTGGGAGGTTCAAAATATCCCTAATATTTTACAAAAAGATTGCTGAATGTGGAGCCTTCTGTAAAATAAATATAAAGGTTTGCAATCATATATTTGGCAGTCAGGGGAGTAGCTACCATTCAGCAAGCTGTAAAAAGGCTAAGGACCTTTCCTCTAGAAAACAACTCATCCACCAATTCTCTGAATGGGAGAGAGGCAACAGAAAAAGTAGAGGTTTGAGGCCTGGGAGACTGTGCGTGTGTGCTCAGTGTCTACCAGACCTACCCCCTCTGGCACATCTTATTCAGGTGGGGTGGGACAGAAAGATGCTGAGCACATGTATTTCAGCTAGGCCTGATGATGTCAGCAGCACAGATGAGAGTTAAGATGTTAGATGGGGAAATAGAAAGGGGAACAGGTGAAAGAACAGAACCCTGGGGAACCCCCCAAGCATAATGAAGGGCTTGTGATGAAGATTAAGGGGAGGAGACAGAAAACGTACGACCAGACCGAAAAGATGAAAACCACAAAAGAATAAGACCAGAAATACCTGTAGATTCAAGCCACACAAGGAATAGAAGGCAGTTGAAAGATCTAGTGATATAAAAAGTATAGTGTGGTTGGAATCAAGACAAGAGTGGAGATCACTGAGAAGTGAAGCAATAGTGGTTTTCATGCTAAGATTAGAATGGAAGACAAACTGGCGGGGATGACTAAATGAATGAGTATCGATTCAAGAGATAAGATGCTCAAATACAACTCGCTCTAAGAACTTTGACACCATACTAAGGTTTGAAACAGACCTGTAATTCTCAGTATGGGCTGGGTCCAAAGCTGGTTTCTTTTAGAATCGGGCAAACTATTGCCTTTGTGCATAGTTTGAGAACTAGTCTGGAACATAAAATGTGAGAGATCATAAGCAATAGTAATGGAAAACATCCATGCCTAGCTTCTCTAAGCCACTAGGATGGAAGTGGGCAAACTGGAATGTAGTAAGATGAGTTCTTGAAAGGGTCTGCATTAAGCCAATAATAGCTGGTACATTAAAAGTAGGTCAAGTTGAAACTCGACAGGAAATGGGAGAAGAAGGATTGGTAGATGAGGCTGTAACAGGGATGGAGGGGCTAGATAAAGAATTGCAGAGGCGGTTTACTTTGTCAACAAAAAAGGAAGTCAGTGTTGCAGTACTAGGCATTGAAGGTGCACTCTGAGTACTGGGGGACAATTGAATCAAAGTGCGAAATAATGCTTTCGATGGTTGAGAAGAAGTGCTTATCAAATTTGAGAAATAAGCTTTCTTAGCACTCTGCAATTGTTGAGAGTAATTGCTGCAATTTTTGGAAAATATGAGAGGATGATGTAGAGAGCCATTGCCATTGCTGCTCAGGTCTACGAATTTGACGATGGAAGAGCTTCAGTCCATCAAAATACCAGGGACTATTAATTCTATGATTACTGGAGTTTGAATCAGTTGGTTGAGTGAAATGTGACGCTAAGGTAGAATACTTAGTTTCTCCAGGCTCAAGTCTAAGAAGTCATCAGGGAATAAACAAAACAGGAGGATAGGTAGAAGGATCTCAATGTTTAAAGCATGAAGGAAGATTTCCTGACTGGGAAAGTACCATAGCAGCTAAAGAGCCAACCAGAGAAAAATTGACTGCAACGTATCTGTCCAGGGGAGTGGGATTAAGAGAAATTTGGAAGTAGATTTAAGAAACAGATATAAGAAATGCCCAGCCTAGTGGGTTGTATCCTGTACAAGTTACTTCATACTAATATCATCAAGAAAAGTTAGAAATTCCAGGACTCAAGGATGGAAAAGTGAATCCAAATGAATATAAAATCTCCCATGATTATTAAATTATAACAGCTAGATGCATCTGCAAACATTTGAAGAAATGATTCCCATGTTGGTAAAGGTAATATAGGAAGAAGATAGCATAGTAGTATTATACAGTTTATTGGAGAATTAACCTGTAATCCCCAAATCTCCGAATATAAGAATTTGGAAGGTGAAATTTCAGAGACACATTCTGAGGGAAGACAGATGGCCATGCTGCCTCTCGTTTTCAAACTGCTGGTAACCAGTGAATCCAGATGGGAGGCACTGGTAGAGATAAACTTCCTTACTATCTCTAAGCCACATTTCAGTATGGCCAAGAACATTTAAATGGTAGCTGGTAAACAGATCAGATATAAGTGCTGTTTTAGCACACAATGAATGGCAGAAATGGAGATGCTAGATATAAGGAAGTTGGAATGGGATATCAGGGAAGATACTGGACATATGAGAGATGCTGTATATGGAGGAGTTGAAAGGTGAGATGATGAATACTGGAGTGGAGTAAAAGAGGAAATACTGGACAACTGGGGAGAGTAGAAAGGGAGATGTCAGACATAGGGATATAGAAGATAATGGACATGGGGAAAGTGGAAGAGCAAAAGAATTGCCGCTGCTGGGTCACACCAGTGGTCCATCATGCCCAGCAGTCTGCTCATGCGGCAGCCCTCTGGTCAAAGACCAGAGCCCTAACTAAGACTAGCCCAATCAGTGGGAGAGGTACAAGGGTATATGTTGGATATTGGAAGGAGGGTATAAGGGGAGATGCTGCATTTGGGTTGGTAGAAGGGGAGATGCTCAACATGTGGAAGGGAATCTCAGAAGAGATGCTGAACATGGAAATATAAGAGGGATTCAGGGAGATGCTAGGAAGGGGCAGTAAGGTATGAGAGAGGGGCAGTGGCGTACCAAGTGGGAGGGAGGGGGGGAGGTCCGCCCCGGGTGCAGCCTTAGGGGGGGTGCACAGCCGGCCAGGTCCGGAAAATTCTACCAGGCCAATCTGCCTTCCTTTCCCTGACGTCAATTCTGCGTCGTCCTGTCATCTCGTTCCCTCTCCGCTTCCATCCACCATGCCAACATCCGCGCACGCTGTCATGAGCCGTACTTTTGCAGCACGCTACCCCGCCTCCAATCCTCTGGCACCACCCCTACCCACGTGCTGCTCATTCACAGGCTTCGGTTTCATTATGTAGTTTGTTAGGGGCGGTTCTGTCCGTTGATTGGCCGTGCAGCGCCTGCGTGTCTCCGCCCCCTTCCCCAACCCTGTGGCTCGCGCACCACGCAGGCTGATGCTTCCTCCCGTGAGCCGGTCTCCTCAGTGTCTCTCTCCGGCGCTTTAGAGAACGGAGTAGCCTCCAACGCCAATCCCCACTGGGTACCGGTTGAAGATGACGGAGTGACACTTTGAGAGGGGGAGGGGTTAAGAGAGAGAACGAGACCCTCACCTGGGGTTGGGAGGGTACCAGAGAGAAGGGGTGGAAAGAAAGACCTTAATTGGGGGAAGGGAGGGAGACCTGAATACCAGAGTAGCCCTATCTAATCCCCTCCCCTCCCAATCAGAGACTTGATGGGCTGCTAGATAGAGAACAACTAAAACTGCTGTCTCTGGGTCAGAGGGAGGGCTAACCCCCCTCACCCTCCAATAGACATTCAGACAGAGAGTGAGGCAGAGACCACCCCCGCCAGAAACAAAGGCCTCTCTACCTAGGGAACCGGTCTCAAGAGAACAAATCCCTGGCTTGGGGAAGGACTATGGAGAAACAGATTCCCCCCCCCCCCTCTCGGCCACCCTGTTACTGTATGAAGAGACCCTGCTTACATTGAGCCCTAGAACTAGAGAGATGCAAGTCTACTACATAGTGGGGGAATGGGAGACCCTGCATCAGAGGAAAAGAAATTTAGAACCAACTAAACCGGCCAGCCATCCTACTGGAGAAGGAGCAAGGGCCATAGCTTCATAACACCAGTATGATCACACACTCCAGTAGAAAGACTCCAGGGCAAGGAGAAAAAGTACACTAGAAGAATGGGTGTTGCAGAGCAGGACTGAAGTGCATCGGCAAGAGCCCGGTGGTAGAGTTGCTGCAGGGCAAGATCGAAGTGCATGGGTAGAGCTATGTGTATGGATCTAAGTACTGAAATAGAGGTTGATACAGGGCAAGTTTGAGGTGTGTTTATTAACAGGATGCTATGTATGCTTTGCTTTCAGTTCTTCTGAGCATCTCCTGCTTTCAGCTTCTAATGTTCAATCTCGACAGATCATTGTTGGAGTCATCCTTGTTTGCATTTCACAGGTTAACGGACAAATAAAAAAAATTTTTTTTTTTCATTTTTAAAGTGAGAACATTATGATGGAATCTCCAACGATGATCCCTATCTTCTTTATTCGGGGGTTCTTAGAGGGTCTCTAGTCTGTATCCATGGTGTAGGACCCGTCTTCTCTCTTCTGTGGTGCATCGAGCTGACCAGCATTCCTCTCCCCGACGTCAATTCTGCTGTCGGAGAGGAAGTTTGGGCCAGCCAATCGCTGCCTAGCTGAGCGGAACTTCCTCTCCGACGGCAGAATTGACGTCGGGGAGAGGAATGCTGGTCGGCCCGATACAGGGAAGACGCAGGGAAGGAGAGCTTGGGGCGGCAGCAGCTTTGGGGAATGTTATCCGATGGCGATGAATTGGGGGGCTGTTCCCCGATGGCGGCAGCAATGGCTTGGGGGAGGGCAGGGAGAAAGAAAGAAAGGGGGCAGGGGACAGAAGGAAAGAAGGGAAACAGAGAAAATGAAAGGGGGCATGAAGAGAAAAAAAAGAAAGGGAGGCAGGGAGAAAGAAAGGGCAGAGAGAGGAAGAAAAAGTTGGGGGAGGGAATGAGGTCTGGAGGAGAGGAAGCATACAGGCTGAAAGAAGGGAAGAAAGATTGGATGCACAGTCAGAAGGAGAAAGTGCAACCAGAGACTCATGAAATCACCAGACAACAAGGTAGAAAAAATGATTTTATTTTAAATTTAGTGATCAAAATGTGTCTGAATTTATATCTACTGTCTATATTTTGCACTATGGCCCCCCTTTTACTAAACCACAATAGCAGTTTTTAGCGCAGGGAGCCTATGAGCGTCGAGAGCAGCCCTGGGCATTCAGCACAGCTCCCTGCGCTAAAAACTGCTATTGTGCTTTAGTAAAAAGGGAAGGGGTATTTGTCTATTTTTGTATGGTTGTTACTGAGGTGACAGTGCATAGAGTCATCTGCCTTGACCTCTTTGAAAAAAACCCAGAATAGGAATGATAATTAACATTTTCTCAGCGTACAATGTGCTTTGTGTTTTTTTTAAATTTTATTGTTGATAGATCATTTTGACTTTGTCATTTTAAAAGTAGCTCGCAAGCCCAAAAAGTGTGGGCACCCCTGAGCTAGAGCATTGAAGCTGCATGTTTCTGCCATAAAGGTCATCTCTGACGCAACCGGAAGTTGCATCAGAGATGACCTTTACGGCAGCCATATGCAACTACTATGCTCCGGCTGCTGTAAGAAGGCAGTTTAGACATCGCCGGCCACAGGGCAGGGAGGTTTGTTGGACCGGGCCTGTTGTCCAGGCCGGGGGGGTAGGGGGGAGAAAGCGCCACGAAGGTAAGGGGCAGGGAGGGAGAAAGGAAGAAAAGGTGGGGTGGAGAGGAAAACAGGGTAAAACAGAGGGGGGAGAAGGACGCTGAAAGCAAATGGAGAAGAAGATGCTGAAGGGAAATGAGGAACAGAGAATGGGGAGAAGATGCTGCAGGAAAATGGGGAAGAGAGAGTAGGGAGATGACGCTGAAGGGAAATGGGGAAGAGAGAGTTGGGAGAAGACGCTGGCAGGGAAGAATACAGAGATGCCAGACTATGGGAGGAGCGTAGGGAAGAAGATGGGTGCCAGACCAATTTGGAAGGAGGGAGAAAGGGAGAGGCACAGTAACAGAGCAAATGGAAGATGCAGAGAGAAGAGAGACAGTGGATGGAAGGAAGAGAGTAACAAGAAGATGAGGAAAGTAGAAACCAGAGAAGACAAAGGTAGAACAAAATTTTTTTATTTATTTATTGCTTTAGGAGACATGTGTCACTGTTTCTGTGGTGTTGCATTGTATGCAGAGACCAGCTTCTTGCTGGTTAAATTTAACCTTTGTCTATGTATTTCTATTTTATCCCCCCTTTCACAAAACTGTTGAGCATTTTTTAGCGCCAGCCGTGGTGGTAGCAGCTCTGATGCTCTGAATTCTATGAGCGTCAGAGCTGTTACCACCGTGGCTAATATCCACACTATAGTTTTGTAAAAGGGGGAGGGGTTAGTTTGTGATGACATATTCCATACTAGGTGAAGGTGTTTTCTGTGTTCTGTGTGTTCAAAAGACATGGTTTTCTGTTAGGATTGATGGTGTAGGATTGATCTGTACTAGTCTGGCTTGTTTAGTTTTACATTGGGTGTATTGATGTTGTACTGCTCACTGCAGTAAGTAAGATGCTGCCTTTTCCTAGGTACTCATGTGTGACATGTGGCTTGTTACTAAAAATCATGTTTTTCGTACAGATGGGGGGGGGTGCCAAAAAATGATGGGCCCCGGGTGTCACATATGCTAGGTACAATAGCTATAAACAACTCAGATATATTGAAAACCAATGTATGTATAAATAACACTTCCAATAGGAGACTGGTGTAATCATGAGATGTTATAGTAAATTTACTGCAGAAG
Organism: Geotrypetes seraphini; assembly: GCF_902459505.1. Taxonomy (NCBI): domain Eukaryota; kingdom Metazoa; phylum Chordata; class Amphibia; order Gymnophiona; family Dermophiidae; genus Geotrypetes; species Geotrypetes seraphini. The sequence continues at coordinate 376,562,677 of NC_047085.1, forward strand.
CAATGAGAAAACAATATCAGTTTTTATTGCTCAAAAAGAAGGAAAACGCCTCAGAAAGGGCCCTTCCACCTCCACAATGGTGGGTCTAAAGGTGGTTAAGCGGTAACCTCATAGGCAAAACCTTCTTGCAAAAGTGAGCAATTTAATCAAAAACTGTGCTTCACCTAAATGCTGATTTAAAGATAGAGGCAGAAAAACCACTTATCTTAAAGCTGATCGGCACACCGACGGAGGCCAGCGTTTCACCGACAGGCTACATCAGGGTGTGACCCGACCGATCAGTCTGCAAAAAGAAGAAGAAAAACAAAGGAACTTAGCAGTTTCTCAGTGAGTTAACTTCTTACTATAACAAAGCAGAGACATACTTAATCAAGAGCGAGTACCAACGCTTCAAAAAGTCCAAAAAATGGCTCCCATGGGGCGGCTCCGGGATTTCGGTTTTTAAATCTTCACGGTGGGACACGTCACCACCGGAAGTGAGTGAGAGGATAACAAGACAGCTGAGAAAGATCAAACAAAAACCGATCTCCTCCACTCTAATCAAAAACAAAAACAAAACCAAAACAAAAATGAAAATAAAAATAATAACTGTGAATAAACATGCATTTTTTTCATATTTTTTGTTTTTTATATATATATAGTTCTTGTTTACAATTTAACATTATAACAGAACCAAGTGGATTCGATATGATTTTTATGCAAATGATTTGCAGATTTTGTCCTCTTCATTCTTTTAGTTTTAGTTTTAAAGTTGTGTTAGAGTTGTTTTAATAGAACGCACTCCAATCCAGTCTCTGGTTTAGCCCAAAAGGCTCTTCACTGTTGAGTAAGTGAATCCAAAATTGCTCTGCTCGCAATAATTGAATGGGGCGATTGTTAGTTCCTTCTTCTATATGATCTATGACAAAACAACGTAGATCTTCAAAAATGTGATTCTGTTCAAGACAATGTACTACCAGGGGAGCTTGTAACTTGTTGTTATGTAGGCAGCTCTTATGTTCTGTTATGCGCCTTCTAAAGGTTCGTGTAGTTTGTCCTACGTAGATCTTTAAACAAGGGCAAAAAATGATATATACTACGAACATCGTAGAGCACGAAGTAAGATGTTTAAGCCTGTAGATTTTTCTTGTGCCTGGATGTACAAAGTGATCAGCAAACTCTGTTGTAATAGCGCATGTTAAACATTTGCCACACTTAAAATGTCCTGTGGATTCAATGCTTACACCTTTAGTTTGAAAACTAATGTCAGCAGGACTCAGTAATTCCTTCAGATTTTTCTGTCTGGTGAATGCTACGCGAAGGTGAGTTTCGGTGTGTGTGGGATGTACTGTCAAAAATTCCCAATGTTTCCTCAAAATCTTAGTGATGCCATTCACACTCGGGGAATATTGCAAAATACATGTAGCTATGTTGTCTTCTGTTGTTTTGTCAAAATGCTGAAGATGCTGCAGGAAAATGGGTAAGAGAGAGTAGGGAGATGACGCTGAAGGGAAATGGGGAAGAGAGAGTTGGGAGAAGACGCTGGCAGGGAAGAATACAGAGATGCCAGACTATGGGAGGAGCGTAGGGAAGAAGATGGGTGCCAGACCAATTTGGAAGGAGGGAGAAAGGGAGAGGCACAGTAACAGAGCAAATGGAAGATGCAGAGAGAAGAGAGACAGTGGATGGAAGGAAGAGAGTAACAAGAAGATGAGGAAAGTAGAAACCAGAGAAGACAAATGTAGAACAAAATTTTTTTATTTATTTATTGCTTTAGGAGACATGTGTCACTGTTTCTGTGGTGTTGCATTGTATGCAGAGACCAGCTTCTTGCTGGTTAAATTTAACCTTTGTCTATGTATTTCTATTTTATCCCCCCTTTTACAAAACTATTGAGCATTTTTTAGCGCCAGCCGTGACAGAAGACAACATAGCTACATGTATTTTGCAATATTCCCCGAGTGTGAATGGCATCACTAAGATTTTGAGGAAACATTGGGAATTTTTGACAGTACATCCCACACACACCGAAACTCACCTTCGCGTAGCATTCACCAGACAGAAAAATCTGAAGGAATTACTGAGTCCTGCTGACATTAGTTTTCAAACTAAAGGTGTAAGCATTGAATCCACAGGACATTTTAAGTGTGGCAAATGTTTAACATGCGCTATTACAACAGAGTTTGCTGATCACTTTGTACATCCAGGCACAAGAAAAATCTACAGGCTTAAACATCTTACTTCGTGCTCTACGATGTTCGTAGTATATATCATTTTTTGCCCTTGTTTAAAGATCTACGTAGGACAAACTACACGAACCTTTAGAAGGCGCATAACAGAACATAAGAGCTGCCTACATAACAACAAGTTACAAGCTCCCCTGGTAGTACATTGTCTTGAACAGAATCACATTTTTGAAGATCTACGTTGTTTTGTCATAGATCATATAGAAGAAGGAACTAACAATCGCCCCATTCAATTATTGCGAGCAGAGCAATTTTGGATTCACTTACTCAACAGTGAAGAGCCTTTTGGGCTAAACCAGAGACTGGATTGGAGTGCGTTCTATTAAAACAACTCTAACACAACTTTAAAACTAAAACTAAAAGAATGAAGAGGACAAAATCTGCAAATCATTTGCATAAAAATCATATCGAATCCACTTGGTTCTGTTATAATGTTAAATTGTAAACAAGAACTATATATATATAAAAAACAAAAAATATGAAAAAAATGCATGTTTATTCACAGTTATTATTTTTATTTTCATTTTTGTTTTGGTTTTGTTTTTGTTTTTGATTAGAGTGGAGGAGATCGGTTTTTGTTTGATCTTTCTCAGCTGTCTTGTTATCCTCTCACTCACTTCCGGTGGTGACGTGTCCCACCGTGAAGATTTAAAAACCGAAATCCCGGAGCCGCCCCATGGGAGCCATTTTTTGGACTTTTTGAAGCGTTGGTACTCGCTCTTGATTAAGTATGTCTCTGCTTTGTTATAGTAAGAAGTTAACTCACTGAGAAACTGCTAAGTTCCTTTGTTTTTCTTCTTCTTTTTGCAGACTGATCGGTCGGGTCACACCCTGATGTAGCCTGTCGGTGAAACGCTGGCCTCCGTCGGTGTGCCGATCAGCTTTAAGATAAGTGGTTTTTCTGCCTCTATCTTTAAATCAGCATTTATGTGAAGCACAGTTTTTGATTAAATTGCTCACTTTTGCAAGAAGGTTTTGCCTATGAGGTTACCGCTTAACCACCTTTAGACCCACCATTGTGGAGGTGGAAGGGCCCTTTCTGAGGCGTTTTCCTTCTTTTTGAGCAATAAAAACTGATATTGTTTTCTCATTGCTTCTGCAGTAAATTTACTATAACATCTCATGATTACACCAGTCTCCTATTGGAAGTGTTATTTATACATATGCTAGGTACGCCACTGGAGAGAGGAGTGGCCAGACATAGGGGAAGGGATGAAATTAGAGATGTCTGACCTGGATAGAGGGGAAGGGAAGAGAGAGAGATAAGAATTTGTCCCATTCAGTCTAACTATATTTCATGACTACTGAACAGAAGTAAAGTTAGGGGATATTTTTTTCTTTTTAAATTACAAAAAACCCACATTTTCAAAACTGCATACCAAGTGACCTAAATTCATGTTTTAACAAGCTTCATACCCTTTCCTAGTCTTACTACCTCTGGTGGTACCATATACAGGGGCCTATATTTTATTTCTACAGATGTGCAATGCCTTATAAAACTTCCCCTTTGTTCATCTAGTCCATAGTTTTTATGCCCTGAAAGACTAGAGAAACCCTAGCTGAGTTTAAAAGCCTTGCCACTAGTGTTTAAATTATCTGCTTGGCAAGGTGCAACCTTACATTACATTAAAAGTGTATAATGTATACTCTCATCTTTATCCTTTTCTTGCTTTGCTATGCAGCATTTCTTTTCAGAACCGCCCATGAATATTTTAAGATGCACTATGCTTTAGATTTAGAATCAGGAGTCATGAGTCTTTGCACTCACTGCAGCTCATTACACATTGCAGGAAAGTAGTGCTTCTGGTAAAAAATATAAAGCAAACAAAGCAAGGAAATAAAAAATCCAAGATGTCAACGAGGCATAGCAAGAATAAGTGGGAGAAGAGTGCAGACGCTTCCAACTGTTTCTAAAGATGAATTTCTATAGTTTACATAATTCAACAATTCAGTATTAGTATAAGAGATCTCCTGGGGGGAATATGAGTTATTACCACACACCTTTATACAACATAAAGGTTTCCATTTGCCTACTTAGGTACTCCTCTTGAATTTAAACCAAAAGGCAGCCAGAAAAGGTACATCATGTGGCATGAAGAAAGGGTGCAAAATAAAAATGGAAATGAGGATTTAACATCCAAGCAACAGGATGTATATTAAAGGGGAAGAGAGGGTGGCACAGTGGTTAAAGCTATAGCCTCAGGACCTCATGTTTAAACCCACATTGCTCCTTGTGACCCTGGGCAAGTCACCTAATCGATCCAGGTCCATTAGATAGTTTATGAGCCCACTGGGACAGGGAAAAATGCTTGAATACCTGAATAAATTCATGTAAACTATTCTGAGCACCCCTGGGAGAACAGTATAGAAATCAAATGAATAAATATTGATTTTGCAAATTAAAAGGCATATATTATGCACAATGATATTAAAGTTGAGATGAGCTTTTTTCCGCCGGTACCTGAGCCATTTGGCAACTGAACAAAAACAGTGTCTTGGATGGAATAATGAAGCTTCCCGGACACTGGGACTCGGTCATTGCGAATCAGGGAGACTAAAAAAATACTTGAAAACACCCCTCAAAAGCGTAAATTTAAAAAACTAGTGTGCATTATTTATAAAATGATCCTCATATGTCGCTGAAAAAAAGTGCAGAAAAAAAAAACACACGCTTAGTGCTATTCTATAATCTGTTTCTAAATATGCTTAGTGGCTGGCTCCATGATTAAAATTTAGGCACAAGCATTTTTGCCAACTAAAACCTGGTGCAAATGCCTGTGCCTAAATTATGCATAGACTGGGCATTTTCTATAACAATGCATGCAATTTTTAGGAACGCTCATGACTCCTTTTGAGATCCACGCCTTAGAATTTGCATGCACCACTTTGTAGAAGACACTTAGAAAGTTGCACGCATGTATTCTAATAAGTGGCAACCAGTGGCATAGTGAGGGTGGGAGGCGCCCAGGGCAGTGACACCCCCTGCCCTCTTCTCTGGCCCCCCTGCTGCACGTGCTGCCCTTCCCTTCTCCCATACCTTCTCCCATACTTGCTGCCTGCGCCAGTATTGGCTCTCCCTCTGACGTCACTGCCTATTCGCTGGACCCAGAAGTAACATCAGAGGGGAGCACCGAGGCCAGTATGAGCAGCAGGTTGGAGCTGCTGCTTGCCAGTGATGAACTATAGGTACGTGGTGGGGAACTGAAGGTGTGTGCGCACTCGGCAGGGGCAGAGTGGGAAAGAGCCAGAGGGCGATGAGCTGCCGGCGCCCCCACCGTGACAGCACCTGGAGTGGTCCACCCCCCTGCTCCCCTTACTATGTCACTGATGCTGATAATTGCTTGATAGTGGCCAATTATTAATGCCAACTGGCTTGTTAATCAATAAAGCTGGGCATGCAATATGGCCAAATTTGCACACATAATTAGTCACCATATATAGAACCCAGATGATTTTGTTTAAAAAAGCTTGGACACATGTAAAGCATACACATATATTCACATTTTTAGAGCAGGTGTTACTTTTGATTTGTGCAAGAGCATTAGTGCTGGCTGGAGATCATTTTCGATTGGACGTCTAAGTCCGACTCAGGACATCCATGTTGGATGTCTAATAAATTGGTCTATAATGTAAAAAACATCCAGAAAAGACAGGATGTTTTTAAAATGAACTAGATAAACATTTACAAGATCACCGTATAAAATATGTTCTCCTGGATTAAAGTATCAAGAGTATCGATTATACTGCCTCTTAAAACGTCTGCCCCCCTAAAAAGTCTAAGTTAGATGTCCCATAAGTTTCGATTATAAGGCTCACAAGACATCCATAGTAGAAGACCCTTTAAAACATCCATGATGATGTCAAAATGTTACCATGGTAGTAATAGGACATTCCCAACGTCCTGCATTTCTATATATAGCCCATGGAATGATGATTTTTTTGCAGGTGTAGTTAGGAGTATGGTGATTGAAAAAAGTGAAAAGAGACTGAGAGTGAGCGTGAAAGAGAGAGTGCTTGTGAGAGAGAGAGACATAAAGAGTGTGAGAGAGACAACTAGCGAGACTGTGAGACAGAGTGAGAATGTGAGACAGAGGGTGAAAAAGGGTGTGTTAAAGAAAGAGATTGACCCCTCCCCCAAGTATGTGAGTGAGAGAGTATGTGAGTGAATGACTGTGTGAGTGAGATGGTGTGATGACGGAAGGGCAGGAGCCTAATTATTCCTAATTACTTCTAGGGCGGGGAGCCGCGCTGAATGGCCCACGCTGCTCCCAATGCTCATAAGAGTTCCTATAAGCGTTGAGAGCTGTGCGGGCCATTCAGCGCGGCTCTCTGCGCTAGAAACTGCTTCGCAGTTTCGTAAAATAGGGGGATGGTTCCTGAAGCTGTCATAGAGCCCCATATCCCTTGTTAGTTTTACAGTCAAGGGAAGAAGGGAGACAGCAAACACTGGAAAATTAAGAAGGTGACTTGCCTTAATCCTTCTAGTGAACAGCTGCTCAGAGTACTTTTCTGTAACCTGAACATGTCAAATAAGAGATCTAAACAGCAACAATGCCCATCTTTTTGGACAAAGTTATCCCTACCCCTTCTGAAATCGAAGCTGTATATCCATATTTTAGTATCTCCTTTGTCTTACCCAAAACATGCCTAGATTGTGCCCCCTTGCCATAAGGATGTAGTGCAGTTTTAGATGTCCATATTCTGGATTTATAAAATCAGAATTGGCCACCCAATATGTCATCCAAGCAATATGGATGTCCAAATATTGATTTTTACTCATCCAAAACACAACTAGACTCTAAAACAAGGGTCCTAATAACAATTAGACACGGAAATAACTTCAGCATGGCAATATTCAAGACCTCGTTGATATGTCCGAGCAACAAAACTTCAGCTGAAGTAATATTGTAACCAGAAAGTTAAGGAAATGCAAGTGCTTCTTTCTCAGTGAAGTTTCTATGGCTTACACCGTATTTTGAAGGAGAAGACTGTCCTTAATTCCCAAAGACTCAACAGTCTGAGCAATGTATGCCTGCAGGTCCAGGATCTTAAGTTAGTTTCCACACAATCCACATTATTGTCCAACTCTTCAAACTTGTCGACAATCATCTTTTAAAAAAGCTGAGTGATTGTACCTTACGAAAAATCTGCTCTAGAGACCACATTCAAAATATCTAATCATCAAAAATCTTGAACTGCAGCCACATTCCCATCAGAACCTGAATATTTTGCAGGAGACGGGACCCCCTTTGGCAAAAAAACCCAAAAACTAAGAGCAAAAGATGAAAGCATATTGCTTTCAGTAAAATAAGTGTGTGGTAATACAGCAGGATTAGTAAAATTAGAGTTCTCTAAGGACAGGAAGCAGCGGTGGAGTATGGCCTCTGGCGCTTAAAGATCTCCTGACTCAGGAGGAGACGAGAGTGCAGCTAAAGTGCCCTCTTCTGACCCCAAGAGACTGAGCTACAGGGCCATGTACCTAAGAAATAGCACCAGAAGGATGTTACTCCATCACATCCAGGCAACTTCCGAAAAACTCCTCCATTTGTCCTTTGTGAGAGCTCTGAATGGACTTCAAAGGGCCGGTTTGTTTTTAAATATCCCAGCATTTGGTATATCTTCACAAGGCTGACTTGCTTTTTGCCCTCAGTTCTCCCAGAGTTCATTCCCGCAAGTATGCAGCAGCTGTTTCCTTCTTTGAAGGGCAATATGACATCCTAATAGCACTGCTCCTTCTCCCAACTAACTGCAGGATTTGCTTGCTTTCAAATGACCCAATGGGTATGTGTTTGGGTGGGTGGGAGGGGAACATCTTTGACCTGCCCCTTGCCCTTAATTCCTCCAGAGCACACTCTCACAAGTTGGCAGTTGGCTCTCTCCCCTCCCCCCACCTCTACAAGTTTCACATATTTCTTAGTCTATGATAGGTAAGATCTCTTTACAGAAAGATTCCTATTTGGTTCCATTACAAAGTTGGCCAATAACAGACCATTACACACTACTTTCAGGACTGTAACTATTCTGCAAGTCTGATTTATCAATAATGTATCACCCCATTCCCAGAATAGCAGGGCTCTGTCACTGGGGAGCAGCAGGAAGCTTAGAAATACATTTCATTTTTAATGATGCGACTACACCCGGTGAATTTTCTCAATTATTTATTGACTGGTTGCTAAGAGTCTTTGTTTTGAATGAACATTTTTAAACAGGATACTACTATACAGTATATCTACACATTGGAGTTTATAAATTGTAGAATTAGGTGTTTATTTTCCAGCTATATTAGGAGCCGAGAATACTTAACAATTGGTGCTTACCGGCGTTTTTGTGGAATAGCTGCTATTGCTGGGCATCTTTTCCTGTTGAATCAATTACGGTAAATATATTCGTGCATCTGAACAGCCACCAGCACAGAAAAGGCACAAAATAGATTTAAGGCAAGCAAGAGAGCGGTAGCGATGCATTACGGAAACTTGAGTGCTTTGCTGTTTATCTAATACGAATTGCCTGCCTCCTTATATTCAGCCTATAGCAGTCAGCATTTTTTTTTTTTTTAAATGCTGGCCACTATGGTTTGTTTGCTTTTTAAAACCCAGATATTCAGTGCTAATATCTGTACGTCAGGTGGCACTGAATGTCCAAGTATAATCAGATCACTATTATTTACCTTTCTGCTGCAGTGGCATAACAAAGGTGAGAGGTGTCTGGGATGGTGGCACCCCTCCCCCACCCTCTTCTCCACCCCACCCCACCCCACACAAGCACCTTCTCCCTTACCTCTTTACCGTTCCCGGCGCAAGCAGCAACCCCAACCTGCTGCTTGCGCCAGTGTCGACACTTCCTAGGTGCAGGTCCCGGAAGTGATGTCAGAGGAAGAGCTGGTCCAGAACAGTCACAAAGTGGCCACAAGCCAGCTATCCCTCTAAGTGATGCTGAAACTGTATTAACGGAGACAAAATCCTTCAAATGAATTAAGCATTGCTAGATTTAAAAGCCCAGAACTGGGGAAGAATTGTAATACAATCTGACTGCACAGCTCCAAATTGTGAAGTGGTGTCAAGGCAAATTTCACAATGTAAGTGCTGATGTTCTCAGCTTCATTAAAAGAAAACACCAGAGTAGGTTTGATGAAAATGACACAGAAATAGTGCAAGCTCTAGACTAGATGCACATATTTCACAGTGCATACATTACTGAGATGTTCAGAGATGTTCCCGTGAAAGAAGACGCGCTGCACCCAAGCTAAGAATGAAGTTCAGACCTAATTACAGCAGATGAAAAGTAGAGAGGATGAAGCCAGAGGATGAAGCTAGAGCGGTGATGGGACAAAAGCGTGCCAGACAAAGGCGCGCCAACATTTTGGCACAGACAATTGGGCGCAAGACTCCAGCACGCCGCTCTAAAAGTTAATTTTAAAGAGCTCCAATGGGGGTGATTGTGTGTGTGGGGGAAACCCCCCCACACACTTAACTTAATACTGTTCGCGCTGCCTTTGGGGGGGTGTGGGGGGTGCAACCCCCCACATTATACAGAAAACTTAAATATTTCATGAGACTTCCAAGACGAAACTTATACGTTGTGACATAGACCAGTTTCTTCAACCTTTTTGCACCTATGTACCGGCGGTTGTGGAGCGCTGATGTGGACTCGGGTGCCGCTACTGGACTGCCAAGGGAGACGAGGGTGGGTGGGGGGGGGGTGGTGGTGGTGACTTTTCCTATTATGTTTTTTTTAAAAAAAAAGCAGTTTTGCAGGTACGCCATGGGTGGCATGGAGTTCAGCAGATTTTGAGTGGAATCTGGGTGCTGATTCATCACAAGAGGACTGAATATTGTTTTGGTCAGCTGTCAATCATTTTGGGATTGGAAGGTGCAGGTTTTCCACTTTTTTTGGACCTTTTTGCATTGGTCTTTCATTGCTGGAGTAGTGGTCCTGGGACTCACTGAGGGCTTGGCGGACCTCGGGAAGAAGTCAAGAATGTTTTTTTGAGAGATGGAAGAGCAGAGAGAGATAGGGCTCCTGTCCTTCCCACCCTGAATGCTAGGTGCAATGTGTAACTTTGGGAGAGCATAGTCCTGTCTGTTTGTGTGGCTGTCGATCAGTGCTGCCGATGGACCAGACTGTTCACTGGTCCGGGGAGTCTCTGGTCTCCAGCCCGCATGTTCGGGGCCCCGCCTTCCTGAGAGGTGCAGTTGGATGGCGGGGGCCTGCTTCTCCTCCTCAGACTACCTGGGGGCTTGGGAGATTGCATCTCAAGCTCTGTGTCTTGCTTCTTCGGTTTCATGCCATGTGTTGCAGCAGCGGGACCTTCATTACTTTTGGCCAGATCTGGGAGTGGGGGGACCTTCCACTCCTTCTGGGGAGGACCGAGAGGAGAGTGCAGGCCAGGGCAGCAGTGGCTTTTTGTGCATTCACAGCAGCTGCCTTCGGGCAACATGGTCGGCGGACTCGCTGCATGGCGCCTACTTCACACGCCTCCAGCTCTCTAGTGGCCTTTGACCCAGAGTTGCCAATCGGCTACTGTGCCGGTTTCGCGCAAGCTTCTCATTGGCGGCCCTGGTGCTACCTGGAAGTGTTAGTGGACAGCTGCACTGATATTTTTGCATGGATTATCCACGAGGCATTTGCAGTGAGCCGCCTTTTTTCCTCGATGCTTATGGGGGACGCTGGTCCTTTGCGGACTGGTGGGAGATTTTTGCGGGCCGGCACCATTCCGCGGACCAGCAGTTGAAGAACACTGGCCGGCGATCATCAGGGGGGCGGGTTCTGTCAGCAGGGGGGGTTGGGTACCCTCTTGCCACGATTGCTGGGGGGAGGGGAGGGGAGACTTGCAGCTGTAGCTGCGGTCGCTATACTAATCACGGCAGGGAGATCCTTGCTGCGATTAGGTACAGCGGCCACATCTACTTACATGTAGGCCAGCATTTTGCTAGCCTACATTGTAAGCATCTCCCGTTCTGTTAAGGAGACGCGTAGGGCTGCCTAGGTTCACCTAAGGCTACTACCTAGCCTTAGGCAAGCTTAGGCGGGCTTGCGGGCCTCTCTAGGCTCCCTGGAGGCGCCTTCAATGTAGGCGGCCTGCCTGGGGAGCATTTTTTTTTTTTTAGAAAAAGTGCTTCCCGATTGGCTGATTAGACAGCTGTAGGACGCCTACAGCTGCCTACAATCGGGAGTACTTTGCAGAATCAGGGCCTTCATGCATATAAATCTTTTCCCAAAATCCCAAAAATCTTTACAGAAATTATTCCCAGAAAAAGATTTCCAAGGCAGTTTCACAACTTAGCTTCACTAATAGTCTTTCACATTCCACAGAAATCTGTCATAGGACATCTCATTAACTTCTCCAGAAATCAGCACCACAGACATATTACTCAGAGACTGAAAATTTCTCCCGAAATCAGGTTTCAAAAGCAGTTCACAACCTTGCTTCACCAATATTTCTCTCACATTACACAGGAATCTCACACAGGACCTCTCATAAAATCTCCAAAAATCAGCACCACAGATTTATCACTCAGAGAATCTCTCAAAACACTTCCCAGAAGATTCTCACAGACTATTTCTAGCATCAAATAGTTTCGCAGATAAAACAATTCTTCACATCAGCCAGAAAGAAATGTTTTCACCCTTGGATAAATACCAGAATTTATATATCAAACCTCAACCAAAACCTCCAATTCCTATTCAAAATTCAATAAAACCAGCTATAATTACCTTCTCACAAGGCACAGAAACCAAACTACCTGCACACAAATCCAAGTCACCCTCCCAACTGTCAAATCTGACAGTTAGAATGTTCAAGCAGCTGATGCTGAGCTCTACAATACCACAGCAAACCTGTGCAGGAGATTAGCAACAGAATATCAAAATTGCACCAATATAAAAAAAAAATACACAAACCAAACTTCTTAAAATAGGAAAACCCCCACAGTTCTTACATTCCAGATCCTCTCTGCTTCAAAAACCCTTCAAAATATTCTTTAAACCCTGTTTTTCACACTCAAGTAACATTAAAACTTTTAACCCAGGTTACATTGTCCATTTACCCCCCACTCTCTGTTTCCTATGCTCAAGCCAGTTTTTAATCAATGTGAGTATTTCACCCTCGATTCCATGGCTCGCAATTTTCCGAAGTAGTCGTTCATGTGTAACTTTGTCGAATGCCTTCTAAAAGTCCAGATATACAATGTCGACCAGGTTGCCCTTGTCTATCTGCCTGTTTACTCCCTCGAAGAAGTGCAGCAAGTTTGGCAAACAAGATCTGCCTTTGCTGAAACCGTGCTGGCTGAGAAAGAAAGGATGCGCAGTCAGAAGGAAGTGCAACCAGAGACTCATGAAATCACCAGATAACAAAGGTAGGAAAAATGATTTTATTTTCAATTTAGTGATCAAAATGTGTCAGTTTTGAGAATTTATATCTGCTGTGTATATTTTGCACTATATTTGTCTTTTTTCTATAGTTGTTACTGAGGTGACATTGCATATTTTAAAGAAATCTGCCTTGACATCTTAGAAACCCCCCAAATATAAATGATAATTAATATTTTCTCTGCGTACAGTGTGCTTTGTGTTTTTTTAATTTTGTGGTTACCATTATGTATTAATAAGATTATATTGTGTGTATATGAAAAATGGATGGAAGAAATTGCATTACAATTATTATTAGTAGTATTAAATTGCATTACAATTAGTATTATTATTATGGGGGTGGAGTCAGGGGCAGAGTTTAGGCAGGTCAGGGGTGGAGTTTGGGTGGAGGTACTCAGTTGGCATTTGTTAGGCTTAGGGGGTACTTGGTTTGAAAAGGTTGAGAAACACTGGTCTAGAAGAAGCTGTTGCTTTTAATGAGAGGTGCATCCATCAGAAATTTCTGGGCCCCTTACTGAGCAATCCTATTGTGCCCCCCACGCACCCCTTCCCCCCCGACCCCCCCTTCTTCCTTGGGCCGAATACACACATACTTTTCTCTGTCGCCGCACTCTTTGACCAAAAGATTTGTAAGCCTGCAACCACGTCAAGGTAGACTCTTTCAGCAGGGCCTTAACCTAACCTAAACTAAACTAATCTATACCTATCTATTCTAAACTAACATATGTCTAATACTGAACTAATAACAAACTAACAAACATCTGCATAATAAATAACTAAAATAATAGTGCTAGTAGCTATAATTCACTTTTGAATGTAAAATCTCAGTTAAGGATTTCTTTTGACCTTTGTAGGCCAGAAGGAGATCACAATTGCACAATATTTTTTGTAACAAGAATTAAATGTGTTTTTATAAATACTGTAAGCTTAATAAATATATCAGAAAAAACTACACATCTGAGCGCATATCTGAACATACACATCTGTATGATCCCATCCTCCTCTGCTTGCCTATAGCTGCATCATGCATGTTAAAAATGTACGATATGTTGATATGTGCACCTTCCTTCCTTCCCATCCATCCTCCTCAGCCTGTCCTTACACATCCACAGCTGCATGTTAATGATGATGTATATGTTATGATGATAAATAAGTGCATATGAGCACATCATTAACATGCAGCTATGGATGAATATAAAAAAGAAACAATATTCTGTACAATTGTCAATTTATAAATCAGCGTCTTCTCCCCATTCTCTCTTCCCCATTTCCCTTCAGCGTCCTCAGCCCACTCTCTCTCCACTTTCCTTCAGCACACACAATTTTCATTCTATTCATTCATAGAAATTAAAGTCTAAATAATGCCAGTCACATAACAAAACATGATTTTACAAAAATAATTCCCTGCACAGTCAAGCCTTCAAGGATTACTAGATGTCTTTCAGCAGTTCCCCTCCCTCCCTCCCCCTTATCTTTGTGGTCAAGTCAAAATGATCTACCAACAATAAAATTTTAAAAACACAAAGCACGCTGTACGCAGAGAATATGTTAATTATCATTTATATTCCGCGGGTTTTCAAAGAGGTCAAGGCAGATGACTTTATGCAATGTCACCTCAGTAACAACTATACAAAAATAGACAAATATTCCCCCTCCCTTTTTACTAAAACGCGATAGCGGTTTTTAGCGCAGGGAGCTGCGCTGAATGCCCCACGCTGCTCTCAACGCTCATAGGCTCCCTGCGCTAAAAAACGCTATTGTGGTTTAGTAAAAGGGGGCCATAGTGCAAAATATAGACAGCATATATAAATTGTCAAAGCAGACACATTATGATCACTAAATTGAAAATAAAACCATTTTTCCTACCTTTGATAATTTCATCAGTCTCTGGTTGCACTTTATTCTTCTGACTGTGCATCCAATATTTCTTATATTTCTTCCCTTCTTTCAGCCTCCTGTATGCTTCCTCTCCTCCAGACCTCATTCCCTCCCCAAACTTTTTCTTTGTTCACCCTGCCCCTTCTTTCTTTTTCTCTCTCTCCATACCCCCTTTCTTTCTGTATGTCTGTTTTTCTCTCTCTCACCCTGCCCCCTTCTTTCTCTCTCCACATCCTCTTTCGTTCTGTATGTCTGTCTTTCTCTCTCTCTCTTTCCGTGCCCCATTTTTCTTTTTTTCACCCTGCCCCCTTTCTTTCTTTCTGGCTTCCTGTCCCCCCTTTCTTTCTTTCTCCCTGCCCTCCCCTATGCCACCACCATTGGGAAAATGCTGCCACCACCACTGGGGAATAGGCTACCACTGCCGCCATCGGGAACAGGCCGGAGCTGAGTTCGCCCTGCTTCTCTTCCCCGCGGGGCCGACCAACTCTCGCCACCCGACGTCAATTCTAACGTCAGAGAGGACGTTCTAGGCCAGCCAGGCAGCGATTGGCTGGCCCAGAACGTCTTCTCCGACGTCAGAATTGACGCGAGTGGCGAGAGATGGTCGGCCCCACAGGGAAAAGCAGGGAGAACTTGGCGCCAGCCTGTTCCCGATGGCGGCGGTGGCACTCAAGTGGCTAAAGAGCCGCAGTTTGCCGGCCTAGGAAATACACTGGAGGGTGGCCAGCTGTGCACCCCCTTGGGACGTAAACCCGGGGTTCGGCGGGGCGAACCGCCCCCCCCACCCTGGTATGCCACTATCTGTACCTCACTCCCTCCCTATGACCAAAAATTCTCCTTTCTTCTATTCCCCGTGTACACAACCATCTCTTTCCCTCCCTTCCTCTCTCCCAAGTCCATGCCTTCTGTGTCCAAAAACTCATTCCCTTCCCCACCTCAGCATCTCTTTCCCTCCCTTCCTCTCTCCCAAGTCCATGCCTTCTGTGTCCAAAAACCCATTCCCTCCCCCACCTCAGCATCTCTTTCCCTCCCTTCCTCTCTCCCAAGTTCATGCCTTGTGTCCAAAACGCACTCCCTCCCCCCTTTTGTGTTCTGCGTTTGCCTCCCAGCCCATCTTTGCAACTTTCTCAGCAAAACGAAGCTCAAGCTGCGAGGCTTGTCTTCTGTTTCCTGCCTGCCCTGTCGCGCACAAATAGCCGACCGGAAGTATTCTCTGACGTCAGCGCTGACGTCTGAGGGCAGGCTTTGCTTAAGCCCTCCCTCCGACGTCAGCGCTGACATCGGGGAACACTTGTGATCAGCTATATGTGAGCGGCAGGGCAGGCAGGAACAGAAGACGAGCCTCGCGGCTCAAGATGTATTGAATTCCGCGGGTCCCCCGTCCAGCTCTCTCCTGTCCACGTGGGGCGGACCGCCCCTCCCCCTAGACTGTGGCCTAGGACCCTGAGGGAGCCCGGGCCCCCTGTCAGCTCTGGGCCCCTGAATGCAGAACTGGTGGTACTGCCCTGATGGCGGCCCTGCATCCAGACAGTCTTCTACTTGTTTCATTGAATGGAATGTGGTATTGTTGATTGCAAATGTGTGTTCAATGCATTTGGTCAGAATCAAAAGACCATTTGAGCTGGCTTTGCAATTAACATGGTGCCCTTTTACTCTGTTCCATATGGCTATATTACAGCCAACCAGTGAGTATCAACTTGTCATTATAAGGCCATCTTTCATGGCTCTTTACAGCTATTCTACTCATGAAAGGCATCTTTGACATCATCAGTTTGAGTCATTGATGGGTTGTAAACACTTATGACTGAGTCCTCCCTAGCCTTGGAGATAACTACAGCTTGGATTAAAGAGTACTGCGAAGAGTTGCAAAGGGACTTGAACAAACTAGGGGAATGGGCGACGAGATGGCAGGTGAAGTTCAACATTGAGAAATGTAAAGTACTACATGTGGGAAGCAGAAAACCCAAGGTACAGCTATACGATGGGAGGGATGTTATTGAAGGAGAGTACCCAAGAAAGGGACTTGGGGGTAATGGCGGACATGACAATGAAGCCGACGGCACAGTGCGCAGCGGCCGCTAAGAGAGCAAATAGAATGTTAGGTATAATCAACGAAAGAAGTTATACTGATGTTGTATCGGGCGATGGTGCGTCCGCATCTGGAGTACTGCGTCCAATATTGGTCGCCATACCTTAAGAAGGATATGGCGTTACTCGAGAGGGTTCAGAGGAGAGCAACACGTCTGATAAAAGGTATGGAAAACCTTTCATATGCTGAGAGATTGGAGAAACTGGGATTCTTTTCCCTGGAGAAGAAGAGACTTAGAGGGGATATGATAGAGACTTACAAGATCATGAAGGACATAGAGAGAGTAGAGAAGGACAGATTCTTCAAACTTTCGAAAAATAAGAGAATAAGAGGCATTCGGAAAAGTTGAAAGGGAACAGATTCAAAACGAATGCTAGGAGGTTCTTCTTTACCCAATGTGTGGTGGACACCTAGAATGCGCTTCCAGAGGGCGTAATAGGGCAGAGTACAGTACTGGGGTTCAAGAAAGGATTGGACAATTTCCTGCTGGAAAAAGGGATAGAGGGGTATAAATAGAGGATTACTGCACAGGTCCTGGACCTGTAGGGCTACCGCGTGAGCGGACTGCTGGGCACGATGGACCTCAGGTCTGACCCAGTGGAGGCATTGTTTATGTTCTTATGTACATTAATGGAGCAAGGCTGAACTATGGCGCCTTTATGAAAGAAATTAAAACTGTATTGTTTGATAGATTTATCTCCTAAACAGAAGTTACACTAAGGGCTCCTTTTACTAAGGTGCGCTAGCGTTTTTAGTGCATGGAAAAGATAGCACGCACTAGCTGAAAAATTACCACCTGCTTAAAAGGAGGCGGTAGCAGCTAGCGTGCATGGCATTTTAGTGGTGAACGGTACCCCATCCGAAGCATCGGACGTGATCAGTGGAGTGCCGCAGGGATCGGTCCTGGGCCCGATTCTATTCAACTTATTCATAAGAGATATGACGCAAGGACTTAGAGGAAGGGTATCACTGTTTGCCGACGACGCCAAACTTTGCAACATAGTAGTCTTCTATAATCTGTACACGTAGCACCCACACCCTGCCCATATGAACACTTACTTTCAACCACAAGCCATCATGCTTTGGTGCCTTTTTATAGAATAACACATAGCCAGAATATTGCCAATTATAGTTTTATACCAGATTTGGTGAAGTTCTGAACATTGTACCTATTAATAGGAATAGACAGGGATGCAGGGCAATGCTGGAAAATGGGTGGATGGGGACACTAGGAGGGCAGATACTGGACGGGACAGATAGGGACATAGAGAGAAGATGGATAGCAACACGGAGAGAGAAGAAATGGCAAATGGGCAGGAAAAGCAGAAGATGCATGAACCAAACTGAATGGAAAAATAAAATGCTCAGATTATCATCATGTGACCGGGCCGAGACGTCTTATCTTGCACACATGCACTGAGGGCTCTCCCAGTCCCTCAGTCATCTTATCACAGATGCACGCACCGAGGCCTCTCTTTGTGAGGCCCTCACTCCCTGACCTCTTGGGTCCCCACCAACTGGATCCTTCTTCATATCTCCCACTGTCGGTTGACAAAGCCTTAGCCACTTTGTCAACTCCAGGTTCTATTGGACCCTCTGGTTACAGTTAACTCGTTCCTGCTGATGTATAAGTCCCTGCAAACTCTCCCACCACCAGGCTTTACTACAGGGTCAGATCTCTCTGCTGATGTATGGGTCCCTGCAAACCCTCCCACAACCAGGCTCCTGTTTTCCATTGCACCAGTTCCCCCTATCAGGACTGGTCAGCCTGGCCACTCCATTCTGCTGTCCTAGGCTCCCTATCAATGCCAATCAGCAGTGACCTTCAGGGCTTACTGGGAGTTAGACCAGAGACCAGCATTCCTTCTCCTGAGGGTAACCCAGCTCCTAAAAGAGATCCTTCTTTTTCCAGCTATCTGCCTGGGGACTGTCCTTTTTAGCACCACAGCTTACTCAGGGTGAGTGGACAGCTCCCAGCAGTACTTGCAGCTCTTATGCAAATCAGTTAAGCTACCCGGAGGATAGCATTCTCAGAGATCTTGCCTGTACCGAGAGCAGATGCAAAGAGGCAGGCAGACCTCCAGGCTGTGAATGCATGGTTGAGGAGATGGTGTCAGGAGGAGGGCTTCCACTTTGTGAGGAACTGGACGTCCTTCTGGGGAAAGAGTAAGCTCTACCGGCGGGACGGCCTGCACCTGAGCACAGCGGGAACTAGACTACTGGCAGCCAATGTGAGGAAGGAGATCGAGAGGGCTTTAAACTGAGGAGAGGGGGAAAGCCGACAGCCGATCTGATGTTGACGCTTCGGACAACAGTATCCAGAACAGATGCTGAACGGGCTGACTGCAAGGAGGAAGTAGAGAGACCGGTGGATCTTACGATCAGACAGCGAGGGAAACACCAGGTAAGGGGAGCTTGCTGGGAGGAGACTAAGGGGCATGGAGACACAAGGGGACTGGGTGGCACGAGGGCAAAAGCTGAGGGCAATATAGAGGTGCCACAAGGCGAGGGGGATCAAACAGAGGCTCAAGGGATGATAGCCCAGGAGGGGGCCGGTAGGGCTAGAAAACCCAGAGGAAAAGCGGGGAAGTGGGGTGGCGGGGATGTGGAGAAGCTGAAAGCTAAGAGGGTAAAGGCTGAGGGCAAAGCTGAAGCACAGGGAACGGAAAAAATGCCCGAAATCCAAGAGCAAGTGGCCCAGGTAAATGCAAAGGTGGAAGAAAAACAACGGAACCTGGGGTGCTTATACGCAAACGCAAGAAGCCTCATGGCCAAGATGGGTGAACTAGAAGTCATGGCCAAGGGGGAGGACCTGGATATAATTGGAATTGTAGAAACCTGGTGGACAGAGGAAAATCAATGGGATGTGGTGCTGCCGGGGTACAAGCTTTACAGGAGGGACAGGACCCACAAGAAGGGAGGAGGCATAGCACTATATATAAAGGACTCTATCCACTCGGTCGGGATGGATATGACAACAAAGGCAGAGGGGCTGGAATCACTATGGATCAAATTACCCGGAAACAAGGGTGCGGGCATAAAACTGGGACTGTACTATCGACCACCTGGTGCGCCAGAAGGAGTCGGACACGACTTGGAAGCAGAATTGAGACAGGAATGCAGGACTGGAAGTGTAACAGTGATGGGGGACTTCAACTACCCGGGAATAGACTGGAGTACGGGTCACTCCAACTGCACTAGGGAGACAGGATTTGTAGAAACTGTGAAGGACTGCTTCATGGAGCAACTAGTCAAAGAACCGACGCGAGGGGGTACTACTCTTGACCTCATCCTAAACGGATTAGGGGGGCCTGCTAGAGGGATAGAAGTGGGAGGACCACTAGGCAATAGTGATCACAACACGATCAGATTCACATTAGAAAGAGAGACACCCATAGTAAGGAGGACCGCAACAACTGCGCTGAATTTCAAAAAAGGGAACTATGTTGCTATGAGGGAAATGGTGGGGAGGAAGCTCAGAAACATCTTTAGGATGGAGACTGTGGGAAGCGCCTGGACCCTATTCAGGGACACCCTGCAGGAATCACAGAGAATGTATGTCCCCAGTTTCAGGAAAGGCTGCAAGAACAAGCGATCAAAGGACCCGGTTTGGATGTCAACAGAAGTAAAGAGGGCGATAAAGGACAAAAAGGTATCCTTCCGGAGATGGAAAAAGGACCCAACAGAGGAAAATCACCAGACGCACAGGAAATGCCAAAAGGAATGCCACCGGGAGGTTAGAAAAGCAAAGGGGGAATACGAAGAGGGGCTGGCCAGAGAGGTGAAAAACTTCAAGGCATTCTTCAGTTACGTTAAGGGAAAGCGACCAGCGAGAGAGGAGGTGGGGCCGTTGGACGATGGGGATAGGAAGGGAGTGATTAAGGAGGATAAAGAGGTAGCTGAGAGGTTGAACACGTTCTTCTCGTCGGTTTTCACGAGCGAAGACACATCTAATATACCGGACTCAGAGGAGCTCATGAGTGGGGAACAGGCTGAAAAATTGGATCACATAGAGGTAAGTAAGGAGGATGTCCTCAAACAGATAGACAGGCTAAAATGCGGCAAATCACCGGGCCCGGACGGGAGCCACCCAAGGGTTCTGAAGGAACTAAGACAAGAAATAGCGGGCAAAATCCAGCATGTTTGCAACCTATCCTTGAAAACTGGTGAGGTACCAGAGGACTGGAAATTGGCGAATGTCACACCTATCTTCAAAAAGGGATCGAGGGGTGACCCCGGGAACTACAGGCCGGTGAGCCTGACTTCAATTATAGGGAAGATGGTGGAAGCTATGATCAAGGACGGCATTTGCGAGCACATCGAGAAGAATGACCTATTGAGAACAAGCCAGCACAGATTCTGTAAGGGAAGGTCGTGCCTAACGAACCTTCTGTACTTCTTTGAGGGAATAAGCAGTCGGGTGGACAATGGGGAACCCATAGACATCATTTATCTCGATTTTCAAAAGGCTTTCGACAAGGTGCCACATGAAAGGCTGCTTAAGAAGCTGTGGAACCACGGGGTAGGAGGGGATGTGCACAGATGGATCAAGCACTGGTTGTCGGGCAGACTGCAGAGGGTCGGAGTAAAGGGTCAATATTCTGACTGGCGGAGAGTCACGAGCGGTGTACCACAGGGGTCGGTGCTGGGGCCATTACTCTTTAACATATTTATCAATGACCTGGAAAAGGAGGCAAAGTGCGAGGTTATAAAATTTGCAGACGATACCAAACTGTGCGGCAGAGTTAGGACCAGGGAGGAGTGTGAGGACCTACAAAGAGACCTGGACAAGCTAGAAGACTGGGCAAACAAATGGCAAATGCGCTTTAACGTGGACAAATGCAAGGTCATGCATATAGGGAAAAAGAACCCATTGTTCAACTACAAATTGGGGGGGGGGGGTATTGTTGGGAGACAGTAGACTTGAGAGAGACTTGGGTGTGCTGGTGGATGCATCACTGAAGCCATCTGCACAGTGCGCAGCAGCCTCGAAAAAAGCCAACAGGATGCTTGGCATCATAAAGAAGGGCATAACAACCAGAACACGGGAAGTCATCATGCCATTGTATCGAGCGATGGTGCGTCCACATCTGGAATACTGCGTTCAGTATTGGTCGCCGCACCTCAAGAAGGACATGGCGGTACTTGAGAGAGTCCAAAGGAGAGCAACGAAAATGGTAAAAGGGCTGGAACACTGCCCATACGCCGAGAGGTTGGATAGGCTGGGGCTCTTCTCTCTGGAAAAGAGGAGGCTCAGGGGAGATATGATAGAGACCTTCAAGATCATGAGGGGCATAGAGAGGGTGGATAAGGACAGATTCTTCAGACTGAAGGGGACAACAGGTACGAGGGGGCATTCGGAGAAACTGAAGGGAGATAGGTTCAAAACAAACGCAAGGAAGTTTTTTTTCACCCAAAGGGTCGTGGATACTTGGAATGCGCTACCGGAGGAAGTGATCAGGCAGAGTACGGTACAGGGATTCAAACAGGGATTGGACGGATTCCTGAAGGATAAAGGGATCGTGGGATACTGAGGGAGGAGCTGGGATGTAACACAAGTATAGAAAGCTAACCAGGTAATGAGTATAGAAACCAAACCAGGTCGTGCATGTGCAAGACCGGAGGGTTAGGACTTCGATAGGAAGACAGGACTTAAATGAGAAACCAAGGTGGCAAGGGAGCCCCTTCTGGTGATACAGACAGGTCGTGACCTGTTTGGGCCGCCGCGGGAGCGGACTGCTGGGCAGGATGGACCTGTGGTCTGACCCGGCAGAGGCACTGCTTATGTTCTTATGTTCTTATGTTCTTTCAGCTGCTCAGACACACTCTGGTGGAATGCCAGTGACAGGGATCTTCAGCATGTCACAGGTGCCTCCAGGGCCAGATCTGGGAACCACTGACCTAATGGTTAATTCTGGTCTCATCCAAGTACCCTGCAGCTTGCACTGCTGTACTGTACTGTACTGTACTGTCCCAAGCAGTACATGTTGTACTGCTTGGGACCTGGGTTGGCCACTGTTGGAAACAGGATGCTGGGCTTGATAGACCTTCAGTCTGTACCAGTATGGCAATTCTTATGTTCTTAGGTACATTTAGTTGTGACCTCATTTTCTAAGAGCTCTTTTACATGCAGTAAGTTGGTAGTTTACAGGTGAAAATGGATTATAAAATTAGTTTCCACTTATCTCTGAACAGCACTGCGTATATCTGGTGTGCACTTTACACATCATGCCAATTGTAAAGGGCTTTTGGATCTGTTGCCCAAACTATGATCCAAGGAGAGCATATGGTGTGAACAGAGTGGACTGAACCATTTCTTTTCTCTTTCCTGCTGGTATAATTTTCTTTAAATTAGTATCAGGAGGAAGTCATTATTGCCTGCCTTTAGTATTGGACTAAAGTCTGCTGTAAAACATTGTTAGTTATAACATGTGATTTCATTGGCATTTTGTCTCTGAAAGTTTTTGCTCTCTTGTTTTTCTTCAGGGAAATGTCTGCCATTACCTGCTCACAAGCAGCCTTCATATCTTCTTACACCTGCTTCCCCCTCAAGTACACTCCTGAAGCAGTACTTTCACATATTATCCGACCTCTCCCCAAGGACACAGTTCACAAGGTCCAATTATTTTTCTTGAACCTATCACTTCTTTCAGTCCTTATTTCTGCAGTTCTGATGGATTTACATCAAAATAGATATTTTAGCTTTGACTGAAATACAAAGAAATATCTCACTGAGGAAGAACTACCCTTCTTAATGTGAACATTGCAATAAGTTAGGGGAAAGAAACATACAATATTGCATTTATTGGACCAATACAATAAGGTGCATTTTGCTAAAATTTGTCGGTATTTTCATGATCTGTTATTCTTTAACCCTTCAACCTTTTATTTTCTTTCCCTTTGCTTTTTATCTTTCCTCAACAAATATTGTAATCTATCCCTTCCCCACAAACCCTTTTGGTTTTCTTTGTCTATTGTAATGGTCTTTTTACCCTGCCTGTTTTTTTGCTTTTACTTTTGTTAACCGCTTTGGTTTGACTATGGAGTCCTTTTATCAAGCTGTGGTAGGGGTTTAACGCATGTTAAACTGCCTGCTGTGCTAGCCGCTAACACCTGCATTGAGCAGGCGTTAGTTGTTTAGCCGGCCGTGGGGGTTAGCGCATGATGAAATGTCCGACGTGCTAACCCCGCTAGTGCGGCTTGATAAAAGGACCCCTATATTTGTTTTAAAAACAAAAATGCAAATAAACTATCAAATAAACTAATCAAATATCAAATAAACTAAGGGATCCTTTTACTAAGCTGCGTTAGCGTTTTTAGCGTGCACTGCAGATTAGCGCACGCTAACCCCACACTGCAGATTAACGCTTGCTAACCCTGCGCTACCCACCAAAAACTAACGCCAGCTCAATGGTGGCATTAGCGTCTAGCGCAAGCAGCAAATTAGCGCGTGCTAAAACCGCTAGCGCAGCTTAGTAAAAGGAGCCCTAAGTGTAACTGTTATGTTATATCAGGTTTTCTATTCCGCCTGTTACAGTTACCCAGGAAGTTGCAGTCCAGGAAACCTCTAGGTTTTAGAACAACCTTGGGATAAGGGGAAAACCTGGGATGGAGTACCAACAAGCCTCAGCCAGGAAGGAGTGTGGCAAGGTCAGGCATCATTCCAGAATCTCCCTGCTTAGGAAATAAAAGCCCCAGTCAGAGAGGGGGAGGATGGACAGAGAGAGGAGTCTCAAAGCCTGAGAGGAATTGTCAAGGGAGAAGGGAAAGGCCAGAAGCTGAGATCTGAAGCATTGTGGCAGAGAAGCTCTGCAAAGAAGCCTGTTTCCCCAGAACCAAAGAGAATTTTTGTACCATGAACCATAGGCATCAGAACAGGGGAGGCCACAGGGGCCATGGCCTCCCCAAAATTTGGCAATTGGAAGTATGGCTCTCCTGTTCCCCCACCTCCCCACCGCTGTAATTTTAAATCTTTGGACAGCCGGCAGTGCAACGAAGCTAGCCTCTCGCTGTTAGCCTGCCCTGGAAGTATTCTTTCTGCTGCCCTTCGCAGCATCCAACCTATGTGAGAAGAGGAAGTGCTGCAGAAAGAACACTTCCAGAGCAGGCTGATGGCAGGAGGCTGGCTTCGTTGCGCTGACGGCTAACTGAAAATTTTAAATTACATCGGTGGAAGGTGGGAGATGGGAGAACTGGGAACTGGGGACAGGTCATACCACAGGATCCAGCTTGGAGGGGGGAGGCTGGGATTGGGAATGACGGAAGGACAGCTGCTGCATGGGTGGGAGTTAGGAAGGGAGGGAAAGAGATGCATGAGTGGGGTGTTGGGAAGGGAAGGAAAAAGATGCTGCCGGTGGGTGAGGGAAGAAAAAAAGACAATTGTTGGACATAGGTGTGTGGAGTAGGAGGGAAAAAGAGATGGTATACATGGAGAAAGGAAGAAAAAAGGAGAATTGTTAGACATGATAGTGATGGAGAGGAGGGAGGGAGAAATGTTACACTGGGAGGGAGGAGAGATGACTCAAAAAAGGGAGAGATGTCAGATTCCAGAGAAGGGTGATGGAAGGAGGAAAGAGAGAGATGCCAGATGACGAAATGGAAGGAGGGGAAATAGATATGCCAGACTGCAGGAGGAGAGGAGAGAAAGATATGTTAAACCATGGTAAGAGGGAGGGAAGGAGAGAGAGATGGCAGACCATGGGAGAAGAGAGAGATTCCAGGCTATGGGAAGAAGAAGAGAAAGATGCCAGACCATAGGAGGGGTAGGGGGAACACAGATGTCTGACCACAGGAGAGGAAGAGAGAGGGAAGAGATGGTGCATAGCAATGGGTGTGGCAGGGAAGAGATAAGAAGAAATGCTTCTTATGGATAGATGGGAATAAAGAGGGAGGAGATGGTGCACATGGATAGATGGGAAGAGAAGACATGGAAAAGTAGATAGATTATGAGAAGAAAGCAGAAAAATAGAAGAAAGTTGACTGTTAAAAGTTAATGCTAAAGATGGATGTATTTTCTTTATAATGTCACTGGGGTACTAATAGTTAAATATTAGTGGAAGTCAGAAAAATATTAGAGTTCAAACAAAAGAACTGTCTTCTCATTCAAATTGGTAACCAAACTTCAGGATTGCAACCTTCACGTTTGAAAGTCACTCAGAGGTATAGAGTTCTTCAAGAAGAGAGTTGCGCCCTCTAGTGATGAACCAAAGTATACTTTTCAGTCGTTGCAACTTTATTAGTGCTGGTTACGCTCCAAGTTTGATTACAAAAGTAAATAAATAAATAAATAAATAAATGTCTTTACAGTCTTTCAAACACTTGTATGAAAATACTTTGTTTTTTCTTATCTTTACAAATCTTTTCAAATGAACATCGCTCTGTGAGAAAATTGAGAGCAGCTTGATAATTCAGTTTATAACAGGTTCGGGGTCTCTACGTGGCCCCGTTTCGATTCCTTCTTCAGAAGACCCTATTGTATGTAAACTGAAAAACCTTTTCAATGCTGATAGAATGCTTCAAGTTTGCGATGTGGTAACATCGTCAAAAGAACGCTGTCGGTGCTGAGATGGATGTATGGCAGAAAGTGAAGGAGAGAAAAACAGCAAATTGATAAGGTGGCCCTGGATATACAGTTAGAAAAATAAAATTACCAGACAACAAAGGTAGGGGGAAATGATTTTATTTTCAATTTGGTGATTGAAATGTGTCAGTTTTGAGAATTTACATCTGCTGTCTATATTTTGCACTGTTCAGGAAGAAATGCATTTGTTTCTATTTCTATGGGGTTGTGTTGCATGCAGAGTCTTGCATCTTAGAGTTTCGTTTGTATACTGTATATTAGTACTATTACTTTGTGGTTTGCATAGGGGTTATCTGTGTTCTGGTAGGAATGAATGTTGAGAAGCATACAGTGTGCTTTGTGTAATTTAATTTTGTGGTTAATCATTATGTGTCATTAATAAGATTATATTGTGTGTGTATGTATATGAAAAAATGAATGGAACAAATGGTATTACAATTAGTACTATTATGGGGAGTGGGATCTGGGATGGAGTTTAGGAGGGGTCTGGGGCGGAGCTTGGGCAGGGTCTGGGACGGAGCTTTTGAGCTTCCCCAAACAAAAAAGTGTTCCACTGCTTATGCTGTGAACTGATAAATGGGGAATAACAAGGTACAGTTATGCTTCAATTTAAAGGTTACCTTGGTAGGAGAAGCCAGCTAGAGGAATTGGCTGGCTATTTATTTTTGCCATTTATTTTTTGTTTGTTTAACAGCAGAGATAGAAAATAGGACAAAAGTCACATTGAGTGATGTTCTCTCCATGGAGAGGAAGCTGTCTTAAGGTTTTGCTCAGATTGAAATAACAAAGGAACCAGTTTTTGTTGTTGAGTTTGATAGTGAATGCACCTCCAATACCAAGCTCAGCTGTCTAAGGAGCAGAGTGATTGCCAGGAGACTTAATTTACATATTTTGTAGCTCCAACCAGAGAAGGAGCTGTCTTAATGCTTATACTCCACTGCATGCTGGGAAAGCTGTTCTTTGTGATAAGAAGCAGGAAAAAATACTTAATCCATGTATAAAGAACATGAAGAAGAAATGGTTGTGACATTCTCACAAAGGTATTGTTCCATATCTTTCTCACCCTGAACGAACAAGATGCAAGGAAGAAGAACCTGTCCAATAATAAGAATGGCTTGCATGGATTGCTTTACCATTTAAAGATGTGAGGGATTGCTCTTCTGATTTTTCTCAACTTAGTAGTAGCATTAAAGCTTCAGATTGCCAAGCAGAGTCCTGACTCAGCAGAACACCTCACAGGAAGCTTCAGTGGGATTCCATAGATTGTACTTTCAAAGTTATAGAGCCTTTTTAAGCACTTACCCTCAAATTCAATAAATGGTGTCCAGAGGGCAGTTGGGCACATAGTTATAGGACAGGGTTGGTTACACAGGTAACTTAGGGCTCCATTTACAAAGCCATTTGGTGCTAAATAGGCACTTAATTGGCAATAGGTACCAATATTTGGCATTAATGTGCACTAATTGGCAATAATTTGTAGCTATGCACATAATTGATTTATACCCCTAAGCCTATAACCTGGGGAGAGGGTAATATTCAGTCCATGAGGGGGTCAGTGTTTTTTTTTTAATGCTAAAAGCTGTGGGCAGAATTAGCCCCAGATATTCAGTGCTGGGCCATATTAGAGCATCAGTACAGACTATCTGGGACTAATTTAAGCAGGGGAAGCTGCTGAAGCTTATCCAGGTCCAGGCCGATATTTAGTTGGGGTCCATATAACTGCCTTATTTGTATAGAGGTAGATGGTGGTAATAATCTTCATAGGGATTCAGGAATGGAAGATTAAAATAGCTATTTCACACTTATGAAAACCTGTCTCGTATCTGTCAAAGTAAAAAATAGCATTTCCATCAGCACAAATAGTGCCAACATGATTTTAGAAACTATAGAACAAAGGTAGCTTTTGACACTTGTTATTAATAAAATTGATTATCAAAATGTCAGTGATTTGGTATACTTGCTGAACTGCAACAAGTAGAATCCCATTTAGAGGCCACTGTTAATACTGCTTTGGATGTGATATTTCTGCTTTGTGACTTGAAACTAGGCCTTTATTCCCCCCCCTCCCTCTCCCCATATATCATTAAACTGGATAGCATTTAATTGTTTGTGTTAAATGTTTGCATAATGGAATACAAAATTGTCTTCCAGAAATATCTAATTGGTAATTTGAGTTCAGTCTACACCAGTAGAAAATCCCAGGAGACCTTAAAGCAATGCAGGCTTTTTGTCCTCTGTTTATAATGTTGGAAAATCATAATGATCACTACAAGCTTTAGTGCTAAGTCTGCTCCCTTAATATTCTACAAAAAACACAGGGCACAGCTTTTTCTAACCAAGGTGGTGAAGTACTAATTTTCAGGACTCCCTTTGGGTTAGTGGTCTGTGTCTGCTGCCGGGCACCCCTCAGAAGCAAAAGTGGCAAAAGCTAGCCTAAAAAGGTGAGCTTTAATCCTTTAATACATAGGGTATTTACTATATACTCATTCTGTACCTAGACTAGCTTGCTACACACACTGTAACACCCTTACATCGTAGGAAAAGCTGCAGAAGCAAGACTGCTAATCACCAGGGAATAAATGTAAAGGATAAAAATGTAATGTAAAAATGTAAAAGGGAAGCAACCAGCGAGAGAGGAGGTGGGGCCGTTGGATGATGGGGATAGGAAAGGAGTGATTAAGGAGGACAAAGAGGTAGCTGAGAGGTTGAACACGTTCTTCTCGTCGGTCTTCACGTGCGAAGACACATCCAATATACCGGACTCAGAGGAGCTCATGAGGGGGGAACAAGCCGAAAAATTGGAGCATATAGAGATAAGTCAAGAGGAGGTCCTCAAACAGATAGACAGGCTAAAAAGTGGCAAATCACCGGGACCGGACGGGATCCACCCAAGGGTTCTAAAGGAACTAAGACAGGAAATAGCGGGCACAATCCAGCATGTTTGCAACCTATCCCTGAGAACAGGAGAGATGCCAGAAGACTGGAAACTGGCGAATGTCACACCTATCTTTAAGAAGGGATCGAGGGGTGACCCCGGGAACTAGCCTGACTTCAGTTATAGGGAAGATGGTGGAAGCGATGATCAAGGACAACATTTGCGAACACATCGAGAAAAATGACTTACTGCGAACAAGCCAGCACGGATTCTGTAAGGGAAGGTCATGCCTTACGAACCTACTGTACTTCTTTGAGGGAATAAGCAGTCAGGTGGACAAAGGGGAACCCATGGACATCATTTACCTCGATTTTCAAAAGGCTTTTGACAAGGTGCCACATGAAAGGCTGCTTAAGAAGCTATGGAACCAAGGGGTGGGCGGGGATGTACACAGATGGATCAAGCACTGGCTGTCGGGTAGACTGCAGAGGGTCGGAGTGAAGGGCCAATTTTCTGACTGGCGGGGAGTCACGAGCGGTGTGCCGCAGGGATCGGTGCTGGGGCCGCTACTCTTCAACATATTTATCAATGACCTGGAAACGGAGGCAAAATGCGAGGTTATAAAATTTGCGGACGATACCAAACTCTGCGGCAGAGTTAGGACCAGGGAGGAGTGTGAGGACCTGCAAAGGGACCTGTACAAGCTGGAAGACTGGGCAAACAAATGGCAAATGTGCTTTAACGTTGAGAAATGCAAGGTCATGCATATAGGAAATAAGAACCCGTTGTTCAACTACAAAATGGGGGGGGGGGCACTGCTGGGAGACAGCGGACTTGAGAGAGACTTGGGTGTGCTAGTGGATGCATCAATGAAACCATCCGCACAGTGTGCAGCAGCAGCGAAAAAAGCCAACAGGATGCTGGGCATCATAAAGAAGGGTATCACAACCAGGACGCGGAAAATCATCATGCCACTATATCGGGCGATGGTGCGCCCGCATCTGGAATACTGCGTTCAGTATTGGTCGCCGCACCTCAAGAAGGACATGGCGGTACTTGAGAGAGTCCAAAGGAGAGCAACGAAGCTGGTAAGAGGGCTGGAAAACTGCCCATACGCCGAGAGGCTGGATAAGCTGGGTCTCTTCTCTCTGGAAAAGAGGAGGCTCAGGGGAGATATGATAGAGACCTTCAAAATCCTGAGAGGCATAGAGAGGGTGGATAGGGACAGGTTCTTCAGACTGAGAGGGACAACGGGTACGAGGGGGCACTCGGAGAAATTGAAGGGGGATAGGTTCAAGACAAATGCAAGGAAGTTTTTCTTCACCCAAAGGGTCGTGGACACATGGAATGCGCTCCCGGAGGAAGTGATCAGGCAGAATACAGTACAGGGATTCAAACAGGGATTGGACGGATTCCTGAGGGACAAAGGGATTGTAGGGTACTGAAAGGGGTGCGGGGACAAAGGGTCAAAAATTGGATGGGAAGATAGGACTTCGATGAGAAACCAAGGGGTGATTCAGACAGGTCATGACCTGTTGGGCCGCCGTGGGAGCGGACTGCTGGACGTGATGGACCTGTGGTCTGACCCAGCAGAGGCACTACTTATGTTCTTATATGTTCTTATGTTCTTATAAGAATCTGCAATTTGTTTCAGGAAATGAAGTAGTTACGGATAGAGCCTGTAGGGCAGGGGTGTCAAAGTCCCTCCTCGAGGGCCACAATCCAGTCGGGTTTTCAGGATTTCCCCAATGAATATGCATGAGATCTATTAGCATACAATGAAAGCAGTACATGCAAATAGATCTCATGCATATTCATTGGGGAAATCCTGAAAACCCGATTGTGGCCCTCGAGGAGGGACTTTAACACCCCTGCTGTAGGAGGAAGATAAGGAACTGGAGGCAGAGATGATCTTAGATACATCAGTCTGTGTTGGTTTAACATTTTCCATGGACTACTACTACTATTATTATTTCTATAGCACTACCAGATACACACAGTGTTGTACATTAAATACACACTAGAGGGTCCCTGCTCGAAAGAGTAATATGAACTGTACTTAACTGAAAAATACCCACTTCTGAATCAAGGTCTGATTCTCAAAACTTACCATGCCCTTAATGATGGTCGTTGAACCGGTTCAAACCTTTTCTGAGCTTCCTAGCAGTCTTCAACTCTAACATGCAACTGAAGTACAACAAGGTCATTAATATTAAGATGGTATTAAAATGGGCTCATCAATATTTAAAGGGGCACTCCGAGCGATTATCTGTCATCACTAGGTGATTATATAACCTTGTTGTGCCACAATTGCGGGCAAAATTTTCTGACAGTATCTAAGCTGTCATAGCCTTATTTTCCGGTCAGTGCCTCAGCACTGATTGGCTCAAGCATGGACAAAAAAGTAAGGTTTGACTCGGAAGTGACATCAGAG
The DNA here is from genome assembly GCF_902459505.1 of Geotrypetes seraphini. NCBI lineage: Eukaryota > Metazoa > Chordata > Amphibia > Gymnophiona > Dermophiidae > Geotrypetes > Geotrypetes seraphini. Next base: position 376,594,126 of record NC_047085.1, read on the forward strand.
AGAGCCAACAGCAATGCGAGGAGCAAGTTCATGATACTGCTTATGCTGAGAAAATTAAAGAGGGAAGGGGCACACGTGCGTGGGCAGGGGGATCGGGAAGGAGTGGGGGTGGAAAGGAGGATCGGTACCTGCGCCCGGGTGGACTTCCCCACCCTTACTACATCACTGCCTTTGATGTTATGATGGAACAATAGAGAAAGAAACATTATGATGCGAGGTCAGCTGATGCCAGCTTAGCAATACACCAGTCTTTTGAGCGAGATCCAACAAGATTTTTTTCACCAGTTGCTCACACCAAGAATTACCAGAGGTAGCCCCAGAATTTAAAGATAGGTCCCATGTAAATGTTGTTGCTCAGTTTTTCTAGAAGGGTGCTATATAATTCTTGTAGGAGTTTATTGAAGTGGAGTGGCATCAGCATCCACCATTGTATGGTATTTCAGTGTGCACAGCTACCTGGTGTCTAATAACAATTTGGAAAGACCATATACAAAACAAAAACAAGGAAACACAACCCCACGGAAAACAAACAGTAAAAGAGACGTGGGGAAGGGACTGTACACATCAACCTGAGATAATATGTTCCTGTGTATTAAGACATTAAAAAATGATTAAAACCTAAGTTAAAAGCGGTGAACAGTCTGCATTGCTTATTGGGTTGAAAGTCCTAAAAGTGCTGAAACCAATCTGTTTGATAGACACTGTGTCAAAAGTGTCTGAACGACCACAGGTATATGTTCTAGACCTGACACGGTCTGTGTTTCGACACAAAGGCCTGTCTCAGGGGCACAGAATGTATAAAGAAACAATTAGTAAATAATAAACAATAAACAGTAAAATAAATCTTTATAAGCATCAAGACTTACTAAGCCAATAATTAACCCCCTCCTTTACAAAGCCACGCTAGCATTTTTAGCGCTGGCTGCCGAGGTAAAAGCTTCAACGCGCATAGAATTCCTATGAGTGTCCGAGCTGTTACCGCTGCGGCCGGCGCTAAAAACACTAGCGTGGCTTTGTAAAGGAGGGGGTAAATGAGGAATAAAATAGTTTGGAACATATAAACGTGAATTAAAATATTGAACACATTCATTATGTACCATATAATCACATATAAAATGATGAGTACAAAATAACTAATGATGATATTTCAAATTTTGTTATGATGTGAAAGAATGAAATATTTAAAACTAATGATTTTTTTTAAAGGAATATAAACAATTATATACAAGAATACAATTTAAATTCTACTGCCTGCTATTTAAGACTTTATACGGAGACAGTCCAAACTACCTGAATAACCGCCTCATCCACAACACCGCAATCAGACATAGGAAAACTCACACCCCATTCTCATACCCCCAATTAAGGAGGTCAAACGAAAAAAACTATATGATGGCCTCCTGGCCATTCAAGCAGCCAAACTAGACAACCAAATCGCCAATCTACTGATGGCATCCCTCCCCCGCCAATCCCTGATGGCAAGATTTTTAGAAAAGAAATAAAGACCATACTCTTCAAGAAAACTCTGAAAAAAGAAATAATACTGCAAGTCTCAAACTCCACCTCTCACTAAAGCCAACTACCCCAAACAAATAACCTTACCCATTTCTTACTCTTTTTGAAAATGACCAATTTTTTTTTTTTTTTTTGTAAGTTCTTGTAATACATCTTGGATAATTCTTTTGTAATCCACCTTGAACTGCAAGGAAATGGCGGAATAGAAATCCCTAATGTAATTTTAAAAAATATTTTTATTTTTCAGAAAAAATATTTTTGTACAAATAAAAAAAAAATAGTGACTAAAATAAAGGAAACAAATTTTTAATTTACATGAGTACAAAGATATTATTAAAGCATGTAGAACATTCTTAATGTTCCTGGAGAAGCGATCAGTTTAAACCATTTACTTCATATGCAGTAACACATTACATACACTGGGAATTAATAAGGCAGTTTGTACAAAATTGGAATGAAGATGTTAAGTGTCAAAGCTGTGCTTGTGCTTCTTTCTAACATTATCTGCCTTTGAAAAGCTGTTGCCTCACAGTTAAAGGGTCCATGGGAACCTGGCAAATGTCAATCATAGTTTTGGCTGGCACAACTCCACATAATTGCACTTGTGCTGTGTTTTATCTTGTGCTGTTCAAGAATGCCGCAGGGAAAAAGGATGTAGACAAACAGTGTTGGCAGCCAAGATCACTCACATCTGTGATTAACAGTTGCACAAGTCCTGTCAAGTAACAGCTTCTTAAAAATAGCATTTTTTTTAAATTGAACATTTGAGGTGAGCTTGTTGATGTAGTGTATCTAGATTTTCAGAAAGCTTTTGACAAAGTTCCTCATGCAAGGCTCCTGAGAAATTTAAATACTTTATTTCCACGTTTATTTAAAATTTGATATACTGCTTAAAAAAAAAAAAGATTGTCTAAACGGTGTATTAAAGGGAAAATAATAAAATTTTAAAATTAATGGGGTGACATGACATAATACGTAAACAAAGACAAAACGTTTTGACGCATGTGGAAAGGGGAGTAAAATACAATCTGTGATAGGATAGAAGGACAAAAAAAGGTGAGTACAATCAGAGGGATATGCTCTTCTTTTCAGTGCTATTATTTTGTGGGTCAGAGTGTTACAGATCATAAGCATCTATAAATAAGAATGTTTTCTAAATTTGTCAATGGAGATTTCTTCCCGCAAGTTCAATGGTAGTGAATTCCAAATTGTTGGCGCTGTTACTGAGATCTTTTTTTGGGGTAGTGTCATAGAAAAGGTGACATAGGGAGAGAATATTCAGAAGGTGTCGGTTGCTGGATCTGAGTGTTCTAGAAGAACAATTGGGAATGATCAGTCTGTCCATAAATCCTGGGGAATGTAAGAAGTATGAGTTTGTAGGCGATTCTATGCGTGATTGGCAGCCAATGTGATTTTATCAGAAGAGGTGTTACATGGGATAGGAGGCAATGTTCGGTTGTGGATTATGAATTGGTTATCAGACAGAAAACAGAGGTTAGGGTTAAATGGGCATTTTTCAGAATAAACAAATCAGGAAACACAAATCAGCTATTGAAGGAAATGGACCACCAAGATAAAGTATCCTTTTAAAGATGAATGGCATCATTTAGGAGGAGAATTACAGATTGGCTACTTTTGACATAGGGGTATGTTACTGACATGGATCATGATTAAATATTCAAACAAATTTTCAGAAGCATGTCTTTCATATTAAAAAAAAATCCTTTTAGTATACATTACTGGATAAAGCCAGATTTACATAATTACTTTTTCCTTTGAGGATGTTATTATTTTTCCTGATCACTCCTGTGCCTGTACTTGGAGAGCATCATTCTCTTGCTCAGCGATATTGATGATAATTTTATTTGGTGAGACACCTTGTTTTACCACTCAACTGTTATATGTGAAAATATGTTGTGAATTTGCAACTCTTTTGGAATATGTGATTGCATACAAATTTGTTTCTTATAACTCTGTTATATAGCAGAGTTAAAAAAACCAGATATAGCCCCACCAAAACATGTAGAAAGCCTACTTCAATCAATTCAGTGTTATAAGCTATCAATCACTATTTGAGACCATTAGTTAGAAATATTGCCACTGGCCCAATTGATTTTTATGTGTGTGTGTGTATTTATATACAGTTCTTCCTTCATATTCACATGGGTTAGGAGCACAGCTCCCTTGCAAATATTAAAAAAAAAAATCTGAAATAACTTTAGGTCCCCCACCCTGCCTCCCTCCACAGCTTATTTTTGAAGTCCTGATGGTCTAGCGGTGAAGTGGGACAGTAATGATCTTCCTATGCTCCTACCCCATGCAGATCCGCTATCAAAAATGGCTGCCTCAAGTTCCCGCATCAGTCTTTTGAGACAGCGGGAACTCACAAGACCAATGTAGAAACTTGAGGCAGTCATCATTTTGATCCAACTGAAATTACAAACATTAATCATTAATTATAAAATTGAAAAAACTAAACCAATGGCTGTGGGAGACTATGTTGGCATTAAACATCATGAAATCTTTGACAATGTTATTCCCATGCAAGGAAGGACTTCAATTACAATCTCCTATCTGCCTAAATGCTACACCGTTTCACATAACATGTACAATGAAGCTTTTGGGAGTTGTTCTGGATAGTAAATTAACATACCACCTACAAATTAGTTCTGTTGTTCAGAAATGCTTTCACAGACTCTGGCTTATATGCTCTCTATCCAAAGTCCTCAACCCCTCAAGTTGAACATACTGATACACTCCCTTGTCATATCCTGTTTGGATTACTGTAACTCCTTATACAATCACCCAAATATATAATATCACCCATAAAGAGATCAGGCGTCTACAGATAATACAAAACACTGCAATAAAGCTAATAAAAGCACACTGGCAGCCTATAACTCACAGAATAACATACAAAATACTACTCCTGATGTTCAAAATTTGTAACTCTAACCTCCCAGAATTCCTGAACAGTGTTCTCATCCCTTATACTCCGTCTAGAACTCAGATCACACTCTCAACACCTTTTAACCATCCCTTCAATTCTTAGCATAACACGAACAATTTGTTCTGTTACAGCACCTACATTTTGGAATGCAATGCCCCCGGAACTACGGGAAGAGATAGTTTTAGAACATTTGAAAGGCAAACTAAAAACATTTTTATTTAAAGATGCTTTCAACCTTCTTCCTCAATCTCTGTTCACAGACAGGACCCCCCCCCCCTTCCCTATCATTCAATCCTTAAGTGGCTCCCTTTTCTATCTGACTTGTATTTTTCTCCCCATATTACCCTTTGTTTCTATACATTGGTTCATTTATGTTGTCTGTCACCCAAACTCATAATTTTATTTTTTTTTCCATGAAAGTTTATTAAATTTTCACATGAAATGAACAATAAACAGAAAAGAAAGAAAGTATACATAGGTATATTACAAATACAATAAAATCCAAAACATTTTTCAACATACTATACATATGATGATATAGTTAAACAAAAGTGGTCATATAATATAGAGCGGGCAAATTATGCATCACTGGATTGTAAATAATAGAGACCAGCATTCACTTGTGGATCTGAGATGATTCCTATGTTCTGCTAATGCCAGTTCAAATTTGTGATGTTGTAATACTAAATTCCACCAATGCTGGACATGAAGTGAAGCCAAGGACTTCCAATTGGAGAGAATCAGTTATTGATATTAGAATATCAAAAAGTTTCTTCTCCGAATCTAGTATGTCAATGTGTGGAGAATGTGATTTTAAACATTACTATTGATAAAGATAGATTGCAGTCTAAGTGAAAGATTTTTTTCATTATAATCCAGATATCTAACCAAAAGGAACAATCAAACAGCATATGGATTAAGGAACATGGTTGTGTCTTACAGCTCCAACAAATGTTGGACGGAGTTAGGCCAGCCATTTGTAGTTTATGTGGGGTCCACAGGGCTTTGTGATTCAAAAAATACATAGATTGTAATGTATTTGCTGAAGATAAAGAACGTATTGATTTGGACCAGAGGAGTGCCCAAGCTTTATCATCCAGTTGATGTCCACAGTCCCGTTCCCATATATCTTTAAGTACAGTATTAGACATTGTTTTCCAAGTAGTAAAAGTTTATATATTTTAGAAGCAGAATGTCCTGTTGTCAACAATTCTGAAGCTATTTTATAAAGTGTGGGGGAAGAGGATAGAATAGTTTCAAGAGATGGTGTGGTAGAGAAACAATGATGGGGTTGCATCCATTTAAAGTATGCAGAACATGGAAGAGCATATTTAGATTGAATAGTTTTGAATGGAAGCAATTTATTATTGGAATCCAATAGATCGGTAAGTAATAAAACACCTTTGTCTATCCATTCTTTCCATAGGAATGGTTTCTTATTAATAAGTATGTTAGAATTGAACCAGATAGATGTAAACATTGATTTAGTATAAGGGAACTCCAAATGTGTATCAAATTCCAATAGACATTTAGTTGTCATTCGAATCAAAGGATTAGTAGTTAAAGAGTTAGGTACAGTCAGATAAGCATGTGGTTTGAGCAGTAATATGAGTTGTTTCTCAATTTCAAACCATATTGGTGTATAAGTATCTTGTTCTGCAAACCAATAGAGGCCTTGATGAATAAGAAAAGCATTTGATAGGTATAAAAATCCGGAAAAAGAACTCCATTCTCTTTTCTCAGTTTGAGTTTTTTAAGGGCTTATTTTTCCATAAAAAGGAAGAAAGTAGGGAGTCTATCTTTTTATAAAATGTAAGAGGAAAAAGACAAGGAATCATAAGTAGAATGTAATTTATTTTGGGCATGAACATCGTTTTGATTGTTTCTAAGTGACCCCAACAGGAAAGGTAAAGAGGATGCCAAGATTGTATTAACTTTTTAACTATTTGTAGAATATTTTTCATATTAATATCTATAGATTCTGGGAGGGATTTAGTGAGTTCAATGCCAAGATATTTTAGTTTTTCGGAAACCCATTTTAAGTTATATGGTTTAATCATATTGGAGTTGGCATAATGATTCAAAGGGAGGGAATCCGTCTTATCATGATTTAGTTTATATCCTGAAAAGGTAGCATATTCAGTAATAGTCTGTAAGAGTTCCTTGATCGAAGTCTCTGGGTTGGAAATGTAAAGGAAGATGTCATCTGCGTAAGCAGAGAGTTTAACTTCAAGAGTGTTACATACAATGCCAGAAATGTTTGGGTTATTTCTAATATTAATGAGTAGCAGTTCTAAGCCAGATTAAATAAGTAAGGTGAGAGAGGATATCCTTGTCTAGTTTAAATGAAGAGGAGAGGGAATTATTTGTATTATTCTAGCCATGGGATTTGAATAACCATTTGAGTAAACGGAGATTGAGCTCCGAACCATTCTAATATATGAAATAGATATTTCTATTCAATTCTATCAAATGCCTTTTCAGCGTCAAGGGACAAGGCTATGACAGGATTTTGGGAATTTTCAGCAATGTGAGATAAGTGAAAAAATAATCTAGAATTATCAGCAATAAGATGTCCTGGCGAAACCAATTTGATTTGGATATATAACTTTATGAATGACTGTTTTGATCCTGTTGCTAAAATTTTAGCATATAATTTGTAGCCTACATTCAGAAGTGAAATTGGTCTGTAATTCTGTACTTTTAGGGGATTTTTATTTGGTTTCAGAATGGCTGTAATTATTGCCTCTGCAAAACGACTATATGTAACCATAGCAGGAGTTATATAAATAAACAATGTTAATAAGTATTTTGATAGGTCAGCTTTAAAAACTTTATAAAATTCCACAGGTATTCCATTGGCTCCTGGAGATTTGTGGGATTGGAATTGTTTCAAAGCAATAAGAATTTCTTCTATATCAAGTGTCTTATTTAGAGTAGTATTATCAGAAGCGGACCATGTCAGTCTTTCTAGATTTTGTAAAAAGGAAAATAAAGGAAATAATGTGGAAGGAGATTCTGATTGATATAACTTCTTATAATATTCATGAAATGTATCTAAAATTCCAGACTATGTGATAATATTTAGGTATGTTATCTTCATTCTGTATGGCAGGATTCTGAATTCGATATTTTTTTCTTTTTAAATAGGAAGCTAACATTTTACTACTTTTGTTGCTTTTTATATAGTATTTAGCTTCTGTCATGAAAATCTGCATGCCTGCTTGTTTAGAAATAATGCTGTTATATTGGTATTTAAGTTGGCATAACGTATTATATATTTGGGGATCCTTTGTGGCTATATATTTTTGTTCATCTTCAGTAATTTTTTCTCTAATTGTATTATAGAGGCTTGTTCAGATTTAGATTTATGGGAGTAGAGTGAAATGAATTCTCCTCTCAAGGAAGCTTTAAAAGCTTCCCATGTTATTAAAGGGTTAGTTTCAGAAAAGATGTTGTTTGCAAAGAATTCTTTAATAAAGTTTTTATATGTGTCACAATCTTTTCATCCTCTAAGAGTGTAGATTGCAGTCTCCATAAAGGTGATTTGGGGATAGGATTATCATTCCAAAAAAGAACACAAGATACTACTGAGTGATCTGAGACAAGTATTGGAGAAATAGAGGTATTAGTGACTGAGTTTAATAACTGTTGGGATATAAAGATATAATCCATACGTGAGAAGCTGTTATGTGGGATGGAATGATAGGTGTATTCTCTAGCTGAAGGATGTTGAAGTCGACAAGAGTCTAGTAAATGCAATTGTGTGATGAGTGAATGAAAAGAGATATGTGATTTTTGTTGTGTTACTTTGGAGTTGGATTGTTTATCTAAGTAGAGGTCAAAAGGAATATTGAAGTCTCACGCCATAATGATGGGAAGAGGTTCAAAGGTTTGAATTGTGTTTAGTAGATCTATAAAGAATTCGGAGGAATCACTATTTGGGGCATATACATTTATTAGAAGTAATTGAGTGTTATGTAAGTCTTCTTGCACAATTATCCATCTACCATTAGGTAGCTTGGTTAATGATCTTAGGCTGTATTAATTTTGTAACTAGTATGGATACTCCACCTCTTCTGCCTGCAGAGGGAGAATCAATCACTGAGGCAATCCAAGAGCAAGATTTTGGGCTCCTTTCATCAAGGTGTGGTAGGCGGTTAACGCACGGAATACTGCGCGTTCAACCGCCTGCCACACTACTCGCTAACGCCTCCATTGACGAGGCGTTAGTTTTTAGGCTTGCCGTGGGGGTTAGCGCATGATGAAATGTCCAACGCGCTAACCCCCATAGCGCGCCTTGATAAAAGGAGCCCTTTGTCAAAGAAGAGGTGGTTGAGAGATGTGTCTCTTGTAACATTATTATACAGGGAGATTTTTGTTTCAGATGGAGTAACACTTTTTTTCTTTTTATAGGATTGTTTCATTTGACATTCCAGGAGACAACAGAAACTGGTGATTGTTTAACTGTTGTCATAATTTAAAGTATTGTGTAAAGGGAAAAAAATCTGAGAAAAAAAATGTCAGATACATCATAGTATAAAGAAGAGTAATTGCAATATACCCCCCAAAAAGGAAAAAACAACAACAAAAGAAAGAAATGACCTCAGTAAACGTGAAACCTGAACAATAGGCATCAAGGACCAAAACGGTCCAGCCAATAAAAACTATGAACATGAATGATGCCATTAAGCAGGGAGGCAGAGGCGCATAGATTCTCTCCTTTAAAATAAAAAAGGAAGTAGTAGAAAGAGCAAGAGAGCACAACCTATTGGTCAAACAAAAAAAAAAAAATCACAATATCTTAAATCAATATATCAATCTAGTTTCAATAATATGTAATCACTATACATATGCTACTATCGTATTGCAAATATAATAAAAAAAGAAAAATACCTTATGTTGTATTTGCATTATAATGAACAATAATTAAATCTAGCATTTGCATCAATAATACCCAGAAATAGGTAAAGAGTCAAATAAACAGTTTCTAAGCATGTCAGGCAACATTAAAACAGAACATGCAGAAGTTATGAATAATTTGAGCTTAACTATTGAATTTTAAAGCATATAACTATCAGTAGTTAAAGAAAATGTAACTTTCCAACCTGATGTTGGGGATAAAAATTTCACAAACAGATAAACAATATTTATTAATGAAAAAAAAGAAAAGAAAGTAGTGGTATTCACCACTATCCATTGCGATACTATCTGCATGCTTTTGGAAACTATTTTGTGAGATACCATTTCATAAATTCACTGTAGGAAAAGGATAATAAATGTCTGCTAAGCATTCAGACACTATATAACAGATGTTGAGAGTTCAGATTCAAGTAGATTGTTTCCGATTCCATTTACTACATCCAGATCTCAACTTGGGAAGAGCAGGAGACAAAAATATGATCGAGTTTGGATCATGTGTAAGGATCATAATGTGTGAGTTAAAGTGATTTTTGAAGGGTCGGAATGGTCGTTGAGATGATAAACAAGGCAGGCCTATCAATCATATTGCTTGAAATTTAATAAAGGCATTAAGAGATGATAGGTCTATCTGAGCCCAGACTGTCTATCGTAGAACTCGAAGTGGCAATCTTAGAGTGATAGAGAAAGACAGATAATTCAGGAGGACGACATACCCTGTGATTGAAGGTTATCGAGAAAAGATTGGAGTTGTTCTGGTAAATCAAAGTTCTGTGTAGAATTATTTATGGTCACTAACATCCTAGCTGGGTATTGCAGTCCATATCTCGCACCCATGGACTTCAGCCATGCTCTCATCTCTAAAAAGGATTTCCTCTTTCGGGCAGTTGTCTTAGCCAGGTCAGGAACAATAATAATTTTTTTATCTGCGATTTTTTTTCTGTTCAAAATATTTTTATTGATTTCATAGTTATAAAATAGAAAATATACAACAAAGGCTTCCGAGGAAGCCTAACAAGAAAAACCAAGTGACAGCTCCCTTCAGTACATCATATCACAATAAGAAATATTATCGATACTCAAGGATAGAAGCAACAAATAATAATGAGAAAACTAACACAGTCTTCTGGTCATAGTACATTGCAAGATAAATACATAAATAGGATGGCAGGACCATGAATTATGTATAGTATCATAATGTAGTCTAGTATGTAAAGCCATAGAGAATACAAAAGCTTAATAGAATCTGGCATTATAAATGGAGAGAGGGTCATATTGATTCCTGAGATATATCAGATAAGGAACACCAATGAAAAGTGTGAAAGATTAAAACAAATTGATGAGTGATGTTATATCAATAAATGATCTCATAAGCATTATTTCAAAGGTCTTGAGTAGAATGGTCTATTAGTATAGACCATGTATTATCATAAGTGGATAGTGACTTAGAGCGTTCTGCCATATGTTTCTCGTATTTAGCATGTAGGCATACTGAATTCCACCAATGAGTGAGGCTGAGGTTAGAGAAGTCTTTCCAATTTTGTAAAATTAATTGAAGAGCTATGAATAACAAAAGGGTCAAAAGACGATCATGATACAAAGATAAAGGTGAGGACAGTGCCGAGGATCCCAGAAGTAAGACATCCAATGTGAAGGGGTCATTAATAATAAAAAGTTTGGTAATCATATTCCAGATAGAGGACCAAAAAATCTGTAAATGGGGACAATCAAATAACATATGTCGTAGGGAGCCTTCAGAGGATTTACAGGTCCAACAGGAGCTATCCGTGGATCTCTTAATTTTAGCTGTTTTGGACGGAGTCCAGAAGGCTCGATGATACAGAAAAATCACAGTTTGTCTATGGGAGGCTGAGTGGAGCGATTTAAAGATCCTAATCCACAGTTCCGTCCACATACGATCAGTTAACGGAGATTGCAACACCAAATCCCACTTAGTCAGGGAAGCCGAAATTGCAGGGAAACATTTTGAATGTATATATTTATACCAATTAGATGATTGTCCATGGGATGCAGAGAAGGAAAGAGCCATAGAGTGTAGGTCTGAAGTGGTATGAAGAGAAGTTGGAGAAGGATACCTCGCAGAAAGGCAATGGTGGAGTTGAATCCAATTGAAATATTGAGAGGGAGGGATGTTATATTTGGCCATGATATCTGAAAAAGTAATCCATTTGTCATTAGTCAAAAGATGGGAAATATGCCAAATTCCTCGCTGTTGCCAAGTTTTCCAAACCATCACCGCGTTGCCTATCTTGAGTTTGGGGTTATGCCAGATAGGTGCAGATACTGAATCAGCCAATTTCATATTTGAAAGGGAGTCAATATAATTGATCGCCTGCCAAGTACTTAATATAATCGGGTTTTGTTTTGCCAATTGAGGAAGAGGAATGGCAGGAGCATGATGTAATATATAAGAATCAACTAAAGAGAGTTCCAAAGGTAACCACGTAGGATTTACATGCATAGACTCAACATTCAGCCATAAGGAGCCCTGAGACATCAAAAATGCATGGTGATATTCGCGAAAGCTAGGAAAATTGACTCCTCCCTGCTCCTTAGAACATTTCAGTTTACGGAGTGCAATCCGAGGCTGTTTGCCTTGCCATAAAAAGGAAGTGAGTAAGTGTTCAATACGAGAATAAATTGAGTGAGGGAAGAGAAAGGGAAGCATACTAAGGATGTAATTGATTTTCGGAGTGATCATCATACGTATTGTAGATAGTCTACCCCACCAGGAGAGATTAAGGGGGGACCATCTGGAAGTGCAGGAGCGAATAATAGAGAAGATATAGTCAGAGTTAAGTCGTGAGGTGGAGTCGAGAGAGGGCCCAAAATACAATCCAAGATATTTGATCTTAGAAGGGGACCATATGAAACCATATTGGGAAGAATCAGATTGAATATCTATACAGTTTAAAGGTAAAAGTTCAGATTTATTGATGTTTAATTTGTATCCAGAAATCGCCGAATAGCGATTAATTTGTTCAAGGATAAAGATAATAGATTCTGGATGAACATAAAGAAGAACATCGTCGGCATATGCCGAGAGTTTAACTGAAAAATCATTGTAATGAAAGCCAGCAATTCGAGAATCATTCCGTATAGCAGATAAAAGTGGTTCAAGAGCAAGATTGAAGCGTAAGGGAGATAGGGGGCAACCCTGTCTCGTTCCACGGGATGGAGAGAAGGGTTGGGAAAGAAGTCCATTTATCATAATTCGTGTCGTGGGATGAGAGTAGAGAACTTTAATCATAGATAAGAAGGGATCAGGAAAACCATACCAACGTAGAATATGAAATAGGAAGGGCCATTCTAGACGATCAAAGGCTTTTTCGGCATCAAGAGCCATGATTACCAGTCTATCTGCGTGAGAAGATGAGTGGTGGATAATGTGAGACAAGAGTCGGGTATTATTAGAAGAGTAACGATTATTTAGAAAACCAGATTGGTCTGAGGAAATGAGCAGAGGAAGTACGGTTTGAAGCCGAGAAGCAAGGATCTTAGCGAAAATTTTTGCGTCTACATTGATTAATGAGATGGGACGGTAATTTTTGACCTCTTGAGGGTCCTTACCCGGTTTAGGAAAGACAATGAGATTAGCTTCTGTAAAGGAGCCTGTGGAATGACCTTGATTGCACAAGAAGTGAAAGAAAGGAAGCAAATGTGGAAGTAAAATTGGTAGAAAGGCTTTGTAAAATTCTATTGTAAGGCCATCCGGGCCTGGAGATTTGTTCGGAGCCATGGAGTTAATGGCATCCGTGATTTCCTGGGAAGTGAAGGGAGAAGAAAGTGAGAGAGAATCTGTAGGAGAAAGAGTGGGGTGCGGGAAAGATAAGAAGGAATTGAGATTAGCTTCAGAGGAGGTGATTTCTGAAGAATAAAGATCTTGATAGAAATTATGGAAGGCGGATGAGATGATTGAAGGATCTGTAGTAAGTATTCCTGCGGGGTCTTTAATGGATGATATGGTAGTTTTATCCTGGGATTTTTTCAAATAATTCGCAAGCAGATGTCCAGGTTTGTTATTTTCTGCGTAGTACGAAGCCGCTTGGACGAAGACTGAATTGGCAGCAGATGAACTCAATAAAGAGTTGTATTGGATTCTAAGGTTACGAAGAGTAGTCAGGGCTGTAATATCAGTAATGTCTGAAATATGGGTAGCTTCCGCTTCACGTATGCGAGATTCAAGGTCTCGTAGGGTTTGTTTTCTAGAGGAGTGGAGTCTAGCAGTAAATTGAATTATTGTCCCACGTATGAAAGCTTTGAAGGCATCCCAGGTGTTGATCCAATTGGACTGAGTGGGGATGTTAAAATGAAAAAATTCTTGGATGGCCGCAGTAATACTTTCAGAGAATTGGTTTTCAGCAAGGAGTGAAGAGTTGAACCGCCATTGCCTACTGCGAGGTGTAAGAGAAAAGTAAGAGCAAGTCAGGGAAATAGCTGCATGATCAGAAATTGTGATAGAGTGAATATCAGAGGTGGTGGTGTGAGGTAAGATAGAAGAAGAGGCAAGAAAGTAATCAATCCTGGAGTATGTCGAGTGTGGTGCTGAAAAGAACGTAAATTGATCAAGGGTGGTATGCTGCAATCTCCAGGGATCTGTTAAGTGAAGCTGGGATATAATATCATGCAATGCATACCATGATTTTGGTTTCTTGTAGGAGGCATGTGATTTCCTGTCCTTGGAAGGATCTAAAATAAGATTAAAATCACCTCCAATAATAATAGGGGTGTCAGGATCCTGTAAGATATGATTGGCCAAATTATGAAAAAATTCAGGAGAATCTAAATTTGGTGCATATATATTTAAAATGCGTAATGTGCGATTGGATATAGAAAGTTTGGCATTAACCCATCTACCATAAGTATCATGAGAGCTAGATAAAATAGAGATGGATGGATGATGTTTAATTAGGGTAATTACACCATTTTTTCCATTCAGAGCAGGAGAAAACAATGGCGCACAAAAGCCTTGTTTAAGAAATTTACTTGAGCTAGATTCATTGAGATGAGTTTCCTGAAGCAGAATAATATCTGATTTAAGATCATCAATATAAGACAATAATTTCCGCTTTTTAATCACATTATTTAGACCTTTGATATTTAAAGATGTTATTGATAATGACATTGAAAGCATGGATATATGATATTTAGCATGGTTGAGATACCTAAATAAGCCAGACAAAATTTGGTGTGGGACTTATAAGCTGTAAATAAAATTATGGCAAAAAAAGCAGAAGCTGTATGCATCTTATAACAAAAATGAAAAATCAACAAAAGGATTATAGTAGAGGAGTAAGAGATGTACCTGAAAGGAGAAAGAGCCCACTGTAATAAAACAGCAAGCAAAAAACTTTGGGTGGCCGAGGAGGGGACAGATAGCCGAGTGAACAAAACAAACTCAGCAACCATTTGATCAGTGTATTGCAAAAGGTAGCTCTAGCTGTATGCACAATTAACTAAAGTAAACAACAGGTCAAAAAGTTTAAGTGCTGTGTTTATAATGAATGAACTATGCCAACAATGGCAATCCACAGCAACCACTAAAACAAGTGAATCATCAGAATAAAGAGGCACATTCAATGTCAGTCAGCCATGAATGCCTGCTGTGGAAGTAACATTAATGAAATAAACTAAAAACAATATATAATGATTATAGAGTTCAGGAGGATAAATAAATAGAAAGAGAGGCATAATAATACAGAAAGATGAACTACTCAGGCAGTCAGTGTGTCCCACTAAGGACATTAGCACTCTGATCTAGTATAAATGACATCAGATAGCAAAGCCTATGATGTCATAGGATAATACAAGTAAGGAAATTCATAAAATAAATAAAAGATTAAAATCCGTGGCACAGTAATTGAGTCATGTGTGAAAAAATTGCAGAAGACCAAACCTATGTAGTAAACATTCATCATCTAAGTTTCTGGACATTTAAAAGTGTAAATTTAAAGCCACTGTACTTTCATTATGCTTACCAATTAACATCCGCACCAACGAGAAGAAAAAGAGTAAGAGGTTCAAAGGGTTTTAGCAGGTAGAGTGAGCATAATAGTCCAGTAACATAATATAATATTAAAAAAAAAAACAAAAAAAAACACAAAATGGCTGAGGTGCATGGTCTTGCAGTGCAGAGTCACATGTCTGTAAAAAGAAGAGAGTAACGAACATGCCTAGAGGTCCTGCGATGCAGTGGAAAGGTAAAATGGTAGTAAAAATGAAAAATAAATTAGAGAAGGAGTCATTCAAGCGATATATAGTAAAAGAGAGAGAAATAATCATGGAAATAACAATTGTAGAGTTAGAATAACATGTAGAAAGAGTCAGTTTCAGAGGCAGCATGGCAGATGAGCATCAGGCACAGAGGGAAACAGGCTCACACAGAGTCAATCGGGGTTGGTGAAGTCTCTTCGATGTAAGTAGCCAGAAGCTCCGGGTCAGTGAAGTCTTTTGTTTGATTTAGGTAAGTTACCCTCATTCTTGCCGGGTAGAAAAGACCGTAGCGGGCTCCCATCTTTTTTAGTTGTGGTCTGAATGCAAGCAGTTGTTGTCGTGCTTTAACAGTGTTCTTGTGCAGATCTGGGAGGAAAAGGATCTTATTTCCCTCGTGGGTCACAGGCGCTAGTGATCGGGCTTTTTGCTGAATTTCTAGGACCTGCGGGTAGCGGAGGATCCGAAGCACTATGGGTCGTGGCCGGCGATCACGCGGGAACCTGGAGGATGGAGAGCGGTGAGCACGTTCAATTTCAAAATCATGCTTAAAGTGCAGATCTAGTATTTTGGGGATGAAGGACTCCAAGAACGCCACCATATTATTGCCTTCCTGCCCCTCCGGGACCCTCAAAAGACGCAGGTTATTCCGGCGGGAACGATTACTGGCGTCCTCCATTTCTTTTTCCAGGGCCAGCGTGCGTTTCACGTGGCCCTGTAATGCCTTAACATTGGCATCTGTGGTTGCTGATTTTATTTCCAGATCAGCTATTTTCACTTTGAAGGTGGTCAGTTCAGTTTGGATTGAAGATAAGTCATCTTTAAGCTCAGAGATGGCATCCTTGGTCTCAGTCATCAGATCCTGGACTGTTTTGATTGCATTCCACAAATCAGACATGGAGGGAGCCTCAGGGCCATCCTGTGTCACCAATTTAGAGTCCTTTGCGGGAGAGGGAGGGTCGGGCTTGTGCCTTTTGCCCTTAGTAGCTGTAGCCATCGTTTATAGTGTGGATGGAGCTGGATGGAGGGGTCTAACACCAGTGCAGTGCAGCCAGAGAGTAAAAAGATGGTGAAGGTTGCTGGAGCCTGCTGTTCAGATGACCATCTTTGTCGGGCTCAACAGCGCCCCCCCTATCTGCGATTTTTAGATTGCTGTTCATTTTTGCAGAAGTTAAGATTTGTAGGGCCTGAGGATATCTCAGTAACTTTGCCAAAATAGGTCTCGGCCATGTGAATCCTGGTTTTAAGGAAGATGGCTTTCTGTGTGCATGCTCGAACTACAAAGGAAGATCTGTTTTCATATTGAGTAATTCTGGCAAACGGTCAGTAAGGAATTTGGATAGGTCCAAACCTTCGGCACCTTCCACTTGACTAGGCCAATAATTCTAATATTGTTCTGTCAATTTCGATTGCAAAAATCTTCCAATTCCTGATCTAGTTTTTTTAAAGCATTGCTGTGCTTGTTCCTCAAAACTGCGCGAAGGAAAAGGCCACCATGTCCGCTTGATTTTCCAGTGTTTCAACACATGTCTGGTAGGCTGCGAACGAGTTAGTAAGTGAATTGATTTCACTTTTCATTTCACAGGTCATATCGTATTACTTAGTTCTTCTCTCAGCGCATGAAGTTCATCTAAAACTGCATCCGATGAATCATGCGTAGACTTACTGGTCGTGGGCTTCTCCGGTGAAGGAGGATCATATTTAGATCTTTTTGACCTAGTAGACTATGTCGATTGAGTTTCTGATTGTGACGTTTTACTCGTCGACATCTTATTGTAAATATATGTGATTTCCGATAATAAATGAAAAGCTCAACACTTGCTCTACATCGATATTCTGAGATTCAGGAGAGGAGAGAGGAGACTATGCGGCCATCTTACTCTCTAGCTCAACAGCGCCCCCCAAACTCATAATTTTAATATGTACACTGCTTAGAAGCCTGATGGGCGGTTTATCAAATTTTAATAAAACTTGAAAACTTGAATAAAACTTGATTGCTCATCTTTACATAACATAGTAACATAGTAGATGACGGCAGATAAAGACCCGAATGGTCCATCCAGTCTTCCCAACCTGATTCAGTTTTAATTTTTTCTTTTTAGCTATTTCTGGGCAAGAATTCAAAGCTCTACCCAGTATTGTGCTTGGGTTCCAAATGCCGAAATCTCTGTTAAAACCTACTCCATCCCATCTAAACCCTTCCAGCCATTGAAGCCCTCTCCAGCCCATCCTCCCCCAAATGGCCATATACAGACACAGACCATGCAAGTCTGCCCAGTACTGGCCTTAGTTCAATATTTAATATTATTATCTGATTTTAGATCCTCTGTGTTCATCCCACGCTTCTTTGAACTCAGTCACCATTTTCCTCTCCACCACCTCTCTCGGGAGCGCATTCCAGGCATCCACCACCCTCTCCGTAAAGTAGAATTTCCTAACATTGCTCTTGAATCTACCACCCCTCAACCTCAAATTATGTCCTCTGGTTTTACCATTTTCCTTTCACTGGAAAAGATTTTGTTCTACGTTAATACCCTTCAAGTATTTGAACATCTGAATCATATCACCCCTGTTCCTCCTTTCCTCTAGGCCATGGGTTGGGAAATCCAGTCCTCGAGAGCCGTATTCCAGTTGGGTTTTCAGGATTTCCCCGAACTATGGGGCATGTTTACTAAGCTGGGCAAGATATTTGCACGTATTGGGGTGGGATTCTATAAATGGTTATTGGAAAAATTTGGCACTACGTATTATTCTATAAAGGGTGTGCACCCTTTGTAGAATAGCAATTAGAACCAATTTCCACCAGAGTTATGCCTGCTGAAACCTGGTATAAATTCTGGTACTCAAGTTGGGCACAGAGACCCAGTCATTTAGCAGCTAGCATGTGCTCCTATCAATGCAGATCACACTGTGCAGTCTACACCCTCTCTCTCTCCTGTGCTAACCTGATAGAGATGGAAATGCAACACACTGGCCGTTGTAATGCACACTAGGTGTTAGCATGTACTGGCATTACTGGTTAATTCATGCAAAAACTCAAGCTAACTGCTTAGTAAACATGCCTCTATATTTCTCTGCTGTCTTTATACTTCTTATGAACATGTGACATCATGTTTCTGTCAACATGCATTTTGTAAGTTGTGTTATAAGCCACTTTAGATTGTTGGCACAAAAATGTTTTAAACACATAGCCTGGAAATAGTTGTATGAGAAAAGAAATCCCCCACAACTACAGCATATATTATTTTCTGAAGAGTGACTATTGGGCAGAATATTTTCAAACAAAGCCAAAGTGATTTAACTGGATAGGGGAGCCTCCCCAGTCCAATTAAATCACTTGTGGTCATCTGTTAATATTCAGCATCACTTAACCAGAAGGCACCACTGAATGTCCCCCAAGACGACCCCCTGTATCGTTAGTGCTAGGGAGGTCCATGGGTGGAACTTGGGAGGAGCCAGGAATTAATCAGTTAGTGGTCATATTCAGATCTCTAACTGTTTAAGTAAGTAGTTAAAGTTAGGACAGTAAAAAGGGTGTCTTTTGTTCAAAGCTAACTAAACACCAGTCTGAATATTGGCTGCTGCCAGTTAAATTCTGGTGCTACCCTCCCTTCCCTAAGATGCTGAAACCCCTTCACTCCCACCTCCGATGTTAAGGGAGGGGAGCTGACAGAACCCCCCTGGCTAAACCCTTCTCTCTTCCACTCCCATACACCGTCCTCCATAGGGTTACGAGATGTCCGGATTTTCCCAGACATGTCCTCTTTTTTAGAGGAATGTCGAGGTGTCCGTATGGCTTTTCAAAACCTCGCATTTTGTCCGGGGTTTGAAAAGCTTTGGAGGGTATCTGCGCATGTGTGGATGCAACGTAGTTCTGTCACATTCGCGCATACCCAATGGCCCTCCAAACGTGGTTCCGAGCTTGAGAAGAGTCTTGGAGGGTGGGGCGGAACAAGGCGTGACATGAGCAGAACAGGGTAGGGCTGGACCATGTCTCCAGATTTTACTATTGCACAGTGTAAAATCTGGTAACCCTACTCCTCCAGGCCTAAGTTTGGGGGATCTAATGGGGTCTTTGGGACAGGAGCTATATCCAGTCACTCCTGCCCATCACGGCTCCTTTAATTAAATGGCTGCCAGTACTCGCCAGTACTGCAAGCATGCCACTAGAAGCCACAGAAGCCATTTTGTAAAGAAGGCTCCTGCCCTTAAAACCCCACTAGTCTACCAGAACTCAGTAAGGTAGGCCTATAGGAGTAGGGGTGGGCAGGGGAGTTCCATTGGCCCTTCTTGATATTGGGGGTGGGAGGTAGGAGGACTGACATAGTGGCAGGAGGCAAGAGGGGAAATTGGAAAAGTAGAGGGCAGCTGCATCCCTTAGGGAGGTCCTGGTGGATGTGCAGCTAGAGCCTGCACAAGTATCATATGCAGATCCCGGCTAAATATCATCCCAGGACTCATATATGCTTTGGTGGCCAGCTCACTAGGGACTAGCACCAGATATTCATTGCCTGTGCGCAGACATGGCCTGGCATTGAATGTCCAGGGTTAATGCTGTCCTTGGCGAACTACTGTAGGCTGAATATCAAGTAGATGATTTCAAAAAGGTACGTCACGCACGTGCTCTTTAAAAGCAAACTATGAACAAAACTAAAAACTACAGTTTGAATTTGGTGCGTCAGAAAGATTTTACACTGCGAAGGATACAAATTTATCTCGAAAGGTTAAGATCAGTGTATCGCAAACTGTGTGCCTCCTGAGATTTCTGGGTAAGAGGAGAGGTGCCGGTGCTGGACGACTGTCTACAGGACGTGTCTCTCGCGAAGAGAAGCATGTCCTGTAAGCAATCTCCCGACAACGGCACCTCTTCTCTCTGCCGGCCCTTCTCTCCAGCGGGTCTTTTTGCCGGTCTTCTCTCCAGCGCGTTTGAAGGGCTGTTGCGCATGCTCTGACAGTGGTGCGCTGACATCACGTATGCGCATGATGTCATCACGCCGATGCCAGCGCACTTCTGGGTGTCTTGAGCCGGGGAAACAAGGTTTAGTGTGCCCCGGCTCGAAAAAGTTTGAAAGACACTGATTTAGATAATACTTCAAAAGGAGAAGGGGAGGGACATGCAGACGCCATTTATAAACTGCTTGCTACAAAGCTTAAGCAGGTTTTTTTTGAGCAGAAATGAGCATCCGTTAAGTTTCTGAAAATGTTAATCCTCTTCTTAGTCACAATTTATACTACAGTGCATTGATTTTTTTTTTTTTTATAAAAAGATGTTTAAGATTCAGTTTAGAACACACTCAAAACCTCACTTTCTCTTGCTAAGCCTATTGTACAAATTGATATTGACTGTGGAGAACAGCATGCACGAAAAATCCTTCCATTAATTCCTCCTGCAAAATAAGTCACTTAGACACTCCATAGATGAAAGCAAAGCCTGGTGCTAATTTTTATGACTCAGCTAGTTGGCACTGCATTGATGTTTTACTCAGCAAGAGTTTGGTACATTAATAGAGTGATGCTGCACAACTAATAGCAAAATAACTCAGTCCAAACAAGCAGGTTGATTGACAGCAGAATAGATTTTAGTGACTCAACATGGAAAAAGGATTCAATGAGTTAAAAATAACCATCTTATCATGTTCCCCCGGTCTCTCCTACCTCCATACAGCTGTAATAATATAAACCACTATTATAGAAGATTTCCCAGCAGTTGCATAAAAATGCCTTTAGGGAACTGCCCTCAAAATTTCTATTTCACAAGGCTTATGTATGAATTCATGAGTTATGCTTGTAAAAGTATGTGTAATGACAACACAGAGTGTAGTCTTATGTGACCTGTGTGTAGGCATGTTTGGGGGTGGAGTTTGGGTGGAGTGCAGGCAGAATCACAAAAGGAGGTAAATGTATTCAGCAAGCTGTTATCCTATTGCAGTTTTCGGAAATTAATTAAGACCACTTTGTGCGATAAGTTTATTACTTAGTGAGTTTTATTATTGAAATTCTATTTTGCAAATATTTGTATTTTTTACTGTATTATTGTATTTCGCTGATTGCCCAGCTCTTTTTAATGTAAACCGCCTAGATCTTTTGGTTATGGCGGTATAAAATAATAAAGTTATTATTATTATTATAAGTTGTGTTATATTAACATTAATTAAAGCTATTTTACCACAATTAGAACTAGTTACTAATATCTAGGGGTTAACAGTAAAATTAACATATCTTAACAGTAACTCTTGTTGATAACTTCCTCCCTTAAAGAAAAAAGAAATGTCTCTAGAGTTAAAAATCTTTGCTAAATGTAATAAAAGTGAACAAGTATAGGACAATAAATCTACGGTGACATCATCAATGAGAATGGCTCTTAAGCACTGATGGAATGTGGCATTATGACATCACAATATCAGTTCTGGTTACTACAGACTGAAACTTCACACAAGAGGGGGGAGGGGAAGATATCAACATGGACTACTACTAGCTCTTGCTATTTTAACACAGAAACAAAGAAACATGATGCCGATAAAAGTCAAATGACCCATCCAGTCTGCCCATCCACAGCATCTACTGTCTCCTACTCTCCCTAAGAGATCCCTCATGCCTGTCCCATGCTTTCTTGAATTCAGACTCTGTCTCCACCACCTCTACCGAGAGACTATTCCATGCATCTACCACCTTTTCTGTACAAAAGTATTTACTATTTTATGCAAGGAGACATATGGGCCAATATTCAAAACAATGGAAGTGGGCAGAAGAGGCTCCTGCTCACTTGAATCCCCTGGAGCCACCGAAGCCCCACTATTCAGTAGTACTAAAAAAGGCAGTGCTGCTGATAGGCAGGATATCCAGATTTAAATAAAATTTAAAACTTGGAATATCGCTTCTGACCGCTCAAAAAAAACAGGTAGGTCAGGAGCAGGGCAAGGGGTGATGTTAGGAAGGAGCTTGGGGATATGCAGGTGCTGGCAGTATCCAGTGTCAGCACCCGCATAGATAAGCAGCCTAATTTAGGACACATGGAAGGTTATTTTTGATAGTGCATCTAAGTCTGATTTAGACATCCTGAGAAGCAGTGGCGTACCTAGCATATGTGACACCCGGGGCCCATCATTTTTTGACCCCCCCCCCATCTATATTAAAAATATGATTTTTAGTAACAATCCACATATCGCACAACAAGAGTGTACCTAGGAAAAAGCAGCATCTTAAACACTGCAGTGAGCACTAGAACACCATCACATACATTGTAAAACTAAACAAGCCAGATCCCGCACAGTCAATTGATCCTGTAGTCAATGCCAACTGAAAACTATGTTCTTTTCATACACACGGAACATAGATACACCCTCGCCCAATATGGAATAATCACAAACTAAAAATAGAAATATGTAGACAAAAATTAAACTGAACCGCCAAGAAACCAGACTCTGCATACAATGCAACACCAAAACACCACAAAAACAGTAACACATGTCCTCTAATACAGTGCAAAATATAAAGACAGTAGATGTAAATTTGAAAAAACTGATACATAACAATCACCACTTTACAAATTAACAAATAAAAATAAAACAAATAATGAGAAATAAGAAAATACCATTCTATTGGACTAATCCATTTTTCAATTAGCTTTCAGAGGCCAAATCTTTCTTCAGAATAGTACAGTATACTGCTCTTATGGTATCCTGTCCTGAGGAAAGGGGTTTAGTCCAAAAAAATTGCCTTATTTCCATTTCCTATTTATAAACTTTTATCAACACAGTTACAATACTACTTGATTCTAAGTAAAGCAACAAAAAAATCTTTCTACCTTTTGTCGTTTCTGTTTTAATCATCTTCTCTTTGCTCTCTTCTTTCTATACAGCGTTTGTCCTCTCTCCCTTCCATGCAACATCTGCCCTCTCTTTGTCCCTTCTACCCAGCTTCTGCCCTCTCTCTCTCTCTACCCCTTCCATCTACTTTCCACCCTCTCTCTCTCTTCCATATGGCATCTTTCCTCTTTCTTTGTCCCTTCAATAAACTGTATGTCTGGGGTCCCTTCTCTCCTTTGCATATGATTCATTTCAGCTTCACCCCCTCTCCATTTTTCTCTCCCCACCCCCTCCCCTATGCTTTGGCATCTCTTTCTTTCTCTTCTCCTTTCCTTTCCTTTCCTTCCTTCCCACTCTATACCATGGTGTGGTATCTCTATCTTCTTCCCTTCCCTCATGCCATGCATCTCTTTCTCCTCCTCCATGGTCCGGTATCTCCTTTCCTTATTTCCTTTCCCTCCCTCTCATGGACTTGGCATCTCTGGTTGCTCTCCCTTGTCTTCCTTCTCCCTCCTTCCCTCTCTTTCCTCAATTGGGTGCTGCAACAGCAGCATTTCTCTCCCCATTCCCTGTGCAGCAGCAGTATTTCTCCCTCCCTTCCCTGTGCAGCAGCAGCATTTCTCCCCCCTTGCCTGTGCAGCATTTCTTCCCCCCCATCCCTGTGAAGTATTTCTACCCTCCCCCCTTCCCTGTGCAGCAGCAGCATGTCTCCCCCCTTGCCTTTGCAGCATTTCTCCCCCCTAGCCTTTGCAGCATTTCCCCCCCCTTGCCTGTGCATTATTTCTACCCTCCCCCTTCACTGTGCAGCATTTCTCCCCTCCCCCTTCCCTGCTCAGCATTTCTACCCTCCCCCTTTCCTGCCCAGCAGGTCTGGCCGGTTCCTCTGCTGAAAGCCGCGGGCATCTACACCTCACCGATCTGCGGCAGCGTTGGAAGCCTTCTCTCTTTGCCTGCACATAACACGCCTCCAACATGCCCCCTTAAACTTTGGACTCTCAGTGGGAAAAAGTCTAGCAAAACATCTAGAAAGCCAGTTTAGAAAATTGGCACTTGAATGTCTTGGCGAGAAAAATGTCTAACTGCCGATTTAGGCCATTTTTGGATGTGTTTGTGTTTTGAAAATAAGCCCCTTACTGTATATGGAGGCACCCAATTATAGAACTGCCTTTCCCAAAAACTTTTGTGCCATAAAATGACATTGAAAAGGAATCCTTATTGCTGCTGTTACTGCCTGTGGACGCATTTATTATTTTTTTGTATTGGCTGAAACAGAGCCGTCAATTATGTCACTATGGGCTCCTTTTACAAAGGTGTGTTAGGGCCTTAACGCACGTTATAGCACACGCTAAATTGCCGTGCGCACTAGACCTTAACGCCAGCATTGAGCTGATGTTATTCTAGAAGCGTACCACGCAGCTTAGCACGTGGTAACTTTGTGCGTGGGCTATAAACACTAGCGCACCTTAGTAAAAGGAGCCCTATAGCTTGTGCTTCTCACAACACAGTGGAGCATGCCGAGGTGGCAGGTCCACATCTAGAGCACAAATGAAAGCCACCTCAGCAACTTGGAGCCCTTATCTGGTGTATGCTATTAGAACTCACTAGAGTGGCCTCAAAAGCTTTTTATTTAAAGATGCATATGACTGTTAACTGGTCCACGGGACTTTTCTAGCTCATTCTCTATATAAAATTCATTCTCTATACAAAAATTTATTATTTCCCTTTTCCTATGTTATTATCCTTAATTGTTCTCTCTTTTCTTTTAAATTGGATTTCTCCCCATTCTCCTATTGTTTCATGTAAGTAATATTATGTCATTAATAGTTTAACTTGACCCCTTTTTAAATTTTTTATTGTAAAACGCGTTAGAATTTATGATTAGCGTTTTATCAATTTTTTAAAATAAACTTGAAACTTGAGTTATAAGTGAGACACACATTAGTCATCTATTTGAAAAACTATCTTGAAACCTAGACAAAGAAAGTTCTTTTTTGATAATATAGATGTCTAATTTAAAGGGGAAATGTCTTATTTACAGGAATGATGGTGACAAATGCGAAGAGAGGATTACACATGCTTTGTTACATTTATCTCAAAATAATTCAAAATATGTTCATTGGGAAAGCACTGAAGTAATAACCACGGTATTTTACCTATATCGGACATGTTCGATAGTGTCCTGTGTCAGCCTGCTTCTGATGTTCTGACTGTGAGGATTACCTAGAAGACAAGATTAAGATTCGTTTATTAAAAATGGAATTGGTGTTTCTCCAGGTTTGCTTTGTAAAAGCATTCCTCATATAAGAAAGGGGCAATTTTCAAGCTGCCCACTTAGGCATCAAGTTCACATGATCTTTGTACCTATAAAAACTTTGCACATAGTTTTCAAAGTGCTTTCCTTTTAAAACTGCCACATGTGAAACGTCCCTTCATAGCTTTTCACCTGCTTTTCCAATAACAAACAAAAATCTCAAACCTCCACTAATCAAAGGCAAAGCAACAAGGTCTGGTGTCCAAAAACACTGGAATAGTGGAGTAGCTGAACCAGCTACTCCACTAGGTGAAAGGCACAAAAATAAGTATCACATAAAAAATAATAAAAATATTTAATATATCAAGGGACAATAGTAAAGTAAATGATCCAACGTCCCAACTTCCAGATGACAGTGCCAGCATCTATTAGACTTGGAACTATCTACTCTATGTAAACGAACTGGGGTCCAAAAAACTCTAGGCAACAGAAAAAAACCATGTTTGTCTCATAGATGCAAATCTTCAATACTTTACCCAACCTCCAAAATATCTAACATTCCTCTCTGTAAAATTACAAATTGTTCAACATGCTCTCAGTAAGATGGTGGATACAATGGCTCTGGGGAATCCTTGATAAAGCAAACTGTTGCGAAACATGTCGGATCATGTAACCCAGTAGCATGCTAAGCTAAGTATATAACTTATTTGAATATTTTTAAATAGAATAACCTCAAGGAAACTTCTAAAAAGACCACGGTTGATAAAAAAAAGTTTACTTAAATAATTGCAAAAAAAGAATGTGGGCCAATGAGGAATAAAAACACCGGTATTCCCACCAATATTAAACATTACTAAGGGTGGAGGAGGTGTACCTGAGGCCACATTTTGCTACATTTGAAATATATGAGAGCATATTGAACAATTTGTAATTTTACGGAGAGGAATGTTGGATATTTTGGAGGTTGGGTAAAGTATTGGAGATTTGTGTTATATGATTCCCAACCATTAATGAAACAGATTTAAATAGTGCTATCTTTACTGTGTGTCTCATAGATGCAGACATTGTACTTCTCATCCTCCAAGACCAAATTCTGGAGATCTATTTGGGATCAAGTTAATAATTTATTAGAAAATCCAGTGGCACTATCATATGATACCATTTTATTTGGAACATCTATGAGGGCAAAAAGTCAAATTTCGACAAAAAATAACAAACTTTTGTTTATAATGACGGGAGTTGCCATGCAGCTTATCTTAAAAAATTGGGACAGATTAAATTATTCATTCTGGTGGGAATCCCTATTGTTATGTCTTTAAAATGGAAAGATTCATGGCCATTCAGAAGGGAAGTTACAAAAAATTTATGGAAGTTTGGGAACCATTAACTAAATATTGTAAGAAATGACTTATTTATCTAATTGAGGAAAACATACACATCCTGGGGAGGGGGGGGGGTATGTTTTGACACTGTTTAAAAGGTATAAATAGGTTGTTTATAGGTAATTTTATGATTTGCTAGTCAATTGGATAAATGGGTGGGGGAAAATATTTTTTGTCATTATTTTTAACAATTTTATTGTGCTGTAATATTAATATTTTATGTAAATGCATCATTTACTGTGCACAATTATAGTTTTAAAAATGAATAAAGAAGTTTAAAAAAATATATATTTAATATAGCAATGTACACAATAACAGAAGTGAATGAATCCAATAGGAGCAGTAACAATTCACAATAAAAGTAGGCACTGGATTTAAAATGTAAAACAAAGAGTTCCAAACGCTGTGCCAATTTGGTCAGTAACCAAGTCTAAAATGGTGCCAATGTGGTGAATCTGATGACAGACATTGTAGCTTAGTGTTGGCATTTCTAGCTGTTTTCGCTCTTGGCGGTTTGTCTGCATTCACACTTACTTTATCCAGACAGCTGTTTTTGGTAAATGGACCCCCGATAAATTATTATTACTTATATACCACTTATATCCTAAGTGGTTTACATTCAGGTATTTTATCATATTTCCCTGTCTGTCCTAGTGGGCTCAAACTGGGGCAATGAGGGGATCAAGTGACTTGCTCAGGGTCACAAGGAGCAGCGAGGGATTTGAACCCACAGCCTCAAGGTACTGAGGCTAGAGCTCTAACCCCTGCACCACACACGCTCCATAAAGGCAAACACATTTGCCGAAACATGGACTGTGTAGGATCTGACGCTTCAGCTCATCGATTGAAGCCCATCATACTGCTACGTCTGTCATCAGATTTGCTATATTTGGATTCACACTCTACCATCACCAGTTGTTCTGGCACCATTCGGGACTTGGTTACTGACCATACTGACACAGCATTTGTAACTCTTTGTTTTACATTTTAGAGCCAGGGCCTTCTTTTATTGTGAATTTTTACTGTTCCTGTTGGATTCATATACTTCTATGAAAATAATGCCATGGACACAGTGTATGTGAAAGTTCAAATTACTGGAAAGTGCTACTGTGTTATTGTCTTAACAAGAATTTACCTGCAATTTTTACCTTCGATCCAATATTATGCAGTAGAACTTGTTTACTAATATGCACATTAGTAAAATTAGCTCCATATATGTTATGCTTTGATCTAATCCAAAACACTCCAGGAGCTCTTCCCCTCATACCCCCTAATTCTTGTACACCCAAATTTCAGACTAGTGTGCAAATTTAGGCATGCAACTTATAGTATAAGTTCAGCTGTGTACATAACTTAATGAATTAATTAGCTGCTAGTTGGCCTTAGAACTAATTATGGAGTATAATTGATGTTAATTGGTACTAATTTGCAGCTGTAGAATACTGACTAAGGGGCAGTTATGTGCGTAAGTTCTGTCCTCTTGTTCCAGAGTGCACAACTTCAAGCAGTGGCATAGCACAAGGAAACAGGGCGACCACCCAACGTGGCATCTCTCTGCCCACCAACTTCTTCAAAATCTTTGGCAGCAGCCAGCAGCATCTAGCTCCTGCTCACACTGGCCTTAGCTCTCTACCTGACATCATTTCCTGGTCTCGGGATCAGGAAGTGACATCAGAGGGAAAGCTGAGGCTGGTGCAAGCAGCAGCTAAGAGAAGCTGGTGGCTGTTGCCGAAGATTTTGAAGAGGTACGTGGGAAGCGCGTACAGAGAGGAAGCATATAGGGGGTGCACTGCACAGTGATGCCAAGCACCACTGCTCCGGGTGCCTCTTTCCTTCGCTATACTACTGACTTTAAGGGGGATGTGGACCTGGGAGGGTCAGTGGTGTTATCAAGCAGTGATGAAGTGTGTTATAGAATATTAGCATTTATCTGTCTAGAGTTAGGTGCGAGCATTTACCCTACCCAGAGATCTACCTGAACCGGAAATGGTTTTCAAGGGTGATGATGTGGAGGAACTGAAAGAAATCTCGGTGAATTTTGAAGATGTAATGAGCCAAATCCATAAGTTAAAAAGTGATAAATCACCAGGACTGGATGGTATACATCCTAAAAGAACTCAAACATGAAATTGCTGACCTGCTGTTAGTGATCTGTAACCTGTCACTAAAATCGTCTGTAGTACCTGAAATTTGGAGGGTGACCAATGTTACGCCAATTTTTAAAAAGGGCTCTAGGGCATATCTGGTAAATTACAGACCGGTAAGCCTCACGTCGGTGCCGAGCAAAATGGTAGAAATGATTATCTATAATAATAAAACGCTAAGCGCGCATGCGCACTCTCACCGCATGTTTCCTGAGATCTGACCTGTTGGGATGTGCCGGCAAGAGTGCGCATGCGCGCTTACTACGTATCCGAAGGTGCGCTAGAGACGCGACAGGCGCGTTCGGCGGCGGGACATTTAGAGGCAGCCACAGAGGGGGAAAATAAAAGTGTACTATAGTCGTCAGAGGGCGCGGGGCAGCGTTCCGGGAGTGACAGAAAAGGAGAAGTGAGAGTTGGTGTCTCTCAGAGACGGCCGCCGCAGCCCCTGTCACCACCTAGGCCTCCCGGCTACTCACACGCACTCTCCAAAGGGCTGGGGCACAAAGAGCGCCTCCTGCCCCCCTCCTCCCCGGGACGAACCGAGAAACGGAGCCGGCCCAGCCTCTGCGACAGACCCAAGGAGCCCAGCAACTTTCCGCCCCGGCTCTTGCGCTGCCCCCGCTGCCCAGAACCCGAGTCCTTTGCCGCCCCCCCTCTTCCCTTCCCTTCTCGTGGTCCCGACAACGAACCTGGCGATTCCAGCAGCATGTGCAGCAGTCTTCACACGCTGCTTCGGGCCCCTCTACTGCCCTGATTTGCTCTGCCGCGTCTCTGATGATGTCATCAGGGACGTGCCAGAGTAAATTAAGTCAGTAGAAGGACCATTAATACACATCAATTTACAAAATAATGTGTGCTAAGTCACCGTTTTTCTTTTTCTTTTTGAGCGTCCTTTTCTTTTTAGTGTCATTACTTTCTTTTCAAGTGTCACTACACTCTTAGGCACTTTGGGCTAGATTCACTAAGCAAACCGATCGTGTACCAATAGGTTTGCGATCACTTTGCAACCCCGGCCTGATTCACTAACCTTACTCCCAATCCGATTCCTGCCCAATCCAATCTGTGCATGCA
Source organism: Geotrypetes seraphini (assembly GCF_902459505.1). NCBI lineage: Eukaryota > Metazoa > Chordata > Amphibia > Gymnophiona > Dermophiidae > Geotrypetes > Geotrypetes seraphini. The sequence continues at coordinate 376,624,395 of NC_047085.1, forward strand.
AACGAGGGAGAATGACATACAAAGGTAGGAAGGAAGCGATTCACTGAAAAAACATCAGGAAAACCGACTGGGCTGGCCGATCAAAAGAAGCGACTGCTGGGGACCAGTCGCTCACCTCCTTTCCGACTGTCCTGCTCTCTGCTCTCTGCCTGAAATCCCAACCCTGCAGCCCTGAAACCATCAATAAAGCACCCTGCTCTCTGCCACTCTCCTCTCTGCTCTCTTCTGTCATGCCGCCCTGCCTTTCTGCTCTTTTCTGCCATGCCTTTCTGTGAGCCCGTGTTTTTAACCTGCAGTTTTAACTCGCGGGTTAAAAGCGGGGCTGCACTTCTCACCATCAGCCCCGGCTGATCTCAAGGGCTGAAGTGTACTCTTCTGTGTCAGTAGAAGACTGTACAATTCGATCCTCTCCCCCTCTCCCTCACACGCTTGTGCTGAGAGCAAACGCATGCGCAGACCATCTACAGGAAAGGAAGATGATTTGCGCATGCATCTTGATCGCTCTGCAGCAATCCATTCAGTCACTCTGGGGCGTGCCTCCAATTGCATTAATTTGCATGAGGAGGCTTGCTGAATTGATCGCCCAGGAAGACTCAGCCACGGATCAGCCATGGATCGCCCAGCAAAGGTAGGCTTTGTGAATCTAGCTCTTTGTCACATTTCTTTCCACTCAATTACTAGGTCTCCATCTTTTTTCTCACATGCTACAATCTTATCACCAGTTCCTCACCATATTTTCACTGGCTCCAATTACATATTGATATATCTTACCACCGGTCATTACATCATTCATTTCTGCAGAATACCACATTAAGCATGGCATCTCATTCATTTCAATTATCACGTACTATCCAGTGATGCCTTTATGCACACAGGATACTATAGCATGAAACTCATTATAATATTATTCTTAGGACCCCTGAAGAAGACATTCTGTCGAAACACGGGCCTTGCTTGGTCCAGGATCCGAAGCTTTTCAGCGGACTGCGTCCTAGAGGTTTTTATGTGGTTTGCCAAGTTTTATTATTATTTTAATATTAATAAAGTCCATCTCAGGAACATCATTTCTCCACATTGTTTTTTGTTTCTTCTTGGATTTGTTTGTGGAGATCATTGGGTCAATTCTCTTGTTTTCCTTTGCTAAGTCAGTTACTGCATGTTAAAAAGTTATGTGCGTTAAAGTAGTTTTTTTAAAGAACACAAATGTGTGAAATTAACTCAAAAGGCCAAGTGAACCAAAAATCATTGCCTTGTGCACATCCCTAGTAGCAGATCTTGGGCCCAATATTTAAAATGGATTTTAAGTGAGAGAGGAAACCCTCGCAGACATAGTTTCATTTGTATTTGTTATGATGGAATTTCTCATAAATACTTGCTAGTATTTTGCTTTATGTTGATCTCATTTGTAACAGTACAAGACAGGCTTTGGAGGTTATGTTCTTTTCTGTAAATTTTTGTGAAAAACAGCAAAGGCAAGTTATATTGGTGCTTTCAGAGTACATATAACTGCAGTTGCAAATTTTATTAAGGAACACCACATGGATAGAATGCAGGCTAGAAGTATCATTGTATACTGTAAGCAAGACAAATGATTTGAAATTGCCATTCTGGGGCTACAAATTTCACTCCACTAGATCATTCAGAAATGTGACCTTCTCTATGACACAAACTGAAGTTATTGCAACATTACTTAAAGCAATCCAGAAAATACCACGTTAGTGGAATGCTATAAAATTATCCTCAGGCTTTCTGGGGGGAATTTAATTTTAATAATAATTTATATTCCACATATCCTACAATTATATGCGGATTACAAATTATTCATGGACTGAAGCATTGTTCCCTAACTGTCCCGGTGGGCTCACACTCTATCTAATGTACCTGGGGCAATGGGGATTAAGTGACTTGCCCAGGGTCACAAGGAGCAGTGCGGGATTCCAAACTTAGGCACTAAAAAAATGTAGCACTAAGGGCCTTTTGCTTTATCCGTCATTAATAAGAGCCTTCAAATGGGCTCACTACCATCTATTTGGAATAGATCCTTGCTCCACCCTCTTCTAAAAAAAAACCTTTGTTTGATCCTGCAGTAGTTTTCTAGCACCCTGTCTCAAATTTTTGTTTCTTCTCTAAAATAACCCCAAAAAATTAGTTTTCTCTCAGTTATACTCTCATATTCAGCATTCTTCTGGATTTAGAAAACTACACAGCACCAAAACACTTATTACCTCATTTCCTAACAATTTAAATTCTTTTTTGGATTGGGTAATATTGGTTTAGTTGTTTCTTTAGATCCATCAGCAGCCGTTCATCTGGTGGACCACTCTCTTCTTAGCTTGCATGAGCTCTGTTGGTGTAGCTGGTTCTCTTCATTCTTCCAGAAGCAGTTTTTCACTGTCAGTACTACCGCTGGTATTTCTGCCTCTTATCCTATCTCTTGTGGCGTCCCCCAGAGTTCTATTGTGTCTCCATAGTTATTCAATATCTCCCTTACCCTTTTGTAACTCTCATTCAGTCTTTCAACAATAGATTCTATTTCTTTTTTTTATTATTTTATTTATTTACATGCAACCAAGTGACAGGAAGTACAAGATTTACAATAATCAGTATCTTATACAAAGCATAGGTCAACATAGAAACAGAAATATGATGGCAAATAAAGGCCAAATTGCCCATCCACAGCATCCACTATCTCCTCCTCTATCTAAGAGATCCCACATGTCTGTCCCACGCTTTCTTGAATTCAGACACAGTCTTTGTTTCCACCACCTCTACTGGGAGCCTATTTCATGCATCTACCACCCTTTCTGTACAAAAGTATTTCCTTAGATTACCTCTTAACTTCATCCTACGCCCTCTCATTCCAGAGCTTCCTTTCAAATACACCGATACAGGAAGACTGGAACAGCTGATGGCCATGACCCACCTCCTAATACTGTCAATCAACCAAAAAATTCAACCCATTCGACCATCTTGTTAAGACCCTTGGGCCACAAAGTATCCAAATAGAAAATCCAGCGTTGTTCATGCTGGTATAAAAGTCGCTTAACATTGCCCCTACGCGCAGTAGTACGGACATGCTCCAACACAAAACACTTGAATTCTTCAAAACTGTGCCATTCTTTGACACAGGGTCAAGATGTCAACTTCTTTATGATGTACCATATTAGACCGGTGCTCAAACAACCACATCTTAAAGCTTCTGGCGGTATGGCCAATGTACGAAAGCCCACAAGGGCATGTCATTCCATAGACTGCTCCAATTGTCTCATATGTAGTCCAAGATCTTAACTTAACTGCTCTTCTCCCAGGAATCGATGCCATACTGCCCTCCTGTATGACATCACAGATCGCACATTTGTCACAGTGGAAATGTCCCACCCTACCCACATCCTGAGTGGTCCATACATCAGCTCTACATAACATGTCATTCAAATTTTTGTTGCGTGTGAAAGCTATCTTACATTCCTGGTCAGAAAAACAACTGGCCTTTTTTCATCATAGGCCAGAGGCGCTTGATCTTCCTGCCCAGGCGCTGAGATACAGAAGAGAATTTCATAATGCAAGGCACTACTCTCTCATCTGTAGCCTGAGGACGATATTGCAGAAGCTGTTCTCTAGAACTAAACCTCACCCTCTGCCAGGATTTCTTAATCACTTTTTGTGGATAGCCCCTCTCATTGTAACGTTGTTTCAATGGTTCTGCTCAGTCATGTTACAGATCCGTCTGTATCGGAAAAATTGGGACATAGGTAAATTATTCTTAAGCCCTGCCGGAAGCATACTCGTATACTCCAAAAAGGTATTCCGGTCAGAGGGCTTTAAAAACACCAAAGTGTTAAAACGACCTTCCTCCAAAGTGATATTGACATCCAAAAAAGACAGAGTTGACCTATGTGCTTCCATCTCAAATTTAATCGACACATGACACGCATTCAAAAAATTCAAAAACATGTCCAGTTCAGCCTTGGTAGAGTCCCATAAGAAAAATATGTCATCAATGTAGCGTCGCCACATCTGTGTGTGCGCAAAAAAATTGGAGGTATAAATCCAACGTTGTTCAAAACTGGCCATGTACAAATTGGCTCTGGAAGGGGCATACGATGCACCCATAGCCACCCCCATCCGTTGTTGAAAAAATTTCCCATCAAAAATAAAATAATTTTTTCAACAGCGGATGGGGGTGGCTATGGGTGCATCATTTGCCCCTTCCATAGTCAATTTGCTACATTGCCATGCCAGATGACTAAGTATTTTTGATATCTAATAAAATAATTTATAATTACACTTTTCCAATCTTCTTGTAAATAAAATTATATGGAATCAGAGGGACATTAGGTGTAGTTAGCCCTATTTGAAACAATTCCAGAATAATTGCTTTCTAAGTGATTTTTTTTATTGCTACCTCTGCATGCTACAAATTGTACACCACCAGGGACTCTAATGCCGATACAAAAAGTAAGGGTGATATTCCGTTAAACAATTAAAATGGCTGGGTTAGTTTGCCATTCACTATATGTTGTACTTTAGGTTGGTCTTATAGAGCCCTTACCCACTCTGTAAATTATCCCATAACCCAAAACACTCTAGAGTCCGGAACAAGTGGTTCCATGAGAGGCTATCAAAAGCCTTCTCAGTATCTAAGCTTTTTGACCTGTCTTCTTGTGGGCTCGAAGTGCCATGAGTACTTTTAGTAAGTTCATTGAGGCAAACCTGCCCGGTCGAAAATCCAACTGATCGCCTTGGACAAAGTCTTGCAAAAAAAGTATTCAACCTGTTCAGTAATATTTCAGCTAACAATTTGGCACTCTGATTTAATTAAGAAGATAAGGAAAATATTGGCTCATATAGACCTATCTTTCCCTGGCTTGGGGTCGAGTATTATGTGTGCAAGATTTGGGTCATTTTTTGGATTACCCTCCCTCAAAGCGTTCTAATGCCATTTCAAAGGTCTAGCCACCAAGTCACTTAAAATTTTGTAATACTCTGGTCTCTTTCCATCCAGAATGGGGGGCTTTAACCAATTTGAGTTGTTATTTGCTACCCTGATTTCTGCCTCACTGATCTCCATATGAGTTTCTCATGTTTGATCATCAGAGAACTGAGGAAGATTTAACTCTTTGAAAAATGCTTCTTGCTCTGTACTGTCCACCTACCCCTCGCTGTACAAATTCTTATAAAAAAAGAAGAAATTGATCTGCTTTAGCTTCAATGCTATTATGGCAGTGCCCCTTATTGTGACTAGCTGTTTCCTAGACAGGCAGACCAGATTTGTTAACAAATTACCCCACCTTCCCTTCCAGCTGTACAATCAGTCTTTTTTGCAAATAAATGGATTGATCAGCTCTTTGGGAAATCAACTCGTTAAAAGTTTGTATTTAATGTCCTGTAATTGTTGTTTAGATTGGGCATCTAAGCATTTGATATGAATACGTTCTCTTTCTCTAAGCTCCTTAGAAAGCTTCTGTATTTCCCCTTTCCTTATCTGTTTCATATGAGCTACACAAGCTATTATGTGGCCTCTCCGTGTATTTGAGAGCTGGTGTCAGAGATTTGATTAGTGGCCTCATAATCTTGCCATTTCTTAGATATTAAAATCTTTATCATTATAAAGATAGGGAGTCATTTTCCACACACACATAATCAGTTTAAGGATTGCTATCAGCAGTGTATGATCTGACAACGCGGTTGGTTTTATACATACAGTATCCATAGCTTTGAACAACATTGCTGACAATAATAAATTATCCAGTCTAACATATAAATTATGAGAATGAGAAAAAAAAAAAGGTATAGTCATATTCTGTGGGATGCAATAACCTCCACATATCCAAAACTTCTAATTGTTGTATTAAAAAATCAACTCCCTTGCTACCATGATCCTCAGTAAGAGGTTTGGGGAGCTTGCAGTCCATGGCAGGGTCAACAGTAACGTTAAAGTCTCCTCCCAATATAATTTTATAATCAGGGTACATAACAAGTTTAGCTACTAAATCTGAAAAAAACCTTATGCTTATAAAGATTTGGAGCATAGACATTACAAAATAGAAAACGTCCCTATATTTCACCCATAACCATATCTTCCCTCCATATCAGTTATCTGCTTATGTATGTGAATAGGTAACTTTTTGTGAAATAGTATTGTAACCCCTTGTAGTTTGCCAATAAAAGCAGAGAAACACACTTCACAAACTCAGTTGTGCCTCACCACCAATACCAGCTGTTATGCTGCAAGAGATGTGTATAAAACACAGCCCTACCTTTATTCGGTTCTTCATAGCTGGTTAAGTGGTGAATATTGCTCTTAACAGGCTGTGTTTTTGCTTTCTCTATATACCTGAAAATTCAGTGCAGAGCCCAGACATAGCCCAGCATTGAATTTCTGGAAATAATGCTGGCAGCAGTCACTGGCTGAATATCAGGCCTGAAATGTTTTTCTGAGTTAACATTCTTCATCAATGCATGCTATGTCACCCTTTCCTTAAGAACATATATGAGTAGTAGTAGAATTGAGCAGTAAAGTCTGAAATATGCATTCGTTTTAAAAGGAAAATTCTGGCCAGGTTACGAGGAGCCGCTGAAAAGTTCTCAGCCCAACCAACAAACTCGGGGCAGTCTTCATCGAAGGCTATTTACTTAGACCAGTGATTTTCCACTTTTTCGGTTCTGCCGGGAAAAATACAGAACAAAAAAAGTGGAAAATCACTGAATTAATTGTATAGCCCTCAATGGAGGCTGCTCCAGCTTTGTTGGTTGGGCTGAGAACTATTCAGCGTCCCCTCGTAGTAATAGAAAGGGACAAAAAGAACTGGAATTACAAATGACATGATCCTTACCATAGATATTTTCTGTCAAGTCATCCATGAACCTTTCAAGTTGGCTCTGTGGAAAGAGTGTTGTTCCTACGTGATCAAGGTAGATAAGTTCTGGAAAAAAAGGAACATAATGGAAAATTAAACCATTCTTTTCTTTTAAAAATATTTTTATTTTTTACAATTAAAACTTATACATCAAGCAGAATATTTGTAATACGTATGGGTTCAAAAGGCAGGACAGGGAAGATTATGTGGGTAATATTCAGCTGGAGGCGGTCAGTATTTTTATAAAAATGCAGACTGCAGCCACAAAAATTATCGTATATACTTGAATATAAAACAAGGAGGAGAAAAGGTTGACTCAAATATAAAACCGGAGGAGGGTTTAATATTCAAGTGTAGTTCCTTGCCTTGCCTTGCCAGGTTCTACACCCTGTTCCCCCTCTCACTGCTCTGCCAGGCTCTGCATCCAGCCCCCTCACTCACTCCCTCCCCTGCCCAACTCTGCACTCAGCCCCCCTCCCTCCTTACCAGGTTCTGTATCCTTTCCCTCCCTTCCTCCCAATGCCTTGCAGGCCTCCATCAGATCTGCCGTGAGATCTAATGGTGCAGTGGGGCTGGGACAGGAAGGATCCCACCCATCTCCTGTCCCAGCCGATTCTAACTATTTTTATCTCCCTCCCACCTCCCCCATGTACCTTAAGTAACCCTGTTGGTCCAGCAGTGAATCACAGCAGGAGCGATCTTCCTTCACTCCTGCCCGTGCAGAACCGCTAGCTAATTGGCTGCCACGAGTTCTCACGGGACCGCAATGCTTATGGTCTTATGTTCTAACCATTCTGTGCCATTCTTTAGTGTTTATCTCAACCTCAGTCCTTCTACACCTGCATTCTTCAATGCAAGGCTTGAGGGTCAATGGCTATGCCCATTCATACTCTGATTCTTCCGTCTCTCCTTAAACAATGACATGGAGATGGTTTCCCGCGATTATCTGCGGGAACAGGAATGGTGATGAATTCTGTCACCGTGTTCATTCTCTAGTTAGAATCTAAGGATGGTATCAGACAGACTTCTACTATGTGCCAGAAATGCTAAAGAGACAATATAATCATGAATTAATAATGAGTGCAACTGTTGGGCAGACTGGATTAACCATTCAGGTCTTTTATCTGCCTTCATCTACTATGTTACTATGGGGCTCATTTAAAAAAAAAAAAAAAGAAAGAAAGAAAAATATCCAAAAAGTAGCATAGAGGGGCAGATGGACGTTTGCCAAACCCTTCCCATTTCCTATTTTTGAAACCTGTTTTCTAGAAGACTTTCTAAGCTGTTCATCTGCAGTTCATTTAAATCTCAAGAAGGTGTGTTAGAGGCACTAGGACTGACTTATGACCTTGAACATTTTTCTTCCATTACTGAATAAGTGCCAAAAGGTACCCAAACTGATCAGATGACCACTGAGGGGATGTAAGCATGATCTCACACACACACACTCCCCCTCACTGACCCCCCTCCCACCCCTAAAGATGTGAACTCCTTCTCCAATATCAATATATCAATATTAAGTGATATATTTAGGATTAATTTGTTTTAACATATTGATACACTTATTGTATGTTTGAAAATGAATAAAGATTTATATAAAAAAAATAATAATAATATTTATGACAAATACATATATCATCCCCCCCCCCCCTCTTTATACATATCCAACAATTGCACTCCAATTAAAAGTATCTCCCCACCCAACCTGGAACCCACCCACCCACCCACCCTGAACGTGTATGATTAAAGGGCAAAATCAACAATCACACTTTACTGAATTCTGTCAATGACTCCCAAACATCATAAATTTCTTATAATGTCCCTGTTGTATGGCCATCATACGCTCCATTTTAAAAATGTGGCATAAAGACATTTTGCAGTTTTGAAAATGGGCATGTTTGGTATTGGATTTTGGTACATGTTCCACAAAACATCTAAACTTGGGTTTAGATGTCATATACAAAATGTTCTATGTATTTTTCATCAACTACCTTTAAATTGTAAAACCTACTTCTTTGACTTTGCTTTCACATGATTGTCATATTGTCCTGCATAATTGTGGGGTTTGAGTCTGTACTCTAATCCAGTGGTTTTCAAACCAGTCTTCAGAGATCAACTGGCCAATCAGGTTTCTGAATATAAACAATGAATGTGAGAGATTTGCATACCAAGAAGGCAGTGCAGGCAAATCTCTCTTGTGCATATTTATTTTGGATATCCTGAAAACACAACTGACCAGGTGATCCCTGAGGACTGGGTTGAAAATCACTGCTCTAATCTACCATCTATTATGAATCTTTACTGTAACTTGCTTTGGGTAAGTGTGCATATAAATATGGAAAAATATATCTGGTTTTGATTCTTCCTATCAATAGGTTACCTTGGTATCTTTTTTTTAAAGTTTTGCTGGAATATTCTTTAAACTCGTTATAATGAAAATGGAATCATAAAATGTCAGTTTTGCCAAACTAATCGACTGGTTTATTTATGTTACCCCCACTGAAAAAAAATGCCTCTGCCATATAGACAGAGACAATGGATTTTTCAAAGGGTCACAGAGAGTAAGTTGAAATGGACAGCAAGAAAGTAATGGGAGAAATTGGAGCCTTTTTCCTGAGTGGGAGGAGGTAGGATATAAAAGGAGAATGTGAGCTAGATGCAAGGCTTCTGGCTATTCTTTTTATCCTGCTAGAGCTCCTGCGCTGAGGGAGACTCCTGAGGTGGTGTATCTGAGGGGAGAGAGAGTCTAAAGGACTGGTCTTCACAAATTTTTAAGTTGGGGCTATTTTGAGTCCAAAATAGCTGAAGGTGGGCTGACAAATATCTTCCTACTTGGGACCATGGCACCAGCCAAAGTTTCTGAACTTCCATCCCCACTAGAACACATGGCCTCAGTTACACATACAGAAAAACAGTGGGAAAAACCCCTTTTCAAATACAGACCCCTAAGATGCTAGACTCTGCACACAGTACAACTTCAACCCCCCCAGCCCTGAGAAGAATTGTGCAGGCCCGCCCAAGAGGTCTCCGAGGGCCGCCATTGGCTCACGGGCCTTGCAGAAGAGCAGACAAATAGGAAGAAGTCAAGAGGGAACTTAGTGGGTTCATCTGAAGAAGAATGAGAAACTGACCAAAGGAGTATTCAGGAGATGACTGAGATGAAACTTTTATACTGAACTGAACGTGATTATAAAAATAGGAAGAACTTTTGAAACATAGGATAGGATAGGAATTGGGACTTATATACTGCCTTTTTGTAGTTTTACAACCACACTCAAAGTGGTTTACATACAAAGGTACATCAAGCATTTTCCCTATCTATCCCAGTGGGCTCACAGTCTATTTAATGTACCTGGGGCAGTGGAGAATTAAGGGTTACAAGTAGCAGTGCAGGGTTTGAACCCACAACCTCAGGGTGCTGAGGCTGTAGCTCTAACCACTGCACCACACTCTCCTATGCCAAATAAAGGCCAAATGGCCCATCTCCTCCTCTCCCTAAGAGATCCCACGTGCCTGTCCCATGCTTTCTTGAATTCAGACACAGTCTTCGCCTCTACCACCCTTTCTGTAAAAAAAGTATTTTCTTAGATTACTCCTGAGCCTATCACCTTTTAACTTCATCCTATGCCCTCTCATTCCGGAGCTTCCTTTCAAATGAAAGATTTACTCCTTAGCTCTGGCTTGATTTATTTCAAACTACAATTGGGCAAGAGACTGATTGTGGCAACTGAGAACTGGGATTGTAAATCTTTTGGCCTACTGGATTTATCCAGCTCCGGCCTATGCCCAAGTTTGAGAGTGACTCTTTTAAGAATTATGCCCCACTGGTCAGAGGCTAAGGACCGTGTGTGGGTGGTGCCATTGTTACATTTAATTGCACTTGGTGGATACTATTATTTTCTTACTTATATATATATTTCCACCTGTGAATTTCATCTGTGAATTCTTGGCAGCCATGATTTAGAATGGGAGGTTTCAAGATGGTAACTAGAGACTGGGCATCACTCTCTGTACTTCCTGCTACCATAATTAAAGATCTGTTCTGATTTGTCCTTGTTCACCTTGTCCAAATGATAAGAGGAAAGGGAAGCCAAGATTGTTTCTCCTTTTGCCTGAGCTTCCTGAAATTCAGGGCCGTGGGGATCCCAACATGGTGCCTTGAGGTGACCTACTTCAAGATTTGGTTACTGGAGGTGGGGCTTGGCTGCGGAGAGTCAATTCTGTCTTTTTTTTTTTTTTTTAATCATTTTTATTAGCATTGAGGTCAACCAGAGAAACAAGTGGAATAATGTAGAATCAGATGTAAACAGATGCATCTGTGAACAATGCGATACAAGCATCAACAGTAGAGAGCATAGTAATAATAATAATAATATAAATACCACATTACGAACAAGAGGAGGAAACGAGAAGCAGAAAACTCCAATCCGCTCTCTCAAGACACACCAACCACTAAAATAGCCCGGTTCCCCCACCTGACCCCCCTAATTTTTAATATATAGAAAACCCAAAGAACTCCCCAACTCAAGATGCAACACCCACTCCAAACATCACACACCAATCAAACAATCATTCAGGCACCACACACCCTCCCCATTCAGACCCCTACCCCCCCCCCCCTTGTTGAGAGACTAGAGGTAACTGCAGGAACACTCTCCATAAAGCCAGATACGCCCGGACCTCCCGGTTGGCAGATAATAAAAACTCTACTCAGTCTTGGGATCATGAGATGCAGACTGCATTGACATAATTTCCTGGCAACTTGCTTCCATGGCTACGGAAGAATGAATTAAGATGGGTTTTCTATAGAATTAAAGTAGTGATTGAGTGGGGGCTGCAGTACTTCTGTAAAAGAGAAAATGAACAGCTTGAATCTTATTTCATATCAGATTCTCTACTTCTAACCACAGAGTCAAATCACAGACAAACAAACACACACACACACACACACACACACACACACTCAGCGCTATTTAACTGGTCAGGAATGGTTAAACAGTGTTTGGGACCAGCTAACCACTAATATTCCGTAGGAGATAGCAGGCCTATCTTTGGCCACTATTAACTTAAGCAGCTAGTGATGAATATTGACTTAGCCAGTTAACAGCAGGCTTGAAAAACTCGAATATTCAATGCCAGTCACTGGAAACAGCTGGTATTGAATATCTGGGCTTGCTGCTAACCGTGGGACTTATCCAGGCTGCCTCCCATGATATGAAAATTGGCCCCACACACCTTCAGTCTGCAAATTTGTGACCTCCAAACCTTCAGTAAGCCTGTCTTCATATAGTACTGTACCTTTCTGAGTTTGAAAGACCAGAGAATTGGATAGAAGATGTGGCTAGATGTGGTGTATTTAGATTTTAGCAAAGCCTTTGACAGTGTTCCACACAGATGTGCCCTCGAGATGGGGGTCCCAAAGTGATGAGCTGAATAAAGAACTGGTTGAGTGGAAGGCGACAGAGGGTAGTGATCAATGGAGATTGCTCTAAGGAAAGGGATGTTACCAGTGGTGTGCCTCAAGGTTCTGTTCTTGGACCTGTTCTTTTTAACATTTTTATAAACAATATTGCTGAAGGGTGTTGAACGTGAGTCTGCAGTGCTGTGAACAGTACCTGGCCAAAACTGTTCACAGCACTGCAGACTCAAGTTCAACAAATTTGTTTCACAATCTGGTTTCACATCTTGCGATCATAAATTGCTTTTGGATTTTAAGACTTCTTTCCACAATTGCCAAAATTGGTTTATCATACCTTGGATCCCTGAGAAAGGCATGTTTAGCCGAAACATGGTCCTTGTTGGGTCCTCTTATAATATATGTGGATTAAGTTTGTATCGTCATTATTGTTTTTATCAAAGAAATTTTGAATAAACTATATTCAAGGTCTGAGGACATTGTGTTTCCCCGGTTTAGTTTGTTTGGACTTGTTCTTCTTTTCCTGTGGAAATCCAGGGTCTCCTTGTTTTTTGTCATTAGACAAATTTTTGTCATTAGACATTAGTCATAAGACATTAACTGAGGCCCTTCAAGTACCTACAAATCCAAAATGTTGCCCTGCAAAGGGTTTGAGTTTGAGACCACTGGTATACAGTGATCTCCTAAATGAAGTTTAGAGTCTGACAATTCACGCATTCAGAACATTTGATCAAACAGATAAAGAACTTTGGGGGAAGACATGGGGCAAGTCACTGCTTGCCCTGGATCGGTAGCATGGAATGTTGCTACTCCTTGGGTTTTGGCCAGGTACTAGGGACCTGGATTGGCCACTATGAGGAGGGCTACTGGGCTTGATGGACCATTGGTCTGACCCAGAAAGGCTATTCTTATGTTCTGTCTCTCAGAATTTCAAATGTAATTGTTAAGAGATCCTGCTGAATAACTGGCCAACATGCTGCCATGGAGCATGTACCATTTTCCATGGTAAATAAATGTACTTTATGTACCAGTTGTGCAGATCACAGCCAGCCAGAATATGCTCATTTATGCTAACCACATGGTACCTGTAGGCCAATATCGATATTTAAAGGAATGCTGTAGCAGTCTCAAAGTATTCTAAGTACATTGTGCTTTCTCATTTTCAGAGTGATTACAGGGAAGAAATACCAGATACCAAATTACATTTATATATATATATATATACTGTATATCATTTTCCAATTTCTTTCTACCTCCTGTTGTGGAATTGATTGCTTCTCCCCTCTCCACCCCATTGCACTACCTTTATTGGAAAAATACCATACAGGCATTAAAATAATGTACAAATATTACAGTGCTGATTTCCTCTTCATCTCCCGTATCTGAAATCATCTAAGCCCAGAACTTCTATATAAAGAAATGCTACCATGTCCCAGGTAGACAATATAATCCTGCTTTTTAATTTAATTTGTGAAATATGTGAGAGCTAGAAAGAAAATAATTAGAACTTTTTCACATATAAACTATTGTTCATTGTTTCAACAGTCATTGCTGGCAGAAGCTTCTCTAAGCAAATTTAATATTTGCCTGTCCGTACAGTAAGTCAGCAGGGTCCTCAACTCTAACAAATCTGCTGATAAAGCATTTCAGCTCCCTTTCAATAGCTTATATTGCTTTTATACTCTCATTAATTCAGATTTTTTTCATTATTTCTGATAATTTCCTCATCCTTATATCAAAGTATTTATTCGTTTTTAGTATGTATACACAACTTATAAGCCTAAGTGTTTTATATTTAGGTACTCAGGTATTTTTCTCTTTTGTTCATATTCTATCTAATGTACCTGAGACAATGGGGATTAAATGACTTGCCTAGGGTCACAAGGAGCAGTGTGGGATCTGAACCCACAACCTCAGGGTGCTGAGGCTGTAGTTTTAACCACTGCACCACTCCCTCCCTCAGTACTCTGTTAATAGCAAGACAAGACAATGGGCCCCTTGTACAAAACTGTGATAGCGATGCTGTCACAATAAGTGTGTCAAAGCCATTCAATTCCTATGGATTTTGGTGCATTTAGCATGGCAGCATTGCTACTACGGCTTTGTAAGAGGGGTCCTATATTTGAGTTAGGATGACTTTTTCACCGAAAGAGTGGTTGATCGCTGGAATAATATTCCACTTCAGGTGATCGAGGCAAGCAGCGTGCCTGATTTTAAGAAGAAATGGGATCGTCAGGTGGGATCTCTTCACAGAGTTAAGTAGGGGAGGGTCATTAGGGTGGGCAGATTAGATGGGCCGTGGCCCTTATCTGCCGTCTATTTCTATGTTTCTATGTTTGATATGTGCACAAAGAAATCCTTGTCCATTAATTCATCAGAAAGCTGATGTATGGGGGATGGTTTGAAAAGTTTGGTAAAAAAGCAAGTTAAACCAGGTAGTCTCCATCAAGGGCTATACATTAGTCCAACAAGTTTCCAGTTTTTTTCATAATCTATTTTTCCTACAATACGAATAATCTGGAAACTTGCTGGACTAAGGGGCTCATAATCGAAAGAGAAAAACATCCAAAAAACGGCCTAAGTCAGCACTTGGACGATCATAAATGAAAGACGTCCAAGTGCCGATAATCAAACCAGGTTTTGGACGTATTTCTAAACGATCTAGGCCTTCATAGTGCCACTGAACAACCAAAGCTAAATGGAGCATGTCAGGAGGAGTGTCGAGGGTGGGATTTGGACGGGACATGGACAGGCTTAGACTTATTTGTACTGCATGTATAACCGAAAGTTATACAGCATAGGATCAACGGAGCTTGGACGTTGTGACTTAGACCATTTAAAACATGGCCTAAGTCACAAAAACCTACCTAAAGTCACCAGATAAGCAATGCAAACACATAATACAGACCCCACACACTATCCCAGTGATCACTGACCCTCCCCCACCCCCATAAAAATATTAATCATAACTTGAAAATTGTGCCTCCAGAATACCCAGCCTAGCATAGGAAAGCCTAGTCGTGCTGCACAGAGGCGTCTTAAGCCATCTTGGGGGTGGGTTAGGGACCCATGGAGAGCAGGACCCATGTCCATAAGCCCCTGTAATCACTACATTGATATTGAAATGTGCACTCCCCTATACACCCCAAAACCCTTTTGTACTGGCATATAATTGGCTCCTGTAGCCATAAGGGCTATTAGGGTGGTAGATAAGTGGGTCTAGGGGATTCTGAAGGTGGTTTGGGGGATTCACCATGATCTATAAGGGAGTTGTAGTGAAATGATGTCAATGCACCCTTTTTGTGAAGTTCACAGCAGTGCCCTGTAAGGTACCCCACTATTTAGGTGCCATGTCTGGGTGTTTATTCCATCATTTTGTATACCCCTCCCACGTCCAACAGGGCTTGCTCTAGGCGTTTTTGTCTTGGATGTAAAATTGGACGAAAATGTGGTATAAAGATGGACGATTTAGCGACTTGGACGATCAGATCGGCAGGATGTATACTTAGACGATTTTTGAATGGGAAAAAAATTTGGATGTATTTTTCGAAAATGTATCCTAAGCTGTTTTTTACTTTGGACGACTTGTGACTTAGACGTTCCTTTCGATTATGCCCCTCCAGGTGTATACTGTATAGCTCTTTCTGGAGACTAGTTGGTTTAACTTGCTTTTTACCAAACTTTTCTTTTTTTTTTTTCTATAATAGAAGTATATTTTTGTACTGCCAATAGGGACAGAATATTGCAGTAAGCAGCTAAAGGAAAAACTGGCAGGAAAGTGTTCATTTGATCTTCAGTGGAAGCCTATCTCGGTTTAGCACAGATCGGGTAGGGTAGGGGGCTGAGAGTGTGTGTAAAGTAGGGATCTTCGAAGTCTTGGCTGATTCTCAGGAACAAGGAAAGTGAAACACTGCATGAGGGTGGTGAAGAAGAGGAAGAGCTCTATCCTGGCCAACGGCTCTCCCAAGCACATTCGGCTTCCTGCAGAAAATAATATAAAGGCATCTCTCTTCACAAGCTTGCCCTCAGGGCTCAGAAATTGCTCAGGGTAAAACTGGTGCAGCTTCTCCCATAAGGTTTCATCCTTCAGGACTGAGGACAGATGTTTCCTTGGGGATGAAGAAGCCTTGGATCTTGGTATCTTGATACGTCAAGCGAGGCAGCATTATGGGGACAATATTTCCACAAAGTTGAAATTCATGGATTATGGCAGATCACCCAGTACAGGTCTCCTGTCTCTGCCAATCACTCGGACAATTTCCTCATGGACTTTGCTCTGGATGTCGGGGTGGAGAATCATGAACAGTAGTGCCCAGCGCAGGGTGGTAGAGCTGGTCTCTGTGCCAGCTGCAAACAGGTAAAGGATTGTTAAGATAAGGTTGAGCTCAGTGAAACTGGTCTCTGGGTCCCCTTTGGTCCTCTCAACCCCCTTACCAACACCGAGGCTCTTCTGTTAGTTCTGCTTTTCCCTGCAGCCTATTGGCTAGCTAAGCTTCTTTACAAATGTCTGACCAATGGACTGCAGATGGAGATGGGAACAGTAACCACCAGCCCCGCGTAGATATTTTTCGATTTCTCTGTTCTCCGATACGAGGGCAGAGACTGGCAGCTAATAATCAGCTGCCTGGGAATCCCCTGTTGTGACATTAATAATTACGTCAGACGCTAATAAATGGAAGCAGCTTCGGGCTGCGGCCATCTTTGTCAGACTTGAGCGTGAAAGTTATAGCGCAGAGTAAGTTGGATTCAGATGAATGAGTGGTTTTTTCCATTACTCTTGACTTACCCTGCTGTGGTTTTATCTCCTAGGAGTCCATTGACCTGACAAAGCTACATAGCGAAATGCCAGCTAGCCGCTGTTGGCAAGAACGGACTGGCACAGATAGCAGGAGCTGTTTGAGACCTGCATCACATGAACCTATTTAACCCTGCCTAAGCTAAGTTTTGATTTGTTTCTTTGGTTTAAAGTTTTGATTTAAAGATTTAAGAAGCACAATCGATTATTTGCTAGGCAGGAGGGAGGTTGGGCCAATGAGATTTTTTCCCTATCCAGTGCAGCTGTTTTAGTCACTCCACTGACACAGCACAGGGATCTTAGGCCCTTTCTCCTTTAAAATATTTTAAAGCTTCAAATGTATATTAGACAAGCCTAATTAAAAGAAGACATTACTGTTTGAGAGTTACATCAAGAGAAATATTTTTGTAATGCATAAAGAGGATAAAGATCCCAGACCATAGGACGGTGAAAGGAGAAGACAGATGTCAGATAATAGGAGAGGGAGAGAGAGGGAGGAGATGGTACACAGGGATGGAGGGGAAGGGGAGAGATAGGGAGGACATGGTGTACAGGGATGGGATGGGTGGGAAAGGAGAAGGGGAGAGAGAGGAAGAAAATGTTGCATAGGGATGGGAGGAGTAGGGAAGGGAAGAAAATGGAAGAAATGCTGTTTATGAATAGATGAGAATAGGGGAGAAGAAAGAGGGAGGAGATGGCAGACATGGATAGTGGGTGAAGGGCAGAGAGAAGGAGGAGATAGTGCGCATGGATAGAAGGGTAGACATGGAAAAGTAGATTTGAAGAGGAAGCAGAAAAATGGAAGAAAGCTGAAAAAAATTAATGCCAAAGATGGATGTAGGACAGAAAGTGATGGAGAGAAAAACAGCAAATGGTTAAGGCAGCCATGGAAACAGAGTTTAGAGCACAGACAGAAGGAAGTGCAACCAGAGACTGGGAAAACATGAGTAGAAAAATAAAACCACCAGACAATAAAGGTAGGAAAAGTGATTTTATTTTCAATTTAGTGATTGAAATGTGTTAGTTTTCAGAATTTACATCTGCTGTCTATATTTTGCACTATTAAGGAAGAAATATATTTCTTACTATTTTTGTGGTGTTGTACTATATGTAGAGTCTGGTATCTTAGGGTTTCATTTGCATACTGTATATTAGGACTTTTAGTTTGTGGTCCTGTATTTGCATAGAGGGGCATAATCAAAAAAAACGTCTAAATCCCTTTTTGGCCTAAGTCCTTAAACGTTCAAAGCAGAAGCAGGGAAAGTGTCCATAACCAAAACAAACGTCCTTGTTTTGATTATGGCCTGCCTCTACTAAATGCCCAGATCACCACTACATCTAAAAGTACACCCTCACGATGTCTACACTTTTTGGCCATAATGAACCAAAAAAACGCCTAAGCCCCAAACGTCCAACAGAAGGGCTTTTAGGTGAAGGAGGAGCCAGTCCTTCGCCTAAAAGCTGGATTCTGTAACCAGTGTCTGTCAAAAACAACACTGGTTACAGAATCCCCCCCCCCACAACGATCCAGGCAGGAGGGTGCCCAAGCCCTCCTGCCATGTCGAACCGCGAACCCCCCCGACAACATCAGGGCAAGAAGGAGCCCAAGCCCTCTTGCCAACCCGGCCCATGTGCCTAAGGCTCCGCCCACAGGAGGGGCCTAAGGCTCCCAGGCCTATTCTGATTGGCCCAGGCGCCTCAGGCCCCACCTGTGGGCGGGGTTTCTGCAACCTGGGCCAATCCGGCCCCATTCTGGACGGGCGGGCTTGGCACCCGTCCGTCTGGCCAACATTAAAGGTATGGGGAAGGGGGGTGGGGGTGGAGGGGTTGTGGGGTCGGCCGGGGGGATCACGGATCGGTGGGGGGCAATCAGGGGTTCTGGGGGGGGCGGTTGTTGGGGGGAGGGGGGTTGTGTTGAGGGCAGGAGGGCCTGGGATCCCTTCTGCTCGTATTGTAGTGGGGGGTGGGGGGTAGGTGGTCGCCGGGGCCAGGACAGCTTGGGCTCCCTCCTGGCCCGTTCGTGTAGGTGGGGGGTGGGTTCGCCGGGGCCAGGAGAGCTTGAGCTCTCTCCTGGCCTGTTGTGTTAGTCAGGGGAGTCGCTGGGGCCAGGAGGTCTTGGGCTCCCTCCTGGCCATATCGAGTCGGGGGTGGGGGGGGCACGATCGCCGCGGCAAGAGGGCTTGAGCTCCCTCTTGCCCCAATGTTGTCATGGGTGCCACGGGTGCCCCCATCCGTAATCGGGGGGTTAGCGATCGCGGGGCAGGAGGGCTTGGGTTCCCTCTTGCCCCGATGTTGTCTGGGGGGCCGCAGTTCGACGGGGCAAGAGGGCTTGGGCTCCCTCTTGCACCAACGTTGTCGGGGGGGGGGGATGATGTATCATGGCAGGAGAGATTGGGAATCTCTCCTGCCGTGATGGTTGCGGTGGGTAGGTTGCCGGGCCACTGAACTGATCGCACCAGCGGCCATCAGCTCAGCAGCCCCTTTTTCGGCACTTAGACCTGGTTTGACTTCATCTAAGTCAAAAATGTCTAAATGCCGACTAGGCAACCTGTCAACTGTTTTGGTTATATGTGTTGTACGCCTAGGTCAGGGGTCTGCAACCTTTAAGACATAAAGAGCCACTTGGACCCGTTTTCGAAAAGAAAAAAAAAACTTGGAGCCGCAAAACCATTATAAAACAAATCTAACACTGCATATATTGTTTCTTATCTTAATGCTATATACAGGATCACTAAATTGAAAATAAAATCATTTTTCCTACCTTTGCTATTTGGTGATTTCATGAGTCTCTGGTTGCACTTTCTTCTTCTGACTGTGCATCCAATCTTTCTTCCTTTCTTTCAGCCTCCTGTATGTTTCCTCTCCTCCAGACCTCATTCTCTCCCCCAACTTTTTCTTTCTGTCTCCCTGTTCCCCCTTCTTTCTGTCTCCGTGCCGTCCCCCAAGCCACTCGGTTTGCTGCCATCGCAATCGGGGAACAGCCCCCAAGCCACCGCCGTCCCAAGCTTTCCCTGCAGAAGTGTTGCGCTGACCAGCATTCCGCTCCCTGACGTCAATTCTGATGTAGGAGAGGAAGTTCCGGGCCAACAAGGCATTTCTCCTCATTCCATCCAGCCTGAGCCCCATCTCTCCTTGATCCAGCATTTCCCTTCTGTGTCTGTCAGAATTACCATTCCACCTATTTTCCAGCATCCCCCTTCTTTGTGTCCATCTCACCTATATCCCTATCTCACCACTTTTTCAGAATCTTCATTTGTCTCTGTCCTTGTCTTTACCCCATGTTCACCATTTTCCCTTTCAATGTCTTTATCTCCCCCCCCCACACACACTTTTTCAGTATTACTTCTATGTCTCTATTTCACCTCCTCTTCATGTTCCCTCTGTATCTCTATCCTTATTCAGTAGGTCCTGCTTACCCTTTCTCTTCTTTGTGTCACTATCTCCATTTTCAGCTTTCCCCCCCTTTTCCTTTGTTACTGCACCCTGTAGCTAGAATCTTTCCACCCTCCCTCCACTCCGGCCCAGCCCAGTATGAAATATTTCCTTTTGTTTCCCTCCCCTCTCTCTTTCTCTCTCTCTTCTGCTCCCTCACCCACGAGTCCTGCATCTGGCCCTCTCCCTTCTACCTGCACCTGGCAACACCCCCCTGCTCCGCGGCTCTCTTCAGCAACTCGTCAGCAGCGGTGATCAAGACAAGCTGCCGACATCGAGGCCTTCCCTCTACGAGTCCCGCCTTTGTGGAAAAAGGAAGTTGAAACAAGCGGGACTCGCAGAGGGTAGGCCCCGACGTCAGAAGCTTGTGTCGATCGCTGCTGCTGAGTTGCCGAAGAGAGCCGCGGAGCAGGGGATGTGGCCGGAAGCAGGTAGAAGGGAGAGGGAGATAGGAAGGCTGTAGATCTCCGGAGCATGACACCGACCCCGGCCAGGATGATTTCTTTTTCAGACGTGCACCTTACAAGTCCGGCATCGCGGCGGGAAATAGCCATGCTGAGCAGTGAGCTCAGCACTACACAGATGAAAGCCTTGCTTGCTGATTTGTCCGGCGGCACGGCGGGGCGGGGCCGCCGGACCAATCAGCAAGCAAGGCTTTCATCTATGTGTGCTGAGCTCACTGCTCAGCATGGCTATTTCCCGCCGCGACGCCTGACTTGTAAGCTGCATTCCTGCGTGACACACTACCGGAGCCGCAGCAGAGGTGGAAAAGAGCCGCATGCGGCTCTGGAGCCGCGGGTTGCCGACCCCCGGCCTAGGTGTAGGTCGGCCCACCTCCCACCCACTGCCCACCCTTTCCCCTCCTCTAAACACACCTCTTTTCTCTCTGTGCATTTAGAGGCAGGGAAAAGGCCTAAGCTGTTTTTAGATACGTCTAAAAACCAGCTTTGGTTATGATTACTTGGACGATCAGGCTTTTTGATCGTCCAAGTAGCCATTTAGGACACTTTTTAGATGTTTTTTGTTTTTTGATTATGAACCCCATAGGGTCTATCTGTCTTTTGCATGTATGACGAAGGCCAGTTATTCTGGTAGGAATGAATGTTGTGAAGCATTGTTGGTGTCATGGCCCCAAGTAGGAAGATATTTGCTGGCAGTTTGTCTAGGATTTGGAAGGCCCTGAGCTCGAGGATGCATTAGGAGGACCTCTGCTCATGCATGGATATTGACGTAATGATATCATATGCATTTGTGCATGAGCATGATGTCATCGTGTTGGCATCCATGCATGCATGGAGGCCATCTAGACACAGCCTGGAGCTTGGGGAAGGAGACATGAGGTGCATGTGAGGGCGGGGCTGTGAGTGGAACTGAGCGGGGCATTGTGTTATCTTTTTTTAAAGGGGAAATCTGGTAACCCTACTCTTACCTTGTATTCCTTTTCAAATACCCCTCCAAAATCTACTCCCAATCCCTTTTCAATCTCCGGTCCCTTCTTCTCTTTTCCAAATCCACCCCTACCCCCACCCCCCAAAAAAAACAAATCAAACAAACAAAAGAAAAAAAAGAATTTGTACCTGCAGTACCAGGATTATCCCTGGTGAATAGCAGGAGTGTTGCAGGAATGATCCTTGGCTGCTCCTGCTCTAGAAGCTCCTTAAGTTCAAATTGTGGCCTCAGCCTTCTAGATGTTGTCTCACATCTCGCCATTCTACCATTAGGGGTCAGGCTGCTTATTTGGTACAAGCAGCTCCAGAATAGAAATAATGTACACAACACACAATTTTTCTGATCAAAGGTAGTGAATTCTGCACCTGGTCTTTGTAAAATATGTTTAGCAAGCACAAACCTACAAAGTGATGGCTAAGGAGACATCTCGTAACTTGAGATCTCTCCAAGTTTTCCGCAAGCATACAGCATACAGCATAGGATCCCAAGTCCTCTAAATTTTCTTCACACTTCTACCTCTAACCCTCTGTTGTAGTTCCTTCCTATTTCTTCTACTGTAAACCGCTCCGAGCTCTACGAACAAACCTAAGGAATAGATTAGATTAGATTAATAATTGTCTGACTCTCATGAAGTACAGAGGCCTAAACCGTTCCAGAATATAAAAACTTTTGCAAACCATTTTTGATCTGCGGACAATGATTGCTGCACATGATATCTGGCTAACATTAACAAGCACCTGGAAACCTGCTACAACACTGGAGGAGGAGGGTGAACCAAAGGAGCATGCTTCTTTGTGACACATTTAAGGCTCAGCCATTTTGATTTAGTTATTAATTTGTACTTTGCAAAAGGGTTTTGTGAATTCATTATCAACTAAATCTGAAAAAGATTGTAAATGTTATCCTTTGAGTTATTGAAAGATGATTCAATGTATGTGGGCGACATACAGCCCAATTCTGAATTATACAAGCTATTAAATACAGTAGTAATTTTAGGTATAATATAGTGTTAAGAAACTTACCAAAGAAGTAGAATTATAAAATTGTTTAAGTCCAAATGACATATAGCATTAAGGATGTGGATATTAGAACCACTGATAATGATATACTCAATGGGTTTGCTTATGAATAAATGACATTTAAATATCTAATTGAGTACAGTATAAATATCTTGAGTTTGACAGATGCTTAGTTGAATAAGGAAATTCACAGAGGCAGGAGGCACCTTATAGACTAACTAGTTTATTGAGACATCAGCTTTTGAGGACCAGAGTCCACTTTGTCAGATGCATGAAGTTCATGACATGGGTATATGCACTGGAAGAAGCATGGAGAGGGATGCAATGCCAGGGCAGGGTGTGGTGGGTAAGAAAGAACAAAAACAGGATGATGTTAGAATAGTTAAGTCCATCCATTGCAGTGGTTTTAGCTGGGAGCTGTGGGTGACAGCCTGAAGTGTTGTGTTATTTTCCAGTTTAGGATGGTCCTATAGCAGATTATTCCTGAGTATTTGTTTGGCTCTATCGATCCTGCTTTCTCACTTCATTGGGTGGGTAGTATAATCTCAAAAAACAAACATGGCTCAGAGGGGGTTGGATGTTTTGATGAACTGGTTAGTATAGAAGATTTCCTTCAGTTAGAGGAAGCAGAAATAGGTTTCAGAGTCACAGCAGAATTGGATTGTCCGTATAGACCTGGTGGATTAGAGGAGAGGCACCATGCAAGGACAGAGTCCTCTGCCTTTGTATTGGATAAACTGATATTGGTGTTGTGGCTCAAGGTATCTAAAGATTGGCCACATGTGGCATGAAGGAGGCTGGATAGTTTTGTCTCTTTTCTCTTCTTCTTTAGAATAATAAAATGTGTATGGTAGATAGCTTGTCTTTTGTTAGAGTAGTTCTGTTCAATTAGGGGATAAAGGGAATAGTGGTTCCTTATGTGGTGTTCCAGGCCTGAGAATTTTTTGTTGATCTTACTCTGCTTGCTATATAAGATGCTGATTAGATGAGTGGTTTCCTGGAAATAAATAGTTTGGGTGGTTTGTGGATTTTAGAGCCTCAGCACCCTGAGGTTGTGGATTCAAACCCTGCGCTGCTCCTCGTGACTCTGGGCAAGTCACTTAATCTTCCACTGCCCCAGGTACATTAGATAGATTGTGAATCTACTGGGACAGACAGGGAAAATGCTTGAACTATCTGTATGTAAACTGCTTTGAGTGTGGTTATAAAACTATAAAAATGCAGTATGCAAGTCCTAATCCCTTTCCCTTTAGTCCTTTAGGAGAAGCCTATCACAAGGCGCAATGCACCCCATCGACAATTAGTGGTGTATATGGACAGAGTCTACATAATTTTCAATGCAAATTGAACCACTAGTCCGCCTTCTACCTCACCCTAGTACACCTTCCTCCTCTGGTCTCTTCTTCTCTCCTCCTTCTTCCTTTCTGCCTCTCTTGAATTGTACGTCGCCTTGAACCTATTTAGGCATAGAGCGACTCACAAATCGTAGATTAGATTAGAATTGTTTTGGGAGAAATTGTATGTAGATTACAGTACATAGGCAATGTTAGGAAATTCTATTTTACGGAGAGAGGGGTGGATGCCTGGAATGCGCTCCCGAAAGAGGTGATGGAGAGTAAAACTGTGACTGAGTTTAAAGAAGCGTGGGATGAACACAGAGGATCTAGAATCAGAAAATAATATTAAATATTGAACTAAGGCCAGTACTTGCACAGTCTGTGTCTGTGTATGGCCGTTTGGTGGGGGGTGGGCTGGGGAGGGCTTCAGTGGCTGGGAGGGTGTAGATGGGCTGGAGTAGGTTTTAACAGAGATTTTGGCAGTTGGAACCCAAGCAGAGTGCCGGGTAGAGCTTTGGATTCTTGCCCAGAAATAGCTAAGAAAAAAAATTTAAAAATTTAAATTGAATCAGGTTGGGCAGATTGGATGGACCATTTGGGTCTTTATCTGCTGTCATCTACTATGTTACTATGACATTTCATAGGCAAACAATTAGCAAGACAAAAGGAGATGCAATCTCTAGCCAATCAGATGCAGCCTCCAAAAAAAAAAAGGATTTCAAATACTTTCTAAAATTAAGGATATCTTTCTAAATTAAAGACATCTCCAATATTTCAGGGGACTGACAGCCTGCCATCACTGGTATTCAATTCAACCGGTGCAGCATTTGCTAGGTCTAAATACTGCTAATTAGTAGCACATAGATATGAAATGACAGATTGGATTTCAACTAAATGACTATAACAGTTTATGATCTGGGTCAAAATCCTATAAGTTAATGATATGATTATGAAAAGGAAATGAAGGACTAGAACAGTGTTTTTGTGAAACTCAAGATCATAAAATGTGATAAACTTTTACAGTGTCTAACACACTCAGTTCTCAGTTTATATAATCACTGACTTACCAATCTAAGGATTGAAACATGCCCTTAATCTGTATATTCAGTGCCATTAACTGTATGACTAGCAATCTGAATATGCATCATGCCTGGGGACCCCAGCAGCACTATCCGGCCATCAGTAAAGCATAGCTGTCTTTGAATATCATTCCAAGTTAGTTAAGGCTATATTATCTGATCTAGCTCAGAAAATAACCCAATATAGAAAAAAATGACATGACTAGACAAACTTAATTCTCTCACTGGGGGAACATAAGAATTGCCATACTGGGACAGACCGAAGGTCCATCAAGCAGTATCCTGTTTCCAACTGTGGCCAACCGAGGCCACAAGTACCTGGCAAGATTCCAAAGAGTAAAATAGATTGTATGCTGCTTATTCCAGGAATAAACAGTGGATTTTCTGAAGTCCATCTTAATAATGGCTTAGGAAGAAAGACTAGAGGCTAGGACTCTTCAGCTTGGAAAAGGGGCAATATGGTTGAGATCTACAAAATCCTGAGCGGTGTAGATTGGGTAAGAGTGAATAATTTTTTTTTTTTACTCTTTCATAAAGTGCAAAAAACAGGGAACACTCAATGAAATTACATGAAATATTTTTAAATAAATAGGAGGAAATATTTTTTAATCAAAGAATAGTTAAGCTCTGGAACATGTTGCCAGAGGATATAGTTACAGAGGTTAGTGTAGTTGTGTTTAAGAAAGGTATGGAGAAGTTCCTGAAGGAAAAGTCCATAATCTGCTATTGAGACAGACACGGGGGAATCCACTGCTTGTGTTGGGTTAGTAGCATGGAATGTTGCTATTTGGGTTTCTGTCAGGCTGTTCTTATGTTAGAGAACTATTAAGAAAGCTGCTAATTATCATTGTGACTTATGGAGAACTGACAAATGATGATGTGTATCACAATATTCAGTCAAACCTCATAGTCAGTGGCATAGTATACGAGGTGGACCGCCCTGGGCACCGTCTTCACAGGGGCACTGGTGCCTCTCTTCCTCCCCCCCTCCCCACACTTACCTCAATAATTGTTCGTTGGTGTGAGCAGCATATGCCACCTGCTGCTTGTGTCAACCTCGGCTCCCTTCTGATGCCATGTCCTGATCACAGGGCCAGGATGTGACATCAGAAGGGAACCCAGACTGGAGTGAGCAGCAGGTGTGATATGCCGCTTATGCCAACAAGCTTTTCAAGAAGGGCTAGGGGGCGCTCAAATGGCAGGGAAGAAAGGGCCACATTTCATGGTGAAGCCGGACGCCACCCTCCTAGCTACGCTACTACTCATGGTAGCCTTCATTAATTAGAGTTGTGGGAAATAAACACATGACTGATAATGTCATCAAAGAACTATACAGTATATAAATATATATATATATATATATACACACAAGTCACCATACTTCAAGACAGTGAGGAGTTGAAGGAGATTTATCGATGACGTATATTTTATTTGGACAGGTGACAATGAGCAGCTGCAGTATTTTTGGAAAATTTAAATTCGTTTGATGTTATGATTAAGTTTACTAGTGAAACTAGTACTCAATAAATTTCCTTTCTTGATATACTAGTACAGAAACAAGACAACAGATTATGCACCAGTCTATATAAAAAAAACCTTTGGATCATAACTCTTTACTCCAATTCCAAAGTGTTCACCCTAAGTCCTTAAAAAACAGTATACCAACAGGACAATTTATCCGATTAAGGAGAATCTGTTCTGATTCAGATTTTAACATTCAAGTTTACCAATTCTATGAATGTTTATACAGAGAGGCTATCCCAGACAGATTGTTGGAAAAGAGCAAAACTTTGCCGAATGTGGCTTATTCAGTCCACTTCTAATAAAGATAACACTGGGTTAGCATGTATTTTACCTTATTCAGTCAATAGTGGGTACATTAAAGGTATTATTAGGAAGCACTGGTCAGTTTTACAAGTACATGAGGTTTTTCCTCAATTTGCCTTTTCCTGTGAGCGTAATCTTAGCGCAGAGATGCCGGCAGATGTCCCGAAATCTAGCAGCCCCACAGTAAATGTGGGAAATCCATATACTGTCAGTATGTTCTTGAGGTCAATATAATTGAAATCCCTTTAAGTGGAGGAAAAGAGTTTTATTTAATATCCAACACAACATGTGATTCATCTGGGATGGTATATTGTGTTAAGGGCCCTTGTGGGAAATCTTACATAGGGCATACCATTAGGAAAGTAAAGATACATATGGCTTAATATCTGAGTAATATTCAAAGAGGATGTCTGTCGGCACTTCTGGTTTCTCATTGGTTAGAAAGTGAACATATTATTGAGGATTTTAAGTATACAGTGCTTATCCAAGCTTCAGAATTTTCAGGAGACTTGTCAAAGTTTCTTCTGATTAAAGAACACAGATTTATTTACAACTGGCATCCATTGTCTCTGACAGGTTTAAATGCTGAAATCGACTGGTTTCAGCTGTGAGCATTACAATGACAAACGCGAGCTACGCTTAGCTGATTATGTGGTATGATGTCATTTCCTTTTTAAATAACGGGGTGAGGAGAACATTCTTCAACTTTGCATTCACCAGGCTATCTGGTGTGAGTTTGCCATGAGAAGGTAAAAATTATTACATTAGTATTCGCACTCCCGTCACCTGCAACTGAAAGCTAATCACCATCAATCAATAATCACACAACTCAGTTTTATTGGAATGGTCAACATAGTAACATAGTAACATAGTAGATGACGGCAGATAAAGACCCGAATGGTCCATCCAGTCTGCCCAACCTGATTCAATTTAATTTATTTTTTTTTTTTTTTTTTTCTTCTTAGCTATTTCTGGGCAAGAATCCAAAGCTTTACCCGGTACTATGCTTGGGTTCCAACTGCCGAAATCTCTGTTAAGACTTACTCCAGCTCATCTACACCCTCCCAGCCATTGAAGCCCTCCCCTGCCCATCCTCCACCAAACGTCCATACACAGACACAGACCGTGCAAGTCTGCCCAGTAACTGGCCTTAGTTCAATATTTAATATTATTTTCTGATTCTAAATCTTCTGTGTTCATCCCACGCTTCTTTGAACTCAGTCACAGTTTTACTCTCCACCACCTCTCTCGGGAGCGCATTCCAGGCATCCACCACCCTCTCCGTAAAATAGAATTTCCTAACATTGCCCCTGAATCTACCACCCCTCAACCTCAAATTATGTCCTCTGGTTTTACCATTTTCCTTTCTCTGGAAAAGATTTTGTTCTACGTTAATACCCTTTAAGTATTTGAACGTCTGAATCATATCTCCCCTGTCTCTCCTTTCCTCTAGGGTATACATATTCAGGGCTTCCAGTCTCTCCTCATACGTCTTCTGGCGCAAGCCTCCTATCATTTTCGTCGCCCTCCTCTGGACCACCTCAAGTCTTCTTACGTCTTTCGCCAGATACGGTCTCCAAAACTGAACACAATACTCCAAGTGGGGCCTCACCAATGACCTGTACAGGGGCATCAACACCTTCTTCCTTCTACTGACCACGCCTCTCTTTATACAGCCCAGAATCCTTCTGGCAGCAGCCACTGCCTTGTCACACTGTTTTTTCGCCTTTAGATCTTCGGACACTATCACCCCAAGGTCCCTCTCCCCGTCCGTGCATATCAGCTTCTCTCCTCCCAGCATATACGGTTCCTTCCTATTATTAATCCCCAAATGCATTACTCTGCATTTCTTTGCATTGAATTTTAGTTGCCAGGCATTAGACCATTCCACTAACTTTTGCAGATCCTTTTTCATATTCTCCACTCCCTCTTCGGTGTCTACTCTGTTACAAATCTTGGTATCATCTGCAAAAAGGCACACTTTTCCTTCTAACCCTTCAGCAATGTCACTTACATACATATTGAACAGGATTGGCCCCAGCACCGAACCCTGAGGGACTCCACTAGTCACCTTTCCTTCCTTCGAGCGACTTCCATTAATCACCACCCTCTGGCGTCTGTCCGACAGCCAGTTTCTGACCCAGTTCACCACTTTGGGTCCTAACTTCAGCACTTCAAGTTTGTTCAACAGCCTCCTATGAGGAACTGTATCAAAGGCTTTGCTGAAATCCAAGTAAATTACATCTAGCATATGTCCTCGATCCAGCTCTCTGGTTACCCAATCAAAAAATTCAATCAGGTTCGTTTGGCACGATTTACCTTTTGTAAAGCCATGTTGCCTCGGATCCTGTAACCCATTAGATTCAAGGAAATACACTATCCTTTCTTTCAGCAACACTTCCATTATTTTTCCAACAACTGAAGTGAGGCTCACCGGCCTGTAGTTTCCTGCTTCATCCCTGTGACCACTTTTATGAATAGGGACCACATCCGCTCTCCTCCAATCCCCAGGAATCACTCCCGTCTCCAGAGATTTGTTGAACAAGTCTTTAATAGGACTCGCCAGAACCTCTCTGAGCTCCCTTAGTATCCTGGGATGGATCCCGTCTGGTCCCATCGCTTTGTCCACCTTCAGTTTTTCAAGTTGCTCATAAACACCCTCCTCCGTGAACGGCGCAGAATCTACTCCATTTTCTCGTGTAACTTTGCCAGACAATCTCGGTCCTTCTCCAGGATTTTCTTCTGTGAACACAGAACAGAAGTATTTGTTTAGCACATTTGCTTTCTCCACATATTTGTTCCCAGCATCTTTTAGCCTAGCAATTCCATTTTTTATCTTCCTCCTTTCACTAATATATCTGAAAAAATTTTTATCTCCCTTTTTTACATTTTTAGCCATTTGTTCTTCCGCCTGTGCCTTCGCCAAACGTATCTCTCTCTTGGCTTCTTTCAGTTTCACCCTGTAGTCCTTTCTGCTCTCCTCTTCTTGGTTTTTTTTATATTTCATGAACGCCAACTCTTTCGCCTTTATTTTCTCAGCCACTAGGTTGGAGAACCATATCGGCTTCCTTTTTCTCTTGTTTTTATTGATTTTCTTCACATAAAGGTCCGTAGCCATTTTTATCGCTCCTTTCAGCTTAGACCACTGTCTTTCCACTTCTCTTATGTCCTCCCATCCTAACAGCTCTTTCTTCAGGTACTTTCCCATTGCATTAAAGTCCGTACGTTTGAAATCTAGGACTTTAAGTATCGTGCGGCCGCTCTCCACTTTAGCCGTTATATCAAACCAAACCGTTTGATGATCGCTACTACCCAGGTGAGCACCCACTTGAACATTAGAGATACTCTTTCCATTTGTGAGGACCAGATCCAATATCGCTTTTTCCCTTGTGGGTTCCGTCACCATTTATCTGAGCAGAGCCTCTTGAAAGGCATCCACAATCTCCCTACTTCTTTCCGATTCCGCAGACGGAACATTCCAGTCCGCATCCGGCAGGTTGAAATCTCCCAACAGCAAAACCTCCTCTTTCCTTCCAAACTTTTGGATATCCACAATCAGATCCTTATCAATTTGCTGCGATTGAGTCGGAGGTCTGTAGACTACACCCACGTAGATAGAAGTTCCATCTTCTCTTTTCAGAGCAATCCATATCGCTTCTTCCTCTCCCCAGGTCCCTTGCATTTCGGTCGCTTGGATATTGATCTTTACATAGAGAGCTACTCCTCCACCTTTATGACCATCTCTGTCCTTCCTAAAAAGATTATATCCCGGTATGTTTGCATCCCATCCATGTGATTCACTGAACCATGTCTCTGTGATAGCAACAATATCTAGATCTGCCTCTAATATCAGGGCTTGCAGATCATGAACTTTGTTGCTTAGACTGCGAGCATTTGTGGTCATCGCTTTCCAGCTATTTTTCAGCGATAATCTCCTTTTTTGTATGGATTTTTGTGTCGTTTCACTTTCCGTTGCAATACTAAGAAATGAGTTGCTGATATTGCTTATGTTGCAGCCTTTACTACTATCACATCTTTTCTTTTGCCGGGGGTGGTCTCTATAATTGTCCTTCGTACAAACTGAATTACATCGGAATGGTCAAACTTTTTAAATATCTGCTTTGATAAAAATTTGGGCCGTTATACTGGACCGCCCTTTAACTCTGGAAGATCACACAAATTTCCTAGTAAAAAAATGTTACATAACCTTGTGGAATCTTAAGACAATAAGAACATTTTTCGATAGTGCATCATTTAGATTATTGGTACAATGATCCGTTCTGTCTATACTGGATTATTGTAATATAATAAATCTGGGATCTCATAAAAAGCTCCAAAAGAGATTGAAACTCACACAGAACATGGTGGTCCATCTAATTTTTGGGTTGAAAAAGTATGACCACATTACTCCATCTTATAGACAGTTGCATTGGTTGCCTTTTGAGGCTAGAATATTATTTAAATTTGGTTGTACCTGTTTAAAAGTGTTGTTTGGTATGGCTCCTACTTACTTGTCTCTATGCTTTGAACATTACAAACCTAACAGAATCACTCGAGGGAAATATTTATTTGTTTTTCCAACCATCAAACCTTGTTGATACAAGAGATTTTTTGATAAATTGCTCAGTTTTCAGGCAGGTAAAATGGACCAATGGCTAAGTACTATTATCTCCCAGGCCCACTCTTATATGTCCTTCAGGAAATTACTAAAAACTGCTTTATTTGATAAATTTGTAAACTAATGTTCCAGAATATTGACAGGCAAATTGTATATTGATCTCATAGCCAGAATGTTCTTGTTGATTTCTACTGCATTTTAGTAAATCACATTTTATTCTTTTACTGTATAATTTTAGTACTATTTAGAGTTTTGCATTCTTATTCATTGATTGTATAATGTTAGTAATGTATGTGAACCGCCTAGAGCTTTGCGGTAGGGCGGTATATAAAAATAAAATTATTATTATTATCTATCTGAATATTATTTCCACTTACAATACAATCTGTGTCCAAAAACCAACACCCCCAATGCATATTTCACACACCCCCAGGGAGCTATTCAGTGTCAAAACTAGCTCCTGTTAAATCTTTAAACTTATAACATTCCCCCAAACATGACCCACGGTGACACAAGGCCATGCTTCCCCTCCCCCCAAACATGACTCACAGTGACGCAAGGCCATGCTTCCCCTTGCAGTGGTATCGCATACCAGTGTTATATTTATTTATTTATTTATTAACTGTTCATCTCCCAGATCCAGCTGGGCCAAACCCCATTTTCCACCCCACCCAAAGCTGCAACCACCTCCCCTCAACCCCATAAGCTCAACCAAACCCACCCAAGTAGACATAGAACCTGTAAACCCCTCACCCCACCCCCAACCTACAGCACTGACACAAAACATAACACCAGCACATATGAGAGGGAGGAAGGGATATTTTTTTTCTGAAGAGACTACTCTACTGTTCCCCTTTCCTCACAGAACTCACTCCAGCTGCCACAACCAATCACGTGACTGCTCCACCCCCATCACCTTAGAAACCTCCCTAATCCTTTTTCTTTCTTACAAGCTCTGTCTATTAACCCTTTCTTACCTCCTCTTATGAACTTGTCAATCCTTATTCTACAGACCCTTGACAACACCTCATATATTTCCCTCACCCTCACCCCCATTTTACCCACAACACCATTCAATAAATATTACCAGCAGATGTTATGTAACACCAGCAGATGTTATATCACACCAGATGAATCTGGTGTTCTTCTGCATTAGAGCAGATATTTGGAGGAGATTCAGGGGTCCTTTTACTATGGCGTGCTAACCGATTTAGCGCGCATTAAATGCTAACATGCCCATAGAATATAATGGGCGCATTAGCATTTAGCGCATGCTAATTGGTTAGCTCACCTTAATAAAAGGACCCCTTAATGAGGTACTTTAAGACTGTTCAGTAAAGTTTACTAAGATGGTTATTTATAATGACATTTGTTTCAACATTTTTATAGTGTCCCTTTTGATGAAGAGTGCGAAACTCGAGTCGGGGGGGCCATCTCTGTTAGCGGCGTTGATACAGCACTATACAGCACATATAAAGCACTAGCACTTTTATGACTATGGCTGCCTTGAGAATACATCAGACAACCGCCCAGGAACTTAAAGATAAGTTCATATCAGGGCGGCAAGGGACTTGTAAAGGCAATGATTGGCAACCACAGTTCAGTAAAACACTGAATGGTTTGGTTTGAGGGTCTGAGAACTTTACGTCTTAAATATAATTTATTTATGTAATTCCTACAAATTGTTTGGAGCAAATAACTATATAAGTACTATTCCTCTGCTCAGTCTGGTTCTTTTTCTGTATTCTGCTGGTCACCAGTATGAAGATCAGTCTTTATCAACTAACTGTGGTGTTGTGCCTACTATGATACTTAATGAGAAACCTAACATTTTTCTATTTCTCATTTAAAAATGAGGGTTAATAGCACACATTTTGAAAATTGTATTTTATGGTATCCACAATTTTCCAGCCTCCTGCTGCTGCCCAAGAGACAATCCTAGCTGCTTATTCAATTTCTGCAGGGAAGGGAACCTAATTAACAGAAAGTAAAATGTATGAATTCATGCAGGCTAAAAATAGTAGACTATTAATGAAATAAACACAGATTAATAGATGTTTTAGAATGCCTGACAGCATGTTTTCCTGTGGAGACGTGTTATTTTAGGGTGAAAAGCAATTCACCAACCAATAAATATCCTCTTTTGTTCACAAAAGTATGTATTATACCATACATGGCCCATTGTAGAAAAGGATGTAAGACTCCATCTTTTCTATAACATAAAGTCCAGTCATATTGAAGTAGGTCATTGTATTGGATAAAAGAGACTAGGTACCTACTTTTCTTCATAGAATAGGCACCAGCTAGGTGGGCACGTACATGTAGGCACACTTACAGAATCATCTCCATTATGTCAAACAAATCTTATCTGTTTCTTTAACAGATCTTATTTGTTTCTTTAACAAATCTTATCTGCTTCTATTTACAGCTTTCCATCTCCCTCATCCTATTATTCTCTAGGGTTTTTTTGCTAACTCTTCCCTCTCTCCCCCTTCCAGCATCATCTTTATCTCTCTTTCCCCCTTTATTTTCACTCTTCTAACCAGTATCTACTGTCTTGCCCCCTCTATCCAGCATAACCTCTCCCCTCTTTCCTCCAACACCTCGTATCTCTCTCTCTCCCCCCTCCCTCCACCTCCATCCAAGATCTCTCCCCATCACCCTGTCCCTGTGCCATTTCCAGCACTACCTACCTGGGGCTCTGGCTGTAGGAAATGGAGTCTGGGGCAGGCCCGAAATGTGAGGCAGGAAGCTGATTCCTCCTGGTGGTAGCCACAGTGGTCATCCATGCTGTTTGCTGGCTGCCAGTCCTGGTCCCGCTAAACCGGCTGGCAATAAAGAAGCCAAGTCACTATAGGATCTGCCGGTATTGATCCCGCCCCTCAAAATCAGGAAGTAACCAGAGGGGGCAGGATCGAGACCGACAGAGCCCATAGTGACTTGGCAAGAGGGAAGGTCCCCACAGCATCTGGCTTCTTCATTGCTAGCTGGTTTAGCGGGACCAGGACTAGGACTGAAGGCAGGGCTCATTGCATTCCAGATGCACCACTGACCCCGATGATCAGCAAACAGCATGGATGACTGCCGCGGCCGTGCCCGGAGGAATCAACAGCTTGCCTCACATTTCGGGCCTGTCCCAGACCCGCGACTCCATTCTCCACAGCCAGACCCCTAGTAGGTTTAAATTTTTATTTAATTTTTTTTTTTTTTTGAATTAGAGAAGTACTCAAGTGTAGACTTGAATATAAACAGAGACCCCCATTTTGGGGCCATTTTTTGGGCCCCAAAATCTCGGTTTATATTTAAGTATATATGGTACTATGTTTCCAGACCAAGGTGGTGTACAATATATATTTATTTAATTTTCTTACATACCATCTGCAAGCCATTACACCTGTGTATGGAAGGTACTTTCCTGTCCCTGGACATCTCATAATTTAAGTTTGTACCTTTTGCATATAATAACGGGGAAAATGAAACCAAAAGGATGAAATTTAAAAGCAATATTAGGAAATATTTCTT
This sequence comes from Geotrypetes seraphini, assembly GCF_902459505.1. NCBI lineage: Eukaryota > Metazoa > Chordata > Amphibia > Gymnophiona > Dermophiidae > Geotrypetes > Geotrypetes seraphini. The sequence continues at coordinate 376,659,746 of NC_047085.1, forward strand.
GACACAGCACCGTTCACGCATACACAGGAACTTGTTTGCTCCACAGCATCATAGATTTTGTGGTTTTCATCACTTTGGATCCCAGAGGAAGGTCTTTCCGACCAAAACACGAACCGTGTTGGGTCCCCACCACAATCTCTTTCTAGGTTTTATTTGAGATGACATACTATTGCACCTAATGTACAAATCAATTTGATGAAGAACTTTGAATAAAACTTGGAATCAAGATCATCGTTTCCACAGTTTTTGTTTTTGTGTTTGCTCTCTTTTTCTCCTCACTGTGGAAGTCTGGTGACTTTTTTGTTTTGGTTTGACATTAGTAGGGACATAATAAAAAAAACTAAATTGTCTGAAAAATCCCCTAGTTGGCACTTGGACATGTTGTTAACTTCTATCCTTTACTACTAATATTTCTCTCATATTTTAAGATATCACAAAAACCCCTTGTGACAGTGGGTGCTAATTTATACATTTCCTGAAATATTTGTATTTATCTTAAAACACTTAAGAGTTAGGACATGCTCATAACTTCAAAAGATCAGCAGTGTCATTTTTTGATCAATGTTGTATTCCTAAAATACTGCCTAGTGTATTCGTTTTCTCTCCTAAAGACCGTTAGACTTTGAACTTTATGTCCACTTTTGCTAAACTTTTACTTTAAAAATTAAACATTACTGTTTAACTCACGAACTAGTTATTTCTTTCTGTTTTCCCTTGTCTATCCTGCAAAACAGTTTCTCTGATAAAAACTGTAGCCTGCTCCTTTCGCCTGGCCTCACTAAGAAAAGTTTGATGAGAATATTCCTCTGTGATGAGGGAAGATCTACTTAAGGGTCCTACAGTCACTGGGCTGCCAGTTCTGAATCTTTAAATTTGTTTTGACTTTAGAATTTTAGGTTGATGATTACTCATTAATTTATATAGAAAATCAAGGGGTAGATATTCTCACTGGCACTGGGTTTTTGGGCCTAAAATGACACATCCATAGAGTAATACATATACAGCAAAATAAGAGACTACTGGAATTTCAAATATTCGTACAAGCATCAGCTGGTTAAAAAACAGTGCTCAGAGATTACGTTTGATATGTCAGACCAGACGCTGGAGAACCAGACATTTGATCAGGCTGAAATGTATTATGTATATGTATTATGTCTAATTTTTGAAGTTGGCAGTTAAATTGTTTTTCCCCCACTGTGTGGACATCCATATAGTATTCATATGTTTCTCTACAAATGCAGTTCTTCAATAGTAATAACCTCAGAAACAATACATAAACAGAAGTACCAGGATAACTAATCAGGCATAGTTAGGACTGGTTATATGTGTCAACTTGTCTGGACGGTTATCTCGGTATCAGCACTGAATTTGAGCGGGTGACTGGATAACTTCCAGGTCTGCCCTGATTACTTCAGACCGCCCTGGCTGATGTTCAGGGGAACCCAGAGGGAGTGTTATACAGCTTTACAGGGGTACAGAGGTCACCTCTTACACTATCAACCTCTGTTTAAGAGTTGAGGTTTAGGGGATCCCAGAGAAAATGTGGTACACTTTGCAGAAGCTACAGGAGCACACTGCACTAAGAGAGCTCCTACGCCCATGCCTCTTGTATTTATTTATTTATTACCAGTTCAAGTTTCAAGTTTTATTTTTATTTCATTAATCGCTTAATTAAAATTTTTCTAAGCGAGTTACAATATGTAAGAGTAACATATAGGTTAACATGGTATTAAAAACAAAAAGAAAAAGAGGAAAAGAAAAAAAAAAAAAGAAACAGAAAACAAAACAGTAGAAATAGTTTAAACAATAGATATGTTTAAAAAAATATTTAAACAATGACTACAACTAGCAGACATACGGACTGATACATTGGGTAAGAAAAAGACAACGTTAAGGGGGGGAAGGTTAAAGAAAAATGCAGAGGAAGGAAGAGGGTCTAAGAAAAGCAATTTACAAGTTAAAAGCATTACTAACTAGCAGACCAAAGAGATGTACAGAGTCAAATATCATCAGAGGGCAGAAAAGAACTACAATATCACATGAAAAGAAGCAGGAAACATAGGGATAGGAGGGAAAAGAGATGGGGGAAGTTCTAGGAAAAGCGGTGATAGAAATAACCTATTCAGAGGGAGTCAAAAGCATTCTAGAAAAGCCGTGTTTTAAAGGAAGACTTGAAATTCTTCAAAGAGAGTTCTGCTCTGGTTTGGAGAGAAAGGGAATTCCCGAGGAAAGGGACAATGTAGTGGATTCAAGCTGTGCATTTCTTGCTCTATGAAGGAATAGGCAGTAATCATTTATGGAATGAAGTAGCCTAACAGGTGAGTATGGAATGACCAAACTGGACAGATAAAGGAGGAGACCTGGCCAGAAAGCTTTAAAGTGCCTTAAAGATGATTTTTGTTCTACTGGAAGCCAACACTGTTTTAAAGCAAAGGTGTAACACAATCCAATTTACATGCATTACAGAGTACGGTAGTTTGATTGCACTGTTTTGAAGAGACTATATGCAGTTTTTTGAGGCTACTGTGTAGTATCACAGTAATATATAGTAAAAGACCCTCAAGGTCCATTCAGTTTGCCCAACAAGGTAGAACAAAACAGAACAGCTGAAGTGATTCTTGAGCAAGCAGAAGAGATCAAGCAGAAGCAAGATAGAGACAAGTCACGAGTGCTTACATCCAAGGTCATGGGCTGTGAAGACTGAGTCTAATCAGGCTACAATGAGAACAATAACAATCCCCGCAAGTGCTGCCCCACCCCACCCCCCACCCACTCAGCACGCTGACCTGTGGACAGAGAGAAACATAAGAGTTGCAATATCGGGACAGACAAGTCCATCAAGCCCTGTATCCTGTTTCCAGAAGTGGCCAATTCAGATTACAAGTATCTGGCAAGATGCCAAAAGAATAAAACTGATTTATGGGGAATAACCTGATCTATAAATTGGAGGCTTCATTGAAAAATGTGGGTATTACTTTAGATCAGAATCTTATTTTGGAATCTCAGGTGAATAGGAGACTTAGAGGGATATGATAGAGACTTATAAGATCATGAGGGGCATAGAGAGAGTAGAGAGGGACAGATTCTTCAAACTTTCAAAAAATAAAAAAACAAGAGGGCATTCGGAAAAGTTGAAAGGGGACAGATTCAATACGAATGCCAGGAAGTTCTTCTTTACCCAACGTGTGGTGGACACTTGGAATGCGCTTCCAGAGGACGTTATAGGGCAGAATACAGTACTGGGATTTAAGAGAGGATTGGACATTTTCCTGCTGGAAAAGGGAACAGAAGGGTATAAATAGAGGATTACTGCTCAGGTCCTGGTCCTGTTGGGCCGCCGCGTGAGCGGACTGCTGGGCAAGATGGACCTCAGGTCTGACCCAGCAGAGGCATTGCTTATGTTCTTATGTTCTTATATTTGGATAATTTTCAAATTATGATTCATGCATTACTGATATAAGTGGTATATAAAAAGTATAAATAAAATAAATACAATTGTTTATCTTTGTTGTCCTAAATACTATAGTTGTTGAGAAGGTTGTACCCTCGTGGGCTTGTCCCAGTCCTAATGCTCCCATCAGAGCTAAGGGCTCCTTTTACTAAGCTGCGTTAGCGGTTTTAGCGCACGCAGCATTTTAACACGCGCTAAACCCGCACTACGCGGCTAGAACTAACGCCAGCTCAATGCTGGTGTTAAGGTCTAGCGCAGGTGGAAATTTAGCACGCGCTATTCCACGGTTAAAGCCCTAACGCGGCTTAGTAAAAGGAGCCCCAAATCCACATTGGCTTTGTCTCATTAATCTATGCTTATGTATACAGTATGCTCTGTAATTTTGTTCTTTATGATAGTCTCTACCAGTTTTCCCGGCACTGATATCAGACTCGCCTGTCTTTAATTTCCTGGATTACCTCTGGAACCATTTTAAACATTAGCATTATGTTGGCCACCCTTCAGTCTTCTGGTAATTTGCTAAATTTTAAAGATAAATTACAAACTAATAACAATCGTCTGAGTCAGAAAATTTGAAACAAATCTGTTAACACTGGAAGATGCAGAGCAGCAATTTGACAAACTGAACAGTAGCTAATCACCTGGATGTGATGGTATGCATCCCAGAGTACTGATAGAACTGAAAAATGAACATGCAGAACTATTGTTAGTAATTTGTAATTTATCTTTAAAATCCAGCATAGTACCAGAAGACCAGAGTGTGGCCAACGCAATGCCATTTAAAAAAAAAAGGGTTCCAGAGGTGATCCGGAAAATTATAAACCAGTGAATCTGAAGTTGGTGCCAGGCAATATTGTACAGACTATTATAAAGAATACAATTACAGAGCATATATATGAATGGGTTAATGAGACATGGATTTAGTCAAGGTAAATATTGCCTCACCAATCTGCTACATTTCTTTGAATAAACGTGGATAAAAGTGAGCCAATCCATATTGTGTATTTGGATTTTCAAAAGGCATTTGACAAAGTACCTCATGAAAGGCTCCTGAGGAAATTAGAAAGTCATGGGATAGAATGTAATGTTTTATGGATTATGAACTGGCAAAAAGACAGAAAACCAGAGAAAGGTATATAGTGGGGTTCCTCAGGAGTCTGTGCTGGGACAGCTGCTTTTTAACATAACCTGGCTTGAAATACCTTTTAAAGCCAAATAGGTATTACCTCAGTCGAAAGTGAATACTGTTTCACATGGCATCCTTTACACAACTTTCTGCTCAACATTGCACAACTTCATACATACACTAAGGGCCATTAATCCTCCAGATTAATTAAACTGATTACTCTTATCACAAAATTACCCTTTTCACATTTTAAACACAGATACCAACATACAGCCGTCCCTCCCTACTGCCTCAAACAACAGTTTTACAATGTTAGTAGCATCTGTTGATCCCTGCCTCGAGGCTTCACGTGCCCGGGACAGGACTCAGTTTCTGCCAACTAAACAATACACACACAGTCAAAACTAGTCCTGCACAAGTTCATAATAAATAATCTCACTCCCTACCTTTGGGATTCTTCTCTCTTTTTAATTTCTTGGGGGGTTTTCTTCTTCTCATGTCCAGGACCATACGCCTGCTGCACAGCTCTGCCTCAAGCAATAATGGAAACTCCCCTGCTGCTCCTACTGGGCCGGTATGCATCCACAATTGGTGGTGCATATGGGCCTATTAAAAAAATGACTCCTGAAGAGGTCCAACATCTTTGGGGAGCTCTCCAGACCAAGCCCGCTTTCTTTGCGGCTTCTTTACCACTCCTGAAGACACGTACTTCTTTTTGGGCTCAACATGAGTGACTTGACAACATCATTGCACATATGCAGACACTGCCACCCCCTGACACTTTTGTGCCTGTTCCACACTCTCTGCCTCCTATCCTCTACCGCCCCTCCTGGGCCCAATGCAGCACCTCCTCTGGTACGATCCAACATGACCTAATACATCCCAACATCAGCACTGAAGCCCCCTGAAGCCCTCTTCCCCCAGGAAAAATCATAACCCCATGGGAGTTATAATCACCCTCCTCCTCTTCTTATCCAAGCTACTTGAATGTTCTGTTCACCACCAATGTCTTGACTTTCATTCATCTTGATCTATCTTTGACCCACTTCAATCTGGCTTTCACCCTTTTCATTCTACAGAAACTGTCCTTACTAGAGTTTCCAATGACCTGCTCCTGGCCAAATCCAAAGGCCTTTACTTTGTCTTCATTCTCTTTGACCTATCTATCTGTGCTTGACACTGTAGGTCACCACTTACTTATCGATACACTTTTATCTCTGTTTTCATAATACCTTTCCCATCGCATTTTTAACATAAATTCTGGAGGATCCTTCTCTGCAGCCATTCCGTTATTGGTTGGTGTACCTCAGGGCTCTGTCATGGGACCTCTTTACTCCATCTACACATTTTCCCTTGGTGCTCTAATCTCCCACAGCTTCCAGTATCACCTCTAAGCTGATGACTTGCAAATCTCTCTTTACTCCTGAAATTTCTACAGGAATCCAGGCCTGAGTCTCAGCCTACCTGTCTGACATTGCTACCTGGATGTCTTGCCACCATTTAAAATTAAACATGACCAAGAATGAACTCTTCTTCATCTTTCCTCCTAAACCCTTCTCCCCACCCCCCTTGTTCTGTTCTCTATTTCAATGCATAATGCTCTCATCCTCTGTCATGTCAGCTTACAACCTCAGGGTCATCTTTGACTCGTCTCTTTCCTTCTCTCTCTATATCCAACAAACAGCCAAATCATGTCATTTCTTTCTCTACAACATCACTAAAATCCAGCCTTTCCTCTCTGAACACCCTGCCAAGACCCTCATCCACGTTCTCATCACCTCTTGCCTGGACTACTGCAACTTGCATCTCATAGGTCTTCCACTAAGTCATCTCTCTCCCCTTGAATCTGTGCAGAGAGTGAAAGCCAGATTTAAGCGGGTCAAGTGTCTCTTGGCAGTACCCTTCTCCTTTACAGCCAACTCCCGGCTCCATCCCTTCTACTAACCAAGCCAGTGAACGGGAAAGAAAATGCATCAGAAACTATTCATATGAAGATTTTGCATCACCCCCCACTAACCCCGGTACCCTACAAAATGTCACAGAATCTGAACCCATATCATGAGTAATATCATGAATGCCATTACAATTAACACTATGTCAGATACCAACATTTGTTTAGACTAGCTATGGTCTCTGGAGCAATCCAGGAACACAACGAGAAACATAAATTATGACTCACTGAGAACACAGAAAAGAGGAAGAGGATACAACAGAGGGAGAAGCAGGTGCAGGGGTTAAACATTCTACAGCCAATATTTCTCATAGATAAAATCCCTGTCAATTTATCATCAATCACACTGTCGACTGATCAGATTGCGATATTGCAGAAAAGATTAGCATTTGTTCTGACTATCCAATATGACCTTTTTCAAACACATATCGACATTTTCAAATTCAAGAGGAAACTTCAGATTAAACATTACTTTTCACAAATTAACACTGAATCCTTTAATAACAACCCACCAGTGTTGAAGAAGAAATTCAAATGGATCCCTCCTGGACCATGTGACCCTCTTATAGCAGCCTTTAATGAGTGTGTGATGTGTAACATTGAAAAACATGAAGGTAAAAAAAAAAAGAAATGACACAATTCATACTTAAAACCTAGAGTTTCAAGCCATCAAGGAACTTAGATCTAACCTTGATATCATTATCAAACCAACAGACAAGGGAGGAGGGAGAGTAATTCTCAATAGATCACGTTATATTGATGAGAGCTATAGGCAAATTCATGATGAACATTTCTATATGCCTCTTGACACAGATCCTACTAAAAAACTGTAGAAAGAAATCTTAGAACTGCTTGAAAATGCATATACAGCAGGCATTATCACATTAAAAGAAAAAATGTTTCTCACCACAGAGCATCCCGTCTTGCCTACCATTTACATTTTGCCAAAAATACATAAATCTCTAACTGACCCTACTGGAAGACCTCTATTATGTGGCAATGGTTCCATTTTAGAATCTCTATTAGACTTTGTAGATTTCTTACATCCTTTCATTCCAAAAATCAAATTATGTGTACACGTCTCCTCACATACGAGTTGATCTCATTTCTTGATTATTTTGATGGTGATTTAGAAGATATTATCTTGGTAATGATAGACATCAAGTCACTTTACACCAACATATCCCTGATTGCTGCAATTCAAATTATTGAACACACACTACATAACAGAAGATGATAAATCTGTTGGGGTTCCATGCATCACCACATTGGCCACTATAGCCCTAACCCAAAACTATTTTTGCTTTGACGGTAAGTTTTACTTACAAACCAAGGGTACTGCTATGGGAGCCTCCATGGCCACTGACATAGCAAACCTTTATGTAGCTGATTTTAAAAAAATATACTTATCGGAACACAAATTCTCTGAAGAAATTAGAATGTACAAGCGTTACATCAATGATGTATTCATCCTATAGAGAGGGAATGAAACCAGATTAAATCTCTTTTTAGAATGGCTGAATACGTGTCATGACGATCTCAGATTTAAAATGACATATGACCATCAAGAGATTCATTTTTTGGGATATTTTTCCACAACGATATACAGGAAACCTACGGACAAGAATAGTTATTTACACTTTTCCAGTTTTCACAAGATTTCATTAAAGAAAAATTTAACATATAGTCAATTCTTGCGTCTGAAAAGACTTTGTTCATCATCACTAAAATCTGAAAAGCAAGCTGACATTATGGCTAGATTCAGACAGAGAGGTTACCCATCAGACCACATAAGGGATGACTATCACAAAACCGAATTACAACATAATGAAGATTTTTTACAAATTGGCTCCAGACAAAAGAAGACTCCTGATATAGTCTGCACTTTAAAACATTTTCACTTAGCAAATGACATCCACAGAATTATCAAAGACAACTGGCATATCTTGGAAATACACAGCTGCTTTAGGAAAAGCGAGCCCATTATTGCTTATTCAAGAGAGGAGAATTTACGTGATAATAGTTGGAAGAGCTGAAGGTACGAGCTTAGCACATAAGTCACTACCCATACAGGATACCGTCCCTAAGGAGGATGCTCAGTCTGTTCCCATTGTCTCCAAATCTCTTCCTTCACACACCCCAGAACTGGCAAAAATTATAAGCTAAACTTTATAAGCTCCTGCAATACATAGTTCATAATTTACGTTATTATATTCTCATGCAAATTACTTTATATTGACAAAATGAAAAAAAAAAATCAAAACACGTATAATTGAGCACCACAGTTGTTTATTATGAAATTTTAGATCTGCTCCTCTTGTGAACCATTGGATTGAATTGGAAAACTCTCGGAGATCTAAAGTTCTTTGATTTCAAGACCTTTAACAAATAATGGAGAGACGGTGACTTGAATCTCACCCTTTTATGTGCTGAACAATGAGCCATCTTTGAACTCAATACAGTTTCTCCATTAGGTTTAAATTTAGACATTGAACCATCTGATTCTGTCTGTTAAGCTCAATGTTATTTTATTCCACTTCATTTGGGTCCCCACATATATATCTAATCTAGTCTAAGGGCTCCTTTTACTAAGCTGCGGTAGTGTTTTTAGCGCATGCTGCAGATTAGCGCGTGCTAACCCCCACGCTACACGGAAAAACTAATGCCAGTTCAATGGAGGCATTAGCATCTAGCGTGCGTGGCATTGCAGTGTGCGATAAAACCACTAGCGCAGCTTAGTAAAAGGAGCCCTAAATCTTAGACTTATATACCAAATCATCTCCTAGAGTTAAGAGCTCGATTCGGTTTACATAATTAGATTACAAAACAGAGCTTGCGTTAGTATTTTTCGTGCAGCGCGTGGTTAACGCGCGCTAAAAACGTTAGCACACCTTAGTAAAAGGAACCCATAATTTCATATGTTTATACAGCTTAGAACGTTTAAGACATATGTCTAATTTTATTACTCTGTTGTCTTAAATGCCCCTACAATATCAGGAGATTATCCCCTATGTTTCATTCATTTATTTGTACATCTTAGAGTGATATGCCATTTTTTATGTCATTTGTTATAGTATTTTTTGTTATATCATGTCATCGCCCCCCCTCAGGTAGTTTCCCAGCAGAACAGGGCCACATCTCGATAACCCCAATTATAAAAAACACGAAAGAGCCATCCAATACCCCGTCTAATTACAGACCGATCTCAAGCATTCCGCTATTCACCAAAATAGCCGAAGGGGTGGTAAATGCTGAACTCTCCATATACCTGGAAAAATTCAACATCTTAAACGACAATCAATCAGGCTTTCGCTCTGACCACAGTACTGAAACCATCATAGCCTCTCTACTAGATCACCTACACACACTCTTTAGCAAGGGCTCCAGCGCCTTGATCCTGCAACTCGACCTGAGCAATGCATTCGACTTAGTCGACCACAACATTCTTTTAGACTGCCTTACATACATCGGCATCTCCGGCCAGATCCTCAACTGGTTCCACGGGTTCCTACAAAACAGATCATACAGGGTATTTAAGGACGACTCTTTCTCATACAGCTGGGATAACTCCTGTGGTGTTCCGCAGGGCTCCCCCTGTCCCCCACCCTATTTCATGTCTACCTTGCCTCCCTGGGAAACCTCCTGCAAAGCCTCAAGCTCAAATTTTTCATCTACGCAGATGACATCACAATAGTCATCCCGCTATCCAGTTTTACACCAGAGTTTCTCACCTCCCTTTCAAGTACACTCAATCAGATAGAACTCTGGATGCTATCCTACAGACTAAAACTAAACCCCGACAAAACAAAATTCTTCCTAGCTACCCCCAAAGACAAAATCAAAGACACCACAATTCAAGTAAAAGGATTGACCTTCCCCCTCGAACAAACCTTAAAAATACTGGGAGTCACACTGGACAAACATTTATCCCTGGAGAAACACACTGATATTACAGTTAGGAAAAGTATCTCGGTGCTCTGGAAACTACGCACCATAAAAAATTATTTTGACGACACGTCATTCCGCCTGCTAGAACAATTCTCCATTCTTAGCATACTGGACTACTGTAATATCATTTACTTGAGCTCCACGAAGAAAACCATCAGAAGACTCAGAATGATCCAGAACACCGCTGTCCGCCTCATATTCGGCCTAAAAAAATGGGAACATGTCACCCTTTTTACCACAAACTTCATTGGCTGCCATTAGAATCCAGAGTCCTATTCAAATTCGCCTGTTTTTGTTACAAAACAGTATTTGGTCTATCCCCAAGCTATATCAACCCACACTTCTTCCTGAATCACAGAAACAAGAACTCCCGCAGAATTCAGCTGTTCGCCTTCCCCTCCCTAAAACTCTGTCACTCCAATAAATTCTTCGACAAAACCTTCGCCTTCCAGGCTGCCAAACTAAACCCATGGATTAGAAAATCACTCAAAACCCACCTCTTCCAAGGCCAGGACCCTTAATGCCCCCACCTCAAAGAACCAAAACCTCCCTCCCTCCCCCTATTGTACCACCCTACCCCCCCCCGACCCACTCTTTCCTACTCCTTCCAAACTCAACTACTTTGTTGCCTGCAACTCTGATCAATTGATACTGAACCGTTTGTAACTCTGTTTTAATTGATGTGAACCGCCTAGAACGCCCTGGGTATGGCGGTATACAAAACTAAAGTTATTATTATTATTATTATGATTATTTTACAAAATTGTGATAGCGGTTTTTAGCGCAGGCCAGCACGATGATTGCTCTGTGCTGCTCCCGACACCCATCTTCCCACATTCTTCATCACTGTATGCTCCTATCCCCTTCCCCTGTGTCCAGCATCACTCCTCCATGTCCCTATGCCTTCAAGTCCAGCATTTCCCTTCTGTGCTCCTATTCTCCCCTACATCTTGCATTTTCCCTTTGTTCATATACCGTCTCCATGCAGCATCTCCCCTTTGTGTCCCTGTCCCTATTTACCCCTTCATGTCCATCATCTCCCCTCTGTTTTTGTATATCTTCCTGTGTCCAGCTTCTCCTTTCTGTTCCTCCCCACTAATGCATGTTTCTCCCTCTCTCTTCCTACTACTGTAGGTTCAGTATTTTACTCCCTCTTTTCTCATCCCCTTGGTTTGAGATCTTTCTCTTCCCATTTCTTCTCTCGCCTTCCTCCTGTAGGTTCAGCACCTCTTTCCCTTCCCTCCAGCAGTCCCCTCCTACAGCCCTAGCCCTCCCCCCAATGGATCAAGCACCTCTCTCCTTTGCCTCCAGCCCCCCCCCACCCCCACGGGTCCAACCCCTATCCCTTCCCTCCATAGGTCCAGTACTTCCTTCCTTTCAGCACCTCTTCCTCTTTCCTCCAACTCCACCCCCTCCTGTTGATCTAGCACCCTCTCTCTTCTCTCAAACTCCAGCCACCCCCCCTATGGCTCAAGAACCTATACCCATGTCTGAAAAGCAATCCAATTATCTCCCCAGATGCTATAAAAACATAGGCAACTGAATCTTTGGCAAAGCTGAACCAAAACCAGATTAAAAAGGAAGACTGTGCTTTACAAAAAGTTGAACAGAATATTGTCCCTTTTTATACTTTAATATAAAGATTTAAATATAAAATATGTGTTTGATGCTTGTGCAGATAAGGATAGAGCTCACAGGGATGGGGTGGGGACAGGGACAGAGCCCGTGGTGCTGAATTGGGGATAAACTTTGTCCCCGTGTCATTCTCTATGTGGAGATCCTTTGTTTTGAGACTGCCAAAGGTATGCCCTTGATGTTTTCTGCAATGTTCCATTATTGCAGAAAATGTCCAAATTATAAGTCTGCCCTGGTCCTGGGTCCAAGCCACAATACCTTTACTGTTTATTGTCTGGATTTACCGACTGTACAGCATTTTTAAACTGTGAAGTCTTCTATTGGATCTATCTATTGACCTGCATAATTTCCAATGAACTTTTGCATCAAGATCATTGACTCCACAGTTCTCGTGCTTTGTTCTGATCCTGCCCAAAACATGCCTGAACATACCCTCTTGAGATTTAGACACACTTCAGACAAACAGAATAAAAAACTGTCTTAAAAATGTATTTTGAAAATGGCAATTTGGACATTTTAACAAATAATAATACTACTACTACGGTTCTTATATCCCGCTAAATTCCAACCAAGGAAAGTTCAAAGCGGTTAACAAAAATGAAAAAAAAAAAAAAACCCAACATTTAAAACATGATATTTCCTACACAGTGGCGTACCTAGGGTATGTGGCACCCGGGGCCCATCATTTTTTGACCCCCCCCCCATGTAAAAAAATATTTTTTTGTAATGACCATGAAACGGAATAAATGGTCAGAATAGAAACAGGCAGTGAAAATTTTCTTATATTCCAAACATAACATAACATAAATTATGTCTGAATTGTCATGACATCAGAAGTACATATGGAGTAGTTGCAGGTGATGCTTGGGACAGTTCTGATTGTGTTAGTTTGGTTTTATGTGTTTTTTGAATAGAAGGGTTTTTATTTCTTTTTTGATGGTTTTGTAGTCTGTGGTCGAGGTCAATAGGTTGTAGAGTTGGGGGTCGAGTGTTGCAGCTTGATTGGCTAGGAGGTTGTCGAACAGTTTTTTTCTTTTGACGTTTTTGGTTGGAGGGTGTGTGAATGGTGCGTGAGTTCTCCTATGTCTGGTTGAGGTGGATTGAATTATTTAGCTGAAGAAATTAGTTACCCCCTCATCCCACACACATTAACTCTCTTCCATTTTTGTTCCCATTATAAAAAACACTGATAAGTTCCCAGAAAAAAAATACATTAAAATAAGAAGTGAAAACAAAGGCCCCTACAGATGAGAACATAACATAAGAATAGCCTAACTGGGTCAGACCAATGGTCCATCATGCCCAGTAGCCCATTCTCATGGTAGCCAATCCAGGACACTAATACCTGGTCAAAACCCAAAGAGTAGCAACATTCCATGCTACCGATCCAGGGCAAGCAGACACTTCCCCCATGTCTTAATAACAGATTATGGACTTTTCCTCCAGGAATTTGTCCAAATCTTTCTTAAAACCAGCTACACTATCTGCTTTTACCATAACTTCTGGCCACTTCATTTTTAAGTTTAGATCTTTCCTTTCAAACAGAGACCTTGCTAGATGTCAAATACAGCACAAGGTAACTTCACATGGACTTAGCTGTGCAGGATATGTGAATCTCCTCATACACCCACCATATAGTGCAAAAATGTGCAAAGGTCTGTTTTTTTCTTTCGATCACTACATAGCCTAATGCCACACAAGCAGCGCTGTTACAAACATATTCTGTAGGTCAATGCTAAGGATAACAAAGTTTCCTTCCTTGGACCAGAAGGAGATAAACCACTGGAAGAGATCCCAAAACAATACCCAAAGACCCACTCAGTGTGTGATCCAGTTGAGTGGAGTGGACTAACTGGGGGGTGGAAATGGGCCCGGAGTTTGCACAGCAGAATTTCCCAGACCACCTCTTCCTCTCAACACATTGACACGCTGCCACCACCACCACTAGGAACACCTCACTGGGTAGGCCAGCTCTGCTATAAACTTTATAAAACACATTATTATATTTTCTTATAAAGCACATATTTTAACTGAACTCTCTGACATCCTCAGCCTTTCCATTCACAAAAATAGAAGGAAGAAAAGTTCCCATTTCCTGCTGTCTCATGTCCCCGGCCTATACAATATTTTTTTTCTGCAGACCCTTCAAAAGTCTGACCAAATCCTCATTTCACTTGCATTATAAAGTACTGAGGATGCCATCTCTCCCCAATCCCAGGTCCTAAAGTCTAAGACACTAGCGCAAACTAATGCTGCCAGATTCAGGAAAAAAAATTTTGATTCGATTCAGCCTATTGAATTGGTTTTTCAATTCGATTTTCCTGCCCAGTTGGGTGATTTTTTTCAAAACTCCTGGTGGGTTTTATAGCTTTTTCACCCCCTTTGTCTTCTCCAAATCACACTGGCGCTGTGGTGTAAATAAAATAAAGAAACAAAAAGGACTTTTCCTCTCTCTGTTAAATCCTAGCTCACGTTTGCAGTCCAACACCAGCTCTGGCAGGATACACATTTCAAATCTGACATATTATAATCACAAAACAGAAAATAAAATTAATTTTTCTACCTTTTGTTGTCTGGTTATATTTCAAATTTTGTTGGTCCAAGGCTCTGGTTTTCTTCTGATAACTTGGGGTCTCCTTCTTTCTTCTTTCTGCATGCTAACCATCCATCTGCCAACTCTGTCCTCCCTTTCCATTTCCCTTCCCTCCCCAGGAAGTCTGGTATCTTTCCTTTTTTTCATCTCCCTCCACAGATCCACCTTTTCTTAACTACCCTTTCATCCGGCATCTCTCCCTCCTTCCCCACCACCCGAGTCCACCATCTCTCCCTTTCTTTTCCCAATTACCCTCCTATCCAGTATCTCTATCCCTCCTCCACACCATCCCTTGTGTCCAATTTCTCTCCCTTTCTGTTCCTTCCCTCCCTAAATCCCATGGTCCATCATCTCTCTCCCTCTCCTCTATTTTCAGACCCATTATTTCTTCCTCCCCCCCAAAGTTTGGCATATGCACGTCTCTTTGAACACCCCCTTCCCTCCGTGTACTTCTAAACCAGGGTCCCCCCAAAGGCCTGTCCCCCCTTAAAGGTCTGCCTGTCCCCCCTTGAAGGCCTGCACCCCCCTTGAAGGCCTGTCCCACCTCCTTGAAGGCCTGTCCCCCCCTTGTAGGCCTGTCCCCACCTTGAAGGCCTGCCTGCCTGTCCCCCCCTTGAAGGCCTGTCCCCCCCTTGAAGGTCTGCACCCCCCCGAAGGCCTGCACTCCCCCGAAGGCCTGTCCTCCCCCCTTGTAGGCCTGTCCCCCCCCTTGTAGGCCTGCCTTCCTGTCCCCCCCCTTGAAGGCCTGTCCCCCCCTTGAAGGTCTGCACCCCCCCGAAGGCCTGTACCCCCCTGAAGGCCTGTCCCCCCTTGAAGGCCTGCACCCCCTTGAAGGTCTGCACCCCCCCCGAAGGCCTGAACCCCCCGAAGGCCTGAACCCCCCCGAAGGCCTGCACCCCCCCCTTGAAGGCCTGTCCCACCCCCTTGTAGGCCTGTCCCCCCCTTGTAGGCCTGTCCCCCCCTTGAAGGCCTGTCCCCCCCTTGAAGGCCTGCACCCCCCTGAAGGCCTGCACCCCCCCAAGGCCTGTTCCCCCCTTGAAGGCCTGTCCCACCCCCTTATAGGCTTGTCCCACCCCCTTGTAGACCTGTCTCCCCCTTTAAGGCCTGCCTGCCCCCCCTTGAAGGCCTGTCCCTTCCCCTTGAAGGTCTGCACACACCCCCAAAGGCCTGTCACCCCCTTGAAGGCCTGCCTGCCCCCCCCCTTGAAGGCCTGTCCCCCCTTGAAAGCCTTCCTGCCTGTCTGTCACCCCCCCTCCTCCTTGAAAGCCTGCCTGCCTGCCCGCCCGCCCCACCCCGAAGGACCGCTCACCCCTGGCCTCCCCGCACCACTATGAAGCAGCACTACCTATGCTCCCGGCCTTGCCGTTCAGTCCCCCCCACCACCCCCGAAGGACCGCTCGCCCCACTGACCTTCCTGCACCACCTATGAAGCAGCCGCAGCAGGATCCCGACGTCAGCGATCTCTGCGCTGCTTAGGCGCTGCTTCCTGCGCCGCGTTCCCGCCCCTCCTCTGATGTCAGAGGAGGGGCGGGACCGCGGCACAGGAAGCAGCGCCCAAGCAGCTCAGGTATCGCTGAAGTCGCGATCCTGCTGCGGGCTGCTTCACAGGTGGTGCAGGAAGGTCAGTGGGGAGAGCGGTCCTTCGGGGGTGGGGGGGGAATGAACGGCAAGGCCGGGAACACCCCCTCATGGCTGGCACCCGTGGCGGACCGCCCCTCCCGCCCCCCCCCCCCCTTAGTACGCCACTGTTCCTACATAAAACAAGGGATCCTTTTACTAGAGATCTTTACCGTAGGCTGATGAGGTAAATGCTCTAATGCTCATTCAGTTCCTATGAGTGTCAAAGCATTTACCTTGCCAGCCTACTTTAAAGCTCTACCGCAGTTTAGCAAAACCCAATAAAACTTTTAAATAACACAAAAGGGGATAATCTATAAATGACGCCATAACTTAGGTGCCAATAGGTGCCGTACCGGCGCCTAAGTTAATTGAGAAATGCTGTTTTTAAACAGCAAAAATAAAGTGCCTATCAGTGCCTAAATAAAAAGCATTGGAATCATGCCTATGTAGGCGCTTAACGTCACTAAAGGCATGGCTAACAGCAGAAGTGGCGCCATAAAACGCCTATGTAGGCTTGATTCATGACATAGATAGGTGCCGGAAATGTAGGTCTGGAGAACCTGGCCTACATTTCTTGCGCCTATCTTTCTTGCGCCTATCTTTCAGAGTCGCGATTCTCTATAGGGCACCATCACATGATTGACATGAGATTGGCAGCCTCTTTTTAGGTGGCCGCTGATATTGGCACCCTATAGAGAATCTGGGCCAAAATGTTTAAAGAAATTATTTCCTAAATAAATGAGTCGCATAGGATAATATTGAATGTAGCTCTAGAGCAGTGTCTCTCAAACTGTGTGCCACGGTACAGTGGTGTGCCCCAAAGAGATTCCAGAATTTTACTTTATTTTTAAAAATTCCCTTTGTAAAGTATACACTAGAATAGATAACATGTACTTCACGTACGCAAGAGTCTGTCAATGTTATGAGCATCTGTGTGCATAAGGATACAACCACCCAGACAAGCATCATTCTTTCACATGATTGGTCCTTGAAAACTAATGGCAAATAATTTTATTTTTATTTTTATGTTTTTTGCAGTAGTTATCCTAGCTTGAGCAATAAAGCATTCAAGGCTTTGCTACCAATTTGATCTTCTTATCTTTGCAAATATGGATTTTCAGCTCTGACAGAAATGAAATCGAAAAAAAGAGAATGACTTCAGATGGTGTATGATGAAACATGTGTTTGCTTGTCGACTATCGAGCTGCGTTTTGAGTTAATTTGTACTCAAAAACAAGCACATCCATCGAATTGATTAGTAATTCTATTCTATTTTTTTTAAAGTTCTTTATATATGGGTAATAGTAACAATGGTGAAATTAAATAACTCTCAAATTTAATTTTGTTAGGTTTTGCAATTTTATAATCCTCTATAATAAAACCCTAAGCGCACATGTGAACTTAGGAGGCCGTGATCCCTGCTGCCGTGATGTGTGCCTCCGTGCCAAATTCGATTTGAGGCGCCTGGGGCAGCTTGCGGCGCATGGGATAGAAGAAGGCAGAAGAAAGAGAGTACGACTTTTGTTCGGCGGTTTCCGCATGCGCAGTAGACCGTGCGGCAGTTTCCACATCAGTAGGAGCCTGCGGCAGTTTAAACATTGCCTTTCTTCCACGATGCTGCGACCCCAAAACCACTGCAGACCACCACGAAAACTGAGGAAAAGGTAAAATGAAGGTGAGAAGGGCTACTGCTGGACAGGGGGAGCAGGGATGGGGTGCTGCTGAACAGGGGGGAGGTAAAAGGAAGGGAGAAGGGCTACTGCTGGACAGGGGGAGCAGGCAAGGGGTGGTGGTGGACAGCCGAGGAAAGAGAGAGACTGAAAGACTGAAAGAAAGACAGACAGCGGCCAAGGAGAGAGAGAGAAAGAAAGACAGACACACACATCTATTCTAGACTAGTTTCAATTTTAATGTGCCAGAAAAAAAACATTTGTTCCGTTTAGTGTGATGGAGCTAAAAAGGTTTGATAGACACTGCTCTAGATGGAGAAATATCCAGAAACGAACAGCCTGGTGGTTGAGTTGCCTGCATTTGTTCAAAGCGTATTCCTGAAAATGAAAGGAAAAAGACCAAAAAAGGATCTCTACATGGAAATCCTCTTCAATTGGTAGGAAATGACAACAAACTTTACAAGTATTCAGGAGATGATCTCTCAAACATCTTTTAAGTTACACATGCCAGTTTAAATGCGAGTCTCGACCGGGAGCCAATGAAGACTACGTAGCGCCTAAGATGAGTTACCATTTTTCTTCAGATGGAGTATAATTTTGTGGCCTTATACTGAAGCTTTGTATGCAGTTTAACTGTAAGTGAATAGTAGAGAATATTACAATAGTCCAAATAGGGTAAAACAAATGCCTGGACAAGGGAAGCAAAAATATTTATCAGTGAAATACTGCCTAACATTGCGTAGCTGACGAGGTCTAAAACATGCAATTTTTACAATATGACTAATCTGGGGCTTAAAAGAAGAAAACATCCACATGCAACTTTATGCCATTTTTTAAAAATATTTTTCTCTTTTAAAAATGAGCCCCATAGTCTTGTGAGAATAGCATGAACATTTGGACACAGCGCCAAACAAAACAGTTTTTCTGGAAGCAGCGTTTTGCTGAGGTTTGCACTTCTACTCATTGGGCAAAAGCACAAAAACTAAAAGGGCAAATTTGTGCATGCCAGAAAGCAGGGTAGAAATGTTCAGGGGTGCATTCGGAAAGATTATTTTAAAACAGGAAAGCACGCACACACTTTCCATGTTAAAATTGGTGCAATATATGCACATTTCTGATGCACAAGTGATCTGTTAGAAAATGTTAGGTCAATCAGGTTTTCTATTCCAGGTCAGATTGCATTACAAGAGGTTGGGTCAGTTACCCAATTTTCTCATACGAGAGCAGAGCTCTAGCGCACTGAACCACCCTTTTACAAAGCCGCGCTGCCAAGCAGCACAAGCTAAATGCTGACGCACCCATAGGAATAGAATGGGTGTCTCAGAATGAAGCTCATGCTGCTTGGCAGCAAGTCTTTGTACAGGGGGGGAGGGAGGGATGTGAATCAATTATTGACACCTCAGTTGTGAAAAATAGTTCTTTTTACTACACTATGATCTATTCACAATATAAAATGGTGTAAATCCTAATTGCTAAATATTTTATATACAGATCCCCCCAAAAAAAAACAAAGGTCAAAAGAAGCAAATCAGAGTGGCATCACATAGCCTAGTACAGGGGTCAGCAGCCCGCAGCTCACAAGCCATATATACGCCTCTTAGACCACGTGGCTGCGGCTCTTCTTTTGCTTCAACGTGTTAGCAGCAGTGATTCCTACAGCTGCATGCCGCTAACTCGGAGCCTCCCTTGGTCAGAATTTCCTGTTTCTGCCAGGTGGGACGCGACACAGGAGAGGCTTCCGGGTTAGTGGCAGGAAGCTGTAGGAATCGCAAGAAAGAACAACATATCTGTGAGTGAGGTTGAGGTTGAGGTTGAGGGAGAAGGAAATATGTTGCAGGAGGGAGGAGAGTGGTGAAAGAGGGAGAAATGGACATAAAGGTGGAGGGGAAGGAAAAATGGTGCATGGAGATAGAGAGAGGGATAAATGTACATAAGGGTGGAGGGAAGGGAGAGATGGTGCATGCTTATGGTGGAAGCTCATCCGATGTCAGAAGGAAGTCTTACGGCTCAGCAGTAGGACGTGCATAGGAGCCACCGCCCACGGCTTTGTGAAGAGAAATGGCTGCGGCTGAAGGTGGAGGGAGACGGCTAGAAGGTAAACACCCGTGCGAGGGAGGTACATACTTGGGGCACAGAATTGAGGGAGGGAAGAAGAGAGAGAGGGGTGCGTGGGGACATGGGAGGGAGAGAGTGGGAGCACAAACTTCGGACAAAGGGTGGAAGTAGGGAGGAAGGGGGCATGTACTTGGGACACAGAATGGAGGGAGGGAGGGGAGAATGAGCCATAGGATGGGAGAATGGAGGGAGTGAGGGACGAAGATGCAGAGGTGGGGAGGGAACAGAAAGGGATAGTTGGGTGTCTGAATGAGAGGGAAAGAGAGATGGTGCACTTGGGCAGATGAAAAAACAGGAGAATTGTTGGGCATAGAGAGGGAGAGAGAATTATTGGACATGGTGGTGGGAGAGGATTGAGGTAGAGATGAATGGGGAAGAGAGAAATGAGAGTGAGTAATATTGGATATGGTGGTGGAGAGGGAATGGTGGGATGGGTGGAAAGGGATGCAAGAGGGGCTTCAAGGAGGTGGAGAAGGTGGGAAGAATACTAGGATCCGAGTTACATACAAATTCAACTTAAGAACATTTTTTAAAATGGAACCCGTTCTTAACCTGGGGACTGCCTGTACTTCAATTTTTGTTTTCGTGTTAAATGCATATATTCCCATATCGCATTAAAAATCGTATCTTAAACCTCCTTCTCTACTCATTGCGACTTTTTGTAAATCTTGAGTCAAACAGTTAGGATAAAACGGCTCTTTGCTTTAAAAAGGTTGCAGACCCCTGGCCCAGTGATTACAGCAGTACCCCAGGAAAGCCAGGATTCAAATCCAGCTTAAAACACTGATGTTCTCTGTGATACCCGACAAATCACTACCCTGTCCATTACCCTTGGTGTAACTCAGACTATAAACCTGCTGAATAATATACAGTATATTATTTACTGTAACTTACCTCAAATATGGATTTGGAAAGATAAATAACCACTCCCCCTTTAACTAAGCTACGAGAGGTTTCTACCGTGACCCGAAGCGCTAAATGCTCCAATGTTGCTCCGATGCTCACAGAATTCCTATGAGCATCAGAGAATTTAGTGCCCAGGACTACGGTAGAAACCTCCATCATGGCTTAGTATAAGGGGGCTTAAATCCAAATTCATAAAGGATGCTGTCATTGTCCAAAGAAAACCATGCAATCATGTTTAAAAAAAATCATGTCATTGATCCATGTCTTAACAGAGTACACACTACAGCAGATGCTCAATATTCATGGGAGTTAGGGGCAGAGCCGGCCCACGAATAGGGAAAATTGTGAATAATTTTTGGGCCAGCTCTGATCCACCCCCGCCTCCCTGACCTTACCTGGTGGTCTAGCGGCGATGTGGGGCAGGAGCGATCTACCTATGCTCTTGCCCCGTGCATAACCGTGCTGTGCACCCGTGCTGTGAGTTCCCGTGGTCTCATGAGACTACAACGGTTTCCGGGAACTCACAGCACGGGTGCACAGCATGGTTATGCACGGGGCAGGAGTGCAGGAAGATCGCTCCTGCTCCGCATCGCTGCTAGACCACCAAGTAAGGTCTGGGGGATGTCCGGGGAGGCGTTTCTCAATTAAAAATCAAGGCTAAAAAAAAATCACGAATAACTGAATTTGCGATTGGGGAAACCACAAATCGGGAGGGGGGCTGTACACAGATCTGAAAACAAAACCACCCTCAGAATCATCTATCCCTCACCCCTTTCAGTCCCTGTCCTAAAAATTTGGTGTGGAAATTATTAGGACCTGAAACCCAAAAGTTATTTGGAGGCCAGACAGAGAGACATGACAAATTTATAAACCTTCTTTCACTCTGGAAAGTAGTCTAAAAATAAAATCTTGAAAATCCCACTGAAAGTGTTTCCAACAGTGAGAAATCCAGATGTACAAGTTTCAGAAAACACGTGTCAGTGACCCAAGATATAGTTAGTTCATAGTTTGCTTTACACTAGTGAAAGTTTGAAAGCACAGGCATATATATCACTGCTTACAACTATAATTTGTCAGCATGCTTCCACTTTAGAACTATCGTAGGGGGTAGAGTACACGGCGGGTGGAGTCCTTAAGCTATGACTTATTGGAAGATTGCAGCAGTGTGTGCACTGCCTCTGCACATTAACAGCTCTGACGGCTTTGCACCGTGTCTGCAGTTACCTCCAAGTCTGCTGAACTCTCGGGCTCTGATTTCTTGAATCTTGCCTCCGTAGCCATAGCCTCGTGCGGGGCAGAGGGTCTGGAAGTGCTGAAAAGAAAGCAGATCGGGCGATTGCTTGTAGCTGCTGGTGCTGTCCGTGGGATCATTCTCCATGTCAGAAGTCCTCACTCTGGCTGGGAGCAGCTGACTCAAAAATCAGGTGTGTAAAGGGCAATGATTGGCCCTGTTTGAGCAGGAAGAGCTTATTTATGAGGGAAAGTGGAAGCTGATAGGCTGGAGATACCGACTCGACTGCATTCTTGTGTTACAATATTGCAAAACCTGCAAAAGAACTAAAAGTTTTGTTTGTGAAAATGAGCTCGTGTTCCAAATCTGTCACTTTAAGACATGCACACAATAATGACAAAAGGGAGAAGAAAAAAGAAATCACCTAGAATGACTCACCCAAAGAAGCCAAAGCCCAAGGTGTCCATGCTATTTCATTAGCATAAGAAGAAAGCAGTTTTACTCAGTGGCATAGTGAGGGTAAGTGGCACTTGGGGTGTTGATGCCCCTTCCCCTCTCCTGCTGCACGTGCCCCCTTCCCCCATACCTTTTTAATTTTCCAGGCGAGAGCAACAGAACAAAATTGATGCCTGCAGCGTGTTGGCTATCCCTCTGACGTCACTTCCTAGGTACGGGGACCGGAAGTGATGTCAGAGAGAGGCAACACTGATGCAGGCAGCAAGTTCGTAAGGCTGCTCGTGCAGGAAAAATTAAAGAGGTATTTGGGAAGGGAAGGGCACACACGTGTGGCAGGGGCAGAGAGGAGGACGGGTACCTGCGCCCTTTACAAAGACCGTGCCTGGGGTGGACCACCCCCTCCCCCACCCACACGCTCTGTTCTATTCCAGTGGTTGACCTATTCATCCTGAAATTTATACAGTTCTTGTATTTACACCACAAATAGCTTAGATTGTAAGCTCTTTTGAGCAGGGACCGTCTCTTGCATGTTTAACGTACAGCACTGCGTCCATCTGGCAGCATAACAGAAATAATAAATAGTAGGAATAGGTCTGTCACTGCTGAAATGCTCTTAAGCACAAGGGTGGTTTGAAAAGTCTGATTTTAAAATGGTGATCGGTGTTCCAACAAGTTTGCATGCGAATGAGTTTTGCAGAGGTTCGCCGTAATCCCATCCAATCAGTCATCAAGAAAGTGACTTTCACACATGTGCAGAGATGGCAGGGGAAGCCTGAACAGTGAGCAGCAGAGAAAGCCCTGAAGCAGCCTTCTGCCACTCAGCTGTTCAGGGCAGGAAGACCTTTTTTTAATGGCAATATCTGTCCCCATGAAATAAAAAGTCATGCTGCCCCCCCCTCCCCCCGATGATGGCCACCCCCTGATAGCCCCGAAAAAAAAGGAAGGATGCCTACGCCCTCCTGCCTCCACCCCCTCCCCACTCGATAATTGTCTCCCTCCCCAACAACTTTAAAAACCTCTCCTACTTCGGACACCCAGACCACCTTGACTGTCCAAAACCTGAACCCTTCCACACTCCCTCCCCTTCTGACCCCTCCCACCATCCCACCAAGTCCCCAAGAGAAAGAAGGCCCTTGTGGTCTGGTGGGAGTCAGAACACTCCTAGCTCAAGCACAAATCTCAAACCCCCCTTGTACCTTGTCATAGAATGTCAGCAAGAGGGAAGCCCAGTTCCTCCTGCCTGCAGGCTTGCCTCTCCAAAATGGTGGGCCTTCCCCTTCTGGGTGCATCGTGGGTTGCACTGGGAGATGCCTTAGGCGCCTTAGCCAATCATGGCCTTAGGCCCGTCCAGGTACATCCTGGGATGTATTGGAAGGGGCCTAAGGCTCTGATTGGCTCAAACATATAAGGCCCCTGAGCCAATCAGGGCCTTAGACTCCTCCCAGTGATGCACTGGGAAGGGGCCTAAGGCCCTGATTGGTTCAGGCACCTTTGGTCTCTCCCAGGAGAAGGGACTTTAGCCATACAAGCCAATCATGGCGTTAGGCCCCTTCCCAATGCATCACTGGGAGGGGTCTAAGGCCCTGATTGGCTCAGGGGCCTTATATGTTTGAGCCAATTAGGGCCTTAGGCCCCTCCTGGTGCATCTCAGGATGCACCAGGAAGGGGAAGGCCTACCATTTTGGAGAAGTGGGCCTGTAGGCAGGAAGGACTGGACATCCCTCTTGCCAGATTTCTACGACAAAGTATGAAGGGGGTTTGGGCTTGAGCTGGACATACAGACATCCCAGCAGAGCAGTGGGGCATCCAAAGGAAACTGCAGTGAATCTCACCAAAGGCCCCTTATATTGTATGATGAACCATCCAAAATCCATTGAAATGCCACTGAACCCAACTATACACCACCACAATAGTCCTTATGCCAGCAGATGACACCTATATGTAGATACAGTGGGTTAGGATGAGGTTTGGAAAGCTTACAAATTCTACAGTAATTGTAGTAGTTAGAGTGGAGTGTGGGCCTGAGTCCCCATCTCTATGGTTCACTACACCACCTAGAGTCCAGCAGAAGGCAAACCCACGCAAATAAAACAGGAGAGCAAAGGAAGTGGGATGGGCAATGGACCTTCCACCAATCCAAATAAAGCCAACGGACCAAAAAGAGCCAACAGGATACCGTAAAGTTGTTTATTAATGTCCAAATCAAACAATAAAGACACAACACAGTACTGTGCTTTGGTGTAAGAAATACGCCTGCATCAGGGTTGCTATAAAAAATAAAATATAATAAAAAAATATTTAAAATCATACACTAAAACAGGGATAGAATATAATAAACACAACAGGAAGTCATGAGGACAAGATGTCAGAAATCCAGCTAAGGTCTTTGAGTTATTTTGACATATTCATTAATAAAGTGATTTTTTGAACTATTCGACCTTGGCTGGATTTCTGACATCTTATCCTCACGACTTCCTGTTATATGTTCCTGTCTCGACGTTAAGGCCAGTCTTTGGTTTATGTTAGAATATAATAAAACATACAAAGGAAAACATCAGAAGAATACAAGGCCAACCTGAGAACTTGAGTCTTTTACACAAAAGGACGATGATTTACACATGTGAATGCACAATTGATTCAAAAAAATAAAACATTATAAACAATAAAATTCAATTGAATTCCAAGTAAAGAAACATATTAAGTTAAAAATAAAAATAAAAACAAAACACATTATAGGCTTGCATATATATTATGGCAATAAAATGAACTCAAACATAAATATGCAAAAGACAATGGGGCTCATAATCAAAAAAAGAAAACCATTCTAAAAAGTGGCCTAAATGGCTACTTGGACGATCAAAAAGCCTGATCATCCAAGTACCCATAATCAAAGCTGGTTTTAGACGTATCTAAAACCAGCTTAGGCCTTTTCCCTGCCTCTAAATGCACAGAGAGAAAAGAGGTGTTTTTAGAGGAGAGGAAAGGGCGGGCGGGAGGTGGGCCGACCTAGACCTAGGTGTGCAGCAGGTATAACCAAAACTTTAGGCAGGTTGCCTAGTCAGCAATTATATGTTTTGACTTAGACCAAGTCAAAACAGGTATAAGTGCCGAAAAGGGGCCGCTGAGCTGATTGTGGCTGCTGCGATCAGCTCAGCGGCCCCAGCAACCTGCCTACCCCCTATACCAATGATCGCGGCAGGAGAGATGTAACCTCCACCCTTCCCCCCCCCCCGACAATGATCAGGGCAGGAGGGAGCCCAAGCCCTCTTGCCCCGCGGCACCCCGGACCTCCCAGACACTATCAAGGCAGGAGGGAGCCCAAGCCCTCCTGCCCCATGGCATCCCCGAACCCCTGATGAAGATCGGGGCAAGAGGGAGCCCAAGCCCTCTTGCCCCATGATCCCCAACCTCCCCCCCCCCGCCCAGTCCGATGGGGCGAGGAGGGAGCCTAAGCCCTTCTGGTCCGTCAATACCCCCTAACCCCCAACCCCCACTAAAATATGGGCAGGAGGGATCCCAAGCTCTCCTGCCCTCGACGCAACCCCCCCATGACCGGCCCCCCAAACCCCTGATTGCCCCCCTGCTGACCCGTGACCCCCCCCAGCGACCCCACGACCCCCTACCTCCAATCCCACCCCCCATACCTTGAAATCGATGGACGGGTGTCAAGCCTGCCAGTCGGGCAGGCCAGCCAGCTCAGGAATGGGGCCGGATTGGCCCAGGCGGCTCAAATCCCTCCCACAGGTGGGGTTTGAGGCACCTGGGCCAACCAGAATAGGCCCAGGAGCCTTAGGCTCCTCCTGTGGGCGGAGCCTTAAGCACATGGCCGGGTTGGATGAAAAACATGAGGACACTCCAGTGTATATATATACTAGTCTTTAAGCCCGTTACATTAACGGGTGCTAGAATAGATGTGTGTGTGTGTGTGTCTTTCTTTCTTTCTCTCTCTCTCCTTGGCCGCTGTCTGTCTGTCTTTCTTTCTGTCTCTTTTTCCTCGGCTGTCCACCACCACCCCTTGCCTGCTCCCTCTGTCCAGCAGTAGCCTTTCTCCCTTCCTTTTACCTCCCCCTGTCTAGCAGTAGCCCATCTCCCTTCGTTTTACCTCCCCCTCCCCTCCCCACTGTCCAGCAGCACCTCTTCCCTGCTTCCTCTGTCCAGCAGTAGGGAACCTTTTCTTTTCAGGTGGCCAAACTGAATTTATGGCTGGCCAAAACTGTGTTAGAAGCTTCTTCTTATCTCGATTTTAGAAAACAGATAAAAATTCAATTATTTAACAGGCTGGGTTTTTAATGTATCTTATTCTTTTAACTTTTTATTTTATTTTAACATTGTTGCATCCTTCCTACATTGCATGTATTTCTTTTTATATTGTATGCACTTAATCTGTGGAATCTCAAATGATTTGCATTGTTTGTACTATGCTTAACTGTTATGAACCTAGAACTCACGGGTATGGCGGTATATAAAAATAAATTATTATTATTCTCCCTTCCTTTTACCTCCCCCCTAACCAGCAGCACCCCTTCCTTGCTCCCCCTGTCCAGTAGTACCCCTTCTCCTTTCCCTGCTCCCCCTATCCAGCATCCTCTAGTCTGGGCAGCGTCGGGGCTTTTGCTAGGCCGGCCTACCTCGCATTATTGAAGTGGGCCGGCCTAGCAAATGCCCCGCGGCTGCTGTATTAGCTGGTCCAGGGTTGAGAAGAGGCGTCCTGGCAGCGGCAGCGCAGGAAGTCAGCCGGCATTGGAGATTGGGGCAGAAGGCAGGCACAGAAGCACACATTACGGTGTCAGGGATCATGGCATGGTAAGTGCACATGCACGCTTAGGGTTTTATTATAGAGGATATGCATGTACATACAGTATATGCACATCATCCATACTATTGTGCACAAAAGAACATAACTTAGTAAATGACATCAGATAAAGACCCGAATGGTCCATCCAGTCTGCCCAAACTACACTCTCTATAATTTAATGATTTAATTTAAATCTTGTTTGACTGATATAGGAGCCTCACAGAATAGCATCTAGCTGTTTTGGTGCCCTTTAACATGTAAGCATACCCTTAGTTGCAAAAGTACAGATACTATGTACATTCACCCATGTTACTGATGCTTATATGTTGATGCCCATTATAGAATTGTTTTCTACAAGGATAACTTTGTCAATATGATGGAGTGCTGAGAAGTTCTCAGCCCAACCAACCAACTTCCTAAATTCTGAACCTTATTTTGCCACTGTAGCTGAAAAGAGTGTTATCTTATTTTGTTCAGTGCCAATTGGCAAAAACAAAATTCTATGTTTTAACATTGTTTCAGATCATTGATTGAACCATATTCACTTCATTCTCTTCTTGGTTGAGCTGAGAATTTCAGTCTCTGATAACCAGAGCTCAGATTGTGATGTCATAATGCCTTATTCCACCAATAAGAGCCAACCTCATCAGTGATGTCACAATGGCTTGATTGTTCTATACTTGGCTCACCTTTATTACATACGAGGCGATGCTGAAATATTCTCAGCCCAACAACCAACTTCCTAAATTCTGAGCCTTATTTTGCCACTGTAGCTGAAGAGTGTTCTTATTACGTTAATTATGAATTTTCAGAAACAAAATTCTTCGTTTTGACATTGTTTCAGATCATGGATTGAACCATATTCACGTCATTCTCTTCTTGATGGGCTGAAAACTTTTCGGCGCCCTCCTTGTATAGCTGCTGGTAAACAGAAAATTGCCTCCCATCCTGAGGTAGGTAAAAGTTATTCCACAGATGAAAAACAGCGAGAGGATGCTTAGGGAGGGGGAAAGTATCTTGGGATTCGGTTCTGAAAGCTCCACATATGCTTTCCTGTAGGCACCTTGGACCTGCTCACAGGCAGTTGGTGGTATAGCAGTTTGGGGAGGCTAAAGTGGGTAGGGCTGAGGCAGGCTCCTTCATTGTCTGACAAACAAGGTCAGAAAAATAGTTGCACATATCTTTTATTAAATTTAGATAATATTTATATACCACTTCTAGCCTAAGTGGTTTATATTCAGATACTCAAGCATTTTTCTCTATCTGTCCTGGTAGGCTCACACTCCATCTGATGTACCAGAGGCAGTAGGGAATTAAGTGACTTGCCTAGGGACACAAGGCACAGTGTGGGATTTTAACCTACAACCTCAGGGTGCGGAGACTGTATTTTGCCTCTAACCACTTTACCATACACTTCCCTAAGAAAAAATAATGTCAATAGTTGCTGCCTGTGCCTATATAGAGGCCTACAGCTTCTCTGTCCGGTGACAGGTCAAAAGCGTGTGCCGACAAAGGCGCTCCCAGACAACTGAGCGCGTAGACAAAGGCGCGCCGAGACAACTAAGCGCAAGGCGGAAGCCCGCGCCGAAGAAAAACAGTGTTTTAAGGGGCTCCGACGGGGGTGTTCGAGGAGAACCCCCCACTTTACTGAATACAGATCGCGCCGGTATTGTGGGAGGTTTGGGGGGTTGTAACCCCCCACATTATACTGAAAATTTCACTTTTTCCCTAAAAAACAGGGAAAAACTGAAGTTTCCCGTATAATTAGGGGGGTTACAACCCCCCAAACCCCCACAATGCCGGCGCAATCTGTATTCAGTAAAGTGTGAGGGGGGTTCTCCACGAACACCCCTGTCGGAGCCCCTTAAAACACTGTTTTTCTTCGGTGCAGGCTTCCGCCTTGCGCTTAGTTGTCTCGGCGCGCCTTTGTCAGCTTTTGTCTATGAACCTCTCAGTCCTCAGACCATCTGCTCCCTCACTCTCTCTCTCACACGCACACATCTCCCTCCCCCAGAGAGCTTGTTAGTTTTGCTGTCTCATGAAAATGGGAGCTGTAAGGTCAAGAAACTCCTAATGAACCTCCTACACAGATGCCAAGGGTAGCCCATCCATGCACCACCCCCAATGAGTGAGATTTTTCTCTCAGTGCATTTAATATAAGACCAGGGTTAAAAAAAAAAAAAAAAAAAAAGCTGCATCACAAAGGGAGAGATAATTTTTCATTTAATTTGGTAAAGATAGGTAGTCAGTATACTTACCTGGAAGAGTTCCTGGTTCTCGGCTGGTTTCTGAAGTCCTGGCTCCTTATCCGTCAGTGAGGAGGCTACCCAAAGCAAGACAGTGGTGAGGCCTGTAAAAGGAAGGGGTTTGTTTTACAATTTATTTTTCTGTAAATGTGCACACTTTTATTTATTGTTAGAGACATTTGATTTTTTTAAAACTTCTTCACACTGTGTATTCAAATGCTCTGAAGGAAACTAAGAGAGCCTATTTCTCTAAATTTCTCCAGCACGACTTGAACTCCTCTTATCTCAACCGACTGCTATACTCTCTCTCTAATCCCACCTCTTTTCCTATATATAAGAACACAATGGTCCATCAAGCCCAGTAGCCCGTCCTAACGGTGGCCAATCCAGGTCACTAGTACCTGGCAAACCCCCCAAAAGTAGCAACATTCCATGCTACTGATCCAGGGCAAGCAGTGGCTTCCCCCATGTCAGTCTCAATAACTTTTCCACCAGGAAATTGTCCAAACCTTTCTTAAAACCAGGTACATTAACCGCTCTTACCATAACCTCTTGATCATCTAAATGCAGGTAGCAAACAGAGTATCCCTTAATGGAGTTGAAGATAAGATGATGGCTCTCTCTTTCCCTCTTCCTCCATACAACCCCAGGTACAATTTCCCTCCCTTCAGACTACTGCCCACCATCTCTCTCTCTCTCTCTCTCTCTCTCTCTCTCTGTGTCCTCTGTTTCTGGCCCCATAAGCTCTCCCCCACCCCTGTCTGGCACTTCTTAATTAATTCTCCCCCCCCCTTCATACTTAAAAAAAAATCCCAGTTAGTCCAGGAGGCTTCCTCCTTGGCCCAGCATGTTCTCACCCTTCTCTCTGCACCGGTCCAATGTCACCCACACCTTCTATCACATTAAAAAATCTGCCAGCCTCGGCAATGATTCAGCATCTTACTGCTTTCTGTTTGCTGTGGTCTGTCTCCAACGACACAATTTACTGTTTCCACCCAGGTGGACCACAGCAGACAGAAAGCAGGAAGGGGAGCCATGAGCAACGTTGCTGAATCACTGCCGAGGCTGGCGCAGAGAGAAGGGGGAAGACATGCTGGGCCACGGGGACCACCCAGAGCCTTGGGGCCGGCCATGACTCCAAGGCTGGAAACACTCCCAGGGCAGACTGCCCCTCCTGTCCTGCCCATGGTATGCCACTGCTTGGGTACTAACCCCCAAGGTGGATCATAACATCTGGTAACTGTGATTTGGGTTATTCTTCCCAACGTGCATCACGTTGCATTAAATTTCAACTGCCATATGGACACCCAGTCTTCCAGTCTGCCTGCAATTTTTTCACGATCTGCATGTGTTTTAACAACTTTGAACAGTTTAGTGTCATCTGTAAATTTAATCATCTCACTTGTCATTCCAATTTCAAGGTCATTTATAAATAAGTTAAATAACACTGGCCCCAGGACAGATCCCTGTGGCATTCCATTATTTACCCTCCTCCATTGAGAAAAATGGCCATTTAACTCTACGCTCTGTTTCTAATAACCGATTCACTAATTTTTCTAATAAAATTTCTCTCCTGAGGCTTTCCCTGCCCTCTCCCCCCTCAGTAGTCATTTCCCCTTCAGATTTCATACTTTCTTCAGCCTCTCCCTTAATTTCTGTAGCCTCCCTTTCTTCTTTTAACTTTCCTTCCATAACCTCCATGAAGAAAATCACCACTTCACTTAAACGCTCTTCCCCCATTACTGATCCAATTCCTTCTTTTCTTCTGTGTTGCTTCCTAAAGCCACTTCTCTTTCCCCTGCATTCAATGGTTTCCAACAACCTTGCCTCTGCCATCTTTCCTTCTGCTTGGAAGCATTCCAAATCTGATCCAACATCTGTGACTACAGTAATTACAGACCTTTTTCTAATCTCCCCTTTTCTTTTTTTAAAGTTGTTGAGAAAGTAGTAGCCACCCAACTTTCTGACTTTCCTCATTGCACCAGTGCACTCCACCCTTGCCAAACAGGCTTCCACCCCATCACTCAACAGAACATACACTTTGGGTCTCATCAACTAAATTAGACTTATCCTTGACAGTAGCCGCGATGTTATCTTGTTCTCTATGGACATGTCCGCAGCCTTTGACTTGGTGGACCACGCTATCCTTCTTATCCATCTCAATGACCTGCATGTCACAGGGATGGCTCTCTGGGGTTTCCATTCATATCTGAATGGTCAGTCCTGTGCTGTCTGCTACTCTGGTGCTGCTTTACCCAAGAACCTGCTCCTTTCAGGAGTTCCCCAGGGCATGGGCTTGGGTCCGACTCTTTCTAACATTTTCCTTGCCCCTCTCACTCTTCTGCTTCATTATCGCAAACTTTTTAAGCTGCTGACACACTAATCTCGGGGCTGCGGCTGGAGGACACCTGGTAATGCGTGGACATCGGCATGATGATGTCACGTGCATGCCTGATGTCACCACGTCAACATCCACGCATGTGTGGATGTCCTCCAGCCACAGCTCTGAGCCTCCTATTACTACTGGTGGGGTGGGGGGTGCTGCAGAAGGAGATGTGTAAGCAGTCAGCCAATGCTGGTGCCTCTACTCCTTGCTGGCATCTCGGAGCACATCTGGAATCCTCCGGGGCACACAGTTTGTGATACACTGATCTACACAGATGATATCCAACTTCTTCTTCCCTTTGAATCCCCCTCACTAGTGAATTATCCTCTTAATTCTGCTAAACTGGACCAAGTGACAGATTGGCATAATCAACTCTCAGAAAACTGCAATCATGATCTTTTCTTCTGAACCCCTTTTCCAAATCCACCATATTTCACTATGAAAGGCACTATACTTTCATATTCCGAATTGACAAAAATCCTCAGTGTCACCTTGGGTAACACTCTGTCTTTCCATTCACATATTTCTAAGGTTGTTTCCTCATCTTTCTTTGCTCTCTGCCATATACGCTCTATTTGCACACTGCTTCAAAGGGCTTCTTGCATTCTCTAGTCTTTTCCAAATTAGACTATTGCAACTCGTTCCTCATTGGCTTCTCATATTATCAGCTTCATAGACTCCAGCTCATTCAAAACACTGCCGTTAGAATATTACATCATTACTCAAAAATTTGATCAGATCACCTGTCTCCTTAAATCCAAGGCCATCCTCCCAATATCTTACAGAATACCTTTCAAATACAATATTCTTTCTTTTCAGATACAGTCATTGGGTCTTCCCTCATTTTTTGCTAGTTTTTTGGTTCAACATACCCCACAGAGAGAACTTTGTTCCACTCAGCAAAGCCTCCTATCAATCCCTTCCTTCAGGCAACTTTTCTTAGATGTCTACGGGCATTCCAATTTCTCGATCATGGCCCCTACTCTGGACCTCTTTCCCTCTCTATCTCAGGATTGAGCCCTCTTTTGCATGATTCAAGTTTCAGTTAAAAGCAAATTATTTTTCTCTAGCTTTTAAGGACTAGCTTTAGTTACCTTTTTTTGAGGGGGGGGAGGCTTAATTTCTCCTTACCAGAGCTATTCTCCCCCTATTCTTACTTGGTTATTTTCCTTCTCCTCTTACCCTTGGTAATATTGTTAACCTTTCCTACCCCTCTTTTCCTCTTAACTCTGTAAGTCCTGTATTGTCTTTTGGGGTGTCCTCCGTGTTCATGAGCAACCCCTTTCCCCCCTTTTTTATTTTATAAACCGCATAGATTTTACTTGTTTATATTTGTAGTATATCAAATAAATTGAATTGAACTGAGTACTCAAGCTAAAGTTAATTCAGGGACAAAATCCTTAGCTGGGTCTGAGTGCAGTGGTCACTCCTATTCATTCCTGCTCCTGCATTGGTGGACTTGGTGGACACTCTCATACTTGGACTTTTTTATCAAACTCCTACTTTAAATGAGATAATTTTCAAGCACCAGTCTGACCTCATCTGCAACTTTCTTCAAATTAGTCCCTTATTTTCTAACCTCTGTTATTCTATCTCTTCTATCTATATACTCCTTCTTTGCTTACACCCTATGCTGTCTATTAAAGGCCCTCTTTTACTAAGCCGCGGCAGAGATTTCTACCATCGCCTGGAGAACTAAATGCTCCGACGCTGCTCTGATGCTCAAGGGAATTCTAGAAGTGTCAGAGCATTTAGCACTCTGCACCACGATAGAAGCCTCTACCATGGCTTAGTATAAGTTGCGTAAAATGTTTTATTATGCATTGTGTTGACTCTGTAATGCAGTGTCTCTCAAACTTTCTAGAGCTGGGGCACACTACAGGTTGAGGCCACAGCTCATGGCACCCAGAAGTGCATGGACGTCACCGTGATGACATCATATGCATGCGTGACATCATTACATTGACATCCACACATGCGCAGAGGCCATCCAGTCAGGCCCTGAAATTCCAGGAGGGCGTGCCAGCAGGGAAGTCTAACAAATATCAGAGTATCCCCAACCACAGACTTCCCAAACTCCACTGTAGACCCACCTAAGCTCATCCCCAGATCCCACCCCCTTTACTAATTGTAATGTAATTTTTTTCCATTCATTTTTCATATACACACAATATACACAGCAGATATAAATTCTCAAAACTGACACATTTCAATCACTATATATAAAACCATTTCCCCTACCTTTGTTGTCTGGTGACTTTATTTTTCTGGGCTTTTAAATATGTTTCCAGGGCTTTCTTATCCATTGACTGTTTTTCTCTCCATCTTCACTTTCTGCCTTGCATCCATCTTTAATAATAAGTAGGAGACTGACTATATACTATATACTAGTGATACTATATACCAGTGGGAAGAGAGCAAATGACTCCTAAAAACGCTCAGAGAAGTGAAACTCTGAAGGGGAGGTGGATACCTTCCCTTGGGACAAGAGTTTACCGTCCAGTCATTGCATTTTACTTTACAGAACTTCACTTTCTAGCCACTGGTAAAATTGTGAACAGTTTAAATGTTTTGTAAATTGACCCCTAAGAGCCTGTACAACCACAATCTTTAAAAAGCTTGCACAGATAAGTGTACAGTTTCCAATGAGCAAGAGTCTTTTTGTAAAAAATTTTTGAACATTTTTTGTCAATTTACAAAACATTTAAACTGTTCACAATTTTACCAGTGGCTAGAAAGTGAAGTTCTGTAAAGTAAAATGCAATGGAGACCCCTAAGAGCCTGTACAACCACAATCTTTAAAAAGCTTGCACAGATAAGTGTACAGTTTCCAATGAGCAAGAGTCTTTTTGTAAAAATTTTTTGAACATTTTTTGTCAATTTACAAAACATTTAAACTGTTCACAATTTTACCAGTGGCTAGAAAGTGAAGTTCTGTAAAGTAAAATGCAATGACTGGACGGTAAACTCTTGTCCCAAGGGAAGGTATCCACCTCCCCTTCAGAGTTTCACTTCTCTGAGCGTTTTTAGGAGTCATTTGCTCTCTTCCCACTGGTATATAGTATCAATATAGTCAGTCTCCTACTTATTATTTCATCTAATTTACTGACTAGTATTCACATGAGTCCCTGTATGTTTTTCTAACGAAGTTGCATCCATCTTTGGCATTAAGTTAACATTCAATTTTTCAATTTGTCTGCTTTCTCCTCAAAATCTACTTTGCGATGTCTTACCTTCCCTTCCTATCTCTCTCTCCTTCCCTCCCTATTTCCATGGTCTGACATCTCTCCTCTTCCTTTCCCCCCTTCCCATAATCTGGTATCTCTCTCTACTAATATTAATATTATTATTTCTATAGCACTACCAGACTCCCCTCCTTCCCTTCCATTCCCTGGTCTAATATCTTTCCCTTCCTTTAGTCATCTCTCCTTCCCCCCCCCCCCCGGTGTAACATTTCTCTTCCCTTCCTCCTTTATGCCCCCTGCAGTCCATCTTCCTTCCCTTCCTCCTTTCTGGCCCTCCTCCCAGTCCAACATTTCTCCCTCCTTTCCACCAGTCTAACATTTTTTTCTCTCTTCCTCCTGCATGCTTCTCCTCTGGTCCTACTTCCCTCCCCTAACCAACATCTCTCTCTCTCTCTCTCCCTGCATGAGTCCAACTTTTCACTCTCTGCCCTCTATCCTTTCCCCCCGAGTGTGATATTTTTCCTTCCCTCTTTTCTATCCTCCCCATCCATCTCGCCTTCTTTATGAGTCCAACCCTTTCTGCCTCTTCCATACTTTCTCTCTCTGCTTGCCTCTTCCCTCGAGTGACATCCTTCCTTCCCACTCCCCTACCCATGTTCTCTCCCCATGCACCATTTCTCCCTAACTCTGATTGTCTTAGAGTAGTAGAATATTAGCTTAGAGGATTTCACTGATATACCCACTATACCCTTCTATACTTTGGCATATTGCTGGTATATGTTTTTAGCTTTGATTAGGTAAACATTTTGATGTGGTACACTGTTTACATACAACACTGATCATGTTGTGTTTAAACTTGGTATTTCTGTTGTTTTTGCCTCTTAACAAATATTGAGTATATTAACTCTTTCTATGTCACACATGCTTGTTAGGCTTTAATCACATGGAAGTCTTATGTTATTAAGATAATCCTATTTCAACCATCTAACTAGATTTACATGTTTTCATAATAAGCTCGTGTTGTTCAGTTCACTTATTATTGTTGATGCTCATGCTTGGTTATCTCTCTCATCTCACTGACCCATTGTTGGTCTTCTTTTCCATGCCATATGTCTTCTTGTTATTGGCAAGGAAATAACATCTCTTATGGATGTGCTACCGTAACATTCATGACAAGTTTTAATGATTTAATTTTCTGAAATGTCAATACCACTTAAATGCATCTCCTTAAATGTAAAGGGTTTGACTAACTCCATTAAAAAGAGCAAAGATCCTTCAATATACTTCTGGGAATCACCCTGATGTTGTTTTACTGCAGGAGACTCATTTGGACTTTAATGAAAGCAAAAACCTATTTTGCAGATGGGCTCTGCCTCCCTTCTTTTCTCCTGCGGGGGGTAAGAAAAATGGTGTTCTCACACTAACAAGAAAACACCCAAACATAAAGGTTAATTCACACTGTAATGATGTTGAAGGAAGATGGCTTAAGATTAATCTATTAATACAAACAACTTGACTTTTATTAATATTTATGCACCTAATATTCTCCTGAATTCTTTGAGGAGCTAGCTGATCTAATCACCCAAGAAGGCTCCACACCATGTATCATTGGAGGTGACTTCAACCTTGTCTTGAATCCAACTATTGACAGGAAAACTTCAGTGAAAATGAGTATCAGCAAAGCTAGTAATAAATTGAGGAATATATCTCAATTACACCTAATTGATTCATGGAGAATCTTACATCTTGATGAACGCCAATATACTTATTACTCCGCCACACTTCTCTTACTCCAGAATTGACATGCTTTTGGTCACCAAAACTTTGCTCCACCATATTTCTCATGTGGAAATAGAACCGATTACTATCTCAGATCATGCTTTTAATAAGTATCTCTCTCAATAACGTCATGATACAGTTACAAAAATCTTGCTGGAGATTTAACTCTACCTTTCTCAAGGAAACTGGTTTTGTTGAATATATCACTAACAATATAAGTGAATTTTTTTTTCTCAACAACACAACCATGGTTAATTGGATTACTCTCTGGGATTCCTTCAAGGTATTCACACTTGGTATAATCATCTCTTTCACTACCAAAATGAACAAAACTGCCAACTCTACAATTAAAGACCTTGAGTGTGAAATGGCTATAAAGGAAGCTAAGCATCATATGGATTTACGTGATATTACCACTTTAGTTCAATTGAGGCAACTGCAGTTAACATATAATTCCTTATTGAGTAAAAGAGCTGGTAATAAGCTCTTTATGTGCGAAGCTACGTACTATGCTGAACATGACAAAGTGGGCCATCTACTTGCAAATTATCTTACAGTATAAAATGAACGCACCTATATTTCTGCCATACAAAACCCTGATGGTGTTGTAATCATAGAACACTCTGAAATATTAAATTGTTTTCTATAATATTACAGGAAGTTGTACACCACCCAACCATTTAATTCATCATATCATTTGGACTATTTCAATGGCTTGCCACACCTTATGATAGATGAAGAGGATAATAAAAATTTCACAAGACCTATAACGGAATCTGAGGTTTATCTGAGGATATGGTCAGAAACAAAACACCTGGGCCGGATGGTATCTCAGTAGAGCTCTATCTATCACCCAAGTCCATACTGATTCCCAAACTTACTTACTTCCTCAATTATTTGGTGATAACTATAAATGCTCAAGCCTCTTTCACGGAAGCCACAATTATAGTCCTACCTAAGTCGGGAAAGTATCAATTATAGGTACAAAACTATAGACCGGGGTCTTCAAAGTCCCTCCTTGAGGGCTGCAATCCAATGAATATGCATGAGATCTATGTGCATGCACTGCTTTCAATGCATATTCATTAAGGAAATCCTGAAAACCCGACTAGATTGCGACCCTCATGGAGGGACTTTGAAGACCCCTGCTATAGACTCTTAACAATGATAAATGTAGACACTAAAATGTACACAAAACTATTGGCACTAAGATTTCAAAAAACTCAGCCTAAAATAATTTATTTGGAACAAACTGAATTTATACATGGGCGTTCATCCAATGATAATACCAGACCATTCTTCAATGTGATACAACATGCCTTTGCGCATTCATCTCCATATGTTGCCATAGGTCTAGACCAGGCATGGGCAACTACGGTCCTCAAGGGATGGAATCCAATCGGTTTTTCAGGATTTCCCCAATGAATATGCATGAGATCTATTTGCATGCACTGTTTTCAATGCATATTCATTGGGGAAATCCTGAAAATCCAATTGGATTCCGGCCATAATTAATCTGATTAAAATACTATATTCCACTCCTTCCACCAATTACAAATCAATAATATGCTGTCTAATTCTTTTTAGGCAATAAGAGGAACACATTAGGAATGTCCTTTATTCCCTTTTCAGCCAATAAGAAGAAGACATTAGGAATGTCCTTTATCACGCAGATTCCTTCAGATCTACTTCCAAGAGAGTATCCTTCAAATCCATCGCAGACCACCCTTCTTCTCCAGGAAGCACAGGCTCTGTTCCATCTCCGTGCCATCGAGGAGGTTCCTCTGGAATAGCAGAGCAGGGGGTTTTATTCCCATTACTTCCTAGTGCTGAAGAAGATGGGTGATCTGCGACCAATCTTGGACCTCAGAGCACTCAACAAATTTCTTGTCAAAGAAAAACTTTGCATGTTATCTCTAGCATCCCTTTATCCTCGTCTAGATAAGAACACTGGAACCACTTCTGCTTGTTATAAAGTATAATAAGGACATTGATGGTTTACAAAACAAGTCCTGCACCTTGAAGTATTCAGCGTATGCTGACGATGTCCTCATTTACACTACTCTGTCTTCAATACCTTACATTTTGGAAACCATTAAGTCATATTCAATCTCTTCAGGGTACAAATTGAACCAAACAAAACTGAGATTTTCACGTTAAACTGCCCTGTATAACTTTGTATGGAAGAACTCAAAGCTCAAATACCTTGGCATATATTATGGGCCCTCTACAGAAGAAACTATGCTACTGAACCAAATTAATTTAATTCAGACTGCTAAAGATTTAACTGCGCAGTGGTCACCATTAAGACTATCTTGGTGGGGCAGTCTCAATACCATAAAAATGATGATTGCTCCTAAACTAAATTATGCTTTTAGCATGATACCTTTACTTTTTCCAATCCAGATATATTACACACTTGAAAAAATATTGACTTCCTTTCTTTCGCACAACAATCCGCCACATATCTCTTTCGACAAACTAAAAGCTAACAAGAAGGCTGGGGAGTGTGAATTTTCTGAACTTAAAACAAATGCAAGGAAGTTTTTTTTCACCCAAAGGGTCGTGGACACTTGGAATGCGCTACCGGAGGAAGTGATCAGGCAGAGTACGGTACAGGGATTCAAACAGGGATTGGACGGATTCCTGAGGGATAAAGGGATCGTGGGATACTGAGAGAGGTGCTGGGATGTAACACAGGTATAGAAAGCTAACCAGGTAATAAGTATAGAAACCCAACAGGTCGTGCATGTGCAAGACCGGAGGGTTAGGACTACGATGGGAAGATAGGACTTCAATGAGAAACCAAGGTGGCAAGGGAGCCCCTTCTGGTGATTCAGACAGGTCGTGACCTGTTTGGGCCGCTGCGGGAGCGGACTGCCGGGCAGGATGGACCTATGGTCTGACCCGGCGGAGGCACTGCTTATGTTCTTATGTATGATTACCATGTGACATATTTGATAAAGCAAACTTCACGATAATTCTTAACAGCACAAACAACTAACTCTCCACTATGGTTACAATGGGAATACGAATCATGGAATCAATATCCGCTCATGTACCTATCTTTCAAACATCAAAATAAAAGTACATTGTCTACATCAATTTTACAAAATGCCAAAATAGCTATTGTCTTGATGGAAGACTGTTTTAAGACAAAATGGCTCCAGACATTCGCCACTCCAATATGGAATAATGTCAACTTTAAAATTCACAACAAAGTTGTTCACTGGATCAAAAGACAGAGATGTGGCATATGGACATTACAGCACCTCAAGAACAATAACACATGGATTCCCTTTGAGCAACTATGTCAAAAATGTAATCTTTCATGAGCTTACCATTTTCAGTGGGTACAACTAATTCATTGTATATCATCACATTTGAAAACTAATCTTGTCTCAACAACTCCTGATATTCTCATTAATCTACGCCAATTACATGGGGGTCAAAGGTGCTGCATCAAAATAGTATAAGATACTGAAATTGGAGCACACCAAACATCCAATTGGTACTGAAAGCACTTGGGAGTTTGACCTAAAAACTTGTCTCACTAATGATCAATAGGATCATGTTTAGTCATCTATTTTCATTGCCTCCAAATCCTCCACATTATACCACATTATACCATGTTCTTTGTATTATATAGAGCAATAAGGAGCAATAAGCTAACTAAATTCAAGACACAGAAGAATGGACTATGTTGGTATTGCTCAATGGGAAAGGGCACTTTCCTTCATCTACTTTTTCATTGTACTATAATTCAACCTTTCTGGCAACAACTATGGAACTATATAAGCTCATTGTTTCACATAACAGAACATATCACTCCCTCAGTTATAATATTAGGCAGCAGTGGCTACAAATCATTAAACCACCTGAAGTTGACAAACTTTTCAACATAATGATCCAATTGGCAAATTAGTATTGCAAAATTGGAAAGACACTTCAAATGTTAGCTTCAATATGTGGTGGAACACACCACATCTCACAGCAAAATTTGAAAGAAGACCAAGGGGGGCGGGAGGTGGGGGGGGGGAAGTCCACCCCGGGTGCAGCCTTAGGGGGGTAGCACAGCTGGCCAGGTCCAGAAAATGGGCGATCGCCAAGGCAAAGTGAGTCGATCACGGAGCTCATCCCGGGCTCCGTGATAGACTCACTTTGCCTTGGCGATCGACCATTTTCCGGACCTTGCCGGCTGTGCTACCCCCTTAAGGCTGCAGTCAGAGAGGAAGTTCGGGCCAGCCAATCGCTGCCTGGCTGGGCGGAACTTCCTCTCCGATGGCAGAATTGACGTCGGGGAGAGGAATGCTGGTCGGCCCGACGCAGGCAAGCAGAGAGAGCCTGGGGCTGTGGTGGCGGCAGCTTGGGGGACTGTTCCCCGATGGTGGTAGCAGTGGCTTGGTGGAGGGCAGGGAGAAAGAAAGATAGGGGGGGCAGGGAAACAGAAAAAAAGAAAGGGGGCATAAAGAGATAAAAAAGAAAGGGAGGCAGGGAGAAAGAAAGGGAAGGGAGAGAAGAAGAAAAAGTTGGGGGAGGGAATGAGGTCTGGAGGAGAGGAAGCATACAGGCTGAAAGAAGGGAAGAAAGATTGGATGCACAGTCAGAAGAAGAAAGTGCAACCAGAGACTCATGAAATCACCAGACAAGGTAGGAAAAATGATTTTATTTTCAATTTAGTGATCAAAATTTATATCTGCTATCTATATTTTGCACTATGGCCCCCTTTTACTAAACTGCAATAGCGGTTTTTAGCGCAGGGAGCCTATGAGCGTTGAGAGCAGCCCATGGCATTCAACGCAGCTCGCTGCGCTAAAAACTGCTATTGTGTTTTAGTAAAAAGGGAGGGGATATATTTGTCTATTTTTGTATGGTTGTTACTGAGGTGACAGTGCATAGAGTCATCTGCCTTGACCTCTTTGAAAAATCCCCAGAATAGGAATGATCAGTGGCGTACCAAGGGGGGGAGGTGGGGAGGTCCGCCCCGGGTGCAGCCTTAGGGGGGTGCACAGCCAGCCAGGTCCCTATCGCGCTCCCACCCTCCCAGCGAGAGCAGTAAACCTCCCTACAGTATCGTCGGCTGCTTCGCGACTTTCTCCTCCCTCTGCCGCATCACTGATGATGTCATCAGCAATGCTGCACCAGCAAGAGAAAGCCGCGAAGCAGCCGACGCTACTGTAGGGAGGTTTGCTGCTCTCGCTGGGAGGGTGGGAAAGGTTCACTTGGGTGGGGGAGGAGAGATAGGAGGGTCAGCGGGGGTTCGGCTGGGAGGGGAGAGAAGTGGTCTGCCTCAGGTGCTCCAAGGCCTGGTGCCATTATCTTCTTCGGGCAGCAGCAGCGTTTACAATTCGCTGCTGTTGCCAGCTTCAGGCCTTCCTCTCTGCCAGGTCCTGCCTACTTCCTGTTTTCATGAAGACAGGACCCGACAGAGAGGAAGGCCTGAAGCCGGCAACAGCAGTGAATTGTGAATGCTGCTGTGCCCGAAGAAGTTCAGGACACCAGGCCTTGGGTGACAGAAGGAGGAAAGGGAGCAGAGGGGGAGAGTGTTGCTTTACCCAACTGGAGGGAATGAAAGGAGATGCCAGGGCTTGGAGGGAAGAAAAGACGCCAGGGCATGGAGGGAAGGAGGAAGGTATACCAGATCAAGGGAAAAGGAAGGGGGAAAGGAAGGAGGAGATGTCAGAGCATGGAAGGGGATGGAGAGATGGAAGAAAAGGAAAGGAGAGAGATGCCGGGAATCAGGGAAGGGATGATGTCAGACCATGAGGTGGGAAGGAAAGAAAGGAGAAGAGAGAGATGCCAAAGCATAGGGGAGGGGGTGGTGACAGAGAGAGAAAAACGGAGAGGTGACAGAGTTTAAATCAATCATGTACAAAGGAGAGAAGGGGCACGGGATAGATAGTTTATGGAAGGAGCATAGAAAGAGGGAAGATGCCATATGGAAGAGAGAGAGAAAGAGAGGGTGCATACTGGATAGAAAGAGCACAGAGGGCAGTGAATGGAAGGGGTGAGATACAGAGTGAACAATAGATGGAAGGGGTAGAGAGAGGGAAACAGACATTGAATGGAAGTGTGGGGAGAGGAAGGACAGCTGCTGAATGGAAGTGTGAGGGAAAGGGGGAGCAGATGATGGCAGGAAGTGCGGAGGAGAAAGAAAAAAAAGGGCACATGCAGGATTGATGGAAGAGGATAGAGTTAGTTACTGGAAGGGGTGAGGGAAAGAGGTGGCAAGCTATAGGTAGACAAAGTGAAAGAGGAAAATTGAGGACTGAATAGTAAAAAAGAATTTAGACAAAGGCAGAAAATAAATTGAGAAGGAGGACCAGTGAAGAACAGGAGGAAGGGAGCGGAGAGAGAGATGCCAGAGCAGGGGGGAAGGAGAGGAGACAGATACCAGACCAATGGGGTGAAAGGAGAGATGAAAGGGGGAGGCATACAGTTTCTGGAAGGGGCATAGAAGGAGAGAAGATGCCATATAGGGGCAGAGAGAAGGCAGACAGTGGATGGAAGGAAGAGAGTGACAGGAAAATGAGGAAAGCAGAAACCAGAGAAGACAAAGGTAGAACAAAAATTTTCTATTTATTTATTGCTTTAGGGCAGTGATTCCCAACCCTGTCCTGGAGGAACACCAGGCCAATCGGGTTTTCAGGCTAGCCCTAATGA
This sequence comes from Geotrypetes seraphini, assembly GCF_902459505.1. NCBI lineage: Eukaryota > Metazoa > Chordata > Amphibia > Gymnophiona > Dermophiidae > Geotrypetes > Geotrypetes seraphini. Next base: position 376,703,502 of record NC_047085.1, read on the forward strand.
ATATGCATGAGAGAGATTTGCATATGATGGAAGTGATAGGCATGCAAATTTGCTTCATGCATATTCATTAGGGCTAGCCTGAAAACCCAATTGGCCTGGTGTTCCTCCAGGACAGGGTTGGGAACCACTGCTTTAGGAGACATGTGTCACTGTTCCTGTGGTATTGCATTGTATGCAGAGTCCAGCTTCTTGCTGGTTCAATTTAACCTTTGTCTATGTATTTCTATTTTATCCCCCCTTTTACAAAACTGTGGAGCGTTTTTTAGCGCCAGCCGTGGTGGTAGCAACTCTGATGCTCAGAATTCTATGAGCGTCAGAGCTGTTACCACCGTGGCTAAAATCCACACTACAGTTTTGTAAAAGGGGGAGGGGTAAGTTTGAGATGACATTCCATACTAGGCGAAGGTGTTTTCTGTGTTCTGTGTGTTCGAAAGACATGGTTTTCTGTTAGGATTGACTGCAGAATTGATCTGTACTAGTCTGGCTTGTTTAGTTTTACAATGAGTGTATTGCTGTTGTACTTCTCACTGCAGTATGTAAGATGCTGCCTTTTCCTAGGTACTCATATGTGACGTGTGGCTTGTTACTAAAAATCATGTTTTTTGTACAGATGGGGGTGCCAAAAAATGATGTGCCCCGGGTGTCACACATGCTAGGTACGCCACTGGGAATGATAATTAACATTTTCTCAGCGTACAGTGTGTTTTGTATTTTTTTTAAAATTTTATTGTTGGTAGATCATTTTGACTTGGTCATTTTAAAAGTAGCTCGCAAGCCCAAAAAGTGTGGGCACCCCTGAGCTAGAGTGTTGAAGCTGCTTGTGGCTGCCATAAAGGTCATCTCTCACACAACCGGAAGTTGCATCAGAGACGACCTTTACGGCAGCCATATGCAACTACAATGCTCCGGCTGCTGTAAGAAGGCAGTTTAGACATTGCCGGCCACAGGGCAGGGAGGTTTGTCAGACCAGGCCTGTTGTCTGGGGGGGGTGGGGGGGGGGGGCGTTGCAGATCTTGGTGCCAAAATCGGAAAGGTGAGGAAGGGAGAAAGATGGGCCTGTGGTGGATGGAGAGATTGAGAGAAGGGGCAGATGAAGGAAGTGGGTAGAAAGGGGAGAGAGAAGAGGTCAGATGATGGAAGTGGGGAGAAGGGAGAGCAAATGCTGAATGGAAGTGGAGAAAGAGAACACATACTGGATGGAAGGAGAGATAAAGAAAAAGGACATATGCTGATGGGGGAAGGAGATAGAGTTAGTTTGATAGTGGAGGGGTGAAGGAAAGGGGTGGCATGCTGTGGGTAGACATAGTAAAAAGAAGGAAACTGAGGACTGAATAGTAAGAAAGAATTTAATTTAAACGGAGGCAGAAAATAAAGAAGGAAGACCAGAGAAGGAAAGGGAAGAGATGCCAGAGAACGGGGAAGGAGACAGCGATATCAGATCTGAGCGGAGGAAATGAGAACATAAGAAGTTGCCCCCGCTGAGTCAGACCAGAGGTCCATCTTGCTCAGCGGTCCGCTCCCGCGGCGGCCCATCAGGCCTAGTGCCTGAACAGTGGTCCCTGATTAATTTTGTAACTTACCTCTAACCCCATCCCTATAATCTACCTTTACTCTTATCTGTACCCCTCAATCCCTTTGTCTTCCAAGTACCTATCCAAAGCTTCTTTGAACCCCTGTAGCGTGCTCCTGTTTATCACATCCTCTGGTAGCACGTTCCATGTATCCACCACCCTCTGTGTGAAAAAGAACTTCCTGGCGTTTGTTCTAAACCTCTCCCCTTTCAATTTCTCTGAGTGCCCCCTTGTACTTATTGATCCCCTTAATTTGAAAAATCTGTCCCTGTCTATTTTTTCTATGCCCTTCATGATCTTGAAGGTTTCTATCATGTCTCCTCTAAGTCTCTGCTTTTCCAGGGAGAAAAGCCCTAGCTTTTTCAGTCTGTCAGTATATGAGAGGTCCTCCATGCCCTTTATTAGCTTAGTTGCTCTTCTCTGGACCCTCTCAAGTATCTCCATGTCCTTCTTGAGGTACAGCGACCAGAACTGAACACAGTACTCCAGGTGTGGGCGCACCATAGCACGATACAGTGGCAGGATGACTTCCTTTGTCCTGGTCGTGATACCCTTCTTAATGATACCCAACATTCTGTTTGCTTTCCTTGAGGCCGTGGCACACTGCGCTGACGCCTTCAATGTTGTGTCTACCATCACTCCCAGGTCTCTTTCAAGGTCGCTCACCCCTAGCGCTGATCCCCCCATTTTGTAAGTGAACATCGGGGTTTTTTTCCCTATATGCATGACCTTGCATTTCCCTATGTTGAAACTCATTTGCCACTTTTTGGCCCATTTTTCCAGTGATGTCAGATCTTTTTGGAGATCTTCGCAGTCCTCCATGTTATTGACCTTGCGATATAGTTTGGTGTCATCCGCAAATTTAATAACCTCACATTTTGTTCCTGCTTCCAGGTCGTTAATGAATATATTGAATAGGAGCGGTCCCAGCACCGACCCCTGTGGAACTCCGCTCGTGACCCATTGCCAGTCTGAGTAATGTCCCTTTACTCCAACCCTCTGTTTCCTGTCCGTCAGCCAGTTTTTGATCCATCGGTGGACCTCCCCTTGCACCCCATGGTTCCATAGCTTCCTTAGTAGTCTTTCGTGTGGCACCTTGTCGAAGGCTTTTTGGAAGTCAAGGTAAATGATATCTATGGATTCCCCTTTATCCACCTGGCTGGTTACTCCCTCAAAGAAGTATAATAAGTTCATGAGGCATGACCTGCCCTTGCAGAAGCCATGCTGGCTCAACTTTAGCTGCCCATAGTTGTCGATGTGTTCCCAGATGCTGTCTTTAATCAGTGCTTCCATCATCTTTCCCGGGACCGAAGTCAAGCTCACCGGCCTGTAGTTTCCTGGGTCTCCCCTTGAGCCTTTCTTGAAGATGGGCGTGACATTTGCTATTTTCCAGTCTTCCGGAATCTCTCCAGTTTTTAGGGATAGGTTGCATATTTGTCGAAGTGGCTCAGCTATTTCGTTCCTTAGTTCCTTGAGTACCCTTGGGTGAATGCCATCCGGACCTGGCGATTTGTCGCTCTTTAGCCTGTCTATCTGCCTGAGGACATCCACCTTGCTCACCTCTAGCTGGACCAGATTTTCATCCTGCTCTCCTTTTACGATCTCCTTGGGCTCCGGAACGTTGGTTGTGTCCTCCCTCGTGAAAACTGACGTGAAGAACTTATTTAGTCTGTCAGCTATCTCCTTTTCCTCTTTTACCACTCCCTTTCTGTCCCCATCATCCAAGGGTCCCACTTCCTCCCTTGCTGGTTGTTTCCCCTTAACGTACCTGAAGAATGATTTGAAGTTTGTTGCTTCCCCTGCCAGTCTCTCTTCATATTCTTTTTTTGCTTTCCTAACCACTCGATGACACTCCTTTTGGTGTTTTTTGTGTTCCTTTTGGTTCTCCTCTGTTTTGTCCTTTTTCCATTTTTTGAATGATGCTTTCTTGTCACTTATCGCCTTTTTCACTGCATTTGTTTTCCACACTGGGTTTTTTGTTCTATTTTTTTTGCACCCTTTCCTGTACTTGGGGATGCACAGGTTCTGTGCTTCGTGCATTGTACCCTTGAGTATGGTCCAGGCATTTTCTACAGACTCCATCTTCCTTGCGCTGTCGTTGAGTTTCTTTCCCACCATTTTCCTCATGGCATCATAATTACCTTTTTTGAAGTTAAGTGCAGTCGTTGTAGTTCTTTTCACCTTTGATGATCCAATTTCTAGCCTGTACTGGATCGTGTTGTGATCGCTGTTTCCTAGTGGGGCTAGTACCGCCACCTTCTTAGCGGGTCCCCCTAGTCTGTTGAGGATTAGGTCAAGAGTGGCATCACCCCGTGTTGGTTCCGTGACCAGCTGTTCCATGAAACAATCCCTCATGACCTCCAGGAATTTGGTCTCCCTCATGCAGTTTGAGTGCCCAATACTCCAGTTTATCCCCGGGTAGTTGAAGTCTCCCATCACCACCACACTTCCGCTTTTGCATACCTGCCTCAGTTCAGCCTCCAGATCCTGGTCGATTTCTTCCGTTTGTCCAGGTGGGCGATAGTACAGACCCAATTTTATGTCTGCTCCAGTTCCTCCTGGTAGCTTAACCCATAGTGATTCCAAGTCGTCCGCCCTTACTGTTGTTTCCATTCTGGTTGAAGGTATGGAATCTTTTATATATAGCGCTATTCCTCCACCCTTTTTGTGTGACCTATCTCTCCTGTAGAGTTTGAATCCTGGTAAAGCCACATCCCATTCATTGTCATCAGTCAACCACGTTTCTGTGACTCCAATTATGTCTAGGCCCTTTTTGCTGGCTAGGATTTCCAGCTCTCCCATTTTAGCACTTAGGCTCCTAGCATTAGTGTATAGGCAAAGTAAGTCCCGTTTGTTCACCTTTCTTGCTGTTTTTCCTCGTGGTTTGGCGCTCCTGGGGGGCAGGGAAAGAGAGATGAAAGGAGAAAGATGCCAGACCATGAGGGAACAGAGGGAAGATGATGGATGCCAGATCAAAGGAGGGGGGTCTAGAGGAGAGATGGAAGGGGGAGGCATACAGTTTCTGGAAGGGGCATAGAAGGAGAGAAGATGCCATATAGGGAGGGGCAGAGAGATGGCAGACAGTGGATAGAAGGAACACAGTAACAAGAAGATGAGGAAAGCAGAAACCAGAGAAGACAAAGGTAGAGTAAAAATTTTCTATTTATTTATTGCTTTAGGAGATATATGTCACTGTTTCTGTGGTGTTGCATTTTATGCAGAGTCCAGCTTCTTGCTGGTTCAATTTAACCTTTGTCTATGTATTTCTATTTTATCCCCCTTTTACAAAACTGTGGAGCGTTTTTTAGCGCCAGCCGTGGTGGTAGCAGCTCTGCAGCCGTGGTGGTAGCAGCTCTGATGCTCAGAATTCTATGAGCATCAGAGCTGTTACCACCGTGGCTAAAATCCACACTACAGTTTTGTAAAAGGGGGAGGGGTTAGTTTGTGATGACATATTTCATACTAGGCAAAGGTGTTTTCTGTGTTCTGTGTGTTCGAAGGACATGGTTTTCTGTTAGCATTGACGGTGTAGGATTGATCTGTACTGATCTGGCTTGTTTAGTTTTACAATGGGTGTATTGATGTACTGCTCACTGCAATATGTAAGATGCTGCCTTTTCCTAGGTACTCATGTGTGACGTGTGGCTTGTTACTAAAAATCATGTTTTTCGTACAGATGGGGGGGTGCCAAAAAATGATGGGCCCCGAGTGTCACATATGCTAGGTACACCACTACTGCTGCTATAAAAAAGTAGAGTGTTGCGCTCTTTTCAAGATTCCTAGAATTTACTATTGGAGGAGACTATCTTACCCTACTTATATGTGGCATGTCTTTTTATAGGCTTTAACTTTGATAGCACATACTTTTCTTTCATATGTTTACAATACATTTGGTGATTTTGTATACTTCTTACTCTGTAAATTACCCTTTAATGTAATCAAATGTATTATGGTTGTTCTCTTGAAAACAAATTAAAAAAATATTGAACTTATAAAAAAGAAAATGAAGAAAGCAGAATCAAATCAGAGAAAGCAAATGTAGAAAAGAGAATTTTATTTTCCATTTAATTCCCTTCAAATCTTCCAAAAAAATCTAAAAACGTGGTTATTTACCAAATTGTAAACCTTGCCTTTTTTGTTTTTTCTCTTTATATCAAATGCTGTAAACCGAGTCGAGCTTTATTTTTATAGAGATGATGTGGTTTATAAATTTAAGGCTTAGTTCAGTTTTAGTTTAGTGTGGCAACTGTGTTAATAAATAAAAATAGAAAATGGAAATAAGGTGTTACTTTTTTATTGGACTAATTTTAATACCTTTATGACAAATTTTCAATGACCAAAACCACCTTCCTCAGGTTAGAACAGGATAACATAATAACAGTATATGTATTAGGAAAATATAAAAAGCTCTGCTGGCAGGATAGAGCCCTGTGGGTCACCTGTTTGTAATAGATATTTACCGGAAAACACATGGTTGCTACAACCTGCTAAGTATATCAATCAAACAAAATAGTAATAAGATAGTTCTTATCATTCCCATTGATACTAATAATTCTATTAAAATGTCATTGTTCAGGGTATCAAAGGCAGTTGATAATTCTATCAGGATTAAAAGACAACTCCACATAGGCATATCAAGCAGCAAAACTGTGGAAAATATTACCAACTAATATTAACCAGCAATCTAATTTTAAATGTTTCAAAAAAATACCGAAAGGCCTATCTATTTCATGAATTTGTTACTAATAATTCCTATGTATTGTAACACTAGTTTATAATTTGTATCACCATAATTACTTATGTAAACCGCTGTGAACTTCATGGAGGTATTGGCGGTATACAAATAAAAATTGTATTGCATTGAAAGCTAATTGAAAACTGTATTTAGTCCAATAAAATGGTATCATATTTTCCATTTCTTGGGGTTTTCTTTTGTATTTGTTAGCTTGTAATGTAGTGATTGGAATATGTGTTTTTGAAATTTACATCTGATATCATTGGCCCCCCTTTTACTAAGCGGCATTAGCGAGTGTTGCGCGGCAACAGCACCGAAGCCCATAGGGATTTAAAGGGGTTTAGTGCGGTTAGTGCACCAGCCTGCACTAATCACCTTAATAAAAGGAGATAATTATATTCTGCAAAATACCAGAGAACATGCATCACAATATATATTTCTCTAGTGTTGCACTATATGCAGAGTCTGGCTTCTTGGGGGTTCAGTTTAATTTTTACTTCTTTTTTAGGCCCCTTTTTTTACTAAGCATTTTAGTGTGAGCCAGTGTTTTAAATGCTCTGATGCTCATAGGAAATGAATGAGTGTTGGAGCATTTACCATGGTGCTTTAGCAGCTTGATAAAAGGAGGCCTTAGTTTGTTCTTACTTATTCTATACCTAGTGAGGGTCTGAGTTTTGCATGTGTGAAAGAGATATGGTTTTCTGTTAGCATTGACTGCAGGATTAATCTATACTAATCTGGCTTGTTTAGTTTTCTAATCAGTGTATTGATGTTATAGCACTCACTGTAGTGCTGTATTTTCCTAAGTAGGTCCTTATTGTGTGACACATAGAAGTTAAGATATGTTAGAATTGATCTGTAGGTCCTAAATGACATTTTGCCTGATATTTGATTATGGATTTGGATTTATTCCATACCTTTCCCAGTAATAGTTCAAGGCAAGTTACATTCAGATACAGTAGGCATTTTCTTGACCCTGAAAGGCTTAAGATTTAAAGTTTTACATCTGATGTAATGGACGGATTAGTGACTTGCCCAAAACCTACATTTTCACCCTTTGTTCATATCCTTTCCCCTGTGATCAGTCTGCTGCTCTAACCATTAGATACAGCTAATACAAGTAAAGGGCCAATTTTTTGATAGGACATTGTAGCCACCACCGGGGTCTGTAAGTAGAGAACAACAGCGCCCCTGGTGGTCACAGCAAAAACTGATCTAGGCATGCTACTCAGTAAGGAGTCAACTCTGCAGGGACTGAAATAAGATAAAAACAAAACACAAAATTCTGGCTGCAAGAAAGTTCTTACTATGGTTTTAATAGTCAGAATATGCCAAAGCACTTCAAACAATTCAAGTTCAGAAAAATAAAGCAGTAAGGAAAATTCCTGCACAGCTTTCAGGATTTTCCCTTTCAAAATCAAAAATTTCACTTTCAGCCTAAACAGTTTCTTTACTGATTTTAAAAGTTCTTTTCCCTAGCCTGACCCAGGTAGGGAACAGGTAAGTCCAGCTCCTGAGCTGTATCAGTCCCAAGTTTCAAACAATCAAAAGAACACAAAAACTTTGGAAGCCTCCAGCTGCCACAAACAATGCTGGGGCCAGGAGACTTGTCTCAAGTTTGTCTTAAGTAAAGCACAATTATCAGCTTTCAAAATTCCCTCCCAGACAGTGGCAAACATCTCCCTCTTAAAAGACAAATCTCAGCTTCCTACAAGCTTTGGGAAATATTTGACTATCCCCACAATATGTCCAAGTGCTAAGCTTGTCCAAAGCACACCCATAACATGTCTTGAACTTTGGATACAAAGCAGCTAAGAAGACTAACAAAACATCCAGAAAGTCGGCTTCAAAAATCGTCGCTTAGACGCTTTGCCCAATAGGACGTTCAAGTGCCACTTTATGCTTTTTTTTGGATGTCTTTCTTTTTTTGAAAATGAACCCCATAATGTCTAAAGGCTAGCAGAGCTGAAACCTGGTGTCCATTTGTCAACCTACCTAAAACATTGATAGGTGGGAGTGTGTGGTGCAGGGGTTAGAGCTAAAGCCTCAGTACCCTGAGGCTGTGGGTTCAAATCCCTCGCTGCTCCTTGTGACCCTGGGCAAGTCACTTGATCCCCTCATTGCCCCAGGTATACTAGATAGAGTTTGAGCCCACTGGAACAGATAGGGAAATATGATAAAGTACCTGAATGTAGTGGAGAAACTGTTTACAGGAGAAATAAAGGACAGCCTCACCACAGTTGAAGTGAACTTAGATCAGATATACTACCAGATCGACAAACTTAAAAGTGACAAATCCCCTGGACCGGATGAAATTCACCCGAGAGTCTTGAAGGAATTGAAGGTCGAAATCGGAGAGTTACTGCAAAAACTTGCAAACCTGTCAATCAGAACTGGTCAGATACCAGACGACTGGAGGAAAGCGAACGTCACGCCAATTTTCAAAAAAGGATCGAGAGGAGAACCGGGCAACTATAGACCTGTGAGTCTTACATCTGTCCCCGGCAAGATGATTGAATCACTGATCAAGGATAGCATAGTTCAGCACTTGGACACACATGACTTGATGAAACCCAGTCAACATGGATTCAGGAAAGGGAAATCGTGTTTGACGAATTTACTCCAATTCTTTGAGACCGTGAACGAGCAAATTGATAGTGGAAAGCCGGTGGACATAATATACTTGGACTTCCAGAAAGCATTTGACAAAGTTCCACACAAAAGACTTCTTAGGAAACTACAAAGCCATGGCATAGAGGGAGATATACAAAGATGGATAGGCAAATGGCTGGAAAACAGGAAGCAGAGAGTGGGCATAAATGGGAAGTTCTCCGACTGGGAGAAAGTGACTAGTGGTGTACCCCAAGGCTCGGTACTTGGGCCGATCCTTTTTAATATTTATATCAATGACCTGGAAAACGGAACATCCAGTGAGATCATCAAGTTTGCAGACGACACAAAACTCTGCCGGGCAATCAGATCGCAGGAGGACAGTGAGGAACTCCAGAGCGACTTGTGTCGGTTAGAAAAATGGGCGGAGAAATGGCAGATGAAGTTCAACGTGGAGAAATGCAAGGTAATGCATTTAGGCAGTAAAAATAAGGAATACGAGTACAGAATGTCAGGTGCAACTCTGGGAAAAAGTGAACAAGAAAGGGATCTGGGTGTACTGATAGATAGGACCCTGAAGCCGTCGGCACAATGCGCGGCAGCGGCAAATAAGGCAAATAGAATGTTGGGCATGATAAAGAAAGGAATCTCGAGTAGATCGGAGAAAGTTATAATGCCGCTTTATAGGGCAATGGTCAGACCCCACTTGGAATACTGCGTCCAACATTGGTCTCCCTACTTAAAGAAGGATATAAAACTGCTGGAGAGGGTGCAGAGACGAGCAACTAAACTAGTGAAGGGTATGGAGAAACTGGAATATGAGGATCGACTTAAAACACTGGGATTGTTCTCCCTTGAGAAAAGGAGACTGCGTGGGGATATGATCGAAACCTTCAAAATACTGAAAGGAATCGACAAAATAGAGCAGAAAAAACTATTTACATTGTCCAATTTGACACGGACAAGAGGACATGAAATGAAGCTAAGGGGGGGCAAGTTCAGGACTAATATCAGGAAGTTCTGCTTCACACAGAGAGTGGTTGACATCTGGAATACTCTCCCAGGGGAGATTATTGCGGAATCGACAGTCCTAGGCTTCAAAAGCAAACTAGATGCATATCTCCTTGAGAGAGGCATATAAAGATATGGTTGGCTATAAAATAAGCCAGGTGTATACCTAGCAGGGCCTCCGCGTGTGCGGATCGCCGGACTTGATGGACCGAAGGTCTGATCCGGAGATGGCGCTTCTTATGTTCTTATGTTCTTATGTAAAACCACTTAGGATATAAGTGGTATATAAATAATAAAAATAAAATTAATATTTTCTGGTTGCCAGTAACCTCAGAATTTCTGTTACAGTACTGCTGATCATTACTGTTTAAAGGGCCAACAGGAAGATGCTGGACTGGGGAGCTAGGGCTGAATGAGAGCCAAATGTTAAAGTAACATAACATAAGATTTTATTTGTATACCGCACAAATGCCTTTCGGTTCAAGGCGGTGAACAACAAAAAGTACTTGCATATATTTCCAGAATACTGTAAATACTATTCTATTTGATATATTGCATCATTTTGACATGCATTATTTTGATTTTTTTGGTACATAATTCCCTGCAGCTAGGTTGATAACTGAAATGTCAAGATATGAGCATATTACTCCATATCTCTAACAACTGCATTGGTTGCCAGTTGCATTTCGAATTCAGTACAAGGCAATCATGTTATGTCATCAATTCTTATATGGTACGATGCCTGAAAATTTTAAGAATATGATGTCTCACTATCAACCACAAAGGTCCCTGTGTTCTGCAGGTGCTGTAGTGTTGAAAACAAAGGCCAATTCTAAACATGTAGATACGAACACTATGACCTTTACATGTGCAGGAGTTATGCTGTGGAATGGCCTTGTTGGCCAAATTCGAAAATATGGAGAGAGGAATTCCTATAGGAAAATGTTGAAGACTCAGCTATTTGTTAATGCATTTTTCTGAACAATTGATTCATACTATACTGAATTCATGCTGTAGTGTATAGTTTTATTTTATCTTCTTATTTTGTATAGACTTTTAACATTTTATGTATGTAACTCCTTGTGAACCGTTTTGGATAAAAACAATATAGAAATTTTTAAAATAAATAAATAAATAATACCATTAGTAACAGAGATACTGGGGGGGGGGGGGCAGCTGAGCAGAACGTCCTATATTTCTCTCTCCCTGGGTCCAGTACCTCTTTTTCTCCCTCCACTCTGTAGGGCCAATGCCTCGCTCCTTTCTTCACCCCTCCCCATGAGGTTTCAGCATCTGTCTCTCTCCCTCCCTCCCTGCAACACATGATGATGTTCATTTCTTTGAGTTTGATATGTACTATAGAAATCTAGCAGAAAGAGAACGTGAGAATACATGTTTTTCCAGAGAAACTGACTGGGAAAAGAGTAGGAAAAAGAAATTGAAAATGGAAGAGAATGGGATTTCCCCAAACTACAAGGAAAACAAGATTATAGGAAAAGGTAATATAAGACTATAAGAAAGGAAGCAAAGAAACTCTGTTGAACCAATAGGATTGAATTAGTTTGAATTAGGACTGGTTAGGAAAATTTCAGATGGCTAATAGTCTGGAAAATCACAGTTTTAGAATGGAGCTTGGGAATAATTTCCATGCATTGAAAGGTAATATATAGAAATAAAACAAAACAAAGGAAATAAAGTGATTTTTTTAATTGGACTAACAATGCATTATTTTTATTAGCTTTTGAAGGTAACCCTTCAGATCAGAAATAAGAAATATTTAGAATTATACAAAATAAGCAGTAAAAGAATATAATAATACAGAAAAATACAATAAATATTACAATAAAAATTATTACAATAAAATTATTACAATAAAAAATATAATAAAAATACAATAAATATTACAAATACTTTTATACTTTAAGGGACTGTTTCATGGAACAACTGGTCACAGAACCAACACGAGGAGATGCCACTCTTGACCTAATCCTCAACGGGCTAGAGGGACCTGCAAAGGAGGTGGTAGTACTAGCGCCACTAGGAAACAGTGATCACAACATGATCCAGTGCAAGCTAAAAACAGGAACATCCAAGGTGAAAAGAACCACAACGACAGCACTCAATTTCAGAAAAGGAAACTACGAGGCCATGAGGAAAATGGTGGGAAAGAAGCTTAGCAACAGCTCAGGGAAGATGGTGACCATAAAGGAAACCTGGGCCCTACTCAAGGGCACGGTGCACGAAGCACAAAACCTGTACGTCCCCAGGTTTAGGAAAGGGTGCAAAAAAAATCGAACAAAAAACCCGGCGTGGATAACAAATGCAGTGAAAAAGGCAATAAGGGACAAGAAAACATCTTTCAGAAAATAGAAAAAGGACCCAACAAAGGACAACCAGAAGGAGCACAAAAGGCAACAAAAAAACTGTCACCGAGTGGTTAGGAGAGCAAAAAGAGAATATGAGGAGAGACTGGCGGGGGAAGCAAGAAACTTTAAACCATTCTTCAGGTATGTGAAGGGGAAGCAACCAGCCAGGGAGGAAGTGGGACCATTGGACGACGGAGACAGGAAGGGAGTGGTAAAGGAGGAAAAAGAGATAGCTGACAGGTTAAACAAGTTCTTCTCGTCAGTCTTCATGAGAGAGGACACATCCAATATCCCAGAACCCGAGGAGATCATAAGCGGAGACCATGATGAAAAGCTGGTCCAACTAGAGGTAAGCTGAGAGGATGTCCTCCGACAGGTAGACAGACTGAAGAGCAACAAATCACCTGGTCCAGACGGCATCCACCCAAGGGTACTAAAATAACTGAGAAACGAAATAGCGGAAACACTTCGCCAAATATATAACCTATCCTTAAAAACTGGGGTGATCCCAGAGGACTGGAAAATAGCAAACGTTACACCCATCTTTAAGAAGGGATCAAGAGGTGACCTGGGAAACTATAGGCCGGTGAGCTTGACCTCGGTCCCTGGAAAGATGATGGAAGCACTGGTTAAGGACACAATCTGCGAACACATAGAAAACAATGGACAACTGAAGGCGAGCCAGCACGGCTTCTGCAAGGGAAGGTCAAGCCTCACGAACCTACTGTACTTCTTTGAGGGAATAAACAGCCAGATGGATAAAGGGGAATCCATAGACATCATTTACCTTGACTTCCAAAAAGCCTTTGACAAGGTACCTCACGAACGACTACTCAAGAAGCTGTGGAATCACGGGGTGCAAGGGGATGTCCACCGATTGATCAAACACTGGCTGGCAGGCAGGAAACAGAGGGTTGGAATAAAGGGCCATTACTCAGACTGGCAATGGGTCACGAGCGGAGTTCCACAAGGATCGGTGCTGGGACCATTCCTGTTCAATATATTTATTAACGACCTGGAGACGGGGACGAAATGTGAGGTTATTAAATTTGCTGATGACACCAAACTCTGTGGCAGGGTTAAAACCACGGAAGACTCCGAAGACCTACAAAGGGACCTAACGAGACTGGAAGAGTGGGCAAAAAAGTGGCAAATGAGTTTTAACATAGAGAAATGCAAGGTCATGCATGTAGGGAAAAAGAACCCAATGTTCAGCTACAAAATGGGGGGATCATTGTTAGGGGTGAGCAACCTTGAAAGAGACCTGGGGGTGATGGTGGACACAACATTGAAAGCATCGTCACAGTGTGCGATAGCCGCAAAGAAAGCAAACAGAATGTTGGGTATCATTAAAAAGGGTATCACAACCAGGACGAAGGAAGTCATCATGCCACTGTATCGTGCAATGGTGCGCCCGCACCTGGAGTACTTTGTCCAGTACTGGTCGCCGTACCTCAAGAAGGACATGACAGTACTTGAGGGGGTCCAGAGAAAAGCGACTAAATTGATAAAAGGTATGGAAAACTTTTCATACGCTGACAGGTTGAAAATGCTGGGGCTGTTCTCCCTGGAGAAGAGGAGAATTAGAGGAGACATGATAGAAACCTTCAAAATCCTGAAGGGCATAGAGAAGGTAGACAGGGACAGATTCTTCAGACTGTGGGGAACCACAAGTACTAGGGGTCACTCGGAGAAATTGAAAGGGGACAGGTTTAGGACAAATGCTAGGAAGTTCTTTTTTACCCAGAGAGTGGTGGACACATGGAACGCGCTTCCAGAGGTTGTGATAGGCCAGAGCACAGTACAGGGGTTCAAGGAAGGTTTGGATAGGTTCCTGAAGGATAAGGGGATTGAGGGGTACAGATAGAAGCAGAGGTAGGTTATATAAATGGTCAGGAACCATTTCACAGGTCATAGACCTGATGGGCCGCCGCGGGAGCGAACCGCTGGGCGCGATGGACCTCTGGTCTGACCCAGTGGAGGCAACTTCTTATGTTCTTATGTTCTTAAGAGATGACCATTTTGCAGCATAAGAAATAGGTAACCTATTTCTCTTTACTAAGGGCTCGTTTTACTAAGCTGCGATAGTGGTTTTAGCGCGTGCTGAATTGCCACGTGTGCTAGACCTTAATGCCAGCATTGAGCTGGCATTAGTTCTAGCCGTGTAGTGTGGGTTTAGCATGCACTAAAATCCTACATGCGCTATAAACGCTATAGCAGCTTAATAAAAGGAGCCTTAAGTATAATTCAGCTCTACAAGTATAACAAACAACATTCTACCATTTAAGGTAAGTAACTAAGGCCCTCTTTTACTGAGGTGTGCTAACCAATTAGCGTGCGCTAATTGATTTAGTGTGCGCTAAATGCTAACACATTCATGTTAGTCTATGGACACGTTAGCGTTTAGCGTGCACTAATCGATTAGGGCACCTTAGTAAAAGAGAGGGTAAATATAGATTCTTCCAAGAGGATAAAACAGTTTTGATTCCTAAGATTAATAAAGTATCAAGCAAAAAACAATCATTCTTTGAAAGTTGAGAATGAAAATGGAATATTATACTAATAGTAATAGTATACTAATAGTAATAGTAATAGTATACTAATAGTAGTTCAAATTGCTGCCAAAAGTTACTTATATAAACACAATCAAATAGCATATGTTTAAGTGACCCAATATACATAGAACAAGATGAACAGTTTTTAGAAAATGAGGGATTAATATAGTAAGATTTTAGTGGAGTCCAAAGAGATCTATGTGCTAAAAAATACATAGATTGTTTAACTGACGAGGACTTAGTAGAATGGATCATTTGAAGCCAAATTTTCCCCGCTCTTGATCTGCAAAAGTATGATTCATGTCTTCCTCCCAACCCTTCCGTAAACCAGAAAGCCTAGGAGAAACAAAACATTTCAATAAACCATAGAAACGCGATGCTACAAATTCCAAAACATAATACAGTACTTAACTAGATCAGGTTGTACTTTAAGATGTGTAACAGTTATACCACATTTTCGTATTGCTGATTTGAGTTGTAGCCAAAGGAAAAATTCTGAATCAGCCAAATGATGTGAAACTTGTAATTCGGCAAAAGTCTTCCATGAAGAAGGCATGTTTAGAAATAATTTAATATCCCATATACCCTTTTTTTTGCCAACCAGACCAAGAAATTGTTTTTTTATCAACAAGCAGTTGAGGATTATTCCATAATGAATATTATATGCTAGACCATGAAATGTTGGAATGTTCATCAAAGAATCTGGAAACGAAATATGTATTTTTAATAACAGGATTACTCAGTCTATCTGGGAATTTTTAAAACCCAGGTAATTTATCTAATGACAAAGGAAAAGAGATCTTGTTTTCAAAAATAACCAGTTGGGTGAAGATAAATCAATAGAGGAGAACCAATCTGAGCCTTGTTTAAGGATAAAAACTCTGATGTGAGAGTAGATCAGGAAAATCAACTCCTCCTAGTCCTTTGGAAGCTTTTAACTTTGACAAAGCTTTTCTAACAGGCTTATTACACCATAAAAATGTAACCATCATTCTTTCTACATTTTTATAAAAAGAATGAGGCCTCATTCTTTTTATAAAAATGTAGAAAGAATGATGGTTACAGTTTTATGGTGTAAACAGGCTCCTGGGCCTGTTCTGGTTGGCCCAGGCGCCTCAGGCCTCACCTGTGGGTGGGGTTTGAGCCGCCTGGGCCAATCCGGCCCCATTCCTGGGATGGCTGGCCTGCCAGATGGGGGGGCTTGGCATCTGTCCGTCCATCCAACGATTTCAAGGTATGGGGGGTGGGATTGGGGGTGGGGGGTTTGTGGGGTTGGTGGGGGGTCGCGGGTTGGCAGGGGGGTGATCAGGGGCTCAGGGGGGCCGGTCATGGGGGGTTGCGTCGAGGGCAGGAGGGCCTGGGATCCCTCCTGCCCATATTTTAGTGGGGGGTGAGGGTTAGGGGGTGTCACTGGACCAGGAGGGCTTGGGCTCCTCCTGGCCCCATCGGACTCAGGGAGGGGTTTGGGGATCGTGGGGCAAGAGGGCTTGGGCTCCCTCTTGCCCCTAACGTAATCGGGGATTCGGGGGTGCCACGGGGCAGGAGGGCTTGGGCTCCCTCTTGCCCCGAACATAATCGGGGGTTCGGGGATACCACGGGGCAAGAGGGCTTGGGCTCCCTCCTGCCTTGATCGTTGTGGGGGAGAAGGGTGGATCGCGGCAGGGGAGATGATCCATCTCTCCTGCCGGGATCATTGCTGTAGGGGGTAGGCAGGTTGCTGGGGCCACTGAGCTGATCGCAGCAGCCATGATCAGCTCAGCGGCCCCTTTTCGGAACTTATATCTGTTTTGACTTGGTCTAAGTCAAAACGTATAAGTGCCGACTAGGCAACCTGCCTAAAGTTTTGGTTATACCTGCTGCACACCTAGGTCTAGGTCGGCCCACCTCCCACCCACTGCCCACCCTTTCCCCTCCTCTAAAAATGCCTCTTTTCTTTCTGTGCATTTAGAGGCAGGGAAAAGACCTAAGCTGGTTTTAGATACGTCTAAAACCAGCTTTGATTATGGGTACTTGGACGATCAGGCTTTTTGATCATCCAAGTAGCCATTTAGGCCACTTTTTAGACGTGTTTGTTTTTTGTTTTTGTTTTTTTATTATGAGCCCCTTAGTTTCTTGTATGCCGTATTTCAGCTTTTTTCTTCAACTTCGTCTCCAAAATTGTGGACTAATAATATGGTTGATTTCCTTTAAGCAATTTGGAATTTTAATTTAATTTCAGTTTACATTGTATGTTTTCTTTTATTGACTTGTAATTAATGTCAATTGTTAAAATTATAAATACATAATATTAACAAAAAGAGCCTACAGAGTCAAAATGAGATGGGCCCGCCCTTTTCTGGCCCATTCCCGCTAAGTCTAAGGCCTGATTGGCCCAGGCTCTAGAAGCCTGGACCAATCAGGCCTTAGGCATAGCGAGTCCGTCCATCCCCACTAATCTTAAGGCCTGATTGGCACAGGTGCCTATGAGCCTGGGCCAATCACATCTTAGGGTTAGTGGGGATGGGCGGACCAGCTATGCCTTCTAGAGCCTGGGCCAATCAGGCCTTAGACTTAGCGGTGATGGGCTGGGAAGGGGCGGGCTCGTCTCATTTCGACGAGGCGGGCCTGTTGGCTGGACGGCAGCAAGACCCGTCCAGCCTATAGGCCTATAAGCCTATAAGATTGCAAATTATAATAAAAAAATACAAACCCCAAATCAAAGCCCACTTTTTTCCATTGAGCTTGCACAACCTCTGGACCCCCATCCCTGGCAGCGGGAGAGATGTCCACTCTCTCTCGCCATGCTCACACAATCCCCTGACTCTAAACCCCCCCTCCCTCCACAGTAGGAGAGATGCCCAATCTCTCCTGCCACGCTCACACAATCCCCCAACTCTAACCCCTCTCCCGCCGTCGCCCAACCTCCTGACAACTCCCCCTGTGCCCTCGACGACCCCCGCCCTCCCCTCCCTACCTTAATCAGGATGTCCGGCCAGAGGGACACCTATCTTCCAGCTGGCAGGCCTGCTTCTTACAAAATAGTGGGCCTTCTCCTTCCTGGTACATCCTGGGAGGAGCTTTAAGCAACCTGGGCCAATCAGAGCCTTATGCCCCCTCCCTGGCGCATCCCAGGATGCACTGGGAAGGGGAAGGCTGACCATTTTGTAAGAGACAAACCTACCAGTAGGAGGGTAGACGTCCTTGGACCGGACTTCCTGAATAAGATAGGAAGGGGTGGGTTTGTTGGGTGCATGGGGGATTTGTTGGGGGGGTTGGGCGATGGCAGGAGGGAGTGGACATCACTCCCACTGTATGTATGTGTGTTTGGGGGGTCTGGGGGGGTGTTACTTGAATGGCTTTGACAGTTTTTTTACCGCAAAGCTTTGAGAATCTTCCCCTGAATGTTGAAGGGGATAGTAGTAGGAAAGACTGCAGATTTTTAATCTGAAACATGAAGTGGTTTTAAAACTGTAATTATGGAATTTAGACAGTAAGGTTAATTGTCATTTCATTTCTAATTGCTATCAATCAATATGACTGACTATTAATCTGTATAGAGCTTGAGGTTAAGGTGGACTCTCAGAGCCTAAATTAAATTCAATTAAACTCTATTACTTCAAAGATCTAATAATATGTTATTTATCCAGCTCACTCTGACTTGTACTTAATTGTTCTGTTTTCCAAAACTTGATCTAAAGTAGTGGTTCTCAATCAAGTCCTAAGGACACACCTAGCCAGACAGGTTTTCAAGATACGCCCAATGAATATGCATGAGATAGATCTGCATACAATAGAGGCAGTGAATACTAATTGTGAATATCTAGAAAACCAGACTAGCTTAGTGTGTCTCAAGGACTGAGCTGAGAACCCTGAACTAGAGCAATGGTTCTTAAACCTGTTCTGGGGGACCCCCAGCCACTTGGATTTTCAAGAGATCCCTAATGAGTATGCATCAAATATTTTCTATGTGGAACCACTTTTACCTGTAAAAATTATCTTCTAATGAAGCTATTAAGAACTATAAATACACTTAAATATTTTTTTTATTTATATATCAACATAATAATCATCATTTGCCTGATGTAGACTGGAACAAACTTTCCGCTGCAACCAGTGGCAGCAGGAGGCTACTAGCCTCCATACGAGGAGCACACTTCAAACAGATGGTGCTGGAACCCACCAGGGATCAGGCGATTCTGGACCTGTTGCTCACCAATGGAGACAGTGTCACAAAGGTTTCGATAGGTGAGGCTTTAGCCTCCAGTGACTACAACATGGTGTGGTTTCACCTCAGGAAGGGAGTCACTAGGTCAAATACATCGACAAAGGTCCTTAACTTTAAGGGAGCTAACTTCTAGAGCATGGGAGATTTTGTCTATGAGGCACTGCAAAACCAGGACACAACGGACAGTGTGGAGGAACTGTGGTCGGCTCTGAAATCTACCCTGCAGGAAGCAACCAACCTCTACATAAAGACCATGAGTAAACGACAGAGAAATAATAGACCCCAATGGTTCTTCATGGAGATCTTGGAATTAGTAAAGCAAAAGAAAAGAGCATTTGTATCCTACAAACAATCACAACGACCAGAAGCTAAAGAAGCCTATCTGGTGAAATCTAGAACTGTTAAGACAGCAGTCAGGAATGCCAAACTCTGGATGGAAGAAAATATAGCTAGGCATGCAAACAGAGGGGATAAATCCTTTTTCAGGTATGTTAGCATCAGAAAAAAGAACAGACAGGATTGTGCGCCTAAGGAAATCTGACGGTAACTCAGACTCAGACAAAGCCGAACTACTCAATGGATACTTCTGCTCGGTCTTTACCTGTGAGGCGTTGGAATCCGTGCAAATAAGGGAGTGCTTGTAGGACCCGTTTCGGGATTTTGAATTTACCGCGAGCAATGTATGCCATGAGCTATTGAGGCTAAAGGTGAACAAAGCCATGGGACTGGATAATCTACACCCCAGAGTACTTCAGGAACTGAGAGATGTCCTGGCAGAGCCATTAATTGCGCTTTTCAATCTTTCCCTAAGCAAGGGAAAATTCCCCTTGGACTGGAAAACTGCTAACGTCATTCCACTCCACAAAAAAGGGTTGCAGGTCAGAGGCTGAAAATTACAGACCGATGAGTCTCACATCAATAGTGTGTAAACTTATGGAAACGTTGATTAAAAACAGATTCTAGATGACGAGAGGCTGAGGGATCCCCATCAGTATGGAGTCACGAAGGGAAGGTCTTGTCAATCCAATCTTAAAAGCTTCTTTGGGTAACAAAACAACTGGACAAGGGAGAGTTTCTGGATATCATGTATTTGGACTTCAGTAAGGCTTTTGACAATGGCCCACACCATAGGTTATTGAATAAAATGAAAACGATGAAACTAGGAGAAACATTGACGGCATAGGTTAAAGACTGGCTCAGTGGTAGACTTCAGAGGGTGGTGGTAAATGGTACCCCCTCAGAAACGTCGGCAGTGACCAGTGGAGTGCCGCAGGGCTCAGTCTTTGGTCCGATACTGTTTAATGTCTTTGTACGAGACCTGCCTCAGGGACTTCGAGGTAAAATTACACTATTCGCCGATGCAAGCTATGCAACGTGGTTGACAGCGCAACAGTGCCCGACACAATGAGGCAGGACCTACTTTTACTGGAACAGTGGTCTAATTCTTAGTAACTGAGTTTTAATGCCAAAAAGTGTAAGGTTATGCACCTTGGTAGCAGTAACCCCAGCAGAACATACACCCTAAATGGTGAAATCTTAACAAGAACTGTCACAGAACGGGACCTGGGTGTAATCATTAGCGAAGATATGAAGACTGCCACTCAAGTGGAGAAAGCTTCGGCCAAGGCTAGACAAAATGCTGGCTTGCATCCAAAGAAGTTTTGTCAGCCGAAAGCCTGAAGTCATAATGCCATTGTATAGGTCCATGGTGAGACCTCATCTGGAGTACTGTGTTCAGTTTTGGAGGCCACATTATCAAAAGGATGTGAAGAGATTTGAATCGGTTCAGCGAATGGCCACTAAGATGGTCTCAGGACTCAAGGATCTCCTATATGAAGAACGTCTAAGCAGGCTGCAGATATATTCTCTCGAAGAACGCAGAGCGAGGGGAGACATGAAAGAGACGTTCAAATATCTTACAGGCCATACCGAGGTGGAGGAAGATATCCTTTTTCTTACGGGTCCTACGGCAACAAGAGGGCATCCGCTCAAACTCAAGGGTGGGAGATTTCATGGTGACATCAGGAAGTACTTCTTCACCGAAAGGGTGGTTGACCGTTGGAATGGCCTTCCACGTCAGGTAGTTGAGGCCAGCAACGTGCTCAACTTCAAGAAACGATTGGATAAATATGAGGGTTCACTTCAGGGAATTGCTTAGAGGGAGTGTTCCTTTTTTTTTTTTTTACAGTTTATATTCAAATCTATTTTATTAAGCAACAGTAAATACAACAGCAATAACAACCAAGGGATGCATTTTCATCAAACACCCGTGGAGGACTGGACTCTTATGTCCTCCCCGGACCCACCATACCCCCACCCCCCGACAAAGAAGCCCCTACCCCCACCCACCCCTCCCCATCCCCCCACAGATACAGAAAAACTCGTAAGCAGGGAACAGCATAAACACCTAGAAGCACAGTTTCAGAGGTGGAGTCTATTCACGACCAGGCTACGACTCTCAGGAGTCAAAATGTTCAAATATGGGGTCCAGGTGTGAACAAAGGCTCTGCTCCGGCGTCGAGAAGAACGAGCCAAACGGGCCTCCCAACCCATAAGTTCATGAAGGCGATTCGGTTCTTTTGAGTGGGCAGACATGTTGGGCCGACGCCCTTTTCTGCTGTCATACTCTATGTTTCCCATTCATCAATAAATATATAAATTTAAACATAAAACATCACACCAGCAGGAGCCTCTTCCTACTTCATCTAAACAGATTAACAAGTTCACATGTGCAAAATTCACACTCCATAGTCTAATTTTCAAACTTTCCAGATTAAACTTGTGCAGTTCAAACATATTGAAAACCTGAGTCCTCTTGATATCATGCCAATTATCAGTTCTTTTCTTTTTCTCTCTTTTGTTGTCATAAGGTTTTACATCAATTGTGTTGCACGAACACCAGTTGAACATCCATTAGTCCAACACAAGACTGTGTTTTGCTCGAAAGCGTCTTCAGGAGCTGAGGCAGTATAAAGCTCCTGCTGTATTCTGAAATAAGTTCTTTATCATCATAAATGCAACAACTTGGAGGAACCAACCGTCAGGTCATCACAAAACATCCATGGCTTACCACAGGAACTACATTATTGCATTAATGAATATGCATGAGGCAAATTTGCATATATTAGAGGTGACAGGCATGCAAATCTGTCTCATGCATATTCATTAAGGATATCTTGAAAATCCAACTGGCTGGGGGGTCCCCAGGACAGGTTTAAGAACCACTGCTCTAGAGTCAGGAGTGATCCCGGTAGACTGGAGAAGGGTGGTTGTGGTTCCTCTCCACAAAAGCAGAAGTAAGGAGGAGATTGGGAACTACATAGGGTTACCATATGGCTCCAAAAAAAGGAGGAAGGATTGAGATATCTGGGTTGTACTTCCATTGAAAGCAATGTCTCAATCCATCCTCCTTTTCTGAAGCCATATTGTAACCCTGGAACTACAGGCTGGTTAGCCTTATCTGGGTGGTAATTAAATTAATGGAAACACTTTTAAAACAGAGAAAAGAGAGGTTTCTGGAATCAAATGGATTGTGGGACTCATGGCAGCATGATTTTAGTAGAGGAAGGTCTTGCCAGACTACCACTATTTATCATTTCTATAGTGCTGAAAGGCATCCACAGTAGAGAATGACACAGGGAAAAAATCTGTCCCCGTCACCGGCCCACCATCCTCTGCACCACCCCGTCACCGCCGTTCCCTTCACCGCCCCGTCACCGTCACCGCAATCCCTTTCACTGCCCCGTCACCGCCACTGCCATCCCATTCACCGCCCCGTCACCGTCCCCGCTGCATCCATATAAGCCTTAGTACTGTAATATTTAGCTTATTCCTTTCTTATAAATCAAAGTTCCTGCTGCTGAACTAGAGAAAGAGATGTTCAGCTGGCAGGGCTTTGTTTATAAATTTTTATCAACACAACTAATATACTATTTTATCCTAAAGCAAAAAATAAATAAATAAATATAATTTTTTTTTTCTACCTTTGTTGTCTGGTTTCTGCTTTCCACATCTTCTCATTGAATTCCTTCCATCCACTGTGTGTCTTCTCTCTGCGTCTTCCATTTGCTGTTACTGTGCCTCTCCCTTAACCCCCCCCCCCAATTGGTCTAGCACCCATCTTCTTCCCTCCGCTCCCGCATAGTCTGGCATCTGTCTTCTTCCCACTCTGTCTTCCACATTTCCCTTGGGGGTCTGTTCCTCTCCACCCTCCTTCAATGTCTGTTCTATTCCTTTCCACCACCACCCTTCCCTCCCTCCTTTACCATCTGTTCCTTTCTACTACCCTTCAGCTCCTCTCGCATGGCCTATCTACCTTCCTTCCTCTTATTTTCATGGCACGTTACAATGTAATTTGTGCAAGCCACTGGAGCCTGCAAGCTCGGTCCCTGTCCCATCCCCACAAACCATCTCGCTTCTGTGCTCCTATTTTCTCCATTTCTAATATCTCCCCTATGTATCTGTCATTGCCCCCCCTGTGTCCATATACCATCCCCATGGCATGTCCCCTTTATGTCTCTGTCCCTATGCCCCATGCACATAATTTCCCCTCTTTCTGTTACCTTCCTGTGTCCAGATTTCCCCTATCTTCCTCTTCCATACCAGTGTGTCTCTTCTTTTCAACCCCATCTAGCTTTTTTCCCTCTTTCTTCCCCCCCCCCTGCTTCTAGCATCTGGCTCACCTGCCAGTCCTTCCCTTTCTTTCCTGCTGTGGGTTTTTCTTTCCGACTTCATCCCCTTGGCCCAGAATCCTTTTCCCTTTCACTCCTCCTTCCAATTTGAGCCGGGAACACTAGCGATCGCACGGTCCCCGCAGCCACTACCTGCCTGCCCAATCGATCCTAGTGTTTAGCCAGCTCTCTCCCTTCTCCTCACCTTAGTTTATAGGTTTTCTTTTTCGGCGACCTGCACGCTTTCCCAAAGAGCCGCGCATGCGCGGCTGCTCAGTGTTCAATCTTCTGCTCTGCTGCAACTTCCTGTTTCCGGTTGCGTCAGAGCAGAAGATCGAAACTGAGCAACAGCGGGTGCGCGGCTCTCTGATAGCGTGCGGGTCGCCGAAAAAGAAAATCTACAAACTAAGGTGAGGAGTAGGGAGAGAGCTGGCTAAACACTAGAATCGATTGGGCAGGCGGGTGTGAGCTGCGGGGACCGCGCGATCCTTCATGCCTCACTGCGGGGACAAGACCATTCACCGCCCTGCGGGCGGTGAATGGCCTTGTCCCCGTCGCCGCAGCGACTGCTAGTTTTCTTCCCCATTTTCGGCGGGTGACCCACGGCTAAAATGCGGTGGCCGCGGGTAAACCACCACCGTGTCATTCTCTAATCCACAGCCCTGTACATTTAACATTCAATAGACAGTCCCAGCTCTGAAGAGCTTACAATCTAATTTGGACAGACAGACAGGATATCACAGGGTTGGGGAGTTTCTAGCAGAAGGAATAATACAATGGGTAAAGGTATCTGAAGATGAGTGGGAGTTGCGTTGAAAGCAGCTTCAAAAAAGTGGGCTTTTAGCTTGGATTTGAATACTACTAGAGATGGAGCATGATGTATTGACTGTGGCAGCCTGCTCCAGGCATACAGTGTGGCAAGAAAGAAGGGATGGAGTCTGGAGTTGGCGGTGGAGGAGAAGAGTACAGATAAGAGTGACTTACCTGATGAACAGAGTTCCTGGGGAGGGGCAGTTCACACGGGGAGGAGCATAGGGAGAGATAAGTGAGGAGAGATATTGAGGAGTTACAGAATGAATGCCCTTGTAAGCCTATAAGAGGAGTTTGAATTGTATTAGGAAACTGATGGAGAGCCAATGAAGTAATTTGAGGAGAGAGGTAATGTGAGCTTGGCAGCTCTTGTGGAATATGAGTTGTGCAGCAGCAGTTTGAACAGATTGAAGGGGAGAAAGACAGTTGAGCGGAAGACCTGAGAGAAGTACATTGCAGTAGTCTAAGTGAGAGGTGATGAGAATATGGATAAGAGTTTTGGTAGTGTACTCGGAGAGGAGAGGTCAGATTTTGGTAATATTATAGAGGAGGAAGCGACAGGTTTTAGCGGTTTGTTGGATCTGAATGGAGAAGGAGAGAGAGGAGTCAAAGATTACCCAAAGGTTGCGAGCTGACAAGACAGGGAGGAGAAGAGTGTTATCCACAGAAATAGAGAACAGCGGAAGGGAGGAAGTGGGTTTAGGCAGAAAGATAAGGAGTTCGGTTTTGCCCATATTCAGTTTTAGATGGCAATGTCAGACAGGCAGGCTGAGACTCAGGCATGAATTCTTGTAGGATATCTGGTGTGGAGAGATAGATCTTGGAATCATCAGTATAGAGTTGATATTAAAAACCATATGAGGAGATCAGTGTGCCGAGAGAGTGAGTATATTTGGAGGAGAGAGCCCTTGAGGTATACCAATAGACAGTGGAATAGCAGTGGAGGAAGATCCACTGTTACATACAATGAAAGTATAATGGGAGAGATAGGAAGAAAACCATGTAAGAACAGAACCCTGGAATCCCAGCAAGGACAGCGTGGTGGTAATCAACAGTATCAAAGGCAGCAGCCAGATTGAGAAGGATGAGGATAGAATAGAGGCCATTTGATCTGGCCAGGAACAGGTCATTAGAGACTTTAGCAAGGGCAGTTTCTGTAGAATGGAGAGGCAAAAGCCCAATTGAAGCAGGTCAAGAATATCTTGAGAAGAAAAGAAGTCCAGGCAGCAGCGGTTAACAGCATGTTTGAGTAGCTTGGATAGAAAGGAGAGGAAGGATATGGGACGATATTTGGAGGGGGATGCAGCATGTTTGAAGACACCAGTAACTGTTGCATTGGAGAGTGATAAGTTGAGGATGTGACAGGTGAGAGTGATAGCTCTGAGTAGCTGAGTGGGAATTGGATCAGAGGAATAGGTGGTGGGTTTGGAGGAGGAGAGAAGGTGAGCAGTTTCCTCTTCAGTGAAATCAGAAAAGGTGGCAGGTGTGAACTTATGGTTATGTGGTATAGAAATATGATGTTATATTATGTTATGTTATGTTGAAGGGTGACTTGATTGAGAATTCAAGGTGGATCTTGTGAATCTTGTCTCTGCCATTGTCTGGAGGGAAAGAGAGGATAGGCTAGGAGGTGGGGGCACTTTGAGTAGAGAGTTAAGAATGGCAAAGAGATGGTGAGGGTTGGCACTAAGAGAGTTAGTTAAATGATTGTAGTGTTAAGGACATATGCTAGATGTAATTTCATTAGATTTCAGCAAAGCCTTTAACACGGTTCCTCATAGGAGACTCTTGAACAAACTTGAAGGGCTGAAGTTAGAACTGGTGGTGAACTGGATTAGAAACTGGTTGTTGGACAGATGCCAGAGGGTGGTGGTTAATGGAAGTCGCTCAGAAGAAGGAAAAGTGAGTAGTGGAGTCCCTTAGAGTTCTGTGCTGGGGCCGATCCTGTTCAATATGTTTGTGAGTGACATTGCTGAAGGGTTAGAAGGAAAGGTTTAGAAACAAAAGGAAGAGGGGTCCAACCTTGTCTGCAGTGAAAAACCCAACCAGGAACAAACAAACCAAAACTGCAGATATGTAAAACGATGTAGGCAAAATTTCTTGTGACAACCAAAATATATTAAAACCTTTTTACCAAACAAGGGACCCAACACGGACCATCCTAGGAGATTGAGATCAGCTCTCCCCATAGGACAATTGTTAAGATCAAACAAATCTGTTCCTCTATAGAAGAATACATGGTTTAGTCTAAACTGTTATAATAAGAGCTATAAATTCCACACATCATCCATGAACTACAAGGAAAGATTAGGTACTTACCTGAATAATCTTCTTTTAGTAAATAGGCACATCATTCTGGAACAGATGGAACCTCTAATCGCGAGATCCTGTGTAGAGAGCCTCATTTAAATTTTTCTGCTCTGCCTCCCCTCACTCTGGGCTGTCCTGTAATTCCACAGTTCATATCAAATCAGATGGTCAGCCCTAGAGAAGAACACAACAGGAGGGGTATGGGGACTCTCTCTGAGAAACAAGTCTGTTTTGCCCATGTGACAACATATAACTAAACAATCATGAAACATTTAAACATTTAACCTTGTAATGAGGTAGAACGAACAGCCCACCTACCTGAATGCAACCTGCACTAACAATCTTGGAGTTCTGAAAGATACTCCATGGTCTCTTCCTGTGGTTCCTGTTA
This sequence comes from Geotrypetes seraphini, assembly GCF_902459505.1. Classification (NCBI taxonomy): domain Eukaryota; kingdom Metazoa; phylum Chordata; class Amphibia; order Gymnophiona; family Dermophiidae; genus Geotrypetes; species Geotrypetes seraphini. The sequence goes on from NC_047085.1 coordinate 376,730,735, forward strand.
TCTTTGACTGTACTGAATTATGTGCCTATTTAGAAAGAAGATTATCAAGGTAAGTACCTAATCTTTCCTTTCTTCCTTCCTTCTAGTACAATAGGCACATCATTCTGGAAAAGATTGGATGTTTCAAAGTAGTCCCCTAGAATCTAGGGTGAGACAAATGAGCCTGCTGAAAGTACTGAAGATCTGAATGCAATATCCAATTTGGCTGCTACATCAACCTTATAAAACTTTGTGAATGTATGGAAGGAAAACCTTGTGGCTGCTCTACAAATTTCTTCCGGGGAAACATCAAACTTAGCTGCAGTTGTCACCACGCTATATACAGCAGATCCAGAATGCTGCAGCGTAGTGATGACTAAGTTTGATGTTTCTTTCCTTTGTTCACAAACTTTGGCAGTCTGTTTGAGACTTTGTGAGGTTACAGACTTACACACTTTGCTAGTGGCATGCTATTTCTACATTAAAGAAGGTGGTCTGTTTCCAAGTAGCTGCAGTGCCCCGATGTATTTCCCAGTTCACACCAATGATTTCCTTAGAAGTTCTAATGTACTTGAAAAGTTGAGGGGTTTTTAAACCTATGAAGCTGAACTGAAGTTTTCTCCACTTTTCTTACACTTTTTGTGCAAATGTGAGTATACGTATGAGTGTGCTGGTTGGTGTTGATGTATGAGGCCTAATTGTGTTGGATTGGCCCCTTCGATTTCATTGATTGGACATATTTAGATTGTTGTGGTGATATTTGTATGTCCTCTCCTTAGTCAATTTTGGTAATTGAAATCACCCATTATTATACTGTTGTCCAATTCTCCTGCTTTCCTAATCTCTGAAAACATTTCTTCATCTGTCTGCTCATTTTGTCCTCCACATATCAATCATGCAGCTGCATTTGGAACAGTTTGCAAAGTCCTAATGTAGGGTCAAAATGTAGGGTCATGAAATAGTTAACTGTTGTTTAAAATATTGCTCTGGCCTACATAGCTAAAAACAGTGTATAATCTATTGACTGCATCTGCCTGAAATGTATGTCCTTGCCCTACCACATTGTAAGCTGAATAGATAAGAGTTTGAGCAATGATGTGCCCTGCCCTTCTGTACATGTAGCATTTAGACCTGTAAGATTTAGATAAGCAGAGAAATGAGCTAGTTTCCTATAGGACTATAAGTTGTATCCCTGAGCCTATCATAAGTGCTGGCTTAGGACCAATAATAATTGTAGAAAGTTATAGAAGTAACAAATGAAAATTGTAGTTTTTGCATATATTAGTTTGCGAAAAGGGCATAAAAGTCCGTGTATTTCCTGTTTCTGACACTCTAGTAGGCAGGCTATTAACTGCACTAGAGTCCCGGCATGCTGTGAATAAAAAACTCTTGTATTTTCTTCACGCCTCTGACTTTGTGTATCCAAGTGACCTTTCATTTGGCGCCCGAACAGGGACTTGAAGGTCTCTTGACCACTGGTTACTCGATTGGTCACTTGTTTCTGGTCCTACGGCTGATATGTCTGCTTAGCCAGCTGCCTTCCTTTTGGGGGGTTGGCAGACCTCAGGACGTTGGACCGCTTCAACTGACTTATCTAGTCTCAGTTTAAAGTACAAGAATCTGTATCTGTATCTGTACCTGGAGTGGCCACTATCTGGTAAGTGGGGATTGATCATCCCTATCCTGTCTCTCGTCTCCTGCCTAGTAAGCCACGTGATCTGTCGCTGAAAAGTTGTGGGAAAGGGATTCTAGGAACTGTTATTTTCTGGTTGAGTAACTGAACTGAAATCTGTTGTGTTTTGTGTGTTTGAGTGTGTTTGAGAGTGTCTGAGACGTCCTTGAGGACGAAGCGAGTGTGGACCTGTTAGTACTGCGTTTCCCTAGTCCGGAGACGGGCGGGGCCAGGAATTCAGGGAAGTGTTTTTGTCCTCCATTGCACAATGGGGGGATGTCTGTCTACCTGTGGGGATCCCTTGATATGTTAGCTAATTTTAAAAAAGGAATTTGTCTTTGATTATACTTAACAAATCAACCCTTATGCAATCATTCCTTTTTTGGATTCCCTTACACCCCAGTACGCTTCTCAGGAACAGACTTGGGCATGCATTATTTTGGGCCAGTCTGTCCTGAAAGGGGGGTGGATACAAAATGCGCCAATTCAAGTGCCAATCCAGACCCACACACTGATACTTCAAACGCAAGCACAACACCTTCATAGTTATTCCTCAACACCTGGCCCTCACGATTGTCAAAAGATGCCATGATCTGGCACACTCTGGAGAACCCGCTATGAAAATTGACTCTCAAGAGACATTTCTTTATCAATCACCTTGATCAGCTAGTCCGGAATATGGTCCGACAGTGTGTTGTCGGTTCTAGAATAAAATTCCCAATCAGATGACTGCCACCTCTTGGATACCAACCTATTGGAACATATCCGATGCAGGTTCTGTCTGTAGATTTTACCCACATGCCCATTTCCCGTTCCCTCAGTCACTTCCTAGTCTTCACAGACACCCTGACTAGATGGGTCAAAGCCTTCCTTACTTGCACTGAACGCGCCAGAGACGTAACCAAGCACCTCCTGAATAATTCCGTGCTTTGGTCTCCCTGTTTTTATAGGCAGTGACAATGGCCCTGCTTTCATTGCCGATGTTGTCCAACAAATTGCTCAGGCCCTCCAAATTGAATAGAAATTATATGCTGCTTATCATCCTGAGAGCTCTGGTCAGGTCGAAAGAATAAACAGAACTCTTAAGACCCTTCTCACAAAATGAATTGAAGAAACTAATCTGTCCTGACCTGTCCTGCTGCCTTCTGTTCTTTTTCAGATTAGATGCATCCCATCTAAGCCCCATTTGAGCTCATGTCCAGCCGGCCACCACCCATTGTGAACCCAGATCCTGGTTCCTTTGCTACTCTGGGATCAGATATCCTCCAGAGTCAGGTCCAGTCTTTAGCTAAGGCCCTTCAAGAGCTCCACAAATGGGTCCTGGAAAGGGCCCCCACTACCGATAGCTACACAAGTCCATGGGTAATTCCCTGGAAATACAGTATGGCTAAAACTTGGAAGTCAGACCCCCTGAAACCTAGGTGGATAGGTCCTTTTACTGTCCTAATTTCTTCTCTTACAGTTGTCAAGGTGTCCGGACATGAAACTTGGTTCCACTACAACACGGATCTTCAGCTGAAGCTTTCTAAGACCTCAAAAGTTCTGAATATTTACCACTGTACTTAGCAGGTGTTCTGAATATAATTCTTTATGTGTTTGAGTTTAATTGACTGCCTGTGGTTCACACTGCCTTTAGCAAGTGTCTTGAGTATAACTGTTTGAAGTTTTCTAAGTTGTGCCTGAAAGAAAAATGAGCTTCCTATGTTAGTATATATAGATATGATATTTGTGTTGCCCTCACTTATGTTTCTTTCTTCTGTATTTTGTACTTAACAAGTGCAGCCCCTTTGCCTGATGTTTGTTTGCATGAAGGAGTTAAGTACAGTGTCAAACATTTGAGGGTATTTTCTGTTTCCAACCTACTGGTGATGAAGTTTAAAAGTGGACGGAAATCTGCATTGATGATGTTGAGGGTCCACTTATCAACTAGACTCTTATTGTAGACCCCACTCGCCCGGTGTCTTTGTATTGTGATACATGTGTGCTATTTGATGTTTCTCAAGGTCATGGTACTACCCCTAATTCAGTTTTGTGTGGCTCCCTAGATTGACAGCGTTATTATACCAAATGTGCTAAGTATATAGGTCTGTATAACCTGATGCCTTTAAGAACTGCCCCTATGAGGAAACCTTCACTAATGGTGGAGCCTGTCCTTTATGAGAAAGAATACCCCGTCTGCCTCCCTTACTATAGGTCCTAGCTCCGGCCCCTTGTGTACTACAGGCTACTGTAATCCCATGGTTTTCACTATCACTGACCCATATAACTGGAATGCCAATGTCCAAGTCCAGAAGGCCAGAGACTGCATGGCATTGTATATTGATGGTAAAAGGTGAGACTCAGGTACTGATGTATATGTCCGAATTGTATCCCACTCATGTGCTCCTGTCTATCACTCTGTGGTGTTTCCCCAGTTTTATGAAATTATGAAAGTAGATACTAATATCCTGTAATCACTAGAAATCTGTTTATATAGTTTGCTGAAACTATAGGTCAGACTCTTAATGTTAGCAATTATTTTGTATGAGGAGGGACTGGTATGGGAGAACAGTGGCTATGGGAGGCAAAGCAGCTGGACATGTTAAACCTGACTTCACAGACCCTCACTTTTACGTCAGGTCCACGACCTTCACGATGGGCCTTGTGAACCTCCATTGTTGCTTCCCACTGTCTTCAGCGCCCTTCAGACACTGCTTAATGGAACTTCCTATGAATGATGGTCAGCTCCTGATAGTTGATACTGGCTCTGTGATCTGTTTGCCTACTCTTGATTGCCTGCTAACTAGACTGGTACATGTGTGCTTTGCATGATTCGTCCCAGCTTCTTCCCGATGGTGAACACCTGGGAGCCCCTGTATTCAACACCAGAGGTCGCCAAAAGCGGTCTACTTCCACCAATTCCCTTAAAATAGGTGAATGGGGTGATGACTGGCCTGCAGAACGGATCATTGCTGTTTACGGACCTGCCACATGGACCGAGGATGACACCTGGGGCTATCGGACCCCAATCTATATGCTGAACTGCATTATTTGTCTATAAGCTGTACTTGAACTGATAACCAATGAGACCTCCCGAGCTTTGAGTACCATTGGCAGAGCGAATGCTAAAATGCGCACTGCTATTTATCAGAATCGTCTAGCTTTGGACTATTTACTAGCTGCTGTGCCTGTGATAAATTCAACCTCTCCAACTGCTGCCTTGAACTTGAGTAAAGTGATTGAGAACGATGTGGATCGTATCACCAAACTGGCTCATGTTCCTGACCAGACCTGGCGTGACCTTACTGCAGACTGGATCTCTGGTACCTTCAGCTCCTGGTTGCCCTCTGGTTCAGCATTGAAGATCATCTTGCTGGTTGCCGCCCTGTCTTCTCTGCTCCTTTGCTGCCTGCCCTGTATGGTCCCCATAGCCATAAAGCTGCTCCACTGAACTATGGACTCTGCTGTCAACCGTTCCACTGCTGAATTGGCCCTTGCCCTCTCCCAGTATCGTCCCTTACCCACTGGGAACCCCGACTTTCCTGACCCCTAACTTTATTTTGTCAGGCTTGGCTCCTTAGGTACGCCAGCCTGAAAGGGGGGAATGTAGGGTCAAAATGTAGGGTCATGAAATAGTTAACTGTTGTTTAAAATATTGCTCTGGCCTACATAGCTAAAAACAGTGTATAATCTATTGACTGCATCTGCCTGAAATGTATGTCCTTGCCCTACCACATTGTAAGCTGAATAGATAAGAGTTTGAGCCATGATGTGCCCTGCCCTTCTGTACATGTAGCATTTAGACCTGTAAGATTTAGATAAGCAGAGAAATGAGCTAGTTTCCTATAGGACTATAAGTTGTATCCCTGAGCCTATCATAAGTGCTGGCTTAGGACCAATAATAATTGTAGAAAGTTATAGAAGTAACAAATGAAAATTGTAGTTTTTGCATATATTAGTTTGCGAAAAGGGCATAAAAGTCCGTGTATTTCCTGTTTCTGACACTCTAGTAGGCAGGCTATTAACTGCACTAGAGTCCCGGCATGCTGTGAATAAAAAACTCTTGTATTTTCTTCACGCCTCTGACTTTGTGTATCCAAGTGACCTTTCACTATGTCACACAGATATCATTCCCAAATACAGCGCATTACAATAATCTAATTTTTGTATAATAGCTGTCTGGACCACATTCCAAAAATCATAGTTTGGCAGCATTGGTTTCAACCTGCTAAGTACTCACATTTGGAAGAAAGCAGACTTGACCATAGCTAACACTTGCTCTTTCATACTCAAGGTAGAATCCATCCAAACCCCTAGGACTTTAAGATGTTTATGTATTGAGATTTTCACATTATTGATCTTGATGTTTTATGGCCACCTATAATCCTCATCTTTTCCAATCAATATTACATCAATCTTATCAATGTTCAACGCCAGTTTATGACTCATCATCCACTCTTCAATGGCTTGCAGGCATGCAGATAATTTAGGTTGCAACTCAATTTCCCAATTTTTCATCTGATAAAATAATTAACCTGGGGCGCTAAATGCTCCAACACTGCTCCGATGCTCAGAGGAATTCTATGAGTGTTGGAGCAGCATTGGAGCATTTAGCATTCTGGGCTGTGGTAGAATCCTCTATTACGGCTTAGTAAAAGGAGGGGAGGGGGTAATTTGCAGCGTTTCTCATGAATTCCAATAGTTATAGGAAATATTATTTCAAAAATATGCACTCCTTCCACATACACACAAATTCCAGAGCTGATTATAGAAACCCTCACCCAGCAGCTAAAAACCATTTCCTCGCCAATAACTCATGATGCCTTAAACTCTCTGCTCTCATCTAGCTCACCAGAATGGTCCTCAGGCTCTTAAAAATAGAGCTTCCCCCAAGCTTTCTGCTACGGACTCTCTGTCTCTCATCTCTCTGATCTCCCTGCGACTCACAGACTCTGTGCATGAGCCCATCACCCAAGCAGCCCTCAGCATTTCCCTCCTGCCTCTCCCCTGTAAGTGCTTCAGATTTTTTTTTTTTCTTTTTGTTACACCTCTATGCGTGTATGGAAGGAGAAAAGTTCTTGGTGGCCTTCTTGCAATGCTGGTGGGGTGAAGGGCATAGTTCTTGGAGGTGGTGAAGGTTGAGGAATTATTTTTTTTTATTTTTGTATTTATTCAATTTTCTATACTGTTCTCCCAGGGGAGCTCAGAACAGTTTACATGCATTTATTCAGGTACTCAAGCATAATTTTTAACATAACATAACATTCGAATTGCTTTAGTGGGACAGACCAAAGGTCCATCAAGCCCAGCATCCTGTTTCCAACAGTGGCCAACCCAGGTCCCAAGTACCTAGTTAGATCCCAAGTAGCAAAACAGATTCTATGCTGCTTATCCTTGGAATAAGCAGTGAATTTCCCCAACCCATCTCAATAATGGCCTATGGACTACTCTTTTAGGAAATTATTCAAACCTTTTTAAACCCCACTAAGCTAGCTGATTTTATCACATTCTTCAGCAACGAATTCCAGATTTTAATTACACATTGTGTGAAGAAACATTGTCTCTGTTTTGTTTTAAATCTACTACAGGTACTTAGACCCTCTTTTACAAAGGCACGCTAAGCGTTATAGCGCGGATTTAGTGCACGCTACATCAACGCGTGCACTAACTGCTAATGTGTCCATAGGACAACATGCGCGCATTAGCGTTTAGTGCTTGTTTAGCGTGCGCTAATATTTAGCATGCGTTAAAAAGCTTAGTGCACCTTTGTAAAAGAGGGGGGCTAGTATGTTCAGTCTATGCCTAACCTGCAAGAAGGGCACATAATTCTTTTTTGCTGCACCATTCTGTTGAAACAAATTACCTTTAAATTTACATGCAGGTTTGTTAAAAAAAAAAAATAAATTCAAAATTCTTCTGAAAACTTGGCTGTTTGAACAGGCCTCTGATCCGTGATTGGAATTTGTGGACTCGGTTTCTGACATTCATCTGATTCCTTGAATGAGTGTATAATTCTGTTCTTGCTATGAGCGAATTTTCCTTTGCTATGAACAAATTGGAGTTCCTTTTATTTTTTCCTATGATTTAGGGGTCCTTTTACCGAGGCGCGCTAACTGATTTAGCGTATGCTAAATGCCAAGGCACCCATAGAATATCATAGGCGCCTTAGCATTTAGCGCGTGCTAAATCAATTAGCGCACATTAAATCGGTTAGCTCGCCTTAGTAAAAGGGCCCCTTAGTGTTGTAAACTGCATAGGTCTGCGTGTCAGTTTTGTGGCAGTATAGCGAAGTGACTAAATGAAATGAAATAAACATGTATACATAGTACTACTACTAATCAGTGGACATTTTCATGCACTACAGTGATAAAGAAGGAAACCTTCCTTAGAATGTCAGACTTTGACCCAAGGCAAGAGAATCAGAGAGGTTATCAAATTTCAACCATCACGCGTTCCTAAGTTCCAGGTTGAAAGGGCATTCAAACAGCCATAAATCTCAACAGATAAAAATAATGAGATAGTTGTATGACCATGCCTATGGCCCGGCTGCCCTGGGTAGGCCCACCCTTGCTATTGGAAGCTAAGCAGCGTCAGGCCTGGATGGGGACCACTGGGGAATACCAGGTGCTGTAGGCTGCAGGGCCCTAGGTTAGGCAGCAGCAGCAACATAGTGGAGCCACACACTGCAGAGGAGAAAGCAATGGCAAACCACTGCTTTAGCTTTATCTAGTGCTGTACTGCTGGCCGGTGACTTTCTTTCAAACAGGCAATTGTTTTAAACCATTTTATTGTGGTTTTTTTACAAACCTTGTCAACCATGGATCCCTGGAGAAGGCGTGTTCTCCGAAAGACGGACCGTGTCGGGTCTCTTGGTTTGTAATAAGGTGGTAGCATTTAACTGCATTAAATATTTGGTATAATAAACATAGCCTGCATCTTGTACATATTAGTCTGCAGTTTTCTTTTTGCTTCTCGCTTGCCGTTTTTGCACTGCAGACCCTGTTGGACTTCTTTTGCAGTTTTTAAACCACTCCTTGAAACATCACAGGGAGTATTCCTCACTCTGCAACTCAAAAGGCATACACACACAAACTTGTATCACCTTTATAAAATAAGAAATGCATTCATACTTTGAAGAACTGCCTAGTCAGTTTTAACATGCATGAAAACTTCTGCTGGCATTTTCAATGCAAAATTTATTGCACAGGCCCCTGAATAGATTTCTAAACAAATGAAAAATGAAACATTGTTCACTGAAATTATATTACTGTCATAAAAAATGCAGTATCTTTGTAAGAGAAGCCTGTCATTTTTTCGTTCTTCCTATTTCTAATGTTCTCTTTTTTTATTATTGTATTATCTTGACTTGTTGATGGCAATAACCGAGTCCTTGAAATAGTGCCTACAGGAGAAACTACTAGTGATGCTCAGGCTCTGATGAATCTCAAGTTTTACTTGCATAAAATAAGTTATGTGACTGCTTTATATCTTGTGTGATATAATGAAAAAAATCATAGGTTATAACTTCCATAGTAACTCCTACTACCCACCTGATGTATTGGCATCCTATAATTTTCATGCTGAGATTACTTTTCTATAGATTTCCTAGTATTTTATTTTTTAAAACAGTAATATAATTCAAGTTAATAATGTTGCATTATTTCATAACTTAGAGATCTATTTAGTTCAATAAAGCTTGCAATAAAAATGTACATATATGTACACACACACAGACATACATCATACTACACTACCCAACATGTTTTGTCTTTTCAATCATTTTTCAATCACTTTCTTCCTGTGTTAATCCTTTACTCTTCACTTATTAATTTTTCACCTTGACAATCACACTTCTTATCTTCAGCAATTCAATTTCCCCTTGGCAAAGAGCCGGCAGCAGCATTTGATGTGTAAAATATGATTTTGAAGAGACAGCAATGCATATCCCAGATCTGATTGTCTTACAAATATAGGGCTCCTTTTATCAATCCTGACTTAATTATTGAGCCATGAGTCACTATGGGCTTCTTTTACCACAGGCCGGCCAGGTAAATGCTTCGACGCTCATAGGAACTGAATGAGCATTTTCATCACCAGCCCACGGTAAAAGGCTCTACTGCTGCTTGATGAAAGAAGCCCATAGTGACTCATGGCTCAATTATTAATTCAATTAACTTGTCATTGATACATTACATGCATTCAACTGCCCTTTCTTCCCATTGCCATTAGATTACAAAAAAAAAAAGAGTCAATAACATAATTCAAAATGGTTGGTCCAATATTGAAAACATTAACAGATGCTGTTAAACATCAAGGGGCTCATTTTAAAAAAAGATAGACCTCCAAAAAAAAGCATAAACTGGCATTTAGACACCGTGCTAGTCAAAACATCCAAGTGGGCATTTTCAAAATTGACTGGAGACACTTTTTTTTTGCTCTATCAGAAAAATATGGAGAATCATTGGACTAAGGGCTCTTTTTACGAAGCCGCGTTAGCAGTTTAACGCACGTAATAGCGCATGCTAAACTGCTGGCCACACGCCAGCATTGAGCCGGCGATAGTTCTAGCCGCGTAGCTTGGGTTTTAGCGCGTGCTAAAAAGCTGCGTGTGCTAAAACTGCTAACGCGGCTTCGTAAAAGGATCCCTAATATAGCCCTTGATGGAGACTGCCCCGACTTTGTTGGTTGGGCCGAAAACTTTTCAGCAGCCCCTCATATGTTTAGCTTGAGCAAGAATATACCGCCCCTTAGGATCATGCTTCACTTGTTCAATCTGGACAGACAAGAGATTATGAAAGAGAAGTGCTACACTCCCTTCTTTTTTTGCTCCAGAAACATCAGAAGCAAATAACATCTTAGAAAACGGACCATTACGAAACAAGGGCTCATGTTCTACTTTAAAATGTGTCTCTTGCAGCATCACAACCTGAGATCAATTTGATCTGATTTCTTGCCAAACTAAGGGCTCCTTTTACCAAGGTGTGCTAACGCCTCCATAGAGCTTGCGTTAGTATTTTTTGGTTAGCGCGCGCTAAAAACACTAGCGCACCTTAGTAAAAGAAGCCCTAAATGTCTCTTCCTAAGAGAGTTAAGTCCCTTTACATTCCAAGTTAAAATCTTAAAATCAATCCCCATGTTCAATAAACTAATAAACTAACAACAAAACAAAAGCAAAGAAATTACACAGTCTGTGGAAAACTCCCAGAAGAAAATAAACATCCCACTCAGAATTCAGAAAGAATTTCTCCCCAGAATGAAAGAACAAAAGTAGTACCACCAACTTCCCCAACAAAAAACTGTTCCAACTGACAAAAAAAAACCCCCACAAACAAACCCAGCCACCTAGAACCTTCTTCCCAAGCCCAAAAATAATGATAATAAAAAAGCACCCATCACCTACAAATCTAAACTGAAGACCAAGTTGCAAGGAAATGGAAGTCTGATCCACACCCCTAGTCCAACCAACCCTGCTCCCTCCCCTTACAATGCAAGATGAAAAACAAAGCATAATAAATCCTTTGCATAAAACATAGCATTCAAATAACACAACAATTCACTCCAACTAGAAACATAGAAACATAGAAAGATGACGGCAGATAAGGGCTACAGCCCATCAAGTCTGCCCACACTATTGACCCACCCTTTTAAGTCTACTGACCCTCTTAAGTATAATTGTAATTATACTGCCACTCTACTGACCCTCTCTTTCAAGTCTATACCCTAGTGACCCTATCCCTTGGCATGACCCTCGTAGGGATCCCACATAGGTATCCCATTTGTTCTTGAAGTCTGGGATGCTGCATGTCTCGATCACCTGCACAGGAAGCTTGTTCCAATGCTCAATCACTCTCTCCGTGAAGAAGTACTTCCTGGCGTCTCCACGAAACTTCCCTCCCCTGAGTTTGAGCGGATGTCCTCTTGTGGTCGAGGGTCCCCTGAGAAGAAAGATATCATCTTCCACCTCGACCCGTCCCGTGATGTACTTGAATGTCTCAATCATGTCTCCCCTCTCCCTACGCTCCTCGAGAGTGTAGAGCTGCAGTTTGCTCAGTCTTTCTTCGTACGGGAGACCCTTTAGCCCCGAGACCATCCTGATGGCCATCCGCTGAACCGATTCAATTCTGAGCACATCTTTACGGTAATGTGGCCTCCAGAACTGCACACAGTATTCCAGATGAGGTCTCACCATGGCTCTGTACAATGGCATCATGACTTCAGGCTTCCTGTTGACGAAGCTTCTCTTGATACAACCTATCATCTGCCGTGCTTTAGATGAAGCCTTCTCCACTTGAGTGGCAGCCTTCATGTCGGCACTGATGATTACTCCTAAGTCTCGTTCTGCCGTAGTCATGGTTAAAGTTTCTCCATTCAGGGTGTAAGTTCTGCATGGATTTCTGTTACCAAGATGCATGACCTTACATTTCTTGGCATTGAAGCCTAGCTGCCATATCGAGGACCAACTTTCTAAAGTACGCAGGTCCTGCTCCATAGTATCCTGTAGATTGTAGCCGTTTACTATATTGCATAGTTTGGCGTCATCAGCGAATAAGGTTACCTTACCTTGAAGCCCTTGAGTCAGATCCCCAATGAATATGTTGAAGAGGAGTGGGCCCAGGACTGAACCCTGCGGCACTCCGCTTGTCACCTCCGACATTTTAGAGAGGGTACCGTTAACCACCACCTTCTGAAGTCTGCCACTAAGCCAATCTTTAACCCATGCAATTAGAGTCTCTCCTAACCCCATCGATTTCATCTTGTTCAGCAGCCTGCGGTGTGGGATGCTGTCAAAAGCCTTGCTGAAGTCCAGGTATATGACGTCCAAGGACTCTCTTGAGTCCAGCCTTCTTGTTACCCAGTCAAGGAAGCTGATAAGGTTGGACTGGCATGACCTACCCTTGGTGAATCCATGTTGACTGGGATCCCGGAGATTTCCCTCGTTCAGGATCGTATCTAATTTATGCTTAATTAGTGTTTCCATGAGTTTACACACTATTGAGGTGACCCTCACTGGTCTATAGTTCGCAGCCTCAGCCTTGCAACCCTTTTTATGCAGAGGAACGACGTTGGCTGTTTTCCAGTCCAACGGAACTTTCCCCGTACTTAGTGAGAGATTGAAGAGCACTGCCAACGATTCCGCCAGGACATCTCTCAATTCTCTGAGCACTCTTGGGTGTAAATTGTCCGGTCTCATGGCCTTTTTTACCTTGAGCCTTGTCAGTTCGTTGTAGACGTCCCCAGGTGTGAACTCAAAATTCTGAAACGGGTCTTCCACGTTTTGTTTTGCCTTCAACTGTGGTCTGTGTCCCGGTGCCTCGCAGGTGAAGATTGAGCAGAAATATTTATTTAGTAGTTCGGCTTTTTCGGAATCCGCCTCCGCGTAGTTTCCGTCCGGTCGTCTAAGGCGTACTATACCGTCTGTGTTCCTTTTCCTATCACTGATATACCTAAAGAAGGATTTGTCCCCTTTTTAATGTTTTTTGCCAGAGTTTCTTCCACTCGAAATTTGGCCTCCCTAACTGCTGTTTTGACCGCTGCAGATCTGGTCTTATATTCTACTTTAGTTTCTCTACTCTGCGCACGTTTGTAGGAAAGAAATGCTTTTTTCTTCTCTTTAATGAGGTTCGAGATCTCCTCAGTGAACCATTGGGGTTTGTTGTTTCTTTGCCCTTTATCTACCGATTTTATGTAGCGATTAGTTGCTTCGTGTATGGATAATTTCAGGTATGACCACATAGTTTCCACATTACCGGTCCCTGCTTGGTCCTGCAGCGTCTGATGAACGAAATCTCCCATGCGTGCAAAGTCAGTGCCCCGGAATTTGAGTACCTTTGTTTTTGTGATTGATTTAGGGAATCCTTTCCCAAGGTTGAACCATACCATGTTATGGTCGCTGGAGGCTAGCGTATCTCCCACCGAGACCTCTGAGACGCTTTCCCCATTGGTGAGTACCAGGTCTAGGATCACCTGGGCCCTAGTGGGCTCCGTTACCATCTGTCTGAGATGTACTCCTTTTATGGAGGTCAAAAGCCTCCTGCTGCTGCTGGTTGTTGCTAAAAATGTGTTCCAGTCTGCATCAGGCATGTTGAAGTCCCCTAGCAGTACAGTGTCGCCCCGTAGAGTGATATTCTCAATGTCTTCAATTAATTCTGCGTCCTTGTCTTCCAGTTGTCTTGGAGGTCTGTATACCACACCAAGATACAGGCATTTTTTGCCACCTCTTGCCAGGTTTACCCAGAGGGACTCCCCGGTATACTTGACATCTGTGATCCTGGTGGTTTTGATGTCCTCTTTAATGTATAGTGCTACCTCTCCACCTAACCTGCCCTCTCTGTCCTGACGAAGTAAATTGTACCCCGGTATAGTCATATCCCACCCATGTGTGTCTGTGAACCAAGTTTCGGATATTGCCACCACGTCTAGGTTGGCATCTCTTATTTCAGTTTCCAGTTCTAGAATTTTATTGCCTAAACTGTGTGCATTAACATACATGGCCCTCCACACTTTGTGTTTGCTAAGTCCCTGTAAGGCGTTTCCTGTCTGATTCTGTGTGGCTCCTAGAGAAATGTTTGCAAAGTGGGTCCTTACCTCTAAAGCAGAGTGTCGACTCATCCCATCAGGATAGTTCCTTTCCACACCAGTATAAGAGTAGGTCCCCTCCCCCAACTTACCTAGTTTAAAGCCCTGCGAAGCAGGCGGGCTAGTCGGTGTCCGAAGATGTTCTTACCTCTGCTGGTCAAATGGAGTCCGTCTGGTCCCTGATGTCCCTGCAGCGCCTCTCCATGATCCAGGAATCCGAAGTTCATATCCCGACACCATCCTTGTAGCCATTCGTTCGTTCTCTGGATACATTCATCTCTGGCTCTTCCCTTGCCTCTGACTGGGAGGATTGATGAGAAGACTACCTGCGCACCCGTCTGCTTCAGCCTCACACCCTGGGATATTCTGTAGGCCAGTCCTTGCCATGCTTCCCTGTTTTCCATGGCTACTTTCAATTGCTCGATGTTCATTTCCGTGTCTTTCTTGATGGTATCTAGCCAACGGGACTTTGGTCTCCCCTACTTCCTTTTACCACTGACCATTCCAAGTAGCACCTCCTTTTCTAGTGAATTTTCCCTCATCACATGTCCAAAACAGCTCAGTTTCTGTCCTACATGCTTCTTAATAACAGTCCTTCCCTCCCTCCCCCCCCCTGATATTCAATGGGACTTAGCTGGGAGCTGGGGCTGGCACAAGCAGAAGGAAGAAGACACTGCTTACTGCTAGTACAGATTTTTGAAGAGATATGCGGGGCTGGGTGCAATGGGAAATAGTGCAGGGGGTGGGGGTCATGGCAGGGAAGAGTGCAGAGGGGTGTCACTGGGAGGCTCCTTCCCTTGCTACACCATTGGCAAGGGATAAAACATGTTAAGTAAGTGGTGAAGCAGGAGCTCAGGAATCAGGCTGCCATCCAGAACTCTGATGTCATTTCCTCCCCATTATCTTTACTTCTTATTGTATGACATAATAACAGCCTCTTCTCAGGGGCCAGTTCTGCAGAAGGTCCTATCTGTAGACCTAGATTTTTGCATACCTACTGAAATGACAACTTCCTTTACAGTCTTACCATTCTCAGAGGAATTCAATTAAAGCTTGTTTTAATTTGATTGTTTGCCTGATATATTTGAAAAAAACAAAAACATTTTGCTTTTACATTGAGAGGCATTTTCAATATGTCTAAGCAAAAAAGAAGTCTATCTCCATATTTATTTATTTTTATTTAATCTATTTATAACCCGCTTAAAGGCCTAAGCGGCTCCCAATAAGACATACATAATAATAAAAACAAACATAACAGTCATGATACATATTAATAAAATGGATCTGCAAAAGTTAGAGGAATAGTCTAATATCTGGCAACTAAAATTCAATGCAAAGAAGTGCAGAGTAATGCATTTGAGGATTAGAAATCAGAAGGAGCCGTATGTGCTGGGAGGCGAGAAGCTGATATGCACGAATGGGGAAAGGGGCCTTGGGGTGATAATATCTGAAGATCTAAAGGCAATGAAACAGTGTGACAAGGCGGTGGCTGTTGCCAGAAGGATGCTAGGCTGTATAGAGAGAAGCTTGACCAGTAGAAGAAAGAAGGTGTTGATGCCCCTGTACAGGATGATGGTGATGCCCACTTGGAGTATTGTGTTCAGTTTTGGAGACCGTATCTGATGAAGGACATAAGAAGACTTGAAGTGGTCCAGAGGAGGGCGACTAAAATGATAGGAGGTTTGCGCCAAAAGACGTATGAGGAAACACTGGAAGCCCTGAATATGTATACCTTAGAGGAAAGGAGAGACAGGGGAGATATGATTCAGACGTTCAGATACTTGAAAGGTATTAATGTAGAACAAAATTTTTTTCCAATTAAAGGGAAATAGTAAAATCAGAGGACATAATTTGAGGTTGAGGGGTGGTAGACTCAAGAGTAATGTAAGAAAATTCTTGCCCAACCTTTTGTTTTTTTTTTATCAGGGGCCACATTTAATATTTGATAACAATCAGAGGGCTGAGACACAATCACTGTGCACAAGCACTCTCACACTCTCTCTTTCTCTCCCATGCCTCTCTCCAGTCTTTTCCTAGGTAGTAATGCCTCTGTCTCTCTCTCCCTTGCCATCCAGTATCTCCTCTATCTCTCTTCCTCTCCCCTTCACCATCTGGCATTGCCTCTCTATCTCTCTCTCTCTACCCCCCTCCCCCCCTCACTGTACCATTCAGCATTGCCTCTGCCTATCTCTTTCTTTCCCTCCTTCTAAGAAGTATTTCCCCTCTCTGCTGGATCTCCAGCATCACCTGTCTCGCTTCCCCACCTCCTTATTCACTATTGCCCTGTCTCTCTCTCTCTCTTTCTTTCTCCTAATCTAGCATTTCCATGTTCTGTTATTCTCTTTCTCCCCTACCATTCAGTCTTGCCTGTTTTTGTTTTCCTTTCCACCTATCTAGCATTGCTCCATTTCTTTCTCTTTTTATCCATCGTTTTGCCCTCTCTCTATCTCCCATCCCATCCACTTCTATACAGCACAATTTTCATCACTCTAATTGTATCTCCACCAGGTCCATGCTAATGAATAACCAAGGAAAAAGTGCAGGACCACGTCTCTGTGTAAACTGCTACTGTATCCTGTGCTGGTCTTGTCTCCTCTGACATAAATGGAACCAGCACATGCTACAGAGAGTTGCAATCTTTGCTTCTTCATTGGTTGCTTATTAGCATGGGCCCAAGGGAGAAGATGCAGTAGGTCTGCAGAGTGGGAAGGTTCCAGTTGGAGCTGGGGAGGCTTAACCTCCCAAAGCCTCTTTGGGCACAGTGCACCAGTGGGATCTCCACCAGAGGCATAGTTGAAGAAGGGGGAGAAAAGAAGAAACATGCTGAAGATCATGTGGGGAAGGAAAGAAATGCTAACGAGGGGAAGGAGGAAGGAACAGTGAGATGCTAAAGACCATGGGGTGGAGGCAGGAAAGAGAGTAGGGAATAAGAGAAGTGGGTTGAGGGGGAGGCAGGAGATAGATATTGGATGCAATGGTGGAAAGGAACCATGGGATGGTAGGGAAGAAGGTGGGGTTGGGGGCAGAATTTGGGCACCCCAAACAAAAAAGCCTTCTGCTGCCCCTGCCCTAGTATAAAGCACTGCCCATTTCTTTCTCTCTCTCTCTCTCTCTCTCTCTTTCCCTCCTTTCCCACTGCATCATTTGCCATGATCTCATTTCTTTCTCTTTCTCCTCCTTATACAGCTACCTCTGTCTCTGTATCTCACCATTGCCTGTCTGTCTCTCCATCCCCACCTTACTGCACTCCCCAACCTTTACCAGTTCTCTCTCTCTTATATGCACCCCGACCCCCTCATACCACCTTCATCCTCTCTTGTCTCCTCACCTGATTGATTGAATGGATCTTTGCTTGCCTGCCTCCCTACTGCAATGCTTTGAGGACCCTGCCTCCCTGCTATGATGCTTTAGGGACCCTTTCCTGCCACAGTGATTGAAGGGATTCTCCTTTCCCTGCCGCAATGCTTCGAGTCATGCTGCAATGTTTAATGGTATCCTATTCCTCCCTTGTTTTTTTAAGTTCAAAAATTTTTTATTGAAATTTTCTTGTGAAAACAACATAAAATAAAATACAGTGTGCAATGAATATCTATTCATAGACAAAAACAGATAAGAGAATCAACAAATTCACTATTCACTAAGATCAAAACAGATAATCATCCAGTATGGTACAAGATTAGGCAAGATAAACAGATAAGAAGAGGGAGAAAAGAAGAAGGGAAAGGTCACAGAAAGGAAGACGCGAATAGCAGGAGTGGTCCACTATCTATCCATTTTGCGAGTAGTCCTCTAATAAGATCATTTATTCTTTACCATGACTGGGTTTTGCCACCAGAAGTTAAAGTTGGTTTGCAGTATTAAATCTCCTGAGACTTGATATTGAGGGACCAGCTCAACTTCCAGCACTGTGTGGCTTAAGATCAGTCATCAAATATCTAACTTGTTCCACTTAGAACCCAGTAGGTAGCAATGTCAGCTAGATCCTCAGATGCACCACTCCACATTCAAACAGCTTTCATAACGTTAAGCTTGATGTGCATTATCTTCACCGGATCACTCTAATGAATGCGCTATTAATTTAATTCTTTTTACTTTTTTTCTATTATTGTCAATATTGTAAACCTTTTATATTTAACATAATAAATTATTAGTTCAACTTATCTTTTTACGTTCGTGGTCTCATTTTTCTAGGGACTTTCTGTAGCCAACATGTTTCGCTGGAGAAAGCTTTTTCAAGGCTGGGTCCCTATATAAAAGCAACCATATTTTAGACCAAATACACATCGCCTCAAAAATCTTACACTTTAAATCAAAAACAGAACTGCGTTAGTAAAGATTTAAAAATGATTTACCTAATCATTGTACGCCCTCATCTCGACCACAGCTTCTATGTGAATAAAGATGGAGGCGGTTTGATAACACTCCCCTTTTATATTACTTCCAGAGCGGGACAGCTGAATGGGACGTAACCAAAATGTGGTGACATCACTACTACCGAACTGCAAAAGGAAATGTAATATCCCTATTAATCCAGCCCTACTAAACAAACTCGTACAAAAGGAATTCAATTGGCAAAACCTACCCAAAAATTAAACTTTTGAGCAAGGGTTTTTTTCTTTTTGAATTCGATTAGATCAAAGAGTCCCATTCTAATTCTTCATTTAACCCATCCGGGACCACCGTTTTCAATTGGTAAATCCATCTTTGTTCTCTAAAGTTCAATATTTCTACTATATGCCCTCCTTCCCTACCCTGTATACTATCGATAATCCTCCATCTTATATCGCTGATATCATGTTTTTTAAGCAACCAGTGTTGCACTAAAGGGGCCTTTATATTCTCAGTAATAAGTCTCGATTTGTGTTCATTTAATCTCAAATGTATCGGGCGCTTAGTACGCCCGACATAAATTTTATTACACGGACAGGTGATAATGTAGATAACACCTGCTGTCTTACATGTAGTATTCTCTCTAGCCCTAATGGTGATCTTAGTATGGATATCCGATCATTCTACTCCTTAAATTGTGCGTTGACGATTACCACACTTCATATGTGAACCTGTACCTATTGGTTCATGTCTCTGTTGTTTATGTTGAGTCAAAAGTTGTCCTAAAGATTTTCCCCTAGTGAAAGTAAATCTGGGTAATTCATCAAAGCCCTTATGGAATTGGACTATATTCCAATGTTCCTTAATCCAACCAATAAGATGTTTCGCTGTTTCAGAGTATGGTAAAACACAAGTCATTCTTTCATCTTCTATTTGAATGATGGATTCTTTCAAAAGAAGTTGTCTTTGTGCAAATTCTGACCTTAAATATGCCTGTTTAATAGCTTTATTTGGATATCCACGATTCAAAAAACGTTGTGTCAAATCATTGGCTGCTACTTGAAATTTCTCCTTTATAGAACATATTCTCCATGCTCTCAAATACTGACTGATGGGCAGGTTGAATTTCAATTTATAAGGGTGATAACTTGAAAAATGAAGAAAATTATTGCGTGCAACCAGTTTCCTATAAAGGTCTGTTGTTAAATGATTCCCTTCTCTCTGGATATGGATATCTAAAAAGTCTATGGAATTTTTACTATAAGTGATGGTAAATTTTAAATTAGGATCTCGATCATTAAGCCAGATCATAAAATCTTTAAGCTCTTCTTCCGTACCCAGCCAAATGAAGAAGATATTGTCAAGGAAGCGCTTCCATATCTTAAGATCTTAATGAATGAATGTCTAACATTACCTTAAAGACAAAGTGCAGAGATTTGGATTAAGATCAGTCATAGCATAGATGCAGGGATCCTATGAAGAACTTAACAGAGCTTCTACAGGCCGAGAAGCCGAGGTTGGCGGGCTAAGTTCTGGCCCCATTTCCCTTCTAGGATGATGACTTTCAAACTACAACAAATTGTTGCATTCCACTGCTTTTCTCTAAACTTTAATGGTCAATCAATTATCTACCATTAAAGAGGGGAGATGCTGGATAGAAGGATGGGTATGAAATAGAGGGGTGGGGGCATGCAAATATTTACTTTGTTATTTTTAGCCATACGATATGCATGTTTTGTTATAACTACCCTTACGTCTGCATTCACGTACAATATTATGTAGTTTATTTATTTATTGATGCATTTAATGGTTTTAGTTTTACATGTTTTGAGTTTTCATGATTTTAAACTAACGTGTTGGTTTTTTTAAAATGTCTATTAACATAGCCCCTGAAGCAGTCCCAGGAAAGGGTGAAACATGACCATGTCAGGCTACTGTCTATTTTAAGTGTAGTTTCTTAATATCTGTTGGAAGGTCTTTTCTATCTGATCTGCATCTTCTTTTTTTACTATATTGGATCTTGAGAATCGGTGGCCCCATTGCTTTTTTAAATAGACTCAGAATACACACATATGTACCTGTGGAGGGGTATAATCGAAAGAAACGTCTAAGTCCATTTTCGCCTAAATCGCAAATTGTCCAAAGTCAGACACAGATTAAGACACATTTTCGAAAAATACATCCAAAATATATTTTTTTGTTTGAAAATCGTCTAACTATATGTCCAGCCGTCTGATCATCCAAGTTGCTAAATCGTCCATCTTTATACCACATTTTCGTCCAAATATTCATCAAGTCAAAAATGCCTAGAATAAGCTCTGTTGGACGTGGGAGGGGTCAGCAAAGTGATGGATTGGACACCCAGACATGGCACCTGAACAGTGGGGTATCTTACAGGGCACTGCTGTGAACTTCACAAAAAGGGTGCCCCATAAACATCTCACTACAGCTCCCTTATAGGTCATGGTGAGCTTCCCAAAACACCCCCAAAATGTACTATACCCACCTGTCTATAACCCCAATAGCCCTTATGGCTGCAGGAACCACATATATGGCAGTACAAAAGGGTTTGGGTTTTTTTTGGGGGGAATGCACATGTTTCACCATGAATGCAATGATTACAGTGGCTTATGGGCCTGGGTCCTCCTCTCCATGGGTCCCTAACCTATCCCCAAGACAACTTAAACTACCTCTGTGCAGCTCTACTAGGCTTTCCTATGGCAGACTGCCAGGTGCTGATGTTCTGGAGGCAGATATTTAAAGTTGTGATTACGATTTTTATGGAGGTGGGGGTAGGGGTGGGGAGTCGGTGATCACTGGGGTGGTGTGTGGGGGTCTGTACAATGTGTTTGCAGTGCTTATCTGGTCACTTTATATGGGTTTTTGTGACTTAGACCATGGCCTAAGTCACAATGTCCAAGTTCCGTCTAGGCTGTGTTGTAAAACTTTCAGTTATACATTCAGTATGACTAAATCTAGCACGGCCCACGGCCCGCCCAAATCCCACCTTCGACTCTCCTCCTGAAACGCCCCATTTAGCTCTGGCCATTCAGCGGCACTGGGAAGGCCTAAGTCATTTGTAAATATGTCCAAAACCCGTTTCAATTATCAGCACTTGGATATCTTTCTTTAATGATCGTCCAAGTGCCGACTTAGGCCGGTTTTTGGACATTTTTCTCTTTCAATTATGAGCCCCTTACTGCCTAGTGCCATGTTACAAAAAAACGTACTGAAAGTTATATTAAAAGTAACTGAATTTTATTGTTTGCCATTAAAACTAAGGCCCTCTTTTACTAAGGTGCACTAACCGATTAGCACACGCTAATTGACTTAGCGTGCTAATCAGTTAGCACACCTTAGTAAAAGAGGGGGTAAGGATCCAGACTGGTCCTAATCCTGCTCAATGTTAAACAGTTAAGTTTTGGCCATATAGTAGTTATTCATAAAGCCAAAATTTATTCTTATATCCACCTGACAACTTTTAAAAGAAACAGTTAAATGGTTTTGAGAATTAACCTCAGTGTGATTTGTAAATACAGTAAATCATTGCTTTTTTTTTTAAATTGCCGCTGCTGGGTCAGACCAGTGGTCCATCGTGCCCAGCAGTCCGCTCACAAGGCGGCCCTTACGTCAAAGACCAGTGCCCTAACTGAGACTAGCCTTACCTGCGTACGTTGTGGTTTAGCAGGAACTTGCCTAACTTTGTCTTGAATCCCTGGAGGGTAGTTTTTCCCTATAACAGCCTCCGGAAGAGCGTTCCAGTTTTCTACCACTCTCTGGGTGAAGAAGAACTTCCTTATGTTTGTACAGAATCTATCCCCTTTTAACTTTAAAGAGTGCCCGCTCGTTCTCTCTGCCTTGGAGAGGGTGAACAACCTGTCTTTATCTACTAAGTCTATTCCCTTCATTATCTTGAACTGACAGTTTGCTAATTAACTTTTCATAGTTCCTCATTTCTAGAGATAGTGAAAAACCACAAAAGACTTATTGGACTGATGTATTGACTCATATTCCACTTTTGACAGCTATTTCTTAAAAAATTTGGATGAGCTTAGGGTCACTCTAAAATGCATCTCTGTTACATTTTTCTTATTAAAAAAGAATTGATCTTCAACAATAATTTCCTGCAAACAAAACAAGACACTAACAGAGGGGATATTAGATTTTTATTCATCTTTTCAGTTAGAACTAATGCTCTGGATAATTTATATAGCCCAGTGACAAAGATGGGAAGACTCCATAGGCTCGGCTTAATTTTTTGATAATACTGCAAACCCTAGGGATCCTCTTTGGAAATCTTTTCATAGATGCCACATTTTAAAAAAAAAATGTACTCCTTCTTATCTTCTTAAGAAATACAGAAAGACATGCATTATCATTAACCATCTTTGTTTTGTATTTAAATGAGGCCACAGAGCTAAGTAGTGAATGATTGAAAATGGCAGATTTGTAATCTTAGTTCATCCCCAGAAAATTCCCCAGTTTTTTGTTTTGTTTTTTTTGTCATTTTGGCAATGAGTTTTATATCTTTCAGGATTTTCCAGTAGCTGTAGATAAACAAAGTTCAGGTTTACATACTGCAAATAAATAAAATGATGGTATCTGTGAACAGAGACAGCTGTAAATTTACACACTTAAGTTTCACAATGTTAAAGTCCTCTTCTAGAAAGTTTGGTGATGGGACAAAAGCACGCCGGACAAAGCCCCGCCATTTCGGCCCAATTGCGCGCAAGACTCCAGCGCTTCACTATAAAAGTTCATTTTAAAGAGCTCCGATGGGGGGTATAGGGGGAAACCCCCCACCCACTTTACTTAATACTGTTCGCGCTGCCATTGGGGGGCGTGTGGGGGGTTCAACCCCCCATATTATAAAGAAAACTTAACTTTTCCTAAAAAATCGGGAAAAAGTTGTTTCCTCTATAATGGGGATTCCAACCCCCCAAACCCCTCCCAACGGCAGCACGAACACTATTAAGTAAACTGAGGGGTCCCCCCCTCACACACCCCATTGGAGCTCTTTAAAATTAACTTTTCCGGTGGCGCGCTGGAGTCTTGCGCCCAATTGTCTGGGCTCAAATGTCGGCACGGCTTTGTCCCACGCGCGAATGACTGTGAACCGAAAGTTTATGCATACAGTTGTTTTCTTATTAGTGGTATAAAAACAACAAAGAAGAAAGTTATTTGTTTAATGTAATGAAATTTAAATTTGATATACCCCCTCTTTAACTAGGTGCGTTATGCTTTTTAGTGCGCGCTAATCATGTGCTAAACGCTAACGCGTGCATGTTATCCTATGGTCGCATTAGCGGTTAGCGCAAGCATTGATTTAGCGTACACTAAACACGCGCTAAAACGCTTAGTGCGCCTTAGTAAAAGAGGGCCATACTGTCAGGACTGCATGGACCCAAATCCTAAATCGTTTTAGCATTCGTGAGCCAGAGCATAGGCAGCTGAACGCTATTTCATTGGGGGGGGGGGGGGCAAAGGCTCCGCCCTAGCCCCAGCAGGACCTCTCTCTTTAGCTCCTGTCTCCCCCACCTATCTTCCCCGGTCGCTGTAATTTTAACCCCCTCTTTAACTAAAGTGCGCTATGCTTTTTAGTGCATGTTATCCTATGGCCACATTAGCGGTTAGCGCATGCATTGATTTAGCGCACACTAAACACGCGCTAAAACGCTTAGCGCACCTTAGTAAAAGAGGGCCCAAATTTTCTGGTAGGTGCCGTGCAGCATCAATGAGCAGGCCTGCCCCGGAAGTCTTCATTCTGCAGCGACACTGCCGGAAGATTTAAAGTGACAGCGGCCAGGGGGAGGTGCGTGGGGGAGTAGAGCCTGACTGACCGCAAATTTTTGGGGAGGCCATGGCTCCTGTGGTCTTCCCCATTCTGATGCCTATGACTGCCAGAGTTCAGTGAAGAGCTTTAAAAGCAGCTTTAGAGCTCAGTACCAATGGGTTCAGACACTATTTTTGTGAAGTTATTACAACTGAGACTAATGGATTTTTCAGATTCAAAATATAGCCATTAACAGAACTTTGGGCCCAGAGGATCTTTTATTAAAAAATTGCAAGTACATGAAAAAGTGAGAGGTTTGCTAATATTTATTTTATTTATTTTTAGTATTTATACACTGCTTATAACCGAAGCGTTTTACATTCAGGCACTCAAGTAATTCTATCTGTCCCGGTGAGCACATAATCTTACATGACACAGAGACAGAATTTGTCCCCGTCCCCGCAATTAACCTCGGGAAACCATCCCTGTGTCATTCTTTAAGGAGAGAGGGGAAAATCCAGGGTATGAATGGGCACAGCCACCAACCCTCAAGCCTGGCATTGAAGAATGCAGGTGTAGAAGGACTGAGGTTGAGATAGGCACTAAAGAATGACATGGAGTGGTGTCCTGTCATCCTGTCATCCTGGGGTGGTTAGCAATAGAGTGTTAAGTGACTTGTACAGGGTCCCAAGGAGTGGCTTTGGGCTTGAACCTGCAACCTCAGGGTGCTGAGACTGCAGCCCTAATATATTATGAGCCTAATATTCAGTCAATGGTGATCAGCGTTTTACTGACCACCTGAGCTGTCTAGGACCCAGCATTGATTTCTGCGTAGATAGAATTGCCAAAACATAGCTGGTCAAGTGCAATATTCAGCACTTAACAAGCTATGAAGAACCGAATAAAGACAGAATGGCATTTTATGTCATCCTATTGTATTCTCAACAACTACTAAAACAAATAATGGTATTTGCACTGAGCAAAATCAAATTAAATTGGTCAACAAGCATTTTGCTACTAGAGTTCTGTCACCTGTACCTTAATAAGGGCCACATGCTAACTCTAAATCTGAAAAAGAGTTTTCTTCTACCACATCCAGTTTTTAAGTTATGCGTCAGTTTGTGTTTATATCATTTTCGTCAATAACGCTACCGTGAAGCATTGGTATTTAACTGTTTCTGTAGCACAATATTGCATTTTAGGACAGCTCATCGATCACGTATACCAGCAATTTGAAAGTTTAGACTAAAAAGTGATTGTGCTACTTATTCTACCTGTGAATTTTTATTATTTTGTTTGTTTTTGCCTAAGATATTATAATTATTGTGAACAGATGAGGTTGTTTTAACCATCCTGATAATTTCTGTTATGTCTGCGGACAATTTACTGCACAAGATTAGCGAAAGAATCTGTCTAGCAGACTTCAAAGTGCATACAAGCATTATTTTGGCTTTAAAATTGGCGACCAAGATAAAACATGGGCACCTCATGTGTGCTGCATTGTCTCCTATTCATGATCAACACGGTGGCTAAATGGGAAACGGAAGAAGATGCCTTTCGCTGTACCCATGGTATGGCGTGAATCAACAAATCATCACTCAGACTGTTTTTTTGCAGGACAAAAATTGCTGGATAGGCTGGAGTGAGCTTTGACAGAGACTCCAGTAGATAGAACCTAAGCACACTACTGGGCAGAACTCTGGGTTTCTGGCCCAACAATATCTATGAAAAAGGGCCATTTAAATTAAATTATTAATTTATAGAGCATGCACAGTTGGACAGTCTGCATGGACCATTCAGGTCTTTATCTGCTATCATTTACATTCATTTCATTTACAGTGTGAACGTATGAACTGAGGATCAGGTGGCTGCTTTACAGATGTCCTCAAAGGAGTGAAGCACAGATGGGCTATTGAAGTTGCCATTGCTCATACCCTATGAGCAGTTACATGATCCTCTAGTGGCAGACCAGTCTGAGCACAGCAGAATGAGATACAGTCCGCAATCCATGTGGAGAGAGTTCTCCTGGTAACTGGGGTTCCCAGATTGCTTGGGTCCAATGACAGGTAGAAGTTCTGTGAGGTTTGGTTCTATCCAAGTAGCAAGCTAGAGCATGTTTGCAGTCCAATGTGTGAAGTGCCTTCTTACCAGGGTGAGCTTGTGACTTTGAGAAAAATACTGGAAGATTGATGGACTAGTTGAGATGATGAAACAACTTTTGGCAAGGAATTTTGGATGAGTTTGAAGAACCACCTTGTCAGGATAAAAAATAGTATACTAGTGCCTGGAATTCACTGACTTGGCATGCTGATGTAAGAGCAATGAGGAAGACCACTTGCCAAGTGAGGTGCTTGAGAGATGAAGTCAAAGGTGGTTCAAATGGAGGATTCATTGGCATCTAGATCTGTGATTCTGGGCTAAGCCTATCTGCACATAGCAATGGACACCACTGAGGTGTGAAAGTCTACATCAAAGGCATTATATATGGAGCGCACCATGTATTTCCTGGTTTCCAGATCATGTTTGAGATACCAATAAGCAGAGAGTTGTTAGAGGGTATGTACTTGTCATAAATGACCATCTTCTGGTAAGAGACTTCAAATAGAAGGACATATAGAAGGTTAATTCAGGATTTTGCTCATGAGCATAGAGCCCTGGAACACCCTGGACCAAACTTATCCTTTGTACTGCTTTCTCTGCCGGGGGTGTACTAGCATATGATCTAGAGTGGTGTGCTCTCATTAAAAAGGATTCCATTACTAGAGACTAGTGTTGCATTTGCAGCTTGTTAAACCTCCATACGCCTTATGACGACAGACTTAAAGATCTCAATATGTACAGTATACTTTAGAGGAAAGGCAGGAGAGGGGAAATATGACAGAGGCGTTTAAATAGCTATGTGGCATAAATGCGCATGACTCGAGTCTCTTTCATTTGAAAGGAAGCTCTGGAATGAGAAGGTATAGGATGAAGTTAAGAGGTGATAGGTTCCGGAGTAATCTAAGGAAATACTTTTTACAGAAAGGGTGGTAGATGCAAGGAACGGTCTCCTGGAAGAGGTGGTGGAGACAGAGACTGTGCATGAATTCAAGAAGACAAGGGATAGGCACGTGGGATCTCTTAAAGAGAGGAAGAGATAATGGTTACTGTGGATGGGCAGATTAGATGGGCCATTTGGCCTTTATCTGCCATAATGTTTCTTTGTAAATATTATACCCCTGGGCAGCAGAAGGTGCTAATGAAATGTGGAACTACAGGTCCCAGAACATCTAAAAACTTGGTTATTTCCCAAATTGTAAAATTTTTCTTTTTCTTTATTGTAAACCGAGTCAAGCTTTATTTTTATATAGCAGTACGATCTATAAACTTAAGTTTTATTTTAGTTTAGTCACAGGGAAAAGGAAAACCCCTTAATCTGTTACAAGGGGCCATGAGCAGTATACTTCCATCCATACCAAACCTTTCCTATTGGCAATCTCCATCCATCTTTTACTCCCCCTGGAAGACTTTTTAAATGTCTTGGACCAGGGGTGCCCACACTTTTTGGGCTTGCGAGCTACTTTTTAAATGACCAAGTCAAAATGATCTACCAACAATAAAATTTAAAAAAAAACACAAAGCACACTGTACGCATAGAAAATGTTAATCATCATTCCTATTCCAGGGTTTTTCAAAGAGGTCAAAGCAGATGACTCTATGCACTATAACCTCAGTAACAACCATACAAAAATAGACAAATATACCCTCCTCCCTTTTTACTAAACCACGATAGCAGTTTTTAGCGCAGGGTGCTGCGCTGAATGCCCAGCACTGCTCTCGACACTCATAGGCTCCCTGCGCTAAAAACCTCTATTGCGGTTTAGTAAAAGGGGACCTTAGTTTAAAATATAGACAGCAGATATAAATTCAGACACATTTTGATCACTAAATTTAAAATTCACTAAATTTAAAATAAAATCATTTTCCCTACCTTGTCTGGTGATTTCATGAGTCTCTGGTTGCACTTTCTTCTTCTGACTGTGCATACAATCTTTCTTCCCTTCTTTTAGCCTGTATGCTTCCTCTCCTCTAGACCTCATTCCTTCCCCCAACTTTTCCTTCCTCTTCCCTGCCCTTTCTTTCTCTCTGCCTCCCTTTCATTTTTTTCTGTTTCTCTTCTTTCCTTCTGTCTCCCTGCCTGCCCTTTTTCTTTCTTTCTCCCTGCCCTCCCCCAAGCCACTGCCACTGCCACTGCCATTACCATCGGGGACCAGGACCCAAACGCCACCAATAACAGGCCCCAAGCTCTCCCTGCTTCGGCCAACCAGCATTCCTCTCCCCGACGTCAATTCTGCCGTCGGGAAGAGGAAGGCTGATCAGCCCAAGATCGTGATCAACCTACTGGGGGAAATGCTGCCGGGTCCTGCCTTCGCGGAAACAGAAAGTAGGCAGGACCCGGCAGGAAGAAGAACAAATGCTTCACTAACCTGTCTCCCGCATTAGCCCGTAGCGAACGCTTGCTTCAGGGCTCTCAACATGTGCGTGCTGGCTTCCCTTCTCCCTCCCCCGCCCCCCCGGACATAACTTCCGGTTTCGGAGGGAAGAGAAGAGAAGCCGGCACGCACACGTTAGAGCCCGGAGCATAAGTTCGCTACGGGCTGAAATCTCCAAGCCGGTTTTTTTTTGGGGGGGTTTAATGTTCAGCAGCGGCAGATGACAGCTGGGCGGACCGCCCACCTAAAAGGCCCTAGGGAGAACACTGGAGAGGAAGGCTGATCGGCCCGTAGATCAGGACGGCAACACGAGTCTATCACAGAGCCCGGGACGGGCTCCGCGATCGACTCGCGTTGCCTTCCTGAGCTACTGGTCGATCGCGATCGACGCGTTGGGCACCCCTGTCTTGGACCAAGAACCATGTTAAGAATGTACTTGTTAAGGTTCCTTGGGAGTCCTTCCCTTTTTGAAAACAGAGAAAAAACGTAGCCCTTGAAGTGGCCAAAACAAGGCAGCAATTATTATTTATCAGCCAGGGCAGTACTTTGTGCTGAGTGAAAAAAGAAGTTCAAAAAATATGGATAGAACAAAAAAGCATAAATAAAAAGAATGGTATTAATAGTTTTTGAGATCTTAACGTATAAATTTCTCACTTCTGTTCTCCTTTGTTAAGCTAATTCAATTATGATTAGATTATTTTTTTAAATGTACTTCATATTTTGCCTGGATACTCCATCTGGAGGGTGTTTGCATTTTAATTATAAATGATAAACTGCAGGTGAATTATAAACCATGGTGGGATTTTGCAAATCAGTTCTCTATTGTTTTAGGGAAGCAGATAAAATAAGGTGAGCTCCTTCTCACAAAAGAATTTAATTTCTTGTAGTGCAAACTGCTTCCCCTAATCCTTTTCAGCTTTGTTCAAATTACCTCATAGCTCT
Source organism: Geotrypetes seraphini (assembly GCF_902459505.1). NCBI lineage: Eukaryota > Metazoa > Chordata > Amphibia > Gymnophiona > Dermophiidae > Geotrypetes > Geotrypetes seraphini. Next base: position 376,760,457 of record NC_047085.1, read on the forward strand.
TCCATAAAACTTAAGTGCAACATCTTTCTTTGAAGAGAGAAATGATATGTTGTCTCTCTCTATTATGACCCTCTTTTACTAGGTCGCAATAGAGGTTTATACCCTGGCCTGGGGTGCTAAATGCTCTGACGCTTCTAGGAATTCTGTGAGTGTCTGAGCAACATCGGATCATTTAGCGCTCTGGGCATTGGCTTTCACTCGATGGCCCTGACCTCTGGTCCCACACCACCGAGAACCCAGGAATTTTAAAATTTATATTCTTTTAACCATGGTTACACAAAGTACATTCTAAGGCTCTCTAAGCTCCTTGTACATGGTCACCGCTGATGTAGCTGAATTTTGAAACATTGAGCTGAATTGGCAAAACTTGATCTGTAAAGTTTCCTCCAAGTCCTTTAAATTCTGCAACTGTCAGAAATCCAAATTTCTTCTCTAATTCTTTGTAAGCTTTGTTTTGTCGTAGGAGTTCCAACACTAGATACTGTAACACTTCCCCCCTCTTAGGCCTCTCACCTTCCCCTTTACACCTAACTCTTTAATCTCTCCACTGTAGTTCCTCTCTCATCCTTCTTCCTGTAAACCGTGCCGAGCTCCGCATTCGTGGAGATGGTGCGGTATATAAACCCAAGGTTTAGTTTAGTTTAGTTTAGTTGCAGATGACATTATGGGCTCCTTTTAAGAAGGTGTGCTACGGGTTTTACCGTATGCACCGGATTAGCGCGTGCTAGCCAAAAATCTACTGGCTGCTCAAAAGGAGGAGGTAGCGTCTAGCACACATGGCATTTTAGCTTGCGCTATTCCACGCGTTAAGGCCCTAGTGCGCTTTTGTAAAAGGAGCCCTATGTGTTTCAATGATGAATGCTTCTTGTCCTGAGTGCTTCACTTCTAGATTTACAGACTCAAACATCCTTTTCCTGTTTCTACTCCTTTGGTTGTCTAGCCTGCAGTGGCGTACCTAGGGGGGGGCGGGGGGGGGGCGGGCCGCCCCGGGTACCAGCCCTAAGGGGGTGTTCCCGGCCTTGCCGTTCAGTCCCCCGCCACCCCCGAAGGACCGCTCGCCCCCCTGGCCTCCCCGCACCACCTATGAACAGCCGCAGCAGGATCGCGAAGTCAGCGTCAGCATCCCTGCGCTGCTTCCTACGACGCGATCCCGCCCCTCCTCTGACGTCAGAGGAGGGGCGGGACCGTGGCGCAGGAAGCAGCAGGGATCGCTGACGCTGACTTCGCGATCCTGCTGCGGCTGTTCATAGGTGGTGCGGGGAGGCCAGGGGGGCGAGCGGTCCTTCGGGGGTGGCGGGGGACTGAACGGCAAGGCCGGGAACACCCCCTTAGGGCTGGTACCCGACGCTGACTTCGCGATCCTGCTGCGGCTGTTAATAGGTGGTGCGGGGAGGCCAGGGGGGCGAGCGGTCCTTCGGGGTGGGTCGGGGCATCAGGCCTTCAGGGTGGGGCGGGCGGGCAGGCAAGCAGGCTTTCAAGGGGGAGGGGGTGACAGGCAGGCAGGCAGGCCTTCAAGGGAGTGCAGGCCTTCGGGGGGGGGGGGGTGCAGTCCTTCAGGGGGGGGGGTTAGGCCTTCAGAGGGGGACAGACCTTCGGGGGGGGGGGAAAGTCCTTCGGGGGGTGCAGGTCTTCAGGGGTGGGGTTGTAGCCCTTCGGAGGGGGGACAGACCTTCGGGGGAGGGGGGTCCTGGTGTAAAAGTACACAGAGGGAGAGAGGGAAGGGGGGGTTCAAAGATACATGCATATGCCAGACTTTGGGGGTTAGAAATAATGGGTCTAAAAACAGAGGAGTGGGAGAGAGATGGTGCATAATGGGATTTAGGGAGGGAAGGAACAGAAAGGGAGAGAACTTGGAAACAGGGGATGGTGTGGAGGGGGGATAGAGATACTGGATAGGAGGATAGTTGGGAACAGAAAGGGAGAGATGGTGGATCCTGGGGTGGTGGGGAGTTGAGAAAAGGTGAATCTGTGGATGGAGACAAAAAAAAGGAAAGATGCCAGAGCTCCGGGAGAGGGAAGGGAAACGGAAGGGGAGAACAGAGATGGCAGACGGATGGTTAGCACGGAGAAAGGAGACCCTGGCAAGCAAGACAACAAGAGCCTGGGACCAACAAGATTTGAATATTGATCAGAGAACAAAAGGTAGAAAAAATAATTTTATTTTCTGTTTTGTGATTACAATATGTTAGATTTGAAAAGTGTACATGAGACAGCTTGAAATGGGAACTTTTCTATTTTTGTGAATGGCAAGGCTGAGTTCAGTTAAAATATATGCTTTATAAGAAAATATAATAATGTGTTTTATAAAGTTTATAAGCATTGCTGGCATACTCGGTGAGGTGTTCCTAGTGTTGGTGGTGGTGGTAGCATGTCAGTGTGTTGAGAGGAAGAGGTAGTCTGGGAAATTCTGCTGAGCAAACTCTGGGCCCATTTCCACCCCCAGTTAGTCCACTCCACTCAACTGGTTCACACACTGAGTGGGTCTTTGGGTGTTATTTCTGGGTAGTTGTTTTAGAATCTCTTCCAGTGGTTTGTCAGTATCTCCTTCTGGTCCAAGGAAGGAAACTTTGTCAACCTTAGCATTGACCTTCAGAATATGTTTGTAACAGCGCTGCTTGTGTGGCATTAGGCTATGTAGTGATCGAAAGAAAAAAACAGACCTTTGCACATTTTTGCACTATATGGTGGGTGTATGAGGAGATTCATTTCCTGCACAGTTAAGTCCATTTTTTCTACTGAATAATAGTATAGGTACAATGAAAGTAAATAGCAAAAATGTTTGAGTAGATAATTAAGGAAATCTTTTTCATATTGCTTGCTTATGGACTGGGAAAAAAGACTGTTCAAGCAAATGTCTCCAGAACTGCTTTAATGGAAAAATGTGATTTTTTTTTTTTTAAGTACTTTGTGAAATTTATTGTTGTTGTGAAATTTATTGTTATACTTTGTTTAAACTTAAAAAGCGGTGTCATTAACAGTGAATCTAATCGAAAAATCGATTCAACAGGGTGAATCGAATCGAATGAAATATTTTTCTCTGAATCGGGCAGCACTATTGGCTACCATGAGAATGGGCTACTGGGCATGATGGACCATTGGTGTGACCCAGTTAGGCTATTCTTATGTTATGTTCTCATCTGTAGGGGCCTTTGTTTTCACTTCTTATTTTAATGTATTTTTTTCCTGGGAACTTATCAGTGTTTTTTTATAATGGGAACAAAAATGGAAGAGAATTAATGTGTGTGGAATGGGGGGGGGTAACTAATTTCTTCAGCTAAATAATTCAATCCACTTCAAACAGACATAGGAGAACTCACGCACCATTCACACACCCTCCAACCAAAAACGTCAAAAGAAAAAAACTGTTCGACAACCTCCTAGCCATTCGAGCTGCAACACTTGACCCCCAACTCTACAACCTATTGACCTCGACCACAAACTACAAAACCTTAAAAAAAGAAATAAAAACCCTTCTATTAAAAAAACACATAAAACCAAACTAACATAATCAGAACTGTCCCAAGCATCACCTGCAACTACTCCATATGTACTTCTGATGTCATGACAATTCAGACATAATTTATGTTATGTTATGTTTGGAATAATGGTTACATAAATGAGGTTCAATAAAAGAAAATTTTCTGTGGGAGCATTTGTTGGAACTTCTGTTATCCTGATTTCTTCTATCTGTGGGCTTTCTTTAGCTAACCTACTTATCTGGGGCTTTCCACTTCTGCAGCTGCCCTTTTCACGGTCCACTTTGCGCTTGCACTCTCTGGGGAGGGGGGGTTGGGTCTGGGCTTGGTGGGGTAGGTGTGTCTGGTAGTTTTGTCTGGGTGGTGGCTGGGTGTTTCTTGGGTGCTTGTTGTGCGGATTGGTGTGTCTGGTGAGCGGTCTGGGTGTTGTTGCTTGTGGGGGTTTTTTTCATTATAAAATATGGCTGAGGGTCTAGTCCGGCTTATTATTCTTGTGGGTTCTGGGGTGGGATTTGTTTGCTTGCCCCAAGTTTTGGCCTTTTGTTGTGTATTGCTATGCCTCTCATTGGCAATTTTCTCTTGGGAGAGGCTTGTTCATGCTTGTTGTTGCTGTTACTCTCATTCTGTGTTCTTTTTGATAATGTATAAGTTTCTGTACAGACCATGGTTGCTTGTCTGGACCTTTTGCCATTCTCAATAAAAATACTTTGGAAAAAAAAAAAAAAAAAAAAAAAAAAATTTCACTGCCTGTTTCTATTCTGACCATTTATTCCATTTCATGGTTATTGCAAAAAAAAAAAAAAAAAAAAAATTTTACATGAGGGGGGGGGGGGGGGGGGTGTCAAAAAATGATGGGCCCCGGGTGCCACATACCCTAGGTACGCCACTGCTAGCCTGTAACTTTCAGTTGTTAGTTTTTTTGCCTCTGTTTCATTGGTTTGAAAGTTATTTCTCAATTGTTCAACAAAGTCAATCAGTGAGTTGTACAGAGTAGAAATTGTGCACAAATCCAATTGTGCCTGTTGCAAAGCTTTGCTTGTAGAGTTGATTCTTTTTAAGATAGCATTACACATGACAGTCATAATTGCAGTTTCTGGACTGTCCATTATTGCTCTTAACCGATGTACTTCTTACTGAGCTGCTTTGAGATGTCCACCATCAATAGTTATTTTAGACAATGCATTCTGAATGGCTTTGTAGCCATATCTTAAAGCCCTTGTCACATCAGTTCTAGCTGACCATCTAGTTGAAGACAGGCTTTTAACAAGGGGTGTTAAAGTTCCTCCTCGAGGGCCACAATCCAGTCAGGTTTTCAGGATTTTCCCAGTGAATATGCATGAGATCTATTAGCATACAATGAAAGCAGTGCATGCAAATAGATCCCATGCACATTCATTGGGGACATCCTGAAAACCCGACTGGATTGTGGCCCTTGAGGAGGGACTTTGACACCCCTGCTGGCAAACTTTGGTGGTGGTTTAAAAATCACTCAATAGGCTCTCCACTCCGTTGCTGGACGTATCGAATTATCAAAGTGAGCTGGCTGATATGAGCAACATCAGGGGTGGGATCCACTATAATAGAAAAGTACGTACAGGCTGAAAATGACATGCTGAACTTTTTCAGACATCTCATGTATGAACTCATCACAAATAGTTGAGGACAAATAATTAGTGCTTCCTCTGCCAACATTTCCATATTTAGCTGGACACTCTGACAAAAGTGGATCAAGGCAACTAATTAATAATAAGCACCCCCCCAAAAAAAAATTACCATTATGCGGTGATGAGAGCAGTTCATTATCACCATGGAAGGGCAAACTCCTTGCAGCTAGAAACTGAACAGTAGCAACTACACGTTTCAAGACATTTTGCCAATATCTTCTCTCTGCTTCTAATTGATGAAGTAAATTAGAATCTGTTAGCACATTGAACACATAAGAAGCATAGCATTGTGATGATCAGCTGAATTCTCATGATCGCATAAAGGAGCAGAACTATTTTTCCAGTCATTGAATCTAGAAATGAAGGCAGTTTCTTTCTTAACATAAGAACATAAGCAATGCCTCCGCTGGGTCAGATCCGAGGTCCATCGTGCCCAGCAGTCCGCTCAAGCGGCGGCCCAACAGGTCCAGGACCTGTGCAGTAATCCTCTATTTATACCCTTCTATCCCCTTTTCCAGGAGAAAACTGTCCAATCCTTTCTTAAACCCCAGTACCGTACTCTGCCCTATTACGCCCTCTGGAAGCACATTCCAGGTGTCCACCACACGTTGGGTAAAGAAGAACTTCCTAGCATTTGTTTTGAATCTGTCCCCTTTCAACTTTTCCGAATGCCCTCTTGTTCTTTTATTTTTCGAAAGTTTGAAGAATCTGTCCCTCTCCACTCTCTCTATGCCCTTCATGATCTTGTAAGTCTCTATCATATCACCTCTAAGTATCCGCTTCTCCAGGGAAAAGAGTCCCAGTTTCTCCAATCTCTCAGCGTATGAAAGGTTTTCCATATCTTTTATCAGACATGTCGCTCTCTTCTGAACCCTCTCGAGTAACGCCATATCCGTCTTAAGGTACGGCGACCAATATTGAACGCAGTACTCCAGATGCGGATGCACCATTGCCCAATACAACAGCAGGATAGCTTCTTTCGTTCTGGTAGTAATATCCTTCTTGATTATACCTAGCATTCTATTCGCTCTCTTAGCGGCCGCTGCGCACTGTGCCATTGGCTTCATTGTCATGTCCACCATTACCCCCAAGTCCCTTTCTTGGGTGCTCTCCTTCAATAACATCCCTCCCATCGTATAGCTGTACCTCGGGTTTCTGCTTCCCACATGTAGTACTTTACATTTCTCAATGTTGAACTTCATTTGCCATCTCGTCTCCCATTCCCCTAGTTTGTTCAAGTCCCTTTGCAATTCTTCGCAGTCCTCTTTAGTCCGAGCTCCACTAAATAGTTTGGTGTCGTCCGCAAATTTTATTATCTCACACTTCGTCCCTTCCTTTGTTTTGTTCTCATACAATAGGAGCCAACTTTTCAGAATGATTAGGGTTACTAAATCCATCACAATTACTTCTCCTTGGAAAAAAAAACAAAGGCATCTGCTCAATATTGGTAGTATTCAAGAACCCACCTCTAGATGTACTTTCTATGTGAAAATTATCAGCTGTATTACTAGGTTTATGGCCATTGATCATTTACATCTATAAAACAAAGGTTGATTTTTCTAAAGTGGAGATGAAAGTACAGGATTCAGCAAAAATACTTTGAAGTACTATAAATAGACTAGGTAATTCAGATTTCTGCAGTTGGCTGTCTCCGTATGGAAAATGCATAATGGCATGCTGCCCTACATTTCGACATGTCTCAAACTTTTAGTAAGTTTTAGTAAGTTGTCCATTAGCAAATATAGCAGACAAAATCCCCTCTTTTACTAAGCTGCGGTTGAGGAATTCTATGAGCGCCGGAGTAGTGTCAGAGCATTTAGTGCTCCGGGTGGTGGTAGAAACTCTACCATGGCTTAGTAAAAAAAGAGGGGGGGGGGATATAATAAATCACCATCATAAATCAGGACTATATTCTCAGCATTTTTCCATAAACTAGACTGATAATATCATTATTGTAGATCACAATAATGAAGGTTTTTTTAGAAATTACAGGAAAATGGCAAGTTTTACAAAGATATCAGGACTTCACTGTTTTTTCAGATACTGTATTATCCTAATCTGACAAATCTCAGATAAAAGATGAAGTGTATGATCATGGTGAGCTTTGACGGAGACTTCAGTAGTTGGAATCTAAGCACAGTACTGGGCAGAGCTTTGGATTCTTGCCTAGAAATAGCTAAGGAGAAGAAGACAAAATTTTTCATTGAATCAGGTTGGGCAGACTGGATGGACCATTCGGGTCTTTATCTGCCGTCATCCATTATGTTACTATGTTACTATGTGTTGAATCCCAACATTTTAGGATACGTTTATTGCCAAAAATAATACGTTTCAATTCATCTGTCAGACAAATATACAAAGATATCAGGACTTCACTGTTTTTTTTCAGATACTGTATTATCCTAATCTGACAAATCTCAGATTACAGATGAGGTGTATGATCATGGTGTTGAATCCCAACATTTTAGGATACGTTTGTTGCCATAAGTATTACGTTTCAGTTCATCTGTCAGTTAAATAGTGGATGAAATATTGTCTACTATAGGAAGGGAAATATACTGACTATAATCACAATTTAATAATTATCCCTTTTATTTCATGATTTTTGCTCTTTGCTTTAAAAGAAATGCCAGATGAACAAGTGATGAGAGGATACAGATTTTGGGGTCATGGAATTCTTTCCAGCTCCTCTGTGTGCATTTGTATTTCTGTGCATTCACAAGGCTGTGTTTGTATCTGTGTGTGTCTGTTTGGTCTGTGGACACGTGATTAAGTTACAGGGGAATTCTTTTTAAAATCAATAAGAGGAAATATTTTCTCACTCAGAGAATAGTTAAACTCTGGAACACATTGCCAGAGGATGCGGTAAGAGCGGCTAAGGCAGCTGATTTTAAAAAAGGTTTGGACAAGTTCCTGGAGGGATAGCTCGTAGTCTGATACTGAGACAGACATGGGGGAAGCCTCTGCTTGCCCTGGTTCGGACTTCAGTAGCATGGAATGTTGCTACTATTTGGCTTTTTGCCAAATACTTTTGACCTGGATTAGCCACTATAAAGACTGGACACCGGGCTAGATGGGTCACTTGTATGACCCAGTAAGGCTATTCTTATGTTTTTATGTTCTTATGTTTGCATTTTCTAGCAATCCTAAATCTTTTAAAGGAAAAAAATCTATCTGTAACAATATATGATTCCTACAATATGAACAAGAAAATTATCTTTGGCACTGCTGGTATTCTGAAATATTCTGGAAGGATAAGAAGAAAAACAAATAAATAAGATGCATGAATTTAAAGCTAACACCTAGTAAGCAAACCCTAAAGAGAAATACAATGCACTGCTATATAATGCATATTCTAACACTTCGTTAAAAATAACACTTTGACAATAAACTGCAACATTTATTTTGATCTGGCTGTTATCACAGTTGTTTTAGACGATTCACAGTGTAATCTACTTTTTTTCTTAGCTGTTGCCAATTTCACAGTACACTTCTCCCTCCGTATTTGCTGTGATAAGGGATTAACAGAACTGCAAATACTGAAAAACCGCGAATAACTTTTTTATATGTTATTTGCTGTTTTCTGTTAAAAATCATCGTGAATATGGTGAAACCGCGAATAACATGGTGGGAGACCTGGCCTTTTTTCTGAAGGAGAGGCAAAGCACGGTGAACAAAGTGCTGGGAATCAGCGATTTTCTCTGTAAATGCTTGGAATCAGCGATTTCTCTGTGCAAGCTGATGCAATTTGGGGGGAGAAGCCAGCAAGCTAAAAACTGTGAATAATCGAAACAGCAAATGCTGAAACTGCAAATACGGAGGGAGAAGTGTACAGGGGGAGCATAGCCAAGGGTTGGCCCATTTACTTTAGGCTCCGGCCCACCCAATAGAAGTGCACTTTTGATATAGTTGGAAGATAACCATAACCCACCTTAACTCTCTTTGGAGAACCTTGGTACTTAGAGGCAGCACTCTGAAGTGGTTTATGCTGGCACCCTCTGCTAGTTCTGACACATGGGCAGGTCAAACACAAAAACTGAGCATTCACAGTCAGTGGCGTAATAAAGGGGGCAGAGGGGTAGTCTGGCCTGGGCGCTGTCTTGGTGGGGACACCGGGATCCATCCTCCTCTCTGTCCCCCCTCCTTCCCGCCTCCCCTGCCGCATAAGTGCGCCTCTTCCCTTCCCTCGTACCTCTGATTTTCCCGGCGCATGCAGTATCATGAACTTGCTGCCCGCGCCAGTGTCGGCTCTCTCTAACATCACATCCGGGTCCCGTGCCTAGGAAGCGATGTCGGAGGAAAAGCCAACACGATGCGGGCAAGTTCGTGATGCTGCTCGCACCTGAACAATTAAAGAGGTACAGAAGAAGGAAGGGGGAGGGCACGCACGTGGTGGGGGGCATGGGCGTCACTCACCCTCGGTGCACCACTGTTCACAGTGTCAATGGCTGAGCCTCCTGCTGATTGCTGAGGTCGTCTGAGGGGAGTTATGGCAGGCTGCAGATGTCTTCACCTGGCATGGCTTGGGGATGCCCACCAGCTAAGTTAAATGAGGGGTAGAAGAAGGGAGTGGGCTGGAGTGAGGAACTGGGGAGCAAGGTGCCCATCCATTCTACTTTATCAGTCTTCCTAAAATTTGCTGTCTGGCTACACCACTGCAATGGAGTACTTAGCAATTGCAGGATACTAGTTTTTCATTATGTTTCTCTGTTGGAGACAAAAATATTCCACAAGGCCCTATCAACTAAAATGCATGTATACTTACCTGGTAGATTGCATAGGGGGTGATTTTGTAAAGCCAGTTAGAAAATTGTGTGGTTGAAGGCAAGATTAATGTGTATATTTTATTTAAAAATCCACTAGTAATGTGATGATTTATTGCCTGCATAAATTAATATATCAAACCAAAATAATAATGTGTACAATATAAAAATCATTTATGCTGCAATTTTTAGATATTATTATGCAAAGTTGTTTCTAAACCCCCCCCCCTCCCCATAGAACTCAAAATAATAATCTGAAAGGTTAACTATACTATCAATATCATTCTTTGCTATGCATGGAGGGGCATAACAAAAAACAAACGTCTAAATCTGATTTGGACGTATGGTGCTAGACGCCCAAAGTCGGCAGTGGGAAAATGCCCATTTTTGAAAAATACGTCTAGAATATTTATTTTTTGAAAATTATCTATCTGGATGTCCAGGCTATTTTTCGTCCAGAACGTCCATCTTTATACCATCATCCATCTTTATACCATATGTCCATCATTTATACAATACCATCGTCCATCTTTATACCATCCATCCATCTTTATATATCAATCTTTATACCATATTTTCAACCAAAATTTCGTCCAAGTCCCAAATGCCCAGAACATGACCATTTGTACATGGGAGGGGCCAAAATTGTAATGGACTAGCCCACCCCCCAAACTATTTAAGACACCTATATGCAACTCTACTAGGCTTCCCTATACCAGGTGATGATGTTCTGGAGACAGGTATGTACTTTTTTATTCTGATCTTTGTGGGGGTGTGAGGGGGGTCAGTGAACACTGGGGGAGTGTGTAGGGTTCTTTACTTTGTCTCTGGTTACAATGGATACCTTTTTGGCATTTATACCTGTTTTTACATTGTCTAACTCACAACATTTAAGTTTCATTCAGGATATCTAGTAAAACATTCGATTATCCCTGCAGGACGACTAAATCTAGGTCGGCACCCATCCCGCTCACATACTGCCCTAACCACTCCTCCAGATACTCCCCTTTCAGCTCTGGGCGCACAGTGGGACTCAGAGGCCTATAATGTCCTGCGACACATCTAGAAAATCAGTTTGATTATCAGCACTTGGATGGGCGGGTTTTTATACATCTTTAAGTTTTGATTAAGAGCCCCATAGTGTATATTTTCCTGTCATTACTTTATACCAATATGCAAAAAATTCCACGTAAAATACAAAACAACTTTGTGGGAAAGCACATTTTTCAATTAATATCTCTACCAGAACAGGAGCTTCAGATTTATTGAGCTGATTTACCCACTACGGGTCTTCTTTTTTTTTTTGAGCCAATGTTCAAAAGCTCATGTTTACCTCATTGGCCCGAGTTCCACCCTACCACCTACTTACTATGACTTATAAAAATACTTTATTTTATTTAATGCTTTATTATTCAATTCAATTAAATCTAATCTTTTTCTTTAAGAAATTTATTTTTGTAAAAAACCGGAGAAATTGCCGGAATTGTCTCAGGTGGTGTAATTAACGCACAGCTACTCCCACAAGTTGCCTTGCACAGAATCAGAGACACTTTCCAAATAAAACTTTTCTCCAAGTAATATCATTTACTGCTGCTTCAGGCTATATTCTTGTTATAAATATTTCACTTATCTTATAGCCTTTTGCGATTTTGATGCTGCCAAAACTTTACCACCACTACTGCTTCATTCACTCAGTCTGACGCAGCCTGCATTTTGTGGGGCTTCAAAAGGCTCCTGCTGTGTCAGGGATTCAGAAGTAGTGGACTTTTGTACTCAATCTGACGATTCTGCATTAGAAAGCAGCTTTAATTTTAGTTTTAGCTTAATTCTATCTTTTAATGGTAATTTTTATATAAATATATATCTTTATTCATTTTAAAGCCAAAAATAAGTGCAACATATTTTACAGACATTTTACACTTTAACAGCACTTAAAATCAGTCAAAAATTATATTCTATGGCAAATACATATATCATCCCCTCCCTTCCCCCCGGACTACATATCCAAAAATTGCATTCTAAATTTAAAAAAATATATATATTCCCACCCCCTCCCACCTACTCACCTTGGACGTGTATTATCAAAGGGGAAAATCAACAATCACTCCTTAAAGAATTTTGTCAATGGCTCCCAAATATCTATAAACTTCATATAATGTCCTTGTTGTATGGCCACCATACGTTCCATTTTAAAAGTGTAACACAGAGATTCTCACCAAAAAGTATAATTTAACTGTTCCCAGTTTTTCCAGTTCCTCAAAATAAGTTGTATGGCAACCCCTGTCATTATAAAGAGAAGTTTGTTATTCCGAGCAGATATTTGGCTTTTAGCCCTCATTAATGTGCCAAATAGGATGGTATCGTACGTCGATGCCACTGGATTTTCCAATATTTTGTTCACTTGATCCCAAATTTTGTTCACTTGAACTCCAAAATGTAAGTATCAAGGGACAATAGTACAATAGATAATCCAACGTCCCAACTTTGAGATGACAGTGCCAGCATCTATTAATAATAATAATAATTATTATTTTTATTTTTATATACCACCAAAGCCATAATAGTTCAAGGCGGTTTACAATAAGAAGACCTAGACAATCAGCGAAGATAGGCACAATGAAAAGTCATTGAATACATGTGATAGAGCTGGACAATCAGCGAAGATAGGCACAATGAAAAGTCATTGATACATGTGAGCAGGATACAGAGATAAGAGGAGCTGGAACAATCAGCACACTATCAGCGAAAATAGGCACACTATAAAGTCGTCAAGTACAAGTAGGCAGGTGCTAAGAAGGCTTGAGAGATCTTGGTTACAAATTGGTTAGAGTAAAAAGGGAAAGGGCTTTAAGAGATCTTAGGTTACAAATTTGTTGTACAAGATAGTTTGTACTAGTTTTCTAAAACTTAGATAGGATGAGGAGTGTGTAATAATATTACCAAGCCAATTGTTCAGATGACCTGTTAGAAGGCGAGTGTTGTGTCCAAGAATCTTCTATATCGGCAGGCCTTTATAGATGGATGGATAAACATTAGACTTGGAACTATATAATGTCTGTAATTGAACAGGGGTCCAAAATGGTAACTTTAAGGTTTTATGCTTGATGTGAATTGGCTGGCTCGTGCCTGTGTCTTTTCATAATTGGCATTCTTTTCTATCTTATTTGTTAGCCTATACACCAATCTTACCTTTTTGGAAAGGCGGTATAGCAAGTCTTTGAATAAACAATTTAAATAAAGTAAATATACAATAATGATTTTACAACCCTAACATTTAAATTTTTAACAGCTCTTGCTAGGTCATCAGTAAAAAAAAGGCATATGGATTTGGGTTATTAATCATAACTTTTGGTTTGAGTTACTAGTCATTTCACGTAAAAAATGTACCCATTCAGCTACATGAACTGTCTTGTAATTTGCTAGGAAAATGAATGCCCTTCTACTTATTTCATAGATTTTTCCATAGGAAGTTAATTGAAAATCACATATAGCTATTAAACAATGTGCCCATCCAGTATGTTTTACTGAATTCTAGGACACTGATATTGATTGAAGAAAATATATTGCCATATAATTTGAAAAAGATCTAATAAGCCCTAAACAATTCAAACCAGTAAGTTACATTTTAAAAAGTCGACACAAAAGTACAAGTTATGGCCAAATGTTTGTGACTACCACCATTTTCATTATTTATGACTGATATCTAACTTACACATGAAAAGAATCAGATTTTAAAGCTAAACATTGTCTATGTTAGGTGCAGCGGAATGCTGTCTTGTTTGGGGGGGGGGGGGCAAGACGCTCTGCCTTAGCCCCAGCAAAATTGTGTGGCAGCTTCAATTTTAAATGATCGGGAAGCCACCGCGCAGCATCAAGAAGAAGGCCTGCCCCCGTAAGTCTTCATTCTACTTCCGGGGGCAGGCCTGCTCCTTGAAGCTGCGTGGCGGCAGCTGCCCGATCATTCTAAGTTAAACCCTGGGAGTCTGGACCAGTTTTTGGGGAGGCCATGGCCCATGTGGCCTCCCCTGTTTCAACGCCTATGGTCTACATTGTATTTAGAAGCTAAAGTCAATGGGACCGATAGTCTGACAGTGGGAGTTAGCCGAACTCACTCCTGTAGTCGAACCTGAGCCTGGAAATTCAATGCTAGGCTGTTTCCAGTAACTGACCTTGAATATCTGGTCTATTTTTTGGCCGCATATACTTAGCCGGCCATGTTGATATTCAGTGTTGGCCGGCTACTTTTATAGTGGCAAAGATAGGCCAGCTATATATGTGGCCCAATTTGGCTGCTCGACTTAGCTAGCCAGTAGGCTGAATTTCACAGAGAGTCAGGTAAGTTATGTGACATAGCTGGCTATCAACTATCACGATGAATATTAGCACTTAGGTGGCTAAATGCTAAGTAGCGATGAATTTTGGGCAGATTGTCTGAAAACATGTTCTGCTAGATATCAGTATTCACAGTGATATTCTTTGTATTTAAAAAATGAAAATGTTCTTAATAACTGTCTGTATATGTTCTGGCATTAATCTTGCCAGTTTTCTGTAGAATTCTGGAGTTATTTCCTAAGTCCACTCAGCTTTGATCCAGTGTATAAGGTGTGCTTCAGACGTTGGATTGTATATGATCACTTTCTGCTTCATTATGGCCTGCACATTTTCAATAATGTTCAAATCTGGGCTGTTGCCCAGTCAAGCTTCAGTTAAGAACATATGAATTGCCATAATTGGACAGACTGAAGGCCCATCAAGCCCAGCATCCAGATCCCAAATACCTAGCTATATCCCAAGTAGTAAAACAGATTTTATGCTGTTTATCCTAGGAATAAGCAGTGGATTTCCCCAGACCATCTCAGTAATGACCTATGGACTTCTCTTTTAGGAAATTATCCAACCTTTTTTTAAATCATGCTAAGCTAACTGATTTCACCACATTCTCCAGCAACAACTTCCAGAGTTTAATTACTATTTAGTAGCTTCATTGCATGCCTCCTAGTCCTAGTATTTTTAGACTAGGACTAGTTGTATCTGTTCATGAGACAGCTATGCCTTCACAGATTTTATTCCATGGCATGGTATACTGCCCTGTTGGAAAAGGGTTGTGTTGTGAATTAGCATAAAATTTGGCAGTCTCTCCACTAAAACATTCAAGCAAACAGTTCCGTTGATTGTGGTATTCTTCAGCATAATCCACAGCCCTGCTCGACCATGTCCTATTATAGGAGCCCAAACCAGTGCTTGTTTCACTGTGGGCATAACATATGTTAGGTTATGTCTCTGTTTTAAAGGTCTCTTTATGTGTCTACAGAAGCTATAGAACTGAGTGAAAGAGTTTTCATCTGGAAACATAATTTGTTCCCTTTATCGGCTGTTCACTGTTTGTACTTGTGACAGAAAGTGAGATGATCTTTGATATTTTAAGCAAAAAACTTCAAGCAAGCCATTAAGATCGAAGTCCAGCATCTAATAATCTCCTGCATACGAGGGACCATTGAAAAGTTCTTACCCCAACCAAGAAAAGAATAATGTGGAACCATGAAACTTAGAAGTTATTCCACATGGGAGAAGCCTTAGGGATCTGGCCAATTGGAGTCTTAGGCCATTCCCAGTGCATCCCAGAATGCACTGGGAAGGAGGCCTAAGACTCCAGTTGGCCCAGGTGCCTAAAACCCCACCTATGGAAGGGGCCTTAGGCCCTTCCCTGGTGCATCCCAGGATGCACTGGGAAGGCCCACCATTCTGAAGAGGCGGACCTGCCGGCTGGAGGGAGTAGACATCCCTTCTGCCAGCCTTCCTGTTAAAGGTACGGGGGTCGGGGTTGGGTGGGCGTTGGGAGATGGGGGTTCAGGGTGGGGGTGCCAGCAGGAGGGAATGGACATCCCTCCAGCTCAGGATTGTTTAGGGGTTTGTGGCAGGAGGGATTGGGCATCCCTGTTACCATGAATGTTGGGGGGTGCTGGTAGGAGGTAGTAGGCATCCCTCCTGCCAGGGATTGTTTCACGGTTTGTGGCAGGAGGAAGTGATCATCCCTCCTACCATGGACAGTGGGAAGGGGTGTTCAGGGGTGGTGGCAGGAAGAGTCAGCATCCCTCCTGCTGGCTGATTTGCGTTGGGGCTTGGGGGTTCTCTGCTATGGCCGCTCAGCTGATCGCGGCAGGGAGATTTCCTTGCTGCAATCAGTTTATTGGCTGTGTCTAATTGAAATGTAGGCCAGCATTTCAATGGCCTACATTTCTGGTGCCTATTGGTGGATTATTGAACTGTGTTAGTTAGTTTGTAACAATGCTTCGTATATATTACAGGGGACTTTCCTTGAAACAGCTTTTTGCGAAACGCGAATTCATGTTGGAGTTCCCCACTGCTGCTAAGATAAGTGCTATTGGAATGTTATTAACCTTTAAGGATTTATAAATGAATGAATTTTTGACCGATGAGGAGGCTTGCTACAAAATACCTGAATTATACATGAAATAGGTAATTCAGATGTATTCCTGAGGTCATAAGAAGAATTGAAAGAGCATGAAAGAATGAATTTATGAAATTTTAAATGAAATACTAAGTTATATGTATTGAAGCAATTTTATAAGAAAAAGAATGAATTGAGTAATATGAATATTTATTATGAGTGATGCATGGATTGAAGAAATAAGTTATTAAGCTTCACTCTAAGTTATTTTGACACTAGTAGGCTTTATATTTGGTGACTGTCAAATATTAATTTGCTGACAGGTTAAGTTTAGCGGCCAGATAGACCTGCCTAAAAGGCACGTCTATCTTTGGCCGCTATACCTTAGCCGGTCAGCTGATAAATATGGTCGGCTAAGTCTTTGGTGGCTGCATTTAACCTGTAAATTCAATGATGGTAGCCAGATACGATCCCAAGATTGAATATTTGGCTTGCTACCGACTGCAGGATGTAGCCAGGCTACCTCCCGCAGTCTGAATATCAGCCCCATAGACTTTGCTTGGATGCTGGAATGGCATCTTTTGAATGTTGACCTTACAGACATTTTTCTACTCAAAATGGGCAGCATCTGTGTATTTTGATTGGGTATCAATATTTATCTAGGACAGTTTGCAAGGAAGGGATTTAGAGGTTTATGACTTGCATGTTCTTGATATTGAATTGATTATTGCTTTCAACATTTATGTTTATAGCTGATGGCCACTTGGGATCCACGGGCAGCTAAGTGTAGGAATAGCATGTCTGTCAATAATAGTCACACATTTGGGTTTGTTTGTTTTTTTTTTGGTAACAGCAGTAGGGGATATACCTAGGGTTGTCACATGCAGGACATGCCAGTGGCTGTTTTAATATTTGATCTTTTTGTGGTATGTGCAGACCTTCAAGGTTATCTAACAGTATGTTTGGGGTATGAGCACAATGGACGGTGTACCTATATGGTTGATGTGTTAGAGCCCTGGCATCTGTATGGTGCATTATCTTGTGGGAGGTAAGATTTTGGATCAGCAGATTGCAAAGCCTTCCATATGTGCAAAGTCTAGACTCTGACAGTTGTGAATTTCTGTGACACCATCACTATGCTCTACCAAGGCAGCCTCTATGCCTCCACCTGGGGTTAGAAGTAGATATGATTTCTCTCCTTTCCCCCCAGGAAACCCCAAAAGGTATCTGTGAACAAGACTGTCTGAAATGTTAAATAGTTTATTGAACTATGTGCAACTTATGTTATATAGGAAACCAGTAAGACAGTTTTGGGGGTTTTGCCAGGTACCAGTGACCTGGATTGGCTACCGTGAGGACAGGCTACTGGGCTAGATGGACCATTGGTCTAACCCAGTAAGGCTATTCTTATGTACTTATGAGAAGTATTCTGATAAGCAGTTTATTAAGTATTCTGAATGAAAGGTAATCAATAAGCTTAATAAGCAACCTTTAAACAATGTTCTTGAAACCCAGTCTGTCTACATATGTGGCAGCTTTAAGTATATCCCCCTATACCTTCATTATCCACAAATAAAATAAATGAATAAAAATAATGAAACAATAACAGACATGGTGGCCATTTTGGCATAGTGCCAGGCTACCACTACAGGCTGTAGCAAAAGTGCTTGGCCTGGATACCACTGGACTACCAGAAAGACCTCTGGTAGGTCTGGGGTTGGGGAGGGATGTTCCAGCTGTTAGGGGGAAGGAGCTGCTTATCAGGGAGATGGAGGCAGATTTTTAAGGGTGGGAAGGGAAGGCATTGCGACATTGGGAAGGGAGATCGGGGATACGATTTACTGTTTTGGGATATTAGGAGAGAGATCGAGTATGTTGGAGGGAGCACTGATGGCACCTACTTTCCCAATGCCCTGTGCTACCAGATTGCCAGTAGTGCAGCTGCACTTACTGCTTCCTCTCGAGGTGGCAGTGAGTTTGGCTGTGCTATTCGTAGTCGGGACAGTTAGCTCATGGTAAAGACCTGTATGCTAGCTGTCACAGCCAGCCATACCTCTTCTTGCCCCTGTCATGTCCAGACCCTGCCCATTCCTTTGAAAGGCAGCTCAGGTGGTATTTTTAACACAAGGGCCTGTGTTTTAGTGCAGTAGACACTAGTGTAGGCCTGCACTACTGCCTAGCATGGTGATAATATCATGTTATCTGCTTTATAAACTAAACTAAACTAAAGCTTGAATTTATAGACCGTGTCATCTATATAAGAATAAAGCTCGACTCGGTTTACAGTATGAAATGTTAGGGAAGAGACAGTAAAAAGGAAAAATTTACAGTTTGGTGAATAACCAGGTTTTTAAATATTTACAGAACATTTGAAGAGAACCTAATTCTCTTAGGTACAAAGGGAAATTATTCCATAGTTCAGTTAGTTTAAAGAAAAGAGACTTCTCCAGTTTACCAGTAGAACACACCTTTCAGAGATGGAAAAGAAATTTAAATTTTTGCATTTTTCTAACCAGTCCATATTTTTTGGAGCTCCAAGACAGAGGAATTAGTAGAGGACAGATGCCGAATAAGATTTTAAAGGTGAGGAGACTCGATCCAAGATGGCCGCGGATGCAAGCCGCTGAAGCAGTTGCCGAACAGACGCTAAAGTTTGGAAGCTTTTGAGCTCCTTTGAGCTGAACTTTGCCTCAAAACATGCCGAAAAGAAGGGGAAAGAGCACCGGTGGGGCCTCCCTGCGCTCCGGAACACCTACCTCCGGCAACATTGAAGCGCTGTTTCGGCGTTTCCAGGGCACCATGACGACGTCGGGATTTCAGATAGAGACACCCCATGGGAACGGAGCAGAGGTGTCTCACCGAAGTTTTGAGACCACTTTGAGCCCCGACGTAAGACCTACTCCCTTGCACCCCCGTGCAACCAGCTCCCCAGGGGTAGAGAGCCAACCGGAAGTCGGGATGAGCTCTCCCCTAGAGGCTGCGCGGAGCTGTGTTGAAGCAGCCGTTTCAGGTTCACAGGCTATGCAAGAGAGCCTGAATATGGACGGGAGTGCTGCAACAACTAAAACTGGACCTACTCAAGCGGAGGGAATTGGAGGAGAGCGGTCGAATGGTGAGCACAAACTTTTGATTACACACTTACAAATTCCTACCATAGTTAAGCCCCAATAAATCACATTAGATGCCTTGTGGGACCTGGTGGCAAATATGGCGAAAACAATTAATGTTCAACAAGTGCAAGTGGAAGGGAAAATGAAAGACCAAGAAAAAGAAATTACTTTAATAAAGCAAGATATTGCTGACTCAAATAAATCATTAGACAGTATCAAAAATGAATTAAAATCTTCCAAACAGCTTCAAGAGACCTTAATTAAGGACAATGTTAATTTAAGAAGGAAGATTGAAACATTTGAAAATTTTTCAAGAGGCAACAATATCAGAGTGATTAATTTTCCACTAATTATAACAATTACCCCGTGAGAAATGTTAAAACGATACCTGACGGAAATACTAGAAGTTCCTGAGGTTTCATTACCTCCATTTACACAGGTGTACTACCTTCCCAAGAAAAATCAAATTCAGCAACAAGAAGACAGCCAAGGTCCAATAGATGTATCGGCATTATTGGAATTATCAGATAAAGAGTTGGCTACTCCTGCAACATTAGTAGCAACTTTAGCTCTAACAATGGATAAGAACTGGATTTTGAGACTTTTCTTCAAAAATAGAGCAAAAGAATTTATGGGATTCAAAATACAAATGTTCCCAGATTTAGCCAGGGACACACAAAGGCGAAGAAAAGAGTTTCTTATGATAAAACCGGGAATTATAGCTCTTGGAGCAACTTTTTTCCTACGATATCCTTGTAAATGTGTTATACAATATAATTCCCAAAAATATGTTTTCTTTGAGCCTTACCAGCTGACAACTTTCCTATCTCTTTCTCGGCTCGAGAAGGAAAAGAATGGAGGAGTATAGAAAATTTAAGATGCCCTCATCAGCTGACTTGCATTATTTTCCTTAATATTATTTCTTTGTTTTTTCCGTTTATAATTACATTTTGGATCATTTGTGGACTTGAGCCGACTTAAGTTAATTGGTATCCTTGAAATTTATAATATTGTTGTATTTTCTTTTCTTGACTTAAAAAGCTTTCTGTACAAGTAAATCTTGATTTGTATTTTGAAAATTGAATAAATAAATAATATAAAAAAAAAAAGATTTTAAAGGTGAGACAAGCACATTTCATTTGTATGCTGGGGAGCAGGGGCGTACCTAGGGGGGGGCGGGGGGGGGCGGGCCGCCCCGGGTACCAGCCCTAAGGGGGTGTTCCCGGCCTTGCCGTTCAGTCCCCCGCCACCCCCGAAGGACCGCTCGCCCCACTGACCTTCCTGCACCACCTGTGAAGCAGCCCGCAGCAGGATCGCGAAGTCAGCGTCAGCATCCCTGCTCTGCTTCCTGCGCCGCGATCCCGCCCCTCCTCTGACATCAGAGGAGGGGCGGGACTGTGGTGCAGGAAGCAGCGCAGGGATCGCTGACGCTGACTTCGCGATCCTGCTGCGGCTGCTTCATAGGTGGTGCGGGGAGGCCAGGGGGGCGAGCGGTCCTTCGGGGTGGGTCGGGGCATCAGGCCTTCAGGGTGGGGTGGGCGGGCAGGCAAGCAGGCTTTCAAGGGGGAGGGGGTGACAGGCAGGCAGGCAGGCCTTCAAGGGGGGACAGGCCTTCGGGGGGGGGGGGCAGACCTTCAAGGGGTGCAGGCCTTCAAGGGGGGCAGGCCTTCGGGGGGGGTGTAGGCCTTTGGGGGGGTGCAGACCTTCAAGGGGGTGCAGGCCTTCAAGGGGGGGAACAGGCCTTCAAGGGGGGAAAGGCAGGCAGGCCTTCAAGGGGGGGACAGGCCTACAAGGGGGGGGACAGGCCTACAAGGGGGGGACAGGCCTACAAGGGGGGGGGACAGGCCTTCAAGGGGGGGACAGGCCTTCGGGGGGGGGTGCAGACCTTCAAGGGAGTGCAGGCCTTCGGGGGGGGGGTGCAGTCCTTCAAGGGGGTGCAGGCCTTCAAGGGGGGGACAGGCAGGCAGGCAGGCCTTCAAGGGGGGGACAGGCCTACAAGGGGGGGAGAAGCTACAAGGGGGTGGTACAAGCCTTCAAGTGGGGGACAGGCCTTCGGGGGGGGTGCAGACCTTCAAGGGAGTGCAGGCCTTCGAGGGGGGTGGTGCAGGCCTTCAAGGGGGTGCAGGCCTTCAAGGGGGGACAGGCCTTCAAGGGGGGAAAGGCAGGCAGGCAGGCCTTCAAGGGGGGACAGGCCTACAAGGGGGGGGGGAGAAGCTACAAGGGGGTGGGACAGGCCTTCAAGTGGGGGACAGGCCTTCGGGGGGGTGCAGGCCTTCGGGGGGTGCAGACCTTCAAGGGGGGGACAGGCAGGCAGGCCTTCAAGGGGGGGACAGGCCTACAAGGGGAAGGGACAGGCCTTCAAGGGGGGTGCAGGCCTTCAAGGTGGGACAGGCAGACCTTTAAGGGGGGGACAGGCCTTTAGGGGGGGACCATGATTTAGAAGTACACGGAGGGAAGGGGGTGTTCAAAGAGACATGCATATGCCAAACTTTGGGGGGGGGAAGAAATAATGGGTCTGAAAATAGAGGAGAGGGAGAGAGATGATGGACCATGGGATTTAGGGAGGGAAGGAACAGAAAGGGAGAGAAATTGGACACAAGGGATGGTGTGGAGGAGGGATAGAGATACTGGATAGGAGGGTAATTAGGAAAAGAAACGGAGAGATGGTGGACTCTGGGATGGTGGGGAAGGAGGGAGAGATGCCGGATGAAAGGGTATTTAAGAAAGGGTGGATCTGTGGAGGGAGATGAAAAAAAGGAAAGATACCAGACTTCCTGGGAAGGGAAGGGAAATGGAAAGGGAGGACAGAGTTGGCAGATGAATGGTTAGCATGCAGAAAGAAGGAGACCCTGGCAAGCAAGTTATCAGAAGAAAACCAGAGCCTTGGACCAACAAGATTTGAAATATAACCAGACAACAAAAGGTAGAAAAATTAATTTTATTTTCTGTTTTGTGATTATAACATGTCAGATTTGAAATGTGTATCCTGCCAGAGCTGGTGTTGGACTGCAAACGTGAGCTAGGATTTAACAGAAAGAGGAAAAGTCCTTTTTGTTTCTTTATTTTATTTACACCACAGCGCCAGTGTGGTTAGGAGAAGCCAAAGGGGGTGAAAAAGCTATAAAACCCACCAGGAGTTTTGAAAAAAATCACCCAACTGGGCAGGAAAATCGAATTGAAAAACCAATTCAATAGGGCTGAATCGAATCAAAATTTTTTTTTCCTGTATCTGGCAGCATTAGTTTGCGCTACTGTCTTAGACTTTAGGACCTGGGATTGGGGAGAGATGGCATCCTCAGTACTTTATAATGCAAGTGAAACGAGGATTTGGTCAGACTTTTGAAGGGTCTGCAGAAAAAAAATATTGTATAGGCCGGGGACATGAGACAGCAGGAAATGGGAACTTTTCTTCCTTCTATTTTTGTGAATGGAAAGGCTGAGGATGTCAGAGAGGTCAGTTAAAATATGTGCTTTATAAGAAAATATAATAATGTGTTTTATAAAGTTTATAGCATAGCTGGCCTACCCAGTGAGGTGTTCCTAGTGGTGATGGTGGCAGCGTGTCAATGTGTTGAGAGGAAGAGGTGGTCTGGGAAATTCTGCTGAGCAAACTCCGGGCCCATTTCCACCCCCCAGTTAGTCCACTCCACTCAACTGATTCACACACTGAGTGGGTCTTTGGGTGTTGTTTTGGGATCTCTTCCAGTGGTTTATCTCCTTCTGGTCCAAGGAAGGAAACTTTGTTATCCTTAGCATTGACCTACAGAATATGTTTGTAACAGCGCTGCTTGTGTGGCATTAGGCTATGTAGTGATCGAAAGAAAAAAACAGACCTTTGCACATTTTTGCACTATATGGTGGGTGTATGAGGAGATTCACATTTCCTGCACAGCTAAGTCCATGTGAAGTTACCTTGTGCTGTATTTGACATCTAGAAAGGTCTCTGTTTGAAAGGAAAGATCTAAACTTAAAAATGAAGTGGCCAGAAGTTATGGTAAAAGCAGATAGTGTAGCTGGTTTTAAGAAAGATTTGGACAAATTCCTGGAGGAAAAGTCCATAATCTGTTATTAAGACATGGGGGAAGTGTCTGCTTGCCCTGGATCGGTAGCATGGAATGTTGCTACTCTTTGGGTTTTGACCAGGTATTAGTGTCCTGGATTGGCTACCATGAGAATGGGCTACTGGGCATGATGGACCATTGGTCTGACCCAGTTAGGCTATTCTTATGTTATGTTCTCATCTGTAGGGGCCTTTGTTTTCACTTCTTATTTTAATGTATTTTTTTTCTGGGAACTTATCAGTGTTTTTTATAATGGGAACAAAAATGGAAGAGAATTAATGTGTGTGGAATGGGGGGTAACTAATTTCTTCAGCTAAATAATTCAATCCACTTCAAACAGACATAGGAGAACTTGTGCACCATTCACACACCCTCCAACCAAAAACGTCAAAAGAAAAAAACTGTTCGACAACCTCCTAGCCATTCGAGCTGCAACACTCGACCCCCAACTCTACAACCAATTGATATCAACCACAGACTGCAAAACCTTCAAAAAGAAATAAAAACCCTTCTATTCAAAAAACACATAAAACCGAACTAACACAATCAGAACTGTCCCAAGCATCACCTGCAACTACTCCATATGTACTTCTAATGTCATGACAATTTAGACATAATTTATGTTATGTTATGTTTGGAATAATGGTTACATATATGAGGTTCAATAAAAGAAAATTTTCACTGCCTGTTTCTATTCTGACCATTTATTCCATTTCATGGTTATTGCAAAAAAAAAAAAAAAAAAAAATTTTTTTACATGGGGGGGGGGGGGGGGGAGGTGTCAAAAAATGATGGGCCCCGGGTGCCACATACCCTAGGTACGCCACTGCTGGGGAGTATTGGAAGCCAGTATAATCTAGCGAGGAGAGGTGACACATGCTCAAATTTACCTTTGCTAAAAATCAGCCTTGCTGCAGAATTTTGGATCAGTTGAAGTCTATGCAAGCTGTTCTTGGTTAGGCTAAGGTAGATAGAATTACAGTAGTCTAAATGAGAAAGAATAATCGATTGAACGAGGACAGAAAAATGCTGCACTTGAAAGCAGGACCTGACTTTCCTAAGCATGTGGAGGCTAAAAAAGCACTTTTTTACTAGGGAATTAATGTGCTCGCTAAGTGAGAGTGATGAGTCGATAATAACCCCTGAGATTCTAGAAGAGAACTCCATTTGTAAGGATGTCCCTGATGGCAAAGAAACAAAAGATGGAAGATGATCCAGCTTAGGCCCAAGCCTAACAACTTAGTTTTGTTTTCGTTTAACTTCATTTGTAGCTAAATACAAGTGCCTCTTCATTTGTAGGGGGTTTATTTTGGGGCTGGGGTAGTTTGAGGAGGTGGAGAGAGTAACAGTCCTGAACAAATAAGTTTCAGGTGGGGAAGTTATCAACATGAGTTATGGTTAAGAGATGTTACTTTACTGTTAACCCTAGTTATTAGTAATTAAGTCTCAATGCATAAAATTGGACCTAAGCTAATATAACACGAGGTAGTGGTAAAATGTGGCAACATGTCTCAATGGTAGTCCACGTTGATAAGTATACCTTGTAGACACAATTAAGATCTCAAGTTGCTTAAATCTTTCATTCTCTCTCCCTTTCTCAGTAGATAAAGAAGAAACTGTATTCTACAGTCAAGCCAAAACTCCACTTATAAAATCATTATACTATTTTCTATTATTTACTAGAAAAGTATTACTTACTGTATATATAAATATTATATACATGTAATAACTTCCACACAGCAACCATATTATTTTATCTAAAAATGATTAATACTGTAGTAATTGCTTCAGAAAAGCAATTGATATTTCCAATCTAATATAGTAAGATATCAAAGCTGAAAACACTAAGCACTTCCTATTTTACCAAAAGTCCAAGAGAAAAAAATGACATTATTAAAACATTCTGCCTAGGTTTCCCAAAGATGATGAAAAAGTGTATTGAATTTGTGATGAGCAGTAATGATTTCTGTCAGGCATGATTAGCCTTGATGTGCAGGTAAAAAGAGAAAATTTCATTGGCTGAAAAAAAGTTTAAAGAAATATCTTTGGCAACAATGACATAGTGCTGACAAGCAGAGGAAATTGTACTTTCAGTCCTACCTACATGTTCTTAACAAAAGAGAGCTCTTCTCTATGAAAATCATCAGGAACATGTAATACATGTTATAAAAATGCTATAAAGCAAAGGATGTCCATTTTATTTATGTATACAAGTTCACTGAGAGTCACTTTCCATTTTTCTGTTCAATAATTTAGCTATGCTTACTAAGTAAAAAGTAAGATATACCAACCGATATTCAGTGCTATTTAATTGGCCAGAGCCAGTTCCTGGCTGGTTAAAGGGTGCTAACCTTGCTAAGCACTAATTTTCAGCATGAGATGGCCACTGACTATTAGCACTTAGTGGCTAGTGGATTTCCAGCTATGTTGCATGACTGTGAAATTTAAAGTGTTAGCCAACCAAATTGGGCCACATAAATATCTGGTCTGTCTTTGGCCATTATTAACTTAGCCATCTAAGTTTAAAGTTGTCAAAAATAATCTGGATATTCAATGCCAGTCACCAGAAATGGCCCGGCATTGAATATCTGGGCTTAGTGCTCCATAGAATAGTGTGCAGCCAGATGCAAATTCTAATTGGAGACAATGTACATTCATCATTGGTTGTAAGTAGAGAACTGCACGGGAACGGGGATGACGGGAATCCCATGGGGATCCCGTGGGTTCTCCCTTCGGGTCAAGGGGATCCCATGGGGACGCCCCTTCTGGTTGCTGGGATCCCGTAGGGATGCTCCTCAAGGTCTCGGGGATCTCGCAGGGTTGGAAGGCAGCTTGAGCTGACTGGCTCGTCTATTTTTCCTGCCCTCCTGCAACGTGCAGCATTCCCAGCATGCCACACGTAGCCGACCCGGAAGTCTTTCCCCCGACATCAAAGCTGATGTCTGAGGCAAGGCTTCGCATCAGCTACATGGAACGTGCAGGGCCCGTTGCCCTGCGAAGAAGTGCAGCGCAAGAGGTAGTCTTGCAGGAGGGGGGCAGAAAAGGCAGGGCCCGCTTCCCTGTGAAGTAGTGTAGTACGAGAGATACTGTCTTGCGGGAGGGGGGCAGAAAAGGAGGGAGGGATTGTTTGTGGAGCTGTAATACATTATGCCATGAGCCTGGTTTGTTTGGTTATAAATGTGTAGATTTTTTGTTGGGTTTGTTCTTTTTTTATTATTATTAAGTTTAATTTTCACCAAGATTCTTGTCTTGAGGTACTACTACGTGGGAAAGAGGCACTGGGTTTTGATAATTAATTTCAACTGTTTCTGCCTGAGCTATCAGCAAACTAGTTTATCCTTTGGACTATAAGGTGTTCTGTAATAACCAACTTCTTTAATTAAGAGAATGTGAAACCTCATTTACTACCAACCCTTATTTATTTTTTTCTTATTTTAAAGTTTCCAGCTACCCACTAAAATGTTTTATCTAGAACTATATTAGGTATTAATGAAACTAAACAGGTACGGATCAAATAATAGACTCTGTTAAGACAAAATAATGAGGACAAGGATATGAGGGTTTATTTTATAGTACTTTATATCAGAGTTTGCATCTTTGAAGAGAGATATACACACGTTTACTTTTGGAAACTGTCTAACCCAATATATTCTGAGGAAACAGTGGGACAGTCTAACTTCGATTAAGATGCTCATTCATTCTTTAGTAATATCAAAACTTGACTACTGTAATGCACTTCTTCTCAATATTACCCAGAAAGAAAAAAAGGAGACTTCAATTAATACAAAATACGGCCATCAAATTAATATATAACGCGAGAAAATATGACCATGTCACACCTTTACTAATAGACGCCCACTGGCTGCCAATCGGTCATAGGATTATTTTTAAAATAATGTTGCTCATTTTCAAAACACTAGCATCTAATGAACCTCTATTTATATCTAGATATCTAATCCCACATAGTACTCAACGTCCACTTTGTTCATCTGGACAAAATCTGCTTTCAGTACCCTCTCTGAAAATCATAGGAACACGAAGATCAGATATGTTCACAGTGATGGGACCTCAATGGTGGAATGCTTTGCCACAATACATTAGAACTGAAAATGACATCGCAACATTTAAAAAATTCTTAAAAACTTATCTATTTAACAATGCTTTTAATATCTGAAACTTTTATACTTTCTGGAGATGCTTCTAACAGTGTTATGGATTAATTACCCCTTACCTTTTGTTTTTTCCTTTGTTTTTCTACCAAAAATTTAAGATTGTAACTTTTAATTTTCTCCCTCCCGACTCATGTCTGTATTATATGTAACCACATTGTTAAATGTTAGTTTCTTTTTATTATTCTTTATTGAATTCTGTACATCGCTTAGCAATTTTAATAGGCGATTTATCAAATGTACTAATAAAACTTGAAACTTGACAAATTGAAAGGGAAGCAAGAGGGAGGAATGCTGGACATAGTGGTGAAAGGAATGGAGGGAGAGATGTGGCATGGTGCTGGAGAGGGGTGATAGGATAAATGTTCGGCATGGGGCTGGTAGGCAGGGGCGAAAGATGAGAAAGGAATAAATGCTGGACCATGGTAGGAGGAACCAATGGACAGCAACAGAAGAATTTGCAGGAGACGGGAAAGCGGAAAAAAGAAACTGGGACCAACTTGATGGAAAAATAAGTCTCCAGACAACAAAGGTAAAAAATGGAATTTATTGACTAAAATATCTTAGCTTTGGGAAATGTATATAGCAGATGTCTTTGTATTGTTCAGGAAGTCACTAAAAACCTACCTCTTTGACAAATTCCGCTAACTCTCCCCTCCCTCCTTCCCCCCCCCCCTCTCTGACTTTGATATGCCTCCAAACTCTCAGACTTCGCCTACCTTGCCAAGCCACTATATGGCCTCTCATAATCAATCTCTGTTTTATCTAAATGTCCTGTCTTTGTTACGCCTTTATATTATATGCCTTATCATTGCCTTGTATGTAACATCGCTGTAAATGTACAGTCTCTTCTTTTGTTAACCGCATTGAACTTCCATGGTATTGTGGTATACAAGAATAAAGTTATTATTATTATTATTATTATTGTATTCAAAAGAAAAGGAAATGCATTTCTGGTTTTATTTCTACAGTGTTGAAGTACTTGCTGACCCTTGCTGTGGCTGGTATGATTCCCAAGCACCACCAGCAGATGACCTCTTCTAGAGACGGCCAGAACTCCCCTCCATCAAGCGCAGCAGTCACTGGCAGCATCCATGAGCCACCGAGGTGCTAGCATCTGTGACTCAGGGACGCTACTGCTCCCTGCCAAGCTTGGCAAAAGGGACCCCTGGCCAACTGCAGAGGAAGTCCTCAGCTGACAGCTTGAGGGTCCTCATCAGCTGAGTATTTATATTTTATATTTATATTAGAGGCTCTGGCAGAGACCAGTTTACAAAGTATGTATTCTTTCCAATTAATATTTCCAAATTAATAAAGTGTCTTTGCTTATTTGTAAATGGGTCTCTACCAGAGCCTTTAATTCAGTAGCATAATTAAATGAAATAACTACTTCTGAAGTTTATAGGGACGAGCGGGGATGGATTTGATTCCAGCGGAGATGGGCGGGGATGGATTTAATTCCAGCGGGGACAGGTTTGACTCCAGGCGGGGACGGGTTTGACTCTACGGGGGACGGGTTTGATTTCTGTCCCCGCACAACTCTCTAGTTGTAAGCCTCCAATTATTACTCATTTTCCAATTAAGTTACACGTGTATTTTGGATCAGTGCCCAAATTTGGATACCATATTTATAATTCATGGGATGGTGAGAGTCTATTCTGCAGTACTAGGCAAGTTACATTGTAAAAATAATATATTAAAGTTACTAGTTTCTGCAAGGAAAGGTAATATATTATAGTTACTAGTTGTTTAATGAAAGTAATATGTTAAGTTAATTTGAAAGTAATATGTTACTTTTAAGGGGTCTTTTACTAAGGTGCGCTAGCCAATTTAGCACGAATGCTAATGCACCCATTATATTCTATGGACACGTTAGCATTTAGCATGCGCTAAATCAGCTAGCACGCCTTAGTAAAAAAAAACCTTAGTTATTTGTTAATTCTTAGATTTAAAAAAAGTTGTTTTTGACATTATATAAAAATAATTTCTAGCAATTGGAAATCTATACATCTAAAGAGAAAATGCTCCAGTCATCAAATATAGGGATCCAATACAATTAGAGAGAGAGTTAAATCAAGGGAAAGCCCCCAATGAACATAGCTAGCATATGTGCAGTGCAAAAATCAGTCAATCATTATCTGTGTTCAGTAGTCATTGGTATGGCAGAGCCTTCTTCTGATGTCAATGCCTGGAAAAAACAAACCAACCTTGTTATATCAGAATAGTTGATACTGCATTTCAAGTCTGAAATATCATTTAGAAATAGGTTCAATGACAGTTTCTTCAAATCAAGACACTGTTTTTGAAGTATAACACATGCTAAAGCTTTAACTAAACAGTTCCCAGTACAACAAAGAAGAAAATGTATTTCAAAATGTTTGTCTGTGTCATTCTGCATCTTCTTGGAGTCATAATTTGTCCACCCATGCTGGAAAATCTTTCAACAGGAGCACTTGAAGGCAAAACCATTATACTTAAAAAAAACAGTGCCTTGGTATGAGGAAACTGTGATACACTGATTACTTCACAAAAATTGTTATTTAGAAATAGGTCCAATTCAGCAGCAACAATACTTCTGTCATTGCCATTAGTATTCTGAAAACAGAAGTAGTCATCACCAGTTATTACCACATATCAAGATCTTCATCACCACAGTTACTACAGGAAGCTGGTGCAGTTTGCTTTGTTAACAGCTTCATTGTTTTCATTGCTTTGAAAAGAAGTTCTTTGTATTATTTCTTTCTTTTGTCGCTTTCAGTCCAATGAAGATGAAATTATAACAGCATAACTACAGCTAGAATCACATCTTTGCTTTCAAGATAATGACCAAAATACTCATTAAACCCATGTTAAAGTGCGTGAAATGAGAAGTGAGAGAGATTTAACTTTATTTTCAACATGTCCAAAGTGGGTAGCAAAAAGTTCAAGTAACATTTAGCTTCACTTTGTAGGTTGTCCAGAGCAGCTGCTATTGGACTTGTGACATGGTAGTACTCACCCAGAAAAAAATTACTTCATACTGTCTGGTTAAAATCAACAGTTGATTGAAGAAGATTTTATTGCTTTGCTGGCATTGACACCGATTCATCACTCTTTGGTATGTGGTCTTAAGAGATACAACTTACATCTAAAAGTTATTGGAAATTTCATAGAATATTGAAAACATTTTTATATGTCCACTCCTGAACCTCCAACACCCCCTAATTGTAGCCTGGCAGGAGGGATGCCCATTCCCTCCTGCTGCTGATCTCCCCCCCCCAAAAAAAAATGAAGACTGGCAGGAGGGATGCCCACTCCCTCCTGCTGCTGGCCCCTTTGATTCCCCCAAACCCTCCCAAATGAAAACTGGCAGGAAGGATGCCCATTCACTCCTGTCAATACCTTCCTTGAATCCCCACCACCCGACCCTCCAATCGCTGACACCCCCCAAACCTAAACACCCCCTGCACCTCAACAACTCTGATGCCCCTAAGTCCACCCTGACACCCCCACCCTGTACCTTTTTGAAGAAAGTCCAGCCAGAGTGATGCCTACTACCTCCAGCCAGCAGGCCCGCCTCTTCAATCAGGAAACCATTTTGAGAATCAGGCCCTTAATATCCCTCTTCTATGTGTACTTTCTCTGAAGCAATGATCATTGTTTCTGGAGCAAGTCACAGCAGAAGGAAAGCTTCATAGCATCCATTCACTCAAGTTCCCTGCAACTGCTGCACAAGGGCCCCTCTGAAAAGGGAGAATGAATTTTAAAGAAGACAGGGAAGTTGAGGGAAAGGGAGGGAGATGGACCATTGTGGGAAGAAGGAGAAAGAATGCCTGGACCATGGGGCCCCCTGGAGCTGTTTTCAGTTAGTCTAGGGGTGGGGGAGGGATGAGAAAGAAAGGGAAACGCTAGACCAGAGATGAAGGTAAGGACTTCGAAAATAAATTATTGGTACAGAAACAAAGGGGAGGGAAAGGGAGAGAGAAATACATATATAGACAGTAACAACATAATGAAGAGTGCGAAGAGAATGGCTGAGATGTTGGACCCAAGAGGAAGGCCCAGGCAAGGGAAGATACAGGATGGAAGGGCAGTATGAAAAAAAGATAAATATATTGGAGCAGGTGATGAGAGGGAGGGAGAGAAGAGAAATGTTGGACCTGTAGGTGGGTGGGTGGGAGTGAGGGATAGATGCTGGATCATGAGGTGAGAGGAGGGGAAAACATGAGGAAAGAGAGTGGGAATAATGTTGAACCATGACGTGGAAGAGAGAGAGAGACAAGGAGATGAGATGATGGACTGTGGGGGAAGGGACAGGAGGGAAGAGAGATAAGATAGGAAGATGGTGGAGAAAAAAGGATAAGGAGATGTCAGGCCTTGAGGAACAAAGAGAGAAGAGATGCTGAGCTGCAAGAATGGAGGGTGGGGATATACAAGAAATTGTGGAATCATGTAGGAAAGCCTGGGGGGAGGGGAAGATATGAATGAAATGAGGATAGTAAGTAAGGTAGAAATGTGGTAATGAGGCATAGAGAGGAGGATAGTGAGTTGAAAGATAAAAGGGAATATGAGGCTGGGAAAGGAGTAAGATGGGAAATAGGAGAACTGGAGCCTGAGAAAGGGAGATGGAAAGTTGGAAGGTAACTGAAAAATAAAAAGAAGTAGAAGTGTGAAGTTTGAGTAGACAGAGAGGCAGGAAAAGGAAAAAAGGGAACATCTAAAATGAAAATATCAGTATATCAAAGACAGATGTAGTTTAGGGAATGAAGACAGGAATAAAGACAAATGGACATCAACCACTGGAAAAGGAATTATTAGAAGACAAAGGAAAGCAGAAGAGACCAAATGGGACCAAAATGATGGAAACATAAAATGTCAAGATGACAAAGTAGAAAAAAGTGTTTTATTTTGAATTTATTAATTGGAATATACGAGGGTCATTTCATAAATATTGCACACTATTTTTTATCAATTTACATGTGTTTTTGTTGGTTTTTTTTAAGTATTTCTTTATAGTCCTTCAATATAGTCTCCCTGTTTTGCAATGACTGAGTCCTAACGTCTGGGAAGCTTCATTATTCCATCCAAGACACCACACCGTTTTGTTCAGTTGTTGAATGGCTCAGGTAACGGCGGAAAAAAGCTCTTCCAGAGATGCAAAATGATGTCCACGCATAGGTTGTTTCAACTTTGGAAAAAGGTTGAAGTCTAGTGGACTCATGTCTAGACTGTAGGGAGCATGAAGTAACACTTCCCAGCCGTATTTGCGTAGTTTTTCAATGACGAATGGAGAGCTCTATCTTCCCCATGACCAAAAAAATTTTGATGAGCTCAATAAAAAGTCAAACAAATGATGATTTTTGCTTATGATCATGAAGGCAACATCATCACAGACAAAGTTCCATGTGGAAGAAGTGTCACAGCAGTGTACTATCATGATTTTTGCAAAAAATGTGCAGAAAAATGCATAAAACCCGACCTCAGTTGCTCTTAGCTGGGCCATTCATTCTTCATGAAACACTCGCCCGCACATAGGGAATGTCATTGAAAAACTACACGAATACAACTGGGAGGTGTTACCTCATGCTTCCTACAGTCCAGACATGAGACTACTAGACTTTGACCTTTCACCAAAGTTGAAACAACCTATGCATGGACATCGTTTTGCATCTCTGGAAGAGCTTTCTTCACCTGATACCCAAGCCATTTGGCATGTCAGCCTTCTCTGCATTTAAGGAAACCTGGTCTACTATAGCCTGTATTGCAATCTCACTATTGGGATGCTCTGTCTTTCCTTTTATAATGATATAAGATAAGATACCTTGTCCTGAACCATGCTTTTTTGAGTGACTGTTGGCCTTCCCCCAGTTTCTAGTTTAAAAACTGTTCTATCTCCTTTTTAAATGTTGACCCAGCAGCCTGGTTCCACCCTGGTTAAGGATATCTTTTAGAGACAATGGGGAGGATCTTAGTATTCAAAAGTGAAAAGATCAGTTGACAGTACCACTTTTAAATCTAGCCATCTATCTCAACTTTTCAGTTAATGACTTTGGTCCAAAAGTGTCCCATTTCACATTAATCGGAAAGACTAACCAGCAGAAGACTAATTACTGGACTATGATAACAACCAGTAATAAATTGGTACTTAGAACCATATAGCATTATTACTAGAATTGTTACCATAATACTGAATGCAACAAATAGCTTCTCATATGAGTTGACTAAACAAAGAATATTCTGTCCTCACTTTCAGCTAAGGGTAAACCCGAAGAGACCTGCTGTTTAGTGTGACCATTTAATGAACATAAGAACATAAGAATTGCCGCTGCTAGGTCAGACCAGTGGTCCATCGTACCCAGCAGTCTGCTCCTGCAGCGGCCCCTAGGTCAAGGACCTGAGCCCTAACTGAGTCTAGCCTTACCTGCGTACGTTCTGGTCTAGCAGGAACTTGTCTAACTTTGTCTTGAATCCATGGAGGGTATTTTCCCTTACAACAGCCTACGGAAGAACGTTCCAGTTTTCCACCACTCTTTGGGTGACAAAAAACCTCCTTACGTTTGTATGGAATCTATCCCCTTTTAACTTAGAGAGTGCCCTCTCGTTCTCTCTACCTTGGAGAGGGTGAACAACCTGTCTTTATCTACTAAGTCTATTCCCTTCATTATCTTGAACGTTTCAATCATGTCCCCTCTGTCTCCTCTTTTCAAGAGAGAAGAGGCCCAGTTTCTTTTTTTTTTATTATTTAATATTTATTGAATTTTTCAATATAATCAAGCATAAAACTTGTACAGAAAGGAAATTCAGCATGAAATTAATACAATTGAAAAAATATATAAAAGAATATCAAATATAAGCATAAATTTCTACTCAAGTCCTCAATCAGATCCAAGAGGGATAATAGGCGAATCAAAGTAATTATATTTAAACCAAGCAATAACTAGTTGAATGAGATTAAAGCACCCTTTCTTAAACTAAGCACTTTCTTTCTCCAGAGATGCAGTTGAGAGAAAGGTTGTCAGTTGAGATGGCTCAAAGAAAACATATTTATGAGAATGATAATTAACAACACATTTACATGGATGTCGCAAGTAAAAAGTCGCCCCCAGAGATATAACACCAGGTTTCCTTAACAAAAATTCTCGTCTCCTTCTCTGTGTATCCCTAGCCAAATCTGGGAACATCTGAATTTTACAACCTAAAAATTCTTTGTGTTTATTTTTAAAGAAGAGTCTCAGCAACCAGTTTTTATCTGGTGCGAGAGCTACTGTCAAAAGTAAAGTGGCTGGGGTCACCAATTCTCTATCAGACATTTCCAAAATATTAGATATGTTCATTAAGTCAGGTCCCATTTTCTGTTGTTGTTGGTCTTGAGTTTTATTTGGAAGGTAATAGACCTGCGTAAATGGTGGTAACGACTCTTCAGAAAGTTCCAATACTTCCGTCATATAACGTTTCAACATTTCCCTTGGGGCTATCATAGAAGCCCTAGGGAAATTTATCAGTCTGAGATTATTATTACGAGAGAAATTTTCCATTGCCTCCATCTTCCTTCTTAGGTTAGTATTGTCTTTAATTAATGTCTCAGTAATTTGTTGGGAGACTTTTAATTCTTGACAGACATTCTGTACTGAAGTTTTTGAGTCCTCAAGTCCAATCTTTAAATTTTTAATCTCAATTTCATGGTTATTAAGTTTCTTTTCTAATTGTTGTAGTTGTGGGTTTATAGATCTTGCCAAATTGGCCACAAGATCCCACAGAGAATCTAATGTAACCTCTCGGGGCTTCTCAATTTGAAAAGGTTGTAAAGGTTGTAATTTTAATTTAGTTAGCTCACCCTCTGGCAGCGTGTCTCCTACGGCAGTCTGTCGAATTCTCTCATCCCCCACCGCTTCCTCCTCAGTCTCCTCGCTCAGACTCCTCTGCACCGGCAGGGAGTCCTGCCACACAGTTCCCCCGTTGTTCTCCTTAGCCTCCGGGAGGAGATGAACTCCGACCTCAGGAAGTACCTCCTCTCGCGGGGAACTGGTTGACTGAGGGCGTGGGGGAGGTGCCCTTACTTCGGGGCTCAACGATGTCTCCGGCCCCATGGAGAGCGACACAGATGCGCCTCCACCATGCGTCTCTCGCGGGGAACTCCCCGAAGCTGTCGGCGTGCCCTGCATTCTCCTCATCAGCTCCTCGATGTTTCCGAAGACGGCCGTTCTGGAGCGCTGCGAGGCTCCAGCAGCGCTGCGTCCCCTCCTCTTCGGCATTATAAACCAGGTAAATAGTTGCAGTAGACAAAGATATTTTAAGGAGCTTCAGGGAGAGTGAAGCTCAAACAACTCCTCGTGCGGCCATCTTGGAGAGGCCCAGTTTCTTTAATCTCTCACTGTGCGACAACTCCTCCAGCCCCTTAGCCATTTTAGTTGCTTTTCTCTGGACCCTTTCGAGTAGTACCGTGTCCTTTTTCAAGTACTGCGACCAGTGCTGGGCACAGTATTCCAGGTGGGGTTGCACCATGGCCTGGTACAACGGCATGATAACCTTCTCCGATCTGTTCGTCATCCCCTTCTTAATCATTCCAAGTATTCTCTTCGCCCTTTTCACCACCGCGAATTGCGTGGACGGCTTCATCGACTTATCAACCAGTACTCCCAAGTCTCTTTCCTGGGGGATCTCTCCGAGTACTGCACCAGACATCCTGTATTCGTGTACAAGATTTTTGTTACCGAAATGTATCACCTTACACTTATCCACGTTAAACTTCATTTACCATGTCGCGGCCCATTTCTCAAATGTGTTTATGTCCTGTTGCAGATCTTCACAATCCTCCTGTGTCTTCACTACTCTGAATAACAGTATCGTCTGCAAATTTAATCACCTCGCTCGTCGTTCCAATTTCCAGGTCATTTATAAATATGTTGTAGAGCACAGGCCCAAGCACTGAACCTTGCGTCACTCCACTGGTGACGTTTTTCCAGTCTGAGTATTGTCCATTTACCCCCACTCTCTGTTTTCTATCCGCCAACCAGTTTTCGATCCACGTGAGTATTTCACCCTCAATCCCATGGCTCGCAATTTTTCAAAGTAGTCATTCATTCGGGACCTTGTCAAACGCCTTCTGAAAATCCAGATATACAATGTCGACAGGGTCAACTTTGTCTATCTGCCTGTTAACTCCCTCGAAGAAGTGCAGCAAGTTTGTCAAGCAAGATCTTCCTTTGCTGAAGCCGTGCTGGTTGGTCCTCATAAGATTGTTCCTCTACCATCTTTCCCGGCACCGAAGTCAGACTCACCGGCCTGTAGTTTCCCAGATCTTCCCTCAAACCTTTTTTGAAGATCGGCGTAACATTCGCCACTTTCCAGTCTTCCGGAATCCTTCCCGAATTGATCGACAGATTGGTTATTAGTTGAAGCAGTTCAGCTATAACCTCTTTCAGTTCCTTGATTACCCTTGGATGGATACCATCCAGTCAAGGGGATTTGTTGTTTTTAAGCCTGTCAATCTGCCTGCATACCTCTTCTAGACTGACCATCAAACCAGTCAGTTTCCCATCTTCGTTTCCTAGGTATAGCCTGTCAGCTTCGATATGTTGCGTATCCTCTTCTGTAAACACAGACGCAAAAAATGTGTTCAGTTTGTCGGCAATGGCTTTATCCTCTTTTAGCACTCCCTTTATTCCATGGTCGTTTAACGGCCCCACCGCTTCCTTCGCAGGTCGTTTCCCCTTAATATATCCAAAGAACGACTTGAACTTTTTCGCCTCCTTGCAGTGGCGTACCTAGGGTATGTGGCACCCGGGGCCCATCATTTTTTGACACACACCCCCCCATGTAAAAAAATATTTTTTTTTTTTTTTTTTTGCAATAACCATGAAATGGAATAAATGGTCAGAATAGAAACAGGCAGTGAAAATTTTCTTTTATTGAACCTCATATATGTAACCATTATTCCAAACATAACATAACATAAATTATGTCTAAATTGTCATGACATTAGAAGTACATATGGAGTAGTTGCAGGTGATGCTTGGGACAGTTCTGATTGTGTTAGTTCGGTTTTATGTGTTTTTTGAATAGAAGGGTTTTTATTTCTTTTTGAAGGTTTTGCAGTCTGTGGTTGATATCAATTGGTTGTAGAGTTGGGGGTCGAGTGTTGCAGCTCGAATGGCTAGGAGGTTGTCGAACAGTTTTTTTCTTTTGACGTTTTTGGTTGGAGGGTGTGTGAATGGTGCACAAGTTCTCCTATGTCTGTTTGAAGTGGATTGAATTATTTAGCTGAAGAAATTAGTTACCCCCCATTCCACACACATTAATTCTCTTCCATTTTTGTTCCCATTATAAAAAACACTGATAAGTTCCCAGAAAAAAAATACATTAAAATAAGAAGTGAAAACAAAGGCCCCTACAGATGAGAACATAACATAAGAATAGCCTAACTGGGTCAGACCAATGGTCCATCATGCCCAGTAGCCCATTCTCATGGTAGCCAATCCAGGACACTAATACCTGGTCAAAACCCAAAGAGTAGCAACATTCCATGCTACCGATCCAGGGCAAGCAGACACTTCCCCCATGTCTTAATAACAGATTATGGACTTTTCCTCCAGGAATTTGTCCAAATCTTTCTTAAAACCAGCTACACTATCTGCTTTTACCATAACTTCTGGCCACTTCATTTTTAAGTTTAGATCTTTCCTTTCAAACAGAGACCTTGCTAGATGTCAAATACAGCACAAGGTAACTTCACATGGACTTAGCTGTGCAGGAAATGTGAATCTCCTCATACACCCACCATATAGTGCAAAAATGTGCAAAGGTCTGTTTTTTTCTTTCGATCACTACATAGCCTAATGCCACACAAGCAGCGCTGTTACAAACATATTCTGTAGGTCAATGCTAAGGATAACAAAGTTTCCTTCCTTGGACCAGAAGGAGATAAACCACTGGAAGAGATCCCAAAAGAACACCCAAAGACCCACTCAGTGTGTGAATCAGTTGAGTGGAGTGGACTAACTGGGGGGTGGAAATGGGCCCGGAGTTTGCTCAGCAGAATTTCCCAGACCACCTCTTCCTCTCAACACATTGACACGCTGCCACCATCACCACTAGGAACACCTCACTGGGTAGGCCAGCTATGCTATAAACTTTATAAAACACATTATTATATTTTCTTATAAAGCATATATTTTAACTGACCTCTCTGACATCCTCAGCCTTTCCATTCACAAAAATAGAAGGAAGAAAAGTTCCCATTTCCTGCTGTCTCATGTCCCCGGCCTATACAATATTTTTTTTTCTGCAGACCCTTCAAAAGTCTGACCAAATCCTCGTTTCACTTGCATTATAAAGTACTGAGGATGCCATCTCTCCCCAATCCCAGGTCCTAAAGTCTAAGACAGTAGCGCAAACTAATGCTGCCAGATACAGGAAAAAAAAAATTTTGATTCGATTCAGCCCTATTGAATTGGTTTTTCAATTCGATTTTCCTGCCCAGTTGGGTGATTTTTTTCAAAACTCCTGGTGGGTTTTATAGCTTTTTCACCCCCTTTGGCTTCTCCTAACCACACTGGCGCTGTGGTGTAAATAAAATAAAGAAACAAAAAGGACTTTTCCTCTTTCTGTTAAATCCTAGCTCACGTTTGCAGTCCAACACCAGCTCTGGCAGGATACACATTTCAAATCTGACATGTTATAATCACAAAACAGAAAATAAAATTAATTTTTCTACCTTTTGTTGTCTGGTTATATTTCAAATCTTGTTGGTCCAAGGCTCTGGTTTTCTTCTGATAACTTGCTTGCCAGGGTCTCCTTCTTTCTGCATGCTAACCATCCATCTGCCAACTCTGTCCTCCCTTTCCATTTCCCTTCCCTTCCCAGGAAGTCTGGTATCTTTCCTTTTTTTCATCTCCCTCCACAGATCCACCTTTTCTTAAATACCCTTTCATCCGGCATCTCTCCCTCCTTCCCCACCATCCCAGAGTCCACCATCTCTCCGTTTCTTTTCCTAATTACCCTCCTATCCAGTATCTCTATCCCTCCTCCACACCATCCCTTGTGTCCAATTTCTCTCCCTTTCTGTTCCTTCCCTCCCTAAACCCCATGGTCCATCATCTCTCTCCCACTCCTCTATTTTCAGACCCATTATTTCTTCCCCCCCCCAAAGTTTGGCATATGCATGTCTCTTTGAACACCCCCTTCCCTCCGTGTACTTCTAAATCATGGTCCCCCCCAAAGGCCTGTCCCCCCTTAAAGGTCTGCCTGTCCCACCTTGAAGGCCTGCACCCCCCTTGAAGGCCTGTCCCTTCCCCTTGTAGGCCTGTCCCTCCTTGAAGGCCTGCCTGCCTGCCTTTCCCCCCTTGAAGGCCTGTCCCCCCTTGAAGGCCTGCACCCCCTTGAAGGCCTGCACCACCCCCCTCGAAGGCCTGCACTCCCTTGAAGGTCTGCACCCCCCCCCCGAAGGCCTGTCCCCCACTTGAAGGCTTGTACCACCCCCTTGTAGCTTCTCCCCCCCTTGTAGGCCTGTCCCCCCCTTGAAGGCCTGCCTGCCTGCCTTTCCCCCCCTTGAAGGCCTGCACCCCCTTGAAGGACTGCACCCCCCCCCCGAAGGCCTGCACTCCCTTGAAGGTCTGCACCCCCCCGAAGGCCTGTCCCCCCCCTTGAAGGCCTGTCCCACCCCCTTGTAGGCCTGTCCCCCCCTTGTAGGCCTGTCCCCCCTTTAAGGCCTGCCTGCCTGCCTTTCCCCCCCTTGAAGGCCTGCATCCCCCTTGAAGGCCTGCACCCCCCCTTGAAGGCCTGTCCCCCCCCCTTGTAGGCCTGTCCCCCCCCTTGTAGGCCTGTCCCCCCCCCTTGTAGGCCTGTCCCCCCCTTGAAGGCCTGCCTGCCTGCCTTTCCCCCCCTTGAAGGCCTGTTCCCCCCCTTGAAGGCCTGCACCCCCTTGAAGGTCTGCACCCCCCCAAAGGCCTACACCCCCCCCGAAGGCCTGCACCCCCCTGAAG
This sequence comes from Geotrypetes seraphini, assembly GCF_902459505.1. NCBI lineage: Eukaryota > Metazoa > Chordata > Amphibia > Gymnophiona > Dermophiidae > Geotrypetes > Geotrypetes seraphini. Next base: position 376,801,068 of record NC_047085.1, read on the forward strand.
GCCTGCCTGCCCCCCTTGAAGGCCTGCACCCCTTGAAGGTCTGCACCCCCCCCCCCGAAGGCCTGTCCCCCCTTGAAGGCCTGCCTGCCTGCCTGTCACCCCCCTCCCCCTTGAAAGCCTGCTTGCCTGCCCGCCCGCCCCACCCTGAAGGCCTGATGCCCCGACCCACCCCGAAGGACCGCTCGCCCCCCTGGCCTCCCCGCACCACCTATGAACAGCCGCAGCAGGATCGCGAAGTCAGCGTCAGCGATCCCTGCGCTGCTTCCTGCGCCACGGTCCCGCCCCTCCTCTGACGTCAGAGGAGGGGCGGGATCGCGGCGCAGGAAGCAGCGCAGGGATGCTGACGCTGACTTCGCGATCCTGCTGCGGGCTGCTTCACAGGTGGTGCAGGAAGGTCAGTGGGGCGAGCGGTCCTTCGGGGGTGGCGGGGGACTGAACGGCAAGGCCGGGAACACCCCCTTAGGGCTGGTACCCGGGGCGGCCCGCCCCCCCCCCGCCCCCCCCTAGGTACGCCACTGCCTCCTTGGCAATTTTTTCCTCAGAGACCCTTTTGGCCCCTCTTACCACCTTATGGCACCTGCGTTGATATTACTTGTGCTTTTTCCAGTTTTCATCTGTTTTTGACCTTTTCGATATTTTAAAAGAAATCTTCTTGTCTCTGATTGCTTCTTTCACCACTATAGTGAGCTACGCTGGTTCTTTGTTCTTTTTCCTCTTGGATCCTTTGTTGATGCGCGGTATATATAGATTTTGTGCCTTGGTGACTGTTTCCTTAACAAGAGAACAAGCTTGCTCTAGCGTTTTTACAGCACCTATCCTCTTCTTAATCTTCTTCCCCACCATGAGTCTCATCCCTTCGTAATTCCCTTTTTGGAAGTTTAGCGCCGTGGCTGTCGTTCTGGATTGTTGTTTCGCCACTGTGTCCAGGTGAAGCAGATCATATTGTGATTACTGCTTCCCAGAAAAGGCACATCCACAGGCCTGCCTCTATGTAGAAACAGTGTCTGCACCTGATGACATCAACAGGTACAATGGTTAGAGGTTGTGGGTTCAAATCCCATGCTGCTCCTTGTGCCCCTGAGCAAGTCACTTAATCCCCCATTGCCCCAGGTATATTAAATAGAGTGTGAGCCCATCAGGACAGACAGGGAAAAATTATTGAGTACCTGAATGTAAACCACTTAGGCTATAAGTATATAAATGCTTAAATAAATAAACCACTGAGGGGTGAGGCTTAGAGGTCACTTCCTTTCAATAATGGCTTGGCTTCAAGGGGCAGCTAGATTGGAGATACAAAGTAGATTATTCAGATCATATCAGACAATAAAACACAGCATGAAGGGATCTAATATGACTGAAAGCTAAGGTTTAAGCTTCAGCATCTCGCTGAATACCTTAGTCTTTCTGGCTTTTGAAACGCATCTAAGTTTCTCTTTTTGCATATCAAATTTTATGAGCTTCTATCACTTTTTAGAAAGCTGCTATGCTTAGAGACAGACATTGATCTTTTTCCTATAATTCTTTTCAACGTTCCTTAAAGCTGAGATGCATAAAAATGATTCCTCCATTTATGTGCTTCTGAATTGCCCATTTTGTTCTTGATATCTTGCAGCTTAACCATTGGGCTTTATATTCTTTCAGATTGTACGATAGCAGCATATGCCCCACAGAACCTTATTCTATGTGGATCAAAATGGAGATATTAATCAGATGCCTTTGTTATCTTGTATTCAAGAAGCTCCTTAAAATAGTTCATATACAAACGTGGACTTCACAAAGCAAAGAAAAAAGAAATATAAACATAAAAGATATCTCTGTCTCCTGGACATTACGCTGAAAATAAGAATACAACAATTTTTTCAGTAGTAAGAGTTTTGTAGATAATGTCATGGAATCGAAGTGTGATTGTGGTACAAGTGACCCAGGTATGCTGTGTACTACTGCAGTCATTTCATTTAGGACAATTTTGGCAAAATTCAACAAAGATATATCCTTACCATATATTCAGATGTCTTATTTGTTTAAGCTGAGCCACTGAATTTACTTATCTAAGGTTAAACAGACAACCTACCTGATTAATTGAAGGACAACTGTTTATGTATCATAGCTTAATCAGATAAATGTATCCTGACAGTGAGACAATGCTGAATATTTCTGCCACCGAAATAAAGTTATCAAAAAGAAAACAGGAACAACATATGTTCAAAACTACCCAAAATGATCAACAAATCAAAAATATAGTCCATACCAGGTAGAAATGTTTTTTCTAGATCTTTGCAGGATTGGGCCTTGTGACTTTGGAGCTCGTGTCTATGAATTGCCTGTGTTCTAGTGTTCCCCAGAGCTGGGCAATTTGAAGGTCCCTGATGTTTCTACACTGCTTGCTTTAAATACAATATTCCTAATTGTGTTGATTGCCCTCTGATGAATAGCAGCTGAGTGTCCCCCTGATTGCTGTGCTCCCTGTTTTATCACCTGTAGACTTCACTAGAAACAGAAAAATGAAGGCAGATAAAGACCATATGGCCTATCTAATCTATCTACTATCTCTTTCTCCTTTAGAGATCTAATGTACTTATGCCAAGCTTTCTTGAATTCAGATGCATTTTTCTTTTCCACCACCTCCACCAGGAAGCCATTCCATGCGTTCAGTACCCTTTCCATGAAAAAGTATTTTCTAAGGTTTCTTAGTCTATCCCCTATCCCCTTCATCATATGGCCCTCATTCCATAACTTTCTGTCAATGTCATATGCATTTATGCCATGTAGGTATTCAAGCATCTCTATCATATCTCCCCTATCCCATCTTTCCTCCAAAGTATATATATTGAGATATTTAAGTCTGTTCTCATACTTTTTATGATGAAGACCACCAACCATTTTAGTAGCCTTTCTCTGGACCAATTCCATCCTCTTTATATCTTTTTGAAGGTACCATGTCCAGAATTGTCCACAATAGTCTAAATGAATAATAATAATAATAATTTTATTCTTATATACCACCATACCAAAAAGGTTATAGGCGGTTTACAACAAGGTGAGCTAATACATGGAATTCAGATAAAATACAAATTAGAATAATGGACTTAAAAACAGATAAAGACAGAAAGCATTTACAATATAATGCAGAAAAGAAAACAACAGTTTAAAATTGGGGAAGCATTGTTGACAGTTTAAAAAGAACTGTTAAATGCCAGCCAGCCAGGCAATAAAATACCGGCATGGCAGGGAAAGAAGTAATACATAGAACAGATAAAATACATCAAGTTGAATATAAGGAACTTGATTGAAAAAATGAAGCAGAATGCATTAAGATACCAGCCTATTAAACAAAGAGTTGAGTCTAACAATTTTCTAAAATCAAGATAGGAAGAGACCTCTAACATAATTTTTCCAAGCCATACATTCAATTTAGCGGCTTGAAATGAGAGGGTTCTCTCAAGGAACCTCTTATAATGACAGGATTTTATGGAAGGATTTGAAAACAAGAGCACTCTATGTGTGGCCTTTTTGGCGTGACTCAAAGAAGAATGAAACACAAGATAATCTGGTAACAAACCCGAAACTGATTTATAAAAAATACAAGAAAATTTGAACAGAATTCTTGACTCTATCGACAACCAATGGAGTTTCAAATAAAAAGGAGTGATATGCTCCCATTTTTTTAAAACCAAAAATGAGGTGAATGGTAGTATTCTGAATCACTCTCATCAGAGTCTTATACAGGGACAACATTACCTCTTTTTTCCTACTTACCATTCCTGTCCCTTTGCACCCAAGTATCCTTCTAGCTTTTGCTGTTGCCTTTTATATCTGTTTAGCTACCTTACAATAATCACATATGATCATACCCATGTCTAGCTCCTCTTATGTGCACAAAAGTTCTTCACCCCTAAACTGTACCATTTCCAAATGCATGATCCGGTATTTCTTAGCATTAAATTTTAGCTGCCAAATTCAAGACCATTTTTAAAGCTTTGCTAGGTCCTTCCTTGTGTTATCCACAATATAAGAGGTGTCTATCCTTTTGCAGATTTTGGTATCATCCAAAAAGAGGCAAACCTTACCAGAAAGCCCTTCAGCAATATCGTTTACAAAAACATTAAAAAGAACAGACTCAAGAACTGAACCTTGCAGCACACCACATCCCTTTCCTCAGAGTGTTCCCCATTTACCATTACCCTTTGTCAACCTGTTCCTAACCCAGACTATCACTTTGGGAAGTGGGCATCCCTCCTGCTAGAGGATGTTTCCAGGGGGTGGTGGCCGGAGGAATTGGTTACTCTTCCTGCTGCAGACATTGGGGGGGGGGGGGCTTTGGCAGTTCTGGCAGGAGGGAGTGGGCATCCCTCCTGCCGGTCAACTTTGCAGGGGGAACAGGTTCCCTGCTGTGGCCACTAAACTGATTGCCGCAGGGAGATTCCCTTGTGGCGATTGGCTCAGTGGCAATGCGATTCTCTAACCGGCACCTGTGACATGAATGCTGGTTAGAGAATCAGGGTGGTTAGGTGGGGTTAGGCATCTGTCTGGCAGGACAGACATGATTCTATATAGCAGTGGTCCCCAACCCTGTCCTGAAGGACCAACAGCCACTCAGGTTTTCAGAATAGCCCTAATGAATCATTGTGCTTGAGTAACATGAGGCTGTGGTAAAAATTTGCAATACAGCAAGAGAACATGTTATAATTTTTAAAATGGACAATGGCACTGTCATCTAGACATAGGGACATTAGATCATCTGTTGTTCTATTGTCCTTTTATACTCAGTTTTTGGAGGTCAATATGGGGACAGATTAACCTTATACAGGAATCAGCAATCCCTTTGACGTATGAGGCAGTTATATGTGGAACTTTGCTGCACATCAAGCCTCCCATGGATCGCTACAAAGGCAGGCTCTTCTTGATTATGGCAGGGATAGGTATGCAGTTGATAACCCGCAATTAGAAGAATTGTGATCAGCTCAACTTTCCATTTTGATGGGCCAGTTTATGTTTAGGGTATAAATATGAAAAGATGAATGCAGATATGTTGGGGCATAGCAAAGTATTTAATTTGATTTGGGGGCCTGTTGACATCCTTTGTTAATTCAACATAGTTTCTTGGTTTTCAAATCTTTTCTTTATTTTTATACATGTCCAGGATGGGGTGGGTGGGAGGGAGATATATTTTTTGGTTCATTTCTTGATCAAATTGTTGGATGGGAGGGGAAAGATGTTTATTATCTTCTTTGTTATTGATGGAATTTAAGTGCTTATTTTGTAATAAATGTATGTATAATTTATGGCACTTTGTATTAGTTTAGAAAATTAATAAAGATTTATTAAAAAAAAAAAAAAAGGGACAATGTGGTGTTGAAAGGAACTGAAACTGAAAAGGCTTTGCTCCAGTTCAGGTTTTCTGGTTTAATGGGGTATTCCTGTTGAGCTATTTTATAAAGAAAATAGTTGTGTAGTGTGATTTGTTCACAGAGAGTGTGGGTTGGTAATATGTTATTTAAATCAGTGTGATATAATTATATTTATTATGTGGTAATAAAAAATAAAACATGATAAGTACAATAGAAGGCTTCTTAAAGTTAGTAGGTATTTATTAATGAATATGCATGGTACAGATTTGCATGCCTGCCACCTCCATTGTATGCAGATCTCTCTCATGCATATTCATTAGGGCTATCACAAAAAGCCGACTGGCTGGAGGTCCTCCAGGACAAGGTTGGGGATCACTGCTATATAGGACACCCATGTGCAATTCTCAAAAGCCGCTTAGGCGTTCACTGACACCGGAAGTCCTATACAAAATTTCCTCCTAAGATCAAAATGTAATAGGAGGCTGTCAGTGGATAGAGTAACAAAGATATGTCATATGAAAAAGAGTGATTCAATGTAGAGAGTTGCGCGGGGACAGAAATCCCACCCATCCCCGCCAGGATCCTCTCCGTCCCCGTCAGGATCCTCTCTGTCCCCACCCATCCCCGCAAGGAATTACCTCCATCCCCGCCCGTCCCCATAAAAAGCAGCAATTACTTCTGACAGGATCATCAATTCCACAGTTTCTTTTGCTGTTTTCCTTATGGAATCTCTTTGGTGGAACTCTTTTTTTGTTTTCTGTTCAGGTAATTAACTTGTAAGCCCCCTCTTTTACTAAGGCTGATGTGTCCATTATATTATATGGACGAACCCTTCTTCCAAAGCCTTCCATCCCCATGGGAGTCCCATTGGCTAGAGGGGGGTCCTTGTGGGAGTTCCGTGGGCCAGAGGGGGGTCCCCTTGGGAGTCCCGTGGGTTATGGGGGGATTCCCACAGGATTCCCACAATCCCCATTCCCGTGCAGACCTCTAATTCAATGTTTTCAATAGCTGGGGTGAAACTTTGGAATGCATTTCCAGGGCAGTTATGTTGTGTGCTGGCAGGAGAATTTTTAAAGAATTATTAAACACAATTGTTTGTAAGTTTATTTATGTGAGTAAACAAGGGGTTGAACAGTAGTAAGATATTAAGTTGTTTTATTATAAGTACATATGTAATATCTTTTTAAATGATTGTGTATGTTGCTTGGAATCCACCTAGGGTTTTAGGTGGGGTACAAATTTTTTTATAAATAACATTAACTTATTAAAATTCTTCCCCTTTTACAGCTATATTTTTAATGTCTTCAGTTAAATCTCTGTCCACTTCTGTCTGTTAAAGAGGTCTATATATCACATCAATGAAAATGTATTTTCCATTACCTCTTGCCAGATTAACTCAACAGTGCCTCTTTCCTACCCTGTAGGTCCTGCAAGTATGTGGCTTTAAAATGATCTTAAACATATACCTCCACTCCCTCTTCTTTTTTTTCCACCGTTTTTCTTGAACAGATCATAGCCCCTAGCTGATATTTAGCTAGGACTGCATAAGAGAGAGAGTTTAGTGGAAGACATGTGAGGAGCAAGTTGCAGTAGTCTAAACGGGAAGTGATGAGAGTGAGGATAAAGATTTAGGAAATGTATTAAGAAAGAAAGGGACAAATTTTGGTGATGTTATAGAGAAAGAAATGACTGATTTTAGCAGTCTGATGGATGTGTACACAAAAGAAGAGTCAAAGATAACCCCAATGTATAAGCTGAGGAGGCATGGAGGATGACAGCGTTATCCACAAAAACTGAGAGTGAGGGAACAGGCGAGGTGGTTTTAGGGGGAAAGATAAGAAGTTCAGGTTGTTCATGTTCAGTTTCAGATGGTGGTGGGATATCCAGGCAGCAGGGCCAGACAAGCAGGCTAAGACTTGAGTTTGGATTCCTATTGAAAATTTTTAGCATAGAGAGGTAAATCTGGGAGTTTTCAGCATAGTAACATAGTAACATAGTAGATGACGGCAGATAAAGACCCGAATGGTCCATCCAGTCTGCCCAACCTGATTCAATTTAAATTTTTTTATTTTTTTTTATTTTTATTTTTTTAATTTTTCTTCTTAGCTATTTCTGGGCAAGAATCCAAAGCTTTACCCGGTACTGTGCTTGGGTTCCAACTGCCAAAATCTCTGTTAAGACTTACTCCAGCCCATCTACACCCTCCCAGCCATTGAAGCCCTCCCCTGCCCATCCTCCACCAAACGGCCATACACAGACACAGACTGTACAAGTCTGCCCAGTAACTGGCCTAGTTCAATATTTAATATTATTTTCTGATTCTAAATCTTCTGTGATCATCCCACGCTTCTTTGAACTCAGTCACAGTTTTACTCTCCACCACCTCTCTCGGGAGCGCATTCCAGGCATCCACTACCCTCTCTGTAAAGTAGAATTTCCTAACATTGCCCCTGAATCTACCATCCCTCAACCTCAAATTATGTCCTCTGGTTTTACCATTTTCCTTTCTCTGGAAAAGATTTTGTTCTACGTTAATACCCTTCAAGTATTTGAATGTCTGAATCATATCTCCCCTGTCTCTCCTTTCCTCTAGGGTATACATATTCAGGGCTTCCAGTCTCTCCTCATACGTCTTCTGGCGCAAGCCTCCTATAATTTTCGTCGCCCTCCTCTGGACCGCCTCAAGTCTTCTTACGTCTTTCGCCAGATATGGTCTCCAAAACTGAACACAATACTCCAAGTGGGGCCTCACCAATGACCTGTACAGGGGCATCAACACCTTCTTCCTTCTACTGACTACGCCTCTCTTTATACAGCCCATCATCCTTCTGGCAGCAGCCACTGCCTTGTCACACTGTTTTTTCGCCTTTAGATCTTCGGACACTATCACCCCAAGGTCCCTCTCCCCGTCCGTGCATATCAGCTTCTCTCCTCCCAGCATATACGGTTCCTTCCTATTATTAATCCCCAAATGCATTACTCTGCATTTCTTTGCATTGAATTTTAGTTGCCAGGCATTAGACCATTCCTCTAACTTTTGCAGATCCTTTTTCATATTTTCCACTCCCTCTTCGGTGTCTACTCTGTTACAAATCTTGGTATCATCTGCAAAAAAGGCACACTTTTCCTTCTAACCCTTCAGCAATGTCACTCACATACATATTGAACAGGATTGGCCCCAGCACCGAACCCTGAGGGACTCCACTAGTCACCTTTCCTTCCTTCGAGCGACTTCCATTAACCACCACCCTCTGGCGTCTGTCCGACAGCCAGTTTCTGACCCAGTTCACCACTTTGGGTCCTAACTTCAGCCCTTCAAGTTTGTTCAACAGCCTCCTATGAGGAACTGTATCAAAGGCTTTGCTGAAATCCAAGTAAATTACATCTAGCATATGTCCTCGATCCAGCTCTCAGGTCACCCAATCAAAAAATTCAATCAGGTTCGTTTGGCACGATTTACCTTTTGTAAAGCCATGTTGCCTCGGATCCTGTAACCCATTAGATTCAAGGAAGTACACTATCCTTTCTTTCAGCAACACTTCCATTATTTTTCCAACAACTGAAGTGAGGCTCACCGGCCTGTAGTTTCCTGCTTCATCCCTGTGACCACTTTGATGAATAGGGACCACATCCGCTCTCCTCCAATCCCCAGGAATCACTCCCGTCTCCAGAGATTTGTTGAACAAGTCTTTAATAGGACTCGCCAGAACCTCTCTGAGCTCCCTTAGTATCCTGGGATGGATCCCGTCTGGTCCCATCGCTTTGTCCACCTTCAGTTTTTCAAGTTGCTCATAAACACCCTCCTCTGTGAACGGCGCAGAAACTACTCCATTTTCTCGTGTAACTTTGCCAGACAATCTCGGTCCTTCTCCAGGATTTTCTTCTGTGAACACAGAACAGAAGTATTTGTTTAGCACATTTGCTTTCTCCTCATCACTCTCCACATATTTGTTACCAGCATCTTTTAGCCTAGCAATTCCATTTTTTATCTTCCTCCTTTCACTAATATATCTGAAAAAATTTTTATCTCCCTTTTTTACATTTTTAGCCATTTGTTCTTCCACCTGTGCCTTCGCCAAACGTATCTCTCTCTTGGCTTCTTTCAGTTTCACCCTGTAGTCCTTTGGGACATAGCTGTGAACAAGGCTGCCCTGTGAACTTCTAAAAGCTAAGTTACTCAGCATTTCATATTCTGCTCTTTTCACTGGTTTTCAGCATTATATCTGCTTAATTTCACTTCTCCTCCCTGTTTCTTACTAAAAAAAATATAAAAAACCACAAAAAAATAAACCCTTCTCTTTCCTCTGTTAAATCTTATTTCCTCTTCCTCTTCATAGGAAAAAGGGTAAGACTTTGTTAACTCTAATTAAATCCTGGTGCCTGTTTCTCAGGGTGACTAAAGTAAGGAAAATCCTGTTATAAATCCTGTGTTTTAGGGTAGCACTGATAGAACCTCCATTTTTGTTTAAAATACTGTGTTTTAGGTGGTATAGAGCCTATATTTCTGTCTTACTAGTATTCAGCCATTGTTTTCTGCTGATTAGGTGGAGAAGGGAGGGGCTCTGTTTTACTTCTAAGGTTAATTGCATTATCTTTGGGACATAGCTGTGAACAAGGCTGCCCTGTGAACTTCTAAAAGCTAAGTTACTCAGCATTTCATATTCTGCTCTATTCACTGGTTTTCAGCATTATATCTGCTTAATTTCTCTTCTCATCCCTGTTTCTTACTAAAAAAAAACCCAAAAAAAAACAACACAAAAAAACACAAAAAAATAAACCCTTCTCTTTCCTCTGTTAAATCTTATTTCCTTTTCCCTTTCCCTTCATAGGAATAAGGGTAAGACTTATAGTCCCACCAACCCCAGGGACCACTATTCATACATAGAGATCCATATAATCAGGACTACTCAAATCAAGTCACTTCACAACCAATCAAGATGACCTTTATTCTATGCAATCACTGTGGTGCTTTAATTCCAAGACATACTATTTGGAGGCTTAAGGCTTGCCCCATCTGTCTTCAACTTGCCAGTATTAAGGAGGAGCTCTGCAAACTTAAACAGGAATTGAATACAATTAAAGCAGCTTCCATCACTCCACAAAATCATATCAACTTACCACCTCTACCTCAAAGAATAAAACAGCCCAGGAATAAATGGGTCACAGTAGGCTCAGGAAGACTGCGACATGTAACACAGAAACATCCACCTTCACTAATATTACCTCTACAGAATTCCTTTGCTCCATTAGTGCACTGCGATACTCAGGAAAACAGAAGGGAGGTGGGACTGGAACCAATGAGGGTAACTCAAGAGAACAAGCGCACCCTAAGTACAAATAAAAAAGCCAAAAACAGAAAACTATTACTGTTGGGGGATTCCATCATCAGAGGCATTAACCTTGGAACACAGGGCGAGGAGACCAAAATAGTGAAATGTCTTCTAAGATCCTCAGCTACCAGGAGTTCCAGGCAAATACAGCATGAAGAAACAAATACCACCAAGGAGTCCAACAGGATGGGAACCCACGGGCACAATGCAGCAAAGAAGACAGTGTGAACGGACAATGAACAATCCACCAGAGCCAGGAGGATAAAATAAAGCCTTCTTTATTTCAATCCAGGATGTACAGTAATAGGGACCCAACATAGTACTATGTTTCGGCAAGCACAAACGTCTGCATCAGGGGGTCACTGTATCTAAAGTTTTCACAAAAAAAGACTATACTTTTGCAAATAAACAAATCCAAACTGAAGCAAAGATGGGACATGCACGTCCAGGAGGAAAAAACTACAGAAAACCATGGGAGGAGGTCAGAGCTAGGGTTACCATATGGCTTCAGAAAAAAAGAGGACGGATTGAGATATCTAATCTAGTCTTCTATTTCTGCGTCACTCATACCTAGGTAGGCTCAAGGCAACTTATAGAGAGGGATGAGGATGGAAGGGGGAGGGGAGGGAGAAGAGAAGAGAAGAGGAGGGTAGGAGGGGGGAGGGAGAGGAGGGAGGGGAAGAGGAGGATACAGGTGATTAAGTGTCAAATAGATGAGTTTTCAATTTCTTCCGGAATATGGTGTGGTTAGGTTAGGTTCTGATTGCTTCAGTAAGGTCATTCCAAGTTTTTACACCAAGAAAAATGAGCATGGAGTGGAAAACACATTTATATTGAAGATTTTTTGTGGAGGGGAGATTTAGAAGTATTATGCTGAGGGTTCTGTGGGAGGTAGACCATACTTTGGAGAAGAGTTGGAAGAGAGGAGCCGCAGAGTTTCCATAAAGTATACGGTGAATGAGGCATGAAGTTTTGAAGGTGATGGGATGGGTAGCCAGTGCAGTTGCCTGGTGAAAGCTGTAATTGAGTTGTATTTTCTCAGGTTGAAGATTAATCTGACAGTTGTGATTTTGTGAATTAAAGCGGTGTTGAGTCCTATGTAGATGGAGTTGCAGTAGTCTAGTTGTGGTAGTATCAGTTGTACAATTAGAGCGAAGTGGTGCTGATGAAAATATGGTCTGATTAATCTTAGTTGTCTCAAGGTGTAGAGGGATTTTCAGGTTTTACTTCCATTGAAAGCAATGGAAGTAAAGAGGATTGAAAGGAATGGAAGTAAAACCCAGATGTATCAATTTGTTCTCCTTTTTCTGGAACAATTGAGAAGGATCCACCAGAGAAATAAGAAGAAAACCAACCCCCTCTTTTATGAAACTGGGATAGCAGTTTCAAGCGCGGGGAGCCGCACTGAATAGCCCGTCCTGCTCCCGATGCACATAGGAACTTGAGCTTCGGGAGCAGCGTAGGCCATTCAGCGCGGCTCCCCACATTAGAAACTGCTATCGCAGTTTCATAAAAGGAGGTTCAAGTGTATGCCTGAGATTTCAACATTCTGCTATAATCCACTGAACTGTAAGTTTTAATAAAGGAAATGAAATATGATCATCATATCTCAAGGCAGGAAGGTCAGTTGAAAAACCTCTGTTTTCATTGAGGCTGCTAAACTATGAAAAAAATATTAATTCTTCTTTAGACCTTTATTTAAAAAAAATTTATTATTTATTGATTTTTAAATTAAATACCAAGCATATACTTGTACAGAAAGCAAAATTAGCCAGAACTTTTACATTACAATAAAGTATAAAGCTTTTACACTTTCACAAAGCAACAAACCAAGAAATACAGCTTTGGCTAAGATAGCTCAAGTCCTCTATAATAGATCCAAGATGTTCCACAAAGCGAGATCAAAGAAAGAAAGTATAAATCTATACATTGGAGATATGCTATACACCAGGGATCTCAAAGTCCCTCCTTGAGGGCCTCAATCCAGTCGGGTTTTCAGGATTTCCCCAAAGAATATGCATTGAAAGCAGTGCATGCACATAGATCTCATGCATATTCATTGGGGAAATCAAGAAAACCTGATTGGATTGCGGCCCTCATGGAGGGACTTTGATACCCCTGCTATACACTATAGAACTAAGATAGGAGTAACATAATTTAACCTTTAGAGCTCAAGATTTATCCCCATCCAGATGAGAAAATGCCAAGAAATTAACTAATTGTTGAGGTTCAAAGAAAAATATTTGATTGAGCGGTGGCAAACAATGCACTTGCAAAGATGTCTTAAATAGAATGTAGCCCCCAATGAGATGACCCCTGGTCTCAAAAGAAGAAACTCGCATTGGCATTTTTGCGTCTCTCTTGAAAGATCGGGGAACATCTGCATTTCACATACAAGAAATTATTTCTGTCTATTTTTGAAAAAAAATCTCAATATCCCAAGATCTCTGAAACATTCTGTGGCTCTTGATCATTACTTTTTAGATGTTGTTGAGGTAATTTTCTATTCAGGAGGTAATATACTTGGGAAAATAGTGGTAAAGTTTCCTCTGAGACTTCCAAAATTTCAATTAGGTATCTCCTAAGCATTTCCCTAGGAGTTACCATTGTAAGCCTAGGAAAATTTATTAATCTCAAATTATTATGTGTATTATTCTCAAATGTTTTTCTATTTTCCTTCTGAGATTCACATTATCTTTAATTAAGGACTCTTGTAGTTGTTTAGAAGACACTAAGGGCTCCTTTTACTAAGGTGTGCTAGTGTTTTTAGTGCGCGCTGCATTGCCACTCGTGCTAACCCTGCGCTATGTGCCAAGAACTAACGCCAGCTCAATGCTGGCGTTAGTGACTAGCGTGTACGGCAATGCAGCACATACTAAATGCGCGCTAAAAACGCTAGCGTACCTTAGTAAAAGGAGCCCTAAGTCCTGTTCAAATTTCTGTACAGACTTGGAGGCAGTCACTTCTGATTTTAAATCTTTCAGCTCCTTTGAATGTTGAATCAATTTTCCTTCTCTATACTGGAAATTGGGACTAATAGCCTTCCCAAAATTGGCCACCAAATCCCATAGCGACTCTAAAGTCACCTGAGGGGGTCTTTTCCAAGAAGTGAATTGCTGTGAAGTGAAAAAATGCTCACCGTCGTACGAAGTTCCTTGGTGTTCTTTTTTCTGACTCAGTCCATCTCCTAAAGCTGAATAAGCCCCAGGTTCTTCAGCAGGAGTTCCTTGAATAGGAGCTACTGCCTGCCTCTGGGGAAAGAACTTCCCCAAAATCTGGGATTTCCTCGCCCCTGGGAGAGCTGGTAATCTGAGGCTGCGGAGGTGGCGCTCTCATGCCGGGGCTAAGAGTTGTATCAGGCCCAAGAGGAACAGCTCCAGTCTCGCTAACACCCGGCAGTGGGCTCGTCTCCAATGCCATCGTAGTGACTCCCTGCATCCGCCGCATGAGCTCATCGATGTTGCCGAAAGTGGGCACTCTGGTGCGCCACGAGGCGCCAGCAGCACTCCGGCCTCTCCTTTTCAGCATCAGGATAGGTAATTCTAATATCAGGCAGCACGAAACCACCAAAAAGCAAAAATATCTGTTGGAACACAGCGCGGTTCTAATGCGTCCTGCCCGGCACGTCTAGTCAGCAGCCATCTTGGATCCCTGTATCTTTAGACCTATTTTTAAATAATTTTTGTCACGGGCAGGATTAATTGGTGGGCCATAGGCAGTCAAGTAGATTGAGTCCTCCCACTGTAATGTAAATACATTTTAAAACTCTGACAAAAGGGGCATTGAGTGGTTCTGAGCATAGTGGACAAAAGGCAAAGGAAAGCAGCAAGAATCATCACTCATAGTCTCCTGTTAACTGGAGGACAATACTCAGTGGGTGGCAACTATAGGCAGATCTCTGTGGGCAGCACTGCCTCTGGCTCTGCCTCCATTGGTCAGCAGCTGATTTATCAGGGCAAAAATCTATTTTGGGGAGCTATTGAACTAGTATACCTGAGAGGGCCTTTCCCAATCATTTGGTCTCTAGGCACATATCTGGTGTGACTATCCCTTAATTCCTCTCGGTTTATGTCTCGCAGAGGCAGCCAGAGAGATAGGAAAGAATAGAAAATGGTAGAAGGAGGTTGTGGATGACACTGTCACTTGTGTCCTTGAGTATTACAAGAATATTGAGGCACCACTGGGAAATTATGGAATTACATCCCACATTTAGTGACACTCATTTCAGGATAGCCTATTCAAGACAGAAGAATTTCAAAAAACTTTTAAGTCCCTCTCATATCAGGGACACATATGAATCCGAAGTTCGATCCACGGGTCATTTCAAAAGTGGGAAATGTTCAACATGTGCAGTAACCTTGGAGTTAATGGACTACTTCACACATCCAGGCACGGGCCAGACTTTTAGTCTAAAACATGCAAATTCATGCATATCCACATTCGTAGTCTATGTCTTTATATGTCCATGTCCTAAGATCTATGTGGGCCAAACCACACGCCCATTTAAAATTCGGGTCACAGAACACAAAAGTTGTATATGCAACATTAGACTGCAAGCCCCTTTAGTTACACATTGTTTGGAGTTTGATCATGCTTTCACAGATTTACGGTGCTGCGTGATCGATCACATTGGTGAAGACGGCATGAACAGACCGCAGCAGCTCCTGCGGGCCGAACAGTTATGGATTCATAAGTTAAACAGTGAAGAACCAGAGGGGCTGAATTCGAAACTGGAGTGGAATGCATTTTATTGAAGGATATGAGTCTGATGTGATAGGATGGGAACATGTGATAACCTTGATATGAGGAACCTCTAATAAGTATGCATAGTTAAAAATGAAAATAAGAACAACAAAAAATAAAAATCTTTTAAAAAAATTAACATAAAACATACAAAAAATATTTACAAAACAGAAACACAACATATGAAATAGACAACAAAGGTTAATAGAAGGCTCGGGTATGTGTGTGGTGATGGAAAAGTGATTTTGCACATAACTAAAAGTGAGTTTTAAATGTTGCACTCCATAGATATACTTTTATCATATCCAGGTTCTATAGTCCATCCGCATGATTTGTCAGTCAGTTGTAGCTTGTCAGCAAATCAAATTATTTACATACAGCAGCAGCGTTCTTATTTGACTGCGCTGTCATTTCCGGTTATGACAACATCACACCGGGAGTTCTTAAACCTGGTGCAGACATGGTGCAGCCATCTTTTGATGCAGGAGATGCGTTCTGGCGTCCCGATTGAAGGTATGTCATGCTGGTTTTATTTAACTTTTTGAATAAGTGCATGAGTCCAGTTTAATGACAAAAGCTTTATTTTTGTTCTGGCTCTAGTTTGATCGGATACGTTACACCCTGAGACAGCAGACTTGTGAAACGCTGGCCACCTTTGGTGTACCGATCAACAGAAGATAAGTTGAAAGTTATTTCTTCTGTCGTTCAGCACTAACAGCTCTGCTTAAGGTTTCTACTTTTTGGAGTGCAACGGAGGTTTTTTGCCAATTAGGTTATCGCCTAACCACCTGTTAACCACCTTTGTGGAGATAGGAGAGTCCTAGTCTGGGGCTTTTTCCTCCATTTTTTAACTGCACATCACATTTAAACCTAAGCTGTGCTGTTCATGTTCCACTTGACATTATATATTTTTTCTTGTGAAAGTGTATTTTAGATATTATTGAGTTTTTCACAAAATCCGAGTTTCTTTGGCAGAACCTATGCATACATTTGGAGAACAATTTTCAAACCCATTTAGGTAGGTAAGATGACTGTCTGAAAACTGACTTCAGACTTTGTTCTAACCCTTTAAAAACAAGTTTAACCCCTAACCATCACCGAGATGGTGGTTCTCAACTATGGCTTTGAAAGAAGGACAATCTGCAAATGTATATTAGCCCTGCATTCCTAATCTATTTCTATATGACTCGTTCCTCCTTTTGCTTGTGGGATGTACTATCTCGGTATAAACTTATTTTTATTGATTACCTTTTTGGTCATGATTCTCCAGTAAATTATTAAAAGGTTCTGGCATTCAAAGAGAAAAGCTGAAACAGAGGTCCAGGAAAGTCACCAACACAGTCAAGGAGTCATAGAACCATTCCAAGGAACAGATGCGCCAGCAAGATACTGAGTATGCAAACTTCAAGTGGGAGGAAAGGTTTGTTTTTATGCTCTTGACAAGTCCTGCAAATGAAAGTAGACCTACAGGAGCCTTTCTTAAACAGCTTGAGAAATTTTTTTTTTTTAATGATTCTTTTAACCATTGAAACCTTGAGAGTTCTTTTTACTTCTAACTTGATTATTTTATTTTTGTGTCAATAAACTAGACCAGTGTTTTTCAACCTTTTTCCACCTATGGACCGGCATAAATAAAAGAATTATTCTGTGGACCGGCATCGGTCCGTGGACCGGCAGTTGAGAAATACTGGGCTAAATCGTGGGCCAGACCCCGCCCATCTCTACCCAATCTCCACTCCAGACACTGCCCCCATAATAGTACTAATTGCACCTTGCACGTCCCGTGTCTCATCTGGAAGCCTTCCCTCTGACGTTGCAACGTCAGAGAGAAGGCTTCTGGTTCAGGCGCAGGATGCCCGTAGGAGCCACTGCCCGTGGCTTTGTGCACTGAATCAGTTAGGAAGAAGGAGCTAGCTCGAAGATAACGCCGCATCGATCGCACAGTGAACCGGCGGTTGAAGAACACTATTTTGGGCCTGATGCACGTGCTGGCCCTGTGGACCGGCAGGAAATTTCTGTGGACCGGCACTGGTCCACGGACCGATGGTTGAAGAACACTGAACTAGACTATTTTGAAACAACAATCTTTTGTATGTGCCTTTTTCTGTGAGTGCCTGAAAACTGATCCTAGGAGTCATAGCAAGGTGAATATGTAATGGGGTTCCAAAAATATGACATCAGGCTCTTCTCTCTTGAAAAGGTTCTGGAAAAAAAAATCAGAATAATCAATACTCATTTACAATACACAGATATCCTTAGCAGCTATATTAGCTGTAAAAGCAAGAGCTGCATTTTGTTCTAAAAATATATCAAATGTAATGTATCCTGTTAACATTTGAGAGTAGATGTGAAAAGAAGGTCAAAAGAACAGTAGAGAACAATAATGATTTTTAGAGCACAGATTTGGCTGGCTAGTTATTTATAATTTCTGGATGTTGACTCTGAGGAAAAAAGGAAGTAGCGACTATTATAAAATCTTGGGTTGCAAACAGAAAAAAAATTCAGTTCATTTTCAGAACATTTCTGGATTTTTTTGTAAATTTTTAGACTATTTCTTTTCAGTTTGCTTCAGAAATTAGTGCTTTTTTAACTCCCCTCCTTTACAAAGCCATGCTAGCATTTTTAGTGCAGGCCGCAGTGGTAACAGCTAATGCGGTTTTGTAAAGAAGGGGGTAAATTTGATTAATGGTCTTAAATGTTAAAGTGCCTCAATTAGAATTATGCATGGCAAATGAGGTTCAACGTAGATAAGTGTAAACTTAGATAAGTGTAAAGTGATGCATGTCGGTAACAAAAATCTCATGCACGAATGCAGGATGTCCGGGGTGGTACTTGGAGAGACCTCCCAGGAAAGGGACTTGGGAGTTCTGATCGACAAGTCGATGAAGCCGTCTGTGCAATGTGCGGCGGCGGCATAAAGGGCGAACAGAATGCTAGGAATGATAAAGAAGGGGATCACGAACAGATCGGAGAAGGTTATCATGCCGCTGTACTGGGTCATGGTGTGCCCTCAACTGGAGTACTGCATCCAGCACTGGTCACCGTACATGAAGAAGGACACGGTACTACTTGAAAGGGTCCAGAGAAGAGCGACTAAGATGATTAAGGGGTTGGAGAAGCTGCCGTACAGCGAAAGATTAGAGAAATTGGGCCTCTTCTCCCTCGAACAGAGGAGATTGAGAGGGGACATGATCGAAACATTCAAGGTACTGAAGGGGATAGACTTAGTAGATAAGGACAGGTTGTTTACCCTCTCCAAGGTAGAGAGAACTAGAGGGCACTCTCTAAAATTGAAAGGGGATAGATTCCATACGAATGTAAGGAAGTTCTTTTTCACCCAGAGTGGTAGAAAACTGGAACGCTCTTCCGGAGGCTGTTATAGGGGAAAACACCCTCCAGGGTTTCAAGACAAAGTTGGACAAGTTCCTGCTAAACTAGAAAGTATGCAGGTGAGGCTGGACTCATTTAGAGCACTGGTCTTTGACCTGAGGGCCGCCGCGTGAACGGACTGCTGGGCAGGATGGACCACTGGTCTGACCCAGCAGCGGCAATTCTGTTCGTATTTTCTTATGTTTAATAGGTATAAGATAGTTTTATAGGCCGATTTTGCATAGTGCAGGACATCTAGGCAGACTTTTGGACATCCAGGTTGGGGCTTCCACCATTTCTCAGATATTTTACAAAACGTTCACTGACTATGAAGTCTTTAGAAAAAGAAGCATAAAGATGTCAGGAAATACATGTACAGATGCTGGAATGACCAAATGAAAAAAGCCATTTTATTAAGCAAGCCAGTCAAAAATGAGTGGCATCACTCGGGGGTCTTGATGTATAAGTGCAAGCAATTATACAAGTAAATCAGATTTTACAATCCAGGGGGGTAATTTTATGAGGGGCCTCTGAAAAGTTCTGAGACAACCAAGATGAGAATGATGTGGAGCCATGAAACTTTTCTTGACACTTTTCGTTTCAATGATACGAAATGAAACGGACAGTGTCAAGAAAAGTGCGGAATAACTTGCAAATTTCATGGCTCCACATCATTCTCTTGTTGGTTGGGCTGAGAACTTTTCAGTGGCCCCTCTTAATTCCTTTCTCTGCCCAAATGTTGTTAATAGTCTTTTGTAAACCGCTTTGAACTTGTGGTTATGCAATTAACAAGCACAATGTAATGTAATGTAATTATGCTATTAAGTTCCACAATAGCCACAAGCCTCATTCAAAGGACTGACAAGGCCTGAATACAAGTACATGGTAACTTTTTTGAACCTAGTAGTTTACATCTCTCATATCTCTCATAGATTGGAATAACTTATATGATATCTTCCTATACCCAAACAAACCAATGGGAAAGTCAAAATACAAATGTGGAGTACATGTACTGCAAAACAAAACAAAAAACCAAATCCAGCATACAATTTACTCGAAAACGCCTCATATATTATGTCTGAAAGTGCTCAGAAGTGTTATTGAAGAGACACTGCCCGGGCATTTTCGATCGATGGCTTGTATCAACTACTACTGGTGATGAATACATCTGGTCTGGGCTTCCATGATTGTATTTTAAAATAGCCATATCTGGTTTACAGTCCTAACCTTTGCAACTGATCCTTTTAGCTTCTTTTTAACCATTTTTCTCATTTTTTCATAGTCATCCTTTCGAAAATTAAATGCACCTACAGTAGATTTCTTTTGCGACATCACTCCGTTATGATCACTGTTTCCCAGCAGATCTAACACAGTTAACTCATGTACTTTGCCAGTTAACTCCTCTTTAGTCAGTTCCTGGACCAGTTGCTCCAAGAAGCATTCATTTATGATGTCTAGGAATTTTACCTCCCTAGCACTCTCCGATATAATATTTAACCAGTCGATGTTGGGGTAATTGAAATCACGCACTCACTAAAGAAATGGACATATATAATCACTCCTTCTAACAATAATGTCCCAAATGGAAACACAGGGGACCTCAAAGACACTGCAAGGCCGCACACCCCACTCTGCAGTGTCTTTGAGGTCCCCTGTGTTTCCATTTGAGACATAGTTGTTAGTAGGAGTAATTGAAATCAGCCATTATTATACTGTTGCACAATTGTCTAGCTTTCCTAATCTCTGAAAACATTTCTTCATCTGTCTGCTCATTTTGTCCCAGGGGATGGTAGTATAACCCAACCTTTATATTCCTTCCCTTCACACATGGAATTTCTATCCATATGGATTCCACACTGCTATCTATGTCATGCAGAATGTTAATTTGATTTGATTCAATTCCCTCTTTAACATATAGCACAACCCCTCCCCCCTCCAATTTGATCTACTCTATGCTTGTAATATAATTTGTACCCAGGTAATACAGTATCCCATTGATTGTCCTCCTCCCACCAGGTCTCTAAGATGCCAATTATATCTAACTCATCATTCAGTGCTATATACTCTAACTCTCCTCTTTTATTTTTTAGGCTTCTAGCATTTGTTTACAGACACTTCAAATTATGCTTTTTCCTTGTAACTATAGGCTGCTGAGAATACAGGGAAAATTTGAGTCTTTTACTCTGCTTTCCTCTTAAACCCTCCTGGCTTTCTTTTACCATTATTGAAACCTCTCTACTGGGACTCTCTAAATAGCCTGTTTCAATAGTATTCTTCAAGGATGCCTCACATCGAACCATCCACCCCTGGGTGACTGTCAGCTTTTCACTGCATCTCAGTTTAAAAGCTGTTCTATCTCCTTTTTAAATGTTAGCGCTAGCAGCCTGGTTCCATCCTGGTTAAGGTGGAGTCCATCCTTTTGGAACAAGCTCCCCCTTTCCCAGAAAGTTGCCCAGTTCCTAACAAATCTAAATCCCTCATCCCTGCACCATCTCAACCACACAGTAAGATTTCGGAGCTCTGCCTGCCTCTTGGGTGTGTGTGGGACTAGGAGCATTTCTGAAAATGCTACTCCAGAGGATCTGGATTTCAGCTTTCTAGCAAAGAGCCTAAATTTGGCTTCCAGAACCTCCCTCCCACATTTTCTTATGTCATTGGTACCTATGTGTACCAAGACTTCTGGCTCCTCCCCAGCACTATCTAAAATCCTATCTGTGATGCGTGAGAGCCACCACCTTCACACCAGGCAGGCAAGTGACCAGGCGATCCTCACACTTACCAGCCACCTGGCTACATTCACTAAGCAAACCGATCGTGTACTGATCAGTTTGCGAGCCCTTTGCGACCCAATTTCCCCCAACACGATTCACCAATCTGTGTAGCGACCCTCTTCCGATCTGCGCATGTAAATGAGGGGAACTGCATGCAAAATAGGCAGGGACGCGATTCAAATTTTTTCAAATCCGACTGGCCTCGGAAAAAGCGACTGCTGGGAACCAGTCGCAAACGCGTTTTCTACTCTCCTGCTCCATAGAAGCCCAGCTCACAGCCCTGCTCTCTGCCAGCCCTGCTCTCTGCTGCCCCAAATCTCTCCTGTCTGCTGCCCAGATGTTCTTCCCCGGATCTCTCCCCAAATCACTACATCGCCGCCCTGCTCTGCCCACATCTCTCCTGCCTGCTTGCCCTGACTCTCTCTGTCTACCCTTACTCTCCTGCTCTCTGCCGCCCTTCCCCGCAGTGCAAGCCCGTGGTTTTAAAGTGGGCCTGCACTGCGGGGAAGGGCAGCAGAGATCAAGAGAGTTGGGGGAGCCAGAGAGTTAGGGCTGGCAGAGAGCAGGGCTGGCAGAAAGTCGACAGAAGCCCACCTACCAGCCCTGCTCTCTGCCAGCCCTGACTCTCTGGCTCCCCCAACTCTCTTGCTCTCTGCCGGCCCAACACCTCCCCCAGATCAACCTCGACTGGCCCACCGACCCCACAACCTAACCCACGATCGGCCCATCCCTGGTCGAGCCAGGCGGCCGGGCTGGGCCCACCCCCTCAGTATACCTGACAAATCAGGAGCAGGAGGGGTACCCAGTTCCTCCTGCTCTTTAGGCCTTCCCAATCCACATCTTTGGGAGCAGGAGGAAGCGCAAAATCCTCCTGCTCCTGTTGCTCTGCAGGCCGCTACGCTATAGCAGCCTTAGGCCACACCCCAGCGCATCATCTGATGCACATAGAAAGGCCTAAGGCCCTGATTGGCTGAGGCACCTCGGGCTCCTCCTTTGGGAGGGGCCTGGGACACCTCAGCCAATCATGGACCTCCTTAGGGAGGAGTCTAGGGAAGTCTCTGATCATTCAATCATTGAAGCACTGCTATATCCTACCCTTCCTATCTGGGAAGAGTAGGATGCTGCAGCACTTGAGTGTGCACCTCTACTGAAAGATCCTGCATTGGCACTGAGTGCCTCTAGAGCAGCTGAGAAGGGGAGAGAGATGCTGGACATTGGGCAGCTAGGGAAGGGGACTCATTAATGCACACCTCTACTGCTCAGTGTAGCCTCTCTGCTGCCATGCAGACCAATCTTCAACATACTACTAGCAGGGCCCATTCCCCAAGCCTGGTAGGAAGTCATGGCCATGTGGTATTTCCAGCTCATGATACTCTCCATTGCCAACAAACAAGAAAGGAGGGAAAAACTGAAGCACACAATACAAAGAAGTAAAAGAAAAAGTACCAAGAGCCTCCATCTAAATATGTGAAAATCAAAAGCCAGTTGGAAGCATTTGGAGTCACCTCTAAAGCCCTAATTTACCTTACTCTAAGCCTTCTCACCCCAGTCCTTGGGGCACACCATATCTCACTGGGTTTCTGGATACCCACAATGAATATGCATGAAATAGATTTGCATAGCAAGAAGGAAGTACATGCCAGCCTATCTCATGTATATTTATTATGGCTTTCCTGAAAACCTTATGTGAGTTGGTGTGCCCCGAGGACTGGTTTGATAAGCCCTGCCTTACACAATACAAATGGACTTAGGTAACCCACAATATCATTTAGCCCCTCGCCCCCTCCCAAACAACTTATGACATACCACTCTGCTGGACTAATAAGCTGCTGAGGGGCGTTCAAAATCTATCTGAATATGAAAGAAAGTAGCAAGAGTGTTGAAATAAGTCTGTGCATATTGTAACATGTCTCAAAGTTACTCATGTACAGTTATGGCTCAGTGTGAGTCTAACATTCCAAGAGATAGGATGTGAGGAGAGTCCTCATGCAAATCAAGTTAAGAAACTGCTAGATTTGAAGCACTGTTCTGTGATAAAATTTCTCACAAAAGAATGGAAAATGCCAAAGAAGATCCATGAATGCATCATCCTACAAAGTAAAATTTTGGAACAAGCAGTTTAAATTGGGTAGAGAGTACATTGAAGATGCCCCTCACAGTGGAAGGCCTGTGGAAGCAACTTCCACAGATATGTGCAAGAAAGTCGAGGATTTAATTTTGTCAGGTACAGTTTGGAAAATGATTCATAGAAAGTTGGGCATGTCCAAGGTTAGAACAAGACAGGTTCCAAGAATGCTGATGCTATGAGGCTCCAGTGCTGTCAGGAGAACTTGGAGGTACTCCATGAAGACCAAATGAATTTTTTTCATTTGGTGACTGGAGAAGAGACTTGGCTCTATCTCAGGCATCCTGAGTCCAAACTGAAGTCAATGCAGCGGAAGCACAAGTCATCTCCCATCCCAAAAGAGTTCAAGACAGAAAATTCTGCAGGCAGTCATGGCAACTATCTTCTGGGATGATGAAGGACTTTTGCTCCTGGAGTTTATGCCACACAAGATAACCATAACCGGGGAGAGTTATGCCAACACAATGGTCACTTTGCGGGAGTCAATTAAGGAGAAAAGACGAAAAAAACTCACAGCAGATGTGCTGTTTCTTCACGACAATACACCGTGTCCATGTCACAACAATCACAGGCTGCCATCTGAGAATGTGGGCTTCAGCAGCTGAACCATCCATCCTACAGTCCTGACCTGGCTCCCTCAGATTTTCTGTTCCAAGTTTTGAAGAAATCTCTCCATGGACAATGGTTTTGAAGTGATGAAGACATCAAGGATGCTGTGATGTCCTGGTTTGAAGGTAAAACAGAATAATTCTTTTCAAAGGGGTTAAAGTCATTGCAGGAAAAGTGAATGGAGCTATCAGGGGACTATATTGAAAAATAAAGCAAACATTTTTTTGAAACTTCTCTTTCCTACTGAGGTAGATAAATTATTGAACACTCCTCATAAAAGGCCTCCTGGATATCTTGCAAAAGCAAATCCTGTCCTACATTGGATAAATGTGCTGCATCTTTCCCACAGAGAATGACACACTAGAAGTCTACTTAGTCATGCTTGATCTGTTTGTCTGTTCTACCCATCACTCAATTTGCCTATTCACTTTGAATAAGCCCTTTATTCATCTTTTCTGGTCTCACTTTGGAATAATGCCCAAACAATATAAAACAACTCCGAGCAGCAGAACAAAATGAACAAAATCTGTCTTCTTGTTTAGGTATTTTAACTTTGTTATTTTTTTTGATTTGCATTTAGAAAAATAACTTTTCCCTAACTATTAAGGAGAAGAATCACTAAAGAGAAAACCATTCTCTGTATTTCTGTAAATATTTTTACAGGAAGAATATACTTGACTTTATTTGACATTTTTGACTAATACATGTTATCTTTTTTTCTCTGCCTGGAAATTCATAAAATATTTGTTTTCATGTAAGTGCCTCTCTTGCTGTGTCATCTTATCAGTGCCCTTGTACCAAAGAAAAGAATTGTTTCAAAGGTTCACACTACAGAGTCGGCATTGAATAAGTAAGCTTTGAGACACTGACAAATGATCTGTTCGTAGAAAACGCTCCTTTCTTGCAAACATTAAAGGTTATCATGAGTCATTCTCTTCTGATCTGCCATGGAAGTCTGCAAAAGAATAAACGTGATTATGCACAATCACACACAAAGAAGGATCATATCTTTTAAAACAGGTAGGAAACAGATATATTAAGGTATTAGGGGTAAAAATATTAATGTTTAGCTTCTGGTGTCATGAGGTTTACCATTTTATTTAAGGTTTTTGTTTTTTTTTAGTGTGCCTTCTAGTAAATAGTGTGCATTACTGTGTACTGTAATAGTGTGCCCTGTTCGGCAATATTTATTTATTTATTTCATTTTCTATTCCATCCTCCCCCAAAGAGCTTAGGACGGGTTCCAGGTTAACAACCTTAACATACAGTTAGGTTACAATTTACCATATTTACACTACAAGTTTTCTTTCTGGTACAAGTTTTTATCCTAATGCAACACATACCGAGGATCTTATATCAATATTTTTATTTATTTATTTGTTTAATTCGTTTTCTATCCTGAAATTTGGAATAGTATCCCTTTCTCTATTAGAACAATACACTCTTTTAAATTATTTTGCAAATCTATGAAAACATTATTATTTCAAAAATATTTGGATCTTCAATCTAGATTATCAAAATTAGCTATAATTTGATGATATAATAAGTAATGTTAAAGTATAAAATGATTGTATTTGTGTTATACTTATTGTGAGTTTTAAAAATATGAATAAAGATTTATAAGAGCAAAATAATCTTTTTTTAACTTGGCTATGTTTTTAATCTGAGTTCTCTTATCTTTTTCATGCTTCTTTTGTCTCATAGCTATTTTGTTAACCGAGTCGAGCTCCTTTTAGGTAATGACACAGTATATAAATCCAAGTTTTAGATTAGATTAGATCTATCGGTCGTGGGTGGGGGAATTAAGTGAACAGGTATGTTTTTATTGCTTTCCTAAAGTTTAGGAGTCCTTCAAGCGATCAGATCTCTGGGGGCAGTTGATTCCAGTAGGTTGGTATAAAGTAAGAATAGGAACATTGTTTTATGATTTACAGTTGAAGGGCACGACCAGGGAGTGTTTTGAGGCACATATGGAGGAAGCTTGGTCATCACATAGCCCGGTGCCATGTCGTGCAAGGATTTGAACGCTAGCATCAGGCCCTTAAAGACTCATTTGGTTACAGCAGCACGTATAAATATGAGAGAACGAATGCAGAGTGTTTGGGATCTAGTATGACATTCAATAAGGTATGGAGCCCATTGACTGCATTTGTTGAATCGCAATGAATGTCATGTATCTCCCCTTTTTATAGATTCCCTACACATCCAAGGGGGGTGGAGTGAGGGAGGGAAAGGTATTCGGGTTTACTAAAGATATTTATCTATAATATTGTAATATGTATAGTGCTCATGTTTAAAATATTTGTATTGCACTGTCAAAATTTGAAATTCAATAAAGAATTAAAAAAAAAAAAAGACAGGGCTCCTTTTACAAAGCCGCGCTAGCGGTTTTAATGCATGCACCGGATTAGCGCGTGCGCTAGCCGGAAATCTACCGCCTGCTCAAAAGGAGGTGGTAGCGGCTAGCGCATATGGCAATTTAACGCACGCTATTCCGCGCATTAAGGCCTTAGCACGGCTTTGTAAAAGGAGTTCCTAATTTTTTGGAGTTGACGTAGATAGTAAATTGAGGAAGATACCACCTGAGAAATGTGGTTGGAAAGCAATAGGTTGGAGTCAAGGAGTATTCATAGGCTGTGCGCTTGACCTTTTGTATTTATGGTAGCTGAATCCCGGCGTAGAGAATGACGGATGTAGTTGCAGTGTTCTTTGTGGATCCAAAGGAGTTCTGTTTTGGAGGCATTTAATTGTAGTTTGTTGACGGACATCCAGGTTTTGATTTCTAAGAGGCAGTTTAGGAGTTTTATAATCTTGGCTTCACAGGTTTCTCCTAGTGGTAGGTATAGTTGGATGTCATCCGCGAAGGAGTGAATCTGTATTTGGTATTTGCGGGCTATGTCTAGGACAGGCTTAATGTAGAGATTGAATAATATGGGGGATGCTGCCGCATCCTGCCCCATTCGCAGCCCAGTCGGGGGAGCCCCATGTAGAATCTCTTACAGGGGAGACTCCATTTCAAGGGGCTGGAGCCACGAGAGTTCGAGGGGAGCAAGGAGTTCTGGGAGCCAGCTTGGATGCTGGCTCTGAGATAATGAGACCTTCAGTGGTGACCCTCGAGAGTATTTGGGAGGCTTTCGAGAGGCTGAACTCTTCGGTTGCCAAGTCTTCCCAAGAAATCGCCAATCTTGTGAGTACTGTTGATGGTTTGGGGAAATCCCTGAACAATACCAAAGAAGAATTTGTCTCAGAAATAAAAAAGATCAAAGACAATGTGGAAGATCTGCAGGCTTTAACTACTGGCATCCCCAGACCAGTCGCTGATTTTTGTCGCCAAAAACCGATGCCATTCTTGGAGAATACTCAAAATCAAAAAATAGTGCACCAAAAATCAAAGACTAATCAATAAAGTTTAAATTAGCCACCAGGTAATAAAAATATATAGAAAACTAACCACTAGTTCCTCAGTTTGCCACACTGTAATAACGTATGGTAGCTATCCTCATAGGAACCTTATAACGTGTATAGTTTTCATTATTTTTATACTTTTCTTTTTTTTTTCTTTTTTATCTTTTTTACTTTTTCATCTTATTCAATAACTTATAATTATAAAGTGCTTGTGCCTAGTATATTAGCATTTATAGCAAAAGTAACAAAAGTAGTGATGATAGCAATCACTTAGCTTTTATCTGACTCTGGGTCTGGCTCAATCCCCACCGACGCGTTTCACGATTTCATCAGGGTCGGGGAAGGAGAACACTGAGAAAAACAACATCGGATACATTTAGAATTAAAAAGACCCAGCGATATAAGAAATTTTAAGCAAATGCTACAAAGCTTACCAGAGCAGTATCTTTTCCTAGCAAAACGCTAGATCCATAATTAGTGAGCCGGAAGTAAAGCAACCCCGATTTAAAGGGGCTAATAAACCAGAAAAACCCCGGTCACATGACCCAACCTTAACCTATGAATTCATCAGAAATCGATCTTAGAAACTAAACCCAGCCTGTCCTTAAATCAAAGTCATATGCTCGCTGTTAACCAATCACTAGATTGGTTCAAGCCATGAGGATACATAGTATTTAGGTTATACATCCACCGAAGTTCTTTAATATTTAAGCTATGCTCATAATTGCCGCCCTCCCACCCGACATACACTGTGTCAATAATACGCCACTTGAGATCCGAGATTTTGTGTTTCATTAAGGACCAGTGGCGAACTAAAGGGGCCGTTTCAACTCCCGTATTAACACGTGATTTATGTTCGTTGAGTCTGATATTCATGGGTCTACTGGTACGCCCTACATAAATTTTTGGACACGGGCAAATGATCATGTAAATAACATGATCCGTTTTGCAATTGGTCCTAGATTTGGCAGTGTATATTTGACCAGTTTGTGGGTGACACCAAGATTCCCCTTCTAAAGCATATTTACACCATTGGCATTGGCCGCATATATAATGGCCATTAATAATAGAGGAGTCAGTCTGTTTATAATTACAATGACCAATGAGTTCCCCTAAATTTTTAGCTCTTTTGAATGCAAAAATGGGGGGGTCACACTGAGCTCCCATAGTCAGTTGGATGATGTGCCAATGTTTGAGAATGATCCTTTTAATATCAGCAGCCAGGTGAGAGAATTGCTGGACGCATACCATTGATTTCAATTCTTCAGAATCTTGTTTATATTGAAGAAGTAGTTGTCTGTGAGCATATTTTGCTCTGGTGTATGCCTGCTGTACTATGTGTCTAGGGTATCCACGTTGTTTAAATCGATTTTTTTTTTTTTTTTTTTTAAGTTCAATCTTTTTTATTAAGTTTTTATAAATAGTACAAAATGGTAAAACAAACACAACAAAGAACTGTGTATTGCAGCAGTACAAGTAGTATGTCCATATATGTGTAGCAATAGACTACGAAAGACTGATTATTGACATGCAGAAAGACAATATTAATCATTCTCAATATAAATTATGGTATCAGATATAACATTCTAAGAAAGGGTTCCAACATACTAAACTAGTTAGATTTGCAATATGCTGATACATGTGACCATACTTTGTGATAGGTAGAGATTGAGTTTGTTTTGTCAGCTGCTACTAGTTCAAATTTAGAAAATAAACATACAGTGTTCCACCATTCATTATAATGTAAAGTTGAAAAATCTTTCCAGCTAGACAAAATAAGTTTAAAAGCTATGAGGATCAAACCTCTGAGTAGGCGAGCTTCATATTTGTCAAGCTGGCGGCTTGAATCTTATATTCAGCCTTAGAGTGACATAATCTTCTCAAGCGTAAAAATGACCCACTGACCGAAATAGTTTGCTCCGTTATCACAGTTTTCACCCGGTACAACTTAAAAACAGTCTACCTCACAGCCAATTTTTACGCTTGAGAAGATTATGTCACTCTAAGGCTGAATATAAGATTCAAGCCCGAATACTTAAAAATCGATTTAAACAACGTGGATACCCTAGACACATAGTACAGCAGGCATACACCAGAGCAAAATATGCTCACAGACAACTACTTCTTCAATATAAACAAGATTCTGAAGAATTGAAATCAATGGTATGCGTCCAGCAATTCTCTCACCTGGCTGCTGATATTAAAAGGATCATTCTCAAACATTGGCACATCATCCAACTGACTATGGGAGCTCAGTGTGACCCCCCCCATTTTTGCATTCAAAAGAGCTAAAAATTTAGGGGAACTCATTGGTCATTGTAATTATAAACAGACTGACTCCTCTATTATTAATGGCCATTATATATGCGGCCAATGCCAATGGTGTAAATATGCTTTAGAAGGGGAATCTTGGTGTCACCCACAAACTGGTCAAATATACACTGCCAAATCTAGGACCAATTGCAAAACGGATCATGTTATTTACATGATCATTTGCCCGTGTCCAAAAATTTATGTAGGGCGTACCAGTAGACCCATGAATATCAGACTCAACGAACATAAATCACGTGTTAATACGGGAGTTGAAACGGCCCCTTTAGTTCGCCACTGGTCCTTAATGAAACACAAAATCTCGGATCTCAAGTGGCGTATTATTGACACAGTGTATGTCGGGTGGGAGGGCGGCAATTATGAGCATAGCTTAAATATTAAAGAACTTCGGTGGATGTATAACCTAAATACTATGTATCCTCATGGCTTGAACCAATCTAGTGATTGGTTAACAGCGAGCATATGACTTTGATTTAAGGACAGGCTGGGTTTAGTTTCTAAGATCGATTTCTGATGAATTCATAGGTTAAGGTTGGGTCATGTGACCGGGGTTTTTCTGGTTTATTAGCCCCTTTAAATCGGGGTTGCTTTACTTCCGGCTCACTAATTATGGATCTAGCGTTTTGCTAGGAAAAGATACTGCTCTGGTAAGCTTTGTAGCATTTGCTTAAAATTTCTTATATCGCTGGGTCTTTTTAATTCTAAATGTATCCGATGTTGTTTTTCTCAGTGTTCTCCTTCCCCGACCCTGATGAAATCGTGAAACGCATCGGTGGGGATTGAGCCAGACCCAGAGTCAGATAAAAGCTAAGTGATTGCTATCATCACTACTTTTGTTACTTTTGCTATAAATGCTAATATACTAGGCACAAGCACTTTATAATTATAAGTTATTGAATAAGATGAAAAAGTAAAAAAGATAAAAAAGAAAAAAGAAAGAAAAGTATAAAAATAATGAAAACTATACACGTTATAAGGTTCCTATGAGGATAGCTACCATACGTTATTACAGTGTGGCAAACTGAGGAACTAGTGGTTAGTTTTCTATATATTTTTATTACCTGGTGGCTAATTTAAACTTTATTGATTATTCTTGGAGAATGGCTCGGTGATGTTTAACAATCCACTGCAGTGCTCATTTCAATATTCAAGAATCCATTTGCACGACAGTGTCGGAGATACCTAGAAAGCTCGCTAAAGACCGCGATAAGCCATTTTAATAATCCTCAGTTAAAATGCATGCATGCTAAACCTTGTGGAACCAGTTTAGCAACCGCGTTAAAGGCAACCTTAAGTTTTGAGAATCCGGTCCTAAGAGTCTGCTTAACATCAGAATACACATTAGTTAAATTTGTGACATTGCATGTTGAGGGAGTGAAAGGCCTTGCGGCTGTTATAAATGCTCTCACTCCCCACAGATGTTCTAATTGCAATGCATATGCAATCAGTTGATCCTAAAACAGATGTAAAGTGAGACATATATAACAGTCTCATAAAATTCTGTCATGGTTTGTTGTGTTTGATGTTCCTGCTCAGAGAAAGAAGTGTGCAGACCAATATTCAAAGAGGCTTATAAATTTAACAATGGCCACTAAAAGTATACAGTACTCCCCTGATATTCACGGGGGTTCTGTTCCATATCAAAGCAGCTCCTGATTGGTGAGACCCGACTTTAGTACAGGAAGAGGCAGACGGAGCATATAGCGAGTGATTTCCTTCACTCGCCGGCGCTCCGGCTGCCCTGTCCTGCCTCTCCAGCTGTCCTCTCCTGGTCAGCAGTTCGCGGTCGGAAAATACCATGAAT
Organism: Geotrypetes seraphini; assembly: GCF_902459505.1. Taxonomy (NCBI): domain Eukaryota; kingdom Metazoa; phylum Chordata; class Amphibia; order Gymnophiona; family Dermophiidae; genus Geotrypetes; species Geotrypetes seraphini. The sequence continues at coordinate 376,832,903 of NC_047085.1, forward strand.
GACCGGGACCACAAACCGCCGACCGTGAATTCGCGGGGGAGCACTGTACTGTAAATTCCCACCAATGAACTTAAGTAGAACTATATGAATAGTGATGATGAAAATTTCCTCTAAATGATCTGTCACTATCCCAACCATTCCAGAACAGAATGATTTGATTTGATTTATTACATTTGATATACCATTTGTATGTAAGTATTAAGCGGTTTACAATACTAATACAATAGAAATGAGGGATACATCTTTCAGTCCAAAGATATTATCCCTCTCTCTCCCTGTGGGCTCACAATCTAATTATAGCAACCATGGAAGAAGTATTTAATTACATGTTAGAGAAATATGACAAGAAAGAGGTGTACTGTAGATACAAAAGGCATACAAAAAGGCTGAACATAAAGAAAATTACAGTATCAAATCATAAATACAAGCAAAAAAGAAAGAAACAGCAAAAATTAAGAAAACTCAGTAAAAATAAAATGAAAGAAAAATAAAATAAACCCCAGTCAATCTCAGATAGTGAGGACTTTCCATCTGGCTGCACCTATAGTGGCAATATTCAGCTGCTATCCATATGATTAAGTGGTTTCATTTATGCCAGATTAAAACGCTATCAACAAGGAAGATGTTGTAATAACGTCATGAAACTTGTGTTCAGAAATTGAAATCATCTGTAGCCCAAAAGCACATTGTGTCTTGAAGAAAAAAGTCTCAGATGCTTCATGAGCCCTGAACTTGGTCATGCAAAATATCTATCATAGGCAACAAAACCCAACAAATCTATGTGCAATCACATCAAAATTCATACATGGAGAACTCAGATATCAATCTAAAATGTGACACTTAACTTTCCCAGAGCTCATAAGCTCACAAGGATAATTCTCCCATTGTTTTCTCCCATTGTTAGCCACCATTTCGCAGTAGTTTTACTGCTGTTTCAGGGGTTGGTTTAACTTTGCTTCACTTCTGCACTCCAGTTCAACACATTTACCCTCCACCCCCCCCCCCACCCCTTTTATGAAGCCACGTTAGCATTTTTTTAAATTTGTATTGTGAATAATAAATAGCATATAACATGCATAAGGATATAAAATTCAATTGCATCATTCAGAATTTAAGAGGGCAAATCTAAAGCAATGTTACTTACCGTAACAGTTGTTATCTAGGGACAGTAGGCAGCTATTCTCACTAGTGGGTGATGTCATCCGACAGAGCCCCGATACGGACATCTTGCAAGCATGTCTTGCTTGAAGAAACTCAGAAGTTTCGAGATGCCCGCACCGCGCATGCGCCAGTGCCTTCCCGCCCGATGCACCGGGCATGTCTCCTCAGTTCAGGTAGCTAGCAGAGAAGCCAACCCAGGGGAGGTGGGTGGGACGTGAGAATAGCTGCCTGCTGTCCCTGGATAACAACTGTTACGGTAAGTAACATTGCTTTATCCCAGGACAAGCAGGCAGGTATTCTCACTAGTGGGTGACCTCCAAGCTAACCTCAATGGGATGGAGGGAGAGTTGGCAACTCAGGAGAACAAATTTTGCAACACAGTTTGGCCAAACTGCCCATCCCGTCTGGAGAAAGTATCCAGACAATAATGAGAGATGAACGTATGAACCGAGGACCAAGTGGCAGCCCTACAAATCTCCTCAATCGGCGTCGATCTGAGGAAGGCTACAGAGGCTGCCATTGCTCTGACCCTATGTGCTGTGACCTTACAGGGAAGGGGTAATCCAGCCTGGGCATAGCAGAAAGAGATACAAGCCGCCATCCAGTTGGAGATGGTGCGCTTCGATACAGGTCGTCCCAACTTGTTTGGATCAAAGGAGATGAAAAGTTGAGGAGCAGTTCTGTGTGGTTTGGTGCGATCCAAGTAGAAAGCCAAAGCACGTTTACAGTCCAGAGTGTGAAGAGCTGATTCTCCAGGATGAGAATGAGGCTTTGGAAAGAACACTGGAAGCACAATAGATTGGTTGAGGTGAAATTCAGAGACCACTTTAGGCAGGAATTTCGGGTGATGCGGAGGACCACCTTGTCATGATGGAACACTGTGAAAGGTGGGTCCGCCACCAAGGCCTGAAGCTCACTGACCCTGCGAGCAGATGTGAGGGCCACCAGAAAAACCACTTTCCAAGTGAGAAACTTTAGTGGAGCCTTGCTCAGAGGCTCAACAGGAGGTTTCATAAGCTGAGAAAGGACAACATTTAGATCCCAAACCACTGGAGGCGGTTTGAGAGGAGGATTGACATGAAAAAGTCCTTTCATAAATCTGGAAACCACAGGATGAGAAGAGAGAGGTTTCCCTTGTAGAGGCTGATGGAAAGCCGCAATAGCACTCAGGTGGACTCGTATAGATGTCGACTTGAGGCCAGACTGAGTCAGATGTAAAAGATAGTCCAAAACAGAGGATAGGGAGGCTGGCTGAGGCTCCTTAGAATTGGAAATACACCATGAAGAAAATCTAGTCCATTTTTGGGAGTAGCATTGACGAGTAGCAGGCTTCCTGGAAGCCTCCAAGACATCCCTCACCGCCTGGGAAAACTGGTGCGGTGTTACGTTGAGAGGAACCAAGCTGTCAGGTGGAGAGACTGCAGGTTGGGATGAAGCAGAGACCCCTGATGCTGAGTAAGCAGTGAAGGAAACACTGGAAGTAGGTACGGTTCCCTGCTGCTGAGTTGAAGAAGAAGGGAGAACCAAGGTTGCCTGGGCCACCGAGGAGCTATCAGAATCATGGTGGCATGTTCGGACTTCAGTTTGACTACAGTCTTTTGAATGAGAGGGAATGGCGGAAACGCATACAGAAAGCGATTCCCCCAATCCAGCAGAAAAGCATCTGCCTCGAGGCGATGAGGAGCGTAGATCCTGGAGCAAAACTGAGGCAGCTTGAAATTGTGGGGAGCCGCAAAGAGGTCTATCTGAGGCGTTCCCCACTGAGCAAAGATCTGATGAAGGGGCTTGGAGTGGAGTGTCCATTCGTGAGGCTGGAGAAGACGACTCAGTTTGTCCGCCAAGACATTGTCCCTCCCCTGAATGTAGACAGCTTTGAGGAAGGTGTTGTGGCGAACCGCCCAATCCCAGACTCTGAGAGCTTCCTGGCAGAGGGAGGCCGAGCCCGTGCCCCCTTGCTTGTTGACATAATACATGGCGACCTGATTGTCGGTGCGAATGAGGATCACCATGTCGTGAAGCAGATGTTGAAAAGCTTGAAGAGCATTGAAGATGGCTCTGAGCTCCAGAAGATTGATTTGATGGAGTCGGTCCGCACAGGTCCAGAATCCCTGAGTGCGAAGCCCATCCAGATGCGCTCCCCAGGCATAGGTCGAGGAATCGGTTGTGAGAACCTTCTGGTGGGGAGGAGAATGAAACAGCAAACCTCTGGATAGATTCTAAGAGGTCATCCACCAGAGCAGAGACTGCCGAAGAGCAGGAAAGACTGTGATGTGTCGAGTCAACGGATCCGACACCTGAGTCCACTGAGATGCCAGGGTCCACTGAGGAAGTCTGAGGTGGAGTCTGGCAAACGGCGTCACATGAACTGTAGAGGCCATGTGGCCCAGGAGGACCATCATGTGTCTCGCTGAGATGGTCTGGCGAGAAGACACAGACTGGCAGAGATGAAGAAGAGCATCCATGCGCTGAGAAGGAAGGAATGCTCTGAGACGTACGGTATCCAGGACAGCCCCGATGAAGGGAAGAGACTGGGTCGGCTGTAGATGAGACTTGGGAAAGTTGATCTCGAATCCCAAACTCTGCAGGAACAGAATCGTTGACAGGGTCGCAGAGAGGACCCCCGAGGCCAAGGGAGCCTTGATCAGCCAGTCGTTGAGGTAGGGGAATACCTGAAGACCTTGGTTCCGGAGGGCCGCGGCCACCACCACCAGACATTTGGTGAAGACTCTGGGGGACGAAGACAGGCCGAATGGAAGCACTCGATACTGCAGATGGAGATGTCCCACCCGAAATCTGAGGAACTTGCGAGAGGCCGGATGAATGGGAATATGAGTGTAGGCCTCCTTGAGATCCAGAGAGCATAACCAGTCGTTCTGCTCGAGGAGGGGGTAGAGAGAAGCAAGTGTCAGCATGCGAAATCTCTCTTTGACTAGGAATTTGTTGAGGACCCTGAGGTCCAAAATGGGTCGCAGGTCGCCCGTCTTCTTCGGAACAAGGAAGTACTGGGAGTAAAACCCCTGGTTCAGTTGGTCCGTCGGAACTGGCTCCACGGCACGAAGCTGGAGCAAAGCCTGAGCTTCCTGAAGAAGAAGGGCGGTCTGAGTCAAGTTGGAAGGATACTCTCTTGGAGGGTGGTCCGGAGAGACCCGATGGAAATGAAGAGAGTATCCTCTTTGATGATAGTAAGGACCCAGAGGTCGGTTGTTATGGCCTCCCAGCGATGATAAAAATGATGGAGGCGCCCTCCGATGGGAAAAACAGGGGGATTGGAAGGACTTTTCGTGGTCAGACAACTTCTTCGTGACAGTCTCGATGGATTCATCAAAAAGATCCGCCCCAGCACACGGGACGTTCGCCAGGCGGTCCTGAAGATTCGGGTCCATATCAATGGTCCGCAACCAGGCCAACCGGCGCATCGCCACCGAGCAGGCCGCCGCTCGGGCGGAGAGCTCGAACGCATCATAGGCAGATTGCATTAACTGAAGCCGAAGTTGGGACAGCGAAGCAACCACTTCTTCAAACTCAAACCTAGCCTGGGATTCGATGTATGGTGTGAACTTCCGAAGCACAGGTAGAAAAAATTCCAAGTAGGCTGCAAAGTGGAAATTGTAATTCAGGACTTGAGACGCCATCATCGAATTCTGATAGATGCGTCGACCAAACTTATCCATGGTTCTGCCCTCGTGGCCCGGAGGCACTGAAGCATAGACCTGGCCAGGATGAGACCGCTTGAGCGAGGATTCGACCAGGAGGGACTGGTGAGAAAGCTGAGGACCCTCGAAGCCTTTATGATGCACCGTGCGGTACCGCACATCCAATTTGCCAGGGACCGCAGGGATAGAGTAAGGAGACTCGAAGCATCGCATGAAGGTCTGGTCGAGGAGCTTGTGCAGGGGAAGCTGCAAGGACTCTGCTGGAGGATGAGGCAAGTGCATGGTATCGAGGTACTCCTTGGAATATCGAGACCCAGCATCGAGAGTAATGTCCATGTCATCCGCCATCTGCCTGAGGAACGATGAAAAGGACAGTTGGTCCGCCGTCGCCGGTCTGCGAGACGGACTAGAAGAAGAAGAGGCTTCAGGCTCCAGAGAGGCCTGCGAGCAACAGGACGAGTAGAAAACCTTGGTGTCCTCGAACTCTGGGCCCGGAGGAGGAGACCCAGTCGAAGCCGCATACCCCAACCGAGGCAATTTCTTCTGAGGCGAGACGGTCGAGTGTCGAGAGGAATGCTTCGAAGAATGTTTGGATCAATGCCCCTCCCGATGCCTGGAAGGGGATCGAGCCCGTCTGTGAGAAACTGGGTCAGACGCCTCCAAGGAGCAGATTGGACTCGATGCCGTCGATCGCAGAGGCGGCCGAGTCGGCGCCTCCCCCGACGCCGCCCAGGTTTGATAGGGGGTTCGGAAGAACTTGTCCTGCTTCCTGCTATGCCCAGGACTGGGTGGCCCCGAAGGTGGACGCCATACTGAGTCATGGGGCGGAGTAATCGGTTCCAAGGGAGGCAGGTCACTAAACGAGGCTTTCCTCGAGGGGATGGGCTCCAAGGGAGGCATATCACTAAGGGAGGCCCTCCTCGAGGGAATCGGTTCCAAAGGAGATACAGCGCTAACGGAGGACCTCCTCGAGGACCCGGACACCGCTCGCCGCTCCTCCTCGCCGAGCAACGAGGTCGAGTGGCGAGGAGGAGGAGGAGGAGGGGGCGGTCTGCCGAAGCGCCGCCGAAGCTGGAAGGTCACCCTGGATGGTGGCAATCAGCCGAGGCCCCATGGTCTGCATGAGCTCCACGAACTGAGCCTCCAGGATGGACCGCAACGAAACCGATATGGAGGGATCCGCACCAAAAGGGGGCCCTTCCGCACGGTCTCCAAGCTCCTTGGGTGCTGCGTGCTTCTGCTTGCCAGTCTTCGGCATCTTGAGCACCATTGGTGGAACAGTCGGGGTCGATACCTGCTCCGAGGAGACGGATGAAGGCACCGGCGCCGAAGTCGGGGCCGAAACCGGTGTGAACGATGCCGGCTTCAGGAGGCCCGAAGCAGCCGGGGAGGCAGAGGGCTTCGCCGAAGGAGTCGAAGCACCCGTCGATGTCGATGTCGAAGCTGCAGGATCCGATGAAGCTTTCATCTTGAACATGGACTCCCACAGCAGACAGCAACGCTTAAACGCTCTTGCCGTCAGAGTGGAGCAAGGCCGGCATGATTTCGGGAAGTGATCCGGTCCCAGACACTGTAAGCAGCGTCGATGAGGGTCCGTGAGCGAAATCGCGCGCTGGCACTTGCTACACTTTTTAAAACCGGTAATCGGCCGGGACATAGGCCGGAAAAGCTCCGCCGCAAGGTCGAAGGCGCGGGGCCCCATCCACGCGGCCGACCCGGTATCGGAAGGAAAATTTTTTTTTTTTTTTTTTTTTAAAGAAATCAAAGAAAGAAATAAATGCACAGGAGAGCCAAAAGAACTCAACCTGCGGCAAAAAAGAAGGCAAAAAAGAGATTCAATGGGCGCAAATTGAAGATAGACTTCTCAGCTCCGCGGAAGAAAAAGAACTGAGGAGACATGCTCGGTGCATCAGGCGGGAAGGCACTGGCGCATGCGCGGTGTGGGCATCTTGAAACTTCTGAGTTTCTTCAAGCAAGACATGCTTGCAAGATGTCCGTATCGGGGCTCTGTCGGATGACATCACCCACTAGTGAGAATACCTGCCTGCTTGTCCTGGGATAACAGATGTTCTGTATAGAAAAAGAAAAGCAATTAATTTCCTCTAAGCCCACTATTATTGGGAAGGAGATCTAAAGAAAAAGAAGTTTACTTACTAAAGTAAAGAAAAAAATGCAATCAAATACAACAATCACCTAGACCAGTGTATCGCAAACTATGTGCCACAGCACACTAGTGTGCCTCCTGATTCCAAGTGTGCCGCAGCTCACAGAGGAGGAAGAGAAGTGCCAGCCAGCTGATTTGCCTCTCACCACGTCTTCTTCGCACCCCTGGAACAGCAACGGCAGCTCAGTCTGCTTTTAACATGGCCACAGAGCTGCCGCGAGGATTCATTTAGATGCGGTTTTCATCAGCAGCCTCGGGGCTTTTGCTAGGCCGGCCCATTACAATGATGCATCTAAATTAATCCTCCCGGCAGCTCTATGGCCAAGTTAAAAGCAGACTGAGCTACCGCTAGGCAGGAGAAGTACTGCTTAGAAGGGGAGGAGGGAAAGGGAAGGGAGAAGGGGCACTGCTGGACATTGGGAGAGGAAGAGGTGCTGCTGGACAGAGGGCAGGGAAAGGGAAGGGTGCTGCTGGACCTGGCAGAAGGGGAGGGAAAGGAAAGATGCTACACACTGGAGGGAGGGTGAAATGATGGATGGGGAGAGAGCATATTAGCTGTGAGTGGAATTGGGGGGAGGGAAGGAAGGAAAATTGTTACAGGAGGAGTGAGAGTGATGAGAGAGGGAGAAATAGACATGGAGTGGAGGAGAGGGAGAAATGGTGCATGGGGAGAGAACATGGGTTGGGGAGTGGGAAGAAGGATGTCACTCGGAGAGAGAGAAAGTGTGGAGAAGGCAGAAAGGGTTAGACTCATGGAGAGGGCGAGATGGATGGGGAGGACAGAAAGGAGGAAAGGAGAAATGTCACACTCGGGGGGAAGGGGGAGAGGGCAGAGAGTGAAAAATTGGACTCATGGAGGGAGAGAGATGTTGGTTAGGGGAGGAAAGGAGGACCAGAGGAGAAGCATGCAGAAGGAAGAGAAAAAAAAAAAAGTTATACTGGTGGAAAGGAGGGAGAAATGTTGGACTGGGAGGGGGGCCAGAAAGGAGGAAGGGAAGGAAGATGGATTGCAGGGGGCACAAAGGAGGAAGGGAAAGAGAAATGTAACAAGGGGGGTGGGGGGGGGGGAGAGAGATGACTAAAGGAAGGGAGAGATATCAGAGAAAAATAAAGTCACCAGACAACAAAAGTAGGAAAAATGGTTTTATATATAGTGATTGAAATGTGTCAGTTTTGAGAATTTATATCTGCTGTGTATATTGTGTGTACATTAAAAATGAATGGAAAAAATTGCATTACAATTAGTAAAGGGGAGGGATTTGGGGAAGAGCTTGGGTGGGTCTAGGGTGGAGCTTGGGAGGTCTGTGGTTGGTTGATATTTGTTAGACTTACCTGCTGGCACATCCTACTAGTATTTCAGGGCCTGTCTGGAGGGCCTCTGCGCATGCGTGGATGTCAACGTGATGATGTCACGCATGCACGTGATGTCATCACTGCGACGTCTGTGCACCCCTGATGCCTCGTGCCATGGCCACTATCTTTAGTGTGCCCCAGCTTAAGAAAGTTTGAGAGACACTGACCTAGACAATTACATTTCCAGAACTTCCGCTTTTACAGAACTAAGTTCTAATATTTAGATCCCCCCATCCAACACTGGTATCTGTATCCATCGTTTGTTCTCAAGAAAAGTCTTAAGTTGTTTTGGGTCATAAAAAAGATATCTTTTAGACTCAAAGAGAATCAAACACTTACAAGGAAAATGTAAGAAGAAATGATCACCCAAAGATAAAACTTGTGGATGCAAAAACAACAATTGTTTTCTCTTCTCCTGTGTATCCACACAGATATCAGGAAAAACACAAACCTTCCCACCCAAATACAACTTATCACAATTTCGAAAATAAAGCCGCAGTCTTTATCAGACTCAAAGACAAAAGTTAACAGGAGCGTAGTTCTAACACACTCTTCTTCTAAAGGTCTTTCCAAAAGTTGTGAAACATTCAGACTATCCACTGATAACTCTTCCTGTCTCGAGACCTGTCGATTTTTTTCTCTGTCAGAAAATATATTCAAGATAAAGGGGCATAGCTTCTTTAGGAACCTCCAGGATCTCCATCAGATATTTCTTAAACATTTCTATAGAGGCTATGGGGCTCATAATTAAAAAAAACAAAAAACAAAACACATCCAAAAAGCAGCCTGTGTCAGCACTTGGATGATCAAAAAGACAGATCTTCCAAGTACTGATAATCAAAACTGGTTTTAGATGTATTTAAAACCAGCTTAGGCCTTTACCCTGCCTCTGTACACCTAGAATGAAAAGGGGCATTTTTGGAGGAGTGGATAGGGCAGGAGGTGGGCCGACCTAGACTTAGGGCTAAATTCACTAAGCCCACCGATCAAGTCCCAACCACTTAGAGACCTCTATGCGACCCGATTTTCCTCTGACCCAATTCATTAGCCTCTGTCCCGATCATCCTCTGATCCGATCCATGCATGCAAATAAGGGAGAACGGCATGCAAATATAGGCAGGCAGCGATTCACTATAAAAAATGAGGCACACCAACTGGGCTGGCCAATCCCAACACAAGCGACTGCTGGGGAACCAGTCGCTCATGTCTTTCTGACTGCATCTCCTGCTCTCTGCCTCGACTCTCCTGCTCTCTCCCCTTGACTTTCCAGTTCTCTGTCTGCCCCGATCACCTCCCTGCTTCTGCCCCGATTCTCCTGCTCTCTCCTCCTGACTTTCTAGCTCTCTATCTGCTCCGATCGCTGCCCTGCTTCTGCCCTAACTCTCCTTGCCTTCCCTGCAGTGTGAGTCCGTGGTTTTAACGCATGGGTTTAAAGCGGGTTAAAACCATGAGCTTGCAAATAGTTTAAAAAAAAAAAAAGTTTTCTTTCTCTGCCGTGCATGGAGGGCCAGCGCATTCGCAGACCATCTACAGATGGTCTGCGCATGTGTCGGGATCACTGGAGAGCGATCCGGGCAGTCAGTTGGGGGCATGATTCCAAACGCCCTCATTTGCATGAGGGCGCTTCGTGAATCAGCCCTCCGGCCATGGATCAGATCGGATCACTCACGGATCGGATCCGATCCATGGCCTTAGTGAATCTAGCCCTTAGTCATCTGGCAGCCATAACCAAAATGGTTTGACAGGTTGCCAGACAGAACTTATATGTTCTGACTTAGACCAAGTCAAAACAGGTATAAGTTCTGAATCGGGCCTCTGAACTGATCATGGCTGCCACGATCAGCTCAGCAGCCCAGGCAATCCGTCCCCCTGCATCGGTAACGATTGCAGCAGGAGAGATGCCTAATTCCCCCCCCTCTCTGAACCTGCCCGGCAGGAGAGATGCCCAATCTCTCCTGATGAAGAAACACCTCCCCCCCCCCCCCACTGATCATTGGCAGGAGAGATGTCCAAGCCCTCCAGTCCTGCCGAAGAACACCGCCCCCCCCCCCTGCTCCCGCACGGATCATAGGCAGGAGAGATGCCCAATCTTTCCTGCCGAAGAACACCCCCTCCCCCACATCTGGGACATCCATATAATCAGACTTCAGCTAATTGGCATCCTACTAGTATTTCTCATCTTGATATATAAAATAGATGCTAAAAAGACTTATGCATGTTTTAGTGCATGGACCACATAAACAATTATATTCAGTTGTAAACTGTAGTACTGATAGTGCAGATCAAAAATCATCAGCCAGGATTAGAGTCCCTAAAAACCACTTTATCACCATTATATTCTGTCTTTGCACAATGAATCCTCATGTTTTCATATTATTTTTTGAAGGAAAATCAATGGAATCTTGTAGGTCTTAAGGATTATCAAATGTTTTGATCTTATTATTCAATTGGTTTTCATTCTTGCTGAACAGAGCACTCCAAATCATGCTTTTATATGTCTTAGCTCCTCTCACAAATATAAAGGCTATGAAAATATGTGTCAATATGTGTGTATAGATAGATATAGGTACAGATATAGCTGTAGATAAATATAAGGTGATATCTTTTTTATAGGACTTTCTTATTCCTAATTTTGTACGTCATTCCTGAATGTAAAGCAGCATACAGGTGACTATATCTGTCTTTCTTTTGTTTTGTTTTTTAATTTCCAATAATTGAACATATCTCAAGTATGATTCTGGTTTTATCTGAAATGTTTGTTGTTCCTTGTGCTAAGAGAATGCAGTATATGTATTCTTTTAGTCTCATAGTGGCTTCAATATTTAACTGAGTTATCATCTTTAATTCCCTGTTGACCTCCCCCAAATTCTCATATTATTTCTAGTTCCTATTATATGCATTTTTTAAGTATATTTGCAGTTTAGGAATGATTTTGACTTAGGCCCAAATTCTTTATTTGGTGCTTAAAATCCACGCCGATCAGCATGGCACTAAACGTGATTTTACAAAAGGCTGCCATTATACGAGGGAACCATTTCCAGAATCAGGCCCATAATGTACAGCCCTAAATTGTATGTTTTGTTTTGTTTTTTAATCCTTTGTGTTCAAAATGCCATGTTCCCTTTATAAGGGGGCTGCCCCTGACCAGAATTTTGAATGTGTTGACTATACTTTAAACATTTATGTTTTCATATATTGATATATTAATAAACAATTGTTAAACTGAGCACAGACTAGTGTATATTTATTTCCACACACTATTTACAACCCAGAAAAAAATAATAAAATTTTAGGGACCCTGTTACAAAGCCATGGTAGCTATTCCCATGCAGTACATGCAACGAAGACCATTCAGTTTCTATGGGCTTTTTTTTGCATTTGCCACATCGGAAATCCCTACTGTGGCTTTATAAAAGTGGCCCTTATTTTTTCTCCTGTCATCTTGGGGCAAGGGACATGATATGAAGGCACTCTTCTAATGGTGTGTTCTTAAGTGCCTTAGATAAGAAATAGCAGGTTATGCAGTGAGAAAAGCAAAGGGAAGTTTACTTACAGCAATATACGGTTAGCTATTCAAATCGTAACAACTCTGCATCTAGATGGAAGAAATTGCATGTCAATTTTTAAATAATTGTTTTATTCAGACACACAAGGCACTGCCATCTATCTGCTTTAAGGAAATGTAATTAGAGGCGTTAGAAAGGTAATTCATTGCACCAATCTAAACAAATATAATTGGATTGGTACAGACTTGTCAATGCAATAAGTCTGACTCTCTGAAAATCATGCAGGCAAATTGATTCTTTTCATGTAGTCTTATTAAAAACAATAAAGTAGGCACAAATACTGACATTCCAAAAACAGCACAAATTTCTGTGTAGAAAAGTATTTGGGGGTAGATTCAAGAAAGTGCACCAAAAATATGTGCAGAAAGTGGTGGCTAAGAAAACAAATAGAATGTTAGGAATTATAAGAAAGGAACAGACAACTAAACTGAGAATAGGAGGACATGTCCAGGAAAATCTAGACGTCTGGTAACCCTACTTTGTATTGCTCCATGGTGCGACAGCACCTTAAATACAGTGTGCAATTTTGGTCACTGCGTCTCCAAAAAGATATAACGGAATTAGAAAAGATACAGAGAAAAGCCTTTCTTATCACAATCAGCACCTGCCGCCCTTACTCTACCCTGTGGGAGGGGAGTTGGGGGTTGGAAGGAAAAAGAAAGCAAGAAAGGGGTTGGAAGGAGAGAAAGAGAAGCAACCAAGGAGGAGGAAGAGGATTAGAGGAAAGGAGAGAGAAGTATGAAAAGGGTACAGAGGATAGGTAGGGGGACTAAGGAAATGGGCAGTATGGATGGGGCTGTGGGTGGAATGTAGAAGGGGGTCATGTGTCCTCTTTTTTGTCTCACAAATATGGTAACCCTATTCTGGGTGATGCCCCTCTTTCCTGGTTGAGGGGCTTCCAAGTCTGTCCTATCAATTTCCAGCGGCACCTAACAGGTAGTGCTGCTGAAAATAACTGGTTAGCACTGAACTAAAAGCTAGGGGAATGGCATTTGAATGGCATTTGATCACCTACCCACCTCCATCCCACTACCCTCTGGCTCCTCTCTGCAGCTTGAGTTCTCGAGCAAGGTCTTGGGCATCATCATTGATTCCACATTGTCCTTCAATGACCACCTCCAATCCTTGGTAAAAAAATGCTTTTTCAGCCTTCACATGCTGAGGAAAGTTAGATCCTGCTTCCATCAAAAACATTTTACCCTCCTTGTCCAATCCATCATCCTCTCCAGATTGGACTATTGCAACTCTATCTACTTAAGCCTAACTAAGAAAAACCTCCACAGACTCCAACGGATTCAGAATGCTGCGGCCAAGCTCATCTTCGCTAAAAGTAAATTTGACCATGTCTCCCCGCTCCTGGCCAAGCTCCACTGGCTTCCGATAATCGCCAGGTTCCACTATAAATGCGCCTGTTTAACTTTCAAAATCCTATATGGTATCCTCCCTCCCTTTATCCCTCTTTCTTGGAATTCCTCAAACCCTAATACCACCAGATCCTCCCACAAATTAAAACTATCCTTCCCCTCACTAAAAGGCATTTCCCACACAGAAAAGCTAGGGACCTCTCTCCACTTCAAAATCACTGAGCTCTGGAACAACCTTACCTCCCCTCTTCGGAACTTGAGCTCTCTCCAAGTTTTCCGCAAACATCTGAAAACCTGGCTTTTCTCAAAAAATGTAAGTCTCCCTCCAACTTAGGAATCAAGGAAACTCTTATATCTTGGCATCCCAAGTCCTCTAAATTTTCTTCACACTTCTACCTCTAACCCTCTGTTGTAGTTCCTTCCTATTTCTCCTACTGTAAACCGCGTCGAGCTCTACGAACGTGGAGATGATGCGGTATACAAACCTAAGGATTAGATTAGATTAGATTAGATCTGTATTATGTCTAGACAATACAGTTGTTTCGGTATCAAATGAATGCAAGTATTTGGGAGTGATTTTGAATTCCACTTTGTCTTTTAAGCCACAGATAAGAGCAATAGTATCTAAAGCCTTCTTCAAACTTCAGCTGCTTCGTAATATTAAGAGATTTTTTGCTAGTACAGGACTTCCGTACAGTGATAAGTGCAATTCTGATTCCTTCAATTGACTATTGTAATGCCCTACCGAAAAATGTAAATTGAGCTTTGCAGCCTGATTAATTGTGGGGGCCTCAAGATTTGACAACATTACACCATAGAAACATAGAAATATGATGGCAGATAAAGGCCAAATGGCCCATCAAGTCTGCCCATCTGCAGTAACCATTATCTCTTCCTCTCTCTAAGAGATCCCATGTGACTATCTCAGGCTTTCTTGAAATCAGACACGGACTCTGTCTCCACCACCTCTACCAGGAGACTGTTCCACGCATCTACCATCTTTTCTAGCTACCAATAGCTGCTCGAATTGAGTTTAAAGTGCTTTGTATGATTTATAAACTGAGATAGAGTAAGTAGCAAGCAGGGATAAGTAATCTTTTTCGCCGATATCTGCCAAGTCGAACATTACACTCTGGTAAACAGCACTGCTTGGAGGCTCCACCTTTGAAGCAGGTGAGATTAGTGTGTCATCGTCACTTAATGATTGCAGTGCGAGGACCCCAGTGGTGGAACGCCGTGCTGCTTGAAGGCAACCTTTTCATGAGCTCACTTGGAAACATTAAATTAGAAGATAAAACCTTACTATCCTATGCAGACGACATTCTTCTCCTCATCCCTATTACAACCAACCAACCAACCAAACATAGATGAGAAAATTTCAAACAACATTGAAAAAATCCATACCTGGACAACCACAAACAAACTTCAACTAAATACCACCAAAACCAAAGCCATCTGTTTCCACACCGTTCAGCAGAATGCCCCAACAAGCATTAATCTTCAATCCGGTACCACCCTCGCAGTAGAGAAATCCTCAAAAGTACTTGGCATCATTCTGGATGGCACACTCGCAATGGATCCCCAAATCTCGAGCCTCCGGAAAAAGGCCATCTTCACTATGCGCCAACTAAGACTTATTAAGCCATACTTCCACCAACATCATTTTGCTCTGATTGTCCAGCTGATGGTACTATTCCAGCTGGACTACTGAAACTCAGCATACTTGGGGATCAACTCCTCTCTAGTTCACAAACTACAGCTCATTCAGAACACAGCTGTCAGACTTATCTTCAACCTAAAGAAATATGATTAGATCTCAGTCTACCTCAAACAATTACACCGGCTACCAATTTCATTGCAAATATTCTTCAAAACATCATGCATCCTGCACCACATAATCCACAAACACTTGGCCACTCCTCTCACCCAACTATTCGAAACGGCCTGGTCTACCTACAGGAGACTCATAAATGGATTACAGTTGAATCTACCTTCCATTAAGGACCTTGTCCTATGCCTTAAGTAGTTCGAGTAGGGCCAGCTTAGTTTACCTGGACAGGTACGAGTGAGCAAACATGAAATAAAAAATTCAGCTATTACACTTTCTCACATTGCACCAGGATTTATTAGCTAGAAAAAAACTGTTGATAGATAGGGCCTAATCCAAGAGCAAGTGAGAATGTGGATTAGTAGCTATAAATGCATAAATGAAAATTGGATAAGCTGGAATAAAATGATCAGAAATACAAAAAGTTTAAAAACAGGGATATTAAGTTACCATATGGATTTGATATATGTCATGTGCTTGACGGATATAGGGAGGCAGGCTAAGACATTTTGTGATTGATGACTACCATATCAAATGTACCCCAGATGGGAAGCTTAAGTTTATAGAGCTTCTTTGTGTTAGAGTGACCAGCCTGAACTAAGCCAATCCTCAGGGAAATGTAGGCAGACAGGAGTTGGCTTTTGACCTGGTATCCACATACCAGGGGGCCCTAGGTTTGCCATAACTTGAGTTTGCTAAGGACAAATCTAAACCACATGTGTATCATGGTATGAATTGATCCAAAATTAAGTGTCAGAAAGTTAGGAAAAATTACATAATAGAAATTTTCTTAGGTAGCTATAGGTAATAAGTTAACGACCAATATAGATTAGATTAGGAATATATGTTATTTTGATTTTCATATATCTGAAATCCTGAAGAGATCCTGATAAGGCAACAGATGGTGTTTGACCTCTGGCCTTGAGCAACTTTTTTTCTACGTAGAATTTTGATGGGAGGGGTACCTGCTCTTTTCCATCTTTTCTTTGTGCAGTCTTAATGAGACAAAGATCTCAGAATAGAAAAGACACACTGATATTTACAGGAAGGGATGTAGAATCTGAGGAGTTTTGTAAGTATATTATAATATTGGGCTATGTATTTCTTCTTTTTATAAAATATGTAAGCTTAATATGAGAATGTAACTTTTTTAGATATAAGAATGTAATTTGTGACACGCCTATATGAAGCTAGCCTTATATGGGAATAAATAATGTGAACCAATTAGACTGCAGATGGATTGTAACGAAGGAATGTCGTCATTTAGGATATATATGGACGTGTAACTGGTAAAACGTTGGAATTTTTTATGAGCAAGGCCAGCTTTTGGCTTCTGTAATAATTCTCTGATGCAAATGATACTCAATTGATTTGCTAATCAATTAATTTAGTACTCTTATGATCTAATATTGATATCTAATAAAAAATAAGATTTTGGATTTTATTAAAATATTTTGCATCATTATTTTTTTGTCATTTCATTTTACAACCCTAGAATAGTTATAAGTACGCGTGTGTGCAATTATCCTGATCACCATGAAAAATCTCTATTACAGACATTTGTTCCACTCCATGCTTACATTCATAGGAGTAAGAACATGAAATAACCTGCCAGAAATGATCAGAAAAGAAACTAAACATACAACATTCCGGAAAAAAAACTGAAAACCTTCCTCTTTGACAGCTGAACCTACTTGACTTCTCAGAAATTAATCTTTCCACCTCTTTCGCTAGATGAGCTCCTAGACAATTATGATTTTCATTTCCCCCCTCTTACCCTCCACCCCTTTCAAGGCCCCTTCTAGTCCCTCCTCCTGATCCCCTTTCAACTCCTCTCTGAATGTCGCCTAGAGTCTGAATAGGTATGGGCGACACACAAATACAAGATTAGATTTATTACATTTTAGGAAACTGATTAAAACAGTATTGTTTGAATGATACTATTTGTGCAAATAGGAGTGATGACCTTGAGGTAATGCTGGTTTTATGCATGAAACTGATTTTGTGGGTTTATCTGTCATGCCATACTGATTTTAGGTTTATTTGTAATGTCATAATGGTTGCATTCTGCTGAGATGTTATTGATTGTATTTGTCTGTGTTTGAATTATGTATGTTTTCTGTAACTCATTCAGAATTGCAGGATGTGCGTATAAGAAATTGTTTAAATTTATAAATATTCAATGCCTAACCAGCCAGGTTAACTGCAGAAATAGGACTGCAAAAAAAAACCAGTCCTATCTTAAAGCAGTGACCATAGCTTTATATGGATTTGTGCAAGTGCATTTTCAAACTCTGTTGGGAGGTTTATAAACCGAAGAGGGCATTGAGGTCAGTAGGTACCATGAGACTGACCTCTATGAAGGAGAATACTGTTTGTTATGTTAAATCTAGAGCAGGAGTGAAATTGTGGCATTACCGGTACCTCCCTGGCATCCTGAGGACCTGTTCTGACCGGTTAAAGTTCAGGAAAATGTTAAAGACCAAACTATACGTTGAGACCTTTTTCTGAATTTTTGGTGTGGATTTAGTTGAACTACGATTACTGTGATATAATTCAATGATGATTGATATTTCTCTGGCTTTGAGGTTGTTCCAAGGGTGTTATGTTAGTGTATGATGTACTGTAACCAAAATGTTAACTTTGCTGTCGTGAACTATTGTGAATGTTTTTATTGTTAACCGCTTAGTTATAGGCGGTCTATAAATTTTAGAAATAAAATAAATAGTTAAATGCTGAATATCATATTTAACCGCTTTGTATTGGCCTTCCCTGCAAACCTGGCAATTCAATTCTGGTGTCCAGACATGGCCCGGCATTGAAATTCCAGGCTTAGAGCTTGGGGTGGACAGCAAAACACTGATTGCTGCTGGCGGAATATCAAGCCCTAAGTTTACAGAATAGTGCCTAAGTGCGGTTATACACACCTAACTATAAATTAGTGTCAATTAGCACTATTTAAGGGCTAGTATTGATAGTTTAGGTCAATTTAACAATTAAGTTAGGTGCACAATTGGCATTATAACTTGCCTGCCCATATTTGTGTCAGTCGGAAATTTGGGTGTGCAACTTTATAAAATCTGTCTCTTTATGTGCTGATATGAGCCCTTGCAATATTTCCTGGAGCATACATGTGCACAAAATAGGTACACAGCCACATCAGAAAGCATAAGAATAGTCAATGGTCCATCTAGCCCAGTATCCTGCTTCCAACAGTGGCCAATCTAGGTCACAAGCACTTGACAGAAACCCAAATAGCAGCAATATTCTATGCTACCAATCCCAAAGCCAGCAGTGGCATCCCACATTTCTGTCTCAATAGGAAGTATACTTCCACTGCTATACTCTTTCCCACTCCACTCCCACCCCCTCCCTATCACAAATGGAATTTTTGTCCACAGGGATTCCACAGTACATTTGGTTTCTTCGGGGCTTACCTTTATTTGCCCTATCATTTTAATATAATTTGTAACCTGGTATCACAGCACCTGGTTGATGATTTTCCATCGGGTTTCTGAAATGTTTCCTGTATCATTTCTGATATCTTTTTTTGAACTACAACACACAGCGTTTGGGTGCCATTCTTGTAAAGAAGCTGGCTAGTGAGCCATTGTGTTCACAAGTTGATTCCTCTGAATAATCATAGTGGTTTTCACATAGATTTTTAAAGTCTTTCCTGTGCATCTTGATGGTTCTCAGTTTCATTTTTGTCACATCATCTATTTTAGGCACTGAAGCATATTGGATAAAGCGTTTTGGCACTGCGTTTTTGATTCAGCAAACTCCTGAAGATGCTTCTTGACGATAAGTGCCTATTCTATTTTGTGAAAGACTGTGAATTTTTCTGATTCAAGTGCCTTTCTTTATGTTGATTAATGAATTGGGGACAGCCAAAATATCATCTGAGGTGCATATGTGTTGAGCAAAAGAATAGCTGAGATTAAGGTACCCATTGACAGGTTTCTGAATAAAATAAGTTGTTTACCCCTCAAACTCTGTGTAAATTGTCTAATAGGGGTTGGGATTCTCCATGTCAAGGCTCAAGGAGTAATGGCTAGCTCGGTCAAAGAAACACTTCAGACCCAGTTGTGGCGTTTCATAATGCAAATGTCTACTGGGATATTCTATAACCTGCATACCTAACTTATCTAACATGCTACTCCAAAGGGGATGTGACAAGGGGAGGGGCATGAGCAG
Organism: Geotrypetes seraphini; assembly: GCF_902459505.1. Taxonomy (NCBI): domain Eukaryota; kingdom Metazoa; phylum Chordata; class Amphibia; order Gymnophiona; family Dermophiidae; genus Geotrypetes; species Geotrypetes seraphini. The sequence continues at coordinate 376,852,189 of NC_047085.1, forward strand.
GTCGTGGGCGTTAACTTTGTGCTCCTAATAGTCATTGGGTGCAAGCATTTACACCAGCCTTTAGTTGGTGTAAGTGCCTGCACCCAAATTTAGACATGAACATGCACACTAAGCTACTATTCTTTTTAAACAGTTCTGCATGTACCTGCCTGTATAGAATTTGGGCCTGATTCTCTTTAGGATGCCTAAGAGTCAGCCGCCAATTGCGTGTCAATCACGCATCGGCGTCCTAAAGAGAATTGCATCTGCATTGCTGAACAGACACCTTAAATGTAGGCCAGCGCTTTTCAGGCCTGCATTTAAGGCGTCTGTCTCGCACCTACAAAAACGAGTAGGGACGCTTAACCACGCCCAAGGCCACTTCCTTGTGAAACCATGCCCACATCCCGCTTTGAGCATGCTTAAGCACCCCTACGCATCTCTGTAGATGCATGGAACAATTATTTTATTCAGAAACCTGTCAATGGGCACCTTAATCTCAGCTATTCTTTTGCTCAGCACATATGCACCTCAGATGATATTTTGACTGTCCCCAGACATAGAATCAGCATCGTATATCATAAGACTTGCAGTACGTAAATACATAACCTGTTACGCTGTCAAGAGTTTGGCAAGCAAATCAGTGGGAAATCATATTTGCTTGCAAAACACAGATCATAACGTATTTCCCATTGAACAAGTTGGCAGATACTTGAAATCATAATGAGCTACATGACAGCAGATTCTAGCTATTGCTATGTTCAGAGCATGTGCCGGAGTATTGCATTATTAAGTTCTCATGAAAGGGGTTGAACAAAGAAGCACTAAAGAAGGATTTTCTCTTTTTTCTTTGACTACAGAGCAGCATTCAGACTACCTAAAGGGAAAAGAATAGCAGTACCAGTGTGGAGAGAGGGATATCTAAGAGAGATGAAATGAGAAATTGGTGATTGCTGAGGAAAGGCACGATGAAAGAAGTGGCCGTAAGCATACAGAAGTCAAAATTGAAAAGGATGTAGCTGGGGAGGTACAATTTGTGTTTTTTGCCAGGTACTTGTGACCTGGATTGGCCACTGTGGAAACAGGATATTGGGCTATATGCATCATTGGTCTGACCCAGTATGGCTATTCTTATGCTCTAATGTAATAAACAAACTAGATTAAAGGCCCAAATTTCACCAGGTAGTTAAATATGGTTGGTCAAATTCTGGGTGGGTCTGAGTGTGGGATGAGGGCAGAGAGAGAAAGTCAGGTGGCTAGCACTGAAAATCAGTTCTGCCTGATTAACTTAGCTAGCCAAATTTAGGTCTTCTAAATCTAGCCAGTTAATTACAATCAAACAATAAGCATGCCCTCAAAACCATCTAGCCAATATTCAACTCTAGGTGGTCAGTGTTTTTGTTGTTTATAAACACTGAAAAACATGGACAGAATTAACCCTGGATATTCAATGCCAGGTCATATCCAAGCATCAGAATTGCATACCTGGGTTTAATGTTTGCTATGAAAACTTCTAGACCTTATATGGGACCTCCATATGAGTTTCTGATCAGGTCCTGCCCTCAACATGATTTTAATCCCTACCTCAACCCCCCAGAATAGCATAAACCCTCCCTTCCCTTATCTGCTGGAACTCCCTAACCCCCTCTCCTACCTTCCGATCCCCTCCTACCCGCTCCTCCAAAGAAAAATCAAGGCAGGTTCAAACTGTTCCACCTAAGATCTCTGAAGGCCTGCTCTGGGCCTACCTTGAAGCTCCATGGTGGTATAGAGGGCTTATGAGTAGGAACGATGCCCAAATGCTCCTGCCTGGCACAGGTGCCTCTTCAAAATGGCTGCCTTGACATCTAATTCATTCTACTACACTTCTCCCTCCGTATTCGCGGTTTCAGCATTCGTGGTTTCGATTATTCACGGTTTTTAGTTTTCTGGCTCTTCCCCCCAAATTACATCAGCTTGCATAGAGAAATCGCTGATTCCAAGCGTTTATAGAGAAAATCGTCAATTCCCGGCACTTTCTTCACCGTGTTGTGCCTCTCCTTCAGGAACAGGCCAGGTCTCCCACCATGTTATTCGCGGTTTCACCATATTCACGATGGTTTTGAATAGAAAACAGGGAATAACATATGAAAAAGTTATTCACGGTTTTTCTGTATTTGCGGTTTTGTTAATCTCCTATTACAGCAAATACGGAGGGAGAAGTGTACTCTCGGCATCAAGGTAAAATAACCAATAGCCTACTTATTATTTATTTTAATATTCCGTGTGCCATTGCCTACTCTTGCACTGAATTTGTTTCTGTATCATTGACCTGCTAAAGTGCTAGTGTGTATACATTCCTCTCAAGTACAGTGTGCTTTTGCCCACAGTAGCTTTCTGCATCAGCCCTTCAGTCAAAACAATTGTGTGAGATGCGCTTTTAACACACTACCGGCACCTCCAGACCTGCCGGTAATTTTGGAGCATTAAAGGTCAGCACTTCATTTCGTGCATCACCAGGCAATGTCTGGGCATCGCCTGGAGTGCAAATTTTAGTATTAATGACCTTGTTGTACTATATTTGCATAGTATTATCATAGGATGCTACAAAGCATGGAAAAGACCTCACAGAGCCATTATGTGCATTGGGAGCTAAAATACTTTGACACTAAACCGGTTAGAACTGGTTTAGCATCAATCGTTAAAGGCACAGTAAGTTTGGAACATTGGGTCCAGGGTTTGGAAGCAGGAGCGATAATGTAAAAATGGAGTGAAGGTTTTCTCTTTCACAACCCATTTGCTAGCAATTTTTGACTTTAGCTTTTTTCATGTTATTTCAGGACATTCGAGGGATGATTCTCAAAACCTAATGATGCCTTTCACACGGGCGCTAAGCCGGTTCCAGCTGGTTTAGCGTGCATTATTGTAGCAGTGGATTATCTAACGGTTTACTGTGGTCTTTTCCGAGCTTTCTAGCAGTCTCCGATTCTGCCATGCATATGGGCTCATCAATATTTAAATGAGCACGCCGGTCGATTCTTCATCGTCGCCGAGTGATTCTCCAAGCACAGTGTCAACTTTTGGAGAGCACAAATCAGCAACTGATCCAGGGGTGCCGGTACTGTGCTAGCACTGTGAAAAGTGCAACTCTGGCGTGTGTTTTGACTGTGGCTAATGAAACATAAAAATAAAAATTATAAGAGTCACATAAATTATATTAGTTGTATATGCCCCATGGCTGTGGCTCATGATAAAATTTGGCATTAAAAACAAATTGCAAGGTTTACATGAATTATAGTAGATGAAAGCTGATGTTTGCATCTCCCCTCCCTTCCCTTCATCCAATAGCGCCGGCACGCCTATTATGCTCCAATAAGACATACATATGATGTGTGCATATGGTGTTGCTTTTCCTGGCACATGCACACATTTACGCCTCTTTCATGGTGCAAGCTGTGCATGTGCCAACTGCCATCACCAGCGACTCATCTCAAGTAAATTTAGCAAACATTTGCTACTCTCCGCCAACCTCATTTGCATGCGTGTGTTTTTGAGAATGACTCGCCTTTTTGAAATCGCTACTAGAGAATGACAAGCTCGGTCTCCCCCCGGCGTGCTCAGTCCCCGTCCCCGTGAGCTCGGTCGCCGTCCCGTCCCCACAAACCATCTGATCCCATCCGCCCAAACAATCTCCCTTCTATGTTCCTATTTTCCCCATTTATAGGAGCCCAAGACCTTGTGTCGACGGGCGGAAGTAATGCGGGGCTGGTAGAGCCCTCGCGTTGCCCGTCGGCTGGGGGAGTAGGCGGGTTAGGGTAGTTAGGGGGAAGGGCAGAAATAGACAGGCTTCGATTGGTTGTGGAGCCTGTCAGGGTAGATAGTTTAAATTAATTGGTGGATCGGCGCGGGGGCGAGGGTTTATAGCCGGCACCCTGGAGGACTCGACTCCTCCTCAGGTCCTCCAGGGCGGTTTTTTCATCCGGCACGTGTGTGCAGAGTCGGGCTCGTGCTGTTGCCAAAACAAAAAAAAAAAACATTATGGCTGCTCGTCGGGAGTCTGAGTCGGCGTCGGAGGAGGAAGTAGAGGTCTCCCTGTTGGCGGGTTCCTCATTGGTGGAGGACCCGTCCGAGCAGGTGGGTGTCAGTGGGGTTGGTAGGCCGGAGAGGCGGTCGAAAGCGGAGGCGTTGTCGGCCATCGCGATCGCCAGCTCCGGTTTGGGTTTGCGGGGGAGGGCTTCCGTTGGGGCTGCGGGGCCATGTGCAGGGTCACAGTCTAAGAAGAGGAAGGGGAAGTCGGGTGGGAAGAGTTCTGCCGGGCCGGCTGGCTGCAGCTCAGGCACTTCTAGTGCTCTGTTGGAGGAGACTGGGTTAACTGTGGAAGGTGGCTCTGTAGGGGTGTCTGCTGTTCAGGCTGATGTTGGGGGGTTAGTATTTGCTGGTGGGTCTGCAAGGGGTGGTGAGTCCTTACCGGTTGGTGGGAGGGGGGAGCGGGGCGGTGTGTTGGGCGCGGTAGTTGAAGGGGCGATGCCTCAGACCCCTTTGGGCGGAGGTCTGGGCCCCTGTCCTTCTGGTTTGTAGGGTACATGGGGTGCTCCGTGGGGTTTTCCTCAATGGTGGGCGGGTCCGGTAGGTTGGGGGCCGGGTTCCTCTTGTTCCCCTTGGGGGGGAAGTGGCTACCATGGTGGTTTGGGGGCTTCTGGTTTTGGGGGGCCGGGTTGGCAAATGCCTGTTGGTGGTTTCCTGGGCTCGGCTTCTGGCTCTGCTTTATTTTCACAGGGTTCGTCGGCGCCTGAGCGCCCCTACAGCACTGAAGCAGCCTGGAGCCATCCGTCCAGCTCGGCTGGAGGCGTGTCGGAGATGCAGCGAGATACCAGAGCGGTGGCGACGGTGTCCTGCGACCCAGAGACAGCGAGGGCAGGGGCTGGTGGTGGCACTGCTGGTTTTTCTGCTCCGGTGGGGGCTGCTGGGGGCGGCGCCTCTGTGTCTACACACGGATCTACTTCGGAGGCCGGTCCTGCTGCGAGTGGCGTGTCGGCTGCGGAGATCGTCGCGGGACCATCTACATCGGGTAATGTGGCGCCTGCGGTGGTTGCTGGGGGGAAGAAGGTCAGGAAGCGGCGGGGGAGGGGTAGACGGAGGCGGCGTAGGGGGTCATCTTCTTCAGGGTCTTCCTCTTCTTCTTCATCGTCTTCTGCGTCTTCTTCTTCTTCTTCTTCTGGGCATATTACTGGCGGCGCGAGCGGTTCAGTGGTTGGCGGTGGTGAGGCGCCGGCTGGGCCGAGTCGGGGTGCTCCGGCATTAGTAGCGTTGACGGAACTCTGGGAGAAAGTACCGAAAGCGCTGCGGCGCAAGATTCAGCGGCGTTCCTGTATTGATATATTTCAGCTTATGGAGGGCAGAGTTCATCGTCGCAGTCGGAAGAAATCGAAGCGTGGGGTTAGTGAGTCTAAGCAGTTACCGGTAGCTCGGTCCATCCTTAATTGGATGCGCTCCTTTTTGCAGCTGGCTAGTGTTTGGGGGCGTGCGCGTCCAGGGGACTGTTGTTGGCTTATGCGGACTCCGTACTTGATTCCTATCAGCGTTTTGGGGGCTGGTCGTGGCTTAACTAAGACGAGGCTTTTAGAGACAAGATGGAGGAGAATGCCCACATGTCGTGGGGCAGGCAAGATGTTAACTTGTGGCTCACACACATGTCAGCCAAGCCTTTGAGTGCGCCTGTGGTGAGTGGCCGTGGCCCGCCAGGGAGTGCGGGGGGTGGTCGGCCCTTTCGAGCAGAGGTGGGGGCGGGGGCGGGAGTGGGAGGGGGATCAGATTTTTGTTGGAGATTTAACAAATCCAGCTGTCCGTTCTCAGACTGCAGGTTCCGCCATGTCTGCTCTCAATGTGGACAGCCGCATTCCGCCCTCAAGTGCCCAAAACGTCCGGCAGGGGGTCCGGCCGCTGCGAGCAAATGAGGGTTTGCCGGGGCAGTTGCCCACTCCTATTCGGGTGGGGGCCTTGCGTCCGTGGTTGCGCCGTTATGGCAAGGTTCGTGCGGCGGAGATTTTGGAACGTGGTTTTTCTTTTGGTTTTGAGATTCCTTTTCAGGGTGAGATTTCGGTTGCACGGGTGCGCAATGCGGTTTCTGTTTCTCAATTGTCTGCGGTGGTTCGAGATAAGTTGAGGGAGGAACTTAGCTTCGGTCGGATTGCAGGGCCTTTCCACGAGCGCCCTTTCCCGGAATTGATGGTTTCTCCATTGGCGGTGATCCCTAAAAAAGAGCCGGGCAAGTTTCGCTTGATTCACAACCTTTCGAGACCGGTTGGCGCCTCGGTGAATGATAGTATTCCCCGTGACCTGTGTTCTGTGCATTATTCGTCTGTGGATTGTGCCTTGCAGTTCATTCTGAAAGCTGGTAGGGGTGCTTTGTTGGCGAAGGTCGATATTGCATCTGCTTTTCGTCTGTTACCCATTCATCCGCGGTCTTATCCTCTTCTCGGTTTTCGTTTTGATGGCGCTTATTTCTATGACCGTTGTTTGCCTATGGGCTGTTCCGTTTCTTGCGCCTATTTTGAACTCTTCAGTTCTTTTTTGCATTGGGTGGTGGTGCGGCAGGCGGGTTTGGATTCGGTGGTACATTATTTGGACGATTTTCTGTTCATTGGTGCTGGGGGTTCTAATGATTGTGCTCGGTTGAAGGAGGTTTTTGAGCACATGGCAGAGGAGTTTGGTATCCCCTTGGCCCGGGAGAAGTCGGAGGGTCCAGTGTCCTCCCTGGTGTTTCTGGGTATTGAGTTGGATACGGAGGCGTTGGTGACGCGCCTGCCGACGGCCAAGGTTCAACAGTTGATAGGTTTTATTGAGCTCGTGTTGGCTTCGCAGAAGACCACATTGCAGGCGGTCCAGTCACTGCTGGGCTTTCTCAATTTCGCGTGTAGGGTTTTGCCCATGGGAAGAGCTTTTTCCCGTCGCTTGGCTGCGGCCACAGCAGGGGTGCGCGACAGGAAGCATTTTTTGAGGCTCTCTGCGGGTGTGCGGGCGGACCTCCGTATGTGGGTTTGTTTTTTGCGGGATTTTAAAGGCACCTTGCCTATGCAGGCGCCGGTGGTGTCTAATGGAGATCTAGAACTGTACTCTGATGCTGCGGGTGGAGTTGGTTTTGGTCTGTATTGTAAGGGTGCTTGGTGCGCTGCGCAGTGGCCTGCGGATTGGGTTGAGGGGGGTCTTACCAAAAATATAACTCTTCTGGAATTATTCCCCTTGGTAGTTGCCTGTGAATTGTGGCCTGACCTGTTGCGTGATCGCAAAGTTGTTTTCTGGTGTGATAACATGGGTGTGGTGGAGGTGGTTAACAGACAGGCTGCACGCTGTTTAGCTGTTAATGGGCTGATGCGGGCGTTGGTGCTGCACTGCTTATGGCTCAACTTGTTTATTAGAGCGCGTCATGTCCCTGGGATACAGAATGGAATTGCTGACGCTTTATCCCATTTCAATTTTCAGCAGTTTCGTCGGATGGCACCAGAGGCAGCGGAGGAAGGTACTGTGATGCCGGAGCATTTGTGGCGCCTGGACGTGAAGGAGTTTGGGAGATGCTCCGCCTGTCGGTAGCTCCTACCACGTGGTCCCGGTATTCTGCAGGGTTTCGGGTAGTAGCGCTCTTTTTGTCTGGTAGGGGTTGGTCCCCGAGGGATGTGGCCGAGTCCTTCCTGGAGGACTTTGTGCTGGATTCCTTCAGAGCTGGGGTTTCACGGGGGGTGGTGCGTGGGCGTTTGGCTGGTTTTTCCTTTTTCTGCCGGGCTTTGGGTTGGGCTTGCCCTTCGTCCAGCTTCATGCTGCAGCGTTTTCTTCGGGCCATGGGTAGAGCAGTGCCTGAGAGGGGGGACACTAGATTGCCGATTCGGCATGAGCTGCTGGTGCGGTTGCTTCAGATTTTGCCGGAGGTTGCCAGTTCCCCTTTCGAGGCCTGTTTGTTTCGGGCTGCCTATTCGTTGGCCTTTTTCGGTGCGTTCCGAGTGGGCGAGTTGTTGGTCAGTGCCGCGGATGGGACCAGGGGTAGGGGGTTATTAGTGCAGCATGTGCGTTTGGGCTCTCAGTTGGTACATGTTTATGTGGTCAGTTCTAAAACTGACCAAGAGGGTCGGGGTCAGTGGGTTTTGCTAAGGCGTGTGGCCGGGTGTATCTCTTGTCCCGTTGAACGGATGGGAGCTTATTTAGCAGTGCGTAGTGGGGATTCTCCGGTCCTGTTTATACATGCGGATGGGGCTCCGTTATCGCGGTTCCAATTCCTGGCTGTTTTGCGGCAGGTATTGGCGAGATGTGGAATGGAGCCTGGGCGGTTCAGGACGCACTCTTTCCGAATTGGTGCGGCGACAAGTGCTAGTGCAGCCGGCTTGCCAGAGGCCGGCATTCAACGTCTCGGGCGCTGGGCTTCAGGAGCCTTTCGGGGTTACATTAGACCTGGGAGCGGCATATCGGGAGCGGAGGAAGGGAATAGGGGCCAGTGAGTGGGGAGAATCTGGGTGTTGCAGTGTGGGCGGGTATGTGGTACTGTACTATGCTGAGCTTGTTGTTTTACTTTTCAGATGCCAGATGGAGGGGTTATTCCGTTTGGATTGTGGGCCATTCGTTCGTTCATTGGGCCGGTGAACGAGCAACTATCCGCCCTGGGGGACGTCATCTTGGCCTGGGTCATCGCGGAGTCCGTGTGTCCTGGTGGGGTCAACGCGGCATGCGATGGCGTCATCTGCTACCTTTTTTGGCGGATCAGCGCGGTTGTACCCGTCATCCGGACATCATCTTGTTACATTTGGGGGGTAATGATTTCGATGACATGTCTGGGAGACAACTCATCAACATGATCAAAGATGACTTGCGGGTAGTGTTTCAGTGGTTCCCGAGGGCTAGGGTGGTTTGGTCGGACGTTATTCCCCGGCCTCGGAGTCTAGCGTCTAGACGTTGGACCAGGGGGCTGGGGAAGTTTAATCGGCAGGTGGGAAAATGGGTGGTGGAGTTTGGGGGTGGTCAGATCCTTCATGACTAGGTGGATGTCACGTGTGCGGGTCTGTATCATAGGGATAGAGTACACCTCTCCGATGTTGGTTGGGATCTCCTGTTGGATGATTTCTCCGTAGGTTGTGAGAGGGTTCTTGGGTTGGGTGTGTAGCCTCAGTTCGGTTTATTAGGGGGGGGCCTGTAAGGTTACAGGCCTGTGGCGGATTCCCGAGCTACAGGGTCAGGAGGCTCATCAGGTGATGAGTGTTGGGACGGCAGGGAGCCGTGCCCGGTGGGTCAGGTGACCCGGAAAAGGGGCATGAGGGTCATGCCACCCCTCTGACTCTTGCTGTGGTGGCAGGGTTGAGGGAATAAATTAAGACACTCTGTAGCTCGGGAGATTTTGGTTTATTCAAGTTCATTATGTTAATGAAGTTAAATTGTTATATGTTTGGTTAATAAACTGAGCTGCGGCTAATTTTACCAACAAAAATGACTCTTAGTGGTTTTTGACAATTAAGAAAGGGGTAAAGATAAGGGGTTGGTGATTATGTCTATATATATATATGTAGGCAGACAGCAGGGTCTATCCAGATCCCGCTGTTACTAATATCTCCCCTCTGTATACTCCCTCCTGTGTCCGGTATTGCCCCCACCCCCCACTCCCTTGTGTCCATATACCATCCCAAAGTATCTCTCCTTTATGTCTCTGTCCCTATGCCCCGATGCACATAATTTTTCCCCCCCCCATGTATCTCTTTATCCCATACATATAATTTTCCCCCATGTATCTCCCTTTTATGGCTCTGTCCCTATGCTCCCATGCACATAATCCCCCCCAATGTATCTTCCCTTTATGTCTCTGTCCTTATGCCCCATGCACATAATTTTCCCCCCTGTTTCTGTTACCTTCCTATGTCCAGATTTCCCCTCTCTTCCTCTTCCACACCAATGTGTCTCTCTCCTTTCCAACTCCATCTAGCTTCTTTCCCTCTTTCTTCCCCCCCCCCCCCTCCCCAAGCTTCCAGCATCTGGCTCACCTGCCTGTCCTTCTGCCCTTTCTCTTTCTCACTTCTCGGCCAGTTTTACTTTGATGTCCTTTTCCCCTCCCCCCCCCAAGTTCTATGGGAAACTAATAAATATTTTTTGAAAAAGGTTCATTTCAGCTGGGTCCTCTGTCCCCAGCAGTAGCCCCCTCCCTCCGCAGTCCGTGCATCTCCCTTCCTCCCTTGCTTTTACCTTCGCTGGCGATTTTCCTCTTAACAAGCAGCAGGAGCATTTCCCGAAGTCGCATGCTCCGGCTGCTTGATAAGAGGAAAATCTCCAGCAAAGGTAAAGGCAAGGGAAGGACAGAGATGCTCGGAATGCGCGATCGGATTTTTAAAGTATTTTGTGCACGTTCCTTTAATTAACTGCGGGGACAAGGCCATTCACCGTTCCACAGGGTTGTGAATGTCTCCGTACCCGCAGCGACCAGGTTTTTTTCCATCCATGTTTCAACGGGTTACCCGTGGGTAACAGTCACCGTGTCATTCTCCAATCGCTACCATAACGGCTGCGACAGCGGCCCATCAATTTTTACTGCAAAGTTTTGAGAATCTTCCCCTCAGACTTCAGCTTCTGGTGATATCCTCTTACTCCACACCTCCTGAGGATGCGTCAGCTTCCCCCTCCACCCCCTTTTCACACTCCCTGGAAGGTGAGATGCTGGAGCGCAGGCAAAAAGTTGTTTTCTGCTCCCTGAGATTCAGGACACTCTGCAAGACAAGAGCAGGATAGTGGGCAACATTAAATCACGACAGCATCTTTATGACCTTCATTTATCTACTTTCACATTGAAGCATACCCCGCCCCCCATTCTTCCTCCCAACTTTCCTCACGCCCTGCTGCTTTGATTCCTGCCCATCCCCCAGGAGGCTAATTAGAAGTGCGGTCGGGAGGGGGCGGGGCGTCTGCTTGAGGCTAAGCCCCAGTAAGTGCAGGAGGCGTTTGGCTCGGTGGAGGAGCTCCTCTCGCTTACAGGAAAGCACCGTCCAGCAGGGCGATCACCCGAGCCCGAGGCAGCAGCTCGCAGGCAAGGATTTTACAGTCGGACAGCGCCCGGCGCCGGTGCCTGTTTGGGAAATAAATCTCAGCGCCAGGGAGGGAAAAATAAAACCAAAGCACAGACTGCAGGATTCATCCAGGAGAACTACTGGAACCCACCACGATTTATACAAAATTTGCACTGCCAGAGAGGGTGGTTTTGTTTTTTCTTCAGTGACATTTGCCTTTCTCTTTGCTAACTGGGATTATTCTCACCGGCAACTTGACTTCTCCCTCTTTGATTCTCTAGTCCCCTGACAAGAATTACCTCCCCTTCATTTTTTTTCCACACTGTCATTCCTGCTTCCAAACCCTGTGTCTTGTGTGTTTTAATACTACTGTTAGCACCAATCTCCGCTAAACAAATTACCCTTCCTTCTCTCTGACCCCATTCAACACCCTTTGTTAAGGTGAGTTGTGTCTTTTCATCACTTTTTTCTCCTTGTGTGTGCTGCTGCTTTTATTTTGATTTCTGTCCGGATTTTCCCCCTTAACCGCCAGCGGCACAGCATGGTTTTTTTTTCAGCTCAAAATACTGTCACCTTAGTCTGGGTTGGTAAAGCCGAGAATAATTCAGGTGTCTTCCTTCGGACTTGCCTCAAGATCCCTGGCGTGTTGTCGGTACTAGTGGAGGAGCTCTTCTTGACCCCTGCATGCCCAAATGAGGGAGAAAAAGGGAAACTCCTCCCTTTTCCTTTTGATCCTTATTTCCTGGGTGATCGGGTGTTGTTTTCTAAAATGCTGGTGGGCTGCTGAAACTGCTCCGGCGCTTCCCCCGCTTCCTATTGATAGGGGACAGTAAAGGGGAATTGCAAAGAATAGGGGGTGTGGGGCGGGCTATTGTTGCTGCTTTGTTTAAGGATTCCCGCCATTCACTATATACTTCTGGAATGTCAACAGCTAACCAGGGAGAGGAAAAAAGTTTGTTGCCTGTTGCGGTGCTGGGGGAAACGAAAGCCCCGAAACGGAGCTTGTTTCGTTATTGCTGCGTCCAAACCCCCCCCCCCCTCCTCCTCCAGCTCAGGAGCTTTTTTAAACTCTCTTCCGCTGGAAAGGCTCACTGAGGACACGTTGCGACGACTCCGGTCACAGGAGCCATTTCAGCTGAGTACCCTCATATTGAGCGAGCTCCTTCATTATGTCCGGGGAGTGGTCATTAGTGGTTTGATTTGGCACCCCCTCCCCTAGTCATTCTGAAAACATGTTTAGGGGGGGGGGCTATGGCCCCAATGCATTCCGGGATTGGTGCGTTTAAGTGCATGTGGAAGTCAGTCGGTTGCTCCTTGATGGGCACATCCAGCGTTTGTAAGGGGGGGGAAAAAACAACACCCCCAACAACCTACCTTTGCAGCAGTTGTGGATCTGTATTAAAGCTGTGAGGATTTCATCTTTATTACCTCGGTAGGCAGAATGTTTGCCACATCCAAGTAGCTTACAAGAGAACCAGTGGCTGTTATTCGCACTTGTTCTAGTAAAGGTGCTGTTTCTGGGGTTCAAGGGTTTGACCCAACTGTGGAAGACGGGGAGGGAAGGGTCAAGGAACTGGTTGCATGTCTGAAACGGAAAATAAATGGAGTATAATTGGCACCATGTGTTCAGTTGAATTTTAGTTTAAAACACGTAGTATGAAATATACTTTCTCTGAGGGTATTTTTAAATGATGATTAATGTGCTAGAAACGATTTCAAGATTTTTTTGGGGGGGGGGCACTAAAATTGTTTAATACCACCATAAAGAAAGAACTATGTATTTAAGAGCCTGACATTTTTTTTTTTCTTCCGGGAAACAGAGCAAGCGTTTTACTGACACACGCAATTTACAGCTTAATTTCTTTGTGAACTTTCAGTAATTAGCGGAAACACTTTTGGTTTTATACGAACTGCAATGCTGGCTGTGTCTGCTTGATATCCACTCCGAGGATCTAAGTAGGTTATGTCACGGAAAAGAAAGATGCTCTACATTTTGGTTCCGCTCCTGCCACAGTTTTATGCAGGCGTTTGGTGCAAGTCAGATATTTGTAAGGGCTCGATGCATCCCTGGTTTTGCTGACATGGAGAAGTGAAACAGTGCATGAAGTCGTCGGAGGGAGCTTATTATACTAAAGGAAAAAAACATGCACGTTAGCACTGTACAGTAACTTGCTTCAGCAATTTGAGGTTTTTTTCTGCTGCTGTAAACACGTCTTATACAAATTACAGTATTAGATAAGTTATATTGTAGTGCTATTTTTTGGGGTTTTTTAAAAATCTTTTTAGCATTGCATTAGCTTTCTATGTATACACAATATACTAAGGGCTCCTTTTACAAAGGCGCGCTAGCAGGGTTAACGCATGATGAAAAGTCACGCGCGTTAACCCCGCGCTGGCCAAAAACTGTCGCCTGCTCAAGAGGAGGCGGTAGCGGCTAGCACGTCGGGCGCTTTAGCGCGCCTTAGTTTAAAGGAGCCCTAAATTGTCATCTTTCACGCTAAGTGGGAAACTGTACACAGTTGAGTACGCCGAACAGTTAAGGTGTGATGAATTGAATGCAGAGCACTAGTTTAAAAATGTTTCTCGGAGCATTATTTTCTAAAAGTGCACAAACCAAATGCTGAAGCAGTTGGTTGCGCTCTTTGCATCTCGTTTATTTGCATGCTTATTTTGCGATGCAGAACTGTTTTAATTCGCACAGGCAAAGGCCTTATTAAACTATAGCTGTGGGCCCACAAAATGGCCACAAGTGGCCGACTTGAGTGTATTTACTTTTATTTAAAATACGAGTTAATCATATTCTGCTATAGAGAAACATTTATTTATAAATACAACATGGATGCTAGTTTTAATAATAAAGATACTTCATAATTCATTTTATTTTGCTTGCTTTGTGTTACAGCCATGAGCACTTATAAAAAAAAAATACACTGAACTAACTTTCTGTTTACAAACAATAGCAGTGTACTCTGGAAATAAAAAGTTTAGTTTATGCTTGTTTTAACAAACGTTTCCCCATTTTGGGGGTATTTTTTCATGTTTATTTCACCTATTTGTTCTTTGCACCAGACTATTTATACCAGGGGTGTCCAACCTGCGGCCTGAGGGCCGCATGCGGCCCCATGAGGCATTTTGTGCGGCCCCAGTCGAGGGCAATGCAATGTTTTTCTCTGCTGCTCCCGGGTGTTTACCATCTTGTTGGCTCCCTCCTCTGTCTTGCTGCAGCGTTAGCGCATTTGTGCGGCCCCAGAAATTTTTTTTTCGGCCAATGCAGCCCAGGGAAGCCAAAAGGTTGGACACCCCTGATTTACACCATTTATTTATTTACAAAACCGTTTTGTGGTTTTTTAGCACCGGCTCTGGTGGCAACCGAACCGCTCTGACGCGCATAGAATTCCTATGAGCATAGGCGCTGTTACCTCTGCGGCTGGCGCTAAAAACCACACTATGGTTTTGTAAAAGGGGAGAGGGGTATTTATTTATAAAATGTATATCCTGCTTATACATGCTGGGACCTTTTTTAAGTGTGCAAGTCACTTGTGTACATGTTAATTTAAGATATACATACATATAAACATGAGAACAGTCAAATAGTTTGACTGTTGAAAAACTTTTAGGGCTCCTTTTACGAAGGCGCGTTAGGGCTTTTAACGCGCGGAATAGCGTGTACTAAATTGCTGCGTGTGCTAGCCGCTACTGCCTCATTTTGAGCAGGTGGTAATTTTTCGGCTAGCGCGTGCTGATCCTGTGTGCGCTAAAACTCTTAGCGCACCTTCATAAAAGGAGCCATTAATTTGTGGATGGTTTTGTCAGGTGGAGAAGGCTAATGATGATATATAGTTGTATGACATGTCTTGTGTATTTGTGTAGACATTATGTACGTTTTATAGTGTGACTTGCTCAGAATTGTAAGATGTAGCGAGTAATACATGTTAACAGTGGGATCTGGATAGTCCCAATTGTCGCCCTCAACCACCCCCCACCCCTTCACTCATTGCCCCCACTACCTAATAAATTCAATTATGGGAAATAGCCGCAGCTCTATTTATTGATCAACAATACTAAATAAATTAACATTGCATATATTAACATCCATGAAAAAATTAAACATCAATTAACATCAGCAAACTCCTCCCAGGCTACCAGGTGTACACCGCAACATATTGCCCCCCGACCCCGCCACAAACAGCAAGAGTCTGAGGGGTGGCATGACCTCATGCCCCTTTAACCGGGTCACCTGACCCCAAGGCACGGCTCCCAGCCGGCCCAGCGCTCATTGCCGGATGAGCCCCAGCACCCAGTAACTCGGGAAACCCGTCCCCCCCCCCCCCCCCGAGCTACCAATGACCAGCAAAAAACACGGGCGAGCGGTAATAAAGCCGCCCTGGAGGACCCTGGAAGGAGCCGAGTCCTCCAAGGTCACGGCTTTATAACCTCACCCCTCACGTCATCTAGCACTCTTGTGCCCAATCCCCTTACAGCCTTTTGGCGCAAACATCCCCTGCTCTATCCTTCCTAACCTAATGCTCCCCATCAACACTCCCCCCCCAACTTGTCTCAACCGGCGACATACGAGCCTCCCTATACCCATTGAGACAAGCTCTCGGGCTACACTTTAAATAAAATAAAATATTTGGCCCTTATTCTATAAATAGCAGAATTGTGCATAGTGGCGCTTAACTCAGCAGGTGCTGGTAGACATTATAATAGGTGCCGGGATATTAGGCCAGGGTTTTCTTGGTCTAATTTACCGGCACTTAACATTGACGCCTACTGATGTCTAAGGCAGTCCATGCCCAAACTCCTTCCCTAACCACACCTACTTCTCAGGTAGGCCTTGATGTAAATGCCTACATGGCGCCTAGCTGAAAATTCTTTTCATTTTAAATTGGTTTTTAATGATGCTGTTTAATTGAACTGTGCCAATTGAACCAATTAAAAAATTAAATTAGGCACTTAGATCGGCTAGGCGCGCTGATCTAGATGCCTAACAGTAGAGAATGACACGGGGACAAATTTTTCCCCGTCCCTGCAGGAACTCAATTTCCCTGTCCCGTCCCCGTGCGTTTTGTCACTGACCCTGCCCCATTCTGGTAAGCTCTGCCTTAACCGCACAAGCTTCGAACACTTATGATTTTAAAGCGTTTATGGGGGATGTGGCAGGGACAGGAAAAGCACAACCAAAAATAGGAATCAAAAGGTCCAACCGTCTGCAGTAAAAAATAATCCAAAGCAAGCAAAACAGAAAACTGCAGGCCTTGTACACGATGCAGGCAGACTTTATTTATAACAAGTAAAACATAAATTAAAAACCTCTTTCTAGGCAAGGGACCCAACACGGTCCGTGTTTCGTACAATCTTCATCAGGGGTCCTATTGGATAAAAAGACAAAAGTATCAAGGGGGTAACCTTGGACAAACAACAGTAAAAGTGACACGCTGTGAAAACTAAACGGCAGTCTTCTCAGCGTGACACTAACGACGCAGCGTTTAGTTTTCACAGCGTGTCACTTTTACTGTTGTTTGTCCAAGGTTACCCCCTTGATACTTTTGTCTTTTTATCCAATAGGACCCCTGATGAAGATTGTACGAAACACGGACCGTGTTGGGTCCCTTGCCTAGAAAGAGGTTTTTAATTTATGTTTTACTTGTTATAAATAAAGTCTGCCTGCATCGTGTACAAGGCCTGCAGTTTTCTGTTTTGCTTGCTAGGGACAGGAAAAGAACTCACCAGGACGGGCCGGGAAAATGAGTTCCCGCGGGGACGGAGAAAAATTTGTCCTCGTGTTGTTCTGTACCTAACAGTAGACACTTTTTATAGAATTGGGGCCTTTGTACATACTTTTCAAATCTTTAGGCACCCCAGTGGACCAATTGTGCTCGCACTTCACACACAAGATCAAATAATTTTCCAGAATAATTATGCTACAGTACAGTTTATTTTACATATGATATAGATTTATTATAAACTTATTTAAAAACAATTGGAAGGTACACTCCAGTAGTGGATTCAGGGCTCCTTTTACGAAGGCGCGTTAGCAGTTTAACGCGCGTAATACCGCGCGCTAAACCGCCAGACGTGCTAGCCGCTACCGCCTCCTCTTGAGCAGGCGGCAGTTTTTCGGCCAGCGCAGGGGTTAGCGCATGATGAAAAGTTGCGCGCGTTAAACCCGCCTGCGCAGTTTTGTGAAAGGAGCCCTCAGTGTACTGCACCAATCGGTAATCAGTTGTGAATGGGCATTTGTGGTCATTTCACCAGAAAAATCCTATTGTAAGCAATTTTGCAGTTGCTTACAATAATTCAGCATAATGAACACAATTCCACATCTGTTCTAGAAAATACTAAGATGTACAAAGAATTCCCTATCAAAACAAAATAAATTTCAAAAGCAGTACTTTAACCTATATTATTTACTAACAATTCCAGGATTATATAAAAGAGTTCTAAGTATTGTCTTAAAAAAAAGAATTTCAGTTCTTTTTAAAATAAAAGTGTAAAAAACAAGCCTTATTTTCTAACAGGCCCTCTTTTATCAGGGGTTTTTTAAATCACGGCTGCTGTGGTAAAAGCTCTGATTCTCATAGGAATTCTATGAGGATCAGAGCTTTTACCGCAGCAGCCAGCAATAAAAAAAACCAGTAACGCAGCTTGATAAAAGGGAGCCTAAGGTTGGTGGCTTAGATTACGAGTTCATTTTCTCTAAGCTCTTTGTATTCATATGTAATCCTTTTCCCACAATGGTACTGGTGCGTGGAGAAGAAGTCTAAAAGCTAATTTCTTAAACACCTCTCTGGAAAAAAAAAAAGCAAAGCAGGTGGAGCTTTTAGTCGCTATTCCCAGTAATATGTAGAAATGAAACCAGCTTTCGAAGGTAACTCCTTCCTCCTCCGATCACTGTTCTGAGGAAGAAGGGGTTACCTTCAAAAGTTAATCATAAACTATATTAAGTTAGTCCAATAAAAAAGGTATCATTTGTTTTCCTTCATGTTTTTTGTTTTATTCTACATATTACCTTGAAGAGTGGACTAACACAGCCACCACGCCAGTCACTGTTCCGCAAATAATACTGTTTATACTCGTAGGTTGACCAAATTTGGGCACTCAGGGCAGACGCATGTGCAAATTAATCGGTTAACAAGGGGTCAGCAATCAATTATTGATGTTCAATGGCAATAATTTGGATTTAACGCCCAATTTAACGCACTATTCTATAACACTACAGGCCAAGTCTCCAACCTATTGACAACAACCCCAGACTACAAGATGTTCAGAAAGGAAATAAAAACTATACTCTTCAAGAAATCCCTTAATAAAGCTTAATACCATGATAAAGCTTAACCCCCCTCTTACCTTCCCCTCCCTAACCCCAGATCCTACTTTTCCCTCTCTTGGAAACCTTCTCTGATCTAACGTTGTAACCCTTCTTCCATAACTCTTTTTGTAATCTGCTTTGAACCGAAAGGTAATGGCGGAATAGAAATCTGTAATGTAATGTAATGTAATTATACTTATGATGCCTCAGAAATCTGTACCAATAAGGATGGCGCTTAGCACGATTTTATACAAGTTATGCACAGTTTATGGAATCATGTTTAGCACCCACATGTGTTATATATAATTTAGGATTACCCATTTAGGCCAAGGAAAACCAGGCCTAAATAAATACCTGTGCCTAAGTTGTACGTGGATTGGGCGTATTCTATACTAGTGTGCCTAACTTTTAGGAATGCCCACGATCTGCTCATGTTCTCCCCGGCTGCCTCCCCTTTGAGATATATGCCACGTTCTAGAATGCACTTAGAAAGTTGCATGCATAACTTCTAATTAGTGTCAATGAGATGTTAATTGCCAATTATCAGCACCGATTGACAGGTTAAACAATTAATTTGTGCATGCAAATCAGCTATGCGCGTGCAAATTAAGGCGCCATATACAGAATTTGGGCTTATGTGCCTAAATTGTCTCAGTTGCAATCCAGAAGGGGAGTGCGGCTATGGAAAGAGCATAGGTGGGTCAGGTGTGGTCCAAAAATTTGAGTTCAGTGTTATAGAATATCGAGGTTCCGCGCTCAACTTGCACACCAGGATTCATACCAGGTTTCAGCAGACAAATCCTCACACCCGAAGTTGGGCACAAGAATCTGAACTAAGCACCTTTCTATAAAGTCTGCTCGGCCCAAAAGCACCCCTTATGGAATAACTCTTAGCACAGATTTTTCCTGGTGTCTAAATTTGAGCCCTATTTAATGAATCTGGCTTTATACCACTTCTGTTTTGAATTTTGCAATTTTGGATTGTGGAATTTTCAATAGTGTTTGTTGTCATGGTTTTTACCATAGAATACATTTTAAATCTATTCATTTTACATTGTATATATCAAAATGTTAAAAATTTTAGTTCATGTGAAATAAAACTAGCGTTATTTAGTTTCACACCTTCTTCAGCTAGTCGGCATATTAGGCAAACAAGTACTTCTTCTTCTGACCAGCTGACAACCAGTTTAATTTTTCACCAAGGGCTCCTTTTAAAAAGACACGCTAGTGGTTTAACGCGCGTAATACCGCCGGCCGCGCTAGCCCTACCGCCTTCTCTTGGGCAGGCGGTAGTTTCTAGGCCAGCGCGGGGGTTAGCGTGTGATGAAAAGTCACGTGCGTTAACCCCGCTAGCGTGGCTTAATAAAAGGAGCCCCAAGTCTCCCTTGGCTTCCTGGACCTCTTTCTCTTCTGGTTTCCAGTTCTTGGCTTCCTTTGGTATGCGTTATGCATCCGTTCTGTATAGGTGGCCAAACTGCGTTGCTGTTGCTGCAATATCAGACTCGATGGTGGCTTTTTAGTAGTCTCTCGTGTTGCTTCGGCATTTATTTATTTATTTTAATTTCTTTATTGAAATTTCACTTCAATTCACAAGAATAATCTTGTTCCATGCAACGCAGAGAAAGAAACAATTTTTTACCAATTATACAAAACTTATCGAATTACAAAGTTATCCCTTCCTTAGACCACAATTTAGGGGGTGTGATAATCACATAATATTGGAGACATTAAATTAAAAAGTACCTTCAAAGGCAAGAGCTTAGTGTGGCACGGCTACCATCTAATTATATAGTCCATTCTTAATCAGCCCTTAATGATCTTTTTGACTTTTAGGAACTCCTTCAAGTGGTCTGGAGAAAAAAATCCATGCTTAATTCCCAAATACCTCACCAGACATTTACAGGGATAAGCCAAAAGAAACGTAACCCCCAATTTAAGAGTTTCATGACGTAAGAAAAGGAAATCTTTCCTTCGCTCTTGAGTAACTTTTGCAACATCTGGATGGATCCAGATCCCTCGTTCTCCAAATAGTTTTTGAGAATTCTTAAAAGTATAATCTTAAAATCATATTTAGATCTTGCTCGAAAACAAAGGATGTTAGAAGCGTAGCTCTTTCAGTATCTGAGTTCAAGGTTTGTTCCAGAAGAGCAGTAACATTACCAAAAACAATCTGTTTCTCTCGTCCGTTATTTTTCTCTATCTCTCTGCTTCGGCATTTATTTTATCATGCCACTTGACATGTAGAATTATTTACAAACACAAAATTATATTCACTCTGCTGTGTGCACAAGAAAGAGAAGTTATGGCTCTGAACACCCTCTTGATAAATATTTCTGCTTTTTTTTTTTTTTTTTTGCCGAGCAGGAAATTCTTACTTCATAAGGCTCCTTGTGTTTTCTTATACTTATGTGCATCTTGAAGACAAATCGTAAAGAAGTGGACATGGGCTCTTCAGTTTGGGATCAGACAGTCTTGTATAGTAATGTATCCTAGTCTCGGGGGTTTCAGCTGACAACTGTGGAGCTTCTTTACTAAATTGTTCGAGTGCTGTAGCTGTTCAGTAAAAATACCACACTGTTTAGCGCAGTGGGAACAAGCGGCTCATGGGTGGAGATGGGGCATGGCCAGCTCTGACAGCTCAAAACAGCAAAATCCAAATAGCACCAAAAGGTCCCACCAAGCAGCAAAACGACAAAAAAGTTTGTGGAGCAAAAGATCGGAAGTACCAGTTTATAGTTTAATAACCATCCAAATAATTTAAAACCAATGATCTTAAAAACAATCCACAATGGGTGTACTCAGTCACAAGTGACGCTCGGGATAGAAACCAAATCATGCATACAATAAAAATGACTCAACACGGGGCCGTGTTTCGGCAAAATAAAAATGCCTTCCTCAGGGGTCTGATAGAGTCCTTGGCTGTCTTAAATATAAAAACATAAAAGTCACACCAAAAAAAATCCAAGTAGTTAAGAGGCTACAAACAAGCAGCACAGCTTTTGTTGTTTTGCAGCTCTGACAGCTAGCATTAACTGCTGTCGTGATATTGGCAACAAGTCCTGTGGCCCAATAGATCACGTAATAACCCCCGATTCCCTTAGCATCATGCTTTCTTAACACCACATGCCCTGAAACTGATTCATATCATGCCTCCTCACCCCCACAACTTCGTACCCCTTTAATGGTAGATTCAGATCATGCTCCCTACCCCCTCCCTGAAGCATGTTCACATTATACTCCTTCCATTCCCCAGCCTACCCAAGACTCTCTGGTGCCAACCAAGGAGCAGTATATAATAATTATAATTTTATTTTTATATACCGCCTAACCAGCAGTTCATAGCGGTTTACACAATAGGTACTCAGCATACAATATAATAATATCATACATAAAATTCTAAGGGCTCCTTTTATAAAGGTGCGCTATGGCCTTGCTAAATTGGCATGCTAAATGCCATGCTAAATTGCTGCGTACGCTAGCTGCTACCGCCTCCTTTTGAGCAGGCGGTAGATTTAATCCGGTGCGTGCATTAAAAACGCTAGCGCACCTTTGTAAAAGGAGCCCTTAGTAACTAATACAAGCATTAAAATTAATGAATAAGGAAAACACAATATAAACTAAAATAAGTATAAATTAAAATATTAAAAGTACATTATAACTACATGATAATATAAAAATCAATAATGTATATTATATTGTTTAAATAAGTGGGTTTTAAAATCTTTTTGAAATTGATAGTAAGTAAGAAATGGAGAAACAAGAAGATTCAAACCTGAATTAATTAATCCTTCTTGGAATGCTAAGGTCCTATCTAAACATTTTTTGTAACGACATGCATTTGCTGAAGGAAAATAAAACTAACCAGATCTACGAATATTTTTCTTAGAAATAAAAAAAGGAGGCGGTGCCCTTGTATTTAAGTTTTATGTCGGGATAATCCCTGCTCACTCCTGCCCTCTGCAGCGCGGAGTCCAAAATGATGACTAGGATCCATAATAGTAATTTCATGGTACTATTCCTAGGGTTCAAATGACCAAATAAGACACATTGATTCTGAGTGATAGTAGCAGAAGATTACAGTAGGGTGTCATAGCTGCTATTTCAAAGCCAGTGCCAGAGAGGTCAGGAACAACTTGGGGTCATTCCTGCCATGAGATCCTAGAAACCAGGGAATCCTCCATTAGGTATTGGGGGATCATTTATTTTTATTTTTTTGGGGGGGAGGGAGTGAATTGGAGAAGGAGGCATAATGTAGATCTGGTGGGGGGCAGTTGATGCTAGAGGGATTGAATGGTTATTGCTACTACTTATATGGTTATGGTAAATGCACCTGTAATGTACAATAAATATAGGGCAGTTGCTTCCCCTGCTCCCTACATTTTCTGCGCAGGCTTTGCACTTACTAAATCTTATGTTTTGCTGTTAAGATGCAGTAGGTGCAAACATTTATCATATTTTAGTAAACAGCCCCATGTATTTTTAATCCCAGAGGTCTCATATTCTGCAATTTTTTTGGAACCCTGTAAATAAATGGATGAATACTAAGTGATGGTCAACCTTTGGCACTGATTTTTTAATGATACTTTTGATCCGGATTGAGGGATGTTTGGCTGTTGCCTGTGGAGAGTTATGCCTATGCGTGATCAATCTATTTATTTACTTATAGATATTATGCTTTTTGAAATATACTTGATTATTCTGCTAAATGTTCAAAATAGCATTATCATCGACTGTCTTCCTCGTCGGTGAACCTCTCTAAAATTAAGAGGGCTTCATCTTCCAGTAAGAAGATAATGTATACCAATGAAGACAAGTTAATGAGGGTTTGTTTTTGTTTTTTTCATTTCTTTCTGGATTTTTTATTTTTTTTTGCTCGTGTTTATAAATGTGTGACAACTGTGAATGTGAAATGAGATACAAAGCCCAAAATAACATAGTAACATAGTAGATGACGGCAGATAAAGACAGTAAAGTACTTTATATCACGCTATATCCAGACTTTATTACTGTTGCTTTGATATGCAGTTGGCAATGTCCAATGACAAATTTGTACTTCTGTCTTAGATAGGTGGGCAGGGTTTCCACCATGAACTTATTTCTCCTGAGAACTCTGCTACATACCTCATGTTCTGTTAATGTCACTATGCCCATCTCCTCAAGTCACTTCATTGGCTTCCTATCCATTTCTGCATACAGTGTAAATTCCTCTTACTGTCCTACAAATGTATTTGCTTCACAGCTCCTCAGTATCTCTCTTCTCTCATCTCTCCCTACACTCCCTTCGGGCCTTCTACTCATTAGACAAGTCTCTCTTATCTGTACTCTTCTCCTCTCCAGACAGCTCCAGACTCCGCCCCTTCTACCTTGCTGCACTGTATGCCTGGAACAAATTGCCTGACTTGGTATGACAAGTTCCGTCTCTGACAGTATTAAAATCCAGACTCAAAAGTCCACTTCTTTGAAGATGCTTTCAATACCAAACTCCAACCCACCTTCTAAGCACCAATATAATAATAATAATTTTATTTTTATATACCGCCTGACCAAAAATGGTTCTAGGCAGTTTACAACAAATAAGCACAAGTCATACAGTGGAGAGTACAATTTAAAAGGAAAAAACAATTCAAAACAAAATACAATAAATAAGAATTGGTCCTACAGTAGAAAATATGATTTAGAAGAAAAATGCAATTTAAAAGAATGGTTCTAAGCAGATTACAACAAATAAGAACCGACCATACAGTAAAAATACAATTTAAAAGAAGATACATTGCAAGACGGAAGTATAGAATTATTAAACAAAACAACCAGTTAGGATACAAATTTTTCAAACAGTTGGGTCTTCAATAGTTTTCTAAAATCAAGATAAGAAGAGGATCCTAGCATAATTTTACCGAACCAATCGTTCAATTTGGCAGCTTGAAAAGATAGAGTTCTCTCCAGAAATCTTTTGTTAACAACATAATTTTTTGGAGTGTGTTTCTGTTTCTCTCTATGCTTATTTTTATCTCTATTTTGTTTACTTTAATTATTATTTTAATTCTATATTTAAATTATTTATTCATTACTTGTTGTACTATTTCATTTCTATCTCTATCTCTACCTCTGTCTTTTTCTTTTATTTTTCATACTGTTTCTTCAAGTACTTTAGTTAGATTGTGAGCCTTTGGGACAGTTAGGGAATTTCCAAGTACCTATCTTATTTATTTAGTTTTTATTTATTGTATCTTTAATGCATCATTTTTGTAAACCGCTTAGAAACCTCACGGTTATTAGCGGTATATAAGAATTAAATTAAATAATTTAGCGGAAGGAAATATAAACAAACAAACTGCGTGTGACCTTATTTGGGTGGTTCAAAGAAAAATGGGAAACAAGGTCTCCAGGTATTTGTCTTTTATCATTCCCTCTGTAATTCCCCTGAGCATAGTGTACTGATGCACCTTCTTGTCCAGTTTGTCTTGACTAGACTGTAAGCTCTTAAGCAGGGACACTGTCTCTTCTGTGCTTTGATATACAGCACTACGTATGTCTAGTAGCACTATAGATAGGATTAGTAGTAGTAATAGAACATGACGTGTGACTACATCTGGGGGTTGATTCATGAAAGTGACTTACAATATAATTTGGAAATCTAAAAAAAAACTACTCACTTCTAAAACTTCTGTGGACATTTTCGTATAACTTCAGTACATGTTAATTTTGATTCATGTGTTGCTTTTTATGACCTTATAAGAATAAAAAGATGAAAATTCAGCGTTTTCACATTTTAAATACTGTATGTATATTGCAAAATGTGACTATCCTGGTTACAAAAGCAATATTTTATGTAAATGTAAATAACGGATATTTTCTATATATTTTTTTAGGCATGAGCAATTAGGAAATTACACTTATTGCCCAGGAACAGAAATTGTGTTACATAGGGGTCCTTTTATCAAGGCGTGGTAGGGGTTTAATGCACAGAATACCGCTCGTTAAACCGCCTGCCGCGCTAGTCGCTAACGCCTCCATTGACGAGGCGTTTGTTTTTTGGCTTGCCGCAGGGGTTAGCGGGTGATGAAATGTCCGATGCACTAACCCCCTTAGCGCGCCTTGATAAACGGAGCTCATAATATAATCAGCCAGCATGACAAGTGCCTAGAATAATGTACATTTATTTTACTTTATATATGCTAAACAGATGGTGAACAGGAACATTCATTTCCTCTTAAGGATATATAGCTGGTGGCAGAAGCATTGCAATGTTTTAATTTTTAATCAATCAAATAAAGTGAGGGTGTTTTTATACTTTACGATGCTTCTATGATTTCAGCTCCCTGAGTGCATGTGAAATTTCCTCCTCCTCATTTCTACCTTGCACTGAGCACAACTCAGAGCTCACAGATGTGATAGAACCCCTAGTCTCAATTTCAAATTCACTTCTCTGCAGCACAACATTCAATACAATAATACAGTACAATCTTTATTTGTATACCGCCAATACCTCCATGAAGTTCACAGTGGTTTACATAAGTAATTATGGTGATATAAATTAAAAACTAGTGTTACAATATATAGGAATTATTGCCGTGACGCGGCAGAGGGAATTCCCCAGAGAGAAGGCCGCAAAGCATCCTGTTTAGAGTGTTGCTGGCCTGATGCTGCTCAGCCAGAAGGTATTTATGGTCGCAGTCAGCGGGGTTCAGATGGGAGGGAAGGATGGAGGGGAAGTGGGGGTTTGGCTGCACGGCGGCGGTGGGTGCTCAAGGGTTCTGCGGCACAAGGGATGGGAGGGAGGGAAGGATGGAAGCTGGGCAAGGGTTCTGCTGCACAGGGGGATGGAGGGATAGAAAGATACTGCAGAGGGAAGGCACAAGGGGATAGGTGAGAGGGGAGGAAAGATGTTGCACATGTGAGGGAGAAAAAGGAAAGAGGAAGAATTGGGGTGAAGACAGGAAGGGAGAGATGATCATGTACATGAAAAAAATAAGCCCTACCCGAAAATAAGACCTAGTGTGTTTTTTGGGCCCTAAATGAATATAAGACACTGTCTTATTTTCGGGGAAGCACGGTAGTAACAAATTCATGAAATAGGTCTTTTAAGTCTTTTTTTTTTTTTTAATTCTTTATATTTATGGAAATTTTTACATTTTTCACAAGAATATTCCTCTTGTACAAGTAATACAGAAAATGAAACACCTTAAACATACTTACATTTACTGCTACAAGGAAAATAGTCCATCTTTCTTAGACCACTAGCTCAGAGGTGGGAGGAGATTAAATAAATTGAAGAGATACCAGACATAAGAAAATAACAATAAACTTGAAAGGCTTAACAGCATTTGACCCCCTCTTTCCTTCCTGCTCTTAAACATTCCCAGTAGCCAGACCTTTCAAATATAAAAAAGCACGTAACTATTCTGGTGCTTGGTAGACATATTTAACACCTTGATATTTAATCAAACATTTGCATGGATATGCTAATAAGAATGTTGCTCCAAGGGTCAAAGTCTCTACTCTCATAACTAGGAAAAGTTTTCTTCGCTCCTGCGTTGTTCTCGTGACGTCAGGGAAAATCCATACTTTCTTTCCTAAAAACACTAGTTGAGGATTTCGGAAATACAATTGCATAATTGCATTCATATCTTGTTCGAAGACAAAAGATATAAACAATGTGGCCCTCTGTGGATTCGGAAACAGGTTTCTAATAATTCAGTAACATTGAGAAAGTCTGTTGGTAAAAAATCCCTCTACACCTGGGGCAGTTCCTTCAATTTTCTTTTTTGGCAAATAGTAGATTCTATTAAGTGGAGGTAGTCTTTTTTGACATATTTAAAATTAGATTGCTGGTTAATATTAGTTGGTAATGCTTTCCACAGTTTTGCTCCTTGATGTGCCCATGTGGAGTTAAAAGTTCTATTGTATATAATGTTCCTAATGACTGGACACCAAAAAGTATCATTGTTTCTTAGGTTCAAAGATGGATTATTAGAAAATTTAACAAGATGTGGCATATAATCAGGAGTTTCTCCAATCCGAATTTTAAATAGAATACAGTAACATTTATAAAGTATTCTCCCTTCTATAGGTAGCCAGTGTAATTCATGTAAATAAGGTGTAATCTTTTTTTTTTTTTATAAATCTTTATTCATTTTTAAAACTCACAATAAGTGTAACATAAAATACAATCATTTTATACTTTAACATCACTTAATATATCATCAAATTTGAACTCTCATCAAGTATTCGCCCTCCCTTATACCCAACAATTATTCATAAGCAATCTTATCACTTTTCTTCAATCTGAAGATTAATCTAATGGCTGTATTTTGTAGTGTTTGGAGTTTTTTTTTTTAAATTATAATAATAATTTATTTATATGCCGCCATACCGGGGAGGTTCTAAGTGGCTCACAGCATGAGAAAAACAATACATACATACATTTTTCGATAAAAATCTCAATAAAATACAATAAAGGCAGTACATACATTTCAATAAAATTGATAAGAATAAAATTACAAACATTTCAATAAAATTGATCAAGATGAAAATGCAAACCATGCAGGTAAGAAACATAAGAATAGAATACAAACATGGTTGAAATAAGGAAAAAGGTAAAACCATTACGATGTCAACCTATTAAATAATTGAGTCTTTAGTAATTTCCTAAAATCTAAATAAGAAGCTTCTAACATCATTTTTTCTGAGCCATGTATTCATTTTAGAGGCCTGAAAAGAGAAAGTTTTCTCAAGGAACCTCTTGTAGTGACAAGATTTTATAGAAGGATAAGTAAATAATTGCACTCTCCGTGTATTTTTATTAAAATGACTAAAAAAAAATGTGAAAGGAAATAACCTGGTGACAGACCAAATGCTACTTTGTAACAAATACAAGAAAATTTAAACAATACTCTAGACCAGTGTTCTTCAACCACCGGTCCGTGAACCTGTGCCGGTCCGCAGAAATTTCCTGCCGTTCCACAGGGCCAGCACATGCATCAGGCCCAAAACAGTGTTCTTCAACTGCTGGTTCACAATCATCAGTGATGTGGCAGAGGGACTCACCAGCAGGAGAAAGCCTCGAAGCAGCCTGTTTAGCGTGCTGCGGCTGCCAACGCTGGAGGGAGGTTTGTTGTTAAGGTCATCTCGCTGGGAGGGTCGTATGGGAGGGAGGGATAGGAGGGTCAGCGGGTCCCGGATGAGGATGCTGCCACTTAGTGAGTAAGGGGAGGAGTTAAAGCGCACATGCGCACTCTTGCCAGCCACGGATCACGGAACACGCCAGTAAGAGTGCGCATGCGCGCTTAGGGTTTTATTATAAGAGATTTAGGGCAATCTAAAAAGGTATCATTGCATTAGTCCAGTTGAGACAAAACTAAAGAGTGTCCCTAGGTAGAATTGATAATTATCTAAGTACTTTCTAATCCTTCTAAGTTTCCAGAAAAGACCAATAGACTTTTTTATTAATAAGTTGACCTTAGCTAATAGTGAAAGGTTATGATCAAAATGAACGCCTAATATTCTTATTACTTTAGTCAGTGGATAATCCATCTTATTTAATAATAATAACTTTATTTTTCTGTACCGCCATAGTCAAATGACTTCTAGGCGGTTCACATTGAAAGAAGGCTGGACAATCAGCGAATTACAGAATGCATGAAGAAAGATATTACATAATATATTGAGGTTACACGGGGAAAGAATACATGAGAGGGTCATCTGATTAGGCAAGGAATTTGTCAAATAGAGCGGTTTTAATTGATTTTCGGAATGCGTTGTAGGTCTGTCTGGCTTTATTTATGTGATTTCCCAGCCAGGAGTGCTGTCTGTTTGCTTGGAACATGAAAGATATGCATGAGAGAGATTTGCATATAAAGGAAGTGAGAGGCATGCAAATCTGCTCCATGCATATTCATTAGGGATATCCTGAAAACCCGATTGGCCTGGTGGTCCTCAAGGACAGGGTTGGGAACCACTGCTTTAGAGAATCATGCCTAAGTCTTTCTCCGCCCCTAAACATGCCTACTTTGGAGTTAGGAACCTATCTTTTGTAGGATCGTGCCTAAGAAGATAGGTGCCTATTTCCCAATTAAATTTTGTTTTTTTCAGTTATGAGCTATTTAAAGTTCATAACTGAAGCCAATTTACTAATTTATTTAAGCACCTATTTTTAGGCGCCTTTTCATAGCATTTCCCTCTAAATAAGGGGTCTCAAAGTCCCTCCTTGAGGGCCGCAATCCAGTTGGGTTTTCAGGATTTCCCCAATGAATATGCATGAGATCTATGTGCATGCACTGCTTGCAATGCATATTCATTGGGGAAATCCTGAAAACCTGACTGGATTGCAGCCCTCAAGGAGGGACTTTGAGATCCCTGCTCTAAATCCATTAGTAAAAGGTCATCATAGTTTCCCTTGCTTTATTTTTGTTTTTTCCTGCTTAGATTCTCCTTTTTCTCCCTGTGATGTGGGCTAATATTGTGTTGGGTGCAAAATAAGTACCTGTACTGTATATATGCAAATCGCTTTGAATAGGTAGCCACAAAAAGACAGTATGGATGTCCCATTCCCTTTCCCCTTCCCTGTTTGTATTTGATAGATGCTTGATTTTTTTTCCGTATTACAATATGCCCTACTGGGGGACTTTAAGAAAAAGAGCCATTCTCCAACATTAGGAGCAACATTTTAGGGAAGTGCATTCATTAGCATTCCTTAAAAATTGTAGTGCAAAGAAAATCATTTTAGCATGCATGAATAACCTATGAACTGATGAGCATGCAATCCATTTCTTGGGTTAAAATGTTCTAATGTGCATTCAAGCTTTTTTTGCATTGAAACAAAATGTCTGAATTGAATCGGGCAAAATGCCCCAAACTGAAAAAAAATCAGAAAACAAATGGAAAACGTTTTCACTTGTGGACACCCCTACAAAATTGTCCAATTTTTTAAAACATTAATCTGGAAGCAAGTTGTTTATAGCAAATGTGTAAGGCTGTCATGGCTGTGTCTGTAGTTATGCATGTCGGATATAGATCTCTGACTCTTCTACACCTCTGAACTGTGAAAGCAAAAGGCAATTAGTGAACTCTATGGGTGAAAAAGGGACACGGGGGTCTGTTTTCTGGGAGCTTGTCCTTTTGTACTACTTTGGCAAAATAAATAATTTAAGTCTAACTTTCTCCCTCTTGACAGGAACTGAATATCTGATGTGATCCCTTCAGGATACGGTTCATAAAACCACACTCTTGATACATCTAAAGCAGAAGTTTATGACATGCCAAAACAGCTGTCACAAGTTTTATTCACCTGTAGTCAGTTTTCATTTGACTACTGGCAGGTAGATAAACTTTAATTCATTGGATTAAAAACAAATTTGGAACAAATTGTTGCATGCAACAAACTTTTAAAAATGTGAAGGATTAAAACCTCAAGATATACAGTATATACAGTATAAACCTCAAGATGTACAGTATAAAGGTAAAACCATTATAGAACACCTCAGTTTTTCTCAGTAAATTATTATCCACATCATAGGGCTTTGAAAATACATTATTTTAACCATGTATGACTAGATGTGTCTAGAGAATTTTCTCATTTTGGGATAATTTTATGTAGGTCTGGTAGATATGTGTTAACTTCTAAATTCTGTATATGACACCTTAAGTTGTGCATGCAAATCAGTATACACATTTGCACACACAGGCCAGGATTCACTAAGCAAACCGATCGTGTACCGAACAGTTTGCGAGCCCTTAGCGAGCAGATTTCCCTCGGGCCCGATTCACTAAAGTGTTTAGCGATCCCCTCCCAATCCGTGCATGCAAATGAGGGAAATGGCATGCAAATTTGGGAGGGCAGCGATTCACTAAACACTTTAGCTAACACTGATTAGGATTGCCGATCAGAAAAGAAGTGACTGCTGAAGACCAGTCACTTCTATCCTGGCCAACTCTCCTGCCCTTTAAAACCACGGGTTTGCAATGCTTTGTAGCAGAGCAAGCCCATGGTTTTAAATTCACTGCCGCCGCTGCCATCGCAAATATGGCAGGAGGGATGCCAATTCTCTGATGTCATCCCCCCGGACGCCCCCTCCCCCTACCTTTAACGGAGCAGGAGGGGTGCTCAATGTCTCCCACAACGAGTCTGAGGCCTTAGGCCACGCCCCAGTGCATCGTGTGATGCACGGGGGGGGGGGGGACCTAATGCCCTGATTGGCTGAGGCGCCTCATGCACATTTAGTGCAGTTCAAGTTGGCCATTCAACAGCAGGAAAAGCACAAAATAGGTGAATCCTTCAAAAAAGCAAAACATAAAATGAGATGTGAGCAGTATGCAGTAGTGCTGCTCGATTCAGGAAAAAAAAATTCGATTTGATTCAGCCTATTGAATCGATTTTTTGATTCGATTCGATTTTCCTGCCCAATTGGGTGTTTAAAAAAAAAAAAAAAAACATCCTGGTGGGTTTATTTTATAGCCTCTTCACCCCCTATGCCCTCTCCTAACCACACTAGCGCTGTGGTGTAAACAAAATAAACAGACAAAAAAGACTTTTCCTCTCTATGTTAAATCCTAACTCACGTTCGCGGTCTAACACCAGCTCTGGCAGGATACACTTTTCAAATCTGACATATTGTAATCACAAAACAGAAAATAAAATTAATTTTTCTACCTTTTGTTGTCTGGTCATTATTCATATCTTGTTGGTCCCAGGCTCTGGTTGTCTTCTGATAACTTGCTTGCCAGAATCTCCTTCTTTCTCTATGCAAACCATCAATCTTCCATCTCTGTCCACCCCTTCCATTTCCCTTCCCTCTCCAAGAGATTTGGCATGTTTCCTTTTTTTCTGTCTCCATCCACAGATCCACCTTCTCTCAACTACCCTTTCATCCAGCATCGTTCCCTCCTTTCCCACCACCCCAGGGAACATCATCTCTCCCTTTCTGTTCCTTTCATCCCTAAATCCCATTGTCCACCATCTCTCTCCCTCTCCTCTGTTTTAGACCCATTATTTCCCCCCAAAATCCGGCATATGCACGTCTCTTTGAACCCCCTTCCCTCCCTCCCTCCCTCCGTGTACTTCTACACCAGGGCCACCTCCCCTGAATGTCTGCACCCCCTGAAGGCCTACACCCCACTCCTGAAGGCCTATACCCCACCCTTGAAGTTCCCTGAAGGCGTGCACCCCCACCCACCGGAAGGCATGTACCACCCCTCCTGAAGGCCTACACCCCACCCCTGATGGCATGCATGTTCCCCCCTGAAGGCCTGCACCCCGCCCAGAAGGCATGTACCACCCCCCTGAAGGCCTAAACCCCACCCTTGAAGACCAGCCTGTCCCCCCTGAATGCTTACACCCCACTCCTGAAGGCCTGCATGACCCCCCTGAAGGCCTACACCCCACCCCTGAAGACCAGCCTGTACCCCCCCCGGAAGGTCTGTACCCCCCCCCCCCCCGAAGGCCTGCCTGTCCCTTCTAAAGGCCTGTACCCCCCTGAAAGGCTGCACCTCCCCCCGAAGGCATGTACCCCCCCCCACAAAGGACTACAACCCCCTCCCCCGGAAGGCTTGCGTGTTTAATTTAACTAAATTCAGCAGCCTGCCCTGCAGAAGGTCGCTGGCTCTAGCGATCTTTGTAAGCTGCCATAGGTTTTCTGAGTTGTCTTCTCTCTACCGCGGTCCCACCCCTTCTTTGATGTCAGGAAAGCCGGACACTGGCGGGGAAGCCACTTCCCGACTGACCCTCCCCACTCGCCCTCTAAAGCAGGAGTGGCAGGCCAGCAAGAGGCAGCACTGCCGCTCCTGCTTTAGGGGCGGGGGGGAAGGGTCAGTCAATGAATCGGGAGGCCAATTTTTTGGTGGGGTAAATCGATTCACCCAAAGTGAAATTGGTGAATCGATTTGAATCGTGAATCGGGCAGCACTAGTATGCAGGAAATGACAGCATGCTGAGAAGAAAGGCTTTCTTGTAAGAGTTCAATCATACTATATCCAGGTAATCCAGGCAAAGGTCCATATGACATCCAAATATCCATGCAAAGTTCAAAGTACTTAGCTCAAAATGACAATCCCCTCTGTGACTGGAACAGGAACTCTTCAAAATTTCAACAACTGTCCATTCCTCCAAATCACGCTATACCAAGGCTTTTCAAAATGCCGTACATCCACTGCAAACTCCAAGTACCAGAAAAATATATAAGTATTAGCATTATATTATATTTTATATTATATGGTATATTATAGTACAGTGTTCTCCCCAGAAATTTTTTCCAGCCAGGTGGCATGAAAAAGGAAATGGCTGTAGGGAGTTTCCGACGTAGTCTCGAGAGACTACGGGAACTCCCAGCAGCCATTCCTCATGGCGATCTGCATGGGGCAGGAGTGTAGGAAGATCGCTCCTGCCCCGAAAGCCCTCTAGACCACCAGGTAAGGCCGGGAAGGCGGCAGGGAGGAAAAAAAGATGGATTTTTTTAACATTGAGACTGTTTTTTAAATTTCCCCCTCCCCAGAAAAAATCACGATTATATGAAACTGCGAGTGCAGGAACCGCGAATGGGGAGGGGGAAGTGTATACAACTCTCAATCCCTTTTTCTTAGAGCAGGCCTGTACAACTCCGGTCCTTGAGGACCGAATCCAGTCGTGTTTTGGGGATTTCCCCAGTGAAAATGCATGATATCTATTTGCATGCACTGCTTTCAATGTATATTCATTGGAGAAATCCTGAAAACCTGGCCTGGCGAGGGCTGAAGTTGTGCAGGCCTGTCTTCGAGGGAACATTGCTCATTATCACTGCTATCTGGATAGGGGGAATCCATCATTCCTGAATCCTCCTGATATTCAGTGTCAACCACTGTCTGAATAGTGGAGCTGAATATTTGGTTTAATCCAGTCATGGTGGTCGACATTTATAACAAAATATGCTGACTGCCCCAGCTAGATATTGACTTGACCTTCTATAACATTGCTGCCTTTGGGACTGTGAGAGAAACGTCAAGTACATCTGGTCCTTAAGTTTATTACTTTGTTTTTATGTTGAATGGGGCTATGTTTGTCTTGTAGCTTGCTGTATTATGGCATGGTCAGTTGAAGGAAAGTTTAACCCTACTTTGCTTTCAATTTTACTTTTTATCTCAATTTCGGAGCTTTGCGTCCTGTTTTAGGCGACCAACAGCTAGGAATGTGTGACGAGCTGTAATAATGTTTCTGTATTGTCCTTGACAATGACTTTTGCAAGTATCTTCTAATGCATCAAAACTTAGCTCCTCTTTCTTATTGATTTAGAAGCTTTTTCTTGCCAGAGTACCACTTATCGTTAGTGAAAAGCACTTCGCTGGTCACATTATTTAAAGTATGGGCTTTCACTGGCTTGAGCTCAGTAGCTGGCTTTTTTTTTTTTTTTTTAATTAAAGCTGCAGTGTAAAGGCAGATTATTATGCTGTCATGAATCTCTCAAATTTGAATAATGCAGAATAGCTTTCATTAATTATACTGGAGAGAGGGAGAGAGAAAGTGAGTGTTTTGCTCCATAGATACTACTGTAGATGAAGTGCCCATGCATGTTTATATCTGGGAATCCCAGAAGATTTTAAATGGATTCTTGTGCTTGGCCATACTGTAAATAATTAATGGTTCAATTTTCAGGCTCAATAGATACAATTTGTGGATGGCAACCAACAGTCTATGTAAGTGTTTTGTTGTGGACGGCTATGCAGAGACAAGTTGCTGCAAAGGGCATAGCTGGTGTGCTAGTTAGGAAATATAGTCCAGAGTGCTGCTCTAAAAAAGGGGAGCAAAGTGTTACTGGCAGAATCTGACAGAACAAAGCTCTTAAGTATGTGTTATAGGAGATGTTTTTTTTTTTTTTGTTAACCGTATGAGTCTGTGGTGCTGCTCTGCTGCACATTTGAGGTTCAGCACCGCTTGAGAGGAGCTTTAAGATTCGTGAGCAGTGATCACAAAACAAGTGAAAACAGAGCTGCTACTTTGAAGGAGCTACACGACTTTGCAAAGGGGAAGTTTTACCTGCTATTGTCAGCACTGACCTAGAAACATAGAAACGTGATGGCAGATAAAGGCTAAACGGCCCATCCAGTCTGCCCATTCGAAGCATCCACTATCTCCTCCCCTCCCTAAGCGATCCCTTGTGCCTGTCCCATCCTTTCTTGAACTCAGACATAGTCTTTGTTTTCACCACCTCTACTGGGAGACTATTCCACACACCTACCACCCTTTCTGTAAAAAAAAGTATTTCCTTAGATTTCTCCTGAGCCTATCACTTCTTAACTTCATCCTCTGCCCTCTCATTCCAGAGTTTCCTTTCAAATGAAAGAGACTCAACTCATGCTCATTTATGCCACGTAGGTATTTAAACATGTCTATCATATCTTTCTTCTCCTGCCTTTCCTGCATATTGAGATCTTTAAGTCTGTCCCTATACACCTTATGATGAAGACCACGCACCATTTCAGTAGCCTTCCTCTGGACTGACTCACTCCATCCTGTTTATATCTTTTTTGAAGGTGTGGTCTCCAGAATTGTACACAGTATTCTAACCTGTTTCTTAGCAACTAGTAGTTGTGCAGTGGGTATGATTTTATTGCTGGAAATAGAAAACAGAACTGCTGGAAGCAAATAGGACTGATGATAATAGTGAGCATGGAATTAGGGAGGGCCATAGAAAGACATTTTTTGTTTTCAGTTCCTTTTCAGACTGTTTCTCCATTTTTCAGTTTGCCTAATCCATTCATTTTAATTTTTGTGACTTACATTAGAAAAAGATAATAATATGCATCATTCCACTTAACATGCATTGGATTGACTTAGCACCCACATTATTAAAGGTACCCCAATTAAATGAATGCATGCTGAGGACCAGATTCTGTAAAGGTCATTTAAAAATTAGGCATTGTTTAGACGGCCAGTTCGGCCAGTCAGTTTTACGTAATCTGTTCTCCTAAATTGCCAACTCTCCCACCGTCACATCCTGGTTAGCTTGGAGGTCACCCACATGTCGAGAATATGCTGCCTGCTTGTCCTGGGATAAAGCACAGTTACTTACCGCAACCCTCCCACCTCCCCGGGTTGGCTTCTTTGCTAGCTATCTGAACTGAGGATCTCGTTGAGGAGACGCGCCCTCTAGCTGAGCGGGAAGGCACACGCATGTGCGGTGCAGCACCAGCAAACTTTAAGATCGTCAGTCAAGTTTGCTTGAAAAGCTGTCCGCAACGGGGCTCCGTGGATGACGTCACCCACATGTAGAGAATATCTGCCTGCTGTCCCTGGATAACACTTGTTACGGTAAGTAACTGTGCTTTGTAAGTAGTGTATCTCTTTTTCTTTTCTTAACCTTTTGACGCATGTGCAGGACCTTTGAACTCCCCCTTCAAGCCGGCGCCTCTCCAACAACACGCGCACCACATACAAACACGCAGGATGTCCTGCGTGCTTGTACGTGGTGTGCATGTTGTTGGAGCGGCGCCGGCTTGAAGGGGGAGTTCAGAGGTCCTGCACATGCGTCTGGAGGATGGCCGGCTTGAATCGGAAGCTGGGAGGCGCTGGTGAACGGCAGAAGCATCAGCCGAAGAAGGAGGAGAGCCGCACGGGGACCCCAGGGAAAGGAAGCCACCACCCTACAAGGGCTGCAGCACCCACAAGCAGGTACCCACCCCGGGCCATCATAGTGATAGCTCGTGTAACGAATCAACACTCGTTTTGCGAGACGAAAGTTTGCTGAGTGTTTTGCTCGTCTTGCAAAACGCTCGCAAACTGGGTTACTCGCAAACCGAGGTTCCACTGTATATATATTTCATGTGCTTTGCTTAAATAATGCATTATTAAACATATTTTGACATTAATATCAACCTGGAGTCCTCTTTAGCCCAAAAAATAAAGCCCCATTCACCTATATGTGGATGCCTAACTGACGCCTAAGTCACGTCCACGTAACTTGGGTCAACCTAGCGCCCAGCTCACACTCAAAAGTAGACCTCAAAAGTAGCTTAATGCCATGCATTTTTGTTTCCTCATTGATGCTGATTTATTTCTTATACTTTAGCAGAGGGATAAGCATCAGGGCCAGATTCTGTAAAGGACATCTAACTTTAGGCCATCCATTGACTTAGGCATCCAAATAAAGTGGATAAGTCCAATTAAGACTTTAACAAGCATTAATTGGAACTTAGACATCCAAATGCTGGACGCAATTCTCAAAACAGACATCCACAATTTAATGGACACCCATCAGAAAAAGTTGAACCTAACATGATGGGTGTGCATGGGCGTGGCTTCAAAATAGACATCCATTTACAGAATCGCATGCCACTGAGAGTGCTAACACGTCTACCTAATGCTTAAAATGTAGCCATGCGATTCTGTAAATGGATGTCTATTTTGAAGCCACGCCCATGCACACCCATCATGTTAGGTTCAACTTTTTTTGATGGGTGTCCATTAAATTGTGGATGTCTGTTTTGAGAAATGCATCCAGCATTTGGATGTCTAAGTTCCAATTAATGCTTGTTAAAGTCTTAATTGGACTTATCCACTTTATTTGGATGCCTAAGTCAATGGATGGCCTAAAGTTAGATGTCCTTTACAGAATCTGGCCCTGATGCTTATCCCTCTGCTGAAGTATAAGAAATAAATCAGCATCAGTGAGGAAAC
This sequence comes from Geotrypetes seraphini, assembly GCF_902459505.1. NCBI lineage: Eukaryota > Metazoa > Chordata > Amphibia > Gymnophiona > Dermophiidae > Geotrypetes > Geotrypetes seraphini. The sequence goes on from NC_047085.1 coordinate 376,890,122, forward strand.
GAAAATGCATGGCACTAAGCTGACCATAGACTTAAAAAAAACCCAATGTTTCTCAAGTCATTCCTGGAGTAACCACTATTCATTCTGGTTTTCAGGATATCCTTAAGGAATATGTCTGAGAGAGAATTGAAATGGAGTCAGTACACGCATCTCTCTCTACAGTGGACAGTGGAGGCATGACCTAGTGGTTAGAGCTGCTACCACAGCACCTTGAAGTTGTGGGTTCAATTTCAATGCCTCTCCTTGAGTCAACCTGGGCAAGTCACTTAACCCTCCATTGCCCCATGTATCATAGTTAGATTGTGAGCCCATTGGAATTGATAGGGAAAATGTGTAGCATACATAATTACTGGTCAATATCAACTGCCTTAGGTGAATCTCTTCATATAGGCGGTAAATAAATTCATTGTGGATACCCTGAAAACCAGAGTGGTTGGGGTCACTTTAGGAATGGCTTGACAAATACTGCTCTAAAGCATTCAAGTTTTTGGAAGATACTCAGCAGGGCTGAAACATTCACCACCATATATTTAAAGCTCCATAGAGACCGCAAATATGGAATTAGGAAAGAATGACGTGCCAATAAAGTGTGGGAGAAAGAAGAGAGAGATTTGCCTGCTGAATGAGATGTAGTATTAGCCAAAACGATAAAGAGGGTGGAACTCCTCTCGTGTGAGGAAAGGTCTAAAGAGGATAGGGCTCTTCAGCTTGGAAAAGCAAAAGCTGAGAGGGGATATGACCGAGGTCTATAAATTTTGAGTGGTGTAGAACGGGTACAAATGAGTCAAATTTTTTGCTCCATCAACATTATAAAGACTAGAAGACTTTAATGAAATTAGAGAAAAATACTTTTAAACCCAAATAGGAGGAAATATGTTTTTCACTCAAAGTATAGTTAAGCTCTGGAACTCATTGCCAGAGGATGTGGTAACAGCGTAGTAGCTGGGTTTCATAAAGGTATGTATAAGTTCTTAGAACAAAAGACTATAATCTACTATTGAGACAGATGTGAGAGAAACCACTGCTTGTCTGGGTAGCATGGAATGTTGCTACCATTTGGATTTCTGCCAAGTTCTTGTGACCTGAATTGGCCACTGTTGGAAACAGAATACTGGACTAGACGGACCACTGGTCTACTGACTTAAAACTAGAACCAGTGGCCATCCTGATTTCATTAATAGGCTCTTGATTCCTTACTCTCCTCATCGATCCCTTCGCTTGGTTACTCAAAATCTGCTTTCAATTCCCTCATTAAAACATATCAACACAATGCGAACTAACATTTTTTTCTGTAGTAGCCCCAACCCTTTGGAATTCAGTTCCTAATCACCTAAGAAAGGAGGCATCTTCAAATACCTTTAAGATCAACTTAAAAACATTTTGGTTCAAAGATGCCTTTGGACTATAATCGTCCTATTAATGGCGTTTTTGTTGCTTCTTGATGCACTTTATTCTGCACGACTGTTGGTTGTTCCGTCTTCCCCTCCTTACGTTCCTCCCTTCTTCCTTTTTTTTCTTTATACATTGTAGTTCTTTCCTCTTACCTATTGTCTCTGTCGTGCAGGTGTATTTTTGTATTTTTATTATGATATTGTACCCTCTTCATTTGATTTTGTATTTTATGTATTTTACCTTTGTAAACCGTCTTGAAGTTTGATAAGGCGGTCTAACAAATTGTAATAAAAGTTGAAACTTGAGTATGGCTATTCTTATGTGATGATCTGTGCTTAAGCTACAGCTCATGGTGCTTCACTTGTGCATTTGTGAAGATTAAAGAATAGATCATGTTGAAAGTGAAATCTGCATACTTGCATTTATTAGGGAGGAGGTATATTATTTGGGTGGTTAGGGCACTTGACTGTGAGGTTAAAGTTTTAGTGGCGGAGTTTAAACCTCAGTTATACAACTAATTGCTTCTTTTTTCTCAAATAAATCACTATACTTTTTTAAGACTTGGTACTGATTAATAAATTGGAATACAGTAGGACCTTGATTATCCAATGTAGAAAGGACTGGCAGGTGGTCAAATAATTGAAAAGTCGGTTTATTCTGAAAAAGTAGATGAGGAATACTGAATATATGTTTCAAAACAGGAAGAGAAACAAGAATTTATAAACTTATTCACCTGATATACAGCACTATTTGACCTTCACCCCATAAAATATTATGCAGAGGAGCTATACCTCTAGAAAGCTCCTATTCAGCTACCTTGAGAGCCTTGCCAACAGAAATACTCCCAATATTATAATCTCACTGTTGGAACCGCTTTTTTTTAATTGTGAAAATTCATATAGGGTAGTTCAAGGTAAGATAAATTCATGTACTGTGGATTGTTTCCCCTATTCCTAGAGGATTTACAATCTAACCCCGTCTTTGAGGAGTGTATGGTGCAGTGGTTGGAGCTGCAGCTTCAGCACCCTGAGGTTGTGGGTTCAAACCCCGCGCTGCTCCTTGTGACCCTGGGCAGGTCCATAGCTCCAGGTACGTTAGATAGATTGTGAGCCCACCGGGACAGATAAGGAAAAATGCTTGAGTACCTGATTTTAAAAACCGCTTTGATAACCTTGATAGGCGGTATATAAAAACCTAATAAACTTGAAACTTTATCAAGCTGCACTAGAGGTTTTTAGCACGGGCTGGCGAGGTAAGTGCTCTGACACTCATAGGGATTCTATGAGCGTCGGAGCATTTATCGCTCTGGCCTGTGCTAAAAACCTTTAGCGCAGCTTGATTAAAAGCTTGCCTAAGTTTTTACCTGAGCTGTTGGAGAGCTAAATGATTGCCCAAGGATGCAAGGAGCCACAGTAGGATATAAACTGGGCTTAGGCCACTGTTCTAGCCATTAGACTAGATCAATAAGGGGAAGATTCTATAAGTGGTGCTCAAAAATCATTGCTAAGCATGATTGTATAAAAGGTACATACCATTTATAGAATCACACTTAGCACCTAACTATGGCTGCCAGCAGTGGCGTAGCAAGGGTGAGAGGTGCCCGGGGGCAGTGGTGGCCTTCCCCGCCCTATTCTCTGCCCCTTCCCTGCCCCCACCCCCACCCGCGTGTGTGCACCCCTTCCCTACCCCGTACCTCTTTTAACTTCCCCAGTGTGAGCAGCATCACCAACTTGCAGCCCGCATCATCAGCTCTGTCTCTCCCTCTGACATCACTTCCTAGGTACGGGACCAAGAAATGACATCAAAAGGAGAGCCGACGCTGGCGCGAGCAGTGGGTTGAAGTTGCTACTCGTGCCAGTGAAGAGATAGAGGTACGGGGGGGGGGGGAGGTGGAGGGGGGAATGAAGGCACACGCACGGTGAAGTGGGAAAGAGCAGGAGAGGTTTCAGTGCCCCCACCAACACGGTGAAGCCACACTTGGAATATTGTATTTATTTTTGTTTAATTCTTTATTGATTTTCAAATTTTGACAGTGCAATACAACTATATTAAACATGAGCTTATACATAACGCTCTTAAAATACACAAAATTAATACATTACCAATCCTTTTCTCCCTCTCTTCCTCACATAACTATTACACTGCACATGCATATATTATTGCAATATTATAGATAAATACCTTTAGCAATCCCAAGTATCTTCCCCCCCCCCCCCCCCCCCCCAGATGTGTAAGGAATCTGTAAAAAGGGAGATACCTGACATTCATTGCAATTCAACATATGCAGTCAATGGGCTCCACACCTTATTGAATATCATAACTAGACCCCAAACACTCCGCATTCATTCTCTCATATTTATACGTGGAACAAATATTTGCCCACCAAAATGTGTAATTCAGTCTGTTGTAACTCTTCCAGTTACGTGTAATCATCTGGATGGCTATTCCGGTCATAATCAAGAAGAGCCGGCTTTTATGCCTATCTAAAGAAGGCTTAATATGCAATATTGTACCACAGATTTTGGCTTCGTAGGTTAACGGGATTGATGACTCAAGAATAATATTTATTTGTTCCCAAACTTGACTTCCAGAAATTAAGTTTCATTGGACAATAATTCATTTTTGGAGGCAATATCTGGTGAAGGATATAAAAAGACTTGAAGCGATCCAGAGAAAGGCAACAAAAATGGTAAGGATTTTGAGTCAAAAGTATGAGAAGAGACTGGAAGGCCTAAATACGTATACTCTGGAGGAGAAGAAGGGCAGGGGAGATATGATACAGATGTTTAAATATTTGAAAAGTATTAATATAGAACCAAATCCCAGAGAAGGGAAAATGATAAAACTAGAGGGCATAAATTGAGGTTGCAGGGAGGAAGACTTAGGAATAACATTAGGAAATTCTTTTTCATGGTGGTGAATGCCTGAAATGCCCTCCCGAGGGAAGGGTGAAAAGGAAAACAGTGACGGAATTCAAAAAGGCACAAGATAAACACAGAGGATCTCTAATTAGAAAATGAATGGTATAAATTAAAGAACTAGGCTAGATTCACAAAGCAAGCTGATCGTGTACCGATTGGTTTGCGACCCCTTTGTGACCAGATTGCCCTCCTGCACTATTCACTAACCTCTCCTGCAATCCGCTTCAAATCCGTACATGCAAATGAGGAAAAACGCATGCAAAGTAGACAGGGACGCGATTCACCAACCAAATTTTTTAAACCGACTGGGCTGGCCGATCAACCCAAGAAGCGACTGCTGAGGACCAGTCGAAAAGTCTTTCTGACTCTCCTGATCCATAGAAGCCCTGCACTCTGCACGTCCTGCTCTCTGCTGCCCCAAATCTCTCCTGCCTGCTGCCCCAATGCTCTTCCCCGAATCGCCGCCCTGCTCTGCCCAGATTTCTCCTACCTGAATTGCCGCATTGCCGCCCTGCTCTTCCTGGATCTCTCCTGCTTGCTCGTCCCGAATCACCGCCCTGCTTGGCCCCGATCTCTCCTGCCTGCTACCCCAAATCTATCTTGCCCTTTCCCGCACTGCGAGCCTGTGGTTTTAACCTACGGGTTTAAGTGGGTTAAAACCAAGGGCTCGCTGGGCTAAAAAGAAAAAAAAGTGGCTCAGACGGGTCTAGACACATGCGCAGACCATCTACAGATGGTCTGCGCATGCGAAGGGATCGCACACCAGCAGATGGGAGCATTCCTCCAATCGCCCCCATCTGCATATTCAACTTTGAAGATTTCATCAGACCTGCCCGGATTGGGAACAGGTTGGTCCCAATTGGGCAGGTTTGTGAATCTAGCCCTAAGGCAGGTACTGGGTAGACTTGCACAGTCTGTGTCCCAAATATGGTGATTCGGTATAGGATGTGCTGGGGAGGGCATCAATGGGAACTCCAGTGACTTGGAGCATGAGGATGTTAATAACCAGACTTTACAGTAAGTATCCTGCAAATAATGGGATGGTTGGATAAGCTAGAGTGGGCTTGGATGGCAACTCTAGTAGTTGGAACCTAGGACATACCTTTTTAACTGGCGCAAGCAGCCACCAAGTTGCTGCCCACCTTGGCTTCAGCGCTCTCTCTGACGTCACTTCCGGAACCCACATTGAAGAGAGTCCTGAAGCCAACAAGAGCAGTAAGTTGGTGGCTGTTCACGTCAAAGTTAAAAGGTACAGGGAAGGGAGGGGCATGCACACAGCAGGGGGGTGGGGATGGTGAGGGGCGCCACTCAAACGCATTACGCCATTGCACCTACCTTTTTCAAAGCTGCAATTCTAAAAATGGCACTATCGTGTGATTGTCACACGATCAGCGGCCATTTTTAAGTCAGCTGCTGACAATGGCGCTATTTACAGAATCTGAGCCTCAATGCCTTCTTGAGATAATCAGGATAAAGCCTGTGCTGCTGTTCAACTCCTTGCAACAAGGCCTCATGCTATATTCAATGCACTCAGTGCAGTGTGAGGCCTTGTCTTTTTAAGTTTTGAAGCCTGTGTACGCAGTTTCATATCTGCTTGAGGTGATTTTGATCTATCATGTTACACTTCAGTTCGTATGTAGAAACCCTGAGTTTACAGCTTCACTTATCCTGGTTATAATAACTCAATTATGAGTTGTTGAATGTTTTTAATTTCCAAGGCATACAAAATGCCTTAATCAAGTCCATTTATAACCTGAATTTTACAGAAAGTAGGCAATTAATTTTAGAGTTAATTGAGAACTGTGTTCCCACATGTTGATTGAAGTCACAATAAATTAAAATATCATGTCCCATGAATGGTTTTTGCTTCTATTATTTTGTGTTTACAGCAATATTTCTGATGAACAAAATACATAAACAGCCTGAAAAACTAAGGGCTCTTTTTACAAAGCTGCAGTAGCGGCGGCTGCTGCGGTGATCGCTCTGACACCCATAGGGAGTTAATGGGCGTCAAGAGTATTTGCTGCACAGCAGCCGCTACCGCAGTTTTGTAATTCTAATTCCTTGTTCAAAAAATGCAATTTAAAAATCTATGAAATATTTTCTCTACTAGAACATACTATATTGCAAAATCATGTTTTTCTTATGAGATAAAAAAGCTAAATAATATTCCTCATTCCAAAGTGTTGCAAGTAACAATAAGCCATCCCTTGAGACATTTGTTTTTATCATAGATATCAGAATCAGACATGTTATTTCACACCAACAATATCTCAGCCATTTGCTTCTTTCCCTTTATTTATTTATTTTTTTTATAAATTTTATGTTTACTGAAAATTTCAAATGAATCATTCACAAGCAAAATACTTGCTACATAAAAATGAGTCATCTACATCTAAAAATGAGAGAGAGAGAAACAGAAGAATAAAACAAAGAAAATAAAATTCTACTAAACAGAATGCATTATCAGCTATTAAAAAAAGTGTGTGGGGGGGGTCTCCTTTTGAGGAAAAAACTACAGCCCTGAAAAGAGCACACTAATCCCATTATTGTTTAATTGGCATGGGCTCCTTGAAGTGGTCCAGGCTAAGTTTCAATTGGTAATTTGGAGCATATGAGAAAGTGATCCAAAATAACTGTTTTGAAATGGCAATTTTGAGCCAATCAGGGCTTTCAGCCCCTCCCACTGCATCCGAAAATGCATTGGGAGGGGGAAGCCCCGTCATTGCAGCATGCGGCCCTTTAGGCAGGAGGGAGTGAGCTTCCCTCCTGCCGTTTGCTCTTCCAAAGGTGCAGGGGGTTCTGGACATGTGGGAGGAGGGCCCAGGAATGTTGTGGGGATGTGGTGGGGGGATGGAGATGTTGGGGTATGATCAGGGGATGTTGGGATATCGGGGGGAGGCGTGTAGGGCTCTGTAGCTCAGCTGATCCTGGCAGGGGGAATCCCATCAGCTGAGCTGTCAGAAATCCCCCAAAATCGGCTCAGCTGATGGGCATTCCTTCTGCTGTGATCAGCTGATGTGAAGCCTATGAGAGTTTTTTTGGGGGGGATGCTCTTTGAGTGGTGGTAGGGGTGTCGTGACTACTGGGTGAGTAAGGGAGGGGTCATGCCTTAAATTTTCCAGTGGTGTCTTAGCTCTTCATAGAATTAACCCCTAAGTGCACGATATCTGGTGGTTATGCTAGGTTGGCTTTTTTTGGGTTTTTTTAGCTCTTTCTGAGAATTTCATGATATTCAATAAATAACTCTTAAATCTTTTATAACTCTTATCATCCCCATGAGAAGTTTTCATGCTTTCCTGGCTGCCTTCCATAATGCACAAATAAGATTTTTCATTATGAGCAATAAATCAAAGGTATATTAAACCACTGGCGTTCTTAGTATATATTGTGATAGGGCTAAAATTAGCCAACTATACAGAAATAAAGATCAGTAGTGAATATAAAAGGATGCATATGTATTGGATTCACATGGGGACATGATATCACACGGATAGATGTGAATCACTTGTTTATTTTTTTCCAAAAATACTAGGACTAGGGGGCATGCGATGAAGCTACTAAGTAGTAGATTTTAAACAAGCCAGAGAAAATATTTCTTCACTCAGTGTGTAATTAAACTCTGGAATTTATTACCAGAGAATGTTGTGAAAGCAGTTAGCTTAGCAGGGTTTTAAAAAGTTTGGCTACTTTCCTAAAACAAAAAAATTCCATAAGCCATTATTAAGAATACTAGAACAGTCAGGGTGAGTTACCAAATCCACTGCTTATTCCTAGGATAAACATCATAAAATCTGTTTTACTCAGATCTTGCCGGGTATTTGTGACCTGAATTGGCCACTATTGAAAATAAGATTCTGGGCTTGATGGACCTTCAATCTGTCCCAGTATGGCAATTCTTATGTTCTTATATTCTATAATAGCAGGGTACTCAGATTCCATTACAGAATACTAGCATAAGCTAGTATACATACACCTATCATTTAGGTGACCACAGCTACCCCAGGCTTAGACCCAGTGTAAGTGCAGGAAACCAAATGTGCAAAGGCACATTTAACTTAAAGTATTCTGTGAGTAGCGTGTGTGAATGGCAGCACCTCTCATGCTCCTCCCAAGCTCTATCCATGTGAACATTCCTTTATGTGCTATGCCACTTACATGCATTCTTACAGAATCGTGTATCCCCAAATGCACATAAGTGTACACTTACTCATAAAAGTGACAGTATTCTGTACACCTAAGCACTCAAGTGGCACTTAAATGACAATATATAGTTACAGAATTGCCCTTGAATACATTGCTTGATTATGATGCACTAAGGAGCCCTTTTACTTAAAAAAGTGGCTTAGTGCATGCTAAGTGTGTGTCATGCCCACGTAATAAGTCCATTTTTGCTGCATGGATAAAATGGCCGATTTGTCTTCTATTTCCAGCATTAATGATCACTCACCAAGTTTACACAACACAAGTGGCACCCGGCCAGCAATAAGTGTGCCAATATATTTCAATTTTTATTACTGTTAGTGAATACTGATTTTTTTATTTTTATAAAAGGAGGAAAAAAGACCTCGTAGGGGTAAGACTCAGTATTTAGTACTGCCTGAGGTTTTTTTGACCGGTGATTATATTGAGGGTTGTCACGGCAGTACTAAATACTGAGTCTTCTTACCCCATGAGGTCTTTTTTCCTCCTTTTATAAAAACAAAAAATCAGTATACACTAACAGTAATATAAATTAAAATATATTGGCACACTTATTGCTGTCCGGGTGCCACTTGTGTTGTGCTATCTTTGGATATATTTCTATGGACCCTAGGATACTCCTTTTATTCCTGTACATTCACTAAGTTTCCCATCAGAGTGTGGCCATTAGTACATGAGAACTTACCGACACCTATTTTGTAGGCGTAAAGGGTTCATGCATTAACTACTCATTTAGCACACAGCTGCACTAACCAATAGACATAGCGGAAGCCATTGATTACCCTGCAAACGGTAGCATAAAATGTTGCTACTAGATTTCTGCCAGAAACTTGTGACCTGGATTGGTCACTATGGTAACAGGATATTGAGCTGCTAGATGGACCTTTTGGTCTGCTCCAGTATGGCTATTTTTATATCTTTATGTAATTTGCCTGCTCTCCACCTATTGATCTGCCCCCATTGCTAAAAAATGCCCATGTTATTCTCTAAGATGACATATGCATGGGTAGAGTTTCAGCAGAGCATGGATGTGGTGCTCAGTTACACAAGTGAAATATAGAATACTGTAATTCACATGATGGTTTGTTTGGTTTTTTTTAGCAATCTAAGTGGGAGAATTTATGCCAGCTGTTATGGTTGGTGTACATGATTGTATCTAATTATACGCAAATATTTGTGCTGCTACGCTGGTATTTTAAAAATGAAAATACGCACCTATTTTCCTTTGTGGAATAGGCTCCAGATAGACGCCTCTTTATAGAATGTCCCAATCTCTCAAAATGCTTCAGGTGAGCATTAAAAAGCCCTAGCCTGTCATAACTTTTCTGCTGCTTGTGCTGCCTTGTGTTCTGTTCTCATCTGCCTCTTGGCCCAGTGTGTTTCACTTTCATACTTCCCTTCCTCAGCAAATTTTAAAACAAGATCAAGAACTGTAGAAATGGTATGGGTGGTTTATTCCAAAGCTGGAGATTTAGCACCTCTTTGCCACAGCTATGTTTAAAACCAGTTCTGGTATATGTGTATTCTAAAAACTGACATATCCTAACTAATAAATATAAAAATAAAATTCATTTTTCTATCTTTCTTGTCTGGTCATTTTATTTTTCTAATCATGATGGTTGCAGTCTCTGGTTTCTACTTACCTCTGTCTTCTCTTTACTCACTTGCCAGGGTCTCCTAACCAATTGGTATCTCTTCTTCCTCCATGTCCATCATTCATCATCCCTCTATGTCTCTATCACCCTGTCCAGTATCTCTACTAGAAGTCAACTGAATTTCAGTTTGTTTTGGTGCTGAAATTAGCCAGAAATTTTGATTCAGCCATATTTTGATTTTCGATTGAAAATGAAACACCCTAACCCGGGGTGGGCAACTCCGGTCCTCGAGGGTCGGAATCCAATGAATCCCAAATGAATATGCATGAGATCTATTTGCATGCACTGCTTTCAATGCATATTCATTGGGGAAATCCTGAAAACCCGACTAGATTCAAGCCCTCAAACACCGGAATTGCTTACCCCTGCCCTAATCCAACCAAAAGTGGCAGCCACTTTCTATCCCTTGACCAAAAGTGCCCCCTTCCCACATCCCATAGTCATTTTCAATGCAGAGCTAGCATGGATAAGAGCAATTGGAAATTGATCCTGCTGAATTGGGCCCCTAGATCATCAAGACTTCATAAGTTAGGTCCATGGAGGAAGGGTGGTGATTTTGGTCAGGGAAGGGTGTGTGGCCTGTTTTTGGTTGAGGAGGGTCACACCATACCAGTTTTGACTTTGATTTCAGCCACAGCTGTGCAGAGCAGGATGGACATGGACACACGGGAGATGTTGTCCAGTATTGTTCTTTTGTGTCTCTTCCCATGTCCAGCTTCTTCTTTTACTCTTCTCTTCCTCCTGCACCACCACCCCTTGATTGGCATCTGTCATCTCTTTTCCTTCCCTTCTGTCCTACCTTCCCTGGGGATCTGCATCTCTCTTCCTCCTTTCCTATCCCTTTCTCTTACCCCTAACAACCAGCATCTATCTTCTTTCCCTCCTCATTCTCCCCCAGAAGCTAGTATCACTCTTTCCTCATATCCCCCAACCAAAGGCCAGCATCTATCCCTCTCTTCATGGACCCTCTTTGCATCTCTTTCTAATTCTACTCCATTACAGTACTACTTATTTCTGTAGCACTACTAAACATACACGGTGCTGTATATATTATATGCAGGTACTTTCTATGTCCCTAGTGGGCCACAATCTAAGTTCTGTATCTGGGGCAATGGAGGGTTAGGTGACTTGCCCAGAGTTGCAAGGAACTGCAGTAGGAATTGAACCCAGGATCTTAGTCCGCTGTACTAACCATTAGGCTATTCCTTCCAGTGGAATGTGAATCTTGCGTGATTGGCTAGCAGAGTGGAAGGCATACTACCTCTGGCTAATAAAGACTTCCTTTTCTCTACCACTCCCACTATCTCCTGGCACAACCCCTTAAAAAAAATAAGAAATATTTTAAACATGCAGAGTGTATCTGAGAATGTCCCAAAGTACCTCAATTTTTGTTATATTAGATGTTACCACATAGGATAAAGGACTTAAATTAGGTGTTCATCAAAGAAAGTCCATGCTGCACACAGGGCAGGATTAACCAATAGGCCAAGTAAGCACATGCCTAGGGCCAGAAATGGTCAGGGAGCCCGATGAAGGAGAGCATCAACATTGTTTTTTCCAAACGGCAATGGGCCCCTCCAGCATCGACAGAAAGTAAGACAAGCAGGCAAGAAAGGCAACAGGAACTGTAATTGTGCAAGCGGTGCTACTTGCCCAAACCTTCCCTCTGACGCAGCTTCCTGTTTCCTCCTGGGCATATGGTGGGGCAAGGCAGGGGGCCCAGTGTGCCTTGGGGCCCTCAACGAATTAATCCTGCCCTGGTTGCACATTCATCCAGCTGCAGTAGTCTATAAACCTGAATACTAGAACAGTCAGGGTGAGTTACGAAAACATCTTATTTCTTCTGAAAGCTGTCCATCACTTTTCTAGACCTTTGTAGTGATGTTAATGATTTCCAGAACTTCATAACTCTTTCTCTCATAAAGAGGAACCTAAAATGACAACCTCGTTAGAGTCATTTCCATATGCAAATCAGTTGCCCAGCCTCCCTCAAGCTCTAGCTTTTATAATTATTTTTAAACTACCAGGCTGGCTTCTTTAAAACACAAACAGAGCCTTAAGCTGAACAGCTTACTCTCCCTGGATTGTGCCAACTCTCTTTTTAACTTTTCTAGCACTATCCTCCACTCCCCAGTTATTAATTATAAGAAAATACCACAAAAGACATTTGCTTGATTTCAGCTTTCAGTTCAACTATCATATCCACACTAAAAGAAAAATTAGTACCTTCTTGCTTTTCCAGCCTCTGCACAGATCAGTCAAATCATAAGTTCTTTATTCAACAGGCATTCCTTTCTAGAGCTTCTTAAGACACCTGACTTTCTAAATGGGCTTCTTTTCCCCAGAGACTCTGTTCCTCCACTCCTCCCTTCTCACTGCTAGGTTGGATTTTATATGCTGGATAGGAAGATACTGGAATGTGTTCTGCTTTCCCAGGGTCCCCTCCTCTGGGCTTTCTCATGACTAAGGACTGCTGGAACTCTCCCCTTATGGGATTCCAGACAAGCTTGCACTTCTCTGGAAAACCTGCAGCCAATAAAAACAATTCAATAAGAAGGAATCCAATAAGAAGGATCCAATAAAAAGAAGATGGGACAGAAAGATGGTTCCACACCTGAGCTGAGTTAATCAGAAGCTTTTATTCATAGGGGGACATGCAGAATCACTGATATTTGTGATTCTGCATGCTCCCTCTATGCATAAAATAAGAGTTCCAGAGGTTATCCAGGAAATTATAGACTGGTGAGTCTAATGTCGGTGCCAGGCAAAATGGTAGAGACTATTATATAGAACAAAATGATAGAACATATACGTAAGCATGGATTAATGAGAGAAAGCCAGCATGGTTTTAGTCAAGGGAAATCTTGCCTCATCAATCTACTGTATTTCTTTGAAGGGGTGAATGAACATGTGGATAAAGGTGAACCGGTTGATATTGTGTATTTGGATTTTCAAAAGGCATTTGACAAAGTACCTCATGAAAGATTTTTGAAGGCATTAGGAAGTCCTATTATGGGTTAAGAACTGGTTGAAAGACAGAAAACAGAGAGTAGGGTTAAATGGTCAATATTCTGAATGGAAAAGGGTAAATAGTGAGTTTGTGAGTGTGGAGTTTTTCACTTGGTTAATTAAATAGTGGAGTTTTCCAGGGGTCTTTGCTGGGATGGCTGCTTTTTAATATTATCAATGATCTAGAGATGGGAATAACTAGTGAGATAATTAAATTTGCTGATGACACAAAGTTGTTCAAAGTTGTTAAATCGAAAAAGTATTGTGAAAAATTGCAAGAGGATCTTGTGAGACTGGGAGACTGGGCATCAAAATGGCAAATGACACTTAATGAAAGCAAGTGCAAAGTGATGCATGTGGGGAAAGAGGAATCCGGGTTATAGCTACATGATGTAGGCTTCTACGTTAGAAGTCATTGCCCAGGAAAAGGATCTAGGTTTCATCGTTGAGGATAGGTTGAAACCCTCAGCTCAATGTAAGGCAGCATTGGCTAAGAAAGCATATAGAAGATTAGGAATTATGAAGAAAGGATTGGAAAACAAAGATGAAAATGTTATAATGCCCTTGTATTGCTCAATGGTATGGCTGCACCTCAAATACTTTGTGCAATTCTGGTTGTTGTATCTAAAAAAAGATATAGCGAATTAGAAAAGGTACAGAGAAGGGTGACAAAAATGATAAAAGGGATCGGGCGACTTCCCTATGAAGAAAGTCTAAAGTGGCTAGGGCTCTTCAGCTTGGAAAAGAGACTGCTCAGGGGTGATATGATAGAAGTCTATAAAATACTGAGTGGAATGGAAAGCGTAGATGTGAATCGCTTTTTTACTCTTTCCCAAAATACTAGGACTAAGGAGCATGTGATGAAGCTACTAAGTAGTAGATTTAAAACTAAACCAGAGAAAATATTTCTTCATACAATGTATAATTGAACTCTGGCATTTGTTGCCAGAGAATGTGGTGAAATCAGTTAGCTTAGTAGAGTTTAAAAAGGTTTGGATAATTTCCTAAAAGAGTTTCCAAACTGCAATCCAGAAGTGTTGCATGATGGGACAAGAGAAGAACATACAGTATGCTTAAAATCTCTAAGATTAGAGAGACTGTGCCAGCAGAGGTTAGAGTCTAATAATCAAGCTCTGTGTAATTTGCTTGGGGTCCAGAAGGCTGGTATGCTATCGAATCACAACTTATACACCCTGTTCCCCTGTATTGTGTTCCCTATATGCCTAAAGCTCAAATTCCCCACCAATTTGCTACAATACATACTACTAGAATAACCATTATTAAATTGGAAAATGTATTTTCCCCACCTAGTTCTTGAACTCTTCAGGCTCCTATCTGGCTTAATAATGATATCAGGATGGAAAATAAACCTGTTTCATGGCCTAACTGGATAAACAAATGCATCTGGTCCTTAAATCAAATCATCAAAAATATGACTATAATCCCCTTTGTAGTTCTACAACATACATTTTTTTTTTTTTGAAAATATGTTTATTAAAGGATCAATGCATACGGGAATATACAGAGTATGACCATACAATGTAGTCAGAAGGAAGTAGTTAGAATGTATGGCCCAGTGGTGGTGGAACATACATTCTAACTACTTCCTTCTGACTACTACAGATGGTTGCAATTAGCACATTGCATAACCAAACTCAAATGGCCTTTAGAATCATCCACCCCAGAATCATCCAAAATTAACTTATTGTATCATCTTGATCAACTTCAGAGCCATACTACTTCCCTGTATTATGAAGTTTTCAGAGACTTCCACTTTCCCTTATTACAGAAATCTAGAAAGTTTTGGTCTGACACCTCCTGATGCTCAATGGTCTGTTCTTTTTATGAAATCTTATAGACCCACTCTCTCCACGAACCTAATGCAATCTCTCTACTTCTTCTTCCACTAAGCCTTCTGGACCTCAAGCTCAAGAAGTCATACTAGGTATGTATGACAATACAGGAGAAATTAAAACTAGAAATGCATTTTCAACAAAATACAAAGTCATCCACAATGCACATTTCCCAAAGCTAACATATTCCTCCTAATAAAAATAGAGTACTTTTTTTCTGCCTTTGTTGTCTGGGCATTTTCTTTTTCCAAGCCCTTTTTGGTCCTAGTTTCTCTTTTCTGCTTTGTCTGTGTTCTCTCTTTCCAATGGGTGCTGTTATTTGTCCTTTCTCTACTTTCTTCCTATCTTCTTCAATTCCCTCATTACATTCAACTAATATATTACCTCTTTTTCTCTTTTCTTTCTGCCCACTCAAATTTCACCATCTCATTCTTTAGTCCTCCATCTATATTTCACTTACCTATCAACTTTTCCAACCCTCTCACTATTTTGGTCTCATTTGTTTCCTTGCCTTCTATTCTGTCTTCTTTCACTCATTTCCTATTGCTACACTTCTACACTCTGTACTCACCATCCTCTTCTCATTAATCTATTCTGAGAATCCCAATAGGCTCTACTACATGGTTCTACCATGCCATGCATCTCTCTTTCCTCTTCATTCCTACCCTCTTTTTCTCCACATTTGTAGCCTATCTCTCTGTCCTGCCCAACCCTCTATCCCCTCCACACCTATGGTCCAGTATTTCCTTGTACCCCTTCCTTCCCCTCTACCTCCAGCAGCTCCCTGTTTCCTCTTCCTTCCCCTCCTCCCCTATGGTACAGAACTCTATGTCTACCCTCTCTCCCCTAATCCCTTATTGCTCAGCTGCTGTGTCCTCTCTCCCTTATCCCCATCTCCAAAAAAGTGTAGTTTCTATGTTCAGCAGGGCAGCAGCGGGGAGGGGAAGGTAGCCTGGCAGGAGGAGGAGTGGAGGAGGAAGGGACATGGATTCTGGACCTGCAGGGTGAAGGGCAGGGGAGGGGAGATGGGTGGATGTTGGATGGGGGGGAGAAGGGGGAAGAAAAAGTGACCCAGACCAGAAAGGAAGGTGGGAAGAGAGGAAGAGATGCTGGACCAACAAGTGGGGGTAGAGGGATGATAGAGAGAGGAAGAGAAAGTGACTCAGACTAGTGTATATGAGTGTGTGTTTTTCTAAATTACTTGAAGTAAAAAAAAATGATATTAGTGAAGTTCACTAAGTTGAAAAGTTTATTGACTACTATTTAACAAAAATTGCACACTGAGGAGTAGTGGCTCGTGGCCAGCAGGGGGTGATGTTTATGGGACGGTAATGGAATGGATGTTAGAACATGATGTGCAGTATTTTTTGTGGAGTTTTTCTACAAAAGTGCCTATTTTTCGTATGATTCTGGGTAATTCTAGTTAGATACAAGCATATGTGTTAGTTAAGGCCACACCCAATGGACGCGTATGAAAAAAGGGTGAATAAAAATCTAAATATGAAGCCAAGGCCAGAAAAACACACCACAGATTAATATAAGGGAAAGAATGGTGTCCTTTTTATGTACTTTGCTGTTGGGCCAGATCATGAAGGAAACCAGAGGACGGAATCCATTTTGTGTTTCCAGGTCTTTGTTCTCAGCATCGTGGTGTTAAATAACATCACATGTGCTTGCTTTAGACTAGTTAGTAACGTGTCCCAAACTGAGATATAACAGGAACAAATATAGTTTGAATGAATGAATGGAAGCTTGGCCAAGCAAAGTATGAATTAAGCAAATATGACTGAAGTATGTGATTGTGTGGCTGTGTGTTGAACAAAGGAATGGGTTTTGAAAAACATATTACTGTATATATCTTTGCAACCTAAAGAAATTCTAAAGCAACATCTGGAAGTAATTAAGTCAGGGACTTCTGCTCTAACATAGGAAGCTCAGAGGGGGAGACCAGCCCCTCCTCCTCCAGACTAAGGCTTCTGTGTAATAGCTATGTAATGTGAACCTGTCAATTTAGGGAGAGTTTGACAACTTTTCAGCACTGTGTGTGGATAAAACTTAGCTGACAAGCAAGCTGAGAACTTTTCAGCACCCTGTTAATAATTGTAGATTCTCTTGAATATGTTATAATGTTAATTCAGAAATCAAAAGTAATTTTCTAAAACTTTGTCTAACTTTGAAACGTGGAGGAATTTTTCTTTGTCTAACTTTTAAGACCACCTCTTTTGTGGATTGTTATTGGTTGTCAAAGTGATGATGTCATAATGAGCCAACAGTATATAATAGAAAATCTGGAGATATTAAGATGAGCTCGTTATTAGAAGGCCAGCATTTGGCAACTATAACGATCTCCCATTAGCGCAACTGTTAAGCAATTATGCTTGATTCTTTTGATCTCATAATGGAAAAATAGAAACAATAACTCAATAAATCTTAATTATAATTTTTAAAACCTTGCGCTGGTGTCATTTTGCATGTTTATTATTTTTCAAACCATGAGCTTTCAAAGAGGCGTCGATGTCCCTTGCTCAACACTGCATTCACAAAGCTGTCTTTGTCTTAATTTGCTTTTATATACTGTATTTCTGTTGCAAGAATTATCCACCGAAAAAATATATCACTCTTAAAGAGAAATATATTTTATATTAAATACATATTAATTTGGGGGATGCATTGCCTTTTTAAAGCTTAGCTCTGTATGATATTAAAGAACAGAAACTTAAAGCATGTTAAGACAAACCATAAT
Organism: Geotrypetes seraphini; assembly: GCF_902459505.1. Taxonomy (NCBI): domain Eukaryota; kingdom Metazoa; phylum Chordata; class Amphibia; order Gymnophiona; family Dermophiidae; genus Geotrypetes; species Geotrypetes seraphini. The sequence goes on from NC_047085.1 coordinate 376,907,898, forward strand.
TTTATTTTTACAGATCAAATTTATTTATAAGATTAGGCAGATAATGCATTAAATTCAGTTACAATTTAGGAATCTCTGAACAAGGGAAATGTACTACAAGATTAAATATTGTTATAGAAGCAGAATGATTAATTTAAGCTGGATTAAAACTAACTCACTCTGACACAGACCCTTGCTGGAAGAATTCTTTAGTTGCAGCACATAGCAGGGTGAGCACATGGCATCTTGATTGCAGAGGAGAAATTACAGCATGGTGTTTCCAAGAGAGAAAGCATAGATGAATTTTCCTTTTTTTAAGGACTCTGGGGGATTGAAGTCTGGTAGGCAGGAACCAAGGAGCAATGTCCAATCTGTTTCTAGATGCATGAGGTCATCTGGTTTGCCTTTTTGCTGTGCAAGGCCTGATTGAATTTTAATAGTATCTTTGCTAAGTATTGATAAGGTTAAAGACAGTCATTGTTTTGAAATTGCAGGTGAATGGTCATCTTTTCAGTCTTGAATGGCTTAAGTTCTTGCTATGTATTGTGGCTGGGCAGGGCATGAATGAATTTTAATAGTGTCTTTGGAGAGTTTCAGGTCTCTGTCTTATTTCAGGTTTGAATGGCTTAAGTTCTGTATCCTTTGTCTTAGAGTTTCAGGTCCCAATACTAAGTATTGTTCTTGCAGACTGGGGTAGTATCTTACAGAAAAAAGTTCTGTTTAACAGTGATACCAAACCTTTATGGTGCATATTTTGCAGAGAAAAGGTCTGAGGGAATACTAGCCAACACCTGGCTATCCCTTTGTGTCCACTTAATTCCTTCTGAAGGCAGATGGCCAGCTGGAGTCTGTCAGAAACACACTTTATTTCAAGCAATATTTTATATTTCTAAATCCAGCAAATATTGATTCAGTTTTATATTTTATAATTGTTAAATTCAGCAAAATTAATTATATCATGCTATATTTCAATATTAATATCAAGTCAATAAGAATTTATGGTATAGTATTGGGTATATTATTAGGCCTATTTTTAATAGTAACTCTCAATCAACCAGAAACTGCATTTATCTGGTATCTACCAATCCCCATATGTACCGGTTAACAGAGTACTGTTATTATGAAACTGTGCAGGCCAATATGCATGTGTATATATCCACTGAAAATTTATTGCTGCCAGAAACCAAGGCTAAACCTTTTTTGGCCTACCTTATAAAAACTTGAAACTAAACAACAAAAATACCCTTCTGCCGAGACCCATTTGGGTTTTTTTTTTGTTGTTGTTGTTTATTTTCATGTCTGAGTTAGTCCGTACACACTGTGGATGAGTGCTTTTATTTTTCCAACCTGATTGTTCCTCAAAGAGAGCTCTTTAGCCAGCAAACTTTTTCTGCAATTACCTGACATATTACTTGTGTTATTTCTTGAGTTGGTTTGTGAACAGAACATGTTGTGAATAACTCGAACAGCACAAGTTTTTATTATATTAGTAACATAGAAACATGACGGCAGATAAAAGCCAAATGGTCCATCTAGTCTGCCCATCCACAGTACCCATTATCTCTTTCTCTCTCTGAGAGATCCCACTTGCCTATCCCAGGCCATTTTGAATTCAGACACTGTCTCTACCACCTCTTCTGGGAGACTATTCTATGCATCTATAACTCTTTCTGTAAAAAAGCATTTCCTCAGATTACTCCGGAGCCTATCACCTCTTAACTTCATCCTATGCCCTCTCATTGCAGAGTTTCCTTTCAAATGAAAGAGACTCGACTCATGCACATTTATTATTTACATGTCTCTATCATATCTCCCTTCTCCCGCCTTTCCTCCAAAGTATACAGATTGTAGACCATGACTTACTGTTACTCTTCTTAGAATCTTTTGAACTAGCAGGAAATGTCTTTCAATGGTTCCAAGGCTTCCTAAAATCTCATAGCTACCAAGTTCAGTGCAAGAAATGGATCAGCAAATGTGGCATTCTGCAATACTCCCCTTTATTGCCCCTTCTCTTCAATGTCTACCTTGCCTTTCTAGAAGACCTATTAAGCTGCCTGAATGTTACCTACTACAGCTACTCCATGATATTACTATTGTCCTCCCTATTACTCAATTTTGTCCACCATAGAAGAATGGATGTCACATTCCAAATTAAAACTAAACACTGAGAAAACTAAATTATTTCTATCCACCACTACCAATTTCACCTTGAATTCCCTAACTCTGAGAGGAACCACCTTTCCTATCACCCCCCTTGATTAGAATTCTGGGGATTCATCTCAAAAGACAACTATCTATGACAACCCAAGTGGACCAAGTAGTAAGCAAAGGCTTTAATATTCTCTGGAAACTAAGATCCATAAGAAAATTCTTTGATCTGGCAACATTCAAATTACTAGTCCAAGCACTAGTCCTAAGCCTTTTGAACTACTGCAACACTGCATACCTAGCAGGACAACGCCAGCACTTCCAGAGACTAAGGGCTCCTTTTATGAAGGTGCGCTACGGGTTTTACTGCATGCACCGGATTAGCATGCACTAGCCAAAAAATCTACCACCTGCTCAAAAGGAGTCGGTAGTGGCTAGCGCAAGCGGCATTTTAGCGCGTGCTATTCCGCACATTAAGGACCTAGTGCGACTTTGTAAAAGGAGCCCTAAGTATCATCCAAAACACTGCATTGAGGCTAATTTTTAATCTGAAAAAATTTGATCACATTACCCCGTTCTACCAAAACTTACACTGATATCGATTGAGGAAAGAGTCCTCTTCAAGTTTGGATGCCTCTTTTTCAAAGCACTATATGGTCTACTGGCCAACTACCTCACTGCTAAATTCATCTTCATGGGGCCTGACCATTCCACATGATATCAATCCTTCTTTACCTTCCCTTTAGTCAAAGGTTGTACTCGGAAAAGGTTCATTAAGAGACTCTAATCATACCAAGCTGCTTCCAGAGATCCAGAACTGAGTCAAATGGTTAGAATATCATCCCTTTACATGTATTTAAGAAAGCTTCTAAAAATGTACCTTTTCTTTAAATTTCTGCAAACCTTTCCTAAGATGTATACAGATGTATCTCTACTCTTAACTGGTCAATACCTAAGTTATGTTGTAACTCACTGGCATTGCTCAGTCCACCTCTTTTGTAAATCGCATAGAACCAAAAGGCTTTTGCGATACTGTGTATAAATAAAAAAATTATGTTATGTTTATGTTAAAATACTACACCAATAAGAGCACAATTTTATAACAGGGAAGTTAAGTGTAAAGTCCAAAAAAGTGCTTATTTTTAAACTTACTGTACAAAGACAAACAGAGGAAGTTGCATTCTTTTGCAAAATAGGCTCCCAAATTCAGCCCCAATAGAATGTAAAACTTTGAGTTTCTAGTGATTGATTCTGTTAGAGGAAGGGTGAGGTAGCACCCGCACTGGGATGCTCTGTATGGCATTTAATAAATGTAGCCGAAAGCATAGACATATCGGTAGCATTGCTTTTTCTGTCTTTTTTTGTATACTTGAAAGGTGTTTTATTGAAATTGACTTAGAAGTATATAAGTCATGGATGGGGCATTTTTGACTTTGAATGCTTCCAGCAAGATGTCCAAAATCAGGGGAGAAGAAACAGTCATTTTTAAAACTGGTCAAACTGCTAGAATTCCTTTTTTTAAAAAATTGCCTAGTTGGACATCTTGGCTGCAGGACGTCCAACCTTAGGATGTTTAACTTTTTTGGTCATTTTTGACCACAAAAATTCCATATTCAGAACATCTAAATCCAGACCATTTGGATATGGGACGGGCCAGCATTGTAATGAACTGGCTACACTGTATCCCAGTGGGCATCCCCCGTGCTGATTTTTTGGGGGGAAAAGGGGAGGGGACGGTTCGGGAGGGGGAACTAGTGGCAGAAGGGAGTGCTAATTTTCACAGGTGTGGGGGAAGGGCTGCTATTGCAGGAGGGAGCGGGCATCCTTCCTGCAAATTTTTGGTTCGGGACGGGGTCATTTCTTTTTTTATGAGCACATCGGTGCCCATAGGAAAAAAATGAAAAAAAGGCAGCCCTGTTGGTAACACAGTTACCGACAGGTCTAGTTTCTAGTCAGTGGAGATGGTTGCTATTGATTACTATTTTTTGGTGCATTGTGTCACTGGCTAGTTTGCATGGTGTTTACCTAATTTGCATGGCATTTTAATATCAATCAGCCAGCCAGATTGGTAAATGAACGCTGGCGTAGAAAAATATGCGGTGAGCTGTTTTATGCATCGGTGACAATTACAATCGGTCACTAAACTAGTCAAATCGGTTTAGTGATGATTGTTAGGTAATTGTTGTCTTTAGTGCATCCAGCCATGAGGCCTAGATGCAGTATTGCTCTGGGCTGAATTTACTGTATAGTCGATTCCAAAACAGCGATCAATACTCAAACAAATTTGCATGCAAATGATTTGCTTGGAGGTTTGCCATAATCTCCGGTCAACCCCGTCTGATCGATCGCTATGAGAGTGACTCTCACAAATGCGCAGAATAGTCCATTTGATACAGCAACAATGTATGCATGTGCCAGATTTGGTACATCAGTCAAAGGAAGTCAATGCAACACTGTGACATCATATACACACGGCCATTGAGGCCATATGGAGGGGGCGGAGAGGTAGCAGCAGACTACGCAAATGCGGGGCATAAATGAGGGTGATGCTCAGTGTTCCCGCTAAGCTGCGCTGGCCTGCGCTCGCGCACAAAATATTACATCGCAGCGCACAAGTTTCTCTTCACAGCGCACACACGCGTCGCAAAGGTAAGGGGAGGTAAGGTAAGGGGACGCATTGGGGGGATTGCACTTCCCCACAATTGCCATGCTTCGGTTCCTCTTCTTCCTTCCTTCCTCCCCCCCCCGCGGGACCCTGCGGCACCATCAACTCTTACTCCCTCTAATGTCGGCCCTGCAGCTCCAGACTTCCTCGCACCTTCTCCCCTCCCCCTTTGGATCGCTATTATTTTAAATGTTATAGCCGCGGAGCTGTATCCATCAGTGGAGATGTCTAACCTCGGCCTGCCCCGGAACTCTTACTGCAGCAGCCGCCCGTCTAGGCAGGAACAGGAAGTCACTGTTGCAGTAAGAGTTCCGGGGCAGGCCGAGGTTAGACATCTCCACTGATGGATACAGCTCCGCGGCTATAACATTTAAAATAATAGCGATCCAAAGGGGGAGGGGAGAAGGTGCGAGGAAGTCTGGAGCTGCAGGGCCGACATTAGAGGGAGTAAGAGTTGATGGTGCCGCAGGGTCCCGCGGGGGGGGGGGGGGAGGAAGGAAGGAAGAAGAGGAACCGAAGCATGGCAATTGTGGGGAAGTGCAGAGCTGCAGGGAAGAGTGTTGCGGTACCCAGCTGGAGGGAGAAGGAAGATGAGGGAGGGAATTAAAGGAGATGCCAGGGCTTGGAGCGTAGGAGGAAGGTATGCCAGTCTAAGGGAAAAGGAAGGGGGAGATGTGAGAGCATGGAGGGGGAGCGAAAGATGGAAGAAAAGGAAAGGAGAGAGATGCCAGAGAATCAGGGAAGGGGAGATACCAGACTATGAGGAGAGGTGTGGGAGAGGGAAGGCGAGGAGAGAGATGCCAGACCAATGGGGTGAAAGGAGAGATGGAAGGGGGAGGCATACAGTTTCTGGAAGGGGCATAGAAGGAGAGAAGATGCCATATAGGGGAAGAGAGACGGCAGACAGTGGATGGAAGGAAGAGAGTTACAAGAAGATGAGGAAAGGAGAAACCACAGAAGACAAAGGTAGAAAAAAATTTCTATTTATTTATTGCTTTAGGAGACATGTGTCACTGTTTCTGTGAAGCATTGTATGCAGAGTCCAGCTTCTTGCTGGTTCAATTTAACCTTTGTCTATGTATTTTTATTTTATCCCCCCTTTTACAAAACTGTGAAGCGTTTTTAGCACCAGCCTTGGTGGTAGCAGCTCTGATGCTCAGAATTTTATGAGCATCAGAGCTGTTACCTCCGTAGCTAAAATCCACACTACAGTTTTGTAAAAGAGGGAGGGGTTAGTTTGTGATTACATATTCCTTACTAGGCGAAGGTGTTTTCTGTGTTCTGTGTGTTTTCTGTTAGGATTGACGGTGTAGGATTGATCTGTGCTGGTCTGGCTTGTTTAGTTTTACAATGGGTGTATTGATGTACTGCTCACTGCAATATGTAAGATGCTGCCTTTTCCTATGTACTCATGTGTGACGTGTGGTTTGTTACTAAAAATCATGTTTTTCTTACAGATGGGGGGGGGTGCCAAAAAATGATGGGCCCCGGATGTTACATATGCTAGGTACGCCACTGTATGTAAAGATACCAGAAAGCTGGCGTAGCAAAAACTTCTAAGTTTTGAGTATTTAACCCTCCCACAATCTCACGGGCACTCGTTTCAAGTTTATTGAGATTTTGATTTAAACGCAATATCAAATATTTTCAATGCGTATAACAAAAATAAATTTGGGGAAATAAATAAAACCATTTGAACCAGTGTTCCCGCTAAGCTGCGCTGGCGCACAAAATATTACATCGCAGCGCACACGTTTCTCGTCACAGCGCACAATCGGAAGAGGCGTACAGCAGATGGCAGGGCGGCGAGAGGAGAATCGGGCGAGTTGGCTCATAACTTGCTGGCGCCCGATATTTTTGGCTCACGGTGAAAAAAGTTTGCTCACAACACCCGCCCGCTTAGAGGGAACACTGGTGATGCTGTATAATTTTAACTTTCTCGTTGGCCCCCATCTTTTCACTGTTCTCTCTTCTATATTTTACACAGTTAACGGGCATGCATAAGATGCGCCTTCAACACATGTGCTCACAACATGCATATAACACACATATACGTCCCTGCTATTATAAAAACTGTATTTATAATAATAATAATAATAACAGTTTATATACCGCAATACCGTTAAGTTCTATGCGGTTTACAGAAGATTAGTGGAGTACAAGTTGAGTTGACGTACAAGTTGAGTTAACTTAAGGGATGTGGGAACAATGGGGAGAAAGGGCAAGAGAGGGGAAAGAGGGAAGTGGGTCAGCTGTCTAGATATTTCAGGAATAGGTGAGTTTTGAGGCGTTTCCTGAATACCTCATAAGTGGTGGGCAATAGGAGTTGTTCTAGGTCTTTACCCCATAGAGCAGTCTGATGTGAGAGAAGATGCTCATGGTGTTTTTTTAGTTTGCATCCTCTAACCGGGGGAGAAACGAAGTGCGAGTGGGAGCTTCTCTTGTGTTTGTTGGCTGAGAAGGAGAATAGGTCAGTGATGTATTTAGGGGTTAGACCGTAGAAAACTTTAAAACAGAGGCAGGCGAACTTAAACTTTACACAAGCTTCCATCGGCAGCCAGTGTAGCTGTTTGAAGTATGGCGTCATGTGATCGAACTTCTTTAGACCGAAGATTAGTCTGACCGCAGTGTTTTGCATTAGTTGTAATCGTCGCATATTCTTTTGGGGGATTGCTAAGTATTTATGATATCAATGTTATAAATATTTTATTAATTTTAGGGCTGAACTATCGGTAAGACACATAAGCGACTGGTCTTAACCAGTCACTTTTTTTGAATTGCTAAAAGCGATAATTTTTTGGGTTGCATCGCAAAGCGATGTTAGAGCATCAGTCGCTCAGCTAGTTTACAAGGCATTTCAATATTAATGACCTTATTTGCATGGCTGAATCGGAGAATGGGTGATCGTGCAGAAAACCATGCAGTGAGCCATTTTGTGCATCGGGTCGGCATATCCGATCATCACTAAACCAGTCAAAACCGGTTTAGTGACGATTGTTAGACTCTTGCTAACTTTAGTACATCTGGGCCTTAATGTTTTGAAATGGCCCAGATAGTGTATTCATTGAACTATGATCAATCAAATCAGAACATGTTTTGTGGTAATACTTGGGAACACAGTACACTGTAACCCTGTCCTTACCTAGTTGTCTCCTTCAATCTCTACCCATCATATCAAAATAACAGATTATCTAACCATCTTCTAACATTGGCACTCTATATGTAAGCCATATGACCAGCCTTATTCATGCCACTCCAAATGGTATTAGCAAAACAAAGGAGACTGTGCTTATATCTCCCTGTACATTCAAAGTAAGGCAGCTTTTTCTATCTTTTTAAAATAGTTTTCTTTTCTGAAAATATCAGGTGTCATCTTTTTAGCTTGTTTGCAAAAGACATTATAGCTCATTAGTACGGATTGTTAGTCTCTGAATAGATTTTAACATCGTGTGCTCTAGCTGTGCACTTTCTCTGACCTAAATCTGTCTTTCTCAGTCTCTATTGAGAGCATCAAACAAAAAGACTATTGTGGATTAGACCCTCAAGCAGGGCTGTTATGTAGGCATTACTAAGCCATGCCATACAGATTTTAACAACTCTCAGGAACAGTTGAGTTTGACAGGATTTAAGAATCCCCATCACAGAAACACGCCTGTTCCATTTTATTTGTGTGTTTCTTTTTTTTGTGTGTGTGTGCTTCAGCATATTTGCCAGGCAGAGCAGAAAGCAGAAACAAAGAAATGAGTTGAACCTACATTAACAAATTCTAATTGGGAACAAGGTTTGATAATGGAGGATATAAAAAATAAAGCATTCATTTACAGATGCAGACATGAAGCAAAGACATTCTATAAACTAGACACTGACTTGGCCATATATAAAGGAGCCTTTTGACTAAAAAGTGTTAAGAAATGGCCTTAGTGTATTTTAATGCGGGACTTTCCCGTGCACTAAGCCCATTTCCAGTGAAGGCCCCCCCCCCCCCCAAATATGTCTTTTTTTTCTTTCGGCAGGTCCCACACTAATTTTTCCGTTAGCAGGCACGGCCTGTAAAAACATTAACGTGGGAGCACTTAGGGGCTGATTATTATATAAGTGGCGCCTGCAACGACAGGTGCCTAGAAAAATGCCATCTGCCACGTTTCGGACATGTTCAGGTACCACTTGGAGAACCGCAACTACCAGCATCTAACAACGAACTTAGGTGCCACATTAGGGTTTTAAAGGCCTACATTTGTCGTAGAATTGCGCTTAGTGATGCCTAAAGCCAACGCTGTCTGTAAACACGCCTACTTGGGCATGCGGCATCACTAAGCACCGCTAGGCACCTGGGTGTTAGCCACCACCGGTCCCTAGTGGTGACTAGGTATCTTTTAAGTTGGCTTTTAATGGCGTGATCAATTGTCACGCCACTTAAAACTGATTAAAACAATTAAGTTAGGCAATCTAATGCGCATGATGATGCCTAACTTTAGGTGGCCTTTATAGAATTTCCCTCTTAATGTCACCTATTTAGGAGATTTATTTATTCATTCAATTTTCTATGCTGTTCTCCCAGGGGAGCTCAGAATGGTTTTACATGAATTTAATCAGGTACTCAAGCATTTTTCCCTGTCTGTCCCAAAGGGCTCACCTTCTATCTAATGTACCTGGGGCAATGGGGGGGGATTAAGTGACTTGCCCAGGGTCACAAGGAACGGTGTGGGTTTGAACCCACAACCTCAGGGTGCTGAGGCTTTAGCTTTAACCACTGCACCACACTCTCCCAGATTCTATAAATGATGCCTAAAGTTAGGCACCTAGATCGGTGTGCCTAGCTGATCTAGGCGCCTAACTCACTCCCCTTTTACTGAGCCACACTGTCAAGCAGCATGAGCTAAATGCCAAGCCGCCCATTCTAATCCTATGGGCAGCTCAGCATTTAGCTTGCGCTTCTCGGCAACTCAGCGTGATAAAATGAGGGGGTGGGGTGTTAATTAATTAAAAGACTTACTTGGTGCTGATTAACTATTAGCACCTTGTAATGCACATAAATTGTACTTAATTGGATGATAGGCACCTACCTTGGTAAACGCCTACTACTGCACCTACCGGGCATGGTTAGGGGGAAGATCATGAGCATGTTTTTCATGTAGGCGCCTGCCTTGGACTTAGGTGCCCTCATTTAGAACAAAAGAACCCTGGCATAAATAGGGTGCACCTTAAGTTAAAACACTTAAGCCCACTTTAGGCACCGCTAAGCGTGATTCTATAAAGTGCACCTAACTTTTATAAAATTGTACTTAAGCGACGCACTACTGCTTTCTCTGTGTGATCCAGTTAGGGCCTACTAATGTGAATGCACTATCTGGATAATGCTTCTGTGCCCATTACCTACCCATGACACACCTCTCCCATATAAATAACAAAATAAGGGGCCTTTTTACCAAACTGAGCTAAAAAGTAGCCTTAGTGCATCCTTACACAGGTTAGAGAATGACACGGGGACAAATTTTTCCCCCATCCCCGCAGGAACTCAATTTCCCTATTCCATCCAAGTGAATTTTGTCACTGTCCCTGTCCCTACCCCAGTGCTGTAAGTTCAGCCTTAACCACACAAACCTCAGACATTTATGATTTTTTTAAATGTTTTGAGGATTGTGCAGACGAGGACAGAGCTTGCAGGAATGGGGCAGAGACAGGAAAAGAACTCTCCGGGCAGGACGGGAAAATGAGTTCCCACGGGGATGGGGAAAATTTTTCCCCGTGTCATTCTCTAATGCAGGTCATGCCTGTGCATTAAAGACATTTTTCTGTAGGGGTAAAATGGTCGATTTTTCTATTTCCACTAATAATTTTCCCATTAATGCATGAGATCCTACCACTGCCAGTTATGTAGGCAGTAAAGGCTCATGTGCTCACCATTCAGTAAACAGCTAGTACGCAGAAAAGTTGCTATCCTAATAAAATAGCACAGACCACAACCCCTTTCCACCCCCAAAAATGTCCCCAGCACTAATTTACTAGAGGAGGCCTGAACGCACCACCCCATGATAAGCCTTTTTTTTGCTGTAATAAGCATATGTTAGTGTGTAATGCAGCTTAGTAAAATGACCTAAATAAATAGTATGTGATTAACATGCACCGACAGGCAAATTAATGCTAGAAGCTTTAATGCATTTTTTGGGGAATGCCCTTATTTCTGTGTTAAGTACACATTAGCGCTTAATACAGTTTAGTAAAAGGGCACCAAAGTGTTTAGAATATTAGCATATGATACACCAAGAAACATGGATTCAAATTTCAACATCTTTATTGCAGAATAACCACACATACCCGACATGGCCACATTTCACCTAGTAAAGCTGCATTCGGGGGTCATGAAACCTCAAAATAAGATGTATACAGACAACTGCACGTGGCTTGATACATGCACTTGTGCAATTTTCTGCATAAATCTTATCTGCAAGAGGAGTTTTAACAGCTTGGTTCTGAGGAAGTTGCTGTTGTGATATTGATTTGCTCCTGTGATTGATTTTTGAATGAATGACATCTTGTTTGTTGTTTCATGACCCCTGATGGGGCCTAATTAGGTGAAACATGGCCACATTGAGTCTGTGTGATTACTCTGCAATAAAGCTGTTGAAATTTGAATCAGTGTTTCTTGGTCTACTTATTTTTTGTAGTAATGTATATATGCATATGTGTATATGTACACATGCACATATCGGGTATGTATCTAGGTTAGGGGTGTCAAAGTCCCTCCTCGAGGGCCGCAATCCAGTCGGGTTTTCAGGATTTCCCCAATTAATATGTATGAAATCTATTTGCATGCACTGCTTTCATTGTATGCTAATAGATCTCATGCATATTCATCGGGGAAATCCTGAAAACTCGACTGGATTGTGGCCCCCGAGGATGGACTTTGACATCCCTGATTCAGGTGCTATTTTAGAGCTACCCATATGTTTCCAATAGTGCATACCTTTTAGATGGGCATACACATGAGTAGAGTCTCGGTGGAATATGGGTGGGGTGCATCCTTATACATGGAGTCCTGAAATAAAAGAAACCCTTTACAAAGTTTCAAAATACTTTGCAATTGTTTAAACATTTAGTATGACCTTGAAAAATACATTAGTCCAGCAATTATTAGGAAACTTCAGTCCCTTAGCAAACCCTTTGCGCCATATGCCTTATTCTGTCACAAAAATGTAACCTCAACGTTATTATCTTCACTCAATGCCATTTTGCTTAAATAGATCTGAATGGTCACTTCCTGAATGTTGCCACTCTGAACACAGGGATCAGCCAGTTTCTACAGCATCTTGCAGTAGCACCTGTCAATAATAATAATAATAGATTTTTAATAGTCGTGCATTTGTTTATGGGTTATTTGGAAAAATATTGGGGGTCCCGTTTTTTCCAGACACCGTGTAGAACACTGTAAAATACACATGTACGAGGGTGAATAAAAAAATTAAAGGCAATTGTTAAATTACGCGATAAACCGGAACAGAGCTAGCAAATTGCAACATATGTACTCGTACATTGCCTGTTGGATAGTTCGTCCACGCACAGTGCCGTGCTCAGCCTTTAGTTGTGTGGCAGCCACGAGGTCAGAAACATGGATGCTCCATTGCAAGATCGCACCATTGAAGAACAACGTGCAGTGGTGTGCTTTCTTTGGGCAGAGGGAATGAAACCTGTGGAAATTAACTGTCAGATATTGATTTAGAATGGACATAGTACCATAAATCAATGAAAGGTTTGTGAGTGGGTAAAAAGGCTTAACGCAGGGAAAACAGGTATAACCAGCACAGGTCATTCTGGTCGCCCACAATATCATGCAGGCATGCCTTGATTAGAGAAGACCGACAGATAATGGTGTCTCAGTTGGCTGCAGATTTGGATATCAGCTATGGAGCTGCATGTGCCATAATGCATGATGACTCAGGATACAGGAAAGTCTGCGCATGATGGGCTTCCAAACAGCTTACTGATCTGCAGAAGCAACAGCGTATGGAGGTTGCGACCCAGTTCCTGAGACGGTATGAAGAAGATCAGAGTATTCTGGAGAGAACTGTCACCAGCAACGATACGTGGGGTGAATCATTGCAACCCGGAGAGCAAAAGACAAAACTTGATGAAGTAAAGGAAGCGGTGTTCACCTGGCTTCGGGAGCAGCCGAAAAACTTCTCTGCAGGAATGCAGAAGGTAGTTAGTTGAATGATACAACAAATGTGTCGTCTTGCATGGGGCCTATGTGGAAAAGTGACATGTTCAATTGCTCACAGTTACTTCTATTAAAGCCATTAAATGTATTTTGCCTTTACTTTTTGATTTACCCTCATATCTCTGAAACAAAACCACATCTCCTTACATGGACATATCTACCTGATTACCGTATTTTCTCGCATATAACGCGCGCGTTATACGTGGTTTTTACAAACCGCGCATACCCTTGCGTGTTATACGCGTGAGCGCGTTCTACAAATTTTTTTTTACATAGTTCCCCTCCCACGCCCGATTCATCACTCGGAAGGAGCGCTCGCACTCCCACCCCGAAGGACCGATCTTACCCCCACCCAAAGGACCGCTCGCACCCCCACAGCCTCCCCCCTCCCCCATGGAGAAGCTGTCTACCTTGTTTCCGGATGCCAGCTCAGCTGCTTCCTCTGCCGGCGGTCCTGCCCCTTCTCAGAGCCCTGTGATGCGCTGCTTCCTCTTCAGGCGGTCCCGCCCTTTCTCTGACATCAGAGAAAGGGCGGAACCGCCGGAAGAAAAAGCAGCACAGCAGGGCTCAGAGAAAGGGCGGGACCGCCGGCAGAGGAAGCAGCTGGGCTCGCTGGCATCCGGAAACAAGGTAGACAGCTTCTCCATGGGGGGGGGGATGCTGTGGGGGTGCGAGCGGTCCTTCGAGTGGGGGTGTGAGCAGTCCTTTGGGGTGGGAGTGCGAGCGCTCCTTTGGGGTGGGAGTGCGAGCGGTCCTTCAGGGTGGAGGTGCGGGTGCGTGCGAGCGGTCTTTCAGGGTGGGGTGTGAGTGGTCCTGCGGGGGTGGGTGAATCGGACGTCGGGGGGGATCAGGCTTTCAGGGTAGGGACAGGACTTCAAGGGGGAAAGGAGAGTCGGGGCGGGCAAAAAGAGAGTCGGGCAGCATGCGCGGTATACGGGTGTGCGCGGTATATAAAAATTTCTGTACATAAATTTGTGTTTTTCGCGCGCTATACTCGTGTGCGCGTTTTACACGGGTGCGCGTTATCTATGTGAAAATACGGTATACTAATATTCTATAGAAGAAAGTAGGTGCCTATATTCCTTTATAGAATATGCATCAAGCATTCTCTAATCATCTACAGTATATAGTTATAGAATTATGTTCATAAAGACCATAAAACCTATCTACTCTGTCCACCCTCACCATCAGTCAGCTCTTTCTCCATCAGAAATTCTCAATGCTTGTGCTATGCTTTCTTAAACTCTGATTCCGTCCTCATGTCCAGCACCTGCACTGGAGACTGCCCCTCACATCAACTACCCTTTCTGTAAAGATGTATTACTCTTCAATTATTTATATACCACTTATATCTTAAGTGGTTTACATTCAGGTACTTTATCATATTTCCCTATTTTTCCTGGTGGGCTCAAACTCTATCGAGTGTACCTGGGGCAATGAGGGGATTAAGTGACTTGCTCCGGGTCACAAGGAGCAGCATGTGATTTGAACCTACAACCTCGGGGTGCTGAGGCTGTAGCTCTAACCGCTGTGCCACACACTCCCACTCTTTCATCAACATCTTTTAACACCTCATTCCAGGGCTTCCTCTGCATTTGGAGATATTTAAAATGTGTCTATCATATCACTCCTCTCCTACTTCCCAATCAGGGTATACATGAGGTCAGGTGAAGCTTCCCTTAGACTCCACTCGTTTTCCAACAGTTTGATTTCCCAATTCCACTCTGAATTGTGACATAATGCTATTTCTAACAATTGCAGACACACAGCTGCAAAACCACCAAGTTAAAAAAAAAAAAAATCCTTTCCTATTGACTTGTTTTGCAGAGCAGTATACATTACAGCATTATTTGCAAAATGTGAAGGTCATTCAGAGCTCTTCCGAGAGACCTTCTAAAGCCCTCAGTGTTGTACTATTCCGGTGAAAAGCATGGGAGCGTTTTATGAAAAAGGCTTCTGGGAAATAAGTGGGTTATATTACAGAGAGGGTTAAACAACAACTTATCATCCAATGTTGCAACAAGAAATAAAATTGTGACTTTGCCAGTGAAAAAAATATGTTTGTGCAAAAACAAGGCAGCTCTAAGGGTATAATTATCACAGTCATGCTACCACAGTGTGAAAGCAGCATTTCTTTATGCCACTGTATATCTCAGCAGTACATTTTTTTATACTGAGCCTCAGATCTGAGCATATTTGATATAAAACAGCAACAAAGCTGACAGGAAGGCCTAAAGCATCACCTTGGGCTTTTCTGCAGTGTATGTTTATAGCTCTTTGTAAGTGCTGCAGCTTTGCTGAGGTCTTGCAGCCTCCCTCCTACACCTTAATAAGCTGACTGCTAGCATCACACTGAAAAGAAGAAAACACAAATCAGTAAGCCAGCATTAATCTCAATTTGTAAAGAAATCAGAGGTGCAATAGGATACTGGGGATAGCATTTCATCTCGGAGGAAGGGTGTAAATTTCTTTGATACTTTCCCCACTCCTTTTCTT
Organism: Geotrypetes seraphini; assembly: GCF_902459505.1. Lineage (NCBI taxonomy): Eukaryota > Metazoa > Chordata > Amphibia > Gymnophiona > Dermophiidae > Geotrypetes > Geotrypetes seraphini. Next base: position 376,923,401 of record NC_047085.1, read on the forward strand.
CGTGTTAACTTACCTAGCAATTAATCAATTAAAAGGTCATTTTGCTAAGCTACTGCAAAACTGGCCTTAGTGCGCTCTTGGGCGGGCTTTTCCTGCATTCTAAGGCCGTATGTACCACCTCCATGGGCATCGGAACTGGGGAAGCCATTTGGGCGATGGCCTCCCCAAAGATTGGCGGTCGCTGGTTGGTTATGGCTCTACTCCCCCACCCACCTCCTCCCGGTGCTGTACTTTTAGATCTTCAGGCAGCTGCTGCACTGCGTCAACGAGCAGGCCTGCCCCGAAACCCTTCATTTTATTTCCAGGGGCAGGCCTGCTCGTTGATGCTGTGCGTCGGCTGCCCAAAGGTTTAAAAGTATACTGTAGTAGTGGGAGGAGGGGGGAGGCAGGGTGAGTTGGGAGCTGGTGAGAGGTTGTGTCACAGGACTCTGCTGGGGCCTAGGGTGGAGCCCCTGGGCCTCCCCAAACAAAGCAGCCTTCCACTGCCTATGATTGCAGCAGTAAAGTGGCTGGTTTTCCTTTTTTTTTGTATTAATAGCCATGTGCTAATTTTTCCATTTGCATACAGTCATTAAAAAAATTATTGTGTGAGCACTTACTGACACCTATTTCATAGGCAGTAAGGCTCATATTCTATACACGACACCTTAGGTTAGGCACCGGTAGGCACCCTAGTGGTGCCTAACTTAAGGCAAAACACCATTAAAAAAAAAAAAAGCATTAAAAAAAAATGTAGATGCCTACCAGCACCAAAAAAGGCATCTACATCACTACAGAGGTGCTTTATGATGTCAAATGCCACTGTAGGTGTGGTTAATACCTAATGTGACCATTTATATTTTTCTTCAAAACGGGACAGAGCACCCCCCCTAATCCTCCCCTGGCCCCCCACCCCAACTCCCCAGAACGCATTAAATGTAGTGCAGCAGCACCATAGACAGCAGATATAAATTCTCACAACTGATACATTTTGAGCACTAAATTGAAAATAAAATCATATTTTCTACCTCTGTTGTCTGGTGATTTCATGAGTCTCTGGTTGCACTTCCTTCTGACTGTGCATCCTTTCTTTCTTTCATTTCTTTCTCTATTTTTCTTTCTTTCTTTCTGTCTTTCTTTCTCTCTCCCTGCCCTCCCAAGCCGCCGCCATAGCCGCAACATGCCAGATGTGTGCAGCGACTGCACAAGCTTCCTCCCCCACCCCCCCGAATACAATTCTGACGTTGGAGAGGAAGTTCCGAGCCAGCTGGAACTTCCTCTCTGACGTCAGAGTTAATGTTTGGGGGGAAGGCTTGAGCAGACACTGCACACACCTGATCTGTTGCTGTGTCAGCATTGGGGAAACAGGGAGAAACCCCAGGCTCCGCAATTGACTCGCGTTGCCTTCAGATCGCGATCGACATTTTGGGCACATCTTCGAGATGCTCTTTCTGAAAACAGGACATTTCAGCATCCCGAAGTTGTGCGTGGGGACAACCGGACAAGCGATCTAAAAACGGGACGGTCCCGTTCAAAATGGGACATATGGTCACATTATTAATACCAGAAGTGGTGTTAGGCATCATTAAGTGTCTCCGTAGCCTTGATTCACATGAATGGTAGGCACTGGAAATGTAGGCCTTGAAAACCCTGTCCTACATTTCCGGCGCCTACCTTTCACAAAGACTAGGGTTACCAGATTTTCCATTCGGAAAATCCAGACCCCTTAGACCCATCCCAGACCTGTCCAATTCCACCCATCCCTGCCCCATCTGGTAACCCTAAGTGTACCTAAGTCCAAAAGAAGCATCTACATGACAAACACGTCCATAATCCACTTTCTGGTATGTGCCTTGGACTATATACATTTGGTAATATTTTGAATTTTTAAAAAAGGTGCTAAAGTGTTTTTAATTCAAAGCAAAGAAAGAAGCTATACAACACGAAAAAATGCAGTCCGCATTTTGAAAAATAAGGTTCACTCTAAATGTTTTTTTTGTGAGTGGTTAGGAAATTCAGTGGCCAATGTAATGATTTATGTTTTGTATCAGACACAGGTGGGCTGGCCTGTCCCTGGGGAAACTGCAGAATCTACAGAACATGGCACAGTGTAGATTATATTAAGGGCTGGAAAAACAAGAGCATACCAACATTTCAAGAGGCCAAGGCTAAAGTATAAGATTTGTACTTAAAGTATAACTAAAATAATTCAATAAACATTCCAGTTCCTCCGCTATAATACTGAGAAAAAAATATTTCCTATATTAGTTATTCTATCATGTCATTTTTGCATGTTTGTAAATGGCCTCTTATAAAATACCAATTGGTGCAAAAATTCAAGTTGTGACATGATGTCAAATTTTACTGGTTCAGTAGGTTTGTACAGGGAACAGATTTTGAACAGATATGCATGTGCTTTGGAAATAACCATCAGATTTTAAAACCAACTACTTTCTCACTTAAATAAAGACTTCTGGCTTGGAGCAAATCTCTTGTCCACAAAAAGGCCTAATTTAGTAAGGTGCAATTCTATATATTGCACCTAAAAATTGGCATGGACTAGAGTGGCCTTAGTGTGATTCTACAAGGTGTGTGTACCTCTTATAGAACCTGGGCTTAGGGCCTGTTTTACAAAGCCGCGTTAGCAGCTGCTGCACGGTAATGGCCCCGAAGCCCATAGGGATTTAAAGGGCTTCGGGGTTCTTGCCATGCGGCTTTGTAAAGCAGGCCCTTAATGCCGCTATGCGATGCATAATTTAGGCACAGGCATTTAGGTCAGCTAAATTCAGGCCTAAATACCTGTACCTATGTTATGCACGTATAATGCATATTCTATAACAATTTTAGGCGTGCTCTGGTCCACTCCTGTACATGTCCTCTTCAGTGGCGTACCTAGCATATGTGACACCCTGGGCCCATCATTTTTTGACACACCCCCCCATCTGTATGAAAAACATGATTTTTAGTAACAAGCCACACGACACACATGAGTACCTAGGCAAAGGCAGCATCTTACATACTGCAGTGAGCAGTATAACATCAATACACCCATTGTAAAACTAAACAAGCCAGACTAGTACAGATCAATCCTACACCGTCAATCCTAACAGAAAACCATGTCTTTCAAACACACAGAACACAGAAAACACCTTCGCCTAATATGGAATATGTTATCACAAACTAATCCCTCCCCCTTTTACAAAACTGTAGTGTGGATTTTAGCCACGGTGGTAACAGCTCTGACGCTCATAGAATTCTGAGCATCAGAGCTGCTACCACCACGGCTGGCGCTAAAAAACGCTCCACAGTTTTGTAAAAGAGGGGATAAAATAGAAATAGATAGACAAAGGTTAAATTGAACCAGCAAGAAGCTGGACTCTGCATACAATGCAACACCACAGAAACAGTGACACATATCTCCTAAAACAATAAATAAATAGAAAATTTTTGTTCTACTGGTTTCTGCTTTCCTCATCTTCTTGTTACTCTCTTCCTTCCATCCACTGTCTACCGTCTCTCTGCCCCTATATGGCATCTTCTCTCCTTCTATGCCCCTTCCAGAAACCGTATGCCTACCCCTTCCATCTCTCCTTTCACCCCTTTGGTCTGGCATCTCTCTCCTCTCCTTCCCTCTCCCATACCTCTCTTTTGCAATCCCTTTCTTCCCTCATTTTCCTTTTCAATTTATTTTCTGCATCCATCTAGATTACGTTCTTACTACCCTCTCATCAATTTCCTTTTTTACTGTCTACCTACAGCTCACCACCTCTTTCCTCTGTCTACCTACAGCTCACCACCTCTTAAGTAATTCAAAATGAGCTGTTTCAAATATACATCGACTGCTGATGGAACTTATGTTTAGAGACATGAAGGCAATAAATAGGGGAAAGACCCCAACACTTCTGCCTCACCACCCAATCATTGCATGTTCAAAAAGATTTTTAGTTGATGATCAAGTTGTTGAATATTTGACATGAGATGCCCCACAGGCTATAAGGTATGCTCTATGCACTTATAGTTTGAAAATTAAATAGCAAACTTATCTTTCAGCTTGCGTGTTCCGACGTGACACGCTTTGTTCCTGCTTCAGGGAATCAACAGTGCATTTCAAAAAAGATTTTTTAAATTTGGGCGATGTAGTCTCTGAAATATACACTTAAATGAATTAATACTTTATTTAAAATAAAATTTTAATTTTTTTTTTAACTTATAACTACTTAAAACTAATCATGGCTGTTGGAAAAAGACTCACCAAAAAGATTATCAAACATCTTGCATAGTAGCCAGAGAATTAGCTTCCTCCTATTGTCTCAACAGCTACAAGAACGCCGTGAAACTATTTTAAAAGCCTTGGACATAACCACGTAATTAGTCACGTGAGTGTATCTTCAGCGTACAAAACTAAACAAAGTGACATCATTAAATTACATGAAAATTTAAAGGGCAACTGCAAAATCCTAACCCATAAAGGGAGCACTTCTAATCATAGATGGACAATGAATGTTGAAGAATGAATGAAAAATAAAAATAAACTGAAATATGAAAAAAGGAAACAAAAACATAGTCAATACACAGCTCTGCAAGGCGGGAATATAAAAAAGCCTGCCACTTGATCTCACTGTTCAACCCTTTCAGGTGTAATGTACCCAACTTAAAAATCCAACTTTGTTCATTAGTATACAAGCTAGCTTTCAGGTTACCTTTCCCAGGCATATTCCTAAACTATTAGCTCTTCTGGAAACCTTTCCTTGTATATCTGACTACAGTATAATTTCATTAGAACGGACTCGCTTATAACGGAACCTCGCCTATAGCGGATGAGGTCCTCTGGTCCCAGCCGAGCGCCATAATAAACATACAGAAAATCATCGGACATAGCGGACGTGCATATAACGGACTTTTGGATATAACGGACAACTATTTTGGTCCCCAGAGCCTCTTTAAGCTGCAGTTTTATTTGGCTATAATGGACATGCAGGCTCCGCCTACAAGTCACATGGTGTGCTGGTGATATAGTATCAAAATGCAGCCCAGAAAAAAAAATAACAGAGTATTTTTCTTTCCAGTACAGTGTTCTGGTTTGCAATCATTTTGTGCCATACCAGTGTTTTGCTGAGTTTTGTTATTGATGTTGCTGATATCCTTGTGTAGTAACTGTTCTTCATCGATTTACGTTGTTTTAAGTTGCCCTAAATAAAGTTTAAAAAAATGCAACTCTGGATATAAAGGACCATTTTTCCAGGTTCCTTGAAGTCTGTTATAACGGGCTTATACTGTATAAAGTCAATTGGATTTATCTGATTTACTCCAAGTAAATTGATCCAGGATTAAAGAGGATCTTGCTACTTACTCCTTCCACTTGTCTGAAATATATATCCTGGGATTCCATTAGTAGTTTATTTGAGATTATTATACAGTACAGTTGAACAATGAAAAATCTGAGATATGGTACAGAAATATATTATTGAATGTTCTCTGCTTTATTTCTCATGGAAGGAAAGACTTGAGGCCATTACAATTGATTGCACACAAAGTTAGCTATTTTTTGGGGATGCTCCCATACACCTTTCCAGATAATCTGTTTCAAGAAACTGGATAAAATTTACTAATCTAGAGATTTATATGGTACAATAATGCAGTTTTTCTTGGTTTGTGAAATGTACAGAACCTTGAGGTAGTTGCAGTACACAGTATAAGAATCTATATTATGTTACGTAAAAAACCATTAAGGCTTCCTCTTATAGCATACAACTCAATGGATGTCTACAATAATACTCTTAGATACCTGGGTTATGAAAAACAAATTATAAATTCCCACTATCTCTTTGCTTAGTTCTGGACATAGAGTGTATTATAAACTCAAGTCTCAACCTGTATACATTTTTTTTTTTTTCAAGTTCAATATTTTTTATTAAGCTTTATGAAAAGATACAGTCCAAATATACATTCAGATACATGTACGACATCGTGATCTCAAAATTAATAACACTTAGTGTAACACAGCAGTAACTACAATCAACTGTAATTAGGTTTGAAAGTATTTGGACTGCTTATAAGAAAACAGTAAAGAAAGAAGGAAGGAGAGAAAAGAGAAAAGAAAGAGAAGAAGAGAAAGAAAGAGAGAAAAAGAAAGAGAGAAAGACAGGAGTGTCTATGAAAGAGAGCTAACATAGGAGTCTAAGAATTTCCAAGGTGAATTGCATAGTGTCATGTTCATGGATAGTCGAGCAATATTTTTCTTCTCATAAGCATATGATTCAAATTTATGATACATGCACAAAGATTTCCACCAAAAAGTATAATCCAATGATGAAGAGGATTTCCAATTCTTTAATATATGCATAAGGGCAGTCACAAACATAGTGTCAATAAGTTTAGGAGGACAATTCGAAAGAACAAAGCAGGGGTGTTGAGATCTGAGAATTATAATATCCAAGGATAGTTCATCCGAACAGTTAGTAACGTGCTTTATAGTGTCCCAAATGCGAGACCAGAAGGAGCGAACTGGAGTACAGTGGAAGAGCATATGATCAAGGGTTCCGGCCTCCTTCATACAATTCCAGCATACAGAGTCTTGTTTAAGGTTGGCTTTCCACATCCGAAAAGGAGTCCATACCGCATTCCACATGACGAAGAACATTGACTGTGAAACTCTGGAGGATAAGAGAGGACGATTTGTCGAGGACCAAAAAAGATCCCAGTCAACATCAGTAAGAGGGGTTGTTAGTATGGATTCCCAGTGTTTCATGGAATGAGGAGAAAATATAAAGGAGTTGTCCCTTAGTATGCTGTAAAATAAAGAGATTGCTTTGCCCTTCGATATAGCCAGTAGAGACCAATGGCGTATAGTGTGAATGGATGACTCAAAGTCAAATCGTAGGGACTGAGAAGATATTGTTTCAGTGAGGGAAAGCCATTGAGAAAATGTGGAAGGAGGTAATAAGTATGTAGAGCAGAGTGTATTGAAAGGAACAATAGAGGTCTGAGTAATTATTTGATGAGGAAACCACAGCCCAGCCCGCTGCCATCTTTTCCATGAAAGTGATTTTCCATTGTGTTGGAGTTTGGGGTTGTTCCAAATAGACACAAATGGGCTATCTTTGATTGAAATTTCTGCTATCGCATCTAATAAATGAAGGGCATGCTGTGTCGCACTCAACAGAGAGTATCTTCTCAAGTGTCTAGAGATTGGAATTGTTGCCATACAAGAGACATGTAGTGGTGTACATATAGATCGTTCTATCTCAAACCAAGCTGGAGGGTCTTGGGAGCAGGGGTCAGTGATCCAATAAGCTCCATATTTGGCCATTGATGCAATATAGTAAAAGTAGAAATCTGGTAAATTTAAACCGCCATGAACTTTGGAGGCTTTCAATTTGGCAAGAGCAATTCGAGGCTTTTTCTTATTCCAAACAAATTCAGAAATTTTTTTATCCAACCATTGAAAAAATGTTTTCTTACATAAAGATGGGAGCATTGAGAGGATATAATTTATTTGGGGGGCAAGAGTCATTTTGATGAAAGCAATCCTGCCCCACCAAGATAAATACAGTGGAGACCAACGAGATATCGTGTTCAGGACTATGTTTTTGATTTTAGACAGATTAAGATCTTGAGCGTGAATTGGATCCTTATGTATCAAGATACCTAGGTATTTCACAGCCCCACGCGACCATGGGAAAGAAAATTGAGTGAGGTCTGAGGGAGAGATATGATCATTAAGGGGGAAAATCTCCGATTTTTCCCAATTAACTGAGTATCCAGAGAGTAAGGAGTATTGAGAGACGATGTTAACGAGAGCTGGAAGGGAATTAGTAGGATTTTGGATAAAGAGGAGAACATCATCAGCATATGCCGCTAATTTAATCTGTCGAGAGGAAGTGGAAATGCCTTTAATTGAGGGACATTGACGAATGGCCGAAAGGAGAGGTTCTAGAGCTAGGTTGAATAATAAGGGGGAGAGTGGACAGCCTTGGCGAGTGCCTCTGTGAAGTGAAAATTTGTTGGAAAGAGAGTTGTTGATCAAGATTCGAGCTGTGGGTTGTTTGTACAGGGTTTCAACCCATTTTATAAAGAACGAACCAAAATTATACCATTTCAGGATTCGGAAAAGAAAGAGCCATTCGACGCGATCGAAAGCCTTTTCAGCATCAACAGCCAGGCCGATTACAGGATCTGAAAGAGTTTTAGCATGGGCATTAACATGATGGAAGAGGCGTAAGTTGTCACCTATGTATCTGTGTTTAATAAATCCTACTTGATCTTTGTGAATTAGAGAGGGGATCACTCTATTGAGTCTCAGAGAAAGAAGTTTTGCCATAATTTTATAATCTAAATTAAGAAGAGAAATGGGGCGGAAATTTTTAACCAAGGTGGGATCTCTATCAGGTTTAGGAATAACTACAATGGTAGCCTCAGTAAAATTAAATTGTTTATCTGGAGTAGAATGTAGAAATTCATAATAAGTATGAAGATGAGGGGCCAAAAGAGTTCGAAATTGCTTGAAAAACTCATTAGTGAAGCCATCTGGGCCTGGTGCTTTACTATTGGGCAGGGATGTAATTGCAGCTTCTATTTCAGATATAGTGATAGGGGAATCAAGTTCCATTTTTACAGAATCTGATAAGGATGGGTGAATCAAGGGAGCAAGAAAGGAGTCTATCTCAAAGTCAGAGGCTGAGTGTTCGGATTTATATAAGGAAGTATAGAATTGTTCAAATTGAGAAGAAATCAGAGATCTAGTTTTAACCATCTGTCCTGAGCGGTCTTGAACAGCCGCGATGTGCAAACGTTTAGATTTAGTTTTAAGGTATCTAGCCAAAGGACGGCCCATGATGTTGTCACCCATGTAATGACCGGAGGACGAAATAAAAATATCCCTCCTGGCTGTGCACGAAACCAAGGTATTATATTCGTATTTAAGATTTTGTATAAGTTGATATATGGACGGGTCATACAAATGAGCAGACATGTGTTGTAATTCTAACTTTTTGATAGATGATTCTAATTCTTTCTCTTTTTGCTTGGATTGTTTATTTTTCCAGGAGGCGAGTTTAATTAATTCACCTCTAATGGTAGCTTTGTAAGCCTCCCAAACAATGGAAGGGCAAACTGCAGGGTCATTGGAATTAAATTCAAAGAATTCAGTGGTAAAGGATCTTATTTTTTCAGCTATTTCAGTATCTAAAAGTAAAGTATTGTTCAGTCTCCAGGATGGAGATTCTTTACGAGGCGCAGAAAGAAGTAGATGCAGAGAAATAGCCGCATGATCCGCAAGAGAGATCGGATGAATAATGGTGTTTGTAAGGTCATGAATTAAGGAAGAGGATAAAAGAAAGAAGTCTATTCTGGTGTATGTATTGTGTGGTGGTGAAAAGTGAGAGTACTCCCTACCCTTTGGATTAAACAACCGCCAGGGATCGATTAGTGAAAAAGCATCCTTAAGGGCATGTAGGGCTGCGAGGGACCTGGACTTCGAATATTTACAGGATGATGATCTATCAATATATATATCCTGAACTTGATTGAAGTCACCACCTAATATTAGAGGACAAGATCCATATTCCATCAATACCGTCTGAAGCTCATGAAAAAATTCTGGGTGATCTAGAATTGGAGCGTAGATATCAAGAAAAACAAAATCCACCGAGTGCAACGCAGCATGTACCAAGCACCATCTACCTTCTGTATCTATTTTAGAGGAATGAATAACAGGAGAAAGTTTATCATTAAACAATATTGATACCCCATTTTTTTTACGTAGAGTTGCAGGAGAATATAGATGAGTGGAATATCCTTTAAGTTGGAATTTCAAAACGGTAGCAGGCGTGAGATGGGTTTCTTGTAGAAAAACCACATCAGGATGTTTATTAAAGATATAGTTGGCTATCTTTTTCCTTTTAATAGGGTGATTCAAACCATTCACATTAAAAGAAAAAAGAAGAGGCTGTCTGTCATATTAAAAACACCAACGCTGTCTTACTGCTGGGCGTGCGAGCTTGCTCCGCCCCCCAACCCCTGCCGGGACATTTAATTTTGGCTGCCTAGACAGAGGAAAACATCTAGCAGCCGTTGCTGCTACTTTGAAACAGCCCTCGCAACCCCGAACCAGCCTGACAGATTCCTCACAGAAGAGGCTGTCTGTCATATTAAAAACACCAACGCTGTCTTACTGCTGGGCGTGCGAGCTTGCTCCGCCCCCCAACCCCTGCCGGGACATTTAATTTTGGCTGCCTAGACAGAGGAAAACATCTAGCAGCCGTTGCTGCTACTTTGAAACAGCCCTCGCGACCCCGAACCAGCCTGACAGATTCCTCACAGAAGAGGCTGTCTGTCATATTAAAAACACCAACGCTGTCTTACTGCTGGGCGTGCGAGCTTGCTCCGCCCCCCAACCCCAACCACCAACGCCTCAATCAATCTAAACCAACATCACTAAGGGGCGTGGCCTAACTGCCACAGAGACCACACATGAAATAACTACTCCTCTTCACTCACACTCAAAGTTGATTAAAAAGTGCTTTAAAAAATAATTAAAAATAAATAAACAATAATAAATAATAATAATCTTTGCAATTTCACCAAATTATAACTGCCTAAATCCATATGTCACCCCCAAAATCGGCAAAAAATGAAAATGCTCCATCCACGTCGACCGGAGGGAAGAAGCTGAAACCTGATCTGAACACGCCAGAGAAAATGGCACCGAAAAACGATGAGGCTTCACTAGACCTGCTCTTGAAAGAAATAAGATCAAATAGGGGAATAATTCAGGAGCAAGTTGAAGAAATCAAACTCTTAAGAAGTGAAATTGAGGCAATTAATTCCCAGTTTGTAGATGTCCGACACCGTTTAGACACCCTGGAGGAAAAAACATCTGTCATATCATCACTACAAGAAACGGTAACTAAACATGATAAACTTATCATCAATTTACAAAGAAACTTTGAAGACCTTTCTAATCGCAGCAGAAGATCCAATTTAAGGATCATTGGAATGCCTGAATCATCAGAGGGATCTGATATGATTTCCTTTCTCTCTACTCTTTTGCCTGCTACCCTGGGTCTTGTCTTTTCACCTCCTCTGGAAATAGAGCGAGCTCACCGTGTACCGTCTCATCTGTCTTCATATGCCTCATCTCCCAGACCCATAGTTGCTAAACTGCTCAGATCTCAACAAACGCTCCAAATTCTAACAGCAGCTAAATCTAATTCTCAACTGCTACATCAAGGCAAGAAGTTCTTCATTGTTCCAGATCTAGCTAAAACTACAGCTTTAAAGAGAAAAGCATTTCTCTCACACCGACAGAAACTTAAAGATATTGGAGCCAAATACGGTCTTATGTACCCAGCCAGGATGAAAGTAACCTATAACAACCATACTACATCTTACACTGATCCTGAAGAGTTGGCCGTATTCCTAGATTCCTTGAAAATACACTGACACATTGAACTCTCAATATCTAGATTTGCCATTATGTTCTCTTGCTATAACCTATATGACTATATAATTTATTGTTTTATAAATAAGCACACCACTTTTAGGTTCCCTAAATTTTAATGAGTGTGAATTAAGTAAGTTGTTCCATATGATCTATTTCTACGTGCTCACAGAAGCACTCTTAAACTGTATTATTTTAAACATGATAGTAAGGTCACATCTCTTTCTGACCTTACAATATGCTGTTACTAATAGTATATTTGCTCTTATTATTATGTTTTCTTTCTTTCTTTCACTTCCTTCTGGTAGAAAATGTATAGGTGTGAGGTTAGCTAATTGTTCACCTATGTATACCTCCGTGCTCATAGGAGCACCCTTGAAATGTTATACTATAAACATAACAATGGGGTCCTTTTTGACTACATTGCATGCTGATACTTCTAGCTTTTACTCTTTCTTCTCATATCTCTCTCTGTTCTTCTTCTTTCTGCTTTCTGACAGGAGTGTCCTTTATATTTTGATATATTATGTTGACTCTCTGCTTTCTCTGAAAATGGGCGGAGCATACTGCATTGTAACCTGTATACATTTTAATATACAAGACTCTGAAAATATCAGGGACAATTCCTTACAATGAAAATTAAAATAATGATTTGGCTCTGAGTGGCAGATGGAAGGTATATAGTCATTGGATCAAGTTTTGAAGAACATGAAGCTACTTGATTTTCTTGAGTTTACAAAAAAATTCTAGTGTGGTTCTTGCATAAGGTACTTGAATATTTCCAAACAGGGCTTAATTTGTAGTCAAAGAATTGGAACTGTGGAAGAGGCAATCCAAGGGCAGGAGCAACAGGAGAAAAGGTGCTGGATTAGGGATCAAAGTGGTTATTTTATCTCCGCTCTAGGCTCACTCCCTTGTCTCCTCTTTCCTGCAGGCTACCTGGAAAACACATCTTTTCAGAATCCAGAGCCAGAGCAGCAGAGAAGTGATCGGACTGTGTTCTAGGTCATTCCCCCAGACATTAAATACTGCATAAAAATAGAAATTAGCTCCTTGGTGTTTCCTAAGGTGGATTCTAGTTTTTACCAATAACTAATTTTTAAAGAGGACAAAGGATGCACTAGTGTAGAGAAAGTATGGGAACAAGGATTAGAACTACTTTCTGGGAAAAGTTTGTACAGGTTTTACTTTCTGCCCCTATCACTCAATCTATAATTTTTATGACTCATAGGGCTATAGACCAGTCAAAGTGAAGAAGACTGCAAAAGGAAAGTTCAGGTGCCAATTTTGCAGGAAGGAGCTGGGAATACAATCCCACATGTTCCTAGGGGGGAGAGTGTGGTGCAGTCTGGTTAAAGCTACAGCCCCAGCATCCTGAGGTTGTGGGTTCAAACTCACACTGCTCCCTGTGACCTTAGGCAAGTCACAATCTCCCCCATTGCCCTAGGCATATTAGATAGGCTGTGAGTCCACCAGGACAGACAGAGAAAATGCTCAAGTACCTGAATAAATTCATGCAAACTGTTCAAGCTCCCATGGGAGAACAGTATAGAAAATTGAATAAATAAATGCTAATCATGCTGCTTCCACAGCCTGAGAATCTATAGGCACAAACGGCTCCTTTTACAAAGGTGCGCTAGCGGTTTTAGCGTGCGCTAGCCGCTAGCGCCTCCTTTAAAGCAGGTGGTAATTTTTTGGCTTGCGCGCACTATAGCATGTGCTAATCTTGTGTGTGTGCGCTAAAACGCTAGTGCACCTTTGTAAAAGGAGCCCAAAGTTTAGGAGAGAATTGCCAATATTTCAAAAAATTATGGAAAGGTAGCTAATGTTATACCAATTTTTTAAAAGGTTTCCAGGGTTGATCTGGGATATTACAGATTGGTGCGCCTGACTTTAGTGCCGGGAAAAAACAGTTGAAACTGTTATAAAAAAATAAAATTACAGAACGCGTAGACAAATATGGTTTAATGGAACAGAGTCAGCATGGGTTCAGCCAAGGGAGGTCTTGCCTCACCAATTTGCTGCATTTCTCTGAAAGTATGAACATATGGATAAAGGAGAGCCAGTTGATGTAGTGTATCTGGATTTTCGGAAAGCTTTCAATGTTTCTTTGAGAGACTCTTGAGAAAATAAAAAATTCATGGGATAGGAAGCAATGGTTTAGGAATTCGTTATTGGACAGAAAATAGAGGGTAGGGTTAAATGGCCATTTTTCTTAATAGAGGAGGGTAAATAGTGGAGTGCTGTAGGGATCTGTACTGGGACTGGTGTTATTTAACATATTTATAAATGATCTGGAAATTGGAATGGCTTCATTAAAGGAGGCCTATATTTGCAGATGACACTAAACTGTTCAAAGCTGTAAAAATTAAAACGTAGACTGTGAAAAATTGCAGGCAGACCTTAGGAAATCGGAAGACTGGGCGTCCAAATAGCAGATGAATTTTAATGTGGACAAATGCAAAGTGATGCACATTGGAAAAATTAATCCAAATCATAGTTACTGGATGCTAGGGTCCACTTTAGAGGTTGGCACTCAAGAAAAAGATCTAGGTATCATCATAGACAATATGCTGAAACTTTTCACCCAATGTGCGGCAGCATCCTAAAAAGCAATCAAGATGCTAGGAATTATTAGAAAAGGGATGGTAAATAAGACTAAGAATATTAGAATGCCTCTGTATTGCTCCAGGGTGTAATCTCACCAGTGAAGTAGCTAGGGAGGTTGGTGCCCAGGGTGGTGGTGCCCTTATCACTATGCCATGTGCTCCCTACTCTTCCCCACCAATTGTGTGCCCTCTGCCCCCACATACCTCTTGAAATGTTCACCAGCGCAAACAGCATATTCCACCTGTTGCTTGCGCTGGCCTTGGCTCTCCTCTGACACCATATCCTGGTCCCATGACCAGGAATTGATGTCAGAAGTCAGCGTGAGCAGCAGGTGGAAGATGCTACTTATGTCAGTGAACACTTCAAGAGGTACAGGGGCAGAGAGGAGGAGAGGCGCCAGTGCCTCTGCGAAGATGGCACCCGGGGTAGTCCACCTCCACTGGCCATCGCCTTGAGTATTGCTTTCAATTCAGGTCACTGTATCTCAAAAAAGATATTGCAGAATTAGAAAAAGGTTCAAAGAAGAGTGACCGAGATAATAAAGGGGATGGGCCTCCCCTTGTATGAGAAAAGACTAAAGAGGTTAGGGCTCATCAGCTTGGAAAAGAGACGGGTGAGGGGAGATATGATTGAAGTCTACAAAATCCTGAATGGTATAGAATGGGTGCATGTGAATTGATTTTTCAGTTTATCAAAATTTACAAAGACTAGTGAACACTCGATGAAGTTACAGAGAAATACTTTTAAAACAAATAGGAGAAAATATTTTTATCACTCTGAGAATAGTTACGCTCTTTAATTTCATTTAGCTACCTTATTATGAAGGATTTTAAGATTTTCAATTAAGATAGAGACTCAAGACTTGATGCAGGCTGAGAGTCTGAAACACGATTGTGTCGAGTCCTGTTTCTGTGTTTGCATTAAGGATTTATAGCACTACAAGGTTATCTCCACTGTGTTTGGTGTTCAGATATTTTGTGGAGCTAGTTCTGTCTTTAACTTTATACAGCTAACAAATTCATATTCTTCTTACTGCATTGCCGGGATATGTCTTAACTGGGCTGTAATAAAAATCAAAGATGGCTCCTCATTTTAACTAGGACACCAACATCTGTTGAGAAGATTACATTGGCTTCCATTTCAATTGAGAGCTCAATTTAAATGTGCCTGTATAGTCTTTAAAATTTGACATGGACTATTTGTTCCTTTGATGTCTATCTCTAAACATCAAGAGATCTTCGGGC
Source organism: Geotrypetes seraphini (assembly GCF_902459505.1). Taxonomy (NCBI): domain Eukaryota; kingdom Metazoa; phylum Chordata; class Amphibia; order Gymnophiona; family Dermophiidae; genus Geotrypetes; species Geotrypetes seraphini. The sequence continues at coordinate 376,938,674 of NC_047085.1, forward strand.
AGAGAACAACTCATATGTATAAGCTCTTTTTTCCGTCAATAAGAGGAATCGAGTCCATTAGAAAAATTTCACACTCCTTCCCATACTTACTAACTGCGATATGGAATGGACTACCTCCTCAAATTAGATTGTGTTTATCTCTTCAGATCTTGTGCAAAATTGTAAAAACCATTATGTTTCATCGCTTTTTAGGCTATAGCTCCAAAGAATGTTAATGGATCTTTCTTTGTGATCTAATTATGTAAACCAAATCAAGCTCCTATTTTTAGGAGATGATTCAGTATATAAGACTAAGAATTAGTTTAGATTAGACTCAGTTTGAGCCAATTAGACATATCCTCAGCAAATCACCTGATCCATGCAAAATCCTACTGTAACAGTCCAAAATGCTATATCACCTATGGAATTCATGACCTTAAAGAAATGCTTTCTAGTTAGTGTTTAAATTCAATCCTTTAGGTTTCACACTTTGCAAACAACTGTTCCACCTCTGTTGAAACTGAAGTAGCTTTTTAAACCATTCTCCCTCTCTATCAACAATAATTTGATCCTGCATAAAACATGAAAGATTTTCATACACATGTCCATGACTTAGGGCTCCTTTTACAAAGGTGCGTTAAATATTAGCATGCGATAACCACGGGCTAAACGCTAACACTAATGCGTGCATGTTAGATTTAGTATGCGCTAAAAATGCTTAGTGCACCTTAGTAAAACAGGGGGGTTAAATGAATGAGCCACTGTCTGCTTCTATCTTTCTACAAGTTAGCTAATCCCTTGACATCCAATTCCCCAAACATACCCAGTTTCTTTCTCCAACCAGAAAACACCCCTGATCACTTCCCCAGTAGCCCTTAATAGAATGCTGACACCCAAGACATAGCAACTCTGTGTGTGGCGCAGTGGTTGGATCTACAGCCTCAGCACCCTGGGGTTGTGGGTTCAAACCCCGCGCTGCTCCTTGTGACCCTGGGCAAGTCACTTAATCCTCCGTAGCTCCAGGTATGTTAGATAGATTGTGAGCCCACCGGGACAGAGAGGGAAAATGCTTGAGTACCTGAATGTAAAAATCGCTTAGATAACCTTGATAGGCGGTATATAAAATCCTAATTGAAATTTGAAAAATTGAAATTCTGACATGAAAACCCCACCCTCTAACAGGAAAGCTCTACCCATTCTCCAAAGCTCGATTCCCCTGGGACCTACCTGGAAATCAAGTTTCAAGTTTATTAAATTTTGATTTTACGCAATATCAAATATTTCAATGCGTATTACATAATTGTAATGTACAATAGAAACCAGGGATGACAAATACAAATACAAATAAGATAAAATACAGACTAATCATTATGTTCTATTAATACAAATTGAAACATGTAGGTAAAAGGTGGAAATACAATTTAAATAATTTATCATATTAATAAAAAAGGGGGAAAAAAAAGGGAACAATTAAGGTTTGTACATAAGTGTAGGGGAGGTGTAATATTAGGAATAATTAATCGGTTTAATATTAGAAAAATTTTAATATAAAGAGTGTAAGAAGATCCAGATTAATATTAATGATAATTTGATAGAAAAGAAAAAAAAGAGAATTAAGATTAAAAACACTTATAGTTTCTATATTGATGTTCTGCTCATTTAATTCCTTAAAGAAATCAGCATTATCCAAACTGGCTCCAGTAATCCCTAGTAGTAGTCTCACAGTAGTACTGCTAGAAGTCATTCTTCCATATAAGGGCATTTATTTAGGAAGGATACCCCCTAAAGGTAAGTACCATAAGAATACTGCTAGGGATCATAGACACCATTTGAGATAATGGTGTTGACCTGGGCTGCAGCGGAGAAGGATTGTTACTGCCAGAGGCCCACTGGACCACTAAAGCTGGCCCCCAGGTAGGTTCTGGGGGAGTGGGGTTTAGTAGAAAAATAAGGCTCTGGGAAGGTGGGGTTTTCATGTCAGGGCAACGGTTTTTATGTCATGTGTGGGGTTGTTGTATCTGAGATGTTGGGGTTCTCATTGGGGTGTGTCAGAGGGTGCGCTTGCTTAATTGGGAGTTGGGGGGGTTCTAATTGAGAAGTTAGGGGGAAGTGACTGATCAGGAAGTCCAGGGGAAGTGATCTGGGGGTGTCAGGACTGATTGGGGTTGTTGGGAATATGGTTGGGGGATGGTGTTATCATGGGGGGATCACATCATGGGGTATGGACCTTGACCTGGTAGATTGGATCAGGGGAAGAGATATAGCACGTGAAGGGGTTGCCACTGAGAGAATTCTTATTTATTTTGTAGAGGATCTTCTTGCCTTGTATGCAGTGCCTGATAGCACAGGAGTATCTGCATTATCTGGAAGGGCATACAAGAAAATACCCATCATGTGCTGTGTGTACTGTGTGGTAAATGCTGGGCAGAGACAGCATACAGGCCCTGCATTTCTGCATAGGCTTTGTGCTTACTATGGGCTCCATTTACAAAGCCATGGTAGTGGCTACCAGTGTGGCAAATGGGACGCAACCCATAGGAACTGTGTGGGCTCTATCACATTTGCTGTACCAGTACTTACTATGGCAGCTTTGTAATAGGGGCCCCTAAATGTCAATCTTTGCTGTTACCACGTGGTACGTAGTAAAAGAGCCCCTTAGTTTCTATGACATGTAAATATTAAGTGATCGTGACATGAAACAGCAACAAACTGCTTCAGTTTCAAAGGATTTGGCATCCATCAGATAAGGCATCCTCATGAAGTGATGAACCTCTTGATCACACTGGCAAGCTTTCTAATTGGGAACTTCAGTGAGTTTTGTTGGTTTGGAATGCTTTCTTCCAGTGTTAACATGCTCTTTTGCATGTGGCCTATGACCTTTGCAAAATTTGAAATACATATGTGAACTAAAAAAAAACCAAAAACAAAACACTTATGCATTCAGCGCCCAATTCTGAGACTGAATAAGTGCATTCGAATATTGACCTTTTGATTAGTGACTGAATATGAAGGCACCTAGTGTGCTGATTAGAAATCCAACATGAAAATTTTCCCCATGTCGCCTATCAGTGAAATAGGATTTACAACTGAATACTTCAAAAATAGACATGAAACGGCAGCTGGACTGGACGACTTGCTAACATATTTCTTGTGCCCAGACTGCATGAAAGATTTAAGAGAGAAAAGGAAGCAATTGTTGTTGTTTATGTTGCCCGACTGCAGTTGGGTAGACAGACTTAAGAAGAGAGCATAAGTCCTTATTATAGAAGATGAAAAATAATATCCACTGTTAAATACCCTTCAATGTACCAAAGGGCTGACTGTACTCTAATGCAACCTGACATTGATGGGTTAATGAACCATATTGTTTTCTTTGTTGGTACTACTGGGACATTCATGGCTTCAGTAGGTTTGAAGGCTGCTGCTAAAAGAGATTGTTCTATAGCTTAATTTGTCGTTCCACTGTCTAGCTCAAGAGAAAACAACCCTAATAAATGCAGCACTCAGAGTAACTGATAGCCAGCTGTAAGAAAGAGCAGGCTAACTGGCTAAGGACAAGGGCAAACAGAGGTAAAGGTTGGCCAGTACACAAAAGTCTATATAATTAGTTGTCAGAATACCCTTGAAGCGTTGTTGTTTTTTTATGCTGAGGACGTTTCAGTTTTCAATATTTATTACTATTATCTTTCAAATCTGACTTTTAAATATAAAATGAAGTACTATGTACTCTTCACCTCTCCCTTCAATAGTCCATTACCCATGCTGGCATGCAGCCCAGCAAGTTTTGCCCGGATTAATACACGTGATAGAAACCTGCAATATAATATGGATACAATTTCTTACCTGGACATTCTGATCAAACAATATAATATGGATACAATTTCTTACCTGGACATTCTGATCAAAAAAGACTAGTCACTACTTTGTGACCATTGTTTACAGAAAACCTACAAACAAAAATGCCTAAGGACACTATCATAGCTTCCATCATAACTTGCCACATTCTTAATTTCTCCGCCTTAGAAGATTATGCACTATTTCACAATACAAAGAAAGACTGTCAAAATGGAGAAATGCTTTAAATATAGAGCAGGGGTAGGCAATTTCTGTCCTCGAGAGTCAGAGCCAGGTCAGGTTTTCAGGATCTCCACAATGAATATGCATGAGATGGTTTTTGAATGCACTGCTTCCTTAAGATGCAAATCTATTTCATGCATATTTATTGTGGAGATCCTGAAAACCTGACCTGGCTCCGGACCGGAATTGCCTACCCCTGATCTAGAAAATGTCCCAAGGGATCTATAAAAGAAGGATGCTCAAGAGCATTGTTGATGAACAAAGATTCACTACTAATCCAACAACTAACTAAAGTACCTCCTGAACTTGCTTGCATGCATAGATTCTCCCATCTGAAGACATTGGAACATCCTTGAGAGTCACAGCTGCTTCCAAAATAGAGCTGTTACAGTAAACAAGAAATATAAACCTGAAAGAACTTGTGATACCCCTAATAACCAAAAGAGGATTGCAAAAATGATGTACAAAATGTCAAGTCTTATTGGAATCACTAAAACTTGCTTGCCCAAAGAATGGTTCATTTTGGTGACCAAAATAAGACACATTCGTAACTTCATCATTTGGGCTTCAAATGACATAGCTGGTTTGATCTCTTCCAGAATCAATTTGTTAGTTCTTCTGGCAGTCCACAACACGCATAAATTCCTTCTCCAGCACCAAAGCTCAAAAGAGTCCATCTTCTTCCCTGCTAGTTGCTTCTTTGTTTATGAAAGAGCCCAGGACATTTAAACCCTTTACAACTTCTATTCTATCACCTTCAAGCTCTACAATCTTCATTATTTTCCATGTTTATGATCTTTGTCTTGTTTACGTTCAGTTCTAATCCCATGTTATGACTTTCAACTTTAACTTTTCTCAGTAGATACAACATGTCTTCTTTGCTGCTGGTGATGAGCATTGTATCATTGTTTATATTTGGGCCACCAATTTTGAAACCAATGCACTCTTCTTTCAAGTTTGCTTTTCTGAAGATGGCTTTGCCATCTTACCCAGAGAAAAAGAAAAAGACAATGAAACAGTTGATGACATTGTCACATGTGTGCTTGAATATTCCCCTAATATCAATGGCATTACAAGGATCCTTCGACGCCATTGGGAAATAATGGAATTACACCCAACTTTCAGCAACACTCATTTAAGGATGGCCTACTCCCGCCAAAAGAACTTTAAAGAACTGTTAAGCCCATCCGACATCTTGGATTCACACTCAACCACTGCTCAGCCAGCAGGCCACTTTAAATGTGGAAATTGTTCGATTTGTACTGTCACACGGGAACTGAATGACTTTTTTATTCATCCAAGTACAGGTCAGATGTTTAAGTTAAAACACACTACCACATGCACTTCCACTTTTGTGGTCTACATTTTCATTTGCCCGTGCCCCATGATCTACGTGGGTCAAACTATTCGCTCCTTTAAAACACGGACTATTGAACATAAAAGTTGCATCCGAAACAATAGACTTCAGGCCCCTATGGTTACCCACTGTTTAGAGCATAATCATGTATTCACGGATCTACAGTGTTGTGTAATTGACCATATAGAAGCAAGTTTTACGGATCGACAACAGCGATTGCTGAGGGCTGAACAAATATGGATCCATAGACTGAACAGTGAAGAACCAAATGGGTTAAATTCAAGACTTGAGTGGGGTATATTCCTTTAATTTGAATTCTATCGCCTCTTTTTGTAAGTTCATAAGTCCTTATTTCGAAATCACAGTCTCAAGTGCTATGGTTTCTATGTGGTTTTTGAGCACTAAACAAATAAGTCACTACATAAATAAGTTACTTAGTTATGCATTTAGAATAGTTTTTTTAATATATTTGAAAAACAAGAAATATCTCAAAAATTAAGAGAAAAACAAAAAATAATAATAAAAATTAAAGTAAAATTAAAATTAAAATTTTTTTAAAAAAATACAAATTTAATTTTTTTAAAAAAATTGTTAAATAGATATGGCCTTACATCAGAGTGGATACAACTAAATTAATAAAATAGCACTCTTGTAAGACTATACATCTTCTGATGGCCATTACAGTTTTTTGAACTTGAACTTTGGCTTTCTATTCCGATTAGCAACGTAGTAACATTGAACCACTACGTGTAAGCAGCTAGATCAGCACTTTTACTGCACAACCACTTCCGGGTTTTGACGTCATCTCCCGGGAGCTTTTTAACCCCGTACAGTTATGATGTGGCCATCTTTTTTGATCAGAGGAGGCGTTCTTCACGTCCCGTTTAAAAAGGTATGTCTAGGTGGCTTCTTTAAACTTGTTTGAAGTTGTACATAAGTCCAGTTTTGATATAATTTTCTTTTCTGGCTTTAGTTGATCAGATTCTGTTACACCCTGAGGCAGCAAGTTGGTGAAACGCTGGCCATCGTCGGTGTACCGATCATAGATAAGTTGAAAGTTTTTTCATCTATCATCTACAGAGACAGCCCTGCTTATAGTTTATATAATAGGGAGTGCAATGGAGGTTTTCTGCCAATGAGGTTACCATCCAACCACCTTTATCCACCATTGTGGCGGTGGGAGGGCATTTGTCTGAGGCTTTTTCCTCCGTTTTTGAAACATACACCCCTTTAAACTCAAGCAGCACTGCCTTCACTTATTTGTGACATCATTATTTCTTGTGAAAGTGTGGCAGCATATTTGCTGTAAAGGTTTAACAGGAAATGTTACAAGATGGTCCCTTGCCTGATACCATGTTTTATTGGAAACCAATCAGTGTTGCCATATTTATTTTATTTATGGTATTTATATACTGCCTATAAAGGCAGTTTACAATCAGGTACTCAAGCATTTTCCTTTTCTGTCCCAGTGGGTTCACAATTTATCTAATGTACCTAGGGCAGAGGAAGATTAAGTGGCTTGCCTGGGGTCACAGAGAGCAGTGTGGAGTTTTGAACCCACAACCTCAGGGTGCTGTGGCTTAACCACTGCACCACACTCTCCTTCAAAACTAAAAAAGATTTTGCTATGTGTGTTTGCTTCAATGTAATCTTTTTTGTCTTTCTTATCAGCATTTTACATTTGTCTGATTTCAAGAAAGTCTGAGATAGGCATGTGGGATCTCTTAGAGAGAGGAAGAGATAATGGTTACTGCGGATGGGCCATTTGGCTTTTATCTGTCATGTTTCTGTTTCTATGTTTCTATTCCTTATGGTGTTGCCTATTTTTTTCAGTCAGATCATTCTTACATTTTCTGAAGGATTTTCTTATAACTCTCTTTATTTATAGTATATTCACATACACAATACTTAAAAACAGTACAAATCATTAAAAGTTAAGTTCACAGTTAATCCTCAATCAAGACAAGTCAGATCCTATAAAAAAGTATTAATGAATAATTGTGTTTTGAGGAGTTTTCTGAAAGTTCCTCTATCAACACATTTCTTTAGCTATTAACACATTTCTATCATCAAATTCCATAATTTCACCCTAGCACAACAAAGAGTCATACATAATAAACTGTTAATAGTTTCTTTCGTCTTACTAGTTAACAGTGTCGGCTGCTGTCATTCCACCTTCTTTCCCCTTTTTAAAATTTATGTAATATATCTAGTCTGGGCTTCCAGGATGGCATTTTTGAATACTATTATCAATGAGGGGGATAAACCCCCACCTCTTGCAAAGCTGAAGCAATTTTTTGCACAGGAGCAAAACTTTGATAAATCTGCTCAACATTTAAAGAAAAGAGGGTTTGAACAACAACAAGAAAAGGACTTATTATTTTTATAGATTAAACTATTATAGGAGAGTACAAAATAAACCTTGTCAAAATATGTACTTTGAAATCAGCATTACGGATCTTGCCCTGGATAACTATAACAAATCTGGAAATTACTGCTGTAAGACAACTATATGTTCTTTTATAAAAACATGTGAAAGAAAATGTTCTTGATTGCCTGAGACCACTTCAGAAAAATAACAAATGACTTTCGCCTCAAACGAATAGCTTTAACGTTGTGACACTGTTGTGATTATGAGCTCTGGTGGGTGGCTGAATGAGATGGCTGCTCACAAGATTCTGTATTCTTGCTTTAGGAAAAACTGTGCAATTTGTATTACAAATATAGCAATCTAGACTTTAAACATCTTAAATACAAATTATTTCTGAGAACAAAATTAGTGCTTATGACAGTAACTGGTAGATCTGTGAACTGCAGTTATTCATAGCAATAATAACACTGATCCAAAGAATATTTAATGGATAGCATAATAACACCTCCTGAGAACTATGCTTGCATGTTAAAAAAAAAAAAAAAAGCATTTATTGTGATAAGCTTTCATCTCACCTGCATAACAGGAAGAGATTTTCTTCTAATGATGCATATAATGCAAGGAGGTCAGAAGGCTTTACCTTCCTCATGGAGAACAGCTTATGAACTTGGCAGCAGGCAAGAACCAGTTCTAATACAAACTGAAAGAGCCATTAAAGTTAATTGGATTGTGTAATTGCATCAGCAGGATTATCCACAGAGAGTGCAGGAAATGTTATTTGTAAAATGGCATATTTTCATTTTTAAAGAAGCTGCTAAGAAAAAGGAGGAAATTCCACCTTGCTGACGAGGGCTTCCACGATAAGGAATGCATTTGTATATTTGTTTGACTTGTTGCTCACTTGTTCAAATACACGAATCGAGCTAGGTGCAGTCAAGTGCAAAAGTACAATCGATGAATACGTGAGGGGGGGCCCACTAAAATGCCCTAGTAATTTGATTACATTTTCATTTCATTTATGTAAGAACATAAGAATCAACATACTGGATCAGACCAATGTGGGAGTGTGTGGCGCAGGGGTTAGAGCTACAGCCTCTGCACCCTGAGGCTTTGGGCTCAAATCCCTGCTGCTCCTTGTGACCCTGAGCAAGTCACTTAATCCCCTTATTGCCCCTGGTACACTAGATAGAGTTTGAGCCCACCAGGAAAGATAGCGAAATATGATAAAGTACCTGAATGTAAACCAGTTAGGATATAAGTGGTATATAAATAATAAAATAAATAAATCTAGCCCAGTACCCTGCTTCCAACAGTCCTAACCATTGCAGCTGCTCCATTTAGCTTTGTTTACACCACTTAAAAAATTGTATCATAGTTGTTCTTTCAAAAGTTAAATGCTGTTGCAGTGAATTCCCTTAGGGTCTTCACTCCAATTAATTCAAATTTGATCATGTTATGATCATCGCTTTCAAGTGGACCTAACTCTGTTACCTCTCACACTAAGTCCTGCATTCTACTAAGATCTAAAATAGGGGAAGACGTAGGCAGTGGATTGCTGTTTTGTTTGGGGGGCCCAAAGGCTCCGCCCTAGCCAGTAGAATCTGGTGACACAGCCTATCACCAGTTCCTGACTCCCCCACCCACCTCTTTCATGTAGCCACCATGCAGCATCAATGATTAGGCTTGCCCCCGGAAGTAGAATGAAGAGTTCCGGGGCAGGCCTGCTTGTTGACGCAGTGCAGCAGCTGCCCAAAGATTTAAAAGTACAGCACCGAGAGGGTGGGGGGGAACCTACCAGTGGTTGCCAGTTTTGGGGAGGCCATGTCCCCTGTGGTTTCCTCCGTATCGATGCCAATGGGGAAAGGGAAAGGGATTGGGACTTGTATACCACTTTTTTTTTTATTTTTTTTTTTAGTTTTACAACCACACACAAAATGGTTTATATACAGGTATTTCAAGCATTTTCCCTGTGTCCCTGTGGACCTCAGAGACTTTTAAAAAGCCACAATGCTGTTTTTAAATTAGAAAGTGAAGCAGGTCATGTCTCAATCACTGGTCAAAACCCCATGTGAAAAGTGCAAAATGCAGAATTTTCAATAATAAATTAGTTTAAATGCAAAAAGATAACGCAAAACTTTAAGAACAGCACTTATCCTGTGTAGTAAATGCCACAGTGAAACTCTAGCACTGCTCTTCAAGCCTTACGTGGCCTCCGTTTCATCAGGATAATCCAGGCTTCTTCAGGGAAAGTAGTGATGTGCTGTGTACTGCTTTTCATTTTCTCATAAATATGTAAATATACGTGATTGTACAAAAAAATAAAACTGTACAATAAAGGCCCTGATTCTCTAAAAGTGCGTCCCGATTTTAGGCAGCTGTAGACGTCCTACAGCTGTCTAATCAGCCAATCGGGATGCACGTTTAAAAAAAAAAATGCTCCCCAGGCAGGCCTGAAGGCGCCTCCGGGAGCCTAGGGAGACCCGCAAGATGCCTAAGCTCGTCTAAGGGCCTTAGGCTGAACCTAGGCGGCCCTACGCGTCTCCCTAGTAGATGAGAAGCTTAAAAATGTAGGCCAGCAAAATGCTGGTCTACATTGTAAGTAGACGCGGCCGCTATACTTATCGCGGCAAGGGATCTCTCTGCTATAAGTATAGCGGGCCGTGGCCCCTGACCGATCACTGGCAGGAGGGTACCCAAACCCTCCTGCCCGAAGACACACCCCCCTCCCCGACACTACCGACCGCCCCCCCCCGACACTACCGACCGCCCTCCCCCCCGACATTACCGATCCCCCCCCCGACAATATCGGCCAATCAGACCTTAGACTTAGTAGGGATGGGCGGACCCGCTATTCCTAAGGCCTGATTGGTCCAGGCTTCTAGAGCCTGGGCCAATCAGGCCTTAGGCTTCGGCGGGATGGGCCGGGAAGGGGCGGGCCCGCCTCATTTCGACGAGGCGTGCCTGCTTGCTCGACGTGCAAGACCCATCTGTAAGAACAGGTTTGGTGGAGTGGGGGTTGTTAGCGCCAGGGGGGGTGCGTCTTCGGGCAGGAGGGATTGGGCACCCTTCTGCCAGTGACCGATATTGTCGGGGGGGGCGATCGGCAGTGTCGGGGGGGGCGGTTGGTAGTGTCAGGGAGGGGGGTGCATCTTCGGGCAGGAGGGTTTGGGCACCCTCCTGCCAGTGATCGGTCAGGGGGCCACGGCCCGCTATACTTATAGCGGCAGAGAGATCCCTTGCCGCGATAAGTGTAGCGGGCCGTGTCTAATCTAACCCGATTCTCTAACCCGTGTCTGTAACATGGACGCCGGTTACAGAATCGGGGTTTAGTTTAGGCCGATTCTGAATAGGACGCCTCTCCCGGGCGTCCTATACAGAATCAGGGCCTAGGTGTCTTGCGGGCCTCGCCTTCAATATAGGCGGCCTGCCTGGGGAGCATTTTTTTTTAAAAAACGTGCATCCCGATTGGCTGATTAGACAGCTGTAGGACGCCTACAGCTGCCTAAAATCGGGACGCACTTTTAGAGAATCAGGGCCTAAGTATACATGTATTTACATATTTATGAGTTTTACATGTTCTTTTATATTGCCTATGTTAGATTATTATATGTACTAGTTTTTAAGCCCGTTACATTAACGGGTGCTAGCAGTTCTTCTTCCTTACTTTTTTCTCCCCCCTGTCCAGCAACACCCCCCCCTTTCTCTGATCCCACTGTCTAGCAGTAGGCCTTTTCATTTATTTTTACCTCCCCCCTGTCTAGCAGCACCCCTTCCCTGCTCCCCCAGTCCAGCAATAGCGCTTCTCCCTAACTTTTACCTCCCCTCTGTTCAACAGCACCCCTTCCCTGTACCCCCTGTCCAACAATAGCCATTATCCTTTCCTTTTACCTTATGTGGAGCTATCTCCACGCTTACACTCTCTCCCTGTCCTCCTGCTCCAGGGTGCTCGATTTCTCCCGATTTACCTCAATTTTCGGTCCTTCGCATCCTGTTTGTCTCCATGGGCAGCGTTTTGGGTTTTTTTCATGTAACCCGCTGAACCGCTGCAAACAGCCGCATGCACCACAAATAGAATACGGCCACGAAAGCACAAATCACGGTGGCAGGGATCACGGCCTCCTAAGCGCGCATGCGCGCTTAGGGTTTTATTATAGAGGATATTTATGCCTCATTTGCATTTTTATTTTAGTTACTTGCTTGTCCCCTGAAGAAGGCATTCCAGATTGCCGAAACTGGGATCCTAGTCAGGACTTTAGTTTTAAAAATCTGTTTCCAAGTCAAGTAGCTATACTGGGACTTTATGTGACTATTTCGGTTCAGTTTGTATGAGAATAAATGTAACTGTTGGTTGACATAGACATCTTACTTGCCTTTTTTGTTTGTTTGTCATATATTGAGGCAAGATCTCTTCTTCCTTTTGGGGTCCTTAGCACGCACTAAATGCTAATGCATGCTAACGCACCCATTATATCCTATGGACACGTTACCATGTGTTAGCATTTAGCGAGCACTAAGACGCACTAGCGCGTCTTAGTAAAAGGACCCTTATGTTTGGTACATACACATGGGACTCAACCCAGTAACCCAGGAGGGCATTGGCAAAATCCTGAGAGTCCTGCAACCAACTACCTTGTCCATCGAAGATAGTGCAGCAGGCAAGTAGGGGGCCTCATAGAAAGTGTCACAAAAATTGTAAACTACTCTGTTTCAAATAGGCAACTAACATCAACATTAAAAAAAAAAGGTTCAATAGCGTGCCCTTTGTTAAAGAAGAACAAACTTGATCAGGGCAAATGTCTAGCATCCCATTTCTTGGAAAACATATACACTAAACAGTCTGTGTTCAATTCAATGATTGGCTAGAAGAAAGAAACTGGCTAGATCCATGTCAGTCTGGAATCAGACCCAGTTATGGAACAGAAATGGTCTTTGTATCCCTACTAGATGATTTTCAGAGAAATTGAGACAGGGGATTTGCCTCAGTGTTAATACTGTTAGATTTCTCAGCTTTTGACATTGTGGATCATGAAATTATTCTAGCACGACTAGCAGAAACAGGTATCAATGGAACTTCATTTACAAAAGGTTAAGAAAAGAAAAAGAGATACACTACTCACAATGGCTGTGCTTCAGAGCAAGTGGACATTTCTGATGCATAATCTTGACATCATATGCAACTAGATGGCAGAATGCCACTAAAAATAAAAGGAACTCCTACCTAAACAAAAGCTCCTGTGGCTCAATGGTTAAAGGCACTGCTTTCATCTTCCACAGATCATGGGTTCAAATCCAAAGTATTGTTAGATACCCCAGTACACATTCCTATTTTTCGTGACATTCTGCCATCTAGGTGCATATTGATGATGTCACAATTATGTCAAGATTGTGCATCAGACACGTCCACTTGCTCTGAAGCACAGCCATTGTGAGTAGTGTATCTCTTTTTCTTTTCTTACTTGCTTGGTTCATATCCTATCAGTCCATACTATTTGACAGCATCTCATTGCCACCATGGGCACAGACCTGTGGGGTACCACAAGAATCTATTAAAAACCCTAATGCCGCTTCATTAAAGGAGGCCTAAATTTGCAAATGACACTAAACTGTCCAAAGTTGTTAAAACACATGCAGACTCTGAAAAATTGCTGGCAGACCTTAGAAAATTGGAAGACTGGGCATCCAAATAGTAGATGAAATTTAATGTGGACAAATGCAAAGTGATGCACATTGGGAAAAATAACCAAAAAAGCACCTCCCAAAAAAGATCTAGGTGTCACTGCAGACAATACACTGAAACCTTCTTAACAATGTGCGGTGGTGGCCAAAAAAGCAAACAAGATGCTAGGAATTATTAGAAAATATATGGTAAACAAGACCAAGAATATTATAATGCCTCTGTATTGCTCCATGGTGCATCCTCACCTTGAGTATTGCACATAGTTTTAATCACTGTATCTCAAAAAAATGATATAGTGGAATTAGAAAAGGTTCAAAGAAGAACAACCAAAATGAAAAAGGAGATGAAACTCTTTTCTCGAGGATAGACTAAAGAGTTTGGTGCTCTTCAGCTTGGAAAAGAGAAGGTAGGGGGGAGATATGTTTGAAGTCTACAAAATCCTGAGTGATGTAGAATGGGTACAAGTGGATTGATTTTTTCACTTCATCATAAATTACAAGGAAATATTTTTTCACTCAGTGAATAGTTAAGCACTGGAACGCATTGCCAGAGGGTGTGGTAAGAGCAGTTAATGCAGCTGGTTTTTTAAAAAAAGGTTTTGACAAGTTCCTGGAGGAAAAGTCCATAGTTATTGAGACAGACCGGGAAGTCACAGCTTGCCCTGGATCAATGGCATGGAATGCTGCTACTATTTGGGTTTTTGCCAGGTACTTGTGACTTGGATTGGCCTCCGTGAAGACAGAATACTGTCCTAGATGGACCATTGGTCTGACTCAGTAAGGGTCTTATGTACCTCAAACCACCTTCAGTCAATGGACACTTAGGCCCTCTTTTACTAAGGTGTGCCAAACGTTTTAGCGTGCGTTTAGCGCACGCTAAATCAACGTGTGCGCTAACCGCTAATGCGTCCATAGGATAACATGCACGTGTTAGCGTTTAGCATGTGCTAATATTTACCTCGTGCTAAAAAGCATAGCGCATCTTAGTAAAAGAGGGGGTAAGTTCTACATCTATGCGGATAACGTACAGTTACTCATATCCATTGAACCTGATTTACCCACAGCTCTGAATAAACTGACTACCTATCTAACATTAATTCAAGAATGGTCTAAAAATAACAAACTCATTACACACTATCATAGTCTTCAGGTATTGTTTGTTTCAGAAGTGTACAATTCCTATACCTGAGGTTCAGAAAGATCCCTAACGTAGGTAGTTCTTCAGGTCCAGGGCCGCCATCAGAAATTTCTGGGCCCCTTACTGAGCAATCCTATTGGGCCCCCCATGTACCCCTTCCCCCCCCCCCCCCCCCCCGACCCCCCCTTCTTCCATGGGCTGAATACACATATACTTTTCTCTGTCGCCGCACTCTTTGACCAAAAGATTTGTAAGCCTGCAACCACGTCAAGGTAGACTCTTTCAGCAGGGCCCTAACCTAACCTAAACTAAACTAATCTATACCTATCTATTCTAAACTAACATATGTCTAATACTGAACTAATAACAAATTAACAAACATCTGCATAATAAATAACTAATAAATAATAGTGCTAGTAGCTATAATTCACTTTTGAATGTAAAATCTCAGTTAAGGATTTCTTTTGACCTTTGTAGGCCAGAAGTAGATCACAATTGCACAATATTTTTTGTAACAAGTATTAAATGTGTTTTTATAAATACTGTAAGCTTAATAAATATATCAGAAAAAACTACACATCTGAGCGCATATCTAAACATACACATCTGAGCGCATATCTGAACATACACATCTGTATGATCCCATCCTCCTCAGCTTGCCTATAGCTGCATTATGCATGTTAAAAATGTACGATATGTTGATATGTGCACCTTCCTTCCTTCCCATCCATCCTCCTCAGCCTGTCACTACACATCCACAGCTGCATGTTAATGATGATGTATATGTTATGATGATAAATAAGTGCATATGAGCACATCATTAACATGCAGCTATGGATGAATATATAATGATGTTATGAGTATGCACCTCTTCCTTCCCATCCTCCTCAGCATGTCACATACAGCATGTTACATTACACAGACTTTGTGTAATGTAACATGCTGTATGTGACATGCTAAGGAGGATGGGAAGGAAGAAGTGCACACTCATAACATCATTATATATTCATGAATCAATCTGATAATCATCACCACCAGGCTGTGTGTGTTATGGGATGGAGGAAGAAAGGTGCATGTTTAAATTGCACGGGGACAGAAATCCCACCCGTCCCCGTGAGGACTCCCACCCATCCCCACCCGTCCCCGCGAGGAATCCCTCCGTCCCCACCCGTCCCCGTGAGGAATCCCCTCCGTCCCCGCCCGTCCCTATAAACTACAGAAATAGTTATTTCAGTTAATTATGCTACTGAATTAAAGGCTCTGGTAGAAACCCATTTAAAAATAATCAAAAAGACTTTATTAATTTGGAAATATTAATTGGGAAGAATAAATACTTTGTAAATGGGTTTCTACCAGAGCCTCTAATGTTTATAAATTTTTATCAACACAACTAATATACTACTTTATCCTGAAGCAAAAAAAAGAAAAGAAATTTTTTTTCTACCTTTGTTGCCTGGTTTCTGCTTTCCTCATGTTCTCATTTAATTCCTTCCATCCACTGTCTCTCTTCTTTCTGTATCTTCCATTTGCTCTGTTACTGTGCCTCTCCCTTTCTCCCCCCTCCCAAATTGGTCTGGCACCCATCTTCTTCCCTCCGCTCCCCCTATAGTCTGGCATCTCTGTCTTCTTCCCTGCCAGTGTCTTCTCCCCACTCTCTCTTCCCCATTTCCTTTCAGCGTCCTTCTCCCCCCATCTTCCCCATGTCCTGTCATCATCCTTCTCCCCCATCTGTCTTCCACATGTCTTTTCAGCGTCCTTCTCCCCCATGTCCTTTCAGCGTCCTTCTCCCCCCTCTATCTTCCCCATGTGCTTTTAGCGTCCTTCTCCCCCCCTGTCTTCCCCATGCCCTTTCAGCGTCCTTCTCCCCCCATCTTCCCATGTCCTTTCAGTGTCCTTCTCCACCCCTTTGTCTTCCCCATGTCCTTTCAGGGTCCTTCTTCCCCCTCTGTCTTCCCCATGTGCTTTCAGCATCCTTCTCCCCCCTCCCATCTTCTCCATATGCTTTCAGCGTCCTCCACCCCTTTGTCTTCCCCATATCCTTTCAGGGTCCTTCTCCCCCCTCTGTCTTCCCCATGTGCTTTCAGCGTCCTTCTCCCCCCCTGTCTTCCCCATGCCCTTTCAGCGTCCTTCTCCCCCATCTTCCCATGTCCTTTCAGCTTCCTTCTCCACCCCTTTGTCTTCCCCATGTCCTTTCAGGGTCCTTCTCCCCCCTCCCGTCTTCCCCATGTCCTTTCAGCGTCCTTCTCCACCCCTTTGTCTTCCCCATATCCTTTCAGCGTCCTTCTCCACCCCTTTGTCTTCCCCAGTGCTCCCCCCCCCTCAGTTTTACCCATTTCCCTTAAGCGTCTTTTCTTCTCCACTCCACCTTTCCTCCCTTTCTCCCTCCCTGCCCCTTACCTTTGTGGCGTTTCCCCACCCGACAGACAACAGAACAGGCCCGGTCGGACAAACCTCCCTGCCCTGTAGCAGCGAATCTAAATTACCTTCTTACAGCAGCTGGAGTATTGAAGCTGCTGTAAGAAGGTAATTTAGATTCGCTGCTACAGGGCAGGGAGGTTTGTCGGCCGGGCCTGTTGTCGGTCGGTCGGGGGAAGCACCACAAGGCTAAGGGGACCTAACCGGTTGTGCACCGGGGTGGACCGCCCCCCCTCCCCCCCTTCGGTACACGACTGCCTTTTCCCTACCAGCCCTGCCACAAGCAGCCAACCGGAAGTCTTCCCGATGTCAGTGCTGATGTCAGAGGAAGGGAGGGCTTTGCTTAATCCCTCTCTCCGACTTCAGCGTTGACATTGGGAAGTCTTCCGTTCGGCTGTGTGCTGTGGCAGGGCAGGTAAGGAGAAGGAGAGGAGACTTTGCTTGCGACCCTGGGGGAGCCGGGCCCCCTGTCAGCTCCGACCCCTGAATGCAGGACTGGTAGTACTGCCCTGATGGCGGCCCTGTTCAGGTCCATTATGGTCATAATAATTTTATTTTCCCCTTAATATAAGGTAAGAGGCAGCTCTCTATCACATTTTTCTGCTTGAATTGGGGGTCTATAGACTATACCTGTGAGGATGGAAATGCTATTTTCTCTTTCAAAGATGATCCATAGAACCACCTTTTTTTCTACACTCCCTGCATTTCGGACACTTTAATATTATTTTTAAAACACAAGTGCAAACATTAATGCCTGTCCCCAAGCGGTTGAAAATGTACATGCCTTCAATCTAGGTTTAATTTATGCAGGTTTATCTCTAATATGTTTATTAAGACACGTAAGAACATAAGAATTGCTGCTGCTGGGTCAGACCGGTGGTCCATCGTACCCAGCAGTCCACTCACGCGGCGGCCCTCTGGTCAAAGACCAGTGCCCTAACTGAGACTAGCCCTACCTGCGTACGTTCTGATTTGCATAAACTTGTCTAACTTTGTCTTGAATCCCTGGAGGGTGTTTTCCCCTATGACAGACTCCAGAAGAGCGTTCCAGTTTTCTACCACTCTCTGGGTGAAAAAGAACTTCCTTACGTTCGTACGGAATCTATCCCCTTTCAATTTTAGAGAGTGCCCTCTCCTTCTCCCTACCTCAGAGAGGGTGAACAACCTGTCCTTATCTACCAAGTCTATTCCCTTCAATACCTTGAATGTTTCGATCATGTCCCCTCTCAATCTCCTCTGTTCGAGGGAGAAGAGGCCCAGTTTCTCTAATCTTTCACTGTGCGGCAACTCCTCCAGTCCCTTAACCATTTTAGTCGCTCTTCTCTTGACCCTTTTGAGTAGTACCATGTCCTTCTTCATGTATGGCGACCAGTGCTGGACGCAGTACTCCAGGTGAGGGCGCACCATAGCCCAGTACATAGCATAGCATAGCATAGATAGCCTTCTCTGATCTGTTTGTGATCCCCTTCTTTATCATTCCTAGCATTCTGTTCACCCTTTTTACCGCCGCCACTCATTGCTTCATCGACTTGTCTATCAGAACTCCCAAGTCTCGTTCCTGGGAGGTCTCTCCAAGTACCGCCCCGGACATCCTGCATTCGTGCATGAATTTTTTGTTACCTACATGCATCACTTTACACTTATCCACGTTGAACCTCATTTGCCATGTCGATGCCCATTCCTCGAGCCTGATTATGTCATGTTGCAGATCTTCGCAATCCCCCCTGCGTCTTCACTACTCTGAATAACTTCGTATCGCCTGCAAATTTAATCACCTCACTCGTCTTATCGATGTCTAGGTAGGTGCCTGTGAGGGAACAAGAGGTACTCCCTCACCGATACTTCAATTATAACACTGTACAGCAGGGGATGCTAGCTTAAAGAGTAGAAGAATAAGTTACCCTAGGGAAGGGAAGGCAACCCTGCTGAGTCTTGGGGCGAGACTCAGGCAAGGAGGAGTTCATATGCCATAGAGTGGAGTCAATCAGAGAGAGGTCCCAGAGGATGTGACAACTCTGGGAAAGGTCCTGAGAGGAGAGTGTTCCAGAGGGAGAAACCTTCCCTAGCTGTGGGCTGGGGAGAATCCCTGGGAAGGAGTGGAGTTGTGAGGTAGACTGTTAAGGTAACTGACGGTTACTGACTGACGGTTGCTATCTACTTGGCTAAGCCAACCTTTCATGTTGAATAAACTGTTGCAGCTGAAATTTGGAGGGTGGCAAACATTGATCTCAAGACTGTCTTGGACTTGGTAAACCAGATAATAATTTAGGACAAAGTTTGTTGGATTAGACAGATATTTTGAGCTAAGAGATTATTCTATAATTCCTGAGCCTTTGAAATAACAAGGCACAGATCTGTGAACCAATAAAGTGTTGTTATGTACCTTTATAGTGTGTCTGTCTGTGTGTGCACAGGTTTAAAATCCGCTCAGCATCTTTCAGTTCCTCTGTTTCTTTATAAAACAGGCACCTATATGGCCTTCACACATATATAATTTTATATAAATTTACTCTTATAGGGAGGTGATTCTATTACTAAGACACTAATATGGAATCATCTGGTCCATTGTAAGCAGGTCTACTAGGAAAGAAGTGGTCACAGGTGTGTAAATAGTAGGATCCCCAAAACATACATTGGGAAAAAACTTGTCCCATAAGGGTGACTCAAAGAATAGAGAGTAATCCAATCAAATTAAAAAGATCACCCAACATATACTTTCATAAGTCTTCACAGTATAAACAGAAGCGCTCAGAACCTTTCCGGTAGAAACACAGAAACATAGAAAGATGATGGCAGAAAAGGGCTATAGCCCATCAAGTCTGCCCACTCTACTGACCCACCCAATTTAGTCTGTGTGCTAATGACCCAATTCTTTAACTCGACCTTCGTAGCGATCCTACGTAGGTGTCCCATTTATTCTTAAAGTCAGGCACGCTGGTAGCCTCGACCACCTGCACTGGAAGCTTGTTCCAGCGATCTATCACTCTTTCCGTGAAGAAGTACTTCGTGGTGTCGCCATTAAATTTCCCTCCTCTGAGTTTGAGCGGATGTCCTCTTGTGGCCGAGGGTCCTTTGGGAAAGAAAATGTCATCTTGCAATTGAGAGGAATGTGGGATGTAACATCAGACCACTTGGCTATCTAAGTTTCTTTTGAAGTGAGTTCTCTGAGGAAGCCAGTCTGGCCCATCAGAACCTGGGAGTCTTCTGTGAATCATTTTCAGTTAAGTGTATGAAATACATGGAATATTGATTGAGCTCAGCACAATTGCAAGATTAAGAAAACTCTAAGCTTTAAGATTGAACAAAAGAGGCACATTTAGGAGCTTGCCCTCGCTTGTGGTCTTTCTATCGAGAAGGTTCTGAGCACTTATGTTTATACTGTGAAAGACTTATGAAAGTATACGTTGGGTGATCTTTTTAATTTGATTGGGGTAAATAGTAGAGACAGGCTTTCAAATCTTACTTTCATACACACAGGTGGATCTGAGCACTGCACTAAAAGGATTTTCAGACTGATAAATTTTTCTTGTTTCTCTCTGAGTATTTCACTGCTTGGCTCTGGTTTGCTATAAGTGTTTAGGCTACTCATTTCTACCTGAATTGCTTAGTTAATTACTTCTGTACTAGCTGGATATATGCCTGATTCTAAAAAAAAAACCCCACACATGTACAAAAATAAAAACAACTTTGATTCTCTAACAAAGATCATTTTGCTAATTTTTCTAGCTACCTGACCTTTCTACACTAGAGTTTCTTTGTAAACTGATGAAAATGTGTGGCTCTTAGCTAAAGAAAGTCTAGCTTCTTCATTTCACCCCTTAAAAAAATTGTTTTAGAAACATGAGATTTGGGATTGCCTTCTACCTTAAGCACTTTAAATCCATCCATCCGACCCCTCATGCAGCCTCCCCACATGGCATGTGTTTACTTATATAGCCTTCCTAAGTCACATAACCAAAAGGTTTCCATTAATTTACAAACACAGATTGCTTTTGATAATACAACTGATCTAGTATACTAACCCCAATCAAAGTGATTTTAATTCAGTGCAAATGTTGCAGTGCTGTGATCCTAAGATAAACCATTTGCAGCCTTAGAGCTTGCCTCGTCTGTCTCCAAATCTCTACTTTGGGAAAGAGTTGACTCAGCTCTGGGAAGAATTAGCTGC
The DNA here is from genome assembly GCF_902459505.1 of Geotrypetes seraphini. Lineage (NCBI taxonomy): Eukaryota > Metazoa > Chordata > Amphibia > Gymnophiona > Dermophiidae > Geotrypetes > Geotrypetes seraphini. The sequence goes on from NC_047085.1 coordinate 376,959,855, forward strand.
AATGAAAAAGAGAATTAGCTGCAAGTTAGCATAAAATAACAATCTACCCCCCCTTCTTACAAAGTGTCAACAACCCAAGAACAGATGGATGATAGTGGGATCTGGCAAGATATGTGAAATTGTAGCACAGAGACACCTAGATCCCTAAAGGGTACCCCTGAAAATGCCTTCTCTTTCTCTCTCTTTCTTTCATTTTCTATCACATCCTTCCCAAATAGCTCAGAACAGGTTACAGGCTAACGTACATAATATACAGTTAGGTTACAATTTGCCATAGATACAGTACGTTTTTTTTCTGGTTTAAGTATTTTCAAAATGTCTTTTTATTGAAAGTGATATAGAGAAAGCATACATGAAGACCAATGCAACCAGAAGAGGTCAACAAACCAGTATAGAACAAGGAAAACTAGAGATCTAATACCAATGTCCATAATATACAGTTTACAGGTTAAATTTGTCATAGTTACAGTGCAATATTTTTCAATACAAGTTGGGAAGTGATACACCATAACAGAACCCAAGTTAGCTATAGAGAAGAGAACTAACAATTTACCAAAAATCCCTCAGTCAACATGAAAACATCTAAAAACATAAAATTATTTTTCCTTGAAGGTTTCATTATATGAGACATTAATCTGAAAACAGTTGAAACATCAACAAAAAATGGTTAAATGTCTGTCAGGATGTTCAGATAGCAGGAACACAGATCATATTGTTAATGAAATCAAAGAAGAAAGTATGGATTCTAAAGCTGATGTTATCTATCTGAGAACAAATGACATGGCTCGTAACACACCTCTAAAGTGCATAAAGACTTCCAGATTTTGGGAGACAATTTTAAAGCAGTTTTGGAAGGTCTACCTATTCACAGTGGCATACCTAGGGTTTGTGACACCTGGGGCCGATAATTTTTTAACAGCCCCTCCCCCATCAAAAAAATATATTTTTAGTAATTTTACTTATTTTTATAGCCTGTCCTCCCCAGAGAGCTGTGTGTGGCGCAGTGGTTGGAGCTATAGCCTCAGCACCCTGGGGTTGTGGGTTCAAACCCCGTGCTGCTTCTTGTGATCCTGGGCAAGTTCTTCTCTGTTACCATCGCTCTCAGTTTACTCAACAAAACATATCTACTGTATCAAATGCTGACGATATATCTAATTAGACCATACAAATTGTGTTTCTTTTATCTTTCCCTTTTTTCAGTTCATCTACTGTAGTCACAAGCAAGGATTCAACACTATGACCTGTTTGAAATCCAAATTGATCAAAAAAGGGAAAGAGGAGACATGAATAAAAACTATACAAAATCCAAGCAAACTATCCAAAAAGCACAGGAAGGCTACAAATACTCAGAGTCTAGGCAACAACATTTCTAATCTGGAAGCCAAGATGGTAGAAATAAATTTGGACATTGTAGCCACTATGGTGACATGGTTCAATGAGACTCATACATCGAATATTGCTATATCTGGCTATAATCTATTTAGGAAAGATAAAGAATCAGAAAGGTAACATCGTAACAGCGCCCTATGTAGCTAAGCTCCTACGGCTAAAACAGTAAAATCGTAATCTTAAAAATAACAGAATCACGAAACCCTTCCTAAACTAACTCATAAAAAGAAATTAGACAGTACATAAATGATACTTACAGCGCACAGCTGGCCTCGCACCAGTCTACGGGATATTCGTGGCTGGCTTCACACCAAGCACAGTTGGCCTCTCACCAGTCTGCTGGCCTCACACCAGAATACTTACATCTGGCTTCTCACCAGTCTGTGTGCAGCTGGCCTCACACCAGTCTCAACAGGGCAAGAAACTGTAAAAATAAAGTGTTTATTAAAGGTCGCAAGTGCAGTAGGGGTTTTTCCCCTCGTCAGCGTCAGGGCTACCAATGAAAGGTAGGCTGAGGCCTTTCACTTTTTTGTAATAACCTCACAACAACAACACAATTGCTGTATCAAAGATATATTTTTAATAGTAATAAATCAATGGTCAGCTCATATAATTGACATCAGGAAAATGGTTACACAACAATTGTGCCAAGCAGAGGAAACAACTAGAAGCTAGCAGTCTGTGAAGTCCCAGTCCGCTCTGGCCTTAGTTCATTATTCATGATCTTTTATAGAGTAATACATAGTTAATTTGATTGGTGGATACATAGGGCTCCTTTTACAAAGCCGCACTAGTGGTTTTAACGCATGCACCGGATTAGCGCGCACTAGCCGGAAATCTACCACCTGCTCCAAAGGAGGCGGTAGCAGCTAGCACTTGCGGCAATTTAGTGTGCCCTATTCCGCGCGTTAAGGCCCTAGCGCGGCTTTGTAAAAGGAGCCCATAGTCATTCTGATTGGTTGTTACACTTTCAAATTACTGATTGTTATGTTCTCAGGTAACTTCAGGTCATTTCAAGACTTGGGTGGTATCAAAAATGGCTTCTCTATCTCCCATGACAGGGTGTTCTTGGTGCTTACTCCCAGACCATCTGGACATGGACCCCTCCCTTCCCAATGGCTTTTCTTGCTTCTGCTTCTTGAATATTGTGGTTATCAGTTCTTTCAGTTTGTGGTGTACTTAGGACATATGAGTTATTCTTAGCCACTGCCCTGTAATTCTTGTCAGGTCATGTCATGTTGACCTGCTAACTTATCTTATGGTTAGTACTTTTCCATGGAAATTTCCCCAGTAGCTGGCTGGCAGCTGGCAGCATCTGGGTCAGAGATGAAGTCTGCTGTAAAATCCATTTTTATGCTTGGCCTGTTTTTCCTTACTAGGCCTTTGTCCCTCAGTCCAGGCCTGTATCTCAGGGCCCTTTGCTGATGGATCTTCTCTCAAAGCAAAGATGGTAAAAGTGGATTTGGACATTGTAGCCACTATGGTGACATGGTTCAATGAGACTCATACATGGGATATCACTATATCTGGCTATAATCCATTTAGGAAAGATAGAGAATCAGAAAGAGGGAGGAGTGGCTCTTTGTATAAAAAAAAACCCAATATTAAAGTGGCTGAAATGCAGGGAGTGTAGAAAAAAGAGATGGTGCTATGGCTCATCTTTGAAAGAGAAAATAACACTTCCATCCTCAAAGGTGCAGTATACAGACTTTCAATTCAAGCAGAAAAATGAGATAAAGGTCTGCCACTTATTTTTTTTATTTTTTTTTTATTTTTATTAAATTTAACATACTTTACAAGTATAAACTACATGATAAAGAAATACTGAATCATGTCCCAACAAGAATAACATCATAAAACATAACATTTAAAATAAAAATTATTATGAAACTTAACTCTTCCTTAGACCTCAATTAGGAGGAGGAGAGAAATAAAGAAATTATAGGGAGTAAGATTGCAGTAAAATACAAAGAAAAGACTTAAATGCTACAACCCAGCATTATTCCTTTGAACTATACTCCCACCACTAGATAAACCCTTGAGATCTAAAAAGGATCATAAATGGTCTGGTGTGAAGAACACATATTTTAAACCCATAAACTTGATAACACATTTGCATGGATAGGCTAACAAAAAAGTAGCACCTAGCTCCTTGTCTCTTCTCTCATTCCCAAAAACATTTTTTGCCTTTCCTGGGTTACTCTAGTTACATCGTGGTGTAACCATAGATGTTGACCACAAAAGTATTCCAGACTTTTTTAAAGAATAACCAAGAGTTATCTTTCTTCAAAGATGAAGTTAACAATTAAAGTTGCTCTTTCTTTAACATCCATGGATGACTCCTCTAATATTGCCTTAAGATTTTGCAAGTCTCTGTCAGAGACCAAGTTCTCACCCCTAGGTATATCAGAATTTCTTTTTGAAACAGGTAAAAAGTATGCTTTGTTTATGGGCAGGATATGGTCTTGTGGAAAATTCAAGCATTCTATAAGAAATTTTTTGAAAATCTCAATCGGTGATATTGCCAGTATCCTTGGGCAGTTTAGCATTCTCAAGTTCAGTCTTCTATTAAAGTTCTCTATCATTTCTAGTTTACGAGCTGTAAAATTTTGTTCTTTAATTATAGTGGTAATTGAGTTTTTCAAGGAGGCTGACTCAGTTTGTATTTTATCCATGCATTCTTGCTTAACTTTAACCAAACTATCTGAAAAAGTGTTCATTTTCTGAACCAGTACCTCCATATCTGAGGCAGTCTTCTCCACCTTCACACCCATATTCTTGATAGCCTCCAGGAGTATCTCTAGTGTCACTGCTGGGGTAGTTGCTGATCCTCCTTTTCCTTTAGCGATCTTTTGACCCAGCATTCCAGCTGGGGCAGTAGCTCCTTCCAATGCCTGCTCCTGAGTCTACTGCTCCTCTCCCTCTGGGTCAGGTCTGCCACTTATTAAAGGGCAAATAACATCTATTATGACAATAATGAACCTGAAGAAATACCTCCCTTAATGATCTTCCTGAACCTCAGGTACTGGAATTGTACCATGTCAATTATTTACACTCCCGAAAGAAGCAAATAAATAATACCTGAAGAATATGATGGTGTGTAATGAGCATCCTCAAAAACAATATACCATCTTTCTCATTTTTGTTGCAGAATAATGATATATCTAAATCAGCAGTTTCCAACTAAATTCATGAGACACACCCAGTCAGGCTGCTTTATAAGACATGAGCATGAGATAGATTTAACTGCACTGCTTATATTGTATGCAAATCTACCTTATCCATATTCATTGTGGATTTTCTGAAGCTCAGACTGGCTGGATGTTTCCCAAGGACTGAGACTCCCCTGGTCAAAAAAAAGTGTTAAAGAATAGCAATGGCTATTTTTGTTTCCTCACTTGTTAACACTATTCTTTCTCCAGAGCACATCAGGTATTGTTTGTCAGAGAATACTGAGTTAAGGGTAATTTTATAAGGGATTTTCTATTTGTAAAGACTGTTCTACACTCAGAAAAGGCCCCTTATATAATTACATGAGTATTAAAAAAAATCACAAGTGTTTTTATGTGGAGGGCACATGGCATTCCTGAGGGATAGCTTGGGTGGAGCGGAGTTATGATACATACGTATTTTATGAAAAATGTGGGTATGAAGAGCCAACATAATGACAGGCTGAAAACTCGATCCCTGACATTTCTTTACATTGTATTTTTCCTTATGGGGAAGAATAAAAGTAGACCCTGGTCTTCCCTCCTCCAGGATCCATAGATAAATTCATTGAGCATTGGTGCCTAAAGTTCTGAACTCCAGTGAACAAATACTATTTGGAATCTGGTTAGAGATAGGTAGACTGTCAGACTTCTATGGTATGGACACTGCTTTAGCTTAGTCATGAAAGCTTCTCCTGCACAACCACAATCATCATCCTCCAGAACTGCAAAAGTCCTATGGACAATAATTTAAGTTGTTGGCATTTTGCAGATCCAAGGGTCTCGCTTTTTAGCAAGGTCCTGCGTCCTACGCCCAGGAGTGTTGACAGTGTTTGTGAGGGCTTAGAAATGGCTAGCACTTTTGCACCTTTGAGTGATTTCCACAACAAGAATAGATGGTCTCCCTTCTGAGGATTCAGATCAGTCCTCTTCAATCTCTGTGACATTCCATTTCTCTTTAAATCATCCTGAACAGTTACACTTGAAATTATGTGGTCAATATTCAAAAAGATTTAACCAGGCAGAAGAGGCTCCTGAGCTGGCCATTCCCAAATGTTCACCTGCATTTAACCATATAGTACCACTGAATATCCCTTCTGACCGCCAAAGCACTTGGCTAGGTAAGGGATAGTCTGGGACAGAGTGCAGGCAGGGCTAGCATTTAGCTGGTTAAGTGATAATATTCAGCCCGCTAAGTGAGTAAGTCTGGAATAGGAGTATTTTATGCACTCAAATTTATGCATTAGGGCTAGTATTTGGAGCTTCTGTTACATTGCTACCTTTATTTTTAAAAAAGAAAAAAAAGGAGCCCTTTAACTAAGCTCTGCTAAAAAGTGGCCTGTGGTATTAGTAGAGCGGGGCTTTCCCACGTTCTGAGGCCACTTTTAACGGGGTTGTAAATTGGCCACATTTCCTATTTCCTCCATTAATAGCCATGTGCTAATTTCCCAATTAGCAGATGGCAATTGGCGCAGAAGCCCAATTTACCAATACCGATTTACTAGGCTATAAGGGCTCTTATGCTAACCATGCACTAATTGGTAAGCATGAGGCGATGCAGCTGTGCTAACCGAATAACACTGGTCACACCAAAACATATCCCCAGCGCTAAAAAATATTTTCTGTTTTTTAGCATGTGGGTAGTGTGGGCCAAACACAAAACTAGCACAGGACACCTGACCATGCCCTGCGGTAGTGGATTTTAATCTGTGGTAAGTACACCTTAGTACTTACCACAGTTTAGTAAAAGGGACACTAAGGGCCGGATTCTGTAAAGGACATCTAAAATTTAGGCATTGTTTAGATGTCCAGCCGCAGAATGCTGAGCGCGATTCTATAATGCTTAGACATACTATAGAGAATTGCACTCAATGGTGCTGAGCGAATCTAAGCAGGTCTATATTGTTAGACGTCCTTCACAGAATCGCCTTTTAGGCATTACATAGACGTCCTCATAACGTTTATAATGTTATCGTGTATTAGCATTATGATATCATTAGAATGGCGATTTTTTTTTTTTGCTGTTTTTCTACATTTAAATTGTATGCAGTAAAAGGCTGGCACAACAATTATATTTTATTTATTTATATTTTAATTATTTATATACCACTTATATCCTATGTAGCATTTACATTTGGCTCCTTTATTATATTTCTCTTATGTTCCGGTTGCCCAGGGTGAACGGGGCTTTATTTTTGAGCTAAGGAGTGCTCCAGGTTGATATTAAGGTCATAATATGTTTAATGCATTACTCAAGCAAAGCACATGAAAAAAGTATCTATACTGTATTGCATACTAAACCTCATTTCCAAAGGTTAAGAAAAGAAAGAAAGATACACTACTCACAATGGCTGTGCTTCAGAGCAAGTGGACTTGTCTGATGCACAATCTTGACATAATTGTGACAGCATCAATATGCACCTAGATGGCAGAATGTCACAAAAAATAGGAATGTGTGCTGGGGTATCTAACAATACTTTGGATTTGAACCCATGATCTGTGGAAGATGAAAGCAGTGCCTTTAACCATTGAGCCACAGGAGCTTTTGTTTAGGTAGGAGTTCCTTTTATTTTTAATGGCATTCTGCCATCTAGTTGCATATGATGTCAAGATTATGCATCAAACATATCCACTTGCTCTGAAGCAAAGCCATTGTGAGTAGTGTAATATATCTCTTTTTCTTTTCTTAACCTTTTGTAAATGAAGTTTAGTATGCAATATAGATATTTTTTCATGTGCTTTGCTTGAGTAATGCATTATTAAATATATTTTTCTATTATTATCAAATAAGAGTTCGATTTAGCTCAAAAATAAAAGTTTAGCATGCAATATATATATATTTTTCATGTTCTTTGCTTAAGCAATGCATTATTAAATATATTTTGACCTTAATATCAACCTGGAGTCTACTGTAGCCCCCAAAATAAAAGCTTCTCTTACTCTATAGCTGCTCTTGGGCTTTTAATTATGTATGTATGAATTATTTCATATTTATACTAATTATATGTAGCAAATAAAGGTCTGTGAAATTATAGACTGCTGATTCTCAACCGATCTGCTTTCTGGTTGCCTATCCTGGATTTTGTAGATCGACTGCCCATTTGTTTTCTTGGACTAAATTTTGAATGCCATTTCTAGAATTTCCCCAATGGGTCTGAGAAACAGTGAAAGGACTATTTTTCTGGCTAAGGCACATCTATAAAAATTGTATGACATAGGAAAAATGTTGCTTGAGTACCATTGTGCAGTTTTGATTTGTGTCTGAGAGGAGTTGATTCTATTTTTTTTTTCTTTCTTCCTAATGATTTTATACTCCCTTCACAATGCCATTAACGTTTGGCCTGAATCCTATTCCACTATCCATTAGTTGCTGATATTATATTAGTGTAAACTGACTGAGGAATATCCTTCCTAGTGTACGATTCCAACAACTGCGAAGGCGTATTTAAACAAAAACAGCCTGGTCTTCCCATGACTCTCATTTAACCCTACTTCCAATATCCCCCTTCAACTTGATTATCTTCTGATCACTTTCCTAGAGATTTGAAATATTGAAATGCTCAGAAGCTGGAAACTGTCAAAATCTCTCCAAATTCTTCAGAACTACAGTTGGTACCATCCCGTGGTTTCCATGGCCACACTGTTTAAAGGAAAAATGCAAGACAATTGCCAAGAAGATTGAAGGAGAAAGAACCCATCCCTAATTTTTTTAAAATTACTTAATAGCTGTGATTTAGTGCATCCGTTTTTTAAAAAATTATTATTATTAATTTTGAAACACTGTATTAATTTGGTAATTTGACTGTTTTGTGAATTAGCTATGGCCCCGTTTTACGAAGCAGTGCGGCAACTGAACCAAAGCCCATAAGGATTTAAAGGACTTTGGTACAGTTACCGCCCTAGCCTGTACTAATCGCTTTAGTAAAAGGGGGCCTATAAGAGCAATTCTATAAATTAGCATGTAAAGATGGGCACAAATTGGGTGCTTAAGTTATAAACTAAGGCCCAGATTCTGTATTATACAACCAAGGAGCATGTGAAACTTGCGCACACAACTTAATTGTATAATATGCAACTTACTTGTTTAAACAAGCCAATTAATGCTGATAATTGGCAATTAACATCTAATAATTAATGCTAATTGATACTAATTGGAAGTATACTCGGACTGGAAAAGCATCACGAGTGAAGTACCGCAGGGTTTGGTGCTCAGACCCGTGCTCTTCAACATATCTATAAACGACCTGGAAATTTGTACGACCAGTGAGTTGATTAAATTTGCAGATGTTACAAAGTTATTCAGAGTAGTGAAGACATGGAAGGATTGCAAAGACCTGCAACGTGACATAAACACTCTTGAGAAATGGGCCACGACAAGGCAAATGAGGTTTAACCTGGATAAGTGTAAGGTGATGCATGTCAGTAACAAAAATCTTATACACGAATATAGGATGTCCGGTGCGGTACTTGAAGAGACACACCCCCCCCCCCCCAGGAAAGAGACTTGGGAGTACTGGTTGACAAGTCAATGAAGCTGTCTGTGCAATGTGCGGTGGTAGCAAAAAGGGCAAACAGAATGCTGGGAATGATTAAGAAGGGGATCACGAACAGATCGGAAAGGGTTATCATGCCGCTGTACCACTCACCTGGAGTACTGCGTCCAGCACTGGTCGCCGTACATGAAGAAGGACACAGTGCTACTCAAAAGGGTCCAGAGAAGAGTGACCAAAATGGTTAAGGGGCTGGAGGAGTTGCCATACAGTGAGTGGTTAGAGAAACTGGGCCTCTTCTCCCTTGAAAAGAGGAGAATGAGAGGGGACATAATAGAAACGTTCAAGATAATGAAGAGAATAGACTTAGTAGATAAAGACAGGTTGTTTATCCTCTCCAAGGTAGAGAGAATGAGAGGACACTCTCTAAAGTTAAAAGGGGATAGATTCCGTACAAACGTAAGGAAGTTCTTTTTCACCCAGAGAGTGGTAGAAAACTGGAACGCTCTTCCAGAGGATATTATAGGGGAAAACACCCTCCAGGGATTCAAGACAAAGTTAGACAAGTTCCTGCTGAACCAGAACGTATGCAGGTAAGGCTAGTCTCAGTTAGGGCACTGGTCTTTGACTGACCCAGCAGTGGCAGTTCTTATGTTCTTCTGCACATAGCTTTTTAAGTGCATTCTATAAAGTAGTACTTGTAAATACTAGAGCATGAATCTCAAAAAAGGGCGTGCTCAGGGAAGGGGCGTGGGCAGATCGTGGACATTCCCAAAAGTTAGGTGCACTTTTATAGAATATGACTGATCCATACACAACTGAGGCACAGTTATTTAAGACCTGGTGTTCATTGGTCTAAATGGATGCACCAGCATTTTAGACATGTGTATGGGCACCAAGCATGATTTATATATGGTGAGTACCTTTTTAAAGAATTGCGCTTAGTATCATTCTGATTGGCACCAATATTTTTAGGCACCTTATATAGAATTTGGGGTTCAGAGCACTTACATGTGTGACTGGCAGCTCAAATTGGCATTTACATGTGTAATTGCTAGGCACTGTTCTATGACATACGTGTCAGAATCACTTAGGGGCCCTATTAGCAAGCTCTGGTAAGCACTAATGTGTTTTTACCGTAGCAAAAAAAGAGCCTATCAGAGGGCATTCTGAGGCATCCTGAGGTAATTTTTATTATGGGCATGCAATACCCACATGTTAAGAAATCAAATTTATTTTTTAGTGCCGGGGTGAATCGGGGGGGGGGGGGGGGGGGGGGGGGGAGGGGGCAAAGAGAAGGCATGTTGTACGCTCATCAGTTAGCACAGTTGCATTGGTTAGCGTGTAAGCCCTTAGGGCCAGATTCTCCAAACGGTGTCGTAATCGGTGACCGCTTATGGCACTGTTTGAAGAATCACAGCTATGTGAAAAATAGGCACTGGAAATGTAGGCCAAGGTTTTAAAGGCCTACATTTCCAGTGCCAACCTATGATGAGAATCGTGTCTAGAGGTGCTTAATCAATTGACCAAACAGCACAATAGTTTAAGTACAATTTTCTGTGAGAATATGACCCAAACTTCTGATTGGAGGGGATATATACTTTCTTACCCCACCTAACTGTAATGTAATGTAATGTAATTTATTTCTTATATACCGCTATATCCGTTAGGTTCTAAGCGGTTTACAGAAAATATACATTAAGATTAGAAATAAGAAAGGTACTTGAAAAATTCCCTTACTGTCCCGAAGGCTCACAATCTAACTAAAGTACCTGGAGGGTAATAGAGAAGTGAAAAGTAGAGTTAGAGGAAAAATAAAAATAAAATAAACATTTTAACAAGACAGCATTGATCTAAATACTTTGGAAGGTAGAAGAGAGGAGAGAAAGGAATAGAAGCAGAAGGGGGAGCCGAAGAACAGTAGAATTCTGGAGAAATTTAAATGATAGAAATAGAACAAAACAAAGACAAAAGGCAAAACAATAGATAAGATTAAAGATAAATCATAAGCTGGAAAGAAAAATAAAATAAAACTTTGTCTTCAATCCACGGTTTCAGCGTCAGTAACTATCTTCACAATACATGATACAACATTTATAGATCCTCAGAAGTACCATCTAGCACTTATACAAATTCATTGTGTCAAGCTTTATGTACTACTTCCTCACCGGATCTTCCATACTTTGCTATTAAATTGATAAGTACTTTTTTTCCACCTTAGTGTATAAATAGTTTAAATACTTAGCTTAAAACTTGTGGTCATGCTTTCAGGGATTTATACCGCCAACATGTTTCACCCGAAGGGGTTTTATCAAGGCACTATATCCCTTTCTAAAGCTTAATGCCGCTTTATCCGACCACTGAATAGTTACAGTGGCGTTAAGGTTTAAAAAGGGATATGGTGCCTTGATAAAACCCCTTCGGGTGAAACATGTTGGCGGTATAAATCCCTGAAAGCATGATTCACTAAATAGCTTCCCGATGAATCTCCAATCCTATCCAATCCACCCATGCAAATGAGGGGAAATGGCATGCAAAAGTAGGAAGCCATCGATTCACTAAGCAGAAGAAAAAACACCGATTGGGTCTGCCGATCCGAAAAGAAGCGACTGCTGAGGACCAGTTGCTTTCTATCCTTGCCAACTCTCCTGCTCTCTTCCGCCCTGAAATATCAGCATCAAGGTTACAACCCTATATATAACAACCTTCAAAATTAAAAATAAAACTGTAAAATATCTTTACATATGCGTAAGAATTCCTTTTTTATATATTCTGTAAAAAGCGCATTGCGAGCCCGTGGTTTTAACCCGCGGGTTTAAAGCGTGTTCTGTTTGATAATCTGTCTACACACGATAATTCACTGTGTTGATCACAAATTATTCTTTTTAAAAAAAATATCCAACTCATGGGGCCAGCAAAAGTAAAGTGCAGCCACTCCTCCCCCTTTCTTTTGAGCTCGCTTGTACTTTGCTGCCAATGATGTGCGGGAATAAACCCCACCCACTAACTACATAGTAAGGGCAAAGAGCATGCGTAAATTGCATCAATAAACAACAAGGATACTCTGTGCATATGTTTCGATTGCTCTTAAAGCGATCAGTGGGATCGCTATAGTGCGTGCGTCTGATCAGATCATTTGCGTGTAGAATCTGTAGTGAATCGGTCCCTCTGCAACACTCGGCCAAGAATTGCCCAACAACGATCCAGATTGGTAAGTTTAGTGAATCTAGGCCTAAAGATGCCCATAGGAATATAATGGCCATCTTTAACATTTAGCGTCCACTAATCGTTAGCGCATGCTAACACAATTACCACATGCTATTGTGGTAGTACCCTTTGATGAATTCTCCTCTTAAACTCCTATTCTATCATGGAATCTTAGCACCCAGAAATAGTGCTAAGCAAAAGGCATTGGGCTGACTAAATCTTGGTTTTAATTTATTGAATTTATCACCTATGAATGTTTTATTTCTGGGGGGGTTTTCTTTGTTGCAGAAGATATTATTAGGCAACCTCCATTGATAGGCGGTATATAAATAACTTTAAAAAAACTATTTAGTATTCAAATTGAAATCATCACATACATATTTGTACGCTCAGTCTAGTCCAGTGGTTCCCAAACCTGTCCTGGGGGACCCCCAGCCAGTCAGGTTTTCAAGATATCCCTAATGAATATGCATGAGAGAGATTTGCATATAATGGAAGTGACAGGTATGCAAATCTCTCTCATGCAATTCATTAGGGATATCTTGAAAACCTGACTGGCTGGGGGTCCCCCAGGACAGGTTTGGGAACCACTGGTCTAGTCTGTAAAATAAATTGTTCATCATGATTGTGAGTAGCCCAGTGACTGTGAATGATACACACCAAATTATGAAAACAATTGTGATATTCCATAGAAACACACCTAACTTGTATAGCCAGATAAATCTGTTAAATAAAAGATCAGGTCATTCATGAGCATTACCAGTGTTTTAATATACTTCTAAAACAACAATGATATGTAGATCCATTGCAGGATCTATTTCTACAAATGACCATCAGCAGGTTTGGGTGGAGCTGGGTCACTCTTATAATGTATATTGTTGCATTTTAGTGGAAAGAAATAAAAATGTTCTTCTGGGATCTGTATTCCTAAAAGGCATCTTTTCTTTGAAAATTATGTTGCCAGACAGGCACACAAAGCAGCAGTGTGAGCTTTTTTATGATTTATTTAGCAGTGAGACCAATAAAACAGTTCTAATTTCTTGCCCTTTTTCATGGAGGAAAAGTTTAAAGATGTTGAAAGTGGCTCCTCCATAGCCAATCCCATTGTTATAAATCTGGGCACTGCAGTCCTAAGTGTCAACAGACTCCAGTGCATTCATCACAGTGAAAATTGACTAGCACAGAATAAACTCATGAAAACTAATTCTGGACATGGAAACTGAGAAAACTTTGACAATCTGAGCAATATTCAGCCTATAGTGAGTACATTTTTTTTTTTTTTTTTTAAATCATTGCATGCCACATGCTGAATTCAATCCAAATATTCAGTGCTGGCTTATAACTGGGTTCTGGCATCATTGTGGCATGGAACATCCAGATGTTTCCAGACGTTAACTGACTACCATCAACATTCTGTGCACATATGTGTGAGACTACTACTAGGAACTGTCTATGCCATTTTGAACTCATGCCCGACCCCACTGGGTAACTTGACAGCTCTGTTTAAGCTGCTGTAGGCACCCAATTTTAACTGAATTGTCTATCAGGGGTTTTTACGTAAATGAGTATCTTTACTTGGGCTAGCTCATTCTGCCACAGAATCCCCAGCCATGCTAAAGGCTGCTCAAGATAAGTTCTAATGTCACTGTACCTCCATAAGTGAATCCAACAAAAATGGGTTAATGACACAATGCAAGGCAAAAAAGAGCCAAATGCACAGCTGGACAAGAAAACAAGACTGAAACATCAGAAAACCAGACCACAGGTGGGGCAGAAATACTCAAATCTGGCCTGGGCTGGTTCCATCTGGACCAATCAGGAATCAGGAACTAAGACTACCAGAAATAAAAGATACAGGTAGGAATGAACTAGCTAGAGCAGGGGTCTCAAAGTCCTTCCTTGAGGGCCCCAATCCAGTCGGGTTTTCAGGATTTCCCCAATGAATATGCATGAGATCTATGTGCATGCACTGCTTTCAATGAATATTCATTGGGGAAATCCTGAAAACCCGACTGGATTGTGGCCCTCAAGGAGGGACTTTGAGATCCCTGAGCTAGAGAGTCAGACTTCCAAAAGGCAGTATAGCTCCTCATGAAAGACAGGTGCTCTCAAACCCAGTAATAACATAACATAAAAATATATTTCTAGACCGCATAACCATAATGTTCTATGCGGTTTACAAAAAATTAAATAATCATTGACATCAGGAAATAAAACTGAAAAAAAAAAAAGAAATTAGATAATCAGAAATATCAGAATGAAGTAAAATAGTAGATGATATTGAAATGTTAGTTGCTCAGAAATTTGGAAAACAAGTTTTCAATTGTCTTCTACAACACTGTTTCTCAACATGCAGTACGCCTACCCTTGGGATATGTGGGCCGCTTGTTGGGGGTACGCGGCCTGGCCACTGCCGTCGAGGATCCCTCCATTGCTGAAGCCGCTGCCGGGGTCCCTCCCTGCCTATCTCCCTTCCTCCCTGTCTGCCTGCCCGCTGCACCACCCCCTACCCCCAAAGCCGACCCTGCTACTTCGTTGGAGCCGGACTGGCTCCCTCCTCCCCCAGCAGCACTACATGCAGGAACACAGGCAGCAACTCACACACTGTGTAGCTGACCTAGAACCTTCTCTCCGATGTCAGAATTGACATCAGAGGGAAGGCTTATGGGCCAGCCACGTGCAGTGTGTGAATTGCTGCACTCGCCGTCCCTGGACGGAGTTGCTGCTGGGGTAGGATGGAGCAAGTCCGGCTCCAACAAAGTAACAGGGTCAGATTCAGGGGGGGGGGGTGTTGCGGTGTGCAGGCAGACAGGCAGGGAGGGAAGCAGGCAGGGAACCCCGACAGCAGCTTCAGCAGGGGATGGGTGGGCAGGGATCCCCAGTGGCGCCTGCAGCTTCTGTGGATGGGTCGGCTTTGAGGGAGGGGTATGCGGGCGGGTGGGATCCTTGACGTGCAATTTAATTTTGGGATAAAGCTGGAAGGAAGGAAATGGGAGGGGCATGGACTTGACACAGAAAGGAAGGGAAGGGGCATGAACACGGGACACAGAAGGGAGGGAATAGAAAGGGAGAATTGATGAGCATGAGTGTGTGAGTGAGAGATGGTGCACATGGGGAAAGGAAGAAAGCAAAATTGGGCATAGGGAAGAGTGAGGTAGAGATGCATGGGGAATAGAAGGATGGGAGGGAGAAAAGTTGGATATGTTGGTGGAGAGGGCAGATTGAAGGGGATGCAAGGGGGAGGAATGTTGGACATAGTGATGGGGGGAGAAATGTGGCTTTGTGCTGGAGAGGGGTGATAGAAAGAGAAATGGACATGGGGCTGGTGGGCAGTGGTGAAAAATGCTGCACATGATCCGGGGGATGAGAGAGGAAGAAATGTTGGATGTGGCAGTAGTGGGGGTGGGAGAAATGCCTGGATCTCTCAAGACAGATGGATGGTGAGAGAGAGAAAGGGAGACATATTGCCAATAGGGGTGGAGGAGCGAGGAAGAAAAGTTGGACTCATGGAGGGACAGAGAGAGAGAGAGAGAGAGAGAGATGTTGATTAGGGGAGGAAATGGGGTTCGGAGGAGAGGAAGCGTGAAGGAGGCAGAAAGAAAGAAATATTGGAAATGCAACCAGAGATTCATGAAATCACCAGACAACAAAGGTAGGAAAAATAATTTTATTTTCAATTTAGTGGTCAAAATGTATCAGTTTTGTGAATTTATATCTGCTGTCTATATTTTGCTCTATATTTATCTATTTCTCTATAGTTGTTACTGGTTGCATATTTTAGTCATCTGCCTTGACCTCTTTGAAAAAAAAAACCCTAAATATAAATGATCATTAACATTTTCTGTGCATACAGTGTGCTTTGTGTTTTTTAAATTTTGTGGTTACCATTATGTATTAATAAGATTTTATTGTGTGTATATGAAAAATAGATGGATGAAATTGCGTTACAATTAGTACTATTATTATGGGGGTGGAGTCTGGGGTGGAGCTTGGGCAAGGGCACTTGGTTGGTATTTGTTAGGCTTAAGGGGTACTCTTGTTTTCACTTCTCGGCGTCTTCTTTATGGGGGTGTCGCTCCCCCCTATTTTGCTGTTTTTGTTTTTTGCTGTTGATTGCTTAACTTTCTGCTCTCCTTCTGGCTTTGGTGCAATGCGGTTGTGGCTGTATATTTTTTGTAATATTGTATTATTCTTACTTCTTTGTGCCTGAGCCTTTGTTTTTTCTATATGGCCAGTTGCCTTGTTGTACCCTTTCTTATAATAAAAATATATTAAAAAAAAAAAAAGGGGGTACTTGGCTTGATGAAGTTGAGAAACATTGGTCTACACCACACTCTTTTCCTTCAATTTTTTTTTTCCACTTTCCTCTAAATTCTTTTTCTTCCTTGCTACTCCTTGTCCTCTGTTCCCTCTGCACTTTTTAATCTTTTCTCCTTTTGTACAGGTGTAATTTAATGTTTTATATTTGGGAGCAGGGAGTTAATAACTCTTTTCCTGCTCCACTCCCTAAACCTTTTATAACCTGCTCTGCTTCTCATTTCCCCTTGACCCAGATTTCTATTTCTCTACACTCCCCAGCAAGCTCCAATGCACTTTCCTCTAACCAGTTGCTATTTGATGCAGGTTTAACTCACCCATCCCTTCACTGCTTCCTACTTCTCACTCTCCTCGATAAGTGAGACTTCTTTTCCTTGGTAAGTTTAATTCATCTTCAATTTGTGACTTCCTATTGACCACAGACATGGATCATTTCCCTGCTCTGCTCTCCCTGGCTCCAGGCACATTCCTATTTTCTGGTATTTACAGATTCCAGGCCAATGACCACCCCCTGCCTGTAGAGTCTGCATGAGCTTCTTTGTTATATGCTCTGGAAGCCCAGCAAGGATCACAGTTTGAAACCTCAGAGATTGCATGTCCAGTGGGAAAACATATTACGGAGGAGTGTGTGGCGCAGTGGTTGGATCTACAGCCTCAGCACCCTGGGGTTATGGGTTCAAACCCCGTGCTGCTCCTTGTGACCCTGGGCAAGTCACTTAATCCTCCATAGCCCCAGGTACGTTAGCTAGATTGTGAGCCCACCGGGACAGAGAGGGAAAATGCTTGAGTACCTGATTGTAAAACCGCTTAGATAACCTTGATAGGCGGTATATAAAATCCTAATAAAACTTGAAACAGCAGCCCAGGGCATAGAAGTATGCACTCATACTAAGCCACTCTGAGCTGCTTGCATGATATTGCTCCAGTGGCCTCAGGGAGCCGAGTTGAGATCTGGGAGATGGCTGCAGAGTTTTACCATGAGCCAACAGGGGAACGAGGATTTAGCAATTGAACATGAGGAACGCAAGGAAGCCAAACCAAGAAACACATAGAGTTTGCGAGACAATATCCCTTTTCTCTTTCTCTCCAACTTTGTGATATCCTGTCACCTCTTCCTGCTGCTACTGAGCTACTTTTTTAATTTCACATAGCCCAGTGTCCATTTTTACCTCCTGTGGATATAATGGGGAATAATATTTTTAATTTTTATGAGAAATTAGAACAGTGCTACTCTCCATTCCCCCTCAGTTCAGTCTCTTGCCATAGCCCTTCTAAATACCAGAGCTGCAAAGATAAGGTACATTTTAAAAGGGAGATTTCCAGTTCATGGAATTCCTTGCTTCCACAATCTCGATTCCTTTTCCCATCCTTCTAAGGAAATTCCTTATTTTTCCCCATGACTGCAAGGTTGGAAGAAAAGAGCAGATACCCAAAATTGACCAAGCTAAATTAGCAATATAACACTTTCCTTTGCAGTCTATTGGCTAGCTAAGGAATGTTTGACCAATGAGCTGAAGGGACAGGTGGGAGTAGTAGCTACAGAGACACTGCTTTTCTTCTTGCTTTCTCCTGCAGCTCTACATAGTAAAGGTTTCAGCTCTGATATCTGGGCAGTGCTGGAAAGAATATTGAGAGTGCTCTACACCACAGTTCTTCAACCGCCAGTCCGTGGACCGATGCCGGTCCGCAGAAAATTCCTGCCGGTCTGCGCAGGGCCGGCGAGATGGACGTTGTTAAATTTCCTGCCCTGGTGGTGTTCGCGGAAATCTTCTGTTCCTCCCAGCCTCGGGCGATCAAGACAGGCTGCCGACATCGGGCATTCCCTCTGAGTCTCGCCTATGCGGAAACAGGAAGTTGAAACAAAATAGGTGGGACTCAGAGAGGAAAGATCCCGACGTCGGCAGCCTGTCTTGATCGCTGCCCCTGCCGAGTTGCCGAAGAGGGCCGCGGGGAAGCTGCAAGTAGAAGGGAGATGGTCAGCGTGCGCGGTGGGGGGCAGCTTGTGGATTGGGGCCATCATCAGCGTCTGTGCTGAAAACCTGCCCACAGGGGCCTCCGGCTTGTCTTGGGTGGCAGGGCCTGCGGTGCAAAGCTGTTTTTGCCTGCTTGGGGGGGGGGGTCATGAATGTGCAGGGAGCCTTTAACAGTGGCTGTCTCCTCTCCTAGCAGCTCTGTACTTACCAGGGCAGTGATTCACTTTGGCAACTTCCCCTTTCCTCAGAGGCGGCAATGGACCCAAGGCTGCCTAAGGAAATCACTACTGCAGGCAAGTACTGAGAGCTGCTGGAAGGAGAGGAAGCCACTGTTGGAGGCTGGGAAGCTGCTGGTTAAAGGGAGAACTGCTACTGCACCTGGAGGGAGGTAGAAAGAGAGATGCTGCTGGGAAGGGAAGAGGGAAAGGGATAGGAAGAGAGCTACTGTTGGATAGGGGGAAGGGAGAAGGAAAAAAGGAAGGAAACAGCTGGCAGGGAGATTAGAGGAGGGAAAGGGGAGAGACAGGAATGAGAAAGTAGAGAGAGATTGATGCTGGAAAGGGGGTCAGCAGAGAAATGAGAGAGGGATAAAGATGCTAGATCTGGTGTAGGAGAGATAAAAATGAAGAAAGCAGTGAAGCTGGAATGAATGATGTAAAAAGGAGAGAGGAGGCACAGGCTGGATGGAAAGGGGAGAGGGACATAGAAAGAAGTCAGATACATATGGAAGGAGGAGAGGCCAGACAGTGGATGGAACGGGCAGACGCTGGAAGGAAGAGTGGAAAGAAGATGAAAGCAGAGACCACAAAAGATAGAAAAATCATTTTATTTCTATTTTGTCATTACAATATATCATATTTGAAATATATATCCTGCTAGAGACATAACTGGGGACTGCAAAGCCTAACACTATTCCTATCATGTGTGATTGCAGTAATCTGTTAGCATGATATTTCTATGTAGCATTCTGTAATAATTTGGCTTGTTCAGTTTTCTTGATAGTAGAGGGGATATATGTGAAGGGGAGGGGAGACAGGGGTTTTGTTGGTCCTTGCTCTGAATATTTATATTTATAAAATGACAATTGTACAGAATATTGTTTCTTTTTATACTTTAATAAAATACGTTCAATATAAAATCATAACTGAGGCTTGTGCAGATGGGATCAGATGGTTTGTGGGGACCGAGCTTGCGGAGATGGGGCAAAATGTGTTTTTTTTATTTCGGTCTTAGTAGTTTGTCGGTCCACAAAATAATTCTTTTATTTCTGCCGGTCCACGGGTGTAAAAAGGTTGAAGAACACTGCTCTACACACCACATAGCTGGTACCTATAACAAGAATGATTTATCTTAGTGAAACTAAGTCTGCACATATTTCCACACCATATGGGCTTTTAGCTGTACTAAGGGTGAACAATTTTCAGAAAGCTGATTTACATGGGTGAAATGCTTTAATTGCTACCAGTGATATGATTACAGACAGGGGACACTTCTCACCAGCCCTCAACATTGAGGGATATATTTATGTTACCTGAGCATGCTATTTGGGGGTTGAAGAACTGGTGCAAAATAAAATAAAACAGGATTACCAGATTTTCCCGAATATTAATCCGGGTCCACGACTACGCCCCCAGGGCCACCGAGTTCAGACCCCTTCCGCCTGTGTCACATCCCGTTCCGCCCCTAGCCCCGCCCCCAGACAGCATCCACGCATGCACGGACACGATACAATGAAGTCACCGCGTTGCATCCGCGCATGCGCAGTGCCCCTTCCCTATGTGATTTTCATGGGAAGCTTTTCAAAACCCAGACAAAGTGTCAGGTTTTGAAAAGCCATCCAGACCCCAGACATGTCCGGGGAAATTCGGGCATCTGATAACCCTGAGAAAAAGAATTCTGGGAATTACAGAACTGTGTGATACTTCTAGTTTAACAAGCTAGAGAAACTCAATAGATGCCCACGGAGACAGACATAATGACAGAAAAATGATGTTTCACAAAGAAATGAGTAGAAATAGCAGTTGCAAACGAGGACAAAGGATGAAGCTGGCAGGAGACAGAGGAGTTATTTTTATACTGGTATCAAATGATAGATAGACTGGACATTTCAGGGCTATAGCAAAGAAATATTGCTCCTTAGCTACCAAAATAGACCTGCAGTTGTCAATAACTGTAGGCCCAATGTTGAATAGGTTATATAGGTCATCAAAATGATGTTGAAGTAGCTATTCAGGAAAGAAACAGAAGAAAAGAGCCTGTGAAGATTTTGTTGTTGTTGTTTCAGTGCCATTTTGAATGGTGAAGTAGTATTTTGTTAGATTGACTGATTATATGAGAGGTTAAGGTTTGTGAACATATTCACCCTGATATTCAGCAATACTTAGCCAGCTGCTGAATATCCATGGATAACCAGCTATCTCCCGCTGAATATCTGGCTCAGCGGATTGGCAGCTGAATGGCTATGTCGCACAACACAGCCAGTCACCGCCAATATTCAGCAGCTGGCCAGCTAAGGCTAGCAGCTAGATAGGCCTGCCTAAAAAGGTCTATCTTTCTCTGAATACCGGCTTGGCCAGCTAAGTGCAAGATGGTAAACTTTGACCCAGATGTTCAATGCCGGTGGCCGGATATGGCTCAAGCATTGAATATCGGGAATTACCAACTGTGGGAGGTAGCTGGGCTGCCTCCAGTGAACTCATTATCAGACCCATTGTGTTTGCTCACTTTGAAAAAAACAAAGTTCCCTGCTATTGGCACTTGCTGAAACACGGCCGTGTCGGGTCTATGATAACATTTGTAACCAGAGTGTGGTTCCAGTGATATCATTATCCCCCTAGCCATCTCTGGTTTTTTTTTTTTGCTGTTTCTGTTGCTGAAATAGTGACACACACAATATGCAGCATATTTGCACCTGATCTCAGAGCCTTATGTATTGGGAGGATAAATTTTAAGAAAATGCAGAAAATGCAATTATTTGCTAATGCCTTTCTATGCTAATGCTTATTCCACTTGAAAATATTTTCTTCAGAATGCGCTGACAGTAACGTATGATTTAAAGCTTGTTTGCATTCTTGAATTGTTGGAATTTGACTTGTTTTGCCTGTCTATGTGGATTGGTTTTGTCACTATCTTGAAATAGATCGTTTGATCGAATGCATTTTTGCTTTCTTAATTCTTGAAATTTGATTTGACTTAGCATACTGCTATTTTATATTGGGGGGAATATTAACGACGTTGTTTAGTTATGTCTATGTTATATGTGGAAATTGCAGGGAAATAAGATTTTATGTATGTGATATGTAAACCAATCAATTACTGTAACTCCAGTGATAAATGTGCGCTGGGAGCATAAATGCTCAAAAGCTTAACCCTTATGGCCTTTAAATATATATTTTTGAATGAACTGCACAAGTACACATATAATGGGGAAAACGCCTCAGAAGCTGCAGGGCAAACGTTGCTCTGGAGCTATGAAGGGGAGCCCTATGGCTATCGTCGGCTACACATTAATTCAGTGAGGAAGCTGAAGCCTAGCTAGCATCGCGATGTGAAGTTTCACTCCACTTTAACGCAAAGATAAGTGATTATTGATTTTTAGTTTTGGACTACCTTTTAAGGGGTTGTTTCGCCTATGATAGATGACTGGAGGTGAGCTAATGAGCAACTTAAGCTCCCCTTCATAGCTCCAGAGCAACGTTTGCCCTGCAGCTTCTGAGGCGTTTTCCCCATTATATGTGTACTTGTGCAGTTCATTAAAAAATAGATATATTTAAAGACCATGAGGGTTAAGCTTTTGAGTGTTTATGCTCCCAACGCACATTTATCACTGGAGTTACAGTAATTGATTTTGTATATTTTTCTCCAGTTTCTCTTCATTTATTGTTTGTGATAAGTAAACCACATAGTTGTATGCGATATATAAATTTTTAAATAAATAATATAATATAAGGCTGCTAGAAAAATGAGTATCAGGCTACACATACAGCGAGAATAGCCATTAAATTTTTTTTAAAAAAATCATATTCCACAAAAACTGGCATCTTCCAGGGTTTTTAGGTGTATGTGCAAGTTCCCACACTTGTAAATGCACATGTAAATTACTTTGCATAAAAACTGATATTCCACCATTATCCAGTAAGGTTCATAGTGGATTACAATTAAGAAATGAGGGATTTCTGGAGCTGTCTACTCCTTATTCATTATGACAATCATACCAAGGTCTCTCATTCTGCTACTATGGATTAACCAGAAAGCACTGAAGTTGATTGCGGTTAATTTATTTTTGAGCCAGTTAAAATCACAAATGCTCAAACATGCTGGTAGACATACTAGAAGTTAATTAACATTATGATATTTCAATTGCAAGTACCACCTAAGTTTTAAATCAGTCCTTTATCAACCACTTTGGAATCTGGTTCTGTTTTAAAATTTGAGAAGCAGAAGTTTTAATGCCACTTTAGGGATGCTGACCTATTCTTTTTTTTATTTTTCAGAGTAGATTGTTCTAGTCCTGGCTTTCAACCTTTTGTACAAATAAACCCAAATTGTTTAGTTGCCAGTAGCAGACAAAGCCATATAAGTTGGCTATTAGGGAGGCCAAGCAAGATTATTTAGCAAATCAATTATTACTTGCAGAAAATAGATGAAGACAGCTAGTTCAGGATGTTGAGTTGCTCTTATAAACTAAACTAAACTAAACTAAAACTTAGCTTTATATACCAGGTCATCAACCAAAGGAAGTTCGAATTGGTTAACAGTAAGGAGTATTTTTTTTTTTTTTTAACCAACAGAAAATTACAAAGAATTAATTTTCAAAGTGTTTAGCAAATAAGAAAGTTTTTAAAGATTTGCGAAAGAATTGAAAAGAACTAGGGCTTCTCAAAGTTATAGGTAGTTCATTCCATAACTGAGAAAATTTGAAAACCAAAGAGTTGCTAAAATTCTTGACTCCTTTAATCCCTTTTCTGGAAGGGAAGGAGAGTTTGAATTGTTGAATGGGATGGGCTGTTGGAGTCATTAAATGTCATTTGCTGATAATAGGCACACAAAAACAGGTGTAGATGATCGGTAATATAGGAGTGCTTTTATTCTTCATTGAAAGACCTGACACACATGTGTTTTGGCCCTATGGCCTGAATCAGGAGTCTATAAATCAAACCACAAAGACATGAGAATAATAAATCTAATAAATTTTCATAAAAATTAAAACAATCAATAAAATCATAAAATAATAAAAATGGTAACATGATCATAAAAGTAATATGTAAAATCACAATAACAGAAAATACATAGAGAGGTGAGCATATAAAAATATGAGTATAAAAACATGACACCAAAACATGTACTAAAAACAAATAAATATATTTATCAATAAAAATGTCTTCCATATACATATACAGTACAAGGACTTCTTACAAAATAAAATTATATTTGTTGATATTCCATCTGAGATAAATGTATATAGAAATTTTTTTTTTTTTTTTATAAACATACTTGGAGGCCCTCCATATGTGTCCCCAAGCACAGGGAAGAAGAGATGAGGTTTGTTTGGGGGTGGGGCTTTGGGTAGAATGGGGTAGGGCCACATGTCCTTTTTTTAATGAGGAAATCTGGCAGCCTTACTGCAGGTAAGCATGCACTAGTGCTTACTGTAGCTAAGTAAAAGGACCCTTGCATATCTTTTTTATTTTTATAAATCTTTATAAATTTTTCATTCAAAATCAATGCATGAAAATATACATATATGTATAAGTAACTTCAAAATTGCATTTACATCAATCATAGAAATACTTCAGAAACATTTCCACCTCCCTCCCACCCCAAGAACAAAAACAAAATAAATTATTTCAGACATATAGGGGTCATTTTATCAAGCCGCGCTAGCGGGGTTAGCGCGTCGGACATTTCATCACGCGCTAACCCCTGCGGCCGGCTAAAAAACTAACGCCTGCTCAATGCAGGCATTAGCGGCTAGCATGGCAGGCGGTTTAATGCGCAGTATTATGCGCGTTAAACCCCTACCGCAGTTTGATAAAAGGACCCCATAGTGAAAATCATATTTCACTTATTGATCAATGATAATCTCAAATATAATACCTTATAGAGACGTGGAGGAGCATTTTTTTAATCATTATTGATTTTATTAAACATATAAAAAGTGCAATACATATGCATTCAAGAATTAAAAAAAACAAAACAAACAGCACTTACATACTTGCAAATTACTGTAATATTTTACCCATCCCTCCCCCTCCTCCCTCCCCCCCTTCCTGGATATGCATGGAACCAAAATCAAATCTGGTAGGTGAAAACTTAATCATTAAGATGTTTAACAAATGACTTCAATGGACTCCAAATTTCATTGAATTTCCTAACTTGCCCAGATTGCTCCGCTAACGTTCTTTCATAACGGAGGAGAATTTTTGATAGGATGTCTTAGTCTGTGTTTGGACATTTTGGGAAAGATATCCAGAAATTCAGCAGAGAAAATGTTCATTTTCATAACTGCAAGACGTCTTTCTTTTATTACCTTCTCTAGATGTTTTGGTCCTTAGTATGTCTATCTTTTTTAAACTATTCTCTAATATAAAGATGTCCACATGGAGAAGAAAGTGCTTACCTGAAGGCATCTGATGATCGAGAGAAGGGCTGTTTCCAGCAACTTTTCCAATCTCCCTGTCTTTTTGCAGCGTTTGAGTTGCCTTGTAAGTGCCACGAATCGGGCAGAACACTGAGAAGGGCCACTTCTGACATCATCCTGGACCCTAACCATTTGACACAAAACGCCAGCGCTCGTGTGGTGCACAGCCAAAGGGCGTAGTCAAAGGTGCGTGCCCTAAGGGATACATTAGGCCCCTTGAGATCCCCTTGGAGCCAATTGGAGATGAGTGGAGTGAGGTTTGTTAAACTATTTCTTTCCTTTGGTTGTGCTCCATTTGATAGGTTGAATCATAAGTTTGTGATTTTAATGGAGATGCGCAAAGGGAAACCTAAAGTCTCTACACTAGTCTCTTCAGATCCAATGGACTGACACCTGTTGAGGTAAATACTTCCCAAGTGAAGAAATTGTATCAGTTTTCAGGAACTACGCTTAGCTCTCCAGACCAAACTTCTCCACTCCCTCCTGATTTTCCTAAAGAACTGGGACCCGATGTTGTTCCTAGTGCTTCTTTGGAAGCCTCAGAGACTCAGACTAACTCAGCTATTTCCTATTCTAAAATGCCACAAATGACTATTGCCAATGTCGTATCTAAAACCAGCTTAGGCCTTTCCCCTGCCTCTAAATGCATAGAGTGAAAAGAGGAGTTTATAGAGGAAGGGAAAGCCGACCTACACTTAGTCGTACAGCAGGTATAACCAAAGATTTAGGCAGGTTGCCTAGTTGGCACTTATACGTTTTGACTTAGACCAAGTCAAAACAGGTATAAGTGCCAAAAAAG
The DNA here is from genome assembly GCF_902459505.1 of Geotrypetes seraphini. Taxonomy (NCBI): domain Eukaryota; kingdom Metazoa; phylum Chordata; class Amphibia; order Gymnophiona; family Dermophiidae; genus Geotrypetes; species Geotrypetes seraphini. The sequence goes on from NC_047085.1 coordinate 376,985,879, forward strand.
GGGCCGCTGTGCTGATTGCAGCAGCTCAGCGGCCCCAGCAACCTGCCTACCGCTTACTGCAACTATCGCGGCAAGAGAGATGGCTCATCTCTCCTGCCGTGATGATGATCACCCACCCCCGAACCGCAGCACTTCGGCCACGATCCTCACCCCGAAGTGTTGCGGTTTGGGGTGGTGGGCGATGGCTATTGTGGCAGGAGAGATGAGCCATCTTTCCTGCCACGATCCACCCCTTCCCCCGATTGTATTGAGCAGAAGAGAGCCCAAGCCCTCTTGCCCCACCGAAACCCCACTTGGCCGACACGATCGGGGCAAGAGGGAGCCCAAGCCTTCCTGCCCCAGCGACCACCTCTCCTGCCCGACAACGATTGGGGCAGTGGGGAGCCCAAGCTCTCCTGCCCCAACTCAATCCAGGCAGGAGGGAGCCCAAGCCCTCCTGCCCCAGCGAAATCCCCTCCCCCCTAAGATACGGGCAAGAGGGATCCTAGGCTCTCCTGCACTCAGCACACACCCACACATGATCGCCCCTCCGAACCCCCCGATCGGCCCCCACCTGCTGACCCTGCAACCCCCGCCGACCCCCTCGACACCACCCCCCACCCTCAAACCCCCATCGAATGATGGGCCTTAGAGTCTAGCCCAGGTGCCTCAAACCCCACCCACAGGTGGGGCCTGAGGCACTCGGGCCAACTAGAATTGGGGCCTTAGGCACATGGGCCCAACCCAGCCCATGTGCCTAAGGCCCGCCCACAGGAGGGGCCTAAGGCTACTGGGCCGATTCCAGTTGGCCCAGGCACCTCCGGCCCCACCAGTGGTCGGGGTTTGAGGCACCTGGGCCAATCAGTCACTAAGACCCACCATTCGAAGGATGGCAGGCCTGCCGGACAAACAGGCTTAGAACCTGGCCGGCCAGCCAACAGTTATTCAGGTACGGGGGGGTGTCAAGGGGTCAGCGGGGGGGTCACAGTGTTGGCGGGTGAGGGGCCAATTGGGGGATCGGGGGGCGATCGTGGGAGGGGGGTGCGCCGAGGGCAGGAGGGCCTGGGATCCCTCCTGCCTGTATCTTAGTGGGGGTGGGGGGTAGGGGGTTTCGCTGGGGCAGGAGGGCTTGGGCTCACTCTGTCCAGATCATTGTTGGGTGAGGGGGGTTCGCTGGGGCAGGAAGACTTGGGCTCCCTCTTGCCTGATCATGTCGGGGGGAGGGGTGGATCGTGGCAGGAGAGATGGCTCATCTCTCCTTCCGCGATAGCGATCCCAAGTGCCACGTTTGGCTGCACTTGGTGGTATCGCTATCGTGGCAGGGGAGATGAGCCATCTGTCCTGCAGCAATTGTTGCTGGGGGGGGGAAGGGTGTGTGTGGATTCTGTAATCGGTGTTGTTTTTGATAGACACCAGTTACAGAATCCAGCTTTTAGGCGAAGGTCTGGCTTTGGGCGTTTGGGACTTAGGCTTTTTCTTGGTTTATTATATGTCTTAAGTGTAGAAGTAGTGGTGGTCTGGGCATTTAAACAGCTGAACGTAAAAGCAGGCCATTATTTTTATTAAAAAACCTCCTTCTGGATGTTTTTTTTGAGAATGGACATTTTCGCTGCTTCTACTTTCAACGTTTAGGGCCTTAGGCCAAAAGGGGACAGATGATTTTTTTGATTATGCCCCTCAATGTATTTTTGGATCCAATTCAATTAGAACAATTTCTGGACCAGTTTGGAAAATAACTTTTTGATATGTAATGATAATCTTTAATTGAGGAGTTTATTACAAAGTAACGCCTTATAAATATTGAAGGATTTATTGATCCTTCTTTTTTCTTTCTTTTTTGATATTTTCCTTTATAATTAATGCAACTTTCCCCGATGATGTGGGCTAGATGGGATAGTTGGTAAACTGTATTAAATTTTTCAATACTATTTTTTTTTTATTCCCGTATCCTGTATGTTATGATGTTAATAAAATTTCAATTAAAAAAATGTCCACATGAAAAACACAGAAAAGATAGCTTTCCCGATGCCCAGGCAGCCTGCATTCTTAGCAAGCTGTTCAGACAGCTGAGCATAGCAGAGAGGCACTTCTAAGAAGTACTGTAGTGAATGTCACATGAAAAGTCCCAGGTTCAGATGTCTCTATAACTTGCCTATATTGTATGGTGAGCCCTCCAAAACGCATCCAAAACTTATGGTACCCACCTGCAGACCACAACAATAGCAGGTGTCATCTTAATGTAGGTACAGTAGGTTTTAGAGAACACGCCCTCTGGGACTTTTAATGTGAAATTCACTGCAGTAACCCTTAGAGTGCCCCTCTGCTCTCTGGGCTCAGAATGATGTCTGTGTGACCATCTGAAGCTGTAGGAGGGGGTGCTGAAAAGTTCTCACCCCAACCAAGAAGAGAATGACATGGATATGTTTCAGTCAATGATCTGAAACAACGTCAAAACATAGAATTTTGTTTCTGCAAATTGGCACTTAATGAAATAAGATAGCACTCTTTGCAGCTACAGTGACAAAATAATGCTCAGAATTCAGGAAGCTGGTTGGTTGGGCTGAGAACTTTTCAGCACCCCCTCGTGATAGAAGCTAGAATGTACTGTTTTATTCATATTTTGTGGGTAGTGGGAGGGAGTCAGTGACACTGGAGGAGTAAAGGGGATGGGGTCATGCTTTAATCCCTTCAGTAGCCATCTGGTCAGTTTGGGCACCTTTTTAGTATTTAGATGCTTTTAAAACAGGTCTAGCTCCAAACTTCTAAAAAATAAAAAAACCTGGACATTTTTTGAATGGTTTTATTATCCCTGCCTAGCGTCCAAGTCCTAAGTCTACCCTAAGCCCACCCAAAACACGCCTCTAACATATCCTCTTAAGATTTGAATACACTGGAGACAAAACGACCAGAAAGACATCTAGAAAGTCTGTTTTGAGAATGCCCACATGGACATGTCTTTTGGACGTCTATCTTTTTTGAAAATGAGCCCCATTGTGGCTTTGTGTTATCTGAAATTTGAATAGTTAATGAGCTCTGTGAAAGGTAAGTTGGTGCCTATGTGTATCCTATTTAACAGAGGCACAGAGGAAGAAATGTATCTTTATAAAATATTAGCACAAATCCTACAGGAATCGCAGGCATAATGAAGCCTTCTACATTTACACCAGCTTGAGAGCAGATGTAAATGTAATGGGGCCAATATTGAGACGGCGGGAGAGAGGCCTGCTAACTCATGTGGTCGGCGCTGTCTGCCAATATTTAATGCCAGGTCATTTCTGGTGACCAGTATTGAACATCTGGTCTATTTTTGACTGGCTCAAACTTAGCTGGCCAAGTCTATTTTAAGTGCTGGCTGGCTAAGTTATAATGGCCAAAGATAGACTTGCTTTGTTCGTGGCCCAATTTGGCCACTAAACTTGGCTGGTCAGTGCTTAAAATTGGCATCTATCGTGTGATATAACCGGCCAAGTTTAATTTGCTAACCACTAATACTCATTGGGAGATAGCCAGCAATTGTATAACTTGGAACTTCCAGTTAGGCCGACTAAAGCCCCATGCTGAGTGCCAATGCCATTAGGGCATCTGGGCATCAAGATGCTTTTAAGAATACTAGCATAAGTCAGCACTGGCTAGCCTAAATTTAGGCAGAAACATTTTACACCAGATCTACGGCAGGCGGAAATGTTAGCACCTAAATGTAGTTCTTGGGCGTGCAATTTAATTGAATAATGAACCAATTGGTGTCAATAATTGGATGCTAACAATTAATTGTTGGCACAAAATGGCAACAATTTAAATCAACCTACATACCTTTGCTGTCAGTATTCTATAAAGATGTCCATGTAAATTATTTTAGCATGGATTCAGAAAGGGGGCATAGGCAGGTCCAGAGTGTTCCTAGAATTTACATGCAGTGTTTTAGGTGTTAGGCTTTATACCAGGTTTCAGTTGTTGTAAATCCTCGCACTTAAAACTGGATGTGATCCCGGCACAAAGTGCTGTTCTATAAACGGCACCCAACTTGTAGCGCCCTTTATAAAATATCATATGGCGTTGATTTTTTTTGGGGGGTGGTAATCAGTGGCATAGAAAAGGATAGGAGGCATTCGGGGCAATGATGCCCTCCGCTCCTTCCCTGCCCTGTGAGTGCATTCCATCCCCTTATAACTCTAACTCTGTGCTGTTTGTGAGCATTAAATATGCTGCCTGTGCTGGCCTTGGGTCAGTGTTTGACATCACTTCCTGGTCCCTCGACCAGGAAGTGACTTCAGAGGGAGAGCCGAGGCTGGCGCAAACAGCTGGTTAGAGATCCTGCTCTCACCGGTGAAGAGTTAAAGAGGTACTGGGGGCAGAGAGGAGGAGAGGTGCCAGTGCCCCCATGAAGAAGGTGCGTGGGGCAGTCCTTACCCCACCCCTCTCTTATTATGCCACTGCGGTGAACAGGCTTACTACGGGATGCACCAAGGCATCCTGCTGCAATTGCCAAATCTGTGCAGCTAATTGCATGCAAAAAATATATATTTTTAATTTTTCTGGGAGGGGGGATGTATCTGTGGGCAGAGAGTGGGCATTTCTGTGGTAATTAGTGCACATATATTACTGCACACTATGGGCCCGATTCTGTAAACGGTGCCTAAGTCATAGGTACCTAGGAATGCAGCACTCAGCACATGTCAGTCTCAGGTTAGGCGTTATTTATAGAATCATGCATAGCGGCACCTAAAATAGAATTAGGTGCCAGTAGATGCCTGAGCCTTTGGTGCCCCCTATTTATGCCAGGGTTTACTTGGTTGTACATACTGGCACCTAAGTCCAGTTTAGATGCCTTAACGCAAAAACACGCCAATGATCCACCCTAAACACACCTATTTTCTGGTAGGTGCCTTTGACTAGGCATCTACTTATAAGCAATAAGTACCTACCAAGTTAGGTACCCACCACCCAATTAATTCTAATTTAAGCGGATAGTGTAGCTGGTTTTAAAAAAGGTTTGGACAAGTTCCTGGAGGAAAAGTCCATAGTCTGTTATTGAGAAAGACAAGGGGGAAGCCACTGCCCTGTATTGGTAGCATGGAATATTGCTACACCTTGGGTTTTGGCCAGGTACTAGTGACCTGGACTGGCCACCGTGAGAATTAGACCAATGGTCCATCAAGCCAGTAAACAGGTATGGGGGAGGGGAAGGGGCATGCTTGTAGCAGATAGGGGGCTGAGAAGAGGGTGAGGGGGCACCACCACCCCAGGTGCCTCCCACCCTTGCTACGCCAGTGGTGCTGGCCACTTTTTAATGCAGCTTAGTAAAAGGGCCCCTTAGTTGCAATTCCAGGATAATGTATCTTTTTTTTTTTATTCATGTTGTACATTAAACTAATTACTGGTTTTATTACTTTATGTTAATTTTCAAACACAGCTCTGAGGTAGGGCAGCAGCATCTAATTTTACAATAATCCAGCTTGCAATTAGGTGCCTGTAGGGTTAGGCACTGCCATTTCTGAATGAACAATATTTTCAGTTCATTTTTCCCAGATACCAATTAAACTATAGTTTTAATGTCACAAGAAGTTAGTGCCAAATGATTGCATTCTAAAAAAATATCTGTAATGATGTTTAATTCTGTATTACGTATTAGGGACTTGCACTCAGCGTGTCATTTTCTAAATGAAACATAAATTCACAAAATTTAATTTTCTAGTACATTTTATAAATGTAATTCGCATGCAGTAAAACTGAAATATGAAATATAACCAAAATGAAATGCAGCATACACAGTCTGAAGCATGCACGAGATGAAACAATTTGCCTTGTGTGCACACTTCTCTCCCGTGTCTCTTAAAATCTCGTTATATAAAATCAGGAGTTTCTTAAAGTTGAACTTGAATATAGTTAATATAGGTGGGTCCTTCAAAAAGTTTCTGCAATTTTATATTTTTGCGGGAAATAGTTGGGGAGAGAGAAGTGGCAAGAGGGCGTGTCTTAGAATGCCATGTGACTGGTCAGTCAGTCAAGCCGGCTCTCCTTAAGTGGCAAAGTGTTATAATTTGCTTTTGAGATATTTAATGAATAGTGTTTAAAAAAATAAAAGTGTGGAAACTTTTTGAAGGTCCCTCATATAACCATGTCACCTCTACTTCAGAAACACCATTGGCTACTTGTCTCTTTCTGCATTCATTTCAAGATTCTTATGTTAGCCCACAGTGCTACATATACCATGGACTCCCACTGTATCTAACCTCTACTAGTCCCCTATATAACAACCTGCTACCTCAGTTCAAATAATAATTCACTACGTACCTGTCCCTCATTGTTTGAGGCTTGACATCAATATAGGGTTGGGGAGATTCTGGTAGAGGAAATGATACAATAGGTATAGGTATCTGGTGCCTTCCTAGAAAAAAAATAAATAGGAACTATTAGTGTCTTGCTTCTCTCCTAACACATGTCTAGGCATGGCACTTCTAAGTTTATACTGGAGTTCACAGGGGCTTCTTTGTGACAGTATATATTAACAAGTTCAATGCGAATAATAGTCATAAAAATTCTAGGGATACCTAGAGAAGATACATCATGTCAACATCAGCTATTCCTCAGTTATTATAATGATACATATTTCTGAAACAGTCGCAATTTGAAGTACTTGTGGAATGATAAATAACTAGAAGATTGTCGAAAAATCTAAGTCAGTGGTTCTCAACCCTGTCCTGGAGACCCCCCAGCCAGTCGGGTTTTCAAGATATCCCTAATGAATATGCATGAGAGAGATTTGCATACCTGTCACTTCCATTATATGCAAATCTCTCTCATGCATATTCATTAGGGATATCTTGAAAACCCGACTGGCTGGGGGGTCCCCAGGACAGGGTTGAGAACCACTGGGAGTGGCTCTTGGGGATTGGAGGAGAGCGGATGTGGTCCCTATTCACAAAAGTGGTCACAGGGATGAAGCAGGAAACTACAGGCTGGTGAGCCTCACTTCAGTTGTTGGAAAAATAATGGAAGTGTTGCTGAAAGAAAGGATAGTGTACTTCCTTGAATCTAATGGGTTATAGGATCTGAGGCAACATGGCTTTACAAAAGGTAAATAGTGCCAAATGAACCTGATTGAATATTTTGATTGGGTGACCAGAGAGCTGGATCGAGGACTTATGCTAGATGTAATTTACTTAGATTTCAGCAATGCCTTTGATACGGTTCCTCATAGGAGGCTGTTGTACAAACTTGAAGGGCTGAAGTTGGGACCCAAAGTGGTGAACTGGGTTAGAAACTGGCTGTCGGACCCCAAACATACCCAGTTTCTTTCTCCAACCAGAAAACACCCCTGATCACTTCCCCAGTAGCCCTTAATAGAATGCTGACACCCAAGACATAGCAACTCTGTGTGTGGCGCAGTGGTTGGATCTACAGCTTCAGCACCCTGGGATTGTGGGTTCAAACCCCGCACTGCTCCTTGTGACCCTGGGCAAGTCACTTAATCCTCCATAGCCCCAGGTACGTTAGATAGATTGTGAGCCCACCGGGACAAAGAGGGAAAATGCTTGAGTACCTGATTGTAAAAACCGCTTAGATAACCTTGATAGGCGGTATATAAAATCCTAATAAACTTGAAATCGGTCAAGCCATTTTTGCGTGATCGCGGCACATACACACACACATACATACACACATACATACCTCCGATTTTATATATATAGAAGATATAAATGGCATTTTTTAATGATAATTTTGCAGCATTAGGAGACACAAGCAGCAAAACTTAACCACTCCATCTCCAACCTGTTGACGGCAACGGGCGACTTCAAAACTTTTCGAAAAGAAATCAAAACCCTACTTTTCACAAAATTTATCCAGATATCTTAACCCAACCCTTCCCCCTCCTCCTAGATAAATTCTCCCCAAAACCTCCACTTAAATAATCTCTTCCCACCAAAACACCAACCAAGTATTCAGATCCCTGAAATGTAACATAATCTTATTTGTACTCTAATTGTAATCTATTTGTTATATCACACAGTAACGTACAGTCAATTTAATATCATATTTGCAAGTTCTTCCAGAATTAATCCAGGTACCTCTCCTCCCTTGTAACCAAAAAACCAAACAAACCCCAAAACTGTTGTAACTTCACTGGAAATGTCCAGTTAGCTCTTTTGTAATCCGCCTTGAACTGCAAGGTATAGGCGGAATAGAAGTCCCTAATGTAATGTAAAGGTTTTTCATATGCTTATGATATATTTTTATTTTTACTTATCCAGGATACATTCCAATTGTCACTTCATGCTGTTTAAAAAGAATTGATTTGCTGAGTGCAGCACACAGTTTTAAATTGAATAAAGACCTAAGAACTAAGCTTATTAGGCTTGATAGACAAGATTGTTGAGACACTTGGGGGCCGATATTCAGAGCGACCTGCTTAAAGGAAGAAAGTGGGAACCAGGATCTTTTATCGTATTTGTACAATATTATGTTCTTATGACATGCTTTGTTCTATTGTTATGGTTATAGCAAGAGTGTTCTGATTGTGTGAAAGACAAGGAGGGAGGGTCCTGACTTTATGATGGCGATATATTACTAGTTTAGAATAGTGAAAGGTTGATTTCTGATGTAATGGTCATAATCTATAATATGTGCTGTTTGTTGGAATACTATGTATGTTTTTATGGAAATCGCTTAGATGTAAGCAGTCTACAAATTTTAAAAATAAATAAATTACTTGTGACCACTCAAACTATTTCTACTACTATTTAGCATTTTATAGCGCTGAAAGTTGTATACAGTGCTGTACATTTAACATTCAATAGACGGTCCCTGCTCAGAAGAGCTTTTAATCTAAATGAACAATCAGGACATCTCTGGGTTGGGGAGATTCAGGAGGAGGAAATGATACAACAGGTATCTGACAGCAGTGAGTGAGAGTTGAAAGGAGTTTCATAAAAGTGGACTTTTAGCTTGGATTTGAATACTGCTAGAGATGGAGCATGATGTATTGATTCAGCAGCCTGTTCCAGGCATACGATGTGGCAAGAAAAAAGGGATGGAGTCTGGAGTTGGCAGTGGAGGAGAAGGGTACAGGTAAGAGGGACTTACCCAATGAGTGGAGTTCACAGGGGAGGGGGAAGCATAGGGGGAGATAAGTGAGGATAGATATTGAGGGGCTACTGAGTGAATGCACTTGTAAGTCAGTAAGAGGAGTTTGAACTGTATTCAGAAACGTATGGGGAGCCAATGAAGTGACTTGAGGAGAGGGGTAATGTGAGAATAGCGGCTCTCACGGAATATGAGTCGTGCAGCAGCATTTTTAATGGATTGAAGGGGTGGAGACGGATGCGCAGAAGGCCTGAGAGAAGTACGTTGCAGTAGTCTAAGCATAAGGTGATGAGAGCGTGGATAAGGGTAGTATGTTCAGAGAGGAGAGGTCAGATTTTGCTAATATTATAGAGGAGGAAGCAACAGGTTTTAGCAGTTTGTTGGATCTGAGCAAAGAAGGAGAGAGAGGAGTTGAAATTCACCCCGAGGTTGCGAGCTGACAAGACAGGGAGGAGGAAAGTGTTATCCACAGAAATAGAGAACGGGGGGAGGTGAGTTTAGGTGGAAAGATAAGGAGTTCAGTTTTAGCCATTTTCAGTTTGCAATGGCGGTGAGACATCCAAGTGGCAATGTCGGACAGGCAGGCTGAGAATTAGGCCTGAATTCCTGTAGAGATATCTGGTGCGGAGAGGTAGATCTGGGAGTCATCAGCATAGAGGTGATATTGAAAACCATGGGAGGAGATCAGTGTGCCAAAAGAGTGGGTATATATGGAGAAGAGGAGAGGACCCAGAATGGAGCCTTGAGGTACACCAATAGACAGTGGGATGGCAGCGGAGGAGGAGCCACCGTAACATACACTGAAAGTACAATGGAAGAGATAGGAAGAAAACGAGAAAAGAACAGAACCCTGGAATCCCAGTGAGGACAGCGTGTCAAGAAGGACGTGGTGATCAACAGTGTCGAGGGAAGAAGACAGATTGAGAAGAATGAGGATAGAGTAGGAGCCATTGGATTTGGCCAGGAACAGGTCATTGGAGACTTTAGCAAGACTTTAGCAAGGGCAGTTTCCATAGAATGGAGAGTGCAAAAGCCCAATTGAAGTGGGTCAAGAATATCATGAGAAGAAAGTTAATCCAGGCAATGGCGGTGAACAGCACATTCAAGTAGTTTGGATAGGAAGGAGAGGAGGGAGATTGGATAGTAGCTGGAGAAGGATGTGGGGTCTAGTGAGGGTTTTTTTGAGGAGAGGCATAACTACGGCATGTTTGAAGACATCAGGAACTGTAGCAGTGGAGAGTGAAAGGGTGAGGATGTGACAGATGGGAGGGATGACAGTGGGAGCGATGGCTGCGGGTAGGCAGGTAGGAATCGGATCAGAGCAACAAGTGTTGAGTGTTGAGGAGGAGAGAAGATGAGCAGTTTCCTCTTCCATGACTTCAGAAAAGGAGGAAAGGGGTTGTTGAAGGGAGGTTGGCACAGGGGACAGCCAGAAGGGATGGTGGGAGAGGTATTCAATGCCGATATTCAATGGAAGTAAGCCTACCATCACCATTACTAGATCCCTTCTTAAGCCCAATGGTCTTGTCTCTTCATTGGTCTGTCTTCCCCTTTATTATTAATTATGGAGTTGCCTTTTATCTTTAATGTATTCTTTATAGAAGACTTGTACACTGCCTTTGTGAAGAGATTCACTCAAGACAACGTAAAACAAGTGATAATAATTTTGCATCAGGTGTCTGTCAGAAATGGAATTTACATGCCAATATGCTCACAATTTCCCAAGTATTTAACAAAATTCTTTTCTAAAATGCCTGTGCAGATGTGTCGGAGTTCTTATATATTGACCAGTGTATATGGCATAAGCAGCTATTTTACAAAAAAAAAAAAACCCATGCAAAGACAGAGTGGCCTTACTTGGATGTTACACAGATAAGAGGTCATGCTTACACACGTTAAGTGCTGAGTTCTGCAAGTTTCCTGTGCAAGAGCCTGCAAATTCATACAAAAATGTCATGAGGCGCCAAGTAAAAAGTCACATTTTTAGCTTTACGAGTTGTTTTTTTTTAAGCCCAAAGAGCTAAGCATAATTGGAATCGGACAATTTATCACAGTTGTTGCATCACGGGACGTTTCATCACGGCTGCAATGAAACATCCTCTCCATGACAGCCACAATCATGTCTCTCCTTCTCTCCACCCCACCAGTGCCTCTCCTCCTCATGCTGGTGCCTCTCTTCTCTGCCCCCTGCTGGTGCCTCTCCTCCTCCCCCCCACCGGAGCCATCCCTCCTACCTATTCTCCCCAGTGCCTCTCCTCCTCTCTCCCCCCTTGCATACTTCTTGAAAAGTTTGCCAGGATGAACAGTATCTTCCACCCCTTGCTTGGCCGGCCTTGGCTCCCTTCTGACATCATTTCCTAGTTGTGGGACCAGGACGTGACATAAGATTGGAGCCGAGGCTGGCGTGAGCAAGAGGTGGAAGATGTTGCTCACACCAGCAAACTTTTCAAGAGGTATGCATGGGGGGGGGGAGGAGGGATGTGGGGGGCACTCTTATTTTGGGATGTGGGGATGCTCCTATCTTGAGGTGGTGTGTGGGGCATAGCACCCTCCCCACAAGAGGTCAGGTGCTGCCATGGACGATTCATGGTGGCTGATTCAACAATGAAATGGCCGCAATAAAACAGCCATGCTGAATCAGCTGCAATGAATCAGCCGTGATGAATTTTCCTTGACCGCTCACTCTTTGAGATCAAGTCTACATGAGCACTTAACTCACAGTTACTTGTGAATCAGAGGAGATATAAATGCAGATGGGAAAATTACTTGAAATACATATGTAGTCCTTTCATATAATGTGGAGTTCACATATATTTTTAAAATCCGCTCACACCATGCTCGGAACATGCTCTCTTGAAATCTGTGCACACTAGAAGTTTCCATGTGTTCATAGTGGCTCTCTAAAACTGTCATGTGTATCCATTTAAAGATGTACAACTGTATTTTACACATGCAAATACTGCTTAACCCTTCTCAGATATCCTCCTCTATAATATAACATGGGCATATTGAAAATTCTAACCATTATTTTTGAGATCTGTAGGAAAGAAACTGTTTCAGATGAAATGGGAAGTGGGATTATAATGTTTAATGAAAGATCAATGCAAAGGTTGGCGTCTTACTGAGAAAGGATAGAGGACTAGATGAATCTTTTTTGTCTGACCTCATTTGACACTTCTTATGTTTGCTGTGGCTGGCAACAGTTCAGTTAAGTCCAATTAGTTCAGGAGATACAAATCCAAAATATGTTTTCTATCTTGTGGGCAAGAGTCTCAAAAACATGTTCCATAGAATTAGCCAGTGGGTGGCAAGAAAAAATTCACATTGAAAAACTGGAGATTAAAATGCAGCTTCCGGGTTTTTTTTTGTTTTCCGGATCATCTAACTTTTGAGCATTGTCAGTACCGTGGAATGGGCATCCCTGAAGTGCACAACAAAGAAACTTTGAAAGCAGCAAGATTCAGGCTGCTAGCAGGACTGCAAAGAAGCTCTAATTGGGAAATGTTAGCTTTCAGCTTTGTCTCTGTAGAATAAAATCTCTCCTAACAATATAGGTGGCAGACCACCGTGACCAGGATTAGCCCAGTCACTAGATGAACTAGGCAGCTGCCTAGGGTTGCAGAATTTGAGGAGTGGTAGCACAGCTCTGAAGTTAAGCAGAGCCTTTCCTCATTTCCCTTCTCACTGCTGCAACTGCCCCTGCTGCCAGTCCCTATTTCCTCCCGGGCCATGTGTAAAACTGTAGAAGTATTGGCACTGCTGTGCCCAACTGGCCTCTGACAGGAAGTCTGCCTCAGAGGGGGATGAGAGAAAGCAGTGCTTACAGCGCAGGGCAAGCAGCAAGAAAGGAAAGGGTGAGATGCTGGATATGAAGGAGTAGGGAAATAAGAGGCAGATCAAAATGGTGAGGGGGGGGAGGGTTATAGAAGAAGGGGCTATATAGAAGTAAAACAAAAAACATAAAAGTAATAAAGTAATACCTTTTTTATTGGACTAACTTAATGCATTTTATGATTAGCTTTCGAAGGTAACCCCTTCTTCAGATCAGAGATAAGCAAATATTGACAAATATCAGTATATATAAGGGAAACATGAAACATTCCAGTGATAGTTTCACAGGAAGATGGAGGGGTGGGTGGGTAGGTAGGAGACAGAGAGGCATCAAAACAGTTTAAATTTATTTGTAGCGTGAAAGGAAACCAATGTGCTTAAGTCCTGTCTGGTAGATATCAAAATGTGTCATCATTTTAATTTCATAGGTCTGTTCCTGGATTGTCTTATAATTTCCGTTTAGTATTCTCACCATAAAATCATTGGTGCAGTGATCAGTTTTCCCAAAGTGTTGTCCGACAGAGGTGACATCCTGGTTGGTATTGCAATTTTTAATATGATATCTATGTAAGCTGATTCTGATCTTTAGCATCTGGCCTGTTTCACCAATGGAACAGCCTTCTGTGTACTTTTTGCATCAAATGATATACAGTATTCCCCAGAAATTCAAGGGGGTTCAGTTCCAGGAACCCCTGCAAATTTCAAAAAACTGCAAATACGGTTTTTTGCCTGTCAAAAGGCAGGGGAGGCAGGAAAGAGCACCTGGAGTGCTGGCGGGTGAAGAAAATCACTTGCGGTCTGCTCCGACCACCTCTTCCTGTAGTAAAGTTGGGCTACACCAATCAGAAGCTGCTTTGACATGTAGCTCCTGATTGGTGTAGCCTGACTTTACTACAGGAAGAGGAGGTAGGAGAAAACCGCAAATGAGTGAGTCTGTGATTCACAAACCGTAAATTTGTGGGAGAACACTGTACACCACATTAGAAGATGAGCATGTGGGGAGGGAATAGAAAGAGGAAGGGGAGATGCTTGACTACAGGGAGGGGAACACAGCTGATGTTTCACCTAGGACATTCAATAGCCTTGGGCTGCCCTCAGTGGCGTAGTATGAGTGAGCGGTGCCTGGGGTGATGGTGCCCCTCCCCTGCCCTCTTCCTGCCCACCCCTCCGCCGCACGTGTCCCCCCTTCCCTTTCCCTGTACCTTTTAACTTCTCTGGTGTGATCAGCATGCCCACGTCGGTGTCAGCCCGCCCTTTGATGTCACTTTCCTAGGCGCGGGTCCCAGAAGTGACATCAGAAAGAGCGCCGATGCCGACGCAGGCAGCAACCTCATGCCAGGGAAGTAAAAAAGGTATGGGGAAGGTAAGGGGCGCACATGCGTGGCAAGGAGAGGAGCGGGGGTGTGAAGCGGAGGAGGGGCACCGTGCCCTTAGGAAGACCGGGCCCCTTCTTACTACCCTAATGATAACCCCATTTTAAATTATCTGAAAAATTAAGAGACCTTCAGTGGGGAATGTGTGGTGCAGTGGTTAAAAGCTACAGCTTCAGTACCCTGGGGTTGTGGGTTCAAACCCACACTGCTCCTAGTGATCCTGGGAAAGTCACTTAATCCCCCCCATTGCCCCAGGTATATTGTGAGCCCACTGGGACAGACAGGGAAAAATGTTTGAGTACCTGAATAAATTCATGTACACCGTTCTGAGCTCCCTTGGGAGAACAGTGTATAAAACCGAAGAAATAAATAAAAATTAACAGGAATTTTACGAGTATCACAGAAGAATATCTCTATCTGATAAGAATCTTTTAACTTTGCTATCAATGAGTATTAAAAAAAAAATCATATAAGTTTAAATTTAACAGCTATACACTACTATATGTAGTCATACTTTGATGGAAGACCTTGAGGATTATCCTTGCATCAGAAGCAATCTTCCTAGCCAACTTTGATAAACTTTGTTCCTTGAACCTTCCCCAGCCCCCATTCCCTCTTGACTCTAGGGCAGGGGTGTCCAACCTTTTGGTGTCCCTAGGCCGCATTGGCCGAAAAAGATGTTTCTGGGGGCCGCACAAACGCTGCAGCAAGACAAAGGAGGGAGCTGGCAAGACGGTAAACACCCAGGGGCAGCAGAGGAAAACACTGCATCGCCCTTGACCAGGGCCGCTCAAAATACTTCACGGGGCCGCAGGTTGGATACCCCAGCTCTAGGGTAAGCTGAGAAATTCAGGTACATGAGTAATGCCCAACTCACTCTTGCACTGCCAGTTGCAAAATCATTCCAGCTGAGCTGTGGCTCTCTTATAATCTAGCACAGTGGTTCCCAACCCTGCCCTGGAGGACCGCCCCCCCCCCTGGCCAATCGGGTTTTCAGGATAGCTCTAATGAATATGCACGGAGCAGATTTGCATGCCTGTCACTGCCATCATATGCAAATCTCTCTGATGCATATTCATTAGGGCTAGCCTGAAAACCCGATTGGCCTGGAGGGGGGGTCTTCCATGACAGGGTTGGGAACCACTGATCTAGTACCTACCCTGTGTGAAACTTTTTATTACTATCCCTTGTTTTTATCTACCCTCATCCTTTGTTCAATCCTTAACTGTCTTCCTGTCCTATAAATATTGTAGTTCCTCTCCCTTTCCCTTATGTTTTTGAGTGTCTAGTTTAGTTTGTGCGAGTCAATTGTGTGTGGCGCAGTGGTTAAAGCTACAGCCTCAGCACCCTGTGGTTGTGGGTTCAAACCCACGCTGCTCCATGTGACCCTGGGCAAGTCACTTAATCCCCCCATTGCCCCAGGTGCATTAGGTAGATTGTGAGCCCGCCGGGACAGACAGGGAAAAATGCTTGAGTACCTGAATAAATTAATGTAAACCGTTCTGAACTCCCCTGGGAGAGCGGTATAGAAAATTGAATAAATTAAAAAAAAATTATATGATCGTGTTCCCCATTTTTTGCTGATGTACATCGCTTAGAAATGTTTGATAAGTGTTAGAATCAAATTTTAAATAAAACTTGAAAACTTGCTAGACAGAAATAGTATACTGCGTACAAACTGCAAATATTAGGTGTGCTAATCACCCATACTGCATGCTGTTCACCATGTCTAGAACAAGCCTTCTCAAAATCTCTGTGGACTGCCACTTCCACACGAAAGTGTAATGTAATGTAATGTAATTTATTTCTTATATACCGCTACATCCGTTAGGTTCTAAGTGGTTTACAGAAAATATACATTAAGATTAGAAATAAGAAAGGTACTTGAAAAATTCCCTTACTGTCCCGAAGGCTCACAATCTAACTAAAGTACCTGGAGGGTAATAGAGAAGTGAAAAGTAGAGTTAGAGGAAAAATAAAAATAAAATAAACATTTTAACAAGACAGCATTGATCTAAATACTTTGGAAGGTAGAAGAGAGGAGAGAAAGGAATAGAAGCAGAAGGGGGAGCCGTTGAACAGTAGAATTCTGGAGAAATTTAAATGATAGAAATAGAACAAAACAAAGACAAAAGGCAAAACAATAGATAAGATGAAAGATAAATCGTAAGCTGGAAAGAAAAATAAAATAAAACTTTGTCTTCAATCCACGGTTTCAGCGTCAGTGGTGCTTTTCTAAAATTGATGCATGTATGTGTATGCTGATTTGCGCATGTCATTGGACTTAAAGAAACATTGATGGCATCCAGTCCATCTAAGATCTCTTGCATAATGTATTTGGATTTTCAGAAGACATTAACGTTGTCCCTTTAAAGTTGGGATAGGAGGGAATTTCCTATTATGGTTAAAGAGGCTGGTTAAAAGAGAGAAAACGGAGAGCATTACAGGGTGGGGATGGAACTGGGAGGGCCTGGGGGTGGAAAACCCGGCAACCCTACCAATATATTTAAATGCTGCATGTTATAAATCTTGAAAGTTCCACCAGTTTCCCAGAGTGTTTTATTTGCCATCTTATCAGAGGAAATCTGAAGGACATGATAATTTGGATTTACTGTAACAGCTTTTCTAGAAGGAGCAGTCAGACCAACCAGTCTCCTTGTGCCTATGGCCACGTCAGGGGTGTTCCAAAAAGCTGTGCACAGAGGGAGATTAGAATTAAGCAAAGATAGGAAGTTTTTAAAATCTTTTGCTTCTGGGTTGCCCTCTTCATCTAAGTGTAAGTTTATGTCTCCTGCGATAATGTTATATGAAGGAGCAATTGAATTATGTAGAACAAATTCGCAGAAGCCCTCTCTGGCTTTTGTCCAACTTTTCGGTGGGACATAAAATAGTATGCAAGTAAGGGATTCTTCTAGTTCCTTATTGCTAATTTTGCAGGCTAATATTTCTAATTGATTGGTCGTTTTGGAATCCAATAGTTCAAGTTCAAATCCTTCCTTAGAAAAACAACTGCTAAGCCTCCCCCTCTTCTGCCATCCCGATTTAGCATGAGAATTTTGTAGTTATCTGATAGAAGGTCATTTATTATTGGATCTTCTTCAGACATTAATCATGTTTCCATTAGAAAAATACATAATATTTGCTTGCTGATGATCCAGTGTTTGATTAAAAGAGCTTTGTTTCTTACGGATCTGGTGTTAAGTTATGCGCAAGGAACAGAAGTGGATGTGTTAGGTCTTGCGGATGTGGTGGTTCTGATAGGTTTTACTTCCCTTGTCCTTTTTTTGAGGGTACGTTGGTGTCTTCCGTTGCTAGTAATTATATTAATAAGATTTTCTTTATCTTCTCATTGGTTAGTTATGAGCCTAATAGGTTCTTCGGGGTAAATGGACTTTGTGTAGTTGTGGATAGAGTGCATTAATATCCATAATGCAACCGCTTGTTAAGTAGATCAATAGAATCAATAGTAAATTCATGTTTGCAGATTAATGTGACACCTTCCTATTGCAATAGCTATATTGATTTCCATGGCGAACGATAAAAAAAGCCTAACGCGGCTTCGTAAAAGGGGACCTTTGTTAGAATATGCAATAACTGGAACAGAGGGTGATTTTGTAAGATTATGTGAAAAAGTTGGAGTATATATTTGAAAACAAGAAAATTCTGCAATGACCGAGTAAATTGAAGGAAACGACAGGTAAATAACTGGGTTGCCAAGTCATATGTTTTTCATTAGTTCAAGATAATGCTTCCCTTGGGAAGAATACTGAGATTTTGGGAAAAGTTATAAGAGTTAAAGATGTGAGAGCTGTTCTTTTTCCTAAATTGGAGAATGTCACCAGTTTAGATTTATCTTGGTAATATCTACAAGATGGCCTGGACAGAGCCAGCATTTTAAAAAGGAACTCAAAGAGGGTTCCCAGTTTACAAGAAATCTTTTTGACTATTTCAAAAGAGCTGAAAAATAAACATGTACCTCATAGCATAGTTTGACTGTTTCATTTGGGTTGCAAAGGTTGGGGCTTGACACATTAATATATTAATTTGCATATGTACATTTCATACATATTCATTTTGGTCATTCAAAACACACACACACATATATATATATATATATATATATATATATACAGTGGTACCTCGGTTTACGAGCAAGATGAGCAAAACATTCGCAAAATTGGCGCCTCAGAAACCGAGCGTGGCTCAATTTATGAGCCCCCCCCCTCCCCCCGCGATCAGGCACCCTCCCCTCGCAATCCAGCACACACACCCTCCCCGCTGCTTCTTACTGTCTTCTGGACCTGGGCACCAGCACCGGCATGTCCTGTGGGTTGGTGCCGGTGCCTGAAGATCTGCCTCCTCTTCTTGCTGGGCCTTGAGCATGCGCAGATGCCCAGCAAGAAGAGGAGGCAGATCTTCAGGCACCGGCACCAATGCACAGGACATGCCGGTGCCGGTGCCCAGGCCCAGATAACGGTAAGAAGCGGCGGGGGGTGCCCAATAGCGGCGGGGGGGGGGGGGGCATATCGTGGGGTGAGGGTGCCGGATCGCAGGGGTGGCCTTCCGGGGGGAGCAATGCCGATTCTTGTGGGGGGGGGGGGAACGTATCAAAGCAAGTTTCCATTATTTCCTTTGGGGAAACTCGCTTTGATAAACGAGCATTTTGGATTACGAGCATGCTCCTGGAACGGATTATGCTCGTAATCCAAGGTACCACTGTATATACATATATACGAAGTTGAATCAAAAATTAAAGGCAATTGTTAAATTACGCAATAACGGTACAGAGCTAGTGAAATGCAATATATATACTTGTACATTGCTTGTTGGAAAGTTCAGCCATACACAGTGCAGCACACAGCTTATAGTCATGTGGCAACCACGAGGTCAGAAACATGGACGTTCCATTGCAAGATTGCAGCTTCAAAGAACAATATGCAGTAGTGCACTTTCTTTGGGAGAGGGAGTGAAACCTGTGGAAATTCACTGTCGAATATTGACTCGGTATGGATATAGCACCATGAATCAACAAAATGTTTATGGATAAAAAGGTTTAAAGCAGGAAAAAATAGGTGTATGCATCAGTATTCATGTGAATTCATGAGGGAGGTCTTATTCATATAATTCTGTCTGAAATAATATGTGATGTGTCACATGTTTTTATTTTTTGTATGTTGATTGTATATTGCTTTGGTTTAAAGCAGTATATACATTTTTTAATAAATAAATAAGGGTGGATGCCTTGATTAGAGAAGACTGAGAGGCAACAGTGTCTCAATTGGCTGCAAATCTGGATATCAGCTATGGATCTGCATTTGCCATAATGCATGATGACTTGGGATACAGGAAAGTCTGCGCATGATGGGTTACTGATCTGCACAAGCAACAGTGTGTGGAGGTTGCGACCCAGTTCCTGAGACAGTATGAAGAAGATCTGAGTATTCTGGAGAGAATTGTCACCAGTGACAAGACATGGGTGCATCACTGTGACCCAGAGAGCAAAAGACAAAGCATGAGGAAGTAAAGGAAGCAGTGATTACCTGGCTTCAGGAGCAGCCAAAAAAATTATCTGCAAGAATTATTAAAGCAGGAATTATTAAAGCTGTTGAATGTATTTTGCCTTTACTTTTGATATACCCTAGTCTGTGTGTGTGTGTGTGTTTATGAATATACAGTGTATATATATATATATATATCTCCAACAACCTTCCAATCCAAAGTGTCTAAACGCTTAAATAAATCTTATGATCTTAATCCTTACTACGGACCTTAATAACATCACTCACCGCTCAAAATACTTTCATAGCGGTTAGCGTAATGTGTTTTGTCTTCACTGGTCCAATTATAACTTCACGTTAATACACTATAAACCTTCCATATTTTAAAGTGCTCTCATCCACTTTCAAAACTTATTTTAATCTGTTTTCATATATATTATAGCTTTATTACTTATCTTTATATCTTTAGTTATGATGAGTGGGGAATGTATGTTTTGATTATGCCCCTCAGTATTTTATAAACCTCTATCATATCACTCTTGAGCCTTCTCTTCTCCAAGCTGAAGAACCCTAGCCGCTTTAGCCTCTTCTTATAGGGAAGTCGTCCCAAACCTTTTATCGTTTTTGTCACCCTTCTCTGTACCTTTTCTAATTCCACTACATTTTTTTGAGATACGGCAACCAGAACTGCACACAGTATTCAAGTTGCGGCCGTACAATAGAGTGATACAAGGGCATTATAACATTTTCATCTTTGTTTTCCATTCCTTTCCTAATAATTCCTAACATTCTATTTGCTTTCTTAGCCTCCCCCACACATTGAGCTAAGGATGTCAATGTATCCTCAACAATGACACCTAAATCCTTTTCCTGGGCATTGATGCCTAACATAGAACCCAGCATCACGTAGCTATAGTTCGGGTTCCTCTTTCCCAAATTCATCACTTTGCACTTGCTCCCATTAAACGTCATCTGCCATTTTGATGCCAAGTCTTCTAGTCTCAGAAGGTCCTCTTGCAATTTTTCACAATCCTCTTGTAATTTAACAACTTTGAACAACTTTGTGCCATCAGTAATGTAATTATCTCATTAGTTTTTCCCATCTCTAGATTATTGATAAGCATATTAACATGAAGGGAAAAGGGAGGTGATAGTAGGGGAAGGGAGGTGATAATACCATTGTATAAATCTCTGGTGAGGCCCCATTTGGAATATTGTGTGCAATTTTGGAGACTGCACCTTCAAAAAGATATAATAGGATGGAGTTTGTCCATAGGGCTGCTACAAATTGATTAATGGTCTTTGTGATAAATTGTATGGAGACAGACTAAGAGACCTTAATATGTATACTCTGGAAAAAAAGATGAAAGAGAGGTGATATGATAGAGACATTTAAATGTCTCCATGGCATTAATGTACAGGAGGTGGGTCTTTTTTGAACGAAGGAAAACTCTTGAAGGAGAGGACATAGGATGAAGTTTAGGGGTGATAGACTCAGGAATAATGCATGAAAATACTTATTTACAGAAATGGTGATAGATGCATAGAATCCCAGTGGAGGTGGTGGAGATGAAGAGCTGTATCTAAATTCAAGATAGCACGGGGCAGGCCTGTGGGATCTCTTAGGGAGAGCATGAGATAGTGGATGCTGTGGATGCATAAATTGGAAGGGCCATTAGGCCTTTTTCTGCCTCTTGTTTCTATGAAGACTCCCCACCGGACTACCAGGTCAGTAGGTAGGCCTGGGGGGGCTAATCTATACATGGGAGGGGTTTGGTGGTGGGTGTGATAGTTTGACATTAGGAGGGGGAAGGGGAAGGAAGAGACTGTTGGGGGATGGGGGGATGAAGGGGGTTCTTAAAAAAAAACAAAACACTTCTGCAGGTGAACTTAGGATGACTTTTGAGTTGTCCTACATTCACCCACTCATCTTATGCGGGACCTGGCTGAATAAGAACTGGCTCCTCCCTACCACCATCCCTTGGCCCTCCCCTGACTAGCCCACTTGGCATACCTAGCATGTGTGATACCCGGGGCCCATCATTTTTTGGCACCCCCCCCCATCTGTACGAAAAACATGATTTTTAGTAACAAGCCACACGTCACATATGAGTACCTAGGAAAAGGCAGCATCTTACATACTGCAGTGAGAAGTACAACAGCAATACACCCATTGTAAAACTAAACAAGCCAGACTAGTACAGATCAATCCTAACAGAAAACCATGTCTTTCACACAGAACACAGAAAACACCTTCACCTAGTATGGAATATATCATCACAAACTAATCCCTCCCCCTTTTACAAAACTGTAGTGTGGATTTTAGCCACGGTGGTAACAGCTCTGACGCTCATAGAATTCTGTGGGCATGAAGACGGAATAACTCACCATGTAACTCACTCATAGTATAAATTAATTTTCATATTTAAAAAAAAAATAAAAAGGATGCTTAGAGAGAGGTAAATAATTTTCACACTTTAACAAATTTAAAAACAAGAGGAATGCAGGGGGTAGATTGCATCGGAAATCAGTTCCACCCCTAAATACCAACTCACAGATACAACTACCTTTCTGAACAGACTGAATGGACCGTGCTAGTCATTTAACCCTTGGGGTTAAATGAATTTATAGAATGGAACACCATTATATAAAGTCTTTATCTGATGGTGGATGTCTGCTGAGTGCCCTTGAGTTTTGTTCGATTTTCTTTTACTCGTTCATTTTCTTTACACAGGATTTTTCTCTACACAGGATTTTTTCTTTGTTAATCAGTGATGTCACTTTTTCAGCTTGAAAGCTTATGGCTCTCCATTCCGTTGGCTCCTCCTTCCAGCTTCTCATTTGCATTTTGCCTGACAGCCGATTCAAACTGGTTGGTGTCTGGCTGTTATTTTGCGGTTCCTGAAGAAGGGGTATCTTGTTTCCCTGAAACCAGCCCTGGTCAAACTGTTTCATGAGTTTTACTGTTTCAAGGAGTAACTTCTATTACCAAAATGCTGAATGGCTTAAAAAATCAGCTAAGTGCTTTTTTCCATGTGCATTACATTTTATATGGAGGAGGTTGTAACCGCTTTAGAATTCCACACTGCAAAATTCTAAATACTTTTTCTCTACATTGCTCCTTAAATAGGTTAAATAAGTTAATCTTTTAATAAATATATAGTTTATATGCACTATTTTAATATTCACATTTAATTTATGCACATACCCTATGATGGTGTGCGGCTTCAAGCGAGTTAGTTGACTCGCCAGTTAGCCATTTTAGAAGCACTGGAACAGCGATGGTACGTTTCACTTCAATTTATTATAATAATAACAGTTTATTTATATACTGAAAAACCGTGAAGTTCTATGCGGTTTATACAATTTAGAATACATTTGAAATACAATAAAAGCAGAAGGAAATTAGAGAGTAAGAACCAATAGCTAAAAACTCTAAAATCTGATAATTACATAGTATAAATTTTTTACAAATTAACTACCTAAGTACTTCAGAAATAAATGTGTTTTCTAAATTCCTCATAAATTTCAGTAAAAATGAGCAATTTAGGGGGGCAATTTAGTGATCTGTGTGGTTACTCTGGGCTGGTCTTTTGGCACAGCTGCTTTCACTGGTGACTTTCAAGTATCTTTGGCAGCATTTGAGATTTCTGAGTTTGGTCTTTATCTGCCGTCATTTACTGTTACTATTTTGTCTACATTACATTTTCATCTGCCATTCTGATGCCCAAATGTAACTATTGGTCTCACGGAGTAGGGGGGGAGGGAGACCGCAAAGCCGGCGACAGCAAGCACAAGATTCTGGCCCCACACAGGTCTCACCGAGTTGAAGAAGGCAGGAGCAGGGAAGGGAAGCTAAGTTGAGGGTTCCTATTTTCCACTGTGGACTTAAGCAGGTGAACAAGTGGGACAGGAGGGGAAAGTCACAATTGGTGCTGGGAGGCTTAGCTTCTAGCCTCTTACATAGAGACAAACCCCCTCTTTTACTAAGATGCGCAAACCGATTAGCGCGCTAATCAAATTAGACTAGCATGCACACGTTAGCGTTTAGCACACACTAGTTTGATTAGCGTGCCTTAGTAAAAGAGGGCCAAAGTGTGTTTAATCAAACTTATATAGAAAAAGAATACACACTTAAGTTAATGAGGATATTATTTTTTGAGCTCTCTCCTTTTAGTCCAAGCCATACAACAACCAATAAACTTAAATTTACTATAACAATACTGGAAAAAATGTACTACAAAAAAGTAATACTGTACTGTGAAAATAATAAGAAGTGGAGAAAAAGACCTCAGATGAGCTTCATAGGTCTAAAGAACTCCACTCCTTTAAAGTATGACTGACTAAAAAAAAAATCAAAATCAGCAGCAAAAATAGATCCAGTGACTTTGGAAACACACTTCACTAGTTTGGATATTTAGCTGTGTCCACAGCCATCTGACTTCACCAACGTCATCATCAACATATTCACTTTTTCATCTAGACGGCACAATTAAAACCCAAAAAAAGAACCCAATGGGGAAATCCCTGTTTCGCCGATAGCTGCATCAGGAGCTAATATTCCTTTTTACTGTCACTTCACGATCAATAGCTTCCTCAAGCCACCAATGGCTCTAGCTGAGCCCCTGAGCTATTCCAATATTTGGATAACTAGTGCTGGTCCCTATTTCCTGTCTTGTAGCCTTCTTGCAATCCACAAAATGTCAAGGCCTCCTAGTCAATGAATTTCTCAACTTTATCGCCATTATTCACTTACTTGCACCTTCAGGATCTAATAAATTGGTAAGGCAAGACGTGTGTTTGCTGAACCCTAGAAATATGATTGGTAGAGACAGTCCATATACAGGCTAGTCTGATCTGGTTCCCATTTTTTTTTTTTTTTTAGTAATCTGCAAGAAGAATTTCGTGATTCAGAAATTAATCAAATTGAAAGTTGAAAAAAACCCAAAACAATGAAAATCGAAATGATTTTTTTCTATAACAGTTATGCTGGTTTAACAAAATAGGTTTTACAGGATTATAGTTGTTCTTTTGTATGGTTGATCAGGAAAGTATTTATCTAGCCTTTCTTTTCCTAGTGTCTGTGATTGGTATGCTTCCAGCTAATATATTCTCATATCACTGACACTGACAGTAATTTGCATCCGGCCTATTCAGTCTTTCTAAATGATGTCATTCTTTCTGGGATTTATACCAGCAGCAATGATATGGATTTTGAACTTACTGCATGAAAAACCTTTCCTTGTTTGGTTTTATACTTTGTTTTTGCCATCTGTGACAACAATGGCAGCTTGTAACAATAACATAAAAGAAACAGACAAGGGCAGAGAAAAAAAATAGAGCCATGGACATTTACTACTGTTTTGATTATCTAATAACCCCATATATTGGAGCTGGAGCTTGGAATTAATTCATATTACCCCACCATTAATCTGGTTTAGTTGAAGAGAGCAGAGAGTAGGAAAGGTTTTGCAAATGAGTTAAATCCTTTATCATATGGCACCAGCAACCTTTACTAACACACAGACCTTTGAGTATATATATTTGCCTAATGGGGCAATTTTAGTTGCAACTTGAGAATGTAGAACAGCATTTTACATGCTTCAGTTGGTTCTTAAATAATTCTCCTGGAATAAATTGTCATGTCCTGATCTAAGTGGTGATATTACAGACAAAAGATAAAAAGGAGGACTCATGTTCCATATCAAAAGATGGTGAGTCCAAAACTAAACAAAATGAAACAATATTCTTTGGATGTGACAGGAACAGTTGATAAATAAAAAAAAAGTTTATTCAAAATAAAATATCCAAATATATAAAAATATGATGTAGTGTGCAAATTTGCGGTTCGCGAATCGCAGACTCACTCATTCGCGGTCTGCTCCAACCGCCTCTTCCTATAGTAAAGTCGGGCTACATTAATCAGGAGTTGCGTGTCAAAGCAGCCCCTGATTGGTGTTGCCTGACTTTACTACAGGAAGAAGCAGTTGGAGCAGACCGCGAGTGATTTTCTTCACCCGCTGGCACTCCAGCTGCCCTCTCCTGCCTCCCCTGCCTTTGGACAGGCGAAAAACCGCATTTACGGTTTTTCAAAATTTGCAGAACCCCCACAAATTTGGGGGGGTACTGTATGTCACACACACAATCACTGTTCATCCTTTTCTCATCTCTCATATCTAAGGTATACTCATTTTTCGGTATAGTTTCACCTTTATTCTTTGGTCACAGGGCCACCATCAGAAATTTCTGGGCCCCTTACTGAGCAATCCTATTGGGCCCCCCATGCACCCCTTCCCCCCACCCCCCCTTCTTCCATGGGCCGAATACACACATACTTTTCTCTGTCGCCGCACTCTTTGACCAAAAGATTTGTAAGCCTGCAACCACGTCAAGGTAGACTCTTTCAGCAGGGCCCTAACCTAAACTAAACTAATCTATACCTATCTAATCTAAACTAACATATGTCTAATACTGAACTAATAACAAACTAACAAACATCTGCATAATAAATAACTAATAAATAATAGTGCTAGTAGCTATAATTCACTTTTGAATGTAAAATCTCAGTTAAGGATTTCTTTTGACCTTTGTAGGCCAGAAGTAGATCACAATTGCACAATATTTTTTGTAACAAGTATTAAATATGTTGTTATAAATATTGTAAGCTTAATAAATATATCAGAAAAAACTACACATCTGAGCGCATATCTGAACATACACATCTGTATCCTCAGCCTATAGCTGCATCATGCATGTTAAAAATGTATGATATGTTGATATGTGCACCTTCCTTCCTTCCCATCCATTCTCCTCAGCCTGTCCTTACACATCCACAGCTGCATGTTAATGATGATGTATATGTTATGATGATAAATAAGTGCATATGAGCACATCATTAACATGCAGCTATGGATGAATATAAAAAAGAAACAATATTCTGTACAATTGTCAATTTATAAATCAGCGTCTTCTCCCCGCTCTCTCTTCCCCATTTCCCTTCAGCGTCCTCAGCCCACTCTCTCTCCACTTTCCTTCAGCGCACGCACATAAAAACAAGCAAGTAATTTATATCATTTTCATTCTATTCATTCATAGAAATTAAAGTCTAAATAATGCCAGTCACATAACAAAACATGATTTTACAAAAATAATTCCCTGCACAGTCAAGCCTGCAAGGATTACTAGATATCTTTCAGAAGCTCCCCTCCCTCCCTCCCCCTTATCTTTGTGGCCAAGTCAAAATGATCTACCAACAATAAAATTTTAAAAACACAAAGCACGCTGTACTGTTAATTATCATTTATATTCCGCGGGTTTTCAAAGAGGTCAAGGCAGATGATTTTATGCAATGTCATCTCAGTAACAACTATACAAAAATAGACAAATATTCCCCCTCCCTTTTTACTAAAACGCGATAGCGGTTTTTAGCGCAGGGAGCTGCGCTGAATGCCCCACACTGCTCTCAACGCTCATAGGCTCCCTGCGCTAAAAAACGCTATTGCGGTTTAGTAAAAGGGGGCCATAGTGAAAAATATAGACAGCATATGTAAATTCTCAAAGCAGATACATTTTGATCACTAAATTGAAAATAAAATCATTTTTCCTACCTTTGGTAATTTCATCAGTCTCTGGTTGCACTTTATTCTTCTGACTGTGCATCCAATATTTCTTCCCTTCTTTCAGCCTCCTGTGTGCTTCCTCTCCTCCATACCTCATTCCCTCCCCAAACTTTTTCTTTGTTTCACCCTGCCCCTTCTTTCTTTTTCTCTCTCTCCATACCCCCTTTCTTTCTGTATGTCTGTTTTTCTCTCTCTCTCTCACCCTGCCCCCTTCTTTCTTTCTCTCTCCACACCCTCTTTCATTCTGTATGTCTGTCTTTCTCTCTCTCTCCGTGCCCCATTTTTCTTTGTTTCACCCTGCCCCCTTTCTTTCTTTCTGGCTTCCTGTCCCCCCCCCTTTCTTTCTTTCTTTCTCCCTGCCCTCCCCTATGCCACCACCATTGGGAAATGCTGCCACCGCCACTGGGGAATAGGCTGCCACTGCCGTCATCGGGAACAGGCCAGCGCCAAGTTCGCCCTGCTTCTCTTCCCCGTGGGGCCGACCAACTCTCGCCACCCGACGTCAATTCTAACGTCGGAGAGGACGTTCTAGGCCAGCCAGGCAGCGATTGGCTGGCCCAGAACATCCTCTCCGATGTCAGAATTGACGCGAGTGGCGAGAGTTGGTTGGCCCCACAGGGAAAAGCAGGGAGAACTTGGCGCCGGCCTGTTCCCGATGGCGGCGGTGGCACTCAAGTGGCTAAAGAGTCGCAGTTTGCCGGCCTAGGGAGAACACTGGAGGTTGGCCAGCTGTGCACCCCCTTGGGACGTAAACCCGGGGTGGGGCGGACCGCCCCCAACACACTCGTATACCACTATCTGTACCTCGCTCTGTCCCTATGACCAAAAATTCTCCTTTCTTCTATTCCCCGTGTACACAACCATCTCTTTCCCTCCCTTCCTATCTTCCAAGTCCATGCCTTCTGTGTCCAAAAACCCATTCCATCCCCCACCTCAGCATCTCTTTCCCTTCCTTCCTCTCTCCCAAGTCCATGCCTTCTGTGTTCAAAAACCCATTCCATCCCCCACCTCAGCATCTCTTTCCCTCCTTTCCTCTCTCCCAAGTCCATGCCTTCTGTGTCCAAAAACCCATTCCATCCCCCACCTCAGCATCTCTTTCCCTCCCTTCCTCTCTCCCAAGTCCATGCCTTCTGTGTCCAAAAACCCATTCCCCCACCTCAGCATCTCTTTCCCTCACTTCCTCTCTCCCAAGTCCATGCCTTCTGTGTCCAAAAACCCATTCCCTCCCCCACCTCAGCATCTCTTTCCCTCCCTTCCTCTCTCCCAAGTCCATGCCTTCTGTGTCCAAAAACCCATTCCCTCCCCCACCTCAGCATCTCTTTCCCTCCCTTCCTCTCTTCCAAGTCCATGCCTTCTGTGTCCAAAAACCCATTCCCCCACCTCAGCATCTCTTTCCCTCCCTTCCTCTCTCCCAAGTCCATGCCTTCTGTGTCCAAAAACCCATTCCATCCCCCACCTCAGCATCTCTTTCCCTCCCTTCCTCTCTCCCAAGTCCATGCCTTCTGTGTCCAAAAACCCATTCCCTCCCCACCTCAGCATCTCTTTCCCTCCCTTCTTCTCTCCCAAGTCCATGCCTTCTGTGTCCAAAAACCCATTTCCTCCCCCACCTCAGCATCTCTTTCCCTCCCTTCCTCTCTCCCAAGTCCATGCCTTCTGTGTCCAAAAACCCATTCCCCCACCTCGGCATCTCTTTCCCTCCCTTCCTCTTTCCCAAGTCCATGCCTTCTGTGTCCATAAACCCATTCCCTCCCACACCTCAGCATCTCTTTCCCTCCCTTCCTCTCTCCCAAGTTCATGCCTTCTGTCCAAAGCGCACTCCCTCCCCCCTTTTGTGTTCCGCGTTTGCCTCCCAGCCCATCTTTGCAACTTTCTGAGCAAAACGGAGCTCGAGCCGAGAGGCTTGTCTCCTGTTTCCTGCCTGCACTACCGCGCACAAATAGCCGACCGGAAGTATTCTCCGACGTCAGCGCTGACGTCGGAGTTCAGGCTTTGCTTAAGCCCTCCCTCCGACGTCAGCGCTGACATTGGGGAAGACTTCCCATTGGCTATATGTGAGTGGCAGGGCAGGTAGGAACAGTAGACGAGCCTCGCGGCTCGACATGTATTGAACTCCACGGGTCCCCCATCCAGCTCTCTCCTGTGCACCTGGGGCGTCCCGCCCCCCCCCCCCCCCTTAGGTATGCCACTGGGACCGGCACCGGTCCGCGGACCAGCGGTTGAAGAACTGTAGCCTAGGACCCTGGGGTAGCCCGGGCCCCCTGTCAGCTCCGGGCCCCTGAATGCAGGACTGGTAGTACTGCCCTGATGGCGGCCCTGTTTGGTCATATTGAGGTATACCACACATTCTCATTCATTAATCATTATGCACTTGCTAATATCACACCCTTTTCCAATTTTTCATTTGATTTATTTTTCCTTCTTAATGACCCCTGACAAAGACAAAGGCGCCAAAACATGGACTGTGTTGGATTCGATATATGTTACCATCTCTATGAGCAATTATTGGTTTGTGTAACTTCTGATATATTGACTTTTGATGTTCCCATATGTCTTTATATTTGGATATTGTATTTTGAATAAACTTTTTATTTATCAGCTGGTCCTGTTCAATTTGTTCCATTTTGTTTTGTTTTAGACATCTATGAGCCCAACATTCAAAAGCATGTTGCAGCAGCCCATTCCATGATTTTTCAGTGGCAGTACACAGTGTCACAGAGTTCTTACAAAGTGTCCTGTTAACTATCCGGATATGGGGTGATTCTCAACAGGTTGCCTAAAGTTAGGCAGCGTGATGATACATCTGAAGTGGACAGTCTATATTGCAATTGCATGCATAATTACCTTTATAGACCACTAACCTAAGTGCAAAGTTATACGCCTATGCTAGCTCAAAGGCTGATGTAAACACTCACGGCTAAGTGCTGATAGTATTCTATAACCTGTGTATCAGTGTTAGGCATGCCTCTTGATAGCCTATGCCCCTCCCAGGTCCACGCCCCCATACAGTTGCAAGCTATGGATTATGGCCCTGATTCTACTGGGTAAACGGTGCCTAAAAGTTTCACGTTTCAAGTTCTATTAAAATTTTGATGTATCGTACTATCATTAATTCAAAGCGATTTACAATTAAAAACAGGGTCTTAATTATTAACTACAACAGAAACACATGAACATGACGTACTGTGTGCCTGTCAATCTTGTTAGGCACTGTTTATAGAACCACACTTAGGGGTCCTTTTACTAAGGCACGCTAACCGATTTAGCGTGCGCTAACCAATTTAGCATGTACTAACGATTGGCACACGCTAAATGCTAACACGCCCATTATATTCTACGGATGCGTTAGCATTTAGCACATGCTAATTGCTAGCACACTCTAAATCGGTTAGCGCGCCTTAGTAAAAGGACCCCTTAGTGACACCTAAACTAGAATTAGGCACCAATAGTTAGGCATTCGCTATTTAGGCCAGGGTTTTTGGGGCCTACATACGGATGCCTATGTCCAGTTTAGGCACCTACAAGCAAAACATACCCAAGATCCATCCACAATTCGCTCTCTGACCACACCCCCTTTCTGCTAGGTGCTGTGACCTAGCACCTTCCTTAAAGTCATAGGTGCCTACCACTCAATTAATTTTAATTTTTGCCAGTTATGAGCTGCTAATTGCTCATTATCAGGCCGATTAAGCTCTAGATTGGCTAGGCAGGCCAAATTTTAGGTGCACACAGTTTGTAGAATCCTAAGGGCAGTTACACATGTAACTGCTTAGTGACAATTAACCCCAATTATAGCCAATAATTGGTTGTTAATGTCAATTAGCGGCTAATTATGAAATTACATGTGTAACTGATTGTACTGTATGACTTTGTATGCTATGGGCCATATTCAACAAATGGCACCCAAATTTTAGGCGCCATTAAAATCCAAAGTTAGCACAAACTCTATATATGTTGCTGAGTGCTAAACAACCTTTATACAATAGCGCTTCGTATGGATTCCCATGCCCAAATTTTGGCACAAGAACTTAGCCTGCCATAAGCTGGTATAAATCCTGGCACCCATCTGATGACAGTTGGATGTAGACTTCAAAGTATTTTATAACATCGTGCCTAATTTTGGGGAATGCCCTTGACCCATGCATGCCCCTCCCATGGCCACACCTCCTTTTGAGTTGCACGCTAAGGAATTTTAGCGCCCAATTGTATAGTATATTTTATTTTAAAAATTGTTTACTAATTTTATATAGCAAAATATAGCTGATACACAGTGTAAGAAAATTTACATAAATTCACCAGCAACACTTCTCTGTATTGGTTCAATCAATCATTTTGTCAAGGTTGGCTTATTGTAACTCAGTGTATTTGGGTCTTTCAAAGGTCAGACTAATACAGAAAACTGCAGCTCAGCTTATTTTCAGTAAGAGTAAATTTGACCACGTAAACCCTCTGCTCAAGGAATTACATTGGCTTCCAGTGTATCTCATAATTCAATTTAAGTGCATTGGTATTGCATTTAAGATCTTATTTGGCATTTTCACTACTTTGATTTCTTTAGACTGGAATGTGCATAGATCTCGTCTTGCAGAAGTTCTCAAAAATTAAAACTTACATTTCCCTATCTCAGTGGTAAAAACAGAACCTTCAAGAGATTTAGTCATTCTTTTGCTTTTAAATTAACCGAATTCTGGAATGCTTTATCGCTTACATTAAGAAGATTAGGTTCTTTTGCTTTCTTTCAGAAAGCTCTGCAAACCTTTTTGTTTGTTAAACATTTTGGAAACTAACTATTCTAGTCTACTTTTCCTTGTGAAATTTATGCATTATGTATTACATTACTGTTAACTGAGTCGAGCTCCTCTTGATTGATGACCCGGTCTATAAAACTAAGTTTTAGTTTAGTTTATATCCAAAGTAAGGCAGAGTACACATCTATTGAATGACACATTTTTATAAACCACCAATACTGAGTTATGCTAGTATTCATGCATTTGTACCTGCTATGGAACAAGTGTATATTTATCCAAGAGCATTTATGCGCAACTTGGCATAATGGGAGCATGAAGTGTAGCCTCCATACAGCAGCAATTACAAATCTAATCACCATACTGGGTAGACTAGATGGGCAATTGTATCTACTATGTTACTCTGTTACTATTTTGTACAAGCATAGAAGAACCAATGCTGCCTTTATAAAATATGCACTTTGGGGGAATGTTTTGCTGCCCTGTTAAATACTACATAATATAGGGGTTTAATAGAGATGGTCAGAAACTAAAACCAGAATCATTTAAGCCTGTTTCAAACTTCAGTTTGGAAACTCTTCAAATTTGCTATAAGATAAATTTTTTACAGATCTGTCAAATAGGAATAAAATCAGTTCTCTAAGCCAGAAGTCAAGTGTTTAAAAAAAAAATGCAAGCCACCACTGACTGAATTTTGACTGGAATATCTTTATTAGTATTGAGTTAGGTGTCACTCAAGGTATATCGTAAACCTGGTAAAAAAAAACACTGTGGACCATCTACTAGTCTGAAGCTTGACAGCTATAAAAACTGACCCGGAGGTGTAACATTTTGTGACCAAACCATTCCATCATCAAAAATCCTGACTAAATACTGAGCTTTTCACATTAGTAGTCTTTAATTCCCTGAATCGGTTAAGTGATGTGCATGTTGACATATATTTCATGTTTAAAAAAAGGAAGAGTTCACATTGTCTTACATTTTTAATTAAATTAGAAGCTGTTCAGATGATTGTCAAGATGAGAGTCCATTATGAATGTTTCCCACTGCAATAGTTTCCTGCATATCGAAAGACAAAAAGCAATTTCAACCGGGATTATTGAGAATGTTACAAGTTCATTATATTAAAAGAAAATTATTTTTCTTTTAACCTTGACATATATGGCAATAATGAATTTATGAATCTCATAAATTATAACTCTTAGATGGGGATTAGCACTGTTGCCAGGTAACAGATATGAATCTATATACACTTCATTAAATATTATGCCTGACATATTAGTAGCACATTTCCAGAAGAACAAATCAGTGCATTACCAGCTCATTACATAGCTCTCTAACATTCATACATTATATTATACTACTATGATATTATACAACTGTGATCTCTCAGATACCTGGAGCAATCCATATGGCGTACCGCAAGGGTCTCCACTATCCCCATTGCTTTTCAATGTCTACATGTCCTCACTAGGTGTGCAATTGATCCAGCTGGGGATAAAATAATTCAGTTACGCAGATGACTTTACGATCATCATCCTATTTGCTAATTCTCTCTCGGAAGTTACTCCCAAGGCATCAGAAGCACTAAATTTGATGGAGCAATGGATGATTAAATTCAAACTAAGACTTAATTCAGAAAAAACAAAACTTTTTATAGCTTCGCCACATCTGATTGACACCAAAACACCACTATGCATCAATAAACTTAGTTATCCTATTCAGACTACTATGAAAGTATTGGGTGTAACACTAGATCAGTGCCTAACCATGAAAACCCAAGTAGACTCCTTAATCAGAAAGGGTTTTTTCACTCTCTGGAAACTTCGATCCATTAGAGCATATTTTGATATGTCAGCATTTAGAATTCTGGTACAATCCCTTGTACTGAGTCAACTTGATTACTGTAAAATCACCTCTTTAGCAATTTCCCAAAAGAATATGCAACGATTACAAATAATACAAAATGCAGCGGTCAAACTGATTTTCGGGCTGAAGAAGTTTAATCATGTGACACCTTACTACCGACAACTGCACTGGTTACCGATGGAGGCACGCGTAAAGTTTAAGTTCGTCTGTCTCTGCTTTAAAGTACTATACGGTTTAGCCCCTAAATACATAACTGACCTTTTGTCCTTCTCAGCCAACAAACATAAGAGAAGCTCACACTTGAACTTCGTTCCCCCCCAGTTAGAGGATGTAAACTCAAAAGACACCATCAACATCTTCTCTCCCACCAAGCAGCATTATGGGGTAAAGATCTAGAACAATTGCTTATGCCTTCCACTTATGGAGAATTTAGGAAACGCCTAAAAACATATCTGTTCCTGAAGTATCTAGACAGCTGACCCATACAATTCTTTCTCTTCAATAATGGTTTCCTTGAGCTGTTAACCACTATCTTTCACCTCTGTTAAGTTCAATCAATTTGTACCATCTTTTAATCTTTGTAAACCACATAGAACTTCACAGTCCTGCGGTATATAAACTGTTATTATTATTATTATTATTACTTAATCAAGAATATAGGAATTGCCATTCTGGGTCATATTTAAGGTACATCTAACCCAGGGATCTCAAAGTCCCTCCTTGAGGGCCGCAATCCAGTCGGGTTTTCAGGATTTCCCCCAATGAATATGCATTGAAAGCAGTGCATGCACATAGATCTCATGCATATTCATTGGGGAAATCCTGAAAACCCGACTGGATTGCGGCCCTCAAGGAGGGACTTTGAGACCCCTGATCTAACCCATTAATCTGTTTCTTTCACGAATCTCATAGGTCCGATGTCTCTCCCACAGATGATGATATCTATCTCTTCTGTTGTTCATCATAATTAACACTGATGATAGCTATTGACCCTCTACCCCTGCTCCTTCTCAGTAAAGATATCGGAGCTGCTGGTCAGGTAGAAAAAATGTAATGAACACAGCATTCTAAACAACCTATAGATAAAGGCAAATATTCAAATGAATCAGACAGACAGTTGGATATCAATGATCAAAGGGTTCTAGCTGGTCAAGTAAGGACCTAATTGGATAGGTCAAAGCTTCTGAAAACTGACTTGGCCTGAGTAGCTTAGTTTAGCATCTTAAAATTTCAATAGGTAGTTAAATTGAAAATACCAGATTCTAATGGGTTTGAGGGAGAAACTAGATTTTTTTTAAGGGAAGGGGGGAAAGTTGGACAGCTAGTACTGATTTTGAATAATAATTCTAAATCGAGCCAACTACTCTCTCTCCTGACTATAATTTTGAAAAAAAACAACCCTCTAATAAGTCTGAATGTTTCTCTCTGCCCTCCTATTGCACTGCTCTCCTTCCTACCAAGCTACAATGCATTAAAGAAACGTCTTCACTATTTACCCCTCCTTCCTGGTCTTCTTTCTGTCAAAACAGTTTAAAAATAATGTTTCTGTAGCCATTTTAGCTTCTTCCAGTCCATCCCTTTTGGGAGAGAAGGAAGGGTGGGGGGAGGTAATTATCCATCTTTCACTTATATTTTATAAATTTTTCTCTAGGGTATTTGATTGACTGCCCTTCCAGCTAAAGATACAATAGGGTGGTTTACAAAAGCTACTGCCATAAAGAAAGTAGGGATAGACAATGAACCACTAAGCAAAGCACCAAAGGAGTCTGGGGATGTAATGAAGTATGAGTATTTATTGTACAGACTACCTCAATAACCGCCTGCTTCACTGATCATAAAATCTTGAAACAATGTGTTAGAAGAATTCTACTAAGGTGATGATACTTGATATGATACTTGATAAAGTGATTCAATCTGCCCTCAAACAACAGGCTCCAACTAAAAACTCTCAAATTGTTTCTGAATCTTGGGGTGCTTCTCTGGTGCTTTGCTCACAGTGGATCATTATTGAGCTCTACTTTTTTTTTTTTGGTTGTGTCTACTCACTTCTGGAATTTTTTCTGCATCCTTCTAGGCTTTTCAAAAGCTACTAATAATTACATAAATAGGTCAAAAGATAGTTATAATAACAAGTAAAAGAAAGAAGGAAGCAAATAAACTACATGTAAAAACCAGATAAAATAGGGATGTGCACAGGATCCAAAATGGCCGATGTCTGTTGACATTGAATGGGCTGTT
The DNA here is from genome assembly GCF_902459505.1 of Geotrypetes seraphini. Lineage (NCBI taxonomy): Eukaryota > Metazoa > Chordata > Amphibia > Gymnophiona > Dermophiidae > Geotrypetes > Geotrypetes seraphini. The sequence goes on from NC_047085.1 coordinate 377,022,109, forward strand.
CAAAATTTCTCTCCCTATTGAACTTTTTACCTGCTTAGATGCCTAAAATAAAAGGAAAGTTATGTGCTTCAGCTGTGCTAGTTGCCCCTTCTTTGGTGCAGGCCTCCTTGCTTCAATTTGGCCTGACCCAGGGAGAAATTGCTGGAGGTATGCTTGCTAACTTGACTGTTCAGAGAGAGAGGTTGGAGCTTGAGGACAGTGTTTTGCTCAGCCCACCAGCATAGACTTCTCCACAACCACTGCATTTTGCTGACCCCAGAAGGGGCGGCTGGAATATAGGAGATGACAGTGTCTTTTGATACTGAAGTGGAGTGATTATCAAGAAGGGAGGTGTGTCAGGTGGAGAGTCTATGCCAAGACCCAAAAGATCATTGCTGATCCCTATGAAGGACTCTGAGTGGCAACTGGGGCCAAGTATGGCTGTGGAGGTATCATCTGTTATTACACTGACTTCTACCGTATTTGGTAATAGGATTGATGCAGTGTGTGTGGGGGGGGGAGGGGGAACCAGGGAATGAAACATCTGCTCATGTTGCTAAGCTAGAATCTGTTAATAGATGGGAAGAAGGAGATCATAAAAAATTGGAAGAGGATATTACAGCTTTGAAGGTAGGATAACTATCCTTAGTGAAGAGTTCTATGGACTGTCAATATAAATCGGAACAGGTGGAGAATAATCTGTAGGCTTCCAATCTTATTATTTTGAATTTTCCTAAGATGCAATGATTTTCAGCAAAGGTATTATTTAAAACCTATATGCAGGAGGTGTTGCTTTTTACCTTCGCCTTGCCTCCAGTTAATAAGATCTATTATCTTCTTTTTAAGAAGAGTCAATTTTGATATGCAACCTGCTCAATTGCCTGCAAAAGATCTTCATGCAGGGTTAGAAATAGTATAAACTGATAGCTTGAATATATCAGAAGTACTGGAAACATCTCAAGAAGTAGTTGGAATTCGAACTACACTTTTAGGTCCTGATTCTATGAAGGCCACCTAAAGTTAGGCACTTTATTGTGGAAAATAGAAATTTAACATACTTCCCTAATATCTAAATACGTACACGTTGGTGTAATCATCTACCAATGGCATTCCAAACATTCAAGCATGCAACACCGCGGCTAGGTTGATTTTTTTGCAAGGGTAAATTTGATCATGTATCTCCACTGCTGGCTAAACTCCATTGGCTTCTGATATTTTTCAAGATACACTTTAAATGTGCCTGTTTAACTTTTATGATTCTATTTGGCAAATGCTCTCTTCTTGTAACACTTTCCTGGAATTCTTAAAGACTGGGTTTGGTCAGGACTGTGCAAAAACTTAAACTGTCTTTTCCATCCCTTAAAGGTATTGTTTCTATTGGTAAACTAGGGAAATCTTACTCATTTAAACTAACAGAAATATGGAACGCTATTCTCCTAAAGTTAAGAGAACTTCAGTCATTTTGCAAAAACTTAAAAACTTGGCTGTTCTCAAAATTGTAAGTTCTGGGTTTAAAAAAAAAATTTACATTTATTATAAACCGAGAATATTTGGTTGTGCAAATAACAGTTGCTATGGTAGAGAGTGCTTTTGCAGCTAGAAGAATGCATCCATAGCAAAGGATGAGACATCTGAGGTGGAATTTATTAGTTAATTTTGCATTGCAAAAATTTCACAGTAATATGAGTCACAACCAAACTTGTAGTGCTTCTGACACCAAATTGAATAATGCTTTTTAGTATTAAAAGTAACATTTTACTGGAGACTGAATATAATAAAGGAATGAGAAGTTAAGTTAAATTATTTGCTAGCTTGTGGTTTAAGGTTAACTATTTGGGGGTAACTGTTGCTATGGTGCAGAATGGAGTTTAGATTAATTTGCTGCTTGCTTCTATAAATTTCTGAGGTGATTGAAAGTATTTTGTAATTGTACAGTCTTTGAACTATTGTGAATGTTACGATTGTTAACCGCTTTGTCATAGGCGGACTAGAAATTTTAGAAATAAAATAAATAAATAATAAATTATTAAAATGAGTCGAGCTCTATTATATGAAGATGATCCGGTCTATAAATTCAAGTGTTAGTTTCATTTCGTTCAGTTTCTTGAGATAGGAGAATGCCTGTGATGCTGTTCAACTACTTGCAACAAGGCCTCATGCTGCACCGGGTCTGTGGCGATGCCAGTGGCAAAAGTCAGTTATCAGTGTATGTAGTGAAGGTGGTTAATGGCACAGCTGAGCGAGGTGTTAAACTGATAACAGACCCTGCCACTTTCCGGTTAGTGCCTAGCTTATAACCAGCTATTTGGGGGGCATTTCGGGGGTTGGAGTCAGCACTTTAGTGGTTAAATGTCGATATTCACCAGTTAACTGGCCAAGGCAACTGTATAAACAGGACCACATAAAAGAGAGTCCTATTTTTATGCAGTGCCCCATAGCCAGTTAAGTGCTGAATATCTCACTTAACCGGATATAGTGTATCCTGGTTCTGCAAATCTAGAAATGTAATGCTGAAGCCCAGAAATGACCCTGCATTGAATTTCCAGGTATAATACCAGTGGCGGCTGGCAAAATACTGAGCGCCACCAGCTGAAAAGTAACCCCTACAATTTAAGTAAAACTCAGGCCTTAAAGTTTTTGAAAGAATGGTCATGTTTTAAAGAATTCTGATGGCGTGTATTCTGAGTCAGAGGCAATATTAGCGCCCTTCATTTTCAGCCCTGAGATAATTTCCCCTGCCTTTTAGATTCACATAATCTCACAAGTATATTAATTTAGAAAATGGAAGCTGTGGAGAGAAGGAAATTTGCATTATGAAACTGCCATAGCAATATTAAGACAGCTCATGCTGTGATAAATAACTCTGTGTTGTCATATATAGGTTGCTGGAGGCACGGCGGTATGCATGTACAATTATAATGAGCTGGTGGATTGTCCAAATACAAAGAGGAGAAAAGGAAGGGCAGTCTTATTGTCTTTTAAAAAATAAAATCTCAATGCCTTCCTTTAGTGCAGCAAAGGTTTGTGGAACTGGCATTTACAGTGTGACTACAAATTGGTTGGAAATTTGACACACGGTAATAATCATAATAATAAATCTTAATTTTTATACCACATCACCTCTCAGTTCTATGTGGTTTACAATAAAGAAAAGCTGTGCAACACAGCAATAGTACATCAGTAGCATGGAAATTCATACAAAATCGAAAAAAAAACAACAGACAAATTTATCAAATAGATAAGTTTTTACGTTTTTCCTAAAATCATGATAAGAATAAGAAGCTGCAATTAAACCACTTAGGGCTCCTTTTATCAAGCCGCCCTAGCGATTTAACACGGGTAATAGCGCACGCTAAACCACCGGTCGCGCTAGCCGCTAACACCTGCCTTGAGCAGGCAATAGTTTTTTGGCTAGCGTGGGGGTTAGCACGTGATTAAAAGTCACGCGCACTAACCCTGCTAGCGCGGCTTGATAAAAGGAGCCCTTAAAGCTGTACTCCATTTGCCTGCTTGATAAGGCAAAGTTCTTTCAAGAGAATAAAGAACAACCACAAGTGTGGCGATCAGTTTCAAAACGTCTAAAATGTTTCATCATGTAGCACGGTGCATAACCAAACAATGTTTTATAACTTATGCAAGCAAATTTGAAGAGTATCCTCGCCTCAACTGGGAGCCAATGTAGTTTCTGATAGTAAGATATTACCCAGTGGCATTATCATATGATACTGTGCTATTTGGTATGGCAATGAGAGCAAAAAGTCAGATTTCTACAAATAATAACAAATTATTACTTATAATGACTGGGGTTTCCATTCAACAAATTACGTATAATTGGAAAAATTGGAGTAGATTAAATTATGATTTCTGGTGGAATTCCTTATGTCATGTTTATAAAATGGAAAGATTTATTGCAATACAGAGCGGTTTTTTCAGGAAATTTCAGGATGTGTGGGAGCCATTTACAAAGTATTGTACCGATTAAATGACATTTTATTTTATTTTTTTCCCCCCTTAAATTTACAAGTTTGATTGTGAGGGGGGGAGGGAAGGGTAAATTTATTGTTACATATTGTATAAGGTATTGATTATGTGATAAGAAAGGGTGGGAAGGGTGGGAGATAAGAGCATATTATTTGTACCATTGATGATTATTAAGTGTTATATTTATTGTTAATTTGTTTAGATATAGTGTTACACTTATTGTAAATTTGAAAATGAATAAAGAATTAAAAAAAAAAAAATGATATTACGTGTTCAGATTATTCAGGTTAAAAATTAAACGAACCACAGTGTTTTGAATCTCTCATCCTCCTAATAGTTTTCTTGTAAGAACCCAGGTTAATAATATTGCAATAATCGAGTTTTATTTTATGGTAGAAATTTTATGGGGTGTGTGCATGTGTGTGCGTGCGTGTGCGCACAAGGCAGCATTTGGGAGATCACTTTATACAGTCATTTAGACACATACAATATGTGGCCAATGGCATCTTATAAAATGCTAACCAGTATAAAAATACAACAATAATAATAATAATAAATAAATCTGATGTTTGCATTTGTACTGTTTATATTGCATTGTATGTATTTGCATTCGATTGTTGTAAACCGCCTAGAACTTTCAGGTATGGTGATATACAAAAATAAAATTATTATTATTATTACTATTACTCCACTTGGCATAACTCGCATATATTAATAGATGGGAAAAACATTTTCTGGTCCATATGGCAAAGATCGGGTATCTGAGATATGGGCAATCTCATTAACTCCCTTTCTTTTGGTTTTGCAGACCAAACAACCAAACTTGATATACCCGATTCTCAGTTTTATAGTTGGTCGCAGCTTACATAATTAAAAATCCAATATATCTTTTAATATGAAAGTGTTTCCTGATCTGACACCCTATTGTAAACAATGTAATGCTTTAGGTCACTCAGCTTCTTATTTTTATAAGTTATTCAAATCTTTAAACCCTAATAAGTTAAAAGATCTGAGAAGCAGTTGGGAAGAAGTTCTAGATTAGGTCTTCCAAGAAAGGGAGTAGGTTGTGTTTTGACTTATCAAATTTTGTTCTTCTATATTTTTTGCTCTAACACAATCTCTGTTTTTTCTATCACACAGATCTTATTGGACTCCTATTAGATTACATTATATAGATACTTCCTTAATCAAAAATTGTTGGTCCTGCAAAATTAGCTAGGCTCCTTGACACATATATTGATTGTTCATATGTTCATGATTATCGGAAAGCTATTTGGTCCACCATTGGCAAGGTGACGGGGCTCATTTTCAGAAATGGAAAAATATCCAAAAAGTGGCATAAAGGGGCAGATTTTTATTGACAAACACTTCCAATTTGCTGTTTTTGAAACCTATTTTCTAGACAGATTTCTAAGCTGCCCATCTGCAGCTCATCTAAATCTCAAAAGAGCATGTTAGAAGCGTGGTTATGGGCAGGCTTATGACTTGGACATTTTTCTGCCATAATTGAACATTGCAGAATACACCCAAGACATGATTTGGATGTTTGGGGCTAGACCTGTCTTAATAATGAATGCCAAAAAGATGCCCAGATTGACCAGATAACAACAGGAGGGATATAAACATGACCCCCCCCCTACTCTCCCAGTGGTCACTGTGACTGAAATAGTACATACCTGTCTATAAGATAGCTTCAGATGTTATGGCTAGCCTAGTAGAGCAACAAGCAGGTGTCTGGGTGTCTGAAGTAGCCTTGTGGAAAGTATAGTCAACCACAGAGATGGAGACTCAGCCCCGGATTCTGTATAGGATGCCCAGTCTCAGATGCCACCTAAGTGGCTTTTCAGAATCGCACACAGGCATCCTATAGAGAATCGCACCTAAGCACCCGATTCACTAACCAATGTCCGTGTCACAGGCGCCGGTTAGAGAATCAGCTTATCTCAGCAAAGTATCTCCCTGCCGCAATAAGTTTAGTAGCAACTCGTCCCCCAACCCCCGTGAAGACTACCGGCAGGAGGGATGCCCAATCCCTCCTGCCGGAAGCCCCCCCCCCCCCCCCCCGAACATCACTGGCAGCAGGGATTCCCAATCCCTCCTGCTGGACCCCCCACCCCCGTACATTGCGTTCATAAAAGAGGGGGAAAGAGTAATTTACAAATGTATACATACAATGAATCTGTCTTCAAGCATTTAAGAAAGGAGAAAGGGGACTCAAAATATGACCCCTTAACTCACTGACCTCGTAGTGGGTTCACAGAGTCACCATTATATTTCATCAATGTCCAACAAAGAGCCTTAATATAACCCAACTTCCCCCCCCCCTTTTACAAAATTGTGATAGCATTACTTAGCGCAGGCCAGCACACTAATGCTCTGCGCTGCTTCCGACACTCATAGCGTCAAGAGCAGCGCAGAGCATTCAGTGCACCTGCCTGTGCTAGAAAACGCTATCTTGGTTTTGAAAAAAGGGGGGGGATAGTCAAGAAAGGAGCAGTTATAGTTCCTTATTTTGATAATTATTTACTTCTATGGAATTATATAAAGTAAATTAGCACATATTTTTATGCTTGTTAATGTTACCATTTAACAGATGTGCTGTGAAAATTGCCAGGTGGGCCCCATAATAGGGCTTTAATGAGCAGTCCTATGTTTAGCACTCACAGTAAACATATTTATAGTGCATCCTAAATATGGCATAGCGTTAGCACAGAGCTTATTTTTACCCTTGGTCTTTTGAAAATGCATGAACAAGTCAGAAAAAGAAACCATTTTTCAGTTGCAATTATGAAGCCAGCCTCTGGAACTATGTCACATTTTGCTGGCTGAAAATTATTTAAGATTAGATTGTCATAGGTCTGTCAAATCCTACTGTTTTCAGACCTGGATTTAAGCATGGGCAACCAGGTAGCTGCATGGAGTGCCAGACATTGAAGAAAAAAGTACCTATGGGAAACAGAAGACTGCTTTAGGACCAGAGATGTAGACAGACCTCAAATTTGGGGTGGGCACATGTGGTCTCCACATCCCTTCCCCACTGGGCCAATTCAAAGCATTAAAAATACAAGGAGTGTTCAATAATTTATCTACCTAAGTAGGAAAGAAGAGTTTTCAAAAATATTTGTTTTATTTTTCAATATAGTCCCCTGATAGCTCCATATACTTCATCCACTTTTCCTGCAACCCCTTTGAAAATAATTCTGTTTGACCTTCAAACCAGGACATCACAGCTTCCTAGATGTCTTCATCACTTGAAAACCATTGTCTATGGAGAAATTTCTTCAAAACTCAGAACAAGAAATAATCTTTCCTTTTCTATTTTTAAATGGAGTTCTTTTCTTAATGAATGTGAACTATATATTGTAAACCGCTTGGATCCTTTTAGGCTGTTATGCGGTATATAAAGTTTTAAACATAAACATAATCTGAGGGAGCCAGGTCAGGACTGTAGGGTGGATAGTTTAGCGGCTGAAATCCATATTCTCTGATAGAAGCCTGTGATTGTCATGACATGTGCCCTGGCGCATTGTCATGAAGAAGCAGCATGCCTGCTGTGAGTTTTTCTTGTCTTTTCTACTTGATTGACTCCTATAGAATGATCATTGTGTTGGCGTAACTCTCCCCGATTATGGTTGTCTTGTACAGCATGAACTCCAGAAGCAAAAGTCCTCCATCATCCCAGAAGACAGTTGCCATGACATTGCCTGCAGATTTTTCTGTTTTAAACTTTTTTTTGGGGTGGGGGATGACTTGTGCTTCCACTGCATTGACTCCATGTGGGACTCAGGATCTCTGTGATAGACCCAAATCTCATTTCCAATCACCAAACGATGAAAAAAAATTCACTTGGTTTTCACAGAGCATCTCCAAGTTCTCCTGACAGCACTGGAGCCTCATGGCCTTCTGACATGGCATCAGCAGTCTTGGAACCCATCTTGCACTAACCTCGAGCATGCCCAACTTTTCATGAATTATTTTCCAAACTGTACCTGCTGAGTTGCCCATTTTTTTCTGCAATTCAGGAAACCTTAACTCGTCTGTCTGACAAAATAAAATCCTCGATGTTCTTGCACATTTCTGTGGAAGTTGCTTCCACAAGCCATCTTCAATGGACTCTCTACCCCACTTAAACTGCTTGCTCCAAAATTTTACTTTGTAGGATAATGGGGCACATTCACCATAAACTGCAATTATGCGTTCATGGATCTCCTTTGGCTTTTCCCCTTCTTTTGCGAGACATTTTATCACTGAACAGTGCTCCAAATCTAGCAGTTTCTTACTTGATTCGCATGAGGACTCTCCTGACATCTTGTCTCTTTGAATGTTAGACTCACACTGAGCTGCAACTATGCATGCATAACCTTAGGACATGTCACAATATGTACAACAGACTTGTTTCAACAGGCATGCTATTTTCTTCCATACTAAGGTAGATAAATTATTACACACTTCTCATAGATCAACTTACGGGGATCCCCAAAGCCCCACCAGCTGCAAAGGTTCTCCAGTGGTACAAGCTCCTCCGTCTCCCTCTTGCTCCAGCCTGTGGCTCTGACTGTGAGCTGTCACTGTGGCACAGTGGTTAGAACTACAACCTCTGCATCCCGAGGTTGTGGGTTCAAATCTACGCTGCTCCTTGTTACCCTGGGCAAGTCACTTAATTCCCCCCATTGCCCCAGGTACAGTGAGCCTACTGGGACAGACAGGGAAAAATGCTTAAGTACCTAAATGTAAACCACTTAAGCTAAAAGTGGTATATAAATACTAAAAATAAATAAACAGCCCTAGCCTCCTTGCTCATGCTCAGTTTTCATGCAAAGCTGAGCATATGCAGCAAGGGGGAGGCCTAGGCTGGAACAAGTGAGAGAGGGAGGAGTTCTTGCTGTCATAGGGCCCTTTCAGCTGGTGGGGCTTGAGGATCCCCAACAGCCATAACAAGTGCATGAGAATTTTGGGTAGAGCTGAGCCTAAAGTGGGTGGGCCCAGACCCAGCCAGGCCCACTTGTGTCTATGCCACTCCTTAGGACTACACTCTGTGATCTCTGGCAGAAAAATGACAACCACCTCTCTTGGTCCTGCCTATGGACACCAATATCTTCAGTTCAGCTCTATTTTCTTATTTTTATCAAGTAATTTCATCCTCTTTTCTCCATTCAAAAATATTCCTGCAAACATTATAATATCATTTAATATGGCCCTCCCCCTCACTTGTCTTTTTTCCAAATACCATCTATAAGGATCAAGTTTCAAGTTTATTATATATTTGATATTCATCTGTCATTACGTCTAGGCAGTTTACAATAAAAAAATCCAAGGTTAAAACTAAAGGTGAGAAAAAAAGATAAAAACTACATAATACTGAAATATTCCATTACAAGAGTATAAAGAAAGGAGACAAAAAGGAGCGGTAGAGAAAAATTACAATGTTCAAGAAAAAGGAATACAGAGGCCTGGCGCATTTATTGTAACAGCATATTCCACAAGGTACCTTCACTAATGACAGATCTTCTCAAAATCTGTTTCCTGGTATTTTTTTTGTGAACCAGAGCCATTCATAGAGATGCCAAAGGTGAGCCATCTTAAAAGAGTGAGATTTTTCAGACTGTACATCCAGATTATAAATCTAGAATGATTTAAGTGCAGTATTGCTTTTCCAAATGAATCAGGGCAACTTTAAATGATAATGGCTTTTCTTTGGAGCCTCTGAAAGAAGACCAAGTAGAGAGCAGTTTGCTTAAAATTTTTAACTGAAAATTGTCTTCTGGAGTCACTTAATAGGGTGGTACATTAGAGCAGTTTGGAAATCAGGAAACGTGTTGTTAGTCTACTATGATTTCATGTAGGACTCTAGCTGGTTTCTTTTTACTAAACAGATAAGAAACATCTGCAATCCTACAATAAAAGTGAAGCCAAATAGAAAGCCTATTCTATTCATACACCAGATTCATTTTATTCACCATTTTTGAGCACTTCTCAATTTTACTCCCTACTCCCCCTTCCTCTGAAAAAAAAAATTAAAATAAAGCTTTCTGTTTTTCTGTTCATAAAAGGATACACCATTAGACTCTCGGGCTTCATTTGATTTATCTGAACATGGAAACTGCTCATCTGTGTTTTGAACAGAATTACAGGCTTCATTTGGAAGAAGAAATACAGCAGCCACAACGTCCTCAAAGAGACCAGCATTAGCATTTTCTGTATCATGAGTAATGTTTATTAGAAGAAATCCAATTACTTGAACACAGGCCATCTGGTTTTTGACTGTTCTTTATTTATATAAGCAATCAGGTAACTGTTTTGGGGCAAGCTTTCTAATCTAATCAATCATCTGTCTGACAGAAAACAGAAGCTACATGTACTACAGTCATTTTTTTAAATGGTCTGAAAAACATTCTGTACATGGATCAGGATGGTCTATCCATTGCAAATTAGACTTTCCATTATGCCAAGAACCCTCTAACTTGCAAATGCATCAAGTGCTACTACATACTCAGGTTTTTAGGGTTTCCACAATGAATATGTGTGGAATTTGTTTGTGTGCATTGCCTCCATTCTATGCAAAGAGCTCTCATACATAATACTATGTAACAATTTTTTTTTTTTTTGTTCCTGGGTAATGAGTGTTCTTTCTTAATTGCCTATGCCATAAAAGTATAGAAAATGGTTATCATTTCCCTCAAACTTTGCTTTAGTGGCCAGGACATTGATATTTTGAAATTTACCTTTTTTTGCATTAGGCTGGCAGAATTTTCTGCTATAAAATTTCTTTAGAATGAAAAATTTTAAATTTAAATATTTTTTTAAAATTGAACAATGTTACTTGAAAATATATCATACATGAAATATAGGAGTCCTTTTATTAAAGCGTGCTAACTGATTTAGCGCATGCTAAAGATTACCATGCGCTAAATGTTAAGACGCCCATAGAGTATAATGGATGCCTTAACATTTAGTGGGCGTTAATCTTTAGCGCACACTAAATTGGTTAGCGCACCTTAAGAAAAGGACTCTATATTGCAAGAATCACATACACATTAATCATAGGTGAAATTAATTTGTTATTTTCATTACCACAATTTCATTTTGTTCTTCTACAGGATATTACAGAGGGGAAAAGAGATCCATGAAGTTTGCTATATCAAAAATTTGACTGGAGCCCACTGGCCACTCAAGCAACTGCTACTTCTGCATGGTGGAAACTTCCAAATGTCGAACTGGCAAACATGCATCTGTAATCACATATCCGGACATTCCTTCATCCATCGCCCTAGTGCCACATTGCCCTGAGCTCCCCCCTACCCATTCCCCCAGAGAGAGAATGGCTGTCCTCAGAAGAGAGCAGCAAGTTGAGAGTGAGGAAGACGTTGTATATCCAGTTTACAATATCAGTGGTGCAGCTGATGAGAGAAACCCATACTATCCAAACCAAAAAGACCTCAACAACTTGATCAGAGATTTTGGTCTCACCAAGTCCAATGCTGAGCTTTTGATGTCTAGGCTGAAGCAGTGGAACTTGTTAGATGAAAATGTGCAAGTCACGGATCAGAGGAAGTGTCACCAAGCTTTTTCCACCTTCTTCACCCATCAAGATGGGCTCTGCTTCTGCCACAATGTGACCAGTCTGAGACAATTGGAACTACCTGTAGCCTGAAAGAGTGGTGTCTCCTTGTTGACCGCTCATTCAGGAGCATCAAAGCCATGCTGCTCCATAACAGAAATAAGTTCCTGCCTCTTTCATTGGCTTACTCAGTGCACCTCAAAGAGGATTACAACAGCATCAAGACTTTACTAGGTGCCTTGAAGTATGATGAGTACTGCTGGGAGGTCATTGAAGGCTTAAAAATGGTAGCATTCCTAATGGGTCTCCAAGGCGGTTTTACCAAGCTTCCTTGCTATCTCTGCCTTTGGGACAGCAGAGATACAAAGGCACACCACCAAAGATGGGACTGGGAACAGCAGATCTATTTCTCTGTAGGGAGAAACAACGTTGCATGAGAACCACTGGTAGATCCCCAGAAGGTTCTGACGCCACGCACATTAAATTGGATCTAATGAAACAATTTATCAGAGCTCTAGATAAGGAGTCAACAGCCTTCAAGTACCTTCAAGACATCTTCTTTAATCTGTCTGAGGCAAAGGTCAAAGCTGGTATCTTCATCAGACCACAAATAAAGAAGATCCTGGAGTGCAAGGAATTTCCCAAGAAGCTAACTAGGAAGGAAAAAGTGGCTTGGAACAGCTTTGCCACTTTGGTTCAGGGCTTCCAGGGCAATCATAAGGCTGAAAACTGCATGGAGTTGGTTGAGAATTTGGTGAAAAATTACAGTAAAATGGGCTGTAGGATGTCTCTGAAAGTCCATGTCCTTGATGCTCATCTTGAGACATTCAAGGAGAACATGGGAGCATACTCAGAGGAGGAAGGTGAGCGCTTCTACCACTGAACTTTGACTGCTGGTACCAAGGACAATATAATGAGAACATGATGGGAGACTACATCTGGAAACTGATTCGTGAAAGTGACTTACAATATAATTGCAAATCTCAAAAAAACTACTGACTTCTAAATCTTCTGTGGTCATCTTTGTATAACTACAATATAAATACATGTTAATTGTGATTTACATGTTGCTTTTTATAACTTTATAAGAATGAAAAGATGAAAATTCAGCATGTTCACACTGTAATAGGTAAATTGCAAATTTTGACTATCTTGGTCATAAGAGCAAAGTTTTATGAAATAACAGACTTTTTTCTGTACTTTTTAGGCATAAGCAATAAGGAAATTACACTTACTGCCCAGGAACAAAAATCGTGTTACATAATGAATCATTGTAGGAACTCTGAAAAGCCAGCTGTGTATCATCTGTCAAAGACTGAGTTTAGGAATACCTGGATTATACCATTTTAGGTAATATTAGATCAGTGGCAAACCAAGGGTGGGCAGTGGGTGCAGCCTGCCCCAGGTGAAGCCAATAAAGGGGGGGTAAAGGAAGAAGCTGCGGGTTTGAGATCTGGTATGCACAGCTGTTGACTCTGCTGCCCCCCTGCCTAGGGTTACCATTTTTAGTGACCCATGGCTCTGTCCCGTTCTGCCCCAGCCTCACCTTGTTTTGCCTCCAGCCCTGCCCTGCTATTCCTCCAGCCCCCAAACCACAAAGCCTCATCTCTTATTTCCTGACCTCCGGGCCGCATCCGTGCAGTCAATAAGGGGGTAAAGGAAGAAGATGCAGGTGTGAGGTCTGGTGTGCAAAGCTGTTGACTGTTGTTTTACCTCCAGCCCTTTCCTGCTTTGCCTCCAGCCCCGCTCCATTCCACTTCCAGCCCGACCACCACAAAGCCACATCTCTTCTTTCCTGACCTCCAGGCCGCATCTGGTTACTATCAAATTTGAATTAAAATCTCTTTGAACATGCCTCTTAGTTATTCCCAGTTCCCAATAATACACAAATGTTAATGTGCTGTACTGCCTGTCATTATACTAATGCAGTTTAGTAAACCTATTCCTTAGATCAGTGGCATAGCGAGGGTGAGAGGTGCCCCTCCCCCACCCCTTCTCCACCCCATCCCCTCCTGCCTTTTGTGCGTGCCCCTTCCCCCGTACCTTTTTAACGTTCCCAGTGCGAGCAACAACCCCAACCTGCTGTTCGCGTCCGCATCAGCTCTTCCTCTGACATCACTTCCTAGGCATGGGTCCAGGAAGTGACGTCAGAAGAGCCGACGCTGGCATGTGCAGCAGGTTGGGGTTGCTGCTTGCAACACAAACTTAAAAAAGATATGGGGGAAGGGAAGCAGCGTGCGTGGTAGTGGGGAGGGGGCAGAAAGGAGGATGGGTGCTGGTGCCCCCATCAAGAGGGTGCCTGGGGCAGACTTCCCCCCTCCTTTTACTATGCCACTGCCTCAGATTAGGGCTACTTCTTTCTGGGCCTTGAGGACTACAGGCAGGCCAGGTTTTCAGCATATTTACAATGAATATGCATAAGAGAGATTTGTATGCACTGCCTCCTTGGTATGTAAATTTCTCTCATGCATATTCATTGTGGATATCCTGAAAACCTAGCCTGCCCATGGACCTCTAAGACCGGAATGGAATAGTCCTAACTTAGACTGGAGTTTCTCTAGGAAAGAGAAACTGGAACTCACCTTTGGGCTTAGGTTTGAAAAGGTGGGCTTAAAAACAAAAGTTCAAATCCAGCAGTATCACATTGCATCACACATCACACATTAGCAAGGGTTGCTAAGAGTGGTTTGTTAAAGGGCTCTCAATCCAGCTCTTGGGGCATACCCTGCCAGTCAGGTTTTCAGGATATCCACAATAAATATGCATGAGATAGATCTGAATACAAAAGAGGCAGAATATGCAAATCTCTCTCTCATACATTCATTGTGGATGTTCTGAAAACTCGACTGCCTGGGTATACCCCAAGGACTGAGTTGGTACAAGTGGATTGATTTTTCACTCTGTCAAAAATTACAAAGACTAGGGGACACTCGATGAAGTTACAGGGAAATACTTTTAAAACCAATAGGAGGAAATTTTTTTCACTCAGAGTTTAGTTAAGCTCTGGAACGCATTGCCAGAGGATGTGGTAAGAGCGGATGGCATAGCTGGTTTTAAGAAAGGTTTGGACAAGTTTCTGGAGGAAAAGTCCATAGTCTGTTATTAAGAAAGATACGGGGGAAGCCACTGCTTGCCCTGGATCGGTAGCATGAAATATTACTACTCCTTGGGTTTTGGCCAGGCACTAGTGACCTGGATTGACCACTGTGAGAACGGGCTACTGGGCTTGATGGACCATTTGTCTGACCCAGTATGGCTATTCTTATGTTCTTATGCCTCTTAGTTATTTCTGATTCTATAAATCCCTAAAGACACACATATTTGAGCAGATATTTGGAGTGAGACAATTTAGAGATGGGGAGTTGGCTGGAGAGAGGGATTGGGGTTCAAAGATTGTATCTGTTTACTGTTTTGTAAATATTTGGTATTTTAAGTACACCACTTTATATTTTCTTTTAAATGTGTGGTGGTATACCAAATTAATAAACCAAATCAAATAATTTCATCATCATTATGGCACTTAGTTGGAACATTAAAATATAAGAACTGCTATATTGGGTAAGACTATCAAAAGCCCAAAATTACCTGGCAAGATTCCAGCTTTAATTTCAATAGTCACAGTTTTGTTGCTTATACAGATGTGGTTTGTAAACTCTAGGATAAAGATTCATTTGGTGTCTGTTATCGGGTTGTTGGGTTTGTTTGTTTGGTTTTTTTTGGCTGATGCAGCAGTTATGCCCAGATGTTCAATGCCAGGCAATTGATTGACTGGTAACGTGCAGCTGGTTATCCCTTAAGCAGTTAAGTGTGAAACCAGATAAAGAAACAACTGAGTTTTATCTGGTCCAATTTGTCCAGTTAACATAGGTGGTTAAGTGTGGAATATTGTTACTTAACCACATAAATGCCAAATCTGCCCCGAATCACCCACAAAATAGGTTGTCTACAACTTTCATGGTTAGTGCTGTTGAATATTTATGGTTGACTAAATCACTTTAAATATCAACCCCTCTGGATTTGAAAATACATTTTGTCTGAATCAATGTAAAATATTTTTGGGGAAAACTCAGCTATGTGTTCGGTTTTTTCCTCTCTGACCCTCCCACTTTCTCTTATTCTTTCGCCCTCTCTGCCATCTTCACCCTCTTTTGTATTTCCTATTTCCCACAATGAGCTAGATTCACTAAGCAACCTGATCGTGGACCAATTGGTTTGCGACCCCTTTGTGACCTGATTTTACTCCGGCCCGATTCACTTACCTCTCTGCCGATCCGATTCCGATCCGTGCATGCAAATGAGGGGAACGGCATGCAAAGTAGGCAGGGACGCAATTCACAAAACAAATTTCACGATCTGACTGGGCTGGCCAATCAACCCAAGAAGCGACTGCTGGGGACCAATTGCAAACATCCTTTCCGACTCTCCAGCTCCATTGTCACCCTGCTCTCTGCCCCGTTCTTTGCACGCCCTGCTCTCTACTGCCCCGAATATCTTCTGCCTGCTGCCCTGCTTTCCCACCGAATCTCTCCTGCCCTTCCCTGCATAGCAAGCCCGTGGTTTTAAACTGTGGGTTTAAAAGCGGGATAAAACCACGGGCTCACTCGCTGGGCTAAAAAGTAAAAAAAAAAGTCACGGCTCAGACGCTTCTTAGATGTTCTGATCATGTGTCGGGATCGCACACTAGCGAAACCTGTTGGCAGATGGGGGGGCGTTCCTCTGATCATCCCCATTAGAATATTACTGCTTTCTGAATCCATCGGACCTGCCCAGATCGGACACGGATCGGTCACGATCGGGCAGGTTAGTGAATCTAGCCCAATATCTCCTGCTCCGTGCAGCTCCTCTCTTGCAAAGTAATGCTTAATGTATTTTGCTAGCTGAGCCCTTTCAATAGCATGCACACTACACAATTAACACCTGGTCTGAAGCAGCTGTTAAATGTTAAGCCTTAATGGGTGCTTACTGAACAGCATATGGAGGACAGACTATGCTACAGTAGTTCCCATGCACCTGCCAAACTTAATTTGCATGTGACATTTTTTATTTACTTATACATATCAAGGATATGCTGTCAGGGAATTTCTTTAGCATTTATGCTTGAGCCATGAGTGTAAAGCTTCTCAGAACTGTCCCAGAGAGCTAATTTATTTCATGTATATTCACAGTGACTATTCTGAGCATTGAACTGGCTCTGGACTCACCAGGACGGGTTTTGGTAAGCCCTGCCTTAGGGGCATAGCTTGCCATTTTGTGTGATTATTTAAAAATTCCCTTAGTGTGCCTGTTAACGTTTAGGGTATAGGAATGGAGGAGCATCTTAGAGCTCAAAATTCAAAATGATTTAACCCAGCAGAAGAGGCTCCTGCAGGGTTACATCACACTGAGCTAGTCAGGAGAGAATATTCAGAGGCATTTAACAGTCTGGGAATGGCCAGGGCGATCCTGGGGCTGAGTCTGGATAGAGCAGGGAGTTATGGGGGATATTCATTGCTAGTCCCCACATAGCTAATCAGGCAAGTAGGGCTGCTTAAATATCAAGTGCAGCATTGAATAATTGACCTGGATAGTCTACCTTCAGAGAGTGCCACTGATCCAGATATTAGCACTGAAAATCCAGTCAGGCTGCCAAAGCACTGCCCAGTTAGTGCTAGGGCAGAGTCTGGGCAGAACTGTCAATCACACTGGAATTGCATATATGTAGTAGCAGTGGCTAGCTATCTGTTTGTGGAGTAGCCTAATGGTTAGCGCAGAGGCCTAAGAACCAGGGAAATAGGGTTCAATTCCCACTGCAGCTCCTTGTGACCTTAACCCACTTAACCCTCTGTTGCCCCAGATAGATTGTGAGGGCAGTGAAAGTACCTGCATATAGTGCTGGATTTGGTAAATACAGCAGTCCCTCCGTATTCATGGGGGTTAGGTGCAGAGCCAGCCCACAAATAGAGAAAAATTGTGAATACGTTTTTGGGCCAGCTCTGACCCACCCTCGCCTCCCTCCTGTGTCCCCAGACCTTACCTGATGGTCTAGCGGTGATGCTGGGCAGGAGTGATCTTCCTATGCTCTCGCCCCGTGTAAAGCCATCATCAAAATGGCTGCCGTGAGTTCTCGAGACTACAACAGGAATTCAGGGCAGCCATTTTGATGACGGCTCTGCACAGGGCGGGAGCATAGGAAGATCACTCCTGCCCTGCGTCACCGCTAGACCACCAGTTAAGGTTCAGGGAGGTTCGGGCAGCCTGCAAATAGAAGAAAATAAGAAGAAAAATAGAAGATGAAAAAAATCACGAATAATCAAATTCGCAAATAGGGAAACCACGAATCGTGAGGGAGAGCTGTAACACTAAAAATGTGGCACTCATTATAGAATAGCAGTGGGTGCCAATTTTCAGTGCCAGAACTTATTCCTGTTGAAACCAGGTGTAATCCACAGTGCATCTCCCTGGTGTTCTAGAACACTGCTTGCAAGTTTTAGAACTACCCATGTGCCTCCCATGGCCACACCCCCTTTTGAGTTGTTTACCATGAGATCTGGGTGCACATTGTTAGAGAATAGCGCATAGCAAGATGTGCACACAAGTCCATGTTGGGATCAAAGAGTGCTGATTAGTGCACAATGCTTTGCTCTTATTAGCTTATGCACATCTTGGATTGAGGCCCAAATATCAGCATCCAATTATTGGTGCCATACATAGAATCCGGGGGTTAATTGGGCCAGTATTCAGAATGATATAAATAGGCCAGAAAGGTTATGGTCCACTTAAATTGACTCAGTAAACACAAACTAGAGGCAAAGATCTGCCACAAAGTAATGTCACGTGCTCTTGATTTTCTTATAGTTTACACTGCATATGTCATTGACTTTGTCACTATTTAAGAAATAGTATTTTGAGTTCAATGCCTAGATGATTCACTTGAGCATGCTATTGCTGGATTAACTATTTGTTTGCTATTTTGACTATCTATCATCTGCAAGCACACGTTTTATACAGTTTTATATGGAAGTCCTGTGTTTTTAACTGTTTCTTATATTTTAATGATTTACATGGTAAATTTACCATTTATTCATATTTATGATTTGATTATATTTGTGGCTTTGGTTTTGTTGTGATTTTATTTTTGTTTATAGTTACTACCCCTGACGCAGTCTGTGGGCAAAACGTGGTCACTTCAGGTGCTTGATATTAAGAACATTAGAATTACCATAGTGGGACAGACTGAAGGTCCATTAAGCCCAGTATTCTGTTTCCAACAGTGGCCAACCCAGGTTACAAGTACCTAGCTACCATGTTTCCCTGAAAATAAGCCCTACCCCCTGAAAATAAGCCTTAGTTGTAGGCAGCCGTGCTTCCCCCGCCCCGCCCCGCCCCCCGAACTGCTGAATCCATGCTGACCCTCCATCCTTCCCTCCCAACTGAACCCTGCCAACCGCGACCTTAAATACCTTCCGGCAGAGGAGCGTCGGGACAGCAGCACTCACAGGCTGCTTCGCGGCCTTCTCGCTGGGGCCTTCTGTGTGCCGTGTTCCTGATGATGTCATCAGTAGACAGAAAGGCCCCAGAGAGAAGGCCGCGAAGCACCCTGTGAGTGCTGCTGGCCTGACGCTCCTCTGCTGGAAGGTATTTATGGTCACAGTCGGTGGGGATTGGTTGGGAGGGGAGGATGGAGGGTCAGCGGGGGTTCGCCGATTTAGCTGCATGGCGGCGGTTGCTCATGGGTTCTGCTGCACGAGGGGTGGGAGGGAAGGAAGGATGGAAGCTGGGCAAGGGTTCTGTTGCACAGGGGGATGGGAGGGATGGAGGGATAGAAAGATGCAGCAGAGGGAAGGCACAAGGGGATGGGTGAGAGGGGAGGAAAGATGTTGTACATGTGGGGGAAAGGAAAAAGGAAGAATTGGGGTGAAGGAGAGGAAGGGAGAGATGATCATGTACATGAAAAAAATAAGCCCTACCCAAAAATAAGACCTCGTGCCTTTTTTGGGCCCCAAATGAATATGACAGTGTCTTATTTTGGGGAAAACACGGTAGATCCCAAGTAGTAAAACAGATGTTATGCTGCTTATCTTAGGAATAAGCAGTGGATTTCCCCAAGTCATATCAATAATGGCCTGTGGACTTCTCTTTTAGGAAATTATGCAAACCTTTTTTAAACCCTGCTAAGCTAACTAATTTCACCACATTTTCCGGCAACGAATTCCAGAGTTTAATTACACATTGTATGATGAAATATTATCTCTGGTTTGTTTTAAATCTACTACTTAGTAGCTTCATCGAATGCCCCCTAATCCTAGTATTTTTGGAATGAATAAACAAGCGATTCACATCTATCCTCTCCATTCCACTCAATATTTAATATACTTCTATCATATCACCCCTGAGCCATCTCTTCTCTAAGTTGAAGAGCCCTAGCTTCTTTAACCTTTCATCATGGGGAAACCATCCGATCCCTTTTATCATTTTTGTCACCCTTCTCTGTACCTTTTCTAATTCCGCTATATCTTTTTTGAGATACGGTGACCAGAATTGCACACAATATTCGAGGTGTGGCAGTACTATAGAGCAATACAAGGGCATTATAACATTTTCATCTTTGTTTTCCATTCCTTTCCTGATAACTCCTAACATTCTATTTGCTTTCTCAGCTGCCACCTCAAATTAAGCAGACAGTTTCAACGTATTCTCAACAATGACACACAGATCCTTTTCCTGGACAGTGACTCCTAACACAGAACCCGGCATCACATAGCTATAGTTCAGGTTCTTCTTTCCCACATGCATCACTTTGCACTTGCTCACATTAAACTTCATATGCCATTTTGACACCCGGTTTCCCAGTTTAGCAATATCCTCACAAGTTATCTTTATTCCACACTTTTAAACTGGAACGTATGATTGCCATACAACTGGGACATTATAGAAAATTTAAGGATGTTTGGGAACCATTGACAAAATTCTGTAAGGAGTGATTATTGATTTAGCCCTTTGGTTATACACGTCCAGGGTGGGGAAATACCTTTAATTTAATTTAATGTTGATTGAAATTTGTGTATAAGAGGCGGGGAGAGATATGTATTTGTTATGAAATATAATTTGATTGAATTTAAGTGCTATTTAAAGTGTAAAATGTTTGTATAATATATTGCACTTATTGTTAGCTTTAAAATGAATAAAAAATTTTAAAAAATATATATATCCTCACAATTTTTCTCAGTCCTCTTGCAATTTAACAACTTTAAACAACTTTGTGTCATTAGCAAATTTAATTATCTCACTAGTTATTCCCATCTCTAGATCATTGATAAATATGTTTTTAAAAACAGTGATCCCAGCACAGACCCCTGGGGAACTTCCCTTTTCTATAAATCAGATTTCTTCATTTTGAAGTGATCTACTTCCCACTTAAATCAACTTTCACCATCCAACCGCTGATATTCAGCAGCACTAAGCCAGGCAGTGTTGGTGAATATTGGTTCTGACCAGCCCCCCCAAAAAGGCCAGTCAGGGGTGGGCCATGGACAATTCTAGGGAGGAACCAGGGCTTATGTGGGCACAGGTGATATTCAGCTAGGGCCAATATAAGATTAGTGAGTGAATTTAGGCCAGCTCAAAAGTAGGGAAGGTGGGAGATGGCATGCTTGGGGGACTGGGATTAGGAAATCAAGGGATTTTAAGTTTAAAAACACAAAAATACTTATACAGGCCCTGGTCCGACATTCAGTCGGGGCCTGTAGAACATACTTATGCAGGCCCAGCTGAATATCGGCCAGGCCCACCTAAGCTCTGGTAGCCTACCTAGGTAAAAGACCATGTAAAAACTTAAAACATATACAACCAAACTTAAACAATATTCTCACCTCAATTGGCAGCCAGTCCAATTTTTGGCAATATTTTGTCACATGGTTAAATTTTTTCATACTGAATATCAAACGAACAGCGGCATTTTGAAGGTATGCTTAAATAGTATTTCTCTTCTGGGGTCCTGACTTCAACTTAATCCTCTAAAATAGCAACAAAGCATTTGGACCTCACTTCCATTCTGGTTAATCTTACTGACTATCCTTTCCCCGACACGTCTGTTTTTGAGTGACTTACTCTCAATGTTACTCCACCCACGTCCCATCAGCTCTGGCCACTCTGTGCCTCTTCCATAGGGTCTATTACTTCACTGATGTGGAATGCACCATTAAACAGCATCAAAAATGTTATACTACATAGTCTAACCAGATTCATAGCCAGATTTTGATGTTAGGGGGAGCAAACCTTTGTAAAATAGCTGTCAGTTTGACGTTGAAAGACTAATCTGCTTAGGCATCATTTTATTCAAGATCTGTTTGGGGGGGGGGGAGAAGCTGCTCCCCTTGTATCCCACCTACCTATGCCTCTTGAGTCTAACCTAGGGTTGCCAGATTTTCCAATTGGAAAATCCGGAGCTCCTAGACCAGGGGTCTCAAAGTCCCTCCTCGAGGGCCGCAATTCAGTCAGGTTTTCAGGATTTCCCCAATGAATATGCATGAAATCTATGTGCATGCACTGCTTTCAATGCATATTCATTGGGGAAATCCTGAAAACCCGACTGGATTGTGGCCCTCAAGGAGGGACTTTGAGACCCCTGACCTAGACCCACCCTCAGAAGTTTTGTTAGTCAGAAGCCCGAGGTCCTAATGCCATTGTACAGAACCATGGTGAGACCTCATCTGGAGTACTGTGTACAATTCTGGAGGCCACATTACCGTAACGATGTACTGAAAGTTGAGTCGGTTCAGCATATGGCCACCAGGATGGTCTTGGGGCTCAAGGATCTCTCGTACGAGGAAAGGCTGAACAAATTGCGGCTATACTCTCTCGAAGAATGCAGGGAGAGGGGAGACATGATTGAGACATTTAAGTATATCACTGGTCGTCTCGAGGTTGAAGATGATATTTTCTTTCTTAAAGGGCCCTCGGCCACAAGAGGGCATCCGCTGAAAATCAGGGGCGGAAAATTTCATGGCGACACCAGGAAGTACTTCTTTACCGAAAGAGTGGTTAATCATTGGAATGAGCTCCCAGTGCAGGTGATCGAGGCCAGCAGTGTGCCAGATTTTAAGAATAAATGGGATGCCCATGTCGGATCTCTAAGACGATAGAGTTAAGGGGATGGTCATCAGAGTGTGATCACTCAGAGGGTTAAGGGAAGGGTCAATAGAGTGGCAGACGATGGGCTATGACCCTTTTCTGCCGTCATTTTTCTATGTTTCTATTCCACATTTTAACATCAGCAATACGGAGATTCATCGCTCTGGTGTCTGCATAATTTCCCTGCACTATTGGATTTAATAGCTTTTGATTTTCAGATCGTAAAGATCTACACATCTCCCTCATTATTCGTGGGGGATAGGGGCAGAGCCGGACCGCGAATAGGGAAATACTGCGAATATCTGTCTCTGACCCACCCCCACCTCTCCCCGGCATCCCGGCCTTACCTGGTGGTCTAGAGGGCTTTCGGGGCAGAAGCGATCTTCCTAAACTCCTGCCCCATGTAGATCGCCAATAGGAAATGGCTGCCGTGAGCTCCCGTCATAGTCTCCAATATAAAGCAATTATGTTATGTCACCAATTTCTATATTGGAAATCTCATATGCAACGGCCAATAATGTATCTTCAATAAATAATCACTTATGAGTGAAGCTGTTCAATGAAACAGTCCAAAATCTGGAGCTACACTCTTATAATCATCTTATGCTAAATATGAAAATAAATAAATACTCAATCTTGTAATAGCATTCCAATGCAACTTCATTCAGCTTTAAATATTTTCATAATCGAAATTGCTTTCCATATCTTCATATAATGACCTCAGTGGCTACACTCAAACCGTCACTTTCATGTAAGGCTTGAGTATATATAGCCAGCCTCCTCATTGTCCATATTTATTTCATTTTTATAAATAACTCAATAGTGTTTTAGTAATGCCTATAAAAAACTTATCTTAGGCAGCAGTCCCGTTTTTCAAATGGAATGTATTATAGCTATACAACAGGGACATTACAAAAAGTTTCTGAAGATTTGGGAGCCATTGACAAAGTTTTGCAAAGAGTGATTGTTGATTTTGCTCTTTGGTCATACATGTCCAGGGTGGGTTGGAACATATTTTTAATTTCTTAATTTGAGTGTACTTTTTGAATATAATTATGGGGGAGAGGTGATATATCTATTTGTCATAGACTACAATTTTAATTGTATTTAAGTGCTTTTATACTGTAATATGATTGTATTATATGTTGCACTTACTTATGGCTTCAAAATGAATAAAGATATTTAAAAAAAGAAAAAAGGTAGAAAAGAGTATTTCATACTGAACGTATTAACTGGAATGTTTCTCTGTAGAAATCTTGCAGCAGTCCCATTGTTCTGCTTTCTCACTAGGTGTAGGTAGGGCCGCCATGAAAACCAGTATATCTCCAAATAGCCTTTACGCATCTCATGCCATTCCTCTCATCCTTGAAAACAATAAGCCTAATAGAAGGACTCATACTCAGAACATGGAAATCAGCACTTGTTCGTTCTAAGATCAAAGATCCATCCATTAAACTATCCTTAAATACCAACTACCACCCTATAGCCAATTTATCATATGTATCAAAAATAACTGAGAATCTAGTTCACACACAATTACAAGACTTTTTGGACAAAAGAAACATTCTCCAATCAAATCAGACAGGCTTTAAATATCATCACAACACTGAGATAGCCCTCTTAGGTATTACCACATACATTTACTACAATTTAGACTATGGACGGCAAATCAGTCCTCCTGTTATCACTTGATTTATCCACACCTTTTGATCTCGTTGATCACTCAATTCTCCTATGCCTTAAAGAAATCAGATTCTTCATGTTCTTCAATGGTTCAAACCTTACCTCACTGATCACTCATATTCAGTCCACTTTGGTTTAGATACCTCTACATATTTTACCCTCCAATCAGGAGTACCACAAGGCTCCATCTTGTCTCCTACTCTCTTTAATATCTACCTGTCCCCACTTCTTACAATTTTACAATCGGACTTTACTGCTTTTGTTCATAATATTCAGATTCTATGTACTCTCGATCTCTTTAGTCAGTCCCATATCACAACGATCAACG
The DNA here is from genome assembly GCF_902459505.1 of Geotrypetes seraphini. Taxonomy (NCBI): domain Eukaryota; kingdom Metazoa; phylum Chordata; class Amphibia; order Gymnophiona; family Dermophiidae; genus Geotrypetes; species Geotrypetes seraphini. Next base: position 377,046,747 of record NC_047085.1, read on the forward strand.
AGAAACTTAAAAACCTGACCACTTGGCTAACAAACAATAGACTAATTCTGAATTCAGGTAAATGTAAATCTATTTTGTTTAGTAAGACTCATCCATGCCTTCATCAATTCTGCTCGATGGTACATCCATTCCACAGGAAAAGTACTAGGGGTTACCCTTGATGACAGTCTTACATTTACAACTCAAATTTCCCAGTGATACAAAGCTCATTTTATAAGCTCTGTCTTATACATTCTATCTTCAATCTTCTACATCCTTCTGCACATAATGTATTAATTCATTCACTCATGATCAGTCATTTAGATTATTGCAATTCTCTTTATAAAGTCATCCAGATTAAAAATCACAAAAGACTTCAACTCATTCAAAACCCTGCAATTAAACTCATCACTGGCCATCGCAAATTCGACCACATCACTCTTCTATTAAAAGCAGCACACTGGCTACTTATCTCACACAAGATAACCTATAAAATCTTACTACTAGTATTCAAAATTTGTACAGCAAAAACTCCCCTATACCTAACACCATACTGTCCATTCAGAGCTCCCAGATCCATCAACAAAAATTGCCTGATCATCCTTTCTTTTTGTCAAATAATATCCAACACTAATCATTACTCCATTTTCTCTGTACTGAGACTTGAACTTTGGAATCATCTACCAGTTCATCTTAGGCTTCAAAAATCTTTAATTCATAAGAACATAAGAACTGCCATACTGGGACAGACCAAAGATCCATCAAGTCCAGTATCCTGTTTTCAACAGTGGCCAACCTAGGTCTCAAACACCTAGCTAGATCACAAGTAGTAAAACAGATTTTATGCTGCTTATCCTAGGAATTCCCCAAGTCATTTCAATAATGGCCTAAGGACTTCTCCTTTAGGAAATTATCCAAACTTTTTTTTAAACCCTGCTAAATAATTTTACTAATGGCAAAATTTGTGGAAATCTTCTTGTACTCACGTTCATATAGGTCCCGTCTAAGTATCATTGGTCATTTTCACTCAGTTTGTAAGAATGACATACCACCTGTTTAAGGGCCAGTTTATGAGAGACTGAAAAATAACAGATCATGTCAAGTTTGCTTTGATCTCTACGCCAAGTGCAGTGACCTGTATTTGTTATGTATGTTGCCTAGTTAGTTACTGTCTAACGATAAAATGCTCATTTCAAAATCTCTGCTGCTCTGAGCTCATGGGTACTCAGCTGAAATTTTTTCTATCTAGGGGGTATTTGGCATGAAGAAATTGGGAAACATTGGTCTAGTGGCCTCTTCATGAGCAAGCAAGAACCCCCACTCTTTCCTGCTTGCTGCTGCCGGTGTAGCCTCTGTCACTTCTTTTTCAAAATGGCTGTCGTAACTTCATACGGCAGCTTTGTGAGATTTGCAGACTTATCACGAAGCAAACACATGAAGTCTCAGCAGCCATTTTGAAAATGCAGTAGTGGCGGGCCAAGTGGCAGCAGTGGACAGGAAAGAGTGGGGTTATTTTCTGCCCCTGAAGATGCCAGGGTGGCTACTCTCCAGGAACAAAAGGGTATACCAGACCATGGGAAGGGAAGGAGAGAAATGTCAGACCAGAGAAGGGAAGGAGGGGAGAGAGATTCCATACTGTGGAGAGGAGAGGAAAAATATGACTGAGCATAGGAGGGGTGAAGGGGAAGGCAGAGATGTCAGACCATGGGAGAAAGAGGGAGGAGATGCTGCACAGGGATGGGGAGAAAGGGAGGAGAGATAGGGAGGATATGGTAAACAGGGATGGATGGGGAAGGGAAGAGATGGAAAAGTAGATGGGAATAGGGGAGAAGGAAGAGAGGGGAGATAGAACCCATGCATAGGGGAGGGGAGGGGAGTGGAAGGGAATGGCAGAGTGAGGGGAGAGATGGTGTACATGGATAGATGGGAAAATATGATATGGAAAAGTAGATAGATTTGAGAAGAAAGCATAAAAATGGAAGAAAATTGAATGTTTAAAAGTTAATGCCAAAGATGGATGTAGGACAGAAAGAAAAAAAGGAGAGAAAAACAGCAAATGGATAAGAAACACAGTTAAGAGCACAGACAGAAGGAAGTACAACCAGTGATGGGGAAAAGTTGATTAGAAAAATTAAATCAACAGAAAACAAAGGAGGGACAATTAATTTTATTTTCAGTTTAGTGATTGAAATGTGTCAGTTTTGAGAATTTACATCTGCTATCTATATTTGCACTGTTACTACTACTACTGCTATTAATTATTTCTATAGCGCTACCAGACGCACACAGCGCTGTACAGAGACACAAAGAGTAAGAAAACAGTTCCTGCTCGAAAGAGCTTACAATCTAAACAGGCAAGACAGATAAACAGGACGTCATGGATACAGTTAAGGGGAACGGTTAATCTGCTGGCTGGGCTGGAGGGCAGAGGGGTAGGGTTAAGGATTGAAAGCTATATAAAAAAGGTGGATTTTCAATCTGCTTTTAAACAAGCGAAGGAAAGGGGCTTGACAGACAAACTTGGGTTTGTTCAAGAAGAAATTCATTTCATTTTGTTTCTTTAGTGTTGTACTACATGCAGAGTCTGGCTTCTTAGGATTTTATGTGTGCTTATTAGTACTTTTAGTTTGTGGACCTGTTTTGCATAAGATTTATGTGTGCTCTGCATGTGTGACTGAGTCGAGATGTTCTGCTAGGAATGAATGTTGAGAAGTTTTATTAGTGCCATGACCAGAAATAGGAAGATATTTTTTCAGCTTTCAGCTCTTTTGGACCCATAATGGACCTCACTTAGAAATTAGTGAAGACTATTATCCTGGGGTTACCATACGTATTCAGAAAAAGGAGGGTAGATTGAGATATATAGGTTTTGCTTCCATTGCTTTCAATGGAAATAAAACCCAGACATCTCAATCTGTCCTCCTTTTTCTGAAGCACATCCTGTTTGATTTCGCACTGAAAAGGCAACAAGCCATATGTTATAGGTAAATGTTAAGGACTGCCTGTATACTTTTCAAGGTTCTTGGAAATGACTGAGAGAAAATCAGTACCCCCCTTCCCCCCCCTCCCCACCACAACCACCACCACCTTTTATTAAATCATGATAGAAGTTTCTACCATAACCTTTAGAGAAAATGCTCCAATGCTCATACAATTCCTATGAGCATTGGAGCAGTGGCGGAGCATTTAGTGCTCTGGGCCACGATAGAAACCTCTACTGTGGCTTAATAAAAAAGGGCGTAAGTTATTTACATATGGTATTTTGAGGACTGTACTTGATTGATTTTTTTTCTTTATTTGTTGGCTTTGTTACTTGGAAATTGACATTGTCTGTTTGTGCTGTTTGGTTTGGCTTCACACTGAGAAAAGCACTAAGCCATGTGCTTTTGGTTTGCTTTAGAGAATGACATGGGGACAAATTTTTCCCTGTCCTCCAGGAACTCATTTTCCCATCCCATCCTAGCAAATTCTTTTGCTGCCCCTGCCCCTGCCCCATTCATGCAAACTCTGTCCTCATCTGCACAAGCCTCAAACATTTTAAAATCAAAAGTATTTGAGGCTTGTGCAGTTAAGGCAGAGCTTAAAGGAATGGAGCAAGGACAGAGACAGTGATAAAACTTGCGGGGACGGGGAAATTCTCTAGTTTGCTTTTACTCTGGAAAAAAGCACTATGTTATTTGTGTGTGATATTTTGAGGGCTGTTCTTGATATGTTTTTTTCTACATGAATAATTACAACTAAAATTATTGTCTGGACTAAAATATCTCTGGTACTGAGCTGATGTTTGGATTTTTGTGCACGAAGCAGAACCCAGCATGCCTCAATATAAAAGTTAGAAAAAAAACACCACAGGCTTAAAATGTTTATTTACAATACCTTTGGCCCATAAAATTGCTTTGAGTGTGGAGATGCAGGGACATTGAAGGGATGAGGATGAAAAATGCGGGGACGGTGAAGGGACGAGGTTAAGAATTGTGCTTCAATGTGGGGATGGTGAGGGGACGGGGATCAAAATGTGGAGACAGTGAGGGGAAAGGGATGAATCTTTGTCCCCAGGTCACTTTCTAATAGAGTACTCCTTCACTCAGCTCTGTCTTGTCCACTTCTTGTGACTGACTATACTTTTTACTTGACTTAGAAAATTACCCCTTATGTGCTTACTGACATATATCATAATTGCTGTGATATAAAACCTCATGAAAATTTCAACATTCTAATTTACTGCAAACCTCCGATTACTATTTCAATAGAAACAAAAAAATATTCTCCAAGTCTTTAGATTCCATTTCTGAGATGATAAATTGTAGTGTGATGTGACTACAATCAGGAATTTATTTTCCCACCGTAGGAATTTTACTGAGAGATGCACTTATCAGAATATTGCTCGGCAACGGCCATCTTTCTGTGGTAAGTGCTTATCTTTTGCAGTGTCCTTGCTGTAGTAAGTCAGACTTGAAGTCTTTAACTGTAGCAGATGTTGGCCTTGTCTGGCTGTGTCTCACTTGCTTCCTCACATGTGCTTGCCTCTAGCAGAACACTTATCATGGAGCCTAATTAACAATGTGATTTTCGTTTTCTTGACAAAGTATTAGCCATACTGATATTGCCAAATGTTTGCATAGCCCAGAGCTGCACGGATTCTCACGGCAGTCTTTGAAGTAGGGTCAAACCTTTCATTATAATAATGGTCTTTCCATTGCCACTCTTGGTAATGAAGCCCCATTGGTTATGCTTTAGCAGTGTGCCTTAATCACAGGTATTTATAGGTATACGACTATAGGTGCTCACATTGCAATTGTACTATCACACACGTTCTTACTTCATGTAGTCATATAAAGCTGGTTTAGTGGACTTCAGCAGCTAATTTCAGGTTAAATATATCATAACAGTGAACATCGCTTAGTCAAGCCTCTTCATCAGTCCAAAGAGAGTATTTCATTTATCATTCATTTATTATTAAAATTACTCCCATATGTGCTTACTGACATAAATCATACTTGCTATGATACAGTTTAAAATCTCATGAAAATTTCAACATTCTAGATTACTGCAAACCTCTGATTACTATGTCAAATGAAATGCTATCTTTGGACTGATGAAGAGGCTTGGCTAAGCGATTTTCACTGTTGTGATATATTTAACCTGAAATTAGCTGCTGAAGTCCACTAAACAAGCTTTATATCGCTACATGAAGTGAGAAGGTGTGTGATAGTATATATATATATATTTCCTCCTCATGTTGAAAAATCTGAATTGGCCATATCAAGAGTGTTACACATTGCAATTGTAGCAGAGTGAGAAGTACTTAGACAGCTGTGTCTTATTCAATGTTCTCTCTAAAATATTAAAACTCTATGGGAAAAGCTCTGACACACGTGGAGGGGCATAATAAAAAAAAAACATCTAAGTCCCCTTTTGGCCTAAGGCCTTAAACGTTGAAAGCAGAAGCAGGAAAAATGTCCATTATCAAAAAAAAACATCCAAAAGGAGGGTTTTTTTTTGATAATGGCCTGCCTCTATGTTCAGCTGTTTAAACGCCCAGACCACCACTACGTCTAAACTTATACCATATAATCAACCTAAAAAAAGCCTAAGCCCCAAACGTCCAAAACAAGGGCTTTTAGGCGGAGGAGCCAGTCCTTCGCCTAAAAGCTGGATTCTGTAACCTGTGTTTGTCAAAAACAACACCGGTTACAGAATCCACCCCCCACACACGACATCGAGGCAAGAAGGAGCCCAAGCTCTCTTTCCCCACGATCCGCAACCCCCACCGATGACATCGGGGCAAGAGGGAGCCCAAGCCCTCTTGCCCCCGCAGCACCCCCGATCTCCCCGACACTATCGGGGCAGGAGGGAGCCCATGCCCTCCTGCCCCGCGGCACCCCCAAACCCCTGATTACGTTTGGGGCAGGAGGAAGCCCAAGCCCTCCTACCCCATGGCTCCCCCGAACCCCTGATTATGTTCGGGGCAAGAGGGATCCCAAGCCCTCTTTCCCCGCTGTACCCACGACCTCCCCGATACTATCGGGGCTGGAGGGAGCCCAAGCACTCCTGCCCCGCGATCCCCAAACCCCCACCCCCGCCAAGTCTGATCCGGCTATGAGGGAGGCCAAGCCCTCCTGGCTACTCGACCCCCCATCTCCTACAAGATCGGGCAGGAAGGAGGCCAACCTCTGCTGCCCAGGCGGACCCCCTACCCCCCCACCCCCACTAAAATAGGGGCAGGAGGGATTCCAGGCTCTCCTGCCCTTGACTAAACCCTCCCCCCGCTTTCCCCCCACCAACCCCATGACCCCCCCAATCTCACCCCCCGAACCTGGAATACTACAGAATAGGCCCAGAAGCCTTAGGCCCCTCCTGTGGGTGGGGCCTTAGGCACATGGACCCAACCGGCCCATGAGCTTAAGGCCCCGCCCACAGGATGTCCAGTACGGGGGGTGGGATTGGGGGGGTCGTAGGGTCAGCGGGGGGGTAATTGGGAGTTCGGGGGTAGGTTGTGGGGGAGGTTGATTTGAGGGCAGGAGGGCCTGAGATCCCTCCTGCCCCTATTTTAGTGGGGGGGGGTAGGGGGTTTGCCTGGGCAGGAGGGGTTGGGCTCCCTCTTGGCCAGATCGGACGGCGGGGGGGTTGGGGATCGCGGGGGCAGGAGGGCTTGGGCTCCCTCCTGCCCCAATATTGTTGGGGAGATCGTGGGTGCCGCGGGGAAAGAGGGCTTGGGCTCCCTCTTGCCCCGAACATAATCATGGGTTCGGGGGAGCCATGGGGTAGGGCTTGGGCTTCCTCCAAACGTAATCGGGGGTTCGGGGGTGCCACAGGGCAGGAGGGCATGGGTCACGGGTCATGGCAGTTCGGGTAGAGTGGTGATCGCATCGCGGTAGGGGAGATGAGGCATCTCTCCTGCCGCGATGGTTGCGGTGGGGGGGGGGTGTGTGTAGGTTGCTGGGCTGCTGAACTGATCGGACCAGCCGCCATCAGCTCAGCGGCCCCTTTTTCGGCACTTATACCTGTTTTGACTTGGTCTAAGTCAAAACGTATAAGTGCCGACTAGGCAACCTCTCAAATGTTTTGATTATACCTGTTGTACGCCTAGGTGTAGGTCGACTCACCGCCCGCCCTTTCCCCACCTCTAAAAACGTCTCTTTTCTCTCTGTGCATTTAGAGGCAGGGGAAAGGCCTAAGCTGGTTTTAGATACGTCTAAAACCAGCTTTGATTATGGGTACTTGGACGATCAGGCTTTTTGATCATCCAAGTAGCCATTTAGGCCACTTTTTAGACGTTTTTTTTATTATGAGCCCCATTGAATTTCTATGTCGGAGTTTTAACTGCAACGGCCGACAATACAAAAAACCCTAAAGCGGCTTGATAAAAAGGGATCTAAATTTGTGTCACTGTAATTATGCTCTTGTGATGATGCTGTTGGTTAATATTGAAAGTGATTTAACTTGGAAGTTGAGCCTCTCCTTCCCAATTAAATCATGCTGGCCTGCCCAGGAACAGATATTCAGCGGCACTTAACCAGAAAGTGCTGCTGAATATCTGCTCTAACCTCTGTGGCACTCTCTGGTTAACGGCAGGACAGTTCGGGGGTGGAATGGTAGTAGGTTCAGGAATTATGTGGGCACCAGGAATCTTCAGTGTCAGTGCCTGCTTAGCTTATCAGACATGTTTGACTACATAAAAGGTGATCCTAACTATGCCGTTAGCTGTGTGGGTGGTTGTTGTTGTTAGGTCCTAGCGACTTGATGAATTGCAGATCTAAAAAGAAATCGGTTTTGTGCTAGTCCAGAAAGGTCCTCCGGCATCATCCCCATGGTTGTTTTCAGCATGTTCAGCCATCTGATTGCAGGCCGCTCTCTTCACCTGGTTCCTTTGATCTTCCCATACATGATGTCCTGCTCCAATAATCTTTCTCTTCTGACAGTGTGACTAAAATAAGTCAGTCGTAACTTCATTATTTGGGCTTCAAGTGACATAGCTGGTTTGATCACTTCCAGAATCAATTTGTTTTTTCTTCTGGCGGTCTGTGGCACACATAACATCTCTCTCTATCTCTCTACGCCTTGTCCCTCGGTGCTCTCATTTCCTCCCAAGGTTTCCAGTATTACCTCTATGCTGACGATTCCCAAATCTACCTCGCTACTCCCGAGATTTCACTGAAAATCCAAGAAAAATTCCCCTCATGTTTGTCTAACCTTGCTACCTGGATGTCCCACTGCCATCTGAAACTAAACATGTCTGAGCTTCTCTTCTTTCCTCCTAAACCCTCTGCCCCTCTCCCTCCATTCTCCGTTTCTGTCAATAATACAGTTATCATTTCCATCTCCTCCGCTTGTAAACTCTGAGTTGCCTTCGACTCTGACCATACATTTTCTACGCACATCCAACAGACTGCAAAAGCCTGCTGCTTTTATTTCTACAACATCTCCAAAATTTGCCCCTTCCTCTCAGAGCATACTACCCAGACCCTTGTCCACACCCTTGTAACCTCATGCTTAGACAACTGCGATTTATTTATAACTGGTCTCCCACTGAACCTCTTCTCCCCCTGCTATCTATCCAAAATTCTGCTGCGCAACTTATCTTCTGCCAGCCTCACTACACTCACATTACTCATCTCCTCTAATCACTTCATTGGCTCCCTAACTGCTTTCGCATACAATTCAGACTCTTATTACTAACCTACAAGTGTGTTCACTCTGCAGCCCCTCAATATTTCTCCTCCCTTATCTCTCCTTACACACCTCTCTAGTTTTATCTGTAAGCTCCTCCTCCACTGCCAATTCCAGACTTTGTTCCTTTCATCTCACTGCCCCGTTTGCCTGAAGCAAACTACCTGAGTCCATGTGTTATGCCCCTTCCTTGTTCAAAAGTAGGCTGAAAACCTACCCTTTTGGAAAATACATTCAACTCTTAACCCTACTCTGCTCACCACCCTAACCAGTAGTTTATTATCCCCACTAACTGTATCTCCTACCCTGACCTCTTTTTATTTTGTCCTGATTGACTAGATTGTGAACTCATTAGGATGAAGCTTCTAACCTGGAGAAACCTGGAGAAAATATTTTTTCACTCAGCATGTAATTAAACTCTATAGTTTGTTGCCAAATAATGTGGTGAAAGCAGCTTAGCAGGGTTTAGAAAAGGTTTGGATAATTTCTTACAACAAAGGTCCATAAGCCATTATTAAGATGGACTCGGAGCAAATCCACTGTTTATTCCTAACATAGGGAGCATAAAATCTGTTTTTACTACTTGGGATCTAGCTAGATACTTGGGACCTGCGTTGGCCACTGTTGGAAACAGGATACTGAGCTTGATGAACCTTTGGTCTGTCCCAGTATGGCAACTCTTATGTGACTGTGTTATTTCTGGAGGTTACTGTTCTATCTAGAAGTTAATATTTTGCTTTAATGGGACAGAAGTAGTAACATACTGTTCTTCTAACAAAAACTATTCTATTAAATGTAAAAGAATGAATTTGCCATTATCTGCGCTGACTGTTGCCAGTTTATGTGACTTATTGTCCTGTAAGTCAGGTAATATTTCCTTCTCTATTGAGTCATGGGATCTTGACTACACCAAGTGTAGTGTTATAAATCACAGGTTTTATATTTGGAATACATTGCCTCAAGGAGTCATACATTATACACCGTTCTAGCCTGAGTTTAAATGATTATGACTCATGAGAAGTGGAGCACAGCACTATAAATAACTCTTTGAAATAAAGCTTTCTTTAACTTCATATTTACAGTTGCAATGCATGTAAGTGCTTGAGATCACCTTCGGTAGTTGTTGCATGTGCAAACTGTGATCTTGCGTACATGATTTCATAAGGAAAGTAAGCACCTATGTTCCTTTATAACAGTGTCTTTCAAACCATGTGTCATGGCATAGTGGTGTGCCCCGAAGAGATTCCAGGTGTGCCACGAAAGATTACAGAATTGTACTTTACTTTTAAAAGTTCCCTTCATAAGTATACACTAGAATAGATGATATGTACATTGTGTACGCAAGAATCTGTCAATGTTATGAGCTATGTGCGTAAGAATACAATCGTCCAGACAAGCATCATTCTTTGATGTGATTGGTCCTTGAAAACTAACAGCAAGTAATTTTTTTTTTTTTTAGTGCAGTAGTTATCCTAACTTGAGCAACAAAGCAATCAAGTTTTTGTTACCTTTTGGATCTTCTCATCTTTGTGAACTTGGATTTTCAGCTCTGACAGAAATTAAATTTAAAAACTCAGATGGTGGATGATGAAATTCATGTTTGCTTGTCAACTATCGAGCCACATTTTGAGTTAATTTGTATTTATTTAATTCGTTTCTATCCCATTTTCCCCAAACATCTTAGAACAGATTACAGATTAAATTTGCATTCATAAAAACAAGCACATCCATCACATTGATTAGCAGTTCTATTCTATCTACTTTAGGGGTCTCAGCTGTTCCCAAGATGTCCAAACGTATCTGGATAAGTTGTCTATCCATGTTACATCTTATGAACCCCAGAAAGATCTCTTTGGCACAGTGAAAGCACAATGCTGAGCATTAGCAATGGATTTGAGAGTCTGAGATCATACTCCTCATACCCTGGCTTAGGAGTGAGTGAGGTTCATTCCTGTAATGAGATGCATACAACTAATCACCCCTTTTAGAATGATGTGTTAGGCTTTTATATTGCTGGCCTTGGCGGTTCATAGACAACAACGCGGAAGACAAAGGCGCGCGCCGACAACTGAGTGCAAGATGGAGACGCGCGTCGAAGAAAATTACTGTTTTAGGGGCTCCGACGGGGGGTTTTGTTGGGGAGCACCCCCAGTTTACTTACTACAAATCGTGCCGGTGTTGTGGGGGGTTTGGGGGGTTGTAACTCCCCACATTTGTATTAAGTAAAGTGGGGGGTTCCCCCCCATGCCCCCCCGTTGGAGCCCTAAAAACAGTAATTTTCTTCAGCGCGCACCTCCGCGCTGCGCTCAATTGTCTGCTCGTGCCTTTGTCCCGGCACGCTTTTGACCTGACACCGGCCTTGGCGGTATTTCCACCATGGCCATGATAAAAATGCCTAACACAGCTTCATAAAAGGTGGGGGGGCGGGTTAACCCACTTGAAGAAATTGCCCCATAGAGAAACGAAACAAAGGGAGAAAAGGCACATAGAAAAAGATGCATAGAGGAGAGAGGAAAAGTGAGACTAGAATCTTTTAAGTTGTTGTATTTCTAAATATAAAGATATGAACTTGTATTACACAAAATTGATGGCTAATGTTATACGAAAATATTAATAATATCATAGGCGGTGTCCTGGCTATGCAAAATGGAGTTGAGTTATGGTTGCTGCAATGGCCATAACTCATAAATTTCCTGACTTGTTTGCTTTCATTAGAACCATCATATTACAGAATGCCTGCAAATCAATTTATAATTTTATTGGGGGCAAGTTCAAATCTGTGTGCAATGTCTGGACTGAGTTCTGGTGCTGATGAGTTGCAACTGCCCTGAGCACAATTACATCATATAAAATTAGTAAATTAAATCATACAAAACATTGTTCCAAGTTTGGTTTGAGTTCCTTGACCTTCAGAGGCCACATTGCACTCATACTACAGAAAAATAATTTTTTAAAAAGGTAATATATCATTTACATACACAGCGATGTCATTGTATCATTCTTACTGCAAGATAATTTGGAAACTTGCTAAGAAAAATAATCATATGTTGCTCATTTTATTGCTTGAAGCCAAACTAGCAAGAAATTACTGACGTGGATGGACAAAATCAACAACCCATAAACTGGTTTGATTTTGCATTTTTCCAAAATGTTCCTGATTTTTGCCTGTCTTTTTGATTCTTTCAATAGATTCATTTTATTAGCTTTTTGTGCTAATGTGCTCAGATCTATTGTTTAGAAGTTACATATTTCATAGGTTTTCATGCGTATAATCAATTCTGCATGCACTAAAATAAATATTTGCATTCTGCCGATAGCAGAATTTATGAAAAGAGATTTTTTAAGTGTCCTTTTTCCATGCTTTAGTAAGCACTAACGTGTGCTTAATGCAACTTAAAAGGGCTTAATGTGGGGCACACTGAGGTGTCCCGCAATAAAATCCCTGATGTGTATGTATGTGCTATCCACACACTAAAAAAAAGTTTATTTTTTTAGCCGAAGGCGTGTGTTTTTAGTGTATGATCCCTTACCACCTACAAAATAGATGGTAGTAAGGGCCTATGTGCTAATGGAAACATTAGCACCTAAATAGAAAATCAGCTATTTCCAGGCTTCAGCAAAAAGTGGCCTTAGTGTACAGGTAAGACCCACAAAAGGGCACACTAAGGCCACTTCTTTTTTTACCAAAGCTTTGTAAAAGTGCCTCTTAAGATCCTTCACAAGAAGAAGAAATTATTTGCCTCAGTCTTTTCAATGCTTGTAGAATGGGGTGGCTCACTAAAGTGTGCAACCATGTTAGGAGGGAAGTTATCAATGTGTGCTACTGTTAAGATGTGTGATTTTACTGTTAGTATCTAGGCCTCATTGCATGAAACGGGACCTGTGCTAAAATAACATGAGACGGTATAAATGAACACACCGTAAACAATAACCCATGCTAATAGCTATGCTACTAAGAAGGAGATTCTCAAAGCTCCGGCAACCTGGTAAAAAAATGCCGGGTTGGGAGCTATTTAGATTTTCCAGGACATGCTCAGCACAAAGAGCGTGCAAATCGTATGCGCACTAGTCGTGCTGAATATCCCAGAGAAAGGGAGAGGAGAACTGTACTTGGCGCCTGCACGGAAGGACTAAGCGATAGGCACAGCTCTTCTGCGCAGGACCAGTAGAGTTCCCGATTATCGGAGCTCCAAGAGATTTAGTTTTCTGTGTTTTTTTCTTTGTTTATTTTGCACGCACGATATAGATGCAGCTGTTGTGAGTGTATGTCCCTTGCCTAAAAGTTGTGTTCTGACCGTAGGCATGGGACATACACTCACACAGCCCATGCACAAACAGCTACCGGCAGCTCCAGGCCTGCCAGAAAATTACGTCTGGTATGAGGTTGGCATTCTCTTCTGTATATTACAAGAAATGCGGAGACTTAGAGGAGACATGATAGAAACTTTCAAAATCCTGAAAGGCATAGATAAGGTAGACAGGGACAGGGGACAGGTTTAGAACCAATGCCAGGAAGTTCTTCTTCACCCAGAGAGTGGTGGACACATGGAACGCACTCCCGGAGGCTGTGATAGGGCAGAAGACACTACAGGGATTCAAAGAAGGTTTGGATAAATTCCTGAAGGATAAGGGGATTGAGGGGTATGGACAGAAGTAGTGATAGGTTATAGGATGAGGCAGGGACCATTTTGACAGGTCATGGACCTGATGGGCCGCTGCGGGTACAGACTGCTGGGCATGATGGACCTCTGGTCTGACCCAATGGAGGCAACTTCTTATGTTCTTATGTGCTCATTTAAACACTAATTAGCTCCTTGTAATGCATTTACTTAGGGTTCTCGATGGCTGCTACATGATTCATAGAAGGCACCAAGAACCCTTTTAAGCATCGGAAGCTGAGCTGCTTTGCAAGTAAGACTGGCTACAACCAGTGGCATAGTAAGGGGGACGGGGGGGGGCAGACCACCCCAGGTGCCATGTCGATGGGGGCGCCGGCACCTCTCTGCCCCATCCCACCACACCATGCCATGTTTGCACCATTCCTCCTTCCCCTTCGTACCTCTGTAGATCTTCGTTAGTGCGAGCAATTTCTCCTACCTGTTTCTCATGCCAGCCTGGTTCCCCTTTGAATCACTTCCAGGTAACGGGGCCAGGAAATGACATCAGAGGTAAATCCAATGCTGATGCGAGGAGCATGCTGGAAAAGCCACTTGTACTGGTGAAGATTTAGAGGTACCGTGGTGGTGGTGGGGGGTGGGGGTGGAGAGTGCGAGTGTGGAGTGGAGGCCGGGAAGGAACAGGGGGGTCGTGGAAGGAGTGGAGGCATGGAAAGGAGGACGCAGGGGCACCACTGCCCTGGGTGCCTCCCACCCTTACTATACTACTGGCTACAACTTTTGATCATTGGGGCCTAAGTGTGTACTAATGCTGTCAATGTATTTTTCTTTGTGCTGCTACTGATTATACCCTCCAAGTTACACTAGAGCTGGGCATGATCAGCAGAGCTAGCAGCAGCACACACAGGGAAATGGTCCCTGTGTGCCATAACGTTGCTTCTTCTGCTGCCATGGCAACCACAGCCAATAGTCTGGTAAGGCCGGGCAGCAAGATAAGCAGCGGTGGTGGGGGGACATTAAAGAGAGGGGAGGGTTACTGTTCAGATTAAAGGGCAACTCTGTTGACAGACTGCGAGTGGGAGGAACAGGAAGTTGCAGCAGCAGAAAAATGGCACTTATATAGGCCGGTTTGCCAGGCACTGCGTAGCCCCCTGCTTATGTGATATGTACCCCTTAGGGTATGCTACCACATGTTAGGAACCTCTATCCTGGAAAATGATCCAAGGCAAGTGTCATCTCAGTCATTCCCACTTCAAGAAACAGAATAGACACATATTTCTCCTGTATAAATATGAAAATGAAAAGCAAAGAAACTGATTAACAAGTAGTAACATCTCAAACTTTACTTTGTTATACAAATGTTACGTACAGCATAATCATAATATATCAAATGAATCATGCACAGACAGCTCCAGATAATTGACCCATTTCAATAATATCTCTTTGCACTATAACAGAGCAAAGATAAATGCTTACATGAGCAGGAAGGGAAAGTCTCCAAAATACATCCTTGGGGTCAATGTCCTTATTAGAAGAGATCTCTACAGATAGTGTCACTGATGAAGAGAAGTCAGGGCGTCCAGTAACGAGCAGAACTGACAAAAACATTTTTAAAAATTCATCAAATTGTGCATCAGAATCGTTGCCTAACTTTTAGAAGCATAGCAGACCAAGTAAACATTGATAGAGAAACAGTAAAATCTTAACTGAAAATCTTGGCATGGGAAAGGTGTGTGCAAAAATGGTCCCTCATGGCTCTTGCATCACGACAATGCACCAGCTCACAATACACCCTCCCTGCTCACCTGATCTGGCCCCCAATGCCTTGTTTCTTTACTCAAAGATAAAGGAAATATTGAAAAGAAGGCATTTTGATGACATTCAAGGGTAATATAACAACAGCTCTGACGGCCATTACAGAAAAAGAGTTCCAAAATTGCTTTGAAGGGTGGGCTAGGTGTTGGCATTGGTGCATAGCTTCCCAAGTGGAATACTTTGAAGGTGACTATAGTGATAGTCAGCAATGAGGTGTGTAGCACTCTTTTTAAGATGAGTTCATAAGAACATAAGAACATAAGCCGTGCCTCTGCTGGGTCAGACCTGAGGTCCATCATGCCCAGCAGTCCGCTCACGCGGCGGCCCATCAGGTCCAATATTGGACGCAGTACTCCAGATGCGGGCGCACCATCGCCCGATACAATGGCAGGATAACTTCTTTAATTCTGCTTGTAATACCCTTTTTGATTATTCCTAGCATTCTATTTGCTTTCTTAGCAGCCGCTGCACATTGTGCCGATGGCTTCATTGTCATGTCCACTATTACCCCCAAGTCCCTTTCTTGGGAACTCTCACTTAATAACAGCCCTCCCATTGAGTAGTTGTACCTCGGGTTTCTGCTTCCTACGTGTAAGACTTTGCATTTCTCTACATTGTACTTCATCTGCCATCTGATCGCCCACTCCCCTAGTTTGTTTAGGTCTCTTTGTAAATCTTCGCAGTCTTCTTTAGTCCTAGTCCCATTAAATAGCTTGGTGTCATCTGCGAATTTTATTACTTCGCTCTTCGTCCCCATTTCTAGCTCATTTATAAATACATTGAATAGCAGCGGTCGAAGCACCAACCTCTACGGAACACCGAGGGGGTGCCGGATCGCGGTGGGGGGGAGGGGCGACAGGAGCTGGGGGATGGCGGATCTCACAGGGGGGGCCTTCATGAGCGGGGGAGCAATGCTGGTTCTTGGGGGGGGTAGAGCAGCGCCGCTGGCCTCGGGGGGTGGGGGGGGGTGGGAATGAATCAAGCGAGTTTTCCTTAGTTTCTATGGGGAAACTCGCTTTGATATACGAGTATTTTGGTTTACAAGCATGCTTCTGGAACAAATTATGCTCGTAAACCAAGGTTCCACTGTACTGTGGTTGTGCGAATTACAATGGAAAGTGAGTTCCATACTTTTGCTATTTGGTAGTTGTATGATTTGCTGTGAAATGTCTTGTATTTTATATCTATCAAAATGGGAATGATAGGATCAGGCTGTTATACTTACATTGATCAGCAGTTCTACCCAAAGGTTCAGTAAATCTGCGAACGTTATTAGGGACATCACAATATAGCATTTTAAATGCTAAGCAGCATAGTTTGAATTCTATTCTTTTTTTCTATCAGTAACCAGTGTAGTTCTATGAGCAATGGTGTAACACACCCAAACCTTGATTTATAGTATATGAGTCTTGCTGCAGTGTTTTGTATCAGTTGCCCACTTTTTACAAAACTGTAGTGCGGTTTTTAGTGCCAACTGCTACGGTAACAGCTCTGACGCTCATAGGACTTCTGTGAGCATTGGAGCTGTTATCGCCGCAGCTGGCTCTAAAAACCACGCTACAGTTTTGTAAAGGAGGGGGGAAGTTGGAGTTTTTTCATTAGTTTCACAGAGATATCTGAGTGTAGAGCAGGGATGCCCAATATGTCGATCGCAATCGACCGGCAGATCGTGAAAGCAACGCAAGTCGATCGTGGAGCCCATCCCAGGTTCCGTGATAGACTCATGTTGCTGTCATGATCTACTGGGCTGATCAGGCTTCCTCTCCCCGACGTCCCCCACCCCCGCCCCAAGCTCTCCCTGCAGAAGTGTCGGACCGACCAGCATTCCTCTTCCCGACGTCAATTCTGATGTCGGAGAGGAAGTTCTGGGCCAGCCAATCGCTTTCTGGCTGGGCCGGAACTTCCTCTCCAACGTCAGAATTGAGGTCGGGGAGCAGAATGCTGGTCAGCACGACGCTTCTGCAGGGAGAGCTTGGGGCGGCGGTGGCTTGGGGGCCTTTTCCCCGATGATGGTGGTGGCGGTAAACCTAGTGGCTTGGGGACCTGTTCCCCGATGGCAGCGGCGGCAAACCTAGTAGCTTGGGGGAGGGCAGGGAGAAAGAAAGAAAGGGTGCAGACAGGGAGACAGAAAAGAAGGGTGGGCAGGGAGACAAAGAAAGAAGGAAAACAGAAAAAGGGGAAACAGGGAGACAGAAAGAAAGGGGGCATGGAGAGAGAGAAAAAAAAGGGAGGTGGGGAGACAGAAAGAAAGAAGGGGGCAGAGAGAAAGAAAGAAAAAGTTGGGGGAGAGAATGAGGTCTGGAGAAGAAGAAGCATACAGGAGGCTGAAAGAAGGGAAGAAATATTGGATGCACAGTCAGAAGAAAGTGCAACCAGAGACTCATGAAATCACCAGACAACAAAGGTAGGAAAAATGATTTTATTTTCAATTTAGTAATCAAAATGTGTCCATTTTGAGAATTTATATCTGCTATCTATATTTTGCACTATGGCTCCCTTTTACTAAACCACAATAGCGTTTATTAGCGCAGGGAGCCTATGAGCATTGAGAGCAACGCGGGGCATTCAGCGCAGCTCCCTGTGCTAAAAACTGCTATTGTGGTTTAGTAAAAAGGGAGGTGGTATATTTTTGTATGGTTGTTACTGAGGTGACATTGCATAGTCATCTGCCTTGACCTCTTTGAAAAATCCCTAGAATATGAATAATAATTAACATTTTCTCTGCCTTTCAGTGTGCTTTGTGGGTTTTTTTGTAATTTTATTGTTGGTAGATCATTTTGATTTGGTCATTTTAAAAGTAGTTTGCAAGCCCAAAAAGTGTGAGCACCCCTGAAGTAGAGCATTGCAGTACAGCTTCTATGGTTGTAGGTTATATTTCTTTTGGTCTCTCTTTTCTATATTTTTTTTAAATGTATCCTCCTTATAGTCTTCTTTTCTTATCTTCCTTCTTTCCTGCATTCTCACACAGACCCCTCTCTCCATACCTATTCACACACATGCTTCTTCCCCTGTCACTCACAACCTTCTTCACTTCTCCATATGAGAATTCCCTCATCTTTCACCTTTTCCCCTTCTCTTGCTCTTTCTCTCCTTTTCTTTTCTCACCTCACCATCTTAATCCGTTCTTCCGCTGCTTTCCACTCATCTCCCCTCGGCTGTCTCAGCTGTTCTCCTTTCCCTTTTTCATTGTTCTTCCTTTCTTTTTGCCTTTTCCCATCTTTCCCAACAATTTTCTCTCCCTCCCAAATCTGCCATCTTATCTCTCCCAAATCTCTTCTTCCCCCTCCCCTGTGCATTTCCTTCCTCCTCCTGGAACAGATTCCCCCACTCCCACCCAGCGTACAAAAATAAAGCAATAATATGTATGTAGTAATCTATACATTCAAAAGAATTAACTGACACAAGAAAAGTGTATTGGAATTGACTTTGTTATTATTCTCACATAAATTTCAGTAACTCAACCCATTCACACTACATAATTCCACTTAACCAAATCACAGTCTATTAATCTTCCTAACCTTTTTCATTCAACTCACTGCTTCATATTAAATGTAACATATCTCTAAAAGAAGGGTTGAAACACCAATGGGAAGATATTAAGGAGTAGGTACTGAAACAACTGGGAGAATGATTAGGTATACATATGGGCAAAATTAATTTCCCTGCAACCTTAGAGAAACTCAAGGTCTGCTGTGATAGTGCAACTGAGGACTTTTACAAGACTGCTGCCTTTCTGGCTGTTGTCCTCGATATTATTGAAATGAGCAATGATTGCAAAAGAGACGGAGCATATTGCTCCACTCAGCAGCCCTCCTTTTTAGTGATCTTCATTGAAGAAGGTTAGGCAGATTAATAGACAGTGATTCATTAAGTGGAATGATATATACAGGTAGACTTACAACCTATCCAAGTTACGACTGTTTGACCTTACGACGCGACTTCCGCTCTCCGAAGAAAGAAAATGTTGTTAACAGATTGCTTTAAGATGATTAAAATATCATTACTAAGTCTAATATTCTTGCCTTAATTTAACATAGGCCGACTTATGTCCTGATCCACTTACAACCTAGCAGTCGGAACCAATTATGGTCTTAAGTCAACGACTACCTGTAATATGAATGGTGGGATTGTTGAAATATATTTGGGAACACTCTCTTTCCCTCTATCCTCACAGCACTCTTTCTCTGTCATTACCATCCCTCCTGCCACAAACACTCTTCTTCCCATGTCTCCTCCCTCTCTTAGTCATCCCCCTTCCAGGCCCTTTCTCTCTCCCCCCCCCCCACCCCGGCAATTATTCTCCCTCCTTTCCTGCCTCCTCTGTCCAAGATTTTGTTTGCATACTTGAAAGCTTCTGATTTAGTGGAAACAATCTTATTATAAGAACATAACATAAGAACATAAGAATTGCCGCTGCTGGGTAAGACCAGTGGTCCATCGTGCCCAGCAGTCTGCTCACGCGGCAGCCTCCAGGTCAAAAACTTGTCCAACTTTGTCTTGAATCCCTGGAGGGTGTTTTCCCCTATAACAGATTTAGGAAGAGCGTTCGTTTTGTACCTTTCTCTGGGTGAAGAAGAACTTCCTTACGTTTGAACGGAATCTATCCCCTTTCAACTTTAGAGAGTGCCCTCTCGTTCTTCCTATGGTTTAAATCTTTCCTGACCGGACATTTTTATGCTGTTTATAGGGACGCCTTGCTATTTAATAAGATAGCCTTAAATTATAGGGTTCCTCGAGGATCATTTTTATCTCCAGTTCTCTTTAATGTGTTCCTTTCTCCTCTTAATACCTTGCTACAGGAATTAGGTTTTAGCTTTCACGCTTATGCCAGTGACATAATAATTGTGGCAAAACTCGGACTTTTGTTCAGAATTTCGTACCGTTATAGCACTGTTTGCATGTAGCTTCTAAATGGCTAGAAGATAATCATTAGGTATTGAATTTCTCTAAAACCTCTACCTGCTAGATCATTGGAAGGTTGGAGTACCTTTCTGCTTTATGGAGCTCGTCTTTTCCTTTTTTTTTTTTTTTAAATATCTAGGGTTATCATCGACTATAAACTTTCCTTCTCAGAACAGATCTCTGCTCCAATTATTTATTTGTTTATATATTTGGTTGTTTTTTTAATATATACCAGTTTAAAATGCTTTTACACTCCCCATTTAATTTGTACATTAAAACAGTTGGTAGATGAGAGGGCTCTTCAAATCTTGATACATACAATATTTATGTCCAGATTTCATCATGGAAATGTGGTCTATGCTGGCCTTCCTAACTCCTCTTTAAAGCACTTCAGATCTCTGCCATTCGACTTTTAGATTATTGGCTTCCAGTTAGATTTTGTATATAACTTTAAAATATTGTTGCTTGCACACATGTAAGGCATATTATGATTAAATGCCTGGTTATTTATAGGGTTACTAGATGTCCAGGAAAACCCGGACATATCCTCTTTTTAGAGGACTGTCCAAGTACCTGGACGGACTTTGCAAAATCCGGCGAGCTCTGGCCACATCTGGAGGGCCTCTGAGCATGTGCAGATGATGTCATACTCATTCCTGCATTATCCAGGCCCTCCAGACACAGCTGGAGCTCATCAGGGAATATGAAAGGAGGCCTTGTGGGGGCAGAGCTGGGGCAGAATGGGGCAGGGCTGGGGGCGGAACGGGATGGGACTGGAGGTGAATCAGGATTTTTTGACGGTACGTACTTAGGTGAGTTTTAATAATTCCCTTTCTGGTAAATGGAGTAATCCCTGTGAAGTTCCCCAGGGTTCTGCACTTTCCCCTTTACTTTTCAATATTTATTTACTTCTTTAGGGATCAGATTGTCTAATGTGGATGTCAAATTTTACAGTGTCCCCTGGTTGGCTGCTATGGAATCTGTCCCATGGCTGACTGATGATCCTATGTGCTCCAGTGCACCAGCTTCGATCATTAAGGTGGGAATTCATCATGCAGTGTTAGGGCCTAAAATACCTTTAACATGCATTAAGGGAATTAGCACACACTAAATTCTAAAGCCCATTTGATGCCTATGGGTTTTTAGGCCCCGTTTCTATAAAGTTAGGCACCTACTTCAGAGCACCTAGCTGATCTAGGCATCTAACTTAATTATTTAAAACATTTAATTGGTGCTGATAACAAGCAATTAGCACCTCATAACTGGCTTAAATTAAAATTAATTGGGTGGTAGGTGCCTGACGTGGTAGGTGCCTACCACTTTCAGGTAGATGCCTAGTCTAAGGCATCTACCAGAATGTGGGTGTGGTTAGGGGTGAATTGTGGGTGGATCTTGGGTATGTTTTGTATGGAGGCACCTAAAGAGGACTTAGGCACTGGTATTTAGGCCAAGAAAACCCTGGCTTAAATAGAGAGCACCTAAGGTTAGGGTGCCTACCAGCACCTAGGCCAGGGGTCGGCAACCTGCGGCTCGCGAGCCACATGCGGCTCTTTCGCCACGTGGATGCGGCTCAGAACAGTGCTTCTGACGACCTCACACTGTTCAAAATTCCTCTTATTTTTTCACATCTTCCAGAATGACGCTGCTGCTTCCGACGTGGTACGCTCGGCTGAGGTGCGCGCTGTTGGCTGTGCCGGTCCTCTGCCCCCCTCTTAAGTCAATTCCTGTTCCGGGGCAGAGGACCAGCACAGCCAACAGCGCACGTCTCAGCAGCGCGGTATCGCGCTGAAAGCAGCAGCGTCTTACTGGAAGATGTGAAAAATAAGAGGGATCTTGAACAGTGGGAGATATGGTTCAGAGTGTTGCAACTAAGAAACCAGTGATAGTTTTGTGCATCGGCCGCTTGAGGAGAAAGAAGGGCTGGGAAGAGCAAAACGGAGGTTTCCTGAGCCATTGGAGGCTTCTTCTGGATTGGGAAGAGCAGATAAGAGAGGCCCCAGCTCTGCCTGAGCTTGGGACCGGATTGGGCAACATCCGCTGACATCATCATATCTCAAACCCCCTTGTCTACCCATTGCGGCTCTTTGTAAATCTTGGGTCAAACATTTAGGAAAAAATGGCTCTTTGCTTTAAAAAGGTTGCTGACCCCTGACCTAGACCTAGTTTAGGCACGGTTCTATAAAAGGCACCTAACTTAAGATTAACATGCGATAAGCACCATGTTCCTAGGCGCTGTTTATAGAATTGGGGCCTTAGTATTTATTTATACAATTTTCTATACTGTTCGCCCAGGGGAGCTCAGGACAGTTTATATGAATTTATTCAGATACTCAAGCATATTTCCCTATCTGTCCCGGCAGGCTCATAAACAATCTAATATACCTGGTGCAATGGGGGGGTTAAGTGACTTGCCCAGGGTCACAAGGAGCAGTGTGGGTTTGAACCCACAACGCCAGGATGCTGATGCTGTAGCTTTAATAATAATAATAATAATTTTATTCTTATATACCGCCATACCCGGTGAGTTCTAGGCGGTTTACATCAATTAAAGTAGTATCTGTGTTGACAGGCAGATTTACAACAATTTATCAGATATGAACAAGAGTTAACCAAACTTGACAGAGGATGACGGGAGGTGAGAAGATAGGGAAGATATAAACAAGTGTTAACCAAACTTGACACTGCACCACACTCTCCCACTGCACCACACTCTCCCATGCGTGCTAATTCACGTACACAAGTTAAGGTGCGTTAAACACTAATACTGCTTGATGAATTCCCCTCTAAATGACGTGCTCTCCCCAGTCTCTCAAGTGCCTATTGGGAGTGAACTAGAAAAAATGATTTTCTGGCACCTTCTCTTTGGAACGCTCTTCGCCCCACCCCCTTCTTCTCGATCAGAGCCATCTTTTAAAAATTTAATCCCTTCCTTTACAAAGCCGCGCTAGCGGTTTTAGCACTGGCCGTGGCGGAAACTTGATTATTTGAATGTTTGAGTTTCTTGTCTAATATAATGAAGTTCTTCTCTTTTGATTTTATCATACATTGCTTTGATTTGCTTTGTAAAAAAAATTGAATAAACAAACATTAACATTGATGAAGGAAAGACATCAATGTGAATATGAAATTAACTTTAGCTTTGTTTATTTATTTAAAAAATGTATGAATCGCTTAAAACTAAGCGATGTACAAGAACATTACATATACAGTTTAAAAACACAAGCATAATAAAATGCAACAAATTTCTCGTAACGCCAAAATATCAGAAAACAAACAATAACCACAGAGTTTAGAGAAAAGCGTCTACAAATAATTGCATTTTCAATCATTTCTTAAAGGACTTACGATCTTTGCGCACTCTCATTGCACCTGAGATTGAATTCCAGAGATTTTTACCGGCAATGGAACAAATAGACTTTTTAGATTTTGCATAATGAATCCCATTTTTCTTTAGCCTGATTAGTGACATTGAAGGAAATGTCTTCTCTACAAGCTTGCTCTAAAGTACTGAGTTCAACTGCAGGGCAGTGCAATGTTTGAAGCAAGGATATCACTCAAACAGACATGTCTTTACAATTCGGAAACGAAAACAAACAAAAATGGTGGCTCTTTCACATCAGCAGAAAAGAAGGCGCCAAGCCTTGGGTTAGAACAGAACAATGAAAGAAGAGGCACAGGAGATGTCAAAACTAGCCTTCAGTTACCATAACAGCAGATTTCTAGACCGCATAACCGTAAGTTCTATGCGATTAACAAAAGATTATACTAATAATAAAAGAACACAAATGATATTATAAAGAATAGAAAGATAGCTCATTTGTCAAAAATTTAGAAAAAAAAAAGTTTTCAGCAATTTCCTAAGTGCTCATATGATGTGGATCTAACTAATAATAATCGGGGACAACAAAGGATTTGTGATGCTCTGCTAAAATTGGACGGTTACGCGTCGGCGTCTCTTTTCACACAGTCGCCGAAACTTGGATCCGAGTTGGGACCACATTAATTTTGTATGTTAAGGACTTGATTTTGGACTTTGAAACAATTGCCAATAAAGTTACTGAAGGTGCCGCTTCTGTCGTTCTGCTCTTTCATATCATCATGCCATGAAATGTATTGGACACACAATATCAGATACCCAAAGGGAAATATCAGAACAAAGAAAAAGACAAAAACCCCAGATATAAACTGAGAAGGGTTAATAATAATAATAATAATAATGTAACAGTTTATATACCGCAGGACCGTGAAGTTCTATGCGGTTTACAATAATTAAAAGATGTTACAGATTGAGTGGATCTAATGATGTTCTGCCGGTTAACATTGATTGAAAGATGCTACAAATTGAGTGGATTTAACAAAGTTAAAAGCTAGTGATTAACAGCTCTAGGGATCAGTTATTGTGGAATGAGATTGTGCAGGTTAGTTGCCTAAGTACTTTAGGAACAGATATGTTTTTAGGCGTTTCCTAAATTCCCCATAAGTAGTAGACGTAAGCAATTGTTCTAGATCTTTACCCCATAATGCTGCCTGATGTGAGAGGTGAACCCTTGAACAAGGGCAATAGTGAAGTATAAATATATAAATGCTCACTGGCGGCGTTCTACAAACCTGCGGCTTGTCCCCTCATGAAAGGTTTCTTCGTGCCTAAAGCTCCTGAAGAAGGGTGTTTTAGCTGAAACTGGACCAGTTTGGGGAAATAGAGGAATCACTCTGAGAGTTTGAGAATGTTGGACATGAATTGTTCTGGCAGCCACCGCAGATAAGTTTTACAGTCTTCGCTGGTTTTGAGTCCTAGCCTTGAATCGTTGATCGCACTGCATTCTAAGTTTGCTGATTTAATATATATCTATTTATTTCTTACACTTGCACTTTAAACTCACTGTTAGTTGTGCACCTATGGGGGCCTATGATGGTGCACAGCGTGGCTTGAGAAAGAGTCTCGCTTCAAAATGGTAAGCCAGGAGAACTGGTAATTAGCGCATCATAGCTTTTACTATTCAAGTTTCAAGTTTATAAAAATTTTGAAATAAACGCAATATCAAATATTTTCAATGCGTATAACAATAAAAAAAAATTTGGGGAGGGAGGACAAATTAAAACAATTAAAACAGGCAAACATACAATCAATGTACACAATTAATAAGTGATACATAAGGAAAAAGGAGTGAACTACAATTATTAAAGAAAGTAAGAGAACATTTAAGGAAAACCAACATTAGGAGGGTAATTAAAATGTTTTACAAATAAAACAAGGTCTAAAAATGAAAGGGAGAAGTTGTGAACTATATATAGATCTGGTTAGATATAAATATTTGAACCTGAGATTGTTGATAAGAGTTATCCTGTTTATGGCTCAAATGCATCTTTGTATAGGTGGCTTTTTAATGTGCTTTTAAATTTTTCTAAAGAAGTTTCATCACGCAGATAAATTGGTAACTTGTTCCATAGCTAGGGTGCTATGATTGAAAAAGTTGTAGCTCTTCTGGTGCCTATTATTTTCAGAGACGGGATGGTCAGCAAATGCTGATCTATTGATCTTAAAGATCTGGCTGGGAAATATGGTATCAAATAACGATGTAAAAATATTGGGGTGTTGGTTTGTTGAGTTTTGAAGGTTAACAGTGCAATTTTATAGATTATTCTATGTGAAATTGGTAGCCACTGAGGCCTCACATTTATTTATATATTTATATTTATACTTCACTGGTGCCTTTGTTCAAGGGTTGTGGCTTGTTTGTGTACAGTGCTACTACCAACCCTTCTCAGTTTATATCTGGGGATTTTTGTCTTTTTCTATGAAATGTATTGTAAACAAACCCAAAAGCATCAACCAAAATCTTATCTGATGCACCACAAGGTGATACAGCAAAGATATAACCCTAGGACAAAAGAGGCCATATCTCACTGTATAAAAAATTCCAAAAAACTTGGAAAGAGGATGAAAAATTCTGCAGGAAAATTAAATAATAATAACATCAACAGAGGAAAGGTGATTGTAAAGCACTCATTAAGCTTTTTTTCTCTTATTTCCCCAAAGAAAAAGCAACGATTCCAGCCACCTTTGAAAAGAGAGAATATAGCATATTTGCAATTCAATGTATTATATATGTCACCGCAGAGCAAGCATTTATTTGCTGAGAAAGGTTACTACCGTAATATAAATTTATCCCCATGTCATCGGCTGCATAAATAATGTTTACCAGTGTATATCAGCAACAATGTCAACAACAGAAAATACACACACTGAATGACAAACGACACCATTTTAGAAAAAAGACTATTTTGAATGCAGCTCACCAAGATTGCACACCTGACTGCTGGCTAATAATTTAATTTAGGAGAGCATACTAATTTAGACAAACCGTAAATATTATAATGCCCTATTGGGGAAGATTTAACTAATCACTATGGCGTATAAGTGACTGAACTGAAGAATAGCCAGGCAACATGTTTGCCTGGATACAGAAGTGAGTGTTTAAGAAAGCATTAATATATTAAAGAGGACTTTTACAGTCAATTAACTTAAATGTGTTTGGAACCATCTTCTTTCACAAATTTCACTCCTAAGGACTAATATTACTGTTTGTACAGTGCATGTTTTCCTGCTTAGAATTATTAAGGACTTGAGTCACCCAAATGTGTGATCAGAATGCATGTTGCCAATGGTAATTACAATTCCATATATGCTATGTTAAATCCCATTGAAATCCTTTTTAGGAGAACCTGCTGCCTGATTGCATAATCAAGAAAAGACGAACTGGATCTCCACAGAAATAGCCAAAATAAAACCAAAAAAATGAAGTTCCAAATATAGTCCAACCACAGTAAAAGAGTGCTTTAGAAAGTCTTTATTGATCTCAACAGCCCAATGACCTGACACAGTCCTTGTTTCGGCTCCAAAGAGCCTACATCAGGGATCGTGTTGACAGTGACACTTATGCTTGAAGAGAAAAAGCATCCCGGTTTTCAGATCTTGATAGGGTGACCACTTTAAAGAGGTATGGGGGGAGTGGAGAAAGGAGGGCGTGAGCATGGCATGGGGGGCATGGGGTAGACTGTCCGCCTTACAATGCCACTGGTTGTAGACTTGGAATATATAGGGGAATCTTTGCTAAATATTGGAATAGCTGGAATAATTGGATTATTTCTGGCAGTAAAGAGAGATTGTGTGGTGTGAGACAATTTTATCTTCTTAATTTCTTTATAATCAGCAAGATTATTGTATTTTTTACCAACCTCTTAAGAGATTGTACATATCGTTTTTGCTGAGTTTCAAATGCCTAACTTGCCTATGATCAAACCATGAGAGGAGAAGTACTACATGATAGCAGGGCTTCAATGAACTTGAAAAGGTAGACAGTATCAAGTCCATTGTATTACCAGATTCATGTATTGGGACAGTTACCCATTGTATAAGACCAAATTGATCAAGTAAGGCAAAAACACAAAATCAGTATGAGAGGGGGGATGACAGTGTTAAAGACTTCCATAATTAAAACAGGAGAGCATAAGACGTGATAATGTTCAGCTAAAAAGAGGGAAAGTTCTTCCAAGGATGCTGTGTAGGGAGGGAGGGGGGACTATATTAAGGCAAGAAAAAAATGCTGTAGAGTCAGAGCTGAATTATAAAAAAATTCATGCTTCAGAAAAAACATTGTACTTTAAATTGTCATGGCCTGACAGAACCCCCACCACCACACACACACAGATTTGGTGTGAGCTGGTGTTGTTGCTTGGTTTTTTGTTTTTTTTTAAGGCTTGTGATTAATTTGTTGTGACATTCATCCTGTTAGACTGATTTGTTTTCTGATTGCTTTTCTTGTAATTAGCTACACAAAAGATGAGAAACATAGGGCTAAGGATGAGGAAATAAAGTGAGGCATACAATCTGCAAGCTAAAGGAAATATTCTAAGTTCTATTAAGGTACTTAAATAGATTTATGTACTATAATTCATTTAAGAGCATTTCTTTCTTGGTGGTTTTTTTTTGGGGGGGAAGGGGGAATCCTTCCTGAGCATTTCTGCACATAGAAACAAAAAATCTGTTTTTGAGACTATGGGCTCCTTTTACTAAGGTGCGCTAGCGTTTTTAGTGCGCGCTAAAGATTAGCACGTGCTAACCATGTGCTAAACAAAAAATGCTAACGCAAGCTCTATGGCGGCGTTAGCGTTTAGCGCGTGTGGTATTGTAGCGTGCGCTAAAACCTCTAGCGCACCTTAGTAAAAGGAGCCCTATGTTATGTATGTGTTAGAGAGATTGATTTGGAAGGGCTTGACGGTAATGCTCCACATTAAAAAAAATAAAATAAAAATAAAAGACAGAACTTCTGGATAGAAAGAGAAAAGAGTAAGTATAACATCTCTTCAGACTTGTAAAACTGAACTAATCCATATATTTCTAAAATCTAATGAGACAATACATATACAAAGTAAACATAATAATGTAGTATGGACTATGTTCAATCTGTCAGATGACTGCACCAACTTTATATTCTATTTCCACATGAAAAAGATGAATTTTTAACATGAACAGTATCAATTTATTTATTCAGTTTTCTATACTGTTCTTCCAGGGGAGCTCAGAATCATTTGCAATGTATTCAGGTACTCAAGCATTTTTCCCTGGCTGGCCTAGCAGGCTCACAATCTATTTAATGTACCTGGGGCAAGGTGGGGGGGAGATTAAGTGACTTGCCCAGGGTCACAAGGAGCAGCGTGGGTTTGAAGCCACAACTTCAGGGTGCTGAGGCTGTAGCTTTACCCACTACACCACAACCTACCCAATGTAGGTTAATAGTAATCACATTATGATGGAAGAGAGAAGATCATTGACAAAAACTCTAACTCAATACTACCACAATAAATACAAGTGTCAAACCTCTATCGATCCATCAGGCAAAACCACATCAGCACCTATTGATCAATCAGTGTAAATTTAATATTCTGACCCTAATGCATCAGGCTTTGCACACCAGGCTGCCTATCTAGCTGATTTTCTTGTTCCTTTCTTTCCCGCTAAGTGCCATCCAGTTTTAGGATAACTGCTTACTAGGAATGGGTGACCCAAACATTAATTTTTATTTTTTAGCGCTGGGTTGGGTCTGGGAGTGGAGAGTAGGAGAGTTCTGTGCTAATTGGTTAATGTAGCTACATCGATGTGTACTAACCAATAAGCACATGGTTAGCATGTAAGCCCTTACTGCCTACAAAATAGGTGTTGGTATGTGCTCACACGCTAATGGGATAATTAGCATGTGGCCATTATTACTGAATAGAAAAATCTACCAATCCTCAAGTGCGGCACAGTTATGCCTTACACCTACAAAGAACACCTCCAGACCATCCTCCAAAAGAGTCTGTTTTCAACACCCAGCAGACGACCAAGAGCTCTCAGCCCTCTTCTAACCCAATGCCATCAAAACTGTTCTATTACAGGAGAAGGGCCGAGGGTTCTTCTCCAAATATTTTCTTATACTGAAGACCGGAGGCCTACGTCCAATCTAGACCTCTGTGCTCACAACAATATTTAATAAAGGAGAAGTTTCACATTGTCTTTCTGGGAACTCTCCTACCACTATTAGATCAGAATGATTAACTTTGTTCTTTGGATCTCAATGAGTCCTTTATACATATTCCGATCTTCCCAACCCACAGAAAATATCTACACTTCCAGATAGGCACGCGTCATTACCAGTACAAGGTACAGTACTTCCATTTGGCCTGGCTTCAGCACCCAGAGTCTTCACAAAGTGTTTAGTTATAGTGGCTGTAACACTCTGCTGTCATGTGTTCCCTGATCTCGACGACTGGCTGATCAGAGCTCCTTTACCTCAGGAGGCTCATCTAGCCATCACTTGGCATTTCTGAGTTTTGTAGTCAATTATCAAAAATCGCATCTCTAGTCAAACCAAACTTTAGAGTTTATCAGAATCTTTCTAGACATGACCCAAGCCCATGCTTTCTTACCACAACAGAGACTCAACACTTTACTTCAAATCTGCAAGAAAGTATTTTCTTACCTTCCAGAGATTTTTGGCAGTGCTCGCATATGAAGTGAAGTGCCCAAGGTTTGTCTTGATCCCCAACAGGCATATCAAAATATGTCTTGTAGGCATTGTACATCTTAGCAGATGCGAGTATTTTTTCCCTCTTCTCTTGATAAATTGGCCGCATACATAGCAAAATGCATCTGCCTGATGTTTGCAACCTCTGGATACCATCTAAAACAATGTATATGTTACCACTTAGGCAGTTGGAACTGAACTGAGCTGGTAGTTATACTGTACTGCTTTCTATTAATGGAAAGTTCTAGAAAGTTCTTGAAGTTACTCCAAGGGGCCCTTTTACTAAGGCATATGGCCAAAATTAGCACGGCAGGCACCTATTACCAACTGTTGCCTGAAGCAATTCAGAAATTACAATCGATCAATAAAGCACGACTCGTAGTCATGCCATTGCCTACCAAGAGGCAGGGTTACGCCCACATGCACTGCAGTAACAGCATGTCTGAAAAGCCCTTACCATATGTGCAGTAATGGCTCCTGCACCCAGTGATAAGAAGTTCCTTGGGCCTTTACCACAGCACACTAAAGCATTGTGGGTACGCATGTCCACAACATGTCCCTCCTCCGCCCATCACCCACAGCCACGGTAAGCCTTACTGTATAAATTGCTGCACAATAAATCTTTTTTTTACTGCAGCCGCAAGTGTGGTGCACCTGCAATACTGTTTGAGCCTGACAATACCCTATCATGCCTTAGTAAAAGGTCCTGTTTTTTCAGCTTAGAATCAATCTAGAATGCTCTGAAAAAAAGGTAAATTTCAAAATATCTATGTCCTGGTCATAAAAGTAGATTTTGAGGGGATGATAGCCATTTTCTACACTTTTTCTACATTTTTTATACTTTTAAAGGCAATTAAGAAAGAATATTTATTACCCATGAACAACAAAAAATAAATAAAATTTTGTTACATAGTGTAATATAGCAAGGATGATGGGACCCACTTGGAACTCTTACTGCTTTCAGATAGGATTCCAAACAGAAGATATAATAACCCTCACAGTACTGTATAATAGTTGGGATAGATACTCGTATGTATCCTCTATGTTTAAATTTAAAAGGAGAAGATACCTTTTTTTCCTTTCTCCTAAAGTAGTGCGTTCTTTCTTCTCCAAAGTAGTTTGTGACAGCTTTTCCTTTCTTCCATTGTCTACAAGAGACCCAGTAGCTAAAGTATCTAGTGGCTGTTCGTTTTCTTTTGGGTTGGTGAAGTCCAAATGATTTCTTGTGATTTCTCAAGTCCCATATGAGTTCCTGAAGTTGACTCTCTTCTCTCCAACTTGCATGCCTGCACTTCTCCAAACCCTCTCTCTGTAGCATTCCACCTCCTCCGACAAAACTTCCTATTTCCAGACGGAATGCAGAATAAATCCTCTCTTCAAATCCCAAACATCATCCTTGAATCTGGGGATGTGTTTTCAGCATTAACGTCAGCTATAGTTTCTGCACTTTCTTCTGAGCATTGAACTGAATATACTGTATAACCATCCTGATTTGAATCCATCTCAATGCATTTAAATACAATTTGTACTGATCTTCAGTGCAGGATTTGCATGCACACTGGAGATTTTTGCGCATGCTACACACATTAAGATGCACGCAGTTCCGGAATTAATCATTCCTAGCGCCAGTGTTAGGTTTTGAGAAACTAGGCTGAGGTAGGATTACCATATTTCAGGACAGAAAAACCTGGACACATGGCCTCGCCTTGTTCTGCCCTAGTCCCACCTAGTTCCAACCTGTTCTGCTTCCAGCCACGCCCCATTCTATATCCAGCTCCACCCTCAAAAAGCCTTCTCTTTTTTACAACCTCCAGTTCGACCTCCAGGCCATGTCTGGAGACCTTTTTTCTGACCTCCAAGACCACATCTGGAGGACCTCCAGCATGAGCAGATGTGTGTGACGTCATCCACACATGCTTGTTGAAGGCCCTCCAGACTCGGCTGGAGTTTGGAGCTTTCCAAAACCCGGACAAACTGACGGGTTTTGGAAAGTCCATCTGGGAACCCGGACAGTCCTCTAAAAAGAGGACATGACCGGGTTTTCCCAGACGTCTGGTAACCCTAGGCCGGGGGTCGGCAACCCGCGACTCCAGAGCCGCATGCGGCTCTTTTTCACCTTTGCCGCGGCTCCGGTAGTGTGTCACGCGGGCCGGAGTCTTTCAGTGGCTGCAGCGCGCTCCTGAAGAATGGGAGGCGCGGAGGATGACGTGTGATAGAGGTCTGCACGGGGATGCCCCCTGGCCCACGGGACTCCCATGGGGATGAAAACAGCCTACCTAAATTCTGGCGATGCAGGCATGCAGCTTACAAGTCCGGCGTCGTGGCGGGAAATAGCCATGCTGAGCAGTGAGCTCAGCACGTACACAGATGAAAGCCTTGCTTGCTGATTGGTCCGGCGGCCCCGCTGCTCAGCATGGCTATTTCCCGCCGCGACGCCGGACTTGTAAGCTGCATGCCTGCATCACCAGAATTTAGGTAGGCTGTTTTCATCCCCGTGGGAGTCTCTCTCGTGCGCTATGACTCTAAGTCAGGGGTGCCCAACACGTCTATTGCGATCAACCGGTAGTTCAGGAAGGCAACGTGAGTCGATCACAGAGCCCATCCCGGGCTCCGTGATAGACTCGTGTTGCCGTCCCGATCTACCGGGCCTATCAGCCTTCCTCTCCCCGACGTCAAAGACGCCAACGCCGGGCATTAGGCTGTTTTTGTCATTTCGGGGGGGGGCGAGACTCGTAGAGGGAAGGCCTCGATGTCGGCAGCTTGTCTTGATCACCGCTGCTGACGAGTTGCTGAAGAGAGCCGCGGAGCAGGGGGGTGTTGCCAGGTGCAGGTAGAAGGGAGAGGGCCAGATGCAGGACTCGTGGGTGAGGGAGGAGAAGAGAGAGAGAAAAAGAGAGGGGAGGGAAACAAAAGGAAATATTTCATACTGGGCTGGGCCGGAGTGGAGGGAGGGTGGAAAGATTCTAGCTACAGGGTGCAGTAACAAAGGAAAAGGGGGGGAAAGCTGAAAATGGAGATAGTGACACAAAGAAGAGAAAGGGTAAGCAGGACCTACTGAATAAGGATAGAGATACAGAGGGGACATGAAGAGGAGGTGCTTATTGGCCCAGTAATGGTGATGATCTGTGATTTTTAGCAGTACAGTGGTATTGCGGCAGAAACGCCGAACAATTTTCACAAAGGTTGCAGGTAATGCTTGACCGCTACTCTTGAGGATGTTGCCCATCAGAAGGCCATTATGGCTCAGAATCATAAATGGACTGATATTGAAAACCTTCCCAAACTGGACAACCTTGTATTCGAAACATGGAATGCCATCCCCAACACTTATATAAACATGAAAAAGTATGCATTTGGAGTGCCGTCGATCTTCGGCTCCACATATGTATGTGAGCAGGTCTTCTCCAACATGAACTATATTAAAAACAAACATCGATCACGCCTCACAGATGACAGCTTGCAAGCCTGTGTGGAAATGAAGGTGACGTCTTACAGCCCTGATGTGCAGACACTGTGCACTGAGGTTCAGGAGCAAAAATCCCATTAACCAGCTAAATTAAATATTTTAATTAGCTATTAATGTGCAAAAATATATTTTACATTGTTAAGTGAAAAAGTCCTTTTTTTCTTCAGATTGACAGCTAACTGCATGATCCTGTATATAGCATTAAGATAAGAAACAATATATGCAGTGTTAGATTTGTTTTATAATGGTTTTGCGGCTCCAAGTTTTTTTTTTCTTTTCGAAAACGGGTCCAAGTGGCTCTTTATGTCTTAAAGGTTGCAGACCCCTGCC
This sequence comes from Geotrypetes seraphini, assembly GCF_902459505.1. Taxonomy (NCBI): domain Eukaryota; kingdom Metazoa; phylum Chordata; class Amphibia; order Gymnophiona; family Dermophiidae; genus Geotrypetes; species Geotrypetes seraphini. Next base: position 377,080,589 of record NC_047085.1, read on the forward strand.
CTAGGCCAAGGGGCTTTCAGATACTGGTAGGTGTCATAGACCAATTACTTTGATTTCTTTAGTAAACACTCGGGGGACATTCTCAATATGACATCCATGTTCAATTGTAGACATTTTGCTAAAAATGTCTAAAATTCATATCTTGAACATAGCAACTTTTGAACTGGAAAAATCTATATTTTTCTTGTTTCAAAAATAGCTATTATACAGATTTTTTTGTTTAGAATAAAATACAAAAACAAGCCAAAGGGATGGCTGTGTGACACAATTCCTAGTATACTGGCCTTATAGACATCATAGCAGAGCAGGGGGGGGCAGCTTAGTAGTCAATGCAGTGGACTTCACATCAAGGGATGCAGGTACAAATCCCACCTTAATACTCTAAAAACACCTAAACACACCTAAAAACCTATGGTACCTAACTGTACACCACTACAAAAGCCCTCAAGTCTGCATGTATCTCCTACCTATAGGTATAGTTGGTATATTTTTGCTCTTGGAAGGTTCACAATTTCCACCACAAGTGTACTGGTTAGAATGGGTTATGGACTTGGTCTATAGTCCACTGCACTGTCCACTAGCCTACTCCTGAGACCAGTCTGCTGCTGTAATATCTGAAGCTCTCACAGAGCCTGATATATAAAGTCAAGTTTCAAGTCAAGTTTATTTATACATTTGATGTATCGCCTATTAAAATTGTTAGGCAATGTACATAGTCCAGGTAAAAAACAGAGAAACTAACATATTAACAATATAATTACATAAAATACAAACTTGTCACATCTTTGGGGGGGGGGATGGGAGTGAGTCAGTAACCACTGGGGGATTAAAGAGGGGGCCATGCCTTAATCCCTCCTGTGGTCAGGGCACTTTTTTGTGACTTAATCGGTATTGAAACAGGTCCAGATAAAAATGTCCCAATTTTTGCCCTAGACGTTTTCATCTTGTTCTATCATCCCTGAAAAATATCCAGATTCTGAGCCCACCTAAAATACATCTTCAACATGCCCCCCTTGCGATTTAGATGGAACTGTGGAGAAAACCACAGTTTTTGAATTTCGATAATGACAATTTGGATGTTTTCCCTTGAAAAACATCCATCTGCCGCTTTGTGCCGCATGTGAGATTTTTTTTTTCTCTCTCTTTTGAAAATGAGCACCTCAGTCAATAAAGGAATTTCTTTGAGACCTACCTCGCGTGGAATCCTACGGCGCCCGGTTATAGTGCACACTGGCTGTTAACATTGGCCTGTGCTAATTGCTTACCTCACTTTAGTAAGCATCCTTCATTCAACACAGTAAGTGCAAAGGTTGTGCAGTCAGTGACATAGTCAGGGGGGGGCAGGAGGGAGGTCCACCTTGGGTGCTGTCTTGGTGGGGCACTAGCACCTGTCCTCTTCTCTGCCTCCCGCTCCATCCTGAGCCCCCTATCATACATGTGCGCCCCTTCCCTTCCCCCGTACCTCTTTAATTTTCCCGGCGCAAGCAGTATCAAACTTGCTGCTCGCATCGGTGTCGGCTCTCTGATGTCACTTCCGGGCCTCATGCCTTGGAAGTGACATCGGAGAGAGAGCTGAAATGATGCGGGCAGCAAATTTGGGATGCTGCTCGTGCTGTGAATATTAAAGAGGTAGGGGGAAGGGAAGGGGGATGTGCAGCAGGGGTGTCAGGAAGGAGCGGGGGCAGAGAAGAGGGTGGGGTGGGATGCCATCGCCCTGGGTGCCATTCACCCTCACTACGCCACTATGTGCAGTAACCCCCAAATTCTATATATGGTGCCTAAGGTTGTTCGTGCACATTGGTGTGTGTAGCCAAAGTGTACACATGACTTAATTGATTAATTTGCATAAGCAGTGCCAATAATTGGCTGGTATTACCTGGTAATTGTCACTAATTAGGCCTAATTAAAAGTTATGTGCATAACTCAGTGCAATTCTATAACAAGTACGCACCAGTTGCAGTGTGCGAATTTGAAAGAGGGCAGGGCCAGGGCAGATCAGGGGTGTTCCTAAATGTTACGCTCATTGTTATAGAATGTATGATCCATGTACAACTTATGTGCAGGCATTTAGGCCTGGTTTTAGCTGTGTAAATGGGTGCGCCTAAAAGTTATTCGGCATACTGGTGCTAATCTTAATTCTGGAAGGTAACCTATACAGAATTGCGGTTAGCGCTCTACTAATCACCAATTTTTTGATGCCATATATAGAATATGGCCCTAAATGAATTGTACTGTGCAATACAGGCTTGATTAATAGGAATTTTCAAGCACACCTGGAATTGTTGCTCAGCACCTATTTTTAGCCTTCTTCACATTTTAGTCTAGGTACACTTTTATAAAACTACCTGTGTACTGCCACATATCTATCTAACAAGGGTGTGTAAAAGTAACATCCAAGAAGAGCATCAGAGCAATATATTTTATTGCATAAACATCAGATAATCACTAAATAATGCAGATAAACATCAGATAATATACAAGATAGAAGCAAATGATATTTATATACACAAAATAGAACACTTCACCATGTCTGCCATGTTCCTTCCTGATTCTGATCGGAAATCTGTTCGATCAATAGGTCGGTACAGTATACAGTTCCCACGGCTGCAGCTGGATTCAAAGTCTAGGCTGTGACTCTCAGTCTTTTATAGTACAGAAAGTGCTGAATTTTACCAGGCTGTCTTTTTCTCACAGACACTGCTGCTTCTGCAGTAACAACTGGTGTCTCCCTTATCTCCTAACTCTCACAGTTGGAATGTGTTCAAATCCTCCCTAACTGCAGTACCATGAGAAACCTTCCTCGGACCTTCCCCAGCAAGATATGGAACAGTTCAGGAGATATAATGCAAGTTGAAAAACAACTTGCTCTCACGAAAGTAAGTTGAAAGGCTGCCTAAATGTTTGGCACAGATGTAAGACAAGGATTGCAGCTAAAAAGCAAGCAGACCTGAAGATTCACACATAGTAGCCAAAGTGGCCACATATGGTATGCCCTGGCCAGCCATGGGCATAACAACCCTCTATTAGTATCTGTCTCATACTTGCACAAAGTAGTGGTACAGGCCAGAACAGCAGCATCTTAATTCTTTTAAACCACAACGGTAGCCTTGGCTAAGTAGGACAACATTTCCAAATCATTAAACACTAAAAGCTACACTGTTGAAATGCTAAAATCAAAAGAAATTAAGACACCCTAATGACTGGCTGTTAACTACTAATTTAATTATCTAATATTTATTGACATTACTGCTTCAGCAACATTTATACCAATTAGATTACTACACACATCATCAATAAATGCCAAACAGCACTTTTTTGAGAGTTGAACGACATTTGCAAGAATTATAATTAGACAAAATATTTACTTCAATCAATTACTTAGGGATATGTGTACTAAAGTGTGATACATTTTTGCAAAATATAAGGTGAGATTAGTCAAAGCCTATGTGTGCCCAGTATCTGCCTGAAATAAGCACCTAGGGCAGACACTTACCATGTGGCCCATGGCTAGGTGGGTCTAGGATGATATATCGTGGCTGTATATGAGCCACCAGGTCAGTGCAGCCCTTTCATCGACGCCTTCTAAGAGCCGCCAGTTCAGCGAGGTCCTTTCATCATGGGAATGCTCAGCTTTCATTACAGAACTGTTCGGCACGGCCCTGGGCTCTAGGGTTCCAGTATATGGTACATGTGATGGGGTGGGGGGTGATGCCACCCATCATCACCCCCGACGCAGCTGTTGTTTTGTTTTGCTATCATCAGTTTCTTGCAACTTATAAAATGGAAATCACAGCAGCAGGAAGATGTTACTTCAACCAGAAGATATACTGTGATTAATAAATGTTGCATATTTGATTTATATGGCTGGGTTGTTTTTTTATATACCAATGATTGCAAACGGAGGTCCTTGTGTGCAATATTACAAATTATGATTGTTCTGCACCGGACCTGCTAAGATCTTTTTCTCCCATTTTTCATATAAGTAAAATTAAAAACAACAAATAAAAAACCCAGTGGCATTATCTGTGGTAGTGGGATGCACTTTTTTGCTTACTTACTTTTTATGAATTTGTTCTTTTATTATATTGCATATGAGACAACCTGAGTACCTGTTTAAGAAACTGTCTCAGTATACTACTTCAGGATCATTGCAAAAGGATTTGCTTCAGCTACCCAGTTTAAAGGTCATGAAACTTTCATCAACTAGAAACAGTTTTTCATATGCAGGTCCAGCACTTTGGAATACAGTAGAATCTCTGTTAACTGGAACTCAAGCAACCAGAACTCTTAAGCAACCAGCAAACAAAATCAATGAAATACTGTAATACATTAAATAAAAATGAAAATAAAATCCATTTCTGGCGGAAATTTAAGTGTAAACTTGGCATGCCACACCTGAGTATGCCCACACTTTGCCTACCACATGTCCGGTAGTTTGTCTAGAACAGTTTATGGTATGGCATAATACGGGGTATATACATTAGTTTTTTAAAGTTTGGGGCCATCCTCGGGGGGTGGGGGGGAGCGTTGTCAGGGGGGGAAGCCACTGTCATGGTGAGGCTGGCCTGACTTTTTTTTTTTTTTTTATAGGGATAGATATTTTGCATGGGTAACATCTGCACATCTGTACCTATTAAAATAAACAAATAAAAGGCTTCCTGCCCCAAACAGCTGAGCAGCAGGAGGCTGATTCATGGCTTCCCCTGCAGCTCAGCTAGTTGGGATTCCCCTACTGGCTCTTCACATGTGTCAGAGTTGGTTTTACAATGACTAGTGGGGTGGGATTATGGCAGACCTCCAAGAAACTCATTTGAATGGGAAGCCATTTGAGCATCGATCGCCATTTGGAAATCAGACAAAAATATCACCCCACAGCGACACATACATTCTTAATGACCATTTTTGGTGCAACCGCTTCTTATAGCTGGACAAACTGGATAGGTCATATGGCCTTTATCTTCCAGCATTTTTTCTCTGTTGCTGTTTCCATCTAAAGCATTTGTGTGAGCATGTCTTGTGTTATCTAAAACAAATTGTTGATATGAGGTAATAGAGGGAGTGCAACAAAATCACTGTGATACCACATTGGGAATGTAACTGAAGGAACATTTTGCTATTCATGGACCACTATGCTCTGAATTGTTTTTCTAACCAGCTGCTTCTGTCACTCAGATTGGCATTTTGGCATTCGTTCAAATAATGCTACATAATACTGGATCTGTGCTGCTATATTTTGCTTGATTAATGCTTGCTTTTTCATTGCCAGAATGCTTTGAAAAAATATATTTCAGTTGATTTAAAAACTGTATAAACACCACGGGTCTGTTTACTAAACTGCATTAGCTGTTAAAGAGGTCATCTACCTTAGCAGTTAAGGTGGGGTAATTTCCATTGTAGAACAGGATTACAGGTTACAGTTTACAATTTCATGAAAACCTGATAAACTGCTATAAGGCAACACCAGCAAAGAGGTTTATATATTGTTCAATATAAAAAGTAAGAGGAGGAAAATATATCAACTTTATACATTTAATTCAAGAAAGTCAAAAGAAGTTTTCACAGTGTATTCTAAGATTCTGCTTAACCCCGGACTAGTGGTAACCAAAATGTCATGCTGCCAGTTCATATGTTAAAAAAATCATCCTCAAATAAAAAAAACAAGTTTTGAGATCTCTCTCTTAAACGAGGATTCTAAATGTGAAGAGTTTGGTAAATAATTCTAGAGAGGGGGGCCTTGGGGACTGAAAATAGCACTACGGATTGTATTTTAGGGCCTTAACGCGTGGAATAGTGTGCGCTAAAATGCCCCGCGCGCTTGCCGCTACCGCCTCCTCTTGAGCAAGTGGTAGTTTTTCGGGTGGTGCACGCTATAGCATGCGCTAATCCGGTGCGTGCGCTAAAAACGCTAGCGCACCTTTGTAAAAGGAGCCCTAAATGGCTATGTCTACAAGTAACAAACAATAAAAGAGAACTGCAGAGACGATGTACAAAATGCCAAGTCTTTGATAAATCAATAAACAGTTTGTATCCAAAGAATATAGTCCACTTTGGGTTATAAACTGGGACCCGACACTTGTAAGCTCCTTCGCAGTGCTGTGCTGAAAGCAAAGGAGCTTACCAGATTCGATTTTCTATCCAACATTGAACTTTTTCTACCCAGTTACCCAGTTGTATACCAAATGGTTCATTAGAAAGTGGTTTTAATACCTTTATGACCCCTGAAGAAGAAGTGTTTTTCGAAACACAGACCAGACAACAAAAGTTAGAAAAATAGTTTTATTTTCTATTCTGTGATGACAATATGTCAGATTTGAAATGTGTATCCTGCCAGAGATAGTGTTAGACATGGCTAGGGCCCAAGGCAGAAATATGGGATGGGACCCCCCCAAGCCCATTACCAGTCCATGATGCCTTCAACTTCCAGGAGGTTTAGAGCTCTCTCTGGCCAGTGGGCAGTTGCTCTAGTTGTACTTTTTTTAACACCATCCCTGGCATGTGTGATCTTTATATTTTGCACAGTACAAAGGGAAATGCTGGAAAATAAAGGCCATATGACCTATCCAGTTTGTCCAGCTATAAGACGCGGTTGCACCAAAAATGGTTATACTACATGGAAGGTTTGGCTTCTTGGGATTTTGGTTTAATTTATGTTTGTCATTTTGGTTAGCTATTATGTATTTGGCATTTGTGTTCTGTGTGTGTGACCGAGGTATTCTGTTAGGATTCATTTCCTATACAGCATTCAATTTTCCTGATAATGGAGGGGATAGTGTGAAGTGAGACAGGTTTTGTTGATTCTTTTTCTGTATTTATGGTTTATAAAATTACAGTTGTACAGAATATTCTTTTTATACTTTAATGAAATGATTTCAATCTAAAATCATAACTATTTGAGGCTTGTGCGGATGGGATCAGCCAGAGCTTCCGGGGATGGGACGGTGATGGGAATGGAGCTTGCAGGGATGGGGACAGAATTTATGGGGATGGGGCGGGCACAAGGACAGAGCTGACTGGGCGGGGATGGGGACAAATTTTTTCCCTTCGTCATTCTCTAGCAGTCCATTCATATTCAGTTTATTTGGTGCCTTTTCTGAATAATTAATTGGCTTGGCCTTAGTTCTACTCTCAAAATAAGTGCATCAGCCTCATGGTCATTAAAATTATCCCCCTCTTTGACGAAAGCATAGCACGAGTTTTAGCACAGGTACTGGCGGTAACTGCTCCAATGCTTATAGAATATCTATGAGCGTGAGAGCAGCTACTGCTACTGCTGGCACTAAAACCCACGCTATGACTTCGTAACAGAGGGGGTATATGTCTACCACAACACAACACACATATCTTTGGTGCGAGACCTCATTTAGAATATTGTGTAGAATTCTGGAGGCCACACCTTCAAAAGATATGAAAAGGATGGAGTCGGTTCAGAGGAAGATCTCAATCTGTATACTTTTAAGGAAAGGCAGGAAAGGGGAGATATGATAGAGACATTTAAATACCTTTGTGATGTAAATGCACGAGTGGAGCCTCTTTCATTTGAAAGGAAGCTCTGGAATGAGAGGGCATAGAATGACGTTAAGAGATGACAGGCTCCAGAGTAATCTAAGGAAATACTTTTTTACAGAAAGGGTGGTAGATGCATGGAACAGTCTCCCAGAAGAGGTGGTGGAGACAGAGACTGTGTTTGAATTCAAAAGGGCCTGGGATAGGATCTCTCGGAAAGAGATAATGGTTACTGCAGTTGGGCAGACTGGATGGGCCATTTGGCCTTTATCTGCCATCATGTTTCTATGTTTCTATCTTGACTACCTGTTCCAGTTATAGATATACCAAAGAAAACATTTTTTTTAATAGATGATGCATTTCCCCCTCTCTCAGCACAAGCTTTGTTGAGAAAATCTATTGTGTTTTTAACCTCATGAATTGGAAGGAAAAATCAGGAAATGAAAACAAAGTGCTATGATAAAGCTAGGAAATTGATTCTCTCATTTGTAGTAGAAAGGGTTACGTTGACCATGAACTGCTACAACAGAAAGTTCTAAGTATAAATTAAGTTTACACTGCCCTCATATTTATAAATGTACTGACTTTTTCACTAGAAAGAATTAAAATGTTGAACTATTTTTCTGATAACTCTGACATTGCACTCAACATGTTGGAAAAAAAATATTGTGTACTTGTAGATCACATCTCCATATGCTACAGGGTTCTTTACAATTGTTTTGTATGAACTCAGATCATTGTTAGATTTTCTGTTCAACGAATACCCAGATTGCATGTGTGTCAGGTAATTTCCATATCTGCTGCCATTTTTGAATCAATGTCAATATTCTGTATTATACAGTGTGAAAAAATGCTGGTATATCATTAGCATGTAGTATACCCATACAAGCATACAGGGATGGGCCGCCAGAAAATATTTTGGTCATGTTGTTTCCCATGTCATTTAAGGGAATGCTTGATTTTTTTCTGTTTTGTTTTTCCCTTATATGGAAAGATGATACCCTAGCAGTAGTACCACAGCACTGCCACTAGGGGTTGTTGGTTCCATTTTGAATCTTGGTCCCTGCAGGGCAGGAGCAACTGGGGATCATTCCTGCCCACCCACGAGACCACCGTGAAAATGTAAAGGTATGGTGAGGGTGGGTCATGGGGTCTTGCTAGAGCTGAGAGGGTGCACTTCAGGGTGAGTGTTACACTTTGGGGGAGGGTTATTGGGGGTACTATAAGGGGGCCATTGTCAGGGTGTACCTTGATGGGGGTGCCTATGTGGGGGATTAGGCTTAGTTGGCCCACAGAAGGTAGCCAGGCTGCCTCCTACAGGCTGAATATCGGGCCCTCATTGCATGGCATCGGGACACCTATAAGAGGATGCCCACTTATAGAATTTCTCCCTTAGTGTACGTTGAATCAATTTAGCATGCACTGAAACTTTATGGTATATTAAGAAACCTAATAGTATTGCTGCTTGCTCATCTGTTGTGGCAGCCCTGGCCATGTTTATTAACAATGTTGGAAATAAATAACTCTTAGACAAATGAAAGAATCTGCCGGAAGCTTGGTGCAGTAATAAACTTCATGGCCACTTTTTCTTTTAGTTTAAGGAAACATGATGTTGCCACAAGCCAGAGGGAAAACAGCAATTTTATCTTACTATACATTATTCATGTGGATAGCAATAGGTAGTTACTGCACACTCAGTTTTACGTTCGAGCCTTTTATAATATGTTGACAAAGAAACTAAAATATATAGTGCCATTACATTTTAGAAGGTTTTGTTTGGAAATAATTACAGTTGTCATCCTTTCCTGTGAAAGGTAAATTTTTGCCCAGATGCATTTGAGTCAGCCTGTGTAAAATACAAGAAACCTTGTTTTCCTTTTAGCATTTTAATCCCTTGAAGCAGTGGCATAGCAGGGGCAAAGGCGCTCCCCTGCACTTCCCCCCCCCCCCCTCCACGCCACACTTGCACTCATCCATCCCCCGTATCTCTTTAAATCTTAACCAGCACAAGCAGCTTTTCCAGCCGACTTCTCACGCCGGCGTTGGCTTATTCTCTGATGTCACTTCCTGGCTCCACAACCCAGAAGTGATTTCAGAGGGGAGGCAGGCTGGCTCAAGCAGCAGGCCAGAGAATTTGCTTGCGCTGGCGAAGATTTAAATAGGAAGGGGTAAGGGAGGGCACGAGTGTGGTGTGAGAGGAAAGAGAGATGCCAGTGCCCCCAACAAGAAGGTGCCCGGGGTGGTCTGCCCCCTCCTCTTACTACGACACTGCTTTGGTCTCTTTTAGAATGTGTTGTGGCATCATATCTGGGTCAGGATTTTTAGATGTGAGACGTGTAATTAGTTCTGTCATTTTGTAGTGAATATAGAGGTTGAACATGTCTATTCATTGAGTGGAGACCACACATCAAGGGAGTTAGAAAATTTTATTCAGCAAAGGAGATCTCACACGTAAGAAGTCTGATGTGGCCACATTTCACCCAAAGTGCTGCATCAGGGGTAACTGTAGGTACCATATCAAATCAGAAATAACACAAAAAATCATATATGAAACCAGTTCCAAAAGGATCTTCCATAATGTATGTATAAAAGTTACATACTCACAAGAGATCAACTTAATCACAAAAAAATCTCTGAAGGGTTCAAATAAAGCACATAGAAATCTCTGAAGAATCAGATAATATAAAACAGAACATAAAAAAACAATTGTAAATAAATGAATACATACAGGTTATTAAAAGCAATAAATGGCATAAAAGACAAATATGAACCCATATGAAAAATCTGAAGGTTTAGAGTTAAATACATAAAAGTATCTGAAGGATATGGTAGATAACTTAATTCAAAGCATCTAAAAAAGGGTAATGCAAAAGGTCATATAAAAAAGCACAGGGGGAACAAAACCCTGTATAGTCTGCAAACAAACTGGTACCACCTGTTAGTTATAAACATTTTGGGAACCTCATTGAGCAAAGTAAATACCAAGAGAAAGATATGAAAGTCAGTCAAAGAGATTTATAGACTCTAGGATATAATTATGGAGGGTAATTTTATAAGCTACCTGAGTACATAATACTGTTTTATGATCAGGAGAGACGTTTCGGCGTCCCGTTTAAGAGTTTGATCGGATTGTGTTACACCCTGAGGCAGCAGATTTGTGAAACGCTGGCCACCGTCGGTGTACCGATCAACTGAAGATAAGTTGAAAGTTTTTCTTCTATCAAATTCGCATAGACAGCCCTGCTTAAAGTTTTTTATACTTGGGAGTGAAATGGAGGTTTTTTGCCAGTGAGGTTATCACCCAACCACCTTTATCCACCATTGTGGTGGTGGGAGGGCTTCTATCTGAGGCTTTTCCTTCATTTTTTGAAACACACCCCTTTGAACTAAAGCAGTACTGTCTACATTCATATGACATTTTTGTGTCTTTCTTTCTTGTGAAAGTGTGTTTTGTAACATTATGCACTGAAGTTGACATTTATAAAAGTTCCCCATGAGTAAAAATGCTCAGAAGTAGGCACTCACAGAGGCCCAGATTTTACAGCAGCCGCCAAAATTTAGGTAGTGGTAGCTGCCCTACCAGCGCCTAACTTACCCTACCCCCCCCCCCTTTACAAAAGTGTAGTATGGTTTTTAACATTGGCTGCGGTTGTAACAGCTCCAACGCTCATAGAATCCCTATGAGCATAGGAGTTGTTACTGCTGTGGCTGGCACTAGAAACTGTGCTCCGCTTTTGTAAAAGGGGGAGGGGGTTAATTGGTTTAATTGCCTTTAATCGACGTGATAATTTAAAAGCAAACAGTCATAAAAAAAAAAGATTACACCTCCATCAAGGGCACTGGAACCGCAACTATGGAGTGCCTACTGGTGCCTAAGGGTAAAAATGCGTGGTTAATGCCAGAAGTATTCCTAAGCGCCTCTGTAGTTGCGATTCTCATTACAGATAGGTGCCAGAAATGTAGGCTATAAAAATCCTGGCCTACATTTCCAGAATATAGCCGCAATTCTATAAACAATGAGGTTGCATAATTGACATGCGATCAGTTCCGCTTATGTGGATGGCTGCCAATCCCCGTGCAGCATATAGAAACAAACATGATGGCAGATAAAGGCCAAATGGTCCATCCAGTCTGCCCATCCGCAGTAACCATTATCTCTTTCTCTCTCCGAGAGATCCCACATGACTATCCCAGGCCCATTTGAATTCAGACACAGTCTCTGTCTCCACCACCTCTTCTGGGAGACTGTTACATGTATCTACTACCCTTTCTGTAAAAAAAAGTATTTCCTTAGATTACTCCAGAGCCTATTCACCTCTTAACTTCATCCTATGCCCTCTAATTGCACAGTTTCCTTTCAAATGAAAGAGACTAGACACATGCGCATTTACATTATGTAGGTATTTAACCATCTCTGTCATATCTCCCCTCTCCCTCCTTTCCTCCAAAGTATACAGATTGAGATCTTTAAGTCTGTCCCAATACGCCTTATGATGAAGACCACATACCATTTTAGTAGCCTTCCTCTGGACTGACTCCATCCTTTTTATATCTTTTTGAAGGTGTAGCCTCCAGAAGTGTACATAATATTTTAAATGAGGTCTCACCAAAGTCTTATACAGGGGCATCAATACCTCCTTTTTCCTACTAGCCAAACCTCTCCCTATGCAACCTAACATCCTTCTAGATTTCACTGTCACCTTTTCAACCTATTTGACCACCTTAAGATCATCACATACAATCAAACCTAAGTCCCGCTCTTCTGTCATGTACATAAGCTCTTCACTCCCTAATCTGTACCATTCCCTCGGGTTTTTTAAGCCCAAATGCATGACCTTGCATTTCTTAGCATTAAATTTTAGCTGCCAAATTTCAGACCATTCTTCAAGCTTTGCCAGGTCTTTCTTCATGTTATTCACATCATTCAGCGTGTCTACTCTATTGCAGATTTTTGTATCATCTGCAAAGAGGCAAATCTTATCCGACAACCCTTCAGCAATATTGTGTATAAAAATGTTCAAAAGAACAGGCCCACGAACAGAACCAGAATTCGGGCCAGAATGCCTACTTTTCTGACACACACTGAAACCAGTGAAGAAGTTGCTTTTGAAGGTGCCCTCATTCCATCATATTTGACTACAAACCTTTAGATCATCTTTTTTTTTCTTCTTCTTCTGTAGCTGATCCATTTTTATGGAATTCATTGCCTCAAACTTCAATGTATGTCTCTCTTAAAAAAAATAGGAAACATCTAAAGGCTTATCTATTTAAAAAAGCTGATTAATGTGTTTTTTTGCTTGAGATTACTTTTGTTTTTATTGGTAAGAGAAGGGCTTAATTTGCAAATAAAAACGACGTGGAACTATGGAGCCAGGCAAGGAGCAGGATCATCAAATATGTCCACTAGCTCTGAGCCATAGCCACTGTACATGCAAAGGACTCCACTATAGGCCACATTAAGGGGAAAGAATAAAAAGTATAAACTTCCTACAAGACTCCTGAGACAGGCCATAGCGGCCGAAACACATACGTGTCAACTCTTGATCGATGCAATAAAGATATTGAGCACCACAGGTCACCTTTGTTGTTTTTCTTGTCAAGGAGCAGGAACAACAGGAGAAGAGGGGATGGATTATGGGATTACAGTAACTGTTCACAGCTTTGTTCCACGCTCACAACCTGCTCTCCAACTGTGTTTCCCCGAAAATAAGACAGTGTCTTATATTAATTTGGGTTCCAAAAAACACATTAGGGCTTATTTTATGGGGATGTCTTATTTTTTTCATGTACAACAATCATATCATTTCTCCCTTCCTTTCCTCCACCCCAATTCTTCCTCTTTCCTTTCTCCCCCTCCTCCTCCCCTATGTGCAGCATCTTTCTATCCCTCCCTCCCATCCCTTTGTGCAGCAGAACCCCACCGGCCCTACTACTGTGAGACTGACATACCGTACTGCCGAGGTCTCCAAAAACTGCAGCAGCGCTCTGAACAAGCTGCTTCGCAGTCTTCCCCACCGGGGAAGGCTGCTTTAGGAGACATCGGAGTGGAGATATGTCAGGTCTCACCTGAATCAACAAGTCCGATTTTTTTCGGTGAATTGGGCAGGGATAGAGTCAGGGAGTGTCAAGGACAGTCGGGGAAGGGGGGCTTCAGGGGTCAATCTTAACTAGGATTCATTTTTTGGGTAGGGCTTATATTAGGAGCATCTTTAAAAATCATGCTAGGGCTTATTTTTTGGATAGGTCTTATTTTCTGGGAAACAGGGTAGTCCCTGCAGGCTGCTTGGAACGGAGGACTACAGCAGAATGCCCTTGCTTCTCTGGAATCTGAAAATAAGTGATGGAACTGTGGCCAGGCTGTTCCTCCACAGATTAAGCCCTGGATAAGAGCAGTATTTAATGATGAGATTGTAATTTTACAATCTTGTGTGCATCAATAGTTTTGTTTTTTATTTTAATGATATTATGCATGTACTGTTGTACTCCACTTAGAACTGTAATACATGGCCGAGTCACACTATTAAAACCACCACCTACCTCTGATGTCAGGAACGCACAGCCAAGGAATAAATGCACGTGTTGCGCACAGACATCATGGGTATATAAGGTGGGATGTCAGCAAGTTGCCAATATAGCAACCATGGATGTCATGGAGAAAAAAGCATGATTTATCAGATTTTCAAAAAGGCGCAATCATCGGCTATCGAGCCAAGGGCGGCAGCATTTCGGAAACAGCGGAGTCTGTGATCTGTTTACAGGCTGCTGTGGTTAAAGTGTACCGTGAGTGGATGAATGGAACCTTTTTGATGACCCGACATGGTAACTGTGGGGCTGCACGAGCTATTAAAGAGAGAAGTGAACTTCGACTGCGCAGGTTGGTGCAGGCCAATCGGCATGCTACTGTGGAGCAACTTACCATCCAAATGAACCAGGGGGCTTCCAGATGTGTGTCCAAAATTACTGTGCAGCTAACCCCATTGTGAATGGGGCTCTGGAGCAGAAGGCTGGTGACTGCACCCATGTTCACTAGGGTTCATCGCAAAAAATGGCTGCAATTTGCACAGGACTACGGATGGACGTTGGCATGTTAGGCGTGAAACTGCTGAGAGCAATCCTGCAACCATTGTTGGATGTACACAAGCTGGTGGCAGCAGTGTTATGATCTGGAGAATATTTCCCTGGTATGGTGTGGGTCCCTGAATACCTCTGGAGGGCACTCAACTGATGTGTGTATCTCTCCATCCTTGTCGATCAAGTATACATGCTGACAGTCTTCCCTATGGCTGATGGGATCTTTCAACAGGACAATGCGACATGTCATAGCACCAGAATTGTTCCTGAGTGGTTTGCAGAGCATGAGCAAGACGTCCAGCTACATCCCTGGCCTCCGAATTCCCCAGACCTTAACCCAATTGAGGACATTTGGGACCACCTCGATGAACATGTTTGAAGCCGAGATTCACCATCAAGCACCTGTCAGCAACAGTCAGATGCACTGCAGTCTGCATGGCTTTAGATACTTCTAGCAACCATCCAGCATCATATTGAGTCACTCCAATAGTGTCTGGCTGCTTTTTGTGCTGCCAGAGGCGGTTATTCTGGATATTAGCAGGTGGTCATAACAATGTGACTCAACCGTGTACAATACTCACTATACATTTTTTTAAATCAATCAATCAAATGCTCATAGATATTCCTAAGTGTGAGAAATGAATGATACAATGGGGGTGGGGGTAGGGGAGGCAGGATCAGTGCTTTAGTGTATGTTTTATAAGTTCTAAGGACAAGAGACCATGTAATGCACTGAATGATTTGGACACGCTTCTGAGCTATTCCCGGAGCCATTATTCTTGCTGCTAATCAGTGGTGACATGTCACAAAACTCTTACCCTATAACACCCATCCTTATGGACAAATTTGTGGCAAATTGCAGTGGTGAGATGTCGAGCAAAAGTGCCAAAAAGGATAAGGAGAAAATGTCAAAGGAGAGGATAATATGGCAGATCTGATAATATGGAAGTGTCTTCTTTTACAAACTCACCACTCGACCAGCTTACTGCTACAGTTGGGTAGGCGTTGGAGCCACACTTAGAGAAGCTTGCAGGACAGATTTTACCTTTAGAGTCCCTTCTCACAGAAGCTACCTGCTGCATTGGGGAAATGAAGCAAAGGCTCTCCAATATGGAAGACTTGACCCATGCAGCGGGAGATAAAGTTAGCACGATGGAGGCCCAGCTATGTAATCAAATAGCCAAACTTGAAGATTTAAAGAACAGTTCTTGGAGCAAGAATTTGCATTTTGTGGGGTGCCAGAGCATTAACTGAGCATAAATTGGCATCTCTTTTAGAATAGTTGCTGTCCATTGAACTCCCTTTGCCTAAAGTGATGGGCCCATTTTGTTTTGAAAGGGCCCACCAAGTGGGTCAGAAGCAAGAGGCTTGGCAGCGTTCACATATAGCAGTAGCCAAAATATATAACTATACCCATAAGCCTGGATTCTCTAACCAGTTCCCATGTCGGCAGCCACCTTAAAAGTGGCCGCCGATCATGTCTCAATCATGCGACAGC
The DNA here is from genome assembly GCF_902459505.1 of Geotrypetes seraphini. Classification (NCBI taxonomy): domain Eukaryota; kingdom Metazoa; phylum Chordata; class Amphibia; order Gymnophiona; family Dermophiidae; genus Geotrypetes; species Geotrypetes seraphini. Next base: position 377,096,661 of record NC_047085.1, read on the forward strand.
GCCGGTTAGAGGATTGCACCTCAAGCGCCTACATTGGCAATTCACATTGGCAATTCACATAAAGATAGGCACTGGAAATGTAGGCCCAGAAAACCCTGGCCTATATTTCTGGCACCTATATTTGCCGGGGGATCGCATAAATAATCCACAGCTTGCCATCAGCTAATCTCGGCAGGGGAATTCCCAATAAGCTGAGCCAACAGGACTCTGAGACCGTGGCTTCAGGGAGTCCTGCTGGCTCAGCTGATTGGGAAGTCCCCTGCCATGATTAGCTGAACCAGCAGGGAAATCCCCAAATCTTCTCTCCCTCCCTCCAAACCACCCACTGATCCTCCCCAGCACCCCTCCATGGAGAGCCCCCTCCCTCCTATCCTGACACACCAAACATCCCTCCACACACTCCTCCACACCCCCCAACATTCCCACACATGCCTCCACATCCCCCTTGAGACTGGGATGGAAAACCAGCAGAAGGGATGCCCACTCCCTCCTGCCGACAGGCCCACCTCTTGCCTAAGACTCTGATTGGCCCAGCAACTATGGCCCCTCCTGTGGGAGGGACTTGAGGAGCCTAGGACAATCAGTGACTTAGGTCCCTCCCAGTGTACCCCAGTGCATTCCAGGCCCCTTCCAGTGCATCCCAGGTGCCTAAGGCCCCTCCTATGGGTTTTAGAATTTCCCTTTTAAAGTGGAGCTGCTACGGCATTATAAATTAAATTGAAAAGGATTGCAATATGATGGTGTACCAGTTAAAATTTGTCAAGATTATTGTCTTGTGGTTTTTCTCGTGTTTGCTTTGCTTTGTATAAGTGTAAACTCTTCCACTTTGGAATAGTAAGCAAGTAGAGCACCTATAACCTGTGTAGATAATAATTTATAAAATTCACTAGAATATAAAGGTCTGGGGCTGTATGCAATTTCAAATTTTTTATATCCCCTTAGCTTGGAGTGGCAAATTTTTTGAATCCCCTTAGCTTGGAGTAGCTAATTCAATAATGCTACTGCCTCAGGAGCAGGGCTGGATTAATGGGTAGGCCCATTAGGCACGTGCCCAGGGCCTGAAATAGTCAGGGGGTCCCGCTGAAGGACGACTTACCATGTCAATTTTTTTTTCAGACAGCAATGGTCCCTGTCGCCCCCGGGCAATAGGCTCCCCTCCCCCTGGCAATGATGACAACACCGGGCCCCCCGGAATCGACAAACAGCAATGCAGCCTTCCGACGGCATCAACAGCAACACAGCCAACTCAGCTCCACGAAGGTCCCGCGATGAATGCGTCTGACAATCCATCCCCCTCTGACGTCACTTACTTCTTCCAGCAAACACAGTCATTGTGGGATCTTCAAGGAGCTGAGCTGGCTGCGTTGCCATTGATGCTGGGGCAGGGGAGGCCGGTATTGTTGTCATCAATGCCGGGTGGGGGCCCGTTGCCATTGTTAGGGGGGGTGTTTCCATTGCTGTGTGGAAAGGGTGGTGGAGGGAGAGAAAGGGGGCAGATGCTGATGGAATTGGTGTGTAGGGAAAGGGGGAAGACATAAGGGGGAAGGATACTGGATGGATTTAGGTTGGAGGGAAAGAAAGGGGGCAGATGCTGATGGAATTGGTGTGCAGGGAAAAGGGGAAGATATAAGTGAGAATGATACTGGATGGATTTAGGTTGGAGGGAAAAAAAGGAGGCAGATGCTGATGGAATTGATGTACAGGGAAAGGGGGAAGGATACTGGATGGAATTGGGTTGGAGGAAAAGAAAGGGGGCTGATGCTGATGGAAGTGGGGGGAAGGGAGAGGAGAGAATGAAATGCCAGACCATGAGGGTGTGGAAGAGAGAAGGAAAGAAGAGGAGAGAGATGCCAGACCATTGGGAGTGAAGGTAACAGCTCTGATGCTCAGAATTCTATGAGCATCTGAGCTGTTACCACCGTGGCTAAAAACCATACAGCAGTTTTGTAAAAGGGGGGAGAGGTTAGTTTGTGATTACATATTCCATGCTAGGCGAAGGTGTTCTCTGTGTTATGTTTGTAAGAAAGACATGGTTTGTTAGCGTTGACTAGCCTTGTTTGGCGAAATGCATCGGGCATGGTTCTTGGGAGCACCTTGAATAAACCTGATTTGAATCTCCTTATTTTCTGCCAATCTTTTGTTTCATGTTGGATTCTTTGATGGACTGCTTGCCTTGTTGTTTCGTTGCAAGTTAACATACATGGAGTGGAACGTACTAGAGGAGTTACAAATTTGGTTGTTTATACACACATATGGGTTACAGTTGGTTGATGTAGAGTAAGGCAGTTGAGAGGCGTTGTAAACTTGGTTATTAATATAGACTTCTATTTTGGATATTATTACAGCTTTACAATATATTTGAACACTTTTATATATGCATGGAAAGGGTTCAGAGTTAAAGACCTGGCTAAGTAGGTGGGAACAGAAGGAAGGGGGGTTTGTTCAGAGATGTTTATGCACTGGTATGCTAATCTTTGTTTTGAATTTAAAAATAAATAAATAAATACAAGTGGAAATAAAGAGGTAAATAAGAAAACAGATAAATGGGGGCAGGGCATGGGCAGGGCAGCACCAGGGCCAGGGGGACCTAGTGTACATATGTGCCTAGGGGCCCTTGAAGAATTAATCCTGCCCTGCTCAGGAGACAAACAGGGAAGCTTAGATTGTGCCAAGCAGGCTGCTATATCTGTCTCACTAAGAATTACATCCTCTGCATATAACTGTTGAAAATAATCTAATAGAACTATTTCATCAGATGTATTAGTAAGAATACCTTGCAAGTTTTTAAGAGAAGCCATTGTGTGGGACTTTCCCCCACCCCCCACCCCCCAATACTTTTACTACCTGAGCCAATAAATTTCCAGGTTTATCCCGAATCTATGAAATGTGTCCTTATGAAAAAGCATCACTCGATGAGTATGTTCATGAATCAGGGAATTCAATGACGCTTGGGTAGATAAAGCAGTCTATTTGCTTGCTAGGGAATTCGTACATAGCCGTGCTTAGCCTTTCACAAATTAGTTTCTAAGCAAACAATGCCTGCTGCCAATTGTTTATTGCAGGCAAGGATAAATGCAATTATATCCCCCCTCAGAACTACTTTAGCAGTGTTCCAAAAAAAAAAAAAAAATGGGCTGTGATATGTTGGTGATTTGAATTTGCAAAATCGTCCCACTTTTTTAGCAAATACTCAATAAATTGGGGATCATGTATTAAATAAGCAGGGAAACGCCACCCAGGTAACTGCTGATAAAAAGCAGGATCTATAGCAGCAAATGTCATACTGGCCTTCTTAAGAAGGAAGGGATAAGAGGCATTATAACATTCTTGGGGCTCCTTTTACTAAGTTGTGCTAGCGTTTTTAGCGTATGCAGGATTTTAGCACGTGCTAAACCCGTGCTACGCTTCTAGAACTAATGCCAGCTCAATGCTGGCGTTAAGGTCTAGCACGCATGGCAATGTAGCATGAGCTATTCCACGCGTTAAGGCCCTAACGCACCTTTGTAAAAGGAGCCCTTAGTCTTGTTAACCATCACTTTTTTGAATAATTCCTAGCATCTTTTTTGCTTTTTTGGCTGCTGCCGCACATTGGGTGGAAGGTTCCATCGTATTGTCCACAATGACACCCAGATCCTTTTCTTGGGTGCTAACCCCCCAAGGTGGACCCTAGCATCCGGTAACTGTGATTTCGGTTATTCTTTCCAATCTGCATCACTTTTCATTTGTCCACGTTAATTGAACTTAAAAAAAATTTCATCTACCACTTGAACACCCAGTCTCCCAATTTCCTAAGGTCTGCCAGCAATTTTTCACAATCTGCATGCATTTTATCAACTTTGAATAGTTTAGTGTCATCTGCAAATTTAATCAACTCACTCGTTCTTCCAATTTACAGATCATTTATAAATCAGTTACATAGCACCGGTCCCAGTACAGATCCCTGTAGCACTCCACTATTTACTCTCCTCCTCTATCACATATATATTCATTGTAGATTTCTTGAAGTTTCAAGTTTATTAAAAATTTGATACACCGCCCTAGAGCAATAGCCTTCAGAACAGTTAAATTAAAAAATATAAAATATCAATGTGCTGTCTATTTTGCTTTGTATCTCCTTGCGTTCAGTATGGATGATCTTTTTCCAACAAGTGACTGGGTGGCCCTCCGAGCCACAGAAGCATGTAAGTAAGGTAATGTAAGATTTTTATGATTGGTATTATTGCTGAATATTAAGTGATATTCTCAATGTGCAAATGTGTTTATGTATTATCACACTTATTGCACGTATAAAAATGAATTAAGATTTACAAAAAAAAAAAAATATATATATATATATATATGTAAAATAGCCTTAGATGCAGACAGGGGGTTGAATAAGGTAGAGAATGATAAGGTAGAGAATTACTGATAGGGAAAGTTGAAAATGGGAACTCCATTCAATATAGAACAGTTGAGAAAAATATCAGGTAATAATAAATATTAAAGTGCTAATGTCTATATGCTGAGGAGCAGGTCGCACACTGCAGATGAATCTATGTCCCTTGTGCAGGAAATTCATAAAAGAGCTTTGTAGGGGTTCAGCTGTAAAAGGTATCCCTAAATAGAAGAGTTTTAAGAGTGGATGAAAATCTGGATAGGAGGATTGGAGTCGAATTTCAGGGGATAACAAATTCCAGAGTGTGGGGCCTATAACACTGAAAATTCTGGAGCGAGTTGAATCTAACAGATTTAGCGGAGAGAAGGCATATATATATCTTATAGATATATATATAGGAATTATATGTCGAGAAAGATAAAGTAGTGTACTTGAGTAGTATGTTTTATGAACCAAAGACAGAATTTTAAAAGTGAGCTAATGTGTAAGTGAGAGCCAATGTTCCGCCTTTAATAGCATCAGACATGATTGTATTCCTTGGTCCTTGTTGTTAATTTTATTGCTGTGTTCTGACTTAGTTTGAGGCGCATGGGCCCAACCCGACCATGTGCCCAAGGCCCCGCCCCCCAGGAAGGACCTAAGGCTCCCGGGCCTATTCTGATTGGCCCAGGCACCTTAGGCCCCACCAGTAGGTGGAGCTTTGGGACGGATGGGCCAATCCGGCCTCATTCCGTCGTTGGCTGCCTGCCGGACAGGCGGGTTTGGCTCCCATCTGTCCGGCCAACTACACAAAGGTAGGGGGAAGGGGGGTGGGGGGGTCATGGGGGTCGGCCAGGGGGGTCGCGGGTCGGCTGGGGGGGTGGTCGGAGGTTCTTGGGGGGGCGGTCATTGGGGGGAGGGGGGTTTGCGTTGAGGGCAGGAGGGCCTGGGATCCCTCCTGCCCGTAATGTAGTGCGGGGTGGGGGTAGGGGGTCGCCGTGGCCAGGAGGGTTTGGGCTCCCTCCTGGCCCAAACAACTAGCGGGGGGGGTCGCCAGGGCCAGGAGGACCTGGGCTCCCTCCTGGCCCGAACAACTAGCGGGGGAGGGGGGTCGCCAGAGCCAGGAGGGCTTGGGCTCCCTCCTGGCCCGATATTGTCAGGGAGTTGGGGAGTCGGCGGGCAAGAGGGCTTGGGCTCCCTTTTGCCACGATCGTGTTGGGGAGTCGGGGGGGCAAGAGGGCTTGAGCTCCCTTTTGCCCCAATCGTGTCGGGGAGTCGGGGGGGGCAAGAGGGCTTGAGCTCCCTCTTGCCCCATCGGTCCTTCGGGGTGGGGGTGCGGGTGCGTGCGTTGCGTGCGAGCGGTCCTTCGGGGTGGGGGTGCGAGCGGTCCTGCGGGGGGGTGAATCGGATGTCGGGGGGGAACTATGTAAAAAACATTTTGTACAATGCGCTCACGCGTATAACGTGCAAGGTTATGCACGGTATGTAAAATCATGTATAACGCGCGCGTTATGTGTGAAAATACGGTATATCATATAAATACACAAGAGCGCTTGTTCTGTAAAGAGATGGCAAATAGAAGAGATTGTTTTGAAAACCAGACTGACTGGATATGTCCCAATGACCAGGTTGAGAACCTCTGTTCTACATGATTTTCATGTCTGTGATGGCAGCTCACTGAGATATGATGCTCTCACCTACCTCATAGAAGGTATTATTATCAAAAGAAAGGAGTAAAGTAACCTAAAGGTCTACTACCACTAGCTCTATCTCTCTTTCCATATATTCCAGAGAGTGATTCACTGCATCTACCGGTAGTTCTGATAAAATGAGTTCATATGCATTTCCGTTGCTTCAATCTCCTAAACTTTATTAAGCTATTTATCTTTTTCTCAGCTAAGGTACCTAGAACCAATATTTTGCTGAGGTAATATGTGTAGCTGAAATCAAGTGCAAGATAAGCTTTAACGTAGAAAAATGCTTCACATCCGTAGGCCACAAATTAAGTAAATAAATCTTAGCATTAAATAGGAAGCTCCTCTGTATAATATTTCTAGCAGTATTGGATATCTTTGTCTAAAAATTCTGGAGTCTACCACATGTGAAAGACCATTCCCACATGGCTGTTTTCTTTAATGAATTTTAGAGACTGATTTATTTTCAGTTGTCCGGAATAGATGCAGTAAGCAGAGTTTCTTTCACAGAAGCAGCTGCAGGCAAATGCACTTCATCATGTGTCTTTTTTCAGATTTCCAAGTGACCCAGTCATAGACCACCTATTTATATATGGTTAGGGCATACGGGGTGATATAATAGTCATTTTCACATATATGCATGTGAATGCCTGGTATTTATTTGTTTTTCACATTTAGAATCAGCCTATAAATATGTGGGGTATAATTAAAACATGCATAATCATAAAACACTATAAAACACAAGATATTACAAAATAACATTTACATCCTATATCCATATAACAACTGGCCCAATTTATGTACTACTGACTGAACGCATGGAGGGGCATTTTCAATAGGATGTCTAAGTCTGAGTTTGGACATTTTGGGAAAGATGCCCAGAAATCCAGTAGAGATAGGAAAAAATTCTGTATAGGACGCTGGTTTCTGCAGCCAACTAAGAAAGGGCTGAGAATCACTCACCTGCATCTTATACAGAATCATGTCTTCCCTAAGGGACAAACATATAACCTTGCCTATCCACCCCGATTCTCTAACTGGTGCCTATGTCACAGGCGCCGGTTAAGAGAATTGCATTGCTGCTGAGCTGATCGTGGCAAGGGAATCATCTCCCTGCTGCGATCAACTGAATGGCAGTGACCCCCCCCCCCCCTCAACACTTTTCATGGCAGCTGGAACCCCTGAAACAACCCTCCCAACCAGGATAGGCAGGAGGGATGCCCACTCCCTCCTGCCAGCAGACCCCTCCCCACAAAACCCATGACCTCCAATCTATGATCTCTCCAGACTCAAAACCCCTACCCCAGCACCTCCCCAGACTGGAACCCCCACCCTGGCACATCAATCTCCCCGGGCCGGAGGGATGCCTACTACCTCCAGCCACCAAGCCCGCCTCTTCACAATGACGAGCCTTTCCCTTCCTGGTGCATCCAGGGATACACCGAGGAGGGGGGGGGCTAAGGTCCTTATTGGTCCAGGCACCTAAGGCCCAGTGGCAATCAAGGGCGGGAGGGGGTGGTCTTCCCAGGGTGCATACCCTAAGGGGGTGCTCAGCCAGCACACCGGGTCCGGAACCTCCCACAGTAGGGACCTTCTTGCACCTACCTATGGCTGTCGATCCACCCCCTCCAATGTCACTTACTTCTTCCGGAGCAGAGTCGGCATCCACGGTCATCACTGGACTGTGCTGCACCTCCCCACGGCTGCCAACTCTGCTCCGGAACAAGTAAGTGACGTTGGAGGGGGTGGACTGGCAGCTGCGCAGAGGTGCAGCAAGGTCACGCAATGGCTGCCATGCTGGCTCTGCTTCGAAACAAGTAAGTGACATCGGAGGGAGTGGACCGGCAGCCGCAGTCATCGTGAAACCTTGCTGCACCTCCCCACGGCTGATAGTCTACTCCCTCCGACGTCACTTACTTGTTCCGAAGCAGAGCCGGCAGCCGGAGAGGTACAGCAAGGTCCCGGGAAAGAGACATAAGGGGGGAAGGATACTACTCCCTTCTCTCTCCCATCTGCATTTCCATCCAGCATAGGCTATAAAAGGGAACCTACAATTTAGCTTTTCTCCCCAAATCTATCAAAGCTTAGAGCAAAATAATGTATATTTACCCAATGATATGTCTTCTGCTTTCTCCTCTCAGAAAGAGAATGTCCTCTTCCCTCTTTCTCTCCTTTCAGCTCCTATCAGCTTTAGTTTCTGAGATACAGAACATGTTCCATTTACTACTCTTCACTCTGCTTGCCCATTAAAAAATTCAGGATATTTTTATGTAGTATATAAATTAATATCTTTTAAGCATGAAGGAAACATATTAAAAATTAAAAGAAAACTGTACAACATGAAAATCTACTTATTTCATACCAAAAGAACATGTTTATGATACAAACTTTCCAGTCATTCGACACACCAGAAGCTCCTTTTGTAAGACTTCCAAGAGTGGGATCTGCCAGAACAATCCCACATAAGATTCCAACAATAGTCTGCCATCATGTGTGCATCCCAGCTTCCTTGGTATCTGACTTCCATTGTTTTTATGTCTTGGTGAAATCTTTCACCTTGCTCTTCGCTTAAGTCACCAAAGTTCTCTGGAAAGCGATCTAAGTGACTGTGCAGATAATGGACTTTAACACTCATGTTATAGCCAAGCTTGTTGAAATGAAAGAGGATGTCCTCTACTAATTGTGTGTAGTTGTCTGCCTTCTTGTTGCCAAGAAAGTTTTTCACAACAAGAACAAATGAAGACCAGACACATGATTTGATTTCATTCATTGATACTATGAAATGTAGGTCATTTATAAGTTGTTTGATCTATAGACCATTGAAAATTCCTGCCTTCAGTTTTTCCATGGTATATCCAGGTAACATATGTGCTATATAATGAATGCCTTTTCAAACATTTTAATCTGGCCTAGCTGTATAATGTAGTGGTGGCAGTATGATTCTATCACATGCTACCAAAGATTCATTGATTACATTTTGTCCTCCAACCACCATATATTCCCTCGGAAGCCAATCTTTTTTTGCTTAATGTTCATGTTTGGTTCTAATATCCCAAAGGCATAATAAGCAAGAACATAAGAACATAAGAATTGCCACTGCTGAGTCAGACCAGTGGTCCATCATGCCCAGCAGTCCACTCACGCGGCGGCCCTCTAGTCTAAGACCAGCACCCTAACTAAAACTAGCCCTACCAGCGCACATTCTTGTTCAACAGAAACTTGTCTAACATTGTCTTGAATCCTTGGAGGGTGTTTTCCCCTATAAAAGCCTCTGGAAGGGCATTCCAGCTTTCTACCACTCTCTGGGTGAAGAAGAACATCCTTACGTTTCAACTTTAGAGAGTTCCCTCTTGTTCTCCCTACCTTGGAGAGGGTGAACAACCTGTCCTTATCTACTAAGTCTATCCCCTTCAGTACCTTGAATGTTTCGATCATGTCCCCTCTCAATCTCCTCTGTTCGAGAGAGAAGAGGCCCAGTTTCTCTAATCTTTCGCTGAACGGCAGCTCCTCCAGCCCTTAACCATCTTAGTCGCTCTTCTCTGGACCCTTTCAAGTAGTACCGTGTCCTTCTTCCGGTACGGCGACCAGTGCTGGACACAGTACTCCAGATGAGGGCGTACCATGGCCTGGTACAGCGGCATAATAACCTTCTCTGATCTGTTCATGATCCCCTTTTTTATCATTCCTAGCATTCTGTTTGCCCTTTTTGCTGCCGCCGCACATTGTGTGGACGGCTTCATCGACTTGTCGATCAGAACTCCCAAGTCCCTTTCCTGGGAGGTCTCTCCAAGTACCGCCCCGGACATCCTGTATTCGTGCATGAGATTTTTGTTACCGACATGCATCACTTTACACTTATCCACGTTGAACCTCATCTGCCATGTCGATGACCATTCCTCGAGCTTGATTATGTCACGTTGCAGATCTTGCAATCCCCCTGCGTCTTTACTACTCTGAATAACTTCGTATCATCCGCAAATTTAATCACCTCGCTCGTCGTACCTATGTCCAGATCATTTATACAGGGTACTTTGTGTAGCCACTTTGTTGACCAAGAAGAAAATTATCTATCTTCAAGTCTACACAAATCACCCATTGATATTCTTGGTAATTTATCTTTTCCAAGACTAAAGAGATGGCCTTGTACTCTTCTTTCATCATGGTAGAGTGACTGATTGGAATAGAACCATATTTGTTGCCATTATTTAACAGAACACATTTCAAACTACGTTTTGAACTGTTGATGAAAAGATGCTACTCTTCAGAAGGTTTCCAATGTCATTGCAGAATACTAAGTTTTCTCTCCTTCGATAAAATTCCAGTATATTCTCTTCCTTTAGTCTCGAGGCAAGCAATTCAGAAGACTCCTTGGAAAGATTTAAGTCCCTGATCAGATCACTCAATTCATTCTGGTCAAAATGTTCACTATCTGAAGTTGTTTGGGAATCACTGTCACTGCCCTCACTTTCTTTACCAACCCCCCTTTTTACAAAACTGCAAAAGCAGTTTTTAGCCCAGGCCGGTGCGCTGAATGCTTTGCGCTGCTTCTGATGCTCATAGGAACTCTATGAGTGCCGGGAGCAGCGCAGAGCATACAGTGCACCAGCCTGCACTAAAAACATCTACCACAGTTTTGTAAAACGGGGGTGGGGGCTTTTGCAATATCAGACATGCAAGACTCATCCTCTAAGAGCTGTAGTAGTTCACGGAAAGGTGGGACGGTACAATATCTGAGTGCGGAACAGGTCTCCTGGCTGAAGATAGATCAGGGTAAGACCACTTGTCACGATTATTTCAATTGATGCCTATGATATTAACAATGTAAAAATAACAGTTATTGAAGTGGTTTTTCAGTTCCCTCCAAATCTTTGGTACTCCAAATTTCAGGCATCGTCTCTTTCCATTTGTCCACTGGCGCAAATGCTCCATACAAGTTTTTGCATACCATATGAGGAGCCCATGGCTTATCTTGATCTCCAAGCTTGACACCAAAATAACCTACATATGCTCTTCTTACAAACTTATAAATAAGTTTCCTACTTACTTTCAGTGTGTACTCCCCACAAATATAGCAAAATACATTAGGATGATTCAAGCAGCTCCATCTTGAAGTAGCCATAACCTTTACGGTGTTCGATTTGCAAAAATGAAATGATATGAGTGGGAATATATACACACTTCCTATATGATAAGAACATAAGAATTGCCGCTGCTGGGTCAGACTAGTGGTTCATCATGCCCAGCAGTCCACTCCCGCGGCGGCCCTTAGGTCAAAGACCAGTGCCCTAACTGAGTCTAGCCTTACCTGCCTACATTCTGGTTGAGCAGGAACTTGTCTAACTTTGTCTTGAATCGCTAGAGGGTGTTTTGCCTTTTAACAGCATCATGAAGAGCATTTCAGTTTTCCACCACTCTCTGGGTGAAGAAGAACTTTCACAATCCAGTGTTTTGGATGTAAAATTACAGATGGAAATATGTAAACACTCACTATATCTACACAAACCAAGTAGCAGAAGACAAAGTTGAAAAGCCAGTTAGAATTTAAATCTATGTGCAACTGTTTTAAAAAAGATCAGGTTGAGAAACCTTTGAAATACAAATTTCTGTAGTGTAAGAAAACCATGTTTAACATCTAAATGTTTTGCACATAATTATGTAATGTAACAGAACAAAGGCAATATTGTCATTTGAGCTTATAGGAAAAGAAGTAGACAAATAGTTGTAAAACAAAGGTCATTATACACAAAAAAAGCGGTCAATTTAAATACATAAATTTCCCATTCAATAAAGAAAGCTTATTATGACATCCCAATTCTGCAGAAGAGATCTTTTAAATAGAGGTAAAAAAAATAAAAATAAAAAAAATGAATAAATGCAACCATATCTAAGAAACTAGAGCTGATGTAGTCTATCCAATACAATTTTCTGAATCAATGCCCCAAATAACCCCAGGAACAGGTCAAGAAACCCAAGGTACCAAGAATTTTGTTGTTGTTGGCCTGTCTAGTCGAGTGCCCGTACTAGGCTCTATCTTTCCACAGTGAGCTCCTAATGCTCAAACCACGTCTCCGCTCCCATTCTCCTCTCAGCCCTGGCGGGACTTGCCAGATTCCATCGGCGGGAGGAAACTCTCCACTGCAGCCGGTATACTCGTGGCAAAAATGCCACAGAAAGAATCCTGTTTTACTCAGATAATCGAAAAGTTAGCATTTAGTGGGGTAGCTCGCTAAATTTCTCCAAGCTAGCGTGGAGTCCGGGTCAGCTCCTTTGCTAGTCAGCCATTTACTTCCGCAGGGGAGCAGCGATTTCCAATGTGAAACGCTGGGTTTAGGGGGCGGAGTCATCAGCCGAAAAATCGTGAATAAGCGAATCTGCAGATACGGAAACCACGGATATGGAGGGAGAAGTGTTGATTGAAGTCCTGGTGGGATGGGGAACATAAGAAAAGGAGCTCTCGGTGTTCCATTGAGACTTACTGCTTTCGCTCAGGGCTCCTTTTACGAAGCCACGTTAACGGTTTTAGCGCACGCAGCTTTTTAGCGCACGCTAAACCCGTGCTACGCGGCTAGAACCAACGCCAGCTCAATGCTGGCGTTAGCATCTAGCGCAGCCAGCAGTTTAGTGCGCACTATTACGTGCGTTAAACCGCTAACGCGGCTTCGTAAAAGGAGCCCTCAGTGTTTATGGTGGAAAGTCTTTTGACCTGAAAACCCACCTTTTTGATATAGCCTTCAGTCCTTAACCCTACTCCTCTGCCTTCCAACCCACCCAGATTAACCTTTCCCCTTAACTGTATCCATGACATCCTGTTTGTCTGTCTTGGCTGCTTAGACTGTAAGCTCTTTCGAGCAGGGACTGTTTCTTCTTCTTTGTGACTCTGTGCAGTGGTGCGTACATCTGGTAGCGCTATAGAAATAATTAATAGTAGTAGTAGTAGGTGGGTATGTAGAGGGACAACCTCTTCTTTTTAAAAAATAGAGTCTGATCCATTCAGTGCATGAAAGGTTAATATTAGCATTTTATATGTAGCTCAAACAGCAACAGGCTAGGCAGTGTAAATTTTTTTTTTAAACTGGAGTAATGCAATCTCTACTGCTGGAACCAGGGACTCAACCCATCTGTTGCAATTGTATTAATTGTAGTCTTGAGATACTGTTCCCGGGTAAACCTTGCGTAGACTGCATTACAATAACCAAGGAGCATTTCATTTTATTTTTAAAGACCACTGTGGGATCTCAACTGTACGTTAAGTTGATTATGCAATCTCAGCAGGACATTTAGTTTGATTATTGCAAACCATTTATATGAGCTCGTGCATAACCTCTCCTTGTTCTTCAGATAAACCATAATTTCAGAAAATGTAGTTTCAAGTTAGCCTGAAATACCCAGTCTACCTCTGATCTAATATGCTCTCTCGGGTATTTAAAATAATGACTTCAATGTTTAAAAATACTTATATGTAGGAGAAAGCCCCCAAATTCTATAAAGGGTACCTAAATTTAGATGCTTACATAGTCACAGAAAAAGCAACAGGGCAGCCGATCCGCAAGATACAATCCGATTTAAAAAAAAAAAAAAGCAGATCAGTTGGAAGAGTCCTTTAAACAGATATTTATTAAGGAACTACACTTCGAATCAACAGTAGCCCGATATGGCCCTGTTTCATCCCCTCCAGGGACTGCACCAGGGGCTATAAGAGCTGTTAAAAAAAAAAAATAAAAAAAAAATATATATATATATATATATATATATATACAGTATACTGTACAGCACTCCCCTGATATTTGCGGGGGTTCCATTCCAGGAACCCCCGCGAATCTTGAAAAACCACGAATACGGTTTTTCGTGGGGGAGACTGGAGAGGGCAGCGGGAGAGGCAGGAGAGAGCAGCCGGAGTGCCGGCGAGTGAAGGAAACCACTTGCTGTATGCTCCGACCGCCTCTTCCTGCACTAAAGTTGGGCCTTACCAATCAGGAGCTGCGTATCAAAGTGATTTCCGGCTGCTCTCTCCTGCCTCTCCAGCTGTCCTCTCCTGGTTGTCGGTTCGCGGTCAGAAAATGACCAGGACCACCAACCACCAACCGCGAATGACTGGGGGGGAACACTGTATATGAACAATGTTAGTTCAAAATAATAAGAACTCAAAAGATGCAAAGGCAGGCTCCTTTTATAAAGGTGCGCTGTGTTATAACGTGTGTTAACCATGCGCTAAACGCTAATGCGTGCATGTTAGTCTATGGACGTGTTAGTGGTTAGTGCACGTAGATTTAGCTTACGCTAAAACGAATAGCGCACCTTAGTAAAACAGGGGGTAAAACCATTAATTGCATAAATAAATAAATATTGCCACAGACCAAACATACCCCTCCCCCTTTTACGAAGCTGCGTTAGGCTTTTTGATCACTGGTCACATCAGTATTAGCTCCAACATTCATAGAACAAATATATATATATATATATATATATATAATAAATATAGATATATCAATAAAAGGAGGAGTGGAATAATCAATACATACCCACTTGGCTTATGAATATGATATCACCTAAGTGATAGATTCAACAAAACAAATAAAATAAGTAATACTTTACAAATGGCAATAACAGCCTTACTAAAAACAGAAGTAATACACTCATTATGTAATTACAGCACTATAGGTAAAAAGAAGTGATGCACTCACTTCTGTGCCCTTATAAAAGTAGCAGTAAGCAAAAAATAAAAAATGATCCATCCTTAAAAGTATCAATATGCACACATTTCCCAAATTTCTGCATAGCAGCAACAACATACCTAACTTACCCCTCCCCCCTTTAACTAAGCCTTAGTAGAGGTTTCTACCGTGGCCCAGAGTGCTAAATGTGCCAACGCTCATATAATTCCCATGTGAATGCCTGCCTTCAAGCTAAAATGCAGTGCACTGATGGCTAATTCTGGACGCCTAGTTTCTATTGTAACATAGTAGCATAGTAAATGACAGCAGTTAAAGATCCAAATGGCCCATCCTGTCTGCCCAACCATATACACTCTATACATTAGGTGTACAGTAGAACTCTAGCATAAGTTGGTGTTTATGTGTCATCGTTTAGATGCATCCACTTATGACACACAACTAAATGTGGCAACTTAGAGGGCCATAATTAAAAGAAATGTCTAAGTCCTATTTGGACATCTGGTGCTAGTCGATCAAAGTCGGCACCAGTAAAATGTCCATTCATGAAAAGTATGTCTAAACTATTCGATTTTTCAAAAATCGTCAATCTGTACGTCCAGGCGTTTAATCATCCAGACTGCCACTACATCTATCTTTATACCACATTCTCGACCAAAAATTTGTCCAAGTCCCAAATGACCAGAATAAGACCTTTTCGACATGGGAGGGGCCAGCATTGTAATGGACTGGCCACCCAGACATGGCAACAGAGCAGAGGGGCACCTTATAGGGCATTGCTGTGAACTTCACAAAAAGGGTGCCACCAGAACTCCCTTATAGGTTATGGTGAGTCCCCCAAAACCCACTATACTCATTTTTCTACAACCCCAATAGCCTTTATGGCTGCAGGTGGTACCTATATGGCAGTACAGTAGGGTTTTGGGGGGGTTGGGTGGATGCACATGTTCCACCATAAATGTAGTGGTTAGAATGGCTTATAGACCGGAGTCCTTCTCTCTATGGTTCACTAGTCCACCCCCTCAGGCTATTTAAGAGACCTGTGTGCAGCTCTAATAGGCTTTCCTATACTAGGTGCTGATATTCTGGACACAAGTATTTACATTTTTATTCCGATCTTTGCGGGAGGAGGGAGGGTGAGGGGTTCAGTGAACACTGGAGGAGTGTAGAGGGGTCTATACGTTGTCTCTGCAGTGGTTATCTATTCATTTTGGATACCTTTTTGGCACTTATACCTGTCTTTATATTGTCTAACTCATAACGTATAAGTTTCGCCTAGGCGGTCTCGTCAAGGAAGTGATTTCAGAGGGGATCCAGGCCGGCATGAGCAGCAGGTCAGAGAAGCTGCTGGTGATGGGAAGTTTTAAAGAGGTACCAGGGATGGAAGGGAGGGAGAGCATGGTGTGGTGTGTGTGGAGAGGTGCTGGCGCCCCACCAAGATGGCATCCAGGGTGGTCCACTCCCACCCTTACTGCGCCACTGGCACTGTTTGGTGCAGTTGTCAATCAACCACTAGGCACCATGTATAGAATCATGCCAAGCAATATTTAAGTGTTCTTAGGCACCACTGACTATTGAATTCTTAGGCACCCTGTCATTTAGATCAGGGTTTTCTTGATTTAAATAAGTGCACCCAAGGCAGGCACCTAAGTCATTCCATACCCAAACTCTGCCCCAAATTTGCCCCTAAACATGCCTAATTTCCATGTAGTTACCTCGGTGTAGCGCTTATTGAGTTAGGCACTTACTGGCATCTCTCTCTCCAATGTTTAGCCACAAATGTAGTAAGTTAGCCCAACAAAAAGGTATCACATGATCCTATCCAATGGCATAGTTTATGTTTATTTAAGATTTGCTATACCGTTCCTGCATTTTACTGACCTAAGCGGTTTACAATGTATCAAACTAAAATGAAATTAGGTACTTAAAAAAACGACCCTATCTGTCCCGAAGGCTCACAATCTAGCTAAAGTACCTGATTAAAATAAAAATATGTAATACATTTCTAAGATCAAAAATCAAAGAAATAGAAATAATGAAAGAAAATTAAAAAATTCAAAATA
Source organism: Geotrypetes seraphini (assembly GCF_902459505.1). Taxonomy (NCBI): domain Eukaryota; kingdom Metazoa; phylum Chordata; class Amphibia; order Gymnophiona; family Dermophiidae; genus Geotrypetes; species Geotrypetes seraphini. The sequence continues at coordinate 377,113,441 of NC_047085.1, forward strand.
AAGTAAAACAACTTTAAGAAATAGAAAAGTCTGAGGCAGCCTGAGAGTAAGTTCAGTCTGCAGAACCAGGTCAACAGGCCGCCACCAAAGAATCAGGACCAGGAACCATGCCAAGGGTGAGCAGTGCCCGGGGCGGCGCCTCTCCCCCACCCTCTTCCATACACCCCCCTGCCACGCCCCCATCCTCCCCTCTTTCCCTGTACCTTTTTTACTTCTCTGACGTGAGCAGCATGCCCACCTGGCTCATGGCCAGTAGGGGGTGATGTTTATGGGACAGTAATGGAATGGATATCAGAACATGATAGTGCAGTATTAAGTGCCTGTTTTTCATATGATTCTGGGTAATTCTAGTTAGATACAAGCATATGTGTCAGTTAAGGCCAGCCCAATAGAAGCGTACGAAAGACGGGTGAATAAAAATCTGAATATGAATGAAGCTAAAGCCAGAAAAACACACTACAGATTAATATAAGGGAAGGTATAATAATATTCTTTTTATGTACTTTGCTATTAGGCCAGATCATGAAAGAAACCAGGGTATACATGGACTCCATTTTGGATTCTTTGTCTTTTCTATATCTTCTCTGTATTTGGAATCCATTTTGTGGTCAGTTGTGTCCAAGTCTTTGTTCTCAGCATCATGGTGTTAATTGATACCAGATGTGCTTTAAGAAGATAACGTGTCCTAAACTAAGATATAAAAAGATTAAATATGGATGAATCAAGTTATGAATGAAGGGGCCCCGAAAGTGTGTGATTATGTGTATTGTGTGACTGTATTGAACAAAAGAATGGGTTTTGAAAAAACATAATATATATTTGCAACCTAAAGAAATTCAAAGGGCACAACATCTGGAAATTAGCAGTCTCTAGTATAGAGAGGGGGGAACCAGCCCCTCCTCCTACTTTTCTAGGAAGGCTTCTGTGTAAAGACAATGAAATTTGAAACTGTCAGCTCATGGAGAGGGCTGAGAACATTTCAGCACCTATTCAAATTTCTCTTAATACACTTTTTTTGGAAAGGATAAAAAGAATATTGATTGAAAATGTTATAAAATGTAAATGTAAATTCAGAAATGAATATAAGCAAACGAATGTAATTTTCTGAAACTTTTGAATGTAGAGGAATTTCTTTGTTTAACTTTAAACACCACCTCTGATATTTTATTGGTTGTCAAACTGATGATGTCACACTGAGCCAAAAGTATATAATAGAGTGACTTGAGATCTTAAACTGAGCACGTTATCAGAAGGCCAGCATTTGGCAACTATAATGTTCTCCCGTTAATGCAACGGCTAACGCAATTATGCTTTATTCTTTTGGTGTCATGATTGAACAAATAAAAACAATAATTATATTTTGGAAACAAAACCTTTGCATTTAGCATCAATTTGCATGTTTTTTATTATTTTTCACACCTTGAGCTTATGAGTGCGGCGTCAAATGTCCCTTGCTCAAGGTGCGGGTCCCAGAAGTGACGTCGGAGAGAGCACAAATGCCAATGCGAGCAGCACCCTCACGCCAGAGAAGTAATAAAAGGTGCAGGGGAAAGCAGGGGGCACGCACACGCAGCAAGGAGAGGATTGGGGGGTGGAGAGGAAGAGGGGTTCCATGCCCTTAGGAAGGCTGTGCCTGGGGAAGACCATCCCCCGTGCCCTCCCATACTACTCTACTGATCCTATCTGCTGACTAGTTTCTTTATATTTCAGAGGACTGACAAGTAATCTTACCCACCGAAAGGCTATTCCAAATCTGGTTTTGCTCCATTATGTCTACAGACCCCATTATATCTATGAAACAGCAGACAGGCACACTAGTTAAGAGACTTAATAAAGAAAAGTCAGTATGGATTAGCCTGTCAGGCTTGACCTGGCTCAACTGGGAACCCCACTGACACTTGGATTATAGGTCATTATTCAAGATGTGGCCAGCTACTGCCCATTCCAGACTGTCAATTCTCATTCCCTGGAAGCTCCAGAAAATACCGTGTACAGCAGTGGTCTCAAATTTGCGGCCCGGGGTTCACATGCGGCCCACCAGGTCCTATTTTGAGGCCCTCAGTATGTTTATCATAATCACAAAAGTAAAATAAAACAGTTTCTTGATCATTTGTCTCTTTAGCTATAAATGACAATATTATTATTAAGTCTTAGCCAAAAGGAAAGATTTATAAACTGTAAAGAGTTTTACCTCATGCAAAATTGTCATTTCTTTCATAAGACATTAACTATTTTTTCTGAGGCCCTCCAAGTACTTACAAATCCCAAAATGTGGCCCTGCAAAGGGTTTGAATTGAAGACTACTGGTCTACAGTGTCTTATTCTCCTTGCACAACTTTCCTTTTTTGCTCATTCCATGTTCTCTTCTTCCCCCCCACCCCACACACACACAATTATTGGTATGTCGAGTTTCTCTATGCCATCAAACCTTGTAAATGCTTGAAGGGTTTATCTGTCAAATGTGGAGGAATGTGGCTTCATGTGCTAGCTAAGCAGCCCTGGAATAGCAATTTGCATCTCGGTTCTAAGGCCATGAAATACTAAAGCACTGAGAACTGTTGGACAGACATTATAATGCACTGCGATATAATTATGTTTGAGGTAATTGGAGGCAGTTGAGTATGAATGCAACAGGCTGTTATTAAGCAATCATCTTTTTCGAGGCTCATTAATCTCGAATTTACACACAAAATAATAGCTGTGCCCTCTGATGGCCAAACATGTTGTGGCATTTGTTCACAAAATTTATGATAAATAGATCCAAAGCTGTCAGAATGTATAATGTGTTCAGTCAGCATTTGAAAGTAAAAACTCCTCTTTGGAGTCTGTAGAAAGAATTGCTGATACTATGCATTTAAAAAGATCACGTTGCGCTCATTCCATGATGCACTTTCACATTATACAAACTGCTGCCAACATTCTGAAGCCCAGCCAGGGGGGCCAGGCATAGTTCAGCCTGCTTTATGTTTGATGGAGATAAACCTCTCCCCAGATCAACCGAGGGAAGCAGTTCACAGGCAGCAGGTTCATTCATGCTTTGAAATCCATAAATGGATTAGAAATTTCTCCCTGAAAGAATGTGTGCTTAAAGAAAGCAGTGATTCCTAAGCCTGTCCTGGTGGACCCCAGCCAGTCAGTTTTCAGGAAATCCACAATGAATATTTATGAGGTTGATTTGAAAACACTGCCTCCTTGATATGCAAATCTAGCTCATGCATATTCATTGTAGATATCCTGAAAACCTGACTAGCTGAAGTTCCCTCACAGGACAAGTTTGGGAGCCCCTAGGTTAAAGTGAAACAGAACAATGCAGGGCTTTAGGTTTACTCCGAGATGTGATCCTATAATAGAGGCTCGTGGACTAGATGGACCTTTGGTCTGACCCAGTATGGTTATTCTTATGTTTTTATTTTATAAATCAGTGTTTCTCAACACGCAGTATGTGTATCCTTAGGGGTAAGCGAGCTGCTTGTTGGGGGTATGCAACACTGCGTGGGTCTTCCACCCCTTTCCTTTTTAATCGCCACTGCCAGAGATCCCATGCCCTCCTTCCTGCCTACCAAACCTCCGTTGAAGCACCGCCACCGGGGATCTCATGCTCTCCTTTTTGCATTTCTGCCAAATTCTTCGGGGTCAGTTACCTGTTACCTCCTTCAGCCACACAGGGATGCTTCACGGGCAGCGGCTTTTGCACGCTGCACATGGCTGACATGGAAGTCTTCTCTCCGACATCAGAGCTGACCTGATAGCCCTCATTTAGGAAATAAATCATTCCTCCAGTGTACTGCATCTTCTTTTCACTTTTTGGAAATTATAGCACAACCAGTGGTAAAATTTTTTTAATGAATATCTCTATTACTCTAAAAAGACTTGGGGATGATGGGGGATCTCACCTTTGTTCTTGGCAAAAAAACTCATTTGTAGCATATCCGAGAAAAACTGAATAAAGCCATTAGGTACAAATTACCATTTTCCTTATACTTCAAGGATTGATATGTATGTACTGTTCAAGGAGATAGACCATGAAAACGGGGGTAATTTTATAAAGTGGTTTCCATGTATAGTGCATGGTTACATGCAAAAAATGATGTTTATGAAACTGTATAGTGAAATATGCCTGTAGAAAGTAAAGGAGTAGCCTAGTGGTCAGTACAATGGCCTGAGAACCTGGGGAACTGGGTTCAACTCCCACTGCAGCTCCTTGTGACTCTGGCATTATATAAAGCCTCATTCCCTTTCAATACACTGTCAGGATCACATATACATATGGGGAGTGTGTGGCACAATGGTTAGAATTACAGCCTCTGCACCCTGAGGTTACGGGTTCAAATATCATGCTGCTCTTTGTGACCCTGTGCAAGTAACTTAATCCCCCCATTGCCACATGTACATTAGATAGAGAGTGAGTCCACCAGGACCGATAAGGAAATATACTTGAGAACCTGAGTGTACCTGAACTTATAAGTGTACCATGTACATATACAATATGTCTGCCTGGGAGTAGGGTTTGGACAGAGCAGGGTGGAATCATCATGTACACTATGCATGTATTTTTAGAAATGATTTCTATGCATCCAGAGAGAACACACAAAACATGTATGCCTTCTCCAGAGCAGGTGTAAATCTGTGTGCTGGTTCAGAGTGCCTGTTTTATACTTTGTCTGGGTTTCAAAAAGCTTCCGACGTCGGGACGGCATCCGTGAACGAGCAGATTCAATGCGCAGATGCAACGTGGTGACATCCCACGCACACGCACAATGTCCATCGTGTCACATCCGCACATGCACGGATGCCGTTATGCTGCGTGAACAGGGTAAGGGGTGGAATGGGGGGTGGAATGGGGCAGAAGTAGGCAGGCCTGGGGTCTACGCATGGGCACCACCACTACTGCTGTACTACTTATCATTTCTATACTGTTACTAGACAAACACAGTGCTGTACCTAGTATATGCAGGTACTTTCTCTAACCCTAGCAGGCTCACAGGACCTGAGATAATGGAGGATTAAGTGACTTGCAGAGGGAATTGAACCCGGTTCCCTAGGCTCTCAGTCCACTGCACTAACCTTTAGGCTACTTCTCCACCCCTATGCAGTCTGGAAATCTGTATAAGCACCCATGTCTGTAACTCCGCCATTACGTATCACTCTATGTATGTTAACTTGGACCCCTCTAGTTGATATCTCCTCCAGTATGTTAACTCCCCCCCCCCACAGTATGTTAATTATATCTCCACCAGTATTTTGATGTTAACTTGTAAGCCATTCTGAGCTTTCTGTGAGAACAGGATATAAAACGAACTAACTAAATAAATAAAAAAATAGGTATACAGTACAATAGGGCCAGATTCAGTAAATGGCACAAATTTAGGGAGACTTAAATGCTATTCTGTAAAGAGTGCTCTGAGCTGAGCTCCCTTCACATTTAGAGTGCATTTCCATGCCTAGGGTTACCATATTTTTCTCCAGGAAACCCCAGACACATGACCCCGTCCTGTTCCACCTCCAGCCCTGCGCCATTCTGCCCCCCAAGCCACGCCCACACATAGCCTCCTCTCTTCTTTCGGATGAGCTCCAGCCGCATCTGGAGGGCCTGGAAAATGCGTGGATATGTGTGATATCAGCCACACATGCTCAGAGGCCCTCCAGATGCGGACGGAACTCATCGAGGCTTTCTGAAACTCGGACAAATGCTAGGTTTTCGAAAGTCTGTCCGGGAGCCCGGACAGTCCTTAAAAAGAGGACATTTCTGGGTTTTCCCAGATGTCTGGTAACCCTATCCATGCCAGCTATGGAAATGAGGATTTATGCCAGCTGAAACCTGGTGTAAATCTTGATGCGCACGATGAGCATAGTATTCTATACCATTGCACCTAAATATTTGGAATGTCCCAACCCACCTATGCCCCTCGCATGGCCACACCCCTTTATGGGTTGCATATGAGATACTTTTGAGCGCGCAGTGTTATAACAGTGTGTGTAGGCAGATGCATGCATAAATCCAAATTAGTGCTAATTAACCCTTCTTTTATGAAGTTGCATTATGCTTTTTTATTGCCGGCTGTGGTAGTATTAGCTCTGACGTTTATAGAATCGCTATGAACGTTGGAGCTAATACCACCATGATCGGTGCTAAAAAAGCCTAACGCAGCTTCATAAAAGGGGTGGTTAAGTGTCAATTAACTGCAATTAGCATCAATAATTGATTGCTAGCACCCAATTGATTAATTAGTTTATATGCACATCCAACTTTGGGCAACCTATACAGACTCTGGGGGTAGGTGTCTTTTTTGGACATTTCACATAACCAGCCTTTGATAAAATTTCCCCAAAATATGCAAATCACTCTTACTTAAAACTTTTACTAAAATATGTTATTTTTTTTTTTTAATTCTGCCACATGCGTCTTTTTTTCACAGGTCAAGCTATCTTCTTTCTTCAGAGCCAGTTACTGGATACACATGGTGAGCTGAAACAGTAGGTAAGCATATTTCTTTATTGTTATATTAACTGACTATTGTACATGTGTAATTAAAGTGCACAGACATTCTTTACAATTAAAAAAAAAGTAGCTGAGAAACCAAATTATTATACTTGTTCCCTTTTAGGCCAGGTTTTTTTTTTTTTTCATGCCGTAACCAACAAACTCCTAATTCTGTATGTAGTGCTCAAAATTGTAAGCCCAAATTTAGGTAAGCACCCAGATTCTACATACGATTTCATTACTTAATTTAAACTTAGCCATGAACATAAAAATGTGATGGCAGATAAAGCCCAAATGGCCCATCCAGTCTGCCCATCCGCAGCATCCACTATCTCCTACGAGGATCGACTTAAGAAACTAGGATTGTTCTCCCTTGAGAAAAGGAGACTGCGAGGGGATATGATCGAGACCTTCAAAATACTGAAAGGAATCGACAAAATAGAGCAGAAAAAATTATTTACATTGTCCAATTCGACATGGACAAGAGGACATGGAATGAAGCTAAGGGGGGACAAGTTCAGGACAAATATTAGGAAGTTCTGCTTCACATAGAGAGTAGTGGACACCTGGAATGCTCTCCCAGAGGAGGTTATTGCGGAATCGACCGTCCTAGGTTTCAAAAGCAAACTAGATGCACATCTCCTTATGAGAGGCATAGAAGGATATGGGGGACTAGAAATTACGCCAGGTGTACACCTGGCGGGGCCTCCGCGTGTGCGGATCGCCGGACTTGATAGATCGAGGGTCTGATCCGGAGATGGCGCTTCTTATGTTCTTATGTTTTATGTTCCTTCTTTCCCTAAGAGACCTCATGTGCCTGTCCTAAGCCTTCTTGAACTCAGACACAGTCTCCATCATCTCTACCGGGAGACTATTCCACACATTTGCTACCCTTTCTGTAAAAAAGTATTTCCTTAGATTACTCCTGAACCTTCCACCTCTTATCTTCATCCTGTGCCCTCTCATTCTGGAGCTTCCTTTCAGACACAAAAATTGGCCTCTATGATCGACCCCCAGGACAGATAGAGGAAACAGACACAGAAATGATAGAGGAAATCAACCATGGTTGTAGAACAGGAAACGTAACGATCATGGGAGATTTCAACTTTCCGGGGATAAACTGGAATCTGGGAACCTCAAACTGTGGCAGGGAAACAAAGTTCCTGGAAATGATAGGGGACTGCTTCCTGGAACAAATGGTGGGAGAACCGACAAGAGGGACCGCAACCCTAGACTTGGTCCTAAATGGCATAACTGGAAGGACAACAGATGTAGAAGTCATGCCCCCGCTGGGGACAAGCGATCACAACACGATCAATTTTAAAATTAGCATCGGGAAGGGAAAACCAACCAAGACCCAAACCACAACCTTTAACTTCAGAAAAGGGAACTATGACAGCATGAGAGCCACGGTTAAAAAACGGCTCAAGAAAAGGACAGCCAAAATTCAAACGGTCGATCAAGCATGGTCCCTACTAAAAAATACTATCACCGAAGCGCAGAATCTCTACATTCCGCAGATATCCAAAGGAAGGAGAAACAAAAACAAGGGAGAACCAGCTTGGCTATCTAAGGAGGTGAAAGATGCAGTGAGGGATAAGAGGATCTCGTTCAAAAAATGGAAACATGAAAAAACAACGGAGGCCTGGAACTGTCACAAGGTCGACCAGAAAAAGTGTCACAAGGCGGTAAAAGACGCCAAAAAGGTCTACGATGAAAAGATAGCACAAGATGCCAAAAACTTCAAGCCCTTTTTTAAATATATAAAAGGGAAAAAACCAGCGAGAGAGGAAGTAGGCCCTCTTGACGACCAAGGAAGAAAAGGGTGCATCAAGGAAGACAAACAGATTGCAGATAGGCTAAATTCATTCTTCGCCTCTGTCTTTACGAATGAGGACACTGCAACAATGCCCGAAACAGGAAAGGTATTCAAGGGAGAAATTGAGGAAAGTCTCAACACAGTGAATGTGGATTTGGACAAAATATACTATCAGATTGACAAACTAAAAAGTGACAAATCCCCTGGACCGGATGGAATTCACCCAAGAGTGCTAAAGGAGCTTAAGTTTGAAATTGGAGAACTAATACAAATCCTAGCTAACATGCCAATTAGAACCGAGCAAATACCAGATGACTGGAAGATAGCGAACGTCATCCCAATCTTCAAAAAAGGATCAAGGGGAGAACCGGGCAACTACAGATCTGTGAGTCTTACGTCGGTTCCGGGGAAGATGGTTGAAGCACTAATCAAGGATAGCATAGTGCAACACCTGGAAAATCATGACTTGATGAGAGCCAGTCAACACGGCTTCAGGAAAGGGAAGTCATGTTTGACGAACTTACTTCAATTTTTTGAAAAGGTGAACAGACACATTGATAGCGGAGACCCGGTGGATATAATATACTTAGACTTCCAGAAAGCGTTCGACAAGGTTCCGCATGCAAGGCTTCTGAGGAAACTACAAAGCCATGGAATAGATGGGGACATACTAAGATGGATAGGCAAATGGCTGAAAACAGATTGCAGAGGGTGGGCATAAATGGGAAATTCTCGGACTGGGAGAAGGTGACAAGCGGTGTGCCCCAGGGCCCATCTTATTCAATATCTTCATAAATGACCTGGAAGAAGAAACAACAAGCAATATTATCAAGTTTGCAGATGACACAAAACTAGTTCGGGCAGTTGGGTCACAAAATGACAGCGAAGAACTACAGAAAGATTTGAACCAGCTGGAGAAATGGGCGGAAAAGTGGCAGATGAAGTTCAATATAGGAAAGTGTAAAGTCATGCACCTGGGCAGGAAAAACAAGGAACATGAATATAAAATGTTAGGTGTAACTTTGGGCAAGAGCGAACAAGAAAGGGACCTGGGGGTACTGATAGACAGGACCCTGAAGCCGTCGGCTCAATGTGCAGCAGCGGCAAAGAAAGCGAACAGGATGTTGGGCATGATTAAGAAAGGAATCACGAGTAGATCGGCGGACGTCATAATGCCGCTTTACAGAGCAATGGTCAGACCACACTTAGAATACTGTATCCAACATTGGTCTCCCTATCTAAAGAAGGATATAACCCTCCTGGAGAGGGTGCAGAGGAGAGCCACGAAGCTAGTAAAAGGTATGGAGAATCTGAGCTACAAGGAACGGCTCGGAAAACTGGGATTGTTTACCCTCGAAAAGAGAAGACTGCGAGGGGATATGATAGAGACTTTTAAAATACTAAAAGGATTCGACAAAATAGAGCAAGAAACATCGTTATTCACATTGTCAAATGTGACACGGACAAGAGGTCATGGACTGAAACTGAGGGGCAACAGGCCCAGGACAAATGTCAGGAAGTTCTATTTCACACAGCGAGTGGTGGACGCTTGGAATGCTCTCCCAGAGGAGGTTGTGACGGAGACCATCATTCGGGGATTCAAGGGCAAGTTGGATGCACACCTTCTTGCGAATCACATTGAGGGATACGGGTAAACAAGGTATTCATCAGGGAACACCTAGCTTAGCCTCCACGTACGCGGGTCGCTGGTCTAGATGGACCTAAGGTCTGATCCGGTGAAGGCATTTCTTATGTTATTATGTTCTTATGAAAGAGATTTGCCTCATGCGCATTTGTGACACGTAGGTATTTAAAGGTCTCTATCATATCTCCCCTCTCCCGCCTTCCTTCCAATTAGCACCAATTATTGGCACTAATTGGAAGTTCTGTGCACATCTTTATGATTGCTATTTTATAAAGAAACGCAAGTAAATGTTTCCATGGAGATCTGAAAAGGGGGCGTAGCTATGCGAGGGACATAAGCAGGTCAGGGGCATATCTAGGATTTGCATGAAGATTTATGGAATTTGGGGTATTCGCACCATTTGGCACGGGAATTTATGCTGCAGTTCAGGTGGTAAAAATCCTCGCACCCAAAACTTGGCGCAGATCCCATCGCTAAGCCCTATTCTATGAATGGCACCCAACTTGGAGTGCTGATTATAGAATAGTGCTTAACGGGCATTTGGGGGGAGGGGGAACCCGAATGAAACCATAACTTCTTAGTAACTCAGGGTTCTATTTATTTATTCATTAATTTTCTTGAAAGCAAACTGGACTAATTCTTTAACAAATGAGGACAAATGAAAAGCACAACTGCGGCCAGCACGGAGCTGGCAGTTTATTTGCAGTGCTGCTATAGAAAAAAGAGCTGAAGAGATTTATCTGTGCCCAGAGGATAGGGTATGATCCAGACCCTGCAGCTATACCACAAGTAGGAATCATCCCCCGTGCAGAAAATAAAACTGCAGATGAGGTTAAATGGCTTTTGTGGCTCAGTTTGCCCTCTCTGCCCTTTTCTTTAACCGTACAACCTGTGAATTAGGCACCCCATACAGAAGATAATGTGGCATATCTAAACACATAGCCAGTAGATGTATGAAGACATAAGGAAGGGTTTGGATTTTATGTTGCGCTGTGGAGTACTACAATCCCAGCCAGTTGTTTACTACTTTGGATTTATAGCCACTGCTCTCTTTTCAACATCCCCCCACCACTACCACTACCACCAACAACTGATGGAACAGCACCACAAAATTCTGCCAAAAATCTAGTACTGTGACACCGCAGCCTCTGCCTCAGGGCAATGGAGGAGCATAATTTGAAAGCAATGAGTCTAATCACGGCATTCAGCTCCAGGAATGGACTGTGGCAGTGTCAAGCTGCCTTGAAAGCAGCTAGTGCAATCTGAAGCTGGGTGGCATTCTCATTTTGAAAGGGATGATGTCATGTCAATCAAACGGATGTACTGAGGGGAGAATTCAATCTCATTCAAAAGAACGCTTTGGGCAAATAGAGAAAGCTATGGAGACGGGGGTGAATATTTTCAGAACTGAGATATCAGAAGACATGTCAGATGTCTGATGTATTGTAGTCTTAAACAGCAGTCCAGATTCAATTTCAGCTTGTTGACTTAAGGCAAATAAAAAGAGAGGTGTTAGTTCTCAGTAGAAATATTGACGTAGTTCATTCTCTAAGAATACCATGAATATGCACAAACAAATTATATTTTTCAACAAATGAACCCAATTGTGAAAGAATATCTAAAAACAATAAAACCAATATTCTTCCAATGTCAAAAGAGAAAGTAGTAGTATTGAAGGAACTAAAGCAAATTATAACTACAATAAATAGTTCTTGAAGAAAGAACACAAACTACATATACTGTTCCAATGTGCCAATTGAATAAATTAATGAAATAATATGTATAATGTGAAAAGAAAGTCCTCAGTTTTCACAACTCACAACTCACTTAGGAAACTAAGCCCCTCAATCAGAGTTGTTCATTATATTCACCCAAATGGGTAATCATACGTGAAACATCCTCGGATCTCTTTTATGTGACAAACGTGTTCAAATGAAAATAATAAAGTTGTGTTTTCTTCCGTTGTTATTTCAATGAAAACTACAATCTTGATAAAGGTAACGGATCAGTCATTCAGCGTCCAGATTCTCAATAATCCAGTATATCCAATTCACACTTATAATGCTGACCAAAAGTCCAAATGCTAAATGGTGTACTTATCTCGCTAAAGACAGTGGCGTGCTGTTCAAAAATCAGAGAACATCTTCAGCGTGCTGAATTCAGTTCTACGGGGCTCCATTTTGGAGGAACGTTGGCACTGCTCTTGCCAGCATCAGCAGTCTGGTGAAGAGGATTGCAAGATGGAAATGGTGCTCTGGAGTGGGAACGCCGAATCTGGGCCACCTGTAGAAATTAGCAAGACGTGATGACGTCTATAGCAATGTGTTGAATAACTTTATTAACAACAAAAATGTCAAATAACAGTATGCCATTCAATAAAATCATTTGTGCCCATAAACCACCTGGCTGGTCTCACAATCGGAAAAAGATTGTAAATTAAATTCTTTATTAACATCTCTATTAACTGAGAATGTAAACGAAGAAAAAGGCCAATAACGTCGGATCCGTTTTCTGATATGCTGAGCTTTTGTGGAGAATGAGGTAACACACAAGTCACCTGATTCTCACTACTAGCCCTTGTGGATCACAAGATGCCCCGATTTGCTTATACTCGGGGTAGAAATTTGATGGAGCTTTTATCTGTCTCCAATCAGGGCAAACAATTCTTGTTGTGGTCATTTTCGTTGCAACGGGTGCGTGTATTGCCAATATGCTCTTGAGGTGGATCAAGTATTGATACCTGGTGGAAATAAAAATTTCATTTAAGATCTTATTCCGATTGTGAGACCAGCCAGGTGGTTTATGGAATACAATGCCCCTGTGGCAAAAGGCATTTGGGGCAAACTAAAAGAAAAATAAAGCTCTGCATAGCTCAGCATTTTAGTAACTTGAGATTAGGTAAAGAACAGACACCTCTAGTGACTCATTGGAGAGTGTATGATCACAGTGTGGAAGAAGTTCATTTTGTTGTCCTAAATCATGTAAATTTGACCCGAGGGGGAAATGTGTCAGAAGTTCTACTCAGAAAAGAGCAGCGTTTAATTTACTAGTGGAATACGATAGAACCTTGGGGCCTCAATAAAGAGGTGGAATGGAATCTACTCTACTGTAGTGGAATGGATAGCATATTTAGTCGGCAGGGTTACAGGTGAGGTGGTAAGGTAATGCTTTTTAAAGAGGAAGTCAGTGGGTGAAATCATTCAAATATTTCCGGAGAGGAGCAGTGTGAGTTCTTCTGTCCACCTGATGCCTAGTTTATGACTAACCTCGGGTTTCCGCCCGGTTTTAGGGTATGTCATTTTCAATAATAGGTGATTTTATCCTGCTAGAGCTGGTATTAGATATAACTGGGGACCGCAATGTCCAGGCTGTGCTTCTTTAGCTCTCTGACCAGGGGGCAGTTGCCCTCGTTGCACTCCCCTAACATTATTCTTGCCACTTGTGACTAAAGTATTCTGTTAGCTTGATTTTTCTATGTAGTGTTCTGTAGTAATTTGGTTTGTTCAGTTTTCACAATAGTGAAGGGGATATTTGAGAAAGGGAGGGGAGATGGGTTTTGTTGAACCTTGCTCTGTTTTATTTGTGTTTATAAAATGGCAATTGTCAGAGGATAAGCTTCCACCCACACTCACATGACTGCAGGGCGGCACAGGCAGGCTTCGCCGGCATCAGTTTCTTTTCTAAAGCACTGCAAAGGTAAAGGGGGAGGGAGGGAGATAGGTTTGGCCGAAGGTAGGGAGGGAGGGAAGGGGCCACACGCGTGATCAGTGACCATGCGCTTTCCCTCCCTTAAGTTTCTTTACGCCACGAAGGTAAGGGGAGGGAGGGAGATTCTCGGGCCGCTGAAGGGTGGTGAGGTGGCGAGAGGTAAGGGTGGATGCTGTGGGGATGGGGCAGTGAAGGGGACGGCGGTGAAGGGGACGGTGGGGCGGTGAAGGGGACGGTGGTGCAGTGACGGGGACAGATTTTTTTTCCCGTGTCATTCTCTAATCTAGATGGCAAATTGCATATTGCCAGTATCTGGATAAGTTTGGATATTGACTGCATTATCCAAATATTGGCACCAAATATTGAGATATTTTTTGATCGCCATAGCCAGTATTTAAAAAAACTGACCATGGTGGTTAAATATTGACTTGTGTATTTTTTCATGCAGTGTATTGTCTCAAAAGCTGACATTTTCCTGCACATTTTATGCATAATTCTATTGCTCTGCATACTGCTTTACTGCAGAATTGTTCCTTTTAGTTTATGGTGTCTAACAAAGTCCTTTAACAAACAATGCAATTCTAATGACCTTCCCCTAAATTAGTTCCCTGAAAATTGCTGTTAATTGGGATGACTCTGCCTTCACAAGAATGATTTGCTGTGATGGTGTCAAACTTCATCTATTCCTACTGACAAAATTAATTAATCAGTCTTTCCATGACTAATTAGACACATGCTGAATATGTCATGAGGTATGGTGTTTCTTTCCTCTACATTTTCTGAAAATTAAAGGAGGATTTTATGCAATTTTTACAATAATAGTTTGCATTTTCTACACATAGGATCTCACATACATTATAAAGCACTCAGACAAGTGACTATGGGGGTTCCTTTTTTAAATAGAAAAAATGTCCAAAAGAAAGCATAAAGTGGTAGATGGACGTTTTTCTGTCTTCCAAGGTAGTTATTCCTGGGAAAAAGAAGAATATGATAAAAATATTTTTTAAAAGCTATTTTCCTTGATCTTAGGATACAAAGGAAGTATTGTTCTCATCAATACAATTTAAAAATGACTTGGAGGAAGCAGTGGCGTGGCGAAGGTGAGAGGCGCCCAGGGCGAAGGTGAAAGGCGCCCAGGCCCTTCCCCTGCTTTCTTCTCTGCCCTCCCCTACCCCCATTTGCTCCTTCCCCGCCACTCTCCTGCTACAGGTATGCACCCCTACCCTCATACCTAACATTCCTGGCACAAGCAGCAACCCCAGCCTGCAGCTCGTGCTCATCCTTCCACCAAACATTTCACCTTTGTGGACGCCTAATGACAGACCTATTCTCCACCCATAACCATGCTTTTTAAACATTGGCATCCTTAGGCATGGGAGGGCATCTCCACTTAGGCGTTGCTAGGTGTCCTAAGACTACTCTATGCATCTACCACATTTTCTGTAAAAAAGTATTTCCTTAGATTACTCCGGAGCCTATCACCTCTTAACTTCATCCTATGCCCTCTTATTCTAGAGATTCCTTTCAGATGAAAGAGATTAGACTCATGCGCATTTACACCACGTAAGTATTTAAACGTCTTTATCATATCTCCTCTCTCTCACCTTTCCTCCAAAGTATACAGATTGAGGTCTTTAAGTCTGTCCCCATATGCCTTATGACGAAGACCACGCACCATTTTAGTAGCCTTCCTCTGGACTGACTCCATCCTTTTTTCCTTTGGACCAACTCCTAATGGCCATGGATCCAGCAACTTCGGGGATTTCGAGCTTTGGTCCTTCCTCTCCCTTATGTAATTGCTTATGTAAGTTCCGTTCCATTATAGAATAATAGCATGTCTGCACTTTTACACCTAACTTTACGCATGAACACTTACGCCATGTCTAAGGTTAGTTTAAGTTGCCATGTCAAACTGTCTCGGAATTCTGTCATTGTTTTCTTCTCCACCACCTCCCTCGGGAGGGCATTCCAAGCATCACCACCCTCTCTATGAAAAAAAAATTCTTAATATTACTCAATTTATGTTCTTTAGTTTTATCATTTCTCTTTGTCTGAAAAAGATTTGATTCTATATTAATACCTTCTAAGTATTTAAACATCTGTTTCATTTGTCCCCCATCCCTTCTCCCAGAGGCACCTACAATGTAGGTGACCTGACTCAGGATGTTTGATAGGTTTTTTTTTTAACGTTCGTCCTGATTGGCTGGCTAAGCAGCAGTAGGCCACCTACAATCGGGATGCCGTTTATAGAATTTGCCCCTATGTGCACACATATGCAGATGTGTATATGGTATTATTCTGTACATATGCACATGTAATACGAGCATCTGGTTTATAGAATTGCCCTTCTGTCTGGAGTGTGACTAAATGCAGGACCTTTTGGATGATGCATCTGTCATAGGCAATGCCAACTAGACCTTATTCCTCAGATTATATATATATATATATCAAAAAGTCTGATGCATCAGTTCTTATTTTGCAAATACTTGCACAATAAGAATACAATCGAAGGAGTACCTCTTTCTAAAATGTTGCAGCCTAGTAATTTGTAATATTCATGGACAAAGAAGTAGAGAAATCATCTGTATTCTTTGACCAAGTCACTGCTATTAACGTGCAATTTGTGCTAGTATTTTAAGTCCTTTAAATTTCACAGCATATACAGAGCTTTCTCGTAAGCTGTCACACGGAACCTTCAAAATTGTAGCACTCACCTACTATTCTGTTAGCTGTATTAGAGTTGCATAGGAACTGGGTCATAATACAGAATTCAGTTACACCCACATCCCTCCTTCTCTGCCCACAAATCTTCCCTAGAGACAAGAATATAATTTACTGGTAGGTACAGATTGTAACAGGAAGAATTAACACTTTTCTGGCTATATTTAAACTTTTCACTTTTGTTAACACTTCAAGATGAGATGCAAAGAAAATCTGTTAAGTTAGTATGATAGCAACTCAAATTACAATTTTGTGATCTTTAAAAAGCAAATCGTGTGAATATACTAGAAAGGACAGTTCAGGGGGAATCCACACGACCATTTCTGCAATGGCTGCTTAAAGTGATCTCTTCCAGCAGCACACAGCAGGTATACTACTTAACAACCAATTTTTCTTCTCTTTATCTTGGTTGTAACACATCTGGTACTTATGGCTTCTAAGCTTACTAAATCGGATCCTTCTTTTGGGGTACACTCTGTATCCCAAAGATCCAAACTTGAGCCCTCTAAGCCAGAGAAAGCCCTCATGGCTCCTCTCCCTCCTAATAACAAATTCCATAGTGGATGATTTGAAATTGCTTAAAGAGCTGATGCAACAAAAACCTAAAAGCTACTGCAGAAATCAAATCTGAACTATTATCGGTCTACACAGCTTACTCATTTTAATGCTAGACTTGAATTAATTGAAGAACATGTGTGTGCATACAATAAGCAGCCTGAAGAATTTTGTGCCCATCTTAACAAAATGGATTCTCTGCAGTTAGACCTTAATGATCTATCAAATAGAATTGGAAGAAATAATGTATGTCTGCTTGGTATACCTGAAACATCTGAGGGTGATAATATGCTTGATTTTCTTATAAGATCAATCCTCAGATTTTGAGCATAAACTTTGTTTCACTGTTAGAAACTGAGTGTGCCCATCGCTTTCCATCTATGCTAGAGAATGACACGGTGACGGTTTACCCGCGGCCACCGCATTTAAGCCGCGGGTCACCGCCGAAAACGGGGAAGAAAACTAGCAGTCGCTGCGGTGACGGGGACAAGGCCATTCACCGACCGCGGAAACGGTGAACAGGTTTGTCCCCGCGGGCCAATGTACCCCCTTCTAGGAACCGCTATTTACCGTATTTTCACGCATATAACGCGCTCCCACCCGCACCCGCGATCGGAGCAAGAGGGAGCCCAAGCCCTCTTGCCCGGCCGACTCCCCGACGTCCGATACATCCCCCCCCCCGGCAGGACCACTCGCACCCCCACCCCGAAGGACCGCCGACTTCCCGACAATATCGGGCCAGAAGGGAGCCCAAACCCTCCTGGCCACGGCGACCCCCTAACCCCACCCCGCACTACATTACGGGCAGGAGGGATCCCAGGCCCTCCTGCCCTCGACGCAAACCCCCCTCCCCCCCAACGACCGCCCCCCCCAAGAACCTCCGACCACCCCCCCAGCCGACCCGCGATCCCCCTGGCGACCCCCACGACCCTCCCACCCCCCTTCCCCGTACCTTTGGTAGTTGGCCGGACAGACGGGAGCCAAACCCGCCTGTCCGGCAGGCAGCCAACGAAGGAATGAGGCCGGATTGGCCCATCCATCCTAAAGCTCCGCCTACTGGTGGGGCCTAAGGCGCGTGGGCCAATCAGAATAGGCCCTGGAGCCTTAGGTCCCACCTGGGGGCGCGGCCTGAGGCACATGGGCCCAACCCGACCATGTGCCTCAGGCCGCGCCTCCAGGTGGGACCTAAGGCTCCAGGGCCTATTCTGATTGGCCCACGCGCCTTAGGCCCCACCAGTAGGCTTAGCTTTAGGATGGATGGGCCAATCCGGCCTCATTCCTTCGTTGGCTGCCTGCCGGACAGGCGGTTTTGGCTCCCGTCTGTCCGGCCAACTACCAAAGGTACGGGGAAGGGGGGTGGGGGGGTCGTGGGGGTCGCCAGGGGGATCGCGGGTCGGCTGGGGGGGGCGGTCGTTGGGGGGAGGGGGGTTTGCGTCGAGGGCAGGAGGGCCTGGGATCCCTCCTGCCCGTAATGTAGTGCGGGGTGGGGTTAGGGGGTCGCCGTGGCCAGGAGGGTTTGGGCTCCCTTCTGGCCCAACTACCAAAGGTACGGGGAAGGGGGGTGGGGGGGTCGCCAGGGGGGTCGCGGGTCGGCTGGGGGGGCGGTCGTTGGGGGGAGGGGGGTTTGCGTCGAGGGCAGGAGGGCCTGGATCCCTCCTGCCCGTAATGTAGTGCGGGGTGGGGTTAGGGGGTCGCCGTGGCCAGGAGGATTTGGGCTCCCTCCTGGCCCGATATTGTTGGGGAGTCGGCGGTCCTTCGGGGGGAGGGATGTATCGGACGTCGGGGGGGGGGGGCATCAGGCTTTCAGGATGGGGACAGACCTTCAAGGGGGGACAGTGCAGGGAAGTCAGGGAATTTATATTAATTAATTTTTTCTCTGCGTGTTTTGTTTTTGTATAGTTATTAACTAATATTTAACTAAGTTTTAAAGTTTTAAAGAATGTTTCCTTTATACGTAAATAAAGAAAAGTGAATGGGATTGCAGTGGCGGTGACGGGGCGGTGAATGGGGTGGCAGTGGCGGTGACGGGGCGGTGAAGAGGATGGTGAGACGGGGACGGGGCGGTGACGGGGATGGTGAGACGGGGACGGGGCGGTGACGGGGATGGTGAGACGGGGACGGGGCGGTGACGGGGACCAATTTTTTCACCGTGTCATTCTCTAATCTATGCTAAGGTTTTTGTGGCCTAAATACCCATGCCTAAGTTAGGTGCCTACCAGCGCCTAAATCCATTTTAGGCACCTTCACAGAAAACACACTGAAGATCCGCCCACAATCCGCCCTTAATAATGCCTACTTTCTGATAGGTGTCTTGGGCTAGGTGCATTAGCACACCTTAGTGAAAGGAGTTGAAAGTTAGGAGTAGTAATCCTTTGAATATTGAGCCTGTGAGTTTTAGTGCTGCAAATGCAATGGCTATGATTCAGTTTATCTATTTGGTGGTATCATAATTTCTGCTAAATTTCACAAACCTGTACCTGACACCTGCCTGGCTTGAATTGATATGGGTAAAGTTATTTTCAATAGGGTCAGAGTTGAAAAGCGCTTGAAAATACTGCATAGATATAGTGTTGCAATGTAATTCAATAAAACACTAGTTCTTATAATCTGCATTATCTAAACAATCTGGTTCTATGTGGAGTATGAATAATAAAAACTAGTGCAATACACGAAGATGTAACAAAAGAAAAAAAAGCTGAAAGAGAAGAAAAAGACAGGCATTTAAAGGAGCATTCAAAAATAGTTGACTTTGACTTCTTTCTAAGCTGAGGCAAACTACTGGGAGAGCAGTCCAACTTTTTGCTACATAATAAGGAATGGAAGATACAAGAAAGGACCTTTACTTAATCCCCTTTAAAGGTGGAAAATGAAGTATCATTTATGTAAATATATGACTTAAGCCCTCTTTTACTAAGGTATGCTAAGTGTTTTAGCGTGTTTAGCGCACGCCAAATCAATGCATGCGCTAACCGCTAATGCGTCCATAGGATAACATGCACACGTTAGCGTTTAGCGTGTGCAAATATTTACCGCTTGCTAAAAAGCATAGCATACCTTAGTAAAAGAGGGGGTTAATCTATGTTCACATGAAGAAATTTTAAATAAATTTGATATATATGTGGGAGCTAGTCCATGGAGAGTCCTAAAAATGAAAATTCATGCTTAAATACTAGATGAGCCGCCACAGATAACCAGTATAACAGAATCAAATGTGGAGATAATCTATCATATTTCACTTAACAAATCGACCTAGCAATGTTTTCTTTTGTTCTTTTTCTTCTCTGCCTTATTGGAGCTGTTTCTTTTTTGTTGGTTGGAAAAAATAAATTATATTAAGTACTTCACAAATTCTCGTAGTAAATTGGGACATTACATAAATGTTATGCTATGTTCCCTCTAAGCTGAGCACGTGTGTAAATTCCTTATATATTCCAGGAGTGTCACCCACAGATTTTACGATGGGCTGCTGAAAAGTTCTCAACCCAACCAACAAAGTTGGGGCAGTCTCCACTGAGGGTTATACTTAGGCCAGTTATTTATTTTTTTTTTTTTCACTTTTTCCATTCTGTCAGAAAAATACAGAACAAAAAAAAAATGGAAAATCACTGGGATAAATGTATAAGCCCTCAGTGGAGACTGCCCCAACTTTGTTGGTTGAGCTGAGAACTTTCCAGTGCTCCCTCATACATGGTCGCTCACAAAAATACTTGTAAATCTGGAAAATTGTTGGTTTTTAGAACTTATATCTCACATGAGAAAAAAATTACACACACCTGGCTAATCCTTAGAGCATGTACTGATATTATGTATTTGTGCTGTGTTCAATTTGGGGGTAAAATTGTTCAAGAAAAAGTACACAAATGACAAGCAACTGAAATAAAAACTACTTTCCTCTATGTTTGTAAACAGTGTGAATTCATTATCTAAGGATATCTGTAAAAAAAAATTACCGGTAATAGAGTTACCTAAAATAAAACCTGTGCTTCCTATTTTAAAATACAAATCTAATAAAAAATCTTTTGGTGATTCATTAATTACAGCTGGTGATGTTTCTATAGATATATACAGAATAGTCACAATTTGACAAGCAAAAATGTGATCATTTGGCACCTGGAACATCAATAATTTCTCCCCTGCTAAGCGCTAGATTCTGCATTTTTAATATATTTCCCTGAGGAGGCATAAAAGCAAGCACACATCAGAATTTTTTTTTTTTGCCCCCCTATTAGACCATTGCTTTCAGCATTTCTTTTTGTTTGGTTTCTTTGTCTTTTTGAGTGTGAACTTTACTGATCTTTTTTTCTGCAAGAAGGCAACCTAAAATATTTATTATGATAATGTAAGCAAAATCTATAATGCTTGCCTTAAAGACATTTTTTTTACAATGAACTAGTGGACAAATGCAAAGTGATATACATTGGGAAAAGCAATCCAAATTATAGTTACCAGATATCAGGGTCCACCTTAGGTGTTAGTATCCAAGAAAAAGACAATGGGGGTCTTTTACTAAGGCAAACTAACCAATTTAGCGTGCTTTAAAATATTAGCGTGCACTAAATGCTAATACACCCATTATATTCTATGGACCCATTAGCTTTTTAGCGCACTCAAATATTTAGCGTGCGCTAAATTGGTTAGCGTGCCTTAGTAAAAAAACAACAACATCTATAGAATAACTCATCTATGGCAAATAACTCAGTTCTGCTATACTCAGAATAATCCATCAAACATCTACTCATTAGTTCTGAGTCGCACATCCAGCTCCAGATAGTAAAGATATTTTAACATGACCTCAGTGACACCACTCCACGCTCAATTAACTTTCATAACATTAAGCTTTGTGTGTCTTATCATCATAGATCTTTAATTCTTATAATGTTTTAGTAAGGAGTTTAGATATCGGGTAAAAAAAATGCTGCCGCCATCTTGCCTATAAAAATAGTGAAGTCGGATAACGGAATGGCTCTGGTACGTGTGAATTTCATCATATTTTAAAATATATTTAAATGTAGTTAAAGTACGATATAATTGTTTTATATTTATTTGTAGGGGGGCGTCCTTGATAAAGCTTCATGTGAAACATGGACTGAAAGCCTTCCCAAATATAAATTACTTGATCGAGATGATTATGAGAGCTAAGTAAACATTTATAATATCCTATTATGTGAATACAAATCATAAGAATTAGAGACCTATGATAAGGCACATAAAGCTTAACCATATGAAAGTTAAGTGAGCATGGAGTGGTGTCGCTGAGGTCGTGTTCAAATATCTTTAATATTGGGATATGGATGTGCGTCTCAGAACTAATGTGTAGATGTCTATAGAATAACATGCATTTTTTTGGTGCCTACATTTGGGCACTATTTGCTAAATTTTGTCCTAAACTCCAGATATTCAGCACTATATAACCAGCCAGGAATGGCTCCTGGCTGCTTAAATTGCGCTTAGTCAGCTAACCACAAAAATTCATTGTGAGTTATCTATTTATCTCCGGTAAATATTAGCACTTAATGGCTAGATGCTAACAAGCTATGTCATGTGAAATAGTTGGCTAAGCACAAATATTTAGCGCTAAACTGACTAAGTTTAGTGGTCAAGATAGGCTACATGAATAGCAGGCCTATCTATGGCTGCTAAACCATGGAAGAGCTTCTTACTGTGGGCTGGTGAGGTACGGGTTCCGACGCTCATACGAATTGAATGAGTGTCAAAGCATTTACCTCACTGGCCGGCAGAAGACACTTTTCTGCGGTTTAATAAAAGCAGCCCTTAACAAAATTAAACCAGATATTCAATGCCAGTCACTGGAAATCCTGGCATTAAATAGCCAGGGTCAGCGCTAACTGAGGGACTTATGCAGGCTACCTCCCCTGTTCTAAATATTGGCCCCTATGGTCCGAATTCTGATCAGGATGCTGAAAGTTAGGTAGTGGTAGATGTCCTAACTTGTTTTTATTTGTGCTAAATGACGTGGTAATTGACCATGTCATTAAAGCCATTTAAAAAGTAATTACAAAAAAAGGCACCACAATGTGATCTCTGGGACCAGCGCCTAAGTCCCTGCTGGCTAGTGACACATAATGACGCCAAAGTAAGAAAGTAGGGGTGATTAGGGGCGGTGACGGACTTTGGAGTCACTATGCACCCCTGGCTACGATTCTGAAGGGGCTCTAGGCCTGGAAATGTAGGCCTGTGAAACCCTGGCCTACATTTCTAGCACCTGGGGTCCCGTCAAGCCACAATTCTGGAAGGGGCGCCTGTCAGTGATTGACACTCAGCAGGTGCCCGTTTTGTAGGTGTCAGACGCGGCAAGCACCACTTACAAAATTAGCCCCTATGTATTTACCTGAAGAGAAATGTCTTCTCTCTGAAAGGAGTTTTCTCAAAGGAAAACGGCATTTAAGAACAAACAAACATAAGATTTGCCGCTGCTGGGTCAGACCAGTGGTCCATCGTGCCCAGCAGTCTGCTCATGCGCCAACTCTTAGGTCAAAGACCAGTGCCCTATTTGAGTCTAGCCTTACCTGCGTATGTTCTGGTCCAGCAGGAACTTATCTAACCCTTTCTTGAATCCCTGAAGGGTGCTTTCCCCTATAAGAGCGTTCCAGATTTCTACCACTCTCTAGGTGAAGAAGAACTTCCTTACGTTTGTACAGAATCTATCCCCTTTTAACTTTAGCAAATGCCCTCTCCTTCTCTCCACATGAAGAAGGATACAGTATTACTCGAAAGGGTCCAGAGAACAGCGACTAAAATGGTTAAGGGGTTGGAGGAGTTGCCGTATAGTGAGAGATTGGAGAAACTGGGCCTCTTCTCCCTTGAAAAGAGGAGACTGAGAGGGGATATGATCAAAACATTCAAGTTAATGAAGGGAATACACTTAGTATATAAAGACAGACTGTTCATACTCTCCAAGGTAGGGAAAATGAGAGGGCACTCTAAAGTTGAAAGGGGATAGATTCTGTACAAACGTAAGGAAGTTCTTCACCCAAAGAGTGGTGGAGAGCTGGAACGCTCTTCCGGAGGCTGTTATAGGGGAAAACACCCTCCAGGGTTTCAAGACAAAGTTGGACAAGTTCCTGCTAAACTAGAAAGTATGCAGGTGAGGCTGGACTCATTTAGAGCACTGGTCTTTGACCTGGGGGCCGCCGCGTGAGCAGACTGCTGGGCAGGATGGACTAGTGGTGTGACCCAGCAGCGGCAATTCTTATATTCTTATCTCTCTTTCTCTACTAAGTCAATTCCCTTCAATATCTTAAATGTTTCGATCATATCCCCTCTCAGTCTCCTGTGCCTGTTATTTTACAGCCTCGCCTCTACTGGCTTTGCAAGGTAACAGATTTCTGCAGCACTGGACAGCCAGCTGATTTGCATAGTGTAACTCCACACAACATTTCCCTTTACAAATTGGCTTGCAGGCCTGTGGAAACAAAATACTATGAGCCTATGAGCTTAACTGAAGATTACCCTTTAACTGAAGATTACCCTTAACTGAAGATTACCTTAACTGAAGATTACCCTTTAACTTTGCCATTCTAGTAAAAAAAACATTTCAACAGGAACTGCCTTAAACAGTGGTTTCCAATGTTATGATTTATAATTTGCATATCACTTTATGTTTCCTGTTTATTATTATTACTAGTCTTTAAGCCCATTACATTAACAGGTGCTAGAGTAGATGTCTGTCTGTCTGGGTTTTTTTTTTTCTTTGTCTCTCTCACCTTGCACGCTGCCTGTCTGTCTGCCATTGTTTCTGTCTGTGTCTCTCCCTATGTCAGTGCCCTCAGTGCCTCCTTCCTATATCCTTAGTGCCCCTTCCTACGTCCTTAGTGTCCCCAGTACCTCCTTCCTGTGTCCATAATGCCCCCAGTGCCTCCTTCCCATGTCCTTAGTGCCCCCAGTGCCTCTGTACTGTGTCCTTAGTGGCCCAGTGCCTGCGTACTGTGTCCTTAGTGCCCCCAGTGCCTCTGTCCTGCTTAGTGCCCTCAGTGCATCCTATGTCCTTAGTGCCCTCAGTGCCCCTTTCTATGTCCTTAGTGCCTCCTTCCTATGTCCCCATCATTATCTTCCAGACTTTGTCGTCTTCCAGACTTTGTCGTCCCTCCCGATGCCAGCCTGCCTGCCTGCCTCCCATCCCCCTGATCAGCATGATTCCATTATAACCCCACCCCTTCCCCGATGCCAGCCTGAGCAGCATGTTTCAATTTAACCCCCCCCCCCGATGCCAGCCTGCCTGCCTGCCTCCCATCCCCCTGAGCAGCATGTTTCCATTATAACCCCCCCCATCCCCCGATGCCAGCCTGCCTGCCTGCCTCCCATCCCCTTGAGCAGCATGTTTCCCTTTAACTCCCCACTCCTGCGCCGACCCTACCCGGCACACACGAAATCCCCATTGACCCTCCCAGCAGACCCACCGTGAGACGAACAGAAACCTCCCAGCTTCAGCAGTGTCCGAGGCACAGTAAACACACTGCTTCGCGAGGCCTAATTTCCTCTGCCGCGTCTCTGATGATGTTTCTGGTGTGCCGGGTAGGGTCGGCGATGGGGGGGGGGGTGTCGTGGCGTGTTACTGTTGTGCCGAGTAGGGTCTGCGGTGGGGAGGGGGGGAGTCGCGACGTGTTACCTGCCACCGGTCCTTAGACGCGCACATGCATACTCTTACCTGCCACAGCCCGACAGATCAGGGATCAGGGAACACGGGGTAAGAGTGCGCATGCGCACTTAGCATTTTATTATATAGGATGTTTACATATTTTTGATAATATTAAGTCTTTTATTTGTTGGTTATACTCTGAATGATCTGAAAGATTGTATTAGCCTGAAAGAACGCCTAAGATGTTCCTGTTAGAGCTATCTATTTATTCTAGAACCTTTCTGCAGCTTGAAAGGGCTAATAAATAATTGCTTAAGAATCAAATAGATTAAACAAAAAAGGGTTTGCTAACAGCAAACAAGAGAAAGTAGTTTGTCAGTTAACACAAATAATGAACTTCTGCGTGTCAAGAAACAAAGATCAGGGACAGATTCTCAAAACTGAAATCTGCCTTTAACGTGCTCGCTAAACCGGTTTAGCAAGCATGTATTTTAGCTGTGGATTATTACATTACATTAGTGATTTCTATTCTGCCAATACCTTGCGGTTCAAGGCAGATTACAAAAGAAGTTATCTGGCCATTTCCAGAGGAATTGAAGAGAAGAACGAGTTGTTTCAGAGAATTGGAAAGAGTCTTGCAGTGTTAGTTTGTCTTCAAGGATTTCTTGAATAGTATGGTTTTTATTTATTTCTGAACGATTTGTAGTCTGGGGTTGTTATCAGTAAATTGGAGAGTTGGTGGTCCAGTTTTGCTGCTTGTGTGGCTAGAAGGCCATTGTACAGTTTTTTTCATTTGACGTCTCTGATTGGGGGATGCGTGAACGGTTTGTGGGTTCTCCTATGTCTGGTTGTGGTAGTTTGGATTAGGCAGTTATTTAGGTTGGCTGGGCTGTCTCCGTTTATGGTTTTAAATAGTAGGCAGTAGAATTTGAATTGTACTCTTGCTTGTATTGGGAGCCAGTGTGAGTCGAGGTTAGCCGCCGTGATGTGGTCGTGTTTCCTCAGTGAATAGATAAGTCTTAGTGCTGTGTTTTGAACTGTTTGTAGTTGTTTTATCATGGTTGCGGGGCAGGGGAGATAGAGTATGTTGCAGTAGTCTAGAAGACCAAGAGCTGGAACTGTGTCCTGTTGAAGAATTTTCGAACTTGCCTCAAGTTTCTCATAACCGCGAATGATTTTTGTATTGTTTTGTTGATTTGTAGTTGCTTAGTACAGCATCTGTCTATCGTCATTCCTAGAAGTTTAGAGTGTAAGTTTTAGAGTTGTAAGGGGTATGTTATTGAGTTTATTACTAGATTTGTTATGGTTGGGGTTTTATTATTTTTGAGGAGAATGAATTTTATCTTGTCTGGGTTCAGTTTCAGTTTGTGATTTTTCATCCATGTTGCTACTGCTTCAAGTGTCCTGTGTAGTGTGTCTGTCACGGAGGACGTTGGACGTTGGTTGGTCAAATGGAAGAAGAATGGTGATGTCGTCTGCATAGCTATAGGAGGTTAAACCTAAATTATCAAAACAGCTTACCGAGATCTTTTCCGAGTTTTCTAGCTGTCTCCGATACTGCCATGCAAATGTAGTACAACGAGGTCATTAATATTAAAATGATCACTCCGAGCGATTCTCTATTATCACCGAGTGATTCTCTAATCTCCTTGTGCCACATTTATGGACAAAATTTACAGACAGGTCTGAGCTGTCATTGCCTTTCTTTCTGATCAGTGCCTGAGCGCTGATTGATTCAGGAAAGTAAAGTTTGACAGCTCAGACCCCCACAAGCAAATTAAAATAATTTTTAAAAACCCAAATTGAAGATTGGCCCACTCCCTCCAGCCGCCATACAATGCCCCCGATTTCCCCACCCCAGCAGCAGGAGAGATGCCCACTCCCTCCCGCCACCAAGCAATCCCCCTGATATCCCCTGGCAGCGGGAAAGATACCCACTCCCTCCTGCTGCCGCCATCTAGCGATTTCCCACTCAACACCCCCCCTGTAGCGGGAGAGATGTCCACTGCCTCCCACCACCAAGAATTGCACCCCCAGCAGCGGGAGAGAGCCCACTCCCTCCTGCTGCCACACAAGCCCCCCCACTAACACCTCTCTCCCCCATGTCTCTGACAAACCCCACCCCCTCCCCCTTATCTTACTTATAATGGCTGGTTGGAGGGTTGCCTATTCCCTCCAGCCAGTAGGCTCACCTCTTCAAAATGGTGGCCCCTTTTCTCCCCAGTGCATCTTGGAATGCACTGGGGAGTGGCCTGATGCTCTGATTGGCCCAGGTTATTTATGTCCCATCCTGTGGGGTCATCCAGAGAAAAGGGGACTTAAAGCTATGCAATAAACAGCAATATTTAACTGCTCACTAGATAAGTTATCCCTGTAGGGATGAATATATGACATACAGAATCTTTAATAATACTATATGTACATAGACGGCATATACAGGTAAGATATACATACTTGTATATTTAACTCATGTATTGTAACACCATTACTGAAGCTCGTGTATTGTAACACCTTTACCAAAGCTAATGTATTGTAGTGCCTGTACCGAAGCTCATGTATTGTAACCTTTACTGAATCTCAGGCAAACTGCTCTGAATTGATTCCCCAGCTATCAGTAGCGGTACAGAAGCTTCCAATATACAAACATAAATCAAACCACAAAAATAGCAGGTATAACTTTAAATGAATCTGTTACCTGTTTAAATGTTATATGTGTATTTTAAGTATTTCTACTTGGCATTTAGGATCAGTGAAAATTCCATTTATAAAGGTGCCATGCCGATAATTGGTTCACACTTAGTGCTATAATTCATGGCATATGTTTATGTATGCATGTTGCTCTGATGGAGAGCCAGACTTCTATCCTTCTGAGCAGCTATTAAATTGTTATTCTTCTCCAGAAATCCTTATTTCTGTAATGCCGTTTACTGCTTGTAAATTAATCATGAATTTTAAAGTCAGTTGGAAGCTAACATTACTGTACATTTAAACATCTACAGTGGTCCAGGTTGAAGGGAGCTATAAAAATGGCTACAGGCCTTTATGTAAGAAGGGTAAATAAAAGCAAGAGAAAAAAGAAACCCATATGGTTCTCCACAGAAGTGGCTGAGAAAATAAAGGGAAAAGAACTGATGTTTATAAAATACAGAAAAACTCAAGAAGAGGAAGACAGAAAAGAATACCGGATGAAACAGAAGGAAATGAAGAGAGATGTGCAGTACTACTGTCAAAAGCACAAGTTGAAGAACAAATGAATAGAAATGTAAAGGGGAATGACAGACTTTCAGGTATCTTAGTGAAAGGAGGAAGACTAAAAATGGAATCTGTAAGGCTGAAAGATGTTGTTAACCAGTGGTCTTAAACTCGCGGCCCGGGGGCCACATGCAGCCCACCAGGTACTATTTTGAGGCCCTCAGTATGTTTAGCATAATCACAAAATAAAATAAGTTTCTTGATCATATGTCTCTTTAGCTATAAATTACAATATTATTATTAAGACTTAGCCAAAAGGAAAGATTTATAAACTATAAAGAGTTTTACCGCATGCGAAATTGTCATTTCTTTAATAAGACATTAACTATTTTATTTCTGAGGCCCTCCAAGTACCTACAAATCCCAAAATGTGGCCCTGCAAAGGGTTTGAGTTTGAGACCACTGTTGTTAACTGATATGTGGAGAGGGCATTGGGTGTAGTTTGGCGGCTGGGGCTTGGGGGGGAACAAGTTGTCTTTACCTGAGGAAGGATAACGACACAGGGGCCCAGTCACTAATTTCTTCCCAGGCCGCTACTGCGGCAGCTGTCTGGAGAAACTGTGAGCTTCTCTGCCTTGCCTCTCGCTCACTCTCCTCCCTCTCCCTTCCCCTGCTACAGCTGCAAAACAAAACAAAACCATACATGGGGCTGTAGCCCTGTGCACACAACTTCTGACTTTCATCCTCTTCCTGCCTTCATGATGTAACTTCCTGTGGCAAAAGGAGGAGGGAAGCCAGAAGCAGCGTTCACAACTACGGTCCCATGCATGTTTTGTTTTTGTTTTGCAGTGGCAGGAGGGAGAGGAGAGAAATTGAGAGGCAGGGCAGGGAAGCTCATTCCTCTAGGCAGTGGTGGCGGGAAAGGGGGAAGGAGAGCAATTGAGAGGCAGCACAGGGACACTCATTCCTCCAGGTGGCTGCAGGCTCTAGAAGAAAAGGCCTGGGAGGTTTCAGTGAAAAAAAGAATTGAAGTATCAAGGAACAATAATATAATAAATGATCTAATAGCATGTGCTGTATCATGTGGCCTATAGGTACAAGATAGGATGAGCAGTATTTAGCACACATTCTTATCACATGCTAGTTAAAGGACTCCTCAGTTATTTTAGTATATCATTTGTTTTAAATAATTAGAAGTCATCAGCTCCTGAGATTAGGCAAATGTGAATAGTTTGCTCTCCCTGAACTGCTTTGTAATTAACATTTGTCACAGTATTATATTTTCTTGTGTGTGCTGTGCTTTGCCATATGTAAAGGGTTTACAGTCTGGATATGAGCGCATATATGCATAGCTTAGAAGGAATACTGGTCTAGCAGTACAGTATATAGAAATATATTTTGAGGTTATAGAAATCTAACATCAGTTTCCAAGTTTATCCAGGGACTTAATATACCACCTATCAATATCATCAAACGTATGCCCCCACGTTCTAAGGACCCTTACACAAAACCATTGCACCAAAGCCTATTCAGTTCCTATGGGTTTTGGTGCAATTGCCTCAGAATAATCGCTACTGTGGCTTTGTAAAAGGGACTCTATATTTGGTGCCCAAAGTTGCATTTGCAAATTTGTACATGCAATTTGAATAACAAGCCAATTAGCATCATAATTGGATGATATCAGTTATTCAAAAAATACCACCCCACCTGATCTTTATCTTTATATCATATGAATTTCTTTCAAAGACCAGAGCAGATTCATTGTCATCATTAGAACTGACCAATATCGATTTAACAAACTTTTATCTGAGATTTTAATTTATTTTTTTTAAGAGCCTTCAGAAGCGGTACTCAAGGCCCAGATTCTCAAAACTTTAATGCCATCGCTAAACTGTTTTCCAGCAGTTTAGCCTGTACACAGTTTAGCAATGGATTATCAAAAGGGATTATCTCCCTATTTAGCGAGGATTCTAGCAGTCTCCAACACTGACATTCAAATGGGCTCTTCAACATTGAAATGAGCCCTCTCTGGTGGATTCTTAAAAAATGCAAAGCCATTTTTAAAAAGTAGCGTCAGCTTTTAGCAACTAAAAAAATCAGCTGGTCCAGGGGTGCCAGTCAGTGTCACAGACTGCTAGAAACCAAACCCCTGGGTTGTGATGCAATGGGAGAGATGCCCACAAGTAAACCATCCCCTGCTGTCGTATTCCACACCCCCTGCAGCAGGAGAGATGTCCACTCTCCCCCACTGGCAAGTAAACCACCCCTGCCGCCATCTTCCACCCCCCCTCACCCCCGCAGTGGGAGAGATGCTCACTCTCCCCCACTGGAAAGTAGACCACCACCCCTCCCCCTTACCTCAAAGTCGAAGAGGCGGAGGGATGTGGATCCACTCCTCCCAGCTGCCTGCATTGTCTAAATGAGAATTCCCCTCCCCGGTGCATCTTGGGATGCACCGGGGAGGGGCCTTATACAACCTGGGCCAATCAGAGCCTCAAACCCCCTCCCCGGATGCATCATGAATGGGTCTATGGCTCTTATTAGCATGGATTCCCCATAGGACGGGCTTTAGACACTTGTACCCATTCTACATCACTCAGGATTTCGTAGACTTCAATCATATCTCCCTCAGCCATCCCTTTTCCAAGCTGAAGAGCCCTAACCTCTTTAGTCTTTCCTCATACGAGAGGTTGCTCTTCTTTCAACCTTTCCAGGTTCCGCTATATCTTTTTTTTATATAAGGTGAGCAGAATTGAACACAATACTCCAGGTGAGGTCGCACCATGGAATGATACAGAGGCATTATACTATTCTCGGTCTTGTTTATCATCCCTTTTCTAATAATTCCTAGCATCTTGTTTGCTTTTTTGGCTGCCACTGCACATTTGGCAGAAGGTTTCAGCATATTATCTACAATGACACTCAGTTATTTTTTTGGGGTGCTGACCTCCAGGGTTTTTTTTTTTTTTTTTAGTTCAATGATTTTATTGAATATTATAGGAATTATAAACAGAAAGCAGTTCAAACATATAGATCATAATAAAAATCATGTATCAAATATTCGTATCTACAATCATTTGAATAAAACTAGATTAATGAGAAGGATCCAGAGTATCTGGAACTGCTTAGAAAAGGAATAGAAGAAGACAGAGAAGCAGGAGGGATAAGAGAAAGAGAGAGAAATATAAAGGAAGAGAAAGAGAATGAGAAATAGAGAGAGATATAAAGAGAGAAAGAGAGAGGCAGAAGTGTCTATAGAGCAGAACGAACATATGAATCTAGGAATGTCCAAGGTGATTTGTTTCGTGTCAAATTTGTGGAAGATCGAGAAAACAATTTCTTCTCATATGCATAAGATTCAAATTTATGGTACATACTTAAGGAGTTCCACCAAAAAGTGTAGTCTAGCAATGAGGATGATTTCCAATTTTTCAGAATATGCATTAGAGCTGTCACGAACATGGTGTCAATGAGTTTAGGCGGGCAATTTGATTGTGCAAAACATGGGTGTTGAGAACGAAGAATTATAATATCCATGGAGATCACTTCTGAACATTTAGTGATAGATTTTATGGTATCCCAAATACGAAGCCAAAAGGAATAAACCATATTGCAGTGGAAAAGCATGTGATCGAGAGTTCCGGGTGCTTTCAGACAGTTCCAACAGGTAGAATCTTGTTGTAGATTCGCTTTCCACTTACGATATGGAGTCCATACTGCATTCCACATAACAAAGTACATTGATTGTGAAACTCTGGATGATAAAAGAGGACGATTTGTGGAAGACCAGAAGAGTTCCCAATCTATTTCAGAAAGCGTGGTTTTCAAAATAGAGTCCCAATGGTTCATAGATTGAGTTGAAAAAGTGAAGAAGTGATCTCTTAGTATACCATAAAAAAGAGATATTGCCTTACCCTTCAGTAAAGCCAGAGTAGACCAATGACGAACAGTATGAATAGAGGTCATAAAATCAGGGCGTGTATGTATATTATCTAATATTCCAGTAAGCATAAGCCATTGTGATCGTACAGAGGATGGGAGTGAGTATGTGGAACGGAAAATATCAAAGGGGACAAAAGAATTAGAGGAGATCAATTGATGAACAAACCACACACCCGCCCGCTGCCACCTTTTCCATGAGAGGGATCTTCCATTGATCTGAATTTTAGAGTTATTCCAAAGGGACATGAGTGGGCCTTCATCAGCGTGAATTTCAGCCGCTGCATCTAATAGGCGTAAAGCATGCTGCGTTGCACATAATAAAGAATACCTTCTCAAGTGTCTAGGTATTGACACTGTAAGAAAGCACGAGACGTGTAGTGGTGTACATAAAAAGCGTTCCATTTCGAACCATGCTGGTTGATCTTGAGGGTTCGAGTCAATTATCCATTGAGCTCCATATTTGGCTAATGATGCAATGTAATAGTAGTAAAAATCTGGTAGATTTAGGCCGCCATTAATCTTAGAGGCCTTCAGCTTGGCGAGAGCAATACGAGGTTTTTTCTTGTTCCAAATAAATTCAGAAATTTTCATATTAAGCCAATGAAAGAATTTTTTCCGGCATAAAAGGGGAAGCATAGAAAGAATGTAATTAATTTGTGGAGCCAGAGTCATTTTAATGGAGGCTATTCTACCCCACCAGGACAGATAAAGCGGAGACCAACGCGTTGTAGTATTTAAAATTAAATTTTTGATTTTGGATATGTTAAGATCCTGAGCATGATCTGGATCTTTATGAATTAGGATTCCCAAATATTTCACAGCTCCTTGTGACCATGGAAAAGAGAAGTGAGCTAGATCTGAGAAGGAAATATGGTCATTGAGAGGAAAGATCTCCGACTTCTCCCAGTTGACAGAGTATCCCGAGAGACGAGAATATTGGGAAACTATGTAAATGAGATGGGGTAGAGAGAAAAGGGGATCTCTGAGAAAGAGGAGAACGTCATCGGCATAGGCTGCCAATTTAATGTCTCGATTGGATGAGGGAGTACCTTTTATTAGGGAACACTGTCGGATAGCAGATAATAAAGGTTCCAATGCTAGATCAAATAATAATGGTGAAAGGGGACAGCCTTGACGGGTACCTCTGTAAAGGGAAAATCTATTAGAGAGAGAGTTATTAATCAGGATACGGGCCGTGGGTTGACGATATAATGTTTCTATCCAATTTGTGAAAAAGGAACCAAAGTTGTACCATTTCAGTACTCGGAATAAGAAAGGCCACTCCACTCGGTCAAAGGCCTTTTCAGCATCGATGGCCAGGCCAATCACAGGCTCCGACATTGTTTTAGCGTGAGCATTTATATGATGAAATAAACGTATATTATCTCCTATATATCTTTGTTTGATGAATCCTGTTTGATCTTTATGTACGAGGGTTGGGATCACTGTGTTAAGTCTTAGTGATAGAATTTTCGCCATGATTTTGTAATCCAAATTGAGGAGAGAGATAGGACGAAAATTTTTAACCATAGTAGCATCCCTATCTGGCTTGGGAATAACTACAATGGTGGCCTCAGTGAAGTTAAATTGTTTGTCCGGAGTGGAGTGGAGGAAATCATAATATGTTAGAAGTTGAGGTGCCAAGAGAGCTCGGAAACTTTTAAAAAACTCTCCAGTAAAACCATCTGGTCCAGGGGCTTTCCCAGCGGGTAAGGAAGATATAGCAGTCTTAATCTCATTTGTAGTTATAGGAGCATCTAGTTTTGTTTTAATAGATTCCGATATAGTCGGATGATTTAAAGAAGCAAGAAAAGAATCTATGTCCGAATCAGGGGCCGAAGACTCAGAATGATATAGGGCAGTATAAAATTTTTCAAATTGGGAGGAAATCAACGGTCTGGTTCTTACTAATTGTCCTGATGGGTCTTGAATAGCTGAAATGTGTAAACGTTTTGATTTGGTTTTGAGATATCTAGCTAAAGGGCGACCCATGAGATTATCTCCCATATAGTGACCAGAAGTTGAAATAAAGATATCTCTTCGGGCCGTGCAAGAGACCAAAGTATTATATTCATATTTAAGGTTTTGAATACGTTGGAATAAGGATGGATCATGTAAATGAGTAGACATATGTTGTAATTCTAGGTTTTTAATAGAAATTTCCAATTCTTTTTCTTTTTGCATGGATTGTTTCTTTTTCCAGGAAGCAAGCTTAATCAATTCACCTCTGAGAGAAGCTTTGTAGGCTTCCCAGATGATAGAAGGACAAATTTCTGGATCTTTTGTATTAAATTCGAAGAATTCTGTAGTAAAGGATTTGATTTTGTCCACTATTATCTCATCTAAGAGTAAGGTATTGTTAAGTCGCCAAGAAGGAGATTCTTTGTGCGGAGCAGAAATAGATAAATGCAAAGAAATAGCTGCATGGTCTGTAAGAGATATTGGGTGTATGATAGCGTTTGTCACATCTTGAATGAGAGGAGAGGAAAGAAGAAAGAAATCAATCCTCGAGTAGGTGTTATGTGGCGGTGAAAAGTGGGAATATTCCCTACCTTTTGGATTTAATAAGCGCCATGGATCTACAAGGGAGAAGGCTTCTTTTAAAGCATGTAGAGCTGCAAAAGATTTGGATTTGGAGGGTCTGCAAGAGGATGATCTGTCTATGTAAGTATCTTGAATTTGATTGAAATCCCCGCCCAATATCAGAGAACAAGAATTGTGTTCAACTAACGCCAGCTGAAGGTCTTTAAAAAAATCTGGGTGGTCCAAGACAGGAGCGTAAATATTAAGGAACACAAAATCTACAGAGTGCAACGCAGCATGTACTAGACACCATCTACCGTCAGAATCCGTTTTAATAGAGTGAACAACAGGGGATAGCTTGTCACTGAGAAGTATTGATATCCCATTTTTTTTTCTCTGAGTTGCAGGAGAATATAAATGAGTGGAATATCCCTTCAATTTAAATTTCAAGGAGGCAGTGGGCGGGAGGTGGGTCTCTTGTAAGTATATCACATCAGGATGTTTATTAGACACATAGTTGGCTATCTTTTTTCTTTTAATAGGATGGTTCAAACCATTCACATTAAAAGAAAGGATATGTAAGTTGACCCTAGCATTTGTTAACTATGGTTTGGGTTAGTCTTCTCAATGTGCATCTCTTTGCATTTGTCCACATTAAATTTCATTTGCCATTTGGATGCCCAGTCTTTTAATCTCCTAAAGCTCGCCTGCAATTTTTCACAATTTGCATGCATTTTAACAACTTTGAACATTTAGTGTCATCTGCAAATTTAATCACCTCACTCATCATTCCAATTTCCAGATCATTTATAAATAAGTTAAATAGCGCCGGATCCAGAACACATCCTTGCATCACACCACTATTTACCATCCTCCATTGAGAAAAATGGCCATTTAACCCTACCCTCTATTTTGTCTGATGACCAAATTCTAATCTACAACTGAACATTGCTTCTTATCCCATGACTTTTTAATTTTCTCAGGAGCCTTTCATGAGGAACTTCGCCAAATGCTTTCTGAAAATCTAGATACATTACGTCACCGACTCACCTTTATCCACATGTTTATTCACACCTTCAAAGAAGTCAAGTAGATTGGTGATGCTAGACCTCCTTTGGCTAAACCTATGCTGACTCTGTCACATTGAATTATGTTTGTCTACGTGTTCCACAATTTTATTTGTTATAATTGTTTCCAATATTTTGCTCAATTCTCCCCTGGAACCCTTTTTAAAAAACTGACATAACATTAGCCACCCTCCAGTCTTCAGAGTAGAGAACACGGGGAAAAAATCTATCCCTGTCACTGCCCTGTCCCTGGACCACCATCCCCTTCACTGCTCCGTCCCCGCCATCCCCTTTACCACCCCGTCCCAATCCCCGCAGCATCCATACATGCCTCAATGCTGCAATATTTAGCTTATTCCTTCCTTATAAATCAAAGTTTTGGCTGCTGAACTAGAGAAAGAGATGTTCAGCTGCAGGGCTTTGTTTATAAATTTTTATCAACACAGCTAATATACTTCTTTATCCTAAAGCAAAAAAAATAAATAAATAGAATTTTTTTTATATATCTTTGTTGTCTGGTTTCTGCTTTCCTCATCTTTTCATTCATTTCCTTCCATCCACTGTCTCTCTTCTCTCTTCATCTTTCATTTTTCTCTATTACTGTGCCTCT
Source organism: Geotrypetes seraphini (assembly GCF_902459505.1). Taxonomy (NCBI): domain Eukaryota; kingdom Metazoa; phylum Chordata; class Amphibia; order Gymnophiona; family Dermophiidae; genus Geotrypetes; species Geotrypetes seraphini. The sequence continues at coordinate 377,150,300 of NC_047085.1, forward strand.
CCCTTCCCCCCCCCCCTAAAAAAAAAAATTGGTCTGGCACCCATCTTCTTCCCTCCGCTCTCCCCATAGTCTGGCATCTCTGTCTTCTTCCCTGCCAGCATCTTCTCCCCACTCTCTCTTTCCCATTTCCCTTCAGCGTCTTCTCCCCATTCTCTGTTCCCCATTTCCCTTCAGTGTCTTCTCCCCACTGTCTTCCCCGTGTCCTTTCAGCGTCTTCTCCCTACTCTGTCTTCCCCATTTCCCTTCAGCGTCTTCTCCCCACTGTCTTCCCCATTTCCCTTCAGCATCTTCTCCCCACTGTCTTCCCCATTTCCCTTCAGCATCTTCTCACCACTCTCTGTTCCCCATTTCCCTTCAGCGTCTTCTCCCTACTATCTTCCCCATTTCCCTTCAGCATCTTCTCACCACTCTCTGTTCCCCATTTCCCTTCAGCGTCTTCTCCCTACTATCTTCCCCATGTCCTTTCAGCATCTTTTCCCCACTCTGTCTTCCCCATTTCCCTTCAGCATCTGTTCCTCTCCACCCCACCTTTCCTCCCTCCCTGCCCCTTACCTTTTGTGGTGCTTTCACCCCCCCTTGAAGCGAGAACACCTCTTAGCACCACCCCCCCCCAGACAACAGGCCCCGGTCCGACAGGCAGTGAGCACACAACTGTGCCGACTAACCTCCCTGCCCTTACCTTCGGTCGGCGATTTCTAAATTGCTTTCCTACAGAGCAGCCGGAGCGTTGAAGTTGCATATGGCTGCCGGAATGGTAGTCTCTGATGCAACTTCCAGTTGCTATTCCATCAGCTATTTTCTTTGTAAATACGTTATTCTTATTTATTCATACCAGGCCTCAGCAACACCACTCCACCACTTAAATCACTTTCATAGCAATAAGCTTTATGTTTTAAATCGTCACTGGCCCATACACTTATTTTACTTTGCCACTGCTCACTTATGATTTACACTGATTTCTTTTATATTGTGAGTATATATAGATTTTTATACATTCACTTATCTTAAATGTTGGGGGGGGGTTTCCATTTGTTTCCATCATTCTCTTAATTAGTTCGACCTGGGAGGGCTGGATCCAATATGTTTCGCAAAAGCTTTATCAAGGATTCCCCCAGAACCGCCACTGTCATCCAACTCCCCAATTATTTAGAGCTAAGGCCTGGTATGAATAAATAAGAATAACGTATTTACAAAGAAAATAGCTGATGGAAAATTAAGGGGTCCTTTTATCAAGCCGTGCTAGCGGGATTAGCGAGTCGGACATTTCATCACACGCTAACCCCCGTGGCTGGCTAAAAAACTAACGCCTGATCAATGCAGGCGTTAGCGGCTAGTGCGGCAGGCGGTTTAACGTGCGGTATTACGCGCGTTAAACCCCTTCCACAGCATGATAAAAGGACCCCTAAGTGTTGTGATCTATGTTTAAAGGAACAGGTCTAAAATTTTGGAATAGTTTGCCATCTAAATTGTGAGAACTGCAAAGTTGTGCAGAGCTCATGAGAGCCTTAAAAACCTATTTATTTCAACAGGCATTTGGAGCTGAAACTGATTCTAATTGATGATCTCAAAAGAATAGGAAATAAATATGAAGGCAGGACAATTGGTAAATCAGTTCAGAACAAACCCATAAATTGGTTAATGTCAAGTTAATGATGTCTTATTTTTGTTATTTTCACATAATTATGTATATGATTTGTATATTGCCAATACTTTTGGATTGTGCAGTTAATAACTCTTGAAAATAAATAACCATGCATAAATTATAGTATTTTAACATTTATGTGCAGAATATAGTAACATAATAGATGATGGCCTTTATGGTCCATCTAGTCTGCCCAACAAAAAAAACTTGTAGCATAAGCTATGATGTGATACCACAGACGAGCTGATTTTGAATTGTCCTTGCCATTTTCAGGGGGCAGGCGGTAGAAGGCTTTCTGGCACTAGCCTTGTTCCTTAACTACTGAAGCTGTCATCAAAGCCCCAAACTGAATGCCACATCCACGCTCCACCTAGATTCCTTTCCATTCCAAACTACGTGCCATTGCATTGAGGCATCCTTTATAGAAGAGAGCATAGCTGGAATGTTAGCATATACATGTGTATGTGTAAACATATACCATACATCCATGTGTCTGTATTCTGATTATTTACATGCATTCCTGATGCCTAAATGTTGGATTTCTCCCTATAGAATTATGCCCAAAGTGGGCAATTTTATAAAAACCTATATCCATGGGTAAAGAACTGTATTTACCAGTTGAAATGGCTTTGAATGTTTTTTCTTCCTATTGTAAGGTCTATCAAATTCTGAGGGAGACTTTCAGCAAATAACTATCTGGTGACACATCCCCCAGTTAATGGGGGAAGTAGACATTATCATAGCTTTAAATCTTTCTTAATAAGGCAACTACAAAATTTATTGATTTTGCAGTTTGCCATCAATTGAAAATCTCAGCCAGAGGCATTAGTTGTTTTTATCAAATAGAGATCTGTCTACATGTTGCCTAGGGGAAGATTCATCAACACTGATGAAGCTGCTTCTTTTTCTCTCCCTTCTAATCTACTATTTCATTATGTTAATAGATTAGCCTAGAATCCAGATTTAATTATGATTGCTTTTATACAAATCCACATTACAACATACATTCAGTTTGTTAGAATTGTTTTAATTACTCAAAGAGCTTAGAGTGGATTGGAGTGTTGATAAGAGTTTGATTTTAATAGCACAGTTAAATTATGAAGTGTTAATCTAGGCTACTGCATGCTATCTACTAGTGACTGCAAGTCTGTGTTGATCTATGAGATGTGCATCTTTTCACCTTTCCACTTTTTTCCCTGCTTCATTGCTTGCAAAGCTCTAGTGGTGCGAATACTGTAAAGAAACATTCACAATTCAATTCAAAGTGAAGAAAGTTGAAAAGTGTATTCCGCATGAAGATATTTTTTGTTGGCAGAATGTGTGGTTGGGAGAGAGAGAGAGAGTGTGGGGGGGGGTGTGAGGGGGGGAGGTCCACCCCGGGTGCACGCCCCAAGGGGGTGCACAGCTGGCCACCCTCCAGTGTTCTCCCTAGGCCGGCAAACTGCAGCTCTTTAGCCACTTGAGTGCCGCCGCCGCCATCGGGAACAGGCCGGCGCCGAGTTCTCCCTGCTCTCCCCTGCGGGGTCGACCAACTCTCACCGCCTGACATCAATTCTGACATCAGAGAGGACGTTCTGGGCCAGCCAATCGCTGCCTGGCTGGCCTGGAACGTCCTCTCCAACGTTAGAATTGACGTCGGGCGGCGAGAGTTCGTCGGCCCCACGGGGAAGAGAAGCAGGGCGAACCCGGCGCCGGCCTGTTCCCAATGGCGGCAGTGGCAGTCTATTCCCCAGCAGCAGTGGTAGCATTTTCCCAATGGCGGTGGCATGGGGGAGGGGAGGGCAGGAAGAAAGAAAGAAAGGTGGGGACAGGGAGCCAGAAAGAAAGAAAGGGGGCAGGGTGAAACAAAGAAAAAGATAAAAATGGGGCACGGAGAGAGAGAGAGAGAAAGACAGACATAGAGAAAGAAAGGAGGCATGGAGAGAGAAAGAAAGAAGGGGGCAGGGTGAAAGAAAGAAAGAAATGGGGCACACAGAGAGAAAGACAGACATACAGAAAGAAAGGGGGCATGGAGAGAAAAAGAAAGAAGGGGCAGGGTGAAACAAAGAAAGAAATGGGGCACGGAGAGAGAGAGAGAAAGACAGACATACAGAACGAAAGGGGGCATGGAGAGAGAAAGAAAGAAGGGGCAGGATAAAACAAAGAAAGAAAGAAATGGGGCACAGAAAGAAAGACATACAGAAAGAAAGAGGGCATGGAGAGAGAAATAAAGAAGGGGGCAGGGTGAAACAAAGAAAGAAAGAAATGGGGCACAGAGAGAGAGAAAGACAGACATACAGAAAGAAAGGGGGCATGGAGAGAGAAAGAAAGAAGAGGCAGGGTGAAAGAAAGAAAGAAAGAAATGGGGCACAGAGAGAAAGACATACAGAAAGAAAGGGGGCATGGAGAGAAAAAGAAAGAAGGGGCAGGGTGAAACAAAGAAAAAGTTTGGGGAGGGAATGAAGTCTGTAGGAGAGGAAGCATACAGGAGGCTGAAAGAAGGAAAGAAATATTGGATGCACAGTCAGAAGAATAAAGTGCAACCAGAGACTTATGAAATTTCCAAACAAAGGTAGGAAAAATGATTTTATTTTCAATTTAGTGATCAAAATGTGTCCGTTTTGAGAATTTATATATGCTGTCTATATTTTGCACTATGGCCCCCTTTTACTAAACAACAATAACAGTTTTTAGCGCAGGGAGCCTATGAGTGTTGAGAGCAGCGTGGGGCATTCAGCGCAGCTCTAAAAACTGCTCTCGCGGTTTAGTAAAAAGCAAGGGGTTATATTTGTCTATTTTTGTATAGTTGTTACTGAGGTGACATTGCATAAATTCATCTGCCTTGACCTCTTTGAAAACCCGCGGAATATAAATGATAATTAACATTTTCTCTGCGTACAGTGTGCTTTGTGTTTTTAAAATTTTATTGTTGGTAGATCATTTTGACTTGGCCACGAAGGTAACGGGGAGGGAGGTGAGCTGCTGAAAGACATCTAGTAATCCTTGCAGGCTTGACTGCAGGGAATTATTTTTGTAAAATCATGTTTTGTTATGTGACTGGCATTATTTAGACTTTAATTTCTATGAATGAATAGAATGAAAATGATATAAAATTACTTGCTTGTTTTTATGTGCGTGTGCTGAAGGAAAGTGGAGAGAGAGTGGGCTGAGGACGCTGAAGGGAAATTGGGAAGATAGAGTGGGGAGAAGACGCTGATTTATAAATTGACAATTGTACAGAATATTATTTCTTTTTGTACTTTAATATAATAAGTTCAATATAAAACAATTCAAGGCATGTGTGGATGGAATTAGGTGGTTTGCGGGGATGGGGCCAAGCTGACTGGGAGGGGACGGAGACAATTTTTTTCCCCCTGTCATTCTCTAGGCTCTGCCACGAATTGATTTCGACTATGTGCGGACATTCGGGGTGTCAATCGGGTTTATGTAGCCGTTGTAGCGCAAGCGGGCACAGGGTATGGCTCAAAAAAAATCTTAATCGTTGTACTGCTGATTTTGGCTGACTAATAAGTTTGCCTACCTCTGCCCTAGGGCCTTTTAGCCGGGCGCTTCACCCGGCTAATTTAGATGATTGCCCAGCTGCCATCTATCGCGCATCCTGCCGCTGCTCAACATTTTTTTAAAAAAGCAACCCCTGCCTCTCACCGGCTTGGCGATTTCCCACCTTAGCCCGTAGCAAACTCATGCTTCGGGGCTTTAAGGTGTGCGTGCCAGCTTTTCTTCTCTTCCCTCCAAAACCGGAAGTTACGTTCTGCAGGGGGAAGGAGAATAGATGTCGGCACGCACACGTTCGAGCCCTGGAGCATGAGTTCACTAGGGCTAAAGTTAGCGATGGATGGAAGCTAAGGGAGACAGGTCAGCGACAGAGGGAAGTTAAAACTTGTCTTGCTGCTCTTCCTTGCTTCAGGCCTTCCTGCCTGCAAGGTCCTGCCTACTTTCTGTTTCCGCAAAGGCAGGACCCGGCAACAAGAAATGCCCAAAGCAAGGAAGAGCAGCAAGACGTCAGCGATGGAGGGAAGCTTGCGACTCCGCCGATGGGAAGAGAAATACTGCTGCTGCTGCACCCAAGGGGGGGAAGGGGGGAAGAGAGATGGTGTGGGAGGGAGCCTGCACCTTCTGTCAATTTTTTCTCGTGCTGAGGGAGGGGGGGGCGGCAGAAGGAGTGGGCATCCCTCCTGCCAATTTTCACTGGTGCCGGGGGGGTGGAGCTTGGTCCCTGGTGTCAGTTCATCATGGGGATGTCGGGGAGGGCCGTCATCAGTGGGAATGCGAGCTTTTTTCTTCTTTTTTTTAAAAAATCAGACAGATATCGTGTGCATCTAGGTCCATTTAAAAAAAAAAAGGGTTTCCTGCCCCAAATAGGAAAGCAGCAACAGTGGTGGAGATGCTGCGGGACAGACACTGATGGATGTGGGAATGGGGCTGATGCTGGTGGAAGAGGGGTAAGGTGGGGTTAGATGGGGGAAATAGGGAGGCAGAAGCTAGTGGATGTGGGATGGGTAGGAGAGAAGGGGCAAATACTGGTGGAAAAGGATTGGGGCAGTTGCTGGTGGAAAAGGGGTGGGGATAGAGAGGGGTTGGACACTGGTGGAAGTGGGGTTGGATGAAAGAGAGACCAGATTTTGTATAGAAGTGGGAATACACATGCTAGATAGGAGAGAGAGTGCAGATGTTGGGATGGGGTACAGACAGGAGGGTGATGATGGAATGTGGAAGTGAAAAGGGAGATGCTGTATGAAAGGTGAGGGGAGAAAGGGGGCAGACATTTTATGGAAGGGGATGGATATAAAGAGGAGTGAAATATTGATGGAAGGGAAGAGAAGGGAGATGCTCGATGGAAAGAGGAGTAGGGAGTATGCTGTATAGAAGGAGGGAGACTGGATGGAAAAAGGGAGAGACAGATGATGGAAAGGGAAAGGGAAAGGGATGAGAGGGGGCATACTGTATGGAAGGGAGAAGAGACAGAGGAAGGAGAAATTGATGGAAGGGGAGAGAAAGTGTGGAGACACTAGATGGAAGCGGGGAGAGAAGATGCAGACACTGTTTAAAAGGGGGCAGATGCTAGAAGGAAGTTGGGGAGAAATGAGCAGATATTAGAGACAGGAGGGAGATAATGATGGAAAGGGAAAGAAAGGGCAGATATAGGGGCAAACACTGTATAGAAGGGGAAGAGAAAGATGGTAGAATTAATGAAAGACTGGGAATAAGGAGAAGTAAAATAGGAGATCCAGGTTGAGGAAAGAGAAGGAAAGCTGCCAGTAGACCTTAAAAAAGAGCAAACTTGATTAGACAGTAAGGGCCAAATTCTATAAACGGTGTCCCAATTGTAAATAGCAGTAGGCGTCCTACTGCTGACTAACCAGCCAATCTTTCCTGCCGACTGACTTCACGGTTTCCTGCAGCGGCTGCTCAGGTGATCGTGGCAGGGAGTTTCTCTTACCATGATCAACTCAGCAGCAATGCGATTCTGTAATTAGCGCCTGTGACATGGACACCTGTTAGAGCAGGGATCTCAAGTCCCTCCTTGAGGGCCGCAATCCAGTCGGGTTTTCAGGATTTCCCCAATGAATATGCATTGAAAGCAGTACATGCACATAGATCTCATGCATATTCATTAAGGAAATCCTGAAAACCCAACTGGATTGTGGCCCTCAAGGAGGGACTTTGAGACCCTTGAGGTAGAGAATCAGGGTGGTTAAGTGGGGTTAAGAACATAAGAATAGCCTTAGTGGGTCAGACCAATGGTTTATCAAGCCCAGTAGCCCGTTCTCACAGTGGCCAATCCAGGTTGCTAGTACCTGACCAAAACCCAGAGTAGCAACTACTGATCCAGGGCAAGGAGTAGCTTCCACCATGTCTATCTCAATAACAGACTATGGACTTTTCCTCCAGGAAATTATCCAAACCTTTCTTAAAACCAGCTACACTATCCACTCTTACCACAACCTCTGGCAATGAATTCAAGAGCTTAACTATTCTCTGAGTGAAAAAATATTTCCTCATATTGGTTTTAAAAGTATTTCCCTGTAATTTCATCGAGTATCCCCCTAGTCTTTGTAATTTTTGACGGAGTGAAAAATCGATCCACTTGTACCCGTTCTATTTCACTCAGGATTTTCTAGACTTCAATATCTCCCCTCAGCCATCTCTTTTCCAAGCTGAAGAAGCTATTCTATATAGGACGCCCATGTGCGATTCTCAAAAGCCATTTAGGTAGCTGCTGAGACCAGGCGTCCTGTACAGAATCAGACCCTAAATGCTGTTGCACATGTATTGAAATGTTCTAAGTTGCTGAGGATGTTTAATCCCACAGAGGCATGGAGTTTGGTATTTTTAATCTTTGGCATAATGGGGGGAGGAGTGGTTAAGCAGGCTGACTTGTCAGGTATTGTGTGCCCAGAAAATGCTTTTTGCCAACTTTCATACTATTTGCTTACTGGAGTGGGGAGCATAATTTTTTAATTATGCATATGTTAGGAGAGCAAAAAAAACAAACAAAAGTCACTCCAGTGTCAAAAATATACTGTTTATGCTCCAGTAAGTAAGAAACATAGAAACATAGAAAAATGACGGCAGATAAGGGCCATAGCCCATCAAGTCTGCCCACTTCACAGACCCACCCCCCTGAGTCTGCTCTCCTGGAGATCCCTCTTCTAATGACCCATCCTTAACTCCACCCTCTTAAGGATCCCACATGGGCATCCCATTTACCCTTAAAATCTGGCACGCTGTTGGCCTCGATTACCTGTATTGGAAGCTTGTTCCAATGATCAACCACTCTTTCGGTGAAGAAATACTTTCTGGTGTCCCCATGAAATTTCCCGCCCCTGAGTTTAAGCGGGTGCCCTCTTGTGGATGAGGGTCCCTGGAGAAGGAAAATATCTTCTTCCACCTCGATACGTCCGGAGATGTATTTAAATGTCTCAATCATGTCTCCCCTCTCCCTACGTTCCTCGAGAGAGTAGAGCCGCAGCTTTTTCAGCCTCTCTTCGTATGAGAGATCCTTGAGCCCCGAGACCATCCTGGTGGCCATCCGCTGAACTGACTCTGCTCTTAGCACATCTTTACGGTAATGTGGCCTCCAGAATTGCACACAGTATTCCAGATGTGGTCTCACCATGGTTCCGTATAACGGCATGATGACCTCAGGTTTCCGGCTGACGAAACTTCTGCGGATGTTACTAAAGTAAAAGAAAAGCCTCAGATCAACGGAGAGGTGTACCCACACTCTTCCACCCTGACATCACAGGCAAAAACTTTTGCAAAAGTTAAATACTGGCAGGTGGGAGCCTCAAAATAGCCAAGAAAATATAACTGTGGAAAAACCACTGTACATAACCACAGGCTAATGATCGTTTCGTGGCATAAACCCACTGCTTTTGGGCCAAAACTCCAGGCTATCGATTTGCAGTTACACTCTGCTGCTTTCAGCCATGTTAGGAGCTTTAGCGTATGGCTCTAATGCAAAGTTGCTGCATGGAAGCACCAAAGTTTAAAATTCTTGGACTACAGACATTATTCATTGCTTTACTATCTGTGATTATATTTTAAATTCAGTCTTTCTAATCTTATCTTCACTTACTTTTACAACGTGCATAATTTTTCTTTGGGCTTGCACTAAAGATCTATTAGGGATAATTGAAAATGTGAAGCTTCTTGAAATCTGGATAGCTAATATAGTAGAGCTGCATTTGGCATACAAATTAAGCTTATTACATGCGAACTGAATAGAAACACTAACACTTAAAAATCTGGTCATCCTTTTTTAACTTTGTGTGTATTTCCTTGACCTAACTATTGATCATTCAGGTTCTAATTTATTCATTTAAAACAATTTACAAATTAAGAGGTGTTTGCTTCATTTACCATTTTTTATCATACAGTAAGTACATAGTTCATATTTCTAATGACCTCAGTGAAAATAAATCAATGATATTTAAAAAGAAACATTAAGTCAAATAACACAGGAGGATATTATATAAACTGGCACTCAGACTTTTATCTATATGTATATCAATTCACTTTCACAATGTCATTTCGTATGCAGGCATTATAAGATTTAATCTAAAATAATTGCAAACTTTTCAACACACTGCAGCTAGGATCTTATGACAAGCAACACACTGTGATCGTGTCTCAAGTTACATCAGCTCCTGATAGAATACAGAATAAAATTCAAAATACTAACTCTGACATACTATAACATTATACCCACATATTGTCACCTTGGAACGCGCTACCGGAGGATGTGATAAACAGGAGCACGCTACAGGGGTTCAAAGAAGCTTTGGATAGGTACTTGGAAGACAAAGGGATTGAGGGGTACAGATAAGAGTAGAGGTAGATTATAGGGATGGGATTAGAGGTAAGTTATAAAAATAATCAGGGATCACTGTTCAGGCACTAGGCCTGATGGGCCGCCGCGGGAGCGGACCGCTGAGCAAGATGGACCTCTGGTCTGACTCAGCAGGGGCAACTTCTTATGTTCTTATGATCATTCCCTATCCTCCACTTTGCGCTCTTTGATCCCTTACAGATAATAGGCTTGTCCTGCCCTATCCATCTAATGCTCGATGAGAACGAACAAGATCAAGGCCCAAATTCTATAACCAGCGCCTAAAGTTAGGCACCTATTTTGGAGGCGCCCACCTAGATAGGCGCCTATCTAAATTGAATAACCAGCTCAATTAAGCTTTTTAATCAGCACTGATTGAAACATAAGTCGCCTATCGAGAAAGCGCAATTCTGCAACAAGACGCCTCTAAAAATTTAGGTGGCCTTCAAAAAAGATAAACGCTAGGCACATTAGACGTGGGCGTGGCTACGTGTTAGGCACCTTGTTGCGGAATCGCTGCTCAGTTAGGCGCTTAACTTTTAGTTGTGCATACAGCCGGCCTATTTCTTGGGCACCTCCAAAACAGCATGATTTATTAAACAGCACCTAATTTTACTTGAATCGCGCTGAACAATGCCTAATTAGGTGCCTAACTTTTGTGCGCTTCTTATAGAATTTGCCCTTCAAGTGCCTTATATTTTTTGGCTCTTGCTTTATGGAGCTCTTTACCAAATCGTCTTAGAAACGACAACTCTTACACTCCATTTAGGACTGCTTTGAAGACTTACCTCTTTGAATTAGCATTTACTAACTACACGGGGCAGATATTCAAAAGCGTACCATGCAAGACTGGTTGAAGTCAGTCTAGCTTGTAAGTTAGTTCAGCCTCCAATGCACAAAAGGGTTCTCGGCGGCTTTTACTGACCGGAGTAGCAGCCACCAAGAATACTATGGTAGATAGGAATTTTGGATGAGTTCAAAGTGCTACCCTGTTGTGATAGAATCTTGTGTAGGGAGGATCCGATACAAGAGCTTGAAGTTCAGTCACACGGCATGCAGAGGTGGGGGCAAAGAGGAAAGCAACTTTCCAAGTGAGAAGTTTGAGAGAGCAAGATGAAAGCAGCTCAGAGGGAGACTTCATGAGAGCAGATGGAGGCTTGATAGGTGGTTTCATGTGGAATAGGCCTTTCATAAAACAGGTTACCAAGAGGTGAACAGAGAGAGATTTTCGTGCAAAGGAGAGTGAAACAGCACGGTTTGGGGTGAAAGAGGGATCCTTCATTCTGCATCAGTAGTGTTGGAAATGGATGCACCAAGCTCCTGGCTTAGCTCTGTCATATTTAACCCTCCATCAGACTCCAGCTGCAACGGTAGGACTTAGCCAGGACGTGATAGTGAGACTCTCTCGAAATCCCTCCGGCCCAACTCCTCAAACCCCCATCCTATCATGCCCCCGACTCTCCAAGCCACCCCCTTTTCCACCCTCCCCTCCCACCACTTTTCAAACCACCCTCCTCCCAACCCCCACTCCTGCCACATCCCCAACACTCCTTACGACACTATACTTCACCATCCCCATCATTACAGGCCAAGGCAGATACGGTGATCTCACCTCCCAACACAAAAAAAGCCATACCAAAAACCCTGCCAACCTCATCCCCATTCTACCCTCCCCACAAGCCCCTTCCAGCAATACACTCAAACTGGCACTCATCAATGCAAGATCAGTTATCAACAAGACCTTCCTCCTACACGACCTCATCTGTGACAAGACTTGGGACGCCCTCATGATCACTGAAACCTGGCTCCAAGACAATGATGGGATAGCACTAGGCAAACTATGTCCTCCAGGCTACCAGGCCCTAGCCTGCTCACGTACCTCTGGGAAAGGAGGTGGAGTGACTACCATCATCAAGACCTCCACAACACCAAAACTGATAAACTCCGTCAATATTCCCTCCCTAGAAGCACTTGCGTTCACCATAGGCCACAAACACAAAATCGCCCTCATACTCCTCTACAGAGCCCCCAGCTCCCCAGCAGATATCCTAGAGACCCTCCTCGAATTCATCACCGAACTATCCATCTCTCACAAACACATGACCATCCTGGGAGATTTCAATTTCCCAGACTACCCCAACACCTCAGGACAAAATGACAGCTTCCTCTCCTCCCTCACTGACCTGGGATTTCATCAAGCTATAACCACCCCTACACACTCAGCAGGCAACATCTTAGACTTAATCTTCACCCTCAGAGGCCCAACTACAGAGCCCCAACAAACAACCTACACCACCACACCTGTCCCGTCAGACCACTACCTCATTGAATTCCAACTCCCACTCGAAACTACCCTAGCCCCGTGTAAAGACCCTACCCCTCCCACCCTACGCCAACTCACTAACTCAGTCAGCCCTCCAGCCATGGCCGCTAGCATTCGCACCCTAAATGAAACCTGCACCCAACATCCCCACTCCATCGACCTAGAAGCCTCCACATGGCACTCCAACATCCAATCCCTCTATAACAGCCTTGCCCAGACAAAAACAACTCGAATAACCACCAACAAAGCACCTGCTCCCTAGTATACCAGTGACCTCCGATCCATAAAACGATCACTGAGGAAAGCAGAAAGGAACTGGATCAAACACTCCAACTCAGAAACCAAAGCCCACCTACAAAGCTGCCATCCTAGAAGCGAAGAAGACCTACTACTCTCGCCTCCTACAATTAGCCCCGTCTAGATCCAAACAACTGTTCACCCTCACAAACCAACTCTTCACCAATGCCCAAAGAAAAAGCCACAACAACCAAACAGAACTTGATAGCGAGACTCTCTCGAACTTCTTCCAGTCCAAAGTACAAACCATCCGTGATAATCTTGACACCAACACCAAACCCACTCCTGCTCATCCCCAGCCTATTCTAAATACCCCATTCTCTGCCACTCTCTCCCAATTTAATATGGCCACTCATGCCGAGGTTCTCGAAACCCTGAGAGAACTCAAACCCTCCAACACCATCCTCGATCTCTGCCCATCCAGCCTCCTGTTGTCCACAGAAGACGCCATGGCAGAATCCATCCTCCCCATCATTAACACCTCTCTCTCCACAGGGACAGTTCCCCTCAGCTGGAAATCAGCTATTATCAAACCCACTCTCAAAAAATCCACCCTTGATTTTAACGAACCCGGCAACTATCGCCCGGTCTCCAACCTCCCATTTGTCTCCAAACTCCTTGAACGAATTGTGCTCCACCGACTACACCCTTTCATTGAAGAACAAGCTGCTCTGTCCCCTGCCCAATCCGGCTTCCGAAAAGGCCACAGCATAGAGTCAGTACTCCTAGATATCATTGATGTCAGCTGGTCAATACTCGACAAAGGCAGTGATGCCCTACTAGTCCTACTTGACCTCAGTGCTGCCTTTGACATGGTCGACCACCACCTCCTCACATCCAGACTCTATGACCTCGGAATCAAGGACACTGCCCTCCAATGGGTCACCTCCTTCCTCCATCAAAGGACCCAGACTGTCTTACTAGGGACACACAAATCTAACCCCAAGCCTATCAAATATGGTGTTCCCCAAGGTGCCCTTCTATCCCCCTCCTATTCAACCTCTACATCAGGCCTGTCATTGATATAGCGCAGAAATACAGCATTAAAATCCACTCCTATGCAGATGACATTCAGCTGCTCCTCTCACTGGACGAGAACCGGTCATCTCAAATTGCTAACCTCCAACACTGCCTCTCTGACATGAAAACCTGGATGTCAAACAACAAACTACAACTCTACGCCTCTAAAACCGAACTCTTATGGATCAGGAAAAAAAGCACCAAATACACACGCCCTACACTAGCATGAGACTCCACTCTACTAACGGCAACAGATCAGGAACGCAGCCTAGGAGTAACCTTAGACGGACACCTATCCCTATCTGCCCACATATCCCAAGTAGTTTCCACCTCCTTCTACTATCTCCGCCAACTGAGAAGGATCAAACCCTACATCTCCACACCTCCCCTGGCCCAACTCCTCTACGCATATGTCCTCTCCAGAATGGATTACTGCAACTCCCTATTAATGGACTAACCAAAAATAATCTCAAGCGCCTCCAACGGGTCCAAAATGCAGCTATCCGCCTCCTACACACAACTACCATGATCCCATCTCCCCAGCACTCCGCACTGAACACTGGCTCCCAATTAGCCAGCGCTGTGCTTTCAAGGCCCTGGCAATAGCACATAAAATAATTTATACCACCACCCCCTCCTACATAAAATCCAAGCTACCCATCTACACCCCCACTTGCACCCTCCGCTCAGAATTGGAGATACGCCTATGCATTCCCCCTGGAAGGTCCCTCCTCTCAGAAACTGCCTGAAACGCTCCTACAGCCACTTCATTCCCCATCTCTGGAACCAACTCCCCCCGCAACTCAGACTTCAGAATTCATTAATGACATTCCGAAAAATGGTAAAGACCCTCCTCTTCAACTAAAGGTCACCCTCAGTCTACACCCCTCACCCTTAAGCCCCACCTCTACTCTTCTCTCTCTTGTCTATCTTCTCCCTAAATTTCGGTATAGTCCTCTCTCAGCCTGTACTCTAATAAATTGTATTTAAACTCAAATAACTTGTATTTAAGCTAAACTACTTATATTTAAACTACTGCTCTTAATTTGCTGTATACTCCCTGTCTTTAAACTGCTACACAGTCTTGTATGTCCAAACATTTAAATCTATTGTATAATCTTATACGTCCATTGTGTATGTTTACTTGTAAACCGTTCTTAGCTACTGGGAGGACGGGATAAAAATCTAAATAAATAAATAAATAGTTGAGAGCTCTAGGAGGAGTGGAAACCAAACTTGGTGTGGCCAAAAGGATGCTATGAGCATAATGGTGCCTCTATTGTTAACCTTCATAACTCGTTTAAACAACCGACCAGAGTTTATTGATAGATTCCTTATTCCTTATCATCCCACTAAATTTCTTCGCTCTACGTCATAAAACCTCTTAGTCGTCCCGTCCTTGAAACTGATCAACATGCTGAGATCTAATAACTTTGCCATGATCTCACCTTCTTTATGGAATTCACTGCCCAGCCATTTACGTGCGGAATCCTCGATAAAGCATTTTAAAGCAAAACTCAAAACATTCTTATTTGAGGATGCTTTCGGATAAAACTGTCCTTTTTAGGGCTAAGCCAACAATAGTCCCTCTCCCAACCTATTGTTTTAATCCTTAAGTGTGCTTTATTTTAAATATTGTAATTCAACCCTACTTTCCTAACTGTGTGTAGTCTGTATATGTGTCTCATATCAAAAGTCTACTAACCTAATACTGTATTGTATTATATTTTAATACCCACTTGTGTTGTTTCTTTTTAAGATATCTTTTTGTTAATGCTGTACACCGCTTTGAAATTTGAGTTAACGGTATAAAAAATGTTTTAATAAACTTGAAACTTGATCACTACTGTCCCTTTTCTCCTCGAGAGTTTACATGTTGAGGTCTTCTAGTATCTTCGGTTCATAGACAGTGGAGCGCAAGATGTCAGCGCGCTGACAATCTAGCGCCGACAATTCGGCACAAGACAGAAGCGCGCGGGGGAAAAAGTAATTTTTAAAGAGCTCCAATGGGGGGTTTGGGGTGTCAACCCCCCTACTTTATTGGTTAGTGTTCGCGCTGCTGTTGGAGAGGGGTTCGGGGGGTTGGAAACCTC
Organism: Geotrypetes seraphini; assembly: GCF_902459505.1. Classification (NCBI taxonomy): domain Eukaryota; kingdom Metazoa; phylum Chordata; class Amphibia; order Gymnophiona; family Dermophiidae; genus Geotrypetes; species Geotrypetes seraphini. Next base: position 377,166,010 of record NC_047085.1, read on the forward strand.
CATTATAGCGAAAACGGAACTTTTTCTGATTTTTTTCGGGAAAAGTTCTGTTTTCTCTATAATGGGGGGTTTCACCCCACACACACACACCCCTCCCCTGCAACGGCAGTGCGAACACTAACCAATAAAGTGGGGGGGTTTCCACCCCAAACCTCCAGTCGGAGCTCTTTAAAAATTATTTTTTCCCCCGCGCGATTATCCCGTCACCATTATCTTCTCATACTTCTATTGGTGTGCTGCTTCTTCACAACAATGCATTGGTGCACATGTCAGAACAATCACACCTGTTCTGACCCGCTCACAATCTAACTATGGTACCTGGGGCAATGGAGGTTTAAGTGACTTGCCCAGGGCCACAAGAGCAGCATGCGGATAGAACCCACAACTTCAGAGTGCTGAGGCAGCGGATTCTAACTGCTAGGCCACTCCTTCATGCTAGTATTTAAAAAATTACTAAATCATGAAACACATAAAAGTGTACATAATGACTTACTAAAACTAAGTTTTAGGAAAAATGTCCAAAAATCCAGTAGAGCAAAAACAAACTATTGGGATGTAGGAGGGGGCCAGTGTTCTTAACAAGTTGGCCACAGACATCCCAGCAGAGCAGTAGTGCACCCTAGGGAGCTCTGCGGTGAAATTCACATAAAAGTTTCCAGGTACACATCTCACCATAACCCCCTTACATTATATGGTGAGCCTTCCACAACTCACCCACAACCTACTGTATTCAACTGTATACCTCCCCAAAAGTCCTTATGCCTGTAGGTATCACCTGTATGTTGGTACAGTAGATTTTTGGTGGGCCCACTACCAGGCTGTTCCAGAGACCTACTTGTGCTTTAATAAAACTGGCCATAATATCGGAAGCTGTCATACAAGCTGGTTTGTACTGTTTCATTCACATCTTTGGTGGGTGGGAGGGTGTCAGTAACCACTGGAAGAGTAAAGAAGGGGGCCATGCCTTCATGTCTCCAGTTGTCATCTAATCAGTTTGGGCACCTTTTGGGCATTTTATTCGTTATTGAAACAGGTCTTGCCTCAAACGTCCAAACTTTGTCCTGGACATTTACTGCAATTCTCCAATATCCCATTATTGCAGAAAAATGTCCAAATAATAAGTCCACCCTAATACCGTCCAAAACACATCTCTAACAGACCCCTTGAGATTTAGATGCAAACAGGATAGAACACCATCTACAGTATATGATGTGTTTTGAAAATGGCAATTTGGACATTTTAGCATATAAAATATTTACAGATCTTATTGAATATGGTAGCTTACTTTCTTTCTATAGCTTGCCATGTTGACAATGTATTCTTCTGTTTTATTTACATTGGTTGCTGATCATTTAAATTTAAATTACTGCTATTGACTTTCAAAGCATTACATGATCATCTCCAAGTTGTCTACTTTGACTATTCCATATCAACCTTCACGTATGTCACGCTCTCTTCATGAGCATCATCTCATACTTCTTCCCCCACCCCGAACCCCATCCCATCTCAGTAAATTTGACTACCAACAGGCAGAGTGCATTTTTCTTTATGGCTTCATCTTTTTGGAACTATCTTCCAAAGGAACTTGGTGCTGAAAAATCTCTTTCCAGATTTAAATCTTAAATCCTATTTTTGTGGAATTGCATTTAAGTGGCTGAGTTAAGAGTTTTACAGAGGTTAAGAGCCTTCTTAATTTTAACTTCAATTCTCATTTTAAAATGTGTTGGGGGTTTTTTCTTCTTTGAATGATTGCTTGCATATTGTAATTTATTTTCTCTTTTCTTTTCCTATTTTGGTAATTATTGCAAACTGTTTTGGCCTGTAAGTTAATGAACTGCAGTATCTTCTATATACAGTATATAAAATCGGATATATATATGTATGTTCCAGCATAACTCAGAAACGCATGGAGAGATTTCAACCAAACTTGGTATACATATCACTTAGGGCTCCTTTTACTAAGGTGCGCTAGCGTTTTTAGTGCGTGTTGAAGATAAGCTCTATGGAAGTGTTAGCGTCTAGCGCGGCACTAAAACCACTAGCGCACCTTAGTAAAATGAGCCCTTCGTATCTGGGGACAAATACTGGGAGGGGGAGGAAGGGGGTGACATGGAGGGGGGGGCAGGGGGTGGGAAGGGGTGACATTGAAAATGACAGATATTAGTAACTAATCCATAAACACATGGACAGATTTCAATCAAACTTAATATACATAAGACTTACTATTTGGGGACAAATACCATGGGGGGGAAGGGGGTGACATGTGGGGGGAAGGGGGGTGACATCGAAAATGACAGATATTAGTGTCTAATCCATAAACGCATGGATAGATTTCAACCAAAATTGGTACACATATCACTTACTATCTGGGGAAAAATAATGTGTGGGTGGGAAGGAGGTGACGTAAAAATTATCAAAAATGACTGATATTAGTGTCTAACCCATAGTTTTCAGGCTTACGGAGATGAATACTGACACTCCCGATTACGTTAAAGTCCAAATTCAGCCCAATAGAGAGGGACATTCCTGTGGGACATGTGGGGGGTGACTTGTAGGGGGTGGGACATGGGGGGGCCATTTTGGGATTAATAAATATCTGGGCAACACCGAATGATCAGCTAGTATCAAATAAAGATGACACAACCTAGCCTAATGAGTCTGTGAACCTGGACAATGATTATTAGTTTAGTTTAATTTATTGTCATTTCTAGCTCGCCTTTATCCAAGGTGGATTACAAAATATTTACATACACAATAAACAATTAAAATACACACACAGCAATTAACAAATTGTGTGATTATTAGCTGTACAATACTATCTTCATACAGTTATTGGAGATTGATTTCCCTTTCACTTCCCTATTAAAGTTAAAATATTACAGTATTGCATAGGACAGCAAGCAATCATTGAAAGAAGAAAAACCCCCAATTAAAAATGAGAATTAACGTTAAAATTAACAGCTCTTAACCCCTATAAAAATCTTAACTTGGCGGCTCAAAGGCAATCCCACAAAAATAGGCCTTCAGTAAAGATTTGAATCTGGAAAGGGATTTTTGGCAGGTAGTTGCTCACCGGGATGTTGCTAGCCTTGCCTACCGATGACAGCATTGGCAGCACAGGACTGAAAGAAGAGGACTGCACGCCGGAATGGGAGACCAAGGAGAGCCTGGAGTGTCCATAGAAAGATCTGCCTCTGCCCTTCCACCAGCCATAGGCCATCTCACAACTGACACCAATGATCACAGGAGCTTCTCACTGGGATATCATTAGCCCCACCCATCGATGACATCATCAGCATCATGGGACTGAAAGCAGAGGAACTTTGGATTTACAACAGAACAGATCACAACTGAGAAAGCTCGTAGCATATTACACACCACCTTAGAACTTGCACCTTAAGTGCAAAATAACATGAAACATACAGGCCCTAAAATCACAACCAACTACCCATACATACTACCTGTTTAAGAGACTAGTTAGATACTGTGGGACTACTCTTAACGTTACCTTTAACATTAAACAGAAGGTGAGTGCCCTAATCTTGATATAATGTTATGGTTACTGAATGCAAGCATATGGCTAACAGCTATTAGGCCTACAACCTAATTCAGATTTGAAAAACAAGATTTGTGTTACTATATCTCATCTTCAAAAAACAAAAACTATGTCCTATTTTCCCAATAATACCACACAGAAATGCCTAATAAATTATGAGGAAAGGATACCTCGCAATATTGATGAGTTCACTACACATAACAGAAAACCTCAGAATAGAAATCCCAATAATAATGTCTGTAGAATCAGAAACCATCACTTATAAAGGAGCTATACTTCACTTAAAATCACAACACATGTCATGCTGTTATGTGAATGCAAGATCTATTTGTAACAGAAGCTTTTTGATCCATGAGACGATTGTAGAGTCTGACATAGGAATTATGTTTTATGTAGCGACGTGGTTAAAGAACAGCCATGACCCCCTAACCCTGGATGTCTGCCCAGCAGGCTACAAACGATACAAGTAAATAGGCAGAGAAAAAAGGGAGGAGGTATAGCCATGATATACAAGAACTCCTTGGCAATCGAGAAAATTAGTTCCCTATCTACAACAGAAGCAGAACTCTTATTCTGTCATCTAAAATATGACCCTAAACAAGAGTTTCTATATCTCATGTTTTGTTACAGACCACCTGAATCCTGATCAAAATGCGTCACAAAGGTATATGAGTTCATATCCAATGCTGCACTGTCATGCTTCTCTTCAATACTACTAGGCGACAGATGAAATATGGAAGACCTCAGGTTATTTCTTAGCAACTTCTCCTTGATATAGTCTCTTCAGTCTCTCCCAAGCTCTCTTCTTCTTTATATAAGAGCATAAGAACAGCCATACTGGGTCAGACCAATGATCCATCTAGGCCAGTATCCTGTTTCTAACAGTGGTCAATCCAGGTCACAAGTACTTGTTAGAAACCCAAATAGTAGCAACATTTCATGCTACCGATCCCAGGTCAAGCAGTGGCGTCCCCCGTGTCTGTCTCAATAGCAGACTATGGACTTTTCCTCCAGGAACTTATCCATACCTTTCTTTAAAACCAGCTACATTAACCGTTGTTACCACAACCTCTGGCAATGAGTGCCAGAGCCAGGCACAAGGAACAATTTATGTTCCTTTCCCAGGAACAGCCTGGCAAACAGAGGGTGTTTGATGTCCTGAAGTTGTGTAGCCTTATGGTGATAGTCGTTTTTGAAGTGTCCCCTCACCTGCAACATTAATGTACAACTCACATGCATGTGCATGAGCCCATATGAAAGCCTGCACCAATCACTAGAAACACAAGTGCTTACATCTGTTACAATATGCACCTCCAGGGAAATTCTATAAACGGTGTACCCAGCCAATGTAAGTGTCTTTCTTAATTGTTTAATTGACTTAATCGGCACTGATAATTGACAATTAACATCTCATACTTGATGCACTAACTTGGGAGACGCCCACCATTTGAGGTAGGTGCCCAGTCCATAGCATCTGTCCCAAAGTAGGTGTAGTTAGGGGGCGGACTGTGAACGTGTTTTGCATGTAGGCACCTGTTCTGGACTTAGGTGCCAGTAGGTACCTATCTTAGACACACGCATATAGGCCAAGAAAACTCTGGTATAAACAGCCTGTACCTAACCCTCCCCCTCCCCCTTTTACAAAACCGTAACACAGTTTTTAGCACTAGCCGCAGTGATAATAGCTTTGACACTCATAGAATTCATATGAGCGTCCGAGCTGTTACTGCCGTTTCCAGTGCTAAAACCCGCATTACGGTTAAGACGACTAGCAATATCAAAGGCCGCTAAGCACGATTCTATAAAGTGCGCAAAACTTTTATAGAATCGTGCTTAGTACCGCACTAATTGGCGCCTAATTTTTAGGTGCCAGTAAAGGGTGCACCCGCTTGAATGCCCTTTATAGAATACAGCTAATATCCTTTCGTCAATGTTTTTTTCAATATTGTGTTCAGTCTCAAATTACCTTTCTAGGGCGTCAGACATGCCATTTTATTCGCCTCCATTCTGGCGACTTAAAAGTCTGTATGGCTATGACTCTGGCTGTGGCCTCTTCATTCGCCCACTAAAAACAGTTATTTAGTGTAAATTTAGTTATTTAGTGTAAATTTAGTTATTTAGTTATTTAGTGTAACAGTAAAAATAACTGTTTTTAGTGGGCGAATGAAGAGGCCACAGCCAGAGTCATAGCCATACAGACTTTTAAGTCGCCAGAATGGAGGCGAATAAAATGGCATGTCTGACGCCCTAGAAAGGTAATTTGAGACTGAACACAATATTGAAAAAAACATTGACGAAAGGATATTAGCTGTTACTACACTAGTCAATGTAAAGAACACTGGCTTATACGTATACTTTATAGAATACATGCACACATTTTGATATCGCCATTTAAATGAGCACTCCATTAAAATGAGCACTCCTTATAGTTGCAGGCTAAATGAATTCAATAGTTTCTGCTTGTTGCAAATAGGCTTCAACTGATTAAAAAGCCCTTTATCCAAGTACGTTTTGTGATAGATGGAAGACATGCTTCAAGTACAATAACTGCTCATAAGAATATTTCCCACTGTTACACAGGAAATTAGCTTTTAAAATATTCATGGACTGAAAGCTGCCCACAGTCATGCACAAAGAACTATGGGCAAGGAAGGTTTGATTATGAAGAAAAAAAAAACCACAAAGGAAAAGTGACAAAAATCCTAAAAGAAATTCCATGTAGAAGTGATGGACTTACAATAACAAACCTTAAGATGATAACAGTGGTAAAAATGATCTACTAACCTCGCATAGGGTATAGGTGATTTTTTTGAAAAATCGTTAAATTAAGAAAACATTTTCGGAGTTCATTATGGTAGCATAAAGAAATGACTAAGGAACATTTATATATATTTTTTTTAAAAAACAGAATCATAGAAAGAGAAAAGGAAAGGACTAGTATATGTACTTATCATGGATGACTAACCTAATCATTTTGGATGAGGCTCGTACTATTTATCTCATTCATTTTACATTAGTCACCCTTAACTTGAGGCTCCCCTTCATTTCCCTTTCATATAAACATGCTGTAACAGAATTCTTCTTTATGCCCATGCCATCAATAATGCATTTGGTTTTTGTGAAATCTTTAGCAGCTGCTGTAGGTGTTGATGCAAACCTGATTTGAAAACAAAAAGATCTGCTCATTAATTTTATCCTATTTGATATTATACAGTTTTCCTTTAAGAAAGCGCAACATGAATTCCACAAAATATCGCTAATATACCACATGAAAATGTTCATTAAAATTAAAAATTCTAGAATCAATGCTTAAAAAAACCCAACTAAAAATCCATCCACAATGCCTTTTGAACTTTTTATAAGATATTAGAATCATATTATTGATTTGATGACATATTTATAGATTCTTACATACTACCGCAATGAACAAAATAAAATGAAACAATAAAACTATGTACCGTATTTTCACGTAGATAACGCGCACCCGTGTAAAACGCGCACACGGGTATAGCGCGCGGAAAACACAAATTTATGTACAGAAATTTTTATATACCGCGCACACCCGTATACCGCGCATGCTGCCAGACTCTCCCGTCGCCGCCCGACTCTCCTTTCGCCCGCCCCGACTCTCCTCTGGTCACCCCGACTCTCCTTTCACCCGCCCCGACTCTCCTCTCCCCCTTGAAGTCCTGTCCCCACCCTGAAAGCCTGATGCCCCCCCCCCGACGTCCGATTCACCCCCACCCCGAAGGACCGCTCGCACGTACTCCCACCCGCACCCACACCCCCACTCTGAAGAACCGCTCGCACCCCCACAGCCTCCCGACCCTCCCCCCATCATGTAGAAGCTCCTACCAGTGTTCTGCTGCTTCCTCTTGGCGGTCCCGACTCCCCGACACGATCGGTGCAAGAGGGAGCTCAAGCCCTCTTGCCCCCCCGACTCTCCGACACGATAGGGGCAAAAGGGAGCCCAAGCCCTCTTGCCCCGCCGACTCCTCAACTCCCCGATAATATCGGGCCAGGAGGGAGGCCAAGTCCTCCTGGCCCTGGCGACCCCCCCCCCCCGCTAGTTGTTCGAGCCAGGAGGGAGTCCAAACCCTCCTGGCCATGGCGACCCCCTACCCCCACCCCGCACTACATTACGGGCAGGAGGGATCCCAGGCCCTCCTGCCCTCGACGCAACCCGGGAGCCTTAGGTCCCTCCTGGGGGCGGGGCCTTGGGCACATGGTCGGGTTGGGCCCATGTGCCTCAGGCCCCGCCCCCAGGTGGGACTTAAGGCTCCCGGGCCTATTCTGATAGGCCCAAGCGCCTTAGGCCCCACCAGTAGGCGGAGCTTTGGGACGGATGGGCCAATCCGGCCTCATTCCGTCGTTGGCTGCCTGCCGGACAGGCGAGTTTGACTCCCGTCTGTCCGGCCAACTACACAAAGGTACGGGGAAGGGGGGTGAGGGTGTCGTGGGGGTCGGCCAGGGGGGTCGCGGGTCGGCTTGGGGGGGCGGACGGAGGTTCTTGGGGGGGCGGTCGTTGGGGGGAGGGGGGTTTGCGTCGAGGGCAGGAGGGCCTGGGATCCCTCCTGCCCGTAATGTAGTGCGGGGTGGGGGTAGGGGGTCGCCGTGGCCAGGAGGGTTTGGGCTCCCTCCTGGCCCGAACAACTAATGGGGGGGGGTCGCCAGGGCCAGGAGGACTTGGCTTCCCTTCTGGCCCGATATTGTCGGGGAGTTGGGGAGTCGGCGGGGCAAGAGGGCTTGGGCTCCCTTTTGCCCCGATCGTGTCGGGGGTGCCGCAGTTGGCTGGGGCAAGAGGGCTTGAGCTCCCTCTTGCCCCGATCGTGTCGGGTGTCGGGACCGCCAAGAGGAAGCAGCAGGACACTGGTAGGAGCTTTTACATGATGGGGGGGTCGGGAGGCTGTGGGAGTGTGAGCGGTCCTTCAGGGTGGGGGTGCGGGTGCGAGTGCGTGCGAGCGGTCCTTCGGGGTGGGGGTGCGTGCGAACGGTCATTCGGGGTGGGGGTACGAGCGGTCCTGCGGAGAGGGTGAATCGGACGTCGGGGGGGGGAACTATGTAAAAAAAATTTTGTACAATGCGCTCACGCGTATACCGCGCAAGGTTATGCACGGTTTGTAAAAACACGTATAACGCACGCGTTATATGCGTGAAAATACGGTAAATCAATAAAAAAGCTAAAAAGGGTGGAAAGGGTGTTCATGTTAGAGGCATGTTTACAAAGGTGCAGAGTCTATATATACTGCCCGATATTCCGGAGGGTTAAGTAGTGTTTGACCGGCTAACCACTAATATTAAGTGAGAGATAGCTGGATATCTCCCGCTAAATATCTTGGTTAGCGGCTAGCAGCTATATCTCATGACTTAGCTGGCTAGTTGTGAAGATTTAGATGCTGGCCTGCTAAGTTTGAAAAATAAGAGACTGACTTCATTGGTAGTAAATGCCAGCGGGGAGAGAGCTGATGACAACTTAGAAAAACGCTCAGAAAAAGTGAAACTCTGAGGGGGGGTGAATACCTCCCCTTGGGTAAGAGTTTACAATCCAATCATTGCATTTGCTATTTGGAGCATCACTCTCTGACCGCTGGTAAAACTTAATCGATTCAATGGCTTTGATTGACAAAATTTTGTTCAAAAATATATCATACACGAAATCTCTTGCTCTTTAAACGATACTATACACTTATCTGTGCAAGCTTGTAAGGATTATGGTTGTAAGGGCTCTAGGGGTCTCAACGTGGCCCCGTTTCGATAATCTTCTTCAGGAGACCCGATACTGCACACTCTAAAACCCTGCTAAGTTTAGCACTTATTTAAATAGCCATTTAAATAGCTGGTCTTTCTTTGGCTGCTAAAAACTTGGTATGGGGGAAATTCTTGAAGACCTGGGAACAATTGAAGAACACAGCTAGGAACAACTGATGAATACAGAAAATCCATAGATTATGACTAGTGAAAGTATGAGCAAAAGAGTAGGCTTCCAAAAAAAAATTTGAACCTCTTAAAAGAGGATTTAGTTCTGATGTCCAAAAACAGGCCATTCCACAAGGTGAAAACTAGCATGCTTAAAAGCAGTGTTGCATGCAGTCCAGTCTAACTTGATGGTGGGAAAGGATAGTTAAGAGCTTATGTTGAGAAGAACAGGGCGCTCTCTATGGGGATTATGGGAGCGTTCTCTATGGGGTGCCCTACCGTCGACTAACCAACCAATGCAGAACCACATTTTGTAAAAAAAAAAAAAAAAAAATGGAGGCACGAATTGCACTGGTGTCGTGCTTACAGAAGTTCTTAGGGGCATGTAAAAATGCCTGAGGCCGGCATGGGTGTGGCTCATGTCAGAAATGGCCTTAGCCATCCTTAGGCGCCCCTAGGCACTTCCGTAGGTGCAAGACAGGTGCCTTAAATGTAGGCCTGTAAAATGCTGGCCTACATTTAAGGCGCCTGTTTTAAAACCAGTCGTGATTCTATCAACAGCGCTGATGTGGGATTGACATGCAATCGGCGGCCATTTTTAGGCAGACTATGATACCGGCACCATTTATAGAATCCAGGCCTTAGTGCTGAATATTGCATAGCTGGCTAATATTTTAGTGACCAAAAAACTCCCAGATATTCAATACTGTTCACTGGAAATGGCCCGACATTGAATATCCGGGCCCAGCGTTAGGCTGCCTCCTGCGGTCTGAATAGCGGTACCATAGTGTCTAAATTTGGGAGCCCAAATTCGGATGCACTGCCAAAATGTGTGCACATCTTTATTTGCTAACAATCAACAGCTGGAGCCTAACAACCAGTTGATGTTAATTGGCACCAACTTGGGTTTGGGCATGCATCTGGCTTTGCACTATCCTACCGTATAATGCTTGGCACCCAAATCCCATAGCATGCAACTCAGAAGAGAGTGTGGCTATGGCTATGGGAGGGGCATTCTGAGAAGTTGTGCGCGTTGTTACTGAATAATGGGTCAGCGCACTCAGCTTGGGCACTAGTATTTACACCAGGTTTTAGCAGGTGTAATTCCAGGGCCCAAAGTTAGGACATGGGAATTGGCACTAAGGGCTTCATTCTGTATAGGTTGCCTAGATAATGCGCCACTACATTAGAATGCTTACATTAGGCACCCTAATCAAGGACGCCTAGCGACGCCTAACTTTGGAATGCACGCACAACTTTTTTATTAATTGGCGTGGTAATTGACCGTGCCAGCTTTCAGTCAATCAAAAAAATTAACTATTAAGAGTTTGGCGCCAAGTGTGGATGTGCATAAGCTTGGCATGCCCCTTGCCTCTAATGCACAGGATACTCACTTACTTCATTCTAATTTTTGTTCCTAATGTGCGATAAGTGCAAAAACTTACCACACTTTAGTAGGCATGCCCCTTAATCTTGCTTTGTAACTTAGGGGGGAATTCATCAAGGGGTGTTAACCGATTTAGTGTGCAATGAGGGCCTGATTTTCAAAATACATGTCCCGATTGCAGGCGGCGGTAGGCATCCTACCATGTGGCAGTCAATTGGGACATATGTTTTTTTTCAAAAATGTTTGCAATGAAGGTCGCTTAGATTGTAGGCATCTGTAGAGCATCTATGGAGACCCGTAGGGATGCTTAAGTACACCCACAGCGGGGCATGGTTTCACCCATAAGTGGCCTTGGGCATGCTTAAGCATCCCTACACGTCTCCATAGGCAAAATGCTGGCCTACATTTAAGGCGTCTGTTCAGCACTATAGACACAATTCTCTTTAGGATGCTGCTATGTGATTGACACGCGATCAGTGGCTGCCTCTTAGGTGTCCACTAAGGTCAGCATACTGTAGAGAATCAGGCCCTAAATGATAAGACACCCAGAAGAATATAATGTGCATCTGAGCATTTAGTTCATGCTAAAGTGGTTAGCTCCCCTTGATTGAACTCCCTCCTTAAGTACTTGCATTGAGTCTATTTTTTGTCTACGTTGCTTCTTCTTGAAGCTCTTTATTAATCCCCTCCTTTTACAAAAGCGTAGCATGGTTTTTAGCACCGGCCGCGGCAGTAACAGCTCCTACGGTCATAGGAATTCTATGAGCGTCAAACCTGTTACCGCCGCAGCTAGCGCTAACAGCCACAGCGGGGGGAATGAGTAAATAATTTTGTTTGAGATATACTTTTACCAAACAGCAGTAAAAAGTGGCCTTAGCGCACCTTTTACCCTTATATGGGTCTTTCCCACCAGGGTAAAATGGCCAAATTTCCTATTTTTTGCATTCCTGGTCATATGCTAATTTTGGCATTATTGCACTAGCTAATATCTCCATCCATTAAGTAAGCAACATATTAAATACCTGCTAATCAGTTAGTGTGTGGCAATGCAGCTGTGCTAACCAATTATCATAGAATAAGTGCACTCTTCACCCTCAGACACGATCCTACACAAAAAATAAATTATATTTTTTTAGCACATGGGTAGTCCTTGCACATCCTGAAATTACCACCGCAAGACGCCTTAATGTGCCCCAAAATATACCATTTTTTATGCTACAAGGGGTCGCTGAAAAGTTCTTAGCCCAACCAATGAAGTTGGGACGGTCTCCATCGAGGGCTATACATTTAGGGGTCTTTTTATCAAGGTGCGGTAGGGGTTTAATGCGCGGAATACCGTGCGTTAAACCACCTGCCGCGCTAGTCGCTAACGCCTCCATTGATGAGGCGTTAGTATTTTGGCTTGCCGCAGGGGTTAGCACGTGTCCGATACGCCCCCGTAGCGCGCCTTGATAAAAGGAGCCCTTAGTCCAGTGATTTTCCACTTTTTTCGTTCCTTCAGAAAAATACAAACCAAAAATGTGGGAAATCGCTGGACTACGTGTATAGCCCTCGATGTAGGCTGCCTCAACTTTTCAGCGGCCCTTCGTAGAGTAAGCATACAGAAGGCCCCTAAAGTTAAGTGCCATATGAAAAAATTCTTATATGTGGCTATGTAAGAGTAATATATCTATTGTATAGAAGTTTAACATTATTTTTATTTCCTTCAGAAGTACAGTAGTATTGCTGGTATTTTCTCAGTATTTCAAAACCTCCAAAAAAAGCAGAAAGTGACCAAGGCCAATTAAACTGTGGTAGATGAGCAAAATGTATATAAAAAGATAAGCCGATCTGACTTTTGACACGTCAGTAGCAACGGTCCTGTTAGTGAGCAGCTCCCTCTGAATGCAGTAACATACACAGCTCTCCGGTCTATAATCCCACAAACAGCAAAAAATATGCTCCAAATCTGGGGAGGAGGGGAGAGTTCCTGTCAGTGCGGGGTTTCATATCATATTCTTTTTGAAAGGCAGATTCCATCAACCACAACAAATAAAAGATTGGGCGTTCAGCTGTGACCAGGCTGAGGTGACTGAGTGGATGCAGAAGGCCTCATGAATAATGAAACAAATAACTGATAAAAGCAACTCCAGACATCTGCTACGAGTGAAAGGAAATGCTTTATATTAAGGACTTATTTCTTTCATGCAGGTTTCTTCTGAAAGCACACAAAATCTTCAATCATTTTTATGAAAATACAGGACCAAGAAGGGTTTTGCAAGAGAAATAAATGGAAGAAAATTTTTAAAAAAAATGCTTATAAAGATTTTAAATTACCAGTCAGCCAACTCTGGATTTTTTTTTTGTGGTTTTACTGAAAGAAGATGCAAGTCAGGTCATTTTAACATACAGCATTGAAAAGACTTATCAGGAGACACTTTGGGTTGCTGTTTCAGCTTTTTGCTGCCGTTCCCTCATCTTGTCAGTATTGAACTTTAGCTTATAGTTTGTACTGTAGAACTGTGAGACAGAAAGGTTTCAAATCTTAGAGTCCTACGTGACAAAGAAGAGAAGCCTGGAGATTCTGATATGAGCTGCAGTGAATCTGTTCAAAAAATACCATGTGCCAGGTTTTGGAGCCATATTTGTATGCAGCTGAACATGAAATGAAATATTCATCAAACTCGACATGAGGTACATTTTAATAAGGTGTTAAAGATATTCTGTTGCTTATAAAAAGATTGATTGAGTCAAAGAAGGAAGAGGTAAAAGGAATAAAACAATGTACATTGGTGGGTATAATTTTCCATTTTCATGAAGGTTTACCTTCAAAGTTACAAGGTGTTCTCTTGATGTGGTATCTGCAAGGATCTTCAGATTTAGACAATTTTCAAAATCCATTTACCTGAGTAACATACATTGGGTGTCAGAATAGTGCTTTTCCTCAGTACTAGTTAAAAGCACGCACCAGGATCATAGAGAATTTAAATGTAGAAAGACATAGGGAAGATGTTCCTGCACATATGTCTAAGATGGCTTTAAAAAGCAACATGTGTCAATTTGATTTGCAAATCCACAAATAAGAAAAAAAAAAAATCCACAGAGCCTTTCTACTGAGGGACAATTTTCACAGGAAAGTGAAATTTCCCTTTCAAAAATTAGGTACCAGGTCTGTGGATACTTTCAGGATGATATTAAGGTAGACTTGGGAAAAAAACACAGCAGCATGTTTTTTTTGTTTTTGTTTTTTTTTGGGGGGTGGCATCTTGCCACTGTGTGGATCATTGTTGGAAGCAGGATACTGGGTTTGATGGACTTTTGGTTTGACATAGTACAGCAGTTCTTATGATATTCAGAGGTGGCAGCCCTGTCTGCCAGAAGTGTTTTAAAGAAAGAGATTTGTAGCAGATAAAAATTTTGGTCATTTTAAATCGCATAATAGCAAAAGTTGCATGCTTATAAAATGGGTATACATAGTTTAGGGTAAGGCAAGGAGGTAAAATAAACAGATTCATCCAGGGTCACTTGAAATATTCATGGTACAGCCTCACAGGATGCAAGGGAAATGGGAGTGCAATGATTGCTGTGTGTTCATTGTCTCCCCTGAGGTCAGTGGTGTAGCGAGGGTAAGTGGCGGCCCTCCCCCACCCTTTTCTCTCCCCCCCAACTCCTTCCCTACCCACCCTCACCACACATGCACCCCCTTCCCTTCCCCCTGTACCTTTTTAATTTTCAAGGCGAAAGCAACAGCACAAACTTGCTGCCCACGTGTCGGCTATCCCTTCAATGTGACATCAGAGAGAGGTGACACCAACATGGGCAGCAGGTTCGTAATGCTGCTCATGCGGGGAAAATCAAAGAGGTGCGAGGGAAGGGGTGCACAAGTGCGGCAGGGGGCAGAGACCGCATCCAAGGTGGAACCCCCCCCCCGCACTCCCCTTACTATGCCAGTGCCTGTGGTGGCCGTGGTAAAGTGGGTAGGGTGGGGATGCTAAAAGGCATAATTCCAGCACAGGATGCTTGTAGGTTCAGCAGTAAAATCCAGTCACTAGGAGCTAAATTCACTTAATGGTGCCCAAATTTGGGCACTTAAAAAAATAAGCGCTATTCTATAAACTGTGCTACAAGTTAGGCACCATTTGTAGAATACCCCTTAACGTCAGGATCCAGACCCAATTACAAGGGGGTGCTAAAAGGTTCTCAGCCCAACCAAAAGGAGAATGACTTGACTATGGTTCAGTCAATGATCTGAAACAACGTCAAAGCATAGAATTTCATTTCTGCAAATTGGCACTTAACGAAATACGATTGCGCTTTTTTCAGCTACAGTGGCAAAATAATGCTCAGGATTTAGGAAGTTGGGCTGAGAACTTTTCAGCACCATCTTGTAGGGACAGAGCTACTGTGCATGCAAATTCTTGGAACAGCCCTGACCCGCACATGCCCCCCCCCCCCCCACTACCACCATGGCCACGCTTTCTTTTTTTATTTGTGCGTAAAAATCCATATGTGCATCTCTATAGAATAATGACTAGAAAGATGCATGTGTAAATTCAAATTGTTCCCAATTAATGCCAATTTATTTATTTTGAGAATTTATATACTACTTATTTGCCTAAGTGGTTTATATTCAGCTACTCAAGCATTTTTCCCTGTCTGTCCAGTGGACTCACAGTCTATCTAATGTACCTGGGGCAATGCGGGGGGGGGGGATTAAGTGACTTGTCCAGGGGCACAAGGAACAGTATAGCTCTAACCATTGCGTCACACACTGTCCAATTATTGGTGCTAATTGCTTCATTATTCAATTAACTTGCATGCACAAATTTGCACCCGTATTTTTGAGCACTATATATAGAATTTACTAGTGAATATACAAACCATTCAAATAGCAACAAGTACATAGCAATTCTAAGTTTAATAAAATATGGGACAATTCTACAAGACAATTTGCCTAGAATTAGGTGTCTGGAGGGCATGCAGAGAAGCCTATTCTATTAAGGAAAGGAGGTGCATATTTTCCCTTCTGCAATATTAGCATGAAGGTATATTCACACCTAACATTTAAGCATGAGCATTTGCAACAGCCTTGAAGCTGGTGGTAGTGTGAGCGCTTAAATGCAGGAGATACATGATAACCTTGCAGTATTATGGAAGTTATGCATGGAAGTGAGAGCCCTGCCTATGTAGGTCCCACCCCTGCTATGCCCCCCTTGATTCAAATTCCCCTGCTGCTCCTTGTGATCTTCAGCAAATCATTTAGCCCTTCATTGTCACCCTTTGATAAATATATTTCAGTGGCGGTAAAGTTTTTTGCCTATGATAGTAAATGAAGCAGATTTGAACGCTCATCACTTTTGATTGTTGGCTGCTGACATATGAATTTTGAGGCTTTTTCTCCACCTTTTGATGAAATGTTTATCGGGAGTGTGTAGCCCATCTCTGGCAAGTAATATATATATATTGGTATTTTTTTGATTTAAACATCTCTATCATATCTCCCCTCTCCCGCCTTTCCTCACTAAAGTCTTATACAGGCGCATCAATACCTCCTTTTTCATACTGGCCATACTTCTTCCTATGCAACCTAGTATCCTTCTAGCTTTCACCGTCACCTTTTCAACCTGTTTGGTCACCTTAAGATCATCACATACAATCACATCCAAGTCCGGCTCTTCTGTCGTGCACATAAGTTCTTCCCCCCCTAAACTGTACCATTCCCTCTGGGTTTTGCAGCCAAAATGCATGACCATGCAGCACTTCTACCTCCTTGGCCTTGGAATGAAATCAGCCTTTGTGATTTTTTTTCACCCCATTTCAAAATTAACCCCCTCTTTACAAAAGCCGGCAGTGTGGGCCAGTGCGGTAAATGCTCCAAAGCCCGTAGGAATTGAATAGGCGTCGGAGCATTCATAAAAGATCATAAGCAGATCCTGATTCCCTATTTAGTGTGAACTAAATTTTTCTGCAATTGAGAGCTATAAATTAATTATCCTTTGGGATAACTGAAAATTTCAATTTAGAACAAGATGTATTCAAGTTTCAAGTTTATTTAAAATTTCTTATACCGCCCAACTAGCCTTCCAGGCGGTGTACAAATTTGTAAAAACAGAGAACAAACTTTAACTAAAATACAAGTTTGAGGTGACAATACGTCACCAAACTCTAACTATAAAAACTTTTAAAAACTATTAAAAACAAAGACAAACAAAAACAAAAGGTAAAAGGCAAGAACTACATTAGGCAAAGTAAAAAAGAAAAATTAAGGAAAAAACAAGAGGGAGGGATGCTGTTAAACTCAATAGTATTTTTGCTCGATTGCCCTTAAAAGGACAGTTAGGCCTCAAAGGCATCAAGGAAGAGAAATGGCTTTAGCTTCGTCTTAAAGTTATTAAGATTTGATTCTTCGTGTAAATAATTTGGAATACAATTCCAAAGAGAGGAGGCAGTGACAGAGAAGATAGTAGACCTCATTGTATAGATAAACTTCAGTGACGGTATAGAGAAAAGGTTATTAGCTGTTGATCTTAGGGACCTAGAAGGAATATAAGGGGTAAGAAGATTATTTATAAATTCCGGTTGATTGTTTTGTCTAGTCTTAAATGTTAACAGAAAAAATTAATATTGATTTGCTTGCATGCAGTTTCTCGTCAATGTGTATAATTCTGGAGTGTTTTATCCTAAAATATCGACACAAATGTTTTTGTGCATCAGTACAAACATTTAACAAGATTGGATATTGAAAAAACAATTGACATGTTGAATACTGGAATGGTTTATGATTGGTTCAAAGGACTCATATTAGTGTTACTATATAAAAAATGTTTTTTAGATTAAGGTTATTAAAATCAATTAAGAACAGACAGCTGCCATAAAAGGAACAGAATCTAGGTGGTTGCAGATGCTTGAAAGTAATAAATGCAAATACATAAAGGCTTTGCCTACCAGTGCTGGACCATCTGGACTAATTTCCTAATGCTTTTTTGTGAGGCATTCAGGTGACAATATCAACTTAATTGGGTGCCAATTAGGCAGACAAAAATTAAAAACAACATGATTTGATCTACATCCTGACAATATACAGTACTGCTCTAGAAATGAATCGAGCAATCGCCCCCACTTCTGAGCAAAGCCTAAAATGTCCAGCTTTGAATGGAAGATCAGAGGTAACTGGAACCTGTTTACCAGTAGAGATAATGTGTGATAAATAACATTTTAATCACTATTATATTAAAACCTACCAGATCTAGTGCTATGTTCCCTTGTATATACTGATTGCTTGCCACAACATCATTGCTCTGATCGCAATTCCAGATAGATCTGGAAGCTCATGAAAGATGTATTTATTTATTTATATACCACTTATATCCTAAGTGGTTTTACATTCTGGTTCTTTATCATATTTCCCTATATGTCCTGATGGGCTCAAACTCTATGTGCCTGGGGCAATGGGGGGATTAAAGGGCAATTTCTATAAGAAGCGCCCAAAAGTTAGGCGCCGACGTAGGCACCGTTCAGCGCGATTCAAGTAAAATTGGGTGCTGTTTCATGAATCACACTGAGCAGCCATGATTTTGGAGGCGCCCAATAAATAGGCCAGCTCTAGGCACAACTAAAAGGTAGGCGCCTATCTGAGCACTTAAGCATGCTTAAGAGTAGCGATTCTGCAACAAGGCGCCTAACACGTAGCCACGCCCACGCCTAACATGCATAGCGCCTATTTTTTTGAAGGCTGCCTCATATTTTAGAGGTGCCTTATTGCAGAATCGCTCTTTCTCGATAGACAACTATGGGCTCCTTTTACGAAGGTGCGCTAAGCGTTTTAGCGCACACACCAGATTAGCGCGCACTATTTGAAAATCTACCACCTGCTCAAAAGGAGGCGGTAGCAACTAGCGCGCAGGGCAATTTAGCGCATGCTATTCCACGTGTTAATGCCCTAACACGCCTTCGTAAAAGGAGCTGTAAGTTTCAATTATTGCTGATTAAAAAGCTTAATTGAGCTTGTTATTCAATTTAGTTAGGTGTTTATCTAGATGGACACCTCCAAAATAGATGCCTAACATTAGTTGCCGGTTACAGAATTTGGGTCTAAGTGGCATTCTATAAACAGCCCTCAAAGTTGGGTTCCATTTATAAAGTAGAGTTTAGACCGGGGATCCACTCCGAATTTTAGGAGCAGGGATTTACACCAGCGGAAGCTTGGTGTAATCCCCCGCACCTAAATTAGATGCAGATCTCCTGGATTCTATAATACATTACATTACACTTCCCCCTCCCCATTCGCGGTTTCTGCACTCGCGATTTCACATAGTCGCGATTTTTTTTCTGGGGAGGGGGAAAATGAAAAAACCCATATTTTTTACCTCCCTGCCACCTTCCCGGCTTTACCTGGTGGTCTAGAAGGGTTTCGGGGCAGGAGCGATCTTCCTACGCTCCTGCCCCGTGCAGATCGCCATGAGGAAATGGCTGTAGGGAGTTCCCGACGTAGTCTCGAGAGACTACGGGAACTCACAGCAGCCATTTCCTCATGGCGATCTGCACGGGTAGGAGCGTAGGAAGATCGCTCCTGCCCCGAAAGCCCTCTAGACCACCAGGTAAGGCCGGGAAGGCGGCAGGAGGGTGGGGGTGGGTCAGAGCTGGATAATCGTGGTTTTTCACCATTCGTGGTCCGGCTCTGCCCGTATCCCCACGAATAGCGAGGGAGAAGTGTAGTGACTTTTATTCCGCCTTAACTTTGTAGTTCTAGGCAGATTACAAAAAAGATAAGCTGGACATTTCCAGAATTACAGCATCAGGTACTAATTACAAGACTGTGATTTATTCAGGAATTTACAAGATCAGGGATAAATGTAGGTACAGCATTAGTTTGCCTTGACAAATTTCCTGAAGAGCAGGGTCTTTATTTCCCTTCAGAGGGTTTTGTAATCAGGCGCTGTTATCAGTAAGTAGGTGAGGTCGTGGTCTAGTTTCACTGCCTGAGTATCTTCTTGCGCTGTATGCCTTTGATTGGAGGGTAGAATCCTAGAAATGCCCCTGAATTTAGTCCTTTACATGCTGACGTTGTTGCTTAGTAAACGTCCGCAGATTCAATCTTGCCACAATTTCTTTCTTTATACAATAGACTAGAAATAGGTTCCTTCTTGTGCTCTCCAACTAAGCAGCCTCTTGTAAAATTATTTTCCAACAGTGTCATATCTGCATACTATAAGTATTAATAATTCCTCTTTTACTGCTGAGCTCTGTAATCAATACAGATCTTGTCTTACAATGCATTTGATGCTAATTTCAAATTGATTTGAGATGGAAAAACAACTCATTTTGAAGTTTAAAACTATTGAAACTTGAGGAAATTTGTTAAATTAGCATTGTGTTGTTTAGCTTATGCACTCCAAACTATTTCGTATACGACGTCAACAGATAAATGGTTGAAATCATACCATTTTGAAATGTATAGGTAGTTGTGCTAGGCATTAGGGATGTGCTGTTATTAGTATACGTTTGATTTTATTAATATATCTTTAAAAAATTAACAATCGCTAGCCTAAATATTAAATTTAAAAACTTACATTTATTTATTTTAAAAATTTATGAATCGCTTAAATCTAAGCAATGTACAAAACATTTACATCTACAATTTCAAGCACAAACATCGTAAAATGCAGTCAACAAATAAGTCTCCCCCACAAATGTCTTCAATACAGAATTCTTGAAGGGCTCCTTTTACGAAGCCGCGTTAGCGGTTTAACGCACGAAATAGCGCACGCTAATTTGTCGGCTGCGCTAGCTGCTACTGCCTACTCTTGAGCAGGCGGTAGTTTTTCAGTTAGCGTGGGGGGTTAGCGCACGCTAAAAAATGTGCGTGCGATAAAGCCGCTAACGCAGCTTCGTAAAAGGAGCCCTAAATCTAAAACAAATAATAGCCACAGAGTTATACAAAGACGTCCACAAATAATTGTGTTTTTTTAACATTTTCTTAAAAGACACAGTCTTTGCATAATCTCATTATACCTGGAATTGAATTCCAGATATTCTTACCAGCAAATGAGAAAATCGATATTCTAGATATAACATAACAAATTCCATTTTCTTTTAAACTGAGGAGCAACATCCCTCCCTCAGATCTCACACATTTTGCGGGTTGATAGATTTCCCACAAGCTTTGAAAACAAGTAGGAGAAGAGGAGTGCAATATTTGATGAATATTTGATTATATTTTCTGTACATGATATTGTACAGTTTGATGTATATTCTTTTATTGGCGTAAGTTGCAATCTACTCCTCTTCTGGGAGATTCTTACCTATTGTAATCCGTGTTGAATCTTAACAGAAAAATGCAGACTATGAGGCATTTTAAACAGAAAACAGGAAAGCACGTTAAGGGGTAGATTCAGTAAAGGGCATCGTAAGTTAGATGCTAGGATACAGAGTGTGAATTTTATAACGGCAATTCCACGTGAAATTACAGTTATAGACTGCTAGCTTAAGTTCACATTTCCACACCTAACTGTAGGCACGAGTATTTATGCTAGCAAACCTCTGACACCACAGTAAAAAATACCATGGTGGGAGCGATTTGTCTTTTACTGGCGATATACTTAGCACAATAGCATGCAACTAGATATGACCCTACCCATATATTTCTTCCCTTCATATATAGAATTTCTATCTATATGGATTCCACACTGCTATCTGTGTTGTGCAGAATGTTTATTTTGTTCGATTCAATTCCCTCTTTAATATATAGTGCAGCCCCCCTCCAATTTTATCTACTCTATCATTGCAATATAATTTGTACCCAAGTAATGCAGTGTCTCATTGATTGTCCTCCTTCCACAAGGTCTCTGAGATGCTTATCTATCTTATCATTCAGTGCTATATACTCAAACCCTCCTACTTTATTTTTTAGACTTCTAGCATTTGTATACAGACACTTCATATTGTGTTTTTTTTACTTGTATCTACAGGCTGCTGAGAAGATGACAGGGATAATTTGACATCTTTACATTGCATCCCATGGCTTTCTTTCACTATTTTTGAAACCTCTCTATTGGGACTCCCTAAATGTTCTGACTCAACAGTATCCTTCAAGGATATTGTGTACTGAACCATCTGTTCCCAAGCGACTGTCGGCTCTTCCTCACCCCCACCCCCTCCTATCTTAGTTTAAAAGCTGCAGTCCCCTTCTCTGCAGTCTACTGCACTGACCACCAGGGTATTTCAGAGACCTACTTGCTGCTCTAATAAGACTGTGTCTGAATTCAAGAAAGCCTGGAAGAGGCATGCGGAATCTCTTAGGGAGAGGAGGAGATAGTGAATTCTGCAGATGGAAAGACTGGATAAGCCATTTGGCCTTTATCTACTGTCATGTTTCTGTGTTTCTATGATCTTAAGCTGTCATTCAGGTTGGGTATGTACTGTTTCATTCACATCTTTGGTGGTGGGAGGTGGTCAGAAACCATTGGAAGAATAAGGGATGGCCATGCTTTTATTCCTCCAGCAGTCATCTGGTCAGTTCGGCTACTTTTTCGGCACTTATCCATTATTAAAACAGGTCTAGCCTTAAACATCCATAGTTTACCCTTGACATTTACTGCAATGTTCCAATAGTCCATTATTGCAGAAAAACATCCAAATAACAAGTCCATTCTAATCCTGCCCAAACAAGCCCCCAACAGTCCCCTTGAGATTTAGATGCACTTCAGTCAAACAGCATAGAAAATTGTCTAAAAAAATGTATTTCTAAAAATGTATGTCTAAAAAAAATGTATGTCTAAAAAAAATGTATGTCTAAAAAAATGGCAGTTTGCTCATTTTAGCAACATCCAAATGCCACACATTTGGATGTGTTTCTCTTTTGAAAATGAGCCCCAGAGTGTGGTGTATATTTTTTTATATCAAACTATAAAACTTTCATGCATTCTATTATAATACATCCACAAATGAATTCAGAAAGCATAAATATTCCTGAGGCACTAAAGCCACCTCCAGGAATTAGCCAAGTAGATTTATTATTTGCATAGGGTTGAATTAGATGGAATATGCTTATGAATGCAAGAAACTTGATTTTAGTAAGTAGGTAATCATAAGCTGCAAATATATCATTGTTTTAATAGTTGTAGAGCTTTTAAGCAGCATTTAGTATTCATCAAGGAGTAATGCAGAAAATATCCTTCCAAGTACCGGTGTCTATTACAGTTGAACTATGAAGACCTGAAGATGTATTTACAGCCACCATCTACAAACTAAATAGTTAATTTCATAAGTCTTAGGCATCTTTCAGAGAGGTGAAGCTATCCAGTTTCAGGTCAGAAGCCAGTCCTCGACTTATGATAACTTTATCCAGATGCATTGTGGGACCTGCAGTACTGATTTTTTTCTGATTCGACCTTGGAACTACAAATACCTCATTGCTTTTGGATGGAAATTTAAATCTAGGATTGGCAAAAAGTCTTCCTCCTAGAACTGACTAACTTGGCAGCCCTGCCTTTCGAATGCATAAATACTGGACTTCAATGTGAATCCAAGTAGTGATATTAGAAAGGTGCTGCTTAAGGTCTCCTAAGTGTAAGCGCATATTTCTAGCCTGTTTTATAAAGACACATAGGTCTATATAAAATATGAGGGGTAAACTATAGCTACGTGATGCAGGGTTCCACATTAAGAGTCACTGTCCAGGAAAAGAATCTAGGTGTCATTGTAGAGGATAAGTTGAAAATCAGCTCAGTGTGCAGTGGTGGCTAAGAAAACAAATATAATATTAGGAATTTAAGAACATAAGAATTGCCACTGCTGGGTCAGACCAGTGGTCCATCGTGCCCAGCAGTCCACTCACACAGCGGCCCTTAGAGCACCCTATTTGAATCTAGCCTTACCTGCGTACGTTCTGGTTCAGCAGGAACTTGTCTAACCTTGTCTTAAATCCCTGGAGGGTGCTTTCCCCTATATATATATGAAATCATATATATACACGCAGATGACATTACAATTATTATTCCCATAACCTCACTGACTCAAGAGACAGAACAATTCATCTCATCTGTCCTTACTAAGGTAGAACAATTGACTACGTAATTTAGATTAAAACTGAATTCGAATAAAACTAAGTTCTTTTTGGCAAGTCCTAATAACAAGATCACAAATACCTCTGAGATTAAATTGGTCAGACCCAAGTCAGGAAAGGAATGGAAAACAAAGATGAGAATGTTATATTGCTTTGTATCACTGTATGGTATAGCCGCACCTCGAATACTGGTTGCCATATCTCAAAAAAGATGTAGCAGAATTAGAAAAAGTACAAAGAAGGGCAATGAAAATGATTAAAGGGATGAAACGACTTCTCTGTGAGGAAAGGCTAAAGCAGCTAGGGCTCTTTAGCTTGAAGAAGTGACGGCTCAGGGATGATATGACAGAGGTCTGTAACATACTGAGTGGAGTGGAAAGGGTAGATGTGAATCGCTTGCTTACTCTGTCCAAAAATACTAGGACTAAGGGGACATGCGATCATGCGATGAAGCTTCCAAGTAGTAGATTTAAAACAAACCGGAGAAATATTTCTTCACTCTTGAATTTGTCGCCAGAGAATGTGATGAAAGCAAGGTTTAAAAATGGTTTGGATCATTTCCTAAAACGAAAGTTCTTCAGCCATTATTAAGTGGGGAAATCCACTTCTTATTCCTAGGAGAAGCAGCATAATATCTCGTACTTGGAATCTTGCCAGGTACTTGTGTCCTGGGTTGGGCACTGTTAGAAATAGGATATTGGGCTTGATGGACCTTCGATCTGTTCCAGTATGGCAATTCTTATGTTCTAACTGGCAGAAATCATGGTTAGATTCATGCCACAAACATTTACACCTGCAAGCACATACAATATTTATGCAATATTTATGGTGGGCAACCTTGGCCCTCTATTTGCATACAATGTACGAGGATATGCAATTAGATGTCATGCATATTCATTGGGAAAATCCTCAATATCCGACCAGGTTTCAGCCTTTCAGGACTGAGGTTGCCCACCCCTGCTATTACAGGTCACCTAAAGTCAAATGCCAATAAGCGCACATAAGTTATGGAATACCAGCACTTACATGCATGACTGTTACAGTGATACCATAAATCAGGAGCCTCCAACCTTTTTCATGTAAAGGGCTGGAATGAGGTCATGAGAAAGATCTGAGGGGTTCAGAAAGATTTCAGGCTTACACATTTGACTTTTAGAATAAAAAATAAAATCATTATGCTTACCATTGTTGCCTGGTGATATCTCCTTTCTAGTCACCTTGTTCTTCCTTTGCTTCCTGCCCTACATCAATTTCTCACACTCAGCTTTATTCAATTTGTTTTCCTCCTCATCTAATGTTACTAGTTTCCATCTCTTCCTTTTTCTTCCCTTCTATCCATAGGCATTCTATCTTCTCTTCTCTTCTCCCCTCTCCTCCATAGGCACTATCTCTTACTTTTTGTCTCCCCTCCTGCACCCATAGGCAGGATTACTTCCCTTCCCTTTTCTTCTCTTCCCCTCCTCTCCTCCATTGTAGTCTTCAACACACCCCCTCCCCCCCCAGACAGCATTCACTCAACTCTCAGCTTCCACCAATCGGCCACTGTGCTGCAACACTGAATACATAGTTTTGCCTGAGGCCTGTCTTTAGCGTTTCCCACAGGAAGCAAGTTCTGTCAGAGGAGGCAGGGCGAGATGCTGCTGAGAGGCCTCTGGCGGCACAGAGAAGCAGCGAGTATTCAGCGTGAGAGCACGGCAGTCAGTCAATGGAATCTAGGAGTGGGAGGAGCCAACCAAGGGGAAGGGGGGTGATGAGAGCCACAACAGAGGACTGGAGGCCACATGGAGGCCCTGTCATAATTGCTAGTTTGTGCTAACTGATATTCTATAACTGTAGCGTACAACTCAGCATATAAATGCAAGGGGGCATTCACAGCGGGAGAAACATAGGCAGGTCCAACAATTATGCAAATAACTTACAGAATATTGGGGCCCTTTTACTAAAACTTAGTGCACGCTAATGATAATAAGCCCGAAGGTATAAAATGAGCTTCTTAGCATTTAGCATGCAATAATTTCATTAGTATGCGCTAAGCTTTAGTAAAAGAGCTTCACTGTTAGTTACATGCTAAACTGAAACTATTAGGCATTACATGGGCGTTGGAGCATTTGCCGTGTAAAAGAGAGCCTTGTTAGGAGTTCACAAGAAAAAGTGTTAAATATTTATTAGAATACTAAAAAGGTGAGGCAGCATATCATAAAACAGTCTGTGTTTCAGCAAAATCTGCCTTCCTCAGGAGTCCTTGAGAAAACAAGACATCATTAGGGGCCTGATTCTGTATAGGATGCCGGTTTCTGCAGCCGCCTAGGAAGCGGCTAAAAATCACACAGTGGTTTCTTATACAGAATCGCATTTGCCCTAAGGGATCAGATTCCCAATCCTGCCTAACCAGTCCAATTCTCTAAACGGCACCCATGTCACAGGCACTGATTAGAGAATTGCACCTGATCCCTTGCCATCATCTGATCACAGTAAGGGAATGCCCCTTCCACGATCATGCTGAGAGGCTGTGGCAGGGAACCCCTGAACCCCCCGCAAAGTCGACCAACAGAACTGATGCCCACTCCCTCCTGCCAGAACCCTGAACTTCCTGCCCTGGGTACCCCACCCCCAAAGTAAGCCCGGAATGAGGGATGCCCACTCCCTCCTGCCCCGGAACCCCCGTGAAGTATGCCAGCTAGGAGGGATGCCCACTCCCTACTGCTGCAAACCCCAAACTTCAACCCCCCAAACCCAAACCCCTCCCCAAGGTTCAGACTCCCCACCCTTAACTCTATCCCCAACCCTTCCCCGTACCTTTCAGTTGAATGTCTGGCTGGAGAGATGCTTACACCTTCTGGCCAGCCGGTTTGCCACTCCAAAATGTCAAGTCTTCCCCTTCTCAGTGCATTCTGGGATATACTGGGGAGGGGCCTAAGGATCCGGTTGACTCAGATGCCTAAGGCTCCTCCCATAGGCTTACTTCGGGAGGGGGTTCCTGGGCAGGAGGGAGTGAGCATCCCTATTGCTGGCTGACCGTGGGGGGTGGTTCCTGCTGCGGCCACTCAGCTGATCACAGCAAGGAGATTTGCTTGGAGCTGGACATCCATATTTTGGCCCCTGCCTAATCTACCCATAACAATCTCAGTATAAGGACATACTGTAGTTTTAGGTATCCATAGCCTAGCTTTATAAAATCAGGATTTGGATATCCATGCAATACAGATATCTAAGTGCTGGTTTTCAGACATCTAAAACACAATTAGAGCTTCTAGAATACGGGCCATACTCTGGTTTTTGGACACGTACAGTTTCCAGTCACAGCTTAAGGTTGCCAGGAACCCCTGGCATATCCTTCATCTCTTTTCACCCTCAAAGGAATGGTGACAAGTTATTGTTATGAGGGTGAGGAAAGAAATAGATACCTTCTGAGAGAAAGAACTAATGGGTCAAATCTGTTGCTCTGTCAGGAAAGTAACTACTATAACAGAACAGCTGCTAAAAAAAACTTGAAGTATTCTCTCAGGAGCAAACTGTGTGCCCCATAGAACTCAATATCTATGCATACTATGCATCTGTCTAGCCAGCTGGTGTAATATTTTATGTATTTTTTAGACTTTTAGAAAAGGTATTGATTTCAGACAAAAAGATCCAGAAACCAGATCAGCCTGTCCTACTACTATTAATAATAATTTCTATAATGCCACTAGCCATGCATAGTGCTGTACATCAAAACATAGAAGAGACAGTCCCTGCTCCTAAGAGCTTACAATCTAGTTGACAGACAAATTGGACAAAAAGGTGCATCAAAACACAGTGCTCAGGTGGGGGAAATGCAGAGGGAATGATAAGAAAAAATATTGGTGCTTAGAAGGTGAGTTGGAGTTTGGAATTGAATACTGCCAGAGACAGAGCTTGACGTATTGAATTAGGCAGTTTGTTCCAAGCATATGGTGCAGCAAGGTAGAAAGGATGGAGCCTGGAGTTGGCCGTAGAGGAGAAGGGTACAGATAGGAGAGACTTATCTGATAAGCAGAGTGCCATGGGGGGGGGGGGGGGGAGTGTAGGGAGAGATACTGAGTTGCTGTGAAGCGAATACACTTGTAGGGCAGTAAGAGGAGTTTGAACTGTATGCAGAAATGGATAAGAAGCCAATGAAGTGACCTGAGGAGGTGGGTAATGTAGGCATAACGACATTGGTGGAATATGAGGCATGCAGCAGAGTTCTGAATCAATTGAAGGGGGAGAAATATTGTTTAGCGGAAGGCCAGTGAGAAGCAAGTTGCAGTAATCTAGGTGAGAAGTGACGAGGGTATGGATGAGAGTCTTGACAGTGCACTCAGAAAGGAAGGGTCTGGTTTTAGCAATATTGTAGAGAAAGAAACGACAGGTTTTGGCAGTCTGTTGGATATGTGAAAGAGAGAGATGAGCCAAAGATTACACCAAGGTTGTGAGCTGATAAGACAGGGAGGATGAGGGCATTGTTCACAGAAATGGAGAATAGGGAAAGAGGAGAGACAGATGGAAAAATAAGGAGCTCAGTCTTGGCCATGTTTAATTTTAGATGGCAGCGAGCCATCCAGGTAGCAATGTCAGACAAGCAGGTTGAAACCTAGGACTGTGATATACACAGCAGAAGCTCTTTTAAAAGTCTTTCAGATAAATAATATTGGGAGGTTTAGGGATATTGAGTGTAGCAGGGTGCTTTGGTAAGTAGAAGGGGATATTGTTGATATAGGGAGGAGAATGGGAATTATTAGTGGTTTGGAGGCACAATGGGAATACCATCAGAGGGCATCTTTTGGGCTCAAATGAGTCACTGGTTGAAGGGGAAATATGTTAAGTCCTTTCACAACGATTTCAGAAAGTTACCCATCATTGATGGAGGTTATATTGAAAAGTAAATACATATAATAAAAGAGTAAGTTTGATGCGTTATTTTTGGGTTTTATTCATTACAGTATCTTCATTTAAACAAAAAGTATATAGGTGGAGGGTTTTCTTTTTCTTTTATCCCTCGTACATATGCTACAGAAGAATGTATGTGCTTGAATATTAGATGAAAACCACAGAAGCCCAGTTCAAATTTTGCAGCTACTTGTTGCAATCTCGGGCAAGTCATTGACCTTTCTTTTTTTTTTTTTTTTTTTTTTTATTATTTATTTATCATTTTATTACATCCCATTTTACAAAGATGTTAAAGGAAATACAAAAATTATATATCTTACTTAGTTAAAAAACTAAGAAACAAAAAATGAACAATGAAAACAGTCATCAAATACAGTCCACAATTAGAGGAGAAGAGACAAAATTAAATAAAGCCCCTCGGGAAAGGGGAACATATACCCAAGAAAATCACAAATTAGGAAATAGAGCAGGTAAGATGTTATCCTATCCATTAATTAATACCGCATTAATAACCTGTTTCATTCAGACTGTTTAGAGATTCCTTTACCCTCCAGGAAAAAACCTAATTGGGCAGGTTCAAAGAAAATATATTTACTCCCTTGATAGGAGATAAAGCATTTACAGGGAAATCTTTACTGGAACACTGCCCCCAAAGCAATCACCTTTGATCGATAAGTCAAAAATTCTTTCCTCCTAGATTGTGTCCATTTAGAGACATCCGGAAATATATATATCCTTTCACCTAAATAGGTGACCTGTTTCAAATTAAAATACAATTTCAACAACATTTCTTTATCTTGTAGGAATACCAAGTCATTGACCTTTCCATTACTTTAGGTACAAACGTAGGGCTCCTTTTACAAAGCTGCGGTAGCGATTCTTCAGCAAATGCATTAAAGCCCATTCAGTTCCTATGGGCTTTAGTGCATTTGCCATGGGAAAATCACTGGCTTTGTAAAAGGGACCTTGACATTGTGATCCCTCCAGAGACAGGAAAGTACCCTTTATACCTGAATGTAAAATTGCCTTGAGCTAGAACTGGAAAAAAAAAAGGCATGAAATAAATTCAAATCCAAATAAATCACATTGAAAATTGACTCAGCAATGCGGCTAAATGTTTTGGTCCAGCCAGCTCTCTGTCATATACGGTAACTTGAGAAAGCAGGAGAGTGTCCAAATGGAGTAGAAGACACAGATCAGACAAGTGTCACCTACAAAGCATCCACAAAATAGTCAAAACCTAAAAGCATTCAACCTGAATAAGAAAGAATAAGAAAGAAGCTTCAAATATCCTTGAAATATTTTGCATTTTAATTCTGTCAAAAACTGGATTTGGTTATTGGATTCCTTTTTATTATTTTTTGACACACAGTTGCAAGCTATAAATCAAATTGTCATTATACAAAAAGAGAATTTAAAAGGAATGTTTTAACAGATTCCACCGCTTTAAGGCACTTCATATGCATGATGTTTTGGGCGTATATCTGTCCCTAAATGCTTCCAAATGCCCTACTGCCCTACCTCGAACCACAGAACTTTCTGCTCCTACTGGGGGGGTTTCTTTTTTCATCTACATTTTACCAGGTTCAACAAAGTATTCCACCTCTGACCAAAAAGATCTTCACTCAAGGAGGTGACTGAATATTTATCTCTATTTCCCTGGTCAATTTTGTCATTAGCAAATATTACACCCTAAAGATGTTTTTGGTCAACCAGCATAAGGCTTCAGCAGCAGTTTGAATCAGCTTGGCTGACAGTTCTTATCCTAGCAAATGCCATGAGGGCATCACATATTTTCTAATTTTATTGAGACATATTGAGGTACATTCCCCATATGTTTCAAGCTTAAGAACATTGTCTTTGCTAATAGTAAAGAAATCACACTGCGGCTTACAACCGCTGAACTCTATTAAAGGCAGTCATGAAGGTCAGTTCAATAAAAAATATGACTGTTTTACAACTCTCTTTGACTGATGTCATTTTTCCTAGTGTCCCGGAAATGTAAGTCAAATAAGAGATAATTCTGTAAGTGGTATCATGGAATGTTGCTACTCTTTGGGTTTTGGCCAGGTACTAGTAACCTGGATTAGCCACAGTGAGAATGGGCTACTGGGCTTGATGGACCATTGAGCTGACCCAGTAAGGCTATTCTTATGTTCTTAAGTGCTCATGGTGCCCTGATGCCATGGGTGAAAGCATATTCTATAATGGCATTTGGATACCCTGGTGCTGTTAAGACATCCTGTTTGTCTGTCTTGTCTGTTTAGATTGTAAGCTCTGCCTATGTCTGGTAGCGCTATAGAAATAATTAATAGTATTAGTCAGGGGTGTCAAAGTCCCTCCTCGAGGGCCGGAATCCAGTCGGGTTTTCTGGATTTCCCCAATGAATATGCATTGAAAGCAGTGCATGCAAATAGATCTCATGCAGATTCATTGGGGAAATCCTGAAAACCCGACTGGATTCTGGCCCTCGAGGACCGACTTTGACACCTGTGGTATTAGTAGTAGTTATAGAATATTAGTGTTACTTGGTATTGGGGTGCCTTAAATCTAGGTGCCCACAGTTACACCAGTCACAGGTATGCATATCAAACAGTATTCTGTAGAGTTTGTGTGTGTAAGTAGCAGGTCCTTCTGTATGTCCTCATATATTTAAGTTAGGGTTACCAGACGTCCGGGAAGACCCTCTTTTTTATAGGACTGTGAGGGTGCCCGGATGGATTTTCAAAGGCTGGTAGTTTGTCCGGGTTTCCTGAACTCGGGACCACATCTTGGGAAAGGAGATGTGGAGACAGGGCTGGAGGAGGAACAGGACGGGGCGGGGCCACGTGTCCTCTTTGTGTGGAGAAGAAACCTGGTAATCCTAATTTAAGTGCTGCACCACTTTGACACTTAGGAAGAATATTGACATCAATATCAGTATTCTATTCGGCCGATATTCAGCACTATTTGGCAGGCCAAGAATGGCTCCTGGCCAGCTAAATAGCATATAGCCAGCTAGTCACCCATATTCAGCAGGAGATAACTGGCTGTCTCCCATTGCATGTCCCAGGCCCAGTTCTCATATTGTCCGGTGATCGACTATGTCGTGTAACATAGCCAGTCATCGCCAATATTCAGTGGCTAGATAGATCTCCTTAAAAGACAAGTCTATCTTTGGCCGGTAGGCCTTAACCTGCCAGCTGCTGAATATCAGCTTGGCTGGCTAAGACCATGCTGATGACCTTTGACCCAGATATTCAAGGCCAGTGACTGAATACAGCCTCAGCATCACATGAAGTAGCTGGGCTGGCTCTCACAGTCTCAATATTGGACCCTTATATATTTTCAGACATACCTCTCAATTCTATATAAGTCGCTTAAAGTCAAGTGCTGAAATTTGGGCACAAAGCCCAGATGTGTGTGCAACTAATCAACTGACATTAATTGGATTTGATTGGCACCTAATTGGTACTGATTTGGTTTGTGTGTGCATCTATGTACATGCATTTCTGTAATGCTGCATGCCTAAAATGTCTTGCATGTAACCCAAAAGGAGTCCTGGCCATAGGCAGGGCAGGATTAACCAATAGGCCAAGTAGGCACGTGCCTAGGGCCCGAAAAGGTCAGGGAGACCCGATGAAGGAGGGCATCAACATTGTTTTTCCAAATGACGATGCATCGATTGGCAACGCGGGCCCTCCCCCTGGATCGGCAAAACGGTCCTCCCCCCATCGACAGAAAGTATGACAAGCAAGCAACGTGGGTAAGAAAGGCAACAGGAACTGTAATTGCGCAAGCGGTGCTACTTGCCCAAAGCTTCCCTCTGATACAGCTTCCTGTTTCAGCCTGGGCGCATAGTGGAGTAGGGGCGGGGCAGGGAGGCCCAGTGTACTTGTGTGCCTAAGGGCTCTCGACGAATTAATCCTGCCCTGGCCATAGGAGGAGTATTTCAAATATTTAGCCACCATGGAGCCAATATTCAAACCATGGGAGGCAGCCCGCTTAAGTCCTGTGGTTGGCAGTGAGTCTGGATATTGAATGCTGAGCCATTTCCAGGTTGTTGTTGATTTTTTTTGGGGGGGTGGGGCAGCGCTAATGCAACCAGCTAAGTCAATATTCAGCACTGGCTGATTAAAGATAGGCCTGCTATTTACACTGCCAAATTTGCCCTCTAAACCTATACCTCCTTTATGAAACTGCAATAGCAGTTTCTAGCGCAGGGAGCCACACTGAATGGCCCACGCTGCTCCCGACGCTCATTGAGTTCCTATGAGCATTGGGAGCAGCGCGGGCCATTCAGCATGGCTCCCCGTGCTAGAAACTGTTATCGCAGTTTCGTAAAAGAGGGGGTTAATGTTGATTATTGCCACTTATCCCGCAATACAGCCAGTTAACTTTTAGCCGGTAACCATGAAAATTCAGTTATTTTGCACTGAATATTCATGGTTAGCTGATAAAATGCTATTTAACCAGCCAGTGGTGGTTTCTGTCAGTTAAGTAGATTTGAATATCCGAGGGCGTGTGATAGAATACTGGAGATACACCAGGCTTCTGCTGGCATAAGTTTTCACACCCAAAGTTGGGCACAGGAATCCACTGTAAGCCTTCTTCTTTAAAGGGCACTCAGTTCAGAGAGTGACCATTAGAGAATAGCGCTTAGCATCTCTAATGCCTTAATTTAAGGGCCATGACTGAATCTTGCCCCTTATGCACACACAAATGCAAGAGTTACCTTCATATTGTAATACCTTCATATTGTAATATTTTAAAAGAATATTACAAGGCTGAATTATATTCTCTATTTATACAGTCTTTGGTGAGGTACTATGGGCCTGATTTTCAGACCACGGTTGGCAGTGAGCCCAGATATTCAGTGCCAGGCATTTGAATATTTGGGGGGGGTTTTGACTGGCTATAACTTAACCAGTTAAGGCAATATTCAGTCCAGACTAGTTAAGCTATAACAAATAACCCCCCCCCCCCTTTTTTTTTTTTTTTTACTATACTGCAGTAGCGGTTATTAATGCAGGGAGCTGCACTGAATGCTCCACACGGTTCAGTAAAAGGGGAGAAAGATAGGACTGCTATTTAGGCGATCCGATTTGCCCACTAAACTTAGCCAGTTACTGAGAATATTGGCAGTTATAGCGTGATATAGCCAGTTGGTGGCCATTTCTGACTGGATAAATAGCTTTGAATATCAAAGTCCTGAATTTCAAGCAAGCTGAGGTCAGTAAAATGAGGGCATTCCTGAATAAATAATTGATGGGTTGGGAGGATATAAGAGAAGTGGAAAAACTGTGGGCCAAGTTGAAAGGAGCTATACAAATGACAACTGAACTCTATCCCCCTCCTTTACAAAGCTGCACTAGCATTTCTAGCGCTAGCTGCCGCGGTAACAACTCCGACGCACATAGAATCCCTATGAGCATCCGAGCTCTTATCGCCGCAGCCTGCACTAAAAATGCTAGTGTGGGTTTTGTAAAAGAGGGGGTATGTAAGGAAAGTTAATATAAACAAGAGGAAACTATTATGGTTCTTTAAATAGGTGGTTGAAAAAATAAAGGCAAAAGAGGTGGCGTTCAAGAAATACAGAAAAAAATACCAGATAAAACTTAAAAGAATGAAGAGAGAAATACAGTATGTTTGATGAAAGCACAGGCTGAAGAAAAAAATGGCTAGAAATGTAAAAAAGAGTAGACAAGACCTATTTTTTAGATATATTGGAGAAAGGAGGAAGACTAGAAATGGAATTGTGAGACTAAAGGATACTGAGAACTGCTATGTGGAAAGAGATGAGGGAAAATCAGATGTGCTAAACAAGATGTACCATTTCACCACTGTTGATAACCTGTTTTTAACACCATAACCTTGTCATGTTATTATGCTGTTTCAGTGACCTGCTCTGTAGTCTCAGGTCCAGGTCACTGAAACAACATGAGTGGATAAAAATGGACATAGGGGTGCTTCTCCCTGTCAAGAATTTTGACCAAGTTTTTATTAATAATAGTAATTTTTATTTTAATCTTTTCATTGTGAAGTATGTAATAATAATAATGTTTCCACATTTCGGGGAAATATAAATTAATACAGACATGCAAGGATACTTATTAACAGAAGAGTAATACAAGAATAAACAGAAAAAATGGCTTTTTTTTTTTTTTGGAATTTTTTATTTATATTATTCAACAAAATTTTACAAGAATACATCTTGTTACATTAAATACAGGAAAGAAAAAACAATACAGAAGTATTACAGATTCATACTTATGAAAATAATTTTTCCCTTTCTTAGACCACCATAATAGGAGGATGGTCAATCGAAAATTTTTGAGAGAAATTTAACAAGAAACTTAATTAAACAATTAGGCTTTATGTTCTAAACACCAGCTATTAATTTCTATTTCCCCTCAGTCCTTGATGATTTTCTTTACATCCAAGAATTCCTTCAGGTGATTAGGAGAAAAAAATGTATATTTAACTCCCAAATACCAAACAATTTCTACAGATAATGTTAGAGCTACGCTCTTAGTATCATTTGTTTTTGAGCAAGACGTGAACATGATCATGAAACTATTCTTTAAAAACTCACAGAAATTATTTGGGGAGCAAAAAGTTTGGATATATCCTGATGTCGCAAAGACTACATAAGAACGGAGGAAAGAATTTCTTTCTATGCGTCAAGATACTATAAAATTGGGAGCAACTTTCTTGTTAGCATACCCCTGTAAATGCCTAGTTAGGTATTTGGGAGTTAAAAAATGGCTTTTTAAAGATAAAATGATATCAAATCAACACAGGTCTGCCCAAATAATCATTATCTTTGGACATCTAGGAGAACATATTTTATACAATGGTTTTGTAAACATGTACCTAGTTAATTTTTAAAACATCCTGTGTTTCTGGACATTTTTTCAACTCTGGATGTTTGAAAATGGGCTTAAACATCCTATTGAAAATGTCCCTCCACATTACTATGTTATAGGGAGGTATGTGCTTAAAACCTTTTAAAGAGATTCACCATTTTTTCTCCCACCGTAGCAGTCCAGTTGCACTGACAAATCTGGTTTCTCCAAAACAGAACTGTTTAATACTAAATATTCTGGCACATAGATTTGCCCAATCAGTGGCAATTTCCTTCCTTCCCCCTTCCAGTATTTCCCTTTTCTTATCTCACGCTCCTCTCTTCCTCGTCATCTTCCTCCATTCCCTTCATTCAAGACCAAAACACTTCAGCTCTGCATATCTCTGGTCCTGCAATAGATAACAGAATACAATCCTCCTTTGCCTATTTATTTCTTTATAAGAAACATTTATGTTCATGCTCATCAATAAATTACTGGGCAAGTTACAGGAAATTATAATAAGAGAGTTGCAGTTATAATAATGAAAACAGCAATAAAAATTAGCAAAATACAAGCAAAAAATGACAAACTGACATATATAAAATAAATCAGTACAAAAAAATACCCCAACCCTTTTATCTACTCATCCAGAAGTCTGTTCAAGCAAAAATCATACCCTGATGTGCCACTGATGTTTGTTTGTGTGAGAACTCTACTACAATTCACTGTTATAATTCCCCATTAGAAGGACTGTCAAATGATTTCATCCAAGTTCAGCATTGAATATTTCAGAGCACAGTTTCAACCTACATTCTTTTAATTTAATAAAGCAAAACGAAGTTACATGGCCTTTTATCTGTCTCAATTTAACCAGTTTCTACATGAAACCATCAGTGGCACAAAATCTGGGCTCTTGCTTTCTTAGGATTCTCTGCAATCATTACAATGTAAATCCCTCTTTCATGTGCATTCATCTTCATGCAGAAAACTTCTAAAATGCCTTTTTGCAAACAAGATTGAAGTTTGGTTCCCTCTGTTGTGAGCATCTCATTCCTCCCCATAGTGTGAAATGCCTTGACATTTTTCAAATAGCTTGACATTTAAAGATTGTGTCAGCTAGATAGTGGATGCAGAAGTCCTTCATCTGATTTCATGACATTGTTGAAATGATGTAAATTTACAGGTTGATGTTTCCTAAGCCTCCATTTCTTATCGCATAAAGTTAGCACATATCTGCCAGGGAGAAGAAGGCTTATCAATAGACCTCTTAACCTCAATGGGAGAAGTACCTTCAAAAATAGATTGTGTAATAGGAATATAGCCAGCTGTTGAAATGTACTTTTCTATGCAGTTACAGAAAGGTGCCAATCAAATCTGCTATAAAGGGTGGTCTATTGTGAGAAAGCACCCTGATAGAATTGAAGCTTAAGCTTTTGCAGAGAAATACAAAATTCTGAGTTCAGAAAAAACACTTGTCTTTCCTCTCCAAGAGAGAGTCCAGTGAGGAGGAGATGCAAAGCTGTGCTGAGTGGGTATCCACCTCTGGGACCCACAGGAACCTCAGCTCCCTGCTCAAAGGGCTAAGGAGAAGGAAAAACCAGCACCGGGGCTGCCAATCTGGTCCACAGTTACCCCGAGGCGTGCTTCTAGAAAGACTGTGCTGACCAAATCATACTACACAGCTACAGCTCACTGCATAGTCTCTATCTCAGGTTTTACTGGTGAAAGCAAGGACTCCTTTGAGTTACAGTATATTGGCCACTGTAAGAAGTTCCTTATTCAGCCAACCCCTAATTCTGTAATCATTACTTATACATCTATTATAAACACTTAACTAGTTCTTATATAAGAAACTGTCAAATGCCCATATAACATGGGGGCAGAACAAAGGCTATACAGATCAGTTGTCAGGCTGACCCAGAGCTGTCCTCTGAGGCAGAAGAGTATCTTAAAAGAAGAGGGATTGTTCATTGGGAAGACTTGATACTGATCTTCTGACAGAGTAGTTGAAAGTTAAAATCAATGCCGGACAAACTTCTATGGTCAAAAATACAATAGAATATATTTAAAATGTTTGTATTCCGTTGCACAGATAACACATTAAAAAAAAATACTAGCCAGTTTTAATGAAATTACTGCAAATCCGTGTTAAAAACTAATTTGATAGTACTTAAATAGGGGCTCTACCAAGATGGCTGACTGAGGGAGTTTGACAAAACGTTGTTGCCTTTTTCTTGGATTTCTGATGGTAAAAAGGAAATCTAAAACCCGGATTTTTCCTTCTGAACCCGGGTCAGCGAGACAATTACCTGATCCGATGGACGCTTTCATTGAACATGGGCCTAGAGAAGCTCTGGATGAGAAGTCCTTGGCTTAAGGTAGGAGCCAAACGGAGGACTCCAGAACCTCCTTTGAGGCAATCAGCCTTTCTCCAGGTCGAAGATTGCTGGCACAACCGCTTCCCTGACTTGTGTTGGACGACACAAACAGTGAGGGGAGCAAGGCAGCCAAGCCTGCAGACCACGAAAAGAGACAAGATCCCACAGTATGATGGTTTCAAGCTGATTCATCATTACAGCTCCCAGTGTGCAGTGCTTTGCAGTCAGTGGGAGGAATGCAGGATCCACTTCCTACTAACTTAGAAACATAGAAACATAGAAAGATGATGGCAGATAAGGGCTACAGCCCATCAAGTCTGCCCACACCATCGACCCTCCCTTTTAAGTCTAATGTCCCATTTAAGTAGATTTGTAAGAATGCCATTCTACTGCCCCGCTCTTTCAAGTCTATACCCTAGTGATCCTATCCTTTGGGATCCTACATAGGTATCCCATTTATTCTTAAAGTCTGGGACGCTGTGTGCCTCTATCACCTGCATTGGAAGCTTGTTCCAATGCTCAATCACTCTCTCCGTGAAGAAGTACTTCCTGGCATCTCCACGAAACTTCCCTCCCCTGAGTTTGAGCGGATGACCTCTTGTGGTCGAGGGTCCCTTCAGGAGAAAGATATCATCTTCCACCTCGACCCGTCCCGTGATGTACTTAAATGTCTCAATCATGTCGCCCCTCTCCCTACGCTCCTCGAGAGAGTAGAGCTGTAACTTGCTCAGTCTTTCCTCATACGGGAGACCCTTTAGCCCCGAGACCATCCTGGTGGCCATCCGCTGAACCGATTCAACTCTGAGCACATCTTTACAGTAGTGTGGCCTCCAAAATTGCACACAGTATTCCAGATGAGGTCTCACCATGGCTCTGTACAATGGCATCATGACTTCAGGCTTCCTGCTGACGAAGCTTCTCCTGATACAACCTATCATCTGCCGTGCTTTAGATGAAGCCTTCTCCACTTGAGTGGCAGCTTTCATATCAGCACTGATGATTACTCCTAAGTCTCGTTCTGCCGTAGTTCTGGTTAAAGTTTCTCCATTCAGGGTGTAAGTTCTGCAAGGGTTTCTGTTTCCGAGATGCATGATCTTACATTTCTTGGCGTTGAAGCCCAGCTGCCAGATCGAGGACCAGCTTTCTAGAGTACGCAGGTCTTGCTCCATAGCATCCTTTAGATTATAGTCGTTTACTATATTGCATAGTTTGGCATCATCAGCGAATAAGGTTACCTTGCCTTGAAGCCCTTGAGTCAGATCCCTAATGAATATGTTGAAGAGGAGAGGGCCCAGGACTGAACCCTGTGGCACTCCGCTAGTCACTTCCGACATTTTAGAGAGAGTACCATTAACCACTACCCTCTGAAGTCTGCCACTAAGCCAATCTTTGACCCATGTAGTTAGAGTCTCTCCCAACCCCATTGATTTCATCTTGTTCAGCAGCCTGCGGTGTGGGACGCTGTCAAACGCTTTGCTGAAGTCCAGGTACACGACGTCTAAGGACTCGCCTGAGTCCAGTCTTTTTGTTACCCAGTCAAAGAAGCTGATAAGATTGGACTGGCATGACCTACCCTTGGTGAATCCATGTTGACTGGGATCCCGGAGATTTTCCTCGTTTAGGATCGTATCCAATCTATACTTAACCAGTGTCTCCATGAGTTTACACACTATTGAGGTGAGGCTTACCGGTCTATAGTTCGCAGCCTCAGCCTTGCAACCCTTTTTATGTAGAGGAACGACGTTGGCAGTTTTCCAGTCCAACGGTACTTTCCCCGTACTTAGTGAAAGATTGAAGAGCACTGCCAACGGTTCTGCCAGAACATCTCTCAATTCTCTGAGCACTCTTGGGTGTAGATTGTCCGGTCCCATGGCTTTGCTCACCTTGAGTCTTGCCAGTTCGTTATAGACGTCCCCAGGTGTGAACTCAAAATTCTGAAACGGGTCATCCACGTCTTGTTTCTCTTTCAACTGTGGTCCATGTCCTGGTGCCTCGCAGGTGAAGACTGAGCAGAAATATTCATTTAGTAGTTCTGCTTTCTTGGAGTCCGCCACTGCGTAGTTTCCGTCCGGTTGTCTAAGGCGTACTATACCGTCTGTGTTCCTTTTCCTATCACTGATATACCTAAAGAAGGATTTGTCCCCCTTTTTAATGTTTTTTGCCAGAGTTTCTTCCACTCGAAGTTTGGCCTCCCTAACTGCTGTTTTGACTGCTGCAGATCTGGTCTTATATTCTACTTTAGTTTCTTTTTTTTGCGTACGTTTGTAGGAAAGAAATG
This sequence comes from Geotrypetes seraphini, assembly GCF_902459505.1. Lineage (NCBI taxonomy): Eukaryota > Metazoa > Chordata > Amphibia > Gymnophiona > Dermophiidae > Geotrypetes > Geotrypetes seraphini. The sequence continues at coordinate 377,206,281 of NC_047085.1, forward strand.
CTTTTTTCTTTTCTTTAATGAGGTGCGAGATCTCTCCAGTGAACCATTGGGGTTTGTTGTTTCTTTGCCGTTTATCTACTGATTTTATGTAGCGATTAGTTGCTTCGTGTATGGATGATTTCAGGTATGACCACATAGTTTCCACATTGCCGGTCTCTGCTTGGTCCTGCAGCGTCTGATGAACGAAATCTCCCATGCGTGTGAAGTCGGTGCCCCGGAAATTGAGTTCAATAAATTTTATTCAGTATTTTAAAAAATACAAGGAGCAATTCAAATACATAAAAGTAGTATAACATTTTGCATTAATATACAGTTAATTATAAAGGCCCATATTATTAAGAAAAGCTCAGAGTTGTTTTTGGATTTGTTTGTGGTGATGTATGACAATAGAAAGTGAAATAGGACAAAGTAAAAATTGAAAGAGAGAGGAAAAAAGAAGAGAGAAAGAAAAAAAAAAAAAAAAAATATATATATATATAATTTTTAAAGAGAGGAGAAGAGAAGACAGGAGTGTCTACATAGTAGAATGTACATATGAATCTAAAAATGACCAGGGTGATTTTTTGTTTTTCCAATTCATGGATTTATGGAGTGAAATTTTATTTTCATATGCATATGATTCAAATCTGTGGTACATACATAGAGAGTTCCACCAAAAAGTATAATCTAATAACGAAGATGATTTCCAATTTTTCAGAATATGCATGAGAGCAGTCACAAACATGGTATCAATAAGTTTAGGAGGACAATTTGATTGCGCGAAACAGGGGTGTTGAGATCGAAGGATTATAATGTCCATAGAAATCTCTTCTGAGCAGTTGGTGATAGATTGTATGGTATTCCAGATTTTGGACCAAAAAGAACGGACCAGAGTACAATGGAAGAACATATGATCAAGAGTGCCCCGGAAATTGAGTACCTTTGTTTTTGTAATTGATTTAGGGGATCCTTTCCCAAGGTTGAACCATATCATGTTATGGTCGCTGGAGGCTAATGTATTTCCCACTGAAACCTCTGAGACGCTTTCCCCGTTGGTGAGTACCAGGTCTAGGATCGCCTGGTCCCTAGTGGGCTCCGTTACCATCTGTCTGAGATGTACTCCTTCTATGGAAGTCAAAAGCTTCCTGCTGCTGCTGGTTGTTGCTGAAAATGTGTTCCAATCTGCATCAGGCATGTTGAAGTCCCCTAGCAGTACAGTGTCGCCCCGTAGAGTTATGTTCTCTATGTCTTCAATTAATTCTGCGTCCATGTTTTCCGGTTGTCTTGGAGGTCTGTATACCACACCAAGATACAGGCATTTTTTGCCACCTCTTGCCAGGTTTACCCAGAGGGACTCCCCGGTGTACTTGACATCAGTGATCCTGGTGGTTTTGATGTCCTCTTTAATGTATAGTGCTACCCCTCCTCCTAACCTGCCCTCTCTGTCCTGACGAAGGAGATTGTACCCTGGTATGGCCATATCCCACCCATGTGCGTCTGTGAACCAAGTCTCGGATATTGCCACCACGTCCAGGTTGGCATCTCCTATTTCAGTTTCCAGTTCTAGAATTTTGTTACCTAAACTGTGTGCATTAACATACATGGCCCTCCACTCTTTGTGTTTGCTAAGTCCCTGTAAGGCTATTCCTGTCTGAGTCTGTGTGGCTCCTAGAGAACTGTTTGCAAAGTGGGTCCTTACCTCGGAAACAGAGTGTCGACCCGTCCCATCCTGATAGTTCCTTTCCCTCCCAGTATATGAGTAGGTCCCCTCCCCCAACTTACCTAGTTTAAAGCCCTGCGAAGCAGGCGGGCTAGTCGGTGTCCGAAGATGTTCTTACCTCTGCTGGTCAAATGGAGTCCGTCTGGTCCCTGTAGTCCCTGTAGCGCCTCTCCATGATCCAGGAATCCGAAGTTCATATCTCGACACCATCCTTGTAGCCATTCGTTCGTTCTCAAGATACATTCTTCCCTGGCTCTTCCCCTGCCTCTAACTGGGAGGATTGATGAGAAGACTACCTGCGCACTCGTCTGCTTCAGCCTCTCTCCCAAGGCTCCGAAGTCTTACTTACTCTCAGGTACTGTGAAAGCTAACAATTTTGGATCTATATCTTTGATACCCCCTTTAAAAAGACCCTCAGTTATCGATTTGGATTCAATTTGGGAAGCAATTTCCTCATTACAAACTTCTCTAGGTACTCAGATACAGATTTTAACTTCTCACTGTATTGGAATACTCTCGGAGCCATTGAAAATGAAAGATCGAGTGGAAAAGTTGGAATGTAAATCTCTTGAGCACGTGGAGAGGTGAATGGCCTTGTCCCCGCAGTAAAGGATCTGCCATGAGTTGCCTCTCTTCCCACCACTCCTGGTCAGCAGCCCCCCCCCCCCCCCCCATGAGTGCGGATGCAGCAGCAGCCCTCCCACATGAGTCCAGCAGCCCCCCTCCCTATCGCCGGTCCAGTAGACTTCGTACCCTCCTTCCCTGGTTCCCGATCACCGGCAGCAAAAAACAAAATAACGAACCTATGACTTTCCTGAGTCAGCCCCTTCACGCCTCCCGGGGTGGGCCTACTAGGCTCTTAGAAGCTTCCTGCATGCAGTGCTGCTCCAGAACCTTCTTGCTGCCGAGTCCCTCCTTCAATGTTTGTGAACCACTGTGAACTTCAAAGAGGTATTGGCGGTATACAAATAAAAATTGTATTGATCTGGGTCAGGGAAAAATCTAATGGCTATCATCTTAATTTGATTATGTCTGTCCAATGGGGGTGTCTATCAAAGAGATTTTTTAAACTTTGAAATAAAAGTTGTTTTTAATTAAGCATGGATAGACATTGAACTTTAGGATAGAAAAAATGCTTTTTCAATGGAGTCTTGTAATTACTCAGTGGGTCACATCTATAATGATCTTAAAAATGAAAAAAATAAATGTGCAGTGGCAGCCAAGAAAGCAAATAGGAATGATTAGGAAAGAGAGGGTAAATAAGACCATATATATTATAACACTTCTTTATCGCTCCGTGGTGCTACCTCACCTTGAGTATTGTGTTCAATTCTAGTCGCCATATCTTATAAAAGATATAGTAGAATTAGAAAAGGTTCAAAGAAGAGCAATCAAATGTTAAAGGGGGTGGAACTCCTCTTATATGAGGAAAGGCTAAAGAGGTTAGGGCTCTTCAGCTTAGAAATGAGATGGCTAAGGGAAAATTTGATTGAGGTCTACAAAAAATCTACAAAAAATGTTAAGTGGTATAGTTGGGTTTTAAAAAGTTTACATTGAAACATAGTAACATAGTAGATGACGGCAGATAAAGACCCGAATGGTCCATCCAGTCTGCCCAACCTGATTCAATTTAAATTTTTTTTTTTTTAATTTTTCTTCTTAGCTATTTCTGGGCAAGATTCCAAAGCTTTACCCGGTACTGTGCTTGGGTTCCAACTGCCAAAATCTCTGTTAAGACTTACTCCAGCCCATCTACACCCTCCCAGCCATTGAAGCCCTCCCCTGCCCATCCTCCACCAAACAGCCATACACAGACACAGACCGTGCAAGTCTGCCCAGTAACTGGCCTAGTTCAATATTAAATATTATTTTCTGATTCTAAATCTTCTGTGTTTATCCCACGCTTCTTTGAACTCAGTCACCATTTTCCTCTCCACCACCTCTCTCGGGAGCGCATTCCAGGCATCCACTACCCTCTCCGTAAAGTAGAATTTCCTAACATTGCCCCTGAATCTACCAGCCCTCAACCTCAAATTATGTCCTCTGGTTTTATCATTTTCCTTTCTCTGGAAAAGATTTTGTTTTACGTTAATACCCTTCAAGTATTTGAACGTCTGAATCATATCTCCCCTGTCTCTCCTTTCCTCTAGGGTATACATATTCAGGGCTTCCAGTCTCTCCTCATACGTCTTCTGGCACAAGCCTCCTATCATTTTCGTCGCCCTCCTCTGAACCGCCTCAAGTCTTCCTACGTCTTTCACCAGATACGGTCTCCAAAACTGAACACAGTACTCCAAGTGGGGCCTCACCAATGACCTGGACAGGGGCATCAACACCTTCTTCCTTCTACTGACTACGCCTCTCTTTATACAGCCCAGCATCCTTCTGGCAGCAGCCACTGCCTTGTCACACTGTTTTTTCGCCTTTAGATCTTCGGACACTATCACCCCAAGGTCCCTCTCCCCGTCCGTGCATATCAGCTTCTCTCCTCCCAGCATATACGGTTCCTTCCTATTATTAATCCCCAAATGCATTACCCTGCATTTCTTTGCATTGAATTTTAGTTGCCAGGCATTAGACCATTCCTCTAACTTTTGCAGATCCTTTTTCATATTTTCCACTCCCTCTTCGGTGTCTACTCTGTTACAAATCTTGGTATCATCTGCAAAAAGGCACACTTTTCCTTCTAACCCTTCAGCAATGTCACTCACATACATATTGAACAGGATTGGCTCCAGCACCGAACCCTGAGGGACTCCACTAGTCACCTTTCCTTCCTTCGAGCGACTTCCATTAACCACCACCCTCTGGCGTCTGTCCGACAGCCAGTTTCTGACCCAGTTCACCACTTTGGGTCCTAACTTCAGCCCTTCAAGTTTGTTCAACAGCCTCCTTTGAGGAACTGTATCAAAGGCTTTGCTGAAATCCAAGTAAATTACATCTAGCATATGTCCTCGATCCAGCTCTCTGGTCACCCAATCAAAAAATTCAATCAGGTTCATTTGGCACGATTTACCTTTTGTAAAGCATGTTGCCTCAGATCCTGTAACCCATTAGATTCAAGGAAGTACACTATCCTTTCTTTCAGCAACATAGAAACCTGATAGCACATAAAGGCCAAATGGCCCATCCAGTCTGCCCATCCAACCATCCATAGTCTGCTATTGAGACAGACATGCTGTAGGGGAAGAAAAAAGTCCACCCAAGTTGAATGCCTAAATCAAAAACACTAGTCAAAAAACATTCAAAAATCAAAAATATATACTGATGCAGGGACTAACAACCAACAGCCTTAATTGATGGAGAAAAGACCTCTGTGTCACCAAGGATTTCTCAATAATAATATCCAGAAGACTTACCTAACTTCAAAAGAAAATTTTGAAATAGGAGGCACATTCTTGGTCAGAAAAACTTCATACTCAGTCTTATGGCATATATTCCAAACTAATCTTTTAATAGCATATAACCAATGTCTATATAATAATTGCAAGCTTTCTTTTTCCTTTCTTTTTTCATACTGTATTGCCATAAGCTTTGTCACATTTCTTTAGTTTTGTGTTCATTTTTCTATTTTAGGTTTACTTATCCAGCATTAATGAGCACTTTTCTTTTTACTATCATAATCTAAGCTAGCATAGTGCCATGTAAGAAATATCATTTTTTATTATTGATTTGGATATACTAATCTATTTTTTCAACTTTACTCTTTTTATGTCAGTTTGGTTTTATGAATATTATTAATTTAGCTTTACTTTCACTATGTTTTTTGTTTGCGGTTTCAATTGATACCTTATCAACTTGGGTAGGTCATATTGCTATCCTTCATTCTTTTCATTTTCACGATCTGTTTGTTTTTTTTTCCACGATTAGCATATGGCATGCTTTTTTTGTAAGTGTAATTTAAGTTCACTATTAATATTTTAGACATGTTCCACTTTTAAGTTTTATCTTGCTTGTCTTGTTTATTCATTATCACGCTTATCATTTATCCTACATAGATAGGCATGATACACTGGTTCATTTTACATTTTTTAGGTCTTCTTTTTTCTTCTCATTTCTGGTTTTATTTCTGTATTCCTCTTTACTTTATGTTTTATGATATCTTCTATGCTCATCACTTCCAAATGTCCATTTTTATGTTCACAGCCATATCCACGCACATACATATGTTTCGGGTTGTTTTTTGTATATTCTGAATTTTTGGTTTATATGTTACACATATGTATATATTTTTATGCAAATTTTGATTTATTTTCATTTTGGTTTATTAGGACCCCTGATGAAGGCGTGTTTACTGAAACACAGACCGTGTCGGGTTCCTTGGTTGTTTTAAGGTTGTTAAGTTAACCGCACTCAATTATCTAATATAATAAAATGATAGGCCGCGCATGCGCACTAAAAAAATCGTGTTCCCTAATCTGTCGCAAAAACACGAGTGCGCATGCGCGGGTTTTACATCACCACCTGCTTGCTTAGTACGTCACAGCCTCCCTGCTCTACACAAGCCCGACCGCAGCCAGACGACGATCTCCGTTCCTCCTGCCGCCGCCGATCTCCGTTCCTCCTTTGACACCCACCCCCTTCTCTTCCCCACAGCCTCTCTGCTCTCCACAAGCCGGACCGCAGCCAGACGACGAACTCCGTTACTCCTGCCGCCGCAGATCTCCGTTCCTCCTTTGACACCTACCCCCTTCTCTTCCCGCGGGCCCGAATGGTGATTCCAGCAGCGTGTGCATCAGTCTTCACACGCTGCTTCGGGCCCTTCTACTGCTCTGATTTGCTCTGCCGCGTCTCTGATGATGTCATCAGGGACGTGCCAGAGTAAATCAGGGCAGTAGAAGGACCCGAAGCAGCGTGTGAAGACTGATGCAAGCGCTGCTGGAATCACCACGTTTGTAGTCCGGACCGTGGGAAAGGAAAGGGGGGGGGTAGAGGAAACGCTAATGCTGCTGCACAGGGAACTGGTGGGGGGGAGGGAAATGGAGGGGGAGGGAATGCTGTTTTGGACAGACAGACAGAGAGAGGAAGGGAAACACAAAGAAAATAAGAAAGACACAGGGACAGGTGCACAGGGAACTGGTGTGGGGGGAGGGAAATGGAGGGGGATGGAATGCTGCTTTGGACAGACAGACAGAGGGAGAAAGAAGAAAGACACAGGGGCAGGGAGATACACAGAAAGACAGACAGGCAAAGGGGGCCAGAGACAGACAGAAAGGACAGTGGGAGCCGCGTCAGGAGGGGTGCGGGATGCGGCAGTGGGAACTTTTCCAATGGGTGCAACGGGAACCTCTGATCAGGGACAGAACAAGGTAAGAGTATCATAGGGATAAGAAGGAGGAGGGGGGATAAAAAAGGAAGGGATGCCTACTGCTAGACAGGGGGAGAAGGAAAGAGATGCTGATGGACAGGGGGGGGTGAAGAAAAAGGAACAGAGGACTAATGTTGGACAGGGGGGAGAAGGAAAGAGGTGCTGCTGGACAGGGGGGAGGTAAAACAAAGGGAGAAGGGCTGCTGCTGCATAAGGAGAGCAGTGAAGGAGTGGTGGTGGACACAGGGGAGGTAAAAGGAAGGGAAAATGGACAGGAGGAACAGCCAAGGAAAAAGAAAGGCAGAAAGAAAGAAAGCGGCTAAGGAGAGAGAGAGAGAAAGAAATAAAGACAGACACACACACATATGTTCTAGCACCCGTTAATGTAACGGGCTTAAAGACTAGTTTGATATAATAAATTTAGCCTGCATCATTGTACGTCTATCTGCAGTTTTTTCTTTGTTTTGCTTCCAAATCTTCATGGTCCAGATGCCACTATCTCCAAATACAAAATTAAGCCACTATCTGGGTTTTTTCCTGGTACTTGTGACCTCAATTGGTCACTGTGGAAACAAGACATTGTGCTAGCTAGATGCAGTATTGGTCTGACCCAGTATGGCTATTCTTATGTTCAAAGCAACAAAGTATGATTTCCATAACATCATTTCATTCTAGGGCACAGCACACCTTTTTGGTAGAGGGGGGACTGCATAGAAACATAGAAACATAGAAAGATGATGGCAGAAAAGGGCTATAGCCCATCAAGTCTGCCCACTCTACTGACCCACCCCATTAAGTCTGAGTACTAATGACCTAGTTCCTTAACTCGACCCTCGTAAGTCTGAGTACTAATGACCTAGTTCCTTAACTCGACCCTCGTAAGGATCCCACTAGGGCATCCCATTTATTCTTAAAGTCAATAACGCTGGTGGCCTTGATCACCTGCTCTGGAAGCTTGTTCCAGTGATCTACAACCCTTTCTGTGAAGAAATACTTCCTTATAGACCAATCCTAGCCCAATTACGTCCCACCTCCCCCATTCCCTAGTTGCTAATGCTATATGAGAAATGTTTATCAAGCCATAGCCCTGGTAGACTATCCTGTTCCATTGCTTATGTCTCATCTTACTTCTTCCAAAATAAATTCTGGAATACGCCAAGGATCACTATAATCACACACGAAAAGAAGGATTTCGCTTGCTGAGCAATTTTTGTTCTTTACAGGTTTGCCTTTCTATATAAGAGTCTTAGCTACTGCACATTTTAATCCAACATCCTACTGTGTGCCGATGAACAGGTAAGTGTCTTAATAATTATAGTAGTGTGACTCTAGTAGTTGTAGAAAGCTGTCGTGTTAATTATTTTTTTCTCTAATTAGAAGACACAGTTGGGCAGGACCATGGCCCATGCCATTGTGCTGGTTTTCAAGTCTTCTGCCCAAGGATGCCAGCAATACACTGGCATGACACCGAGGAAATGGTCTTGTGGCTCAAGTAGGAGGGCTGATGACTGAAACTGTGCCGATGAAGAGATAGTCATGAAAAATATTTTACGTCTCACGCCAGACTGACAAGAAAAACTAAGATTCACCAGGCAAACCATCTGGAAAGAGATTATTTTTAAAAACTTAGAAAGGGGAAAATAAAGAAGACAATCATATAGATGGCTCTTTATTGGGGCCAGATAAAGGCACTGTTGTACCCTTAGCCAACTTTTGCTCCTGTTTCCCTATCTTGGGGCAATCTTGCAGTATGAACTGTGCACATGTCAGGGATCATACCATGAGAATAGCCCTACTCCAGAAGGTACCTTTGTTTTCTGATCATTTTTTTCTCATTGATTTGGTTCTCCTGATTCTTTTTGCCACTCTTTTTTATTGTTCATATACTCCTAATTCCTTTTCCAGGATCTCATTTTAATTTCCTGTTCTTCCATGCATCCTATTTTCTTCCCTTCCTTCCCTACATATATTTCTGGCAGTGATCTGGCTGGTTCATCTTTTTATTTTTCTCCATTTCTGTCATCTGCCTTTTTTATCTAGCTATAGCTATATTTCATTCCTTCTCTCTCTCTAGTCTTTAGTCTTCTTCTTTTCATCTTTCACTTATTTACCATCTTTCCATTTCCAAATTTTGCTTCTTTAGTCCTCCCATTCCCCACTACTATCTCATTCCTTCCCCAATCTTCTTTTCCCCTCTTTTCTACGCTTTATATTCCCCCATTCCCACCCTCTGCACTATCCCCTCCCTAGTTTCATCTACCTTCTTCCATTTCTCATGCCCAATTCCTTCCCTGTCCTGTCTACCACCAGTCTCTTTCTTATGTCTTACCCCTATCCTGTCTCCTCTTTTACTGCCCCCATTTCCATCCTCTTTAACCTCATTCAAAAACTAGTCCCCTTTCATAGTCTTTCATTCTCTCCATAACCCTCTGTTCCTTTCAACTCCTCTCCAAATCCTCCAGCTCCTTCAAACCATCTCCTTCCATTCTTTCTGCACTCAGTCTCATAGCTCCACTTATACCCCTTGCCAAGTACCTAGACCCTGATGTCCTAATCCCAGATCAATTTCTTAGGCCCCACTATTCCCACACCTAAGCCTCAAGTCCCTGCTCTTCCACCCTGCCCAAACCCTGAGTCCCCCACTTACATTCCAATCTCGGAGTCTGCCTTCTTCTTGTGTCCCACCCAATGCCAGAGCCCGTGTTTGTTCTGACATTTTAAACCTGCCACTGGCAATCAGCTAAAGAAGAGAATGAGCTCCCACTGCTGTGAAGGGTGAACCAGTGAAGCATGCTTTTGGACCTTTTATTTTAGTCCAGAGGGAGCTTGTCTGGGGGAAGAAGAGTGGATGTTTCAGCGCTAATCAGTTAGCGCAGGATTACTGTAGAAGCTCTTACCACCTACTACATACTGTAGGCGTTGGTAAGTGCTTCCACATTTTTTTTAATGGCCATGTGTTAATGGCAACATTAGCTTAAGGCCATTAATGGAACAAATTGAATATCAACCATTTTACTGCTGCAATAAAAACAGCCTTAGCAAGAGGGAAAAAGAACCCTTAGTTATGCATCTGAGAGCTGCAACTAAGACAAAAGACTTCAGTTTTTAGTGAAAAATATATTTTGGAGAATTTATAGCATGCCCTTCAGTAAGCCCTTTTAAATTTCTTACCGCTACTTAATAAAAAGACCCTAAATTAAGCAGTCCCAATAAATCTGATCCTATTTTCTCTCTTGTACCATAGGAAGTCACATGCTGAGTTCATAAACGCCCAGATAACATGAATGGCCACCCACTGGTGTAATTATGAATAGTCATTACCTCGATGCTTTGGTGCTGTTACAACATGGGTTGGGAAAAATAGTTTTCTGGAAAACTCATCGCAGCCTCTATGTCAACTAAATAAATTTTCTCATCCCCAGTGATGGTCTAATAATTCGACCATAGGCATCAGAAATCAAAGGTGTCACAAACTCAAAGTGAAATGTCAATACCACTGCTGATTTAAGGGCCTTCTTACTAAAGGGCGTTATGTTAGCACGTGAAAAACCAGGGTCCCGCAAAATGTGTTAAAACATTTTGCAATAATTTGCCTACTTCCGTGTGCTAATTGTACATTATATATTTTTTTATTTACTTTTGGGAGGGCTGTGGAATGGGCATGGAAATGCTTTTGTGATCCGCGGACTAGAAATAATAATAAACTAAACTAAACTATCCAGCTAGTGTATTGTGATTAGCATGTCAACTGCATCATGGAGAGTTCACATAGGCGCACTTGGCTCCTCCTACATTGGAGGTAATAAGGCCCTGATCCTATAAAAGATGCCCAAAATTAGGCGCCTAGATCAGCACGCTTCTAGGCTGTACCAGGCCACGGTACACCCCCCACCTGGAATATTGCGTCCAGCACTGGTCGCTGTACATGAATAAGGACAGGGTACTACTCGAAAGGGTCCAGAGAAGAGCGACTAAAATGGTTAAGGGGCTGGAGGAGTTGCCGTACAGCGAGAGATTAGAGAAACTGGGCATCTTCTCCCTTGAAAAGAGGAGACTGAGAGGGGACATGATCGAAACATTCAAGATAATGAAGGGAATAGACTTAGTAGATAGAGACAAGTTGTTCACCCTCTCCAAGGTAGAGAGAACGAAAGACTAAAGTTAAAAGGGGATAGATTCTGTACAAACGTAAGGAAGTTCTTCTTCACCCAGAGAATGGTAGAAAACTGGAACGCTCTTCTGGAGGCTGTTATAGGGGAAAACACCCTCCAGGGATTCAAGACAAAGTTAGACAAGTTCCTGCTGAACCAGAACATACGCAGGTAAGGCTAGTCTCAGGGCACTGGTATTTGACCTAAGGGCTACCGCGGGAGCGGACTGCTGGGCACGATGGATCACTGGTCTGACCCAGCAGTGGCAATTCTTATGTTCTTATGCCTAACTTAAGTCGCTTGTGGCTGCATTGAAACTTCTCCCCTGAAGCATCTTCCTGTTTCTGGTTACATAAGAGGAGACGTTTCAGGCAGCCGCACGCGACTTGTTTAAAGGCTCGTGCCGCTCGGAGACAGAAAAATGAAAATTGCCAGTGAAGGTGAGGAGAAGGGAGGGAGGGAGATGCCCAGACCATTGCGATCAAGAGGAAGGAGGGAGGAGGCTGCTGGACTGCGCAATCGTGAAGGGTGACAAGTATTTTGTGCGCGTTGCCTCATTTAACTGTAGGGAAAAGGCCATTCACCGCTCCACAGGGTGGTGAATGGCTTTGTCCTCATACCCGCGGCAACCAGTTTTTTTTCTCCCCATTTCGATGGGTTACCTGCGGTTCCCCGTGGCTACCCACAGGAAACAGTCACTGTGTCATTCTCTAGTCTACACTGAGGCACTTACCAACACCTATCGACAAGAAAACTTAATTAGGGCCAGAGCTGGGGCAGAGTTTGAGGCACGGATTGAGTTAAATGCCAGTATTTTAGTCCAAGAAAACCCTGGCTTAATATACCGGCACCGAAGACGTACATGCCTACATCAATTTAGGCATCCTTGGACGTGATTCTACCAATGGTGCCTAACTTTGATTGACATGTAGTGGGTGCTGCTTTTCTAGGCGTCTACCGAGTTAGGCGCCATTTATAGAATCTGGCCCTAAGTGCTTCTGTGATAAATTTTTGCATGTCTCACATGCTAATGGAAAAACATAGAACAGGACTGAAAAAAAAAATGTTTAAAAAGCCCTAATTACTGTAGCATTAGACCTACCCCCTCTTCTATGTAACTGCGCTAGCAGTTTCTAGCATGGGGAGCCACGCTAAATGGCCCGCGTTGCTCCCGACGCTCATTGAGTTCCTATGAGCGTCGGGAGCAGCGTGGGCCATTCAGCGTGGCTCCCCGCGCTAGAAACCGCTAGTGCGGTTTCGTAGACGAGGGGGCTAGGCATAGCATGCAGGAAAATCCCACCTTAGAATGCCTTAAGCCCAGATCTTAGCACTTAATTTATCTTAATTTTCTGTGCATTCTTCTCTATTACATCTAATGAATCCATATTTAGCTCTTCAGCAGAAATATTGCAATGTTGTGGCTCAAATGCCTGTTACAAGGTAGTTCTGAATGGCTCAGGATCATATCATTCCTATTTCTGCTGCTCGTTGCTTTGATTCACATTCGTATCCTTGTACTTGCATTGCTTAATTCGTTTCTCAGTCTTTCGCCTTCCACTTCTATTTTCCACTTCTCTGGCTTCCAGCTATGTTTCTGTTTTTCAAGCTCATCACCCTGATTCTCAGGAAAGGGAATATAATGAGACAAATTCCTCAGAGCGCCATTACTGCTACCTTTCCAATTATTCCAATTACCTAGTCTCTGATTACAATTATTATTTCCATATTTGCCAAGCTTCTGTTTATTGTTCACTGCTGACACCAGTTTGGAGAGCTGGAATTTGCATATGGAACAGAATGTTAGAAGGGGGTTCAATATTTAGATTCTCATCGCCACATAAAAAGAAGCGGATGATTTACTTTCACACAAGATATTCAGCAGTCCTATCCATTTAAGTAGAATCGCTCAGTATGCAATGCTAAAAATAAAAAGGTGTTATTCATTTAAAATAGGACTGCTGTTTGTATGATTCTACTAATTTTTACAGTGGAATGGTAGTCATTGGGTAAAATAAATAGCAGTCAGGTCAATATTCAAATCAATTAACTGGCCAGAAATGACTCCTGGCAAATTCAATCACCTGCTTAGGGTTAACTGATCATTTTCAGAGGCGTTGAACCATTTAGGGCTACTGAAAATGTCTGGTTGGCACCTATATCAAAACCGACTATTTGGGAGGTGTTCCAGGGGATGGAGTCAGCATCTGGACTGTTAAGTGCTGGAGGAAGTCCATAGTCTGTTATTGAGAAAGACATGGGGAAACCACTGCTTGCCTTGGATCGGTAGCATGGAATATTACTACTCCTTGGGTTTTGGCCAAGCACTAGTGAACTGGATTGGCCACCGTGACCCCGTAAGGCTATTCTTATGTTCTTACGTTTATAAACAGAACCACATAAAAGTCAGTCCTACCTTTACAGTATGTGATAACCCATCACCAGTTAAGTGCTGAAATCACACTTAACCAGCTATGTTTTAGCTGGCCTGCAAACCTAGAAATTTGTGTTGAAGCCTAGATATAGCCCAGCATTGAATTTCCAGGCATAACATCAGTGGTGGTTGGAAAAACAGAGTGCCACTGGCGAAATATCAACCCCATTGTTTGTATTACATAGTAACATAGTAAATGACAGCAGATAAATATCTGAACGGTCCATCCAGTCTGCCCAGTAGTCACACTCATTATATATTCATGGTAAAATTGTCTTTTTTAAATATTTCTGAGCATAGGCCATAGAAGTCCGTCCGGTACTATCTTTAGGTTCCCACTACTGGAGTTGCCATTAGAGAGTTGCGCGGGGACAGAAATCCCAGCCGTCCCCACCCATCCCCGCCAAAGTCCCACCCGTCCCCACCCGTCCCCGTGAGGACTCCCACCCGTCCCCGCGAGGAATCCCCTCCATCTCCACTAGTCCCCGCGAGGAATCCCCTACGTCCCCGCCCGTTCCTATAAACTTCAGAAATAGTTATATCAGTTAATTATGCTACTGAATTAAAGGCTCTGGTAGAAACCCATTTAAAATAAGCAAAAAGACTTTATTAATTTGGAAATATTAATTGGGAAGAATACATACTTTGTAAACGGGTTTCTACCAGAGCCTCTAATGTTTATAAATTTTTATCAACACAACTAATATACTACTTTATCCTGAAGCAAAAAAAAAAAAAAAAAGAAATTTTTTTCCTACCTTTGTTGCCTGGTTTCCTCATGTTCTCATTAAATTCCTTCCATTCACTGTCTCTCTTCTCTCTGCGTCTTCCATTTGCTCTGTTATTGTGCCTCTCTCTTTCTCCCCCCTTCCAAATTGGTCTGGCACCCATCTTCTTCCCTCCGCTCCCCCCCATAGTCTGGCATCTCTGTCTTCTTCCCTGCCAGCGTCTTCTCCCCACTCTCTCTTCCCCATTTCCTTTCAGCGTCCTTCTCCCCCCTGTCTTCCACATGTCCTTTTAGCGTCCTTCTCCCCCCCTCCCGTCCTCCCCATGTTCTTTCAGCGTCCTTCTCCATCCCTTTGTCTTCCCCATGTCCTTTCAGCGTCCTTCTCCCTCCATGTCTTCCCCCCATGTCCTTTCAGGGTCCTTCTCCCCCCTCTGTCTTCCCCATGTGCTTTCAGCATCCTTCTCCCCCCCCACCTGTCCTCTCCCTTGTCCTTTCAGCGTCCTTCTCCCCCCCTGTCTTCCCCCCCATGTCATTTCAGGATCCTTCTCCCCCCTCTGTCTTCCCCATGTGCTTTCAGAGTCCTTCTCCCCCCTCCCATCCTCCCCATATCCTTTCAGCATCCTTCTCCACCCCTTTGTCTTCCCCAGTGCTTTCAGCGTCCTTCTCCCCCCCTCAGTTTTACCCATTTCCCTTAAGCGTCTTTTCTTCTCCACTCCACCTTTCCTCCCTTTCTCCCTCCCTGCCCCTTACCTTTGTGGCGCTTCCCCACCTGACCGACAACAGAACAGGCCCGGTCGGACAAACCTCCCTGCCCTGTAGCCGCGGATCTAAATTACCTTCTTACAGCAGCTGGAGTATTGAAGCTGCTGTAAGAAGGTAATTTAGATTCGCGGCTACAGGGCAGGGAGGTTTGTCGGCCGGGCCTGTTGTCGGTCGATCAGGGGACCTGACCGGCTGTGCACACTCACAACCCCCCCCCACCCATGGCTGCACCCGGGGCGGACCGCCCCCCGTTTTGGTAGCCACTGCCTTCTCCCTACCTGCCCTGCCGCACACAGCCGATCAGAAGTCTTCACGATGTCAGCGCTGACGTCGGAGGAAGGGAGGGCTTTGCTTAAGCCCTCCCTCCGACATCAGCGCTGACATCGGGGAAGACTTCTGATTGGCTATATGTGCTGCAGCAGAGCAGGAAGAAAATGGAAGACGAGGCCTCACAGCAGGGCAGGTAGGAACGGCATTGAACCCCGCGGGATCCCCGAGAGAATGAGGGGTGTCCCCACGGGATCCCCGCAACCCTAGGGGGTGTCCCCATGGGATCCCCGTGACCCGAAGGGGGAACCCGCGGGATCCCCGTCGTCCCCGTTCCCGTGCAGCTCTCTACATTGAAGCCCTCTCCAGACCATCCTAGCTATCCTGTCACTGGAGCTTCTAGCAAAGCCCTCCCCTGCTCGTCCTAAACCTAATCGCCATATTTGGGACAAAGACCCAGCACAGGTCTTAGTTTGTTTTATACCATTCGTTTTACATTACATTAGATATTTCTATTCCGCCAATGCCTTGCAGTTCAAGGCGAATTACAAAAGAATTACAAAAAAGGTATTACATGAAAAAGATATCTGGTAATTTCTAGAGGAGATAAAGAGTAGATGAGGTTGCTTTGGGGAATCTGGAAGGTATTGGGGAGTGGTATTAGGAATTGGGAAGGAGCTAGCGGTATTAAGTCGTTTGCAGGAATTTCTTGAAGAGTATAGTATTTCTTTTCAGAATGTTTTGTAGTCTGGGGTCATAATTAGTAGATTGGAGATTTGGTTGTCGGGTTTTACTGCTTGCGTGGCTAGGAGGCCATCATATAGATTTTTTTACATTTGACTTCTTTGATTGGAGGGAACGTGAATGGAGTGTGGGTTTTCCTATGTCTAGTTGATGTAGTATGGATGAGACGGTTGTTTAGGTAGGTTGGGCTGTTGCTGTTTATGGTTTTAAATAGTAGACAATAGAATTTGAATAGTATTCTTGCCGGGATTGGAAGCCAATGTGAGTTGAGGTATGCCTCTGTGATGTGGTCATGTTTCCTCAATGAATAGATAAGTCTCAGTGCTGTGTTTTGGATTGTTTGTAGTTGTTTTATCATTGTTGCTGGGCAGGGGAGGTAGAGAATGTTGCAATAATCTAAAAGACCTAGGACTAGTGATTGTACTAAGAGCCAGAATTGTGTTCTATCGAAGAATTTTTGAACTTGTCTTAAATTTCTCATAACTGCAAATGATTTCTGAATTGTTTTATTGATTTGTGGTTGCATGGTGCAGCCTCTATCTATCGTCATTCCTAGCAGTTTTAGGGTGGGTTGAATGGGGTAGTTGATTGAGTTAATTTCTATATTGGTTAAGGTTGGGACTTTGTTATTTTTGAGGAGGAGGAATTTTGTTTTATCTGGGTTCAACTTCAGTTTATGATCTCTCATCCATGTACTACCATTTCTAGTGTTCAGTGTAGTGTGTCTGTCATAGAGGGCTTTGGTTGATCAAAAGGTATGAGAATGGTGATGTCATCAGCATAGCTATATGAAGTTAGGTCTAGTTTGTCCAGGCAGGCACCGAGGCAGTATAGAGATTGAAGAGAGTGGGGGATAGTGGGGACCAAGGTTCTGATTTTTCTTTGTCCGACTTTACTCTATAGGTTCTTCAAACCATAAGTATACCTTATCGGTGATACCTATTGTGTCCAAAATTTGCAATAGGATGTTATGGTCTACCAGGTCAAATGCTGCGGTCAGATCCAGTTGTATGAGCAGCATTTTTTTTTTTTTGCTTGTGCTGAGGTGTTGTCTAGTCGTGTCAACAAGGGAGCCTAGTAGTGTCTCTGTGCTGAAGTTGATTCTGAAGCCGGATTGCGTGGGGTGGAGTATGTTGTGGTCTTCCAGAGAGTTGGTGAAGAGTTTGGTTTTCTAATTAGAGATCCTCCGTGTTTATCCCACCCTTTTTAAAATTCCGTCACCATTTTTATCTCCACTACCTCCCTCGGAAGAGGCATTCTAAACATCCATCCCCCTCTCAATGAAAAATAATTTCCTAACATTACTCCTAAGTCTGCCACCCCCAATTCATGCTTCTTTTAATAAACATGTATTTAGAGGATACTTATTTACAGCCTGATTTTAAATTATATTGAACATAAATTATAATTAACATAAATGATATTGAACTACTAGCAGAGCTTCCCAAACTGCAGTTCTCAACCCTGGCCGAAAGTACATAGGCACATTATTCTGATGTGCTCCAGCAAGGTCACTGGGCATGTTACAGCTACAACTGTGGGGGATCACAGCCAAAAAAGATTGATAAGTATAGCTTGATAGAATTACATTAAAACTCAGAGTAATTTTGGTTTATTATAATTATTTATGTACTATCTCCCTGTTTCTGTATAGGTTGCCCAAAGCTGAGTGCAGAGCCCAGATGTTGTGTACACTAATTAGTCAACTGGGTGCTCACAAGCCATTATTGGTGTTAATTGGCACTAATGTGAGTTTACACACGCGTCTGCCTACATGTTATTCCATAGCTCCTCATGCCCAAAATGCTATTTGTGTAACCCAAAAGGGGCATGACCATGGGAGGGGTATGAGCAAATCAGGGACATTCCCTATATTTAGGCACAGTGTTATGCGACACCGGGGATATGTGCTCAACTTGTGCTCCAGGATTTACACCAGGGAAGCCCTTGCACCCAAAGTTGATGGCAGGAATCCATTCTAAGCGCTGTTCTACAAAGAGCACTCAATCCGGAGCACCTATTACATACTGCAATAGCACTTAGAATGGATTTCTTTTTCCAGACACCTGAATTTGGGCACTATTTTTTTATATGTGTGTGATATAGATTTTGGGCCATATTCTGTAAAGGACGTCTAACATTTAGGTGTTGTTTAGACATCCAGCAGCAGAATGCTGAGCGTGATTCTATAATGCATATGTGCACTATGGAGAATCGCGCTCAACGGCACTGAGCGAATCTAAGCGTATCTATATTGCTAGACGTCCATTACAGAATCGCCTTTTAGGCATTACATAGACGTCCTCATAATGTCTATAACGTTATTGTGTGCTAGCGTTATGATGTCATTAGAATGGCAGTTTTATGCTGTTTTCTTACATTAAAATTGTATGCAGTAAAAGGCTGGCACCACTATTATATTTTATTTATCTTTTAATTATACAGTATACCACTTATATCCTATGTGGTATTTACATTTGGCTCCTTTATCATATTTCTCTTCTGTTCCGGTTGCCCAGGGTCACAAGGAGTAGTGCATCACACACACTGAGATAATAAAGTGCATGTCAATTCCAAAGCCAAGGTTATAGCCTCTTGGTTTACAAGCAGTCATTTCTCTAGGATAAATATCAAGCATGTATCTTCAACACTTGTCTAATTCCTCTTTTGGCCTCTATGTTCCTCAAAGTACATGAAAAAAATTATTTATATATATATATAGCCTACTAAATACTCTATTTGTTTAGAAAGAGGACTGCTTGAAAAATTATGTGAGTTGGGTGCTAGTTAGGCTTCAGTTAGGTGGACATGACTTAGGCATCTCTTACGTGTGCTGGAGGTGTCCGCATATAGGTGAACGGGACTTCTATTTTTTGATGTTTAATAATGTATTACTTAAGCAAAGCACATGAGAAAAATATATATATTGCATACTAAACCTCATTCCCAAAAGGTTAAGAAAAGAAAAAGAGATACACTACTCACAATGGCTGTGCTTCAGAGCAAGTGGATGTATCTGATGTACAATTTTGACATCATTGTGACATCATCAATATGCACCTAGATGGACGTCTATTTTGAGAATTGCATCCAGCGTTTGGATGTCTAAGTTCCAATTAATGCATGTTAAAGTCATTAATTGGACTTATTATCCACTTTATTTGGACGCCTAAGTTGATGGACATTCACATTGTGGCACCTAAAGTTAGACGTCCATTACAGAATCTGGCCCTTTATGTCTGTCATTTATAATTTTATACCTGTAGAAGATATCAAAAACATGGCCATCTCCATATTTTAGTTGTGTAACTATAAAGACACAAAAAGTGGAACAATGGTTACTGGATGTTCAGGAAACCTCATCAGGAGTATATAGGCCTTCTGTGCTGATAACTGAGCATAAAACAGAGGGAAATTCAATGGTACAGTTGCTTGAAAATGCTGCTGGCAAATGCACACTATGCCAAAACAGGGGTGTAAGGAATAGGAAGGTTTGCTAGATACTCTGGAAAGACCATCCTATGGGTCTTAAAAACAAGAGATAACAATTGAAATATTATGTTGTTCTATAGCATAACCAGATACTGTATATGAATGTCTAAGTTGCAGTTACACCAGCTATAGACCTGGCATAACTGTGTGTGCTTAAATGTGACAGGGCATGCATAACTTACAGTATTAAGAGTGGTCTCAGCATGCAAAGGACAGGCTTCAGAAAAAAGCTTACATTTGTCAATGTAACACAGTTCTTTAGTGATGCCATATGGGGTAATAATCCTTTTTTCTACCAGTGATACCTTGGATTTCTGTATGAGTTTGCAATTTTCTACTAAAGTGCAATTGTCGTAGTTCTTTTAGTGTTAGTTGTCGTAGGCATTTTTTTCAATTTGTAAAGGCAAATTTAATGTTATTTAACCCCTTGGTATATCTACATTGCTGCACATTTTCATATAATCTGTCAACAGGTACATTTTTTCTTCTAACTCTTCACCAGTGTCACTTACTGTATAATGAAATTAGAGAGGATTGGACCTAGAACTGATCTTTGTGGCGCACCACTGGTCATTTTCTCTTCACCACAGACTACAAATTTCTTTCTATTGTTTGGCCAACTTTTGACCCATAGTTTATTCCCTTATTTCTAGATTGATTTGCACATCCAGGGAAGGGGGGTTGGTGGGAGGGAGAGGGATATTATATTTGGATTTATTTATTAATTGCATGTATGTACTGTTGTATGATTTATTGAATACATTGGAATTAGGGTGAGTGGGAGGGGATGAAAATGGTTTCTCATATATTTGTTGATTGATGTAAGTGCTGTTTTTCAAATTACTGGTATGTATTCCTTTATGCACTGTTTTTAGACTGAAAAATTAATAAAGATATACAAAAAAAAGAGTTGAAAAAAAGACAGGGCATCTAATGTAGAAAGCAGTTCTCAAAGAACAGCAGGCTAATAGTCTGCTAACTCTTTTTTTGACAAGACACAGAATGAAGTAGTGGAAGGCTAGTTCAATGGATTCTATCAAATCACTAATTATTTTATTCAGAAAGCTCTTAGAAATGAGATAATAGATTTATCTAAACACGCTCTGGTCTCTCTTCTAATTTTACTTCACTCCCGTGGTTTTTATTAATATAAAATGTGTTCTGCCATGAAACTGACAGCTGGGCATTCAGGATACAAATTCAATTGTGATGGCAGGAGTAGGAAAAGGACTATTAGCAGCTCAACTGTCAGAGCTTGGGTAAGAACAAGAGCTGATAAATGGTGCTGTTCAGCTACCTTTAATGGTTTAGGTAGAGATAGATTCAGATTATGGTCATTGTGAGGTATATTCTATATTCTCCTACAGCCCTGTACTTGAACAAATGACTGTATCTTAAGTTGTCTAGAAAAACCTAAAGTCATGTGCACAAACTTTATTCAAATTCATTATTATTGAACTGCTGTAATGCAAAATCATACAAAGCAATGTATTAATAATACACATTCTCAAAATAGGCATGCTGAAAAGGCTTTCCAGATTCATTTGTCCCCACCAATTTGAGGCAGCATGATTTTACTAGAGGAAGGTCTTGTCAGACTAATCTGATTAATTTATTTGACTGACATAGGGAGGAACCTATGACCCTGATTGGCTCAGGTGCCTAAAGGGGAGGGACCTTAGGCATCTGAGCCAATCAGGGCCTTAGGCCCTTCGCCATGTATCTTAGGATGCACCAGAAAGGGGAAGGCCTTCCATTTTGCAGTGCTGGGCCTGGAAATCAGAAGGAACTTGGCATCCCTCCTGCTGTCATCTGTTTTTAAGGTACAGGGAGGCTCAGGGGCTATGGGGGTGGTTCGGGGAGGGGGGGCTAGGAGGCATCCGGTAGCAGGAGGGAGTGGGCATTCCTCTTGCTGATTTTTTTTAATTATTTTTAACAAAGAGGAGTGTGAAAGGGGGAGGAGTCGTTTTAGGGGGTATGGCGAGGGGGGTGAGTGTGGAGGGTTGCTTCATGGTGGCAGGAGAAAGTGGGTATCCCTCCTGCTAATGGTTTGGGGGTCCTTAGGGGTATCAGTGTGAGGGGGGATTGCTTCACAGCAGCAGGAGGGAGTGGGCATCCCTCCTGTCTCTGGTTTCGGGGTGGGTCAGTGGTGGGGGTCATCGGGGAAGGTCAGCATTGGGGGAGGCCAGCACTGTATTTTATTTATGGGCCAATATCTGTGCCCATATAAAAACATGGAAAAACAGGCAGACCAACAGGTCTAGAGACCTGTTGACTTTTCCATGTCAGTCCTACCAACCTGATTCAGGCATGTAAGTTTAGGGCATCATTCGGATGACTGGTTTTAATACCAATGACCTCATTTGCTTACCAGAATCAGAGAATGTAGGACCACACGGAAAACCACATGGTGAGCCTGTTTAGAGCATCGGGTTGGCAAACACAATCAGTCACTAAAGCAGTCAAACCGGTTTAGCAATGATCATTAGATGATCGGAGGCTTTAGTGCAGTGGTCTCAAACTTGCGGCCCGGGGGCCACATGTGGCCTACCAGGTACTATTTTGAGGACCTCAGTATGTTTATCATAATCACAAAAGTAAAATAAAAGTTTCTTGATCATATGTCTCTTTAGCTATAAATTACAATATTATTATTAAGACTTAGCCAAAAGGAAAGATTTATAAACTATAAAGAGTTTTACCTCATGCAAAATTGTTATTTCTTTAATAAGACATAAACAATTTTTTTTCTGAGGCCCTCCAAGTACCTACAAATCCAAAATGTGGCCCTGCAAAGTAGGTTTGAGTTTGAGACCACTGCATTAGTGCATCTAGCCTTAGGTGACCAAACAGTTGGATTTAGGGGAAGTGCTAGATATGATATACTTAAATTTTAGTAAAGCTTTTGACACAGTTCCACATAGGTGATTGATAAACAGTGTCCTCAGTCTTGGCTGAAAAGTCAGTAACTGGGTTAGAAACTGGTTACGTGGAAGAAGACAGAGGGTGGTGGTAAATGGAGTTCCATCAGAGGAAAAGGATGTTACCAGTGGTGTACCACAGGGATTGGTTCTTGACCTGGCTGTTTTAAACTTCTTTGTGAGTGATATTGCAGAAGGGCTGACAGGTAAGATTTACCTCTTTGCAGGCAATACGAAACTCTGTAAAAGGGTAGGCATCCCTGACAGAGTGGATAGCAAGAGGAGGGACTTAGCTAAACTAGAAGAATGGTTCAGAAATGAATTGGCAGCTAAAATGTAATGCCAAAAAATACAGGATCATACACTTGGGCTACAGAAACCCGAGGGAGCGGTAACATTTAGGACAGGGGTGTCCAACCTTTTGGCTTCCCTGGGCCGCATTGGATGAAAAAAAATTTTCTGGGGCCGCACAAACACTAACACTAGCTGATGAGCAAAAAAAAAAAAGGCTGAGCAGGTCCCAAATTTGCAATCACTAATATAGAAGATGTATGTATCTAATAATAAACCTTCATTAAAGAGACACTGTGGAGAGGAACCCAAAAAAGCATGAATGCTTACACTGACTGAGTGATCCTCCACGTCCACCGCTGACAGTGGGAGCAGCCACAGGCTTCCGCATCCCCACTCTGATGAGCAGGGATGTGCGCTCCTGGTTCTCTCATTCATTTCTATTACAGCTACGGTAAGCCTCTTCAGAAGTGAGCCTCATCAGAGCGGGGATGCTGAATCAGCTGTCAGCAGTGCACGTGGAGGATCATTCAGTCAGGGTAAATATTTCAGCTTTTTTCGGCCTCTCACTTTGAGCTTAGGCTGCCTCAAAATGAACATTTCCCCTGCTGTAGCTAGTAGGGATCCCTAAGCCTCACCAACTGACAGCCACCTCCTCCCCCTCCAACTTCCCAAGTTCTGAAGCTGGCAGCAATATTGCAGAGCTGCTGCCTTCCCTCCTCCCTGCCCCCCCCCCCCCCCACACCACCACCACCACCTTGGCTTTCATGCATGCATGAAAGCAGTGGCAGCTTGAGGATATTGCCATTGGCTGCAAAGCTTGGAGATTTTGGGTTGCCAGACTGAAGGAAGATGTCTTCAGGTGGCAGGGCTTAGGAATCCCCAATAGCTCAAGTATTTGTAAATTTCACTCAGGCGGGGGGAAACTTTGGTGCCCATCCACTAATTTTGGGCTCCAGTCCCTCCCCTAAATCAGCTGTATATGACTACACCACTGAATACAAAAATAATTGTGATGCACATATCCCAAAGCTAACATATTCCAGTTAATAAATTCAAACTAAAACAATTTTTTCTACCTTGTTGTCTGGATATTTGGTTTTTCCAACATCTTGGTCCCAGTTTCTCTTTCATTAACAGATTTCTAAACAGACCCCTACATGTGTGAGAGAGAGAGAGATTTCCACCCTAATTCTATATATAACACTCAAAATTGTGTGCACAAATTTGGCCGTGCACACAATTTATACATGCAATTTAACAAATTAGTCAGTTGGGTGCTAATAATTATCTAAACTTTCTACTAGAAAAAGAATTGTTTGTCTTAAATGTCTTTAATTCTAAATATTTTTTAAAATACTTTACATATAAATACACATTACAATATATCAACCATACAAGCACAGGATATCAAAATTGCACAACAAATCAACAAAATACTTCCTTGAAAAACAGTCATTCCATAGCAATAAAGGAAAGGAGTACTTATCTTCTTAAGAATTGTTGTCACATCTTGGGCTCAGCTGCCGATTTCAAAGTGCTCAGTGCTTCAAACCGAAATATAAGTGAAAACAATCCAATGTCCCAAAAATCTCCACTTCTTTTTTTTTTTTTTTAATTCTTTATTCATTTTCAGACTTACAATAAGTGTGACAATATGTCCAAACAAATTAACAATAAATATATCACTTAATAATCATCAATGGTACAAATAGTATGCTCTTATCACCCACCCTTCCCACCCTTTCCTATCATATAATCAAATATCTTGTACAATATGTAATAATAAAATTACCCCCTCCCCCCCTCACCATTGAACTTGTAATTTAAGGGAAACAATGTCATCTAATCAGTACAATACTTTGTTAATGGCTCCCACATATCTTGAAATTTCCTGAAACATCCCCGCTGTATTGCAATAAATCTCTCCATTTTATAAACATGACATAAGGAATTCCACCAGAAATTATAATTTAATCTACTCCATTTTTTCCAATTATACCTAATTTGTTGAATGGCAACACCAGTCATTATGAGTAATAATTTGTTATTATTTGTAGAAATCTGACTTTTTGCTCTCATTGCCATACCAAACAGCACAAAATCTCCACTTCTAAAAACGCTATCCAGATTTCTCAGTCCAACAATCATTCAATGCAATTCATCGTTTCAAATATCGCAGACTTCCTCAATACAGTATGCAGTCTCCGGTAGTAGTTTGACCGTACGTGTTTCACTTCCAGCTTTCTCAAGAGGAAGAAAATTGCAGCATTATTTTATAAAACAACACTCGACCTCACATCGAAACGAGGTCCCAGACAGGACTTTATGGTGTCACACCCATCACCACAACGCTCTCAAAGTAATGAATAAATTGGCATTAATTTAAATTTACATACATCATGGGAAGATCATGGGTGAATAAGGGACATTCCTGGAGTTTGTGTGCAGTGTGACAGAATACAGTTAATGCCTAATTTAACCCCCTCCCCCCCCCCCCCCCCCCGCATTTTATAAAGCCGCGGTAGCGGCTTGCCTGTGGCAAATGCTCTGATGCCCATTAAATCACTATGGTCATCGGAGTGATTACCGTAGCATCAGCTACTACTGCAGCTTTGTAAAAGGAGCCCTTAGGTATGAGAATTTACACCAGGATTCAGTGAGTGTAAATCCTTGTGCTTAAAACTGGACATAGATCTCAGCACCTAACCCTATTCTATAAACAGTATCCAACTCGGAGCAGCATTTATAAAATAGCACTTATTGCAAATTTTTTTTCTGAGTCCTTTAATTTTATGATTCTGTTTATTTAGCACAACATACTGTATATTCCAATAAACTTGAGAAACTATCACAATTGAAAGTGGACTACAAAATAGAAAAAAAAAAAAAATAGACTATCTTAATGACAAAACCTTCATAAAAACTAATAAAAAGCAACATAAAAAACTAGCAGGCCTTCAAACCAAAACATCATAAGCCTGATCAAACAATAATGGAGGGAAGGTTTGTGCCTAAGATATTGAGGAACAGAATTCCAAAAAGAGAGGCCCTATAGCCGACAAAGCTCATGTTTAAGTAACTGTGCATCAATGTGAAATAAGGAAAAGAACCATCAAAAGTGCTTCAAGCTACAGCAGCTAATGAAAAAAACATCAACAATGCCATCTTTTAGATGCTGGTGTTTTCACGGTTGCAGATGATTGACAGCTGAACTGGGGTCAAACACAAAAGCAAAAAAAAAAAAAAAAAATCAAACATTAAAACATTGGTGTTTTTGTATGCGACCC
This sequence comes from Geotrypetes seraphini, assembly GCF_902459505.1. Taxonomy (NCBI): domain Eukaryota; kingdom Metazoa; phylum Chordata; class Amphibia; order Gymnophiona; family Dermophiidae; genus Geotrypetes; species Geotrypetes seraphini. Next base: position 377,232,364 of record NC_047085.1, read on the forward strand.
TGATTCAGCTGTCAATCATATTTTTTATTTCTTCTTTTTTTGTTTCATCTTTTCCATCATAAGAACATAAGAAATGCCTCTGCTGGGTCAGACCCGAGGTCCATCGTGCCCAGCAGTCCGCTCACGCGGTGGCCCAGCAGGTCCAGGACCTGTGCAGTAATCTTCTATCTATACCCCTCTATCCTCTTTTCCAGTAGGAATTTGTCTAATCCTTTCTTGAACCCCAGTACCGTACTCTGTCCAATCACGTCCTCTGGAAGCGCATTCCAGGTGTCCACCACACGTTGGGTAAAAAAAAACTTCCTAGTATTTGTTTTGAATCTGTCTCCTATCAACTTTTCCGAGTGCCCTCTTGTTCTTTTATTATTCGAAAGTTTGAAGAATCTGTCCCTCTCTACTCTCTCTATGCCCTTCATGATCTTATAAGTCTCTATCATATCCCCTCTAAGTCTCCTCTTCTCCAGGGAAAAGAGACCCAGCTTCTCCAATCTCTCAGCATATGACAGGTTTTCCATCCCTTTTATAAGACGCGTCGCTCTCCTCTGAACCCTCTCGACTAACGCCATATCCTTCTTAAGGTACGGCGACCAATATTGGACGCAGTACTCCAAATGCGGGCGCACCATTGCCCGATACAACGGCAGGATAACCTCTTTCGTTCTGGCTGTAATACCCTTTTTGATTATACCAAGCATTCTATTCGCTCTCTTCATTGTCATGTCCACCAATACCCCCAAGTCCCTTTCCTGGGTACTCTTATTCAATAATATCCCTCCCATTGTATAGTTGTACCTCGAGTTTCTGCTCCCCACATGTAATACCTTACATTTCTCAACGTTGAACTTCATCTGCCATCTCGTCGCCCAATCTTCTAGTTTGTTCAAGTCCCTTTGCAATTCTTCACATTCCTCTGTAGTCCGAGCTCCATTAAATAGTTTAGTGTCGTCCGCAAATTTTATTATCTCGCACTTCATCCCTGTTTCTAGATCATTTATGAAGATATTAAATAGTAGCGGCCCGAGCACCGAGCCCTGCGGGACACCACTCGTGACCCTCCTCCAGTCGGACTAGTGGCCCTTCACTCCTACCCTTTGTTTTCTACCCTCCATCTATGTACGTCTCCTTCCACCCCATGGTTCTTTAGTTTCCGGAGTAGGCGTTCATGGGGCACCTTGTCAAAGGCTTTTTGGAAATCTAGATATATGATGTCAATGGGGTCTCCTTTGTCCATCTGTTTGTTAATCCCTTCAAAGAAGTGCAATAAGTTTGTTTGACACGATCGTCCCTTGCAGAAACCATGCTGGCTGGCTATCAGAAGTTCGTGCTTTTCAAAATGTTGATCAATGCTTTCTTTTATCAGTGCTTCTGCCATTTTCCCAGGAACTGAAGTCAGGCTCACTGGCCTGTAGTTTCCCGGATCACCTCTTGATCCCTTTTTAAAGATGGGCGTAACATTGGCTATCTTCCAATCCTCCGGGATCTCGCCTGTTTTCAGGGATAAGTTGCAAATTTGCTGCAGTAGTTCCGCTATCTCCTCCTTTAATTCCTTCAGAACCCTTGGATGTATGCCATCCGGACCCGGGGATTTGTCAGTTGTTAGTTTTTCTATCTGTCTGCGAACGTCCTCAATGCTCACTTCTATGAATGTTAATTTTTCTGCTTGGCTTCCGTTGAAGAATTGCTCAGGTTCCGGCATGTTGGACGTGTTTTCGTTAGTAAATACAGACGAGAAGAACATGTTAAGCCTTTCTGCCACTACCTTCTCCTCCTTCACCACTCCCTTCCTGTCTCCGTCGTCTAGCGGTCCCACTTCCTCTCTAGCTGGCTGCTTCCCTTTAACATATCTGAAGAACGGTTTGAAATTTCTTGCTTCCCTGGCTAGCCTTTCTTCATACTCTCTTTTAGCTTTCCGAACCTCACGGTGACATTCTTTTTGATACTTCTTGTGCTCTTTCCAGTTCCCCTCAGATTTGTCCTTTTTCCGTTTCTTGAATGAATTTTTCTTATTGCCTATCGCTTCCTTCACTGTTTTGGTTATCGACACCGGGTCTTTTGTTCGATTCTTTTTGCACCCCTTCCTGAATCTGGGGATATACAGATTTTGCACCTCGTTCACCATGTCCCTGAAGAAGGACCAGGCATGATTTACCGTTAGCCATGTTTTGGAAGTGTTCCTAAGTTTCTTCCTTACCAATTCCCTCATTGCTTCGTAGTTTCCTTTCTTGAAGTTAAAGGTTGTCGCTATGGATCTCTTGCCTTTTGATACTCCTATCTCAACCTTGAACTTGATCATATTATGATCGCTGTTTCCCAACGTCCCCACTACTTCAACGTCCTTTGCAGGTCCTCTTAACCCATTTAGGATTAGATCCAGAGTGGCATTTCCTCTCGTCGGTTCTCTAACAAGCTGCTCCATGAAGCAATCTTGTGTGGCTTCCAGGAATTTTGTCTCCCTAGCGCATTTCGAGCTTCCAAGCCTCCAGTCTATCCCGGGGTAGTTGAAGTCTCCCATAATAACCGTGTTGCCACTTTTGCATTCTCGCTTCATCTCGGCTTCCATTTCCTCATCGATATCTCCGGTTTGCCCGGGTGGGCGATAATATAGGCCCATCTTTATTTCAGGCCCTTTCCTTCCCGGTATTTTAACCCATAGAGATTCTAGCTTGTTGGTCGTCTCTGCTGTGTCCATTCTTGTGGATTGTATGCTTTCTTTTATGTGCAGGGCTATTCCACCTCCTTTTTGTCCTGCCCTGTCCTGGCGATAGAGCTTGTATCCCGGCAGTGCTGTATCCCATTTGCTTTCCTCATTCCACCATGTTTCAGAGATTCCAATGATGTCGATGTCTTCTGCATCGACCACGGCTTCTAGTTCCCCCATTTTGTTTCTTAGGCTCCTTGCATTAGCATATATGCAATTTAGATCTTGTCCTCCTTTCCTTTCCCTGTGCTTCGGTCCTTAATTTCTTTTCTTTTGCTGTAAACATTGTAACCTCTTCTGGGTTAGTCGATTCCTGCAATTTATCCATTGTTTCTTCCCAGCCATTTTCCCCCTCAGTATCTTCACAGGATACCGTCTTCCGAATCGTCGACCCTAGGTCAACTGTCGGCTTTCCCCTTCTTCTTAGTTTAAAGCCAGGTCTATTCCTCTCTTGACGTTGTTTGCTAGGAGTTTAGTTCCCGCTGCACTCAGGTGGAGTCCATCTTTCCTGTAGAGCTTGCTCTTGCCCCAAAACGCCGTCCAGTTCCTCACGAAGTGGAATCCTTCTTCCTCGCACCATCTTCTCATCCACGCATTTATTGATTGTAGTTCCTCCTGCCTTTTCACATCTGCCCTCGGTACTGGTAGGATCTCTGAGAACATTATCTTCTGGGCCCTCATCCTCAGCTTCCTTCCCAGAATCTTGAACTGTTCTAGTAGCATGCTTCTTTTGTAGTCTCTCCTGCTGACATCATTCGTCCCGATGTGGATCACTACAGCGGTCTCTTCTGTCTCCGCCCCTTCCAGTATCATTTCAATTTTGTTCGCGATGTCCTTGGTTCTTGCTCCTGGAAGGCAGGTCACCAGTCGGTCCTCTCTCCCTCCTGCTATGTGGCTATCCACATGCCTAAGGATTGAGTTTCCCACTAGGATCACTGACTTCCCCTTCTTCACGTTTCGCTTCGGTCTCAGGTCAATGTCCTCAATGTGCTTCGCTCTTTCCACTTCTGGGCCTCGACTAGCCAAAATCTCCCCCTCTTGCAGTAGTCCTCTGTGGGTGTCATCTTTGAGGTAATCTTCTTCTTGCTCTCCCTTGCATGTTGGTATCCGTGCAGCTTCTTCTTTCATCTGAAGTTCGTTCTCCTCCACCTTCGTCCTGTATGCCTCTTCAATGAATCTCTCGAGTTCCCTGACTTCCTCCTCAATGTGTCTCTCCGTGATGTGAAAACCTTCTAGCTCCTGTATCCTGTCCTCTAGTCGCTTGACCTCCTTCTTCAAGCTTTTCAGCTCCTGACACCGACTGCATACATATGACTGTCTCCCTGAGGGGAGATAGTCATACATATGACAGTCTGTGCAGAACACTGGAAAACTCATCTTCTGGCTTCTCTCTGCTTCCATTGTTGTTCCTAATTTAAGATACCAGTTGAGATTACTTGTGACTTGTGATTACTTGTGACTTGTGTCTGCCCTGTGTCCTTTCTCTCTCCCTATCTGCTGCTGGTGTCTTCCCTGACTCTCTCTCTGTGCTGGTGTCCTCTCTCTCTGTGTTGGTGTTCTGTGCTGGTATCTCTCTTTACCTGCTGCTGGTGTCCTCTCGTTCTCTACCAGCCGCTGGTGTCCTCTCTCCCTCTGCCTGCTTGCTGCCTCCTTGGTATACTTGTGTGAATGGCTTGGCCCTTTGTGTCTGTCTCTTTCTTACCTTCTGTGCTTTCCTTTTGTGCTTGTCGCTTCTTTACCCCTCTGACTTACTCAGTTTGTTCTTGATAGTAGTGCCTTGTCTCTCCGCAAATGCTCTTTTCAAGGGGGAGTCCGACGCTGCCTCTGACGCGGTATTTGAGTCTGATGTGTGCTATTGACTCGTTCTATGTTAAGCATAATTTCCTTCTTAAGTAAGTCCCCTGAGGCAGTGAGAGCTCAAACAAGTTAGGCATATGATCCATCCATTACAGACTGGTTTCAATACAGTATGAGCGGTTTGATGATATGATTGTATATTTCTTTATGTTTTTATGATTTGTTTCTGATATGTAATAAAGAAAAATCATGTCTGGTCAGTTTGCATGCTTATTTTTACATATTTATGTCTTTGTTGGGCCCAATATTCAACCAGTGGTGATCCGCATTTTGCTAATTACAGTAGGTGCAATGCCCCAAAACTCATGTCCAAGCTCCAGCATTGAATTTCTGTGTATATGAAGCCAAAGAAAACATACCCAGTTAAATGCAATATTCAATACATAACTGGCTATGAAGAACCACATAAAGGTAGAACTGACTTTTATACAGTTCTATTTATGCAATTAACTTGGTCAGTTAAGTGCTGAATATCAAGTACTGACTCCCGCCCATAGAACACCTCCAAAATAGTCGGTTTTGCATTGGGCGCTAACTGGACATTTTCAGCAGCACTAACCAGTTAAGTATTTCTGAATATGCCCCATCAGCCTCATTAGCTAAAGGCTAAACAAACTACTCCTTTGGAAATTATTTCCTGTAAACTCACGAGAAAAGGTCTGAAAGATTCTCTCTAAACTGTATTTTGTTCTATATTATCCCAGATTCTTGGACTAAAGCGAAAGAAGATTTTTGTGAATTTGTTATGTGCACTTCTGCTTCCATCTCATATAGTTTACTATTGGAAGATATCAATCTTCAATTAGATAATGCATAAAACACTTCAGTAAAAGACTTGAAAGTTTTTCTGTCATCATTGACATTCATTTTCAACACCTTCTAAAACACATTAAAAAGGCCATCACTTAGATTTAGTATCTTTCTCTTCAAAAGATATTCCATCCCCTAATCTTTATTTCATCCTGGGTGATTAGGGCTCATAATCAAAATTTTTAGACATCTATAAAACCTGCCTAAGTCAGCACTTTGACGTCCTAATAGACGGGATGTCCAAGTAACGATAACCAAACTGACTTTCTGGATGTGTAGTGGGATTTCTTTTGCCTCTGAATGCCACTATGCGCCCAGAGCTGAAAGGGGCGTATCTGGAGGAGTGGTCAGGGCGATATTTGGGCAGGATGTGTGCCAACTTAGACTTAGATGTCCTGCAGGGATAGTCAAATGTTTTACTAGACATTCTGGATGAAACTTAGATGTTGTGAGTCAAACAATGTGAAAACAGGTATAAATGCCAAAAAGGTATCCAAAGTGACCAGACAACCACTGAAGAGACAAAGTAAAGACCCTCTCATACTCCCCCAGTGTTCACTGATCCCCCTCACATACCCACAAATATCAGAATAAAAAGTACCGTATTTTTCGCTCCATAAGACGCACCTGACCATAAGACGCACCCTAGATTTAGAGGAAGAAAACAAGAAAAAAACAATCTGAGCACAATTCTCCCTGCCCCTCTCCTATCCCCCCTCCCTGCCAGGCTCTGTACCCTGCGCCCCCCCTGGTGGTCTAGTGGTAGGCCGGGGCAGGGCACAGAGCAGGCAGGCCTAGTGGCAGACAGGTCTAGTGGTCTAGTGACAAGCAGGCAGACCTAGTGACAGGCAGGCAGGCCAGCCCCACACCCCCCAGTACCTTAAATCATCCCCCATACCTCCCATGAACTTTAAATCATCCCTCATACCTCCACGTGCCCCCAGTACCTTAAACCATCCCTCCATATAACCACATGCCCCCCTAGTACCTTAAATCATCCCCCATATCCCTTAAATTATCCCCCATACTACATGCCCCCCATTACCATAAATCATCCCCCACATACCCCCCAGTACCTTTTTTAATCATCCCCCCATACCTTTAATCATCCCCCTTGGTACCTTTTTTATTCCTCCCATCTTTCCCAGCCAGCGGAGCACAGGCCAGAAGCTAAGAGATCAGGAGCAAGTCCTCCGCGCTTCTGCCTGGGCCCGTGCCAATCTCCGAATGGTTGCAGTCAGTTCTCGCGAGTTCCGTGACATTTTCAAATGGTCAGACTATTAATGCACAAAACCAGACGTAGCTGAAATTCTGTCCACAATGATGCTTTAAACACTGATAAAGGGAGTTTATATTTTTCTGTCGAGTTTTTTTGTTGTTTTTTTTTAGATCTATGAAGCTGAACTGTTTACATGTGTGTTACCCTAGTAACAGGGAGAAAGAGCAACATTGATGATTGTCAGCCTTCCCTTGCATGTGCCAGCACATTAATATTGGATATATGAATTTATAAATGTGCTTCCTTATAAACAAGAGCAATTGAAATCACCCATTATTATATTGTTGCCCAAGTCACCAGCTTTCCTAGTCTCTGAAAACATTTCTTCATCTGTCTGCTCATTCTGTCCCAGGGGATGGTAGTATAACCCTACCTGTATAATCCTTCCCTTCACACATGGAATTTCTATCCTTATGGATTCCACATTGCTATGTCATGCAGAAGGTTTATTTTGCTTGATTAAATTCCCTCTTTAACATATATATAGCGCAACTCCCCTCCCCAATTTCATCTATACTATCTTTGTGATATAATTTGTACCCAGATAACACAGTGTCCCATTGATTGTCCTCCCATATGGATGGAAGATGCAACTTTCCTGAGAAGCTCTAGTTCTCAGACCTTGATTTTTAAATATATTTCATCTGAATATATTTATTCTGTCAATATCTTTCTGCTAGAAATGTTAAGTCCTTTATGTTGTGATTCAAATGATTTGTTGTTAAACACCACCTATTCTCCTTTCCTGCTTTCACAACTGTCTTAAGCTCAATAACAATAAAATGCTTCATGACTTTCTCCACCAATGCCGATTTAAGTCACAGACTAGCCACTGGAATCAAAGTCTAGGTGCTGTTTATCTCAGCACTTAGAATTATTTCTGTAGAAACAGCAATTAACCTTTTGAAATGAACACACCTACTCTGGGATTTTCACTTTATTGACTATTGTTAATGAAACTGCACAAATGTAACATTTTAATGAGAAGACAATGTAGGCTTAAAAAAAAAATAATAATGGGGTTAGGTGCATGCGCATCTTAGTGATTGCTTGCTGGTTTTCAAAGGGAAGCAAAGGCAGTCCCCTGGGATCTTAAGCTACAGAGATTTGTCCACAGAGTGGCAGCATAGGGTCATGAATAAAACAAGGAGACCATGATATTTGTGGTGCTAATCTTTCAAATTAAGGACAAGTATCTACGTTGATTTGCTACATAACATAACATCGTGCTTCTAAACCGCGTAACCATAAGTTCAACGCGGTTTACAAAAGATTATAAATAAAAATAACAAGGGAAACACAATAGAACTATTTGGCTACGTATTTTGAGACGAGATAAGCTTTCAACTGGGTTCTAAAATGTTTATAAGAAATAAGCTGTACGCCACAACGATCGAAATTCTTTATCGTAGGAGGCTTCCTGAAATGCTAGTGTATGATCGAGAAATTTCTTAATTTTACAACCCTGAACGGATGGGAAAATGAACAGAGCATGTGATCTTCTACTATACTTATAAGATGCTATAAGAAATCTGTTGGCCATATAGAGCGGAGCAATACCATACACGACTTTATAGCAAACCCACACATCATTTCCTTTCAGTAATTCACTGAATTCACTGAGGAACTCTAAGCAGTGTTCTTCAACCTTTTTACACCTATGGACCAGCAGAAATAAAATAATTATTTTGTGGACTGGCATTGGTATTTTTTCCATTCATTTTTCATAGATACACACAATATAATCTTATTAACAACACATAATGGTCAACCACAAAATTTAACTACACAAAGCACACTGACAGCAGATGTAAATTCTCAAAATTGACATAATTCAATCACTAAATTCAAAAATAAAATCATTCCCCCCTACCTTTCTTGTCTCCCTCCCTCCATGCTATGCCTTACCTTCTGGCCTGCTCCTGCCTGGCCATTTTATGCTGCCCCCGGTGTTATCTTCAGGCCAGCTCCCTCTTCCTCACTGACGCAGTGCACAAAGCTGTGGGCAGTGGTTCCTTACGCATCCCATGCCTCATTTGGAAGCCAAGGCTTCCAGTCCAGGCGCAGGACGCATGCAGGAGCCATTGCCCATGGCTTTGTGCACTGAATCAGTGAGGAAGAGGGAGCTGGCTCGAAGATAACGCTGCATCGATCACAATGTGGACTGGCAAGAAATTTCTGTGGACCAACACTGGTCCAAGGACCGGTGGTTGAAGAACATTGCTCTAAAGGATCAGCGGCATACCTCAGAACAAAAGCAGAATACAGTACTAGTTGGGATAATAAAAGTTTTAAATATTTTGACTTTCAGGATGATTAAGGACTCTATTAAGGACAAACATGGTCTCACACTCAACTGTTTTTGTTTTTTGTTTTTTTTAAATTAAAATTGTCTCTGACCCAGTCTTCCTCTGTTTAATTATTGTTACGGTCTAATGTGTGTGTAGTGAACTGACTCATGCCATTCTGTTTTCCACCTGCTATTGATGGAAGAAGGGAACATACAGCTATAAGTGGTATGTGTACTACAAGATAGTACAAGGTCACCAGTCAAGTCAGACCAACAAAACTAAGACCAGCCAATCAAAATAATTCTAATGGTTTCAAGTCTTCTCCGTTTGTGTTATTATACCATAATTAAAATTCTTGAATTGAAAAAATGTTTATATTGTGTGAGCCAGCTGGGTAACAAAAGAGCATCTCCAGGCTTAAGCATAGAAATCGCAAAGCACAAAGTCATGACATGCCGTAAAGCTGGCAGTATAGTGGAAACATCATGTATCGTGAGTAAAGTGATGTAGTAGCTGTTAAGTCTGCTTTTAAAGGTAATTAATAGAGAGAACATAGCAAAGAAAAGAAGATGATACCTTCTTAACTGAACTCATTTAATATATTTTTTGATTAGCTTTTGAAGGCAATACCCTTTTCTTCAGTTATCGTTAGACCTAGGGTTACCAGACATCTGGATTGATCCAGAAATGACCTCTTTTTAGAGGACATGTCCAGGTGTCCTGACGGCTTTTCCAAACCCAGCATTGGAAGGGCATCCGCACATGTGCAGATGTGTTCCCGACGCGGTCCCGAGGATGAGAACAGGTTGAGGAGGAGGGGCTGGAGGTGAGGCTGGGGCGTAATGGAGCATGACTTGGGCATAACGGGGCAGGGCTGAGCGGGTCTGGGGGAGGGGCTATGGGTCCAGATTTTACAGGGGTAAAATCTGGTAACCTTAGTTAGGCTCCTTTCTGCCGCAGTCTCTCGATGCTGTATTACAGTGATGACCTGTTTTAAAACTGATTAGAGTTAGTCATCAACCTGGCCGGCACAAGGAGAAATAAGACATGCTGATACACTCAGATATCACCAAGGATGTACAAAGGGCTTCTTTTACTAAGGTGTGCTAGTGTTTTTAGCGCATGCTATACCCGCACTACACGAAAAATACTAACACAAGCTCTATGGAGGCACCTTAGTAAAAGGAGCCCAAAGTGTTGACGAGTGACAGTGTTCATTGTGTTGGAATTTGATCTTGAGATTGCAGTGTGAGAGTATCCAAGTGACACACATCCCCCCTCACCCCCAGACACACAGCAAATATTCAGTTTGCCAGGGGGGTCCAGTAGGGATTATGGGGAAAATTCTGTATATGGCACTGTATATATGAGAAAAGCATTGTATAAGATGGTAGAATAGTAATGGAGCGGTGGGGTGGACAACTCTGGGCGCCATCTTGCTCAGGAAAGTGGCATCTCTCCTCCTCTCCATTCCTGGGCTTCTCTGGCTCTTCATTGGTGCGAGCACCCTCTGACCTTCTACTCACGCCAGCCTTAGAAGTCACTTCCTGGTTGTGGGACTAGTAAGTGACATCAGAGGGAGAGCTGAGGTCGGTGCAGGCAGTAGGTTTAAGATGTTGCTGATGCCAGCAAATAATTAAAGAGATTACGGGGGAAGGGAAGGCATGCTTACAACGGAGGATGGAGAAGAGTGTAGGAGGGTCACCACCCCGGGCGCCTCCTGCTTTTGCAACGCCACTGGTAACAGATGAAAGCACCAAAATGGGGTAGAACTGACAGATCCTCACAAAAATAGACGTATGCACTTATTTATAAACTAGCATCTAAGTGTTTATGAAAAGGAGGCATGGTCATGAGAGGGGCATAGGTGAGCCAGATGCATTCCCTTAAAATACTATGCTAAAAATGTCTTATATTCCCCATTATTTCCAAGTAGATTCAAAACAGATTACACTAAGATTAAAAGAACATAATTACTAATTCATTTAACAAATTTAGGAAGAGATTAAGAATAGTGAGAGATCCATCTTTTAAATAGGTAGGTTTTTTAATGTGTTCAAAAGATGCTGTAAGAGGGTGATAATCGAATTTCAACTGGCAAGTCACTCCTAATCTTTGCTCCAAGACAATGCATACCCTGTTATAGAATTTGGGGGATCCATGCCCAACCTAAGCATTGGGATTTATAACTGGTTTCAGTTTGTGCAACTCCTCATGAGTTGAGGGTGAATCCTGATGCGGAGTGCTATTCTATAAAGGGCACCGATCCCAGAACACCCATTAAAGAATACTGTTCAGCTCCAATTTGGGGGGCGGCTCCAAATTTTGAGCATCATTTATAGAATTTCCTCTTATTTGTGGATCCATTTATATGCATGGATGAGCAAGTATCCCAGAAGGCTCCATTCATTAGTGAATTTTTTGCAGAGGAAGCTTTTTAGCTAAATATTTATAAACATTATTACTATACTTAGTTTGGCTTATATGGTCAAAAAAGTTCTTCTACCAATTGGACACCACAATCACACTTCAATAATAATAACGTCCAAAATGTTCAAGCACTTTAGATTCAGGTAGACCTCAGCGGTATCACCCAGAGCTTATTGTATTCTAATTAGGGATTTACGCTCCACTATTTTCTATTGGTCTTCCAAATTATTATATTTATTATTGAATGCTAAGCATTCTGTCCACCTTCTAGTTATTATAGAATTAAAGTATATAAAGTTATTTACCTTTATATCAGTCAGGGACATGTGACATATTTTGCCATCAGGCTTTCTAAAGGATTTATCCCCTTATCTTAACCAAACCGTCACTTTAACACCATTATTTTCCTGTCAAAGATGAAAGTTGCCATAGTCTTCCAGTATTATAATCCTTGTTGGACTATTTACCAAATAGCAAAAGTCTAGAACTCTCTTCCTATAGAAATTCAAACTACTACAAAATACATCTTGTTCTCTCTTCAGAAACCTCAATGAGAGATATAGCCTAAATCAAACTAACTCAATGAGTCTAGCCCATAAAACTGAAAAGACCTTTGTAACCTACATTTTGATGATAATATTATAACTCAGTGAACTAAATTATGTGCTAAATCAACAATCTCATCAATATTGTGCATTATATATGTAAAACAATATGTAATACTAAGGGGTCTTTTTACTAAGCTGCGTTAGGGCTTTAACAGGCGGCATAGCGCGCGCTAAATTGCTCCGCGTGCTAGACCTTAACACCAGCATTGAGCTGGCGTTAGTTCTAGCCGCACAGCATGGGTTTAGCGTGCGCTAAAATGTTGCATGCACTAAAAACGCTAACACAGCTTAGTAAAAGGAGCCCTAAACTATCTGTAACCCGCCTAGAAATCTATCTTAGGAGGATTTGGAGGGATATAATGGTAACATAACAATGGGGATCTAGCATATAGTATGTGGGGGCAGGGTTGTTCCTTCTGACCCCTTGAAAACATTTGGGTCCTAGAATGGAGGACCAGCAGGTCACAGCTGGAGACACATGATGTTCCCAGCCATGGCAATGCTGCAGAAGTTACTAAAAGATTTGCTGAACTGCACTACTGAGGTAGCAGGGCTTAATATAGCTTGTGATAAAAAGTGGTAAAAAGGCATGGTGCCTGATAGTGGAAAATACAGCGATAAAAATCTTTGAAATTGCTGAATGATAAATAAATAATCTTCAAAATGACCCATATTCATAAACTATAAAAACACTCAGGGCTCCTTTTACCAAGGTGCGCTAGCATTTTTAGCGCATGCTATAGCGCGCGCTAGCTGAAAAATTACCGCCTGCTTAAAAGGAGGCAGTAGCGGCTTGCGCACGCTATTTTAGCACGCGCTATTCCACGCGTTAAGGCCCTAACGCACCTTTGTAAAAGGAGCCCTCAGTCTGAAATGGAATCAAAGAAAAGAAAGCAACACTGTATAATTTTTTAAAATGTCCTCAACATCAGCTAAGCCCTAGAAACTGTGAAGAGCGGTGAAGCTAAAAACACATATCAAATCTGCCAAAACAGATCTAAACATAGCATAAAAACCCAGTGACAGAGCTTAAAGGAAAGTGCTCCTAGTTACGCAACAAACATACAAGCACAAAAGACTAGAGGCTAAGATATGCTTGCTAACTCCTCAGAAATGCAATCATAACTGGGCTAGAGTGTAAAGCAGGGGTGCCCACACTTTTTTGACTCACAAGCTACTTTTAAAATGACCAAGTCAAAATGATCTACCAACAATAAAATTTTTAAAAAAACACAACGCACACTGTATGCATAGAATTGTTAATTATCATTCCTATTCCGGGGTTTTTTCAAAGAGGTCAAAGCAGTCACTGCACTGTCACCTCAGTAACAACCATACAAAAGTAGACAAATACCCACCCCCCTCCCTTTTTACTAAACCACAATAGCAGTTTTTAGCGCAGGGAGCTGCGCTGAATGCCCAGCGCTGCTCTCGACGCTCATAGGCTCCCTGCGCTAAAAACCACTATTGCGGTTTAGTAAAAGGGGACCATATTGTAAAATATAGACAGCAGATATAAATTCAGAAACATTTTGATCACTATATTTAAAATAAAATCATTTTTCCTACCTTGTCTGGTGATTTCATGAGTCTCTGGTTGCACTTTCTTCTTCTGACTGTACATCCAATCTTTCTTCCCTTCTTTCAGCCTGTATGCTTCCTCTCCTCCACACCTCATTCCCTCCCCCAACTTTTTCTTCCTCTCTCCCTGACCTTTCTTTATTTCTCTCTTCATGCCCCCTTTCTTTTTTTCTGTTTCTCTTCTTTCCTTCTGTCTCCCTGCCTGCCCCCTTTCTTTCTTTCTCCCTGCCCTTCCCCAAGCCACTGCCGCTGCCGCTGCCATCAGGGAACAGGACCCAAACCGCTACCAATGGATAACAGGCCCCAAAGCCGACGCCGCCCCAAGCTCTCCCTGCTTCGGGCCGACCAGCATTGCTCTCCCCGACGTCAATTCTGCCGTCGGAGAGGAAGTTCCGCCCAGCCAGGCAGCGATTGGCTGGACCGAACATCCTCTCCGACGGCAGAATTGATGTCGGGGAGAGGAAGACTGATCGGCCCGATAAGATCGCCAAGGCAAAGTGAGTCCTGGGTGATCGACTCACTTTGCCTTGGCGAGCTACCGGTCGATCGCGATCGACCTATTGGGCACCCCTGGTGTAAAGAAAGCAATTTTAAAAGCTAATAAACTATTTGCTTTGCTGAAAAAATTAATATCTTACTATGGAATTTTTTAAGAGCACTAATTTTTAAGTGAAGCAATGCACAAATATTTCACGATGCCCTTCCTTGTATGCAGGAGAAATTTGCATGTCATTATGACCACACACAAATGGCACAATAGCTTTCAAAATGTTTGGTGTCAATCATCAGCAACCTGAACCAGCTGGTAAACCAATAGATATCAGAACCCTCAGACGACTGAGCTTTATAACTCTGTGCTCAATTGGTAGTCTGTCTGTATCTTCATCGATCCTAATATTTTCAATCACTAATCCATTATCATCTCTTAAAATTTAGGGCTCCTTTTACAAAGCCGCGCTAGTTCCTTAATGCACAGAATAGCGCACGCTAAATTGCCCCACGCGCTAGCCGCTACTGCCTCCTTTTGAGCAGGCGGTAGATTTTCGGTGCGTGCGCTAAAACCACTAGCGCGGCTTTGTAAAAGGAGCCCTTAGTCTTTAAAGTATAGTTTATCTTTTTTTATTATTAAATCTTTTTTTATTGATAAAGAGAATAATAACTCGCAACCACAGAACACATATAAGGATTGTAACTTTTCCAACAACAGGCCAAAGAGGGACACCTCCCCCCCCCCCCCAAAAGAGGTCTGGACTCTGATGTCCTCTCAGGGAACAAAGAGACCCAAACATCCCCCAACAGACCTTTACCCCCCATCCCCCCCAAACCCCCTCCCCCCTTTTCCCCAACAGAAAAGGAATCCCAGGTCAGACAGGTGGGGCAGGATACAGTTGCAGTCTGTTCAAAATTCGACTACGACTCCTCGGCGTCAAACTGTCCAAGTAAGGAGACCAAGTGTGAATGAAGTCTCTACTCTTGCGACGAGAGGAGCAAGCCAGCCTGGTTTATTCCTCCAATACCAAAAGGAGGGAGGAACATCTGCCAGCCAATGGTTCAAAATACACTTCTTCCCCAAAATATAACATTTGCTCAAAAACAATTTCTCAGCAGAAGAAAAAACAGAAAATGCAGTGAAGTGAGCAAACAGCATGTGAAAAACAGAAAGAGGGACAGGAACCTAAAGAAAGCCCTGAAGGAAGGAGGCCAGGGCCCCCCAAAACCCCTGAATACTCTTAAAATATATCTTGAATCTCGAAATGCTGGTCACCCCTCCCGACTTGAATCCATGTTTCTGAAAACTCTCCTCAGGGTCATGGTACCTTTATAGTTTGCCAAATCTACAAACCATAGCAAATCTTTCAATATTCATACAGCAAAACGGAGGATTTCCTTCAAACCCCTTATGAATAATTTCCACACAACACTCACACATTACTTAGATTCACTGCATTTCCTCATGACTATTTCTTCAAGCTGACTGCTAGGGAAAATGGTGGTGGCATCTTTGGTATATAAGTTAAACACGAGTGTCATCATTGCTAAGCGTTGCTGTTACCTGCAACCTTCAGATGGGGCTATTTAAATTACTATCATCCATTCTAAATCTTCATTTAACCCAGGGATCTCAAAGTCCCTCCTCGAGGGCTGCAATCCAGTCGGGTTTTCAGGATTTCCCCAATGAATATGCATTGAAAGCAGTGCATGCACATAGATCTCGTGCATATTCATTGGGGAAATCCTGAAAACCCGACTGGATTGCGGCCCTCGAGGAGGGATTTTGAAACCCCTGATTTAACCTGTCTGGGGCAAGTGCGTTAAATTCATAAATCCAGCACTGTTCCTTATACTATAATGTGTGCAATAGGTCATACTTGGACTGATATATGTTGGTGAATTATTGATACTGTAAAAGTTGGGTTGGAGGGTGGTAATTTGGAGTGTATATTACAGTATAAGGAACGGCACTGGATTTATTGTTTATTGAAAGCTTCTAAACCGCTACTAATGACTGGGTAGTCAATTCAGAGCGGTTTTTATAAGCTTCTATAACAGTATTACAATACATGAGCTTTGGTAATGGTGTTACTATACCTAAGGTATAGTTTATGAGCTTCTATAATGATGTTACGATACACGAGCTTCAGCAATGGTGTTACAATACTTGAGCTACGATTTATGAGCTTTTATAATGATGTTATAATACATGAGCCATGAAATATGAGCTTTAGTACAGAGTTAGGGTGTTTCTGTGATGGTTATCCATACTCGAGCTTCAGAAGTGTTCTATTCTGTGGCGTAGTAAGGGGGTGGAGGGGGAGACCACCCCAGGTGCCGTGTTGAGGTGCTAGCACCTCTACACCCCGCCCCACCACACCATGCCACGCACGTGCCTTCCCTCCCCCCACCCCACCCCATATCTCGGTAGATCTTCGCTAGTATGAGCAGCTTTTCCTGTCTGTTGCTTGCGCCAGCCTGGTTCCCCTCTGAATCACTTCTAAGTCATTGGGCCAGGAAGTGATGTCAGAGGAAAATCCAAAGCTGGTGCGAAGAAAATGCTGATGAAGCCACTGGTGCTAGCGAAGAGGTACAGGGGGAAGGGAGATCATGGGTGTGGAGTGGAGGGGGTGCGCCTCTGCCCAGGTGCCTGCTACCCTAACTACACCACTGGTTATATTGTTAGTTTTAGTGCTTTTGGGCATCTTGGTGTGGTGCATTTACATATCTTTTATGAGTATACAGTATTTGCACAGTATCCTCACCCTATATGTGTATATTTTAGATTACTATATTTACCCTATATCTACATTTATCCTACATATTTATACCATAATACATTTATTTTATGTATATATGTTATACTTCTATTATTTGTGTTATATTTATCGTATACTTTGCATTTGTGCATTTTTCCTGTGTTCATCCTGTTGTGCTGCATTATTTCAATTATTTCCTTCTCATTGGTATTCCCCCCGAAATGTTTAATTAGTTAAAGTGGTCTTTGAAAAGGATGGTCTTTATTCCTTTCTTGAACTTTCTGGTACCCTTTTCTAGATTTATGAACTGAACGCATTTGTCCCAAACGGGTTATGTGAGATTTAGAATGGATGACATTATTTCAAGTAGTTCCGTCTGAAGGTTGCAGGTATCAGCGACATTTAGTGATGATGTCACTCATGTGTTTAACTTATTTAATGAAGACGCCATTTTCCCTAGCAGTCAGCTTGAAGATACAGCTATGTGGAAGTGCAGTGAATCTAAGTAATGTGTGAGTCGTGTGTGGAGTTTATTCATAGATTTGTAGATTGAAAATATTGGGATCAAAGAAGATACAGGCTACAAACTGAGCACAGAATTATAATGCTCAAATCTGAGGGCAGTTTGAAAAGTTCTGTAAAAAAAACAAGTTAAACAAATATATATTTTTTTTTATTTAAGAAAACCTATTTTTCCAAAGGGATGGAAAAACTGAACACTCGCTAGACTAATTGTACAGGCCGTGATGGAGAAATATAACTGTCTTTTTAAAAATATATATTTGTTTAACTTGTTTTGGTTTGTTGTTGTTGTTTTTTTACTAAACTTTTCAAACCACCCTAGTAGCCATCTGAGCAACTTAGGAACAATTGGTTTGTCTGCTGGTTCGGATTGTTGATGTTTGCGGTATTACCAGTTGTATCTAAGTAAGTTAATATCATGAAGTCAATCAATTGCAGGGCAATTTTAAAAATTCTCTGTGACTTTAGAAAATATTCAGATCTCCTTGAGCTTACAGTGAACAGAAATGCCATGGATACAATGTGTGTCCTAGGGTTCATAGGATGCTTTATTATTTGTGGCACTGTATAAATGGTTCAAAAGATTTTATGGGGTAACACATAGGTTTGGATAGCAAAATAGCCTAAAAGAGGAAGTCAGTTTAGCTAAAATATTACCTGTGAAGTTGAGTCATAAGAAAGGAGATTGGGCCTCTTTTACAAAGCTGCGGTATGGGCTTTGATGTATTTACCCCAGCAGCATCGCTACCGTGGCTTTGTAAACAACTAAAGCTGTCGATTAACTTTTATTTATGTATTTATTTATTTTAAAATTTTCTTTTCCGCCTACAACCTAAGCGGATTACAATAAAACAAACACAGAATATTTCACATAATTTTCACAACATAACAACTGCAACAAGTAACCCCTACTATATCATTCCATCTTCTAAAATTTCAAATATAAAATTTCGCAAAGACATTTCAATCAAAAAGGAATAGTTCACAACATTTCGCTCTAGAAAAAACTTTAACTGCTTTGTTTTGCTATGCTTGCTGGTTCATCTCTTACTCCTTAAACCACCACCATAGACCGTATTTCTATTGGTTTTGTCTTATCTTGTTTTACTTATTTTAAATTTAAATTTTACTTGTTTTACCAGTTAAGTAATGTTTATTATCTGTTTTATTAGTTAATTCTGATATTTATTCTTTTATTACCTGTTTTATTTAGTTAATTTCAATTCCTAACCTTTTGCATTGTTTTCACTCATTGATATTCGTTATTTACTGTACCTTTCCTCTAAGTTGTACTTGTTCTTACTTGTATTCTCCTAATGTCTGTCCTTTTTGCTTTCAACAGGCCCTCTTGCTTCAACAGGCCCTCTTGCTTCCCCAAAGGACCGCCGCCGCAAAGCGTCGGCGCCGACGACTCCGCCCACTTTTCATTACCGGTAGCGTCTACTACAAATTTCCCTGCTTTGCGGCGCACGCCTTCGGCGCGCGCCAAAGGAGCGCATCTAAGGAGCAGGTTCTGCTCCTTTATGCGCTCCTTCATGCAGCTCTTTCATATCCTATCCTCTCTACTCCACAATTTCACTTTCACTAAAACTTCGTCTATCTTTCTTTCTCTACATAGAACCCCCCGTTTTATAAATTATCTACTTATCTCCTTTTTTCTATTTCATTACTTCTTTCAATTCACTCCCTCCGTTCCCCTACTTTCCGGTCCAAGTACAATGTCTTCTATCCCCACCATTTGGGGCCGCCGACCTCCTAAGTCCACATTCCATAAAAACCAAACCATAATTCGCCCTAGACACTACATCTCCTTACCAATTCATCCTCTATCTAACCTCTGTCTCAATCAACCTGACTCCCCTTCCAAATTCAATTTAGGTCTAATAAACGTACGTTCCATAAAAAATAAATATCATTTAATCCATGACATCATTACTCAACATAATCTCCAAATCTTATGTGTCACTGAAATCTGGTTAACTCAGGGAGAAGAAGCCTATATCACTCAAGCCTGTCCTCTCAACTACAAAGCAATTTTTCAACCCCGCCCAAACAAAAAAGGAGGCGGTTTAGCCGTTATATATCATTCCTCAATCCCTCTTCAATCAAATACCTCTAATTCATTCTCTTATGCTCCCATTGAAACTCTCCAATTCTCAATAAAACACTCCTCTTCTCTTAACTTTCTACTTATCTACCTACCCCCGCCAGTATCTAAAACCTCACTTTCTTCCCTTATTTCCACCATATCTGATTTTAATATCGCCTATCCTGACTCCATAATCCTCGGAGATTTCAATATTCACTTTAACTCTCCCAATCACTATAATACCTCCGAACTCCTAACCTTGCTCACTGATCTATCACTATCCCCCCTCATTCATATGCCTACACATTCCGCTGGAATTACTCTTGACATGATTCTATGTCCAACTGCTATCAACCATCTTTTTCATAATTTTGATTTTCTTTCTATACCATGGTCAGACCATACCTTGATTACTTGGCAACTAGACCTTCCAACACATTCTAACCATGTCCAACAAACAAATAATGTCCCTTTCACCCGTAACATCAATAATATAACGCTTTCAGCTCTCCAGTCTTCCTTTGACTTAAATCTTAAAGATTTCTCCTCCCTTTCCGTCACTGAACAATTTTCTCTTTGGGAAACATCCACAAAATCCCTATTAAACTCTCTGGCACCCAAATCTGAAAAAAAACACAAAAAACCCATCTCTAATCAATCCTCAAAGAAACAACAACCCTGGTACAACGAAAATCTGGTCCTTCTCCGCCGACAACTTCGGTCTGCTGAAAACAAATGGCGTAAAACACACCATAACAGCCATCTCCTCCTCTATAAAGAAAAAGCCTGTCTTTATAAAAAAACATTCAACAGACTAAAAAAGATTATTATTCTAAACTTATCTCTTCCACTCGTAATTCTTCTACTCTCTTCAGTATCGCTCAGTCACTTTCAAAATATTCTAAAAAAAACCAAAACCTACCTGTCTCAACCTTACCATCTGCAGATGAATTATCTCAATTCTTCGACGCAAAAATCAAAACTATAAGATCACATCTCGGACCTTCATTACCTATCTTCTCTGCCCAACCCAATAACGAATCTACTCAGCTACCTTTCAGCTCCTATACTAATTTCAAAATGCCTTCACTAGCTCATCTATTCCTTATCTTACAATCCTTAAACTCCCCCAATAACCTTTCGGAAAGCATTCCCCCAATACTTCTTAAAAAATTTTTCTCCTTCTTCGGCCCATATATATGGGAAATGATTTCCAAATCTTTTTCTGAGAGCGTTGTCCCTGTCGCTTGGAAAACAGCTCTTGTTTTTCCAAAACTCAAACAATACAATACAGATTCCTCTTTAACCAACAACTACCGTCCTATTGCTAATTTACCTCTAATCTCTAAACTTACAGAAAAAATTATTCATTCTCAACTATCAGAATTTTTCGATCAAACTCACGCTTTACATCCATATCAAACCGGCTTTCGTGCTTCACATTCTACAGAATTATCATTACTCGGCCTTATTACAACTATACAATATTATCATGACCACCTAAAATCCGTTTTACTAATTTCTCTCGACCTATCTGCAGCCTTTGATACCATAGACCACTCTCTTCTACTATCCAGATTAAAAGACTGCGGTATTACAGGTCACGCTCTTACCTGGTTTATATCTTACTTTCATGAACGCAGTTCTAAAGTTCACGTAAAAAACGAAACTTCCTCAACCATATCACAAACTTTTGGAGTACCTCAAGGTTCTGTTCTATCTCCGTTATTATTTAATATCTTCCTATCTCCTCTTCTCACTCTAGCCCAATCAATAGGATTTACAATTTTCGCCTATGCAGACGATATACAACTTCTCCATCCAATCAATACTACAAACATCTCAGACGTAAAAGAAATAAACAATAAATTGGATATTATAAGCGACTGGCTCTTCTTAAATAAACTTTCACTCAATATCGATAAATCCTGTGGACTCCTTCTTCCTATCAAAACATCCGAATCACTATTAGGAACAATTTCTATTAAATCTCTACCACTACAAATGGAAACTAAAATTAAACTACTCGGCGTTATCTTCGATAGAGAGCTTACTTTCCATGACCACATAAGTTCAGTCGTAAAAATTTGTTTCTTTAAACTACGCATTATTCGTTCACTCAGCTCTATTCTGGATACCGACTCAATCAATATTCTGATTCACTCCTTAGTTATCTCCCATTTAGACTACTGCAACTTTCTCTTTAATGGACTACCCCAAAAAGAACTACGACGATTACAACTTATATAAAACACGGCAATAAAACTTATCCACAAAAAAGGTAAATTCGAGCACGTCACTCCTCTTCTCAAAGAGGCTCATTGGCTCCCTATCACCCACCGCATCATCTACAAAATTATCCTACTCTCCTTTAAAATCAAACTCTCTCACCTGCCTTCATTCCTCGATAAACTTTTAATACCACAATGTTCCCCCCGCACTCTAAGATCAACGGACCAAAAACTTCTTTTCATCCCATCCCTAAAAGAATCCTATTATACTCGGAAAACCAACTTTGCAATAACTGCACCCACATTATGGAACTCTCTTCCACAATATCTCCGTGACGAACAACAATTACCCAAATTTAAGACTAGCCTTAAAACTTTCTTATTTCAAGATGCCTTCGATAGGTCCTAATATTAATTTTCTTTTCTTTTTTTTTTTTTTTTTTATATATTTTTTTTTCTTCTTGAACAAATATTTACCTCAACAATGCGTCCCTACCCTTCTCGTCCTATCCCTACCCCTCTTTCTCATTTCATCTAAATTATGTAACTTTTCCCTCCCTCCCCTTCTTATCCTCACTTTCTAGTTTGTCAGTCTATGTCATTTATGTTCCACTTCATACATTTCTATGCACTTACTATCATTTCTTTCTATTTTTAAATTTTATTGTTAACCGGTCAGACATTTGTTTTATGATCGGGATATTAAAAACGAATAAACTTGGAAACTTAACAAAATGTGCAGCTGAAGAGAAGATGTCACCTGGTCGGTCATATTCAGGCTGGGATTCTTTTTTTTAAGTCGATGGAGTAATATTCAGAACACGGTGGTCAGTGTTTTTATAAACATTAATTGCTCTGGGCTGAATTAGAACCAGGTATTCAGCACTGGCCCTGGCTATCTGGGTGTTTTGGAGGCACCATGAACTTATCTGATAAGATCAATATTCACTAGGAATCGTAACCAGATCGTTAACTAGGCATAGTTAGGACTGCGTTTCATGTAGTTCAATGTGCCTGGTTAGCTTTCAGGCATTGGCTATGAATATCTGTGATGCCTGGATAGTTTCCAGAACCCTTCCAGCTCCAAGCTTGGACCACCCTGGCACTAACTGGAGGTCAGCGCTACTATTTAGAGGCACTATTTATAATCAGTGAATGAGGACTGAATTTTAGAACCAAATTTGGATTTAGCTAGGGTTACTAGATTTTTTTTTTTTTTTACTTTAGTAAAATCTGGATCCCCTAGACCCCGCCCCCCCCTAGTTCCACCTATCCCCACCCCATTACATCCTGCCCCCAATCCCACCCTAGCCACGCTCCAGGAGGACATATCCAGGGAAATCAAGACTTCTGGCGACTCTAGAGTTAACTCATGCCTCTTTCAACAGAAAGTGCCAAAGAAAAGTGTGGAATAACTTGTAAGTTTCATGGCTCCACATCAGTTCTCTTCTTGGTTGGGCTGAGAACTTTTCAGTGGCCCTTCATAATGGCTATGCGCTAAAGGGAAGATTAGCACATGGCTATTAATATTTTTTAAAAAAGGAAAACTGGCCATTTTGCTCCAGTGGTAAAAATGTCCTTAGAGCAGGGGTGTCCAACCTTTTGGCTTCCCTGGGCCTCATTGGCCGAAAAAAAAATGTTTCTGGGGCAGCGCAAACGCTGCAGCAAGACAGAGGAGGGAGCCGGCAAGATGGTAAACATCCGGGAGCAGCAAAGGAAAACACTTGATCGCCCTTGACTAGGGCCGCACAAAATACTGCATGGGGCCGCATGCAGCCCTCGGGCTGCAGGTTGGACACCCCTGTCTTAGAGCAAAAGAATAGCCTATATAAGGGCATATCAAGGCCATTTTTTCCACTTTTGGTAAAAGGGCCCCTAAACGAGCAAAACTGTCACACTTCACATGTTGCTATTTCCTTTATGAAACTTCTCACACTCCTGTACTCTCCCAAGAAAGGGTGGTAAATTTCCATCTGGTGTGTATGGTGCAGTGGGTTAGAGTTACATCCTGGAGTGTGTGGTGCAAAGGTTAGAGCTATAGCCTTGGCACCTTGAGGTTGTGGGTTCAAATCCTACATTTTTCCTGGGCAAATCACTTAATCCCCATTGCCCCAGGTACATTAGATAGAGTGGGAGCCCGCTGGGACAGTTAGAGAATAATGCTTGAATACCTAAATAATTTGTAATCTGCATAGAATTGTAGGATATAAATTATTAAAAATTAATGTGTCTATCAGAGAATCCTAGTGGCTTGGCTAGTGCAGCTGTGACATTACTTCTAAAACTCCAGTTCCTTCTCTATTTCTCCTAATTAGTTCCAAAACTGGCAAGTTACCTAAAGCCTGTTCTAATTTCGCTAAGCAACAAATAACAGGGAAAGGTCAGAAACTACCAGTCCTAGCATGCCCCAGAGTGGGAGCAAGGCAAACCAAGGCTGCAGTGGTTAGACGAATTAGCCCAGGTGTGATGAGCAGTAATCAGCTCAGAGCAACCCAGAAGTTAGCTGGCTTGAGACAAAGGAGCTCAGCTGGGTTGAGTGCTAATTAGCACCATGTAACTGAAAAGGGAATGGCTGGTAAGAGAGAGGGGAGGCCCAAACCATGGCTCAACTGCAGATTGACTGAACTGGAAAGCAGCAAGCAGCTCACTCACCTATGGCTCAGGTAAAAAACTCACCTATGGCTCAGGTAAAAGACCTCTAATACTGAACTAAATTCTAATTATGAGCATATTGTAATGGAGCCAGATGCTTTAGAAGAAATAGATACTGAAGAGTGTGAGGGTGGGGGTGATACTAAAGTTATGGAGCTAAACTAGAAGCTGCCATACATTAATTAAGGCTTGCTGATAAAGAAGAATGATTTTTGGAATTTTTGAAGATTGTTTCATCTTCTACTGGAATTGACTATTAAGAGTGATTAAGTCCCAGATATTAAATCTGTAAGGCAGCCAGTTTATTTTTACTGGTGATTTCAGTGGGTGGGGAACCTAGAGTTCTAGTTCCTTTTTGGGAGGTGAAATCCCAAGCTTGGGGAAGAGTTTTCTCCTTGTTTTCCCCCAAGCACTGGCAATTAAACACTGGGCACAGAACCTAAGCTTCAAGCAACTTATGTTTTGGTTTTTTTGGAATGTTTATGACTTACCTGGTTTACCTTATGTGGCAAAGCCAGAAGGAAAAGATGGATTGAACTGTGTTTGATCTTGTTTTTGCACCATTATTGAAATCTTGTGATGCTATAACAAGTGATGAACTGTTTATGCAAATAAAGCACATTTTCTTTTTCACTTTAAACCTGTGTGGTTTACTGCATTTTCCTCCATTCCACACGCTCCAAGCCTCGCCTTACCGCTCAGCCGAGGCCCATGTGCTCTAGGCAAGGTCCTAGCTATGGCTACGCCTGGTCACAACTCATGCCATTGCATTATTAATTATCTTCTAGTTAGAGAAGCATCCTTTAGTTGATAAAAATGCCTTATTGGATATTAAAAGCATATTTGACCTTATCCTCCTCAGAGCTTAATTAGAGCAAAATGATCAGAAATAGTAGAGCAAGCAGACCTTCTTTTCTTAATTCTGAAGAGTGTATTGAGCAGATGGTTTAGTGCATGCTGGGATTTCTTGACACATGTCTTTCCTTCTTCATAGTTCTTGTTTTTTAATTATTTTTATCCTGCTGTATCATAATCTAAATCAGGGGTGCCCAAATGGTCGATCGCGGGCTCTGCAAAAGACTCATGTTGCCTTTGTGATCTGTTCTCTCTGCTTCCCTGACGCCAGGCCAGGCGTGTACAAGCGCCCGGCCCATAGCCTTCCCCCCCCCCCCCACACACACACACACACACACGTGTTGGAGAGGAAGTTCTGGAAGTTCCTGGATGGCCTTGAACTTCCTCTCCAATGTCAAAATTGATGGGGGGGGGAGGGGGGAAAGGCTTGTGGCCTGGCATCGAGGAAGAAGGGAGAAATTGGTAGCAGTGGCCTGGGGGGGCAGGGAGACAGAAAGAAAAACAGTCAGAAAGAAAGAAAGGGGGGCAGGGAGAGAGAGAGAAGGAAGTGCAACCAGAGCCTCATGAAATCACCAGACAGCAAAGGTAGGAAAAGATTTTATTTTAAATTTAGTGATAAAAATAAGTCCATTTTGAGAATATATATCTGCTATCTATATTTTGCACTAAGGCCCCCTGTTACTACATCGCGATAGAGGTTTTTAGCGAAGGAAGCCTATGAGCGTTGGGAGCAGCGCGGGGCATTCAGCGCAGCTCCCTGTGCTAAAAAACGCTATCTCAGTTTAGTAAAAGGGGAGGGGGGTATATTTGTCTATTTTTGTATATTTGTTACTGAGGTGGCATTGCATATTTTAAATTCATCTGCCTTGACCTCTTTGAAAAAAACCTGAATATAAATGATAATTAACATTTTTTTTGTATACAGTGTGCTTTGTGATTTTTTTTAAAAATTTTATTTTAGGGGGAGAGTGTGGCGCAGTGGTTAAAGCTACAGCCTCAGCACCCTGAGGTTGTGGGTTCAATCCCATGCTGCTCCTTGTGACACTGGGTAAGTCACTTAATCCCCCCATTGCCCCAGGTACATTAGATAGATTGTGAGCCCAGGGAAAAATGCTTGGGTACCTGAATAAATGCATGTAAACCGTTCTGAGCTCCCATGGGAGAACGGTATAGAAAATTGAATAAATAAATAAATATTGTTGGTAGATCATTTTGACTGTCATTTTAAAAGTAGCTCGCAAGCCAAAAAATACAGATTAGGGATAGGAAATTTTCATCTTGCATCAGTTCCTGTGTCTTTTCCGGGAATATTTGTTTTCTTCATTTTTATTGGGTCATTTTTTTTCAGCAGGGGAGCAAAGTCATTGAGTGCTGCCCTCTTTTAAAAAAGGACACACTGCCCTGGATTCTAAATATGGATATATGGTGCTGAAAGACCAGTGCCAAAGTAAAAGTATGGATCCAAGATGCACGCAGAACCAAATTAGTTAACAAGTTATCAAGGATGGATTAATGGGCCTTAACAATTACTAACTGTACTTAATTGGCACTAATTTGGGATTTGCGCACACGTTTTCTTGCACACTATTCTATAACCCCAAGTGCCTAAGGGGAGACGTCATCAATGGGTGCTAAACAATTTAGCATCTTAGCGTGTGCTTCCAGCACAGTTATTTATTTTTATTTCTAAAATTTTTAAACATCTTGAACCAAAACGGTTTCCATATAAAACATTCGTAATATTTCATCAGACACTACAATGTACATGTTATTTTTAAAAAAAACAAACAATCTAATTATACAGTACTCCCCCCCAGAATTCACGGAAGTTCCGTTCCAGGAACCCCCGCGAATCTCGAAAAACCGCTAATACGGTTTTTCATGGGAGAGCCTGAAGAGGGCAGCAGGAGAGCAGTCGGAGCACTGCAAGTGCAGGAAATCACTCATGGTTCGCTCCGACCGCCTCTTCCTGCACGAAATGTCAAAGCAGCTCCTGATTGGATAAGGCCCGACTTCGTGCAGGAAGAGGCGGTCGGAGCGAACCACGATTTCCTGCACTCGCAGCACTCCGGCTGCTCTCTCCTGCCTCTCCCGCTGCCCTCTCCTTGTCGGCGGTTCACGGTCCGAAAATACCGCAAATGACCAGGACCGCAAACCGCCAACCACGAACAACCGGGGAACACTGTACAGTGGTACCTTGGAATCCAAATGCCCCAGAACTCAAACAATTTGGAATCCAAACTTTTTTTTTTTTTTTTTTTAATTAAATTTTGCCCCGGAATCCGAACGCTGCTTTGGAATCTGAACGTATGGGAACTTCAAGCGTTGCTCAGTCCAAAGCTTCCCCTCTGACACAGCTTCCTGTTTCCGCCTGGGTGGTTTGCATCAGAGGGAAGCTTTGGGCTGAGCACTGCTTGCATTTGCTGTTGCCAATCTTGCTGTCTATGCCGGTGGGGGGAGGAGGGGAATCTTGCTGAGTTTGTGGGACAAAGGAACGGATTAATCCAGTTTTTATTATTTTCAATGGGAAAAAATGGTCTTGGAACTCAAACATTTTAGAACTCGAATGGGGTTCTGGAACGGATTAAGTTCAGATTCCAAGGTACCACTGTATACTGATGCTAAATCATTCTTCAGTGCAATTTCATGAAAAGGCATCGACAAATAATTGTGGGGTCCTTTTACTAAGGCACGCTAGCTGATTTAGCACATGCTAAATATTAGCATGCGCTAAACGCTAACGCGTCCATTTTAGTCTATAGACATGTTAGTGTTTAGCGCATGCTAAATCGGCTAGCGCGCCTTAGTAAAAGGACCCCTGTGTTTTTAGCATTTTAAAAAAATTGTAGATGATCAGTACAATTCCTCAGAATCCCAGAGACGGCATTCCAGAGCTTCGCCCTAGCAATGGAGAGCATTGATGCTCTCGATTAGGGATGTCCAACCTTTTGGCTTCCCTGGACCACATTGGCTGAAAAAAAATGTTTCTGGGACTACACAAATGCACGAACTCTGCAGCAAGGCAGAGGATGAAGCCGGCAAGATGGTAAACACCCGGAGGCAGCAGAGGAAAACACTGCATCGCCCTCGACCGGGGCTGCATAAAATATTTCACAGGGCCGCATGTGGCCCTCGGGCCGCAGGTTGGACACCCCTGCTCTAGATCTTACATATTGAACACTGTTTTCCTTCATGGAAATCAGTTTCATCCCTCCTTCAGATCTTAATTTTCTGCTAGGCTGATATACCTTCCAAAATGTGTGAAAATTTAAAGGAACTGACTCAATCAAGGCTTGATGCACCATGGACAGCAGTTTATAACACATTCTTTGCGGTTCTTTAATACAGGAGTAATATGCGCCCTCTTTGGTGTTCCTGCAACCAACCTTGCAAGCTAAATCGCTTGGCGTCTATTGATGATTTTCCCCTTAAATCTCATGGCATGCAGTTCAGAAGGGGACATGGCATGGGCGGGTCAGGGACATCCTGAAAATTTACACGCAGTTTTACAGAAAAGCGCCATTTACACACCAAAATGCCAAGAGTTGAGCACCTAAACATGGTTCCAAGACATTTTCAACTGTCTGTCGCCAATAATCTAATATACTAGACCTGCCAGAAATGGGACACCGACAAATGTGCCCAGGACAATGGCATGCCATCAATTGCGCTAGTGTTAGGGTAAGGTTTAGATGAGGAATATGGGAACCCCTAACACTAGATAGCAAGTGAATATTTTAATTACAATGGAGGGGATCCCCCTCCCCCCTCAAAAAAGAGGGTTACTTTGTAACCCTCAAAAAGACAAAAGTATAATAATAATAATAACAGTTTATATACCGCAATACTGTTAAGTTCTATGCGATTTACAATAGATTAAGCGAGGTACAAATTGATTGAATTTAAGAGGGGGGAAGAGGAGAGTTAATAGGACCGGAATGCCTTGTTGAGGAGAAAGAGATTAATAGGACAGAGGAATCACTATGGAGGGGAAAGAAGATGAGTGGGTCAGTTGTCTAGATACTTTAGGAACAGTTGAGTTTTTAGACATTTTCTGAATTCCTCATATTTAGTGGGCGAAAGCAGTTGATCTAAGTCTTTACCCCACAAGGCTGCTTGATGTGAAAGAAGGTGCTCATGGTGTTTTTTCAGTTTACAACCTCTAACTGGGGGGGAAACGAAGTAGGAATGAGAGCTTCTCTTGTGTCTGTTGGCAGAGAAGGAGAAAAGGTCAATTATGTATTTAGGGGCAAGTCCGTTTAGCGCTTTAAAGCAGAAGCAGGCGAATTTAAACTTTATGCGTGCTTCCATCGGTAGCCAATGTAACTGCCGGTAGTAGGGTGATACATGGTCGAATTTCTTTAGTCCGAAGATTAGTCTGATCGCTGCATTTTGCATTAGTTGTACACATCGCATATTTTTTGGAGAAATGGCTAAGTATCCACTGTATGGAGCGCAATTTATGGCGTGCCATTGTCCTGTGCGCATTTGACGGGTCACGGCCAGAAATATGCATTTCAAACAAGCTAACTTGCCCTCAAATGGTATTCAGAAGCGGCACTCAATCAAGCAACTTCTTCCTGTTGAGTATTAGCTGCTCAGCTTCTTCATTGACTGCATGTGATATACTTTCCATAGTGTTGTTGTTTTTTTTTTTTAATTATCTTTATTAGCAATTGCAAAGTGAACATACAACCAGGATCAGAATAAGCATAAAAACATAGCAAGCAGAAAACAGCACTGGAAAACTATGACAGCAAATGTTGCACAGTACAAGACTTGTTTTTATACTTTTCAGCTTAATAAAGTTTAGATAATCAGTGGTGTAACGAGGGAGTTTGGTGCCCGGGGAGGTGGCACCTGGCATTGCCACATCGTGCACCCTTTGCTCTTTCCTGCTTTGCACCCCCACACCCCTGCGCACATCTTGAAATGTTCGCCAGCACGAGAAGCATCTTTCACCTGCCGCTCGCGCCGGCCTCAGCTCCCTTCTGATGTCAAACTCTAACAAACAATAATGTTCTCCATAACTCAAGTTGTTTACCAAAACAAACATAAATTTAATGATAGTCAAAATTTTCATGTGAGACCATAGAGCGCGATATTCAGCAGCACATATCCAGGGCTGTACCCAAACATTCAGCTGATGCCACTGACCACCCCAGCACTTTACAGAGCCAAGATGGAGTCAGACGATGTCCGGGTTCCTCTGATATTAAGTACCATTACCCAAATAACTGCCCAGTTAAACTAACACAGCAAAACAGGATACTGATTCCTGTTAGTTTGTAATATTACGCTATTTCCAGAGAAACAGAGTAACCTCAGCCAGAGAGCTGAGGTGATATGGAAATGTCTAAAATATGTAAACTTAGAACTACTGAAATCTAGGTCACTGGCACCAACCTCCACTTGCAGTGCTAAGAAACTATACACAGTGGCTTGTGTGCACAGGATTTACTGCTTTCATCTGCTGGATAAAGTCTAATCTAATCTAATGCTTGGCTTTATATACCGAGACATCAGTCCAAGAAAGCTCGACTAGGTTTACAATAATTAACTTAACAAATAAAACCCATAAAGAATAAGACTAAGTTTCGGAAGATTAATTTTCAAAGTGTTTGGAAAATAAAATGGTTTTTAAAGATTTACGAAAAAGTTGAAATGAACCGGAACTCCTTAAAAGGAGTGGGAGATCATTCCAAAGTTGAGAAAGCTTAAAAATCAGAGATTGAGTAAAAATCTTGACTCCTTTTATCCCTTTCTTGGAAGGAAGAGATGATTTAAATTGTTGATTACTTCTTGCAAAGGAAAATTTGTGAACGTTCCAAGATAAAGGAAGGAAAGGAGTAAAGATACCATATAGGATTTTGAAAACAACACAAGAACATTTGAATTGAACTCTAAAATAAACCGGGAGCCAAAGGAAACTCTGGCGCAACGGAGTCATGTGGTCAAATTTACGTTTCCCAAAGATCAATTTCACAGCAGTATTTTGAATCTGTTGCAATCTATGAAGACAAGTTTTGTGATACTGAGGTAGAAAACATTGCAATAATCGAGACAAAATAATATAATTGACTGAACTAATATGGAAAAATGTTGATGATGAAAGATGTCTAACCTTCCTCAATAAACGCAGCTTAAAGAAGCATTTGCTTCCACTAAGCTCTCGCTGGCAAATCCTGAACATGGGCGTGTCTTTTAAACAGAATAAAGACACATCATGTTAACAGAGGGAGGGAGGATCAAACTCATTTGTTCTTTTATTTTCTATCAATTTTCCCAGGATTATAAAAAAAAATGATGATGATCTCCAGAAACACTGGGAAAGAAAGGTCAATGTCCCAACCTGTTAAAAAAAAATGCCCAAAAATCAGGTTAAAAAATGTCATAAGAAAACAAACAGGCAATCTGCAAGATCCGGAGCAAACCAGGATAGAAGGTCTGTATTCAAAATGTATTCACCACAAGCCTGCTTCAGTCACTACTGCTGCTAGAGAGTCAGGATATTGTTGTTGCTAATTGCTGTGATCTGTTTGGCTTGGTGGTACAGTATAGCAAATTTTTAATAGACAAACATTGACAACCAAGGATACTCCCATCTTTCAACCAGATAGGTGAGAGTGGAATTATAGCTGCCAGTTTTTTAATCTGCCCCCGACGCAGCCCTAGGAGGGTAACAGAAACGGAGCTATGTTGGGCTTTTAAAGAGTTTTTATTCTTCTAAAGATTGCTTGTTGGGGATAGATTTTGAATGCAGATATTTTACACTGGTCTGCTCTATTTTTGCTATACAAAATGCCATAAGCCTAAATGCAAGATCAAGCCACTGCATTAAAGCCCACAATACAAAATCAGAAAGAGATTAAGAAACATTGCATCAATTAAACACGTATCACCCATTCTAGATCAAACAAGAAAAAATTAGATAAACATTCACAATAGTATATTTTTTACTTTCCCATTTTTCTCTGACATTTGATTAGGGTGCCAGGCTGGGATAAAGAAGGTGGGATAGACAATTCATAAATTTTAAAAATCATCTATTAAATATGTGCAAAAGTCAGTGGCAGAATTAAGGACTGCATATTTAACTCTTCTAATAATGTAGAGGATAATACTGACTTCTAATGGCTACTGCTGTTACTTTTGTCTATCTGTGGATGGATCAGACCAATAGCTCAGAGTCACAGGGGGCTGTAGTGGAAATCAAGCCCAGTTCCCCTGGTTCTCAGGCTATTGCACCAAACATTAGGCTACTCCTCCATCATTATGCTACACACCTAGAGGGGTGTTTTCAATAGAATGTCTTAAGTCCAACTATGGACGTTATGAGAAAAACCTCCAAAAAACAGGTGGAGAAAATGTCCATTTTTGAACTCACAAGGTCTATCTTTTTTTTTTTTTTTTTCAAAAAATAGCCCAGGATAGATGTTTTCTCCAGTTGGATGTCTATTCTTTTGCCATTTTTCAGAAAAAAAAAAAAAAAAAAGTGCATCCAAATTAAAAACGTCCAAAAGAATGCTGTTTTCATGTAAGAGCGGCCAGCATTTTTTTAATGGACTGGCCACATAGATGTGCAAGCAGAGCAGTGGGGCACCCTAGTGGTTACTGCAGTGAACTTCACATTAAGGGTGCCAGATGCACATCTCACCATAACCCGCGATACATTATATAGTGAACACTCCCAAAATCTGTATACCACCCCAACAGCCCTTATACCTGCAGGTGTCACCTATAGCAGGACAGTGAGTTTTTAGTGGGCTCACATTTTCCACCAAAAGTGTACTATTAAAATGGCATATGGGCTTGGGTCCCCTTCTCTCCAGTCCACTGCACTGCCCAGCAGGCTACTCCAGAGACCTATATGCAACTCTACTAGGACTGGCCATAGTATCTGCAGATGTCATAGAGACTGTTTGATGCAGATATTTGAGGGTGGGAGGGAGTCAGTTACCACTGGGGGAAGTGTGTGAGAGCCATATTTTCATCCCTCCAGTGGTCATCTGATCAGTTTTGGTATCTTTTTGGCCTTATTCATTTTAAAACCTGGTCTAGCCCAAAATGTCCAAATTGTGCCCTGGCCGTTTTTTGTTTTTTTTTTAAAGTTTAATTATTGCTGTAAACTATCCAAGTGCTAAGCCCTCCCTAATCCCACCCAAAACATGCTTCTAACATTCCCCCTTAAGATTTAGATGCACTGGAGACAAAATGACCAGAAAGACATCTAGAAAGTCAGTTTCAAAAATGCCCACTTGGATGTTTTGACTAGTAAAATGCCCAAGTACCAGTTTATGCCGTCTTTTGACATCTATCTTTTTTGAAAAAGAGCCCACTAGTTTATCTGCCTTTTTTGCATATTATCTTTTAGGGGTCACTACTGACAAACTAAATCTTGAGCATTAGTGCATTCCAATTTGGGAAAGTACATTCACTTCAGATTTTTTTAGTTTTAATCCTGTTCTCTATATGTTAGAAATATCATCATTGCAAAACATTATGCTTCATTAACTAATGGAAATTGATTACTGCCTCTTAACTGGGTTGCCGCATGGGATTTCCTTTGGCCTGAGTGCTTGCACAGACTATCAATTGCCAGTACTAGGATAAAGAAAAAGACCCTTAAGAATTAGTAAAAGGCTACAACTAGATCTTTGTTCTGCCCGGAAGGGCTCCCTCTCCTGTCTTCTCTCTAATCCCCTGACATTTCTCTGTCCACTAGGGACAGAAAAATTACCTGTATATAAAGTGTACAGTGCTGTGTACATCCAGTAACGCTATAGAAATGATTAGCAGTAGTAATAGTAACATGGCTGCAGTCTGTTCCCTTACAAATCTTTCACCTGAAAGGATGCTGTAAATCAATCATGTCAAACTTGCGGCCCACAACAAACATCTTTGCAGCCCAGCCAATGTAATCCAATAAGTCATAATGAGTCACAAAATTTCTCTTGAAATCCATCAGTGCCGAGCAGTCGCCTATCTAAGCCAGTCAAAAGCAATGATGCAACCCAAGACAAAGTTTGCGTCTCTAGTCTTAATGCACCATTTCCCCCCACTAATAGTAGCGATGAATCTGATGATAATACCTACCACACTATTAGTCTTGTATTGACTTGCTTGGTGCGCCTAACAGGAAATATTTTGCCTTCTGAGTACAATAAAAATACGAGTATAGGTTTATTTACATTACACTTATTATTTTGTGCAATTATTCTGTGTCTGGTAAGTTAAAATTTAAGAAAAGATATGATTTTTATTAAAATGTTTTATTTTTTGTGTGTTAATGATTACTCATTTATTTTAGCTTTTTGTATTCAGTACAGATACTCAACGACTTATGACCTATGCAAATTATGACTGTTCTACTTTACGACGCGTTTCAATGGTTTCCTCCACCAGCTGTTAGCAACGCTAGTCTCCTGCTACTTTAAGATGATTAAAATATCATTACCCAGTCTAATATTCTTGCCTTAATTTAAAATAGGGCAACTTACGTCCCAATCAACTTAAGACCTGTCAGTCGGACTTGTATGTCTTTATCGAAACCAAGTGGTAGTAGAACTAAATGAAAAATTGCTAATGAACATCAAAATTTCCAAGAAAAGTGGGAATTGGAGTATTTTTACTATGAAGTGAAAGAAAATAATTTGCTTGATATGTAATAATGCTATTAGTGTGCCAAAGTTATAACATTAAACGGCACTATGAACAGCATAAATCAAAATATGACAATTACAAAGGATTGAGTCAAGAAAAGTTGAAAGAGCTCAAGTTGGGACTGAAAAAAACAGTTCGTGTTTACTAAAGTATCACAAGAAAGTGACGGGGTAGTGCATGCCAGCTACGCCTTGTCGGAGTTGATAGCTAAACACTCAAACCTTTTACCGAAGGTGATTTCATCATGGAATGTCTAATTAAAGCTGCAGAAATTGTTTGTTCTGGAAGTATGAAGATTTTTCAATCTCTTTGTCTCGAAATACAATTGCAAAAAGAATTACTGATTTGGCCAGCAATTTAAGTGATCAGATCAAAGCAAAATCATCTACTTTCAAAGCTTTATTCATTGCCTGTGTCGAGAGTACGTACATTGGAGGCGTAGCTCGATTAGTTGTGTTTCTTCATGCTTGCAACACGAATTTCTACATTTTTGAGGAATTATTGGAGCTAGTACCAATGCGTGGCACTACAACAGGACAAGATATATTTGTGTTTGAGTTTCTACAAAAATACAATTTGCCTCTGTCAAAATTAACTTCTGTAGCTACAGATGGAGCTCCTTCAATGGCTGGAAAAACCAACGGTTTTGTGGCATTACTGCGAAAAAACAAAGTGAAACTTGTGACAGATCCAAGAAGTATTATGCACAAAGGTAATAAACATGGAAAATGTGTAGACATTTGTCAAAAAATTATCAATTTCATAAGATCTCGAGGCTTAAATCAGCGACAATTGTCTGCTTTCTTAAGTGAATTAGAAAGCGAAAATTCTGGTTTGTCCTACTTTACCGAGGTACTTTGGCTATCCTGCTCCAAGGTCCTTAAACAATTTTGGGACTTGAAAGAAGAAATGTGTCGGTTTTTAATAACTAAAAATCAAGACATAAGTTTGTTTTCTGATCCAGTATGGTTACAAGATTTATCCTTCATGGTTGATATAACAAAACACTTAGGGCTCCTTTTACTAAGGTGTGCTAGTGGTTTTAGCGCACGCTAGGCACGCACTACAATGCCGCGCATGCTAAACGCTAATGCCTCCATAGAGCTTGCATTAGTATTTTTTGTTTAGCGTGTGGTTTGCGCACACTAATCTTAAACGCGCACTAAAAATGCTAGCGCACCTTAGGGCTCCTTTTACTAAGATGCGCTAGTGTTTTAAGTGCACACAGGATATTACTATGCGGCTAGAACTAACACCAGCTCTATGCTGGCGTTAAGGTCTAGTGCACGCGGCAATTCAGTGTGCGCCATTCTGCGCGTTAATGCCCTAACGCACCTTAGTAAAAGGAGCCTTTAAACAATTTAAATTTAAAATTGTAAGGAAAAGATCAGATCATTACGAGCATGTGTGATCAAGTTAAAGCATTCCAATGTAAGCTAGTTCTTTAGGAAAAAGCAGTTGATAAATGATTTAATGCACTTTCCGACATGCAATATAAACAAATCAAGTTTAGGTGAAACTGCATGGTATCAAAAATATGCAGAAAAAATTTTTAAGCCTGAGTTTGAAACAAGATTTGCAGATTTTAAATCTTCAGAAGACAAGTTTTCTTTGATTTTCTCAATAAATATAGAATCGGTACCTAATCATATGCAGATGGAGTAATTGAGATTCAGTGCGATTCAGATTTGAAGACAAAATGCAGTGAAGTTGGCTTGCTTGAATTTTACAAATATTTGCCAGCCAGGTTTGAAAATACTCAAATTCGCATATGAAATTATTTCCATGTTTGGAAGTACTAATCGGTGTGAGCAGTTATTTACACTTATGAAAAGAAATGTGTCTCCTATCAGATCCAGAATTACCGGCATTCACCTTGGGTCAGTTTTAAAAGTAATCACTGTGGCCAAGATTTCCCCCCAAATAGGAAAAATAGTAGCAGAGAAGAGATGCCAAGTGTCAGGAAGAAAACATTAATTTTACCGTTGCTCTTGTTGTTGTTTTTTTTTTTATACTGTACTTTTCGAAATAAACTTAAGTTTCTATGAAAAATGACGTCTTTGCTTTTTTGCGACCCACATAAACCTAAACCTTCTTTATTTGGCCCGTGTCAGTCTTTGAGTTTGACATGCTTGCTGTAACTTGTTTTAGAGAGGTCCATGGCACAAAGTTAAGTCACACTTCATCCCATGCATGAAACCACATGATACTAGTTACCAGCTCTAACAGCCACAGGAAAGAGGAGTTGGTTTATTACCAGCATACAAAAATAAGGGTCCACATCATAAAAACCAACTAGCTACACTATAACTTGCTGCTAATAAGTCCCAATAAATAAATAAACTTAACTCAGGTGATGAGCAGGTACAATCAGAGTCAACGTCACATGGTTAAAAGGGATGCACATTTTCATGTAGTTGATTCATTTAAGAGAGTATTATTTTATTTAGCACACACTGGATAAAAATATTTCCTTATTTGGTGTTAGCACATTTTGTGATTTTAGCCCATGTAATTTCATATAAGCATGCATAGGTATGCAATGCATTCATTCAGTTCATTTGAGTGACTAAACAATTTAGAGGTTGATATTCAACACTGGTTAATCAAGTGGAAGAAGCTCCTGCCTGGTTAAATAGCAATTCCTGGGGTTATACAAAATATTCCATGCACATTACCATCACATCATTATCTAAATAATGCAGGAGCAGTCCAGGGCCAGGGTCATAGTGGAGCTGTGATTTACTTAGGCACAGTCAATATCGAGTGGCAGTACCTGAATAACTATCCAGTTAATCAAGGACAACAAGAAAGGCTGTCTTAAGTTATATAAGTGCTTCTGAAGAACAGCAGTACCCGGATAACTCCCAGCAGGCTACTGATTACCCAGAATGCATTAGGTGAGGCAGAACACCACCATTTTGTTAACACCACCTAGGAGGGAGGAAGTTGTAGGAATATTTACTTCCTCCTTATGTCCTAGAAAGTAGGTCAGAGCTGGGTTAGGATGGGTGGGAGTAGGCCACTACTAGGCCCCTAGGGGGGCATATTGTGAGGGGGGTCTGCACCAGAAAGAAACAAAATGAAAAGAAAACAAGAAGCAAAAAAGTCAACAAAAACTCCCCCTTCCCCACATATCCCTAGAAGATAAAAGGAGCAAACAATACCTAAAAGAATCAGCAGACTTTAAGTTCAGAGAAAATAGAACAGAAAAATAGGAAATGGGTCAAAACAATTGTGATAAGGAGGAAAAGACTGGGGATTATAGTCTGAAGGCACCAGTAACACATTTCATAAGACAGGAATGAATGTCAAAAGTATAAAGATTAAAAGATGGTAAGGAAAATGAGAGGTGAATAGGGGTGAGATTTTATCATGGAAAAGAATGCGACATAATATGAAAGGAGAAAAAAAAACAAATTTATATGACAATATAACAATGGTGGCAACAGCATTTGAGCAATCTCGTTTATACTGCAAAATAATATTTTTCTAAATGAAAAAGTTTCAACTTTGACCTAATTGACACATAGAGTAAAATTAGATGCCTTTCTCACACTTATATTGATGGAATCTGGCTGTCTGCTTTATCATACTAACAACTGATTTACACATTGCTAAATAATATCCTAAGAATGGAGATATCTGTGACACCCAGCACTGTTTGCATTTTTCCCCTAGAAGGTATGTTGATTGTTACGTTAAGAATGTGTGATAACATTGGTTGTTTCAAAAGTCTGCATGCTGGGGGATGTCTCGGGGGTAGGGGGAAGGAGGTTTCTGGCAGGAAGGACTGGGCATCCCTCCTGCCGGGTGATGTCTTGGTGTGGTGGAGGGAGGAGAAATTGGGCATTCCTCCTGCCACAGACATTCAGGGTGGGGCTGCAGCTTCAGGGGTTCCGGCAGGAGGGACTGGGCATCCCTCCTGCTGGTAGTCTTTGCGAGGGGCAAGGGTTCCCTGCCGTTAAACTGATTCCCTTGCTGCGATCAGCTCCGCGGCAACCTGATTCTCTAACCGGCGCCTGTGACATGGACACCGGTTAGAGAATCGTGGTATTAGGCGGGCTTAGGATTCTATATAGGAAGCCTGTGTGCGATTCTCAAAAGCCACTTAGGCGGCTTCTGAGACCAGGCGTCCTATACAGAATCCGACCCAAAATGTCTTTTTGTCAATGTATCATTACTGAGTAGGAAAATTTGCTCCATTAAACAAAAATAATAGCAAATTTTAAGAAAAACTAAACTTTATATAATCAGTGGTTTTGAGGGACCTCAGGACGGGCTTTAAAAATAGTAATAAATTAGTTTCTGATCAAACATAGTCAAATTCAGGAGACAAACTTACAATGTGCACAGTTTTTCCAACGTTAGGCTTTTCTGGACAACCCTAATGGCTTATCTTTTGGAATGTGGCTGGAATGCACCCAGTCAAACATTTTTAAGATTCTGAAAGCACTTGTGTATCATCAAGGAGCCGTAGCCTATTTACAGGAGACATGCCTCAGCGACTTGGGATACCAGAATGAGAACGGGCGATGATTTTTAGGCCTCCTGTGGGGCGTGCAGAGGGAATGTTGCCATTCCCATCGGCAAGTCGCTGCAGTGTAGAATCACCTCAGTTGTTGCTTATACACGAAGAAAATATTTGAGGGGTAGCTCTGTACAAGTTGCCTAAAGTGTGTACGTGCATTGTGGAAATTCTATAAGGGCAATCATTACTACTGCTCTTTTCTATTGTGCTTAAATGCAGGTGCTTGCTCTGTCGCTAGTGGGCTCATAATCTAAGTTTTGCACCTGGGGTAAGAGAGAATTAAGTAACTTGTCCGAGGTTGCAAGGAGGAGCAATGGGACTTGAACGTGGTTCTCAAGGCTCAAAGTCTACTGCTATAATCATGTGGATAATAAGCAGCTATATAATGCTAGCATAAGTCCACATCAGGGATCTCAAAGTCCCTCCTTGAGGGCCACAATCCAGTCGGGTTTTCAGGATTTCCCCCAATGACTATGCATTGAAAGCAGTGCATGCACATAGATCTCATGCATATTCATTGGGGAAATCCTGAAAACCCGACTGGATTGCGGCCCTCAAGGAGGGACTTTGAGACCCCTGGTCCTCATGTACATGACAGCAGTGGCATAGCAAGGGCGAGTGGCGCCCCTCCTCCCACCCTCTTCTCTGCCCCCCCCCCTGCTCCTTCCTATCCCCCCTGCCACACGTTCATGCCCGTTCCCTTCCTCCGTACTGTTAATGTTCCCAGTGCAAGCAGCATCACGAACTTGCTGCCGTGTCGGTATAGGCTCTCCCTCTGATGTCACTTCCTAGGCACAGGGCCCGGAAGTGACATCGGAGAGAGAGCGAACACCAATGCAGGCAGCAAGTTCGTGATGCTGCTTGTGCCGGGAAAGTTAAACAGGTATGGAGGAAGGGAAGGGGTGAACGTGCATGGCAGGGGGGGTCAGGAAGGAGCAAGGGGGCAGAGAGGATGCCGGATGCCGGCGCCCCCACTAAGACGGCGCCTGGGCAGAGCACCCCCACACACACACATCTTACTACGCCACTGCATGACAGTACCCAATAAACTTAATGCATAAGTGTTGGGCATGCCCAAGAATTTCCCATCCCCCTCCTACATACACAAAAGCCATCCGGATCCCCGGACATGTCCTCAAAAGGAGGACATGTCTGGGGAAATCCGGATGTCCGGTAACCCTAGCTATAGGCTTTTCAAAACCCAGTACTATGTCCGGGTTTTGATAAGCTTCTGGCAATGAGCGACGTCGGGACGGCATTTGCGGATGCGACGCGGTGATGTCGTGAGCATGTGCATAATATCATCATCACGCCAGCGAATGCTGTCCGATGTCGCTCGTTGCTTGTGCAGGTCGAGGGGGCGGGGCATGGGGCAGAACAGGGCGTGGCCAAGAACGGGGCAGGCCTGGGGGCAAGGAAAATCTGGTAACCCTACCTATAGAAAATTCAAACTAAAGCATTAAATGTGCTAATGGTATAGATTTAGAGTAAGTACAGTCACATGTGTAACTGCAAATTAGTTGCCCGCAAGGCTGTAGCTTTGATTTCCAGCAACTCCCTACTCAATTTCAACATAAAGGGCCCAAACTTCAGACCACAGAGCTACATGGTTAGTAAGCAGGCTGAACTAACCCCAGATATTCAATACCAAGGCATGCGCGGCTCCCAGCATTGAATATCCTGGTATGGTTGCTGACTAATAATCAGGCCGATGCCCAGTTAACTTAGCAAATAATGCTAGAACTGCTGCTTTACTGTTTGCATACTAAAAATGACCACTAACCAGCTAAGTTTCTGCTCTGCCTTAATTCTGCCCCAGACCATCCACAAACTAACCAGTTCTGATATAGCCTCTCAATTAGAGGGGTTGGTCAGTGACACAATCCAGTTAAGTGCCACTGAATATCCCCAGATGGTCCTACACAAGCAATTTAAATCACGTGTTTTTTGGGGTTTTTTGTGGGGTTTTTTTGCATTTATAACCCACCTATGCCTAAGCGAGAGCACAGCCAGAACATTTACAGTCATAAAATACGCAGCACACAATACACACCATAATAACAAATACAATTTATACACACACTTCATCCTATGGCTTCACAGTTCACTCCCCTCACTAACACAGCAACAATCGGAATACAACAAACGAAACACCCTGTATTGAGTTCTGGCCCATCCTCTCTGAGTTCATCTTTTGTATGAGACTGAACCAGACTAATATGAAGATCTGCATGGGCCCCACTAGTGTGTAGAGACTTTCACAGTTCATCTTGGATACAAGTTGGACTACTCAGTGACTTTGACAAGACCTGCAAGATGCCCTATATATTCACCAAAGTCTCCCACTACCTGCCCTACAACCTCTGCAGTTTCAGAACTTCCCCTAAAGACCTGGGTGCTGGAGAAAAAGCATTTATTTACCTACTACCACAGCGCAGAATAAAAAGGAAACAACCTGCTTCCATATCTTTTTACCATGGCAAACTCTCATTATCGGCTGCAATAACAAGATCTACAATGGTGCCATCCTGAGCAAATACTGGATCGTAACCACAGTTAGATGTGCAGAGAACCACATGGAGCCAGATGACACCGCCATTTATGTGGGCCTGAATGGACCAGAACACGGTGATGTTATCAAAGCTGACCGCATCTTTCCACATGCTGGTCATGACGAGAGTGTTAGTGTGGGAAATGAAGTTGCTCTGATCCTGCTCGAGGGTCCCATCTTGTTTTGGAAGCATGTCAGTCCCTTCTCCATGGCACACAGCCTGAATCTGGACATCAAAAACATGGACAGACGGGGACTAGCAGGGCTGCACTAGTTAGAAGCAGATCCAGCAAGGCAGTGCCATCCTCTGCAAAGACAAAAAGAACTGGAAGTGGGCACTGATTGGTATCCTCAGCAAAGTACTGGATGAATTTCCCATGCCTGCCTTCACCAGCAAGCTTGCTGCTTACATCAACTGGATGAACACGAATGAAGTGGCTGAGAGACCATTGGAGGTGCCTCCTGCTGGCCTGTCCCGCAAATTGCACCTCTCTCAGTCCCCCTCCAGTCGTAGTCTACAGCTCTCTCTACTCTTCATATGCCTTGCTGTTAGTATACAGAAAAATTGTGGATATTGAAATGATTTCTTGATATGTGCTTCTGGATCATACAGCAGTACAATAATGGACTCGGTCGGCTGCATGTGCTTGTGATACAACTGGACCTCAGCAAGACTGACTGCTCATTTTTGTACAGGCCTGCACTCTTGGTAGTTATGTCAGAAGTCCCATAATGGTACAGGAGTAAAAAGCTTGTCTATCAACAAAATGATCAATGCTAACAGTACGAAACCCAACACAGCCATATTTCAGCAGATGTTTGCATCGGGTACAATAGTGTTATTGTAAAACAAACTCAAATATGTTTGCATAAATAGCAAGGCCTTAAGTTGCTTAAGTGGAGGAGTGGCACCCTGAGGTTGCAGATTTGATCCTAGCAATACTCCTTGTAACCCTCGGCAGAACACTTAACTCTCCATTGCCCCAAGTACATTGTGAGCCTGCTGGGACAGACGGGGACAATACTTAAAGAGTACCTGAGTGCTATTTAATCAGGGCAAGCATTAGTGGGGAGCAAACAGGGCAGCTGCCCTGGGCCCTGTGGGACTCCCTATGAACCGGCATGTCTTCCCCCTTCTATCTGCACCGGTCTGATGTTGTCCTAACCTTCTCTCACTGATAAAATCCATTTTTGCTGCAGGAGGTCTCCAGTCGCGGCAGCCAATCTGAACAGCTGTCTACGGCTCCCTTCCCTGCTTTCCTTTGCTCTGGTCCTCCCAGGCAGAAACCAGAAGTTGCGTTATTGGGAATGTACCACGGCAGAAGGAAAGCAGGCAGGGGAGTTGTAAGCAGCGCTTCAGATTGGCTGCCACAGCTGAATGTCCCCTGCATCAAAAATGGATTTTTCAGCGATGGAAGGTAAGAGCAACATCAGACCGGCGTGGATAGAAGGAGGAAGACATACGGGTGAGAAAATTCCCGTTACTAGCTGTATTTTTTTTTTTTAAGTGGGGGAGGGAGTTAAAAGAAGTGTCATACTGAGTGTGGGAGTAGGTAAAGGGGAAGAGTTTATGGGACTGGAAACAGAGGGAAGAGGGAGGGAGGGGAGAGAGAAAGATGGTGGGCAGTGATCTGAAAGAGAAGAGAAACAGAGAAGTTGGATGTGGGGTGGGGTGGAGTGAAGGAAGGGGAAAGATAATTGAAGAGAGGACTGTTGGGAAGAGAAAGGGAGAGATTGTGAACCTGGGGTGGGAGGGAAAGATTAGGGGGAAGCTAGTTGGAAAGAGAAAGGGAGAGATGGTAGACCTGGGGATAGAAAGAAGAGAGAGAGGGAGAAATGTTAAGTCTGTGGATGGAAGAGAGAGAGAGATGCAACATCTCTCCTCTCCAACCCATTGTTCAGCATTAAGGGGGAAGGGAAGAACACAATAATAGAAAACAGAGGGAACAAAATGTTGGACCATGGGGAAAGAGGAAGAGAGTTGAACCCATGGAAAAGGGAAAAAATCAATTTGTTAGAGACAGGCATAGTGAAGGAAATGGAGCAAAAGAGGGTAAAAAAATGAACAACAGACACTGGAAAGAGAGTTAGTAAAAGATAGACAAAAACAGAAAGAGAAACTGGGACAAAGATGATGGAAAAACAAAATGTCCAGACAGCAAGGTAGAAAAGTGTTTTATTTTGAATGTATTAACGGGAATATATTATCTTTGGGACATGTGCATCACAAATATTTTTTATTATAGTTGTTGCCGAAAAGTTCAGGTTATTTTTGTCTAACTTTTTCATGCAGCCTTTTCAGCGCTTCAAAATAGTAAACTTAGTTAACTCTTTGTCCAGTTGGTACAAATTCATAATAAATAATCCCTATGATATTAAAAAAGGTTATCAACATTGTTTTGACTCTTGATTTGGAATGACTGACTCCCATTGTGCACTTTGACGCTTTCAGAGTTATATTGGTACACCCATGTTTCATCACCAGTATACATACGGTCCAAAACACTGTCATGCCTCTCCAAAAGGTCTTGGCAAACTTTGACTCTCCTTTGCTTTTGTTTATCAGTTGAGTTCCTTTGGGACCATTTATGCCCACACCTTTCTCATGCCAAGATTTTCAGTTTAAGATTTTCCTGTTTCTCACAGTCGGCCGATGATTTTGACACACAATTCAACAAATTTTACAATGTTTTTGTCAGTTCTGCTTGTTATTGGCTGCCCTGACCTCTCTTCATCAGTGATGCCTTCTCTCCCCTCAGAAAATTTTTTTTAATCCATATATACACTGCCATTTTCTTCATGGCATTATCCCCATAAAGTTGGACTAACGTGTCCATGATTTCACTTCCACTCTTGTCAAGTTTAATAAGAAATTTAATTTTTGTTCGTTACTCTAATTCAAGCTCCGACATTCTCACAACGGCACACAAAAACATGCAACACCAGTCATGAACGCCACTCAGCAAGACACTGCCACATGTCGACACAAACACAGTTGTGAGACACTGATATATCAAGGTTATGAAACCTTACTGAGCCGTTTGTACAGTGCTGCCAACATAAGCGCATGAACTTAATTGTTAGACCTTGTATAGTT
Source organism: Geotrypetes seraphini (assembly GCF_902459505.1). Classification (NCBI taxonomy): domain Eukaryota; kingdom Metazoa; phylum Chordata; class Amphibia; order Gymnophiona; family Dermophiidae; genus Geotrypetes; species Geotrypetes seraphini. Next base: position 377,277,360 of record NC_047085.1, read on the forward strand.
AAGATCTAGAATTCTTTGTCAGAGCAAGTGGTAAAAGCAATTAATGTAGCTGGATTTTAAAAGGTTTTGGACAAATTCCTAGAGGAATAGTCCAGAAACCATTATTAAGGTAGACCTGGGGAAAGGCACAGCTAAACTCTAGGGGTCAATAACATGGAATCTTGCTATGTTTTGGCACTTTATCAGATACTTATAATCCAGATTGGCCACTTTTGGAAACAGGATATGAGTGGGATGGACCTTTGGTGTGACCAGTAGGGCAATTACAGTGATACCTTGGAATTCGAACCTAATCCGTTCCAGAACCCTGTTCGAGTTCCAAAGTGTTCGAGTTCCAAGACAATTTTTCCCCTTGAAAATAATAGAAACTGGATTAATCCGTTCCTGGGTCCCACATACTTAAATTTTAACAGGAAATGCACTGTATTTTAAGGTAAAATATTAACAAATATGTCTAAAGCAGCATTCAGATTCTGGGGCACAAACACACACATACCATGTGCAGGGTGTTCGGATTACAAAGCAGATTTCGGATTCCAAGACAAAATTTACTACAAAAAAAAGTTCGGATTCCAAGTCTTCGAGTTCTGGGGCGTTTGGATTCCGAGGTACCACTGTATTATGATCCTTAGGGTCAGTGCTACATGTTTTGCTGCTGTAGACAAATGATAACTGTGCTTCCCTTCTCCTCCCTCCCCTTCCCCCTCCCCCAAATAAGGATTCCAATGGAGCTTTTCACAGGTTTCTCTTTCTCCTCCTCTCACTAACAATAACTTTATGACTATCTGAACACAACTTACATGTTAGTAGTATTAGAGGAAGGCTTCCAGATTTCTGGTGGGTAAATCTGGGTCACCTGTTCCCTACAGTGCTAATCATTAGCAAGGGACAAAAAGTTCTTTTGGGGATGGGACTTGCTTGCTGGACTGATCCCATGAACAACTATAATCCACTCTCAAAATATAGCAAAAAGCACATTCTTTAATTTTTTATTATTATTCTAAACCAGTGGTCTCAAACTCAAACCCTTTGCAGGGCCACATTTTGGATTTGTAGGTACTTGGAGGGCCTCAGAAAAAAAAAATAGTTAATGTCTTATTAAAGAAATGACAATTTTGCATGAGGTAAAACTCTTTATTTTATTTAATTCAATTTCTATCCCATCCTCCCAGTAGCTCAGAATGGGTAACAAGGTTTATAGTTTATAAATCTTTCCTTTTGGCTAAGTCCTAATAATAATATTGTAATTTATAGCTAGAGACATAGGATCAAGAAACTTTTATTTTGCTTTTGTGATTATGATAAACATACTGAGGGCCTCAAAATAGTACCTGGCGGGCCGCATGTGGCTCCCGGGCCGTGAGTTTGAGACCACTGTTCTAAACAAATATTTAGATTAAATACAAAGGCTGTATGTCCCACATACAACCCTGACACCTCACCCCAAACCGCAGCTTCCTCAAACCCATGACAACCTTTTTACTAAAGCCACGGCAAAAGTAGTCTTAAGTGTGTCCCTTTCCCATGCACTAAGACCATTTGTGCCGTGGCTGGAAAATGACACATTTTCCCATTTCCTGAATTAATGGCCATGCAATAATTTTGCCTTTAGCGTGTGGCCATTAAAAAAATTACCACAAGCCCTTACTGCCACCTATTTTGTAGATGGTAAGGGCCCCTGTGCTACCCCCCACACAAATCAATTAGTCGCAGGGAAATACTTTTAAAACCAATAAGATGAAATATTTTTTCACTCAGAGAATGGTTAAGCTCTGGAACGCTTTGCCAAAGGTTGTGGTAAGAGCGGACCGCGTAGCTGGTTTTAAGAAAGGTTTGGACAATTTCCTGGAGGAAAAGTCCACAGTCTATTATTGAGAAAGACATGGGGAAGCCACTGCTTGCCCTGAATCGGTAGCATGGACTGTTGCTACTCCTTGGGTTTTGGCCAGATACTAGGGACCTGGACTGGCCACCATGGGAACGGGCTATTGGGCTTGGTGGACCATTGATCTGACCCAGTAAGGATATTCTTATGTTCTCAAGTTCTTATGCCTTACATGCTAACTGATTAGCGCTGTCATGCCCACTCTCCACCCCTAACAAGTCCCCTTAGAGGAAAATATATCTTTTTTCAGCATGTGATGTACGCACACAAAAAGACAAATTTAATGCAGAATGCCAACACATCCCGCAGTAAGCCTTTTTAGGGTGCAGTAAACGTGTGCTAATGCTTACCCCAGTTTAGTAAAAGGACCTCTAAGTTTCTTCCAAGATATTCCTTATAATCCCAAAAAGTATTCCCAATTCTTCTCTTCACTTCTGTAAAAGAATTTTCATTTTCTGTGATCCAGCTGTCTAGATATTTATATTAGTAAATATTTCTGCAGTATTGGCATTCTTCTTGCTGATTATTATAATTTTCTTCTTCTTGGTGTTCAAGCTTATTTCTTAAATCTTGCAGGTTAGGCATAATCCATTTATCATCTCTTGTAGATCCTCTTAAATGCCAGATAATATCAGCATACTTTTATTTCATATTCACCTAAGATGACCCCCTAAAGGTGGTACTGCAAAACTACTACTATGGGTCAATTGCTACCATTTTAGAACCCGGAGTTCAAATTGATAGGAGCTGAGGGCAACTATTCTCACCCCCAGCTCATTAGACACTAGAGATCAGCTCCAGATATGTTCTGAGGGGGTCCTGGAGTGTCCAGGGATGCAGGAGAGGTAGGTTTAGCACATGAATGGGGTTTAGCTTGACTTGAGAGAGGGACTTTGAGTAGGGTTACCATATGGCTCCAGAAAGAGGATGGATTGAGACATCTGGGCTTTACTTCTATTGAAATCAATGGAAGTAAGGAGGACAGATAGAGAAATCTGTGCTTTACTTCTATTGAAAGCAATGAAAATAAACCTCAGATGTCTTAGTCTGTCTTTCTTTTTCTGGAATATCACAAACCACCACCTTAGATACTTTTTCTGGAGCCATATGGTAACCCTAATGTGGGGGGAGGGAGGTTGGCTCTGGGAGATTTCAGGGGTCAGAGATGGGTATGATAAAGAAATCAGGGAGATAAGATTGGGGAGCCAAGAGAATTGGAACAGGGAGCCAAGAGGAGGGATTGGGAATATGTGTGTATGTTTGGGGGGGGGGGGGTGGAAGGATCAAAAAATGGATTAGTAGAAGAATTGGTTTAACATATCCCATTATTCAGCACCTGGCCAGTATTCAGTCAAGACCCTCATAAATGTCTTACCCAGGTTCTTGCTGAATATTTTCCAGGACTGATATTCAATTTCTAATATCAATTAGCCCCACAGACCTACAATAAGGCTAGTGTCATACCCAGATATTCAGTTAGGTGACATCAACTTGTGTTTGAGTCCTTGCAATTCGATGAACATCATCAAGTTTTCGTGGCAGAATCAGTGCCAGTATCCAGTCTAATTTAGTCAGTGGTGATCAGCACTTAAAAAAAAACAAAAAAACAGTGACCACTGCCAGCTGAGTATCAGGGGGATAATTTCCAGCCCTTTGATATGGCAACCTGCACTAAGGAACCCTTTTACTAAAGAGTGTTAATGTTAAGGAAAATTATGCCCTACCTGATAAATTTTCTTTTCTTTAGTCAGTGAAACCATTCTGCAGAAATGGGTTATCCCTTCCTACCAGCAGGTAGAGGTAGAGGAAAAGCTGAATTCCACTAGAGACATCACTGGATAAGCTGGAATTCCACTAGAGACATCACTGGATACCCCCTGGAAGATTCCAGTCTGCATCTTCCCAAGCAGAAATTCTCTTCATAACGTACCCATACCCCATCAACCACTGCAACTGCAATGGGCAGCAAGCAAGTAAAACACCATATAGGGTTACTCACTACCCTGCAACTACCAGGGAAAAGCCAAACTATCTATGTATCAGAAAAAAGTTGGGTTTTGTTGTGGGCAACTGAGAGAACACGGAGCACATTCAGGACTCTGAGCCGAGGTCTTCCAAGGGTGGGATTGCAGAATGGTTTCACTGACAGAGAAATGTATCCACAAATTTGTTTGACTTCTTTGAAGGTGTGAATAAACATGTGGATAAAGGTGTGCTGGTTCATATAGTGTACCTAGATTTTCAGAAAGCTTTTGATAAAAGTTCCTCATGAGAGGCTCCTGAGAAAATTAAAGTGTCATGGGATAGGTGGCAAAGTTCAGTTGTGGATTAGGAATTGGTTATCGGATAGAAAACAGAGGGTAGGGTTAAATGGTCATTTTTCTCAATGGAGGAGAGTAAACAGTGGAGTGCTGCAGGGGTCTGTACTGGGACCGGTGCTATTTAACTTATTTATAAATGATCTGGAAATTGGAACGACGAGTGAGGTGATTGAATTTGCAGATGACACTGAACTATTCAACGTTGTTAAAACGCATGCGGACTGTGAAAAATTGCAGGCAGACCTTAAGAAATTGGAAGACTGGGCATCCATATGGCAAATGAAATTTAATGTGGACAAATGCAAAGTGATGCACATTGGTAAGAATAATCTGAATCGCAGTTACCGGATGCTAGGGTCCACCTTATGGATTAGCGCCCATGAAAAGGTTCTGGATATCATTGTAGACAATACAATGAAACCTTCCGCCCAACAAGATGCTAGGAATTATTAAAAAAGGGATAGTTAACAAGACTAAGAATGCTATAATGCCCCTGTATCGCTCCATGGTGTGACCTCATCTGGAGTAATGCGTTCAGTTCTGGTCTCCTTATCTCAAGAAAGATATAGTGGTGCTAGAAAAGGTTCAAAGAAGAGCGACCGAGAAGATAAAGGGGATGGAACTCCTCTCGTACGAGGAAAGACTAAAATGGTTAGGGCTCTTCAGCTTGGAAGAGAGATGGCTAAGGGGAGATATGTCTGAAGTCTACAAAATCCTGAGTGGAGTAGAACGGGTATAAGTGGATCGATTTTTCACTCGGTCAAAAATTACAAAGACTAGGGGACACTCAAAGCTACAGGGAAATACTTTTAAAACTAATGGGCAGAAATTTTTTTTCATTCAGAGAATATTTAAGCTCTGGAACACATTGCCAGAGGATGTGGTAAGAGCGGATAGCATAGCTGGTTTTAAGAAACATTTGGACAAGTTCCTGGAGGTAAAGGCCATAGTCTGTTATTGAGAAAGACATGGGGGAAACCACTGTTTGCCCTGGATTGGTAGCATAGAATATTACTACTCTTTGGGTTTTGGCCAGGTACTAGTGACCTGGATTGGCCATCGTGAGAACGGGCTACTGGGCTTGGTGGACTATTGATCTGACCCAGTACGGCTATTCTTATGGGGGAAGGGAGGAGCATGTGTAAAATGCTCAGAGAGAAAAGACAGAAAGTCCCCATTTACATACTGTAAAAATAATCTATTATCCCTGCTCAGCTGTTGGCTCTGAAGGCCATACAACATGTGCCAGCCAGCATACTCTACCACATGGCAGACGCTCGCAGGCTTATGACTGTCTCCAGTCTATCTCATCTCACCACATGGTAGGCATGGGGGCCTGCCAAGGTTTGGAGGATTCCCTCTGCCTGAATTCCGGGCAGCCCCGATGTTCCCCGGACTCTGCTGAGGTGCTAATTGGGGAAATACAGTACCTCCCTTGCAAGCATAAAGGATTTCCCCAATCAAGCTCTGTGCTGCTCTTTTTACAGAACTCTGAAAATTGCAATGCAGCAAACTAAAGATCTATTCCCTAACACAGATAAAAGCTAATAGGCTTTAAAAAAAAAGATGAAACCTAGGGACACAAAGGAGCCCAGGAGTGTCGACCCCAACAGGGATGTTGGGAAAGGCAGGGGTGGAATATTGGGATCAAGCCCAAAGCTATAGTCAGTAGCACTATCAAGTGCAAACTGGAGGCTGCAGATCCAAGCTCCATGCTCAACTAGGCACAGAACAAATCCATAAGATTAGGAGTGGTACTTAGGCTCAATCATACTGCGTGGTCATTAGAGAATGGCACGGGGACAAATTTTTCCCTGTCCCCGTGGGAACTTATTTTCCCATCCCGTCCCAGCGAGTTCTCTTCCTGTCCCTGCCCCATTCCTGCAAGCTCTGTCCTCATCTGCACAAGCCTCAAACACTTTAAAATCATATGTGTTTGAGGCTTGTGTCGTTAAGGCAGAGCTTACAGGAATGGGACAGGGACAGCGACAAAACTCGACGGGTTGTGGAAATTGAGTTCCTGTGGGGAGGAGGAAAAATTTTATGCACACCAGGGATGCCTTTTTTGGTTGTTGTTCAATCATTTTTATTAGTTTGCAAAGGAACAACAAACACAATACAGTATACAAGAACATAAGAGTAACCTTACTGAGTCAGACCAATGCTCCCTCTAGCCCAGTATCCCATCTTCACAGTGGCCAATCCAGGTCACTAGTACCTGGCAAAAACCCAAATAGTAGCAACATTCCATGCTACAGATCCAGGGCAAGCATTGGCTTCACCCATGTTTGTTTCAATTGCAGACTATGGACTTTTCCTCTAGGAACTTATCCAAACCATTTTTAAAACCATCTACATCAGGGGTGTCAAAGTCCCTCCTTGAGGGCCGCAATCCAGTCGGGTTTTCAGGATTTCCCCAATGAATATGCATGAGATCTATTTGCATGCACTGCTTTCATTGTATGCTAATAGATCTCATGCATATTCATTGGGGAAATCCTTAAAACCCGACTGGATTGCGACCCTCGAGGAGGGACTTTGACACCCTTGAGCTACATTAACCGCTCTTACTACATCCTCTGGAAACACATTCCAGATCTTAACTATGCTCTAAGTAAAAAAATATTTCTTCCTGTTGGTTTTATAAGTATCTCCCTGTAACTTCATCAAGAGTCTCCTAGTCTTTGTAATTTTTGATGGAGTAAAAAAAATCGATCCACTTGTACTTTTTCTATACCACTCAGGATTTTGTAGACTTCAATAATATCTCCTCTCAGTCTCTTTTCCAAGGTGAAGATCTCTGACCTTTTTAGTCTTTCCTCATACGAGAGGAGTTTCATCTCCCTTTATCATCTTGGTCGCTCTTCTTTGAATTTTTTCTAGTTCCCCTATTTTTTTATTTTTTTATTTTTAGATAAGGCAACCAGAATTAAACACATGAGTTTTAAAATGCTTGTCATGATGGTACACTGTATATAGAGGATGATAGCCAAGGGATTTGGTTTCTGATGCTCAGAATACTTGGAATGGACAGGGAATAGATGTAGGAGAGGGGGGATTGATACTGGAGGAGGTTGATAAAAGGTCACAAAAAAATGAGCATAGAGCGATACAGAGGCATTATAACATTCTTAGTCTTGTCAACCATCCCTTTTTTAATAATTCCTAGCATCTTGTTTGCTTTTTGGGGGGGCCACCACCACACATTGGGAGGAAGATTTCATTGTATTGTCTACATACAATGACACCCAGATCGTTTGCTTGGGCGCTAACCCCCAAGGTGGACCCTAGCATCTGGTATCTGTGATTCAGGTTATTATTCCTAATGTGCATCACTTTACATTTTGTCCACATTAAATTTCATCTTCCATTTGGACGCCCAGTCCTCCAATTTCCTAAGGTCTGCCTGAAACTTGCGCACCAGGATTTACATAGGGTTTCAGCTGGTGTAAGTCTTCCCGCCCAAAGCTAAGTGCAGGCATCAGCAGTACGCAATATTTTATAATGAGTGCTTAGTCTAAAGCAGTGGTTCTCAACCCTGTCCTGGAGGACCACCAGGCCAGTTGGGTTTTCAGGATAGCCCTAATGAATATGCATGGAGCAGCTTTGCATTCCTAGCACCTCCCTTATATGCAGATCTCTCTCATGCATATTCATTAGGGCTATCCTGAAAACCCGACTGGCCTGGTGGTCCTCCAGGACAGGGTTGGGAATCACTGGTCTAAAGCACCCTTTATAGAACAGGGATGAATGCCAGGTTTTTCCAGGACATATTTTTTGGCACCATTTACTGAATCCGGCCCCCCCTGTTGGCACTTTCATGAGTATGTGTACACTTAAGTGCATAAATGCTAATATTGTATATATTTACATTCTAAATATTTACATGTACGATGGGTACATAAATTTGGGTGCATAGATTATAATATGATACTATGTATAATTTCTTTGTAGTGATATTCTGCTTGTAACCCACCTAGAACTCCATTTGCAAGGATTCGGCATGTTATTGTTAAATATATTTATTGATTTTCAAATCATACAATCAAGAATAACTTGTACAGAAAGCAAGATTAGTAATTCAACATAAAGCAAGAAATATTTCAACAACATTAAAATAATTATAACTAATATGCGCAAGTCCTCAAATTATGGGATCCAAGATTCCTTAGCGAGAACAAAGAAAATAATTGAACAAAATGAACACTCTTAAGAACATAAGCAGAACATAAGCAGTGCCACCGTTGGGTCAGACCACAGGTCCATCCCGCCCAGCAGTCCGCTCCCGCGGCGGCCCAACAGGTCACGACCTGTCTGAATCACCCCTTGGTTTCAGTACCCTACGATCCCTTTGTCCCTCAGGAATCCGTCCAATCCCTGTTTGAATCCCTGTACTGTATTCTGCCTGATCACTTCCTCCGGGAGCGCATTCCATGTGTTCACGACCCTTTGGGTGAAGAAAAACTTCCTTGCATTTGTCTTGAACCTATCCCCCTTCAGTTTCTCCAAGTGCCCCCTCGTACCTGTTGTCCCTCTCAGTCTGAAGAACCTGTCCCTATCCACCCTCCTCTCTATGCCTCTCAGGATCTTGAAGGTCTCTATCATATCTCCCCTGAGCCTCCTTTTTTCCAGAGAGAAGAGACCCAGCTTATCCAGCCTCTCGGCGTATGGGCAGTTTTCCAGCCCTCTTACAAGCTTCGTTGCTCTCCTTTGGACTCTCTCAAGTACCGCCATGTCCTTCTTGAGGTGCGGCGACCAATACTTAACGCAGTATTCCAGATGCGGGCGCACCATCGCCTGATATAGTGGCATGATGACTTCCCGCGTCCTGGTTGTGATACCCTTCTTTATGATGCCCAGCATCCTGTTGGCTTTTTTCGACGCTGCTGCGCACTGTGCGGATGGCTTCATTGATGCATCCACTAGCACATCCAAGTCTCTCTCAAGTCCGCTGTCTCCCAGCAGTGCCCCCCCCCCCATTTTGTAGTTGAACAACGGGTTCTTGTTTCCTATATGCATGACCTTGCATTTCTCAACGTTAAAGCGCATTTGCCATTTGTTTGCCCAGTCTTCCAGCTTGTCCAGGTCCCTTTGCAGGTCCTCACATTCCTCCCTGGTCCTAACCCTGCCGCAGAGTTTGGTATCGTCCGCAAATTTTATAACCTCGCATTTTGCCTCCGTTTCCAGGTCGTTGATAAATATGTTGAAGAGCAGCGGCCCCAGCACTGATCCCTGCGGCACACCGCTCGTGACTCCCCGCCAGTCAGAATATTGGCCCTTCACTCCGACCCTCTGCAGTCTACCCGACAGCCAGTGCTTGATCCATCTGTGTACATCCCCGCCCACCCCGTGGTTCCACAGCTTCTTGAGCAGCCTTTCATGTGGCACCTTGTCAAAAGCCTTTTGAAAATCGAGGTAAATGATGTCTATGGGTTCCCCTTTGTCCACCTGACTGCTTATTCCTTCAAAGAAGTACAGTAGGTTCGTAAGGCATGACCTTCCCTTACAGAATCCGTGCTGGCTTGTTCGCAGTAAGTCATTTTTCTCGATGTGTTCGCAAATGTTGTCCTTGATCATCGCTTCCACCATCTTCCCTATAACTGAAGTCAGGCTCACCGGCCTGTAGTTCCCGGGGTCACCCCTCGATCCCTTCTTAAAGATAGGTGTGACATTTGCCAGTTTCCAGTCCTCCGGCACCTCTCCTGTTCTCAGGGATAGGTTGCAAACATGCTGGATTGTGCCTGCTATTTCCTGTCTTAGTTCCTTTAGAACCCTTGGGTGGATCCCGTCCGGTCCCGGCGATTTGCCGCTTTTTAGCCTGTCTATCTGTTTGAGGACATCCTCCTGACTTACCTCTATATGCTCCAATTTTTCGGCCTGTTCCCCACTCATGAGCTCCTCTGAGTCCGGTATATTGGATGTGTCTTCGCACGTGAAGACCGACGAGAAGAACGTGTTCAACCTCTCAGCTACCTCTTTGTCCTCCTTAATCACTCCTTTCCTATCCCCATCATCCAACGGCCCCACCTCCTCTCTCGCTGGTTGCTTCCCCTTTACGTAACTGAAGAATGCCTTGAAGTTTTTCGCCTCCCTGGCCAGCCCCTCCTCGTATTCCCTTTTTGCTTTTCTAACCTCTCGGTGGCATTCCTTTTGGCAATTCCTGTGCTCCTGGTGATTTTCCTCCGTTGGGTCCTTTTTCCATCTCCGGAAGGATATTTTCTTGTCACTTATTGCCCTCTTTACTTCAGTTGTCATCCAAACCGGGCTTTTTGACCGCTTGTTCTTACAGCTTTTCCTGAAACTGGGGATGTACAGGTTTTGTGCTTCCTGCAGGGTGTCCCTGAATAGGGTCCAGGCGCTTCCTACAGTCTCCATCCTAAAGCTGTTCTTGAGCTTCCTCCCCACCATTTCCCTCATAGCAACTATAGTTCCCTTTCCTGAAGTTGAGTGCAGTCGTTGCAGTCCTCCTCACTATGGGTGTCCCCCTTTCTAATGTGAATCTGATTGCGTTGTGATCACTGTTGCCTAGTGGTCCTCCCACTTCTACCCCTCTTGCAGGCCCCCCCTAATCCATTAAGGATGAGGTCAAGAGTAGTTCTCCCTCGCGTTGGTTCCTTGACTAGTTGTTCCATGAAGCAGTCCCTCACAGCTTCTACGAATTCCGTTTCCCTGGCGCAGTTGGAGTGACCCGTACTCCAGTCTATCCCCGGGTAGTTGAAGTCCCCCATCACTGTTACAATTCCAGTACTGCATTCCTGCTTCAGTTCCGCTTCCAAGTCGTGTCCGACTGCATCCGGCGTACCAGGTGGACGATAATACAGCCCCAGTTTTATGTCTGCACCTTTGGTTCCTGGCAATTTGACCCATAGTGACTCCAGCCCCTCTGCCTTTGTCGCCGTATCCATCCTGACCGAGTAGATAGAGTCCTTTATGTATAGTGCTATGCCTCCCCCCTTCTTGTGGGTCCTGTCCCTCCTGTAGAGCTTGTACCCTGGCAGCACCACATCCCATTGATTGTCCTCTGTCCACCAAGTTTCCGTAATTCCAATTACATCCAGGTCCTCCCCTTTGGCCCTGACTTCCAGTTCACCCATCTTGGCCCTGAGGCTTCTTGCATTCGTGTATAAGCACTGTAGGTCCCGGCGTTTGTCCCCCACCTCTGCTTTTACCTGGGCCGCCTTCCCTCGAGTTTCGGGCTGTTCACCCGTTAACTGTGCCTCTGCTTTACCCTCATCCTTTACCCTCGCAAATTTCTGCCTCCTCGTGTCCCCTCCACCCCCCTTCCTCGCTTTTCCTCGGAAATTTCCTGCCCTTCCTACCCCCTCCCATGCTATTGTCCCCTGGGCCTTGGTTTGATCCCTCTTGCCTTGTGGTTCCTCCTTATTGCCTTCTGCTTGCACTCTGGTTCTACTCCGCCCCCCTGAATCCCCCTGCCGCTTAAAGTCCCTCACAGCAAGTTGCTGTTACCTGGTGCTTCCCTCGCTGTCTGATCTCGAGCTCCATCGGTTCCCCGTCCTCCTCCCTATAGTCATCCCATTCAGCATCCTTTCTGGATACCGTTGTCCGAAGCGTCATCAGGTCTGCTGTCGGCTTTCCCCCTCTCCTTAGTTTAAAGCCCTCTCGATCTCCTTCTTCATGTTGGCTGCCAGTATTCTTGTTCCCGCCGTGCTCAGGTGCAGGCCGTCCCGCCTGTAGAGCTTGCTCTTTCCCCAGAAGTTAGCAGGAGGGCTGATTGCTGAGATTAATCAATAATCTTAGGGCTTATGATTTTTCTACCTCCAAACGAAAGAGCATTAAGAAGGAAGTCAAATGACTAGGTTCAAAGAAAACATATTTAACTGTTCGGTGATGCACTATACACTTACAGGGGTGTCGTAAATAAAAGGTAGCACCTAAGGATGTAACACCTGGCTGATTCGGCAGGTTATAAGATTGCACATACGAGGGTAAAGTAAAAAGTAAAGGCAAAATACATTTATTGGCTTTAATAGAAGTAACTGTGAGCAACTGAATATATCACTTTTCCACATAGTTCCTATGTAAGACGACACATTTGTTGCATTGTTCAACCAGCTCCTGCATTCCTGCAGAGAAAATGTTTTTCAGTTGCTCCCAAAGCCAGGTGACCACTGCTTCCTTTGCTTCATCATGCTTTGTCTTTTGCTCTCCGGGTCACACTGATGTACACATGTCTCATTGCTGATGACAATACTTTCCAGAATACTCAGATCTTCTTCATACTGTCTCAGAAACTGGGTCACAATCTCCACATGCTGCTTGTGCAGATCAATAAGCTGTTTGGGAACCCATTGTGCGCAGACTTTCATGTATCCCAAGTCATCATGCGTTCTGGCAAATGCATATCCTTAGCTGATATCCAAATCTGTAGGCAATTGAGACGCCATTATCCATCGGTCTTCTCTAATTCCTGTCAATGTGCTCTTGTGTATGCAGTGTTGGTGGGTGACCAGAATGACCTTCTCGGTCACACCGGTTCCTCCCAGTCATGCACTTTTTACCCACTCATAAACCTTTTGTTATAAATAGGTCCCTCCTCCAGCTCACCATAAAGTAGCCTCAGGATACTGATTTGTACCTTTCCTCTCCAAAAAGTCTATTACGCTCTTGATTCGCTTTTAACTTTCCCACCCTTGTCTCTCTGACGGAAATGATTTTCTTGGCCCATATTACAATGTGCACTCTGGACCCAATTACTTCCTTCAGGTTTAAAATTACACAGTAAGGACTTATCTCACCATCCTTTTTTAAAATAATCTTTATTAATTTTCCAAAGCCAACAAAAGTTCAAAACAATATACATACATATAATAATAATCATAATAATTATTATTAATAAAAGGAGAGTCTCTCTATAATGGAAGCACGCATTGGTTAGGCTGATCTTAAAAAAGTGGCATTCTAACCCTCCATATAGCTGGTGATAGCGATGGGCACATGCACAGAAAAAAATGCATAAAGAAAAAAAAATCCAAAACACAACAACAGGAAAAATGTTCAATCTCTCTCGCTGTCAACCAACAAACTCCCCCTCCCCCCCCCCAGCAGCAGAAGAGATACCGATTCTCTCCCGCTGCCAAGAAACCCATGCCGCCATTAATCCTCCCAGAATGGCAGTGACATCCCCACCTCCCACTCTCCCCCACTGGCAAGTGAACCCCTACGCTGCCATAGAAACCTCCCCTCCTGCCTCCAATGCCCCCTCCTCCTTATTTCCAAATAGATGCACGGAGGGATGTGGACTCCATCCTCCCAGCTGGCCTGCATCGTCGAAAATGGGCCTTGCCCTCCCCGGTGCATCTTGGGATGCACCGGGTTGGGGCCTGAGGCTCTGATTGGCCCAAGTTGTTTAAGGTCTCTCCCATGGGAAGGGGAGGGGAAGGCTCATTTTCGAGGACACAGGCCAGCTGGGAGGAGGGAGTCCACATCCCTCCGTGCATCTATTTGGAAGTAAGGGGAAGGGGGCGTTGGGGGCGGGGGAGGTGTTCTATTGCAGGGGAGGGGGTACTTGCCAGAGGGCGAGAGTGGGAGATGGGGGTGTCGCCGCCATTCTGGTAGGTGTTTTTTTGCCAGCGGCATGGGTTTCTTGGCAGCGGGAGAGAATTGGCATCTCTTCTGCTGCAGGTGGGGATGTCGCTGCCGTTCCGGGGGAGGTGTTCACCGGGGACATGAGTTTCTTCAAAGCGGGAGAGAATCGGCATCTCCTCCGCTGCAGGAGGGAGTGTGGTCGCCGTTGGGGGGGGGGGGTTGCCTCTGCTGCAGGGGAGGGGTGTTCTGATGCAGCGGGAGAGAATGGGCATCTCTCCCGCTTCATCACAACACAGGCTTTCTAGCAGTCTCTTATTTTTGTTGCCAAAAGCCGACGCTGCTTTTAGAAAATGGCTTGGCATTTTTTTAAAAATCCACCAGAGGGCTCATTTCAATGTTGAAGAGCCCATTTGCATGTCATTATCAGAGACTGCTAGAAAGCTCGCTATTGACAGATAATCCATTTTGATACTCCACCGCAAAAATGCATATAGGCTAAATCATCAGCAAACAGTTTAGCGACGGCGTTAAAGTTTTGAGAATCTGGGCCTAAATGTTTTGAGGCCAGTTATCATTCAAATTTTGTCTGAAAGCATGTTCCACCTCTGAGGTCCTCAAATATTAAAAAATCAAATTTCTACATTTTTCTAGGTGAATTTTGTGAATAGAGGTAATCTTAAGGAGATTAGAGCTCAATAACATAACAATGTGCTTATTAACCGCATAACCATATGTTCAACACGGTATACAAAAATTTATTAACAGTGAACATAATCTAGGAAATAGAATAGATTAGTTAATCCCAAGTATTTAGAAAAAAGATAAGTCTTCAAATGTGTTATAACATGTGTATAAGAATCGGCGGTAAGCTGAAAATTAACCTCAAGATAATTGGGAACCATAACTGGCTTTCTTGGCCTCTCAGCACCACTTTGAATATCTATTTCGATGTAAATACTTTCCACTTGGAGGTGAATGTCAAATTACCTCCCCCCCCGCCCTTTTTACAAAACCATAGCGCGGATTATAGCATCGGCTACAGTGGTAACAGCTCTGATGCTCTTAGGAATTCTATGAGCGTTGGAACTGTTACTGCCGTGGCCTGCGCTAAAAACCATGCAACAGTTTTGTAAAAGGGGGGAGGGTAAGACAGAAGCAATGGTTTTCCCATGGCTGGCTACAGGTTTTCAGATATGACTTTTTCTTTTACAGCAGATAGAACTATAATTTACAGCTTTTTCAAGTGTCTGTTTATATTAACTGTTCATAAATTTTGTCTCTGAAAGATTCATTGTATTCCTTTTTAGTGCTTTTTGCCCGCAGTAAAAACCAAACGAAAAACAAACCTTTACACATCTGAACAATAGACTGTCAAATAGCTGTTAGTTAAAATAAAAAAGTGACATCTCTATAAAAATATAGATAGTATATAATTCAGGAAATGTTGCTTGTAATTGATATCCTAAAAGAGAGCTTTATTTTATTGTGTTTTCCTTTTCTAGCTAGGTCATACTCTCTGAAGAGAGTTATTCTTATAGCTATTCTTGGCACCTACACCTACATAGGTGGTGGCCAAAGGGAGCTGACTAATCATAATCTTAGGGCACTCCTAGCGCATCCCAGAATGCACTGCGAGAGAGAGGCCTAAGATTCCGGTTGGCCCTAAGGCCCTTCCTATGGGAGGGGCCTTAAGCGCCTGAGCCAATCAGGGCCTTAGGCTCCTCCCTGGTATATCCCATGATGCACCAGGAAGGGGCAGGCCCGCCATTAAGTTGGAGGTGGACCTGCTGGCCATAGGGAGGAAGCATCCCTCTGGCCGGCCATCTTAAAAAAGGTACTAGGTCCGGGTGGGCTTGGGGGAGGGGGAGGGGAGCATGTCCTTCAGTGGGGGAGGGGGTACTGGCAGGAGGGGTCTGGGAATCCTTGTTGCCAATGATCTTAGGAGGGGTATCGGCAGGAAAGACTGGGCATCTATACTGCCAGTGGATGTCTGGATGAGGTGGCAGCAGGAGAAATTGGGCACTTCTCCTGCCACGGATATTTGGCGGTGGGGGGTGACGCCGGAGTTCCGACAGGAGGGACTGGACATCCCTCCTGCCGGAACCCCCAAAGCCACCTCCACCCCCCGAATATCCGTGGCAGGAGGAGTGTGCATTCAGCGCAGCTCCCTGTGCTAAAAACTGCTATCGCGGTTTAGTAAAAGGGGGGTATTGATTTGATATATCACCTTTACCAATTAAGGACCTAAGTGGTGAATATAATTACTGAAAACAAACCACAGAAAGGAAAGGAATGCCAATATCAAAAGAAAAGTTCCAGAGGTAACACACATACAATCATTCCATCTTTAAAAGAAAAAAAGTCATTAAAAACAAATAGAATTAATCTCATTCTTTCTCTCCAGGGGACCCGTCCCTGCCCTCAAGCTGGTTTATTAGTTGGGAGAAAAAGTGTGTTTGGGGGGAAAATATTTTTCAGTTCTGATGACATCTGGTAGAGCATTCCAAAGAGCTGGGGCCAAGAAATAGAATGCTAAATGCCTAGTATTATATTCCCTTCCCCCCCCCCTTTTTTTTTTTTTAAGGAACATAATTTGATTCAGTGTTTTCACACGCGCAGAAAAATTCACAGAAAGTCTTATGAGTTCAATACATTTTGGATTTGCTTCCTTCAAATGTCTGGTCCCCAAGAGCAAGTCTGTTGTTACTGTGCTCTGGGCTACCTCCTCCACAGCTCCGAGGGCCCTTCGCTTCTTAAAGTAGCCTCCTTTGGCCAGCAGTGGATTTCGTGAAAGGCACAGAGAGGAGCAGATTAAAGACAGGGCACTAGTGCAATGTTCTTTCTCATTGTGCCCAATCTGTTTCCATTGACGGTGACACTTGGCCTGTGTGCAAGCTCAGTGGGGGGGGGGGAAAAAATGAAATAAAATAAAATGAATGAATGATGCTCCTCCATCAGCTGATTAGCCAGATTGTTTGTTCTTTTCTGTACAAGCAGAGCCAAGTCCCTGCGCCCTAAATCTTGCTGGCTGGAATTATGGTAGGGAGAGCAATTTAATTAAGCTAACTCTATTGACCCACTAGAGCTGCTGCATAATAGCATGACTCCCTGGAGTCTAGGACAGGTAAAATTGAATGAAAGCCACAGCACAGCACTTGCCTACTCTGAGCACTTGCAAAACCTCTGCCAGACCGTTTGGGATGAGCGACCAATGAGAGGAGGGCTTTGCCCTGCCTTGCTAGACTGGGATGGCATTCTGTGCTTTACCCGCTGAACAATGTGAAGTATCAGGGATCTACTCCCGTGAGTATTTTGGGCAGAATAAGCTGTTGATTGTGCTGCATGTTGCATACTTCCATTCTGAAGACAACTTTTCTTGTTTGGGGAGGGAGGTTTTTTTTTTTTTTGGGGGGGGGCACTCTCTCCTCCTCTTCCGTCATGTTTTACAGATGTCTTGTAGTTTTGGTTTTCTTCTTGATTTCATTTTTGGGGAGTGCTTCTGAAGAAAGCCTGCGAGCCTGAATAACTGTTCTGTAAGTAAAGTATTTAGCAGAGGCAGTGAGCTCATTCTGTGTGGGAAAGGTTTTTTAGAAGGGCAATAAATTACACTTAGAGGACAGGATGGTGGGGGTGGGGGGAGATGAAACTGCAGATGTCAGAAGGGCATTAAAACGGAGCATAATGGACTGTTGTGCTACTTGTAAATAGGAAAACGAAACCCAAAGATTATTAAAGGCAACCTAAATCATTCTTTATTCCTTAGTTATTAGCTGTAGATATTTTGCAATGTTCCTACGTTCTTTGCTTAAATTTGGGGGGGGGGGGTCATGGTGAATCCTGCTTTTAACCCTTTCAGGACCATAAGGATCGTAGGCCAATTTTTGTGGTTTTGACGACATTTTTATGGTAAAAAGGGCTTGCAGATGCCAAAAAATTGATTTTTTTTGTGAAATATCATTATTTTTATTTTAAAAAATCACACTTCTGGCTTATGGACAGTGTGGCAAGTGAATCTTCTCGTCAATCTAGCAACGACGCTAATGAATGAATGTCGGAACCAGTTTGTTTACATAAAGGCAGTATCATATGGAATCCGTACATATCAAATTTAGAACTGTAGACTATCCCAATCAAAATTTATAGGATTTTAAAGTTATGGGACAAATATGTCCCTTGGTCCTGAAAGGGTTAAGGGACACATTTCAGAGGCCAAGCAGACTAATTTGTAAGGACGTGATTCTTGCTCTCAGAACGTTCTGCTGTAAGGGCGTTATTTCTGGTCCCTGGGGGTCTTCCTGTGAGCTGAATCAATTGTAGTTTGCTGCATTTCATAGCAGTCTTGTGCAGCAGTCAATAATCGGCGTAAGCTTCGCCACACTCCCCCACCGGTTTTTT
This sequence comes from Geotrypetes seraphini, assembly GCF_902459505.1. Lineage (NCBI taxonomy): Eukaryota > Metazoa > Chordata > Amphibia > Gymnophiona > Dermophiidae > Geotrypetes > Geotrypetes seraphini. The sequence continues at coordinate 377,295,507 of NC_047085.1, forward strand.
CAGTTATCACTTGATGGAAGATAGCAATTTAGTTTTTGGAGGTGAACTTCAAGAGACATTTTTCTTAAATCTTTGATAAGGACCGACAGTAGACTCGGGCAGTAAGGTCCTTCAGCTCCTCCAAAGGGAGCGGAAAACCTCATTTGTTAACAGCATGACACAATATAAAGCGTGCAAAAGACTTAGGAAAGAATTGTGTTTTTCAACTCAGTCCATTTGTTGGAGAACCCCAGCTGTGTGCAGTCTATAACCACTAGAAACATTTGGTGTGCTATCTATTTGTGCAAAAGGGTACTTCTTATGTTTTAAGGTGTGGTGGGTTCCTATTTGTACTGTATGTTAAGTTAGAAGTTTAAAAGCATGCAATGTTTTTAGGAGTCATTCATATTAAGAATGCAAATAATACGTAATCCATAATTATGACACTATAAATTCTATATTAAAACATAGGGCTCCTTTTACAAAGCCGCGCTAGCGGTTTTATCGCACGCACTGGATTAGCGCACTAGCCAGAAATCTACCGCCTGCTCCAAAGGAGGCGGGAGCGGCTAGCGCGTGCGGCAAGTTAGCGCGTGCTATTCCACACATTAAGGCCCCAGCGCGGCTTTATAAAAGGAGCCTATAATCTCTATACGGCATTTCTAACATATGGATAGCAACTTCCACTGCAGTGACTCGGGAGTTTTTCCCATACTTTTCTGCCTTAGCCCTAGCAATAATATATTAACTGATCCATGTGTCCCTTACCAACCAATCGATATGGGTAGAGCTTAGTAATGTTCCTGCTTTTTCAGTCTAACGATTCCCACCAGAGGTTACCAACTATCGGTACATTTAGAGAGTCTATTACAAAAGCAAAAGATGACCAAAAACAAGGGAATGCTTACTAAAGCAATCTATTTGAAAAGTGAAAAATAATCTCCCAATATATACAAACTCTACTATACATTTCTGGTATTTTCTAATGTGTCGAGAAAACAAAGCCTTTATCCCCTGGATTCTGCATGTGGCATCCATATTTGGGTGCAGATCCTAGATCCACATGAAAACAAATTGCTAACAATCAATTGTTGGCATTAATTGACATTAATTTGGACTTATTCATGCATCTGCCTAAGCGCTATTCTATACTGGTGCGTGCCCAAAGGACCCGATTCTATAAGTGGTGCCTAATTCGATAGGCGCTAAGGAAAACGGCACCTACTGTATATAGTTCAAAGGCACTGTTTATAGAATTGCGCTGATAGGTGTCTGCAACTTAGACACTGATATATTAGGCCAGGGTTTTCTTGGCCTTAAATACAGGCGCCTAACACATTCCACACCCAAACCCCGCCACAACCTTACCTACTTTTCGGGTAGATGTGTGTAGGCACCTCAATGTAGATGATTAAATGGCACCTACCAAATTAGGTACCTCCACAAAACTTTTTTTTTTTTTTAATGTGCTCTAATGAGTTTTTAAAGGCACTGTTCAATTAACAGCACTGATTGAACCAATTAAAAAATAAAGTTAGGCACCTAGATCAGCTAGGTGCACTGATCTAGGTGCCTAACTGTAGGCATCTTATAGAATTAGGCCCAAAATGTCTTGTGTGCAACCCAAAAGGGGGAAATGGCCATAAGAGGGACATGAATGGGTAGGGTTACCAGATTTTCCATCTAGTAAAGGAGGATGTGTGGCCCCTCCCCACTCTGCCCCGGGCCCGCCTCATTATGCCCCTGGTCTGCCCTACCCCCTGCCTCCAGCCCTGCCCCATTCCACCCCCCAAATCCAGCCCCACACAAACCTCGTCTCTTTGGGCCAGGACTGGAGAGCATCTGCCCATGCACAGATGCAACGTCATCACTTTGCACACATGTGCGCATGCGTGCAGCGCCATCACATCGCACCACTCCAACCCCAGCCCCGATCTCACCAGCTTTTCAAAACCCAGACAAAGTGCCAAGTTTCGAAAAGCCTTCCGGATGCGCAGACATGACCGGGGACATCCGGACGTCTGGTAACGCTATGAATGGCTCAGTGGAGTTCTAAAACTTTTGGTGCAGTTTTGTAGAATACCGGGGTTATGCACCCAACTGGTGCTCCAGGATTTCCACTGTTCCCTATAAGCTGAGCGGGAGTCCTCCAACTGCGTTGCTGCCAGTAGGTGGTTGTGCTTTGCTAGGGACAGTAGGGTTGTCCAGAAAAACCTAAAGTCAGAAAAACTGTGCGCATTGACATTTTTCCCATGAATTTAACGGTGCTGAAAATAATTTTTAAACATTTTTTAAAGCCCATCCTGGGGTCGCTCAAAGCGACTGATCACATAAAGCTGTTTTTCATAAAATTTGCTATTTTTGCTTAATGGAGCAAATTTCTTAGAATTTATTGCTATAACTTTTATGTTTTCACACTCATCAATGATACATTGATAAAAAGACATTTTATACAAAAACTCTATCAGTAAATGAACTTTCAATATCTGCATTTTATTGTACAAAATAACAGAAATTTAACATACTTAGCTAATAGCTAAACATGTACACTTTGGTGTAGTCATCTACCAATGGCGTTCCAAACACGCAAGCATTCGATGTCGTCATGAGATAGTCAGGATAAAGCATTTGATGCTGTTCAACTCTTTGCAACAAGGTCTGTGGTGATGCCAGTGGCAAAGTCAGATATTGGTTTAACACCTCACTCAGCTATGTCGTTAACCACCTTCACTGTGTTGACAAACTGTTCAGCAATATGGAAGTTTGGATCTTCATATAAGGATAGGCAAGTTTTCTGGAGTCCTGCAGACCTTGTCTGTCCTTTGCTATTTACAATGTGATAGTGAAACAGCGCTCTCCAGTGGCTAGACTGTAGGTGGAGGACTCCCGCTCAGGTTAGATGGAATAGAGATTTACACCAAATTCCTGTTCCCAAAGCTGGGCATGGATATCCACAGTAAATGCTGTTCTATAAATGGTGCCCAGCCTAGAATAACGCTTGGCATGGATTTTTCCCAGCACCTAATTTTGCATGGCATGTACTGAGTGTGGCCCTATAGGTTTAAATGTAAAAAATTAATAAAAATGTAATTTTAATAAAACTGCATGCATCTTGATGGTAAAGATCCATGCAATAGGCTACTACTTCTAGGATTGTGGCTTTAGCTCTGTGGAGCTGCAGGACTTTGGATTTGATGACCTTATTTCAGTGTATTAAGGGGGTCAATCCTGGCATATTAAGTTCCCCTAGAAACATAGAAACGTGACAGCAAATAAAGACCAAATGGCCCATCCAGTCTGCCCATCCGCAGCATACACTCCTCTCCTAAGAGACTCTTTGTGCCTCACCCACACTTTCTTGAATTCAGACACAGTCTTTGTCTCCACCATCTCTACCAAGAGACTATTCCATGCATCTACCACCCATTCTATTAAAAAAAAATTTCCTTAGATTACTCCTGAGCCTATCACTTCTTAACTTCATTATGCTCTCTCATTCTGGAACTTCCTTTCAAATGAGACTCGCTTCATTTGCATTTTTTGCCACGTAGGTATTTAAACATCTCTCAAGAACACTATTGTAGTGACAAAAAATCCAAAAATTTCAAAAAATGTCACTCACCAGCAGTGGGTTACCACAACCAGATCTAACATTAAGATATAAAACAGGTGGAGAAAAAGCTTGAAAACCATGTATCACGCAGCAATCTTTGATGATTTTCAGCTGGCGTTGTTATTGTCATTGGCAAAAAACTCACACCATGAAACAATATTTAAACATCACTATCATATCGCCACTCTCCCGCCTTTCCTCCAAAGTACACATATTGAGATCTTTTAGTTTGACCCCATATGTCTTATGACAAAGACCACCGACCATTTTAGTAGCCTTCCTCTGGACCAACTTCATCCTGTTTATATCTTTTGAAAGTATGGTCTCCAGAATTGTACATTCCAGAGTATTATATAGGGGCATCAATACTTCCTTTTTCCTACTGGCCATTCCTCTCTCTATGAACCCTAGTCAAAGGCTTTACTTAAATCTTAATACACCACATCTAGCTCTCTCACTCTATCTAGTTCTCTGGTCACCCAGTCAAAAATATTGATCAGATTTGTCTGATAAGACCTGCCTCTAGTGAATTCATGTTGCCTTGGTTTCTATAATCCACTGGATTCCAGAAACATCACTATTCTGTTTTAAAAGTGTTTCCATGAATTTACTTACTACCACATGACAATGGTCAAATGTGTGTAATAGTAATTTAGTACAATTGAGCACTGCTAAGTAATATTTTCATGAGCTTCCCACCCTCTCCTTAATCTTTTTCACACCGTTTAATAGAAGAAAAAATGAGAGCCTGTCCCCTACTAAGTTCAGTGCCTTCTCAAATAAACTAGAGGCTCTGATTGAGTCCATAGGATTTTAATCATGTATGTTAGAGTAAGGTGTTTTCCATTCTGAAGTCCTTAAAATCTATTTTGTCTTCCATGGATTTATTTTTCCACTTGTTCTTCAACAGGTTGGGTGAATTGTAGTGCATGTAGCTTCCATCATAAATGCATCTTTACAGACTAGAATCTGCCCAATGTATTAAAATTGGCAACATTCCAGTCACTTTTGAAAGTTAGCTCTTTGGACCCTAAATTCTTTCAAACTATTGACCAATTTTGCCTTTGCCAGTGTTGGCTAAAAATATTGAAAGAGTACGGTAGTATTGGAGCAATTTGAAATTTTTTTTGTAGAAAGTCACCATCCTGGACCTTTTTCATTATGGTTTCAGCTGAGCTTATAGCACTGAATCTTTATTACTTTCTACAGCAGATGTGATGTGCAAGTCCTGAATCAGGATAATATCTCAGTCACTTTCAATACCATTAATCATCATAATATCTTGAATGTACTACAGTTTTTGCAGGGGGGGGGGGGGGTGGTTAGTTTCGAGATTGGTGCTTGAATGGTCCAGATCTTTTCTATAAGATAGAAGACAAGAAAAAAAAGAATAGGACACAAGCTACATATCCAAATTCAGATTTAGCATGGGTGCCACAGGGATTAGAGAATGACACAGGAACAAAATTTTCCCTGTCCCCATGAGTTCTTTTCCTGTCCCTGCCCCATTTCTGCAAGCTCTCTGTCCTCATCTGCACAAGCCTAAAACATTTTTAAAACCATAAGTGTTTTGAGGCTTGTTTGGTTAAGGCAGAGCTTGTAGGAATGCGGCAGGGACAGGGAAAAAACTCACGGGGATGGGACGGGGGAAATTGAGTTCCTGCGGGGACGGGGAAAAATTTGTCCCCTTGTCATTCTCTAACAGGGATCTTCCCTGCCAGCTATTATAACATCTGATTCCTTTCTGTTGGTGCTTGAAGGCTTCAAATGTGCATTGCAGGATTCATGTGGCCAATCTCTATTTTCTTTCATATATGACTCTGCGTTTCACTTGGATGTGAAGTGCCTTCAGATGATTAAGCTCAGTATCGCCTCTTGTTTGGAAGATAACAAGATTGGTGTTAGATTTTACGAAGACGGAGGTAATGATCATGGGTTGATCATTAATGCGAAAATTCCCTGAACAAATTAAGTGATTCTTTTACTAGGGTGTATTAAGTGCTGTGCGTTGACAGCTATGGCAGAGCTGTGTTAAACCGCTAAACTTCTGCAAACTCCCTTATCGCACAGTAAACCACACGTTAAGTGCTTTTTGTGTTGTGGTGCAGCATGGGTGGAGAATGGACATGGAGAGCATTTGGCAGCCTGCTAATATGCAGTTAATGTGGGACCACTTACCGCCTCCTAAATGGGAGTCGCTAAATTAGTGTCTCACAAACTTTTTGCGCCGCGCCACACTAAACCCGGGGCCGCATCTACAGGGCCTCTGAGTATACGTGGATGTCAACCAATGATTTCACATGCATGTGTGTGATATCATCACGTTGATGTCCGCGCATGCTCAGAGGTCCTTTAGCTCAGGAGCCTTATAAAGCCAGAGCAAACTTCTAGGGTTTGGAAATCCCTCCATCGCAGGGGGGGGGGGGGGAATAGAGAAGAAGAGATGCCGACGCCAGTGTTGGCAGTAACTGATTTGTCTCTTTCCTGGCACACTGTGTTAAACACTTCTGCATTAACTGGAAGCAGATACTGTACATTAGTTAACCAGGAAGCTGGTATGAATATTGTTGGTGCCCAGTTAACTTCCAGGCTACCATAGTAACCCAGATATTCAATACTGGAGGGCGCACATGCTCCAGCATTGAATATCTGGGGTTAATTCAGCCTGCGGCTGTGAGCATCTTACAAGCCACTAACTGCCACAGGCTGAATATCAGGCACTCATTAAAAAAAAAAAAATCATCTTTCACTTTGTCAAGCACCACTGAGTGCCCACACTGACCCCCCTGCCCTCTCCCCCTTATCTTATTTTCAGATGGCTGGAGGGATTCCTACTCCCTCCGGCCAGCTGGCCTGCCTCTTCAAAATAGTGGGCCTTCCCCTCCCTGGTGCATCCTGGGATGTACCAGGGAGGGGCCTGAGGCTCTGATTGGCCTAAGTTGTTTAAAGCCAATAAGAGCCTTAGGTCCCTCCCCAGACGCATAAGGCCCCACTCATAGGAGAGGCCTTAAACAACCTGGGCCAATCAGAGCCTCTGGCCTCTCCCCAGATGCCCAATTTGTGCATATAGCTTAATTGATTAACGAGCCAATCAGTGTTGATAATAGGTCACTAACAAGTAATTATCAGCACTAATTAGAATGTACGTACACATCTTTTTAGGCATATTCTATAAAGAGGTATACATAAATTCTAGTGTGCAGAACTGAAAAGGGGACGTGGCCATGAGAGGCATAGGTGAGTTGTGGGTGTTCAGAATATTTGTGCACATTGTTATAGAATACACCCGATCTGTGCCAAAGATAGACGCAGGGATTTACACCAGGTGCCCAAATGGTTGATCGCGATTGACCAGTAGATCGCAAAAGCAACACGAGTCGATCGCGTTGCCTTTGCGATATTGTTCTTCCTGCCTCCATGAGCCAGGCCAGGCGCGTTCAAGCACCAGACCCACAAGCCTTCACCTCCGACATCAATTCTGACATCGGAGAGGAAGTTCTGGGCCAGCCAAATGCTGCCTGGCTGGCCTGGAACTTCCTCTCCTACATCAGAATTAAGGTCGGGGGGAAGGCTTGTGGGCCTGGTGCTGTACGTGCCAGGCCTGGCTTGGGGGGGGGGCATGAAGAGAGAAAGAATCAGGGAAGTGGAGAAATCGGTGCGATGGCTTGGGGGAGCAGGGGGAGAGAGAAAGAAAGAGAGACAGAAAGAAAAGGGGAGGGGGCAGAAAGAAAGAAATATTGGATTTACAGAAGAAGGAAGTGCAACCAGAGACTCATGAAATCACCAGACAAAAAGGTAGGAAAAATGATTTTATTTTCAATTTAGTGATCAAAATGTGTCCGTTGTGAGAATTTATACCTGCTGTCTATAGTCTGCACTATGGCCCTCTTTTACTAAACCGTGATAGTGGTTTTTAGCGCAGGGACCCTATGAGCGTCGGGAGCTGAGAGGGGCATTCAGCGCAGCAACCTGCGCTAAAAAATGCTATCAAGGTTTAGTAAAAGGGGAGGGGGTATATTTGTCTATTTATGTATAGTTGTTACTGAGGTGACATTGCATAGTTTAAAGTCATCTGCCTTGACCTCTGAAAACCCCCCGAATACAAATGTTAATTAACATTTTCTCTGCGTACAGTGTGCTTTGTATTTTTTAAAATTTTATTGTTGGTAGATCATTTTGATTTGGTCATTTTAAAAGTAGTTCGCAAGCCCAAAAAAGTGTGGGCACCCCCTGGTCATGTCTAAATTTAGTTCCGGGTCTTGGCACTAAGCACTGTTCTATAAACCCGCTTAACTTTAGGTGCAGTTTATAGAATAGCATTGTGGGGTTTCATTCTACGTTGATATTTTGAGCACAATATATCCCTAGAGCCCTTAAGGGCCAAGTTACAGAATAATACCTACGCGCACTTCAAGCGTACCTGCAGACATTACATGTGGAATCGGTACCTAACTTTTGGTGCACTATATAGAATTAAGGGGGAAGTGTACACAGGCTCCTTTGGAGCAGGTGTAAATTTCTATATGAGGGTTATGCTATGGAGCCTGATTCTAGGTGCTTATCTTACAAACGTATATAGGCTCCTGTATTTATCTTTATAAAACAGGCTTAGGCCCTCCTTTCCAAAGTCACGCTAGCATTTTTAGCGCCAGCTGTGGCAGTAAGAACTCCAACGCTCTTAGAAATTCTGGGAGTGTCGGAGTTCTTACCGCCGTGGCTGGTGCTCAAAACACTAGTGTGGCTTTGGAAAGGAGGGGGTTAAGTAGGTGTGTGCCCTTTTCCAGCTTCCACACAGACATCCTAAGAACGAAAGACCAGCATGACCCTTCCATTCTGCCCAGAGATGGCGGCCAGGATTGTACCGCTCACTTGAGCAGGGGCCGTCTCCTTTGTGACTCTGTACAGCGCTGCGGATGGCTGGTAGCACACTCTAGAAATAATTAAGAGTAGTAGTAGTAGTATCTGAGACTCCATGGCATTACACTCTCCATTCCTCCCCCAACCCTACGTTTGCAAATTTTATCTGGGTTTCATATACAGTCAAACCTTGGTTTGCAAGCATAATTCGTTCCGGAAGCATGCTTGTAATCCAAAGCACTCATAATATCAAATTGAATTTCCCCATAGGAAATAATGGAAACTCAGACGATTCGTTACACAACCCAAAAAACTTTAATACAAAATACTATACGTACTTGTATTGCAAGACCTCGCTCGTTTAGAACAGTCCCTACACTCTTCCAGCGTCAGAGAGAGAAGAACCATCGACCCAGTGGTAAGGATGTGACGCGTGTATACTGTATGTACTCATATTGCAAGATCTCACTCGTTTAGACCAGTCACCACACTCCTGCAGCGTCGGAAAGAGAACCATCGGCTCAGTTGTGACGCGCGTATACTGTATGTACTTGTATTGCAAGACGTTGCTTGTATATCAAGTTAAAATTTAATAAAATTTTTGCTTGTTTTGCAAAACACTTGCAAACCAAGTTACTTGCAATCCAAGGTTTTACTGTACTATGTTCCAACAAAGTTATCAATGCAGTCTTTCTAACCAAGGCTTGGTGCAGTCAAACCTCCCCTTCACCATGCCTATTATTATTATTATTATTCTTTTTCTTTAAATGGTGAAAGTTATTTGCATAAAAATGCTCTCTGCTTTGTTCCAGCTTCATGTCATATGAAACTGTGTTTATCCCCTAGTTTTTTGAACTTTGTTAGTTTGAATGAGGGGGATTTTCAGGTGGAATGAGGCATTATGGCATCATAATGTCAGCTATAGAATGTTGCTACTCTTTGGGATCTTCCCAGGTACCTGGGACCTGGATTGGCCACTGTTGCACACAGGATACTGGGCTTGATAGACCTTTGGTCTGTCCCATTATGGTAACTCTTATGTTATGTTCTAGTTATTTATTTTTTATTTTATTTGTTTAAAAATCTGTCAACCGCCTATTCCTAGGTGGCCTTACAAAAGTAACATACACAAAATGAAACAAGACTTATACAAACATCTTAAATTACAGATGAGTAGGTAGTTACATCTTAAAAAGCCATCGGGTTCCTTTAATCAAGCTGCGGTAGGGGTTTAACGCACATTAAACCGCCTGCCACGCTAGCTGCTAAAGCCTGCATTGAGCAGGCGTTAGTTGTTTAGCCGGCCGCGGGGGTTAGCGCGTGATGAAATGTCTGACGCGTTAACCCCGCTAGTGCGGCTTGATAAAAGGACCCCATAGTTTTGTAGATCTTCACAGATTTCGTAGATCTTCAAATTGGATTGAAAACATCTGGAATTTTAAAAAAATCTCCATTTTTATGGGGGGGGGTTGTTTGTTTTTATTGAATGTAAACTATATTGGATCTCTGAAGTGCATGATATACTAGTACAATATTAAAATTAACTAATTAAAATTTGCTTTATTGAACAGGGCTGAAAAAGTCTTTTAAAAGATGAAACTAACTTTGTAAGGGTTTTTTTGTTTTACGTACAGTATATTGTTCCTGTTTGAATGTGGTTTTCAATTTGGACCTTTCCTATAACCAGGAGAACTAGGGAAGGGGGTACTGCTCACTCTAAACTAGGCGGGACATGCAGCCTTGCCAGTGGGGGGTGCTGTTTAGTTATCACATTTTCGATAGTGAAGGAGAGGCAAGCTCTGCAGGACTCCAGGGACTGCCTGTCGCTAGCAATTGAAAGCACAATATTGAAGTTCCACCCCCTCACTAGCAGTAAAGGAACTGGAGGACTCCTGCTCAGCTTAGAGAGAACAGGGGGAGCACATGGGTTCTAGCCCTACCAAAATTTTCCAGACAGTTCCCACCTTCACTTAACCCACCATATGACGGGAGCTCATATCGAATCATAAGCCCGCCCTGGTCCTGCTCAAAACATACCTTTAACATGCCCCCTTGAGATTTAGATACACTGCAGATAACCTGCATAGAAAAGCATCTTAAAAATGGGTTTTGAAAATAGTGATTTGGATGTCTGGGCGAAAAAACAAATGGAAAAACAGTTTGTTCAACTCAACTCAAACAGACAATTGCTTATGAACAAACATATGCAGGCTAATTTTTTATTATCAGATCTCAAAACACCTAAGACACTACTTTTTTATATTTTCATGTCCTTACTGGGGTGACGTGTTCATCATCGGTTTGATTTTGTAGTGCAGGCAATACCCAAATTCATTAATATATGGCTATAATTAAACCATTTAGAAGAGCACTTAGCTTGTGGCCCCTTGTGTGCTCTTCTAAGTGGTTTCATTATATTAATGAATTTGGGTCTTGCCTGCACTACAGGATCAGACCGATGATGAACACGTCACCCCAGTAAGGACACGGAAATATAAAAAAGTAGTGTCTTGGGTGTTTGAGGTCTGATAATAAAAATTAGTCTGCATAAGTTTGTTCATAAGCAAAAAAGCATCCATCTGCTGCTTTGTGCCATTTTTTGGATGCTTTTCTGTTTTGAAAATGAGCCTCTAGATTTTTCTGCTGTCTTCAGATTTGCATTGGTTACAATTTCAGTTCAAAATAATATGCATCACTTTAAAGGCTTTATACTATATAATCTAGGTCTACAGTTGTGCTTGATAAGCTGGTTGAAAAACTCTCCAGTTTCCAGTTTAGAATCTAGCAATGATTTTTTTTCTTCTGCTTGCATTCCCTTCTGTCAATTCTTGAAGATTAGTTAGTATGCATATGTGCACAACTTTCTCCTCTGTAGCACTGGTTTTGTGGAACTTCCTCTCTAAGGAAATTTGTTTAGAAAAGGACTACTTAAAATTCAAATGATGGTTGAAGACATTACTTGTTAAGACAAGTCACTGAGGCCCAGATGCTCTAAAATCCCCATTAAAATCCTGTGGGTTGTTGTAGTGCCAGTAAATTAAACCAATTTGAAAACGACAATCGATGTTCAAGCAACTTCGCCTGCAAATGAGGTTCACAGAGTTCCGCGGAAATCCCATCCAATCAGTTGAAGAAAGCGACTGACACATGCAGAATAGTCCATGGAAAGAAGCATAAATATGTGCATGAATGTCAGTCATAGGCATGCATCATAGGCGCACATCATAAAAGGTGGGAAGGGGAGAGGCAACATGGCAAAATATTTTTTTTAACAGTGTTTCGGCAGTACAAGTGCTCCCCTCATGCAATCGGCAGCCTGCTTTGGCAGGAAAAGTGTTCCCCCTCATGCAATCGGCAGCCCCCCTCCAAATATAATTAACTTCTACCTCGCATACAATGGGTAACCTGAGCTTTGACACGCATGGCTCAGACGCACCTTCAACACACGAGCCTGAGCCACAGTTTTAACACTACCAGAACCCTGAGACCAGCTAGTCATTTTGGAGTGTTAAAAGTTGGCGCTTCATTGTTTGCATCAACAGGTGATGCCAGAGTATTGCTCGGAGCGCTAGTTTTAATATCAATAACTTCATTTTACTACAGTTGGAAGCTGCTTGGAAGCATGGATAAAACTATGGTGAGCTATTATATGCATGGGTAGGTAAAATACTTTGACGCCAAATCAGTAAGACACGGTTTAGCTCGATCATTAAAGGCATGGTGAGTTTAAAGCATCCAGGCCTGAATGTTGATGTTAGGACATCTTCCCTATTTGATATGATAATAAACATTTTTTTGTTATTTTGAACGCAAATTTTAGTTCTTATCTGGCTAATTAGTAAACAGGTTTCTATTTATTTAGGGGGTTTAGTGAAATTTTTAATTATATGTTTGTATTAAATTGTGATATAACAAAGATTTTAGTATTAAGGGAATTTCTAAGTACCTATCTTACTTATAATTTTAGTGCACCAATATATTCATTGTAACCCGTTCTGGGCTCTTTTGGGAGGATGGGCTAAAAAATCGAATAAAATTCTTTACCTGCATCCTTGATTATTGTATTTGATGTCTTTCTTGTATGGTCATAATTTGTATTTTCTCATATGCATTGATCCTTTAATAAACATATTTAAAATAAATAAATAAAGTTGGACACAGGAATGGAATTCAGGAGCAGCTTGTGTACTTCGTCTCTTGTGATTCAGTGCTTCATCTACCATCGACGGCTTTTTATTCAGCTACGTACTTGGAGTTACTAATATTATTTTTCACTTGCCTTTGGGTCTGCGAGTTGGCGCTAGTGGGGTATTGTATGCCATGTGATGTATTTTTAATTCTGGTACCTTGTTTTGATGTAAACACTTGTCACTTTATTGATTGTCCTGCACAAAATGCACATGTGACCGCCCCGATGATGGCGAGCGGCTGGCCCATCTAGTGTTTCCGGCTCTGCTTCATTGCAAGCATTAGAACTGCTCAGTCGAGCAGTCCTTCAGAGCTTACAAACCCACACTGAGGGCGCTCTTTCACTATTTAAATAGTTTTGAAAACGTTTATATACGAGGGCTGTTCAAAAAGTATCTGATCTTTATTCGTAAAAAATACACATATTCAGAAACAACAATCTTTTACTAATCTCCTTCAAAGTAGTCCCCTTGGACTGCCACACACTTTTTCCAATGGTTCTGCCTATGTCGGAAGCAGCGCTGGAACGCCTCTTTTGAGATTGCTCGCAACTGGTCCGTCGCATTCTGCATGATGTCTTCTCTTGACTGAAATCTGATCCTTTCAGGGGTATTTTCAGTTTGGGGAAAAGCCTGAAGTCACACAGAGCCATGTCGGGAGAGTAGGGAGCCTGAGGAATCACAAGTGTGTTGTGTTTGGCCAGGAAACTCCTTATCAAATGTGAAGAATGGGCAGGATCGTTTCCACTTGGGAATCGCCAAGCTTTACACAAAATTTAATGCAGTAGCGTTCAACTTTTTCTGTCATTTTGTCAAAAATGAAAATCGGACGGTGCTCACTTAACGTTTCCTCACTGATCAGCGGTCTGCCAGTGACTGACAGCTTCTGTAGGCGGGAAAAAGAACCCTAGGATTTGTTTTCCATAAGACACTGTTCACCCAAACAGAATTTCAGTGGTCTACAAGTCATGCCACTTTGAAACGTGCATGTGAGGGACAAGCAACATAGGATTAAGGCACAGAAATAGGACTCAAATATTTATGAGGGGCCCTTTCAGAAATATGGCTTCCAAGGCAAATGTTTCCCCTAAGTCAGCTAACTGCAGAAAGCAGAGGGGGGAGGGAGGGGAATCAGAGTTACCACCAAGGTCTATTTTTCCAGTTTCCAGTTTCAAGTTCTAAGCGATGTACAGTACTTAAAAAAAATGGGGGGACACAATAACATTTACAGTATGGACAAACTCAAACAAAAGAAACAGACTGACTCAGTGATCAGAGAAAAGGGGAAGGAACTACAATGGTTAAAGGACAGAACATGTAAGGGAAGAACAGTTAGGAGGGGTTAAGAAAAAGCTGAGGATTAAAATTGATCAGGGTTAAGGGAAAGGAGAAAGAGAAAATGTTTGACGTTGCCCGTATCTGGTTCGTAGGTTTCGAAAGCACGCCAAAAAAGAAAACTTTTCAAGGTTCCTTTAAATCTATCTAGTACTGTTCCTTCCTTTTGGTAGGCTGGTAAGGAGTTCCAGAGTTGGAGGGCTGTAACCGAGAAGATGTCGGTGCTGTTCATTTGATCTTAATGTTCCTGTGCATTGTCTTCTGGGTCAGCAGGAGGAGTCAGCAAACAATACTTCTTATTTATTCTTCCTCTGCTGATTTTCTTCTGCAGTTAGAACTGTTGGGCCCTATTTTTAGTTTAATATATTTATATCATAATGGGGAGCCCAGCATGGTTGCTTTCCTAGAGCCTACCATATAGGCAGTAAATAAAATAAAAATCAGCCTAAAGGGGTCTTCCTGTCTACAGTTTCAAGTTTTTATTAAAATTTGATATAATCACTTATTTTGTTTTATTAAGCAAAATATAATACTAAGAAAAGTCATTAAAACATACAAAAAAGAAAAACACATACTATTACAGTTTAAGAGCTAAAATTAAAATAGGGTAAACAAATCGAAATACAAACAACTAATACAAAAGGGTAAAGTAGGCGGAACTACAATTTGTTTTTTTAAAGTTCAAAAGAGTAACGTGTATGGAAAATACGATGGGGTAGGGGGTATGAAAGAGGAAAGAAAGAAAAAGAAGAGGAGAAATGAACTGGAGAGAATATAAAGATATTAGATTTTAAAAAAAAACAAACACCAGCTAAAGGGTAGGATTAATCCTTTGGTAGGCTCTAGAAAAGCAGAGTGCCTGGCTATTGTTTAATAGCCTCATTCCCAGGTCGAAGGAATCAGAATACTGCTACTCCCAGGGAAATTTTAAATGGTATTTATTGAACGGGAGCATTTCTCTAGTTGCATAGGGTGAGGGTTACCAGATTTTTCCACAGAGAAACCCAGACACATGGCTCAGCCCTTTTCTGCCACCCAGCCCCGTCTTGCTCCGCCCCCAACACCCCCCCCATTCTGCCTCTCGTCTCACCATGTTCTGCCTCCAGCCCCGCCTCCACAAAGCCTCATCTTTTCCAACCTCTGGGCCACATCTGAAGGGCCTCCAAGCATGCACGGATGCATGTGACATCATCCATGCATGCTCTGAGGCTCTCCAGACGCGGCTGGGAGGTCGGGGCTTTCCAAAACCCAGGTAAACTACGGGGTTTTGGAAAGTCCATCCGGGCACCCAGATGGTCCTCTATAAAGAGGACATGTGCGGGTTTTCCCGGACATCTGGTAACCTTACATAGGGTCCACTGTACATCTAGAACTCTGGCCATCCAAAACAAAGCTCCTTCTGATGTCAGCCATCACCATTGGAAGGACAACCTTTATTATCATTGTCTGAATGGCTCCTTATTTTTCAGCATCTTGTCGCTGCATTTGCAATGCATGACCCAGAAGAATGGAAACGCATGCTTTAGGTAGAATGGCATGTGGTTCATGGACCCTATAATTAATTCTCCTTCCTAGCACTAAGTGGTAATTAAATTTGCCACTTCTGCTCTGCTGATTCATTTATTTAGCTATTTAATTGCTTGACTCGATGTGTCTTTATCTTCTGAACTGCAACATTTTATTCAGACAAAGAACTAGCATAAACCATGGTATTTTTTTCCAAGGGGCAGGGCTGTGTGAAAGAAAAGCAGTGCGGTGCTTGCTCTCATCGTATTGCTACTTTGATATTCCTCCAGAGGTTTTTTTATGTAGAGTTCTTTCATGCCAATGTAGGTCCTTCCCAGGAAAACTATTCTAAGCTGCTATTAGGCAAATATACGTTGTTATAAATATTGTAGATGGAAAGGAAGAGATAATCCTTGAAAGAGTTGTTGAATGTCTTTTATAACAGTATTTTCGCCTTTAGAAGAGAACATGTCTTTTTTTGTTTTGTTTTACTACATGGCATTGCTTCTTCCAAATTGGAAAAGCAAATTCAAGAGACTAATAATCGTAGGATCCCGGTCTATATTCATGTTCTTCCATTTTGTGCCAATTGCGATTCTCCTTAATGAGCAGGGCTTTAATTAGCTTGTAAGTAATGTGTAATTTGTCACACAGTCTCTCTTAGCCTTAGAAATGAAAATGCCTTTTATTTTCTTTGCTGTAAGAACGATTGTAATGTTGGCCTTTATTCAATATGATATTTTCCACAGCCACGGCATAGAAAATGCCTTGTGTATGAAGGCCTTTCTCTTGATTTGAGTACTTGGAGAAAATTAGCATGCTCTATGTACAACAGAAATTCTCCAGTTAGGGTTGCAATATGGCTCCAGAAAAAGGATTCTCATTGATCACCATGAAACAAGAAAAAATAATGATAATAAAAAAAACATTCAAAAAAGGCTTCAAGAACGCTCAGACCCACAACCAAAACTCTAGTGATTTTTCACGGAGCCAGTTGTATTAGAGACCATCATAGCGTGTTCACCGTCTCTACCACCTGCTGACATAGAACCTACGTTCTATCCAATTCCAACATAAAACTGCATAAATTTTCAATTAGTTGGAAAAACTGTTACTTATCTGTTATGCATGGTGGCGAAGATACAACTCTGCAACTGCTCCAGGTACATTCTTAAGTTATTCCAAACTGCTGTCATATTCTCTCTGACCCCCCAACCTAGGTTTCACAGTTGGCTTCTTCAGGAGGGAACACTACAGGGAAAAAACATAACAAATCAAACCACCACCCAGTGAAAAGTGGAACCTGCCGTTCAAAAAGCACATGAAGCACCAAAATTCACATGTATATCTCTTTCAAACTAAATAACATTTATTAAACTTTCAAATCAAGGCTTGCCGAGTAACAGAATTCCTCCGCCCAGCTAACAAACAGCTCTGGCGACGCGTTTCCTCCACGCAGTCCACACCCATAAAACACCTCCCAATTACCGACGTCAATCAAGGCGTCATGTAAGGGCAGACCTCCTAACCAATCAACGGAACACCATAAGGGATTTAAATCATAGACCAATCAATCTTGTTATTCAACTCCTCAGGGGCTAGAGTATGCCAATGGAATATGAATCTATGTTCTTGCTGTAACAAATACTGAGACACATTCCCTGTATCTTTATTGGCTTTCAATAACACAGTGTACTTAACATCTTCTACCCAGTGTCTACACTCCAGCCAATGATTGACCAGGGGGGCTGTTTGATGCTGGCATCAAATATTACTAAGATGATCAGCGATACGCAATTTAATAACCCGTCTCATGTGTCCAACATAGAATTTACCATATGGACACATGATACAGTATACCATAGCCTGAGATAGGCAATTGGTTCCAGACTTCAAGTAGAACTTCTTACCCCCTGATCTCAGAATTATCACATAATCATTGATTAATACTTGCTGGCAATAAACACACTGGCCGCAGCAGGTATGGGGTTCCAAATCATGCCCCCTCTGATCTCCTCTGTGCTTTAATATCTCTGCTAGATTACGTCCTCGCGTAAAAGCAAACCGCGGGACCTTCCACATATTTTCATACACTTGTGATACCGGCCAGTGTTTTAGAATGATCTGTTTCATTTTGTGACTTTGGCTGGAGAACGGTAATACACACACCGTGGCTTGTTCACCTCTGTGCCCCTGGGGGTGGAACAACCACTTTTGATGGCAACTGCAAGCTCTTTTCCAGGCATGTTTAACTACTTTTGGAGGGTACCTGCATTCAATAAGCTTACCGTACCTATGCGTGGCCTATGGAAGTACAACCCGGATGTCTCAATCTGTTCTTTTTTCATTTTTATTTATTTTAGACAATTTTATAACATTTCCATTTGCACATAGAAACAAGACAGGCAATTTAAAGGGCAAATATAAATATTCACATATCAACAGATAATAATGCTTACAAGTCCATATCTTAGAAGGGAAATCTTGCCACATTTAAAGAAAATAAATAAGAAAGGAAACCCAGACATAATCATGTCTGTTTTCATGTGATCAGTAATCTTTTACACTCCAAATAAGCTTAGCTCTTTATCTCATATCCTGTAAATAAATTCATCTAACTGCAATGAATCTCCCCCAAAAACATATTCCTTCTCTTGAAAAGTAATGAGATATTTGCAGGGATACTTAAGAAAAAAAAGTAGCTCCCAGAGCTAACATTCGAGGCTTTATAGCCAAAAAAATGCTTCACGTCTTTGGAAACATCCAGAAATATTTTTTTTTCCACCGCAAAAATTAACATCTTTTTTTCCGAAATAAGTTTTCATTACCAATTATCTGTCTTTTTCATGGACAAATGTAACTAATAAAGTGGATCTGGGTGTAATATTTTACTGAGAGTCTTCCAAAAACACAGTCAGATCCACTTCTGTAGTTATCAATTGATCCTTATTCTGCTGTTTATCAGTAATCTTTTTTTCTAGTTGGCAAATAACAATTACTCAGCTGAATTGAATCAGTTTATCAGTCCCAATACTTCATTTAAATACTATCTAAATAATATTTCTGAAGATAATAAGTAGAGGGGGAAATTAAGGAGCGAAGATTCTTAGATCTGCGAACATTTTCCATCATTTCCAGTTTAAAATGTATAGATTGAAAATCTTTAATTGCTGAGATAGAAGTAGCTCTCAGATTAGAAACCTGTGTCTCCATAGTTGAGACATGTTTATCAAGTAACATTAAGTTTGAGTCCACATCTTCAAATTTTCCCCATACTTGTTTAGAGAAAGATAGCTGTCTGAGATATTACAGTTCTAATCAAACCCTCCATAGATATCTTTACAAGATATTTGAAAAATAAATATATCTCCTTGGTTGGCTCTATGCTAGGTGATTCATTACCAGCCTCAACCATATATACTCTTTCAGGAATTTTCAAAATTGAAACAATCTGAGATTGACCAAGATGACTGGGAAGATCACCTAGCAAAGCCTGGGAAACCTCTTGGGATTACCAAAAATATATACAGGATCTGAGAAAGAATCAAATAATCTCACAAAAAAACTTTAAAGAAATCTTAATCAGAATCCCTCGGGAGTGTTGTTCAGCTTAATGTGTTTCATTAGTTTTAAAAGGGGAGGAGCCTCAGATCCCCATGCGTTGTAAAACTTCAGCAACCACACTAGAAAGGAAATTAACCTCACCAGCTAACCTCCCCCTCCTGCCCTCCCTGAAAACAGATCTTAAGTAAATGAATAATCAGTAAATAAATGGTGCTGAAAAAATCAAAAGACTTAACTTAAACTTCAGGGCAGGGCTCGTTGAAAGCTGAGTGTTAAATGCAGGTAACTATCTCTCCTGCTATCTCTGCTGGTCCCTTCGCCGGCGTTAGCCCGTGAGGGGGAAGGGGTAAAACACGGACCTTACGGACCTCGTGGATCTAAAACCACACGTCCTTAAAAATCCGAGGTCCGTGCATTGACAAGTTCGCCTTTGCTTTCCCTGCAGCTCAGCTCAGGCCATCGACTCCCTCCCGGACCTCACGGATCTGAACTGCACGTCACATCCTTAAAAATCTGAGGTCCGCGCCACTTTTAGTCTGGCTCTGACAGAGCTCTATGACAATTTAACTCTGACGGATCCTAATGCTTTTCCCTCCCCATGCTAGGATCCGTCAGAGTTAAATTGTCATAGAGCTCTGTCAGAGCCAGAGACTAAAAGTGGCAAGGACCTCAAAAGTGGCGCGGACCTCGGATTTTTAAGGACGTGCGGTTTTAGATCCGCGAAGTCCGTAAGGTCCGTGAGGTCCGCTTTTTACCCCTTCCCCCCGTGAGGTTAATTCCCTTTCTAGTGCGGTTGTAGAAGTTTTACAACGCTTGGGGATCTGAGGCTCCTCCCCTTTTAAAACTAATGAAACACATTAAGCTGTTACGAGTTTCTCACAGCAGAACAACACTCCCAAGGGATTCTGTTTAAGATTTCTTTAAAGTTTTTTATGAGAAAGGTATTTGCAAGATTCCCTTACCTCTGGTGAAATTATAGGAGGACTTAATGAGACTTCTGATGAAATGAGCTCCTGAGATCTATCCATATTCCCTATATTTACTGGGATTACATGTCTATCCATGAGACCTGATATAACAATTGTACCTACTTTTGGAATAGAAATTTGGGGGTTTACCAATCCTGTACGCAATGGCGTACCTAGGGCATTTTTTGACACACACCCCCGGCCCATCATTTTTTTTACCCCCCTCCCCGCCCCCTGTAGGCCACTGCCTGTGAGTCATAAATAATCCCACATTCAATATATTCACATATCATAAAACAAATCAAAAAGTAAAAAAAAAAAAATTATGACCATTAGAAGAGAGCCAGAACCATGCTCTATAACTCAGAGCCACTCGTTCTTGAATGCTTCCTTTAATCATCAGTCAATTTTTTTAAAATAAAATCTGACTTTTAACACAAACCATGAAAGATTAGGCATGACACTGTTCAAGATGGTGGCAGGACAAGAAGGATGTTGGTTCTCTCCTCAAATCAGGTAAGTATTGTTAACCCAATGGGTCCACCTGTATTAGAGGCTTCAAGTTGAGGGGTCTTTGTGCTGAGTGCCCTGACTCAGTGTGTCCTGGTAGTGCCTGGGAGGGATCTGGAGAGCTGATAATTTTTGCTAGTGGGGGTAAAGAATAGGGAGCTGGGATAGGGAGTCTGGCCAGCCTTTTATTTTTTTTGTAATGATTCCCTTCCTGTCAGTGCATGAGCCAATCATTGCTCATGCACTAACTGATAGGAAAGAAAATATATATTACTCAGAATGCAGCAATCCACTGCAGATTACCATGGCTGTTTTTACTGATCTTGCATGTTTTTTAGTGCCTCAGTCATTTGCATGCTATCAATTGAGTGAATCTGAAGTAAGTTGTTTTTTTTTAGCATGTTTGTAGTTTGTTAGACCACTGTGTGCTGAAGCTTAGAACACCATTCTAACACACAATTCATTTAATCAAAAGCCAAGTTGGAGTTAATTGAAAACTAAACAGTTTACTGGGGCACTTGGTGCAAATTGAATTCATAGAGGGACTTCTTCTCTAACTACTTTATCAAGCTGTCAATGCAGAAAGCTGGCTTCTAGCCGTGCACTGCACGGGATTCACCTGGCCGAGAATGCGGGGCTGCGAAGAGAACAAAAGCAATCAGCGTTTTGGCGGCTGGGGTTGCAGTGCCCAGGCAAGGTCGGCCAAGCCAGTCTCTTGACGTCAGCCCCACTGGTGACCAATGGCTGAGAACGTTGTCCGATGGCATCACGAAGGGAGCGGGACAGAGCCAGATCGGGAGGGCATTCTTAAAACCGCTCCCGCCAGCTTCTTAGCCTTTTTCATGGTCGCGAGGGTGGACCGGCAGCTGTGCTGAGGTGCAGGTCCCAGGAGGTTCCGGACCTGGCCGGTTGTGCATCCCCCTAAGGTGTGCACCTGGGGCAGTCCACTCCACCCCCGCCCCTGGTACGCCACTACCTTTACATTTGCCCATGGTTAGACTACTGTCTTACCTAAAAAGAGGGAAAAAAGAATTCTAACCTGTATGTACACCACTGATCTCCACGGAGCTCCAAGGGGCCTGGCATGCCCCTTAGGGCACGCCTCTTCGGACACGTACTTGTGGCCACATGCCACAAAGCTGCATGTCTTTTATGCACCAAGGAAGGACCTCAACTGTTCAGAAGAATGTCTACCTCACTGCCTGCTAGAGAATTCAGCATCGATACTTTCTCTGGTATCCGCGTCAGATGTTTCTCCAGTCTGCCCTCACTCCCTAAGATGGCGTTTGGGATGTAAGGTCTCTCCAACTGGCAAAGTTCTCTCCCAGTCCTCCTTTTTCTGGAGCCATATGGTAACCCTATCTCTAGTACCATATTTTTTACCTTGTATTGTTTTCTTACAGTTTGGTATTTGCTGTCTGTGCATGCTCTAAGGCAGTGGTATCTAACGTGCAGCCTCTAGAGTCCTTCATTACAGCCCTCAAACAGTTGGCTGACGTGTTCTTCAAATCCTGAAAATGTATTCATTTTATTTTTGCCTACTTGATATAGTAACTGCAAACAATCTTTTGGGTGTGTTACTCAAGTGTGTCAATTATGGAATTTGCTACTGTTGACAATCCAAAATAAAGTGAGTTTTTAAAATTTATCCTTGAAGTATTCTAGAATCAGTTTTAGTATTCGTTTTTAATGTTTAATACTCAGTCTGAACAAGCAGGTTAAGGTGGTTTGCAAAATTAGTAATATGTGAAAGCTTGAAATCTTCTGGTGGCCCTCGGAGCTTTCTCGTATTCACATTGTGGGAAAAGGTTGGAGACCATTGCTCTAAGATCTGGGAATCAGAGTGGCTTTCATGTATCTACAATAATTGTGGAAGATCCTTAGCTGTGAAGTGATGTGAACGCTGAACATCAAATTGGATCTAGAATCTCAGAAAGAAAACTGGGAAGACTAGATGAGTCTTATCTATCATGGTCTGTGTTTCTGTATAACCCCCCTCCCCCACCCCCTTTTTTACAAGATCGCGGAAGCGCTTTTTTGTGCAGGCCGGTGCGCTGATGCTCATAAGAACTCTGAGTGTCAGGAGCAGCGCAGAGCACTCAGCATGCCGATCTGCGCTATAACCCGCTTCCGCGGTTTTGTAAAAGGAGGGGAAGTAAGAGACCACTTTTTTTTGCTTTAATAAATTAATGCTGGTTTATACAAACCCATGGTAGAGGTTTTTACTGTGGGCTAGCGAGGTAAATGGTCCGACGCTCATAGAATTCCTGTGCGCATCGGAGTATTTACTTCATCAGCCTGCGGTAGAAATCTCAATCTACAGCCAGTGATGCCCCTTTCCCACCCTCTTTCCCGCCCCCCCCCCCTACGATGCGCATGTGCCCATGCGCCCCTTCCCCATACCTTTTTAACTTCAGCGCAAGCAGCCACGAACTTGCGCCCATGTCGGCTTTGGCGCTCTCACTGACATCACTTCATAGGTGTGGGTCTCAGAAGTGACATCAGAGAGCGCCAACACGGGCAGTAAGTTCATGGCTGCTCGCACCCAAGTTAAAAAGGTACGGGAAAAGGGAAGGGGACGAGTGTGTGGCAGGGGGAGGAATGGGAAGGGAGCAGAGAGGAGGAGGGGTGCCAGCACCCCCAGGAAGACCACACACCCCTGCACCCCCTTACTTCGCCACTGACTAGCTTTGTAAAATGAGCCCTAATATGAGGGGCTGCTGAAAAGTTCTCAGCCCAACCAAGACGAGAATGATGTGGAGCCATGAAACTTACAAGTTATTCCACACTTTTCTTGACACTTCATTTCAATGAAGCAAATGCATGTAGTAAATGGGCACAAGTATAGGGAAACCAAGCCATTGTGACATCACCAATGAAGCTGGCTCTTAGGCATTGGTGGAATGAGGCATTATGACATCACAACACGAGGAGCCACTCAAAAGTTTTCAGCCCAGCCAAGAAGAGAATGATGTGGAGCCATGAAGCTTACAAGTTATTCCACACTTTTCTTAATGCTTTTTGTTTCAGTGAAGAAAATGAATCTAGTAAAGGGGCATAAGTATAGGGAAACCAATCCATCGTGACATCACCGATGAGACTGGCTCTTAGGCATTGGAAGAATGAGGCATTATGACATCACAATATGAGGGGCCACTAGAAAGTTCTCAGCCCATCCAAGAAGAGAATGATGTGGAGCCATGAAACTTACAAGTTATTTCATATCATTGAAATGAAAAGTGTCAAGAAAAGTATGGAATAACTTGTAAATTTCATGGCTCCATATCATTCTCTTCTTGGTTGGGCTGAGAACTTTTTAGCAGCCCCTTGTAGTCTCCCACTCCTAAATCAACAAAATGACTAAGCATGATAGTGTGTGTAGAAAAACCTGTCAATGTGTCATAACTGCAATTTAAAGGATAGCTCCACACAAAGATTTATAAGGCTGTTTTTGTGTTTTGCCGAATGTCAGTGGAAAGTTGTCACAAAGTTATTAATTCCATTATTATTCAATTAGACAGTGGCTCTCAAGTCAGTTGGGACATACCCAGCCAATCAGGTTTTCAGGAAAATGACTATATATGAGATAGATTTGCATATAGGAGGATGTTCTATAAACTCAGACACCGAAACTCAGGTGCTGGTAGGTGGCCTAATTTAATTGAGAAATGCCTTCACAACGGCAAAAAATGGTGAAAATAAAGCACCTACCAGCACCTCAATAAAAGGTGCTGGAATCGCATCTACATAGGTGCTTTACAGCGATTAACACTACTAGTGGCGTGGCTAATGCCAGAAGTGGTGTTAGGCGCCATTAATTCATGACATAGATAGGCACCAGAAATGTAAGCCCAAAAAACCATGCCCTACATTTCCTGTGCCTATCTTTCACGGAGGCGTGATTCTCTATAGGGCACTGTTGCACGATTAGCACGTGATCGCGGCCGTTTTTTAGGTGGCTGCCATTATCGACACCCTATAGAGAATCCGGGCCTAACTGCTTCCATTATATGCAAATCAATCTCACACATATTCATTGTGGATATTTTAAATCCAAATTGGCTGGGTATGTCCTGACCTAGGCGTCGGAACGGGGGAAGCCACAGGGTTCATGGCCTTCCCAAAAATTCGCAGTCACTTTTTTTTTGTTTTGGCCCTCCCACCCACCCTTTTACCTTCTGCTTAAATCTTCGGGCAGCCACTGTGCAGCGTCAGACAACAGGCCTGCCCTAGAGCCCTTCATTCTACTTCCGAGGACAGGCCTGCTTGTGGACGCTGCTGAAGATTTAACTAATGCGCCGGGACGAGGTGGGTGTGGGGCTTGGGAGCTGTTTAGAGGTCGTGTGCCAGGGCAGAGCTCCTGCTCCCCCACCCCCTAATCAAAGCAGCATTCCGCTGCTTACATGTTCTAAGGACTAGGTTGAGAGTCCCTGCATTCAGGGGAAGAATCGATGAAGTGTTTTCCCCTGTTTAACATCAAAGAATTGTTTTTAGGAATGAGCACAGAAATGCACAGCGGTTAACATAGCTGGTTTTAAGAAAGGTTTGGACAGTTTCCTGGAGGAAAAGTCCATAATCTGTTATTGAGAAAGACAGGGGGGGAAGCCGCTGCTTGCCCTGGATCGGTAGCATGGAATGTTGCTGCTCCTTGGGTTTTGGCCAGATACTAGGGTCCTGGATTGGCCACCGTGAGAATGGGCTACTGGGTTTGATGGACCATTGGTCTGACCCAGTAAGGCTATTCTTATGTGAGCCTTCCAAAACCCACTCAAATCCAAATGTACCTACAAGCATAAGGACTATTGGTGTGGTGTACAGTTAGGTCCTGTAGATTTTGGAGGGCTCACCATACACTATGACTATAAGGGGGTTATGGTGAGATGCATACCTGGCCTTTTTTATGTGGCGTTCACTGCAGTGCCTCTTAAGGTGCCCCACTGCTCTGCTGGGATGTCTGTGTGGTCAGTCTACAAAAACTGCTGGCCCCTTCTACATCCCAGTGGCTTGTTTTGTGCAGTTTTCTTTTGAATGTGTGTGGGGTTTTTTTTTAATGGTTCAAAAAGATAGACACATTGAGGAAAAGCATATCTGAGGAATGACCATTTTTATAATATAAAGACGTTTTCAAAAATGGGCACGTTCGCTACTGAATTTTTGTGAGTCTTCTTCAAAACGTCCAAACTCGGATTTGGACGTCATATCAAAAGTGCTCCTCTCTGTGCCATTGCAAATATAACTCCCAGTGGCATAGGTAGGACTGAATGCCCATCCCCCCCATTTTAAAATAAATATATTTCTCCCAAGGTGGTGGGGGGAGGGGCGAGATGCGACACCCCTTCAGAGCGTCAGTAAACAGAGCCTTCAAAAAGCAAACACATTCTAAAACATTGTCAAAATAAACTTCCAAACTGGAGCTAATGTATTGAGATTTCTTTTTTGAAAAAGAGAAACTTCATCTGCCCCTGAAGCAGACATACTACATACCAAAACACCTCATGGACCCTGAACATACTACAAGCTATGATTTCAAGTTTTCCAAGAAAAGGAGTAAATGAACCAAAGAGAGAGAGAGAGTAAAAAAAACAGCTCACTCTCTGTCAACCTCATCCCACAAGACATCCCCTGAATTTCCCTTGTAATTCCAACTGTATTTTCCCATATATGTTGCTTTCCGATAATAGTTCTACCCCAGTCCTGTTTGTATCGTTAGTCCTTGTCCGTTTCTGTCTAGATGTTAACCTGTAATATAATGACTATGTTTTTATCATGTACATCGCATAGAAGTTTTATAGGCGATATTATCAAATTTTAAATAAACCTGAAATCTGAATCAAATCCTTAATACAGATATGACCAAAAAAAAACCAACATAGAGAACTGCGATAAGAGAAGGGAGCCAGTCAGAAGAGGTAAACACCTGCAGGAGGCATGAATTTGGGACAGAGAAAGGAGGGAAAGACGACAAGAGGCACATTGGGACATAGAAGGGAGGAGGAGGGTTGTGTTTGGATCGGAAGGGAGAAACAGGATCGCATTGGGACACAGAAGGAAGGGAGGGAGCATGAACTTTGGATAAAGGATGGAAAGAAGGATGAAAGGAAGGAGCATGAACTTGGGAGATAGAATGGAACAATGGAAGGAGTGAGGGAAAGAGCTGCTGAGGTGAGGAAGGGAATAGAAAGGGAGAATTGGTGAGCATGGATGCCTGAGTGAGAGGGAAAGTAGAGACAGTGCACATGAGGAAATGAAGAGAGAGGTGAATTTTGGGGCATAGGAAGAAATATTGGACATGGTGGTGGGAGAGATGTGAGGTACAGATGCAAGGGGAAGAGAGAGATGAGAGGGAGAAATGTTGGATGTGGTGGTGGAGTGGGAACAGTGGGACGTATGAAGAACAAAAGTAATTGTAAACCTCCTATCTTTTCTATTTAAGCTACAGTACTTTGTTTTGAGCACTGGTTTTTTAATGTTTTTATAGACTGTGTACTGTACAGGATCCGAGTTATATAAAAATTCAACTTAAGAATGGTTTAAAAAACAAAACTCGTTCTTAACCCGGGCACTGCCTGTACAGGGCGCCTGTGTACAATTCTCAAAATCTTTTATTCGGCTGCTGAGAACGGGCGTCCTTTATAGAATCAGGCCCAGAGGCTTTTTCAAATTTTGCTTCTGTACTGGATACTCTTTCCTCCTACTTCTGGTTAACCTCTGCTGTCCCCACCTGTCTTGCTACCTGTTGCCTCTGAATGGTGCCTTCTGGTTGGCTACAGTTCTGCCCACTAACTGCCTGCCAATCAGTCACTCAGGTGATCTCATAAGCCCTGCACCCTACTTAAGCAAAGCTCCCTCAGGGCAGTGCCCTTTTTAATTTCTGCCTCTGTACTGGATACCATCCTCTTTCCTCCTGCTTCTGGTTAGTACATGTAAGCTCATCTGCTCCTGTCTGCTCTATCCCCTTGCGTACCGCCCTACTAACTAGCTTGCACTCAAAAAAATATGCTAACCTTTTCTTCCATGTCAACCTCTGCTGCCCCCACCTCTCTTACAGCCTGTAGCCCTGGCCCCTGCTGCCTCTGAATGGTGCCTTCTGGCTGGCTGCAGCTCCTCCTACTAACTACTAATCAATCACTCAGGTGATCGATCTCACAAGCCCTGCTCCCTACTTATTCAAAGCCCCCTAAGGGCGGCAAGAGCCGTTGGCACGCAATGAAGGAGCGCAAACAAGGAGCACATGTTCCTTAATGCGCTCCTTCGTGTGCCTCCTGAGGATGCCTCCCTATTCTTACTACCATACTTCCATTGTACGTTTCTGTTTCCTTCACTATTCCTCTCCTTATGGCTCCAATTCACTTTCTGCTTCTCATACTCACTCTCCCCAAACTTACTCCCTGTCCCCTTCCAGTCCACCCCACCAGTCCACACTATCCTTCTGCCTTCCCTATCTCCACACTAACTATCTTGTCATCTTCCGTACTCTTCGCTCACAAGTTCAAACATCGTCTCCCTTCCATGCATTCTTCTCTTTTCTCTGCGAGTATCTTCGTCATCGCTGTCAGACTTCCCCTTCAGTTCGATGCGTTCTCATACTTCTCCTGCTCACTGTGGGGGATACCAATCCCAACCTTGGCCCTCCACGTCATCTGTCTCCTTAAATGTGTAACTACGCCAACCTTATTCCTATTTCTTTCCTTCCGTCCTCCTCTCTTCCTTTCTCATGTGCTCTGTGGAATGTTCACTCTACCTCCAACAAACTTTCCTATATTCATGACCTGTTTATCTCCCGGTCTGTCCACCTGCATACTGTAACTGAGATGTGGATTTGCCCCAAGGACTCTGCTTCAGCTTTTGCCCTATCCCACAAAGGCTACCAATTCTCCCATACAATGTGCCCTACTGGTCAAAGGGATGGTGTTGGGCTTCTTCTCTCAACTTCTTGCAGATTTCAACCTCCTCTCCTACCCCAATCGCGCCACTTTTCTTCATTTCAAGTCCACGCCATCCACCTATTCACTCCTCTACCTCTCTGGATAGTGGTCATTTATCATCCGCCCAAGTCCCCTTCCATCTTTCTCACCGAGTTTGAGTTGCCCAGTCTAATATTTACAGGACTATCCAGCGGGTTTAGGCCTGTTATGGCTTGATAAGTTTGCTAGGTTTTGAATGTCTTTTTTGCAGGGTTTTTGTGTTACCTTGGAAAGTGGGCCAGCCTTATTTAAAAGCAGGCCTTTGGCACCCAAAATAAAAATGCTCAAGACTAGACCACACAAACAAAATCCCATCTGCTTTAAACAAAGTAGAACGAGTGCATGCCATTTCTGAGGTGATAATCACAACTTGACTATTTTTTGGTATAGTGTACAAATTGCAAGAGGGATATAGCTCCATTCTTGAGGAATGTGGAGTTTGTGATACAGAACCGGCAAGTCAGGGTCTGACCAGTCCGATACAGAATCTAGACTTCACTCAACACAGATGAATTTATTGAATGATGCAATCAATTATATTGGTCATTGTACTTGGGTAACTTACCCAGTTTGAGGTACTGGACTACCTTGTCTCCTTAACCATCCCTTATTGTCCTGTCCGTCTTCTGCATTCATTGAATGACTTTCATCTTGTCCTGCCAGGACCTCAACAGGCTCAGCTAGAGTTCACATGTCACCGAGCTTTGTACTTCACCTGGAATTCACTTCCACTTACACTTCATAGTTTACCTTCCCTTAAAGAATTCATGGTAGCTCTTAAAAAATGGCTGTTCTCCCAAGCCGTCTCCTCTAGGTAATATGTGGATGTAGTTGCCTCAGTGCAGTCAGCGTACTGCTGCAGAGATAATGTCCTCTAATCTGTTATCCACCCTATGTTCTTGAGTGACTGATAATTTTTTTTCCAATTGTTATGCTGGTATTCCTTTCCTTTTCAGATTTTAGACTTTCACACCTCCAAGGTGTGTCCTTTACAGTTATAGCAATATAGTAAATGTGAAATAAATAAATAAATAAATAGCTGAAACTAGCTGAAGGGGAAGGGTTTCTTTATGTATAGAGGTTTATTGGTGTCTTTTATCGCTAATCTTGAAAACGGGGTTGGGAGAGGGATGTGCGATGTGGTGGAGGAAATGTGTGGAAATGTTTTGGTTTGCTGTCTAGAGATGTCACTGGGATCACTCCTACTCTAGATCACCAGGGATTGTAAAACAGGCCGGGAGGGGGGGGATGTCTAGGGACTGGGGCACTCGGGATGGTGTGGGTAGAGGGATGATTTCTGTTCGGGGGGAGGGAGACAATTAGAGCAAAGAACAAATATTCAACTTTCACTGAAAACACGGAGTCATTTTCAGCTGAAACTGAAAATATGCCTGAAAACTAAAACAACCTTCTGGCCTAAACCAAAATAAGGCAGGAAAAGAATTTTGTGCTGCTTTTGATGGCATAACCACAAACCAAAATTTGATCAGCCTTTTAGCTCACTCATACAGTTGTCATGATCTCAGCCACAATGGGATTTAGATTTAGGCAAAGATGCACAAACCTTCTGGATTTAGCCACATGTAGGCTGAGCCATAAGGTATGCTTTCATTTATTATCTGCAATGTGGTTCCTCGAGGGGGGGGGGACAATGTCTCCATACCAGTTACTTTCCAAGTTGTTATATCATTTGATCTATAACATGTCCACAGCAAAGGGAATGCTGTTCCTACAGCTGATATCCCTGCATGCTGGTGCTTCCAAATAACAAAGTATTTGGTATGGAGGACTTATGTTTATTTCAGATAGTTTATTTTTGGAAATGGGAGGGGAGGGGGGCAGTGTAGAGCCGGCCTACACAACGAAGAAAAGGTTAGAAAAACTGATCACTGAAGGGCAAATTATAAAGGAAACAAAGTACAGTACAACAGAGAAGCATAACGTGCTGACCCTTGAAATACTCCGCGACAAGTGGTTAACCTCAATTGCATGGCTCTAGTCATCTGTGCAATTTCGCTCTGGTACCGACTTGATGATCCCTTTAGAACCTGAAACCCCGGGACCTGTTAGGATATTTAGAGCAGTTTATGGTCATTGCAGAGCAAAGGGGCGATTACCCTGCCCTCTGGTCCTTTCTTAAGCAGATTTTGGGCAGAAGCTCCTCTCATGTAGTACTAATTGACATGATTGGTTGGGGGAGGGGGGAGAGGGAGAGTGGTGAGCTCACTATGCCTGACTCAGGCTTATCTGCCAGGGGCTAGGGAACGGGGATTGGAAGGGGGAGTAAAGCTTTGCCTCTTTCCAGTAGGGCTCAGCTCAGGGCTCCTGGCCATCTGTCCGCACTCGGAGTCAGGAGGGAAAGAGAAAGAGACCCACGTTCGCTATTGCTCTGCAGAAGGAGGAGACTTCCGAAACTGTGAAGGAGGGTTTTTCTCGGGTCTAAGAAACAGCTCAACAGGTCAGTACTTCTGCCAGTCACTTGGAACTGTCCAGATGATTCCCTCTGAGGTGCCTGTTTAGGGCACTGGTCCACTTTGATTTCTTTTCGGGAGGGTTGGACAGCTTAGGAACTGAAGGGACTGCACTTTGCAAAAATCCCTCTGAGAGTAACAGTCGGCTGCCTCTGTTGTCCCCGTACACCAGTGGTCTCAAACTTAAACCCTTGAAGGGCCATATTTTGGATTTGTAGGTACTTGGAGGGCCTCATAAAAAATAGTTAAAGTCTTATTAGAGAAATGACAATTTTGCATGAGGTAAAACTCTTTATAGTTTATAAATCTTTCCTTTTGACTAAGTCTTAATAATAATATTGTAATTTATAGCTAAAGAGACATATGATCAAGAAACTGTTTTATTTTACTTTTGTGATTATGATAAACATACCAAGAGCCTCAAAATAGTATCTGGCGGGCCATATGTGGCTCCCGGGCAGTGAGTTTGAGACCACTGCCGTACACCTAACAGATGCTACAAAGGGAGCCGAACTGTTTGAGCCTAGTCCTGTAATCACAGTCACTAACGAGGCAGCAAGAAATAAGGGGGAGGTCAGCTCTTAGTTTATTTTATACGATAAGGCGAACGAAACAAATAAATGGTGTTCCATTCGTAAATGTATCCCTCCCAAGTACCCGGCTTAGCATTGCAAGAAACTGCAGAAAGACGGTGCGTCTTGGAAACTGTCACTTTCTTCAGGAGCAACTCAGTCACTGTTCCAAGTCCTCCCACTGGGGAATGGATGACACTTGGCTTACAAAACTCACTCATTCATCTACCCCCCCCCCCCCTCTCTAATTAACATTCTTTGCTGTCGATCATGCATTGCAGAAATGCGAAGCTTGAAATTAGAGTTTGCTCTGCAAACAACTAAAAGGGTTTGGGGCACTCATGAAACTTCAGTTTTTTTTGTCAGAATGAAAACAGACCTGTTCTGTCAGCTTCTTTTGCTCTTACTTCGCAGCCATTAGCTGGAAAAGCACTTAAGAAAGGTCCTGGTCCGGTGTAGCAGAGAAAAATCTCATCTCACTTAACTTTGCCCGTGAGTGCTTGGCCGGGAAACATTCCTTGCAAAATCTGTAACTTAGAAGTAGCTGAACCTGCATGCTTTGCCTAGGTTTCGTTTAAGCAAAGTGTTGATGTACTAAAATCAAACTAATCTCTGTAATCCAGGGCTGCCCAAGTCCGGTCCTCGAGATCTACTGGCAGGCCAGGTTTTCAGGATATCCACAATGAATATGCATAAGAGAGATTTGCATGCCAAGAAGGCAGTGCAGGCAAATCTCTCTCATGCATATTCATTGTGGATATCCTGAATTCCTGGCCTGCCAGTAGATCTCGAGGACCGGACTTGGGCAGCCCTGCAAGTGTAATCTTAAAGGCAGCACTGAAAATGCAAAAAAAGAGCTGTTTCGCTCTGCTGGGTTATGTTTTTACCTCACGGGGGGGAGATGTTATTATTAGCCACATGCACTGGAGTTTCTGTTATTTATGTCTGGCGTTTGTTTTTGGAGGTGCTGCCTCCTATATAATCAAGCCATCACTTTACTTCAGGGGTGTCCAATGTCGGTCCTCGAGGGCCGCAATCCAGTCGGGTTTTCAGGATTTCCCCAATGAATATGCATGAGATCTATTAGCATACAATGAAAGCAGTGCATGCAAATAGACCTCATGTATATTCATTGGGGAAATCCTGAAAACCCGACTGGACTGCGGCCCTCGAGGACCGACATTGGACACCCCTGCTTTACTTACATGCATATTTAATTCCATCGAGCAGTGGTGTAAATTACTTACAAAAAAATAAAATCAAACTAGAGAAACTTGCAAACATGGCTGTCGTTACTTTCTTGCTCAAGGAGTTTGGATGGAGAACAAAGTTAAATGATTTCTTTTACTGTGGCTCAGTGGCCAGATTTGAATTCCTTTTAAAATACCTTGTTTAAAATAAATTATAGCCTTGCTGTCTTTCTTTGTGAAAGTGAAGGAGGATTTCATAACACAGGACTCTGTTTTGGATGAAATCTCAGCGTTTGGTCCCTTCCTTGTGTCTCCATAGTTTGGAGTTTGATGGGAGAGATGTCTCTCCCATCAAACTCCAAACTATGGAGACACAAGGAAGGGACCAAACGCTGAGATTTCATTCAAAACAGAGTCCTGTGTCATGAATAATCTATGGTGTGTCTATCTCTGTCAAATGAGTTCCAGAATAAAATCTACTGTATCAGATGGACAGCTGCTTAGAATCGCCTTTTGCTAAAATCTGTTCCTAGATTTCTTGAAAAAGCAAATGTGTGTGTGTGGAGGGGATGTTTCCTGCCACTCACACTTTGATCACTTTTGTAATTTCTCTTAGAGCCTAAGAATGCCCACATGCATTTGGTAACCACAAAACTCAGTTTATATGGTTCTTAGTTTTGATATTTTAGGTTGGGAGTCTAGAGTGCTCAGTGATAGCATACCCTATGACAGGGGTGTCCAATGTCGGTCCTCGAGGGCCGCAATCCAGTCGGGTTTTCAGGATTTCCCCAATGAATATGCATTGAAAGCAGTGCATGCAAATAGATCTCATGCATATTCATTGGGGAAATCCTGAAAACCCGACTGGATTGCGGCCCTCGAGGATCGACATTGGACACCCCTGCCCTATGATCTCACTGTTGACTTTGTTATGTGCTCTACACGGTTTAGAAGTCCTGGCTCATTAATTGGTCTGGGCCAATTTTGCTCTGTTGTAAAAGTGGCACCAGATTTCTTGACAAAGTCATCCCATATGTGGGGCAAAAATGATTACGTACCTTTAATAAATTAGCCACTTTGCCGTTAAGGATTTGCTGTTAAATAATATTTTTTTAAAAAGCTTGTTTGGTGAAAACCTTTTGTCCGTGTGCTGAGATTAAGCTCAAGGTTAGAAAATGGATGTTGTTTCTTGATTTTCATATCTTGTGTCCTGCTAGATTTTATTTTTTTGAAATTTTTAATTCCAGCCTAATGGTTAGTGCAGGTGCCCAAGAACCAGGGGAACCGGTTTGATTTCCATTACAGCTCCCTATGACTCTGGGCAAGGTACAAAATATGTACCTGCATATAATATGTAAACTGCTTTGATTGTAACCATAGAAAGGTTGGTATATCAAATCTCATCTCTTTTCCTATAATATATCATTGTTCTTGGTCAGGACACCATATTTTGGGTTAATTTTTTTTTTTTTTTTTTGTAAATCTTTATTCATTTTATACAAAGCGCCAACAAAATATGTAGTCAAATAATACAAATAACAGCACTTATCATTGTACAAATAAGAAACAAAGTACTTTACTCTCCCCCCCCCCCCCCACCCCACCCTCCCTGGATGTGTGTAGAAATCATCAAGGTTAATCAATCAGTCAGTCTTTTATTTGACAAATGCCTCTAATGGGCCTCATATTAAAAAAAAAAATTGTATTATTACCCAATCGTTCTGCATTCATTCTTTCATATCGGTAATGCAAACAGAGCGATTCCCACCAAAAAGAAAAATTTAATCTGTCCCAGTTCTTCCAGTTTCTGGTTATCAATTGCATGGCCACCCCTGTCATAATCAGAAGAAGTCCACTGGTGAAAGTTGCAAAGGAGATGCAGAAATGCACTGACCAACTGAAATTAACACACAAGAGTTGTATGGCATTATTGCAAAAGAATGAGAAACACCCCCCCCTTCCCATAGTTTAGCACATTCCCGCCTCTCTCCAGCCTTCCTCCCGGCATCGCAAGACTACGGGAACTCACGGCAGTCATTTCCTATTGGCAATCTGCACGGGGCAGGAGCGTAGGAAGATCGCTCCTGTCCCGAAAGCCTGCTAGACCACCAGGTAAGGCCAGGATGCCGGGAGGAAGGCGGGAGGGAGGCAGGGGGTGGGGAAGAGCCGGATGAGAAGTTATTCACGGTTTTTCTCAATTTGCGGTCTGGCTGTGCCCCTATCCCCCGTGAATACCGAGGGAGAAGTGTAGGTGTCTATGTTAAGTCTATAAAGACACTTAGGCTTCTGTATGTCTACATAACATTGCCCCCCCCCCATATGGTTACACCTAAGTCATGTACAAGTACATGTGTTCTTATCATAAAATGCCAGCCTTGCCATGCTGGGACAGGCCAAAGATCCATCAAACCCAGTATCCTGTTTCCAACAGAGGCCAATCCAAGTTACAAATACCCAGCAAGATCCCGAAAGAGAAAAACAGATTTTATGCTGCTTATCCCAGAAATAAGCAGTAGATTTTATTTATTTATTTATTTTTTTATCCCATCCTCCCCAAAGAGCCCAGGACGGGTTACACAATATACAGTTTACAGGTAAAATTTGTCATAGTTACATCGTAAGATTTTGTAATACATGTTTATCCGAGTCGGTCCCTGGGATCTGTTTGTGGGAAAGGTGAACTGCTTCTCTACCCTATAGTGCTCAGAAACTCATGCAGGACATGGATTTCAAGAATTTGGGGGGATTTGGACTCTCCCAGAACCTTAACAAACTTCTCTATATCCTCCCCTAAATAGAGTAGCTTCAGGCTCTCAACCTTTTTATTTTTATTTTTTTAATTAGATATCAGCTATGTACTGCACATTTAAAATGAATGTGAGCTACTATACAGGAGATCTTAAGGCTAGATTCTATAAATGGCACCCAGAGATAGGTGTTGAAATGATGCGCGCTAAGTTAGTATTCTGTATAGGGTGCTCTGCGCAGAATAACCTTTACAGAATACTATCAGCGCACATTTCACACCTAACATTGAGCACAATCATGGTAGTTAGGCGTAAAAATGCAGGTATTGTATAACATCATGTCTAATTTCTAGGAACGTCCCTGACCCACCCATGCCCCTCCCACAGCCACGCTCCCTTAGATTTGCACACCATGAAGTTTAGGTATGCATGTTATAGAATAGGATGTAGGGCAGATCTATGAGTAACTCCTAATTACTGCCAACTGGGCATTTCTTAACACCAATAATTGAATATGTCTATTAAAATGTTATATTCTGCCAAATCTAGCAATAGTTCATTGGCGGTTGACATATAAATATATGGAAAACAGAAGAGAATTCCATAATATATAGAAAAGATCTATATTAGACATGCATTATAAAATACATAGAAATCGTCCAATCAATAAGATAGTATCATATTGTAGTCCAATTGCCTGAAAACCTTTTGACTAGTTAATATGGTCATTTGGAAAAGAGTCAATCCCAAAGGCTTGTTGAAAGAAATGTGTTTTTAATAACTTTTAAAAAGTTTTATGATTACTTTCAGTACAAATCAAACTAAGTTGATTCCAAAGACTATGAGCTAATTTTTTTTAAAAAAGAATGCCTTATTGCGAGTCGATTACCATCTAGTTCTAGTTACTAATAGTAAGAGCAACCTATTATCCTGCAAAGATCTTAATGTTTGATCTAGAGCAGGGGTCTCAAAGTCCCTCCCTTGAGGGCCGCAATCCAGTCGGGTTTTCAGGATTTCTCCAATGAATATGCATGAGATCTATGTGCATGCACGGCTTTCAATGCATATTCATTGGGGAAATCTTGAAAACCTGACTGGATTGCGGCCCTCAAGGAGGGACTTCGAGATCCCTGATCTAGAGTATAGGGAATAGTCAAAGATTGCAGATAGCTAGGTTCAGAGGTATGTAATGCTTTATGATCATTGCCTAATTGGCTTATTAGTCTGCACCATAGATCTGTGATCTGCACCTAACTTTGGGCCATTTATACAGCATCTGGGGGTAATGGGCGTATCTCCTGTACCTCAAGCTATTAGAATAAGGGCATATTTTGGGGTGACATGCATGGGCTGCAAGAAAGTAGCAAAATATCCAAGGCTGCCCAATGGTAGGGGTCACCTGAAGTTGGACCCCCCACACACACCTGCAGTATCCAGCCTTGTTCCAGCCTCCGCCCCACCCCCACCCACCACCAGTCCCTTACACACTGCTGCAGTCACAGCAGAAGCAGCACTGAAAGCCGCCTCTTTAGGTGGTAGGGCCCCCCTCCTGACACATCCCGCTTCCCAAGTCCATCTTAATAGTGGCTTATGGACTTTTATTTTAGGAAATTAGCCAAGCCTATTTTTAAACCTTGCTAAGCTAATTTCTTTTCCCATATTATAAGGTACTGAATTCCAAAATTTTATTACACTTTGAGTAATAAAATATTTTCTCTGATTTGTTTTAAATTTACTACTTAGTAGCTTTATTGCATGCCTCTTAGTATGTGGGATTCATTATGTAAATGCAACATTGGCCACTGTTGGTGGGACCATTTGTGTTTATCACCAGATAAGTGATTTCTTTAAAAGACTGTTGCCTTATTAAAACTTTAATTGTTTGTACAATGGGAAGGTTTCTTTGAAGTATGAAGTGCTTGCCTTTTCTAAATCATTGTTCTGAACTGAATTTAGTTGACTAGAACTGGCCTTTTCCTCCCATGTATATGGGACTGTCCACTAAGATTTTAATTATCTGTTTGTTTTTAAATTATTGCTATTCTTGTTTTGTATAGAATCTAGTTTTATTTTGTTAATTTTTAAGTCCTAAAAACAAATAGCACCTAATGAGGTATATAATTAAATCACTATCAGATCTCACGGACTAGTTTAACAGGAAAAAAGACCTCCATGTACTAGGGGCTACTGAAAAGTTCTCAGCTCAACCAAGAAAATTACAAGTTATTCCACACTTTTTATTTCAGTGAGGCAAATGCATCTAGCAAATGGGCACAAGTACAGGGAAACCAAGCCACTGTGACATCACCAATTAAGCTGGTTCTTAGGTACTGGTGGAATGAGACATTATGACATCACAATATGAGGAGCCACTGAAAAGTTCTCAGCCCAACCAAGAAGTGAATGATGTGAAGCCATGAAATTTACAAATTATTCTACACTTTCTTAACACTTTTTGTTTCAGTGATATGAAACGAAATGAAAAGTGTGGAATAACTTGTAAGTTTCATGTCTCCACATCATTCTCTTCTTGGTTAGGCTGAGAACTTTTCAGTGGCCCCAGGTCAAGATAGCTCAGTTCTCACATTAGACTGTTGACTATAGGAGGGGGCCACTGAAAAGTTCTCAACCCAGCCAAGAAGAGAATAATGTGGAGACATGAAACTTACAAGTTATTCTGAACTTTTTTTGACACTTTTTGTTTCAATGAGGAAAATGCATCTAATAAATGGGAAAATTTATAGAGAAACCAAGCCATTGTGACATCACTGATGAGGTTGACTGTTAGGCATTGGTGAAATGAGGCATTATGACATCACAAGCGAGGGGCCACTGAAAAGTTCTCAGTCCAACCAAGAAGAGAATGATATGGAGCCCTGAAATTTACAATTTATTCCACACTTTTAATGACACATTTAGTTTCAATGATTTGAAATGAGACAGAATGTGTCAAGAAAAGTGTAGAATAACTTGTAAGTATGACTTTACATCATTCTTTTCTTGGGCTGCAAATGTTTCAACGGCCTTCCTACACTGCATTTAGGAAACTGTTATTTTTACTTCAAAGCATTTAACTGAGAATAAGATAGGAGAAGGAATATGTTTGTACACTTCCCCCTCCGTATTCGCGGGGGTTAGGGGCAGAGCCGGCCCGCAAATATTAAAAAACTGCAAATAATATTCAGACAGGTTCTGCCGCTAACCCCCGCTTCCCCCAGCTATTTTAAGCACTGAAAGCCCCCCCCCCACCCCCCTTAAGCCTTACCTGGTGGTCTAGCAGGTTTTCGGGGCAGGAGCAATCTTCCTATGCTCCTACCCTGTGCAGATCTCTCACATGAAATGGCTGCCTTGAGCTCCCGTAGTCTCTCAAGCCATTTCCTGTGAGCGATCTGCACGGGGCAAGAGCGTGGGAAGATCGCTCCTGCCCCGAAAACCCACTACACCACCAAGTAAGGCTTAAGAGGGGACTTACAGGGCTTAAAATAGCCCGAAAAATGAAAATGTATTTTTTGATTTAAAACTGTGAATAAGCAAATCCCTAGATAAGGAATTCGCGAATACGGAGGGGGAAGTGTATTATGTCTGATTTGATAATATAGGGAGGTATAGTATCCAATATGTATTTATGAAGAAGACATATGAACATGCTGTTGTTTACATTATTCAACTATTAAACTGGCTAATGGCAAGCACTATTAAATAGCCAACAAGAGTCTTCTTGCCATAGAAGTGCGAAGAACTACAGATTCATAGTAAACACACTAGGGATATCTCAGAACGCTATTCCAATAATGTAATATGTAATGTAATAGCAGC
The DNA here is from genome assembly GCF_902459505.1 of Geotrypetes seraphini. Classification (NCBI taxonomy): domain Eukaryota; kingdom Metazoa; phylum Chordata; class Amphibia; order Gymnophiona; family Dermophiidae; genus Geotrypetes; species Geotrypetes seraphini. The sequence continues at coordinate 377,334,786 of NC_047085.1, forward strand.
TCTCCTCACCGACTTCACCTTTACGTGTGCTCACTTTGTAACTTTTTTGTTTTAAATCAATCTCTAATTTCTGTCATAGCTCATTTTAATCTGGGAGGCAGTAGAATATTCAGTTGAATAATGCTACATAAAAGCTAAGTGCAGTTTTGACCTTTAAGGATTCAAAGGTTCATAAGGAACTTTATATGAAGATATAGGAATGTGGAATGTAAAGAAAACTCTTACAAAAAGCTTTATACAAAATTAAATTAGATTAAAATGAGTTATGATAGAAATTAGAGATTGATTTAAAACAAAAGAGTTACAAAGTGAACACACGTAAAGGTGAAGTCGGTAAGGAGTGCTGCTACCCTGATATTACATTATCGGAGTAGCATTCTGAGATATCCCTAGTGTGTTTACTATAAATCTGTAGTCTTCGCACTTTTATGGCAAGAAGACTCTTGTTGGTTGTTTACATTATAATGTGAGATTATGGGTGATTGTGGGAGTGTTTTTATGTGTGTTTGTTTAATTGATTATGAATGTCTTTTGATTGTACTCTGCCTAGGATTTTAGGCAGGTAATAAATAGTCATAAATAACAAATTTGGTGCCTAACTGAAGTAACAAACCCATTTAAAAATGATTTAAATATTGTTTAAAAACAAAAATGTAAGCACCTAGAGGCATCTACGAAACTAGCATCTAGATCGCATTTATGGGGGCACCTTAAACCCCCCCCCCCAAGGTTGAAGTTGGTGTGGCTAATGCTGGAAACGACCTTAGGCATCTTTAGGTGCCTCCATAGACGTGATTTGCATCAAGCATTTACCCGGACATGTCCTCTTTTTAGAGGAATGTCCAGGTGTCCAGATGGCTTTTCAAAGCCCGACACTTTGTCCAGGTTTTGAAAAGCTGTTGTGATTGGGACTGAGTCTGGAGTGCATCTGTACATGCGCAGATGTGACGCAGCGATGTTGCATGCATGCACGCATGTGTGCAATGTAATCGCGTCACATCTGCATATGCACAGATGCACTCCAGACGTGGCCCGAAGAGACGAGGTTTGCGTGGGGCTGGTGTTGGGGGATAGAATGGGGCGGGGCCGGGGAGGGCGCAATGGGGTGGGGCAATGCGTCCTCTCTTTCCAGATGCAAAATCTGGTAACCCTACAGACATAGGCCCTATATTTGCGACACTTATGTTTGAGGTAGGCAAAATTATACAAATGGTGCCACGGCGTGCTTGACACACAATCGGTGCCATTTGTAGAATCTGGCCCTTTGTGCCAATCTTGAAATTTCTTGTTGTGATTATAGGAAACCCATTACCAGATGACCTTGCAGTTGTCATTAGGTGCCACATGATCCCAGTCATCAGCATAGATGACTGCATTGCAAATCCCTGGATGGACAGCACTGGACAGTTAATGTTCAGCATAGTGACTTTTTGTAACTAGACATTTTTACGCATTTGATCCACATTTTTTGTGGCAGTTCTTGCATTAATCGGCTTCTCACTATGGGGTCCTTTTACTAAGGCGTGCTAACCAATTTACTGTGCGCTAAATATTAGCACATGCTAAATGCTAAGGCACCCATTATATTCTATGGGCGCCTTTGCTAAATCGGTTAGCGCGCCTTAGCAAAAGGACCCCTATATTATTAAATGTTGAATTTTGTACTACGTTTTATTCCACTACATATTTGAAGGGTTGTGGTTTGCCAGGCTTTATGTAATGTTTAGGGGGACAGTTCTACAGTGTGACACGGTTCATAGATGAAAGCAAGCAAGACAATCGCTTGTGGACAAATGAACTGAGACAAATGTGTGGACAAATGAGCTGAGACAAATGCGCGCAAGACGTCAGTACGCCAGATTAAAAGTTAAATTTAAAGCACTCTGAGGGGGAGTTTGGGGAACCCCCCCCCCCCAGTTTACTTGGAAGTGTTGGCGCCGCCGTTGGGGGGCTCGGGGGGTACCCCCCATTAGAGAGGAAAGTGTAATTTTTCCCTGTTTTAGGGAAAAATTACAGTTTTGTCTGTGTGTGGGGGGGGTGTCCCTCCCCCACCCCACCCCCAATGGCAGCGCCAACACTTTGAAGTAAACACACACCCCCTCGGCGCGCATTAAATTTAACTTTTAATCGGATGCGCTGACGTCCTGCGCTCATTTGTCTCTGCTCATTTGTCTCCACGCGATTGTCTGGTGTGCTTTAGTCCCGACACAGTGTGACAGGGAGGAGGGAAAAGATAAAGTATTTATAAAAATAGCATTATATAATAAGTGAATGATCCCTTTCTGAAAGCGTGCGCTATTTTTCTGACAAAATGCCAGTAAGCATGTGTGAACCATTGCACACATGCAACCACTGTGCATCCTATCGGGAACAGAGTGTGCACTCTTTTAGAGCCAGTGTGCCCTTTTTCAAAATAGGATGCACTCTTTTCAAAGAGGGTGCACCATATGACTTTCCTCCCATGACCCAAAAAATAGCCATACGAAAGCTATCAAGATGAATTTTCAGAAAGGACACAGGAAATCAAGTTTGATTAAAATCTGATATATCGCCAAATCAGAATACAAGGCGGTTTACAAAGATAAAATAGGGTAATGTATACTAATACATAATCAAAAAGAAGAAAGACGAGTAACAAAAGATAATAATAAATCACAAACAGGGGTGAAAAGGTAGGAACAGGGCAGAACTACAAGGAAGGAGCAGGGAAGAACAAAGGGGGGTGGAAACAAAACAGCTGATAATAATGCGAGTTTAAAATGCATCTGAAAAAATGCTCTTAAAAGGACGATTTTAATTCTTATACAACACAAAAGTTTTCTGACTGCTCATTTGTACTTTATAATATTAGTCCTATCCATTTGCCTCTCTAATCCTACCTGGCCCATCGGGATTTTTAAGAATCTCCAGACAGACAGCCGCCGAATATCACCAGTGACCGGCTATGTCGCATGACATAGGCAGTAGAGAATGACACGGTGAAAAAATTGGTCCCCGTCACCGCCCCGTCCCCGTCTCACCATCCCCGTCACCGCCCCGTCCCCGTCTCACCATCCCCGTCACCGCCCCGTCCCCGTCTCACCATCCTCTTCACCGCCCCGTCACCGCCACTGCCACCCCATTCACCGCCCCGTCACCGCCACTGCAATCCCATTCACTTTTCTTTATTTACGTATAAAGGAAACATTCTTTAAAACTTTAAAACTTAGTTAAATATTAGTTAATAACTATACAAAAACAAAACACGCAGAGAAAAAATTAATTAATATAAATTCCCTGACTTCCCTGCACTGTCCCCCCTTGAAGCTTCCCAGTAAACATTTTTGGATGGAGATGTCAGTTGTTTAATCTACCGACATATAAAAAAGTTGGACATATATTTTGTAACACTGGAAAAATTGTTTAAACATAAAATATCTTTGTTGACATCTCAAAATCTTCTCCCTAAAAGCTTCAAAATGATGCCTGAAGTTACCTTGGGGGTTCTGAGCACTATTAATTTTAATTTATTACAGCACTCCAGAAATATTTTTCTAATTGTTTTAACTTGGAAAAGCGAACCAGGATTGTCTTAATGAAAGGCTTATGTTTGCACTGCAGCCCTCCTGCCCTCGACGCAAACCCCCCTCCCCCCAACGACCGCCCCCCCCAGCCGACCCGCGACCCCCCTGGCGACCCCCCCACCCCCCTTCCCCGTACCTTTGGTAGTTGGCCGGACAGACGGGAGCCAAAACCGCCTGTCCGGCAGGCAGCCAACGAAGGAATGAGGCCGGATTGGCCCATCCATCCTAAAGCTCCGCCTACTGGTGGGGCCTAAGGCGCGTGGGCCAATCAGAATAGGCCCTGGAGCCTTAGGTCCCACCTGGGGGCGCGGCCTGAGGCACATGGTCGGGTTGGGCCCATGTGCCTCAGGCCGCGCCCCCAGGTGGGACCTAAGGCTCCAGGGCCTATTCTGATTGGCCCACGCGCCTTAGGCCCCACCAGTAGGCGGAGCTTTAGGATGGATGGGCCAATCCGGCCTCATTCCTTCGTTGGCTGCCTGCCGGACAGGCGGGTTTGGCTCCCGTCTGTCCGGCCAACTACCAAAGGTACGGGGAAGGGGGGTGGGGGGGTCGTGGGGGTCGCCAGGGGGGTCGCGGGTCGGCTGGGGGGGCGGTCGGAGGTTCTTGGGGGGGGCGGTCGTTGGGGGGGAAGGGGGGTTTGCGTCGAGGGCAGGAGGGCCTGGGATCCCTCCTGCCCGTAATGTAGTGCGGGGTGGGGTTAGGGGGTCGCCGTGGCCAGGAGGGTTTGGGCTCCCTTCTGGCCCGATATTGTCGGGAAGTCGGCGGTCCTTCGGGGTGGGGGTGCGAGTGGTCCTGCCGGGGGGGGGGATGTATCGGACGTCGGGGAGTCGGCCGGGCAAGAGGGCTTGGGCTCCCTCTTGCTCCGATCGCGGGTGCGGGTGGGAGCGCGTGCGAGCGGTCGTTCGGGGTGGGGGTGCGAGCGGTCCTGCTGGGGGGGTGAATCGGGCGTCGGGCGGTAAATAGCGGTTCCTAGAAGGGGGTACATTGGCCCGCGGGGACAAACCTGTTCACCGTTTCCGCGGTCGGTGAATGGCCTTGTCCCCGTCACCGCAGCGACTGCTAGTTTTCTTCCCCGTTTTCGGCGGTGACCCGCGGCTTAAATGCGGTGGCCGCGGGTAAACCGTCACCGTGTCATTCTCTAATAGGCAGTCATTGGGCTAGCTGGCTATCTCCCACTGATTATCGGGAGAGGGGGGAGGGAGATGATGGGGTGCTGAGAAGTTCTCAGCCCAACCAACCAACTTCCTAAATTCTGAGCATTATTTTGCCACTGTAGCTGCAAAGAGTGTTATCTTATTTTGTTAAGTGTTAATTTGTAGAACCATATCTACGTCATTCTCTTCTTGGTTGGGCTGAGATTTTTTCAGTACCCCCTCATATCTTGCACTTACTCTTTACCTGTATCAGTGTGTACAGCAGTACCCCGATTTCCTGCACTCGTAGGTCCTGATTTTATAAATGGCACCTGATTCCTAGGCATCACTGAGCACAATTGTCAACCGTCTGCTAGGCATCATGTGTAGAATCGTGCTTAGTAGCACCTAAGCAGTCTTTGGCCTGCAATTTAGGCCAGAGTTTTCTTAGCCTAAGTGAATGTGCCTAAGTCAAACCATACCCAAAACCTGCCCCAAATCTGCCCCTAACCACGCCTATCTGCAGGTAGGTGCCTCAGTGTGGACACCTATCTTGAATTGGTAGGCACCTACTAAGTTAGGCACCCACCAGCTAATTAATTTTTTTTTTGTACTGTTTTTTAAAATTGTTTTATAATGGTGCTTTCAATTATTGGCGCTGATTAAGCCAATTAAAATTAAGTTAGGTGCTTAGATGGGCTAGGTGCGCCAATCTATTTTTAGGCATCATTTATAGAATCTGGGCCATAATGCTATGAGCTGACTAGGAGGTGCTTTCATAAATAGAAACACTAATAGCTCCTCAAGAACAAAATATAAAGCAAACGAACAATTGTATTCTCAGAAGTGGTATATAAATGCTTAAATAAATAAATGGTTTTGCGTTCTTTTAACAACCAACTAAATTATTTGCTGCAGAATAAATTGGTTTGTTCGTGTAATGTAGAAACTTGATAGTTGTCAAATTAATTGTATGTAAGCTAAGGAAAGAGGCACTTTTTTGCTGCTCCTAATTTAGATAACTATACCTGAACTTCTAGATATAACGTAACCCATATCTTATCAAATAATTATTATAGGTGAGATGGGATTGAAAATGGAGTTAGACATTTATAAGGTGCAGATGTTAAAAACTCTAGTAATGATTACTATTAAAATAATACTTTCTAATTGGAAAGATTTTTCAAAATTAGATTATAATTGGTGGAATATATTATGCTTATATACTAAGTATGAGAAATTTTAGCTGCAAGATCCAGCAATGTAAGTAAGTTTGAAAAAAAAAATGTGGGAACCTTTCTATAACTTTGTGACTACTAAGGCCTTCTTTTACGAAGGCGTGCTAACCTATTAGCATGCACTAATTGATTTAGCACACGCTAAACACTAACGCGTGCATGTTAGTCTATGGATGCATTAGCATTTAGCATGTGATAATTCGATTAGCGCACCTTAGGGCCTGTTTTTCAAAGCCACGCTAGCGGCTGCCGTGCGGCAACAGCCCCGAAGCCCTTTAAATCTCTATGGGCTTCAGGGCCGTTACCACACAGCAGCCGCTAGCGCGGCTTTGTTAAATAGGCCCTTAGTAAAAGAGGAGGTAAGTGTAATCTAATATAAAATTATTTATAGTTATGATTATAATATACTATAGAGTAGAGATGATTGCAATACCCAGGGTCAAGTTAGGTTTCTGTTTTAATTTAGGATAAGTATGATCTGTATAATTTCTGTTGTATTGTTTATCTTTTTTTGTTATATAACAAAATTCAATAAAATATATTAAATAGGGAAAAAAAAATCAACAAAGAATCTGATGCGTGAAGTATCCTCTATATGGCTGATACATATCAGAAGTTAAAATTTGATCCTGCCCTTTCTGAATGAGATCCATAAAACTAGATGAACGATCCATCTGGCCTCTTCTTTCACCCTCAGTTGTTGAGCTTTTCAGATTTTTATTTCATAACCTTGATATCTCTTAACTCATGGATTAAGTGACATCTTCACTGATGGTAAGCATCCATTTCGCAATCAAATGGTTCCCTAGATAGTGTTACTTTTTTCCATGAGAATTTTAGTACTAACACTGCAAAAAGCAGGACCATAGAACCAACTAAAGAGGGGATTATTTTCTGTGCAGAAAGGTTTTGCAGATAACCTCAAATGAGTGCAGGGGCTATGTAGATCTTCATGAGCTGCAATTATTGATAGAAGTATTAACAAGAGAAAAATAGGTCACTTGGGGTTTAGTGTTAAGTAGTAAATCCAGAGCCAGTGGGACTTAGCTGAGAGGAAAGGTTTGTTCAGTGCATTTACTTAATGAACCAAAAGAAAATTGTGTATGTCTATATAAGGGAAAGGCGAATGAAGAGATTCAGAATATCGTCCTGCTATAATTCTCCATGATTAGTAAATATTCCACAATGGAACAGAAAGAGATGTTTAAAGGAATTTTTTTTTTAATCTTTATTAAATTTTCAAACTACAATTATGCATGTAAATAATTCATGTACATATAATATTACAAGAAAAGCACAATAAACTTAAAGAAATTAATAAGCAATTATTTTCCCCCACCCTCCCACCTAGTAATCAAGAAAATAAATACCCAATAAAACAATGCTTTTGGATTAAACCTTACATTAGAAATGTATCAACTATTCCTATTGTTATTATATAAGTTTTATGTTTATTTATTTATCAATTATTAGTGCAAGGAGCCATTGCTGAATGCTCCGTGCTGCTCCCGATACTCATAGAGTTCCTATGAGCGTCAGGAGTAGCGCGGAGCATTCAGCGCAGCTCCCTCTGCTAATAACCGCTATCACAATTTAATAAAAGGGGTGGGTAAATGCTGCATATAAAAACTACATATATCACCAACACATTACATAAATAAAATATATGTAAATGCAAATAATATAACCAAACCATTAATATAAAAGATAAAATAATATTGTATCATAATAACACATAAGAACCCAAAGCAAAATCTTCCTGTTGCACCAAGGCCAAGAGTAAAACTCAGGTACCACTAGGCCAGGAGTGGGCAACTTTTGCCCTCAAGGGTCACAACCCAGTCATTTTCAAAATTTCCCCAATGAATATGCATAAGATTTATTTGCATGCCAATGACTGCATTGTATGCAAATAGAGCTCATGAATATTCATTGGGGAAATCCTGAAAATCCTACTGGTTTGTGGCCCTCAAGGACTAAGGTTGCCCATCTCTGCAATAAGCCATAATTAGGCTAGACACTGAAACAGGGCCTGCAAGCTCACACTCATACAGGCCTGCAATGATGAAACAACACTTGTGTCTCAGAGAAATTCATCTTTTGTATAGCCAGTCTAGACAGCCACTAGGAACCTTCACACCTAAGGTGTCTAAAGGAATATAAATCTTTAATACTGAGGTGAGATAGTACAGAACAGCTAACTGTAGGGCTTTTTGTATCGACAAATTATTTTGAACCGAATGCGTTAAACAACGGACAACCAGATCAGATCCTTTAGAACTGAGGTAATATGTTGTCTGTGCCCTACAGCTAAACAGAATGTGGTTTTATAGCATCACATGAAAAGAGACTTCCAGTGAGAAAAATAATTAGTGATACCTGGTTCTTTCTATTGCAGAGACTCAGCTGATAAAGATAATTCGAGTTCCCTGCACATTGCCATGCCATACTGTACTAAATATTTCTCTTTGAAAGCACAGTACAATTACGTTATACCTTATATTTTGAACACAGACTTCATGTATGTATCACCATTGTGCATGATGAGAGTCCTGTTTTCTCTTGCAGGCATTAAACAGTTTTGCTGAGTGATTCTCTCTCTGTCTTTCTGCTTACATGATTTTTTTTTTCCACTGGAAACTGCTTCAAGGAAATTTGATGTTTGGGTAAAAGGTGCAGCATCTCAAACTTTTACAAGCAAATGCCCCGGCAGTTAGTGTTTTGCTGACAGCCAACAGTATTTTCCTGGATATTCAATGCCTGGCCATGTCTAGGCTTCGGCACTGAATATCCGGTTTACACAGCATCAGCTAACACATGATCTCTTAAGTCGATATTCAAAACTTACCCAGCCATGGTTGTCACATAAAGATAGGGCTATGTTTTATACAGTCCTATATATGTAGTTACCCTGAATATCGGCACTTATCTGGCCAAGTGCCGACTCCACCCAAAATAGCTGACTTTCACTTAGGCAGAACCAACCTAAGATTCTGATTGGCCCAGGTGCCTAAGGCCCCTCCTATGGGGGTGGTCTTAGGCACCTGGGCCAATCAGGCCCTTAGGCCCCTCCCTGGTGCATCCCACAATATACTGGGAAAGGGCAGGCCCGCCATTCTGACAAAGGCAGGCCTGCCAGCTGGCCGGAGGGAGGACCCCTCCACCTGGCCAACAAACAAGATTAGAGGGGGGTCGGGAGGGGTTAGGAGGGCTTCAAGTGGGGGTGTGGGGGTCTGGGTGGGGGTGCAGGGGATCCGGCAGGAGGGATTGGACATTCCTCCTGCTGGCAAACTATGGAGGGATGAGGGTTCTGGTAGGAGGGATTTGGCATCCCTCATGCCGGCAAACTATGGAGAGGGGTGGGGGGGTTCCGGCAGGAGGGATTGGACATCCCTTCTGCCATGATCATTCGGGGGGCGGTGGGGGGGGGGGGGGGCGGCCAGGTCTGCTAAACTTATCGTGGCAGAGAGATCCCTTCCCACATTAAGCTCAGCGGCTGCATCTACTTACAATGTAGGCCAGATTTTTGCATGCATTGTAGGCCAGATTTTATATGCATTGCATGCATCTCCTGCTGGCCTAGGGAGACGCATATGGCCGCCTAAGTCTGCCTAAGGCTACCTCTTGGCCACACCACGCCCAGACCTTGCTTTAGGCGAGCTTGGACATCTCCCTAGGCTCCCGGAGGCGCCTCTAGTATAGACAGCCTGCCTTGGGAGGTCCCGATTGGCTGTTAGACAGTGGTAGGACGCCTACCACCACCTACAATTGGAACGTTGTTTATAGAATCTGGGCCTTAGTATGCTTTTCTTTAGAAAAATTCATCCAGTGCCAGCATTGGCAGGTTGGATCTATTAAATGCTTTTAAATTGGTGGGTGACGATTAGTTACTGCTGAGATCAGTTTCTATAAGGATGAGTTTGAGATTGGGTAGATTTATTTATTTGTTTGTATGTATTGAGATATATTAACTGACCGTATAAAAAGATTCACTCAAGGCAGTGCATGACAGGTACAGTTTGACATAAACCAGTGGCATAGTAAGGGTGTGTGTGAGGGGGGCTGTCCACCCCAGGCGTGGTCTTTCATGGGGCGACGGCATCCCTCCTCCTCTCCTACCCCCTTCCCCTGCTGCATACACATGCCTGCATCCCTTCCCCATACCTTTTTAACCTCGGCGTGAGCAACAAAGAACTTGCTGCTCATGCCAGTTTTGGAGCTCTCTCTGACATCACTTCTGGGAGGAAGTGACATCAGAGAGAGCTCTGAAGCCAACACGGGCAGCATGTTCTTTGCTGCTCATGCGGAAGTTAAAAAGGGAAGGGGAAGGGGCAGGGGTGCGTGTGACTGGGGGTGGGGAAGAGGGCGGGAGAGGGGCACCACCGCCCCAGGCGCCAGTTACCCTCACTACGCCACTGCATAAAACTTTGTTTTATTTATTTTTAAATGTATATACCATATATTAACTATACGGTTTACAAAGCTTATAATTACAAAACACAGTTGCAGAACAGTACTCATAAAAAAGAAAAACCAAAAGCGTTAACAAACAATTGAGTTTTCAGCATTTTCTTAAAATTCATTTTTGTTCATTCATTCAGTTTTGTTACTATCATAACAATATTGAATTGACCAAAGAGATTAACATCATGCGGAGGGGCATTTTTGATATGAAGCTTAAGTCCGAGTTTAAATGTTTTGGGAAAAATGTCCACAAATCCAGTAGAGAAAATGACCATTTTCTAGATGTTTTTGAGCTTAATATGTCTATCTTTTAGGACCATTTTTGAAAACAAAACGTTCAAAAAAGAAACGCACACAAACAAGCTCTTGGGATGTAGGAGCGGCCAGCATTCTTAGCAGAGATATGTATGGCTGGCATGTACTATTTATTTCACATCTGTGGGTGGTGGGAGGGGGTCAGTGACAACTGGGGGAATAAGGGGGGTCAGGCCCTAATCCCTTCAGTGGTCATCTAGTCAGTTTGAGCACATTTTTTGTCCCTTATTCATTTTTAAAGCAGGTCTAAATGGTGCCCTGGACGTTTTTTATTTTAATGTTTGATTATCACTGCAAAACGTTCAAGTCCTAAGCACATCCTAAGCCCAACCAAAACACGCCTTCAGCATGCCCCCTTTGAATTTAGACAAACAGCCTAGAAAAACGTCTAAAATATGTGTTTAAAAAATAGTGATTTGGACGTTTTAGCAAGAAAAATGTCCAAATGCCATTTTATGCCATTTTTGGACATTTTTCTCTTTCAAAAATGAGCCCCTTGGTATCAGAAATATAAATATGAAATAGCACAGCAGGACAATCATAACAGAAATAGGATAATATCAGCAAAATATGAAAGATACATCATATATGCGGCCTGGAAAGGTATAGGAAAGATAAGGAAGCAGGTTTATGGTTAAGTTAAATCTAAGGCTGCAAATGTTAAATCTGAGGTATCCTATAAAGGTTTTCTCTCTCCCCCTTACTAGTCAATTGCTTTTTACAAGCTGTGGTCCATTGTTGAACCTTTTGCCTTACCCACCCCCCCCTTTTTGCAAAACCGTAGTGCAGTTTTTGGCGCCGGCCACAGCAGTAACAGCTCCGACACTCATAGGAATTCTATTACCACCGCGGCCATTGCTACAAACTGCGCTATAGTTTTGTAAAAGGGGAAGAGGTTAGTTTGTTGGGTTTTTTAAAATATTTGGATGAAATTCAGGCCATTTCTTTTGTATTTGAGTATTTGGACACCTCTATAGACACCTTGCCTTAAATTGTTATGGCTTTGGGGAGGTCAAGCATTCCTAGGTTCCTAGTAGAGCTTTTACGGGAGGGAAATTTATTACTTTCTCCAATTCTGTCAGGAATTTAAGAGTGAAATTGGATGCAAAAGTCTCCTTTGATCCTCAGTCCTTGGAGGTGGTGTTCACTCTTGCAATATTTTGAAGTCCTGGCAGAAAGAAAGAGAGCAGAAAGCTTCTCTTCCAACATATTCTCACAAGCTAAAGAAGCAGAACATCTGAATTTTAGTTGAAAGTCATCTTCTCTTCTGTTACTGCTCAAGACTCCTCATGCTGGGATGGAGTAGGTCCTTACCGTTTGAATTCTGGCCATTTTCCAAGGTTCATGTAAGTTTTTCTGAAGCTGAAGAGATCAGCTTTGGCACCGTATAAAGAGGTTCATTGGTCATTCCAAAATAGCTACGATGTGGGCTTTAGTGGAGTGCACAGCTGACAATTATGCTTTGTATAAAGGCCTTCTAGGAAAGTTTCTTAGAAAATTGGAGATAGTCCAAAATGCTACAGCTGGTTCATCACTGAATGTAGTAAGAGAGCCCAGTCATCCTTGGTTAGTCTACATTGATTGCTAGTAAATGAATGAATTCAATTTAACTTCTTGGTATTGGTTTTCAAAGTTCTCCAGATTAAAAAGATCTGCTTATTTATGTGGGACATTAGTGTGATATAATTCAGAGAGAACATTAAGATATAGCCAAAGATGTCAGCTGGTGGCCCCACAGAGAACAGTGGAGGGTCTGAGCCTCTTTAATAACTGTTCCATAGTTGTGGAAGGGTCTACTGATTGAGCTGCATCAGGAAACCAACTTGCGGACCTTAAGAGAAAACGTCAGGCTTTTTAAAATTCCCTACTTTATGATTTTCTGTTTGGATGTATTTGCTCACCTTTTCCAAATCCACACTCAAGCTAAGTTGACATCAAGTGCACAAGTTAGTTTCCTGTTCAAGTGGACATACAAACTAACACATACCTGAGTCAATGGAGGGTAAAGTGGCTTGCCTGAGGTCACATGGAGGTGCCAGTGGGATTTAAACCCTCGCTTCCTGCTTCCTAGTCTGCTGGTTCATAGTCTGCTGGTAAGAGCGGATAGAGTAGCTGGTTTTAAGAAAGGTTTGGACAATTTCCTGGAGAAAAAGTCCATAGGCTGTTATTGAGAAAGACATGGGGAAGCCGCTGCTTGCCCTGGATCGGTAGCATGGAATGTTGCTACTCCTTGGGTTTTGGCCAGCTACTAGTGACCTAGATTGGCCACCGCTAGAATGGGCTACTGGGCTTGATGGACCATTGGTCTGACCCAGTAAGGCTATTCTTATGTTCTGTTAGCCTGTGTCTGATTTTAAATGTGGATAAATATTGTGACAGGGACCCTGCCAACCCTGAGCTTTAACCTCAGGAATATGAGCCTTATACTACCTGCTGCTTAGGAAGGAAAGGTTTAGAACCCCTGAGAGAAAGACAGAACCTAATTAAAAGTCCCAGTTGTAAAACTGCCACTTTAAAGTCTGCAAAAGCTGAGTTTAAGAGTGCAGGTCCCTTTAAATCTTCTCCTGTCCCAGCCAGAGGGAGGGGGTGGGGCCCTGGAGCAAGGAACTAGGAAGGTGCAAGGTGGAAGGAAACAGCCCAGAAAGGCAAACATAGAGCTGCTAAGAAAACTGCTGGAGAGAAAACATGAGCAGGTAGGAGAGTCTGATATTGAAATGCAGGAATTTGATTTAGAAGAGGCTGTTTGTGACCCACAAGGGGAAGAAATGGATTGGCAGCCTGCTTCTGAAATGCTGAGGAAAGCATGGACTTTTGAACAGTGTCACAATATGGAGGAACTGTGAGTAACGTGTTTTGTTTTGTTTTGTTTTTTTGTGAATGATAAAGCCCAGGGAGGGAAATGTGTGCTCCCTGTGAACTTTTCAATTCTATCAGTACTCTGGGATGTTTATACCATCCGGTCCAAGTGATTTGCTACTGTTTAATTTGTTAAATTGATCCATTACATCTTCCAGTGTTACAGAGATTTGTTTGCATTTCTCTGATTCATCAGAATTGAATACCATTTCTGGCACTGGTAGCTCCCCCATATCTTCCTTGGTGAAGACTGATGCAGAGGGTGATGGGACAAAAGCATGCGAGACTTTGGCGCACCAACATTGCAGCGCAGACAATTCGGCTCAAGACCCCAGTGCGCTGCCTAAAAAGTTACTTTTAAAGAGCTACAATGGGGGGTGTGGGGGGAACCCCCCCACTTTACTTCATACTCTTTGCGCTGTTGTTGGGGGGGGGGGAGTGCAACCTCCACATTATAGAGAAAACTTAACTTTTTTCTAAAAAATCGAGAAAAAGTTAAGTTTACTCTAAAATGGAGGGTTCCAACCTCCCAACCCGCCTCCCCAACGGTAGCGTGAAGAGTATGAAGTAAACTGGGGGGGTTCCCCCATGTCGGAGCTCTTTAAAAATAACTTTTTAGGTGGCGCGCTTGGGTCTTGCACCAGTTTGTCTGTGCTGCAATTTCGACGCGCCAAAGTCCCGCACGCGAATGACTATGAACCGATGCAGAGAATTCATTTAATCTCTCTGCTATATCCTTGTCTTCCCTGAGAGCCCCTTTATCTCTGTCATCTAGTGGTCCAACTGATTCTCTTCCAGGATACTTGCTTTTAATATACCTAAAAAAGTTTTTATTGTGTGTTTTTGCTTACAACGCTATCTTCTTTTCAAGGTCTCTCTTTGCCTTCCTTATTAGCACCTTGCATTTGATTTGCAATTCCTTGTGCTATTTGCAATTATTTTCAGACGGATCCTTCTTCCACTTTCTGAAGAATTCTCTTTTGGCTCTAATAGCTTTCTTCCCCTCACTCATTAACTACGCCGGCTGCCATTTGGTCTTCCTTCCTCCTTTTTTTAATACATGGCATATATCTAGTCTTGGTTTCCAGGAAAATATTTTTAAATAACATCCACGTCTTTTAGATTTTTGACTTTTGCAGATGCTCCTCTAAGTTTCTTTTTTATCATTCTTCTCATGTTATCATAGTCTCCATTAAACAAAGACTTTCTTCAACTGCTATCTATGCCCTAATCTGATCTTACCTTATGCTCTGAAATGCACCCTAAAATACTAATGTAGACTAAACACTTTTTTATATAAAAACCCTAACAGAGACACTAAGGGCTACACTATTGCCTAAACTGACTTTGCTGAAAAAGCAGAGTACTGAACTAAAAATTAAGAGGAGGACAATGAAATAACTTACTGAAACCCAAGTTTTACGTTTTCCCAAGTTTGAATGTCAGCAGCTAAGATATTCCAATGGAGTTATTTTTCCCCTTAGCAGATCCTCACTCTGCGCCTCTTCAGTACAAGGTCTAGCCCAAACATCCAAACTGTGCCCTGGACACTTTTTAAAATGTTTGATTATTGCCGTAAAACATCAAAGTACTAAGTCTACCCTAATCTTACCCAAAATATGCCTCTAAAATGCCCCTTTAAGATTTAAACACACTGGAGACAAAACAAAGAAAAAGGCGTCTAGAAAATAAGTTTTGAAAATGCTTACTTGGACGTTTTGATTAGTAAGATGTCCAAGTGCCAGTTTATGCCATCTTTTGGACATCTATCTTTTTTTTGAAAATGAGCCCCTATGTTCCTGGGTAATATGTGTTCTTTCTTAATTGCCTATGCCACAAAAGTATAGAAAATGGCTACCATTCCCTTTAAACTTTGCTTTTCTAAACAAGATATTGATATTTTGAAATGTACCTTTTTTGCAGAACATTCCAGATTGAAACTTAGGGCTCTTTTACTAAGACGCAACAGGGATCAGAGGGAACGTCACCAAGCTTTTCCACATTTACCAATCAATATGTGCTATGTGCTCTGCTTCTGCCACAATGTGACTAGTCTGTTTGAAGCAATTGGAATCGAATGTAACCTAAAAGAGTGGCATCTCTTCAGTGACTGCTCATCCAGGAGCATCAAAGCCATGTTGCTTAATAACGGGAACAAGTACCCGTCTCTTCCACTGGCTCACTCAGTGCACCTCAAAGAGGATTACAACAGCATGAAGACTACTAGGCATCTTGAAGTATGATGAGTATGGCTGGGAGGTCATTGGGGTCTTTAAAATGATGGTATTCCTATCTGGTGTCTTCATCGCACTACAGGTAAAGATCCTGGAGTGCAAATAATTTTTCAAGAAGCTAACTAGGAAGGAGAAAGCAGCTTGGAACAACTTTGTTGCAGTAGTTTGGAACTTCCTGTGCAATCACATGGCCAAAAACTATGTGGAGTTGGTTGAGAATCTGCTGTAGGATGTCTCTCAAAGTCCATGTCCTTGATGCTCTTCTTGAGACATTCAGGAGAGCATGGGAGCATACTCAGAGGAGCAAGGTGAGCGCTTCCACCAGGATATATTGGACTTCTAATGCAGCTACCAAGGACAATATAATGAAAATACGAAAGGAGACTACATCTGGGGGCTTATTTGTGAAAGTGACTTACAATATAATTGCAAATCTCGAAAAACTAGTCTCCTAAATCTTCTGTGGTATCTTTGCATAACTTCAATATAAATACGTTAATTGTATTCATATGTTGCTTTTTATGACTGAAAGAATGAAAAGATGAAAATTTGGCATTTTCACATTTTAAAAAGGTAGATTGCAAAATACGATTATCCTGGTCACAAAAGCAAAGTTTTATGAAAATAACATTTTTTATATGTTTCAGGCATGAGCAATTAAGAAATTAAACTTACTGCCCAGGAACAAAAATTGTGTTACATAGTGCAGTGGTTCCCAACCTTGTCCTGTTGGACCACCAGGCCAATCGGGTTTTCAGGCTAGCCCTAATGAATATGCATGGAACAGATTCGCATGCCTGCCACTTCCATTATATGCAAATCTCTCTCATGCATATTCATTAGGGCTAGCCTGAAAACCCGATTGGCCTGGTGGTCCTCCAGGACAGGGTTGGGAACCACTGACATAGTGTAATTGTTTCTTCAGAAGCCAATTCTCAGCAGTAATGGGCTCATTATGCAGTTATGATGTGCGTGCAAATTGGGTGCATGCCCAAATTTGTATGCAATTCAAAATACCATTTATAGAACTCAGGAGATAATGTGTACAATGCTGTTGTAGGTCTGGTAGTGCTATAGAAATAATTAGTATTAGTAATTTAAAAATTATCCTTAATGTTTATAAAGCCACAGATTCTTCTTTGTCTCTGTAATAAATCTTATGTTTGAGGTGAGACATTACATTTGTCTGTCGTCTTTTTTTTTTTTTTTTCTAATTCTTTATTCATTTTCAAATTTACAATAAGTGTAACAATATATCCAAACAAATTAACAATAAATATAACACTTAATAATCATCAATGGTACAAATAATATGCAATTATCTCCCACCCTTTCTTATCATATAATCAATACCTTATACAATATCGGGTTCATAATCAAAAAAAAAAAAAAGTCTAAAAAGTGTCCTAAATGGCTACTTGGACGATCAAAAAGCCTGATCGTCCAAGTACCCATAACCAAAGCTGGTTTTAGACGTATCTAAACCCAGCTTAGGCCTTTCCTCTGCCACTAAACGCACAGAGAGAAAAGAGGTGTTTTTAGAGGCGGGGAAAGGGTGGGCGGTGGGCGGGAGGTGGGCCGACCTACACCTAGGCGTGCAGCAGGTATAACCGAAACCTTAGGCAGGACTTAGACGAAGTCAAAACAGGTCTAAGTGCCGAAAAAGGGGCCGCTGAGCTGATGGTGGCTGCTGCGATCAGCTCAGCGCCTCAGCAACCTGCCTACCCCATACAGCATTGATCGCAGCAGGAGAGATGCCATCTCCCCTACCGTGATGCCATCACTCCTCTACCTGAACTGCTGCGACCCGCGGCAGGAGAGATGCCCTATCTCTCCTGCCGCAGGTCGCGGCAGTTCGGTAGGGGAGGTAGGGCGGTAGGGGAGATGAGACATTTCTCCTGCCGCGATACATCACCCCCCCCAACACACACAACATCAGGGCAAGAGGGAGACCAAGCCCTCTTGTCCTGTGGCACCCCCCGATTAAGTTTGGGGCAAGAGAGAGCCCAAGCCCTCTTGCCCCGCCGACTCCCCTACAGCATCGGGGCAAGAGGGAGCCCAAGCCCTCTTGTCCCACGGCACCCGCGGCACCCCCCGATTATGATCAGGCCAGGAGGGAGCCCAAGCCCTCCTGGCCTCTCACCCCCCACCCCCCTTCACGATCAGGTAGGAGGAAGCCCAACCCCTCTTGCCCAGATGGACCCCCTACTCCCCACCCCCCACTACAATACGGGCATGAGGGATCCCAGGCCCTCCTGCTCTCGACACAACCCCCCCCATGACCGACACCCCCCACCCCCAGTCCCACCCCCATACCTGTAAAATGTTGGCCTGACAGATGGGTGCCAAACCCGCCAGGCCAGCCGACTGCAGAATGGAGCCGGATTGGCCCAGGCGTCTGAAACCCCGCCCACAGGTGGGGCCTAAGGAGCCTGGGCCAACAAGAATAGGCCCGGGAGCCTAGGCCTAAGACTGGCTCCTCCTTCGCCTAAAAGCCCTTGTGTTGGACGTTTGGGGCTTAGGTGTTTTTTTGGTTCATTATGGGGTATAAGTGTAGACGTTGTGGGGGGATAAGTGTAGACGTAGTGGTGGTCTGGGCGTTTAAACAGCTGAATGTAGAGGCAGGCCATTATCAAAAAAAGGACATTTTTTTTGGTTATGGACATTTTCCCTGCTTCTGCTTTCAACGTTTAAGGCCTTAGGCCAAAAAGGGACTTAGACGTTTTTTTTTATTATGCCCCTCCACGTCTTTCTAATATATGGCTTTAGATATGTCCATTTAACAAATAAATAAAGACATATATATTTTAGCAATTTGCAGTATTTTGTTCCAGCTCTAAAAAGCACAAGTTCAAGTTGTAGTAATAAGCATGAAGACGGATATGTCCATTCTGTGCTTTTCAGAGGGGTGCATAAATTTAGACCCTGGAATACAATGGAATCGGACGTCATCTCCATCCTCATCCTTACCCAAACTCTTTTTATTCCAGCACAAGGAAACATCTCACAGAGTAAACTGCGTCAAATATCTGCCCACGTGGAAGGCTCAGGAATTTAGCAGCACAGAGGCCAGGGTGGTTTAAAGTAACCTTTAAAATGGATCAATGAATCATTAGAGACATCAGACCCTTCCGCAGGACAGAAATGAGCGGACATGTCGCTCGGTGTCATTTCTTATCGTGTCAGCTCTGCCCCACGGTATCACCCGCATGTTTACAGTTCCCAGTTCCACAGTCACACACTGAAAGGACACACAAAGTAAGGTGAATTAGCACATTTATAACTTTTTGAGAGGCAAAGCTGATTGGCATGACCTTCCGCCGCAGCCACTGTACCGATTGTGGATTTATTACACTCCTTTTGTGTGTCTGCTACAATGTCCGATATGTATTTGTATGTGTGTGTGTGTTCTAAATAAATATTCCCCTTCAATGTGTTTTATCTTGCAGTTCTTTGGTACCGATCGTTATTATAGCATGTAACAATAGGAGGTCCTATAGATTTCAGGGATTTCAGTGGATGCTAAGAATATATTACTATTTATAGCTTCTGCACAGAAGGTCACTAGATGAACATTCCCAGTGCCTACATGGAATATTGTTCTCTGTGCTGATCTAGGACAGTTCTATTTTCAGCTAGCCAAATGCCAGAGCGCATTTGTTTTTTTGTTGTTTTAATCAAAGCCAACAAAAGTAGCTTCCACTTATAAATCAACAGTTGGGATTAAATTATATTACAAGCAATTGGATGGTTTTACACCAGGCTTAGAAAGAAATAGGGACAAACAATGGGTGGCTGAAATGATTTCTAAAGTAGTTTGAAGTCCCTTAGGACTAAGGTTGCCCTTAGGTTTCTTTCTTTGTGCCGTATTGCCTTTTTAAAAACACTTTTCATGCACAGAGCAGGGGATTCAGTGCTCTGTGAATAACTGGAGCCAATATCAAAAGCATGTAGGCAGGGAAAGCACTAATCAAGTTGGTGGTGGGGGAGGGGAGCAGAAGCATGCCTTGGGCTGCTAATATAATTGCACTTTTCTTTTCGGCTAAAAAGCCCAAGCGGATGTGCAATAAAAAGAACTGTAAAAGCCATCTGCGGGAGTATGCCCCAGTCACCTTAACCCCCCCCCCCAAAAAAAAACAACACACCATTTCATAAGTATAAAAGGTTGTGAGAGAGAACTGGAATGTGTGGCACAAACCAGCATAATATGGATGCAACCGTTTGGCTTTTATTTAATTTTGCAACATTGATAGAACACTTTTCTACCTCCTGAAATCGCTTTCCCAAAGCAACCTGATTTCTCGCTTTCAAGAATCTGCCCCTCACTGTGTTGACCTAAATGTTTGACTCCAGTTTTACCGGAACCAATTACTCTGCTGTGTAACGCAGTCATTCTCTGTCGCCTGCTTATTAAACTAATCCTGAAAACACACTGGGTTATTTAAAGAAGACTTCCTGATTAATACTCTAGTTTCAAAGTGGTTTGCCAGGTCAGTTCATTTTTTTTTTTTTTTGCTTCAGTTAATGTATTAATTTATTCATCACTTGGGTAGAAGTAATTCATCATTTGGGTAGAAGTAGTGTGTACACTGTTGTACTCTGGATATTTACTGTAAATATATCTTTTTAAACACTTGCACTGTAAAATGTGTGGCAAATATATTGTCATTGGTATTACTGGGGTAAAGAAGGACCGATGTGTGATTCTCCAATAAGCTTTTGCCTTCTTCTTTGTGAAATAACAGCGTTTTGTGTGTGGAGGGCATCGTGTGATTTGCTCTATTGGCAGCATGTCAAGGCATCCATTCAAATCCACATTAAGGAACGGCAAAGCAATAGGTATGAGGGCAATTTTCCCCCAGTTTTTTTTTTTAAAGTTTGCTTCACCTAAGAATTTTTAGGAGAGCGTGGTGTAGTGATTAGAGCTACAGCCTCAGCACCCTGATGTTGTGGGTTCAAATCCTACACTGCTGCTTGTGTAGGGTTACCAGATGTCTAAATTTGCCCAGACATGTCCTCTTTTTCGAGGACATGTCCGGGGGTCTGGACAGCTTTTCAAAACCCGGCACTTTGTTCCGGGTTTTGAAAAACTTCCCGTTAAAATTGCATCGGGAAGGGGCATCCGCACATGCGTGGATGCTGTCTGGGGGCGAGGCTGGGGGGCAGAACGGGGTATGACATAGGCGGAATGGGGCGGGCCTTGGGGCATGACCATGGGTCTGGATTTTCCTTCGGGAAAATCTGGTAACCCTATCTTTGTGACCCTGAGCAAGTCACTTAACTCCCCATTTACAAAGCCGCACTAGTGGTTGCTGCTGCAGTTACTGCCACCAAAGTCCATAGAAATTTAAAGGGCTTTGGGACTTTTATCACAGCCATGGCTTTGAAAAAAAAAAAAAGGGGGGGGGGAGGGTTTAATCCTCCACTGTCCCAGGTCCATTAGATAGATTGTGAACCCAATGGGACAGATAGGGAAATGTTTGGCATTCGACAGATTCTCCACCCTGAAGCTTCCAAAAAGGACCCCTGAAGAAGGCAAATATTGACGAAACATGGCCCGTGTAGGGTCTGGATCTGTTTACAGCAAGTGACTTTATTTATTGAAGTTTTGTTGGCTTTTTATTGTATATTGCATTTTAATTTTGTATCAATAAACATCATTGTTTTAATCTCGGGAGTCCAGGGACTGATTCCACATTGTTTTGCTGAAAACATTTGTACTGTTGTGGTACCAAGGTTCATTACTGTGGGATATTGGACCAATCCACAGATATTGGACATCGACCAACCCACAGTGTTGTTTGTTTTTAAGAAGTACCTGTATGTAAACCACTTTGAGTGTGGTTGCAAAACTACAAAAAGACAGTATACAAGTCTAAATCCCTTTCCTTCTAATGCACAGAAACCATAAGAACATAAGAAGTTGCCTCCAATGGGTCAGACCAGAGGTCCATCACGCCTAGCGGTCCGCTCCCACGGCGGCCCATCAGTTCTATAACCTGTGAAGTGGTTCCTGATCATTTCTATAACCTACCTCTGCTTCTATCTGTACCAATTGTAGGTGTATTAATTTCATTGGTAAATGTGCATTAAATCAATCATGTATATTTAAAATTTTAAAAGCACCTTAACAAAGATGCCTATAGGGCAACAGGGGGTCTGACTCTCCTGAGATACATAATTATTGGTTGCCAGTATTATTATAGGGTGCTTTTTAAACTATTCTTACTAACTCACAAGATTGTGTATTCTGGTTCCCCTGCTTCTCTTTGGTCGAGATTTGCAGTCGGAGATATATGTCCGATTAGAGGTGACGCAGAAGGGGGGTCTTCTATGTGGCGCCAGTATTACTGAAAGAGCGGTCTCGCCCATGTTTCAGGAGAGTGCTAAAAGCCCGTTGTTTTTCAGCAGACTTTGCAGTCGTGATCCCTGAAGGGTAGGCATGAGGAAGACATGAATCTGAACACGTGTATTAGTATGATAGATACCGTTTGATAATGTGGGATAATCCGATATATTTGCCTATGTATTTTATCCTTTTAAAATGGAATGTTTGAATGGGTTTGTACACTGCTTAGATGATGTTTGTGAAAAAGTGGTATATCAAGTAGAAATAAACTATAACTGTACATTCCGTAAAAAGAAGTGCAGTACTGACTTCCAGGGTTGGTCCTTTCAGCAGATGGATGCAGTGAACCTTAATTGATAGTTTAAATAATCAGTTACAGCATTATATGGCAACTGTAAAATACAGGAAGTAACAATGTTGTTTCTATTTTAGTCCTTCAGCTTGGAAAATGAATTTTGTGTTTGTGTGTATGCACTGATGATAAGTCATCTTTAAACGCCGATGAACAGGCAGGAAAGCAGAGATTTTTCATTTTAGGAAACTCCTAGCCAGTTATTATCCATTCAGCTTCAGCAGTTTGTAGAGCACTACAGAACAGGAGGATATAAAACAAATCATTAAATGGATGAAAGAAAAAAAAAAAAATTAGGTACAGAAAATTAGGTGGGCCAACTTCAATGGGCTTCTAATGTGTGAGAGAAAGGTAGCACAGACCAGCTCTAGAAATAGAGGAGGTATAAAATGGCCTTGCATATAGTAACATGGTACATGACGTTAGATAAAGACCTGAACGGTCCGTCCAATCTACCCATAAGTTATTTCCATTAAAAAAATACATGATTAGATGGTATCATCCACAAAAAGGGTAACCTTACCTTCTAGCAATGTCGCTAACAAACATTTTGAACAGAATCGTTCCCAGCACCAAGCCTTGAGGCACTCCACTTCTCACCTGACCCTCCTCCGAGCGAATTCCATTTACCACTACACTCTGGCGTCAACCAGTTTCTAATCCAGTTCACCACTTTGGGTCCTAACTTCAGCCCACATAGTTTGTATAAGAGCCTCCTATGAAGAACCGTGTCAAAGGCTTTGCTGAAATCTAAGTAAATTACATCTAGCACACATCCTTGATCCAATTCTTTGATCACCCAGTCACAGAATTAAATCAGATTCGTTTGGCACGATTTACCTTTAGTAAGCTCGGATCTTGTAATCCATTAGATTCTAATAATTTCACTATCCTTTCCTTCAGCAACGTTTCCATTATTTTTCCAGTAACCAAAGTGAGGCTTACAGGTCTGTAGTTTCCTGCTTCATAGAAACAGAGGGGGCAATATACAGTAGAGAATGATGAGGGGACAAATTTTTCCCCGTCCCTGCAGGAACTCATTTTCCCATCCCAGCGAGTTCTTTTCCTGTCCCTGTCCCATTCCTGCAAGCTTCATCCTCATCTACACAAGCCTCAAACACTTTAAAATCTTAACTGTTCGAGGCTTGTGTGGTTAAGGCAGAGCTTACAGGAATGGGACAGGGGCAGGGATGGCAAAACTCAGAAGGACGGAACGGGAAAATTGAGTTCTTGCGGGGTCGGGGACAAATTTGTCCCCCTGTCATTCTCTAATATTCTCTAGAAAGCTTATATGGGCAGCATTGGTTAATGGTTGCATAAGTGCTTTCATGTAAAAATGTTTCCCCAGCAAAGCCTTCTGGTCTCGCTCTCTCTGAGATTCTCAGATTCAGAATTCTCAATGCTCCAAATGTCTCTAAGACCTTGGTTTTATATTAATTAATCCAGATATTAATTTGTACCACTGTGCGGCCTAGTGTCCCAGGAAGTCCATCTGAAAGCATAAGAACTCTAAACTATACTGATTATTAAGATTTTTCCATTCAGGGAACCCCGCCTGCTTCAGTTGCAACCATTTATAACTTTGTGATTTATCAAGACCAAATTTATGTTGCAACTGTGAAAAATCAAGCAGTTTACCATTAGATATAACATCTTCTAAAATACGTATTCCTGCTATTATCCAATGCTTCCAGACGACCTTAAATCCGTCAATTTGGATCTTGGAGTTAAGCCATATAGTTTGATTTGAAGAATTTTGTATTGGAATAGGTGTTAAATTATTAATAAATCTTATAGTTTTCCATGTATCCGTTAATATTTTGTTTTCTTTATATAACCTAGGCATTTTGATACTAAGAACATGACACAGCCTCAGAGAAAACAGGAGCTACCATTCCAACCTCAGCCAATCTGGGAGCTTTTCCATGAGTTCTGGGAGGACCCAATACATAGCCTGGCGCATGATATAGGTCTGATGATACCTATAAAAATTTGGAAAATTTACCTCTCCCTCTGCAATTGTTTTTTGTAGAGATACTAAGGCAACTCTAGCAAGTCTACCCAGCCAAATAAATTTTGTAAGAATACTATTTAATTTTTATAAAAAGACCCCTGAAAAAAACTGGTTTATCATACCCATTTGGTAACAAACCACAGGAGAAATCATCATGTTGATAGTTTGGACTCTCCTCCACCAGGATAGATATTAAATGATTCCATTGCTCACATAATTCTGTAACCTTCTGTAATAAACATTTTTCATTTATTTTTATTGTTTCATCCAGTGTGGGATTTTTTTTTATCCATATACCCAAATACTTTATTCCCTCATCTTTCCAGACAAAGGGAAATGAATTGAATAATCCTTTTGTACAATAGACATTAAGTGGAAGAACTTCAGATTTATTCCAATTTATTTTGTAACCTGAAAATTTTCCAAATTTCTCAATCATTTCAAGTAAGCAAGGAATGGTTGTCTCAGGATTTCTCAAATAAAGCAAAATATCATCTGCATAAACAGAGACTTTATATTCCCGATCTGAATAAGGAATACCCTGTATCTCCGCTTGCTGAATAGCTAATAACAAGGGTTCTAATACAATATCAAAAAGCAGAGGAGATAAGGGACAGCCTTGTCTAACCCCCCTCTTCAGACTAAAACATTCTGAAGAATTATTATTATAATAACAAATACATGTATCCTCCCTCCTTCTATATCTCCAATTGCACTTAACCATAATTAAATTAAAAGTATTTCCCCTATCCTTAATCCTGGGAAAAAAAACATTTATTGAAATGCTACTACAAATAATCTATTTATCAGAAGTTTCTTAAACTTCTGAAAATCTGCAAGAGCTCTTAGTGGTCCAGCCAACTTATTCCACAGAGTTACTCCTATGAAAGAGATAGCGGAGGACTTAGTACTCTTATAGTAAGATGAGATATTGTTCTGAGTTTGGATGAGAAAATCTTAAAAGTATTGTAGGTTGGCTGCCTCAGAGTTCAGGCCAATAGCAAATATCCCATTTTTAGCAAAAATGACAGAAAAAATAGTTTTTAATCAAGTTTCAGAATTCATAGAGAAAACCAGAGCACTACATCATCACTAAACAGGATTTCGACAATTCTATTAACCGAGCATTCTTTAATAGGCCTGACAACTTCTGTATTATATTTTTGAGATCAACATCAATCAGTTCTTATCATCAGCGTTCAACACCATTGATCACTATCTTCTCTTACGCAGACTAAGATCTATGGGAATATCAGAAGTGGTCCTTCAGTGGTTTCAATCTTATTTTCACCAACGTTCATTCAAGGTTACATTTAATAATTCTTCGGCAAGGATAACCTCTACAAATTTTGGGATTCTGCAAGGTTCAATTTTATCTCCGCTATTATTTAACATATTCTTGGCGCCATTATTAACACTCAGGCAGTCAATTGGGTTTATCCCATTTACATATGCAGATGACGTATAATTGCTATACCCTATAGACACCAACGTAAATGGAGAAATTACAACTATTAATGAAAAACTTTCAAAAATATCTAAATGGTTGCATGATAATAAATTGGCCCTCAACACATCCAAAACATAAGCTATGTTGTTTCTGTGCAGGGAGGATCAGAAATTAGGACCCAATATAACCATAAACACAACCAATCTTAAAGTAGTTACTAAGGTAAAAATTCTCGGGGTCATATTAGACCAAAAGCTTAGTTACCATGACCAAATTAGTTCATTGGTAAGAACTTGTTTTTACAGGTTAAGATTAATTAGATCACTTTCTGCATTCCTCGACAAATCGTCACTAAATATCATAATACATTCTTTAGTCATCTCTAAAATTGACTACTGTAACGCGCTATACAAAGGGATTACCTTAAAAGAAACACGTAGACTACAGATTCTCCAAAACACCGCAATAAAAATTATCATGAATAGAAAAAAATTGATCATGTAACCCCATTGTTAAAGGAAAATCACTGGTTACCGGTAAACCACAGAATCACTTATAAAATTGCCTTACTGACACATAAGATATTAGTAAACAAAGCCCCAGCATTTTTAGAAAGATTTTTAATTCCATACACTCCTATAAGATCTCTTAGATCAGAAGAAAAATCCCTGCTGGTAACTCCCTCACTAAAAATTATTTATTCAAGGAGGGATTCGATCTTTTCTGTTACAGCTCCCCAAATTTGGAACTCTCTTCCTCTCAATATAAGAGAAGAAAAATTACTTACTAAGTTCAAAGGCCTACTAAAAAGCTGGCTGTTTAAGGATGCCTTTAACTGACCCTTTTCATAATCACATTATCTAATTTCCTGGAACTTATCTGGACAAAGAACACTGTTAAGTAGAAATTAAATGGGTACCGTTCCCCAACCTTTTGTTTCATTACCCATCCTTTTTATTTATTTTTGAATTGTATTTAATCCATTTATTTTTCCCCCTCCTCTTCATCAGTGTTTTTACGTCATAATTGTTTTTAATGTCCTGTTTGTTGGAAATTTTTTATTTTTTCTATTTTTAATTTTGCAAATCGCATTGGATTTGGATACTGCGATTATATCAAATATTTTAAATAAACTTGAAACTTCTTTCTCCAGTTGATCTGTAGAGTTAGAATTTTCCTCTTACATTCTCTTTATGACAGAGCTGCCAATGGGGCCAGCCCACACTGCTGGAGATTTAGGATCTGCCCCCAGCCCATCCCACTCCACCCATTGCTCCACTCTACCCTGTCTATTGCTTCACCCCTGGCACAGTCAATTGGAGGCCAGAGGCAAAAGAAGTGG
This sequence comes from Geotrypetes seraphini, assembly GCF_902459505.1. NCBI lineage: Eukaryota > Metazoa > Chordata > Amphibia > Gymnophiona > Dermophiidae > Geotrypetes > Geotrypetes seraphini. The sequence goes on from NC_047085.1 coordinate 377,362,096, forward strand.
CCTCCCCATTGCACGGCAGCTGGAAATGCCTTTATAAAATGTCATCTCCTGCTTCTGCTAATCCACTATATCGCAAACTGTGTGCCTCCTGAGATTTCAGGTGTGCCACGGCACACTGGGGGGAGGAGAGGTACCGGTGCCGGCTAACTGCCTAGAGGACATGGGGCAAGAAGCATGTCCTATAGGCAATCGGCCAGCGCCTGCACCTCTCCTTCTCTCCAGCCCTCTTCCCTGTCGGGACCCCCACTGGTGTCTCAGGGCCCGTCTGGAGGGCCTTCACGCATGCACAGACGTTGACGTGATGATGTCACACACGTCTGTGCTTTTCTGAATGCCTTGAGCCACAGCCACTACATTTAGTGTGCATGGCTTGAGAAAGTTTTCAGGACACTGTGCTGATCTCACAGCAGCAGGAGATGATGTTTTTTGATGGGATCAGGAAGCCACTCAGCAAGAGATTGGGAGAGGACCCGCAAGAATATGAGTTTTCCACTGAAAGTGAGAGACTTAGCAGGTCTGTTATGACTTCCTTCTAATTAGAGGAGAGACCCAGGAACTTTGGGATATGCCTGAGCCCAGTTAAGGCTAGTCCTTTATGTCATAATTAATCTAGATGTAAAGATTTTGGCAACCTGTTAGATCAGTGGTCTCAAACTCATGGCCCGGGGACCACATGTTGCCCGCCAGGTACTATTTTGAGGCCCTTGGTATGTTTATCATAATCACAAAAGTAAAATAAAACAGTTTCTTGATCATATTTCTCTTTAGCTATAAATTACAATATTATTATTAAGACTTAGCCAAAAGGAAAGATTTATAAACTATAAAGAGTTTTACCGAATGCAAAATTGTCATTTCTTTCATTAGACATTAACTATTTTTTTCTGAGGCCCTTCAAGTACCTACAAATTCAAAATGTGGCCCTGCAAAGAGTTTGAGTTTGAGACCACTGTGTTAGATGAACGGCTAGAACCCTTGAAGTAAATCTGAGGCAGTGGCGTATCAGGGGGGGGGGGAGGTCTGCCCTGGGTGCACACTCCAAGGGGGTGCACAGCCAGCTGGGTCCGGAACCTCCCACGCTGCTCTAAACAGCACCTCAGCGTGGCTGCCGTACTTATTCCGGAACAGAGTCAGCAGCCGCACTGAAGTGCTGGAAGATCCCGTGATGACTGCGTCTCACGGAGGAAGTGGACCGGCAGCTGCAACTCCCTGTATCTGCCGGCCCACCCCCCTCCGACGTCACTTACCTCTTCCAGAGCAGAGGCAGCAGAAGTAGTCATCGCGGGACCTTGCTGATTTGAATGGTGAGAGAAAGGAGCATAGCAGGGTGGTGGAAGGAGAGAAAGGGGGTCAGGGTGGTATGGCAGGGTGTGGAGAGTGAGAAAGGAGGTCAGGGTGGTATGGAAGGGTAGTAGAGGGAGAGAAAGGGGGGGAAGATGCTGATGGAATTGATATGCAGGGAAAGGGGAAAGAGACATAAGGGAGAAAGATACCACATGGAATTGGGTTGGAGAGAAAGAAAGGGGGGCAGATGCTGATGGAAGTAGGGGGAAGGGAGAGGAGAGAGTGAAATGCCAGACCATGGGGGTGTGGGAGAGGTAAGAAGAGGAGAGGAGAGAGATGCCAGACCATTGGAGGAGGGAAGGGAAGAAGATGGATGATAGACCAATGTGGGGTGAATGAAGAGATGGAAGGGGGAGGCATAAAGTTTCTGGAAGGGGAATAGAAGGAGAGAAGATGCCATATAGAAGGGGCAGAGAGAGGGTAGACAGTGGATGAAAGGAAGAGAGTGACAAGAAGATGAGGAAAGTAGAAACCAGAGAAGACAAGGTAGAAAAAAATTCTATTTATTTTTTTTTCCTTTAGGGGAGATGCACCGCTGTTTCTGTGGTGTTGCATTGTATGCAGAGTCCAGCTTCTTGGTGCTTCAGTTTAACCTTTGTCTACGTATTTTTATTCTATCTCCCCATTTACAAAACTGTAGAGCGTTTTTGTAGCATTGGCATCTGAGCTGTTTCCAACGTGGCTAAAAACCACACTACAGTTTTGTAAAAGGGGGAAGGGTTAGTTTGTGATTACATATTCCATAGTAGGCGAAAGTGTTTTCTGTGTTCTGTGTGTTCGAAAAGACATGGTTTTCTGTTAGGATTGACTGTGTAGGACTGATCTGTACTAGTCTGGCTTGTTTAGTTTTACAATGGGTTTATTGATGTTCTGCTCACTGCAGTATGTAAGATGCTGCCTTTTCCTAGGTATACTCTTGTGTGACGTGTGGATTGTTACTAAAAATCATGTTTTTCATACAGATGGGGGAAGTCAAAAAATGAGGTCCCCCGGATGTCACATATGCTAGGTACGTTACTGATCTGAGGTCTTGATTTAACCCTGTCTCTGTCCCTGCGATAGAAAAAGGCTTTAACCAAGTTCTGAAAGTAGTCTCTGAAAGAGACCCTTATCCTGCACTCTGTGCTAATCATTCTTTATTAATCTCTCTTTTGATATGAGGTATTATACAGCCCCATTGAAAGATTCCAATTTGGCACTGCATTTAAAGAAACCGATGCTTTTCGTTTGAACTATAGGCCACTAGCCAATCTACTCATGGTGGTTAAATTAATGAAGCAGTTTGCAGCTTGCCAATTGACCCCCTCGTTAGAAGATCTTGACATATTGGATCAAGAGCGAGCAAGATTTGGAAGGGAACACAGCCCAGAAACAGAATAGATTAGTAGACAGTGAGGGATATGATTTTTTTAAATAAATAAATACATTAGTGCTGTTAGTTGGATGCTAAGTGATATTAGAAACATAGAAACATAGAAATAGACGGCAGATAAGGGCCCACGGCCCATCTAGTCTGCCCACCTTAATGTCCCTCCCCTACCTTTGCCCTGTGAATAGATCCCATGTGCCGATCCCATTTGGCCTTAAAATCAGGCACGCTGCTGGCCTCAATCACCTGTAGTGGAAGACTATTCCAGCGATCAACCACTCTTTCAGTGAAAAAGAATTTCCTGGTGTCACCTCGTAGTTTCCCGCCCCTGATTTTCAACGGATGCCCTCTTGTTGTCGTGGGACCCTTGAAAAAGAAGATATCTTCCTCCGCCTCGATGCGGCCCGTAAGATACTTGAACATCTCGATCATGTCCCCCCTCTCTCTGCGCTCCTCGAGCGAGTATAGCTGTAATTTGTCAAGCCGTTTTTCGTATGGTAGATCCTTGAGTCCCGAGACCATCGGGGCGGCCATTCTTTGCACCGACTCCAGTCTCAGCACATCCTTGCGATAATGCGGCCTCCAGAATTGCACACAGTATTCCAGGTGGGGCCTCACCATGGATCTATACAATGGCATAATGACTTCCGCCTTACGACTGACGAAACTCCTTCGTATGCAGCCCATGATTTGTCTTGCCTTGGACGAAGCCTGCTCCACTTGATTGGCAGACTTCATGTCCTCACTGACGATTACCCCCAAGTCTCGTTCTGCTACCGTTTTTGCTAGGATCTCGCCATTAAGGGTATAAGACTTGCATGGATTCTGGCTGCCCAGGTGCATAACTTTGCATTTTTTGGCATTGAAGTTGAGTTGCCATGTCCTAGACCATCGCTCCAGTAGGAGTAGGTCGTGCATCATGTTGTCGGGCACTGAATCTTCGTCTGTTGTGCATTTGCCCACTACATTACTCAGTTTGGCGTCATCGGCGAATAATGTTATTTTACCTCGAAGCCCTTCTGCCAAGTCTCTTATTCTACAGTATAACTTTAATGGACAACGTGCTTAGCATGTAAATGCATGGTCAGAACAGGTGTGTGTTATGTACTAAAGTGCCGCAATTAAGACTGCGTATTTGCGCCTGCTCTTTTGACATAGCATCAGGGTGTACAGTATACCTAAATGTAGTGGCTTAGATGCCAACTTCTGCTTGTTTTCTATAGCAGAAGCTGGGTACCTAGATGCCATGATAGAATTAGGGCTCCATGTGCTGCATCTAGGCAATAAATAGTTTGATATACCACAAAACATGAAGTATCACTGTGATTTACAATATATACAGTACATATATATATATATATATACTAGCTGATTACCCGGCGTTGCCCGGATATTTATTTATCCCAAAATGTCCAACCCCCTACATGTCCCACCCCCCTATGTCCCACATGTCCCACCCCCCACGTTACCCCCCCACACACACATGTCCCATATGCCCCACTCCCATGTCCCAACCCCCTACCCTCCACAAGTCCCAAAGGAATGTCCCTCTCTATGGGGCTGAACTTAGACTTAAACGGCATCGGGAGTGTCGGTATTCATCCATGCATCCATCCCTGTAGTATCTTTTCAGTCACTGGTCCTGCCCTATGGAATGCCCTCCCCTCCTATCTTAGACTAGAATCATCCCTAGATAAACTTAAAACCATCCTTAAAATCTCCACCTTGGAGAGGGTGAACAACCTGTCTATCTACTAAGTCTATTCCTTTCATTATCTAATAATCATTAATGGTGTTAGAGTATGGAAACACAGTAGTGCATAATAGTAACTGTAGCTACTGTATATGTTTGGGATTACTGAGAAAAAGCCTCTGGCTAGACTGTAGCCTGCTCAGAATACTGCGGCAAGATTATTTTTGGCAGTGAATGATGAGATAGGGCTTCCCCTGTGCTGAGGATGTTACACTGTCTTTCTTTTGGTTCTTAGAGTCAAATTTAATATAGTTATTCTGGTATCTAGGATTTTATACTGTCTACATCCTCAATATCTATCATCACTAATTCACTAGATGTTTATGGTAAAGTTAGAATATAGATATTCAGACTGCTTCCACTCTGTCAAATTTTGGAAAAAGTGGCATGTAAATAAGTAAAAAGCAAAACTTTTCCACTACAAATATATTTTGTTACAACAAGCTCCGCAGTTATGGACCTCTGAACTTAAACTGGAATTCCCCTTAAGCAGGATATCCAATAATAAAAAAAACTTGAACCAGATTATCTGACTTGCCAAAAAAATGAAAAACATATTGAAAATCCTTTTCTTTGGTTAGGGATTTAACTTTTCTTATTTGTGTTCTATCCTGTGGGGCCCATTTACTAAGCTGTGCTAAACAGCATAGGCGGTTGGTGACTCAGGCGTTTGGGGAGGCTAAAGTGGGTGGGGCCAGGGCCAGGCCAGAGCTGTGATAAGATTGGCTGCAGATCTTATCATCAGCCCATAATAAAGACCTCATGACAGTGACAGTTACAATAAGATAGGTTTATTAGCAATAAACAAAAGGCAACTCACATGAAATAGCAAAGTACAGCATATTGGCTATAAAGATAACATACATACAAAATAGCAATCTGATCTTTTTTTTGGGTCTGACTCTTCTCTCCCCTGTTATACCCATCGGCATAATATTTATAGTCTGCATAATATTTATAGTAGCCTAGGGTACCACCTAGTTACAGATTACATCACATTCATCATTTTTATTGGCTATATGGTGTATACACTTATCATGGAGCCATACTGAAGCGTGACATCACCTGGCGCCAAAACTGACCTTTCTATATTTCCCTAACAAATGCATTCCCAATACTAAGGCTAATAACTTCAGAGCACAAGCCCCCACCTTCCTAAGTTACACTGTTCTTCACTAGTACTTCTTAGGAGAACATAAGCATCGCCTCCGCTGAGTCAGACCATAGGTCCATCATGCCCAGCAGTCTGCTCCCACGGCGGCCCCCCAGGTCGATGACCTGTAAGTGATCTATTACTCTAAAGCATTTGTACTGTATAGTACCCCTCTAATTGTATCCTTCAATCCCCTTTTCCTTCAGGAATTTGTCCAGTCCCATTTTGAAACCCAAAATCGTACTCTGCTTTACTACCTCCTCTGGAAGTGCATTCCAGGTATCAACCACCCTTTGAGTGAAGAAGAACTTCCTGGCATTTGTTCTGAATCTGTCTTCCTTCAATTTTTCCGAATGCCCTCTAGTTATTGTTGCCCCTGCCAGTCTGAAGAATCTGTCCCTCTCTACCTTCTCTCTACCTTTCATGATCTTGTAAGTTTCTATCATATCCCCTCTAAGTCTCCGCTTTCGAGGGAAAAGAGCCCCAGCTTTTCCAGTCTCTCAGCATACAAAAGGTTCTCCATGTCCTTTATCATTTTTGTTGCTCTTCTCTGGACCATCTCCAGTATCGCCATATCCTTCTTAAGGTACGGCGACCAGTATTGAACGCATTACTCCAGATGCGGTCGCACCATCGCCCTATACAGCGGGAGGATAACCGCCTTGCTTCTGGTAGCGATACCTTTCTTGATAATGCCCAACATTCTGTTCGCCTTTTTCGAGGCCGTGGCGCATTGTGCCGCTGGTTTCATTGTTTTATCCACCATAACCCCCGTCTCTTTCTAGGTTGCCTTCCCCCAATAATATCCCCCCCATCGTGTAATTGTACATCGGGTTTCCTTTCCTCATGTGCATAACTTTACATTTCTCCACATTGAAGCTCATCTACCATTTAATTGCCCACTCACTCAGTTTGTTCAGGTCCCTTTGGATTTCTCTACATTCCTCAACTGTACTAACCTTACCGGAGAGTTTTGTGTCGTCCGCAAATTTTATAATTTCACACTTCATCCCTGCTTCCAGGTCATTAATAAATATGTTGAACAGGAGCGGTCCCAGCACTGGCCCCTGTGGGACACCACTCGTGACCTCTTTCCAGTCAGAATAGTGACCTTTCACTCCTACTCTCTGTTTCCTATTTGCCAGCCAGTTTCTGATCTATCTGTGTATGTCCCCTTCCACTCCGTGGTTCCATAGTTTCCTTAGTAGGCGCTCGTGAGGCACCTTGTCGAAGGCTTTTTGGAAGTCCAGGTACACTATGTCTATGGGGTCACCTTTGTCCAATTTTTCGCTAATCCCCTCAAAGAAGTCTAGTAGGTTCGTCTGGCATGATCTACCATTACAGAAACCATGCTGGCTTGTTCTCATCAGCTTATTTTTTTCTATATGCTCGTTGATATTGTCCTTGATTAGTAATTCAGCCATCTTCCCCGGAACTGAGGTTAAGCTGACTGGTCTATAATTCCCTGGGTCGCCTCTGGATCCTTTCTTGAAGATAGGTGTAACATTCGCTATCCTCCAGTCCTCCGGGATTACCCCTGTTTTCAAGGATAGGTTACAAATCTGCTGTAGTAACTCTGCTATTTCATCTCTAAGCTCTTTTATTATTCTCGGGTGGATTCCGTCTAGGCCCGGAGATTTGTCCGTTTTTAGTCTATCTATCTGTTTGAGTACGTCCTCGAGGCTTACTTCCATGCACAATAATTTTTCCTCTTGGCCCCCTTTGACGAATTTTTCAGGTTCCGGCACGTTGGATATGTCCTCTTTTGTGAATACCGACGAGAAGAACGTGTTTAATCTATCCGCCACCTCCTTTTCCTCCTTTACCACTCCCTTCCTGTCTCCCTCATCCAGGGGTCCCGCCTCCTCCCTCACCGGTTGTTTTCCTTTCACATATTGAAAGAATGGTTTAAAATTCCGTGCCTCCTTGGCAAGTCTCTCTTCATACTCTTTTTTTGCTGTTCTGACCACATGGTGACATTCTTTTTGATGCTTCCTGTGCTCTTTCCAATGTTCCTCGGTTTTATCCTTTTTCCACGTCCTGAAGGATTTTTTTCTTGTCTCCTATCACCTTCTTAACTTAATTGGTTAACCATGCTGGGTCTCTTGTTTGGTTCTTTCTGCACCCCTTTCTAAACCTGGGTATATACAGATTTTGTGCTTCGTTCACCATGTCCTTGAATAGGGTCCAAACTTGCTCCACCATCTGTGCCTTTCTAGTAAAACATTCAATTATCCATGCAGGACATCTAAGTCTAAGTCGACCCACATCCTGCCCAAATACTGCCCTGACCACTCCTCTAGATACGTCCCTTTCAGCTCTGGATGTACAGCAGCATTCAGAGGCATCAGAAGTCCCGTTACATGTCCAGAAAGTTGGTTTGATTATCGGCACTTGGATGTCAAAGTGCTGACTTAGGCGGGTTTTTAGAGGTTTTAAAGCTTTGATTATGAGCCCCAATTCTCTACCTAGTGAAAAAACAGAGATAATAGGGACTGCTAAAAGATCTCTACATTAGCAGAATGTCACACATTGGCCACAAATACAAAACACAGACAGACTCTCAACAAATATGAAACAAGGGACCACAGATCATGTATACAGACATGAAGACAAAATAGTGAACTGAAAACCTCAAGAAGTCAGACTCCATATATACAGCAATAGTAAAGAAATAGACACTGAAATGAAAAACATCAGAGATGTGCATTTCCAAAAGCTCCCAAATCTGTACAAGGAAAGACACAAACTCTAAATAATAGTTACAAGAAATGCAACAAGTGAACCAAGATCATAATAATCTAGATAACACTCAATATTAAAAATGGAAGAATAAAAGACCTCAGACACCAGAGGATACCACATGATGAAGAGGGGCATTTTTGATATGATGTCCAAATCCGAATTTGGGTGTGTTGCGGAATACACAACCTGGATTGGTCACGGTTGGAAACAGGATACAGTGCTCCCCCGGTCATTTGCAGTTGGTGATTCACAGTCCCAGTCATTCGCAGTATTTTCTGACCGCGAATGACCAGGCAGGAGAGGGCAGCCAGAGAGGCAGGAGAGAGCAGCCAGAGCCCCAGCAAGTGAAGGAAATCGCTCGCGGTATGCTCCGACCGCCTCTTCCTGCACTAAATTCGGGCCTCACCAATCAGGAGCTGTGTGTCAAAGCAGCTCCTGATTAGTGAGGCCCGACTTTAGTGCAGGAAGAGGCGGTCGGAGCATACCGCGAGCGATTTCCTTCACTCGATGGCACTCCGGCTGCTCTCTTCTGCTTCTCCGGCTGCCCTCTTCTGTCTCCCCTCCCCCTCCCCCGCCCCCCCCCCTCCCCCGCTAAAAAACGTATTTGTGGTTTTTCAGCATTCGCAGGGGTTCCTGGAATGGAACCCCCATGAATATCGGGGGAGTACTGTACTGGGTTTGATGGACCTTCAGTCTGTCTCAGTATGGCAGTTCTTATGAGGTGAAGTACTGCACTTCTCAGATAACCCTTAGCTCTTGTGTTAGAATCTTTTCTCTGCTCAGGGCTGTAGTAAAGAACCAGTACAAAAGTTAAAGTAAATAATTACTCTGTATCTTAGCACAATTGTTCAAATTTGGAGCAATTGCTGTTGAGGTCAGTTTGTATTCTGCTCTTTAGTGCAGTGGTTTTCCTGTGGAGTTTTGCACACTATAAAATTCATCAGCTACTGAGATTTGCCACAGGAAAATCCAGAGTGTACAGTCATGTTGAACTAAGGATAGCACAGCTTATTGTATCAGGCCCAAAGTTTTAAGCTGCCTTCTGAAGTCTTGGAAAATGCACAGACACTTATCGTCTTACTTAGACTGGAGGAATTTTTCATTCAAGCGCTTAAGGTGACTGTACAGGCAAAGTGCAAGGAAATCCCATTTTAGAATTCTTTGCAGCTTCTCAGCAACAAGACCAATTTTTCATTCATACATATAAGGTAGCAGAATTAAATTTTATACGCTGCGTTGTTATATTTTTGCTTTGTAGTGTCAATCACTCTGAGTCACAGTGAAAAGAGTGGTGTAGAAATATGGTATTTATATTGTACAGACTCAAGTCTAAAGAAAACATAATACTTCATTCCGCCTACATTGACCAGTTTACTGATTTCTATAGGTTAGCAAAGTGTATTTCTTAGTGTGGATTGTTTTTTAGTATGCCTTAAAAATCAGTGCATGTTAAACTGATTTGACGCAGATTAATCTATTAATTAACACATATTAAGATGACTAGCATGTGTTAAAAAATGTTTTCAAAACAAATGCTAGAAACAAGCCCGCAAAAAGTCAGAAAATGGGAACAAAACCCACATGATCCAAAAACAAACACCAACCTCTTGATATTCAGCACTTTATAAAGACAAACAGATTGCTGTGGGCTGAATTTAACCTTTAGGGGTTCTTTTACTAAGGCGCACACCAGTGGCGTACCTAGGGTATGTGGCACCCGGGGCCCATCATTTTTTGACACCCCCCCCCCCCCCATGTAAAAAAATTTTTTTTTTTTTTTTGCAATAACCATGAAATGGAATAAATGGTCAGAATAGAAACAGGCAGTGAAAATTTTCTTTTATTGAACCTCATATATGTAACCATTATTCCAAACATAACAAAACATAAATTATGTCTAAATTGTCATGACATTAGAAGTACATATGGAGTAGTTGCAGGCAGTGGCGTACTTAGGGTATGTGGCACCCAGGGCCCATCATTTTTTGACACCCCCCCCATCTATATGAAAAATGTGATTTTTAGTACCAATCTACATATCGCACCACAAGAGTGTACCTAGGAAAAGGCTGCATCTTAAACACTGCAGTGAGCACTAGAACACCAACACATACATTGTAAAACTAAACAAGCCAGATCCCGCACAGTCAATTGGTCCTGTAGTCAATGCCAACTGAAAACTATGTCTTTTTCATACACACAGAACAGAGATACACCCTCGCCCAAAATGGAATAATCACAAACTAAAAATAGAAATATGTAGACAAAAGTTAAACTGATCCGCCAAGAAACCAGACCCTGGATACAATGCAACACCACAAAAAACAGTAACACATGTCCTCTAATATAGTGCAAAATATAAAGACAGTAGATGTAAATTTGAAAAAACTGATACATAACAATCACCACTTTATAAATTAACAAATAAAAATAAAACAAATAATGAGATATAAAAAAATACAATTTTATTGGACTAATCCCCGTAAGCTCGGTCCCCATCCCCGCAAACCACCTGATTCCATCCACACAAGCCTTGAATTGTTTATATTAAAGTATAAAAAGAAACAATATTCTGTACAATTGTCAATTTATAAATCAGCGTCTTCTCCCCACTCTCTTCCCCATTTCCCTTCAGCATCCTCAGCCCACTCTCTCTCCACTTTCCTTCAGCGCACGCACATAAAAACAAGCAAGTAATTTTATATCATTTTCATTCTATTCATTCATAGAAATTAAAGTCTAGATAATGCCAGTCACATAACAAAACATGATTTTACAAAAATAATTCCCTGCAGTCAAGCCTGCAAGGATTATTAGATGTCTTTCAGCAGTTCCCCTCCCTCCCTCCCCCTTACCTTTGTGGCCAAGTCAAAATGATCTACCAACAATAAAATTTTAAAAACACAAAGCACGCTGTACGCAGAGAAAATGTTAATTATCATTTATATTCCGCGGGTTTTCAAAGAGGTCAAGGCAGATGACTTTATGCAATGTCACCTCAGTAACAACTATACAAAAATAGACAAATATTCCCCCTCCCTTTTTACTAAACTGCGATAGCGGTTTTTAGCGTAGGGAGCTGCGCTGAATGCCCCACGCTGCTCTCGACGCTCATAGGCTCCCTGCGCTAAAAAACTCTATTGCGGTTTAGTAAAAGGGGGCCATAGTGCAAAATATAGACAGCAGATATAAATTTTCAAAACGGACACATTTTGATCACTAAGTTGAAAATAAAATCATTTTTCCTACTTTTTTGTCTGGTGATTTCATGAGTCTCTGGTCCTTCTTCTGATCCTTCTTCTTTCTCTCTCCCCCTGGCTCCCCTCTTTATTTCTGCCTTTCTTTCTCTCTCCTCCTGGCCCCCCTCTTTCTTTCTGCCTTTCTTTCTCTCCCCCTTGACCCCCCTCTTTATTTCTGCCTTTCTTTCTCTCCCCTTGGTCCCCCTCTTTCTTTCTGCCTTTCTTTCTCTCTCCCCCTGGCCCTCCTCTTTCTTTCTGCCTTTCTTTCTCTCCCCCTTGACCCCCTCTTTATTTCTGCCTTTCTTTCTCTCCCCTTGTTCCCCTCTTTATTTCTGCCTTTCTTTCTCTCCCCTTGGTCCCCCTCTTTCTTTCTGCCTTTCTTTCTCTCTCCCCCTGGCCCCCCCTCTTTATTTTTTCCTTTCTTTCTCTCTCCCCCTAGCCTGCACAAAGCCATCGTGCCGATTTCTCCACTTCCACGATTCTTTCCCTACCCTCACCCCCAAGCCAGCAGCCGATTTCTCCCTGCTCCTTCCCCGATGTCCTGATGTCCTGAACTTCATCGGGCAGCAGCAGCATTCACAATTCACTGATGTTGCCCGCTTCAGGCCTTCCTCTCTGTCGGGTCCTGTCTTCATGAAAACTGGAAGTAGGCAGGACCCGGCAGAGAACAAGGCCTGAAGCCGGCAACAGCAGCGAATTGTAAACGCTGCTGCTGCCCGAAGAAGGTAATGGAGCACCGAGGCAGTCCGCTTCTCCCCCCTCCCAGCCGAACCCCCGCTGACCCTCCTATCTCCCCCCCCCCCCGTGAACCTTTCCGACCTTCCCAGCGAGAGCAGCAAACCTCCTTCGCGGCTTTCTCCTCCCTCTGCCGCGTTACTGATGACGTCATCAGTGATGCGGCAGAGGGAGGATAAAGCCGACGCTACTGGAGGGAGGTTTGCTGCTTTCGCTGGGAGGGTCAGAAAGGTTCACTTGGGGGGGGAGAGAGATAGGATGGTCAGCGGGGTTTCGGCTGGGAGGGGGGAGAAGCGGTCTGCCTTGGTGCTCCAAGGCCTGGCGCCATTACCTTTTTCGATAATGGCGCCGATGCTGCTTTCGCTGGGAGGGTAGGAGCGCGATAGGGACCGGGCCAGCTGTGCACCCCCCCCCTAAGGCGGCACCCGGGATGGACCTCCCCCTCGCCCCCCTTGGTACGCTACTGCCCTGGGGAAACAGCCTGCAACAAGATCGCGCGATGCCAGAGATCTTTGCCTGCTTCGGCTGTTTCCTCCGCCGCGGTCCCGCCCCTCCTCTGACATCAGAGGAGGGGCAGGACCGTGGCGGAGGAAACAGTCGAAGCAGGCAAAGATCTCTGGCATCGCGATCTTGCTGCAGGCTGTTTCCAGACGCGACACCCGGCGCAGGGGGGGGTAACTGGACCGGACCGGGAGCACCCCCTCAGGGCTTGGTACCCGGGGCGGACCGCCCCCCCCCGCCCCCCCCTTGGTACGCCACTGGCGCACACTAATCGATTTAGCCCGCACTAAATGCTAAGGCTTCTCCACTTGATGAAAACTGCCAATCAAGTGGAGAAGGCTTCATCTAAGGCAAGGCAGATATTGGGTTGTATCAATAGAAGTTTCGTCAGCCGAAAGCCTGAAGTCATAATGCCGTTGTACAGGGCCGTGGTGAGACCTCATCTGGAGTACTGTGTGCAATTCTGGAGGCCACATTACAGTAAAGATGTGCGCAGAATTGAATCGGTTCAGCGGACGGCCACCAGGATGATCTCGGGGCTCAAGGGTCTCTCGTATGAAGAGAGACTGAACAAATTGCAGCTCTACACTCTCGAGGAACGTAGGGAGAGGGGAGACATGATCGAAACATTTAAGTACCTCACGGGACGTGTCGAAGTGGAAGATGATATTTTCTTTCTCAAGGGACCCTCGGCCACAAGAGGGCACCCGCTCAAACTCGGGGGCGGAAAATTTCATGGCGACACCAGAAAGTATTTCTTCACAGAGAGAGTGGTTGATCATTGGAACAAGCTTCCAGTGCAGGTGATCGAGGCAGACAGCGTGCCAGATTTTAAGAATAAATGGGATACCCATGTGGGATCCCTACGAGGGTCAAGATAAGGAAATTGGGTCATTAGGGCATAGACAGGGGGTGGGTAAGCAGAGTGGGCAGACTTGATGGGCTGTAGCCCTTTTCTGCCGTCATCTTCTATGTTTCTATGTTTCTATATAGATTGTAATCGGTTAGCTCGTGCTAAATCGGTTATCATGCCTTGGTAAAAGGAGCCCAAAATATGTTTATGTTCATGTTTATTTTTGTACCTACTATACCACTTTTACTGAATAAGAGGCCAAAGTAGCGAACATAATTATTTAAAAAAAAAAAATCAACAAGTTCCATAAAAAGCATTGAAAAATAACCAATAAAAATAGGACAGGCAACAGTCAAACAAGACTATACAATCTTCCAATTATATTATAAGGTTAAACTAAAATACTAGCATTCAGAAGCATCACTAGGTCCCAGAGGAGCCCAGTGCCCTGGAAAAAAATGTCAAAACATCAGATTAAGGAAATGAGTGTTCAATGCCAGAGCCATGTCCAGGCACTGGCATTAAAATTCAGGGTCTGTAACCAACCTGAAAGCTGCACAGGTTCAAACTGATATTCTGTGATGGTATCCGCATAATTAAGCAAAGATAGGCCTGCCTTTTGTGTGGTCCTAACTGCCCACTTAGCTATACAGGCAGCCAGGGCCGGATTTAGATGAAAAGAGGCCCTAGGCCAGTGTTTTTCAACCTTTTTTGGGCAAAGGCACACTTGTTTCATGAAAAAAATCACGAGGCACATTAGAAAATGTTAAAAAATTTAACTCTGTGCCTATATTGACTATATATAAAATAATTCTCTTGAATAGGAATCAAATAAACACAAAGAAAGTATTTTATAATGCTGCCACCGCCAACAACACCGTTGGTGGCGGTGGCACTCAAGTGGCTAAAGAGCCGCAGTTTGCCGGCCTAGGGACAACACTGGAGGGTGGCCAGCTGTGCACCCCCTTGGGACGTAAACCCGGGGTGGGGCAGACCGCCCCCCCCCACCCTGGTATGCCACTATCTGTACCTCACTCCCTCCCTATGACCAAAAATTCTCCTTTCTTCTATTCCCCGTGTACACAACCATCTCTTTCCCTCCCTTCCTCTCTCCAAAGTCCATGCCTTCTGTGTCCAAACACTCATTCCCTCCCTTCCTCTCTCCCAAGTCCATTTCTTCTGTGTCCAAAAACGCATTCCCTTCCCCACCTCAGCATCTCTTTCCCTCCCTTCCTCTCTCCCAAGTCCATTTCTTCTGTGTCCAAAAACGCATTCCCTCCCCCACCTCAGCATCTCTTTCCCTCCCTTCCTCTCTCCCGTCCATGCCTTCTGTGTCCAAAAACCCATTCCCTCCCCCACCTCAGCATCTTTTTCCCTCCCTTCCTCTCTCCCAAGTTCATGCCTTGTGTCCAAAACGCACTCCCTCCCCCCTTTTGTGTTCCGTGTTTGCCTCCCAGCCCATCTTTGCAACTTTCTCAGCAAAACGAAGCTCAAGCCGCGAGGCTTGTCTTCTGCTTCCTGCCTGCCCTGCCGCGCACAAATAGCCGAACGGAAGTATTCTCCGACGTCAGCGCTGACGTCGGAGGGCAGGCTTTGCTTAAGCCCTCCCTCCGACGTCAGCGCTGACATCGGGGAACGCTTGCGATCGGCTATATGTTAGCTGCAGGGCAGGCAGGAACAGAAGACTAGCCTCGCGGCTCGAGATGTATTGAACTCCGCGGGTCCCCCGTCCAGCTCTCTCCTGTCCACGTGGGGCGGACCGCCCTCTCCCTAGACTGGTGGTACTGCCCTGATGGCGGCCCTGACCGTACGGCACACCAGGCAACATCTCGCGGCACATTAGTGTGCCGCGGAACAGCGGTTGAAAAACGCTGCCCTAGGCTATTCCACTTATGAGGCCCTTTCACCTCCCATTTTTAAGTTTGTTAATTACATGAGAGATAATAAAATACATCATTACTGTGATATATATCAATATGTTAAATGAAACATGTTGTTATTGGTATTAACCTTTATAAAAAATGTGACACGGATCTTGAGGCCCTAGGCTGAAGCCTAGTTAGCCTATAGGAAAATCCGGCCCTGCAGGCAGCGGTTCTGAATACAGTCAGTGCCCATGGAACAATTGACTCCTCTCCATACACCACCCTGGCACTAACCACACAGTGCCATGGAAGTCAGAGGGGATATACAATGGCACTGTGTACCCTGCTGTGGAGCGGGTAGAAGCCTCTCCTGGCCACTTAAACTGCACTGAATATCTATGCCCTGTACCCATTCCTAAGGAGTTATCATAGTCAGATTTTTGCCTTAGATGTAATGCAGTAATGACCTTTATCCTCTCCATTCTTTATTTGTAACAAAATCAAGGGTATCAATTTATAAAGGATTTGATGTTCTAATTTTAAACAATTCAAAGATATATAGCATTCTGTCACATGATCACTCTTTCTTAATCAAAACAGAGTTCGAACAATCGCTTTCTGGGCTACCTGCAGCGCACTCAGTGCTGATATAGGTATACCCAGCAACACCAAATTGCGATAGTCTAAGCATGATAATACTTGTACTAGTAGTACAAGCATGTGGATTTGTACTAAAAGGAAGAAAGATATTTGGTATCATAACAGGATATTAGTTGGGGGCAGCAGATTATTTATCCATGTAGCTGCTGGCTGTGCCCCGGATAAAGAAGTGATGTCTGAGGTGGGGGGTGGGGGCAGAACCATCAGCCACATGGATAGAGAAGTGGCAACGGGAAGGAGGTGGGGAAAATATGCTATAGCGCCCCTGTGAGTTTGCTGCAGCACCCTGGGCACTGTTCACTCTAAACTGAGGAGTCCTCCACTTATAGTCCTGCCACTAGAGGGCACAGTTTCACTATCACTTTTTTAATAGAGACAGATAAGCTCTGCAAGGCTCCAAGGAACCTGCCCTTCCCCCCTAGGGTTACCAGATGCCCAGGAAATCCGAACATGTCATTTTTTAGAGGACTGTCTAGGTGTCCAGATGGATTTCCAAAATCCAGCAATTTGTCCAGGTTTTCGAAGGGCTCAAGCTCGGGGCCATATCTGGAGGGCTTCTACACATGCGTGTGTGATCACATCACACCAACATCCATGCATGTGCAGAGGTCCTCCAGACGCGGCCCCGAACTCAGGGAAGGAGGCATGAGGTTTGTGTGGGAGTGGGGCTGGGGCGGGCTAGGGTGGGGGCCAGATGTCTTCTTTTGTTTAAAGAGGAAATCTGGTAAACCTCCCCCCCAACCCTCCTAGATAACAGTGCAGTTGGAAGATTCCTGTCCAGCTTAGAGGGAACAGTGGCCATTGGGTGTCACAATGCACAGTTTGGGAACTGGTGCAATAAGCAATGCGTTTGATGATCCCTGAAAGGACCCCCGTGCCTACTGGAGAGCTGTTGTCATTTTGTTTATAGGCCCCAGGGTTTTGAATTATTTTTTTTAGAAATCTGGGAAAATCAGGCCCCTACCCCTTTGTGTAGATATTGATATTCATGAATATGTGAGTCAGTTTTAATCTGATAGCTTTTGCACTAGTTTGAAACAAGACTATAGTTTCCTAAATCAAGTGCTTTAATTCCTGCATTATTTGAAGCCCTAACAAAAGAAGCTGGCCTGTCATAGTTCTAGGGCCCTTTGTGAACCCAAGAGTGGTATTACATTTCCGTAGAATGATTTGGCAGCAAACAAGAGGAGCCATGGAATGGGAATAGTGGATGAAGCAAAGCGGGGACTGCAGTATGCATGCCTGCTGTATTTATAGACTCTTACGGCTTTGTTATAGGAAAGGCTGGGGAGGGCTGTTCATACTACTTTTGGTCACATTGTCGGCAAGAGAAAATAGCTGCTCTTTTATTCCCCTCAACTTCTTATCTGAGCAGCTGGGGAAGATTAAGGTCAGCTGATCAGCAAAGGTGTCCGGTGAGTGAGAACAGTCTTCCTGTCTGCATGCATTGACTGCTTTAACCCTTTCAGGACCAAGGGACATATTTGTCCCATAACTTTAAAATCCTATACATTTTGATTAGGATAGTCTACAGTTCTAAATTTGATATGTACGGATTCCATATGATACTGCCTTTATGTAAACAAACTGGTTCCGACATTCATTCATTAGCGTCGTTGCCAGATTGACGAGAAGATTCACTTGCCACACTGTCCATAAGCCAGAAGTGTGATTTTTTTAAAAAAAAATAATGATATTTCACACAAAAAAATCAATTTTTTGGCATCTGCAAGCCCTTTTTACCATAAAAATGTCGTCAAAACCACAAAAATTGGCCTACGATCCTTATGGTCCTGAAAGGGTTAAGCTTTCTTTTACCTTTTGCTTCTGTGTGTGCTTTTTAAGAGCAAGCAAGTCAGTGAGTGGACAGTGATATAAAATAGAATGCTGGCTCTAATAATATTAGCCCAGTACTGTATTTGTCCTTGAAGCTGTGCTGTTTGTAGGACAGAGATCTTTTGCTCCTACTTGACCTGAAGAAGTAAAGGGTATGAGACTTGATATACTGCTTTTTCTGTGTGGTTACAATCCAAGCAGTACTTACGTGTTAAGTGACTCCCAAGGAGCTGCAGTGGGAATTAAACTCACAACCTCAGGGTGCTGAGGTGGCTGTTTTAACCACTAGGCCACTCCTCCACTTCAAGTACCTTGTCAAAAACTGCATTGTTAATCAAATAAAAAAAAAAAGGTATTACTTTCTTTTGTTTTACTACCAGATGTATGGAGTGGAGGCCTAACCTAGTGGTTAGTTTCACCAGAGTCTTATATAGGGCCATCAATACCCTCTTTTTCCTACTGGCCATACCTCTCCCTATGCACCCTAGCATCCTTCTAGATTTTACCATCACCTTTTCAACCTGTTTGGCCACCATAAAATCATCACACACTATCACACCCAAGTCCCGCTCATCTTTCGTGCACAAAAGTTCTTCACCCCCTAAACTGTACCGCTCTCTCTGGTTTTTGCAGCCCAAACGCATGACTTTGCATTTCTTAATATTAAATCTTAGCTGCCAAATTTCAGACAATTCTTCAAGCTTCACTAGGTCCTTCCTCGTTATTCACACCAACAGAGGTGTCTGCTGTATTGCAGATTATGGTACCATCCGCAAAGAAGCAAATCTTACCGGACAGCCCTTCAGCAATATCGCTTACAAAAATGCTCACATGATTTGGTGCATTTTGTTTGCAGCTCTGTAACCCCTCTTTTTATTTGGTTCACACTATGAAGAGGAAAAGATGCGCTTTCAGAGGCTGTAGTGCAGTAAGCAAAACAGCTTCTTGGGTGGAGAACAGCCATAGCTCTGAGACCCCTTAGGAGATCACCCTTCACACAAAAATAGACTATTTTCTAAGTGCTTGTTCCAAACTAAAAAGATACAGTGAAATGGCAGGAAAAAGTGTGAGAAAAGTAAAGGGAACACAAGTCTTTATTCCTCAGTCGTAGTCATCAGCAATTATACAGTACCAAAATAGACAACACATGAATCTACTTGCAATGCAATTCTCAAGATTCTCAAGTAAATTAATAGGAAAAGCTTGAAGACAAAAATCACAGATGCTTTGTGATAAATACTGTGAGAAAAGAACAAAGTTTCTATCAACTTGAAATGTTCAAGTGTATCCTGCTTTAAGAGTCTTCCATGGGAATAAGGAGAGTACCACACAGTTCTGTTCTTCTTTTCCCCTGGAGCAGGGGTAGGCAATTCCGGTCCTCATGAGCCGGAGCCAGGTTTTCAGGATATCCACAATAAATATGCATGAGATAGATTTACATCTCAAGGAGGCAGTGCATGCAAATCCATCTCATACATATTCATTGTGGATATCCTGAAAACCTGACCTGGCTCTGACTCTCGAGGACCCGAATTGCCTACCCCTGCCCTAGAGCATTGGAGAGTACCTCCTACCATCAACCCCATCGACAACACAACCGAGTTCCCTATACATTATTACTCTACTCTGAGGAATGGGCAGAACCTCTTCTACAGGATGGTCTCGGGACTCAAGGAGCTCCCATACGAGGAGCGGTTAGGGAAGTTGCAGCTCTACTCACTAGAGGAACGTAGAGAGAGGGGAGATATGATCGAGACATTCAAGTACCTCACAGGTCGCATCGAGGTGGAAGAGGGTATCTTCTTTTTCAAGGGTCCCGCGGCAACAAGGGGGCATCAGTGGAAAATCAGGGGCGGGAAACTGCACGGTGACACTAGGAAGTTCTTCTTCACCGAAAGGGTGGTTGATCGCTGGAATAGTCTTCCACTTAAGGTTATTGAGGCCAGAAGCGTGCCAGATTTTAAGGCCAAATGGGACAAACATGTGGGATCTATCCGCAAAGATAGATAGGGAGGGTCATTGGAGTGGGCAGACTTGATGGGCCGTGGCCCTTATCTGCCATCTATTTCTATGTTTCTATGTTTCTATGTTACATCCTCATCTATGGGAACCTCCTTTACCAGAATGTTCTCCAGAGTGTAGCATAGTGGTTAAAGCTACAGCCTCAGCACCCTGAGGCTGTGGGTTTAAACCCAAGCTGCTCCATGTGACCCTCGGCAAGTCACTTAATCTCCCCATTGGCCCAGGTGCATTAGATAGATTGTGAACCCACCAGGACAGACAGGGGAAAAATGCTTGATTACCTGAATAAATTCATGTAAGCCATTCTGAGTTCCCCTGAGAGAACAGTATAGACGGGGCCGGATTAACCAATAGGCCCAGTAGACACATGCCTAGGGCCCAAAATGGTCAGGGAGGCCCGATGAAGGAGGGCATCAACACTGTTTTTTCCAAACGGCGATGGACCCCTCCAGCATCGATAGGCAACGTGCCCCCCCCCCCTCGATTGGCAATGCAGACCCTCCCCCCATCAACAGAAAGTAAGACAAGCAAGCAATGCAGGTAAGAAAGGCAGCAGGAACTGTAATTTTGCAAGCGGTGCTGCTTGCCCAAAGCTTCCCTCTGACACAGCTTCCTGTTTCTGCCTGGGTGCGTCAGAGGGAAAGTTTGGGCAAGCAGCACCGCTTGCAAAATTACAGTTCCTGTTGCCTTTCTTACCCGCGTTGCTTGCTTGTCATACTTTTTTATCGACCAGGGGGGAAGGTCCGTGGGTGGGGCAGGGCTAGGGGGCCCAATGTACTTGTGTGCCTAGGGGCCCTCGAAGAATTAATCCTGCCCTGAATATAGAACAATAAATAAATAACACATCAGTACAGCTAAGTTCCTCAGTCAAGCCCAAGGAGGCTCTAAACTTCAGTAATGACAGGCCACTGTTTGAATAGCCTTTATCACAGTTTATTGCTATGAATCTGTTAAGGGTGGGCAGCCAGAAAATTGTTTCATGTCATTTTCAGGATTTTTTTTATTTTCCTTTGGCCATTTTGTCATCATGGGGACAAAGTTGAAAGTATGCACAAGTTCAGTACTTTGTACATATGTGATGGTTCATGCATGCACAATGGTTTGAATGGACACACTATCAGAAAAACAGTGGAGAGATTCAAGATGGCGATGAGAGCGGACGCCTGAGAGTGAGGCTTCCTCTCTTGTTCTCGGCCGGCGTTGCTATTTCTGTGGAACTAGCAGTTCTCTTACCTCAACATGGGTAAGAGAAAAGGAGCCCTCCGCGGCAACCCTCCAGCGGCGGTAGCGGCACCGCGTCTGGTGCAGAGCACAATTGAGGAGGCTTTGGCCCGATCGGGCGAATCGGCGGTGGCTACTTCAGGGGTGAGCCCGAATTCGTCGGGCGAACTCAGCTAGCAGCTTCGGGCGATGTTAAGCCCGGAACAGAGGCATCCACCCCCACAACCTGGAAGCAGTGCAGTACTGGGAGTTCCTGATGCATCATGGACCCGGGAGGAGTCTTTGATCCTCAGTGAAGGAGGGCTGGTAACTCCAAGTTCATCTGGAGCCGAAGAAGAAGCTGCAGTACACCGACAGCTTACCCACACTGCAGGAGAGGAGAGAGGAGCTTCGGGAGGAAGTAAGATCACTTTTGGGGTGTTGGAGAAGCCTAAGGTAATTGATATGGAGGCTTTATGGCAGGCTATTTCAGTTATGGACGCTAACCTCAAAATGTCTTTTTCCACTTTAAATACTGACTATGGGACTATCCACTCTAAAGTGGAGCAACAGGGTTTGGCCCTTAAAGATTTAAATGAGAAAATAGAAAAACAGGAGTCAAGAATTTGTGGAATGGAAACATTGGACTTGGAATTAGTAAAAGAAAGAACATTTATTGCTAGAAAAATGGAAAGTTTCGAGAACCAATTAAGGAAAAATAATTTGAGACTCCTAAATTTTCCAAAATGTCCCTTAATTTCACCAATGGAGATGGCAAGAAAGTATTTCAAGGAAATTTTGCTTATTCCTATTGAAAGTTTGCCACCTATTGTTAGAGCTAATTATTTTCAAATCAAGAGATCTGTGGAAGTTTCCACTCCTAATGAGATTCAAGGGACCAACAATGAAAATATGAACTTAACAACTTTTCTGGAAAACTCCTTGGAGGTTATAACGGAAAGGAAAACCCTGTTAATAACTCTCGCTTTAGAAAGTGATAGAGAATATATATTGCGTTTGTATTTTCGTCATATCAATGATCAGTTTTTAGGTTCTAATGTTCGAATATTTCCTGATATGTCTTTAAGATCCCAGAGGCGTAGGAAAGAATTCTTGGCATTAAGGCCAAGAGTCCTTGCCTTGGGGGCAAATTTTCTATTGAAATTTCCTGTAAAATGCTTTGTCTCTTATCAGAATAAGAATTACTTGTTTTTTGAACCTAAACAACTAGTAGGATTTATAGAATCCAAAGAGCAAGTAGTGCCTATGACTGAGAATGTATAACCTGCCATGAATGGCTGTAGCACCGCAGATAATTGCCGCTTTCTAGGTTGGATAAGATTGTTTCTATTGTTAATTTTCTTTGCTAAGAATCTCTTATAAAAAATTGTGGACTAAATATATTGGAAGTATAAATGAATAACCAAAACACTGATTTAAGTGGAATTGGTTTATAAGTTTTCTTTTTAATAATTTATGTTAATCTGAAATACAAGTAATGTATTGCTTGTTTGTATTGATAAAATTGAATAAACAAATAAAATTTAAAAAAAAGAAAAACAGTGCACCCTCTTCACACATCCCTGGATTCTATATATGGTGCCCAGACTTGAGTGCCTTCATTTGCATGCGATCCCAAGATGCGAGCACAACCTAATTAGCTAATGAGCAACATCTGGCCGCTGCAACTAATTACTGATGGTAATTGGCACCAATTAGGATTTGTGCACACATCTGGCTATGCATTGTTCTATAATGCATGGCACCCAAATCCCATCATGCACAACTCAAAAGGGGGTGTGGCCATAGGAGGGACATGGGCATGTCAGGGGCGTTCCCAAAAATTGCATGCATTCTAACAGAATACTGGTTCTCCATGCCCGCCTTGGGCACCAGCATTTACACCAGGTTTCATAGAAACATGGCGGCAGATAAAGGCCAAATGGCCCATCTAGTCTGCCCATCCACAGTAACCATTATCTCTTTCTCTCTCTTAGAGATCCCATGTGCCATAAGTCCGATGCCCAAACATAGAGTATAGGTATAAGTGCTAAGTGTGATTCTGTAAAGGCCATGTGTCCTGTATAGAATTATACTTAGTGCTGATCTTTTCTGGTGCCTATTTTTTAAATGTAATTTATAAAATCCGGCCCATAGTGATTTTTCGATTCATTTTTATTCATTAATGACATTCAATAACAGGGGATATGGGATAGGAGGGAACTGACTGAAGCCAAGGTAACCTGGGAAGAGGAAGGGGAAAGGAGGGCTGTGAACAGCTGGATGGAGGGGTAGGGCGAATGGGGAGATGCTAGATGGAAAGATGGAGGGGGAGGAAAGAAAAAGGGAACCCTGGGTGGAAAAGGGGTAAAGGAGAGATGCTGGATGGAAGGATGGGGGGGAGAGAGGGGGTTTCATGTAACAGAAATGTTGTCACTCGTGTCTTCTGCTCATGAAGAAAAATTTTTCTTCATGTCTAGTTGATCCTTGAGAGAACACAGCAGGCAACTTAGGTAAAACCTAAGGTACCTTAGGTAAAAAAGAAGTACTTCTTCGCAAATCACTTAACAAAGCTTTGGATACCAGATATTTTCCTGTTCCTTCTAAATTTGACCTGCATTGAATGCTCTGTTTATGTGATAGAACTATTAGCCATTGAGACTCTTGACAAAGGCATAGATGCCAAAACACTGTCAGTGTTGAGTCTTCGAGTCCTCGCAGTGCTACTATCAATAATGTGAACTTTGAACTTTACACCTGTGGCTGAATTATTGGCATCTCATCCTCACGACTCCTTTGTGCCTTGATTGTCTCGTCGTTGAGGCCTCCTTGGGCTCCCTTTTTGGTGCTATAACCACTGCACTATACTGTGTCTGAATTCAAGAAAGCCTGGGACAGGCGTTGGATCTAATCTATTCTAATGCTTGGCTTTATATACAAAGTCATCATTCTACGAAAGCTCGACTCGGTTTACAATAAATTACTTAAACTGATAAGAACAATAAAATAAAAGCAAATTTCAAGAAAATTAATTTTTAAAATGTTTAGCAAATAAAACGTTTTTAAAGATTTACGAAAAACTTGAAGGGAGAAGAGGAGATAGTGGATGTTGTGGAAGGGCAGACTGGATGGGCCATTTTATCTGCTGTCATGTTTCTATGTACAAGAAAATGGGTTCAATAAAAATCTTGCCCACAATAATTGCTCAGTCAATATAGTAAAAAGGGCAAAATTCACTATACTAAACAATTAACTTATCTATTACATCCATTCAGATGTCAATTATCTATGATTTTCAAAATTTCAATTCAGTCCAAAAGATTATTTTCCACAAAATTAGTCAATGTATTTTCAAAAATAACCATCATACTGCATATAATATCATGTTTCTATATCACAGGGCTACTTGGATCTCTACTCTAACCCAGTTAGCATATCATATATTTTTATGATATACTGTAGCTGTAGTGGGATGGTGTCAATGTGAAATATTCATCCATACCACTCTATATATTTACTAGACATAAATAACCCTGGCCAACACTCATTTTGGTGCCTCAAATGTTAGACCTGTTTCTGGGTATATTTGACCTGCTAATTCCAAAAATGGCACCAGTTTTCTCCTATACGAACATAAGAACATATGGATAGCCTTACTGGGTCAGACTAACAGTCCATCAAGCCCAGTAGCCTGTTCCACGGTGGCCAATCCAGTTCACTAGTAACTGGCCAAAACCCAGAGTGGCAACATTCCATACTACCGATAAAGGGCAAGCAGTGGCTTGCCTCATGTCTTTCTTAATAACAGACTATGGACTTTTCCTCCAGGAAATTGTCCAAACCCTTCTTAAAACCAGCTATGCTATCTGCTCTTACCCCAACCTCTGGCAATGCATTCCAGAGCTTAACTATTCTCTGAGTGAAAAAATATGTCCTCCTGTTAGTTTTAAAAAGTATTTTCCTGTAACTTCATCGAGTGTCCCCTAGTTTTTGTAATTTTTGACAGAGTGGAAAATCGATCCACTTGTACCCGTTCAACTCCACTCAGGATTTTGTAGATTTCAAAAATATTTCCCCTCAGCTGTCTCTTTTCCAAGCTGAAGAGCCCTAACCTTTTTAGTCTTTCCTCATACGAGAAGAGTTGCATCCCCTTTATCATCTTGGTCACTCTTCTTTGAACCTTTTCTAGTGCCGCTATATCTTTCTTGAGATAAGAAGACTAGAATTGAACGCAATACTCCAGGTGAGGTCGCACCAAGGAGTGATACAGAGGCATTATAACATTATTAGTCCTGTTAATCATTACTTTTTAAATAATTCCTAGCTTTTTTGGCTGCTGCCATACATTGGGCGGACGGTTTCATTGTATTGTCTACAATGACACCCAGATCTTTTTCTTGGGTGCTAACTCCCAAGGTGGACCCTTGCATCCAGTAACTGTGATTTGGGTTATCCTTCCCAATGTGCATCAGTTTGCATTTGTCCACATTAAATTTCATCTGCCACTGGGACACCTAGTTTTCCAATTTCCTAAGGTCGTCTGCAATGTTTCACAATCTGCATGCATTTTAACAACTTTGAACAGTTTATTGTCATATGCAAATTTAATCACCTCACTCATTGTTCCAATTTCCAGATCATTTATAAATAAGTTAAATAGCACTGATCCCAGTACAGATCCCTGCAGCACTCCACTGTTCACTCTCCTCCATTGAGAAAAATGACCATTTAACCCTACCCTCTGTTTTCTATCCAATAACCGATTCCCAGTCTACAACTGAACTTTGCCACCTATATTTTTCAGGAGCTTCTCATGAGGAACTTTGTCAAAAGCTTTCTGAAAATCTAGATACACTACATCAACCGGCTCACCTTTATCCACATGTTTATACACACCTTCAAAGAAGGTGCTCAGGGAGTTGGGTGATGTCTTGGCGGAACCGCTATCCGCGCTCTTCAATCTCTCCCTTAGTACAGGTAACGTCCCGATGGACTGGAAGACGGCTAATGTCATTCCACTCCACAAGAAAGGCTCCAGGATGGAGATGGCAAATTACAGACCAGTGAGCCTCACATCAATAGTGAGCAAACTAATGGAAACCCTAATCAAACGCCAATTGGATAGGATCATGGACGAGGAGAATCTACAGGATCCCCGCCAACATGGATTTACTAAAGGGAGATCCTGCCAATCCAACCTGATCAGCTTCTTTGACTGGGTGACGAGGAAGCTGGATGCTGGTGAGTCCCTGGACATCGTCTACCTGGATTTCAGCAAAGCATTTGACAGTGTACCACACCATAGGTTGCTGAGCAAGATGAGTTCTTTAGGATTGGGCGACACATTGACCAAATGGGTTGGGAACTAGCTTGGAGGTAGGCTTCAGAGGGTAATGGTGAATGGCACCCCCTCCGAAATGTCAGAGATGATAAGTGGAGTACCACAGGGCTCCGTCCTGGGCCCGATCTTGTTCAACATCTATATAAGAGACTTGACAGAAGGGCTCCGAGGTAGAATAACATTATTCGCCGATGATGCCAAACTAAGCAATGTA
Source organism: Geotrypetes seraphini (assembly GCF_902459505.1). Taxonomy (NCBI): domain Eukaryota; kingdom Metazoa; phylum Chordata; class Amphibia; order Gymnophiona; family Dermophiidae; genus Geotrypetes; species Geotrypetes seraphini. The sequence continues at coordinate 377,388,926 of NC_047085.1, forward strand.
GTGAGCAAAAGCACAACAGACAAAAATTAAATGGCAGACGATATGATGCATGACCTACTTCTACTGGAGCGCTGGTCTAGGTCCTGGCAACTCAGTTTCAATGCCAAAAAATGCAAAGTCATGCACCTGGGGAGCCGAAATCCATGCAAGGTTAACACCCTAAATGGCGAGATCCTGACAAGAACTGAAGCAGAAAGAGACTTAGGGGTGATTGTCAGGGAAGACATGAAATCTGCAAACCAAGTGGAGCAAGCTTCATCCAAAGCAAGGCAAATCATAGGTTGCATACGCAGGAGTTTCGTCAGCCGTAAACCAGAAGTCATTATGCCACTGTATAGATCCATGGTGAGACCGCACCTGGAGTACTGTGTGCAATTCTGGAGGCCGCATTACCGTAAGGATGTGCTGAGACTGGAATCAGTCCAGAGAATGGCCACCAGGATGGTCTCGGGACTCAAGGAGCTCCCATACGAGGAGCGGTTAGGGAAGTTGCAGCTCTACTCACTCGAGGAACGTAGAGAGAGGGGAGATATGATCGAGACATTCAAGTATCTCACGGGCCGCATCGAGGTGGAGGAAGATATCTTCTTTTTCAAGGGTCCCGCGGCAACAAGGGGGCATCCGTGAAAAATCAGGGGCGGGAAACTGCACGGTGACACTAGGAAGTTCTTCTTCACTGAAAGGGTGGTTGATCGCTGGAATAGTCTTCCATTCCAGGTTATTGAGGCCAGCAGCGTGCCAGATTTTAAGGCCAGATGGGATAGACATGTGGGATCTATCCGCAAAGATAGATAGGGAGGGTCATTAGAGTGGGCAGACTTGATGGGCCGTGGCCCTTATCTGCCGTCTATTTCTATGTTGCTATGTTTCTATGTTTCTAAGCAAACTGGTGAGGCAGGATCTCCCTCGGATCTGTCTCATTAAATCAAGTTTGTCTACATGTTCCACAATTTTATTTTTTATAATTGTTTCCAACATTTTGCCTGGCATTGAAGTCAGGCTTACTGGTCTGGAATTCCCAGATCTCCCCTGGAACCCTTTATAGAAATCGGCGTAACATTGGCCACCCTCCAATCTTCTGGTACTATCAACAATTTTAGCGACAGGATCACTAATAGAAGGACAGTAATTTCATGTTTAAGTTCTTTTAGTACCCTGAGATGTATACTATCCGGTCCAGGTGATTTATAAAGTGATAAACGCCAAACAATCTTTGAAAAGTGGAGAAAAAAAACTCAGTTTGGCTTCAAAGGTAAAAAAATTCCACTTTTCATTATATAGCTTCATTCAAAGAAAGATATCAAATGAAATGAAGTGCCGCTGCAATGACGCACTTGCAGATGACGCACTTATGCAGCCCGAAGGGAAACCATTTCTTAGATGAAAAAATCAGCACGCCAAAAATAACAAGTGCAAAGTCCACATACTCATCAGAATTATATATGGTCCAATGAGAAGTGGAGTTTTTATGAAGCCGACCTGAGGTTTTTTCTCCACTTCTCTCAGATTGTTTGGTGTTTTGAAGCAGGCTGTGTGAATGTGTATAGTGAGGCCGTGCAGTGTTGGGGGGATTCCCTTCATGTTCCATATAGGGCATATTTGCTTTGATTTGAGTGATTTTTTGTGTGTGTGTGTCCTTTCCTTATTTAAAGTTGGTAATTGAAATCATCCATTATTATACTGTTGCCCAATTCTCCAGCTTTTCTAATCTCTGAAAACATTTTGTCCCGGGGACGGTAGTATAACTCAACCTTTATATTCCTTCCCTTCACACATGAAATTTCTATACATATGGGTTCTACACTTCTATCTATGTAATGCAGAATATTTATTTTATTTGATTCAATTCCCTCTTTAACATATAGAACAACCCCTCCCACCCCCCTCCAATTTGATCTACTATCTCCTTGTGATATAATTTGTGCCCAGGTAACACAGTGTCCAATAGATTGTCCTCCTCCCACCATGTCTCTGAGATGCCTATTATATCTACCTCATCGTTCAGTGCTACATACTCTAACTCTCCTATTTTATTTTTTAGGCTTCTAGCATTTGTATACAAACATTTCAAATTGTGTTTTTTTCCTTGTAACTACAGACTGCTGAGAAGACAGATAATTTGAGTCTTGTACTCTGCCTTCCTCTTAAACCCTCCTTGCTTTCTTTCACCATTTTTGAAAACCTCTCTTCTGGGACTTCCTAAATATCCTGTTTCAATAGTATCCTTCAAGGATACCTCACACCGAACCATTTGCTCCTGGGTGACGGTCAGCTTTCCCCTGCATCTCGGTTTACAAGCAGCTCTATCTCCTTTTTAAACGTTAGTGCCAGCAGCCTGGTTCCATCCCAGTTAAGATGGGATCCAACCTTTTGTAACAAGCTCCCCCTTTCCCAGAAGGTTGCCCAGTTTCTAACAAATCTGAATCTCTCATCCCTGCACCATAATCTCAACTACACCTTGAGATTTCGGAGCTGTGCCTGCCTCTTGGATCTTGTGCTTAGAACTGGGAACATTTCTGAAAATGCTACCCTGGAGGATCTGGATTTTAGCTTTCTACCTAAGAGCCTAAATTTGGCTTCCAGAACCTCCCTCCCACATTTTCCTATGTCATTGGTACCTATGTATACCAAGACATCTGGCTCCTCCCAAGCACTATTTAAAATCCTATCTAAGTGATGCATGAAGTCCGCCACCTTCGCACAAGCCAGGCGAATGACCAGGCGATCATCATGCCCACCAGCCACCCAACTATCTACATGCCTAATGATCGAATCACCAACTACAACAGCTGTCCTAACCCTTCCCTCCTAGGCAGAAGCCCCTGGAGACACATCCTCGGTTTGAGAGGACATTGCACCCCCTGGTGAGCAGGTCCTAGCTACAGGATTATTTCCTACTTCACCAGCGGGTGCTTTTCTTCTAGGAGACCTCCCTCCTCTAAGGCAGCACAGGAGCTAGTAGACTGGAGGTGGGACTTCTCTAGAACATCCCTGCATTCCTGTAGGTCTCCTCTATGTACTTCTCTGTCTCCCTCAGCTCCTCCAAGTCTAGCCTCAAGGGGAATGTACTCATTCTCTGAGAGCTAGGAGCTCTTTGAGCAAGCACACACATATAACTTATCGCCAACTGGGAGAAAATCATAGATGTGATACTCAGTGCAAAAGACTGGATAGCACCCCCTCTTGCTGCTGGACTACTATCTGCACCTTATTATTGCGCTGATTGATTAGTTAAACCTTATTAAGCTACCAGGAATATATTACACTAGTATAGAGAGCCTTAGGATTATATTATATGCTTTATTTAGCATTTGTTTCTTAGATAGTCTTAGGATTATATTGTATGTTTATTTACCCCCTGTTTTACTAAGGTGTGCTTTGCGTTTTAGTGTACGTTTAGTGCACCCTAACTGCTAATGCATCCATAGACTAACATGCACCCGTTAGCGTTTAGCACATGGTTAGCGTGCGCTAAAACGCTTAGCACACCTTAGTAAAAAGAGCCCTTAGTGTTTGATTCTTTGCAGGTAATGAAATATAAAGAGTTCTCCTGTTGTCCTAATTAAAATAATTGACAATAAATTAAGACCATAAGTAAAGAAATGAGCTAGAGGTGGGCGGGAGAGAATGGAGACTAAGCCAGACCTACTATTGAGCTTTTCTCCCCAAACCTATCAAAGCTCAGAGCAAAATAATGTATATTTACCCAAAGATATATCTTCTACTCTTTTCCTCTCAGAAAGAGAATGGCTTAGATTCACTAACAAAAGCGACTCAATCGCTGTTGGCCGATTCTCTGGCCAATTTTCCAACATCGATTGATTCACTATTAAGTTTGCATGCAAATGATTTGAGGTGCAAATCATTTGCAGGCAAACTCCCTGACTCAAATCGCTCAGAGAGCGATTGAGTCGGTGCAGAGCACTGACAGGAGTGACAGGAGAAGTTGTCACTGCTGTCAGGGCTCCCTTCCAACCCCCCACCACTTTAAAAAAATGGCAGCAGGGATGCCGACTCCCTCCTGCCATTGGCACCCCTTCCTCCCATCCCCCCACCGCCAAAACAAACGGCAGGAGAGATGCTGACTCCTTCCTGCCATCGACGCTCCTTCCTTCTACTCCCCTCCACCTCCCAAAACAAATGGCAGGAGGGATACCAACTCTCTCCTGCCATCGGCACTCCTTTCTCCCACCCCCACCCCCCAAAAAAAAATGGCAGGAGGGATGTCTACTCTCTCCTGCTAGTGGACGCCCCTTCCCACTCCCACTCCCAGTACCTTGAAAAGTTGGAAACAGGAGGGGTGCTCAGTCCCTCCTGGTCTTCCGGCCTCCTGCACGGCAATGACGGCCTTAGGCCATGCCCCGATGCATGAGGAGGAGCCTAAGGCCCTGATTGGCTCAGGCACCTCTGGGAGAAGTCTAAGGAAGTCCCTGATTGGCCAAAACAATGGGTATACATTATTTTGCTCTGAGCTTTGATATTTAGTCAGAAAAAAGGGTAGCTTTTTAGCAAGAAACCTAAAGCTGTGTTTTTATTAATATGCTCTGCTTCAGTTAATGGATGATTTCCTCTAATTAACAAATAACATTGCTGTTTGTCCACAAAAATAGGTTTTGCGTGCAATATATCTGTTTTGATATGCCCTGTTTATGTGGTGCCTTATTAAATGTATTTTGAGCTTAATAAAGCAATAATAAAAACCCAGAAAACTATTTAGCAGATCGCATTAAGGATGTCCAAACTGTGCCTAAGTTCAGCCATAGAACTCACTTCTATCTGAAGCCCAAACTATGCTCAAAAGTAAACCTCCTGTACAATGCCTATAGGACCTAGTTTTACATTTGCTATGCAACTTGCTAGCTCATTGTGTCACACACTGGTTAAACCTACAGCCTTCTCCCCTAATGTTGCTGGTTAGAATCCCAGTCACTCTCTCTGATGGAAGAGAAATAAATAAAAGCATTAAACAGATCCAACTCCCGATATCACAATTATAATGAAAAACACCATAAAATCACCATTCTAATAACATAATAATAAAATATTATAACATTAAAGACATTGTTTGGATGTTTAACTGTTGCCTAAAACCCGATTCTCTAAAGGACGTCTCAAAATTTGGACGTCTAAACAGTGCTGAGCATCACTGAACGCGATTCCACAAAGGATACCTATCTGGGATGTCCAAACTGCGCCTAACTTTAGGCACGCTTTGCAGAATCAGGGCCTAAGTCAAGGTGATGACTGTGGGTATGAGTCACAACAGCGTTTGAACAAGTATAAATCAAGACAGCTACTTGAGCATTAGAAGAAACATTCCATTTGTAAATTAGTGTCCACCAATAATACATTATAAGAGGCGTGAATGGAATTTCTAAATATAAAGTCAAACAAGTCATCCTTCACTAAAGACCACTTCATAGGGGGGACATAAAAAAACCAACACAATTACTATTAATATATTCTTGTAGTGAAGGATCACTTATTTAACAAAGAAATTTCTTTTTCCACTTAAAAAAAATCCCTTATAATAATACCTAGCCCTTCCCTCTTTTGGCAGCCCTACAGAAAACAATTATTTTAAAACCCAGTGGACATAATTCTTTAATCAATGGGTGCCAACTACACAAAGGTACGGGGAAGGGGGGTGGGGGTGTCGTGGGGGTCGTCCGGGGGGTCGCGGGTCGGCTGGGGGGGCGGTCAGAGGTTCTTGGGGGGGGCGGTCGTTGGGGGGAGGGGGGTTTGCGTCGAGGGCAGGAGGGCCTGGGATCCCTCCTGCCCGTAATGTAGTGCGGGGTGGGGGTAGGAGGTCACCGTGGCCAGGAGGGTTTGGGCTCCCTCCTGGCCTGAACAACTAGTGGGGAGGGGGGTCGCCAGGGCCAGGAGGACTTGGGCTCCCTCCTGGCCCGATATTGTCGGGGAGTTGGGGAGTCGGCGGGGCAAGAGGGCTTGGGCTTCCTTTTGCCCCGATCGTGTCGGGGAGTCGGGGGGGCAAGAGGGCTTGAGCTCCCTCTTGCCCCGATCGTGTCGGGGGTGCCGCGGTTGGCTGGGGCAAGAGGGCTTGATCTCCCTCTTGCCCCGATTGTGTCGGGGAGTCGGGACCGCCAAGAGGAAGCAGCAGGACACCGGTAGGAGCTTCTACATGATGGGAGGGGGTCGGGAGGCTGTGGGGGTGCGAGCGGTCCTTCAGGGTGGGGGTGCGGTTGCGGGTGGGAGTGCGTGCGAGCAGTCCTTTGGGGTGGGGGTGCGGGTGCGTGCGAGCGGTCCTTCGGGGTGGGGGTGCGAGTGGTCCTGCGGGGGGGGTGAATCGGATGTCGGGGGGGGCATCAGGCTTTCAGGGTGGGGACAGGACTTCAAGGGGGAGATGAGAGTCAGGGCGGGCGAAAGGAGAGTCGGGGTGGCCAGAGGAGAGTCGGGGCGGGCGAAAGGAGAGTCGGGCGGCGACGGGAGAGTCGGGCAGCATGCGCGGTATATGGGTGTGCGCGGTATATAAAAATTGCTGTACATAAATTTGTGTTTTCCGTGCGCTATACCCGTGTGCGCGTTTTACACGGGTGCGCGTTATCTACGTGAAAATATGGTAGTTTTATTTCTTAACTGAACGAATATTAAGATAAGCAGAAGGAACTGGGACACAATCCTGTTGAAAAGGAACAGTAGTGAGGATAGAAATCAAGTTCGATCGAATTCTATCTGTGCATGGCAAAATGGTATTAGCTTTGTTCCTTTGTGGACAACATCCCCCAAAACTAGGAATCTCATGATTTAAAACAATAGAGCAGTGATTCCCAACCCTGTCCTGGAGGAACACCAGGCCAATTGGGTTTTCAGGCTAGCCCTAATGAATATGCATGAGAGAGATTTGCATATGATGGAAGTGATAGGCATGCAAATTTGCTTCATGCATATTCATTAGGGCTAGCCTGAAAACCCAATTGGCCTGGTGTTCCTCCAGGACAGGGTTGGGAACCACTGCAATAGAGCAATCCACCAAATTTCTGTGGCTAGGAGCAAAGTGATAAAATTGAGGAGGTCTCACTGAGGGCTCCTTTTACTAAGGTGCGCTAGCGTTTTTAGCGCACGCTAAAGATTGGCGTGCGCTAACCACACGCTAAATTAAAAATACTAACGCAAGCTCTATGGAGGCGTTAGTGTTTAGCGCGTGCGGTATAGTAGCATGCGCTAAGCGCACGCTAAAACCGCTAGCGCACCTTAGTAAAAGGAGCCCTGAGTGAATTTCAGACATAGCTTGCAATTTTGATTCCCCCCTCCTGTACCAACCTATCCAAATCCAACAGTACAATAGTAAAGCTAACCATTCCATCTTGTTCCTGATATAAGCCTCAGCACTAAGGGCTCCTTTTACTAAGGCGCGCTAGCACACCTTAGTAAAAGGAGCCCTAAATAAAAATAAACCTTATCACCGTAGATAATGTTCAAATATTTGTGCATATTTGGGATAAGAGTTTATGTATTGTACCAATGATAGTTTTTAAGTGATGTATTTATTGTTATTTTGATTGAACATATATAACACTTATTGTAATTTTGAAAATGAATAAAGAATTATTAAAAAAAAAAAAAATATTTGTGCAAATGTTCACGCGAAGGGGCATGCAAAGAGGTGAGGCATGCCCCTTTGGCCTGCCTCTTTGGTGCAACATCTCAGAAACTGGTGCTGTTTATACATAAGCGGATGATATCACTGGTGGCATGACAGACACGCTAGATCGCCAGGGTCCCAGTAAACTTTAAGGTAGACCTTACCAGGAACAGGTGATGACTCCAAATTGCAAAGGTCTAGAAACTGGTACCATTAGAACAAACCAATGTTTTAAAAAGTCTTTTAATAATCAGCCCAAAAATCCATTGTCATGGTGTAGACTTCTTTGGGTCATCCTTTAATTGTGGTCATGACTATCTGTGGCAGAAACTAGAAAAAACTTATTTTGTTTTTTTCTGTAACAGGTAACTTACTTATTAATTGTTTTCAGCCCATCCTTATTTCAGTTTCTGGAAGGGTCTTAAAAATTGTACTAATTGAGCCTGGATTATTAATGGTTTGTTGTACTATACAAATCCTAATAAAGTGTTTTGAACTAAAAAAAAAAAAAAAATTGTACTAATATGAAAGAGAGAATGTTTCTCTCTAGATGTTTCTAGAAAATCCACCTGACTTTTAACCTATTCAGCACAGTCATTATTTCATGCCCATGTCAGACCTGTCATAGTTCATGCATTTTTTTTATTTGTACTTCTAGATAAAGACTCGTTATATTCTACCCAATAATGAGACCTCGACCTAACAAGAAAAGAGACTGGTTGCTATAGCATCTGGCAAAAAATCATAATTTTCCCCTCACTGAGTCTATTGCTAGTTTTTTGTTTTCAGACAAAAAGCATTTGTTAAACCAAAATTTAACATGTATTTTTGGTTTTAGGTTGTAAATTCCTAGATCTGCTAGTTAATAGAGGCAGTATAGCAAATTTTTAATAAACTATAAACTAAATGATAAATTATGAAGTATTTTATATGTGTAAGAAGGGTTTCAGGCTCCTACATTAACTGCTCCACTCTTGAATTTAAGAGCGTTAAAATCAGTGGTATATACAGCTCAGCTACTCTAATGGCTGCATGCTTCTGTTTGGTAAAAATTTGCCTTTCTAGAAAATTGCATAACTGGAATGGGTTTTCTGTATGTGATGACTCTGTAGGATTCCTTCGATGTAACAGCTGATATTTTTGTACAGTTTATCACATACAACTTACAACGGGCACTTGAGAAAATATACATACTTTAAGCTCTTACTGAGTGTGGACCTTGAGGCCTTCCTCAATAAAGAATTCCCTTTCTTCTTTGTATGACATTAGTCCTTGAGGCTTAGTATGACATTAGTCCTTGAGGCTTAGTATGACATTAGTCCTTGAGGCTTAGTCCTACCTTGCCTTCAGAAAACTACTCAAAACTTACCTATTCAGCAAACACGACCCTTAATTATCCCCTCACCCCACATAACACCTCGCCCACCCCTGCTCCTCTCCTCCTTCACTAGACCTTCCCTTTTTCCTACTCTCTACATCCTTTGTCTAGTTCGATCAAAGCTGCAATTTCTGATAAATCATTGTAAATCTACCCTTCTTTGCAGACTGTTGTAAATTGTTGTAATTCATTGTAAATCTACTTGTGACATGTTGTAAATCTGCTTGTCAATGCAGGTCATTTGCTAAGTGATGTAAACCGCCTAGAACTCGCTGGGTATGGCGGTATATAAGAATAAAGTTATTATTTATTATTATTATTATAAGACATAGAAAATGTTTACTTTTGAAAATTTAAAGTTTGAGAATCTATTTTTTTTTTTTTTTTTTAAGGTCAGTAGTCTAAAATATGTGCTGTCACAGTAAATGCTCTGCAAGTGGAGGAACTGCACTCCAGTGTCCTTTAGCCTACAGGATTTAAATTATCTTGCGGCCGTAAATCCCAGCTGCTGCAGAGCCCCTTTGACCAAAGATTCACATCTACTACTGTACGTCACAAGTTGCTGAGATAATTCTGCCCACGTTAGAGAAAAAAAGAGAGATCGTGTCAGAGGACCTTCTGACCTCAAGCAGATGTTACGTTTTTAGTCATATGGCTATGCAGAAGGCAAGATCAAGAGTTCACATTCAAGGGGGGGAAAACCCCCCAACCTACAGGGTAGTCTAGGTATAGATTGCAATACCAAGCAATAAATGGTGGTAAATAGACAGCTGTTGATTGATTTTGTTGTTTGGAATTCTTGTAAGTGTAGAAGGTGATAAAATTGCAAGCAACTAATTCAATAGGGTTCAACATAGCATTCATATTTCATAGCTAAGCTGTAACCTTCATACTGTGGTTTGCAATACTTTTTTTTTTTTTGCTGGAAGGAAAAAGGATTCTTCATTGTATTTTCTTCTTTCTTAAATATATTGCATAGTTATATAATTTTACTAGAGTTGGCATGTCCAAGTTCTGTCCTAAAGGACTGCAAACAGGCCAGGTTTCCAGGATATCTCTAATGAATATGCATATCATCTCTAAATGGAACCACCTACTTATACAATGAACAGCCCCAATTACTTAAATATACTTTTCCAAGAGAGGCTATTGTTAAAATTGTAATATTATTGAAACTTTATTTTTCCAAATAGTGCCTATTACTCATTCGTCAATAAATATCTCCACACTTAACCATGATAATTACACACAGTGTTATAAAAATCACAACACCACGAGCCTACTGTATTCTGCTTTTATCGAAAAAATATGAACGTCTGTTAGAAATTCTAACGGGAAGCCAGTGTGGTTCCTTGATGGTCTGACGGTTGATTCCTCCTTGCTGTTGCAATTATGATAAATGAAAACTTGTTTCAGAACACATTGGGAGCCAAGTTCTGCTTCAGTTCCTGAAGATGCTTTCAAGCGAAACATAGGTGCAAAGGTGCGCTAGCAGTTTTAGTGCGCACTAGACGCTAATACCTCCATAGAGCTGGTGTTAGTATTTTCCATGTAGCGCGCTCTATAAACGCTACCACACCTTTGTAAAAGGAGCCCATAGTCTTGTGTTGAGCTATGTGCTGTTGATTCTGGTGGAAAAACAGGAACAAGTAGGAATGAACTGGATAAAACGATTGATATCTAGAGGATTTAAAGCCTCATTGCCAACAAGCACGGACTACAAAAGATATGATCGCATTGTTTGCAAGAGGAAATGATGAGTGGACTTGGCATATATAAATAATTTGAACATTCATATTTTGTCGATAAAAGCAGAATAGGCTCTTGGTGTTGTGATTTTTATAATAGTGTGTGTAATTATCATGGTTAAGTGTGGAGATATTTATTGATGAATGAGTAATAGGCACTATTTTGAAAAATAAATATAAATTTATATTTAAAAAGTTTCAACAATATTACAATTTTAACAATAGCCTCTCTTGGAAAAGTGTAATGAATATGCATGAAAAAGATTTGCACGCCCGCGTCCTCCACTGGATGCAAATCACTTTCATACACACTAATTAGAGTTATTCTGAAAATGTGAGCTGTTTGCAGCCCTCAAGGACTGATCTTGGACAATTCTGGATTAGAAGAATTGGTAGGCAGTAGTGCTGCCCGATTCAGGGAAAATCTTTTCAATTCGATTCAGCCTATTGAAGTGATTTTTCAATTCGATTCGATGCACTTTTCATGCCCAATTCGGCTTTTTTTTTTTTTTTTTTCAAAACAACCGGGCAGGTTTATTTTGTAGTCATTCCACCCACCCCACCCCACTTTGCCCTCTCCAACCCCACCCCGGCACTGTAGTGTAAACAAAATAAAAAATACTTTTTCTCTCTCTGTTAGGTCCTAGCTCATGCTCGCTGTCTGACACCAGCTCTGGCTAGATACATATTTCAAATCGGACACATTGTAATCTCAAAACAGAAAATAAAATTATGTTTTGTACCTTCCACTTTCATATCCAACATTTGTTTCTTTCCCACTGTCTACCATCTCTCTCTCTGTGCCTTGTGCCCTGGGTCAAACCTCTCTATTCCCCCTCCATGCAGCATCTCTCCTTTCCACCCCTCCATTATCATGTACATTTCCTAGAATCAGAAAATCATATTAAAAAATCATATTAGAATCAGAAAATAATATTAAAAATTGAACTAAGGCTAGTACTGGGCAGACTTGCACGCTCTGTGTCTGTATATGACCGTTTGGTAAAGGATGGGCTGGGGAGGACTTCAATGGCTGGGAGAGTGTAGATGGGCTGGAGTAGGTTTTAACGGAGAATTCGGCAGTAGGAACCCAAGCACAGTACCGGGTAGAGCTTTGGATTCTTGCCCAGAAATAGCTATGAAGAAAAAAAAAATTTAAATTGAATCAGGTTGGGCAGACTGGATGGACCATTCGGGTCTTTATCTGCCATCATCTACTATGTTACTATGTTCCTAGTAGTGGCTTTAACTGAGGTCTTTTTCTCCACATTTATGGTATATGCTCTGGATTGGGTCCTAATTTATCTGCCTTAGCATTGGAAGGGAGTAGATCTCCTTTTACGAAGGCGCGTTAGGGCCTTAACGCGCGGAATAGCACGCACGCTAAAATGTCCCGTGCGCTAGCCACTACTGCCTCCTCTTGAGCAGGCGGTAGTTTTTCGGCTGGCGCATGCTAATCCGGTGCGTGCGCTAAAAATTCTAGCGCACCTTCGTAAAAGGAGCCCTTAGTCTTTTTTATTGTGCGGTTTTCTACTCTACCCTTCTCTGGCTATTTCTTGTGGGAGTTTTTTCTGACCCGTGAAGATCAACTGAGGTCTTTTTCTCTGCCCTATAAGAGTACACCTTCTTCCTTGTATTTGTGCCAGCACAATATCCCATTTGCTAATCTATGGTCCGTTCAGCCACAGAAGGATCCAAAGAATTTCCAGAGCCTGGAATACGATTAGCCTGTCATAGTATATCTGTCATAGTGTATCTATCAAACTTGGCTTAAATCTGTTTTGAGCTGTTTAGTGTTATAGCCGAATGCCAAAATAGGAGTGCGGAAGGGGCACGATCAACCAACTATAAGGATAACCAATTTATTGAAAATATATACAGTAAATGGCTAAAACGTATATAGCATATACAAAAAAAATTTATAACAAGTCTAACAGAGAGTCCTTTAATCCTTTTTGTACTGGGGTTGATCGTGTCCCTTCCCCACTCCTATTTTGTTTATATTACTACATGTGGGGCTGTTCTTTTCTTTTTGTCGTGGGATATAGCTATGAAAGCCTACATTGTAAAAATGGAACAGGAATTGGTAAGCGATATACAAAAAGAATAAGGGTGGACCAGCGGGTCTTCTGGAGCAACAAAAAAATGAGAACTCCAGAGGTTACAAGATGAAAGTGATGTATTAATGTACAAAGGTCACTAACAACAATGGTCCAAATAAAAATAATAAAATTCATCAAGAAGCATGCTCATAAACAGATCAACTAATGTACTCGGATAAACTCGTAGACTCGACACGGAGCCATGTTTTCATACAGCAAGAAATCTATGGAGATGCCACCAGGCATTTCTACACTCCATTTGCAAGCCATGTCCATTTGCACCAACTCTTGAGTCATTGTGTGGCATTTGTGTTGATCTGTTTATGAGCATGCTTCTTGATGAATTTTATTATTTTTATTTGGACCATTGTTGTTAGTGACCTTTGTACACCAGAAATGTAGGCCTGTGAAATCTTGGTAAATTTCTCAGATCCCCAAAACACAGTTCCGTGTTGAGTCTAGGAGTTCATCTGTTTCTGAGCATGCTTCTTGATTAATTTTTATTTGGACTCTTAGGGGCTGATTCTGTAAGAAGCACCTGCCATGGCAGGAACCTACAAAACGGGTACCTGCTGTGTGTCAATCACTGGCAGGTTCCGTTTCCAGACTCATAGTTTGATGGGACCCTAGGCTCCAGAAATGTAGGCCAAGATTTCACAGGCCTACATTTCTGGTGCCTAGGGTCCTGTCAGAATCAAGGCCAGCAGTGAAGTGCCACCCCTAACCACACCCACTTCACTCTGTGCCATTAGCCACCAGGGACCTAGGTGCTGATCCTGGGGGCCAAGTAGTGATGCCTTTTTTGGAGTAATTACTTTTTAATTGCTTTTAAACAGCATGGTCAATTACCACATCATTTAGCACCAGTTAAAACAATTAAGTTAGACAATAGGATGCCTACCGCCGCCCAACTTTCAACGTCCCGATGAGAATTTGGGCCTCATTGTTTCTATCTGAACTATTGTTGTCAGTAATGGTGTGCGGTCAAGGCCTTCAGGGGATTTGCCCCACCCCCTGCCCTACTGCTCTGTATTTGACTGGTTAAACAGGCAACAGGCAGATGCTGCTCAGCCAATCAAATTCAGATCAGTACTGTCAGGGCCTCCAGAGGGTTTGGAGAATCCCCAGCCCAAGAGACCTGCATTTTTTGTTTGTTTACTTTTTGTTTTATGCAGTTTGACTGGTTTTGATGCAGTTTGACTGGTTGAGCAGGCTGCCCACTCAACAAATCAAACTGCATCAAGCAAAAAAAATAATAAAAATAAAAAGCAGGGCTGAAGAGCTGAGGATTAACTAAATCTCCTGAAAGCCCTCACCACATGCCACAGGTTGTCAGTGTCCTTTGTACATTAATAAATTGTTTTTATCTTTTATCCTTTGAAGTCCTCGTTTTTTTGATTGCACCAGAACACAATTGGTCCACCCCTACTCTTTTTGTATATTGTTGGTTTGTCACATAGGGGGTGTTTTCTCCTTTTTTCTTTTTTTTGTGACAGAAACAGGTAAAAGTCATGATCCATTGTGAAAGAAAAATTATACTGTTTGTTGCCCCAAACAACATTAATTTTCCTATAAAGCTTCCAGGGGATTTTCAAATGAAAAATAGAAATTTTTGTCTTTTAGCTAAATTGTTAGAGTGTAGATGAAGCCATGAGGCTATTTTAGAATTTGAAACAAATTTGAAACCAGTGCATAGGAGTGCGTATTTAACATCTCTGTTTGTCATCTCAAAACTGTCTCTTGATTAAGCAGGAGTTAGGATGCGGGCATTAATTATCTCTGCTAGAATGTAGGAGTTGGGCAGCACCTATCTCACTTAAGGCAGCATGTGGGAAATGTGCTGCTTCTCTTTGGATCATCCAGTTAATGGTACTTTTTGACATCTTCATTGGTCATACAGGCTCTGATCTCCTTTATAAAGCTGCAAGGAAGAAGCTGATGTGAGTGTAAGAGATGCCTGGCAGAATATTTCATTAGGTAGGCAAATTACAGGGGAGGAAATTATATCCCCCTAAAAACTCAGGCCCCCTGCTGTTTCAGTTCCTCTACTACAGTGCAAACATTGTGCAGTTTTTATGAAACTTTTTTTTTTTTTAAACTGTTTAGATTAAACTTCAAATTGTTGGGTTTTTTTTCCTTCTTCTCTAATGCTTTTTTTGTTTTTTCAAGCTATTCTCAATGCAGGCCGTAGTCTCATATGTAAAGGACGGCAGTGACAGAGATCAGAAGCTGTATAGCCCAGCCAAGTTTGATTTTTCAGGAGATCCACAATGAAATATGTATGAGAGACTCGCAAGCACTGTCTTCCATTCTATGGAAAACCCTCTCTTGTATTTTCGTTGCGGATATCCTGAAAACCCAGCTGGCTGGGGGTATCTCAAGAGCTTAGCTGAGAACCACTGACCTAGAGTTTTAAAGACTGGTGATCTATGCTGGCTCAATGTCTCATAAAAATGTACTTTCAAATATTTAACTATCAGACGTGTTTATCACAATTCTTTATGTCTTATCTATAAAATGGAAAGGTTTTTTTTTTAATTCTTTATTCATTTTCAAGATTACATTAAGTATTAAAATATATTCATTCACATAAACAATAAATACATCACTTATAAACAATCATTAACACATTTCATAAATTTAAGGTTTATTGCATTACAATGGGGATATTTTAAGAAGTTTCAGGATGTGTGGAAACCATTAACAAAGTATTGTAAAGATTAATTTGAAATTGTTTCCCTTATATTTATCAACTTAAGGTGTAGGGAGGGGGGAATTTTATTATTATATGTTTTATATGATAATGGAATATATGGGTGGGAGGGATGGAAAAGGGGAAGGGATAAGAATTTATGACATGTATCAATGATTGTTTGTAAGTGATGTATTTATTGTTAATGTGAATGAATATATTTAACACTTAGTCATTTTGAAAATGAATAAAGAATTTTTAAAAAACAAACAAACTATCAGACGTGTTTTCTAAAGAACTCAAAAGGGGGCGGGGCCACGGGAGGGGCATGGTCAGCTCAAGGGTGTTCTGAAAAGTTGTGAGTGTTTTTTTACTGAATAATGAGTCATCATGCTCAACTTAGGCACCCTATCCATCTGAATCAAAAACTAACCTGAAAAATAGGGAGCAAAGCAAAACTATAACAAGACAAATCTCCCTAGCCCCAAGGAGGAAAACTGTGTGCAGGGGAAGAGACTGCCAACACAAGCAGACAGAATATAGTACTCACATGAAATAAATAATTTGTAATTTATAAGAAGAGCCCTCAGTCGCACAACCAACCTCCACCTCGGGAGGAAACGGCTGCCACTGGTTTGCACCTAGAAGGTGTCAACTGTGAAACATCCTAGGGCTCTCCTGTGAATTATAGTGCTGAATAACTCAAAAGTGCTGTTTGTGCAAACAAATCAAAAGTGCACTGCGAGCAGTCTCTTCCCCTGAACCAGGGGGGCAAAAGAACCAAGTGTCCAAATTCAGTCTATTGAAGCCACAGGAAGATACTTAGCTTCTCTGGTGAACAGTCAGAAAGTCGCCAAATGTCCAACGGGACTCCGTTTCGGGGGAGCACTCCCCCTTCCTCAGGAACGACAGACGCTGAAAGCAGGAGCCTGAAAATCACAGGCAAGAGCTGATTAGCAATAGTAGCAATAGTAGTGTCCCCTGCACACAGTTTTCCTCCTTGGGGCTAGGGAGATTTGTCTTGTTACAACTTAGGCACCAGCATTTACACCAGGTTTCAGCAAGCGTAAAAGTCTGGCACCCGAAATTAGAGTGCGAGAATAGGCTCTAACCATGATTCTACAAAGGACATGTATCCTTTATAGAATTGCACTTAGCGCTGATTTTTTTTTTTCCAGTGCCTGTTTCTGAGTGGCATTTATAGAATCTAAGGGCTCCTTTTCCGAAGGCGCACTAGGGCCTTAGCGCGCTAAATTGCCCCGCACGCTAACTGCTACCGCCTCCTTTTGAGCAGGCAGTAGATTTTCAGCGAGCGCGCGCTAATCCAGTGCATGCGCTAAAACCCGTAGCGCACCTTCGTAAAAGGACTCATCAACAAATGACTGCCCATCTCAAAAGACTGCCCATCATTACGCCAGAGTATGAAATAAATTCCAGATTGAAAGATGATAAAGGTCAACGAAGTACAATATTCTTTCAGCACTGAGTTGTTAGTAGCTGGCATGAGTTGTAAGAAATGTATAAGAACATAAGAATTGCCATAGTGGGAAAGACCAAATGTCCATCAAGCCCAGCATCCTGTTTCCAACAGTGGCCAACCCAGGTCACAAGTACCCAGCTAGATCCCAAGTAGTAAAACAGATTTTATGCTGCTTATCCTAGGAATAAGCAGTAGATTTCCCCATGCCATCTCAATAAAGGCCTATGGACTTCTCTTTTAGGAAATTATCCAAACCGTTTTTTAAACCCCCATTAACCTAACTGATTTCACCACATTCACTGGCAATGAATTCCTGGGTTTAATTACAAGTTATATGAAGAAATATTTTCTCCGGTTTGTTTTTAATCTACCACTTAGTAGCTTCATCGCATGCCCCCTAGTCCTAGTATTTTTGGAAAGAGTGAACAAGCGATTCACATCTACCCTTCCGCTCCATTTTATAGATCTCTATCATATCACCCCTGAGCCATCTCTTCTCCAAGCTGAAGAGACCTAGCTGCTTTAGCCTTTTCTTATAGGGAAGTCGTCCCATCCCTTTAATCATTTTTGGGGTTTTTTAGATATGGCGACCAGAACTGCACACTGTATTTGAGTTGTGGCCATACCATAGAGTATTACAAGAGCATTATAACATTTTCATCTTTATTTTCCATTCCTTTCCTGATAATTCCTATCATTCTATTTGCTTTCTTAGCTGCCGTCGCACATTGAGCTGAGGGCTTTAACGTATCCTCAACGATGACACTTGGATCCTTTTCCTGGGCAGTGACTCCTAACATGGAACCCAACATCATGCAGCTATAGTTCGGATTCCTCTTTCTCACATGCGTCACTTTGCATTTGCTCACATTAAAAGTCATCTGCCATTTTGACTCCCAGTCTCTCAGTTTCATAAGGTCCTCTTGCAATTTTTCACAATCCTCTTGCGACTTAACAACTTTGTGTCATCAGCAAATTTAATTATCCCACTAGTTATTTCCATCTCTAGATCATTGATAAATATGTTAGATAGCAGCAATCCCAGCACAGACCCCTATAGAACCCTAGTATTTACCATATATATGCAGGTGGAGAAGGTTTCTTTAATTCAGATCTAATATACCCTCCCCCTTCTTCTGTATTGTTATTCCCAAAAACAGTTCCGCTCTATACCATGGAGATTACTTTCACAAGGAGGAAAAAAGCCTCAGATCCCCGTCCAAAGCCAGAGCAAATCTTGCTTATGGACTAGAAAGGATAACAACCTCACAGTCTTCGGAAAAAAACCTCCTTGCTCACTGTTTAGTCCAAAGTTTCAATATGGGTTTAGTATAGACTTCCATGGTATAGAGTAGAACTGTTTTTGGGTATAACGATACAGAAGCAGGGGGAGGTTATATTAGATTTGAACCCTACTATTTACCCTTCTCAGCTCTCTGTTTTCTGTCTTTCAACCAGTTCTTAATCCATAATAGGACATTACCTCCTTTCTAATTTCCTCAGAAGTCTTTCAAGAGGTACTTTGTCAAATGCCTTTTGAAAATCCAAATCAACTGGCTTCACCTTTATCTGCATGTTCATTCACCCCTTCAAAGATTGGTGAGGCAAGGTTTCCCTTGACTAAATCCATGCTAGTTTTCTCTCATTAATCCATGCTTATTTATATGTTCTATCATTTTATTTTTTTATAATAGTCTCTACCATTTTGTCCGGCACCAACGTCAGACTCATCATGTTGACCAACCTCTCGTCTTCCAGTTAGTAATTTTCAATTTTTCTCTAAAATCCAGCATAGTTGCTGGATTTTAGAGAAAAATTACAAATTACTAACAATAGCTCTGCAAGTTCATTTTTCAGTTTCATCATGATTTAGTCCATGGGTCACTGGTAGTCCACAGGCACAGGGCTCATTTTACTTTATAAAATCAAAATTATAGATCAGTCCTTTTGAATTGAAAAGCCATCATGACCTTTATCTTATATTATTCACATGTTCTACTATTTTTAGCTAGATCTCCGTAAAAGCATCAACATGGCAGTAACATTAAAAAAAAAGGTTCTTTGAATTTGAAACAGCATAGAAAGATTACAGTGATCAAATCCAGAATTAGACCTTTTAAGCAAATGCTCAGAGCCTGTGGATGGATCTTCTGCAGGTTAAGGCTTCCAATATAAGCAGCAATTATATCCTGCAGTGTTGTAACTGCGAGGCTCTGGGTTTTTGCAGGTGTTATTACACGATGAACTATAATTTAGCAGCTAATTTGTAAGAGAAATTACACATCTTGCTTGATAAAAACATGCACACTCAAAATTTAAATAGGTATATATATTTATATATGTCTATATTGGCTCACTGTACATAGAACAACAGTAGCTACCACACAAAGAAGTTTATTATAGAAACAGCCAGTATATGTCTAAAAAATGGCAGCTGTAGAAAGGAAAAAATACTTGTATACTGTACTTTCCCTTCTAAAATCTCTGTTTGTGATTGCAATTAGTGGGAGTACGCACCTGGACAAATGTAACCTCCCCCCCCCCACACACACCCCTCTTTTACAAAGAGATTTTAGCAGCAGCTGACGCACTGAATGCTCTGCGCTGCTCCGATGGTCATAGAGTTCCTGTGAGCATAAGAGCAGCACATTCAGCGCGCTGGACAGTGCTAAAAACCTCTTGTGCAATTTTGTAAAAGGAAGGGTTGGGTAGGTATAAATAGACAGTTCTGGGATTTGCATGCTTACTTTACATTTTGCAAAAAAAAATAAAAAATAAATATTTGGAAACAGTGGGGTCCTTTTACTAAACTGCAGCACTAGCTTGTGCTTATCGCACACTAAAAAGGCTTACTGCAGGACATACTCTGGTGTGCTTTGGTAAATTTGCTGTATTGCATGCATGCACTGTGCACTTAAAAAAATCTTGTATTTTCCTTGAAGAGGGCGTGTTAAGGGGTTGAAAGTGGGTTTGACAATCTTAGGTGCCTGGGCCAATCAGCCTTAGTACCCTTCCTGGTTCATCCCAGGATGCACCGGGAAGGCCCAAACCGGGAAGGCCGGCAGGAGGGAGTGTGCATCTCTCCTACCAGATTGTCATTGAAGATATGGGGTTGATGTCGGGGTGGGGTGCTGGGAGTTCGTGGAGTGTCAGGGTGGGGTGCCGCAGTTTGGAATGGGGTGTCAGAGTTCGATGGAGCCTGGCGGCAGGAAGGAATGGACATCCCTCCTGCCTATTGTGCTGAGGAAAGGTACAGGGAGTGGGGGTTGTCGGAGGATGTTGGGAGTGAGGAATGTAAGGTGGGGGACTCTGTGTAGGGGGCTGCGGAATCAGTGAGTATGAGGGAGGAAGAGATGAATCAGATTTCCCTACCAGTTCAGCTGATCCTGGCAAGGGAATCCCCCATAAGCTAAGATAGCAGGACTCCCCAAAACCATCTCAGCTGATCAGGATTCCCCTACCGCAATCAGACAAGTTAGTTGGGTACATCTGCAAAATTTTGCTTTTGTGTATTTTTGATGTGGATGTTTTTATTTTTGAAAATGGCCATAAAAGATAGACGTTCTAAGGACCAAAACGTCTACCTACCAGTAAGTCATTTTCAAAAATAAAAGATAGACGTCTGGCTGTTTTAAAAATGGACATTTTCTGTATTGGATTTCTGGACATTTCTTCCAAAATGTCCAAATTTGACTTAGACTTCCTATCAAAAATGCCCCTCCACGTGTTTAAGAAAACACTTTCACAAATAAGGTTGTTTTCAGCAGTTTTTAAAATTTTGTATATTGTCCATCATCCCTAACTGTCCAACTAAGTTGTTCCTCATTTTCATCCCTCCTCACATCCCGACATCCCCCCTGATATCCCATACCTCCCCTGACATCTCCACCCCCCCCCCACATCCCCCCAACATTCCTGAGCCCCCTCCCACATCCACGGAACCCACCACCTGTACCTTCAGATGAGCAAACAGCAGGAGGGAAGCTCCCTCCCTCCTGCCTACAGGGTCATGTGCTTCAAATGATGGGGCTTCCCCCTACAAATGCAACTTGGGGTGCAGTGGGAGAGGCCGAAGGCCCTGATTGGTTCAAAATGGTGAAGTTACGGGGGGTTCTGCTGATGTGTGTGGGGGGGGCAGGAATGCTTGGGGGATGTGTGGGGGAGCAAAGATATCAGGGAATATCGTGGGAGGTATGGGATATCAGGGGGATGTCGGGATTTGAGGGGGATATCAGGGGGATGTCGAGATGTCAGGGGGATGTGGGGGATGTCATGGGGTTGTTGGGATATCAGGGGGATGTCAAGAGGAGTGTAGGGCCCCATAGCGCAGCTGATCTTGGCAGGGAGAATCCCCATCAGCTGAGCTGCCAAGAATCCCCTGGCTCAGCTGATGGGGTCTCCTTCTGCCGCAATCACACAAGGTAGTTAGTGGGTACGTCTACAAAACTTGCTTTTGTACATTTTTTTACGTGCACATTTTTATTTTTGAAAATGGGCAAAAAAGGTAGACGTCCTAAGGACCAAAACTTATACCTAGCTCATTTTCAAAAATAAACTATAGACATTTGGCAGCTGTCTCATTAAATCATGTTTGTCTACCTGTTCCACAATTTTATTTTTTATAATGGTTTCCACAATTTTTCCTGGCACCGAGGTCAGGCTTACTGGTCTGTAATTTCCCAAATCTCCCCTGGATCCCTTTTTAAAAACAGCATAACATTGGCCACCCTCCAATCTTCAGGTACTACAGATGAATTTAACAACAGGTTACAGATCACTAACAGCAGATCAGCAATTTCATGTTTGAGTTCTTTCAGTACTCTGGGATGTATACCATCCGGTCCAGATAATTTATCACTCTTTAACTTGTCAATTTGGCTTAGCATGTCTTCCAAGTTCACCAAGATTTTTTTCAATTCATCCACCTCATCACCCTTGAAAACCATTTCCGGTTCGAGTAGATTTCTTATATCTTCTTCCATAAAGACCGAAGCAAAGAATTCTTTCAGTCTCTCCGCTATGGCTTTATCCTCCCTGAATGTACCTTTTACTTCTTCATCACCCAACAGTCCCACAGATTCCTACAGGTTTTCTGCTTTTGATGTACCTAAAAAAAATTGTTACTATGAGTTTTTGCCTCATTGACAAGTTGTTCTTCAAATTCTTGTTTAGTTTTCTTTATCAATGCTTTGCATCTAACCTGCCAGTGGTTATGTCTCTTCTTATTTTCTTTATTGGGATCCTTTTTCCATTTTTTAAAGGATATTTTCTTGGTTGTTATAGCCTCTTTCACTTCACCTTTAAACCATGTCGGCTCTCATTTTCTCTTCTTTCCACCTTTGTTAAAATGTGGAATATATATGGTTTGCGCTTCCACAATGGTATTTTTAAACAACTTCAATGCTTGGTTTATTTTACTGACCTTTGCCGCAGAACCTTTTAGCTTCTTTTTAACAATTTTCCTCATTTTATCATCATAGTCGCCCTTACGAAAATTAAATGCCGCTACAGTAGATTTCTTTAGCGACGTCACTCCAGTTATCAGCTCAAATTTTATCATGTTATGATCACTGTTTCCCAGCAGCCCCAATACAGTTACCTCCCATACTATGTCCTGCATTCAACTAAGGACCAAAACTAACATAGCTCCCCCTCTTGTCAGTTGCCAGACCAGTTGCTCCAAGAAGCAGTCATTTATGACATCTAGGAATTTTGCCTCCCTAGCACTCCTTGCTACAGCATTTATTCAGTCAATGTTGAGGTAGTTGAAATTACCCATTATTATACTTACCCTATTTGCCAGCTTTCCTGATCTATGACCATAGAAGGGGGAAAACAGATGTCAAACCATAGGAGAGTGGAAGAGAGGGAGGAGATGGTATGCAGGGATGGAGGGGAAGGGGAGAGAGAGGGAGGAGATGGAATACATGGATAGGTGGGAATAGGAGAGAAGAAAGAGGAAGGAGATGGCATACATGGATGGCAGGGAAGGCAGAGAGAGGGAGGAGACAATGTGCATGGATAGATGGGAAGGGAAGACATGGAAAAGTAGATAGATTTGAGGAGGAAGCAGAAAAATGGAAGAAAGTGAATGTTAAAAGTTAATGCCAAAGATGGATTTAGGGCAGAAAGTGAAGGAGAGAAAACAGCAAATGGATAAGAAGGCCTTGGAAACAGTTAAGAGCACAGCCAGAAGGAAATGTAACCAGAGACTGGGAAAAGATGAGTAGAAAAATAAAATTACCATAAAATCACCAGACAACAAAGGTAGAAAACGTTATTTTATTTTAATTTCAATTTAGTGATTGAAATGTGTCAGTTTTCAGAATTTGTCTGCTGTCTATATTTTGTACTGTTCAGGAAGATTTCTATGATCTGTGCCCCAAAATTCACAGGAAGAATTAGGAATTATGTTTGCACATATGCTGTCACATTCAAAGCATATGCCATGATTGCAGGCGCTGTGTATCTCTATTGAGGTGGGAGAGGGTTGATTCATAAAGTTGATATTAGCAAACAAATGATGCTAGTCAGCAGTGAGGGAGGGAAAGACATTCTTAAGTTTGAAAGCAACGGTATTATGTTCCAAGACTGCATTGTATAACTGCACATTTGAGGTTGGCAAAACTAGTTGCCAACTGCCCTTTTTATGATGCCGTGTTAAATCATGAAGAAGTGGAGCCTCCACAGAGTGCTGAATATAATCCAGGACATCTTTTTGAGCAAACTGGATGGACCATACAGGTCTTTATCAGCCGACATTTACTATATTACTATGTCAACTCACATTTTTATTTATTCATTTATTTAGCCCATCCCATCCTCCCAAAGGAGCCCAGAACGGGTTACAACGGATAAAATTAATGAAAGACATTCTTGGCAGACATAGCTTAGAAGAATTTGCAGCATTTGTAGTACATGGCATAGTATAGTTATAGGAAAGCATTCACTGTACTACCAGAACAGAACTGGAGTTATGCTGTCTTATGATGCATTTCAAAAAGTAAGTCAGTCAACGTTGTTTGATAAGTTCATCTCCTAAATATGGATATTACTGTTAAAAAAAATTTACATTGAACATATTTAAGAAACTTGTTGTATTTTAATTATTTGTATTGTATTTCACTGATCGTCCAGCCTTCTTTTGTGTAAACCGCCTAGAAATTGTTTAATTATGGCGGTATAGAAGAATAAAGTAATGTTATGTTATGTTAAAGCTTTATACATGATTGGTGATTGGCAATTAAGGTCCCGTGAGTAGCGTCAGTCATTAAGGAGCTGGATTAGTGAAGAGGAAGGATTTCACGGCCTTCCTGAAGTTACATGGATTGTCTAGCGATCTAATGAATGTGGGGATGATGTGCCAAAATCTGGGTATAAACTGTGAAAAAGAACGTTTGCGGGCTGTTTCAGTTTTGAGTGGTATTGTGAGCCGTGACTCTGTTTTGAGATCTCAGTGACCTGTTTGGGACGTAAATTTGCAGTTTTGATGTCATGTCGTTCGGAGTCAGCTTGTGGAAGGTCTTGAAGGCTAGGACCAAGGCTTTAAAGGCGCAGCATTTTAATGTTCATGCCAACATTTTACTGAGCTAAATGACAAAACTTCTTTGCTTTCAGCTTTCTACATTTCTCCCAATCAGGGCCAGTGTTAGCAGGCCAGTTGCCCTCAGTGGCATAGTAAGGAGGGCAGGGGAGGCAGTCCGCCCTGGACATTGTCATGGTGAGGGCGCAGGCACCTGTCCTCCTCCCTGCCCCCACTCCTTCCCCCCCCCTGCCATGCGTGCACACCGCTTCCCTTCCCCCCCCATACCTGGTGCGAGCAACAACCCCCTAACCTGCTGTCATGCCAGTGCCGGCTCTTCCTCTGGCATCATTTCCTGGACCCGCGCCTAGGAAGTGACATCAGAGGAAGAGCTGACGCTGGTGCAACAGAGACTTGGGAGTTACTGCTCATGCCAGGAAAATTAAAAAGAGGTATGGGGGAAAGGGAAGCAGCATGGGGGCAGCAGAAGGGGGTGGGAAGGAGCATGTGGAGGTGGGGGGAGTCAGAGAAGAGGGGGGGAGGGGCACCACCACCCAGGGCGCCTCTCACCCTTGCTATGCCACTGGTTGGCCTGGTCCCCTGTGCCACAATGTGCCCCGAGCTTTCTTCAAGCTGAAGAAGGTATTTGGAGGCCCCCCTCTCCAGTTTCTGATCTGTTCCCAATGTGGGTAAATGGATAGCGGCACCGTTTTCCTCCAATGATTCTTCTGAGTCTTCATCCGCATGTAGCATAGCAAGAACCATTTTCAATAAGACATTCATGGATCGCTATAAATGCCGGCTTTTTCTAATTTTGACTGGGATAGCCATGCAAATGATAACTCGTAATTGGAAAAATTGTGATCGCCTTAAGTTTTATTTTTGGTGGGCAAATTTATGTTTAAGCCATAGGTATGAAAAAATGAATGCTGACATGCTAGGGCATTCTACAATATTTAGCTTAGTTTGGGGTCCATTGACGTCTTTTGTAAAGTTGTTATAGTTCTCTTTTATCCTTTTTTCTGATGGTATAATACCGACACATCCAGTGGGGAGGGGTATATCTTTAGTGGGATTTCTTGATGTAAGTGTTGGTTGGGTAGGGGGGGGTGTTATTCTTGCATTGATACAGATTGAATTTAAGTGCTTATTATTATTATTTCTGGTATGAATATTATATTGCACTTTTTGACAGCTGTGGAAAATCAGTAAAGGTTTATTTAAAAAAAAGACATTCACAGAAAAATTTGATTCTAAATTACAGTGCCATCTTGGGTTTACTGGGACATTGCAGCTTGTATAGCTCACTCTACACGGATGCAGAGCTATCCATTAGTAATACTTCATCTGATTAGTACTGCTAATGGATGGCTTATCCAGACATTCCCTAAAAGCCGACCTGCTTTAGGTCATTAATTCCTGTCAATAGAATCTTCACAAACATCATGGTCCAAATAGCCTGGCCATTAACCTAGTATACTGACTCACACAGGAAAATCTGTTAAGCAATTAGGAGAATGGAGAATCTACCATTTATCTTTTTTTTTCTCCGTGAAGCCTCATTCCTTATCCTACATCTTCTCTCATGATTTTACTCAAAGAAAGAATGAATTATCTCCAGAGGTTTATAACCTCGCCATGTTTCCTCGCCTCTCCAATGGATCTCCTGAAATTCATTGCCTCTGTCCTGGAAATTTACAATCCCTTGATTTAAAACTCTGCACACCATTCCATCTACAGCAGCGGTCTCAAACTCAAACCCTTTGCAGGGCCACATTTTGGATTTGTAGGTACATGGAGGGCCGCAGAAAAAAATAGTTAATGTCTTATTAAAGAAATGACAACTTTGCATGAGGTAAAACTCGTTATAGTTTATAAATCTTTCCTTAATTGCTTCTGATAATTTCAGCTGAAAGCAGTGCAATATGCAGAGTTTAGATAGTTTTTCACTTCCTGCATGTTGCACTACTTTCAGCTATGTATAGCTGAAATTATCAGAAGCAATTAAGGAAAGATTTATAAACTATATAGAGTTTTACCTCATGCAAAATTGTGATTTAGATTCTAATCTAAAGTATCAACTGCAAGAGACAAAATTTTGGTGTAGCTCTCTAGGCTTTTTTGTAGAGGGGAGAATCAATATCCAACTTGTGCCTGGAAAACTTGTGTCTTAAGTGTCCGGTGGTTGCGTCTTCAATCGCCTTCAGCTCTCACCTCCTCCAGCACCGGGACACAACCGCCATCTTACATCAAGCAGTCGTCGCCAGGAGAGGTGCCAAATTTCACAAGTGTTTTCGAGATTACGTACACACGTACACTGTCCTCTCCACTCCACCTCACAATCATGTACAGATGCAGGAAAGGTTACAGCAGTGAGGCGGGCAACATTCCAGAATAATGGTAACATACCGAGGGCCTCAAAATAGTACCTGGCTAGCCACATGTGGCCCCCGGGCTGCAAGTTTGAGTCCACTGATCTACAGTAAAGTGCTTGGTAGGGATTTGTGTTGGGAACAGGTAAGATATGATCAATTTCTTAGAATCTGAATAAATTACAAAAGGGGCACTTATGTTTTGTTTTTTTTAATACACAAGTGGAGGAGTGGCCTAGTGGTTAGAGCTGCTACCTCAGTACCCTGAGGTTGCAGGTTTGATCCCCTGTGCCACAGTGTGTTGTGGGTTTGATCCCAGTGCTGCTCCTTGTCGCTTAACCCTCCATTGCTCCAGGTACTATAGATTGTGAGCCTGCTGGGACAAATAGGGAGAATACCTTGTTGGGAAAAAAATTATACACCACCCTGAAGATAGTGCAATATATCAAATGCCAATACATAAACCTTTGCTTACTAGTCTGCTTTTCACATCAAAAGAAGGCCTTTGAGATCACTGCATATGTCTGTGAATCCCTATCAACACTTTGGGATTTTGTCCTTTCTGTATCAAATTTTCAGGACTTGTCACAAGGGATGTGAAGACAGCAGGTACAAGCAGGGCAGGATTAACCAATAGGCCAAGTAGGCACGTGCCTAGGGCCCGAAATGGTCAGGGGGCCCAATGAAGGAGGGCATCAACATTGTTTTTTTCCAAACAGCAATGGGCCCCTCCAGCATCGATCGGCAACGCGGCCCCCCCCCCCCCGATCGGCAATGCGGGCCACGCCCCGTTTGGCAACGCAACCCCCCCCCATCAACGGAAAGTAAGACAAGCAAGCAACGTGGGTAAGAAAGGCAATGGGAACTGTAATTGTGCAAGCGGTGCTGCTTGCCCAAAGCTTCCCTCTGATGTAACTTCCTGTTTCCGCCTGGGTGCATGGTGGGGTGGGGCGGGGCAGGGGGGCCCAGTGTATTTGTGTGCCTAGGGGCCCTCGATGAATTAATCCTGCCCTGGGTAAAATAATATTTTTAGGGGGGGGGCAAATATATCTTTTGGCTAGGACTCACCTACACACTGGAAAGTCAGCACCTTTGGAACATCTAGTACGGTGGAGATGTTCAGATAGTCTGAAGCAAGCACTGAATATTGCCAAACTTATATTTACAATAAATGCCATTTTTTATGCCATCAGATATACTGTGCTTGCATAAAGCTCTATTGATTGATAATTTTATAGAAAAAGCACTGCTAAATGCCAGAGGAATTACCTGTCACTGCATGAACACATTTGTTAGAGCTGTGTTATGGTTGAAAGAGAAAAAAAAATCAGAAAAAACAGCATTTTGACATCCTAGCACCAAAAGCTCTGCCCCAAATTGCAATGTCATTCCATCCCAAGATATCAGACCACAATTCAGTAAAATTACAAAAGTTTATCCTTTTTTTTTCTGTTCGGAAATTTCAAGCATAAAGGATTTCTTATTTTGTGTTAAATTTAACACTGTCTTGTATTGTTCTATCAGTCCTTGCATTTTGTATCCCTTAACATGTTCCTCAGTGCATATATGATTTCCAGCTGCAGTGTCAAATTGCTAGGATGTTGATGACCTATGAATGTCCTTCCTTTCAGAAATTAATAGGTCTGAATGGAGATCAATATGTTTCTCTCTAGAATTTGATGCTTTTTTCTGGGCCCAACGTTCACTATGGCGGAACATCAAATTTTTAATAAACATGACTGCCTCCAGTTCTCCTATCCTTGTTCCTGGGTCACAGATGGGCTTGACTCGTGACTGGAGGGACTGTAGTTCACCCAGGCTCACTCTTTTCTGTACCCCTGAATAGGGTTACCAGATTTTATGATTGTAAAATCTGGACTCATAGCCCCACCCCCCAGGCCTGCCCAGTTCTACTGAAGGAAAATCCCTGTTGGACCCCCCTCCCTGAAGACCCCCCAGGACATGACTACAGGACCTAAAAACATGTGAAGCTGAGAAAAACTGGCTTCTGGGTAACTTCATCTTTAACAAGACATTTTACAGACACTTTGAAATAGAAATGCTGCCTGCATGTGCTATGGGGAAATTTCCTCTGGCTTGATCTGATCATCAAGATAAGCACAAACCCTGCATGAAAGGAAGCAAGGAATTTGCAATACTAATAACCAGCTACAGTACAGAGGCCTTTGATGTACAGATGTATGGGGATCTCCAGCTTGCAATTCTTATACCTGGCCCCTATATCCTTCATCTACAAGAACCTATTTGGACAATAAACCAGGCATGAGGCCTACTTGTAACATGGTCACCTGTGCATCTATATCTGTAAAAACCATGTAAAACCCATGTAGAAGCCCCAGCCAAGCCTGCCTCACTGACAGTTGCCAACCACAGGTGGGATAATGTCAGCCTACAGTACAGATGACCGAAAATAACTGTTTATGCTTTGGTGTATGAAAACAGAGTCTTTTGGGGGACAGCAGACCTGCACGTATTCAAAAGCCACAGCACCTACTATTCTAAGGAATGCGGAACCAGGACAGGGTGTGGGCCGTTCTGGGAATTGGGCATAGGTCATGCATAGATAACCTCTGGAAAACACCAAAAAGAAGGATGTCGGGGATAGATAATTTTAGGCGGTTATGACCATCAACCTAATCTGATAATGACATGCGTAAATGGAAAATTGCTTCAAGAACATACGCAAATGCTAATGACTTTCACGTCAATTAAGGACATAGCCAATTATATGTATTTGTAACCACTGAATTAATTTTATGCTCACCAATCCACCAATCAGTAGTAGTTTAGTGCAATTGTAATGCAAGGCTAAGAAAGGTATATCAAAGGCTTGCTGCAAGGAAGTGGCCAGTAGACAGGGTAATTCTGCCCACTGCATGGGTGGTCTTTGCTCCTTTCTACTGGACGCAGAATGCTATCATTTTTATTCTATCTTGTATGCTGTTATTAATTTTACAAATAAACCATATATCTGAGAAATAGCATTCGTGTGAGG
This sequence comes from Geotrypetes seraphini, assembly GCF_902459505.1. Taxonomy (NCBI): domain Eukaryota; kingdom Metazoa; phylum Chordata; class Amphibia; order Gymnophiona; family Dermophiidae; genus Geotrypetes; species Geotrypetes seraphini. The sequence continues at coordinate 377,418,839 of NC_047085.1, forward strand.
TCTGACTCATTTATGTCACGCCCCATTCTGCCCCAACCTCTTGTGCTGGGAGCCGCGTCGGGAGGGCATATGCACATGTGCAGAAGTGATGCGATGCCATCACACGCACGCATGCATTTGATGTCACCGCGTTGCATCCACGCATGCGCAGATGCCCCCCCGACGTGGTCCGAGCTGGAAGCATTTCAAAACCCGGACAAAGTGCCAGGTTTTGAAACAGACGCCCGGACAGTCCTCTAAAAAGAGGACACCTCCGGATAAATCTGGGCATCTGGTAACCCAACCCCTGATGAAAGCATGCATCGCTTGCTTTCTCACTGTGAATACTGGCATTCGTTTGCACCCACCCACACACTTTCATATACACAATTACATCACGTGTTTTATCATCACTTTCAATAAATCATAATTATATCCTTTGGAGAGATGAAGGAAGTATATTATGTCAGATAAAGACCCACATGGTCATCTAGCTTGCCCGATAACTCGGCCAGAGCTGCACCTGCTCCTCCATGCAGGCTACACTCTATCATGATCAAACTCTGACATCACTAATAGGGCAGTCACCCAATCAGGGATGAGTGGTTTTATCATTTTGGTTGTTGAACTAATCACAGCTCTTAAATAGTTATATATATATATATAAATATTGTAAAAGTGCTCAGACCACTTAACCAAATTGTTTAGTGGTTCAACAATTGAAGTGTTTCATCACAGGTTCGAACTGTTTATCTCCCTAGTTGGTTGAGATTTATCATTTTGGTTACATCATAATCACATTTATGATTAATACTTAAATCAGCAATCCAATATTATACTGATAACATTATACTATCAGCCTTAGGTATCTTCCCTTCTCCTGTGAGATACACAATCATAGCATGCGATATGAATGCGCCAAAAAATACACACACTTGTTCTTGATCCGAACCTGTTCTTCTCGGATCATAGAAGTTTGCCGGGCACTACTTTCCAATCACTGGAGTTGCTGTCAAATCCCACTGCAGCCCATTGAAATCTGTCTTTCCGTAATCAAGGGACAGAATGGTAAAATCTGCCCTGCTTTGCCATATTTCGGACAAAGACAATATAAATCCCCCCAGCACTGGCCTCACTACTAATGGAATTGATGCGTAAGCGACAACAGGTTTTGTTGTGATTCCATATTTTCCATATTTATGGATACTTTGTGTTTACATCATGCATTTTTTAAATTTCATCACTGTTTTCATCTCTACCACCTCCCTTGGGAAAGCATTTCAGGGATCCAGCCCATCACGTCGTGTCCGCGCATGCTTTGGAACTTAGTCCTCCAAATGTGGCCCCGAGCTCTTGCCAAAGCCAGGACCTTTTGAAACTCAGACAAACTGCTGGTTTTTAAGAACATAAGAATTGCTGCTGCTGGGTCAGACCAGTGGTCCATCATGCCCAGCAGTCCACTCACACGGCGGCCCTTAGGTCACAGACCAGTGACCTAATTGAGTCTAGCCTTATCTGCGTACGTTCTGGTTCAGCAGGAACTTGTCTAACTTTGTCTTGAATCCCTGGAGGGTGTTTTCCCCTATAATAGCCTCCGGAAGAGCGTTCCAGTTTTCTACCACTTTCTGGGTGAAAAACTTCCTTACGTTTGTATGGAATCTATCCCTTTTAACTTTAGAGAGTGCCCTCCCATTCTTTCTACCTTGGAGAGGGTGAACAACCTGTCTTTATCTACTAAGTCTACACTTCCCCCTCCGTATTTGCGTTGGTTAGGGGCAGAGCTGGCCTGCGAATATTAAAAAACCCGTGAATAATATTTGGGCTGGTTCTGCCCCTAACCACCGCTTCTCCCAGCTATTTTAAGCCCTGAAAGGCCCCCCCCCCTTAAGCCTTACCTGGTGGTCTAGTGGGTTTTGGGGGCAGGAGCGACCTTCCCATGCTCCTGCCCCCTGCAGATCGCTCACAGGAAATGGCTGCCTCGAGCTCCCGTAGTTTCTCGAGCCATTTCCTGTGAACGATCTGCACAGGGCAGGAGCATGGGAAGGTCACTCCTGCCCCCAAAACCCGCTAGACCACCAGGTAAGGCTTAAGGCGGAGCTTACAGGGCTTAAAATAACCCGAAAAATGAAAAAGCATTTTTTGTTTTAAAACCATGAATAATCAAATCCGTAGATACAGACACCGCAGAGGGGGAAAGTGTATTCCCTTCATTATTTTGAATGTTTCGATCATGTCCCCTCTGTCTCCTCTTTTCAAGGGAGAAGAGGCTCAGTTTCTCTAATCTTTCACTGTACGGCAACTCCTCCAGCCCCTTAATCATTTTAGTCGCTCTTCTCTGGACCCTTTCGAGTAGCACTGTGTTCTTCATCATGTACGGCGACCAGTGCTGGATGTAGTATTCCAGGTGAGGGCGCGCCATGGCCCAGTACAGCGGCACGATAACCTTCTCTGATCTGTTCATGATCCCCTTCTTAATCATTCTTTCAAAATCTGTCCAGACACCTCTATAAAGAGGACATGTCCAGGTAAATCCAGACATCTGGTAGCCCTAGGTGTGGGCCGATACAAATACAGCCAGACACATTCATAGAAGGTAAAGCAAAAACTTTTTATTAACTCAAAAACCCCAGGTCCTGTTACTTCACAGGGCCCGGACATGCAAGAAAACTGTCTCTTTATTCCATAAATAAAAGTCCTGCGATGGGCCTGTAGCTGACACGACACAAGACACAGCTGAATGGTATGAACTAGAGAATGACACGGTGAAAAAATTGGTCCCCGTCACCGCCCCGTCCCCGTCTGACCATCCCCGTCACCGCCCCGTCCCCGTCTCACCATCCCCGTCACCGCCCCGTCCCCGTCTCACCATCCTCTTCACCGCCCCGTCACCGCCACTGCCACCCCATTCACCGCCCCGTCACCGCCACTGCAATCCCATTCACTTTTCTTTATTTACGTATAAAGGAAACATTCTTTAAAACTTTAAAACTTAGTTAAATATTAGTTAATAACTATACAAAAACAAAACACGCAGAGAAAAAATTAATTAATATAAATTCCCTGACTTCCCTGCACTGTCCCCCCTTGAAGCTTCCCAGTAAACATTTTTGGATGGAGATGTCAGTTGTTTAATCTACCGACATATAAAAAAGTTGGACATATATTTTGTAACACTGGAAAAATTGTTTAAACATAAAATATCTTTGTTGACATCTCAAAATCTTCTCCCTAAAAGCTTCAAAATGATGCCTGAAGTTACCTTGGGGGTTCTGAGCACTATTAATTTTAATTTATTACAGCACTCCAGAAATATTTTTCTAATTGTTTTAACTTGGAAAAGCGAACCAGGATTGTCTTAATGAAAGGCTTATGTTTGCACTGCAGCCCTCCTGCCCTCGACGCAAACCCCCCTCCCCCCAACGACCGCCCCCCCCAGCCGACCCGCGACCCCCCTGGCGACCCCCCCACCCCCCTTCCCCGTACCTTTGGTAGTTGGCCGGACAGACGGGAGCCAAAACCGCCTGTCCGGCAGGCAGCCAACGAAGGAATGAGGCCGGATTGGCCCATCCATCCTAAAGCTCCGCCTACTGGTGGGGCCTAAGGCGCGTGGGCCAATCAGAATAGGCCCTGGAGCCTTAGGTCCCACCTGGGGGCGCGGCCTGAGGCACATGGTCGGGTTGGGCCCATACTATGAACCCAGCAGTTTCCATGTGGAGTTATTGGCAGATCAGAGTGGGGAAGTTAGCAATGTGAAAGTTGTGGGGGGGGGGTTGTAAATCTTTATTCATTTTCAAAACTTATACAAAGCGCAAACAAAATATACAATCAGAAGAATAACATATAAACAGCACTTATCTTCAAACAGATATTAAACAAAATATTTTACTCCCCCGCCCTCCCTGGATGTGTATAAAGATCATCAAGGAATTAAAGGTTCATCAATTAGTCAGTCTTTAAATTAACAAATGTCTCTAATGGACCCCATATTTTTAAAAAATTTATATTTCCCATTTGCTCTGCATACATTCTTTTGTATCTGTAATACAGAGTGTTTCCTACCAAAAATAATAGTTTAGCCTATTCCAGTTTCTGGTTATCAGTGTGAAAGTTTTATTTTACTGTAACTCTGGTTATTAGTAACTAGGTCTCAATGCATAAAACTGGACCTCTTCGAAAACAGCTCAAGTTAATGATAAAATAACACATCTTAATGGTAGCTCACATTAATAACTCCCCCCTCCCTCCCTTTAGCAGTAAAATAACATGTCTTAATCGTTGCTTACATTGATAGTGACACCTTTAAGCAGTGAAACCACAATATTAATTTGGAGGAGGAAATAAATTATACAGGATTAAGGAGGATTAAAAATGACACGAGGACAAATTTGTCACCGTCCCCAGTCGGATCGATCTCCATCCCCATCACCACAAGTTCTGTCCTTGTCCCTGCAAGCTCTGTCCTCATCTGCACAAGCCTCGAAAAGATATTTGTGATATATATAGGTCAATACCAGCATTTATACATGCATATTGAATAAATGGTGACAACCCAATTTCAAAAATCCGGGATTTATATATGTTAATCTGCAGCACATGTATATGACAAGGGGATGAGATTTGGATGGGTTTAAGAGAATGCATGTCTCTGATCAGTGTTGGGGTTTGTAGTTGCTCTTGGATACATATAGGTTTGATAAAGTGCTCATTTTGGGCAATGCTATACAGGAGGGATTAAGTGTGATCACTCCCTTAATCCACAGAGTTTCTTTCACCCCCAAGAAAAATACTGATAATTCAGAATGACTGTGACCTCTGCACTTAGAAATATTTACAATAGATATACTGTACACCTTATATCATTGACTATAGGTCAATCCCATGCATAGGTCAAGGGCAGTTTTAGACAAAATTGGTCTAAAATCCCTTGACCGGTGCATAGGTCAACCCTACCTGACCTAGCACCTCTCACTCCATCCTTTCCATCTCTGCTGGAAGCTGTTTCCTCTCCACCCCCCTGCTGCCGTCTACCCCCGCATTCCTGGGAATCCCCTCCATGCTCCCTGTGTATCAGTACCTGTTAAAAATAACTTCAGTGCCACCACAGCAATCTTTGGAGGCTGCTTGCGGCCTATTAAAAAGCATAGAGAGTGCTCCAGAGTAGGCCACAAGAAGCCTCTGAGGATCATTGTTTGGGCACTAAAGCTATTTTTAACAGGGACTGCTACGCAGAAATCGCAGTGGGGATTCCCAAGCTGGTAGGGGTGGGCAGGCAGTGGCGTAGCGATGGAGGTTAGTGCCCGGGATGGTAGCACATGGAATCGCGATGTCGTGTACTACCCCCCCCCCCACCCCCACCACCACCACTCTTCCCTGCGTCTTGAAGATCCATCCCCACCCATGGACTTCTTGAAATGTTTGCGAGCATCACCTGCTGGCACTGGCCTCGGCTCCCTTATGATGTCACATCCTGCTCTTGTGACCAGGAAGTGATGTCAGAAGGGAGCCAAGGCTGGCACGAGCAGCAAGTGGAAGATGCTGCTCATGCTAGTGAACATTTAAAGAAGTACGCGGGGTGGGGAGGGGTTGGAGAGGAGAGAGGCTTCAGCACTCCCGTGAAGATGGCACCCGGAGTGGTCAGCTCTTACTACGCCACTGTGGGCAGGGAAGGAGAGGGGGAGAGAGAGGGAGCAGTTTTCCAATGGAGATGCAAGGGAGAGGAAAAAAGGTGCTGTTTGTGGTATAGTCGCATAGATAGGATGACCCTGGCTTTTCCAGTGCTTTTTTGGCTAAAAATTTCTTGACTTAGAGTAAAAAACAAATCTGTTGTAGCACCTGCATATCTAGGTTCTGAAATACTAGCTTATAACTATATGTTGCCAAGTTGCCTCTGTTGATGTCTTAGATGCTAGCAAAGCTAACATGCCCAATCCTGCCTTATATAACCTGTGTATACATGTCCTTCCTAATATAGGAACATAGAAGCATGATGGTAGATAAAGGCCAAATGGACCATCAAGTCAACCCATCTGCAGCATCCACTATCTTCTCCTCTCCCCCAACAGAGATCCCACGTGCCTGTCCCACGCTTTCTTGAATTTAGACACAGTTTTTGTCTCCACCACTTCTACCGGGAGCCTATTCTACATATCTACTACCCTTTCTGTAAAAAGGTATTTCCTTAGATTACTCCTGAGCCTATCACCCCTTATCTTCATCCTGTGCCCTCTCATTCTGGAGTTTCATTTCAAATGAAAGAGACTAATCTCATGCACTTTAGTAAAGGCCTTCTTTAAGCACTACCACAATTTTATATGTTTTGACCTAGACGTTTCAATACCGATTTCTACATTCTTTCTAAAATGTGACTATAAGTTCTCATTGCCTATAGATGCCTTTACCTTCAAGGATTCATAGGTCTTGGATTGGACTCTTTCTTTATAGCAAAACATTAATAATTACCATTGTACTAAGAATATCTGTCCTAATGTTCTTACCCTGCTCTTCACGACTCCACATGCAAGCATGAGTTCATAGAATCTAAAGCCATTGACCAAATCATACATTTGTTTCAACCATTTCTGCTGTAAATTTTAAGTGTGAAGTTAAATAGAGGAAAACTACGATCTTGGCAGCTGGTGATAAGAATTACTTAGAAATCATTCTATAACCTGTTACTGTCCATAATTATAGCACAATATAGATATGACATATTTAGTGTGTGTCTCTGTAGTGAAATTGTACAGCTAAGAGTGTCTGCATCAGTGTGTTAATGGCTTATTAATGCCTTGGCTTATGAGCATTAATAGGCCCCCACTGGTATGGATTTCTCCATGGTAATATGCAACTATCAACATCCTATTAAAAATTAGGGCCTGTCTCTATAGCAATACTGTATTACTGTAAGAATTCACGTCAGTGTATGGTAATGTATTAATAAGTCTTCATGAATGTCAGCACTTTTCTCTTTAATGACACTACACCACAATGAAAGTCACCACAAATAATTAGTACTTCTCTCCACGTAATGTGCCATGCTGCAATTAACATCTGGGCAGATGAACTAGAGGCTATCACATAAAATTCTAAATAACTTCCAATAAAAAGCGAACAAGCTTTAAAATAAAAAAGAATACATGGGCATGCTAATGTAGTTAAGAAAAATGGTTAGTCCAGAGATTTTCAAAGCCGCAGTAGAGGCTTCTACTGCGAGCTAGCGAGGTAAATGCTCCAACGCTCATAGGAATTCTATGAATGTTGGAGCATTTATCTTGCTGGCCCATGGATTTGTGAAAGCCAATGTATATTTGGGATGAAGAAGTAATTGCAGAATTGGCTACAGAATTTATTTATTTATTTATTTATTTAACAAAGATAGCCTTTGCAAAAATAGACTTGTGGCCTTATTTTAACATGACTGACAGAGAGGGGTATTTTCAATATGACATCCAAATCAGATTTTGGATGTTTTGCAAAAAAAATAGCCAAATATCCAGTGCCAAACGGTCATTTTCAAAACAGAAAAATGTTCAAAAATCTCCCTGTTTTAGATAGAATATACCTGATCTGCACACAACTTAGGCACAGGCATTTAGGCCTGGTTTTCATTGGCATAAATGCCTGCACCTATTAGGCTTAGAGAGTGCTTGATGTTTTTTTTTTTTTTAATGCTATCTATTCTGCTACCACACATGCCCACAAATACCTCTTGCAAATGGATTTTTAATTTGCTTCTGACAGCCGTCAGTCATAACTTTATCCATAACACTCTTGTTTTAAGGATTGTATAGGTGTAGGTCAATATACATCTCATATAAAACATGAAAAAACATACATTATAAAATAATTATATGTAAACCTCAAAAAATGAAAAGTGGACATCTCAAATTTTACATATACATACAGAATAAATAAAAAAATGTGCCAATTAAAATCATAAAAAGTGTTCATACATAAAACAAAATCAGTGAAACGTCACCTATCAGTACATGCAATAAAAAAAAATTACAAATGAACAGGCAACAGATATAGTTAAAACATAAGAATAGCCTAACTGGGTCAGACCATTGATCCATCAAGCCCAGTAGCCCGTTCTCACAGTGGCCAATCCAGGTCACTAGTACCTGGCCAAAACCCAAGGAATAGCAATATTCCATTCTACCGATTCAGGGCAAGCAGTGGCTTCCATCATGTCTTTCTCAATAACAGACTATGGACTTTTCCTCCAGGAACTTGTCCAAACCTTTCTTAAAACCAGCTAAGGGACATGGCGCTGGGTTTGTTCATGTCTAAAATTATCATCTAAGATTTCTCTATTTCTCCCTCTTCGGGGAAATGGTGACTTTCTGCCTGGTATACAGAATGTATCTTTTAAGAGATGGACCACCTACTACTTACATTATATTTTTCGATTGTATACTGAAGAAGGTCAATTTGCTTCTTTTGCTTCCTTACAACACTTGTTTGGACTTTCTGAGATAGATGTTTTTGCATATTTTTAAGTCCGCCATTATGCTCGATCATTGCCCACCTGTCATTTGACAGAGGACTGTCGAGAAACGATTTCTGAGATGTTTAGTCTAGCTGCTCAACAACAGATTCCTCTTCGATTCCACCATGTGGGCATTTGAGACTGCCAGCCAAGCCCCAACTTTGATATTTTAGCAGCAACATGGGCTGAGGATCTACAGTGTGCTCTTACTGCACAGCAGGTGCAACAAGTGGTAAAAAATATGAGGAAGGTATCATCCAATATCATGCACTGGGAATTACAATTTAAGATTGTGCTCCACCTTTATATCTTGCCCATGCGGATGGGTATCACTCCTGTACATCATTGTCCTAAATGTACTCAGGCTCACACCTCCGTGGACCATATGTTTTGGTCCTGCCCTCCAATTCCCAAGTTTTGGCATCATTTGGGTCAATATACTATTAACCTCTGGGGCCATTGGTAGACTCCAATTCCCAGAGCACTTTTTGGATTTTATATTATTGCTTCTCCTAAACTTAAAGGAATGTTCGCCTTTGTGGCTAGAGTGATGTTGCTTGGCAAGTAGAGAGTTGCGCGGGGACAGAAATCCCACCCGTCCCCACCCGTCCCCGCCAAAGTCCCACCCGTCCCCACCCGTCCCCGTGAGGAATCCCACCCGTCCCCACCCGTCCCCGTGAGGAATCCCTCCGTCCCCACCCGTCCCCGCGAGGAATCCCCTCCGTCCCCACCCGTCCCCGCGAGGAATCCCCTCCGTCCCCGCCCGTCCATATAAACTTCAGAAATAGTTATTTCATTTAATTATGCTACTGAATTAAAGGCTCTGGTAGAAACCATTTACAAATAAGCAAAAAGACTTTATTAATTTGAAAATATTAATTGGGAAGAATACATACTTTGCAAATGGGTTTCTACCAGAGCCTCTAATGTTTATAAATTTTTAACAACACAACTAATATACTACTTTATCCTGAAGCAAAATAAAAAAAAAGAAATATAATTCTTTTCCTACCTTTGTTGCCTGGTTTCTGCTTTCCTCATGTTCTCATTCAATTCCTTCCATCCACTGTCTCTCTTCCTTCTGCATCTTCCATTTGCTCTGTTACTGTGCCTCTCCCTTTCTTCCCCCTTCCAAATTGGTCTGGCACCCATCTTCTTCTCTCCGCTCCCCCCATAGTCTGGCATCTGTCTTCTTCCCTGCCAGCGTGTTCTCCCTACTCTCTCTTCCCCATTTCCTTTCAGCGTCCTTCTCCCCCCATCTTCCCCATGTCCTGTCAGCGTCCTTCTCCCCCCTCTGTCTTCCACATGTGCTTTCAGTGTCCTTCTCCCCCCTCTGCTTCCCCATGTCCTTTCAGCGTCCTTCTCCACCCCCCCCCCGTCTTCCCCATGTCCTTTCAGCGTCCTTCTCCACCCCTTTGTCTTCCCCATGTGCTTTCAGCATCCTTCTCCCCCCTCTGTCTTCCACAAGTGCTTTCAGAGTCCTTTCCCCCCCACCCGCCCTTCCCATGGCCTTTCAGCGTCCTTCTCCACCCCTTTATCTTCCCCGTGTCCTTTCAGCGTCCTTCTCCACCCCTTTGTCTTCCCCATGTGCTTTCAGCATCCTTCTCCCCCCTCTGTCTTCCACAAGTGCTTTCAGAGTCCTTCCCCCCCCGCCCTTCCCATGGCCTTTCAGCGTCCTTTTCCACCCCTTTGTATTCCCCCATGTGCTTTCAGCGTCCTTCTCCCTCCTCTGTCTTCAAGTGCTTTCAGCGTCCTTCTCCCCCCCTCCTTCTCTACCGCCCCAGGTGCAGCACAGCCGGCCAGGTCCCCTTACTTTTGTGGCACTTCCCCGACCGACTGACAACAGCCCCGGTCCGACAAACCTCCCTGCCCTTAACTGCGAATCTAAATTACCTTATTACAGATGCTGTAAGAAGATAATTTAGATTCGCGGCTACAGGGCAGGGAGGATTGTCGGACCGGGGCTGTTGTCGGTCGGTCGGGGAAGTGCCACAAAAGTAAGGGGACCTGGCCGGCTGTGCTGCAACCGGGGCGGGGTGTGGCGGGGCGGACCGCCCCGTCCCTTGGTAGCCACTCGAACCGCGAGGCTACTCTCCTCCTTACCTGCACTGCCTGCAGCACAGAGCCAAACGGAAGTCTTCCCGACTCAGTCGCGCGGCTCTTCTCTCTACCTTCTCTGCTTGCAGCACAGAGCCGAACGGAAGTCTTCCCGACGTCAGCGCTGACGTCGGGAAGACTTCCGTTCGGCTCTGTGCTGCAAGCAGAGAAGGTAGAGAGAAGAGCCGCGCGACTGAGTACATCCAGCCCCGCAGGAACCCCGCGACCCTCTGAGGCGTCCCCACGGGATCCCCGCGACCCTAGGGGGCATCCCCACGGGATCCCCGCGACCCTAGGGGCGTCCCCACGGGATCCCCGTGACCCAAAGGGGGAACCCGCGGGTCCCGCGGGATTCCCGTCGTCCCCGTTCCCGTGCAGCTCTCTATTGGCAAGGCCATTCTGTCCCAGTGGTTGGCCAGTGAACCTCCGACTTACAGTCAGTGGAGATCGTTGATGATAATACATGCCTCTTTGGAGCGTAGACATTTTGCAGATTTTGAAACTGGCCCTGTCCAGCGTTTCTGTTTGATTTGGGAACGCTTTTGGAGGAGTCTCACTCCTACTGCCAGGAGTAGATTATTGAACTCATAATTTGGTTTTTTTTTTTGCTTTCTGGACTCATGGATTGTTCTGTTTTGTTTGGGGGATGGGGTTGGTAAGGTGGGAACAGGGGGGAAGAGGATCATATTGTGCGTATATGTAAGAGACAAGTTATATTTTGCTGGATTTGTTTGCTTGTACTTTGAAATTTAATAAATACATTTAAACATAAAACCAGCTATGCTATCCACTCTTACCACAACTTCTGGCAACGTGTTCCAGAACTTAACTATTCTCTGAATGAAAAAAATTTCCTCTTATTGGTTTTAAAAGTATTTCCCTGTAGTCTTTCCCTGTAGTCTTTGTAATTTTTGACAGAGTGAAAAATCGATCCACTTGTGCCCGTTCTATTCCACTCAGGATTTTGTAGACTTCAATCATATCTCCCCTCAGCCGTCTCTTTTCCAAGCTAAAGAGCCCTAACCATTTTAGTCATTCCTCTTACGAGAGGAGTTCCATCCCCTTTATCATCTTGGTTGCTCTTCTTTGAACCTTTTCTAGCGCCACTATATCTTTCTTGAGATAAGGAGACCAGAATTGAACGCAATACTCCAGATGAGGTCGCACCATGGAGCGATACAGGGGCATTATAACATTCTTAGTCTTGTTAACCATCCCTTTTTTAATAATTCCTAGCATCCTGTTTGCTTTTTTGGCCACTGCCACACATTGGATGGAAGGTTTCATTGTATTGTCTACGATGACACCCAGATCCTTTTCTTGGGTGCTAATCCCCAAGGTGGACCCCATCCCCCAAACAAAACTGTGATTCGGGTTATTCTTTCCAATGTGTATCACTTTGCATTTGTTCACATTAAATTTCATCTGCCATTTGGACGCCCAGCTTATTAGCTGACATGCTCTAACAATCTATATGATATGTCTCACAGGAAAAAAACAGGAGTGCATTAAGCAGCATTGTAAGGTGAACTAATAAAATCCTTTTAGACTTACCGATGAACTCAACATAATCAGACAGCTTTAGCTTTCCCCAGATCTGTATCAGTAGAAGACCATGGACTTTATAGAAGTTTATAGAACAGTACAAGCCTCCAATTAATGATGCCAATCATGTGTGTAAGTGCTGCTATTCTATTTTCCTTGATACACAATTGGGGCCAGATTCTACAAATGACACAGTTATCGGCAGCTGCCTACAAAACGGCCGCTGATCACATGTCAATCACGTAATGGAACCATTTGTAGGATCATAGCTATGTGAAAGGTAGGCATCAGAAATGTAGGCAAGGATTTAAAGGCCTTTATTTCTGGTGCCTACTTTCTATGAGAATCATGTCTACAGAGATGCCTAATGGCATCTAAGGCCATTTCCAACATTAGCCACACATATAGAGGCCTTGGCACCCTTATGTACCTCTTTAGTCGAGACAAAGGTGCCATTTTTGGAGGCACCCTTAGGCACCTCCGGTTTTTTTTAACAACATTTGAATTGGTTTTTAATCAGCGCAAACAATTACTGTGCCAAGTAAACCAATTAAAATGATTAAGTTAGGCAGCAGTAGGGCACTTACCACCACCTAACTAATGGTGCCATTTTGAGAATTTGCAGTAACACCAAATGGCTGGGCTTGTGAAATACTTTCCTTTTCCAAAGGAAAAATTTTAAGATCAGAGGATGGTGGTACTTTTTCGACATGTCATATGCAGAAATAGAAAAAGCATTAAGAATATTTATTAGATGTAAATTCTAACATTCAACAACATTTCCCGATATTTCTTTCATCCCTAAGTCATTCAGCCAAGTCTCTTACCAGGATTACAAGGTTTGGAGCCCTGTATCCTACATTCCAATATTATTTTCTAAGTCAGAAATTGGTACTTTCACAGCAGAAAACTCATCACCAACTACTTCCAAGTGTGAAGATAACTTCTGCAACTCAGTGTCTAGCATGGCCTGAAAGCCAGAAATTGTATCCCAAATGGTTTCCAGATTGTGACAGAGGGGCAAATTCAATCTTATTACCCACCAAGAATCCAGTATACTTGCTGTTCTTGTAGGCAAATCAATTTTCCTTCTTTCTCCAAACTCAGACCGCATAGTCTTCAAGTACTGATGCCAAAAATAGAAATCCCCACAACATTCCATCAGCTGTCTCTCCATTTCCTACTCATCCTTTTTGCACATCCAGGTCTCTGTTCTTCCCCATGTCAGAATCAGCTGACCTTGGGGGAGGGGGAAGTCTTAAGCCAGAGGATTTCACTCCTTGGGTGACAAGCTGATCACTTTGAAGGAGGTGGGCTGTGTCTCTGTCATCCAGTAGCTTCCAGTTGCAAAGATTCTTCTGAGGCTCTCAGACCCACCCCAGGCAAAATTAAAGTATCAATCAGTCCTGAAAAGGCAGCAGACACTTCAGGCTCTACAGGGAACACCTAGGACTTAGATTTCCTGTTAACCATAGAGCAGCCTATTGGTGTCTCACAAACTCCTGCAACAAGCTGCCATCTTACACAAACTGTTCCCCACCCCGTTTCCTTAGCATCCAAACCTAAAAACCTTGCTAAGGTTTGACCACATAGCTCAACAGACATTTTGATTTTTAAAGAAATGTCCATCCAACACAACATGTGTGAAAATCCATTGTGGATCTGCAGAAAATCTGACAGATAGTTTATGAACTGCCTCAACTAGATTGAATTATCAGCAGATCTATATTGCATTTTCCCAACATCCACATGGGAGAAGTCAGGAGAATCTTAGAAAAATCTGTTGTTTGTTTGTTTGAAGGATTTTTTTGGCAAACTTGAATCAGTTTGATATTAGCCTAATTTGAGTTTGGCATAAAAAAGTTCAACATCCCTAGGCAGGACCAGTCAATTCTGTTCAGCAAACAAATTAAATTTCTTCTATAGTTAAGCAGCATGGTTATGGTTTCAATGTTGCTTTCATGTTGAATTTTTTTATTATTATTATCATTATTCTTTGGTGTATAAAGGAAGCAATAATTAGTGCAAGGTAAGAAAAAAGTGTAACTGACACCAAGACATGACAATTAGGTTGTTTTTTTTAAATTTGTAATAAAATAGTGCTTTTGTGTGTGGGGGGGGCTTTACGACAGTCATAAAGCCTATAATTTGTACCTCTTTGTTTTCAGTCAAACTTTGGAAGGAGTTTTGCACTTCAAGGGCTGCCAAACCTCTGCTTCTTTCTGGCTGAGGTGAGTACATTGTGCCTCTTCTAGTTGTAAGGAAACAATAACCCCTGTAGAATCTCTAAAGGGTGTAAAAATAGCATTCCGACACATTTTTCAATTCCTAGTTAAATAGCTCGGTGCCATGCTTGATTTGATCAGCACGCCATATGATCACCCAGGGAACGAGAATAATACTGCTGAGCCTCCTAGAGCATCGTGTTAAACAAACAAAGAAGAATCGGAGTGCGAAATTTCTCTTGTCTATAGCCAGACCTCATTTTATTCATGCTGCTCCATTTGGGACAGAACCTAATTATGCATGGCTCTGAATATCTGAAATAATGCAAGCTATAAAATTCCTTGAAGTCTCTACTCAGTTGAACATTAGCTATCAAAACTTTGCTCCCCAGAGATGACAAAAGCTGCTCGCACATCGAGAGCATTTGCACTTCATGAAATTAGATGGGACACGGTTAAGGTCAAATTTAAGTCTGACGTAAAATACAAGAGCGTGGATGATAGTAGTATAGTCACTTTACTCTTCTCTGCATGAAGCCCATTATCTACTATTCACATTAGGCAATATTTCTATACAGAAAGGACATGGGAAGCAAAACGTAAACTCATGCAGGAAGGCGAGGCTTAAGCTCTGAGGAAACTTGCTTTAGTTGCAAAGAAATGAATTGAAAGGTGGAAATCAACTTGATGCCGATGTTACATCAGAAATTAGATTAAGAAAACTAGATGTGCGCGTTTGTCCTGATTTTGTCCTTTATATCTTAAGGGCCCAATTATTCAAAGGATTTGTGCTTCAAACTCTGAGAGTCATGCTTCCCAATTGTCCTGTTTATGAGGTTTTATTGAACTTGAGTTCATAAGAATATAAGAATAGCCTTACTGGGTCAGACGAATGGTCCATCTAGCCCAGTAGCCCATCCTCATGGTGGCCAATCCAGGACACAAGTACTTGGCCAAAACCCAAAGAGAAGCAACATTCCATGCTACCGATCAAGGGCAAGCAGTGGCTTCTCCCATGTCTGTCTCAACAGCAGTTTATGGACTTTTCCTCCAGGACATTGTCCAAACCTCTTTTAAAACCAGCTACATTAACCGCTCGTACCACATCTTCTGGCAATATGTTTCAGAGCTTAACTATTCTGAGTTCCTTAATTATACTCAAAATTTCACAAAAAAAATGTGCCAAAGGGACAGATTTAGAGTGGGGGAAAAGTTAGGGGTTTTGCCCCAATTTTCAGCACTAAAACCCTAGATTCTGTATACTGTGCTCAAAGCTGCATGCACAAATCCTATGCATTGCCAATTTGCTTGCTCAGCTTAATTGTTTAACAAGCCAACTAGTGCCAATAATTTCTAATTGCCAAGCAATTGTTGATAGTAATTGGCGCGAATTAAAATGTATGTGTGAATCCTATAAAGTTATGGGCGTATTCTATAAAATTTATGTGTGTACTCTATAAAGTGGTTCACGTAAATTCAAAACCCAGCACTTTGTCCTGGTTTTGAAAAGCTTCCAGCTAGCAGCAACGTAGGGATGGCATCTGTGCATGTGTAGAGGCAACGCAGTAACGTCACGCACATATGCTCATGCGTGTGACATCTTTGAGTCACACTAGCGTGTGTGAAGTTGCCCTCCAAGCGAACAGGTTGAGAGGCAGGACTGGAACTGAATATCTGCTCACAGGAAAATGTGGAAGTGCATACTGCAGCCAGCATATAATACCTCAACTTCCAAGGCCCAGCTGTCTGAACAACAGATGTAGAAACAAATTATTTAGTTTGGTTTAGTGATTTGAATATGCTAGCTTTGGAAATCTAAAAATGGAGTAGCTCTCTCTTTGTAATATGCAAAGTACAGGCGTTTCCAAGTTTATTTACAGTTTGCTCTATCGACCATCGATAAGTATCTGGTTGGTTTACAGTGCTAAAATTGGAGATAAAAAAAGTAAAATAGGGCAATATGTGGACAGGACCAAAGCAAGAACATAGACAAAATTGATACGAGAGGAGCTGGGGAGGGGGAAGATTCAAAATTACATCTAAGTTAAAATAAAATTAAAGGGAGATAAGAAGGGGAAGGGGAAAAGCAGATAGGGAAGGGAAGTCGCTTTTTAAAAGTGGTTCTCATTAATCGTTGGAAGTAGCTAGAGAAGGGATCTTATCTTGCAGTTTGAAACAGAAAGCGTCTTGAAACAGAAAGGTTTTAAGTTTGATTTTGAATTTGTGGAGAGTTTTCAAGGCGGAGGTATGATGGCATAGCATTCCAGAGGTTGGGGCTGTGGCAGAGAAGATGGTGTTTGAAGTGTAGAAAAGTTCTTTGATTGAGGGAACAGTCAGCAGATTCTGATCAGTGGATCTCAAGGCCCAAGAGGATGCATATGGGATGAGATGTTTATCTAAGAAAGTTGGGGAGTGGGTGAGTTTAATTTTGAAAATGAGTAGGAGTATTTTATGTTGTTCGATGGGAAACTGATAGCCAATGAGCTTCACGGAGTGACGTATTTCCATTTCTGTTTCTCTGTTGTTGCACTGCAGGCAGAGTGCAGCTTCTTGGGATTTCTAGTTCAGTTTTATAAGATTTCTATTTTTCATTTGTGGTTAAAAAAGTTATAGCCATACTCAGTGGTGTAGCGAGGGTAGGAGACGCCTGGGGTGGTGGTGCCCCTCCTTGCCCTTCTCTCCACCCCCTGCTCCTTCCTTGCCCCCCACACCACACTCATATCCTCCTTTCCCCTTCATACCTCCGAATCTTCGCCAGTGTGAACAGGTTTTCCGGCATGCTACTTGTAACAGTATTGACTCTCTCTATCATCACTTCCTGACCCTGTGACCTGGAAGTGATTTCAAAGGGGAGCCAGAATGGTGCGAGCAGCAGGCCAGAGAAGTTGCTCACACTAGCGAAGACTTAAAGAGGAAAGGGGGGCGCAAGTGTGGCATTAGATACATGTTAGCACCTAATGCAGCTTAGTAAAAGGACCCTTCGGTCTAAAGTGTTTCTTTGAGCAGGCTCTTAAATGAGTCTAGCTGTTAATATATCCATTTCAAGGAAAAGCTTAGCAAAACCAATATAGGAGCTAAGCACAGACAAACGGTGATTTAATCTGCACCACTAAGCAGAGAGGAAGCTTTCCCACACTGGAGTTTTTTCAATGTCTGTCACCAAAGTGGATTTCAACAAAGACAGATAACAAGCAGAGAGACTTGTCCTGGAATGACTGTCTCACATGAGGATAAGCAAGCAGTCAAGGATAAAATTAGTGTGACCCTGTCATTTGTAAGCCATGTACCAGCAGGGCAGGATTAGCATCTGACAAGAACAAAAAACTTGTGGAGAAGGAGATGTTCAAGATGCAGGCTTTATTAAAATCACAGTTTAATAATCCACATAAAAATATCTATGACCCAGTTGGAGGGAGGGAAATAAATATTGATGGTGACATTTGGGTAACTTTATTCTTCATTTATACTATATATTATGTTATATTATGTTATTGTTATATGTAGGAAAACTGAAAATCTTGAATGATATATATATTACCTGTACAAATATTAGTGTAATGTATATAATACCTACTGTTTGTTCATTTGTATGACACTGTTTTAGATTACAAATCTTTATATATAATACAAGCTGAATATCTTCAAATATATAGCCACACCAAATTGATATTAAAATAGTTATACTGTCAGAAATCAAGTGCAATACACTTTTTATTTTATATTAATGATAAAAGACCTCAGTGTTTCTCAGAACTGAGAAACTAACTATGCTAGTAAAAATACTGTCATAGAGAAATACATCCTTGGTCTTATATTCTACCGTTTATATTTCTAATTTTACTATACTTTTTAGCTATTTATTATCATTTTTTTAAGATTTTATAAATTTTATAGAAAAGTGAGCACTTATCTTGTTTCTTTCCAACAGTGCAAAACCACCGCAGTTGTCATTCAAAAGTTATAGTGCGGTAATAATACATCAATCGTGAATAATTCCGCTTCAAATTGATTCACATAGAAATCCCAACAGGCCATGTTTCGCCCTACGGCTGCATCAGGGGATAATCGGGCACATGAGGGTGGCGGAGGTTGCACGCGCCGGCTTCAGACTGGTAGCGGCTCCCGCTGCTAACTTTCATCCCCTTACCAGCGCTGGAACACAGGAGCGCATACTCGAGGTGCTCCTCCGCCACCCTCACGTGCCCGATTATCCCCTGATGCAGCCGTAGGGCGAAACAGGGCCTGTTGGGATTTCTATGTGAATCAGTTTGAAGCGGAATTATTCACGATTGATGTATTATTACCGCACTATAACTTTTGAATGACAACTGCGGTGGTTTTGCACTGTTGAAAAGAAACAAGATAAGTGCTCACTTTTCTATAAAATTTATAAAATCTTAAAAAAATGATAATAAATAGCTAAAAAGTATAGTAAAATTAGAAATATAAACGGTAGAATATAAGACCAAGGATGTATTTCTCTATGATAGTATTTTTACTGGCATAGTTAGTTTCTCAGTTCTGAGAAACACTGAGGTCTTTTACCGTTAATATAAAATAAAAAGTGTATTGCACTTGATTTCTGACAGTATAACTATTTGAATATCAATTTGGTGTGGCTATATACTGTTTTAGATTAAACATCAATAAAGATTAAAAAAAAAAAAAAATCTATGACCCAAGGTGTTGGGGTATATGGACCCAACATGGTCTGTGTTTCGACGATACTGTCTTCATCAGGAGTCCCTAAGGTCCTGATACAGAAGCTTTTGGATTAAGAACTAAAAACAAACTAGGATGTAACTGCGCCTTTGGTTCTGTAGGATTTTTAAATTTTATATGTATAACATAAAACAAATCAATCAATGAATAAATAAGAACTGATTCTGTAGATTAATTAGCCTCCAAATGGAGCTGAAGAAACATCCCTTTATGAAAATTGTAGGTGAAACTTGATATTCATGAGGAACTATTGTTCTATGTCAATGGCTTATTTACACTGAACATGTTTTAAAGTAGGTTCTTTTGGTTGGAGAGAAAGGAAACTTGAAGATCCTTTTCAATTGTACATAGGGAATGAGTGGCACAGCAAAACTGCAAAAATGGAATTAATTTAATTTTCATTGAAGCATCATTCGGTTAAGTGAAGCAATCAGAGTGGTGTTGAGAGCAAAATTGCCGTGATGAATATTTATTTGTTGATATATATTTATTTTTGGAGATTTATTAACCACTTTTATGAAGAGAGTTATTAGGATTTATTGACCACCTTAGTAAAGTGTAAGCAGAGTGGAATAATTTTATATTGGGAGCTGTATAATGAGAACCATGCAAAACAACCAGAGAAATGCCAGTAGAATACAGAAACCTCAAAGAAACTAAAACAGAGATCAATTGCTTCAAGATGCCTTTGTAAGAAGTCCGTTAAAGCACCTATTTGCAGCCTAGTTCATAACAATAACATATGCATCTATGTGCTTTCATATGATAAGGTCCCAGATCCAACCCCCACAGCACTAAAATGCCAAAATCCAAATTTACACCATCTCCAAGGTGTGGGTGCACTCTACAGATGTACACATGTGTTATGTGGGGGAGAGTGTGGCGTAGTGGTTAAAGCTGCAGCCTCAGCACCCTGAGGTTGTGGGTTCAAACCCATGCTGCTTCTTGTGACCCTGGGCAAGTCACTTAATCCCCCCATTGTCCCAGGTACATTAGTTAGATTGTGAGCCTGCCGGGACAGACAGGGAAAAATGCTAGTGTGCCTGAATAAATGCATGTAAACCGTTCTGAGTTCTCCTGGGAGAATGGTATGGAAAAATGAATGAATGAATAAATAAATTATATACTGTAGACTAGGCACATACATCGCAAGGCTGCTTCTGTTCTGTCCAAATTGCACTCCTGGAAATCCCAGCATTCACTACGCATAACACTTTCCTCAGAATTCTATATGGCACTAAAACCTGTGCACAGACATTGGGCACACATCCAAATTCCACGTGGAACTTTATTGCTTAGTGCTAATTTTACCAAACGGGGCTGGAGGGTTTTTAGCGCGGAGCACTGACCTCACTGGCCTGTGCTAAAAACCTCTAGCCCCGTTTAGTAAAACCCAGCATTAAGAACATAAGAACATAAGCAGTGCCTCTGCTGGGTCAGACCGGAGGTCTATCATGCCCAGCAGTCCGCTCACGCAGTGGCCCATCAGGTCCAGGACCTATATAATAATCCTCTATCTATACCCTTCTATCCCCTTTTCCTTCAGGAAATCATCTAATCCCTTCTTGAAACCCAATAGTGTACTCTGTCCTATCACACCCTCCGGAAGCGCATTCTCAATTTTTTTGAATGCCCTCTTGTTCTTGTAGTTTTCAAAAGTTTGAAGAATCTGACCCTCTCCACTTTCTCCATGCCCTTCATGATCTTGTAAGTCTCTATCATTTCCCCTCTAAGTCTCCGTTTTTCTAGGGAAAAGAGTCCTAGTTTCTCCAATCTTTCAGCGTATGAAAGGTTTTCCATACATTTTATCAAGCACGTTGCTCTTCTCTGAACCCTCTCAAGCATCGCCATATCCTTCTTAAGGTACGGTGACCAATATTGGACGCAGTACTCCAGATGCAAACGCACCATTGCCCGATACAACGGCAGGATAACGTCCTTTGTTCTGGTTGTAATATCTTTCTTGATAATACCTAGCATTCTGTTTGCCTTCTTAGAGGCCGTTGCGCACTGTGCCGACGGCTTCATTGCTTTGTCCACCAGTACCCCTAAGTCCTTCTCTTGGCTACTTCCACCCATTACCAGCCCTCCCATCGTATAGCTGTACATCGGGTTTCTGTTTCCTACATGTAAGACTTTACATTTCTCTACATTAAACTTCATCTGCCATTTATTTGCCCACTCTCCCAGTTTGTTCAGGTCCCTTTGTAAATCTTCACAATCCTCCTTAGTCCTAACCCCACTAAAAAGTTTTGTGTCATCTGCAGATTTTATAACTTCGCACTTTGTCCCTGTGTCTAGGTCATTAATGAGACAATTAGGGCCAATAATTAAGGTGATAATTAATTACTGGCAATAATTGACAACTGTTTACAAGTATGCACAGAGCTTGCTACACACATACATTTTTTAGCGAGCAACAGAAACAGGTGCACAGCTATGGGTGGAACATGGGTGGGCCAGGGGCGTTCACAAAATTTACATAGATTATAGATTTTGCCTAAGAATTACACCAGGCTTGAGCTGGTATAAATCCTTGTGCCTAAAAGTTTAGTGTGGATCCCAGAGTAGAATTAGATGCCAATTTTTGCAGCCACTATAAACAGCAAGCTCAGGTTTGCTTGCATATGTCATGTGGGAGTTAGAAAGTGTGTTGCCATGCTATACAGTGGAATCCTGCTCCTGAATATAGCACAGAGATGGATCCTACCTAATTATGGAATGCTCAGGGCAGGATTAATCAATGGGCCAAGTAGGCACGTGCCTAGGGCCCGAAATGGTCAGGGGGGCCCGATGAAGGAGGGCATCAACATTGTTTTTTCCAAACGGCAATAGGCCCCTCCAGCATCAATCGGCAATGTGGGCCCTTTTGATGGAAAGTAAGACAAGCAAGCAACGCGGGTAAGAAAGGCAACGGGAACTGTAATTGTGCAAGCAGTGCTGCTTGCCCAAAGCTTCCCTCTGACGCAGCTTCCTGTTTCCACCTGGGTGCATGGTGGGATGGGAAGGGGCAAGGGGGCCCAGTGTACTTGTGTGCCTAGGGGCCCTCGACGAATTAATCCTGCCCTGGGAATGCTCCTGTGTTATTTCAATGAAAAGCTTGGCTTCCATCTTGTTGCTGTAACCTACTGGTTAGTGCAGCAGCCTTAGAAGCTACAGAATTGGGCGCAAGTCCCACTGCAGCAGTTTTACCAACTTCTATTGTGCCACAGTTCCATCTGTGGGAGCTGTTCTGAGATGCCTCTGTGACAACCTTCTGTAGTACAATGTGGCATAGAGGTCCTGAGCAGATTGTTCTGAGGTCATAGAGAACCTGTGCATGTGGACCTAGTAGGGTGTGGACATAGGAGCCAGCTCTGTGGGTGCTTGAGCACCCCCAATATTGAGCAAATTCTATAAGTGTGTCTAGGCATTGGTAATTTCTGTTGAGTTTAGCACTTCCAATCATTTTTAAAAGTTGGCTCCTATGGGTGAGGATATTGTTGCCCTTGATCTACCTGCAGCGGCGTAGTAAGGGTGAGTGGAGGGGGCAGACTACCCCAGGTGCTATCTTCATGGGGGGCACTGTCACTTCTCCTCCTTTCTGCCCCCTCTGGCACGAGCAGCACCTTCCACCTGCTGCTTGTGCCGGCCTCAGCTCCCTTCTGACATCATCCAAGGCAGTAAACAGTAAGGACAATCTGGACATAGGCAATAGACAATTCAGCAGAAAAAATTATTCAAATAATAGTACATGTGGAAGGGCATTTTAAAAAGGGCACTAACTCATAATGTGAATGCCCTAATCTGAACATTATATCTAGACATTCAATTCCATGTATTTTAGAATAGAGATTTGCATAGGGACAGAAATTTCATCCATCCCTGCCCATCCCCAATGAAATCTAACCCATACCCACCTGTACCCGCTAAGATTGATTCCATCCCCACCCTTCCCCAGAATTAATCTCCTCCATCCCCATTCATACCCACAGAGGTTGATGCTATTATTTACTTGTTCGCAGCCCTTTGTTTCATTATTCAACCACTGAGTGTTCCAAGCCTCACTCTGGTATACTAGCTACCTCTCTAGGTATTCCAAGCCTCATTCTGAAGTCACTAGCGATTTTGACTACATTCTCACAGGATTCCCATGGTAACTTCTTCTATACCTGCAGAAATCCTGTGGATTCTATGGGATTTCTGCATTCTCCATTCCTGTACAGCTAACGTTAACAGATTGGGTAAGTCTAAAAAGAGGACACCTGCCCCTGCTCCGACTCTGTCCATACCTTGCCCATTGCTCACCAATTCACCTCCCCCAGCCCACCCACAGTGCTCTGTCCCACCCCGTCTCCCCCTAGTTTCACCTCTAAACTGCCCCACTCCACATGCACAACATCTTTCCAGGGTATGTACATGATCATCTCTCCCTTCCTCTCCTTCACCCCAATTCTTCCTTTTTCCGTTCTCTCCCACACATGTGCAGCAGAACCTCCCTCCCATCCCTGTGCAGCAGAACCTTTGCCCAGCTTCTATCCTTCCCTCCCTCCCATCCCTCATGCAGCAGAACCTTTGCCCAGCTTCTATCCTTCCCTCCCTCCCATTCCTTGTGCAGCACAATCCTTGAGTACCCCCCCCACCCGCCATGTAGCAGAACCCCCGCTGATCCTCCGTCCTTTTCTCCCTCCTATCCGAACCCTGCCGACCGCAAGTGAGCCTTACATACCAGTACCTCCCTCCAAATCAGCGTCGGGCCGGCAGCACTCTAAACAGGCTGCTTCGGCCTTGTCTGCCAATGAAGTCCCTCTGCCGCATCACTGATTATGTCATCAGTAACACGGCAGAGAGAATTCATCAGCAAACAAGGTCGAAGTAGCTTATTTAGAGTGCTGCCGGCCCAACGCTGATTTGGAGGGAGGTACCAGTATGTAGGGCTCGTTCACGGTCGGTGGTTCGGATGGAAGGGAAGGATGGCTGCGCGGTGGCGGGGGGCAGGGGGAAGAGCTGCCAGCGAATCCTGACTAGGGATTATTTTGGGGGTAGGGCTTATAGTAAGACCTACCCCGAAAATCATGCTAGGGCTTATTTTCAGGGAAACACGGTATTTAAGAAAAAGATATGCCCACATACAATCTGTTCTAAAATACATGACATCCAAGTGCTGGCTCCATCCAACATGAACATCCATTTTACAAACTGAAATGTCCAACTATAAATGGGGCTGAGACTTAGGTATCTATGTGGCAGCAAATAAATATCCATAGTATAAGATAACCACTTAGACATCCCTGCAAAGAAATAGTCTAAAGCAGGGGTGGGCAACCTGTATACACAGAGGGCCACATGAATATCAGTACTATCCATGATGGGCTGCAATGTTAAATTATGTTGGAACTGAAAATGCACAGAGCACAGAGCTCTGTAGACCTTGTATGATAATTAAATAAACATTTTCCTATAGGTGATGTAAACAAACTGCTAGAGTGGCTATGCTAAACATATTTGGGAAATATACTACTTAAAATGACCAGAACTCTGGTTAATGACATTTTCTGTGTATATTTCCCTTAGCCTCACAGGCCACTTAAAATTCAATGGCAGGCTGCAGGTTGCCCACAAGTGACCTAATAGAAGTTGCAGATTTAAATGCCATTGCAGCTGTTTGCAATTTTCTATTCCTGATTTTTGGTTTTTTTTTAACTGTAAGCCCTTCAGAGACAGAAAAATATCAACTATGACTTCCCTTACTCCATCTGGTGGAGAACTGCGCAATTACATCATCTTTCTGTTTCCTGGATGTAGAAGAAATTCATCTGAGGTGGTGTACTGTAAGAATTATTTGGATACAGGTATTAATCAATAACAGCAGTAAAAATTTTCAAATAACACCACATTTAGACTCAATCTGTAAATAGAGACATAGAAACAGGATGGCAGATAAAGGCCAAATGGCCCATCCAGTCTGCCCTTCCACACCATCCACTATCTCCTCCTCTTCTCCTCTCCATGATAGATCCCACATGCCTGTCCCACGCTTTCTTGAATTCAGACACAGTCTTCCTCTCCACCATCTCCACCGGGAGTCTGTTCCATGCATTTACCACTTTTTCTATAAAGAAGTATTTTCTTACGTTACTCCTGAGCCTATCACTTCTTAACTTCAACCTATGCCCTCTCATTCCAGAGTTATCCTTCATTTAAAAAAGACTCTCCTCCTGTAACACTGTGCAAATCCTAGAAATATTCCTGACCCTCCCATGCTCCTCCTATGACCATGGCCATTTTTCAGATCTGCGTGGAAAAAGTTACGCATGCATCATTATAGAATAACAACTATACAGATGTGAGCCTAGATTCCATTTATTGCCAAATAGCACTGGTAAGATTGGTAGTGCCCAATCATTGGTGCTAATTGGCTCATTAAACAATTAAATTGCGCACACAATTTGAACAGATGCAAATTGAGCACTATCCCCAAGATTCTATAATAATGGGACTAGAGTTGCGCAGGCAAATCTATGCGCATTTTTATTTGTGTATGCAACTTAATTCGTTAAGAAGCTTAAACACGCTGATGACGGCTAATTAACAAATAATTATTGGCACTACTTGGCAGTAATTAGAATTTATGCACACAACTTTCTAAGCATAATCTATAAATTGGTGCATGCAAATTCTAGTGCGTGGATCTCAAAAGGGAGCATGGCCAGGGAAGTAGGTCGTGGAAGTTCCTAAAAGTTAGGTATAGAATATGTCCGATCCTTGCACATAGGCATTGGTGTAAATATCCGCACCTAAATTTTAGTCATGTGAACTGATACTATACATATTCTATAAAACATGCCTATTTTAGGATGCAATGTATAGAATAACACAGCATGGATTTTTTGGCACTGATTTCTTAGGTGACATAAATAGAATTCCTCCCTATACAGTCCATTCTCATTATTTGCACGATCACAATGCATGATTTCCCATATCCATGGTTGCATCAATTGCTACCAATATTCCCCATTCACACCGCTGTGTTCACATATTCGCAGACCGGCTCTTAAAAAAATAGCTTCTTTGCTTTCATTTTCACCTCTCAGTCAAGTGTTTCTCTGATTTCCCACTTCCACAAGCCAACTGAACTCAAGCCTATTATGCAAAAGTCATCCTTTCCCAAGTTGGTCTGCATTATATGGTGATCAGTTCACCTCATTATTTCTCATCCAAAATTGGAAAAACATGATGGGCAGAAAAGAGTTTTGCCTTTTCCAAGGATCTGGGCAAGAAAAAGGACCCACTAAGGAGTAATAGTACATACTCCTGTACCACGATATGTTGATAGCATGCAATGAAAAATTCATTCAGTCGTGTACGACCCTTGGATACTCTGTAGGCCAGTCCTCACCATGCTTCTCTGTTTTCCATGGCTTCTTTCAATTGCTTGATGTTCATTCCCATGTCTTCTTGATGGTATCCAGCCAACGGGACTTTGGTCTCCCCTACTTCCTTTTACCACTGACCATTTCGAGTAGCACCTCCTTTTCTAGTGAATTCGCCCTCATCACATGTCCAGAATAGGTCAGTTTCTGTCTGGTAATCTTGCCTTCCAGAGACAACTCTGGGTTTATACGATCAAGAACATCTCTGTTGGTGATTTGAGCTGTCCATAGAATTTACAGTACCATCAAAATTTCAAATCTGCAAATGTTGAGCCTTTCAAAAGTATGATCTATGAGTGTTTTGCATCTAAAGTGGGTCAGGTAGCTGCAGTCCTAGCTAATATGAAGGGCTGATTGAGCCATAAATTGCTTATCTTTATCCCTTTTAATTCATGACCTGTCTCGGTTCCATTTTGCTTTTCTGAATCCTCCTGCCCCCACTATCAGATGGAGCTTGGATTTAATTTGATACTCTTCTCTTCATCCTACTCTGCAATTACTAAATTAATTTTTTAAACCTGTATACATCTTCCTGGAATCGTAAATTCAATTTATATAAATCATCACTACTTTGGTGCCTGTAGAACAGCTGAATGCATCAAAATTATTATCTCTGGCATCTTGGTTAGGAAGCTCAGCTGTAACTGATTTATCACCAGTAAGCACAATTTATTACACCTTTAATAACATGGCCACTTTCTGTGCTGTTGTCTACAGCCTCCACCTGATCCTCTTGCAGGAAAACATATTCACAGAACTTTTAACCTCCTAATATTTCCATAATTGCTAGGGTTATCCATAGTGGAAGTATTTTGGGTTCATATGGCTTTTTTCTAATTTTCAGACTTTTCAGTTAATTTTACATGTCTTTTTACCATCATTTTTAAAGTGTATTAGAACTTATGTATAAGTTAATGTAGGTAAATTGATTTTGCTGGTAGTCCATTTGGTGGGAGTTCCCAAATATGGACTGGGGGTCCTGATGTTCTCCTCCCTCTCCCCCCCCCCCCCCCCAAAGCTGTCCACCCGCTGTCCCCCACCATATTAACTTTGCTGGTGGGGATACCAAGCCCTACCAGCCAAAAACATTCATGCTTGGGTCAAGCCTGCATCAGCACTTAATTCGCTCAGGTGCACTTTGGCCACTAATGCTGGCTCTCCAGTGCATACTCAGTTACACCTGAATTGAACATGCTCAAGAGAGTTGGCATTAGGTGATGTACACCTGAGAGAATTAAATGCTACTGCAGATGCAATGACAGAGTAGACGGGTCTTGACATCCCCACCAGCCATGAAGGCAGAGGTATTTTGAGCCAAAGGTGAGGGGGCCTAGGCCGTCAAGGCCCCCCTGTGGCTACACCACCAAACCGGGCAGGAGAGGCTTCTGCTTGGTTAAACTATGTTGAACAGGCTGAAAAGGAACTTTCAGTGGCACAAAACTGTGCAGTGCTGCTGAATATCTCCTTTGACTGTCTTGACACTTGTCTGGGCAGTTCCAGAGCACTCGGGGGATGAAGTCAGGGCAGTCCCAAAACTTATAGGGGTGCTGCCAATATTCATTGCTGAAGCCCAGATTTCTAACTGGCTGGACCATTTTTTCAGTTACCTGCACCATTCCTTAGAATGCTTTACCCTCCTATTTACACCTAGAGTCATCCCTTGACAAATTTAAGAGCAGATTAAAAACATATCTACAAATTCTGTGATGCATTTGATTAAAATCCTTTAACACTTCAAGCCCCTCAGAGCCTTTTTACTATCATGGCTCTGCGGACGATCTATAACAACATTCCCCGCCTTTCCTTTCCTCTCTTGCTTTTCCACCAAATATTGTATTTTATGCCCTCCCCTCTGTCCCTCTTATGCTCTCTCTCTCTCTCTGTCTGTATATGGCCTTTTGGTTGAGGATGGATTGGGGAGGGCTTCAATGGCTGGGAGGATGTAGATGGGCTGGAGTGAGCTTTGATGGAGACTTCAGCAGTTGGAACCCAAGCACAGTACCGGGCAGAGCTTTGGATTCTTGCTCAGAAATAATTAAGAAGAAAAAAATTAAAACAAATTTAAAATGAATCAGGTTGGGCAGACTGGATGGACCATTCGGGTCTTTATCTGCCGTCATCTACTATGTTACCTCTTTATATACCCCTCTCCTTTTATTTTTTGATTCTACACTGCCAAGCCCATAATAAACTTGAAGTAGCCCAGTTTAGCTGTGTGGATATGACACTGAATATTGGCCATAGCTGCATAAATTTTAGGTATAATCCCTGATCCATGCATTCAAAGCCAGTGCCCAGCTGAATATCGACCGGTTCATTTTTAAGGCGCACTGAAGAGCTAATGTGTGCTAACAAATGGTAATGATACCTACTGCCCACTACCTCTGAAGTAAATCGAAACTTACTGAAATATCTGTTTAAAGATGTACTTAGTTTCAGTGGCGTACCTAGGGGGGGGCGGGGGGGGCGGGCCGCCCCGGGTACCAGCCCTAAGGGGGGGTTCCCGGCCTTGCCGTTCAGTCCCCCGCCACCCCCGAAGGACCGCTCGCCCCCCTGGCCTCCCCGCACCACCTATGAACAGCCGCAGCAGGATCGCGAAGTCAGCGTCAGCATCCCTGCGCTGCTTCCTACGACGCGATCCCGCCCCTCCTCTGACGTCAGAGGAGGGGCGGGACCGTGGCGCAGGAAGCAGCAGGGATCGCTGACGCTGACTTCGCGATCCTGCTGCGGCTGTTCATAGGTGGTGCGGGGAGGCCAGGGGGGCGAGCGGTCCTTCGGGGGTGGCGGGGGACTGAACGGCAAGGCCGGGAACACCCCCTTAGGGCTGGTACCCGACGCTGACTTCGCGATCCTGCTGCGGCTGTTCATAGGTGGTGCGGGGAGGCCAGGGGGGCGAGCGGTCCTTCGGGGTGGGTCGGGGCATCAGGCCTTCAGGGTGGGGCGGGCGGGCAGGCAAGCAGGCTTTCAAGGGGGAGGGGGTGACAGGCAGGCAGGCAGGCCTTCAAGGGGGGACAGGCCTTCGGGGGGGGGGGTGCAGACATTCAAGGGGTGCAGGCCTTCAAGGGGGGCAGGCAGGCCTTCAGGGGGGTGCAGACCTTCGGGGGGGGTGTAGGCCTTTGGGGGGGTGCAGACCTTCAAGGGGGTGCAGGCCTTCAAGGGGGGAAAGGCAGGCAGGCCTTCAAGGGGGGGTGCAGGCCTTCAAGGGGGGGTGCAGGCCTTCAAGGGGGGTGCAGGCCTTCAAGGGGGGAAAGGCAGGCAGGCCTTCAAGGGGGGGACAGGCCTACAAGGGGGGGGGACAGGCCTACAAGGGGGGGGACAGGCCTTCAAGGGGGGGTGCAGGCCTTCAAGGGGGGGTGCAGGCCTTCAAGGGGGGTGCAGGCCTTCAAGGGGGAGACAGGCCTTCAAGGGGGGGAAAGGCAGGCAGGCAGGCCTTAAAGGGGGGACAGGCCTACAAGGGGGTGGGACAGGCCTTCAAGGGGGGGACAGGCCTTCGGGGGGGTGCAGACCTTCAAGGGAGTGCAGGCCTTCGGGGGGGGGGTGCAGTCCTTCAGGGGTGGGGTTTAGGCCTTCAGAGGGGGACAGACCTTCGGGTGGGAGGTAAAGTCCTTCGGGGGGTGCAGGTCTTCAGGGGTGGGGTGTAGCCCTTCGGAGGGGGGACAGACCTTCGGGGGAGTGGGGTCCTGGTGTAAAAGTACACAGAGGGAGAGAGGGAAGGGGGGGTTCAAAGATACATGCATATGCCAGACTTTGGGGGTTAGAAATAATGGGTCTAAAAACAGAGGAGTGGGAGAGAGATGGTGCATAATGGGATTTAGGGAGGGAAGGAACAGAAAGGGAGAGAACTTGGAAACAGGGGATGGTGTGGAGGGGGGATAGAGATACTGGATAGGAGGATAGTTGGGAACAGAAAGGGAGAGATGGTGGATCCTGTGGTGGTGGGGAGTTGAGAAAAGGTGAATCTGTGGATGGAGACAAAAAAAAGGAAAGATGCCAGATCTCCGGGAGAGGGAAGGGAAACGGAAGGGGAGAACAGAGATGGCAGACGGATGGTTAGCACGGAGAAAGGAGACCCTGGCAAGCAAGACAACAAGAGCCTGGGACCAACAAGATTTGAATATTGATCAGAGAACAAAAGGTAGAAAAAATAATTTTATTTTCTGTTTTGTGATTACAATATGTTAGATTTGAAAAGTGTACATGAGACAGCTTGAAATGGGAACTTTTCTATTTTTGTGAATGGCAAGGCTGAGTTCAGTTAAAATATATGCTTTATAAGAAAATATAATAATGTGTTTTATAAAGTTTATAAGCATTGCTGGCATACTCGGTGAGGTGTTCCTAGTGTTGGTGGTGGTGGTAGCATGTCAGTGTGTTGAGAGGAAGAGGTAGTCTGGGAAATTCTGCTGAGCAAACTCTGGGCCCATTTCCACCCCCAGTTAGTCCACTCCACTCAACTGGTTCACACACTGAGTGGGTCTTTGGGTGTTATTTCTGGGTAGTTGTTTTAGAATCTCTTCCAGTGGTTTGTCAGTATCTCCTTCTGGTCCAAGGAAGGAAACTTTGTCAACCTTAGCATTGACCTTCAGAATATGTTTGTAACAGCGCTGCTTGTGTGGCATTAGGCTATGTAGTGATCGAAAGAAAAAAACAGACCTTTGCACATTTTTGCACTATATGGTGGGTGTATGAGGAGATTCATTTCCTGCACAGTTAAGTCCATTTTTTCTACTGAATAATAGTATAGGTACAATGAAAGTAAATAGCAAAAATGTTTGAGTAGATAATTAAGGAAATCTTTTTCATATTGCTTGCTTATGGACTGGGAAAAAAGACTGTTCAAGCAAATGTCTCCAGAACTGCTTTAATGGAAAAATGTGATTTTTTTTTTTTTAAGTACTTTGTGAAATTTATTGTTGTTGTGAAATTTATTGTTATACTTTGTTTAAACTTAAAAAGCGGTGTCATTAACAGTGAATCTAATCGAAAAATCGATTCAACAGGGTGAATCGGATCGAATGAAATATTTTTCTCTGAATCGGGCAGCACTATTGGCTACCATGAGAATGGGCTACTGGGCATGATGGACCATTGGTGTGACCCAGTTAGGCTATTCTTATGTTATGTTCTCATCTGTAGGGGCCTTTGTTTTCACTTCTTATTTTAATGTATTTTTTTCCTGGGAACTTATCAGTGTTTTTTTATAATGGGAACAAAAATGGAAGAGAATTAATGTGTGTGGAATGGGGGGGGGTAACTAATTTCTTCAGCTAAATAATTCAATCCACTTCAAACAGACATAGGAGAACTCACGCACCATTCACACACCCTCCAACCAAAAACGTCAAAAGAAAAAAACTGTTCGACAACCTCCTAGCCATTCGAGCTGCAACACTTGACCCCCAACTCTACAACCTATTGACCTCGACCACAAACTACAAAACCTTAAAAAAAGAAATAAAAACCCTTCTATTAAAAAAACACATAAAACCAAACTAACATAATCAGAACTGTCCCAAGCATCACCTGCAACTACTCCATATGTACTTCTGATGTCATGACAATTCAGACATAATTTATGTTATGTTATGTTTGGAATAATGGTTACATAAATGAGGTTCAATAAAAGAAAATTTTCTGTGGGAGCATTTGTTGGAACTTCTGTTATCCTGATTTCTTCTATCTGTGGGCTTTCTTTAGCTAACCTACTTATCTGGGGCTTTCCACTTCTGCAGCTGCCCTTTTCACGGTCCACTTTGCGCTTGCACTCTCTGGGGAGGGGGGGTTGGGTCTGGGCTTGGTGGGGTAGGTGTGTCTGGTAGTTTTGTCTGGGTGGTGGCTGGGTGTTTCTTGGGTGCTTGTTGTGCGGATTGGTGTGTCTGGTGAGCGGTCTGGGTGTTGTTGCTTGTGGGGGTTTTTTTCATTATAAAATATGGCTGAGGGTCTAGTCCGGCTTATTATTCTTGTGGGTTCTGGGGTGGGATTTGTTTGCTTGCCCCAAGTTTTGGCCTTTTGTTGTGTATTGCTATGCCTCTCATTGGCAATTTTCTCTTGGAAGAGGCTTGTTCATGCTTGTTGTTGCTGTTACTCTCATTCTGTGTTCTTTTTGATAATGTATAAGTTTCTATACAGACCATGGTTGCTTGTCTGGACCTTTTGCCATTCTCAATAAAAATACTTTGGAAAAAAAAAAAAAAAAAAAAAAGAAAATTTTCACTGCCTGTTTCTATTCTGACCATTTATTCCATTTCATGGTTATTGCAAAAAAAAAAAAAAAAAAATTTTACATGAGGGGGGGGGGGTGTCAAAAAATGATGGGCCCCGGGTGCCACATACCCTAGGTACGCCACTGCTTAGTTTCTTATCATTTACAGTAGGCATAATCATTATTTTATCAGTTACTGTATGTATATAAGATCTTTGTAATATTTGCATGTATACAACTCTATGTAAAGTGTATGCAATCTGTAACCCGCCTAGAACTAAGTTCTGCAAGGATTTGGCGGGATATAATACCACATATAACATAGCATCCCTAATAATTGCTAATATCATACATTATTTTTATTTACTGAATCCATGAAATTGGAAATATTAAAATTAAAATAATCAGTGAACATTGCCATAAGCTATTTTTCACAAAGTTTAGCTAAAATAAACCTCTATAGTATGCTTTGGGTGTACTCACAGAAAGGCAATATATCAAATCCATGACCCTTTACCCTTCTAAAATATGGTGATGGAAAAAGCGCCGCTGCAAATTCTTGAGCATTAAGGAAGATACAGAATGAAAGGCTTTATTTTTGGTAATTTTATAACACATGGCCTAGGTTAATAAAGCAAGAAATTATCTATTTTTATTCATTTTTATAAAGACATGAAGCGCCTATGTTTCTTCATAAAATACTAGGAGTAAATTAGCAGGAATCGTAGCTAGACTGAAGCTGAAGACATTTACCTGTGTTCAGGAGCAGACATAAATGTTAGCATATAAAGGGCTATATTCTATATATTGCACCAATAACATTTGCTAAACATTATTCTATAAACAGTACTTAAATTTGGGCAGCCAATTAGCTAAGGACTCTGCATAGGCAGGAGTGAAGGAAGGTCACTTATACCGCGATTTACCGCTGGACCACCAGGGATACCAAAGGACACGAGCAGAGACACTAGCGGCTGCCAATTAGCTAGTGGCTCTACATGGGCAGGATCAAAGGAAGGTCACTTCTACTGCTGGACCACTGGGTAACTGAAGGTACGCGGGGAAGGCAGAAGGGAGATAATAATAATTAGAATCGGATGGGACAGGAGACAGGAGGGATCCTTCCTGTTCCAGCCACCGCTGAACCACCAGGTCTCACGGCAGGCCCAGCAGAAGCCTGCAAGCCTTTGGGAGGGAGGGAGAAAGGGTACAGAACCTGGCAGGGAGGGAGGGGGCTAGGTGCAGAGACTGGCAGGGCAGGGGGTGGGGAGTGATTGAGGGAGCTAGATACAGAGCAGCGAGGGGAGGGGGAACAGGGTGCAGAGCTTGGCAAGGCACTGCTCTTGAATATTAACCCCCCCCCCCCAGTTTTATATTTGAGTCAACCTTTTTTCCTCCTTTTTGGGAAGAGAAAGATTACCTTGGTTTATATTCGGGTTTGTTTATACGGTACTGCCTTTCTGTGGTGCAACCAAAGCAGTTTACATATTTTAAAAAAGTACTTTCTCTGTTTCTACTGGGGTCACACTTTGTTTTTGTACCTGGGGTTATGGCGGGTAACGTGACTTGTCCAGGGTCACAAGAAACTGCAGCGTTTGCTGAACCCACTGCACTAATCATTAGGCTACTCCATGTTATAGGCCTGTATCTGTAGCCTTTTGTAAGATACATACATGGACATGCAGTGGCGTAGTGAGATTCAGAGATAGCCAGACCCACTATTCATGCAGTGGACTTATGTTGTATCAATTTGATTTTTAGGATATTTGTGATATTTTTGAATTGTTCCTGTATCAATAAACTTTACAGGAACTGGTTCCACATTTTGTTTTCAGATTTTGCAACTTTCACATGTAGGTGATGGATCTTGTAAAACTACATATAGAAGAAGCCAATTAAGATGCTGAGTTTTAACTCTGTTAAGATGGTCTACATTGCTTTTTCCCTTGCTGTACACTTATCCCTCCATATTTGTGGGTGTTAGGGGCAGAGCTGGCCCACAAATATGGAAAAATCACAAATATCTTTAGGGCCAACTCTGACTCACCCCCACCTCCCTCCTGCCTCTCGGACCTGTCTACTGTACTTACTTTTTAAAACTTGGTGGTCTAGTGGTGAAGCAGGGCAGGAGCGATCTTCCTATACTCCTGCTCTTTCCAGAGCCGGGAACAAAAATGGCTGCCATGAGTTCCCGCAAGACCATGGGAGCTCATGACAGTTATTTTTGTTCCCAGTTCTGCACAGGGCAGGAACGCAGGACGATCACTCCTGCCCCGCTTCACTGCTAGACCACCAGGTTTTAAAAAGCAAGTAAGTGATGTCCGGGAAGTGGGGGTGGGTCACCCAGACGAAAACCGCGAATAACTGAAGTTGAGAGTTCTGAACCCACAAATATGGACTGCTCTGGTTTTCTTTTCCTTTCACATTTCCCTGAAGTTCTTGGGAACACCACATTCACTTACCCCCACCCCCTTTTACAAAACCGTTGTGCGGTTTTTTAGCGCCGGCTGCGGCAGTAACAGCTCCAGCATTCATAGAATTCCTATGAGCGTCGGAGCTGTTACCACCACGGCTGGCACTAAAAACTGTGCTACAGTTTTGTAAAAGGGGGGGAGGGGTTAGTCACCTAAATGTGTACAGACTAGGTAAGACAATATTTTTCCACGTATGCCCTTTTTCCATGAAGTGGGACAACATTGAAAAATTACTTGAATTCCCAATGCAGAGGAATAGTTCATTTGGTAGAGTGATTTTTTTCTCTCTCTCTCTCTTTGCTAATTAACAGATAAATTTTGATGTTCTAATTGATCGGCTGTGGAGAGGCAGCTGCGCACCCCAGCTGTCCGTGTTTCCAACAGGGCTATGCATTAGGGGTGGTGAGGGTAGGGGCAATGCTAAGAAACAGTGCTGCCTCTGACAAATTGATTTAACTAGAGTGCATTGCCTTGAGGGAGTTGCCCAGCACACTGTCACTACAGATGATTGCAGCCTTTGTAGTATCCAAACACTGGAGCTCTATAATTGCTCACCAACGTCCTTTCCATTGCTTCTGGTGAAATTTTATTTTTCATGCTCCACCACGCAAATTTTTCTTTATATAGAGAAATACTGTATTCTGATTTTTCTTGAAAAGAATGTTAACTAATTTATAATGGCAGGGCATTCACTCAGTATGGCATTAACTACGGTCTGCTGTACCATCAATGCCCAAGGACTTGCAGCATAGTTTTCCACTAGGCATACCCTGAAAGATTATTTTTCTTTAGAGTGCTCTATAAACCTGAAAAATGGGAATGATTCAATTTCAGCACTTAAACTTGTACCATGAGCCCTCCATATATTGGCTAAGGAGGAATTAGTTATATATTTTTGTCACTATACAAACAATCCCACTATGTTTTAATAAGAACATATGAATAACCTTACTGGGTAAGACCAATGGTCCATCTAGCCCAGGATCCCATCTTCATGGAGGCCAATCCGAGTCACAAGTATCTGACAAAATCCCAAATAGTAGCAGCATTCCATGCCACCGATCCAGGGCAGGCAGTGGCTTCTCCCATGTCTGTCTCAACATCAGGTTCCTTCAGGAACCTGTCCAAACTTTTTTTTAAACCAGCTACATTAACCGCTCTTACCACATCATCTGGCAATGCTTTCCAGAGCTTAACTATTCTCTGAGTAAAAAAATATTTCCTCATATTGGTTTTAAAAGTATTAATCTAACTTCATTCAGTGTCCCCTAGTCTTTGTAAATCTTGATGCAGTAAAAAAATTGATCCGCTTGTACCCATTCTACACCACTTAGGATTTTGTAGATTTTGATCAGATCTCCTCTCAGCTGTCTCTTTTCCAGGCTGAAGAGCCCTAACTGTTTTAGTCTTTCCTCATATGAGAGGAGTTCCATCCCCTTTATCATCTTGGTCACTCTTCTTTGAACCTTTTCTAGTGCCGCTATAACTTTTTTTAGATAAGGAGATCGGAACTGAACGCAATACTCAAGGTGAGGTCGCACCATGGAGTGATACAGAGGCAGTATAACATTCTTAGTCTTGTTTACCATCCCTTTTCTAATAATTCCTAGTATCTTGTTTGCTATCACCACACATTGGGGAGAAGGTTTCAGCATATTGTGCACAATGACACCATGATCTTTTTCGGGCGCTGATCCCCAAGGTGGTAACTATGATTTGGATTATTCTTCCCAAATGTGCTAGGTTTCACAGAGATAGAATAGGAGGAAAATCCTCAGCGGTTACGGGGGTTTACAGACTCATATATGTTATACCTCTCCATTCAGTTATTGACATAAAAACCTGCTTCCACCCTATATGTATGCAAAAAAAACAACATTTTTTTTTTCAAGCAGTCCACAAAATTAAAAATACTCCTGCAAAAAATTCTATTCTTCTTGGAAACGATTCTCAAAAATCTTTGATTCTTCTCAACAGTGTTAACTCATGTTAACTAAGTTTCCAAGTTTATTATGAAATTTGATTAATCGCCTATTCCAAATTCTAGGCGATGCACATTAAATAAAATACAAAATTATGGGAAACATATCTCACAAACATGGACTTAGACAAATAATCATATTAAATCAACAAATACAAACAATCCTAGACAAAGTCTAAGTCTATTAGACATAATAAAACAACTTATACAGACAATATCAGTCTTCATACACAAATCTCTGCACATTCAAAAATGTCAGCAAATGGAAGAGAGTATGGCATAGTGGTTAGAGCCACAGTCTCAGCACCCTGAAGTTGTGGGTTCAAACTTTGCACTTCTCCCTGTGACCCTGGGCAAGTCACTTAAGGGCAAATTCTATAAGAAGCGCCCAAAAGTTAACCGCTGATATAGGCACTGTTCAACACGATTCATGTAAAATTGGGTGCTGTTTAGTGAATCACGCTGAGCGGCACCTATTTTGGAGGTGCCTAATAAATAGGCCAGCTTTAGGCACAACTAAAAGTTAGGCGCCTATGTGAGCGCTTAAGCACGCTTAAGAGCAGTGATTCTGTAACAAGGCATCTAACACGTAGCCACGCCCACGCCTAACAAGCATAGTGCCTATTTTTTTGAAGGTCGCCTAAATTTTTAGAGGCACCTTGTTACAGAATCGCGCTTTCTTGATAGGCGTTTGTATCAATCAGTGCTGATTAAAAAGCTTAATTGAGTTTGTTGTTCAATTTAGATAGGCGCCTATCGAGGTGGGCGCCTCCGAAATAGGTGCCTAATTTTAGGCGCTGGTTACAGAATTTGGGCCATAATCCTCCACTGCCCCAGGTACATTAGATAGATTGTGAGCCCACCGGGACAGATAGGGAAATGCTTGAAATACTTGTAATGTAAACCACTTTGAGTGTGGTTGTATAACTACGAAAAAGGTGGCATACAAGTCCCAAATATAAATATACAAGTCCCAAAATATAAAAATGAACTTAGCTTGTTTATAGATGTATTGAAGGAATAAATATTTCCAAATTCCCTTCCGATGTGAACACTGCTCTTCATGTTGCTCTTACAACATTGACGCGGCCAGCAATTTGCAGCCATTCAACTTAAACTGTTGCATAAGGACTTTTCATAGAAATCAGTTCCTCAATATTTACAGTATTTACTACTTTTTTGCAAACTTCTATGTCCTGTTGCTGGTCTATACAGAAATATGGTGCTGCACTCTTCATAAACGCCAAGAGACAGCCCAGTCAATCAGCATCCTACATGTGTCTAACTTTCATTGGTTCTTTTTTCTCCATCCCATCAATATTGCAATCCTACCTGTCAACTTCTTATTGGGTTTGCCTTCTCCATTTCTTTCACATTGCGACTCATTAATAAAAATGCTGCCACTCAAAATGTACATTTAAACCATACGGCTCTATTGATCTAACCCCCTCTTTTACAAAGGTGCGCTATGCTTTTTAGTGCACGCTAAATATCGCGCAGTAAACACGCACTAAATGCTAACGTGCGCATGTATTGACGCGTTAGCGGTTAGCACACATGTTGATTCAGCGCACGCTAAATCCATGCCAAAACGCTTAGTGCGCCTTTGTAAAAGAGGGCTTAAGTTGATAAATCCAATGTTGTTCCTTCAGTGCGAGAAATTTTTTTAAAACCCCCCTCCTCTCATCCCTCTGAGCACCTGATCCAGAACCACCACTTTAAAATCAAAAAAATTGTGATTATATTGCAAATGATGCTGCACGAGTGGAGCTCCCAAGTTTTTTCTATTACTGTTACTTTTATGTTCTTTAAGTCTCACATTGAGTTTGCATGAAGTTTGTCCAATATAGATCTTGTTATATGGACAACAAATAAAATAAACCACACACTCAATCTGACAACTCATATTATATTTTAAAGTATATGTTCTATTGTCCAAAGGATTACAGAAGAACCCTGTTGTCTCTATAATGGTGCACGTTTGGCATATTACACAGCTACTGTGACCTTTACTTTCAATACCAGTAGATTGTATAGGTGGTAAAGCTGAAGTGCATAAGATCTCTTTTCAGATTCTTATTCCTCCAGTAAGCTATCCTTAGAAATTTCCCTTGGAATAGCTTACTGGTCTCCAATATGCCTTTGGAGGATTCTTGCTGTTTGAGAACTGTTTTGTATATAAGTCAAGACACAAGACATAAATTCATTCTGTTCAACTGAGTTCAATTCAGGGTATAATAACAACTCCCTGTTATTAAAAAGAGCCCTTTTATAGACCCTTCTTATCACTCTTTCAGGGTAACCATGTGAGATAAATCTATCTCACAAATCGTGAGCTTGTTTTTTAAAAAATCTTTATCAGATTGACAACTCTTTCTTTACTGTAAAAATTGTGAAAAAGGTAAACTGGTTTTTATATGAAAAGTGTGAAAGCTGGAAAAATGCAATAAAAGTATTTGTCAGTTGGTTTATGAAAAACATCTGTAAAAAAAAACCCTTTATTTTCCAATCTAATCTTCACTTCCAGGAAAGCGATCTCTGAAGAATTGTATTCCATAATAAATTCCACTTCATTATGGCATGAATTTAATCAGTTCTTAAACCGATGTAAACGTTCTTCAGAATTCTTCTAGAGCATAAATACATCATCAATAATGAGCACCCACATAATGATATCACCTTTAAACGCTGAAGGATAAATCCATCATGCTTCAAAGTAGGCCATGAAAAGATGGAAGGGGCCATCATAACGCCCATGGCGACCCCAGACACTTGATATAAAACATCTTAAAAAAAAAAAATCCTTCATGGCTAATGTTGATAATGTCATAATAAATTCTTTGGGCACCCTTTTTAGGTGAGGTCTTCCATCTAGATATTCTGAAATAATGGTCAACGCTTCATCCTGTGGAATTACTGTATAAGGAATGTACATTAAATGTGACCATCAGTAACAATTTCACATCCTGATAATGCATTCAAAAAATCTGTGGTGTCCCTTATATTTGTAGGTGTTTGACACACCAATGGATTTAAAAATTTATCAAGATATTTAAAGATTTCAAGATTAAAGATTTAAAGATTTATCAAGAGAACCCTTACTGGAGACAATTGAGTGTCCTGGTGGATTTTTAATTAGTTTATGTTTCTTTGGTACAGTATAAAATACTGGTATTTAAAACTCTGAATTCTCTCGGTCAAATACCCTTCATTTTGGGCCTGTTTTTTTTTTTTAATTCAGAACCGTTTTTTGTAAGCCTAAAGTCAGATCTTCCTCTAATATAATCTTCTTTATCAGAGAGTTGCTTCTTCTCAAGAACAATGGAGCCAATGGTAGTGATGGTAGCAATGGGGGGGTGGGGGGGGCAGGACTGAGAGAAAATGCTTGGACTGCCCAGCTCACCCAAATCAAGTTCTTCCTATGCCCCAACTTACACGCATAACTGTGGCATTCCACCCATATCCTGTCCAGATTCCAAACGTACGTCCATCTTCAAACTATACAGCATCACATTTAGGCGCCAGAAGAATAACACACAGCTAGAATATTAGTAGTTATTGTTATTATTATTTTATTTATATGCCGCCCTATATGTGCCTACGCACATGCATATATGCCAGTATTCTGGTCATTTGTGCGTGTTCCTGGTGCTTAAATGTTGGTACCTTCATTATAAAATTACCCTTTTAATGCACACAGTAGCACGTCGTAACCTCACAAATTAAGTCCAAAGAAGGAGGAAGATCTCCGCAATATTAGAACTGGTGTTGGAAGCTGTTGTGACAGCCAAAGTGAAGAGGGAAAGTAGCCAAGGAGACTAATGGCTCCTTTTACTAAGGTGCACTAGCTTTTTTTTTTAGCGCGCACTGCATTGCCGCGCACACTAACCCCACGCTATGTGCCACAAACTAACGCCAGCTCATTGCTGGCGTTAGCGTCTAGTGCGCGCTAAAACCGCTAGCACAGTTTAGTAAAAGGAGCCCTAAGTGCTTTATTTGGTGAGAGAATGCTACTATGTTTATTAAAATCTTTATATACCGCAT
The DNA here is from genome assembly GCF_902459505.1 of Geotrypetes seraphini. NCBI lineage: Eukaryota > Metazoa > Chordata > Amphibia > Gymnophiona > Dermophiidae > Geotrypetes > Geotrypetes seraphini. Next base: position 377,460,008 of record NC_047085.1, read on the forward strand.
AATAGCCAAAATAAAAGGATCCGAGCGGTTTACAATATATATTTCAGAACGATTTAGAAAAGAACTCCATTCAAGAGTAGAAAAGGAGAGTGGTATGACTCTCAGTGGTAACAAATTGAGTCTTGTGCATTTGGGAGGCTACAGACCCCAGCACAGGCGATACGTGACGAAATACGGCCAGGTCGGTCATTTTTATATCAGATTAGAGTTGATGATTTACAATAAAACTTGAGATATAAAGCGCCTAGTCTCCTTGGCTACTTTCCCTCTTCACTGTGGCTGTCCCTGCTGTTTCTTACACCAGTAGCCACACAGATTACCACTAAAGCCCTGCGAAGGCTAAAGAGCTAATTAATCTTTGTGGATGTGTCAGAAGGCTTTATGAGTGGTCTTACAGGCTCTGCTTTGTGCTTCTCTGTCACTCTGGAAGCTGTTGGCTCAGACTAAGCTTGCACAGAGAAAAAAGAAGAATGCGCTGTATTGCAATGTCAAACAGTTATTTACATTACATTGGAGTGCACAGAAATGCACAAGAAACCTTTGAAATAGACACAAAGTCGCTGACAAACAGTAGCAAATCAATTAAAGTGGAAATTGCACGGCGTTGCATACCAGTGAAACGCATAACAGGGCTGGGTGATTTTTTTTTCCAGCTCCACCGTACATGTAAGGGGGAATTGAGTACCGTGCACCAAAACGCACCAGAAGAGTTAGGCAGTATGCCTTAAAGAACTCCGTGCAGCCATGTACCAACAATAATTTGTCGTTAACCCCCAATTATTGGTAGTTATTCATCTTCAGCACATGGATGCAAATCTGGGCACCTTATATAGAATCCAGGGATAGTGCCCAGGTGGTTGGTAAAGATATAGTCAGTGGCTCTATCAGGGCAGTTCTATAAACAATTATACATGAGTTACTTGTGTAAATGTTTAGTGTGTTAGCATGCATGCAAATAGCTGCTTAACTTCCAGTATGAATATTTACAAAGGGGGGTATCTTTGGCTCCCACTTATGCACATGAAACTCCCCTGCAAAGTTTTGAATGAACAGGATTTATTTGTTGGCGGTAGTACTGATCGTTGGGCCTAGCTCACTGGCAGGCAGGGAAAATATTACATCCATTTATTTTTTTTTAATTTATTTATTGGGATTTATTAGCCACCTTTTTCATGAAGAGAGTCACCCAAAGTGGTTTACAATATGCTGAACAGTAATCAGGTACTCCTAAGTATTTTTATCTTTTGAATGCAAATTATTGAACTTCCTGCGGAAAGAGGGACCACTAAATGTGATCATTTGTACATGTAAAATGATTATAACTGCTAAAGATTAAGGATCAAAATTTGTTTAAAGAAAGGCACATATCGTGCAAGAGTAACAGAAGCATTTTTGGGTGGCAAGACAAATACCACACTCAACAGATAAAGAAGGCAATTGAGGTTGCTGTAGATGATCTGTGTGGGTAATGGGTTGGAAGATGGAAAAAGGGCATCGGATTATTGCTAGAGCAGATTTTGACTGAAAAGAAAAATAAGAGCAGGGTGTAGCTGAAAAGCTGGAATTAAGGCTCAGCATACAGCGGGCTGGAATTCAAAAGGAGCTAGGACAGAGGGTGTGTCTCCCTCTGTCTGAGAAGAGAGTTCTCCTGTGCTGAACCACAGCTGAACCAGTTACAGATCTTGGCCTACAGTGGGTTCATTTTTAGAGAGTGATACAGTAATCATTTCTGCAGTAATTCAGCAGTTACCGTAGTAAACTGGGAACCTGAAGCAATTTGCCCAGCATTACCACAGTAGTGGTAGACTTTTCCGCAGTAGTGCCTTGGGAACAGGAACTACTGCCACGGCAACACCATGGCAATGAAGATTCAGGATGGCACGCCTGTGCCCTACCTTTTAACATCCCTGGTGGTTTAGGAGTCTTTCCGGAAGCAGAAAGAACTCAAATCTTTCCTGCCCCTGCCACCGAAATAGCCGCCACTACCGCTCGATGTTTCAAGATGGCTGCCAAGACTTCATGTGCCCAGCCCCCCTTACTATGCCACTGGTTACACACATAACTCATACCAAACTATAAGTTGCATGTGTATTTGCCGCACTAAAGCTGGTGTTGGTGCTTGAACCTAAATGTCATGCATGTATATACCTGGTTATACTAGGAAATGAGACTTGAAAATAGGATTACTATATGGCTCCAGAAGGAGGAGGATGGATTGAGACATCTGGATTTTACTTCCATTTTACTTTAGATATACAGTACCATTTTTCTGTGGTTAACAAATCAAAGCAGTTTACATGTTATATAAAGGTGCTTATTTTGTATCTGGGGCAATGGAGAGTTAGGGGACTTGCCCAGAGTCACAAGGAGCAGTAGTGGGAATTGAACCCAGTTCCTCAGCTTCTCAGGCTTCTACACTAACCACTAGGCTACTCCTCCTCTCCCACTACACACTAGTGTTCTATTAAGGAAGGGTGATGCCTACTTTCTTTAACAGAACAGGCTTCTATTCTGTACCCTTCAGATGCCTAATTCTAAGTGCCCTGCTACAGAATTACTCTCTTTCTGGATTGTGCCTTTGAAATATCTACAGCCAGTGGCATAGTAAGGGGGCTGCGGACTACCCCGGGCATTGAGTCGGTGGGGCGCTGGCTCCTCTCCGCTGTGCCCAACTAACACTCGTACCATCCCCCCATACCTTTGTTTTATCTTCACTAATGCCTGTTGCTCGTGCCAGCCTGGGTCCCCTCTGAATCACTTCCGGGTCAACGGGCCAGGAAGTGACATCAGAGGGAAATCCAACATTGGCATGAAGAGCATGCTGCCAAAGCCACTTGCACTGGCAAAGATTTAGATGTGCGTGGGGGTGGGGAGGGAGAGTACAAGTGTGGAATGGAGGGGTGGGAAAGAGTGAAGGGGGCACAGGAGTGGGAGCTTGGGAGGGGCGCAAGGGGGGGGGCGACACAGCCTCGGGCACCTGCTTCCCTTACTACACCACTGTCTACAGCTTGCACAGGCTAAGCAAGTTATCCAGATTACGGCAGTTGCTATGCAGATAAATGTTTTTTTGAATATGGGCCCATTAGATTATGAACCCTCCAGAGACAGGAAAATATCTATGGTTCCTGAATATACTTTAGCTTGAGCTACTACTGAAAAGACATGAGCTAAATTCAAATCCTCTTGCTCTTGCCTCTGGGAATTTTCAATTTTACCTTCCTAACCCTGTACATAGTAATAGGCTATGACAGCAGCATACTCAGAACAATGCACTATTAATGGCTGAAAAGGTTTCTCTAAATACTGCCTGCATGATCTAATACCTTTCAGGATAAATCTGCTCTTGATTTTATTCATCCTTTTTTCTTATTAATTCCCTAAAAGTGACTATCGCTATGTAATTTTAGGTTTAATGCATCAAGATGATAATATACACCTGCGCTGCAGAGGAAGAAGTACTCATTATAAACCACATGTCCTCAGCCTTTCCACTATAATCTTTCCTTCCAACATCATGCTAATCAACACCAGAGCACTATAGTCTGTCATTCATATTTTCCTTATCTTCCTTTGAACTGTGCTGTTCATACACCACCTTTTGAAGGATAGAACATAGGAGCATTCAATATGACGACACATTGGAAGCAATTTTAGCATGTCATGTGCATTAGAATGTACAGTATTTTGTTTCACTAGTAGTTAGTATGGACAAGTGAGTCAAAAGTAACATGGAAGTAGTTCCATCTGTTTATTTGTTGTTGTTGTTGGGATTTATTTTTCGCCTTTATGAAGAGATTCACCCAAGGTCTAATTTAACATAAAATGTACAATTTTGTTAACATCATAACAGTAATAAAAAGACCAAATATAAACATAAATACAGTGAATGAGGTGAAGTCAAAATCAGTAATTTGAAACGTATTAATAGGACTACCATGAAACAATTTCAAAAAATATACTTATTAACAGCACTGAAATTCAAATGAGAGAGATATAATACATAGTAAAAAGAGAGGAATAATACTTATGAAGCATCTAATAAGCACAAATCAGAACATTCAAATAACATAGATATAACTCTAATGCTTTTTTATAATACAGTTTATCCTATAACCAAGGGATCAAATGCAAATATTAGAAACATGATGGCAGACAACGGCCAAATGACCCATCCAGTCTGCCCATCCGCAGTAACCATTATCTTTTCCTCTCTATAAGAGATCCCACGTACCTATCCCATGCCTTCTTGAATTCAGACACAGTCTCTTGTCTCCACTACTTCCTCCAGGAGACTGTTCCACACATCTACCACCCTTTCTGTAAAAAAGTATTTCCTTAGATTACTCCTAAGCCTATCACCTCTTAACTTCATCCTATTCCCTCTCATTCCATAGCTTCCTTTCAAATGAGAGTCTCAACTCATGTACATTTATGCCACATAGGTATTTAAATGTCTCTATCATATCTCCTCTTTCCCGCCTTTCTTCCAAAGTATACAGATTGAGATCTTTAAGTCTGTCCCAATACACCTTATGATGAAGACCACATACCATTTTAGTAGCCTTCCTCTGGACTGACTCCATCCTTTTTATATCTTTTTAAAGGTGTGGTCTCCAGAATTGTATACAATATTCTTAATGAGGTCTCACCAGAGTCTTATATAGGGGCATCAATACCTCCTTTTTCCTATTGGCCATACCTCTCCCCATGCAATCTAGCATCCTTCTAATAATAATAATAATTTATGCTTATACACCTCCAGACCACGAATGGTTCAAGGCAATTCACAACAAATAATGCTCAACATTCAGCAGATAAACAATTCATAAGACATACATCAGTTTCATACAAAATGTAAACAGCACATAAGAATAATAAAAGCATAAGCTTAAGTTACAAATTTATCGAATAGCTGTGTCTTTAATAATTTTCTAAAAAAGTAATAGGATGAGATTCCTGGCATGATTTTACTAAACCAGGCATTCTAGCTTTTGCCGTCACCTTTTCAACCTTCTTTGGCCACCTTAAGATCATCACATACAATCACACCCAAACCCCGCTCTTCTGTCATGCACATAAGTTCTTCACCCCCTAAACTGTACCATTCCTTCAGGTTTTTGCAAATATATAACCTTGCATTTCTTAGCATTAAATTTTAGCTGCCAAATTTCAGACCTTTCTTCAAGCCTCGCTAGGTCTTTCTTTATGTTGTTCATCCCATCTGGGGTGTCTATTCTATTGCAGAATTTGGTATCAGTCGCAAAGAGGCAAATCTTACCCGACAGCCCTTCAGCAATATCGCTTATAAAAATGTTAAAAAGAACAAGCCCAAGAGCAGAACCTTGAGGCACACCACTGGTAACATCCTCAGAGCGATCTCCATTAAACCACTACCCTCTGTTGTCTTCTCCTCAACCAGTTCTTGACCCAGCCCGTTACTTTGGGGCCCATCCCAAGGGCACTGTTTATTTATTAGATGGGGATAAGATGGATGGTACAGTGTGTGTTGGGATAAACATATGGGAGGCTAAACTCAAGGCAAGTTGTTTATACAGTTAAACAAGGTATAAGGAGTTTATTTAGTTAGAGTGTGGCAAGCTAGTCCTGTTGCAGAATGAGTGTATAGGCAAACACCCTATTAAAGGTATTAAAGGTTTGGGTGATGAGACAGGCTTTCACCTGCTTCCTGAAGAAAAGGTAGTTTTTTTGTTAGACGTAGCCCCTCTGGGAGTAAATTTCAGAGTGTGGGGGCTGCTCCTGAGAAGGCTCGTTGACAGGTATCACAACATGCAGTTTCTTTTGATGAGGCTACAGATAGTGATGCTCCTTCAGAGGACCTCAGAAGTCTCAAAGGTGTATAAAGGGTTAGCTTGTTCTTTCTGGACCATTTTGTCCAAGGACCTTGAAAATCAAATAAAGAGATTTAAGTTTAGCCCTGTCATGTACTGGTAGCCAGTGTAGTTTGTGCAGGAAGGGTATGATGTGGTCACCCATCTTGCAGCCTTCTATCTGGCGTGCTGCAGCATTCTGAATTAGTTGCAACTGATGCAAACTCTTTTTGGCTAGATCTATAAGGTACCACCTACCTTTTTCTTTTTTTTAAACTTTATTTAGTTTTCAAATCCAACAAAAAGTGCAATATAATATACATATAAAACACAAAAAGCAAATAAGCACTTATAATCAATCAGTATTAATACAAAAATAAAACTCCCTCTCCCGTCCAACATTTTCCATCAGGGAATAATACCAAACATATCCCCCCCCCCCTCTCCTGGATGTGTGAGTGCTAAAACAACAGGAAATAAAGATAAAGGACAACTGTAACAACTCTACAAAAGATATCAATGAACCCCAAACTAATTTGAATATCTTAGTATTCCCTAGCATGTCAGCATTCATTTTCTCATATTTATAACTTAAACATAAATTCGCCCACCAAAATTCACCCTACCTTTTTCTTTTTTTTTTTGGTTTTTTTTTTAGAAACAGGAGCTTAGAAATTAAAGCTTTAGATTTCTGCATAATATTATAATATAGCTCTTCTCTGACTTTTATATCACAGATTTTTCTGTAAATCGAGACTGTAAGATGTGTGCAGGATACAGTGCCCAATGAACCTGAGAGAAGCACTCTTGCCACTTTCTCATGCATCTTTGACAACCTTGTGGGGTGTCCTTAGTGCCCTGTGATTTAAAATATGCATTGAATGGCAATAGCTGCCAAAAAAGATACCCCGACAGACATCTAAGAATCAAGCCCTTTCATTTTTATCTAACAAGGATCCAAAATCGTGTTCCCAAACTTTCAGTGCCTGTAAAGCATACCTTCTATGTGTCGTGCATGGATTTATAAATGGTGGATGCTGCCCTGGGGAGAACCGTGACTTTATGACAAGAAACCACATAGGTTCTTCAATCAAAGCTGTTACATCCTCTTGCAGAATGTTAACCCTCACAATTCTTTTCAGCTTTCTTCTACTTTCTCATTGTCTCCCTTTTTAAAGATAAATGAAACTACAGCAGCAGCACTTATCAAGATCATTTATTAGTCTCCCACTCATTTTAAGGATGCGTATTAACGAATATACAGCATTCTAAATCATTATCTGGGTCTGTTTTAGGGTGCTGAAACTGTTTTGTTAGTGCCCGTCTATTCAAAATACAACTTTTTTTTTTAATAATGAAAAAGAAAATGTAAAGATGAGAGAAATGTGCATAGTTTATTCTCACTCTTGTCCGTCTTGAATGTGGTTCCTTACATGCCAGTATTAGAATGTACTTGAAAGGAGACTTCAAGGACCAAAAAAGAGCCTGAATTCTCCCCTCCACCCAATTACATTTACTGGAGCAGGAAAACATTTTGGAGACAAAAACTGAAAATATGAGGCCAAATATTCAGCTGGTAGTGGTAAGTGATTTTTTTCAACATCACCAGCTTATGCCCAGATATTCAGTGCCAAACTATGTCCAGAGGTTGTGGTAAAAGTGGATAGCATAGCTGGTTTTAAGAAAGGTTTGGACAAATTCCTGGAGGAAAAGGCCATATTAAGACATGGGGGAAGCCTCTGCTTGCCCTGGATCGGTAGAACAAAAAATAAAGTCACCACTGATTCATCAATACACTTAGAAAACTTATTTTATGTTTAGAACTCTGCTCAGAGACATGAAGGCTGATTACTCGGCCTCACTTACCAATCATTGCAGTGTTCAAAAAAAGATTATTAATTTAAAGTACTTATTAATGCGCTAGCCAAAAAGCTATGCTGAACATATAAATGCTTTCATGAGGTTTATAATGATGAAAGAAAACTTAACTTTGAATAGTGACTGGTTCCGACGTGCACGTTTCGTGGCTGCGTCAGGGAACCGACAATACAGCTGGATTTAGAGCTGGTAGTGAAGTCACATGCAATTGAAAAGCTAGATCTCTCAAAAAGACGTTTCTTCTCTAATGTCAAATGTCTAATGGAGACATTAGAGAAGAAACGTCTTTTTGAGAGATCTAGCTTTTCAATTGCATGTGACTTCACTACCAGCTCTAAATCCAGCTGTATTGTCGGTTCCCTGACGCAGCCACGAAACGTGCACGTCGGAACCAGTCACTATTCAAAGTTAAGTTTTCTTTCATCATTATAAACCTCATGAAAGCATTTATATGTTCAGCATAGCTTTTTGGCTAGCGCATTAATAAGTACTTTAAATTAATAATCTTTTTTTGAACACTGCAATGATTGGTAAGTGAGGCCGAGTAATCAGCCTTCATGTCTCTGAGCAGAGTTCTAAACATAAAATAAGTTTTCTAAGTGTATTGATGAATCAGTGGTGACTTTATTTTTTGTTCTATTGACCTCTTTAGTCACTCGATAGTAATTTTCATTTGAACAAGTTACCCCTGCATTTCTTTTTGGCCTTGCCCTGGATCGGTAGCATAGAATGTTGCTACTCTTTGAGTTTTGACCAGGTACTAGTGACCTGGATTGGCCACCATGAAAATGGACTACTGGGCTTGATGAACCGTTGGTCTGACCCAGTAAGGCTATTCTTATGTTCTTAGGCACTAGCCGGGTTATGTGTGACCAGCTGACTTTTATCCAGCTAAGGGCTGATATTCAGCTCCTAACCAGATAAGTTACATCTGACAAAGATGGGATTGCTTTTTTTATGTAGTCTGATTGTTCTGGTTACCTTATCTGGGCTGAATATTGGCATTTCACAATTAGAAGGACTATTCAGTGGCATTTTCCAGCTGAATATTCCTGTTTGGGCATCTGAATGCCATTTAAACTGGTTAGAAGCCTTTCTTCCCTGTTTAAATGGTTTTGAATATCAGCCCCGTGATGGCAATTCTATAAACTGGCGCTCACATTTGGGCTCCCCGATGCAGCATGGTTTGTGTCAATTGTATAATGTATATACAATTGTATATTCCATTATAAAATTAGCATAAACCAGCATTAGTGCACTAAAATGTATACATAACTAATGAATATGAATGAGAGATATGCATATAATGGAGGTGACAGGCATACAGATCTGCCCCATGCATATTCATTAGAGCTATCTTGAAAACCTAACTGGCTGGTGGTCCTCCAGGACAGGATTGGGAACCATTGATAATAATAATAACAGTTTATATACCGCAATACCGTTAAGTTCTATGCAGTTTATAGAAGATTAGTGTGGTACAAGTTGAGTTGACGTACAAGTTGAGTTAACTTAAGGGATGTGGGAACAAAGGGGAGAAAGGGCAAGAGAGGAGAAGATTTAAATTGATTTGATTCAAATCTACCCTGGTTGAGACATACATAGCCTGATGGTCAGATACCAGTTTACGTTTTGTTTTTTTTTACAGTACATTGTAGGAACCTTAAAGAAATCATGCAAAATGTGCTGTTAAACCAGGCCCCCAATGCTCTTCCAAATTTACAGTAATTAGTATGTGTTAAATACAATTACAGAAATCTTGCAGGTATTTGCAGTGAAAACACACGGGGGCTTGCCATATAATTACACGCTTTAGTTAACGTCGGTTAAAATGAAGTCACCTGGTACGTTTTTATTAGTATGAGAAACCTGAACACTGCAAACATGTAATCAGCGTCAAACGGTACATCAAATTGTTGTTTTCACTTTCAAAGGGAAAGAAAGGATATCTGCTGGTACACGGATCCAAGCCTTAAAGCTTTCATATGCATTGAATATTTGAAGGTCTAAGACTTCACTTTCTGAGATGGCCAAAGGATTGAATATCTTGAAATTGTTGGCTTTTATTGGTGGGGGGGGGGTGTTGTTCTGTTTTGTTTTGGCATGTTCTCAAAAGATATTTGAGTTCAATAGACATTTGCTACGTGGAGGTTTCTGCTTGTATGCAGTTTTTTCCAGAGGTTAGGAACCTAGGCTCCCTCCAACTATTCCGAAAACAACTGAAAACTTGGCTTTTCTCTAACATCTCTCCACCTAATGCAATGCGCTGTCACACAAAATTCAAATGTAGTCTTTAAAAAACGATATTTTTGAGATTTACTGGGATCTCAAGTGCTCACAGCCATAGTATTGAAGTATTTCTCAAAATCAATGGCCGATACCGTGAGCTATCATTGAACCCTTATGTAATCTCTATTTTCTCTTCTGCTTATATTCTATGCATTTTATTATTTATATTTACTTTTTTCTTTTATAATTTTTTCTTTTATAAAATGTATAAGTTATTTGCTTTACTCTCCCATATAGTGTAAAATCACTTATCTTATTTTCTTTCTTAGTATTTCTCCTGATGTTTGTTCACTTCAATATTTCATTCTCACTTCCTTCACTTGGATATTATATTTCACTTTCTTTCCTTCATTCTCTTTACTCTACGGAAGATCTCCGTTTCGCACCCAAATTTTAATACGGGGCTTCGTCAGGAAAGCGATAACATTCACTCGCTTCTAATCATGACATGAAGATTCTTTAGACTGGAGTCTCACATCAATTCTAAGAGACTTCTTCTCGGTCTGCATACCCAGCTGCTATTGATCGGAGAATGCGCCAGGCTCTAACTCTTTCTCATTTAAAGCCTAACTTTGGCGTCTGACATCTAACATCCTCCTCTACTCATATGCTCTTGTAAAGCTTTCTCCTCTCTTTTCCTATATTTTTTTTTTTTTTTTTTTTACTTAAAAGGACTTATAAATGTTTATTTCACATTTGCATTGTTTTTGTAACATGGGGAAAAATGGGATGTGAAACTCCAGGTCTTGTCTTCCAGATCCAAGCAAAAACCTGGATGCGCTTGTCAGCACATCGTAACCTCCTTGCCTCACGCTCAGATTCCAGCAGTGTCAGGACATCCCCTTCACGCACAGAGCCCTTCACATTCCGGATGATTGATCGGTTGCTGTCATCCATAAATTCCACACGAACCTGGGTACACTGGCCCTGTGATCCAGTCCTGCCCAGCACCTTGCTGACTTGCGCCAGTTTAATCGGCTGCACGCGGCTTGCTTCCATGATGGCGACCTCAAAGCAAAAAACAAAAAACATTTTCCTATATTTTTAAACTTTGTAAACCGTGTCGAGCTCCACTTCCGTGGAGATGATGCGGTATATAAACTTAAGGTTTAGTTTAGTTTAGGTCTCTGTGTTTTTATAGAGTAGTAGTTAACAGAGATGTTTAGGGTAAACAGTCCCAAAGAGTAAGATCATATGAAGCATGAGATTTTTCAGATGGTGTATCCTATGTAGAAATTTTTAAAGATTTAGCAATAATATTGCTTTATAAATGTAAAAAAAAAATAAAAACCCACCTAAAATGGCATGTACCTTTCTTTGGTGTCTCTGAAGGGATATACATAGAGAGGAGGCAAGAAGACAGTTCTCAGAAGAATTAGGCCAAATACTGTAACTTGTGTACCTGAACCTTTAACTCACCTTGAACCCAGATTTTGCCTAAGCAACTGGTCCTGGACTTCCACCAGTAGTCTCGGGAGGGTTTTTTCTTTTCCTCCTCTAATTTGGCTACATATTTGACATCAAGTAGCTGGTCCTCTAACAGGTTTTTAATTTGGTGCTTAGCCTGTTCCAGCTCAGTAGCTAGATCTGGAGGTGGGCTTTGGACCCCTTCCAGCTAGTCCTCCTGGAGCTCCGTCTCCCTTTCCGGCTGAGACACCATGGCAGATATCCCATTCCAACCTTCAGTGGGCTCCAAATCACAGGGTTTGACTGGGCTCCTTCTTTTTCAAGTTTTTTTTTTTTCAAGTTTATTAGGATTTTTTATATACTGCCTATCAAGGTTATCTAAGCGATTTTACAATCAGGTACTCAAGCATTTTCCCTCTCTGTCCCGGTGGGCTCACAATCTAGCTAATGTACCTGGGGCTATGGAGGACTGAGTGACTTGCCCAGGGTCACAAGGAGCAGCGCACAGGTGTCCCTAAGACAGGGTTTGGACTGCCACCTGGTGCCCCTCACTGGTCTCCTTTCCCTTCTTGGAACTTTTGGGCTTCCATTTCCTCACTCCCCTGGGTTTAAAACCTGCTTCTCTCTGCTGGCTAGTCCCTTGACTGCCTCCTGGTAATCTACTGGCTCCAGGGCACTTAATCTATTGTGTTCCTCTGACCCTTTCAGGATTATGTTGCAAAATCAGCCAGGTTTCCTGCCACTCTTGCTCACAAATTCCCATTTCTGGGTTCTCCAATTCTGGTCTCTCACCAATATAACCTGGAGCACTGACTTTTAAAACCAGCATTTCCCTGCAGAAATTCCACTGCTTCGAATCCATACTTAGGCAGCAGTCACAATTTCCAGAGTAAACATGTTTCCTTTTAGCATCAAGCTGCACCTTCTCTTGTACCACCTGTATCTAGTAAATCTACGTCAGGATTTCCAACAATTCCTGTTCCTGCAGCACTTTCTTTTCTCTGCTCAACTCAGGTAGCTATTCCCAGCTGAATTCAGTGGGGTAATTAAGGCAGCATTCACTCTCAGTGCTGCAATGCACAGACAAGCTGCTGGTCTAGCAGGTGCCAACAGTGGCTTAATTAAGCCTGTCATCACACTGGAGCTGTATACACACAAGCTCTATTCAGGAAAAGGAAACAAAAAGAAACCAAATGCCTGCCTTTCTGGCTCTAAAATACCTGTTATAAATTTCCTCACTAAACTTCAGGCAGAGCTTATCTCCTTAGGCTGTTCCATAAAAAAAAGAAAACTTTCTGAATTAAGATCCCCAGCCTCTACAGACCCCCGGTCAGCTTCTCTGCAGCAGAAGCTGCAAGAAACAAGAAATACCATATGTGAGAGACTAGCCTTTTTGGCTGACTAGCCTTGCTTGCCCAGAGAGGTCAGCACATATACAGCCAAGACACAGTTGCATATAAAGAGAATTTTTATTTCTTATCGTTTGCCTCACACAAAATAGAAGGAATTTGGCTTACCTCAGCCAAACTTCTGCTGGCATCAGTCTGTTTTCCCAAGGCCTGCCTCCGTCTATCTCTAGGGAAAACTTGAGAGTTCCTCTTTCTCCCTTGGGGGTCCTCTCTAGAATAAACCCAGCCTAGGTAGAAATACCTCTCTCCTGTGAGTCCCACCTCTGATGCAACACTACGTTCCACAGCCCAGTGCATGCTGGGACCTGTAGTTCCACATTTGATTTGTACCTCCTGCTGTCCATGGGTATAATATTTGCATAGGGGAGGGCTACAGCATTAAATTTCTGGGTTTATGGAGCCAGCAAAAATATAGTTAAATGTAATATTCATCATATGTGTACTCCTTGCAAATACATGCCATTGGAGAAATGTGCATATTTACAAAATGGCATGTAGGTAGAAATTTGGCATATAGGAGCACATGTGCACACCTGCATGCACATTAGCACTTATTTTGTAGAAGTTCCCCCTAAACTTCTAGTTTTTTCCATTTAAAACAGCTCATTAGTAAGCAACTGAAACAATTTTCTCATCATACCAGGGAGAGAGAATCAAAATCAAAATATATAGCAAATATGAATATCTCTTGTGACAAATTTAGCACCAAAGGCCCAGGTTTTTGTGTTTCTTCTTCAGAGCCTAGTGGCGTACTTCACGTGTATGCTGGCAATTCCAAAATAAATGCTGTCATAACAGCCACAAAGTTTTGTGAGCCCTCCTCCCCCACCCCTCCCCTATTTTTAAAGCGCACTACCATTTTTCCCCATAATCGTGACGTGACATCAATAGGCAGAAAATCAATTTATTTAATCTTGATTCAATGCTCAGCCATAAGAAAAGCCTTGCTAAGAAACATTTGGCAGAATTTTCCACCCTGCAGAGCTTTCTGTAGCAAACCAATGAGCACATTTGTATATATTTATGAACTTACTTTGCAGAAACAGAGTTAAGAAAGAGTAACATGTCATCTCAAAAGCAGCAAGCTTTGGGCACAGCGATAATGCAGTGAACAAAAGTAGCAATTTCTTTTCATGTCATTCTGTGCAAGAATCTACAGGTTAGCTCAATACTTCCATATTAGCATTCGTATAAATATTTTTATTTGGCTAAAAAAACTGCCTTAATAGAGATGGGGTAATTATAGGGAAGGGGTAAAACGCGGACCTGACGGACCTCGCGGATCTAAACCCGTAAGGCCTTAAAAAAAAAAAAATCTGGTGTCCTTGCCGCGTGTAGTTTCTGTCGCTGACAGACCTTGATGAGATTTTAGCGCTGACGGATCCATCTCAGCATAGGGAGGAAAAAGTGTTAGGATCCGTCAGCGCTAAAATCTCTTCGAGGTCTGTCAGAGCCAGAGACTAATGCTGGAGCGGCAGAGCAGAAGCCATGAGAGCAGGGACATAGGTTTTGGACGTGCGTTATTGAAAAGAAGTCTTCAAACTCCAGCACTAGTCTCTGGCTCTGACAGACCTCAAAAATATTTTAGCGCTGACGGATCCTAACACTTTTCCCTCCCTATGCTGAGACGGATCCGTCAGCGCTAAAATTTCATCAAGGTCTGTCAGCGACAGAAACTACAAGCGGCACGTACACCAGACCGACACGGAACTCAGATTTTTAAGGCCGTACGGGTTTAGATCCGCGAGGTCCGTCAGGTCCGTGAGGTCCACGTTTTACCCCTTCCCGTAATTATACCCTAATCTGTAGCTTTCTGTAAGTTATTTCCCAGCTTGTTCAAAAGGTCCCATATAAAGAAAGGCTATAGAAACATAAATACAAGAGTATTGAAATTCTATATTGATGGAAGTAGTACTTTACCATGCACACTTGGAGGTAATTCTGTAACTTCTTAAGGAAAATTCATGCCACTATATACAGTTTAATCAGAAGGGTCTTCAGTGTCTCATTCATGCTCTTATTCTCAACTGAATTGATGGGTATAAGAGGAATTATTTAAAAAATGATTCAAATATGGCTGCAAGACTCCTGTATGGGGTCAATTAGTTTATTCATATCACACATTTGGCTCACCGTTCTATGTAAAATACATTTTATAATTCTTCTTCTGACTCATCATGATTTTTATACAGGGCCACGTCAATATCTTGCTTGTTCTTCCACACTTCCACTGGCCTGATAAGATCAGGGCATGTTACTGTCTTTACCATTGGCAATTTGTAGCAAGGCCGTACATAAATCTTCCTTTTTATTTATGGAATGGACTTCCATCAGATATTAGAACTAAGAACAATAACTTGGAATTTAAGAACACTTCACATTATTCTCTTTCCACACACATTCTTTTACTGTTCTTGATTCTTATCTGGACTGGCGGGCAACGGTGTTCTACAAGGGGGTGCTGAATCGTTCTCAGCGCAACCAACCAACTTCCTACATTCTGAGCGTTATTTTGCCACTGTAACTGAAAAGAGTGTTATCTTGTTTTGTTAAGTGCCAATTTACAGAAATGAAATTCTATGCTCTGACATTGTTTCAGAACATTGATTGAGCCATATCCACATCATTCTCTTCTTGGTTGGGCTGAGAACTGTTTCAGCACCCCCTTGTAGAACACCGTTGCCCGCCAGTCCAGATAAGAATCAAGAACAGTAAAAGAATGTGTGTGGAAAGAGAATAATGTGAAATGTTCTTAAATTCCAAGTTATTGTTCTTAGTTCTAATATCTGGTGGAAGTCCATTCCATAAATAAAAAGGAAGATTTATGTACGGCCTTGCTACAATTTAGACACCCTGTATTTAGACAGCTGTGAAATGTATATTTTCCTCTTCCTCTTATATTGGGGTGAGTCTAGTATGATACTAGTTGTCAGCATACTATATTAGATTATCTAGTGTGTGCTGTCTCTTGTGTTATTATTATAGTTACTGTTTACCAGGGTGGTTTTTTATAATGTTTGTCAAAAGAAAATGAAAATGGTACCTTTTATTGGACTAACAATACATTTTTGATTAGCTTTCAAAGCCAATGATTCCTTCTTCTGATCTGAACAAGAAAGTATTGCCTTCGAAAGCTAATCAAAAAAATGTATTGTTATTAGGTGCCATTGACTCGTGTTCATGTCCTAGCGACTTGATGAATTACAAATCTAAAAATAATTCAGTTTTGTGCTAGTCCAGTAAGGTCTTCCAGCGTCATCCCCATGGTTGTTTTCAACTTGTCCAGCCATCTGATTGCAGGTCGCTCTCTTTGCCTGGTTCCTTCGATCTTCCCAAACTTGATGTCCTTCTCCAAAGATCTTTATTTTCTGATGGTGTGACCAAAATAAGACAGTCATAACTTCATCTTATTTATGGTGTGATAGGCAATATATAAATAGTGATATTTTTTTTTAAATAGGAGAGTATGAGAAGCTGCAGCGAAAATTATAGTGAAATTTTGAAGCACCAATTATTTGCTCCAATCTCCACATAGGGGCAAAAGAAGTCAGAGATAGTGCAGGGTGAGGATCAGAAGGCCAGAGGGTAAAGCCAGCAGAGTGCAGTCGTAGACATAGTCTGTTCTCGCACAGGAAACAAAAAGAGTAGGCTTAGGCAGATACTGAATCATGTGAGGGAATTCCAGAATCAAGAGCTTGAAAGTTTAGCAGACGCGAAAGGTTTAGATGAGCTAATTGCTTGTGTGACAGTTAGTGACCCACAATGGGAGGTAGGAAATCATACCGACAGGACCAAGAGCACCCTCAAAGGTAGAAGAGGCATTGACGATTGTGAGGGATGTCCTAGGCCTTCCACATGTAACAGTGACAGTAGTACTCGCTGACAGTGCCAGATATGGTCATTCCTAAGAAAGCAGCAAGCAAGTGGATGGAGTAGCCTAGTGGTCCATGCTGGACCATTTTAACTCTCATTTCAGTACAAATGTGTGAGCCCTCCTGGAGCACAGACATACTTCCTGTGCCTAAATATATGTGACCTGCATACTTGAGGGCTGTTACAGTGGTGGCACAGTAGGTTTCCTCTGTTCTTAGAGGGCTCACACTACAATATAAAGGGGTTTAGGTGGGATTTGTAGCTGGGTCCATTTACATGAAGTCCACTATACTGATCGGTAGGCACATATGTATCCTAAAGTAATAGAACTACGCTCTTTAAGCAAGATATATTTGATTTTGTTTAATTTACTACCTCTTGCGAAAAGGCAGTTATTTATTTAAAAATGTATATACCGCATACAACAATGCGGTTTCCATATCACATACATAAAATCTTATTTCCCTACGATTTCCATATATAACATAGACATGTCTGGACAACATCATAATCATCCCCCCCCCCCAAATAAAATATCAATAAATCAAATCAAGACAAAATTCATCGATTACAAAACAAAAGACGTCAGATCAAATGATGAATTCCAAAGTAGGTAAACAAATCAATTACTAATTTGATACAAAAATAAAACCAATACACAAAAGACCCCCCCCCCACACACACACACACACACATAAAATATCATACTTATTCATAAGAATGTATAACAAACATACTTGTTTATAAATGTAGGAAAGCTGATCTGACATGAATTGTTACTTGTTTTAATAAAATATATCTTCTCATTTGGCAGTGGCAACCAATTACTAAAGGTCTAAGGCACAGTTTAGCCATTCAGTCCCTGCTTGACAATAAGCCGATCCCATGTTACTTTCTGAGCTTAATTACTCTCCATCTCCATCTGGAATGTCTTCCTTTGCAGCTTGCATTGAAAATCTTCAGCAGCCCAGTGCAAATTGAAGCCCCTGGGACAGAGTTAGTTGGTAGGAAAAGCTGAACGTTAAACAATATTCTTTTCTTTCATGGTGGGTGCTATTTTGGTAGATCTCTGAATCAAAGATGTATGAGACAAGCCTTTCAGTAGGCATCTTAAGCATTGTAGAAGTCCAGTGGAACAGTTTTATGACCTTACAGCTGGGAGAGCTGATATCTGTAGAAACTGCACAGTTCAAGTTCAAAATTCTATGTGTAATTACTTCTGCATGTTTCTATTTTCCGTTCATCTTGGAAATTTTATTTATTTATTACATGAACTTGATAGGTCACCATTGGCATTTGCATGCAGCTCAGCAGTTTACAACACAAACAATTTAAGGTTATCGGATATGAAAATTCTGCACTGCATTTCCAGTCTTTCGAGACAGCGTTAACAACAAACTGCAAACATGGCATGCATTAGCCTTAACACATCTTAATTGACTATGATGGATTTACAGTACGCTCAGTTTTCATTTCACTAATTAACTTTGTAATATTTAACATAAATCTTGCACCTTATTAATCTTGTGCTTATGGGTTCACGAAATGAGAAAATATTCACAGATCTTTCCTCAACCTAGACCTTTCCTCCACACAACAGCAGAAAATGTGCATTGCAATATAATCAGGATATAGTGAGTAAACAGAGAGATCTGAGACGGTCTGAACAGGAAAGTAACAACTATAGACAAAATCAAAGCAAGAAACTGACAATGTTTGGACACCTCTGTAGGACTGAAGATGACAGGTCGATTTAAAAACAAACAATGATGCTTGGTGGAGCTGAAGGAGTAAAGAAAAAAGAGGAAGACCACTCCCCCCACCAAAAAAAAAAAAAAGATGACTTGATGGCATCCAAGAATGGACTGTACTGGATATCCAAAGTGCAGTACATGTCTCTCAGGACAAGAAAGGAGCTTGACAAGAACAGTTCCTACCACTGGCTCCAACAGTACATAGAGACTATAGGGTGTAACGATCATGATGAGTATAATCCTCTACAATGATATCTAGAAGAAATGTATTCATTGTTAACTTGTTAAATGATTTCCTGCTCTCATATTGCCAATGATTTTGTTGGTGCCAGTGCATGGAAGCTGGAAAACATACCGGACTTTAGCAATGCAAAATACTTGCAAGCACTGAATTGACATCATAGAAGAGATCAAACATAGGGAGAGAATTGTCAAATGAACCGGGAGCTGCTGTAGATATGTGGATCCCGTCTCCTTTGTTCTCTTTTCTACCCTTCCCCCTCCATTCCTCCAACCCACTGAACTCAATCTCCATGCAGCAGAAATAGAAATGAGTGAAATCCTCCAACACGGGGGTGGGGGGAGGCAGAAGTATAATTAACAAAAATCAGTGAAAAAACCCTATAAGAAATGACACCAGCAAAAGAGAAAAATACAAATACAGCAGGAAATACAGTTACTTCAGAAACCCCAAGTACATCAAAACCTGACAAAAGATTGGTTCACAACCTGTATGGGAGAAAAAAAACAATAAAAATAGATAAATGTGACCCGCTGAGCGTAAAAGTACCAAAAAGTAGAGTATGCCAACTGCATAATCCTGCAGAATTTGTTCCTCAGAGAAATGTTTATCAATAAAGTACTTTTTTGATCAAACACATTTGAAAAATATCTAGGGCACGATATTCAGCAGTGACGGGCAGTGCTTTTGCTGTCCACCACTGACAAACCCAGTTATTCAATACTGGGCTATTTCTCTTTTTTAATATCTTTATTCATTTTAAAGCCAAAAATGAGTGTAACATATTTTACAAACATTTTACACTTTAACAACATTTAAATTCTATCAAATTATATTTATGACAAATATATATATATATATATTAACCTCCCCCTTTATACATAACCAACAATTGCACTCTAAATAAAAATAACTCCCCTCCCTCCCTAGATGTGCATGATCAAAGGGCAAAATCAACAATCGCTCCTTGCCGAATTCTGTCAATGGCTCCCAGACATCCATAAATACTGGGCTATTTCTGATGACCGGCATTGAATAGACAGGATTTTTCTTTACCACTAAAAAGTTAACCAGTTCCACCAAGCATTACAGTCTACTTTAGATAACTCTTTCCAGTTATGTAGCAAGTCTTTATAGCAAGTTGTAATAAAGATGTCAAAAGTCTAGCTTGTAGATGCAAGGGTACAGTCGTATATGTCAAGAAAATATATATCAAAAAAGTACTGTATAATTAGTTTAGCAGAAGGGTTTCATTCATACCAAATCAAAAAACAAAACGGACAAAAAATGATAAATACAAAAACAGATAAAAACAAACCTCATACACAGACAGCCAGGACTATACCAGTACTCTAAGCCACCTGTATCATCACTGATTTGAAAAAAAATTCCGTACATAAATATGTAAATGCACTTTCATTCCATTCAAAAACTTATTTTTCAAAATTTATTTTTGTCTCGTTCATCATAATATATGAGCAGAAACCCAATCTGCCTAAAACTGGTTATAGTGGCAACAGCCTGGTGTAATTATGAAAATTTCAATAACGTGGAAAAGCATGTGAAAATTTGAAAAACTTATCTCACATAGCAGCAATTATTCTTTTATCCAATGTTCCACGTCCCGACAGAAAGCACTTCTGTTTCGCCTCCCAAGGCTACTTCAGGGGAAAAAGCTCTGTAATCATATAAATCATATTCTTTCCAAACGCTCCCACATAACAGACTAGTACAGTGGTTGGCAAACTGCGGCTCTTTAGCCACTTGAGTGCAGCTTGCGGCTCGTGCCCAACCTGCTTCCCTTCCTCCCTGCCCTCCCCCAAGCCACCGCCACCAGGGAATAAACCGCCATCACTGCCATCCGGGAACAGACCGCCACCGAATTCTCCCTGCTTCTCCGCTGAAGCACAGGGCCGAAAAACTCTCACCACCCGACTTCAATTCTGACGTCGGAGAGGAGGTTCTGGGCAAGCCAATCGCTGCCTGGCTGGCCCGGAACTTCCTCTCTGATGTTAGAATTGATGTCGGGTGGCGAGAATTGGTCGGCCCTGCGCTTCAGTGGGGAAGCAGGGAGAGCTCAGTCAGAACTCGGTGGCGGCCTGTTCCCCAATGGCGGCAGTAGCAGCCTATAGGCACTTCTTCAGGAAACAAACAAAATCAAGGAATGCACACATTTCCCAGTCATATTGAGGGTAACTTTTATAAAGAGGAGCTTTATTTTAAGTCAACTTTATATAAAGACAAATACGTGTGTTTATACTATAAACATAGAAACATAGAAATAGACGGCAGATAAGGGCCACGGCCCATCTAGTCTGCCCACCCCAATGACCCTCCCCTACCTTTCTCTGTGAATAGATCCAACGTATCTATCCCATTTGGCCTTAAAATCAGGCACGCTGCTGGCCTCAATAACCTGAACTGGAAGACTATTCCAGCGATCAACCACCCTTTCAGTGAAAAAGAATTTCCTGGTGTCCCCGTGCAGTTTCCCGCCCCTGATTTTCCACGGATGCCCCCTAGTTGCCGCGGGACCCTTGAAAAAGAAGATATCTTTTTCTACCTCGATGCGGCCCGTGAGATACTTGAATGTCTCGATCATGTCACCCCTCTCTCGGCGTTCCTCGAGTGAGTACAGCTGCAACTTATCCAGCCGTTCCTCGTATGGGAGATCCTTGAGTCCCGAGACCATCCGGGTGGCCATTCTCTGGACCGACTCCAGTCTCGGCACATCCTTACGGTAATGCGGCCTCCAGAATTGCATACATATTCCAGGTGGGGCCTCACCATGGATCTATACAATGGCATAATGACTTCAAGCTTACGGCTGACGAAACTCCTGCGTATGCAACATATGATTTGCCTTGCCTTGGATGAAGCTTGCTCCTCTTGATTGGCAGTCTTCATGTTCTCACTGACGATCACCCCTAAGTCTCGTTCTGGGGAGGGACAGGGAGACAGAAAGAAAGAAGGAAGTGAGACAGACAGAAAGAAAGAAAGAAATGGGGCATGGAGAAAGAAAGAAAGAAATGGGGCATGGAGAAAGAAAGAAAGAAAGGGGGCATGGAGAGAGAAAGAAAGAAGGGAGCAGGGTGAAAGAAAGAAAAAGTTTGGGGAGGGAATGAGGTATGGAGGAGAGGATGCATACAGGAGGCTGAAATAAGGGAAGAAATATTGGATGCACAGTCAGAAGAAAGTGCAACCAGAGATTCATGAAATCACCAGACAACAAAGGTAGGAAAAATGATTTTATTTTCAATTTAGTGATTAAAATGTGTCTGTTTTGAGAATTTATATCTGCTTTCTATATTTTGCACTATGGCCCCCTTTTACTAAACCGCAATATCAGTTTTTAGCGCAGGGAGCCTATGAGCTAAAAAACGTTATCACGGTTTAATAAAAAGGGAGGGGGTATATTTGTCTATTTTTGTATAGTTGTTACTGAGGTGACATTGTATAAAGTCATCTGCCTTGACCTCTTTGAAAACCCGTGGAATATAAATGATAATTAACATTTTCTCTGCGTACAGTGTGCTTTGTGTTTTTAAAATTTTATTGTTGGTAGATCATGTTGACTTGGCCACGAAGATAAGGGGGGAGGGAGGGGAGCTGCTGAAAGACATCTAGTAATTCTTGCAGGCTTGACTGTGCAGGGAATTATTTTTGTAAAATCATGTTTTGTTATGTGATGGCATTATTTAGACTTTAATTTCTATGAATGAATAGAATGGAAATGATATAAAATTGCTTGCTTGTTTTTATGTGCGTGCGATGAAGGGAAGTGGAGAGAGAGTGGGCTGAGGATGCTGAAGGGAAATGGGGAAGAGAGAGTGGGGAGAAGATGCTGATTTATAAATTGACAATTGTACAGAATATTGTTTCTTTTTATACTTTAATATAATAAGTTCAGTATAAAACTATTTGAGGCTTGTGTGGATGGGATCAGATGGTTTGCGGGGACGGAGACTAAGCCCAGGGGGATGGGGCAGGGACGGAGACAAATTTTTTCCCCGTGTCTTCTCTAGGCTCTGCCATGAATTGATTTCAACTACGTGCGGGTGAGCAGGATGTCAGTCAGGTTGACGTAGCCATTGTTACGCAAGCGGGCACGGGGTATGGCTCTCAAAAAAAAATCTTAATCGTTGTACTGCTGATTTTGGCTCTTTTGACTAATGAGTTTGCCTACCACTGGACTAGTAGACCAGGCTCCTCTCAAGATCATGAGAAATTGATGATGATTGTAATGCCAATGAGCCAATTATCATTGGAACTGAAGAGGCTCAAAGATGTGAAGGATAGAGCTGATTGTTTTCCAAACTTTGTCCCAATAAACCTATAATAGATTATAATGCCTGGTGGAATATAGTATGTCTACATGCCAAGTTTGAACGAGTCATCGCGGAAAAACAATTCTACTGCAACATTTTCTAAGACATGGGCATTAATACAAGAATATTGTGAACTTAACTCTTGACTCTGATATTTAACACAAACAAAGTCAATATTATTCTACTGAACCTACAATCATATTGCTATTGTTATATCATGGACAATCCTCTGCCTTTATTGTTTTCTATACAGTCATAATGTTACTTTAATATATTTTACTTTTCACTATACTTTGATGTATAAAACAAAGAGCAGGCACATTGAATGAGATAAATAACTCCGGTAGAGCTGCAGTTGATAATTTGCCACAAGCGATTGAACCACTTTTACACCAGTAGCAATAAAACTCTATTCCCCTGTTTGATTTCTGGTCAATTATCACGCCATATAAGCTAACTGAAGTAATTTAGTTTAGGCATGGATTTAATTTAGGCATTGCTAGGCGGCCTCAGTTTGGGCGCTGCTTTAGCGAATCAGGGCCACTGTCGCTCTGTGCCACTGTTGCTTGCAAATAATACTGCTCCTTGCTCCCTCTATCCTTTTGGAAGTGTTCACGGAGTCCAAATGCCAATAAGTTGGTGCCAGGTCATGCACCTTTGAGATGACTGAACACGTATTTGTAAAATGTTAAACCAGGCATTGCGCTCCTGTCTTGTTTGAACTGAAAACATTGTACAAATAACAGATTTTTTTTAATGATTATTTCTGGACTGGCAAAAGTACAATATAATTTTGACAGTTTCTGCTGTGCTGAGACATCAGGCTCTTGTTTGTTTTTCTTCCCACTCAGGGGAAGAAAATAGTCAGATGGTGTGTTAATTACTGCTAGTGGAGGTAACGCTTACAACACCTAATAGTTTGCATCTGCTGTGCTTGCTCGGTAATATTGAGACAAGAAATGTTCTCTGAGTAGTGAGCTGAGATAAAATGACGTATTCCTCACACAAAATATAGTCTGAAGCTATATTAGGGAACCATATTCTAAACTGCATGTGTTTTGTACCCTCATATTTGCTGTTAAAACTAAAGTGCACACTTCTTCACCACTACACATCTTCCAGTGTCAGTGCAGTGCTAATAGTGTTATATCAGTGTGTTCTAAGGCTCTTATTTAGCAAATACATTTTCTAGGTCTATTCTGGAATGATATGCTAAGATGTAAAATGGAAGTTACAATTATAACTTCTATACAATGTGCATTCAATTATACACTGATGTCGCTTTTGGCTACTTCATATCCTAGTGAACAGCAGCCCAGTGGTTTGGTGACAGTGCCATGCACTTGTGCAAAGGAATCTAAGGTCTTATTTTCCCCAGGTTCTCTGGTCTGGCATGGGCCTGCTAAGAAGACAGCATTCACAGCCCCTGGTGTGGTCACAAGGGGAGGGTGTCATGACTGAGGAATCTTTACTGGCGTCCAGTGAGAGGCCATGTTGGTTTTAAACTGTGTACAATGACATCTTATTTTATATTTGATTGTCGCCAGAATATGCGTCTAATTTGGTAAATCCTACTGGGGCTTATCTAGTTCAACTTCTGTTATTGTTGCACTATTTGAGTCATAAAAATGTTAAATATAAAATGGTGTTTAATGGTCTATTTTCTTATCAATAAACTAAATGGTGGAATGTTCTTCCATTAAATATTAGGAAGTAGAGAATGACACGGTGGCAGTTACCCGCGGCTAGCCGCAGGTAGCCGCGGGTAACTTGCTGAAACGGAGGGTGAGGGAGAAGTGCTCACTGCGAGCACGGGGACAAGCCATCCACCACCCTGTGGAGCGGTGAATGGCCTTGTCCCCGCAGTTAAGGGAGAGAAGACGCGCAGTCACCGATCATAAGTGGCCCCCTCCCTCCCTCCATACCCACGGCAAAATCTATCTCCCTCCCTCCCCCTTACCTTCACGGCGCTTTTGTAAAAAAACTTACAGAAGCTGGTGAAACCTGCCTGCAGTCGCGTATGTGTGGGCGGAAGCTTCTCCTCTGTAAGTGTTTGCGCCTAAGTGGGTGATATTTGCACAAAACGTAATGTATTCTTTAAGGCAGGGGTACCCACACTTTTTGGGCTTGCAAGCTCCTTTTAAAATGACCAAGTCAAAATGATCTACCAACAATAAAATTTTTAAAAAACCACAAAGCACACTGAAAGGCAGAGAAAATGTTAATTATCATTCATATTCCGGGGTTTTTTTCCAAAGAGGTCAAGGCAGATGACTCTATGCAATGTCACCTTAGTAACAACCATATAAAAATAGACAAATATACGTCCTCCCTTTTTACTAAACCACAATAGCAGTTTTTAGCACAGGGAGCTGCGGTGAATGCCCTGCGCTGCTCTCGACGCTCATAGGCAATCTGCGCTAAAAACCACTATTGCGATTTAGTAAAAGGGAGCCATAGTGCAAAATATAGACAGCAGATATAAATTCTCAAAACAGACACATTTTGATCACGAAATTGAAAATAAAATCATTTTTCCTACCTTTGTTGTCTGGTGATTTCATGAGTTTCTGTTTGCACTTTCTTCTTCTGACTGTGCATCCAATATTTCTTCCCTTCTTTCAGCCTCCTGTATGCTTCCTCTCCTCCAGACCTCATTCTCTCCCCCAACTTTTTCTTTCTTTCTCCCTGCCCCCTTCTTTCTTTGTCTCCCTGTTCCCCCTTTCTTTCTTTTTCCCTTCTTTCTATGTCTCCCTGTCCCCCTTCTTTCTGTCTCCCTGTCTGCCCCCTTTCTTTCTTTCTCCCTGCCCTCCCCCAAAGCCATTAGGTTTGCCGCCACCACCATCGCAGAACAGGCCTCCAAGTCACTAGGTTTGCCGCCACCATCGGGGAACAGGCCCCTAAGCCACCGCCTCCCCAAGCTCTCCCTGCAGAAGCGTCATACTGACCAGCATTCCGCTCCCTGATGACAATTCTGACATCGGAGAGGAAGTTCTGGGCTATCGACTCGTGTTGCCTTTCCGATTTACCGGTCGATCGCAATCGACGTATTGGGCACCCCTTTAAGGTCTAACAATTTGTACTGGTTTTCAGAATAAATTACAAATATGCACACAGGGCATAGCCCAAAACAGAAACAAGTCCCATACAAGGCTAGAACAAGAAATAAAAGTAAAACAGCATAGACCCCCCCCCCCCCACCACCTCCTGGAGCAGGGAGTAGTCTCCAGTATACAGAACAAGGAAACAAAAGGTACAACCGCAAGATAATGGGCCACATCCCACCGGGTACAGATCATATCCAAACAAAGCAGAAGTCATAAGGGTGCACTGCTACATCATTGCTAATATGAAAGGGGGAAAACCCAATATCTAATTAACCGAACTATAATACTCTCCCACCCATCCCCTCCAAGCCCAACCCAATTCGTTACCTCAGCAAAGAACTTGGAAAACTATAGACTCTTAGAGCCTTCCGAGATACTGCTCCCGCCTTCCCAAGAAGCGGGAGAGCAAGCAATCCCCAACCCAAATAGAGCAGAGTAAAGTATTCTTTAAGTCACTTACATATCTAGAAGACCACCCATTGCTTGCTTATCTCCACCCTCTCACATGCTCTCTTCCACATACACACTAATAGGACTGCCCACATATGTTACAGCGTCCCAGCTAGCATACTAACTTAGTAGTGCATTTTACCCATGTATGTGATAGTATTTTGTAACATACATGGGGTACGTAGTACCTAGCCTTGCGTGCTACTTTATAAAATTGCCCTTCACCTTTCAGTGTGCCTACTGTTTATATGTGTGTATCTACCTACATGCAGTGTTATAAAAGCCTATCCCTGGGTGTAAACATGCATTCAATGTGGAAAAGTCTTTAGAAAATTACCCCTTATTGCACAATATTTCCTGTCTCTTGAAGACTATTGTGGATTTCATTACCTAACTTCCATACTGAACAAAAAGCCAGGCTTGAGCAAAGACGATACGATGAAACCTTCCGCCCAATGTGCGGCAGCGGCCAAAAAAACAAACAGGATGCTGGGAATAATCAAAGGATGGTTAACAAGACTAAGAACGTCATAATGACCCTGTATCGCTCCATGGTGTGACCTCATTTGAAGTATTGCATTCAATTCTGGTCTCCTTATCTCAAGAAAGATATAGTGGCACTGAAAAAGGTTCAAAGAAGAGCGACCAAGATGGGAAAGGGGATGGAACTCCTCTCGTATGAGGAAAGACTAAAATGGTTAGGGCTCTTCAGCTTGGAAAAGAGATGGCTGAGGGGAGATATGATTGAAGTCTACAAAATCTGGAGTGGAGTAGAACGGGTACAAATGGATCGATTTTTCACTCCGTCAAAAATTACAAAGACTAGGGGACACTCGATGAAGTTACACAGAAATATTTTTAAAACCAATAGGAGGAAATTTTTTTCACTCAGCGAAGAAAACGTGTTGCCAGAGGATGTGGCAAGAGCGGATAGCGTAGCTGGTTTTAAGAAAGGTTTGGACAAGTTCCTGGAGGAAAAGTCTAAAGTCTGTTATTGAGAAAGACATGGGGGAAGCCACTGCTTGCCCTGTATTGGTAGCATGGAATATTGCTACACCTTGGGTTTTGGTCAGGTACTTGTGACCTGGATTGGCCACCGTGAGAACGGGCTATTGGGCTTGATGGACCATTGGTCTGACCCAGTAGGGCTATTCTTATGTTCTTTTGCCATGTACAGCGTATTTATTAGATGTAAACAAAAATACTGCTAGCAATGACATTTGAATTTATCCGTTGTTTTCCCTGGGTGCCTGATACAAAGAGGTGCATTAGTTAGCCAGCGAAAAGGGGGAGAGTACACCAGCCGGGTGAATCAAGGAAAGAGAACTCATCTACAATGGCTCACAAATTTTAATTTCATGACTTCCGATCAAAACTCTTGGAACACAGGCGAGCTATGACACCCTACTATTAACTATTTCTGTAGCGCTACCAAATATACACAGCGCTGTACAGAGTTACAAAGAAGACGGGCAGAGTTTAAAATTTGTGGCAAAATTTCCAACAAAGATGGGACTCACACATGAGAATAAGATCAATGTGTTTGAGGATCCAGCAGAATGGAAAAGCTTCATTGAAAAGTTACCCAGTGTCAGAAAATTTGCAGTATATCACAATTTTAAATAAATAGTATATGATAAACTGCACCTTAGATCCTAAAAAGTTGTTGCTGAGCATTCATTCATTCATTGCTCATAAGATGCTGATATATGAGTTTCTATGGGCACAGCTCACATCTTTTATTCATCTGGTATGTGACTTATTTTAGGACTTTCCTTAACCCTAGATTCTAAATCGTCCAGACAGTTTGACAGATTTATTTAGGCACCTGGGATGATTATGAAGACACGAAAGAGAGATGATTTGAGTCCTACGTGCAACATGCAATAAGTGCTACCATGTGTGTAATTCTTAACCAAACTGTCATTCTCTCTACTCCACACACGTGCCACAATTAGCAAAATTAACCCCACAGACGCCCAAGTCTAGGAAGATTGTCTTCAAACATTAATATATGTAGAAAGCTATGGAAATGCTTTTTTCCAAGCCTAACAGTGCACTGATGGCTAATACCAAAACAAGGCTTATGTAAGTGCTGTCCATGAATTGCCCTGCACTAAAGAGGAACAAGAAAAGAGGAATTCAGGTCGAGCAGCGCTGTAGGTCACAGTCAAGTGATGCCTTTGTGACTATTGAAAACAAGACTGCATTTATAACTAAAAATACGCAAGCTACAAAGTGCATTTGTTTTCTGTGACCGAGTTGTATCCCTCATCGACGTGCATGGCAAAGGGAACAGTGTACAGAACAAAAGGGCTTCTGTTGAGAATGGATGATTATTCATCTTGATTGAGCATAGAAATGACATTCGGGAAAACCAAGAGCACTTGGGAATTTAGCATTGCCAGCATGCCCCATTTTCAGCTAAAATGTTACAGAGACAGCTTAGATGCACAGGTGGAGCCAAATGTGACGATGTCCAAGAAAAACTGCCTGTACCTTAGCCTAGTGTCATGCATGTTGACTGAAAAGGTAGGCTTGGTCAGAACACCTGGTTTCCTGGAATTATGTGACTATAGCAAAAAGCCACATGGAGGCCACCCTGCTTCTCTCCCCCATTGCTGGTGGCAATATGGCTGCCAATGCATCTCTTCCACACTGATGTGAGCCACCACTTCTTCTTCCTACTTTATCCTGATATCTCTTTGTCAGCTCTGTCCCTCCTACAACATAACAACTTCCTCCTTTCCTCCCTCTCTCAGGGTCAGTGCAAGAGTAGTGGGTGCCCTAGTGAAACTTTCAGCCTTACTTCCACCCCCACCCCCAATTAATTTTTAGGTCTCTATCCCTATAGATTTTTGTAATTAAACTCTGTAACCATAATAATCCTACAGAAATTCTATAAAAACATTTAATTGGATATCATACTTAAATATTAAACATTTTTTGCAAGTAAAAAGTACATGCTGACAGTTATTTGGGTGGCCATCAGGATTTATTGTTTTGCTTTGTTTGCAACTGCATTTTGCTGCCCTCCTCCTAGAAGTTGTTGTTTAGGCAACTGCCTAGTTGTGCCTAATGGTTAGACTGGCCCTGCCCTCCCTCACATCAGTTGATGTAAATATGAGTTGCTGTCCCTCATCTCTCTGTCTCCTCCAGCAGCAGGCATCCTGCATTGCCTGGCCATCTGACAAAAGTTTCAAATGGGAGCAGGAGGAAAACAGTAATTGCAGGTGGCTGCAATGGTAGAGGAGGTGCAGAAGAAAATTTGAAGGTATTGCAGATGGGATGTAGGGGGAGGAATAAGAAATCAGAGGCGAGAGGAAGAAAACGCAGTTCAAATCAAGAAACAAAGAAAGGCACGGTCATACAGTCAAATGGAGATGATATTCATTTTGTTTCCATTTGATACTTATGTGGTCAGAGTTATAAATAAGGTTACCATATGGTTCCAGAAAAAGGAGGATGGATTGAGACATCTGAGACAACAGAAGTAAAGCCTGGATGTCTCAATCCGTCCTTTTTTTGGAGTCATAGGGTAATCCTAGCTATAAAGGAACTGCAATCCATGTTCTAGTCTTATGCAACATGGATGAAGGAGAATAGATTTAGTAATGAATTTATCAACCACTGAGATCATAATAGTGGCTCAAAAATAAGATTGCAGATATACCGACATATTAAACTGGATGATTATCCAATGAAGGTTTCTATGCAGGTTGCGAACTTGGGATTCAATATTCAGCCAGGGACATTCAGCATTTTTTTGTCCCCCATCAACTTTATGCCTGGATAATCCTCTGCGTGTCCTAGAGATCTTCCAGTGACATCGGCAGACTCAGCCCCCCTCCAAGTACAGCTCACTGACCAATAGATCTTACCTCAGCAATACCTCTGACCCCAGAAACACTTCAGCGGAAACAGGAAGGGCAGGACATTTACCTTAGCTCAACAATATTTAAGCTTCTGAGATGAGTGCCACTTTAGTCAGTCTTCCATTGAACACTGATGAATTCATGATTGCTTTGATTATTAGCTCTGGCATAGTTATTTGGCAGGAAGGGAAACAAACTTGTAGTTGAGTAGGGAAATCTCACACTTTGCCCTAGTGTTTCAACATGCTCTAAATCTATCAGTAAGACACAGGCATGGAACTCATACTTGCCATGCTTCTCCTTAGAATACTATCTTGGTTCCCCCAGGAAGTTAATTATTTTTGTATGATTATTTTGATTTATCATGGGGTTGATTAGATTCTGTTTCTATTAGAGCATTTTGGTAAATAGGTTATAAAGGCTATGCATATAGGACATGAACCATTTCAGTACTTCTCTGAACTGCCTTCATTTTGTCAGTGGTAACAAAGATGAACATATGTAATTTTCCATAGATGAAGATAACGTCCAAGTCGATTTCCTTTATTTGAGTCTTTTTGAAAAAAGACCATGAGAAAGCAATAAGAGGCCTTTGTCTGACTTCTCATTAAAGGAGCCTATCCTATCTGCCACCTATCCTATCAGCCATTGAACGAGGCAGAGAGGTGGCAGAGGTGAAATATAGAGGGGACAAACCTCGATACAGCTGGATTGCGAAACATGAGTCACAGTGTTAGAACGGTCCCCTGCCAGACAAAAACTAAGTAAATTAAATAGTTATTGAGTTTATTGAACCATTGAAATCTATGAGATTTTTATCCTCTAAAAGTTTTTGTAACGAAGATTATTTTAAACATTGAAGGGATCAGTGAAGAAAGGATGTGTAAATCCCTAGCCATTATGAAAGTTTAAATTGCAAATGAGTGGCATCACTGAGATCCCTGAAGAAAACTGAAGTTTGTTGAATGAATGTGTTGCGAGTTGATTTATTAGATGCATTTTGATAGTAGGATCAATTTTGAAAATAACATATTACTAAGTGGCCAGAGGATGTTGTGACAGCAGTTAACACGGGTTTAAAAAAAGGTTTTGACAAGTTCCTGGAGGAAAAGTCCATAGTCTGCTATTGAGATGGACATGGGAGAAGCCAAGGCTTGCCTTTGGATTGGTAGCATGGAATGTTGCTACGATTTAGGTTTTGCCAGGTACTTGTGATCTGGATTGGCCACTTTGGGAACAGGATACTGGGCTAGATGGACCATTAGTCTGACCCAGTATGGCTAATACTCTTATGTATTCAGTGGATACTCTCCTTGCTTCTCCACTACTAGGGTCAACCTTCTTAGACAAATGAACTCTTCCATCCATAAAAGCTCCATCAGGGGCATAGTTATCAAGGTGGGCTTCCGTTAAAACATGTTACTTTACAACTAACTTATGCTGGGCAGGTCCCATTTTATGCAATGAGACCTAGTTGCTAATGACTGGATATAACAGTAAAATAACATGTTTTAAATGTCGCCCATGTTGATAACTTCCCCACTAAGTCCAATATTTTGCAGACACACTTGTCAATGAAATAGAGGGGAGTACTGAACTATACCTGCCCCTACCTTAAGCTGTTTGTGAACCAGATTAGATTCAGGGCTACAAGCATAATTGCTTCAGGGGCAAGATATTAATGTGGGCTACTAATAAGACAGATTATTAACTTGTGTTAATTTAGCACAAATACCTTTATGCAATGAGACCTATATACTAATAATCCAACATAAGAGTAAAATAACCCTTCTTAATAGTACAGTAACTAGGGTTACCAGACGTCCAGGAAAACCTGGACATGTCCTATTTTTAGAGGACTGTCCGGGCTCCCGGACAGACCCTCTAAAACCCGGCATTTGTCCAGGTTTTGGAAAGCCCCGATGAGCTCTGGCCACATCTGGAGGGCCTCTGAGCACACACCGATGATGTCACACACATCTGTGCATGCTCCAGGCCCTCCAGAAGCGAGTGGAGCTCATCCGGAAGAAGAGAGGAGGCTTTGTGGGGGCAGGGCTTGGAACTGGATGGGGCTGGAGACAGGATAGGATGTGGTCATGTGTCCAGGGTTTCCCAGAGAAAAAAATATGGTAACCCTAACTGTAGTTCATATTAATAACTCCCTCCCTCCCACCCAAGGCCGAATTGGTTCATTTGAATTTAGTGGTCAAGGCAAAAATTACTTTTCTATGTATAACTTACCTGTAGCCAGGGAACTGAAGTAAAAGCAATGCAAGCATCAGGTAAAAATAGCTTTTTGGGCCAAATTACACACATTGGGCCCTGTTTTCATAAGCAAGAGTAATAATTCTTTCAGGATCCTCATTAGCCCATTATGCTGTTGGATTCAGGACCATACCAATTTAGGGTAGAGAGGAGGTGTATACCAATCTGCTACCACATCCTTTGATAGGATCACTGCAATGGTTTTGTCTGCCAGAGACACCTAGGGTCTATATGGATTTTCTGTGGTGAATTTTGGATTTGGTGACAGAAAGGAGCAGTGTTCCTTCCTTGCCTCTCTCCAGACTGGGGCTCTTTGCAACAGAGAATTGACAACCTCGGTTTCCACCCTTTACTGGGAAGAGCTTACCTTATCCCACTCCAAGCATGACTACAAACTGCCCTCTAACCTTAGAAAGCCCTCTCTTGGAGCCTCTCTTCCCCTTGATTTTGTCTGTCCTCCTCTACAAAGCTAAAAGCCTTACTTCTGATTTCAGTCTCTCTCATTCCAAGTAGGCAATGCTAATTAGCCTAGCTGGAAGCCTGATAAGTCATCAATGTGCCATCACTTCTGAGCACAACCCTCCTGGCTGCAGAATACATAGTCTTGGAACTAGTCAAAACTTTGTTTACAGGGACCTGGTTTAAGAGTGCCAGAACTTGAACAAGAGGATTTTTCTCGCTTTTCTGGCCACATGCACAGCAGCTCCCAGGCTACATACAAGGCTGCCTTTAACTCCGAGTCCTAACTCCCTCTCAGTTGTAAAGTACCCACATCTGTTTTATTATTCCCTCTGTGAGAAATACCCTACCCTTATTTGTTCTGTTTGTCTGTTTAATGGTAAGCTCTATTGAGCAGGGAATTGTCTCTTACATGTTTAATATACAGCGCTGCATACATCTAGTACAGACATGGGCAACTCCGGTCCTCGGGGGCCAGAATCCAATCAGGTTTTCAGGATTTCCCCAATGAATATGCATTGAAAGCAGTGCATGCAAATAGATCTTATGTATATTCATTGAGGAAATCCTGAAACCCGATTGGATTCCAGCCCTCAAGGATCGGAGTTGCCCATGTCTGATCTAATAGCACTGTGCAAATATATGTAATTCTGTATGGATATGTCTGTATGAAGAAGTGTTTACAGTTGTATATCTATGCTGACTGCGTTTATCTTTAGAAAAGAAAAGGGGAAGTGGGCAGATTGAGAGGCGCATGTTTCAGTATATCAAAGTTTCATCCCTGCAATCACTGGAATAGCAATTTTGGGGGTGGGGACCTTTTTTTTTCACTGGCAACCCTGGTTTGGTCTAGCTCGTTTCTGAGCTCAGTGTTTGTTCTGCCCCCATGTTATGTGGGCATTTGCTCAGTTTCATATATAAGAACAAGTTTGAGAGAGCTTTGCTTCTCCCAGGGAGCTAGGCTGCATCCACAGAACTTAAGCCCGACCCCCTTCTTGTTCAGTCTGAGAGAGAACAGTTGCCATACACACACACATACCTGTTTCTAGAAGAGCAGAATCTGGTATGAGAAATCCTAGTAGAGCATCACACAGGTGTCTTAAGTAGCCTGGTGTGTGGGGCTAATGAGCCATAGAGAGGAGGACCCAAGCCCATAAACCACTCTAATGACTGCATTTGTGGTAGAAAGTGTGAACCCACCAAAATCTTACTATACTGCCATATAGGTGCCACCTGCAGGCATAAGGGCTATTGGGGTGATAGACAAGTGAGTATAGTAGGTTTTGGGGGAGTTTTGGAGGGCTCACCATATATTATAAGATGTACTTCTGGCACCCTTTATGTGAAGTTCACAGCAGTGGCTTCTAAGGTGCCCTACTGCTCTGCTGGCATGGTCAGTGCAGTATAAATAGTGGCCCCTTCTATGTTCAAATGGTTTGGGTTTGGACGTTTTTCAACTTGGACATTTCTGTGGTCGAAAATGGCTAAAAAAAGATAGATGTCCTAAGGTTGGACCTCCTAATGGAAAATACATCTAAGTAGACAATTTTCAGAAAAAAAAGTGAACATCCAGTGGTTTTGAAAATGGACATTTCTCTGCCCTGACTTTGATGTCTTGCAGGAAACGCCCAAAGTCGGGCTTGGACACACTATCTAAAATTGCCCTCCGTGTGTTTTTATTTCATTTACAAAATGATGTAAAAAATGAACTTTTGCAATCTGCTCTGTGATCTCTGCAGGGGAGAAGGAGAGAAACCTAGTGCTAGCATCTTGGCAGAAATCTTGGCAGAAGCTGAGTTCTTTGGGGGTGAGACAGTCTGCACAAATGCATTGCACAGCGTTTCCCCAGTATTATTGCCTCTTTCAGTTTTTGTCTCCTAGATGGTCTAAATTTTTAGATTGAATCAGGTTGGGCAGATTAGATGGACCATTCGGATCTTTACCTGCCGTCATCTACTATGTTACTATGTTGCAGCTTTATTTTCTTACTTTTCTCTGAGCCTGCAGATATGTATTTGTTTAACTGCAAGGTTAATTTGGATCCTGAGGGCCAAATTTTGGAAAAACCCAGCACCAGATAATAATATATCTCATTGATGTTCTGCAGGCTATCCATCTAAGATTGTTATTGCTGTTCCTGGGTAGTGGAAGACATTTATCCTAATCTAGTACCATATAACTCACCATAACTATAAAGCCCGTTGCATTTTATTGCTTTGGTAATTGAAATTTATACTGTGTGTACTGCGTTAATAGCGGTGCTTGAATTTCCACTTGTGTGTTGGAACATAATGTAGCAATCTATGTAGCATTGCAAATTAAGCTTTTTGATATTTGAGAGTAGCTAGTACAAAAACAGGCATCATAATATGATCAAAACTCCCTTTCATTTTTGAAAAGCCATCAGGAATTTACAAAAGAAGGGCACAGTTGGAGAAAATGGGAGCGTACTAAACACAGTACAGCTTATACCCCGCTAATCGTGCGGCACAGAAGGCGTGTTGCCCAACAAGAAACACTTGGAAACAGGCAATGAATGGGATTTTGTGCAGTGCATGAAGGGAAAGACGGGACATCACACTGATCCAAACACTTCACAGTACTATGATGCAACACTGATGCTTTTTTATTCTTTCTAACAGAATCTTGGAAAACAATTATATATAAAGGGTCAAGAATTTATATCTGTCTGTCTGCTTGCCTATCCACCTGTCTGTCTACGGGCAAAATAACTCTGCAAATATTTAATAGAATAGGACCAAAGTTGGCATGGGGGGAGAAACTAGTAAAAGGGCAAACCCCCCCCCCTGATATTCAAAACTATTTAACTGGCCATAAATGGCTCCTAGCCGGTTAAATAGTGTTTGTCCGGCTAACCAGTGAGAGATAGCCAGTTATCTCCATTGAATATTCATGATTAGTGGCTAGCCGTGAAAATTCAAGTGTTAGCTGGCTAAGTTTAGCGGTGAAACCGGACCACATAAAAAGCAGTCCTATCTTTTGTTCTCTTAGGCTTTCGCGACTAGTGTCATGATTGCTGCAGTTCTCTTGGTCTTGTCACATCCGGGTAGGTATAATCGACGTTTTAGACGTGGTGAGACACGGACAACTGCAACAGTTTCTCCTATCTTTGCCTGCTATTAACTTAAATGGCCAGTGCTGAATATTTGCTTAATCCATTAAGAATTCTATGTGCTTAACTCATAGGAATTCTCTGTGCATCGGAGTTTTTACCACAGCGGCCAGAGTTAAGAAACCCTAACACGGCTTGATAAAAGGAGGCTAAGTTAGAGCCAGCCAAAATAAAACTGGTTTTCAATGCTAGTTGCCGGAAGTAGCCCGACATTGAATATCTGGGTCGGACTGACAGCGTTACCGGTTGAATATTGGTCTTATTATGAGACACTATTATCCAAAATGGCTACCTTGAGTTCCCGTAGTCTCTTGAGACTTCGACGGGAACTCACGGCAGCCATTTTGGATGAGTGATCAGGGTAGGAGCATAGGAAGATTGCTTCTGCCCTGAAAGACCACTAGACCACCAGGTAAGGTCCGGGGAGGTCCGGGAGGCGGGAGGGAGGTGGGGGTAAATTCCGGTTTTAGGAAATCGTGAATAATCGAAATCGCGTGTCCTAAAACCGCGAATCGGGAGGGGGAAGTGTAGTAATTTAGGAACTTAAAAGTTATGCTCATAAATTTATGCCTGCCATTCATTTGTCTAGGTTTATGAGTTAATTTATAAGCCTAGTGCAGGAAAATCAGCATTGACGGCCTGATTCTAGGAATCAGTCACCAGTAGGCGCCGTTTCCAGAATCATGTCTACTTTCTTCTATAGACGCCTTAAATGTAGGCTAGCATTTTACAGGCCTATATTTAAGGCATCTGACTTGCGCCTAGACATGCCTGCAAACCATGCCCAAGCCAGCATTCGGCATCCATAGGCACGTCTAGGCATCTCCATACACACACAATGCCTACATTGTAGGCGTCCTTCGCCCCCATCAATTTTCATTAAAAAAAATGTGTGTCCGATTGGTCCGTTAGACGGCGGCGGGATGCCATTTTTAAGAATCGGGCCCTAAGCTCATAACTTCTTTTCCCTGCTTTAAATCTACTCTTGCTGCCACCCACCTTTTGTGCTCCTAAATTTAAGAGTTTAGTGAAATTATGAGTAAAAAGTTACGCACTCGACCCTAATACATTTTCAGAGAGACTAATTTATGAGCAGAAGCCTCAAAGGGGTCGTTTTACTAAAATAGCAGACATGAGATGCACTAAAGCGGTGTTTCGCAAACTTTCCAGCCGGCAGCACACTAAATCCAGGGCCCCGGCTGTAAGGCACCTGGAAGTGCACAGACATCGCCACGATGATGTCTGCGCAGGCATGGAGGCCCATCTGGCCGTGACCCGCTTCGGTGGAGGGATATGGGAGGTGCGGGGACAGGAGGAGAGCCATCTGCGCCAGCAGACTTCCTACAGGACGCACCTCTCGCTGTGCAGTAATAATTATTTTTTTATTTTTTGGGGGGGAGGGAGGGAGAAAGGGAATGGGATTTGAATGGCCATAGGTATGCTGTTCAGTTAGCATGTTTACATTAGTGCGTGCTAACTGAATAATGCAGACTTTAGGGCTTCTTTTTTACAAAGCCGTGCTAGCGGTCACCACACGTCAAACACTCTGATATCCATTAATTCCCTATGGATGACGGAGCGATTGCCATAGCAGCCGCTCGTGCGGCTTGGTAAAACTGGGGGGGGGGGGGGGGAAGTGCTCCTACATTAATTCTTTATTTTATTTTTTTATTCATTTCTATACCACTTATATCCTAAGTGGTTTACTTTATCATATTTCCCTATCTGTCCCGGTGGGCTCAAACTCTATCTAGGGTACCTGGGGCTGGCTGAGAAATAGCCACCTAAGCCGGTATTCATCAGCTGACCAGCTCAGCCATAGCGATCACAGGCAGACCTGCTTTTTAGGTGAGCCTCTCTGGCCACTGAAGTTAGTCAACCAGACGCTGAATATGTAGCCAGACGCTGGCAATGTAGCCAGTCACCAGGCTCTCCGTCAAACGCGATAGTCACCGGGAGATAGCTGGCAATGTGCTACTTAGCTGACCAGGCGCTGTTCTCAGCCGGCTAAATGGCACTGAATATCAGACTCATAGTCATTAGGGATTTTCTGCTTTCAAATTACAGTACTTCTTTGCTGTTCACTATTGTTCTGGTCACAACCATTTATATAGCCAACACACATTTGGGGACACACACTCTCTCATTCTCTCTCTCTCCCAGGGATTGGACATATTTCCAAGAGTAGGGTTACCCTATGACTCCAGAAAAAAGGAGGACAGATTGAGACATCTGGATTTTGTTTCCATTGAAAGCAGTGAAAGTAAAACCCGGATGTCTCAATCCGTCCTCCCTTTTTTGGAGCCATAAGGCAACCCTATCCAAGAGCATATTCTGCATGTTTTTCCCATCCCACGCCACCTCCACTACTTCCCTATCCGTACCCCTCCTGAGCTAGCTCGTAGCGATTCATATGAGTATTTCATTTTCTTCATTATACATTCAACTGTAGTGGTACTTGGGACACTTCTAGTCGGTAAATCAATGTTTTAGAAATTATTGCATATTATTTTACTTCTGATGTTTGTTTCTTATTAGACAATTTGTTTGACATTATTTTATATAAGCATCAGGATTTTATAGTGCAGATTTTGCTAGACTGTTTTGTGTGTTAAGTTTAGCTGCATGGTTCTTAAATTTATACCTCCCAGTTCCATATTGCTGGGTCTTTTGGCGCTTTTTCCTGAGCAGAGACACTGAACATAGTAACATACATAGTAGATGACAGTAGATAAAGACCCGAACGGTCCATTCAGTCTGCCCAACCTGATTCAATTTATTTTATTTTTTTTTCTTCTTAGCTATTTCTGGGCAAGAATCCAAAGCTCTGCCCGGTACTGTTTTTAGGTTCCAACTACTGAAGTCTCCGTCAAAGCTCACTGCAGTCCATCTACACCCTCCCAGCCATTGAAGCCCTCCCCATCCCATCCTCAACTAAACGGCCTTATACGGACACAGACCGTACAAGTCTGCCCAGGCCTTAGTTCTTCAATATTTACTATTATTTTCTGATTCTAAATCATCTGGGTTCATCCCATGCTTTTTTGAACTCTGTCACCGTTTTCCTCTACACCACTTCTCTCAGGAGCGCATTCCAGACATCCACTACCCTCTCTGTAAAGAAGAATTTCCTTACATTGCCCTAGAGTTTCCCACCCCAATGCCTCAAATTATGCAACATTTACAGAGCATCACAAGTAGGCAATGCAGTCACCGAAACTTGGATCCTATTCAGGAGCACATCTATATTGTATGTCAAGGACTTGTTTTTGGACTTTGGATAAACTACCAATAACTGGAGGTTGGTTTTGACATCTCCTGTGCCTCTTCTTTCGTCATTCTGTTTTACCCTGAGTCTTGGTACCTTCTTTCCTGTTTTTTGGGGTCTTATGCAAGACAAAGAAATTGGCAGCTCAGAACAGGAAATAAAAGAAGCCTTAGGAACTAGAGAATTTTAGATTCATGCAGGATTTCTTAAACTCAATCCTTGGGTTTTCAGAATAGCTACAATCAATATAGTTCATAATTCAGTCAGAAACCTGTCAATTTTTGGTTACCTTGAGAGCCCACAGAATGAGTGCTTAGGCAGATCAAAGGCTCTGGCAGAGTCAGCCTCCCTCTCATCTGAGAAAATGCAGGGAAGGCTAAAGCCAGCTTGTTCTGTGATATACAATAATATTATCTGACATACTTGCATATGTTGTTTTCATTACACAAAGATGTACTGCACAATGCAGATCTGATTGGTTCAAAACAGCTCTGTAGCTAGTCACATTACATTACTTCCACTACAGTAGATTGCATATATAGGACTTAATTCACTAGGAGAAGTTCCCCCCTCCCGTTCTGTGTTTTGTGATTCAGGCCCATGGTATTTGGAAATATTGGAGAACAAAAATATATATATATTTTTTTAATTATTTCTTTATTCAATTTTCAAAAATACAATTCAAGATTTACTTGTACAGAAAGCTGTTAAGTCAAGAAAAATAAAATCACAATAATATTATAAATTCAAAGATACTTAATTAAACTTAATTCAGCTCAAGTCCACATAGGATCCAAAATGTTATTATGAACGGAGAAAAACAAGAAATTATTATTAAGGAAAATAATGCTAGTCAGCTAGTGAGGACATCTATTTTTCTATACTCCTTCTTTCTTTTCCTTCTCAAGCCGAGAAAGAGATAGGAAGGATGTCAGCTGGTAAGGTTCAAAGAAAACATATTTTTGAGAATTATATTGTATAACACATTTACAAGGATATCGTAGGAAAAATGTTGCTCCAAGAGCTATGATTCCCGGTTTAAACATAAGAAACTCTTTTCTTCGCCTTTGTGTGTCTCTAGCTAAGTCTGGAAACATTTGTATTTTAAGTCCCATAAATTCTTTCGCTCTATTTTTAAAGAAAAGTCTCAAAATCCAATTCTTGTCCATTGTTAGAGCTAAAGTTGCCACTGAGAACAAAAATATTTTAACCATTTCTAGTGATCTATGGTCTGTTTCAAGAGGTCAGACATGCAGTGGAAATGCATATTAAACTTGATCAATTATTCTAGTGCAGGGAACTCCGGTCCTCGAGAGCCGTAGTCCAGTCGGGTTTTCAGGATTTCCCCAATGAATATGCATTGAAAGCAGTGCATGCACATAGATCTCATGCAGACTCATTGGGGTAAGCCTGAAAACCCGACTGGAATACGGCTCTTGAGGACTGGAGTTCCCTACCCCTGTTCTAGTGCCTTATGGTTGAATTTCCTAAACACCAT
The DNA here is from genome assembly GCF_902459505.1 of Geotrypetes seraphini. NCBI lineage: Eukaryota > Metazoa > Chordata > Amphibia > Gymnophiona > Dermophiidae > Geotrypetes > Geotrypetes seraphini. The sequence continues at coordinate 377,501,070 of NC_047085.1, forward strand.
CAGGGTAATGATACATTTTATTGGCTTCATTTTCCCAGACGATAATGTTATAAATGCGAAGGGAAATCCTATAAACTGGTGCTTAATTTTAGGTGCCAAATATGCATGTAGGTTATAGAATTCTAGCGTTTACATGCGTTATTGGATGGGCCAGGGATGTGTTGCAATACATCAAATACAACTTATAGAACACTAGCATGTGGTACACATTGCATGATGTATTTGTGCATACCAACTTATACCGGTCATTGGCGAACTGTACAGTAAGTGGGTACTCCAAAGTTTCAGTGCACCAATAAGCCTTTATACCAGTATTCTAAAACAGCTTAGGCATGCCCCGGTGCTTTTTTTTTTTTTTTTTTTACAGCTCCCACATTATGGAATTCCTTACCCCCTCACCATTCATTGCGAGCAACAACTTAAAAACTTTAAAATAGCAATTAACCAGGCATTTAGAAATTGAAAAAAAGGTTTCTCAGGAAGGGTGGTCGATCTGTACTAGAGAGTTGCACGGGGACAGAAATCCCACCCATCCCTGCCAGGATCCTCTCCATCCCCACCCGTCCCCGCAAGGAATTACCTCCATCCCCACCTGTCCCCATAAAAAGCAGCAATTACTTCTGACAGGATCATCAGTTCCAGTTTCTTTTGTGTTTGCGCTGCTGTTTTCCTTGTGGAATCTCTTTAGTGGAACCCTTTTTTTGTTTTTCTGTTCAGGTAATTAACTTATAAACCCCCTCTTTTACTACGGCTGACGTGTTCATTATATTATATGGGTGTACCCTGCTTCCAAAGCCTTCCATCCCCGTGGGAGTCACGTTGGCCAGAGGGGGGTCCCCGTGGGAGTCCCGTGGGCCAGAGGGGTGTCCCCGTGGGAGTCCCGTGGCTTATGGGGGATTCCCGCGGGACCCGCAGGATTCCCACAATCCCCGTTCCCTTGCAGACCTCTAATCTGTACCCAGTCTTCTCCCTCTCCCTCCCATCTGTTGTTTATTGTTTTATGAATGAAGAATGAATGGTTCTTTTCTATATTGGAAAAAGTAGTTCTTTTCTTTTTAAAATTTGTGTTATTTTTAGATTGTAAACAGCTTTGATCTGTTCATTTACAGCTATAATAAGTCCAAATAAATAGAAATACAAATTACAGAATTGAGGCTAAGTGTGTCCCTTTGTGGTGCCTATAATCAAGGCACCAAAGTTACAGAATTGCTCAAATACAGTAGGGCACTGTGATACATGCACAGGAACCGCATCAATATAATTTGGTTTATTAGGTCTAGTTAATGGATAAGACAGAACGCAGAGTTGGGTAATCAATTTCAGGAAACAGCACTATTCCCTTGATGGAAAAATGGTCCGATGCAGTCATGTGGTGGCTGATGCCTTCATCGGGGTAAACATTAATATCCAAATTTCCAACGGTCACAGAAAAAAAGAAAGAAAGAAGAAATGCACTTCTTCCAGTCACTTCAGAGACAGCGAGGACAACTCGTGTAGTTATGTCACACTATCTCCAGCACTGGCTTAAAAGTGGCTCTTCTTCAGAAAACAGAGTGAAAAGGTGTGGTGGCTGTGTTAGTCCACTCTTCAAGGTAATATGTAGAAAAAAAACAAATACATAAAGGACAAAAAAAATAATACATTTTTTTATTGGACTAACTTAGGGCCTCTTCTATTAAACTGCACTAGCAGTTTCAAGCACAGGGAGCCGTGTTGAATGGCCCGCGCTGGTCCCGATGCTCATAGAGTTGCTATGAGCATCGGAAGCAGCGGGAGCCATTCAGCGCGGCTCTCTGAGCTAAAAACTGCTGGCGCAGTTTAATAGAAGAGGGGGTTTCGCAGGTAAACCCCTTCTTCCTCTGATCAGAAATAAGCAAATGTTGGCAAAAATCAGTATAAGGGAATACCTTTAAGCTGTCAGCTTGGGAAACGCTATTCACTTATGCAGATGATATTTTATACTGATTGAGATTGATTTGGATAATTCCAATTTAGTTTCCAAAGTAAATCATTGCATTTCCAAACTTCAAACCTGGGCTCTTTCTGTCCGGATAAAGCTTAATACAACGAAAACTAAACTTCTGTGGTTAGGTCCAAAATTGGACTGTCTTCCTCCTGCTGTAGCTTTGGAATCTGGGGCCTCTTTGCAGATTGAGTTCTCTGTTAAATATTGGGAGTCTTTTTGATTCCTCTCTCATCTTTAAGGACCAAATAAATTCCCTGGTCAAGAAATATTTTTTTTTTTTAGTTTACGAATGCTGAGGAAGGTTAGACATCTTTTTCATCATCGACATTTTTCTGTCTTGGTCCGATCAATCATACTATGTCGACTAGATTACTGCAACACTATCTATCTTGGCATCACAAAGATCTGTCTCCAAAGATTACAATCAATCCAGAATACTGCTGCAAAGCTGATCTTTGAAAAAAGCAAATTTGATCATGTGACTCCTTTGCTCTAGAGTCTTCATTGGCTCCCGGTTTATCTTAGAATTCAATTCAAATGTTCTTGCATCTCTTTCAAAATTGTACAAGTCATTTTTATTCCCCTCATTCCCTTATTATGGAATGTTTACAGATTTTCCTTTGCAAGAGGCATCCAACAATTCAAACTCTCTTTTCCTTCTAGAAAAGGAATTAAAGGAGTTAAGATCTTCAGTCAATCCCTGGCTTTCAAATCTTCTCAACTTTGGAATTAACTCTCCTTAATTCTAAGGAGCCTCAGTTTGTTCCAATCCTTCCGTAAATGTCTAAAATCTTTTCTATTCGCCAAACATACTGGAAACTAATCTCTTTGAAACTTTGCTATTACCTTCTTTGTTTTTATTTAATCATTGTAAATTTTTCTCCATCTCTATCTAATTGCTTTCTCAGAATGATGACTAGGCATATAAAGTTAAGCTTTAGTTTAATTTTAGTTTAGGATGGGCTGGGGAGGGCTTCAATGGCTGGGATGGTTTAGATGGGCTGGAGTGAGCTTTGATGGAGACTTCAGTATTGTAGATAGAACCTAAGCATAGTACCAGGCAGAGCTTCAGGTTCTGCCCAGCAATAGCTAAGAAGAAGGAAATTTTAAATTAAATCAGTAATTTAAAGAGTGAGTAGGGTTGGGCAGACTGGATGGACCATTCGGGTCTTTATCTGCCGTCATCTACTATGTTAGCTACCATGAAAGCTTCATTTTGCTAACAGATTTATACTCATATTTTCATGCATGAAACAGGAGTGACAACAAAGTGATTCTTTCTATTATGACATCATCTATAGAATTTTGTATCTTTCTTTGTTTCCTCTCTCTCTCTCTCACTCTCTCTCTCTCTCATTTTACAAGTACTGTATCTGGCTTCACTATGACCTGATTATCCTTTATGCCATTGCAAATAAAGTCATTTTGAGAAACAGATGTCAAGAGAGCTGTAGAAAATCATCCTGGAGGCAGATGCAGTGTTCCATAAACTGCCAAGCGCAGGGCCCAATCAAAGTGATGGAAACAAAATGGAACAGGCTGTAGAAACAGTAATTAAATTACAGCTCCATTGTAGGAGCACATTTTTAAATTACTGAGGTTGAGGGTCCATAATGCCGGTATTATAGCTGCGGGAATACTGCTAGCCATGGGTCACAAGCATTTTTTTCAACACTAATTATTCATGCTCAACTGGAAATGGCATGTCCAGACTTCAGTAGCTGTAGTTCTAGCAAAGCATGCTTTTGTTCCTTAAGAGAAATCTATCAAATGCCAGAGAAGAATGGAGCTTCTGAGACGAGGGCTGCTTCATAGTACATACCTCCTGAATAGATCCCTAAGTACCACTTCGTGTGTATCATACCTCTTTTCTTAAGGATCCAGGATAAAGTCTCCTCTCTCTCTCTTCCTTGGTTCATAGACAATGGCGTGAAAGACAAAAGCGCGCGCCGACAATTGAGCGCAGTGCACGCCGCCGTGCCGCTCTAAATTACAGTTTTTAGGGGCTCCGACGGGGGGTTTTTGTTGGGGAACCCCCCCAGTTTACTTAATAGACATCGCGCCGGCGTTATGGAGGGTTTGGGGGGTTGTAACCCTCCACATTTTACTGTAAACTGAACTTTTTCCCTAAAAACAGGGAAAAAGTTAAGTTTTCAGTAAAATGTGGGGGGTTACAACCCCCCACACCTCCCCCACAATGCCCCCACAACGCAGAGCGATGTCTATTAAGTAAAGTGGGGGGGTTCCCCCCCACACACCCCCGTCGGAGCGCTAAAAACTGTAATTTAGAGCGGCACGGCGGCGCGCGCAGCGCTCAATTGTCTGGGCGCGCCTTTGTCCCGGCGCGCTTTTGACCTGACACCCTCTTCCTTTATATCTGAAGCACTATGGGAATGGGGGGGAAGGGCATTTCTAGGGCCCTATATCAAGAGATATTCTCACCTGTACAATCTTCTACACAACTCACTGAGATGTCCGAGGTCTGTATAGTGCTTGACTGAATATCTGAATCTTTACAGAATTATTGGTATAACAAAGGTTGCAAAACTCAGTTCTTTAAGGTCACTAAGCAAACAAGTGGAATGGGTAAAATTTGCAACTGATTATCTGGTATTCTTTACTTGAAGTATACTGCTCTTCTCTTCTCGTCTGTTGCTGACACCGAGTGGTCTCCCGTGGTGCCAGACCCATCTCCTTGTTTTCTCTTCAAACGCACTGAGCAAACCAGAGAAAATATTTCTTCACACAATGTGTAATTAAACTCTGGAATTCATTGCCAGAGAATGTAGTGAAATCAGTTAGCTTAGCGGGGTTTAAATAAGGTTTGGATAATTTTCTAAAAGAGAAGTTCATAAGCCATTATTGAAATGGCTTAGGGAAATCCACTGCTTATCCCTAAGATAAGCAGCATAAAATCTATTTTACTCTTTGAGATCTCATCAGGTATTTGGGACCTGGGTTGGCCACTGTTGGAAACAGGATACTGGGCTTGATGGACCTTCGGTCTGTCCCAGTATGGTAATTCTTATGTTCTTGGAACCTCCAGCCCAGTGGCATACCAAGGGAGGGGGGTAGTAGGAGCGTTGGCACTTCTCCTCCTCTCCAGCCGCCTACCTACCTCTTCAAAATCATTGGTGACAGCGAGCAGCCTTTCCTAATTGCCTCAGCTCTCCTGATGCAACTTCCTTTTCGTGGAAGCAGGAAGAGGCATCAGAGGGAGAAGTGAGGCCATTGCATGCAGGTGTCAAAGATTTTAAATAGGTACACATGGGTGCAACAGGGAAGAGGTAGGGGGCATCCTGGGAAAAAGTACGTAGGGGGGCATGTGCAACAGGGAAAAGCGCAGGGGGATATATGGTGCAGTGATGCCGGGCTCCATCATCCCAGTTGCTAAAAACTGGCTGGAGCATAGAAAACAGAGTGTGGGGGTAAATGGACAATACACGGACTGGAAGAGCATCACCAGTGGGGTGCCGCAGGTCTCGGTGCTTGGACCCGTGCTTTCAACATCTTTATAAACGATCTGGACCTAGGTACGACGAGCGAGGTGATTAAATTTGTGGACGATACGAAGTTATTCCGAGTAGTAAAGACACAGGGGGATTGCGAAGATCTGCAATGTGACATATTCAGGCTCTAGGAATGGGCATCGACACGGCAAATGAGGTTCAACGTGGATAAGTGTAAAGTGATGCATGTCGGTAACAAAAATCTCATACACGAATACAGGATGTCCAGGGCGGTACTTGGAGAGACCTCCCAGGAAAGGGACTTGGGAGTTCTGATCGACAAGTTGATGAAGCCATCCACGCAATGTGCGGCAGTGGCAAAAAGGGCAAACAGAATGCTTGGAATGATAAAGAAGGGGATCACGAACAGATCGGAGAAGGTTATCATGCCGCTATACTGGGCCATGGTGCGCCCTCACCTGGAATACTGCGTACAGCACTGGTCACCGTACATGAAGAAGGACACGGTACTACAGGGTCTAGAGAAGAGCAACTAAGATGGTTAAGGGGTTGGAGGAGCTGCTGTACAGCGAAAGATTAGAGAAACTGGGCCTTTCTCCCTCGAACAGAGAAGATTGAGAGGGGACATGATCGAAACATTCAAGGTACTGAAGGGGATAGACTTAGTAGATAAGGACAGGTTGTTCACCCTCTCCAAGGTAGGGAGAACGAGAGGGCACTCTCTAAAGTTGAAAGGGGATAGATTCCGTACAAACGTAAGAAAGTTCTTCTTCACCCAGAGAGTGGTAGAAAACTGGAACGCTCTTCCAAAGGCTGTTATAGGGGAAAACACCCTCCAAGGATTCAAGACAAAGTTAGACAAGTTCCTGCTGAACAAGAACATGCGCTGGTAGGTCTAGTTTTAGTTAAGGCTCTGGTCTTTGACCAGAGGGCCGCCGCATGAGCATGATGTACCACTGGTCTGACCCAGCAGCAGCAATTCTTATGTTCTTACTTCCCTCACTATGCTGTTGCTTGAGCTACCTGTGCAAACAGCTTTCCAAACATAGGGTCCTTTTACTAAGCTGTGTGATGCCTGAGCTATGATTAGCATGTGGGTTTCCCGAGCGCAGAGGTCACATTTAGCATAGCTGTAAAATGGCTGCATTTTCAATTTCCTCAATTAATGGCCACACACTTCTACACTAATGGCCAATTGGCACATGGCTAGGGTTACCAGATTTTCCAAATGGAAAATCCGGACGCCAGGGCCCTGCTCCAGGCCATCCCTATTCTCGCCGGCCGCACCCCATTATGCCCCAGGCCCACCCTCAGCCCCGCCCCCTCAATCTGCATGAGCAACGAGCGACGTTGGATGGCATTCACACAGCGCAAGTACCGTCCAGACATGTCCTCAATATCCGGGGAAATTCAGACGTCTGGAAACATTAGTGTAGTAGCTTTACCGACACCTATTTTCTAGGTGGTAAGGACTCCCACGCTAACCATGCAATAATCAGTTCACACTAACCAATGAGCACAGGGCTTGCTTACTCTTCACCCCCATGCTACAAAATGAGTATTTTTTTAGCGCTTTGGAAGCAAGCGCAGATCTGAAACTACCACGGGATGTCTGAGCATTCCCTCTAGTAGCTTATCTTCGCAAAAAGCAAATTCGACCATGTCTCACCGCTTTTGTCCAAGCTCCACTGGCTTCCAATAATCTCCAGAGTCCACTTCTTTGGAGTAGTGGTGGAATATAGATTATAATGTAAATGTAAATACTGTTTCCAACAGTAGCCAATCCAGATCCAGATCACAACCACCTGGCAAGATCACAAAAAAGTAGCAAGATACCATGCTTCTTAGCACCAGGGATAAGCAGTAGCTTTCTCTCTAGTCTAATGCTTGGTGGACTTTTCTTCCAGAAATATGTCTAAACCTTTTTTAAATCCAGCTATGCTAACCACTTGCGCCATATTCAGCAATGAATTGTAGAGCTGAATTATGAATTGAGTGGAAAAATGTTTCTCCTATTCTAAATTCCATTGGTTTCCTATAACTGTATGAGGGGCTGTTGAAAAGTTCTCAGCCCAACCAAGAAGAGAAGGATAATAATAATATAATAATAATTTTATTTTATATACCACCCTACCACATAGTTCTAGGCGGTTCACATACAGTGCTAAAAACATACAAATAGAGGGGCATAACAAAAAAAAAGTCTAAATCCCCTTTTGGCCTAAGGCCTTAAACGTTGAAAGTAGAAGCAGGGAAAATGTCCATTAAAAAAAAAACCCAACATCTAAAAGGAGGGTTTTTTTTTATAATGGCCTGCCTCTACGTTCAGCTGTTTAAACGCCCAGACCACCACTGCATCTAAACTTCCAACAGGCCAGCCATCTCTGAATGGCTGGTCTTAGGGCCTGATTGGCCCAGGCAGCTCAAACCCCGCCCACAGTGAATAAAAGTACAAAATCTAAAAACAACTAAAATTATAAAATAATTCACGAAAATAGATAGACATTCCTTAAAAAGTACAACTGTAAAATCAATGTGCAAATTTCCAATCAATATTCTGAAACATTAATTTACAAACTTTTCAAATAAATCAGTTTTCAATAGTTTCCTAAAGGACATGTATGAATGGGCCTGAGAAATAATAGAACTTAGCCATGAATCCATTTTACCTGCCTGAAAACCAAGCAATTTATCAAAGAATCTCTTGTAACGATAAGGCTTAATAATCGGGAAAACAAATAAGTATTGCCCTCGAGTTATACTTTTAGGTTTATATCTTTCAAAACACAGAGACAAGTAATTAGGAGCCATACCAAACAGTACTTTAAAACTGGTGCAACCAAACTTAAACAGTACTCTAGCCTCAAAAGGTAACCAATGCAACAGTTTGTAGGATGAAGTAATATGGTCATGTTTTTTCAGCCCAAAAATTAAGCAGACTGCCGTATTCTGTATAAGTCTCAGTCTTTTTTTTAAGCTTTTTTTGGGATCCCACATATATTATATTATAATAATCCAGAATGGATTATTGTACCAATAATCTAAATGATGCCCTATCAAAGAATTTTTTTATCGTCCAAAGCTTCCACAAAGCTGTATAACATTTTTTTAACTAGTAAGTTTGTGTGATCTTCCAATATTAAATGACGATCCAATATAATGCCCAAATTCTAATAGAAGCGGAAATTTGAAAAGTTTGTCCATTCAAGTATAGTTCTTTTTCTTTTATAGTATCAGAAGGACTGGCCAGAAAAAATTTTGATTTTTCCAGATTCAATTTAAGTTTTGTCCTCTTAGTGCATTGCTCAATATGGATTAATAATGAAGAAATTCGATTTATTACTTCCCCTGTAAAGGACATAAGTGGGAGTTTTATGGTAATATCATCAGCGTAAATAAAAAATATGACTCCCAAACCATGCAATAATTTTCCCAAAGGAGCAAAATATATGTTAAATAAAGTAGGTGACAGCGGAGAACCCTGGGGTACCCCATAAGAACTATTCCAGGATAAAGAATAACTATCTGTTCTTAATAAACCCTCAAACCAGTTCCAAACTGTTCCTGAAAACATGAAACTTTGAATTTTAAAAACTATAATACATAATTTGAACCGTATTCATATGTGGGGCCGCTGAAAAGTTCTCAGCCCAATCAAGATGAGAATGATGTGTAAACATGAAACTTACAAGTTATTCCACACTTTTCTTGACACGTTTTGTCTCATTTCAAATCATGGAAACAATGTGTCAAGAAAAATGTGGAATAACTTGTAAGTTTCAGGTTTACACATCATTCTCATCTTGGTTAGGCTGAGAACTTTTCAGCGGCCCCTCATTTGAATATGGTTCAAATTATGTATTATAGTTTTTAAAATTCTAATTGGAGAAGCTCCTCTTTACATGTTGGATCTAGTGACCTTGTTGCATGGATCAACTACGAAATATAAAACTCAAAATCTCTTTTTGTTAAAGCTTCCAATATTTAAGAAACTAAAATCAAGTAGATAACTCTCTATTTCCGTTCAGTACCAGATGGCTAAGCTGTAGAATCAGCTTTCTTTAAGATCCTATGACCACTATTTCTCATTTAGAAAGAATATGAAAACTTTCCTTTTCCACAAATTTAGTCTTTTAACTGAATAATGTGGTCTTCTGAATATTAGATTATAATTCCCGGATGTACGGATAGTCTGGCTCTTGTTTTCTGTAATCCGGCACTGGTCGCTATGCATGAAGAAGGACAAGGTACTACTCGAAAGGGTCCAGAGAAGAGCAACTAAAATGGTTAAGGGGCTGGAGAAGTTGCCGTACTGCAAGAGGTTAGAGAAACCAAGCCTCTTCTCCCTTGAAGAGAGGAGACTGAGAGGGGACATGAAGGGAATAGACTTGGTAGATAAGGACAGGTTGTTCACCCTCTCCAAGGTAGAGAGAACGAGAGGGCACCCTCTAAAGTTAAAAGGGGATAGATTCCGTACAAACGTAAGGAAGTTCTTCTTCACCCAGAGAGTGGTGAAGAACTGGAAAGCTCTTCCAGAGGCTGTCGTAGGGGAAAACACCCTCCAGGGATTCAAGACAAAGTTAGACAAGTTCCTGCTAAACCGGAACATACGCAGGTAGGGCTGGTCTCAGTTAGGGCACTGGTCTTTGGCCTAGGGGCTGCCGCGAGAGCGGACTGCTGGTTACGATGGACCACTGGTCTGACCCAGCAGCGGCAATTCTTATGTTCTTATGTTCTTATCTTTGAACCGCTAAGATATAAACAGAATACAAGACGTGGCATAACATAACATAAACATATTTGTTTTAAAAGTACTAGTTAGTAACTTCATGATGTGTACCCTGGTCTTTCTACTTCTTGAAAGAATAAATAGTCAATTCACATTTACCTATTCTGCTCAACTCAGGATTTTTTTTTTTAGACCTCTACTCTCTTACCATATTACAAGGTCTACCCCCAATTATTAACAGCATAGATCATCTACAGAAAGAAAGCTGACAATGGGAACTTAAATATTAATCCCAGGAGTGTTATGTATGAGCTATGATCATCTGAAATGCTGCCCGCCCACAGTGTTTGTCAATTTTTGTGTTTATTTGCAGATAGTAGGATTATACTGTGGGAGGAGTTATCATATATTAAAATTTACACTTTTGAAAAAAAGATCCGACTCGTAGAAAGCACACAATAGCATGGGAAGATAGCTTTGAGCCAGCATCACCTGTGCTAGCATTCCAATTGAGATAAATACCTATACATTTACACACACGATTCTATGTATGGTGCCGACTACTACGGTGCTAACCATGATTCTATAAAAGTTATGCGTACCTTATAGAATCACTCTTAGTGCCAGTGTGCATCCTAACTTTTAGGTGCACCCATTTTAGGCCAGCTAAAGCCAGATCTAAATGCTTGTGCCTAAGTTATGCGCCAACCCACTGGCAGTTATTGGTGTCAATTAAGCCAATAGTTGTGCGGGCGCTTCGTCTGTGTACACTGATGTATGCGCACAACCTTAGGTGCTATATACAGAATTGGAGGGTTAGCATATAAAAGTAGATATTATCCCCCCGATATTTAAACACCATGATCAACAGTGGGAAGGCATGGCATAGTGGTTAGAGCAATAGCCTCAGCACCATGCAGTTATGGGTTCAAATCCCTTCTGACCCTGGGCAAGTCACTCAGTCTTCCATTACCCCAGGTACTTTAGATTGTGAGCCCACTGGGATAGGGAAAATGGTTGACTACCTGATTGTTAACTGCTTAGATAACTTTGATAAGTGGTCTATAAATACCTAAAATAAATAACAACTTCAAATGCTGATTCTAGCATTTAAATTTATACCCAGATATTCGACACTGGGCTGTACCAGGGCTGAATATTCAGGTATAAGGTGAACCCCAAGAGTACATCAGTATTCAGCACCAGTACCTATATAACTATGCAGATAAATTAGGACAGATATTTTGCTGTTCTGACTTGTCCGTATAGCTTTCTTGGTACAGGCGCTGAGTACTAGCTGTACCTAGATAATTTCTGGCTTTGTCCCTGGATCCACCTCGCACTATCTGAATAGTCTTGGGGTGGTTAGTAAAATGTGTTGATATCCGGATAATGCTGCTGCTTCTATCCAGATAAGTATCGCTGAATATCAGCTCCTGTGTTGTCCTTGCAAAATCAACCCCTTGGTGAGAAGCCTGAACATCAAGCTATTGGGAAACACATTTAAAATTTCACGTAACATTTTGCTTTTCTTTTGGGCTCTTCATTGTCTGAACAAATATTTAATGCTGCCAGTTAGTTCCTAAAGAAACACGTCCCTTCCAAAAAAACATAATTGGGAGTATTCTTAATGCATTTAACTTTATAATAAATTATTTTAATCATCAATAAAAAGAGATTGATTCCATGACAAATAACTCATAAGAAATATTATACATTAGTGCACTTTAGGAGCTATTTGCATTATGAAGAATTTTCCAGAAAGAATGGTAATCAATGATGTCATAATGATAAGCATGATGGACTTCTCTGACCATGGTCACCACTGATACAAATCTCTGTCTTCTAATAGAATGAAAGGACTCATGTATGATAACCTAGCCCTGCATCTTTGAAAATCATTGTACAATAACTGATCTGTAATCCAGAAGTCAACTGCCTGATATTCAGTGCTATTTAGCTGGCTGGAAATGGCTCTTGGTCAACTAAATAATGCTAAGCTGGCTAACTGCTAGGTAGCCCGGTGACTGGCTATGTCGTGCAACATAGCCAGTCAGCGCCAATATTTATTGTTGACTGGCTAGGTTTAACACCCAGATAGACTTGCCTAAACAGCAGGTCTATCTTTGGCCACTATGACCTAGCCGTAATATTGGCTTAGCCAGTTATGTCAAACGCAGCTGCACATTGACTAGAAATTCAATTTCAGTCACTGGATATGACCTCAGCATTGAATTTTCGTGATCACCGTGGACCGCAGGAAGTTGCCTCCCGCAGTCTGAAAATAGCTGGTTTGGAGTTTGGTGCTAACCAGATGTTTTCAGTGGCACTAACCAGTTAAGTGTAACTGAAAATGATTGTTTAGATCCAAACAAATGATTTAAAGAGTCAGAAGTTGTTTCTGGCTGGCTAAATCTCTTTGAATATCGACTTCACAGTGTTTAGTATTCAAAGGGGGTTTAACTAGGCAGGAGAAGCTAAACCCCACTGAGCAGGCCAGCTGCCAATATTGTGGTTCTTAACCAGTTCTTAACCACTGACTGTTGCTTGCTGACCATCCATTCCATACCTGGCTAGGTTAGGGGTGGTCTGGAGTAGAGTTTGGATAGAGCTGCAATTTAGCCAGTTAGTAGCAATATTCAGTCTGTTAACCAAGTAAGTATATGAATGAAGTTAGGACAGCACAACAGCTATCATGACTTTGTCCATCGAGTTAACTGAAAACCAGTCTGAATATCTGCTGGTTCCCAGTTAACTTCTGATACCCAGATATTCAATGCCAGAAGCCATGATTGTCCCAACACTGAATACTTAGGGCTCCTTTTACTAAGGTGCGTTAGGGCCTTAACGCACGAAATAGCACATGCTAAATTGCCACGCATGCTAGACCTTAACGCCAGCATTGAGCTGGCATTATTCTAGAAGCGTACTGTGCGGTGTAGCGCACGGTAACTTCGGGCGTGCGCTAAAAACGCTAGCGCACCTTAGTAAAAGGAGCCATAAGGGTCAGTTCAGTCTGTGGCTATGAGCTGCATATGGTTGTGGGTTGAATATTACCCTTATAACTTTTAAACTCTTATGTCTGACATATTCGTGCACTATTTCACGGCATGTAGGAATCACCAACTGGTTTTGATGAGCAGATCTGAGTGTTCTCACTGGCGTATATGAAATATGATGTGCAAGATAGGCAAACTCACCAAAAGTCAGGATTTTTAAAACCCAACAGAAGTGTTTTGTATGTAATGCGATGTGCAACAAGGAACCAATATGCATTCTTTAGAAGAGGAGTAATGTGGCCATACTTCCAGGCATTATGGACTAGCCTAATTGCAGTAATTCTGAATGACCTGCGGAGATCTTTATTTTTAAGGCCTTTATGTAAAGAGAGTTGCAGTAGTCTAGCTATTGAATGAAGAAAGAGTGAAGGAAAATATTCATTGCTGAAGGGGATATCGTACAATATACCAAACAGATCAGTCTGGGTTTAAAAACCAGACAACAAAGGTAGAAAAAAATTTCTGTTTGTTTTATTTATTTATTTTTGTTTTAAGATAAGGTATTACTGTAGCTTTGTTGATAATAGTTTATTAATAGAAAATGGAAATAAGATGATACTGTATATTGAACTAATTTTAATACATTTTTTACAAATTCAGAGACAATAACTCCTTTCCTCAGGTCAGGACAGGGATACTGTAACAGCAATATAGTTTACTGATCTAAAGAAAGAGGTTTTAACCTCTGAAAGCCAAGAAAGAAATGTATTAGTCCAATAAAATGATGGGTACTAAATTTTCTTCTCGCTATGCCCCATGCCTCCTATCCAAATGCAAAATATAAATTGGTGGGCTTCCCAAAGCCCTGCCAGCTGAAGATTTCCTCCTCTAGGAAGGAAGGGGGGATTTGTTCAGAGATGTTTGGAGGTTGCATAGAAGAAAAACTGTACACTGGCACTGGTATGGTAATCTTTGTTTGTTTTGAATTTTAAAATAAAAGAAAGAAAGTGGAAATAAAGAAGTAAATACATGGGGGTGGGGCATTGTGGGTAGGGCGGGGCAGGGGGGGCCCAGTGTATTTGTGTGCCTAAAGGCCCTCGATGAATTAATCCTGCCCTGTTGGCATGGGTAGATTTCTGGATCCTTTACCATTAAAGAGAATGGATTTTTATATACCTAGATTTCACATAAGATTGTGTTGTGTGAGCCTTCTGACGGAAGCGTCTTCTGCGATAATATCATCCTGGAGGAGGCTTTCCTGTCACCACTGGAGAAGTCCTGCTGGAAATGGCAGCACATGTTAATGCGCATCGAGCATTGCTATTGGCTTTAAAACTAGTTCTTCACTGCGAGCTCCAGCAGAAAGAAAATGCATGTGGCAAAGCTATTTGTACACTGGAGGGAGCAAAGTTCTGGCACTGAAGAATATTACCACCTGCTAAACCCCAAGGCCTGTAGCCCCCTCCCCCCCCTCCTCTACATTGTACTGGATGATGGCTTCTGTTATCAGAGAGTGAGATATGAAGTAAACCAGCTGGCTCAGAAATACTTCCTGGACTCCTGCCAACTGTTTGTTGACTGTTCGCTGGAATCCTGCCTGCAGAGAAATCTTCACAGAGACAGACTTATTATACCATCTGAACAATACCGATGATGGCTCCGAAACTAGAAATACCAAATCCAGAAAAGAACAGTATCAAGAACAGAATGGTATCTTTCTCAGATTGTGAAGGTCCCGTCTGGGAGGGTAGGTGGTGCCAGTGTTTGCCCCCTCTTCTTCTATTACCGCTCCTATCTCCCTTCCCTAGCTCTCTCTTTTCAGTGATACTGGATTTTCTTTTCCCGCTTTTGATTATATATCGTAAACTGCTTTGTTTGTCCTCCACAGATCTGAAAGGCAAGATATCAAAAAATTAAACTAAGGAAACTGTTGCCTCAAAAGCATAACAAATCATAGCCAATTAGCCCCCAGGTCTTACATCTTGAAATGGTGCCAAGCAGTCCATATCCTATTTGCTTTCACACATCTTCACTCTTCAGGGCCAGCTCCCAGTAGTTTCATTTTGCTATTAATTTATGATACCTGTAGCTTTGATTATGAGTAAACATCTGCACACTGTCCTTAAGCATTTACCTAGCGATGCCTAAGTGGAGGCACCATCCATTGCCTAAGGATGTCTTATGATGCCTATATTAAAAAGTAGGCATGGTTATGTAGATAATAGGTGTGGTTGACATAGGCATCATTAGGAATCCGATATAGGCACCGCCAAATTAACCCCTCCCCCTTTTATAAAGACATATTAGGCTTTTTTATCGCCGGCCGAAATAGTATTAGCTACAATGCTCATAGGAATTGTATGAGCGTCGGAGCTAATACCACTATGGCTGGCGATAAAAAGCCTGTGGCTTCATAAAAGAGGGGGGTGGGGGTAAGTGAGTGAAAAGCTGACCTAATAGAGCGAAGCCTAAGTCTAGGATGCCTAGGGATGCCTAAGTCCACTTAGGCACCACAAGGCACGATCCTATAAATGGCACCATTTTTATGATTAACAACTGGCACCTACAATTATTTTAAATATATACTGCCTATTACCAAGCGGTTTCCAACTAAACACTCTGTGATAGGGCCAGGGTATGCCTAGCGCCAGCAACCTGGCTTCCGTCCCAGACGCAAGGACCAGCACTCCCTGGAGTACCACTATGAAATGACAATAGAGGAGAAAAAGAAAAAAGCTATCCACTCACAGTTCCCAGTTCCAGACTTTATTATCCAATTCAAATTGCACTGGTTCTGGTTGCAGCCACACCTGCTCACACTGATTTGAAAATGTACTGAATTCAAACACAGTTCACTTTTTTAGCATATTCTTTCATTAATCCAAAAACAAAAAATCAAAAAAGATTTCTCTTTTAAACAAGGTTTATTTTCCACAGTCCAGCTGCCATTCTTTGTTCAGTCCCTGCAGCTTTCTAGTTCTAAGAACCTAAATCCAGGTGCCTCTGAGGCCCAGGGCTGGCCCTGGTGGCCTTCATGCTCTAGTCCCTCTCCATCTAGGCTTGGCACAACTACTGTGTTTAGCAAAGTGTTTATTCAGGAAGCTTTTCCCACCTGACTCCCTGAAGTACGGATTCCACACTGATCCATCCTATACTCTAGACAGTGGGGCTGGGAACCAATCCACCCTTTGATTTAATGGTCTAAGATTCCCTCCCATTTGTTCCCTCTATCTGCCTTAGTCGGCCTTAGCCCCTCCCCCATTTACTATGCTTTACTTGCACACGGATTCTGGCTTTATTTCTACTACTAACCAAACCTCACATTCACACACCAATCATTCATTCATTCATTCAACACTCCTTCATAAGGACATAAATGTTTTTTTTTTTACAGTACTTTCGACCATCATCTATTATACAACAAACTTTCATTCCCTTCCCTCGCACAGTTCCTCCTATTGGTTTTAAAAGTATCCCTCTGTAACTTTATCAAGTGTCGCCTAGTCTTTGTAAATCTTGAAGCAGTAAAAAATTGATTCACTTGTACCCATTCTACACCACTCAGGATTTTGTAGACTTCAATCTAATCTCCCATCGGTCCTCTCTTTTCCAAGCTGAAGAGCCCTAACATCTGTAATCTTTCCTTATACAAGAGGAGTTCCATCCACTCTATCATCTTGTTTGCTCTTCTTTGAATCTTTTCTAGTGCCACTATATATTTTTTGAGATAAGGAGACCAGAACTGAACGCAATATAGAGGCATTATAACATTCTTAGTCTTGTTAACTAGCCCTTTTCTAATAATTTCTAGCATCTTGTTTGTTTTCTTTGCCGCCACCACACATTGGGCAGAAAGTTCCAGTGTATTGTCCACGATGACACCCAGATCTTTTCCAGATCATTTATAAATAAGTTATATAGCACTGGTCCCAATGCAAATCACTATGGCACATCACTATTTACCCTCTTCAATTTAGAAAACTGGCCATTTAACCATACCTTTTGTTTTCTGTCCGATAACCCATTCTTAATCCACAATTGAACATTGCCTCCTATCCCATATCTCTTTAATTTTCTCAGGAGCCTCTCATGAGGAACTTTGTCAAAAGCTTTCTAGAAATCTAGATACACTACATCAACTGGCTTGCCTTATCTACATGTTTATTCCCACCTTTAAAGAAGTCAAGCAAATTGGTGAGACAAGACCTCCCTCGGCTGAACCCATACTGGCTCTGTCTCATTAAATCATGTTTGTCTACATGTTCCACAATTTTATTTTTTATAATTGTTTCCACTATTTTGCCCGGCACTGAGGTCAGGCTTACCAGTCTGTAATTCCTGGATCTCACCTGGAACCCTTTTTACAAATCAGCATAACATTAGCCACCCTCCAATCTTAAGAACATAAGAATTGCCGCTGCTGGGTCAGACCAGTGGTCCATCATGCCCAGCAGTCCGGTCATGCGGTGGCCCCTAGGTCAAAGATCAGTGCCCTAACCGAGACCAGCCCTACCTGTGTACGTTCCAGTTCCGCAGGAACTCGTCTTATTTTGGCTTGAATCCCTGGATGGTGTTTTCCCTTATAACAGAATCTGGAAAAGCATTCCAATTCTCTACCACTCTCTGGGTGAAGAAGAACTTCCTTACATTTGTACGGAATCTATCCCCTTTTAACTTTAGAGAGTGCCCTCTCGTTCTCCCTACCTTGGAGAGGGTGAACAACCTGTCTTTATCTACTAAGCCTATTCCCTTCATTATCTTGAATGTTTCGATCATGTCCCCTCTCAGTCTCCTCTTTTCCAAGGGAGAAGAGGTCCAGTTTCTTTAATCTCTCACTGTACAACTCCTCCAGCCCCTTAACCATTTTAGTCACTCTTCTCTGGACCCTTTCGAGTAGTACTGTGTCCTTCTTTTAGTATGGCGACCAGTGCTGGGCGCAGTATTCCAGGTGAGGGCTTACCATGGCCGGGTACAGCGGCATGATAACATTCTCTGATCTGTTCGTGATCCCCTTCTTAATCTTTCCAAGCATTCTGTTTGCCCTTTTTGCCGCTGCCGCACATAGCGCGGACAGCTTCATCAACTTGTCGACCAGTGCTCCCAAGTCTCTTTCCTGGGGTGTCTCTCCGAGTACTACACCAGACATCCTGTATTCGTGTACAAGATTTTTGTTACCAATATGCATCTCCTTACACTTGTCCACGTTAAACTTCATTTGCCATGTCGCAGCCCATTTCTTGAGCGTGTTTATGTCCTGTTGCAGGTCTTCGCAGTCCTCCTGCATCTTCACTACTCTGAATAACTTCGTATCATCTGCAAATTTAATCACCTCGCTCATCGTTCCAATTTCCATATAAATATGTTGAAGAGCAGTGAAGATAAGTGGAATAATTCCTCTATTATTTAATTTTCGTTGGCACATTACAGCACAGCATAAGACTTTATCATATAATGAAGGTTTTTTGCCAGTGAGGTGAATGCTCGACCACCTTTTTGAGCCGTTTTGGTGAGGTGGGAGGGCCCTTTCTGAGGCTTTTTCCTTCATTTTTTGGATTGAGTTAGGTCTATGCTGTTCCTGTCTTACATTTTTGGACATCTTCACATTCAGTGTTGAAAGTACGCCACTGGCCTAGACTCCTATACTTCTCCTGTAGCAGATTCAGGAATGACACATGAACACATTAAGAACAATGTGTGGTTGTGCATGCTTCACCTTAGAGGGAACACTTGTAGAGACAGTTGGCCCTTTTGTCAGCAGTAAGAATCTTAAAATCTACATGTTATGAGTTTACATAAAAATCCAACTTAAGAACAGCTTTAGATAACGTAACTTTGAAGGAGTCTGGGACTGGTTTTCCTAAGTGTTGAACTAAGTTTTCTCTTTAATAAAATGCTGAATTATGTTTAGCTGCAGACCTAACCTATCTCATGTTCTAGCCTGCCTGCCTTGTGTGTTAGCTTGGACATTCTAACTTCTTATGGCTATCTCAGCATAAACGACATGTAACAGAAAGACTGCAGGGCCTAGATAAGTGACCTGCTAGTGTGAGCTGAGGACCAATGATTGTTAAGAAAAGTAACATGTGAACAGTTTTTTCTAGAATTCAGTTGTATAGCCAGAAGAATGTATAAATATCTCTGTAACGTCCTGTTTTTGGCACTTGGAGCTCGGGAGTCGCATACGTATGCTAATAAACCATTTGTGTTTTCTTCAAGTCTCTAGGTTTTTTGGCTGCCCAAAGTGACCTTTCAGGGACAGTTGGCCCTTTTGTCAGCAGCAAGAATCTTAAAATCTACACGTTCTGAGTATACACACAAATCCAACTTAAGAACAGCTTTAGAAACGTAACTCATTCTTAACTTGGAGACTGCCTCAATTTATTTAAAATATTTATAGCTCACCTTGGTCTGGCGGTAGATAAGAATAAAATTATTATCATCCCACAATTCTAAGCAGGGTACAAATTATTAACACCTGCAACTCTGAGTTTCCCAAGTCAGCTTCTTGCTCTGTGGCGATCATTGCTGTATCAGCTGGGCTGGCCTGCGGTGGCGTAGCGAGGGTGAGTGGCATCCGGGGCGGTGCCACCCCTCCCCTCCATCCCCCCCTGCCACATGCATGTGCTCCTTCCCTTGCACCCTTGTTGCCCACGTTGTACCGGCTCTCCCTCTGATGTCGCTTCCTAGGCGCGGGGGTCTGGAAGTGACATCAGAGAGAGGCGACACAAATGCGGACACCATGTTCATTATGCTGCTCACAGAGGGAAAATTAAAAAGGTATGAGGGAAGGGGTGCACGTGCGTGGCAGGGGGGGTTGAGAAGGAGCGGTGGGGGGGTAGAGAGGGAGATGGGTGCCGGCGCCCTTACTAAGATCGTGCCTGGGTTATACTGCTCCCTCCCCCCCCCCTTACTACGCCATTGCTGGCTTGCAACGAGTGAATATGAGATATCTAGATCTCCAGCTCTTGAGGTCAAGTGACCAACATCTGTTGGTCATCCCCTCTCTTAAAATTATTAATACGCGGCGGCAGTCTATTTTTTCTGTTACTGCTCCCCAATCCTGGAATTTCCTTCCAATTCATTTAAGAGAGGAAAAGAATCTTGGAAAATTTAAGAGCAAACTAAAGAGTCTTCTTTTTAAAGATGCATTCATTGTTTAACGGAATTGCTTTTGGCTCTCAATCCATTTTTAAATATTTTGATTGTTTTTATTCCCTTCCCGATTGTTTTTAACCCTAATTGTACTACTTTACAACCAGATTGTATTTCATCCCTAGTTTTCCCTATGTTCTTTGTTATTGTATGTCTAATTTGACTTACTATTATGTTTTAGTAGTTATGGTACATGTCAATTAAGTTTGTCTTCCTCTACTTTGTAATTTTTATCATTTTGTATATCGCTTAGAATTCGGAATAGGCGATTAATCAAATGTCATAATAAACTTGAAACTTGATCTCTGGGGGATTCAGGCTGAGGCAGGAGGTACCATGTGTAGGATTTCCATATGGATCGAGAACAAAGAGGATGGATTGAGACATCCGGGTTTTACTTTCACTGAACACGATGAAAGTAGGGAGGACACACAGAGACATCTGGGTTTTATTTCCATTGAAAGCAACGGAAGTAAAACCTGGATGTCTCAATCCGTCCTCCCTTTTCTGGAGCCATATGGTAACCCTAACCATGTGCACCAGCGGCCCTGGAGCTGTGAACCTGCTGACTGCTAAGCTTCCAGGGCTCGGATACGCTGGTGGTGGAGTTGCTCAAAGGGATTCTCTTGATGAGGAATACTGCTGTTGAGCAATCCAAGAGTTCCAGGAAGAAGTGCTGCAGAAGATGGGAAGTCAGCAATGGTTCCAGGGAACAGAATGCGCTGGGTTCTGGGAAGGGGGACCAGGGAGGTAATCCATGCCTGCATGAGGGGGGATTGCAAATTGAGGGGAAGGGAACTGACAAATTGAGATGAGAGCTGAATCTGCTGAGGTGGGTTGAGGGGTGGGGAGCAAAGAAAAGGTTGGCGAGCTTGCTCTGCAATAGAGAGGAGCTAGCTAAGGAGGGGCAAGAAGGAATCTAATAGAGAGGAAAAGTGAGAGGGTAAGCAAAGCAGATCAGATCAGGAGGACATAGGGGTGTGAGAAGTTTAGGACGGTGGAGTGGAGCAGATGAAGAAGGTATTAGGTGCCCTACCCCAAATGTAAGTCAAAATATGCAAAAGGAGTAAGAAGCCAGTGAAAACTGGGTAAGAGAGAAGGAAGAAGAAATTAAGGGAAAGGAAGGTTGGAAAGAAGTGGAGGTAATGTAATGTAATGTAATTTATTTCTTATATACCGCTACATCCGTTAGGTTCTAAGCGGTTTACAGAAAATATACATTAAGATTAGAAATAAGAAAGGTACTTGAAAAATTCCAGGTGGTCTGGAAGAAGAGAAAATATGTGATATAGATGAGTTTGGTAGGGAAGAAACAGGGATAAAAACTGGCTACATAGAGGAAGTGTGTGTATATAAAAATATTTGATATAGATGGACTGTAGTGAGGAAGAAGAGTGAGGTGAGGGTAAACCTCTGGGGATGTGTTTTAGGTTTGAGGAAGAATAGAGACTACTAGAACGTTCTGTGTTCCTCTATCTCTTTTATGGTCTGCTTGTGCATCACCTGCTATGACTTACATTTAAATACAGCCTGATCTTTGGTACCCATGATCTACTATGTTTTGGTTTTCCTTTCTTGTCTAGGGCATGTTGAGTTCAGCACCACCCCTTTGGAAAGGTTGGCTGCTTTGGCTATACAATACTGAATGCTGCCACTGTTGTGCTTTGCTCCCACAGGTTGATTTAAGTGAGAGGATAAGAGTCTGCTTCCAGGTGTTGAAAGGATTCAGCTACTATGAACGCGAAGGACATGAAAGTGACGGAAGGGGGCCTAAATGTCACGTTAACCATCCGACTACTCATGCATGGGAAGGTACGATGCTCCCAGAGGCTTCCAGCCATGTTTCTCTTCCTTCCTTGTTTTTTTTCAGCTTTTCATTTGCTCTTACCTTTAATAAGACCTGGCAGCTGTCAAACCCATCTGCTGCTGGATTTGCACTGTGCTGCCAAAGCTGCAAACACTGAGGCTGTGTAACATTAATCTCAAAGAATAAGAAATGTCAGAAAGAATGATGGCATGAGGGTCAGAAGAGAAGTGTTGGCTGAGGTCTTTGTGATTTGTTTGTTTTTTTTAAAGGCATGTTTTGGGAGGTTTATTCTGCAACAGTAGTGTCTCTGAAATGTGTGAGGTTGTAATTGACATGGTAAAATGGAAGGCCTGTCGATATGGTTCATATAGGTGTTGAATTTGGCTGGGATGAAAAAAATGCCTTAGCTAAACCTGGAAAATAATACTGGATTTAAGAAAATACTCCACAGACGTGGAGGGGCAAAATCAAAAAAAGCGTCTAAGTCCCTAAGTCTAAAAGCCTAAGTCCCTAAACGTTCAACCCAGAAGCAGGGAAAGTGTCCATAACCAAAACAAACGTCCATGTTTTGATTATGGCCTCCTCTGCCTAAACGCCCAATCTCCACTACGTCTAAAAATACCCCCACAGCACGTCTACACTTTTTAGCCATAATGAAACAAAAACACGCCTAGGCCACAAACGTCCAACAGAAGGGCTTTTAGGCGAAGGAGGAGCCAGTCCTTTGCCTAAAAGCTGGATTCTGTAACCAGTGTCTGTCAAAAACAACACCGGTTACAGAATCCTCCCCCCCCTACAACGATCCAGGCAGGAGGGTGCCCAAGCCCTCCTGCCATGTTAAACCGCGACTCCCCCCCCCCCTCCCGACAACATCGGGGCAAGAGGGAGCTCAAGCCCTCTTGCCCCAGCCAACCGCGGCACCCCCGACATATCGGGGCAAGAGGGAGCCCAAGCCCTCTTGCCCCACTGACTCCCCGACTCCATCGGGGCAAGAGGGAGCCCAAGCCCTCTTGCCCCCCCGACTCACCGACTCCATCGAGGCAAGAGGGAGCCCAAGCCCTCTTGCCCCCCCCCCCCGACTCCCCGACTCCATTGGGGCAAGAGGGAGCCCAAGCCCTCTTGCCCCGCCGATCATGCCCCCCCCCCGACTCATTCGGGCCCGGAGGGAGCCCAAGCCCTCCTGGTCCAGCCGATCCTCTACCCCCACCCTCTACTACATTACGGGCAGGAGGGATCCCAGGCCCTCCTGCCCTTGACGAACCCCCCTCCACCCAATGTCCGCCCCCCCAGAACCCCCGATCGGCCCCCCTCCCAGCCGACCCGCAACCCCCTGGCCAATTCCACAACCCCCCCACCCTCACCCCCCTTCCCCGTACCTTTAGGTAAGTTGGCCGGACAGATGGGTGCCAAACTCATCCATCCGTCAGGCAGTCCTCCGACGAATGGGGCCAGATTGGCCCAGCCTAACCAAAGACCCGCCTACTGGTGGGGCCTAAGGCGCCTGGGCCAATCAGAATGGAGTCGGGGACGAATGGGCCCCGATGGAGTCGGGGAGTCGGTGGGGCAAGAGGGCTTGGGCTCCCTCTTGCCCCGATGGAGTCTGTGAGTCGGGGGGGGCAAGAGGGCTTGGGCTCCCTCTTGCCCCGATGGAGTCGGGGAGTCAGGGGGGCAAGAGGGCTTGGGCTCCCTCTTGCCCCGATGGAGTCGGTGTGTCGGGGGGTCAAGAGGGCTTGGGCTCCCTCTTGCCCCGATATGTCGGGGGTGCCGTGGTTGGCTGGGGCAAGAGGGCTTGAGCTCCCTCTTGCCTCGATGTTGTGTGTGGGGGGGGAGTGATGCATCGCGGCAGGAGAGATGCCTCATCTCCCCTACCGCGATGCCATCACTCCTCTACCCGAACTGCCGCGGGTCACAGCAGTTCGGGTAGAAGAGTGATGGCATCTCGGTAGGGGAGATGAGGCATCTCTCCTGCCGCGATGGTTAGGTTGCCGGGCCGCTGAACTGATGGCGCCAACGGTCATCAGCTCAACGGCCCGTTTTTCGGCACTTAGACCTGGTTTTATTTCGTCTAAGTGAAAAAGGTCTAAGTGCCGACTAAACTGTATTGGTTATACCTGTTGTACGCCTAGGTGTAGGTCGGCCCACCTCCCGCCCACTGCCCGCCCTTTCCCCTCCTCTAAACACACCTCTTTTCTCTCTGTGCATTTAGTGGCAGGGGAAAGGCCTAAGCTGTTTTTAGATACGTCTAAAAACCAGCTTTGGTTATGGGTACTTGGACGATCAGGCTTTTTGATCATCCAAGTAGCCACTTAGGACACTTTTTAGACTTTTTTTTTTTTATTATTACCCCCTTAGCTCTTAAAATGAAGTGAGGCTTAGGATTATTGGATTGCTTTTATTGGTTATTGGGGGGAGGGGGGATAAAATCTAAGTGATTTACAATATAGTATAAATAGAAGGGGGAGGGGAATATAGACCACACACAAATACAGACTCTGCAGTCATTTACAAGAACATTATGATAAAAAGAAGGGAATGATTACATTAAATTCTGGGGTATAGGAAAAAAGAAGAAGGGTAAAACATGAGGTATGGGTTTAAAAAAAATACTCTGGCCTCCACTGACAAACAAGCATGTTGGACCCCCCCACTATACAATTAATACATATGAACAATAGTACATTAGTCTCTACAAATATATATATATATATATATATATATATATTCCACACTTAGGCAGCTATGGGGCATTGCATTAAGATAGGACTAAATTTTATGCCGGTTAAGTGTCAATTTTCAGTGCTGACTCTACCCCCAGAAAACCCCTCAAATAGCCAGTGTGGACATAAACGCTATCCAGACATTTTCAGTGGCACCAAGGCCCATATTCTATAAATGGCGCCTTAAGTTAGGTGCTAGTAGGCGCCCTACCGATGCCTAACTTAATTGGTAAAAAACATTTAAAAAGGTTTTAAATATTGTTTTAAAACTATATATAGGCGCCTACTGGCACCTTAAAAAAAGAGCCTTCATTGCATCTATAGAAGCGGCTTAGAACGCCTACGGTCAAAGTAGGCATGGTTAAGGGAGTTAAGGGAGCTAAGGGAAGTCCTGGCAGAACCATTATCTGTTCTTTTCAATCTTTCCCTAAGCACAGGAAGGGTCCCCTTGGACTGGAAAACGCCAACGTAATCCCACTCCACAAAAAGGGCTGCAGGACAGAGACAGCAAACTACAGACCAGTGAGTCTCACGTCTGTAGTGTGTAAACTCATGGAAACACTGATCAAACAGAATCTTGACACAATCCTAGACGAAGAAAAACTGCGTGATCCACACCAACACGGATTCACCCAGGGCAGATCCTGCCAATCTAATCTAATTAGCTTTTTTGACTGGGTTACTAGACAACTGGACGCCGGAGAGTCACTGGACGTGGTATATTTGGACTTCAGTAAAGCATTTGATAGCGTCCCTCATCGAAGATTACTGAACAAGCTGAAATCGATAGGATTAGGAGACACTCTAACTACATGGGTTGGGGATTGGCTGAGCGGTAGACTTCAGAAGGTGGTGGTGAACGGTACCCCATCCGAAGCATCGGACGTGATCAGTGGAGTGCCGCAGGGCTCGGTCCTGGGCCCGATTCTATTTAACTTATTCATAAGAGATATGACGCAAGGACTTAGAGGAAGGGTATCACTGTTCGCCGACGACGCCAAACTTTGCAACATAGTAGACAAAAGCTTATTACCTGATAATATGACACACGACCTACTGTTGCTGGAACAATGGTCAACTACTTGGCAGCTAGGCTTCAATGCTAAAAAATGCAAGATAATGCATCTGGGTAAGAGAAACCCGCGTAGAACTTATGTACTAAATGGTGAGACCTTGGTTAGGACCACGGCGGAACGCGACCTAGGGGTGATCATTAGTGAGGACATGAAGGTTGCCAATCAAGTGGAGAAGGCTTCCTCCAGGGCAAGACAATTGATGGGGTGTATCCGCAGAGGTTTCGTCAGCAGGAGACCTGAAATTATGATGCCGTTGTACAGAGCCATGATGAGGCCTCACTTGGAGTACTGTGTTCAGTTTTGGAGACCACACTACCGAAAGGACGTGCTGAGGATCGAGTTGGTTCAGCGAACGGCCACCAGGATGGTCTTGGGGCTCAAGGATCTCACGTATGAAGAAAGATTTAAAAAATTGCGGCTGTACTCACTTGAGGAAAGAAGAGAACGGGGAGATATGATTGAAACATATAAGTACATCACGGGACAGGATATCTTCTGGCTCATGGGACCCTCGACCACCAGAGGGCATCCGCTGAAAATCAGGGGAGGGAAGTTTCATGGCGACTCCAGGAAGTACTTCTTCACCGAAAGAGTAGTGGATCATTGGAACAGACTCCCACTCCAGGTGATAAAGGCCAGCAGCGTGACGGATTTTAAGAGAAAATGGGATACTCACGTGGGATCTTTAAGGGAGTAAATTCAGGGGAGGGGATACTTGGAATGGGCAGACTTGGTGGGCTATAGCCCTTTTCTGCTGCTTTTTTCTATGTTTCTATGTTTCTAACACCAGAAATGACTTTAGGCATTGTAAGGCACCTCCATAGATGCAATTTTCGTCAAATGTAGGCCATTTAAAGCCCTAGCCTACATTTTGTGGCGTTTACCTTTGACAAAAGTTTCAATTTTGTAAACGGTGCCGTTGTGTGATTGACACTCTATCCATCCATCAATAACAGAACCATTTACAGAATCTGGCCCTAAGTGCTGCTGAAAATGACTGGCTAACCATGAACAGGCGATTTAACTGGCCAGGAGCCATTTCTGGCTGGATAAATCATTTTGAATATCGACCCCATAAATGTTTAGCATGGAATGAATAACAGTATGAGTGTGGGTCAGTAGTGCCAGCAATTTATAACTCCAGCAAATACAAGTACATATTCTCTATATCTAAATAACCTTGCTTAGATCCTCAGTAGATTGTCACTGGTTCCATAGCTACAGGATAAAGGTTTAAATCCACTGACACATGTACACAGCTGTGAAGTTACTAACTGGATTCCTTTTTTTCTAGAACTGTTGATTTGGTCCTAGCTTTAATCCACTGTGCACCTGGAGTATTACTATAATATTTTTAGGGAAATCAGAACTATGAATCAATACATGTAATGGCATGAAACCAGGATTGGAACAACCAATCCTGAAAAAATGGAACCAATTGGCATCCCTAAAAGAAAAGATGGCAGAAAAGGACAGGGATACAGAAACACGCTGAGCCTATTTAATTAAGACCAAGGATCTTGGAACTCAGCCAGAACTGTCTGGATACATTCAACACATACGTAATCAGTTTTTTTGCAGTTTATGGGAGGATGTTTAAAGAACTGACCAGACAACAGCCAGATTACTTTAATAAATCATTCTATTTCTGAGGTAGTAATTTATGAAACAGGTGGTTATTCTTCTTCATAACACTGTGTATCTTCAAAGTTGAACTATTATAATGGAACAAACTCTTATATGAATGTTCATATTATGTTTTCTTCTGTCACTGGTTTTCAACTCTCAGCTTGCACCCATCACCCCTTATTTTTTTTAAGATACACGAGAAACCAACCTGGGTCAGCATTAGACCTGCTGGGGCCCAGGGCAAAAATTAAGAAGGACACCCCCCAATTCCTCCCCTCCTTGCCCCCTCCCCCATTTTCCCTACTCACCAAATGCCCTACCCCCCCCCTGTTTTCACTTGGGTGGACTACTGTAGAACAGGGCTGAGACGCCGTGAACAGTGCAAGAGAATCGCTACCGCACCAGCAACCCCTTTGCATTTTAAAAAGTGAGGGTGGCTTGGGAATAGGGTAGGGAGAAGGAAAGTACAACTTGGTCCACAGGGGCACCCTAGGGCAGCTAACCTGTTTGCCATCCCCATCCCCACCCCCCTAAATGCCAGCCCTGGTGACAATTTAGGATCATGGTTCCTAAATCTTGCCAATCATCCATTCATGATAAGGTGTAGAGCAATATAAATACATTATCATCCACTTGAACAGGACAGTAAAAGAGTCAGTATAGTGCTAACAGGGACTAAGGAAGAACATGAAACCTGGAAACACAACAGGAATGGGATATTTCAGTTGGTTAAATGCCTGAACAGGATATACCAGGGAGGTGAAGCTTTTAGATGTCCAAAACATTACATTACATTAGTGATTTCTATTCCGCCAATACCTTGTGGTTCAAGGTGGATTACAAAAGAAGTTATCTGGCCATTTCCAGAGGAATTGAAGAGAAGAGCAAGTTGCGTCAGAGAATTGGGATGAGTCTTGCGGTGTTGGTTTGTCTTCAAGGATTTCTTGAGTAGCATGGCTTTAATTTCTTTTCTGAACAATTTGTAGTCTGGGGTCATTATCAGTAAATTGGAGAGTTGGTGGTACAGTTTTGCTGCTTCATTACAAAGCAGATGATCCTAAAATTAACTCTCAGTAGGACACAGGATGTGGAACAAGAGCTTGGCAATAATAACAAAATCAAACCTGGTATATCACTGGAGGAAGAAAAGTTAAGCTAACACAGCATTAGATTTAAAAGAGAGCAATAGGATAAAATAAGATTAGAGGCTATAGTTGGAAGGATTAAATATTTTGCATGATGTAGAAAGTAGAGTTGTGCACAGGCATTAAAAAATTTTGTTTTGGGAATTTTGGGAAATTTTCTCAGGTTCTCGGTGGGTTTTTAAAAATTTGTTTTACGCATTTGTTTTAATAACATTTCTTTACCATGCTTTAAAGTTTTTTAATAAATGTAATTTGGCTTAATGCCTATTAATTTACAGGTTTACCCTTGTTAAATTGATTTTCCATGCATTAACAGCTAGATGTAATATGTTAACGTATGCAAATACCATTACCATGTGTTGGTATTGTTTTGCAATGTTTCTTAGTCACTAATAACACATGTAGATGAAACTTTTTAAAGCTAAGCTAACTATCCAAATGTGCACTAATGAATTTAGTTCTCTAGAGAGTAATTTTAAAGCTACCATCTTAATAGACCATATTAAATGTACCCCCAAAACAAAGAGAATCGGAATTGTAAATGTCAGAAAGTCTCCATATGGACCTTTAATTTCATGCCAGTTTACAATTTGAAAGCTATATGAGAATATACAGTAGGAAGTTTAATTTTCCTGGTTTTGGGGGGGTTTGGGGGGGTTGCTAATCTTTTCTCGTAGTAATTTTTTCTGGATTGTTGTTCCTTCCTTAATTCTAGATCAGAGCTTCTCAGTTTATGGGTTCAGACTCCAAATAGGGTTAACAAAAACCATATTTGAGTTTGCAACCTGGATAAGCTCTTTATAGGTATATCATTACGCTACATCTCCAGGAGTTTACATAGTTTTATTTAGCTATGATCATGGCCACAACAAGTACTGTTTTAAATATTTAGAAGAAGAAAATATGTTTACAATTTTACTCAATTTTTCTTTGAGAAAGTTGTTTGCCATATTTGACTAAAGCCAAAATTTATTCTCATATCATGTGAAGGGCTTTTCACTCATGCATGTCATAACAATATGGCACAGGGTAGCGTCACCCAAAAGATTTCCTTGCTATCCTTTGCTATCAAAAACTCTGGACACTTCTCCAGTGAATCTGCATTGTCTCCTTGCCTCCCCTTCTTTTCTCCTCCCCATTTCCTCCTGCAGGTCTTCTCTTCTTCTGCCCCCTGCCTCCCTACAGGCCCTACAATCATACTCTTGTGTTCAGTTGCATCGCTGGCAGCTAGTTCATCAAAATCTCTCTGGCCTGCACTGGGGTCCTTCATTTTGTCGCAATACCTGTTGCCGTATAGGTAGGATGAAGCAGCAAGGCTATTCTTATAGGATTTGGGTGTCATTGTACACAATACGATGAAACCTTCCACCTAGTGTGTGGCGGTGGCCAGGAAATAAAACAGGATGCTGGGAATTATTATAAAAGGGATGGTTAACTAGACTAAGAATTTTACAATGCCTCTATATCACTCCATGGTGCGACCTCACCTGGAGTATTGCGTTCATTTCTGGTCTCCTTACCTCAAGAAAGATATAGCGGCACTGGAAAAGGTTCAGAGAAGAGTGACCAAGATAATAAAGGGGATGGAACTCCTCTCGTATGAAAAAAGACTAAAGAGGTTAGGGCTCTTCAGCTTGGAAAAGAGGCAGCTGAGGGGAAATATGATTGAAGTCTACAAAATCCTGAGTGGAGTAGAATGAATCGATTTTTCACTCCATCAAAAATTACAAAGACTAGGGGACATCAATGAAGTTACAGGGAAATACTTTTAAACCCAATAGGAGTAAATATTTTTTTCACTCAGAGAATAGGTAAGCTCTAGAACGCATTTGCCAGAGGTTGTGGTATGAGTGGATAGTGTAGCTGGTTTTAAGAAAGGATTGGGCAATTTCCTGGAGGAAAAGTCCATAGTCTGTTATTGAGAAAGACATGGGGGAAGCCACTGCTTGCCCTGGATCGGTAGCATGAAATGTTGCTACTCGTTGCATTTTAGCCAGGTACTAGTGACTTGGATTGGCCACCATGAGAATGGGCTACTGGACTTGATGGACCATTGGCCTGACCCGGTAAGGCTATTCTTATGTTTGTATGTTCTCAGAACTGCTGGATAGAACCTGATATGATTATTGCTTGCAGTGTCACTAACACCACGTGATTAAGTTTGTAGGGCCCAGGGAAGGTGCAAAAGAGGTAGGAAGCCAGTAATAGACTCACAGGCAGGAACAGAGAGAGAAAGCGGAGAAGCTATACATGTATAGAATGAAGGGAGAAGGAGAAATGCAGCACATGGATGGAAGAGGACAAAGAAGGGCTAAATGCTGCATGGGAAAAGAAGGAAGAGAGAATGCTGCCAATGGATGGGAAGGGAGAGGGAGGAAATGCCACAAATGGATAGAAAAGAAGAGATAACATAAAAACATAAGAACATAAGAAATGCCTCTGCTGGGTCAGACCTGAGGTCCATCGTGCCCAGCAGTTCCCTCACGCAGCGGCCCAACAGGTCCAGGACCCGTGCAGTAATTCTCTATCTATACCCTTCTATCCCCTTTTCCAGTAGGAAATTGTCCAATCCTTTCTTAAACCTCAGTACTGTACTCTGCCCTATTACGTCCTCTGGAAGCGCATTCCAGGTGTCCACCACACGTTGGGTAAAGAAGAACTTCCTAGCATTTGTTTTGAATCTGTCCCCTTTCAACTTTTCCGAATGCCCTCTTGTTCTTTTATTTTTTGAAAGTTTGAAGAATCTGTCCCTCTCTACTCTCTCTATGCCCTTCATGATCTTGTAAGTCTCTATCATATCCCCTCTTAAGTCTCCTCTTCTCCAGGGAATAGAGACCCAGTTTCTCCAATCTCTCCGCGTATGAAAGGTTTTCCATCCCTTTTATCAGACGTGTTGCTCTCCTCTGAACCCTCTTAAGTAACGCCATATCCTTCTTAAGGTACGGCGACCAATATTGGACACAGTATTCCAGGTGCGGGCACACCATCGCCCGATACAATGGTAGGATAACTTCTTTCGTTCTGGTTGTAATACCCTTCTTGATTATACCTAACAATCTATTCGCTCTCTTAGCGACCGCTTCACACTGTGCTGTTGGCTTCATTGTCATGTCCACCATTACCCCCAAGTCCCTTTCTTGGGTACTCTCATTCAATAACATCCCTCCCATCGTATAGTTGTACCTCGGGTTTCTGCTACCCACATGCAATACTTTACATTTCTCAACGTCGAACTTCATCTGCCATCTCGTTGCCCATTCCCCTAGTTTGTTCAAGTCCTTTTGCAATTCTTCGCAGTCCTCTTTAGTCCAAGCTCCACTAAATAGTTTGGTGTCGTCCGCAAATTTTATTATCTCACACTTCGTCCCTGTTTCCAGATCATTTATGAATATATTAAATAGCAGCGGCCCGAGCACTGAGCCCTGTGGAACACCACTCGTGACCCTCCTCCAGTCCAAGTAGTGGCCCTTCACCCCTACTCGCTGTTTCCTACCCGCCAACCAGTTTCTGATCCATCTATGTACGTCTCCTTCCACCCCATGGTTCTTCAGTTTCTGGAGTAGATGTTCATGAGGCACCTTGTCAAAGGCTTTTTGGAAATATAGGTATATGATGTCTATGGGGTCTCCTATATCCATCCATTTGCTAATTCCTTCAAAGAAGTGCAATAAGTTAGTTAGGCACGATCTCCCTCTGCAGAAGCCATGTTGGCTGGTTATCAGAAGTTTGTTTCTTTCAAAATGTTCATCAATTTTTTTCTTTTATCAGTGCTTCCGCCATTTTCCCCGGAACCGAGGTATGTAGTTTCCCGGGTCCCCTCTTGATCCCTTTTTAAAGATGGGTGTGACGTTGGCTATCTTCCAATCCTCCGGGATCACGCCTGTTTTCAGGGATAGGTTGCAAATTTGCTGCAGTAGTTCCGCTATCTCCTCCTTTAATTCCTTCAGAACCCTTGGATGGATTCCGTCCGGACCCGGAGATTTGTCAGTTTTTAGTTTTTCTATCTGCCTCCGCACATCTTCAAGGCTCACTTCCATGGATGTTAATTTTTCTGCTTGATTTCCATTGAAGAATTGGTCAGGTTCTGGTATGTTGGTTGTGTCTTCGTTTGTAAATACAGACGAAAAGAACATGTTAAGTCTTTCCTCGACTTCTTTCTCCTCTTTCATCACTCCCTTCCTGTTCCATGTTGCACATGGATAGGTTAGAATGGAATAGAAGGGAGAGAATACAACCTATGGATGGAAGGATAGGGAATGGAAGAGGCAGGAGGAATTCCTGCCCAGGGATGGAAGGAAAATGATAGAATGATACACATGGAAGGGAAGAGGTAAGGAGTGCCACATATGGATAGAAGAGAAGAGAAGGGGGGGGGAATATTGTATATGATTGGAAGAGAAGGAAAGAGGTGGAAAACGAGATAGATTTGAGAAGAAGGCAGAAAAATGGACCGGCTGGCTCACAGTCTATCTCATCTGAATATAACCTGCCTTGAGCTACTACGGGGCATGAGTTCAATCCAAATACATAAATATTTCAAATTTTGTTCTATGATGTTGTTAGAGCTCTATATGATTGTATTTCCAATTAGCATCCAGTGCCGTGAATAATTTGAAGACTGTAGGTAAAGAAGTTATTGAGTCTCTTTTTGGAAGGAGAACTCTTTCTTCCTGTTATTATTTATTTATTTTATTCAATTTTCTATGCCATTCTGATAGTAGAATTTGCTATCAATTAAATTTTACAGTTTGCCAAGTACTGGTGGAGAGATGTTAACCGATGGAACCAAAATTTGGGCATCTTATTTGGCCTAGGGGCTCTTCCAGTATGTGATTCTCTTTACCTGGTTTCCAGCTCTTTTAATAGTAGTAGTATTTCAATCCATTTCTTATTTTGGAGGTTTGCTTTTTCCATACTTTCTTATATGCTGGTTAACTATTCTGCTTCTCAGTTATGCTCTACAGAGTCCTTGAATAAATTTCTCCAGAACTTTTCTATTTCAATTCCAGTTGGTGATATTTCGACTGCACTACGCTCTTCCCCAGTTCCCTGTAGAATTGATTTGTTTTCTTTCTGAACAATTTCTTATGATGCATCTCCTTTCTGATTTCTTTCTAACTTTGTAGCTTTTGTACTTCTGCTGCTACTTTCAGTGGGTTACTGGAGCATGTTTACTTACATGGTGCCTGACTACCAAGCCAACCATCTTGGTAGATAACAAGACATTTGAATCGTATCACGCTTACATGAGATAATAGTAAAAACATACAGTTATAAATAGTACCATTATGCCTCTTTAAACAAAACTGTCTTAATAAGTTTTCTAAAATGCAATAAGACTATATCAGATCACCTGCTCAAAGGAAGAGTATTTCCAAAAGATAAGCCAACAACAGAAAATGCACAAGCTCAAACAAAGCAAATGTTTTGTGGAAGGGATATCAAGTATGAGCTGATCCAGAGACTAAACAGCAGTATGAAGGAATATCTTAAGTGGTGAACCTCAGAGTTTTTAAAAACTAGCACATGAATTTAAGATGCTCGTCTGTTAATGCAGCATATTTCAGCTTGATAGTTTGGTTCTCTTATGTCTTTGGTGGTCCTGATCCTTTGAGGCATTAATATATCAGTGACACCTCTGCATGCAGTGATTTTTATTTTCCTTTTACTTTTTCTAAGGAGCAAAAGGGGAAATATTTTGTTTGGATTGCGAACGTGGAGCGGCATAATGTAAAAAAAAGTCTAAGTCCGTTTTGGGCTTGAGTCACTAGTTGTCCAAAGTCAGACATGTCCAAAGTCCATTCTCGAAAAATGTGTCCAAAAATTTTTTTGTGAGAATCGTCTACTTCTACATCCAGCCGTTTGATTGTCCAGACCGCTAAGTTTATCTTTATAGCCCATTCTCGGCCAATAAATTGTCCAAGTCAAAAACACCTAGAACAAGACCTTTTGGACGTGGGAAGGACAAGTAAGACATGGCAAAAAAGTAGTGGGGCACTTTACAGGGCACTGCTGTGAACTTCACAAAAAGGGTGCCACATAAACATCTCACCAGAACTCCCTTGCAGGTCATGGTGAGCCCCCCAAACCTACTATACTCACCTGTCTACCAACCCAGTAGCCCTTATGGCTGCAGGTGTCACCTATATGGCAGTACAGTAAGGTTTGGGGGGTTTTGGTGGGTGCACATATTTCACCATGAATGCAGTGGTTAGAGTGGCTCTTGGGCCTGGGTCCTTCTTTCTAAAGTTCACTAGCCCACTCCCCTAACTACATAAGACACTTCTGTGCAGCTCTACTAGGCTTTCCTATGCCAGGTGCTGATGTTTTAGAGGCAGGCATGTACTTTTTTTATTCTGATTTTTACGGTGGTGTGGAGGGGTCAGTGATCACTGGGGGAGTGTGTGGGGGTCTGTACTTTGTGTCTGAAGTGGTTATTTGGTCACTTTGGATAACTTCTGGGCACTTATACCTGTTTTTAGTTCGCCTAAGTCACAACATATAAGTTCTACCTAGGCAGTCTCATTAAATTTTCGATTATTGCTGCAGGACGACTAAGTCTAGTTTGGCCCACATCACGCCTACCTCTTGCCCTAATCACTCCTTCAAAAACGCCCCTTTCAGCTCTGGTGATTGTTTTCACTGATGTTTATTCTTCTGTGTATTTGCTGAATAAAGTATATTTACAAAAAAAAAAAAAAGATCTCAATATGTATACTTTGGAGGAAAGGCAGGAGAGGGGATATGATAGAGATGTTTAAATACCTACAAGGTATAAATTCACATGAGTCAAGGCTCTTTCAGTTGAAAGGAAACTCTAGATTGAGGTATATAGGATGAAGGTGAAAGGGGATAGACTCAGAAGTAACCACAGAAAATACTTTTTCATGGAAAGGATGCTGAATGAGTGGATCAGCCTCCCAGTGGAGGTGATGCAGATGAAAACTGTATTTGAATTCAAGAAAGCTTGGGACAATCGATAGGCAGACTAGATAGGTCAGATGATGTTTATCTGCCTTCATTTTTCTCTGTTTTCTATCAAAAATAAAGAGGAGTACATTTTTGGACAAGCCCAAAACCGATTTCTTTTTAGATCCGCAATTCATCAAGTCACTAGGACTTGAGCACGAGTCGATGGCACCTAACAAAAACCACCTACATAAAGTGCACAGTGAGTTAGCGTACGGACCTTAAATTGAAAATGAAATCAAACTGGATGCTAATGCAGTTTTTCTGAAGAATGGGGGTGATGTGATCAAACCTTTTTGGTCTAAAAGAAATCTGGCAGCCGTATTTTGCAACAACTGTAAATGTTTAATCTGGTATAAAGGAACTCCAGCATAAATAATATTAGTGATTTAACCATGGAAAAATAAGAACAATCAGAAGAGTATGTACTCGTAAAGCCAAAGTCGAATAGAAAGTGAATTATACGAAGTTGCCTTAAGAACTAAAAAGCCTGTCTGCAATACTGAGGATACTTGGTCATTAAAAGATATCCTTGAATCAAACATAATCCGCAAATATTTAAAAATATTCACGAGTTGTAGTGGGGGGAGGGGGTAGCCCCAAAGAACCAACAGTAAAATAGGGGGCTTTAGATATGTATCCTGATATGTATGCTGTAGTTTTGGTAGCATTAAAAACTAAAAACTTTGCTCATTCAACCATTCTGCTGTTTTATTCAAACATATCCAAAGAGGAGAAGTTTGGAAAACAAGTAAAATAGTGCCTGTGTAGAAATAAGCACTTATACCACATTCCTAATCAACTCGGGTAAAGGACTTATTTATAGGATTCATATTCTGCACTATCAGTCAGGTACTTTTTCCCTATCTGTACCTGGGGCAATGACGAATTAAGGGCTCCTTTTACGAAGCTGCGTTAGCGGCTTTATTGCACGCAACTTTTTAGCGCACGCTAACCCCTGCGCTAGCCGAAAAACTACCACCTGCTCAAGAGGAAGCGGTAGCAGCTAGCGCGGCCGGCAAATTAACGCGCGCTATTACGCATGTTAAACCGCTAACGCGGCTTCGTAAAAGGAGCCCTAAGTGACTTGCCCAGAGTCACAAGGAGCAGGCTTGGGATTAAGCTCACAACCTCAGGTTGCTGAGGCAGCAACTCTAACCACTAGGCCATACACCTCTCCCTATATAAGTGTTAAATAAGTTTGGTGATAAAATTAAGTCTAATAACGGGCATAAAGTACAGGCAGATCCTGGAAAAGTTCTAGTCTGCCATAGACCTGGAAAATAGATTCACCTTACAACAGTTCAATGATCTAATCTAATCCTTAGGTTTGTATACCGCATCATCTCCACGTTCGTAGAGCTCGACGCGGTTTACAGTAGGAGAAATAGGAAAGAACTACAACAGAGGGTTAGCGGTAGAAGTGTGAAGAAAATTTACAGGACTTGGGATGCCAAGTTATAAGAGTTTCCTTGATTCCTAAATTGGAGGGAGACTTACATTTTTTGAGAAAAGCCAGGTTTTCAGATGTTTGCGGAAAACTTGGAGAGAGCTCAAGTTCCGAAGAGGGGAGGTAAGGTTGTTCCAGAGCTCAGTGATTTTGAAGTGAAGGGAGGTCCCTAGCTTTCCTGTGTGGGAAATGCCTTTTAGCGAGGGGAAGGATAGTTTTAATTTGTGGGAGGATCTGGTGGTATTAGGGTTGGAGGAATTCCAAGAAAGAGGGATAAAGGGAGGGAGGATACCATATAGGATTTTGAAAGTTAAACAGGCGCATTTATAGTGGACCCTGGCGATTATCGGATGCCAGTGGAGCTTGGCCAGGAGCGGGGAGACATGGTCAAATTTACTTTTAGCGAAGATGAGCTTGGCCGCTGCAAACACAAAGCAAAGGCGACAGTGGAGTGGCCCAATCAAAGCCCAGACCTGAAGCAAATAGAACTTCTGTGGAAGACAGACAATCCACTGGCAGCTTGAAAGACCTTGAGCTATTCTGCCAAGAAAAATAAGCAGAAACTGTACCATCCCCCTGCACAAAGTTAATGGACACTTATCCTAAATGATTCATGGCTATTATTGCAACAGAAGGAACTTTTACCAAGTATTGAGTCAACGAAAATGAGGATTTTGCAATCAAGACTTTTTGGGTTCTTAATTACTTTTTGAAAATTTCTATAATTAATTTTGCAAGTTGAAAGTGTACAGTATATTGTGTAGATCAGTGAAACAAACTCCTGCTTTAATGAATTCTGAATTGCATTTTTTAGACAGCAGATTGTGAAAAATGATCAAGGGTATGAAGGGAAAGAGAAAGAGAAAGGGGATTGGGATTTGGTATACATAACGTGACCATTTATTGTTTTCATCGAAACGGGACATCTATTCATTTTCAGTCCTGCCCCCAATCCCGCCCTAGCCCCGCCCCACCTCCACCCCCAATTTCTTCCATTCATTTTTCATGTACACACAATATCTTATTAATTCATAATGGTAACCATAAAATTAAAAAAACAACACAAAGCACATTGTACGCAGAGAAAACGTTAATTATCATTTATGAGTTTAGGTTTTTTTTCAAAGAGGTTGAGGCAGATGACTTTAAAATATGCAATGTCACCTCAGTAACTATAGAAAAATAGACAAATATAATGCAAAATATAGACAGCAGATATAAATTCTCAAAACTGACACATTTTGATCATTAAATTGAAAATAAAATCATTTTTCCTACCTTTGTTGTCTGGTGATTTCATGAGTCTCTGGTTGCACTTCCTTCTGACTGTACATCCATTCTTTCTTTCTTTTGCATCCAACATTTCTTTCACAATCCAGCCCCATCCCCTTTGGGTCCAAGTCTCTCTCTCTTTTCCCTCTGTTACCCTCCCCAGATCCAGTGTCAATTCTCCTTTATACTTTGTTCCAGGTCTCCCTCTCTCTCCCTCCTCTGTTATGATCTTGCATCTCTCTGTTCTTATCTCCCCCCTCTATCTGAACCTCCCATAGTCCTGCACCTGCCTCCTGTCTTTCCCCTTTGGTCCAGGCCTTTCTTTTTTAGTCTTTCTTCTGCTTACAAACTCTCCCACCCCTCCCCCGACATCAATTCTGGCTGGCCCGGAACTTCCTCTCCGACGTCAGAATTGATGTCGGGGAGAAGGCTTCTGGGCTGGCGCCTGGACATGCCTTTCCTGCAGTTGTTGCGGTGACTGCACAGCTGGGGAAGCAGGTAGTGCCCATTCTCCGCGATCGCCTGTCCCATTGTCCCCACCCACAGCTTCAGGACGTCGTCTCTGAAAACGGGACATTTTGGCTTCCAGATGCTGTGCGTGGGGACAATGGGACAGGGGGATCTGAAAAAGGGACGGTCCCATTCAAAATGGGACGTATGGTCACATTAGGTACAATCAAAAGGTTTGCATCTTCTCTTTTGCATGCTTGATTATTGCAACATCATTTACTTGGGATCCTTCAAAAACAACCTTCAAAGACTCCGAGTTATTCAAAATTCGGTAGTTCGACAGATTTTGGGGTTGAAGAAATGGGAACACATAAGCCCCTATTATCAAAAACTTCACTGGCTGCCCCTGGAAGCATGAGTTTTGTTTAAATTTTTTTTTTTCTTTGTTTTAAATCAATATTTGGTCTGGCCCCAACGTACTTGGTTTCTCAATTTAATCTGGATAGTTCTATTAGGCCCACAAGTAGAATTCATCTGTTCGACAATAAAGGCCTGCCACTACAAAAGATTCCTGGACAGAACTCTCGCCTTCCAGGCAGGTAAATGGAACGATTGGCTGGGTAACATTATCATGCATTCCTCATCCTACTTCCTGTGGCTTGGTGCCAGTGCAGCATTGGGGGGTAAGCTTTCAGTTGGGCGGGCGGGGGATGCCAGTTCACGGGGGGCAGCGTTTGCGGGCAGGGGGCAATGCCGGTTAGCAGGCGGGGGGACTCGCAAATTGAGTCAATGCTCGGTTTGCGAGTCACAATTTGCGAGAATGTTTTGCTCGTCTTGCACAACACTCGCAAACCGGTGCACTCGTAAACCGAAGTATTTGTAAACCATTTTGGGAATAAAACGGTATATAAATTTTAAAATAAATATGACTTTAGAACTGCCATATAGGCCTACATTATGCTTAGCTGCAGCAGCACAGTTGCTGAATGCAGCCTTAGGAGTAGCCTCCTAGGTGCCCCATATAAGAGGCTTGAGGAGGTGAATCTCTTCACGAAAAAGCAGTTAATAAATCTAAAATAAGTCTCCCCAGCCCCAAGTACTAACTTCCCCTCCCTGCCTGAGTCTATGGCAGGAAGAACAAATAAGAAGAGTGATCTTCCCTTCTCTTCCCTGACGCTGAAGGCTGCAAAGAAAATTAAATCATGCACGGAGTCCGAGCCCTGTGTGTGTGCTTTCGGTTCTGCTCGTACCCCTTCCTCCTCCCCCTCCCTGAAACAGGGATTTACATCATGAGGGAGGAGGGAGACAAGCAGAGCTGGCAGTACTGCACACGGTGATGAGTCAAAAGCGCGCCGACAAAGCCGCTCAGACAAATGCACACAGGACGTCAGTGTACCAGATTAAAACTTAACTTTAAAGCACTCCAAGGGTTTTGGGGGGACCCCCCACACACACACACACTTTACTTAGCAGTGTTACCGCTGCCATTGGGGGTGGGGACCTCCCCACTTAGAGAGGAAACTGTAATTTTTCCCTAAAAAAGAGGGAAAATTTACATTTTCCTCTGTAATAGGGGGGAGGGTTCCCCTCCAACCCCCCCCCCCAACGGCAGCTGCAAAACTTTTAAGTAAAGGGGTCCCCCCAAAAAAACTTGGAGTGCTTTAAAGTTAAGTTTTAATCCAGCGCACAGACATCCTACGCGCATTTGTCCGAGCGGCTTTGTCAGCACGCGGTTCTTTAGTTTATAAGCCAGTGCGCACAGGACTCTGGTCCCATGCATGATTTAATTTTATTTGCAGCCTCCAGAATTGGGGAGATTGAGCAGCAGGGAAGGGAAGAGCACCTTCCTATTTGTTTTTTCCACCACAGATTTGGACAGACAGCCCCACCCCCTCTGAGAGAGGTATCAGTGAGTCACTGAAGTAGAGTGTGGAAGGACAGAAAGAGAAGGGATAATTATGGAGTGAGGGGATGAAATGGAGACTCGTGAGAGGGAAGAGGGAAAAGTACTATTGTATGGGGAGAAAGACGGAGGAGCAGCACACCCCAAGGATTTTAAGTTGAACCACCACATCTCATATCGCCACATCCTGGCCCCACTTCAGCCCCGTCGCGCTCCACCCCACATTAGCCTCCTTAAACATCTGAGTCAATGACCACCTATGAGTAGCCTAATGGTTGGTGCAACAGCCTGAGAACTGCAACTCCTTGTGACGCTGGACAAGACATTTAACCCTAGGGTTGCCAGATTTTACATTTGTAAAATCCAGACCCCCCTAGACCCGCCCCCAGGCTCACCCATCCCCGCCCTGTTACGTCCCAGTCCTGCCCCTAATCCCGCCCTAGCCCCGCTGCTTGCTCTGGTCGGGCAGGAAGGCACCCACGCATGCACGGATGCCCTCTTACATGACACAATTTCAGGGGAAACTTTTCAAAATCCAGACAAAGTGCCAGTTTTTGAAAAGCCATCCGGACCCCGGACAGGTCCTCAAAAGGAGGACATGTCCGGGAAAATCCGGACGTCTGGTAACCCTCCATTGTCCCAGAAGGAAAAGTCCATGGTCTGCTATTGAGACAAAAATGGAAGCATACAAAGCTGCATAATGTTCCCACAAAGGCGTAGGTCAAAGAAAAAACAAATGGGAAATTAGAGATGTTTTCAAAGACAAATTTTATTACAAGCAGAGTTTCAAACTGCATCTATGAGACAAACATGGTTTTTCTTGTAACATAGAGCATTTTCCAATTCTAATAGATGCTGGCACTGTCGTCTCGAAGTTGGGACATTGGATCATCTATTGTACTATTGTCCCTTGATACTTAAATTTTGGAGATCCATCTTGGATCAAGTGAATAAAATATTGGAAAATCCAGTGGCATTGACGTACGATACCATCCTATTTGGTACATTAATGAGGGCTAAAAGCCAAATATCTGCTCAGAATAAAACTTCTCTTTATAATGACAGGGGTTGCCATACAACTTGTTTTGAGGAACTGGAAAAACTGGGATCGGTTAAATTATACTTTTTGGTGGGAATCTCTGTGTTACACTTTTAAAATGGAACGTATGGGGCCATACAACAGGGACATTATAGGAAGTTTATGGATATTTGGGAACCATTGACAAAATTCTGTAAGGAGTGATTGTTGATTTACCCCTTTGGGTGGGTGAGCAGATTTTTTTTTTTTTCAATTTTGAGTGCAATTTTTTGGATAAGTAGAAGGGGGGGATGATATATGTATTTGCCATAGAATATAATTCTGATTAAATTTAAGTGCTATTAAAGTGTAAATGACTGTATAATATATTGCACTTATTTTTGGCTTTAAAATGAAAAATGATTTATACAAATAAATAAATAAATGGAAAAAAAAAAAAAATACTCAACGCTGCAGGGGTTTTAGTACAGAAAATGGTACCTTTTTCAGGAATCTGTGACTATTCTACAAGAGTGGCGCTGGAGCCAGCAAAACCTTTTGGTTGCTTTGCTCTCTGTTTAATTTCATCTTGAGTACACTTTCTTTTTTTTTTTTTTTCAAAACGAACTTAAGACACTCAACCACATTGGCTTATTGAAAAATCTCCAGCAGAGTAGTCACAGACTCCTGAAGAAGGTACCGTTTTCTGTACCGAAACCCCTGCAGCGTTGAGTCTCTTTTTTTACATTTACAGAACTGAATCTCTGCTTTTAATAAAAGTTTGTGTTTGGAAACATCTCTAGTTTCCTGCTTGTTTTTTCTTTGATCTGCTATTGAGACAGTCATGGGGGTGAGCCACTGCTTGCCCTGGATCGATAGCATGGAATGCTTCTACTATTTGGAGTTCTGCCAGGTACTTGTGACCCCGGATGGGCCACTTTTGGAAACAGAAGCCTGGGCTAGATGAACCATTGGTCTGACTCAATATGGCTGCTCTTATAGTCTTACAAAATAAGTATCTGTATATAAAATGTAAACTGCTTAGATAACCAAGAAAGGCAGCATATTAAATCCATCCTCTTTCCCTTATGCATCATGCAGGCTGACTGGAAAACAGGCCCAGTGAAAAGTGTCCTCCCTTCTGGCAAGGATGATTTATTAATGTGGCTGGCGTGTATTCCTTAGGTGGGCAGTAGGATTCACCAAGCAGAGTAACCTTTCAGCTTGAACATTGATTTCTTTTGCTGTTGCATAGATTGAAATTGTTTGCTCCACAGTTTGTTTCACAATTCATTTTTCTCCACCACAAAAGCTGCAGTATATTCTTGGAATCATTATTCTTTTTTGTTTCTTTGTTTTCTGTTTTAGGAAGTTGGGAGCATTATTGGGAAGGTGAGTAGCAGCTCTTTATCACTTTCTATTTAGCTGTTTAGCACATAGAACTTAATTCAGTTTGAATTATTGCCTTTTAACCGTTAATTGACTTTCTAAAAGAACAGTGCACTTGATGTAAGAATTTAAAAA
Organism: Geotrypetes seraphini; assembly: GCF_902459505.1. Taxonomy (NCBI): domain Eukaryota; kingdom Metazoa; phylum Chordata; class Amphibia; order Gymnophiona; family Dermophiidae; genus Geotrypetes; species Geotrypetes seraphini. The sequence goes on from NC_047085.1 coordinate 377,544,346, forward strand.
GAATAAAAATTATTTACAAAAAAAAAGAACAGTGCACTCCATGAAGGGAATCGTATGAAAAGATTTTCTTATTTATTTATTCATTTATTTAGCCCGTCCTCCCAAAGGAGCCCAGAACGGGTCACAAGAGTACATTCACAGTATAAGTAGGACAAACATTAGTGGGAAATACAGACTTGGAGGAGATAGGGGGCTTAAATTTCAGCATTTACTGTGCGTAGAGCATGTTTTTTGCATAGAAAATAGCTCTCAGAAAATTGTGTGGCTAAATACACACAGATAAGTATATGCTGCCAACAAGATGGCAAATACTTCTACTCTGGATCTTAGACAAAAGGCTGAGAAGCAATAAAACGTCAAGTCCTTCCATGTGGCCCGTGCACAGCAGTTCCGAAGGGCATAGTTAGGGAAGAACAAATGTAGACTTGGGATGTACATCAGTGTTTTGGGTTGATTTGTTCTTGTAGAAAAAAAAGGTACCTGTGCTTATACAGGGCCAATCTTAAGGGCGGGGCCATTATGGTAACACCCCTACAGTAGCCACACCCATGTTACCAGATATAAAGCCTATAAAAAGGCATCATTGAAAATAGTACTCCAGTCCCTAGGTCCAACAAATTTATGGTCCTAAGACCATAAACTAATAAAATATGTAGTCAATAATTCTGCCGAAACCATCAAAAACCAAGCAGAGATGCAAGGCAACAGCAGAAAATCAAAAATATTTCTCCCTTTTACTTCTATAAAGATAGCAAATGTAAATTTCAAAAGAACTGACATATTCCATTCACTACATTATAAACAACTACCAATAAAAAAAATTAACACATCTACCACACTACTTTATCTTAAACTAAAAATAAAAGTTTTTCTACCTCTGTTGTCTGGTCACGTTCTTTCTTGTGTGAGGTTATAGCAGTGAGGCAGGCAATGTTCCAGAATACGACCACCGGACACTTAAGGCACAAGTTTTCCATAAAAAATCATTCTTAATAATACCAAGGGCCATGAGTTTGAGACCACTGCTCTAGTCCATGATATCTTGTGTCCTTATTTAACCATGATTTCACATGTAACAATGCACAGCAAGGTCACTGTTGTTTAAAGCAAGCTCAAGTAGACTTTAGATTACCTATGCAATTAAAAGGATGAGAAGCCTTTTCACCAGTTATCCATAATCCTTAGGAAATCTCAAGTGGTTACAGCTAATCTGCACAGATATTGGCTCATAATACAAATCTCACTATGTGAAAGATGATTTTTTCATATTGCTGCCACATGTGCGTCCAAGATATAAAATCACCTGAAAATTTTCTGCAATGTTTTAAGTTGTGCAATTTTCTACCACCTAATAGACCTGTTTACATTTTTGGTTTTCTCTTTCTCTAATAGAAAGGAGAGACCGTTAAGAAGATGAGGGAAGAGGTAAAGTGATTATTTTGATGGCTTAAGCTTTTCTCAGTGTTCCAGTAAAGAACATGTCTTTATGTACCAGTAGTATGGAACACAAGGCTGCATGGAGTAAGAGCGCCACTTAGTGGTAGAGATTCATTTCATATATCATAAAGAAAATCATAGTTATCTACTGTACTAGATCAAAGGGGATCATTGATTTTGCCAAGGATTTCACACATTTGGCCTAGTTTATGAAGAGCTTTCTCCCACTGTGCACATCTGGCATAACCCTAGAAATAGTCAGGCCTGTTACTTACTATTTTAATTTTCTGAAAATTTTCCTTTATAGCATCTGTTTATATTTACATGCACCAGGAAGGGTAGCACCAAATAGCTAGATCAGTGTCTTTCAAACTATGTGCCATGGCACAGCGGTGTGCCCCGAATACATTCTGGATGTGCCATGAGAGATTCTAAAATTTTACTTTATTTTTAAAAACTCCCTTCATAAGTATACACTAGAACAGATGACATGTACATCGCGTATACAAGTCTGTAAATGTTATGAGCATCTATGTGCGTAAGAATACAACAGCCCAGATGAGCATCATTCTTTGATGTGACTGGCCCTTGAAAACTAATGGAAAGTAATTTTAGTTTATTTTAAGTTTTTTATGCAATAGTTATCCTAATGAGTAACAAAGCAATTAAGGCTTTGTTACCTTTTGGATCTTCTTATCTTTGTAAACTTGGATTTTCAGCTCTGACAGAAATTAAATTGAAAAAAATGAATGACTACAGATGGTGGATGATGAAATGCATGTTTGCTTATCGACTATCAAGCTGCATTTTGAATTAATTTATACTAAAAAATGAGCACATCCATCACATTGATTAGCAATTCTATTCTATCTATTTTAGTTTCATCGTTGCTATAATTACCTATAGCTTAAAGAACTTTAAATAAATAACTCTCACATTTAATTTTTGGTGGGTTTTGCAATTTTATCATTTCAATTATAATGTGCCACAAAAAACATGTGCTGTGTTTAGTGTGCCAGAGTTATAAAAAGTTTGAGAGACACTGGGCTAGATGATTCTAACTTAGACAAACATGTTTTTAATTCCTTTAGAGATTTTGCAGAAAAGGATACCAATGAATTTCTAGAAAACCAAGTATCTTACCCGTAGTAGGTGTTCACTAGGGATAGCAGGATACAAGCTTTCACAGCATAGGTAACATCATCGACGGAGTCCACACTCTAGATTCAAATATTCTTGAAGCTTTTGAGCAGCACACTTCACACCTGCACCTGTCACATAAGATCTTCTTAGTCTAATATCACAGCTTTGAGTAGAATATAACTTCTTAGGAAGAATGGGTGGATTTGTGAGGATTTACATTATGCTCCCCATAGAGAACAACTGCTACAGGAAAGTAACCTGGTTTTCTCCAAGGAGAAGTAAGAGAGCAAGTCTTCACAGCATAGGACTTCTTAGCTACAGGTTGCCTTCAACAGGAAAAAAAGTAACCAAAACATTCAGACTGTTGCAACAGACAGACAATATAATTTTGGTGGCAACAGTCTCTTTTCATGTTTTTTTCCCTACATAAATTAGCTTTGACAGGGGCTTCCTTGGCACGTCCCATCAGCTTCACAGAAAGACTGGTCCCAAACTCATCTTCGCTAAAAGTAAATTTGACCATGTCTCCCCGCTCCTGGCCAAGCTCCACTGGCTTCCGATAATCGCCAGGGTCCACTATAAATGCGCCTGTTTAACTTTCAAAATCCTATATGGTATCCTCCCTCCCTTTATCCCTCTTTCTTGGAATTCCTCAAACCCTAATACCACCAGATCCTCCCACAAATTAAAACTATCCTTCCCCTCGCTAAAAGGCATTTCCCACACAGGAAAGCTAGGGACCTCCCTCCACTTCAAAATCTACGTAAAGTTATATAAAGTTATGTATGATAAGTTATGTAAAGTTAATGCAAGTTATGCAAGAACTGTAAAGAGAATTTAAAGTAACGCAAAGTAATTCCATGTAAAGTTATGTAAAGTGATGCACGAAAAGTTATGTAAAGTTAGGTATGCAAAGTTTGTAAAGTAATGTAAAGAATTGTATTGTCATCGCCTGGAAATGACCAGCCATCTTCTAATGTAATCCGCTTAGAACCGCAAGGCACAAGCGGAATAGAAATCACTAATGTAATGTAATGTAACTGAGCTCTGGAACAACCTTACCTCCCCTCTTCGGAACTTGAGCTCTCTCCAAGTTTTCCACAAACATCTGAAAGCCTGGCTTTTCTTAAAAAATGTAAGTCTCCCTCCAATTTAGGAATCAAGGAAACTCTTATATCTTGGCATCCCAAGTCCTCTAAATTTTCTTCACACTTCTACCTCTGACCCTCTGTTGTAGTTCCTTCCTATTTCTCCTACTGTAAACCGTGTCGAGCTCTACGAACGTGGAGATGATGCGGTATACAAACCTAAGGATTAGATTAGTTGCAGGATGAAAGCAGCATGCATGTGCTGTTAGGCTGCATGTAAGCTTCTAAAGTAATTTAGGCTGGAGCAGCGTTTCCATGCTGGGCTCTATAGGTGATGATTCTTGCTATGAGGACTTACTATCCTGCTTGTTCCCTATGAACTACTGGAGCGCTGAAAGGTTAATGCAGATTTGACAAGTCCAGCTATAGTACTGTTGGAATGAGGAAAAAATAACTTACTGGAGACTTTGCCTATTTTTTTTATTGACATAATGGTTCTTATTGTTGTAACTAGTAGTTGTGATCCAATGACTTACACCTGTGGGGTTTAGAATCCATGATCATGATATTGCACCCATATGTAGTCTTTCTAGCAAGCTTTCCTCAGTTCTTATCTATTCAATAAAGCAGAACGACAGAGAGGACATGTACCCTATATTAGAATAAATAGCAGAAATATATTTCATGTTGGAACTCTCCCAGACAGAATTGCCTCTATTCTTCTACACACTAGAATTCCATAGCTGAGCCAGGCAAGGGGTGGCACTTATCTTTGCTACACTTCTGCTTGAGAAAGAGCAGACACAACCCAGCACAGCCCGCCCCCTCCATTACCGCCATCTCTTGCCTGTTTCCCCCAGAACAGAGTGATCAGAGTGAGCATGTTACAGGGAAGAGGAAATAGGATCAGTCATGGAGGATGGGAGAATACACTCGATTTCTGACCAAAGAGTCCTCCTGCTGCTACTTTACCTCCCATCTACCTCAGGGGGGAGCAAAGCAGAAAGGCACTGGAAAATACAGGAAGAGATAGAGAGGAGGAGGAACATAAGGACATAAGAAGCCTTACTGGATCAAACCAATGGTCCATCAAGCCCAGTAGCCCATTCTCACAGTGGACAATCCAGGTTACTAGTTCATGGCCAATATCCAAAGAGTAGCAACATTCCATGCTACCGATCCAGGACAAGCAGTAGCTTCCCCTATGTCTTTCTCAATAACAAACTATGGACTTTTCCTCCAGGAAATTATCCAAACCTTTCTTAAAACCAGTTACGCAATCCGCTCTTACCACAACCTCTGGCAATGCCTTCTAGAGTTTAACTATTCACTGAGTGAAAAAATATTTCCTCCTATTGGTTTTAAAAGTATTTCCCTGTAACTTCATTCAAGTTTCAATTTTAAGTTTCAAGTTTATTAAAATTTGATGAAATGCTAATCATAATTCTAAGTGTTTTACAATATAAAGTATAAAAAGGGGAGGACATTTAACATATTTATTATTGAGTGTCCCCTAGTCTTTGTAATTCTTGATGGAGTAAAACATCGATCCACTTGTACCTGTTCTACTCCACTCAGGATTTTGTAGACTTCAATCATATTTCCTCTCAGCTGCCTCTTTTCCAAGCTGAAGAGCCCTAACCTTTTTAGTCTTTCCTCATACGAGAGGAGTTCCTTCACCTTTATCATCTTGGTCACTCTTCTCTGAACCTTTTCCAGTTCCGCTATATCTTTCTTGAGATAAGAAGACCAGAATTGAACGCAATACTCCAGGTGAGGTTGCACCATGGAGCGATATAGAGGCATTATAACATTCTTAGTCTTGTTAACCACCCTTTTTAAATAATTCCCAGCATCTTGTTTGCTTTCATGGCTGCTGCCACACACTGGGTGGAAGGTTTCATCGTATTGTCTACAATGACACCCAGATCAAGTTTCAAATTTGGTAATCTGCTTATCAGGTTTCTAAGCAGAGTACATATGTTAAAAACTAGATTGAACATAATAACGATACAGACAGACAAACAAATAATGGGAAAGAGGGGAGAACTCCATTATCTGATAAGACAGAAAAGACATTTAGGGTTAACACATATGGTAGGGATGTCCCATCAGTGCTAACCCCCAAAATGGACCCTAGCATCCGGTAACTGTGATTTGGGTTATTCTTGCCAATGTGTATCACTTTGCATTTGTCCACATTAAATTTCATCTGCCACTTGGACGTCCAGTCTTCCAATTTCCTAAGGTCTGCCTGCAATTTTTCACAATCCGCATGCGTTTTAACAACTTTGAACAGTTTAGTGTCATCTGCAAATTTAATCACCTCACTCGTCGTTCCAATTTCCAGATCATTTATAAATAACTTCTAACTTTCAGAGTTAGGCTCCTAAATTTGCCTCTTTGAAAACTTACCAGGCTAAATAGGTATTTCCTTGTCCCCGAGACAATGGAGAGTTAAGTGATTTGCATAAACTTACAAGTAGCCTCAATAAGATTATTGAACAATTCTTATAGGTGGGAGAAAGGGTATTTGTGCCTAGAAGCTTTGAGTTGACTCCTTACAATTTATGTCACTAGCAGTAGCTTTCAGGTCCAGGGCTTGTCTTCCCCCAGGAATCCGTTGTGCTAAGAAATCCACTATGAATTTGCATGAGTCCTAGGCAGCGTCTTTAAATATAACTTTCTCCCAATTTGTAACCAAGGAAAATATCTTAACGCTCATGGCCAATCTAAGAACTGGCTTATTTTCCATATTTTGCTGAGCTTGGAAACAGATGTGTTGAGAAGCCAAGAAGACCAGATGTCAGAAACAATAAAAAAGAAGAGTCTTTTGAGGGGTGGGATTTACTTACTTGTCTTTTCTGAATCTGATTTGAATCTGAGTTGTTGTGCAAGTACCACAGGTATTTTTTTTCCAAAGAGGGCGTATACTCTAAATCAGTGTCTCTCAAACTGTGTGCCATGGCACAGTGGTGTATACCAAAGAGATTCTGGGTGTTCCACAGAGATTCCAGAATTTTACTTTATTTTTAAAAATTCCCTTCAAAAGTATACACTAGAATAGATGACATGTACATCGTGTACATAAGAGTCTGTTTCAAGTTTATTGAAAAATTTTTATACCGCTTAATCAAACTTCTAGGAAGTGTACAATAAAAAATACCATAAAAGCAAATTAAAAATTAGAAATACTAAACAATACCAGGATATATTGGCAGAACAAATGACATGACATGACTTGACTTACTTCAAACAAAAGGGGGAGAAAAAGAAAAAAAAGGGCAAGAACTACAATCTTTGGAGAAAGGAGCACAAAGAGGGGAAAAAACAATAGGTGGGGGTAAAAACAACAAAGCATTGTTTTAGTCCTTAAAAGGACAGTTATTGTCCAAAGGCATCTTGGAACAAAAAAGTTTTTAATTTGGATTAAAATTGATTTAACGTGGACTCAGTGTAAGTGATTAGGCAGCGAGTTCCAGAGGGAAGGTGCAGTGACAGTGAAATTATTAGATCTCAACGTGTTGATTGACTTTAAAGATGGCACAACAAGGAGATTCTGTGACATAGAGTGAAGCGATTTAGAAGGACTATAAGGGATTAGAAGTCTTTCAATGAACTCTGGTTGATTACTTGAGTGGATTTTAAAGGTTAAAAGTAAGATTTTGTAGCTGATTCTGTGTTCAACAGGTAGCCAGTGTGCCTTGAACATGAGAGGCGAAATGTGATCATATTTTTTTTGCATTACAGATAATTTTGATGGCTGTGTTCTGTACGATCTGAAGATGCCTTATTTCCTTTTTTGTAATGCCCTTGTAAAGGGCAATACAGTACAGTGCTCCCCCGGTCATTTGTGGTCCCGGTCATTCACGGTATTTTCTGACCGCGAATGACCGGGCAGGAGAGGGCAGCCGTAGAGGCATGAGAGAGCAGCAGGAGCGCCGGCGAGTGAAGGAAATCACTCACGGTATGCTCCGACCGCCTCTTCCTGCACTAATGTCGGGCCTAACCAATCAGGAGCTGCTTTGACACGCAGCTCCTGATTGGTGAGGCCTGACTTTAGTGCAGGAAGAAGCGATCAGAGCGTACTGTGAGTGATTTCCTTCACTCACCGGCGCTCCAGCTGCCCTCTCCTGCATCTCCAGCTGCCCTCTCCTGTCTTCCCCACTAAAAACCGTATTCACGGTTTTTCAACATTCGCAGGGGTTCCTGGAACGGAAGCCCCGTGAATATCGGGGGAGTACTGTAATCTATACAGGAAATCACAAGAGAGTGGATCAAAGTATTCAAGGAAGCTGATTCTAGTAGTTTTGATAGAAAACGAATCATTCTAAGACAATGAAAGCATTTCTGAACAACAGTGCTAATATGATAGTGGTATGTAAATTTACTGTCAAAGGTGACTCCTAGCAGCTTCAAAGTGGGCACAATTTTGATTGGTAGTGATTCAGGTTTCAAGGGAGCCTGTAGGGTTAATCCATCTTTGAAGGGAAAGATCATTAATTTTGATTTATTAATATTAAGGGACAGCCTATTTGTGTCCAACCATGTTTTATTTTTTTCTAGTTTCTGATTAATAGATGTTACTTCCTCTGGGTCATTAAGATCGATAGGGTGGATTAATTGCACATCGTCTGCGTATGCGAATGTAATGAAGCCAATAGACTGGCCCACAGTTAGAAGAGGGGACATGATATTAAAAAGCAACGGCGATAAGATGGAGCCTTGTGGAATTCCATACTTATGTGTGAAAGACTCAGATGATGTACCATTAAAAATGACCTTTGATGATCTTTCCGAGAAAAAAAGAAATAAACCAGTCCATAACTTGACCTGTTATGCCAATGTCATGAAGACGTGTTAATAGCAGATTGTGATCAATGGTATCAAATGCAGAGGAAAGATCTAAAGAGATGAGAAGGACTAACTGATGGTGGTCAAGTATTTTTGTAGTTAGGCCTATGAGTGAGAGTTCAGTAGAATGGTGTTGACGGAAGCCTGTTTGATTGGGATGTAAAACCTTTGGGGGGTTTTCGATGAAATCAGAGATTTTATGGAAAACAGATTTTTCAGTAAGCTTAGCCAGAAAAGGTATGTTAGCTATAGGCCGGTAGTTTGAAATTTCTTGGATACTGGTTTTATGGTTCTTGATTGGATAAATGATTGCTTGTTTCCAGATTTTGGATAAGGATCCTGACGTTAAACTGGCTCTAACCAAATCTGTGATGTAGGGAATGAAAATAGAAAAGAATCATTTCAGGAAGAAAGGTGGAATAACTTCTGTGTTAGTCCCTTTTATATTAAGTGAATTAAGACATCTTTGGATATCTTGCAGAGTTGGGAGAGTAAACCGAGATCATTTAGAGAAGGACAGATGTGTTAAAGTGTTTGTATCATTGAAATCTTTTGGACTGAAAGGAGTAAGTTTATTATTGCTGTGGCCTATCTGCGAGAAAAAATCTCTAATTCTTTGGACTTTATCGATAAAATGAGTAGCAAGAGTCTGGGCCGATAGTGTTTGGTTGATCTTATTTGTTTCATTTTTCTTTGTTGTGAGAGACTTGATTATTGCATATAATGCAGAAGTGTTTTTGGCCTTATTAATTTGTTTAGAATGTTATAAGTGCTTGTATGTGTAAAGATACAACTGCCCAGACAAGCATCATCCTTTGATGTGATTGTCCCTTGAAAACTAATGGAAAATAAATTTTAGATTTGTTTTTTTAATGGAGTAGTTATCCTAATGAGTAACAAAGCAATCAAGGCTTTGTTGCCATTTGAATCTTCTTATCTTTGTGAACTTGGATTTTCAGCTCTGACAGAAATTAAATTGAAAAAAAAGAGAACGAGTACAGATAGTGGATGATGAAATGTGTGTTTGCTTGTCAACTATCGAGCCGCGCTTTGAGTTAATTTCCACTTAAAAACAAGCACATCCATTGACTTGATTAGCAGTTCTATTCTATCTACTTTAGTTTCACCGTTGTTACAATTAACCATACATAGCTTAAAGAACTTTAAATAAATAACTCTCAAATTTAATTTTTTGTTGGTTTTGCAATTTCATAATTTCAATTATAATGTGCTGTGAAAAAGACATTTGCTCCGTTTAGAGTGCAGGAGCTAAAAAAAGTTTGAGACACTGCTCTAAATTATACCTGAGGCCTCAGAGTGTAAGTGAGAAAAGCAGGATCTAAATACCTGGTTTACAACCCATAGCTCTAACCACTTCTCTTCCATTCTGTCAGTACGGCCTACTGTTTTCAGTATGTCTACACTCTGGACGGATTATTTTCATCAGAATAGTTTAAGGGCTCCTTTTACTAAGGTGCGCTAGGGCTTTAACGCGCGGAATAGCGTGCCCTACATTGCCCCACACACTAGACCAGGGGTGTCCAACCTTTTGGCTTCCCTGGGCTACATTGGCCGAAAAAATGTTTCTGGGGCTGCACAAATGCGCAAATGCTGCAGCAAGACAAAGGAGGGAGCCGGCAAGACGGTAAACACCCAGGGGCAGCAGAGTAAAACACTGCATCGCCCTCGACCAGGGCCGCACAAAATACTTCACTGGGCCGCATGCGGCCCTCGGGCCGCAGGTTGGACACCCCTGCACTAGACCTTAACACCAGCATTGAGCATTGAGCTGGCGTTAGTTCTAGAAGCGTAGCGCGTGATAATTTCCTGCGTGTGCTAAAAACGCTAGCGCACCATAGTATAAGGAGCCCTAAGTGTTCTGACTGCTGAAAAATCTCTTTTACAGTGAGCACATTGTATCTTTACTCCAAGTACATCCAAAGACTTCTCAACAATAAAAGCAAATTAAGAATCAATTAGATCATAATACCTCTTAATGTATTGTTTTGGCAGAGTGGAGCTCGCATTAACATTTCTGAGGGTTCCTGTCCCGAAAGAATTGTGACAATAACAGGCCCAACAGATGCCATTTTTAAGGCTTTTTCTATGATTGCACTAAAGTTTGAAGAGGTAAGCAAACTGAATGTTTTATTACTTGCATCTTGTCACAACTCAGCATTACTTTAGGGAGGAGTGTTCGCATGTTTATTTTTAATCTCAAGTACAATTTGTTTTAATGCTCAGTTTAATGGCACTTAGAGGTCTGCACGGGAACGGGGATCACGGGAATCCCGCAGGTCCCACGGGAATCCCCCCTAACCTACAGAACTCTCACGGGGACCCCCCCTCTGGCCCACGGGACTCCCACGGGGATGGAAGGCTTTGGAAGCAGGGTTCGTCCATATAATATAATGGACACGTCAGCCTTAGTAAAAGAGGGGGTTTATAAGTTAATTACTTGAACAGAAAATAAAAAAGGGTTCCACCAAAGAGATTCCACAAGGAAAACAGCAGCGCAAACACAAAAGAAACTGTGGAATTGTTGATCCTGTCAGAAGTATTTGCTGCTTTTTATGGGGGACGGGCGGGGATGGGTGGAGACGGAGAGGATCCTGACGGGGACAGATGGAGACAGAGAGACCCTGGCGGGGACGGGCAGGGATGGGTGGGATTTCTGTCCCCGCGCATCTCTCTAATGGCACTGTAAGTGATTTTGTTCACCTGCACTGCTTTTAGCTCTAATGCTGCCAAAGAAATAATGGACCAACGTGCAAGCTATTGGATCATTTTCTGTTAGTATCTGTAGACTTCAGGCGTAGTAAGGGGGTCAGGGGAGCAGGGGGGTGGGGGCACTGGCACCCCTCCTCCTCTCCGAGCCCCTGCTTCTTCCCACTCCTCCCCTTGCAATGGGCGCCCCCCCTTCCCCCTGCTTCTTCCCACTCCTCCCCCTTGCCACGGGCCCCCATCCCCCTGCCTCTTCCCACTCCTCCCCTTGCCATGCGTGCCTCCTTCCCCCTGCTTCTTCTCACTCCTCCCCTTGCAACGCGTGCCCACTTCCCCCTGCTTCTTCCCACTCCTCCCCTTGCCACGTGTGGCCCCCCTTCCCCCTGCTTCTTCCCACTTCTCCCCTTGCCACATGCACCCCCCTGCTTCTTCCCACTCCTCCCCTTTCCAGTGCGCCCCCCTTCCCCCTGCTTCTTCCCACTCCTCTCCCTTGCCACGCGCCATCCCCCTGCCTCTTCCCACTCCTCCCCTTGCCACACGTACCCCCATTCCCCCTGCTTCTTACCACTCCTTCCCTTGACATGCACACACCCCTATTATCTTCCCTTCCTTTCCCCCATACCTCTAGTTGTTCACTGCCACAAGCAACAACTTCAACGTGCTCCTCGTGACTGTATCGGCTCTCCCGCTGAAGTCACCTCCGAGTGCCATGCATAGGAAGTGACATCAGGGGGATAGCCGATAGGAAGGGGGGGCGCACGCACGGCAGCGGGGTTTGGGGAAGAAGCAGGGGGCAGAGATGAGGGTGGGAAAGGGGCACCACCACCCCAGGCGCTTCTCACCCTCGCTACGCCACTGACTTCAGGGAAAAGCAATTATTTCCAGTAACACATACTAAAAGAAAGAGGGGGTTACCTTTGAAAGTTAATCATAAACTACATTGTTAGTCCAATAAAAAAGTTATTATATTTTTTTCCTTTATATTTTTGTTTTTTCTACATATTACCTTGAAGACTGGACTAACATGGCCACCACACCTTTTACATAAGAACATAAGAATTGCCGCTGCTGGGTCAGACCAATGGTCCATCCTGCCCAGCAGTCCGCTCACGCAGCGGCCCCAAGGTCAAGACCAGTGCTCCAAATGAGTCCAGTCTCACCAGTTTAGCCTGAACTTGTCCAACTTTGTCTTGAAACTCAGGAGGGTGTTTTCCCCTATAACAGACTCTGGAAGAGCATTCCAGTTTTCTACCATTCTCTGGGTTAAGAAGAATTTCCTTACGTTTGTATGGAATCTATCCCCTTTCAACTTTAGAGAGTGTCCTCTCGTTCTCCCTACCTTAGAGAGGGTGAACAGTGTGGCGGGGCCAGGAATAAGCCTAGCGCTGGCAACCCGGCTCCCGCCCCAGGCGTAGGACGGAGCGCTCCCTGGAGGACTCCTGCTGGATAAACTCAGTGGAATAATTAGCATACACTGCTTCCTTGGTAAAGTTCAAATTTTCTCTTTATTCTCCCCAGTTCAAGGCACTGGGTTTCCAGTAGTCCCTCTTGGCTGAGTGGACTTAAAACAAACACTATATCAGCAATGCTTCTTTTCTTGTAATACAGTCCAGCCTGCTGCTCAGACAGATAAGCCAAAATAAACAAAAACGTTTTTCTCTTCAGTTTTACTAATTGTGCCTGAGGATACTTCAGGAAGCTTTTCCCACCTGACCCACCTATAGTACAAAGCCCCACTACCCTTATGCTCCCGGGTAGGGGCTGGGGAACCATCCACCCTTTTCTGACTGGTGTAAGTCCCCTCCCAAAAGGTCCCCTATTCAGGGTTAAGTAATGTCAGGTCACTGAATCCCCGTTCAGGCTTTTCTGGGAAGTTAATTAGGGTTCCCACCTCCTTCTCTGCACGGCCTATCTCTCGGGCTCTAATTGACTCATTCACACATCTTACAGTCCTGCCTAAGAGAGAAAGAACGCTGCTCAAAAAATACGTTACTTTCATTCCCCTCCCCCATTCATACCTTATTGACTGTGATTAGATAGGAGATCCCAGGCTGCTAGACTGCAATCCATTTCACTGCCTTCAGAGACCTCTCCCTCTATCTCCATTAAGGACTCTCCGCTCTCTGAGGCTGGATAGGAATTCCCTTTATGGGCAGCTATTGGCCAGCCCTGCTCTGGAAGCCTTTCTCCTCCCTTGAACCTCTGCCTAGGAGCCAGAAGTTTGTAAGTTCGGGAGGGCTGTAGGACAGCCGGCTCTTTAGCCCTGGACTGGGAAAGAGAACTCCTAGCTGGCTCCTTCCTGCTCTGCACAGCACGTCTTTCTCTAGCAGTTCCTGAGTTCCCCTGAGCGTTCCCAACTGTGTTGATTTTATGGTGCAGGCTCGTTCCCACTCTCCCTCTGGGTTCGTCTTGCCTGTCAGCTCCGCCCCTTTCCTTAACCCTTCCTGGGCTAGTTCTCTTTACCAGAGGCTTTAGTGGAGAACTGCCCAAAGAGTTATAAAAGGGATTATAGTGCCCTAAACCAGCTATTGTGGTTTCTGCCCTTCTCTCTCTGCCTTGCCCTGCCTGTTGGCTCTTTGTAATAGGAACAGGGTTACTGGGCAGCTTCCTGGGCTTAGGAATAGGGGCAGCCCTTTGCATGGCAGGGTTTAAAACCGGGTTTTAAACTGGTGACAGGAGCTTCCCTGTCACAACAGTCTGTCTTTCTCTACTAAGTCTATTCCCGTCAGTATTTTGAATGTTTCGATCATGTCCCCTCGCAGTCTCCTCTTTTCAAGGGAGAAGAGGCCCAGTTTCTCTAATCTTTCGCTGTACGGCAACTCCTCCAGCTCCTTAACCATTTTAGTTGCCCTTCTCTGGACCCTTTCGAGTAATACTGTATCCTTCTTCATGTACGGCGACCAGTGCTGGACGCAGTACTCCAGGTGAGGGCGCACCATGGCCCAGTAAAGCGGCATGATAACCTTATCTGATCTGTTTGTGATCCCCCTCTTGATCATTCCTAGCATTCTGTTCACCCTTTTCACCACCGTAGCACATTGTGCAGATGGCTTCATGGACTTGTCAATCAGAACTCCCAAGTCCCTTTCCTGGGAGGTCTCTCTCCAAGTACTGCCCCGGACATCCTGTATTCATGCATGAGATTTTTGTTCCCGACATGCATCATTTTGCATTTATCCACATTGAACCTCATTTGCCATGTCGATGCCCATTTCTCGAGCTTGATTATGTCATGTTGCAGATCTTCGCAATCCCCCTGTGTCTTTAGTACTCTGTATAACTTCGTATCGTCCGCAAATTTAATCACCTCGCTCGTCGTACCAATGTCCAGATCGTTTATAAAGATGTTGAAGAGCACAGATCCAAGCACTGAGCCCTGCGGCACCCCGCTGGTGATGCTCTTCCAGTCTGAGAATTGTCCATTTACCCCCCACTCTTTGTTTCCTATGATCCATCCAGTTTTTAATCCATGTGAGTATTTCACCCTCAATTCCATGGCTTGCAATTTTCCGAAGTAATCGTTCATGTGGAATTTTGTCGAACGCCTTCTGAAAATCCAGATATACAATGTCAACCGGGTCGCCCTTGTCTATCTGCCCGTTTACTCATAACATAGTAACATAGTAGATGACGGCAGATAAAGACCCGAATGGTCCATCCAGTCTGCCCAACCTGATTCAATTTAAATTTTTTATTTTTTTTTTTCTTCTTAGCTATTTCTGGGCAAGAATCCAAAGCTTTACCCGGTACTATGCTTGGGTTCCACCTGCCGAAATCTCTGTTAAGACTTACTCCAGCCCATCTACACCCTCCCAGCCATTGAAGCCCTTCCCTGCCCATCCTCTACCAAACGGCCATACACAGACACAGACCGTGCAAGTCTGCCCAGTAACTGGCCTTAGTTCAATAT
The DNA here is from genome assembly GCF_902459505.1 of Geotrypetes seraphini. Taxonomy (NCBI): domain Eukaryota; kingdom Metazoa; phylum Chordata; class Amphibia; order Gymnophiona; family Dermophiidae; genus Geotrypetes; species Geotrypetes seraphini. The sequence goes on from NC_047085.1 coordinate 377,559,502, forward strand.
TTAATATTATTTTCTGATTCTAAATCTTCTGTGTTCATCCCACGCTTCTTTGAACTCAGTCACAGTTTTACTCTCCACCACCTCTCTCGGGAGCGCATTCCAGGCATCCACTACCCTCTCCGTAAAGTAGAATTTCCTAACATTGCCCCTGAATCCCTCGAAGAAGTGCAGCAAGTTCGTCAGGCAAGATCTGCCTTTACTGAAACCGTGCTGGCTGGTCCTCATCAGATCATGTCCGTCAAGGTGATCAATGATGTAGTCCTTTATCAGCGCCTCTACCATCTTTCCCGGTACTGAGATCAGACTCACCGGTCTGTAGTTTCCTGGATCTCCCCCTCAAAACTTTTTTGAAGATCGGCGTAACATTCGCCACCTTCCAGTCTTCCGGAATCTTTCCCAATTTGATCGACAGATTGGCTATTAGCTGAAGCAGTTCAGCTATAGTCCCTTTCAGTTCCTTGATGACCCTCATAAGGAGGAAGAAAACTCTTAACAATTCTGGTTCCCAGTGTGTACTTGAATTAGAAAGAATAATATTGCATGCTTGAAATGTCAGAGCTGGTACCAGGAGAGGGGGTACCCTGGACAAACCTTCAGCCTTATATGGTAGCAGCTGATTCTGGTTGGGATCAATGATATATTATTCGTTAACTAAAATGAAATAAAAGCAAATGTTTTAATGAAACAAAAATTAAAAATACAAACTGAACTCCAACTGAAGAAAAACTAAAATTAACAATTAGAAACTAAATAATAACTAAAATTAGAATAAATATTGAAATAAAAACTGTGCAAAAATCCAACACTTTGAATCTTAGGCCCCCTTTTACAAAGCCATAGTAGAGGTTTCTACTGCAGGCTGGCAAAGTAAGTGCTCCGATGCTCATAAGAATTATATGTAGATAGAGAGTCTCTCTCACCCCACTCTCTCCCAAACCGGGGTGGGTGTGCGTGTGCGGGGAGCCTCCTGGGCAAGAGCGCCTAAAAAAAAAAAAGAATTATATGTAAAAGCCAGTGTTAAGGATTTGTGATGGCTAATACGAGGGGGTGCTGAAAAGTTCTCAGCCCAACCAAGAAGAGAAAGGCAGGGATATGGTTCAATCAATGATCTGAAACAATGTCAAAACATAGAATTTTGTTTCTGCAAATTGGCACTTAGTGAAATAACATAACACTCTTTTCAGCTACAATGGCAAAATAACACTCAGAATTTAGAAAGTTGGTTGATTGGGCTGAGGACTTATCATCACCCCTCCTATGTTTAACTAGTTAAATTGTTAGGTGGTGCCCAATCAAAAACATACCACAGGGGGGAGCTCTGGCTCCATTTCCAAGTTCTAGCTAAGATAGAGGAAATGTTGTTTCCCCTTAAATGTTAGACAGTGTTAAAGAGGGTTATTTCTCTTTTTTTTAATATTATTTTATGCTTATATGTTTATTTGAACTTATTTCAATAATAGTTTTCTAAGATTGTATATGCTTCACTGGCAGCTTTTTTATTGTACTTTTGCACTGGACTAGATGATGTATGGGGCAGGACTTATTTAGGTTAATAACCTGGTGCTGGTCACCTATAAGTTTCCTGCCTGGGGCTTTAAAAGTATTTATTAATTATTTACTTAGCTTTTTGGCCCGTACTGATTTGTCCTCTTATAAAAATTTTTAATCATTGCCGTGTTTGTCTTGAGAGGGGACTTGAAGTTTTGCCAAATTTTTGAACTGTTTATAAACTCCTGACACAGGCATTATTACACTGAAAGACATCCTTTGTGTGGTCCTTATTTCAATAATAGTTTTCTAAGTTTGTATATGTATATTTTTATACCGATTTAGAGAGCCCTGATGCAGGTGTTATGCCAAAAGATGGCATGTTCTTCTGTGTTTGGCTCATACAAGGTTCAAGGTTACATTTGTTTGATAAACTGCCTAGGGTCAAACCAACAAAGTGGGTTGCAATCAATAACAATATTAGTCAGAAAAAGAAATACAGTACATACCCAAACAGAAAAACAGTAAGTTCATTGTGCTTCATCAGATCCCTGGGAGAGATGTAGCCCACTGTTCCATCTAAGCAAGGCAGGAGTCCTCTACCTATAGTCCTGCCAGTAGAGGGCACTGTTTTACTATCACATTTTCAATAGTGAGGGACAGACAATATTGCATGGAAAGAGAATGGAACAAACATTAAGAACATAAGAATTGCCATACTGGGACAGACCGAAGGCCCATCAAGCCCAGGATCCTATTTCCAACATTGGCCAAACCAGGTCCCAAGAACCTAGCTATGTAGATCCCAAGTAGTAAATCCCAAGCTATGTAGATCCCAAGCAGTGGATTCCCCCAGGCCATTTCAATAATGGCCTATGGACTTCTGTTTTAAGAAATCATCCAAATCTTTTTAAAAACCTGCTAAGCTAACTGATTTCACCACATTCTCAGGCAATGAATTCCAGAGTTTAATTACATGTTGTGTGAAGAAAATATTTTCTCCGGTTTGTTTTAAATCTACTTAGTAGCTTCATCACATGCCCTCTAGTCCTAGTGTTTTTAGAAACTTAGCAGTTCTTAGATGGCAACTCCAATAATTGGGAAACAAAACCATTGCTGGGCAGATCTGGATGGGTTGGAGTGGTCTGCAGTCTGTCCCTGAAAAATGGCATGGACAAATTCAGATCAAGTATGCTAATATAGTATCGCATCATATATTATGCTATGAGTTTATCTTGTTGGGCAGACTGAATGGACCGTTTAGGTCTTTGTTTGCCATCATCTACTATGTTACTATGTTATAGCAAACAAAAATAAAGGGGAGCACATAATGAAGCTACTAAAACTGAGAAAATATTTCTTCACTCAAAAGTGTAATTAAACTCTGAATTTGTTGCTAGGGAGGCTGGTGAAAGCAGTTAGGGTTTTAAAAAGGTTGGGATCATTTCCTAAAAGTCCATAAGCTATTATTATGATGGACTTGTGAAATATACTCCTTAATTCTAGGATAAGCAGCATAAAATCTATTTTACTCTTTTGGGATCTTGCCAGGTATTTGTGATCTGGATTGGCCATTCTGGAAACAGGATACTGAACTTGATGGACCTTCAGTCTCTCCCAATATGGCAGCTCATATGTTCTTATGTAAATATTAGCATAATATTGTCATTTAAAAAGAAAAAGAGATAAGGGAGAAGGAAAATTCCCTTGAATTGGAGCATTAGGAGGGAAAGGTGAATTAATTTTGTGATATTTTTAATGTCGGATCAGCAGTAACTAAGTTTAGTTAACAAAAGACTTGCATCAAGTGCTGAAAAGATCTGCTTAGCAATGTCATGACACTGGTGTTAAGCTGATGCGTTTTATATTTATCCTAACATCCTGTAGCTCTTTGCAGAGGTATCAACCACACAAGGCTAGCTACTGTAGTATTCTTATGCATTTAATCAGTGAGCTGGCTCACAGGGGCTCCTGTCTAAATAGGTTGATTCATCATCATGAATGCTGTCAGTTCAATGCAAACCTTGGTAAAAAAAGAGTTCAGAGAGCCCGACTCCCCAGTTGAGACTGGTTGGCATTTTCACAGTGCAGAAAATATCTTGCTTGTTATCTGAATCCCCACAATAAATAACTCTCCCAAACCAGGCAGGGTTAGTTGTTCCTCAGAGATAGATATGTGCATGTTCTTCCACATTGATTTAACAAACATAACAAATTCAAATCTTTTTAAATGCAATGTGTCATGTAGGGACCTTATTTTGAGTAATGTAATTAGATGCATTATATTTTTAAGCATGGTCACACAAAGCTCTTAAAATCACTAGTGAAACATCAGGTAAACCACTGGCGGGGCAGAGTACCCCCTCCTCAGGCCAGAACACCCCCCTGCAGCTGTCAGTTCTGCTGGTCCCCTGCCCTAGAACAGAGGTTGACGTCAGAGGGGGTGGAGGCCGGTGTAGTCGACGGCTGCATCCAGGTGAACCACAGACTTGCAACTGCTCCAGCACCCCTGAGCTCCCTGCACCTGGGACAGACCGCCCAACCCCACCCCTACCCCACCTATGATACACCACTGACTGAAAATGTGCCAGTAGCTCCATGAAGACTAGAAGGTTCAAAGTTAGTGCCTGTGCTAATATGCTTTTCTGACTGTGAGATCTGTAGCTGAAATTGCAATGCAGAAACTAAGAAGGTGGAGGCTGACTGAATTTAGGGTAACTAGTAAAGAGCTCTAGCAAGGCACCAACAGGAGATAATCAAAGATGTACAATACGTCCTCAGAGAATCAGGCTTGTCAGTATTTCTAAGCATTATTCTTCCATGGTGTGGCCATCTATTGTAGATGATCTCTCTGAATGATAAAAGTGATGTTTTCTCACAGAATGAAGCTTTACATATCACAACTCCCAGGTATTAGGTTCTAAGCCGCGTTTAGTTCAACAATAGAAGTACAAATCATAGGTATACAGTTTCTTTCACCAAAATAATCCAGGTACAGATCCAGAGGCCCCTGCAGGCCAAGAGCAAGGGCTTCTGTTCTGAGCTTTAGATCCAGCCTTGAACTGATGAGAAATTTGCAGGGGGTGGAAATCTTGTCCATCAGCTCACATCTTTTTGTGTTATATATAGTGAACTTTTATACCTAGTGTGTGGGTATTTTCTGAGTTCCAAGCATAGCACTTTGCAGCCATCAAGTTGATTAAAATTAGACACACAGCCATATTTTGGATGATTCACATCCTCCTAATGATTTTTTGATAAGAACCTAGATAAATGATGTTACAATAGTCTAAAGTACTTAGAACCAAGGACTGCACAATCAAGATGAAAAGTCAAGATATGATTTAATTGTGCGAAGCTTCCAAAATGTGAAAAAACTTTTCTTTACTAGAGCAGTGATTCCCAACCCTGTCCTGGAGGAACACCAGGCCAATCGGGTTTTCAGGCTAGCCCTAATGAATATGCATGAGAGAGATTTGCATATGATGGAAGTGATAGGCATGCAAATTTGCTTCATGCATATTCATTAGGGCTAGCCTGAAAACCCAATTGGCCTGGTGTTCCTCCAGGACAGGGTTGGGAATCACTGTACTAGAGCATCAAGTTGAGCATCGAACAATAAGTTTCAGTCAAGATACATACTCCTAAGATTTTAATAACTGCACTGATAGGATACTTAATTCCATTCAGTGTTAAAGAATTTTCTATAGTCTTATTAGCTGGCCTTGCCAAAAAAAAAAAATCTTTGGTTTGTTAGAGTTTAATTTTAGTCTAAATTCCTTTGAACATTGCTTAACAAACATAATTATGGATGATACAAAATGTTGAGTATCCGATGTTAACGAAGAAATAGGAACTACAATAGTTATATCATCTGTATAATTATGTAATTTCAAGCCTAGACTGGTTAGTTTATTGCCTAAGGATGCCAAATAAACATTGAACAGTGAGGGAGAAAGTGGAGAACCCTAAGGAACTCCACTTATATTACTCCAGACATGAGAATATTGTTCAACACTACAAACCACAGCCCGGGATGCTAAATGCTCTGACATTGCTCTGACGCTCATAGGAATTCTTTGAGTGTTGGAACATTTAACACTCCAGGGCCATGGTAGAAACCTCTACTGTGGCTTAGTAAAAGGGAGGGGACTGAGTATTAAGTAGACAAAAGAGAAAAAAAAAAAGAGATATCCTGATAGGCAGGAACATTAGAAAGAACACACCCATAGGGAGGCAGACTCTCTTCAGGAAAAACAGGAAGAAGATCAAGAAGAAAGTCAAAACAGATGACGCAAAGAATCCAAGAAAGCTCAATGTAAGTATGCAATGGCCTTGTCTGGTTTTCAACATCCTCCATTAAATCTTACCATTACCCTTCGTCATTTCACCAATTATACCACTGCATAGGTTGTTTATATTGTCATCTGTGTATGTCAGCTTCTTTATGTAGGCAAAGACAAAGAGGATGTTAAAAACACGAATCATTGAACACAGAAGCAGTGTTATTCGCAACATTTTGTCAGCCCCTCTAGTACAGTGGTTCCCAACCCTGTCCTGGAGGACAACCAGGCCAGTCGGGTTTTCAGGATAGCCCTAATGAATATGCATGGAGCAGGTTTGCATGCCTGGCACCTCCATTATATGCAGATCTCTCTCATGCATATTCATTAGGGCTATCCTGAAAACCCGACTGTCCTGGTGGTCCTTCAGGACAGGGTTGGGAACCACTGCTCTAGTACAACATTGGATATCAGCAGGCATTCCTTGGATGACGTACAATTCTTTGCTGTCAAACATGCGGCCCCTAGATAGCGTGGTGGCAATGTGGACTTACAGTTACTTGAAGAAGAACAAAGATTAATTTACGAACTGAATATCATTACTCCTTTTACTTAATGCTGAGTTAGACTTCAAACCCTTTCTGTAAAACATGCAATGTTATTCTTTTACCTTGTTGCTCATTTATACTACTACTATATATGTTTGCTTGTCATAGTTGTATTTTAGTTTTTAGGCAATTATTTTTATATTTTTTCTTATTAGTGCATCATATGATTAATTCTAGTGTTTGCCTTACTGAGATGTTTTCAAATACAATTTCACTATTCTGATTTTCTTAAATTACTGAATATCAGCACTTAACTGTATAAGTGTCGACTGCACCCCTAGACCACCCACAAAATAGCCAGCTCCCCGTTTAGCAGTCTAGTTGGTTAAGTTCTGCTGAATATCAGCAGGCAGCCCTGCACAAACAATTTCACTGGCCAGGAGCCGTTTTTAGCCAGTTAAATCACTTTCTGCCTCTTCTATCGAACTGCGATAGCTGTGTTTAGCACGGGGAGCTGCGCTGAATGGCCCGCCGCTGCTCCCGACACTCTTGGAGTTCCTATGAGCATCGGGAGCAGCGCGGGCCATTCAGCGCAGCTCCCCATGCTAAAAACTGCTATCGCAGTTTGAAAGAAAAGGGGGTTTGAATATTGAGCCGGATAGTTTTTAATGGGGGTTATATTACCATATCCTTTTTTGTTGTTTTTAATTTTTATTCTAGTGCAACAGTGCTATTTGTTATTTTTATCATATGAGCAATGTTATGTCATCTGTGATATAATTATAATGCTATCATCACCCTATATGTTATTACATGCTCTCCTCACCCATTCTGAGAGAGATAGTAAAGTCAATTGTATGCTATTGGAAATCTTTGTAGAAATTACTAGCTCCTGGAGATAATTACCGTATTTTCGCGGATATAACGCGCGCGTTATACGCGTTTTTACCTACCGCGCATACCCCTCGCGCGTTATATGCCTGAGCGCGGTATACAAAAGTTTTTTAACATAGTTCCCACCCCGCCCGACGCCCGATTCACCCCCCCAGCAGGACCCGCTCGCACCCCCCTCACCCGAACGGACCCGCTCGCACGCGCTCCCCACCGCACCCGCATCCACGATCGGAGCAAGAGGGAGCCCCAAGCCCCTCTTCCCGGCCGACTCCCCGACGTCCGATATCCCCTCCCCCCCGGCAGGACCACTCGCACCCCCACCCCGAAGGACCGCCGACTTCCCGACAATACGGGCAAGAAGGGAGCCCAAAACCTCCTGGCCACGGCGACCCCCTAACCCCACCCCGCACTACATTACTGGCATGAGGGATCCCAGGCCTCCTGCCCTCGATGCAAACCCCCCCTCCCCCCCCCAACGACCGCCCCCCCCAAGAACCTCCGACCGCCCCCCCAGCCGTACCCGCGACCCCCCTGCCGGACCGACCCACGACCCCCCACCCCCCTTCCCCGTACCTTTGGTAGTTGCCGGACAGACGGGAGCCAAACCAACCGCCTGTCAGGCAGGCAGCCAACGAAGGAATGAAGGCCGGATATGGCCCAATCCGTCCCTAAAGCTCCGCCTACTGGTGGGCCTAAGGCGCGTGGCCAATCAGAATAGGCCCCTGGAGCCTTAGGTCCCACCTGGGGGCGCGGCCTGAGGCACATGGGCCCAACCGACCATAGTGTCTCAGCGCGCGCCCCAGGTGGGACCTAAGGCACCAGGGCCTATTCTGATTGGCCCACGCGCCTTAGGCCCCACCAGTAGGCGGAGCTTTAGGAAGGAATGGGCCAATCCGGCCTCATTCCTTCGTTGGCTGCCTGCCGGACAGGCGGGTTTGGCTCCCGTCTGTCCGGCCAACTACCAAAGGTACGGGGAAGGGGGGTGGGGGGGTCGTGGGGGTCGGCCAGGGGGGTCGCGGGTCGGCTGGGGGGGCGGTCGGAGGTTCTTGGGGGGGGCGGTCGTTGGGGGGGAGGGGGGTTTGCGTCGAGGGCAGGAGGGCCTGGGATCCCTCCTGCCCGTAATGTAGTGCGGGGGTAGGGGGTTAGGGGGTCGCCGTGGCCAGGAGGGTTTGGGCTTCCCTTCTGGCCCAACTACACAAAGGTACGGGGAAGGCAGGTGGTGGGTGTCGTGGGGGTCGCCAGGGGGGTCGCGGGTCGGCTGTGGGGACGGGCGGAGGTTCTTGGGGGGGGTAGTGGCGGTCGTTGGGGGGAGGGGTTTGCGTCGAGGGCAGGAGGGCCTGGGATCCCTCCTGCCCGTAATGTAGTGCGGGGTGGGGTTAGGGGGTCGCCGTGGCCAGGAGGGTTTGGGCTCCCTCCTGGCCCGATATTGTTGGGGAGCTCGGCGGGTCCTTCGGGGAGTGAGAGTGCGAGTGGTCCTGCCGGGGGGGGGGAGTGTATCGGACGTCGGGGGGGGGGGGCATCAGGCTTTCAGTATGGGGACAGACCTTCCATAGGGGGGACAGGACTTCAAGGGGGGACAGTGCACGGAAAGTCAGGGGGGGGGAACGGAGAGTCGGGACAGCGCACGGAAAGTCAGGGCAGGGCACGGAAGTCAGGGGGGGGTGAACGGAGAGTCGGGAACAGCGCACGGAAAGTCAGGGCAGTGCACGGAAGTCAGGGGGGAGTGAACGGAGAGTCGACGGACAGCGCACAGAAAGTCAGGGCGGGCGAAAGGAGCGTCGGGCATCATTGCGCGGCTATACACGTGAGCGCGGTATACAAAAGTTTTTGTACATATCATCGTGATTTCTGCGCGCTATACCCGTGTGCGCGTTTTACACGGGTGCGCGTTATATGGCTCTCTCATTATTTTACATATCACATAGTTTAAATATATCACACTTAGGGCTCCTTTTACAAAGGTGCACTAGCGTTTTAGTGCACGCACCAGATTAGCGTGCATTAGCCAAAAAACTACCGCCTGCTCAAGAGAAGCGGTATCGGTTAGCACGCGCGGCACACTTTAGCGCGGGCAATTCCACGCGTTAATGGCCCTAACACAGCTTAGTAAAAGGAGTCCTAAGTCTTACACACAAAACATATCACACTAGTCAACCCTCTTATTATCATCCCTCATTAATCCCTACACCCCTACATGAATCCTTCATTCCCTTGACGCAAATCGCTTGGTGCTTCCTGGTCCGAAACAGGCTCATTATGACTCCACCAGAGTTCTGGTTTCTATTTTGTCACACCAAAGCTATGAAATGACCTCCCATACCCCTGCCCCATTTGCTAAACTTAAGACTCTGGTAAAGACTTAATCTTTTTTGTAAAGCGTTTGATTGTTTAACAGCCACCTGATGCTTCCTCTGCTATATTTTCTCTCTTCCCTTGGCTTATTCCCCTGGCGAGGACTCATGGGGACACCACACATGCATACTATGGGTTCCTTTTACGAAGGTGCGCTAAGCATTTTAACGCACGCACTGGATTAGCGCGCGCTAGCTGAAAACATACTGCCTTCTCAAAAGGGGGCGGTAGCGGCTAGTGCGCATGGCAATTTAGCGCGCGCTATTCTGCGCGTTAGGGCCCTAGAGTGGCTTTGTAAAAGGAGCCCTATGTTTTTATTTCTAGCCTTGTATGAGTGTTTGCTCTTTCCTATTGTATTTTATGGAGCTCCTTTCCTTATTTCATGATATTTTACTATTTTTTTTACTTTTTTTTATTTTAAGAATTTCTACACCGTCTAAGGCCTAAATGGTTTACATGGTATTACATACATAAATTTGTAAAACAAAATAAAAACATATAAACATGAATGAGCAAAACCTCAGAAAATCAGCAATAGGAAGATCAAAGCCAAAAAAAGACATACAAACAATTACGAAAAGGTTCTCAAAAATCAGCAGTCATGAGGAATCATTATCTAGAAAAAGGCATTTACAAACAATAGTGTTTTAAGTAATTTCCTAAAAATGCCTTTTTCACCACATTTCTGTACACAGCATTGAACCATTCGCTGGAAAATGCAGTATATCAAGCATATATAAACCATAAACCATGTATGTTTTGGCACATACACAATTTACACTAGCACATATATTTATATGCCTGTTTTGACCCTGATGATATTTTAGATGTTTATAATTCTCTAAAATGATATTGTGTTTCCCCAGAAAAAAAGACCCTCTCTTATATTAATTAGGGGCCCAAAAAAGGCACTAGGTCTTATTTTCGGGGATGTCTTATCTTTTTCATGTAATGATCATCTCTCCCTTCCTCTCCTCCACCTCAATTCTTCCTATTTCCTTTCTCTCCCCACATGTGCAGCATCTTTCCTCCCCTTTCAACCATCCCCTTGTGCAGTATCTTTCTAGGCCCTCCCTCCCATCCCTTGTGCAGCAGAATCCTTGCAACTTCGATCCCTCCCTTCCCCCATCCCCCCATGTAGTATCTTTCTATCCCTCTACCACTGCCACCGTCGCGCACCTCCCCCCCTCCGCCCGCTGACCCATCTCTCCCTCCCATCTGAACCGCAAGACAGGAATATCTTATAATAAGCTGGCAGCGTCAGCACTCAGCAGTAATCTACACAGGTTGCTTTGCAGCTTTCTATCTCCCGGGCGTTCCTCTGCCGCGCTGCTGATGACATCATCAGCAGAGGAACGCCCAGGAGATAGAAGGCCGAGAAGTAGCCTTTGTAGATTGCTGCCGACGCTGCCGATTTGTTATAAGGTATTCCTGTCTCGCGGTTCGGATGGGAGAGAGACATAGGTCAGCGGAGGGGGGGGGCGCGCAGCGGTGGGGGTAAGTGCTGCTGCTGCTGCTGGCGACTAGGCTTATTTTCAGAGGTTAGGACTTATATTAAGTACCTACCCCGAAAATCATGCTAGGGCTTATTTTCGGGGAAACACGGTAGCATGCTGCCACATGTAAACCAGCACATAAACATCCATTCTCATGGTTTTTAGAACAGGCTCTATTCATCAGATCCTCTTCTAAAAAATGAGTAAAAGGAGTTGGGACTTGATATACTCTTTTTTTTTCTGTGAGATTTACACAATCAAAGCCGTTTACATATTTTAGGCAGGCACTTATTTTGTACCTAGGACAATGAAGTGTTAAGTGACTTGCCCAGAGTCACAAGGAGCTGCAGTGGGGATCAAACACACAACCTCTGGGTGCTGAGGTAGCTGCTCCAATCACTAAGCCACTCCTCCACTAGTAGAACTTGAGATGTCTCAATTACTATTTTATGTCCTTTCTAAAATGCTGCATTAAATCTCTAGAACAACGTATTTGTACAAATGATGACACTATGGGCTAGTTTTCAAGAAAGAAAATGTCTAAAAGGTGGCATAAAGGGGGGGGGGGATGGACATTCTTCTTGCAACACTTCCAATTCACTAGTTTTCAGAAACCTGTTATTCCTAGATGGATATCTGTGCATGTTCATTCCGCAGTTCATCTAAATCTCAAGGGGTGTAGTGTGGACAGCATCTGGGTGGGCTTATGACCTGGACATTTTTCTGCCATCATTGGAACATTTAAGAATACATCCCAGGCACAGATTACACTTCTCCATCCGTATTCGCTGTGAACCGCAAATACAGAAAAACTGCAAATAACTTTTTCATATGTTGTTCGCTGTTTTCTATCAAAAACCATCGTGAATATGGTGAAAACCACGAATACGTGATGGGAACTTGGCCTTGTTCCAGAAGGAGATGCAAAACACGGTGAAGAAAGTGCTGGGAATCAGCGATTTCTCTATGCAAGCTGATGTAATTTGGGGGGAGGAGCCAGCGAGCTAAAAACCGTGAATAATAGAAAACTATGATACGGAGGGAGAAGTGTAGATATCTGGGGCTAGATCTGTTTTAACAACAAATAAGTGCAAAAAGGTGCCCAAAATGACCAGATGACCATTGGAGGGATGTAAATTTGATCCCCCACCCCACACCCCAAATATGTGAATGAAACAGTACATACTAAAATATCTGAGTGAGTACTGTATGCCCAGCCCCAGACAGGGGTAAAGGTCTCATTAAATAGGGTAGCAAAAAATCTTCTGGTTTGCTTCTTAATTAGAAATTAAACTTTACAGCCTGTTTAGATTAATTATCGTGCATCTTCTAGGCCATAAATCCTTCTTGCCATGATACAGTTGACTTTGTGATTATCATGTGCATTTTTACAGTTGTACATACAAAATTAGGATTGTCATAAAAGGAAATGAGAGAGTAGAAGTGTAATGGTTAACGCAGAAGGCTGAGATCCTAGAGAACTGGTTCAATCCACACTGTAGGTCGTTGTGATGCTGGTGGTTTAACAAATCAGTGGTGACCTTCTGTATCCAGCTGCCACTGCCTACATAGCTTTTGAAGAGCCACCCAGTGGCAGCACATCCACAAGGTAGTTGCTGGGGGGTTTCTAAGCCTCACCAGCTATAAACACCCCAAACCTTTCCTCCGTGTACAGTGGCGTAACGAGGGTATGAGGCGCCTGAGGTGGTGGTGCCCTCCCCCACCCTCTTCTCAGCCCCCCACCCCCCTTCGCTCCTTCCCTTCCCCGTTCTGCCATGCACGTACCCCTTCCCTTCCCCCCCGCACCTCTAAAACATTCCTGACGCAAACAGCATCCCCAACCTGCTGCTCGCACCAGCGTCAGCTCTTATGACGTCCCTTCCTAGGCGCAGGTCCAGGAAGTGACATCAGAGGAAGAGCCAATGCTGGCATGAGCAGCAGGTTGGGGTTGCTGCTCGTGCCCAAAATGTTAAAGAGATACAGGGTAAGGGAAGGGGGGTGTTGCGGTAGTGGGGGGGGGGCGGGGAAGGAGCAGGTGAGCGGAGAGGATGGGTGCCAGTGCCCCCCACCGAGACGATGCCTGGGGCAGACCACCCTCCACCCTCCCCTTACTACACCAGTGTCCGTGTACTGTTCTTTCGCCAGCAGCAATCCACATGGCTGATATATAGTGCTCATGTTGGCTCCACAGCCTTTATTCTATCTCTGCGGAAATGGGAAGTTGTATCAAAAGGATGGCTGTGTCAGTCGCACTGCTCACTCCCGACAAAGATCGTCATACGGAGGAGAGGTTTTTGGAGATTTTAGCTGGTGGGGCTTATGGACCCCCACCAACTACCTCATAGATATGCTGCCACAGGGTGGGCCTGGACCCACCCGTGGCTACGCCACTGTTCTGTATGCGCACATAGCAATATCAACAGCAGGAAGGCTCAGTCCTATCATTTACTGAGTATTTCACACAGGGGCCTGCTTTTTGGCCCTTTATTTCAGCCTCTATTGACTTATACAAATGAGGACTAACAATGAGAGTCTGCACATGGCCATACATCCCCTCCACATTTTGACAGGCTGCCCCTGACAGCAAATTTAATATGTTGTAAACCTCACCCCTCACCATGGGTTCCTCATGCTCTCTGAAGTGTCTTAAGCAGGGATTGGCTACATTTTTCACTGTGAAACATGATCGTGCTGCAGTTTACCAGTTCTTCAGGGTATTTGCTGTGATATTTTTAGCATTGTCGAGAGCAAAATCCCCAAACATAATTTTTTTATAAAATTGTCATTACAGGACATAAATGCTTCAATGACAAACAGTACAGTGACAAGCAAGCCCCCAGTAACCCTTCGGCTGGTGGTCCCTGCGAGTCAGTGTGGATCCCTCATCGGAAAAGGTGGTTCCAAAATCAAGGAAATCAGGGAGGTAAGCTGTACATTTTTCATTAACTCCAACTCCACCCAAATTGCTTGCGACTCTGACTTCACAGCCTTGCTTCTTATGGGTGTATACCTGAGCCCAACTTTGTAAGAGCTATTTTCCATGTATAAAACATGCCTTTTATAAGGAAAAAGTATAATAAAAGTCACTCCACAAATGTTATATGTTAACCATACCAGGAATTTAAAACAAAACATATAAGTGGTCAGTATCAAGTTCCAGCCCTATAAGAGGTTTTGAATGCTGACGCATTAAGAAATCAGAATGTAGTTATATATCCTTGGCATTGATTTCGACAGTAAGGTACCCAATTACAATGTTTTTAGAGGGCCTTTCTCTTTTTTTAATACAGATTTGTTTGGGGTTCAGGGCCAGGACCAAGAGGTTGTGGCACCCCAGACCAACTTTTGTGTTTGTACCCCCTCACACCTCCCCGACAATGCTCCACTTCCCATTCCCTACCTCCAACCTTGGGCTGCTCAAATAAACTATATACATCCAGGAAAACCCAGACATGTCCTCTTTTTAGAGGACTTTTCACAACCCTGCATTTGCTGAAGCAGTTTAAATGCTTCAGCATCTTGTGCCTCTCTAGAAGGTACATTACGATTAGATGTTGCGTGTCCAATCTCAGTGTGCCTTGCAGTGGTGTAGCCAGACAGCCAATTTTGGGTGGGCCCAAGCACAAAGTAGGTGGGCACAAAGTTTTCTCTGCCCCACCCTACCCCCACCTCAAAATATAAATACTTTAGCTAATGAGGATCCCCAAGCTCTGTCAGCTGAAGACTTTCTCTGAAGGTGGCCAGAACGCCCTTTTACTAAGCTATAAAGGCGACAGCAATAAGGGGCATTTTCGATAGGACGTCTAAGTCTAATTTGGATGTTTTGAAAAAAACGTCCAGAAATCCAGTAGAGAAATTGTCCATTTTCAAAACAGCCAGACATCTATCTTTTATTTTTGAAAATGGCCAAAAAAGATAGACATACTAAGGACCAAAACATCTACATAGGTCATTTTCAAAAATAAAAACATCCACATGAAAAAAAACGCACAAAAGCAAGTTTTGTAGATGTACCCAGCTACCTTGTCTGATCACGACAGAGGACTCCCCATCAGTTCAGCCAATTTTTGGTGCAGTCCTGCCAGCTCAGCTGATGGTGAATTCCCCTGCTAGGATCATACTGAATCGGCAGGAAGAAAAAACATTTGTCTTTCCCTCCCTCACACCTACTGATCCCCCTACACCCTTCCTGACATCTCCCTGACATCTCCTCACATCCCCCGACATCCCCAAACAACACGTACCTTTGGATGACAAATTGGCAGGAGGAAGCCCACTCCCTCCTGCTTATAAGGCCACATGTTTAGAATGACGGGCCTTCCCTTTCCCAATGCATCCTGATTGGCTCAAAATCTGTATTAATCTGGCCTGTTTAGTTTTATAATGGCTATATTGATTTTCCAGTGTACACTGCAGGGTTCAAGATACTGCCTTTTCCTAGGTGCACCCTTGTTGTATGGCTCATGAATTATTACTAAAAATATTTTTTTTATATAGAGGAGTGGGCGTTAAAAAAAAATGATCATTCCCAGGTGTCAAATATACTTGGCACACCATTTCTTAAAGGTAGCCCACATTCATAACTACACCCCTGATTAGTGAGGCTACAAGTTTTACATATGTTTCTTCAGTATGAATGCAGAAATAAACAACATGGGATTAAGGAGAATGACTCCCTTAAACTCTGAAATAAGCATTTTTTTATGTGGTTCCATTTATGTGGTTATCCTGGCCAGTTAAGTGCTGAATATCTGCATGCAACCAGTCAAGAGCCAGCTTCATCGCCAGGACGTCCCCCAAAATAGCTGGTTTTCACTTAGGCACTTAGGGCTGATTTGATAAACGGTGCCTAAAATGGCGCCAGCCGCATGTCAGTCATACTTAGGCACCGTTTACAACGCATATGTAAAAACTTAGATGCCTGAAATGTACATGAGGGTTTTAAAGGCCTACGTTTTTGGAGAATCGCACTTAGCATCGCCTAAGCCAAGCTCCACCCACCCACTTAGGCATTAGGTGCCACTAAGCTCCATATGATAGGCTCTTATTTTTAATAGAATCAGATAGGCGCTAATCGACCAATTAATTTTTTTTAACTAATTATTGAGGCTATTAAGGGTATTTTGCCAATTAAGTTAGGTGCCTAACTTTAAGTGCCCTTTATAGAATCAGCCTCTAACTGCTAATTTTTGAGGCAATAACCAGTTAAGTGCCACTGAAAATTAGTAGATAGCCCTGAACAAGCAATTTAACAGATCAGCGGCCATTTCTGGTGTAGAACGGGTACAAGCGTATCTATGTTTTACTTCATCAAGATTTATAAAGACTAAGGGACACTCAATGACGTTACAGAGTAATACTTTTAAAACCAATAGGAGGAAATATTTTTTTCACTCAGAGAATAGTTAAGCTCCAGAACGTGTTGTCAGAGGATGTAGCAAGAGCAGTTAATGTAGCTGGTTTTAAAACAGGTTTGGACAAATTCCTGGAGGCAAAGTCCATAGTCTGCTGTTGAGACAGACAGGGGACAGTAGCATGGAATGATGTTGCTATTTGGTTTTTTGCCAGGTATTTGTGATTTGGATTGGCTTCCGCAAAGAAGGGATACTGGGCTAGAATGGATCATTGGGCTGACCCATTAAGGCTATTCTTATGTTCTTATGGCTAGTTAAATCATTTTAAATATCAACCAGTTAATCTATAAGGTGCCACAAACCTGTATGTCATTTTTCAGCTTTGGACTAACATGGCTACCCCTCTGGAGTAAAGAAAAATGTATTGAACTAATAATAGAAAAATGCACCCTGAAATAGATTTCACAAATTGGAATATACTGTAGATCTCTTTACTGAGCTTTGGAGGCAAATTCTATCTTGGCCAATACTAATGGGTAAAGCAGAAAATGAAAATGAAACCCCCTGGTTGTGAATAGAGATCTAAAAAAAATAGTAAATTCCACACAGGTAAAGTAGAAACCTATGAATAACAAATGTCTACTATATGATAATGAATAACATTACCATGTTTCCCCAAAAATAAGACAGTGGCGAATAAATGGCAGATGAACTTCAATGTAGAGAAATGCAAGGTCATGCATATAGGGAACAAGAACCTGATGTTCAGCTACAAAATGGGGGGATTAGTACTAGGGGAAAGTAACCTTGAAAAAGACTTGGGGTGTGCTGGTGGATACAACAATGAAGTCAACGGCACAGTGCGCGGCAGCCTCAAAGAAAGCAAACAGAATGTTGGGTATTATTAAGAAGGGTATTACAACCAGAACGAAGGAAGTCATCATGCCGCTGTATCACGTGATGGTGCGCCCGCATCTGGAGTACTGTGTCCAATATTGGTCACCGTACCTTCAGAAAGACATGGCGATACTTGAGAGGGTTCAGAGAAGAGCGAGAAAAATGATAAAAGGTATGGAAAACCTTTCATACGCAGACAGGTTAGAAAAGCTGGGGCTCTTCTCCCTGGAGAAGCGGAGACTCAGAGAAGACATGATAGAGACTTACAAGATCATGAAGGGCATAAAGAAGGTGGAGAGGGACAGATTCTTTAGCCTATTGGGAACCACAAGAACAAGGGGACAGGTTTAGAACCAATGCTAGGAAATTCTTTTTCACTCAGAGGGTGGTGGGCACCTGGAATGCGCTTCCGGAGGTTGTGATAGGACAAAGTACATTAAAGGGTTTCAAAGAAGGATTGGATAAATTCCTGAAGGATACAGGGATTGAGGGATATAGGTAGAGATAGGATTATGAAAAGGTATAGATAGATGGACAAAGGGGATTGAGGGATTTTAGACAAAGGATCACCTTACAGGTCATGGACCTGATGGGCCGCCGCAGGAGCGGACTGCTGGGCACGATGGACCTCTGGTCTGACTCAGCAGAGGCAACTTCTTATGTTCTTATTAATTTTGGGATCAAAAAACGCACTAGGGCTTATTTTGGGGACATGTCTTATTTTTTTCATGTACAACAATCATCTCTCCCTTTCTCTCCTCCACCCTAATTCTTCCTCTTTCCTTTCTCTCCCCCCCCCCATGTGAAGCATCTTTCCTCTCCTCTCACCCATCCCCTTGTGCAGTCCCACCACGAGACTGACATGCCTCCGCTCTGAGGCCTCCTAAAGCAGCAAGGGCGGAGATTGCTGAATTGACAAGTACGATTTTTTTCAGCAAATCAGGCAGCACTAGTGTCAAGGATGGAGTCAGGGAGTGTCAGAGACATTTGTGGGGGGCTTATATTAGGAGCATCTTTAAAAATCATGCTAGGGGGCTTATATTAGGAGCATCTTTAAAAATCATGCTAGGGCTTATTTTCGAGATAGATCTTATTTTTGGTGAAACAGGGTAGGTGTCATGCAAATTGCTATAAAAAGTCACAAACAGTATAATTACCATGCATACATTCATCAACAGGGATGGGGAGGAAAAAGCATCAGAACCCATCCTCCACGGAGACCAGGTGGTAGGTATTAAAAGATAAAGGAATCTCACAAGCATTTTTTTTAACCCTCCTCCACATAGAAACAGTCTAATGGCTTTGTGCAATGCAACTAAAAGGAAAGAGGCAAAAAGGTCACAATGCTTATCTTATGAAGAAGATCTGTCGCACTGCTTTGGTCCCGAGGTTTTCTCTCCACGTATAACAGTCTTTTGGTGAATGCTTGGCGTAGCGAGGGTAAGTGGTGCCCGGGGCTGTGGTGCCCTTCCCTCGCCCTTTTCTCCGCCAGCCCCCCCCTGCACCTTCCCTCTCCCCACTGCCACACATGCCCACACGCCCCAGTTCCCTTCCCCCAAATCTTTTTTTTTTTTTCCCAGGCAAGAGCAACAGCACGAACTTGCTGCTCTCATTGTGTTGGCTATCCGTATGACATCACTTCCTAGGCCCAGGGCCCAGAAATGATGTCTGAGACATCAGACAAGTTTGTAATGCTGCTCGTGCAGGAAAAATTAAAGAGGTATGAGGAAAGGGCAGGGGGCTCGCGCGGCATGGGGCGAAGAGGAGGACGGGTGCCTGTAACTTTTACTAAGACCACGCCCGAGGTGAACCCCCCCATACACACCCACCTTTACTAAGCCAGTGAATGGGTACTTGAGGAGTATAATATTTGACTGTGACTTATTATAGCAATTTGCATGGTGCCTAATATTGGGCTCCTTTTACTAAGCAGTATAAAAGAATTTTACCGTTGGCCAACGAGGTGCATGCTCCGACGCTCATTGAATTCCTATGAGTGTCAGAGCATTTACCTCGCTTCTCTGCAGTAAAATGCTCTTACGCTCCTTAGTAAAACTCAGCGATTATTTATTATCGTATAGTAGACGTGTAGACATTTGTGAACAGAGCTCTGACATATTGAGGGCAATTGTATAAATGTTAGGCACCGAGAAGATCTGCAATGAACTAGTTTTCTGCAAAGGGAACTCTGCACATAGCGCCCTTTACAAAATAATAGTTTAGGGTGGATCGAACACCTAACTTTGGACACCACAGTTATACTTACTGAAATCTGGTGTGCAGCTAATGGCATGTGGGTGCGGAAATGGCCCCGTTCTATAACATGGCATCTAATTTTGGCGAATGCCACTGACCCTGTTCATGCCCACACCTCCCTTTGAGTTGCAAGCTATAAAATTTGGGCGCACACTTTATAGAGCATAGGGCAGATCTGAGTGTAAACTCAAGTGTGTGCCCATTGACTCTCATTATTGATTGTCAAAGGCTCATTAATAAATTACTTTTGTGCGAATCTGAGGTTTGTGGCCAAATTTGGGCAACCTATATAGAATCCAAGAGATTTTGTCTAACTCGCTGTTCTATTTTTATGAGGCTCACCCTTCTCTTTTTTTCTTATGTTTATTTTAAGTCCACAGGGGCCCAGGTGCAAGTAGCAGGGGATATGCTACCAAATTCAACAGAGCGTGCTGTCACTATCTCAGGCACTCCTGATGCCATCATTCAGTGTGTAAAACAAATCTGCGTGGTTATGCTAGAGGTAGGATATTGCATCTGATATGATGATGCTCATTCCAGCTTGTCTGCTGATATCATTGTTCCTAGGGAAAAGATGTTTTAACTCTCAGGGAAGAGAGGAGGGGAGAACCAATTAAATTCTAATGAACTACAGAGGTGATTAAACATCCATAAAATAGTATTTATTAACAGGTAGGGTTACCAGATATCCAGATTTTAGAGGACATGCTTGGGCATCCGGGCGGCTTTTCAAAACCCTGCACTTTGTCCGGGTTTTTAAAAGCTTCCAGCTCGGGACGACGTCGGGAGGGCATCTGCACATGCGGGAATGCAACGTGGTGATGTCATGTGCAAGTGTGTGATGTCATCAAGTCACACCTGCTCATGAGCAGATGCTCTCCTGACGCAGTTCCGAGCACAAGAACAGGTTGAAGAGACAAGGTAATGGGGACGGGGCTGGGGGATGAGGCTTTGGTGGAACAGGTCGTGACTTGAGCAGAATGGGACAGGGCGGGGCCATGGGTCCGGATTTTACAATACACTTCCCCTTCTGCATTTGCGGTGATAGGGGAACTGCTAGGCAGCGAATAGAGAAAAAACATGAATAACTTCGTATGTTATTCGCAGTTTTTCTATTTAAAAAAACAAAAAAAGACACAAAACCGCAAATAACCTGACCTGTTCCAGTGAAGAAAGTGCAGCTGGGTGAATTGATTTTCTCTGTTCAACGCCGAGAGCAGCGATTTCCTATGATGTAAATTTGGGGGCAGGGCCCTCAATCAAAAACCACGAATAATCTAAACTGCAGACCGCGAATACGGAGGGAAAAGTGTAGTAAAATTTGGTAACTAGTAACAGACCAAAAAACAATGATGACAATTTTCTAAAACCAATAAAATACAAAGTTAGGTTTGCCTGATTCAATTACATACAGAAAAAAAACTTGCAATTACACATGAAAATGCTGCCAGACTCAACACAGATCTGTCTTTTGGCAACAAACCTCTGCCTCAGGAGTCACAAGGTCTAGCCAATACTGTGTCTGACTTATGTATAATTATTGTCAATAAGTCAGCTTGTGTTGAGCAAAAAGGCAGACAAGCACTTCAAGGGTTAACAACAGTTACACATACGCATACATTCATAGGGGTTTTTTTTTTCTTTTTTAAAAGGTTGCAGAACAATAGCAAAAATGGAACAGTTACATGGTTTTCTTTATTAATAATAAGACATGACAAGGAGACAAATTTTATTTGTATGCACCCTTTCACCAAGATGGTGTTATTGTCTTTATGCTGAAAGCATGCCAAGTAGTAGTTAATGAAAGAAAGCAATGAAAAAGCATTTACAGCTAAATTTTTCAAAACAGCTGCTCCTATATGCCTGCATCAACATTATGAACTAGAGATTTGCACTGGAATGGGAAGATGCCATGTGATTTCCACGGGAGTGTAGTTAGAATATCTAGTGACTCAGAATGAGGCTTAGAATGCACTGAGAAGCAATTGGAGTACCAGAATGAGGCTTGTAATGCCTAACCTAGGCAGCTGGAACACCAGACTGAGGCTTGAAACATTCATTGGTTGAAAAGTGAATATCATCCAAAAAACACATGGGAGGCTATTGCAGCTGAGAGAAAACAGAGAGCTGGTGGAGAGCAAGTAGATAATAGCATTGACTTCTGTAGGGCTGGATCATAGCGAGTATGGGTGGGGATGGGTTGGATTCCATTGGACACAGCTGAAATATCTGTCCCCATTCTGCAATCAAGATATAAAAGAGACTACAACATTACACCTAACTAAAAATATTCATGAACATTTCAGTTTTCAAACACGAGGCACTGAATAAAATCTGCATGCTTTGCAATTAAAAGTGCATGAATAATTTAAACAGTGCTTCCTACTGCACATGCATACACATGAACAGTGAGGTTGACAGATACATAAACCAACCAGTGTTGCTCACAAGAAAACTGTATTACATCAACGAAGACTTAGGCTCACAACTCAGTACAAGCTATGTTTTAGCTTCACAGCTCACGACTCAATATGAGCTATGTTTTGGAGTCACAGCCTGCCTCAGGAGTCCAAATGTGGTGCCGAACAAAGTTGAACTGTATCAGATAAAACTTCCACCATAAATACAAAGGTTCGTATGAAAGACTTGAGTCATGTTTCGGCTTCACAGATTACCTCAAGAGTCTAAACAGTTAACAAACAAATTAACAAACCAAAAATATACATTTGGACTCCTGAGGCAGGCTGTCGGTTCCACTTTGGACTCCTGAGACAGGCTGAGAAGCTGAAACACAACTTGTGTCTAGTCAAGTGAGCCTAAGTTTTCATTGATATAATAAAATTTTCTTGTGAGCACCACTGGTTGGTTTGTGTCTCCATCAGCCCACTGTTTCTGTGCTTGATGGATCTTTCTGCTGTGGATTGCTTTTTCTGTTTTATGGTGTTTGCCTGCCACATAAGTACATACAGTACATCATTTCCAACCATGTCCCTGAAAACTTCCTCCACTCCAGAATGACTCTTTTTGGCGTAACAAAAAAGTCCTTACGTTGTATCTGATTTTAATCCACCCAGAAGGAAAATCAGTATGAAAACAAACCCAAAGCACTCATCCTTCAACCTCTGCTTTCTAGGCAATGCTGCCATATGCTACAGCATTTTATCACTTGTACTTCTGGTAAGTGGATTGCATTTTCTTCTCTCATATACTGTTGCTTTATATCTCTTTTCAGTCTCCACCCAAAGGTGCCACTATTCCTTACCGCCCAAAGCCTGCCTCTGCACCTATTATCTTTGCAGGAGGCCAGGTACGAGCAGACACCATATTGGCCTCAGCTGGAAACCACACCGTCCTGGCCCAGCCACAGCCAGCACCTGTTAGTACCATATTTACCTTCTCCTTGTATAATATAATTTGGAGCAAATCAAAGGCATAAACAGGTTTTTGCTGAGCAAGGTACTGTCAAAGAAAAAAGATAACTTGTTTTCATAGTCATAAAAGTATTATTTGTAGCGATTAGTCTATAAAGGAGATCGTTTTAGGATTAGGCACCATTTGCACATATAGGGTAGGCCATTTTTCTCAATGGAGGAAGGTAAATAGTGGAGTGCCACTGGGACCAGTGCTATGTTACATATTAATAAATGATCAGAAAATTGGAATGACAAGTGAGGTAATTAAATTTAGAGATGACACAAAACTATTCAAAAGTTGTCAAAACACATGAGGATTGTGAAAAATTGCAGGAAGACCTTAGAAAATTGGAAATGGCAGGTGAAATTTAATGTGAACAATCCAAATGGCAGGTGAAATTTAATGTGAACAAATACAAAGTGATGCTCATCGGGAAGAATAATCCAAATCATCATTACCTGATAGTAGGGTCCACATTAGGAGTTAGTACCCCCCCCCCCCCAAATAAATAAATAAATAAAAATCTGAGTGTCTTTGTAGACACTACACTGAATTCTTCTGCCCAGTGTGTAGCTGCAGCAAAAAAAGCAAACAGGATGCTAGGAATTATTAGGAAAGGGATGATAAATAAGACCAATAATATTATAATGCCTTTGTATTGCTCCATGGTATGACCTCACCTTGAGTACTGAACACAGTTTTGGTTGCTGTTTCTCGAAAAACATATTGTGGAATAAGAAAAGGTTCAGAGAAGAGTGACCAAAATGATAAAGAGGATGGAACTCCACTCATATGCGGAAAGACTAAACAGGTTGAGGCTCTTTAACTTGGAAATGAGATGGTTTAAGAGGGGATATGATTGAGATCTACAAAATCCTGAGTTGTGTAGAACAGGAAAGAATGAATCGATTTTTCACCCTTTCCAAAAGTAGAAAAACCAGGGGACATGCAATGAGATTACATGGGAATACTTATAAAACAAATAGGAGGAAATACTTTTTTATTCAAAGAATCGTTAAGCTCTGAAATTTGTTACCAGAGGAGGTGTTTATAGGATTTAATGTAGCTAGGTTAAAGAAAGGTTTGGACAAGTTCCTGGAGGAAAAGTCCATAGTCTCAATTAGCTTAAAGAGGTTAAAATCTCTTTCTTCAGGTCAGTAAACTATAAGCTGTTACAGTATCCCTGTCCTGACCTGAGGAAATGAGTTATGGTCTCTGAATTAGTAAAAAAATGTATTAAAATTAGTCCAATAAACAGGATCCCCTTATTTCCATTTTCTATTAATAAACAATTATCAACAATAAATAAATAAAACAAATAGACATTTTTTCTATCTTTGTTGTCTGGTTTCTGTTTTCCTCATCTTCTCATCATTCTCTTCTTTCCATCCCTCTCTCTGCCTCTTCCATATGACATCTGCTCTCTTTCTATGCCTCTTCCAGAAACTGTCTGCCTCTCCCATATCTCCCTCCCCACCCATTGGTGTGGCATCCATCTCTCCGCACCCCCCTCCCCCATGGTGTGGCATGTCTTCTTCCCTTCCATTTTAGCATCTCTCTCCCTCCTCCTTTCCTCCCCTCAGATCTTGTATCTGTCTCCTTTCTCCTTTCCTCCTCCCAGGTCTGATATCTGTCTCCTCCCCTTCCCCCCTGCTCTGACATCTCTCTCTCCACTCCCTCCTGTTTTTCCCTGGTCTTCCTTCTCAATTTACTTTCTGCCTCTATCTAAATTCTTTCTTACTATTCAGTCCTCAATTTCCCTCTTTCATTGTGTATACCTATAGCTTGCCACCTCTTTCCCTCACCCCTTCCAGTATCTAATTCTATTCTCTTCCCCCAATCCAGCATGTGCCCTTTTTTCTTTCTCCTCCCCACTTCCTTCCAGCATCTGCTCCCCTCTCTCACCCCCTTCCATTCAATGTCTGACCCCCCTCTCCCTGATACTTCCATTCAGCGTCTATCCCCCCTGTCCCCCACACTTCCATTCAGTGTCTGTCCCCCGCTCTCTGTCCCTTCCATCTACTGTTCACACTCTCTCTTGCCACTTCCATCCAGTGCCCTCTCCATCCAGTGTCTGCCCTCTTTCTCTCTTCCATACGGCATCTTCCCTCTTTCTATGTCCCTTCAATAAACTGTCTGTCCTGTGCTCCTTCTCTCCTTTGTACATGATTCATTTCAGCTTCACCCCCTCTCCATTTTTCTGCCTCCACCCCTTCCCCTATGCTCTGGTATCTCTCGCTTCTTTCTTTCCTTCCTTCTCAACCCCATGGCCTGGTATCTCTCTCCTTTCCTTCTCTTCTATCTCTCCTTCCCCCTCCATGCTCTGGCATCTCCTATCCTTCCTTTCCCTCTGGTCTGGCATCTGTCTCCTTAGTTTCCCTTGCCTCCCCCCATGCCCTGGAATCTTTCTGCTCTTCTATATCTCCCTCCCCCTCCATTATCTGGCATTTTCTCTCCTTCCTTTTTCTCCCTCCTGCCTTCCTTGCCCCTGGTCTGGCATCTGTCTCCTTCCTTTCCCCCACCCCTCCATGGTCTGGTATCTCCTTTCCTTCCCCTCCCTTCCTTGGTCTTGGCATCTCTCTTTCTTCTCCTCTCCCTTCCCTGGTCTTCCTTCTCCCTCCTTCCCTCTCTCTCCCTACTTGAATGCAGCAGCATTTCGCCTCCCCCCCCTCCAACTGCCTGGTGAAGTGAAGTCAGCTTCCCTACCTTTCACTCCCTCGCTACCCTCTTGCCCACCTCCCATAAGCAAACTGAACCCAGGCTGACTTCCATGCTCCTTTGAAACAGAAAATTATGTCATTCCTGTTTCAGAGGAGAAGGGAAGCCGGCGTGCGCAGTGTTAAAGTGAAATGAGCTTGATGATAGAGTGAAATGAGATTGATAGATAAATAGAGATATAGATATATCTAGATGGATAAGAGATATAGACAGATACAAATAGTGATATACATATACATAGATAGAGATGGAGATAGTTACTGTAGATACAATGACTTTTTTTTTCTGAGCATATTCTAGAAATAAGCATGCTCGTTTATGCTAACTAAAAACAAAAACAAAACTTTGATTTGCATGCAGTTTTAGTAGTAGTAATGCTGTGAGCATTGGTTGTCTTCCACAATAAAATGGACAGAAAACATAAAATAATGGTATCAGAGAAATACTTTTTTTTAAATGATCCCCACAGAGGACAACAGGGTGTTGAATAACATTCCTATATAGTCCCATGGTGCATGTGCAGTTCTGGTCTTTATTTCTCCAAAGAGAAATACAGCAAGAAAAAGTACAGAGGACAACCAAAATAGGCAAATTGCTCTTAGGGAGAAAGGCGCAACAGTTCGGAGCTTGTAAACTTGGAAGTAGTTGAGAGAAAACATGAGCGGGGTGGAATGGTTACTCACTCTTTCATAGCACTAGGATTAGAGGATACTCCATTAACAAGTAGCAGATGTAAAATCAATTCTAGTCAGTACCTGTTGGGGATGAGATTCTAGCAGTAGCATAGCAAGGGAAGTTGGCATCTGGGGCAGAGGTGCCCAGCATTGCTACCCTCTCTGCCCCATGCATCCCCAAGCGCTCTTCCCCACCACCTTGACATTGCCACCCCACCCACCCCCTTACTACACCACTGGATACTAGGCTTGACTAATGGGTTGTCTTACATTTTTGTATTGTAAACATTGATTAAAGTATGTGGGGATATGCTGGAAGCTGATCTTATTTTTTGGTTGTGTATATCAAGCCTAATAGCCAGTGGTGTAGTAAGGAGAGGCGGACCGCCCCAGGTACTGACTTAGCAAGGGCACCAGCGTCTCTCCTCATCACCTCCTGCTCATCCTCATTGCTCTGACATTTCTACACTGCCCCCCCCCCCCTACCTCCCCCCGGTATCTTTTTGAGTGTCAGGATCCCTTTTCAACATTCAGTGTTTTAGGAATCCACATTCTGTCTGCACTGACCTGATTCTCCAGCCTCTACTTTCTTGTTTCTCTCTTTCTCCCTCCCCCTCCCCCGCTCATCCCAGACCTTCCCCACAAGGGTCTCTTTTCCCTCAGCCACAGCACTCCCCACCTGTCTGTACTCTTCCTCAGCCCCTCTCTACAAGGTTAGTTCTCTTGTCTCTCCTTATTGGCGTCTATCCACATATCTTGTTGTCATCATCAGCCTTTCTACCATCTCTGCCTCCTCAGTCCTGCTCAGCACCATCCCCAGTCTCTGAAATTCCAGGCCTCCCCTCATTATCTCCCTCATCCTCTTTAGAACCTCTCTCCCCTCCAGCTCTCACCCCACCAGTCTCTCTCTCTATAACTCCATTGCCTGCTTCAGTCTCTCCTTTCCAGCTTCTCTTCATTAAACTCTCTCTCTTTCAGAAGCTGATTCTCTAAAGTCACCATGCATTTAATAATGGCAATAAACCATAGTTAAATGCATAGTTTTTACCACCTGATTATTAAAATGGCTCACTGTGGGTTTTTCCATGCCTTCTAGCAGTCTCCGATTATACTATGCAGATGCAGTACAATGAGGTCATTAATATTAAAACTGTAGTCTAACAAGGTTATTAATATTCAAATGACCTCTCCAGGCAATTCTTAAAAAGTAACGTCCCTCCATTTATGAGGCATCAGGGCTGAAATTTACTGGCAGGGTCTGAGCTGTCGTAGCCTTACTTTCCTGTCAGTGCCTGAGCATAACCACCCCCCCCCCCCGACAGCCCCCCACCACACAAGCCTGGTGGTCTAGTGCCCCCCCCCCCCAGCAGCAAGCTTCCCTCCCTCCAGCAGTCTCCCATAACCCCCTACTATAGCTCCCCTCTTGCTGGTCTTCTAAAAAGATATGAGGGGGGTTCGGAGGAGGGAGACAGCCTACTAGACCACCAGGCTTGTGTTTTGGGAGGCTTTGGGAGACTGTCGGTGGGGGAAGCTTGCTGCTGGAGGGGTCAGAGGGGGAGATGGCCCACTAGACCACCAGGCTTGTGTAGTGGGGGGCTGTCGAGGGGGAAGCTTGCTATCGGAGGGAAGGTTATAGGTGCAGCTGTTGTGTGTGTGTGTGCAGTGTCCATTAAAAAAAAAAGCAGCCCTTGCTCTCTCTGCTGTGATAGATCTGAAAGGTAATGTGGTATACAAATGTTATGTTATATCATGCTTGTCGGTTCAGGCAGGGAGAGCAGGGGCTATTTTTTTTTTTTTTGACAGGCAGCCAGACAGGAGGAGGAGCTATGCTAGCAATTTTTCTACTAAGCGGTGATTTTCCGCACAAATAGCATGTCTATAATTTTCATGGTATTGTGCTAAGAATCGCCAGTAAAATAAAAATCGCTCCCACCACGGTATTTTTTTTTTTTTTTACCACAGTATCAAAGCTTAGAGAATCTGGCCCTCAGTTTCTCTCTTCCCCTTCCCTTCTCTTCTCATTAATCTCTCCTCTCAGTAGTTGCAAAATCACCAGGTTTTTTTTTTCTCTGCCTCCAGCTTTTCCTCAGCGATTTCTCTATCCACTCACCTTATCCAGTCTCTCATCCTCTTGTCCCATCTGCTCTTCCTCAATCTCTCTTCCTTTTGGCCTCCCTCAACAATCAACTTTATATATCTGCAGGCCTGCAAATGAATTTTCAAAGGAAAATTCCCTGCAAAGTTTTCCTTTGAAATTTTTGGGAATGATGACAATACAGGTACGTCAGTACCCAGCAATTGTTTATATGGACTTATCAAAATAATTCCCAATGGATGACTGTCGCTCATACCCTTTGCCTTGATCTCCGGCAATTACCTATCTCTCCACCCTATTATTGAACACTGGTATTGGTCTATGGTACTGAATACCCAAGTATAAATTTTGAAACCATTATCAGAGTTTAAAGTCAATGTTAACCACAGTGTTTAAATATTGAGGAGATGATATATAGATTTAGCAACTAAATATTGCAGCATACATGAATTATACCTCTAACTACACCACTCCCCCAAAAGGCCCACATTCCCATTTTTGGCCCAATAATTCTGGATGAATATATTATCTATATATATAAAATCGGAGGTATGTATGTGTGTATGTATGTGTGTATGTGCCGCGATCATGCAAAAACGGCTTGACCGATTTGAAAGAAACTTGGTATGCAGATCCCTCACTACCTGGGGTGATATGTTCTGGGGGTCTCGCGGCCCACCTGCACATGTGGGCGGAGCTACAAACAGAACATCAGATTTCACCCATTCATGTCAATGGAAAAAATGTAAAAAGCTGCCATTCTCACAGTAATTCAAAAACGGCTTGACCGATTTGAACGAAACTTGGTATGCTGCTCCCTCACTACCTGGGGTGATATGTTCTGGGGGTCTCGCGGCCCACCTGCACAAGTGGGCGGAGCTACAAACAGAAACTCAGATTTCACCCATTCATGTCAATGGAAAAAATGTAAAAAGCTGCCATTCTCACTGTAATTCAAAAACGGCTTGACCGCTTTGAACGAAACTTGGTATGCAGATCCCTCACTACCTGGGGTGATATGTTCTGGGGGTCTCGCGGCCCACCTGCACACGTGGGCGGAGCTACAAACAGAACATCAGATTTCACCCATTCATGTCAATGGAAAAAATGTAAAAAGCTGCCATTCTCTCAGTAATTCAAAAACGGCTTGACCGATTTTAAAGAAACTTGGTATGCTGATCCCTCACTACCTGGGGTGATATGTTCTGGGGGTCTCGCGGCCCACAACTCTATGTTGCTTGCTCAAGGGTGGGTTCACCCAAGAATTTATATGTTCTTGCTCCTGGAGGTGAAACTAAAAATGTTGTTTATAATCAAGTTTTGCGTTAGTTGTATTGTATTCATTTTGTCAAATATTTCACATTATAATTTGAATATATGTGTGTGTGTGTGTGTATGTATGTATGTTCCAGCATAACTCTTCAATGCATGGACAGATTTCAACCAAACTTGACATACACATTACTTACTATCTGAGGACAAACACTGTGGGGGTGGGAAGAGGGGGGATATGTAAAAATGATTGAAAATGACAGATTTTAGTATCTACCCCATAGTGTTTTCGGGCTCACAGATGAATACTCAGCATAACTCTGAAACGCATGGAGAGATTTCAACCAAACTTGGTACACATATGACTTACTATCTGAGGAAAAATATTGTGCAGGTGGGACGGGGTAAAATACTGTGGGGGTGGGAAGGGGGTGATATGTTAAAATTATCAAAAGCGACAGATATTAATGTCCAACCCATAGTTTTAGGGCTCGCAGAGATGAATACCGACACTCCCGATGCCGTTTAAGTCTAAGTTCAGCCCCATAGAGAGGGACATTCCTTTGGGACTTGTGGAGGGTAGGGGGTTGGGACATGGGGGTGGGGCATATGGGACATGTGGGGGAGGGGGTTATGTCGGGAGTGGGACATGTGGGACATAGCGGGGTGGGACATGTAGGGGGTTGGACATTTTGGGATAAATAAATATCCGGGCAACGCCGGGTAATCAGCTAGTAATTTATATAACTGCCCTCATTTTATGTAATTGGTGCTAGCACTAAACACATAAGTGCTTCTCATTATTGACCTGATATTTTTTTAAAGTTCTTGTCCAGACATAAGTATCACCACTTTTTCCTAGTCTGAGTTTTTCTAGAAAATACTACACCCTTATCAAGAAAATACACATCTCAAAACATTTTCCCCTGGACTCTACATGGTGCCAAAATTGGGGGCCGATCCAAAATGCCCTATTAAATCAGCTAAATGGGCCAATTACGAGTGCCAGTAATTGAGTGCTAATTGACACACTCTGGCAGCAATTTGAATTTACATGCACATCTTGCATTGCGCTATTCTATAACAATGGCTATGGAAGGGGCATGGGTGGGTCAGGGGCATTCCTAAAATTTGTGCACAGTGTTATAGAATACTGGAGATGTGTACCCAAATTGGGTGCCAGGAATTACACTTGATTTTGTCAGGCATAAATCCTGGCACCCAGATTTGAGCCCAGAAATTAACACTCAGTCTTCGAGTGCCCATTGCTTAATTAACATTGAGCACCAATTTTTTTCAGCACCAATTTTTAACAACCTTTTACTGAATCTAGCCCTTTCCTTCTAGGCACATGGAGCACGAGCTGTATCAGGTTGGGGGGGGGGGAGATTATTTCTATTATTTCAAAATTGCAGGGTAAAACTTGAGAACCAATGTGGAATAGTCTTCAAAAGGTGCATCTTATTTAGCCATGAAGAGTATGTAACTTTGGCCTTTGTCATTTTCCAGGCATTTGCAATTCAGGGTCAATATGCTATCCCTCATCCAGACGTGAGTCCAGCACATGTATATTATTCCTGTTGTTTTTCTAGTATTTGATCTGGGCAATGTTTACTTTCTACAACTTAAAGCAGAGCTGAGCTATAGATTCCTGGTAACAAGATCTAGTAAATGATTAATATCACCTAATGACCTTTATTTAATTCTTGTCAGAAAGTACAGTGGCCCAGATACAAATTTTTGTATACTTTGTAATTTCTGTCTTTAATTAATTGTCTCTGCATGCATGTTTTTTTAGGGATTTTCTTTTTGGTTTGTATGTAATTGTACCAAAATAGTTAATATTAACAATAGTCATTACATGTAATAACAATAGATATGTCATTCTCTAACAATGTTATTTCCCTTGTAATAGCTCAGAATGAATGATTGAACCTTTTTATCTTTAATTTTAATTAATCCAATTTTAAAACATTGTTAGATGGTTTTCTGTACTCTGAAATAATTCCATTTGATTGGTTAGTTCTAATTTCCCATCCTGCCCTGCAGTTGACCAAGCTTCACCAGTTGGCTATGCAGCATACCCCCTTTACTCCCCTTGGGCAGACCACCCCTGGTTTCCCTGGTACGTACCCATGATCCCCTGGGGATGTCCTTCTTCTTAACAACTTTGTTTGCCATGGTCATTCCATCATTTTAATGTAAATGTGGCCAATGACCATGTCTCCTTGTTTTTTTCGCTTTCTTAATCTTTTTGTTGGGGTTGTTTTTCCATGCTTCCATTACTGTTTGTTTTGTCAGTGCTAAACTACTATGCTTTTGTTTTCTACCATTTACTTAAGCAAAAAATATTTAATTTATGCTGTTCATAATGCTGAGTTTCTGTACTCTTGTCCTATGAAGCTATTGTCGCACTTGGCATGTACTAGTCTATAACATATATTGACATGAAAACAGCATAGTAAATTTTATATCTCTCTTTTTTCTTCCTGATATCAAGTTTGAAATTAAACTACAATTAAATTAGAGAATGTTAATTATCAGGGACATAAATACTAATTTCTGTCTCACCATATGCTTTCACATTTATGTATGGCAAACAGAGGAGTGTACCTATGGCATTATCAGTCTTAACCCCTTTTTATTTGGATGACTTGGACCTCAGCTATAATCTGATGATTGATCCATAAGCTAGTACATGCAGTGTGTGACAAGTAATAACTTTTTTTTAATCACATACGCCTATTGGATATTATCAAATTAAATTTGTGCAAAAAGACATTTGTGTGCGGTGTCAAGTGGGGAAATGGCCTATTTGCTTTTGACAATAAACATTTTAGGAGACAGGAGGAGGGCCATTTCATG
The DNA here is from genome assembly GCF_902459505.1 of Geotrypetes seraphini. Classification (NCBI taxonomy): domain Eukaryota; kingdom Metazoa; phylum Chordata; class Amphibia; order Gymnophiona; family Dermophiidae; genus Geotrypetes; species Geotrypetes seraphini. The sequence continues at coordinate 377,592,108 of NC_047085.1, forward strand.
GCATCTAAATTACTGAAAGTATTCTTGAAATTTTTTTCCATTTCACATGACCCATTTAACTATAAGCCGTGGGTATGAGCAGTTGTAAACCTATTTATTAAAATATCGAACAACTGTATGGCAAAACTAAAGAAGCTGAGTGCTGGCTCATTGACTTACAACGTATGTGATAAAATCTCAAGACTGGCATCACCTTTCCTTGCCTCATGTTTTCCTTGTTCTTTACGCGCTGTTCCTTGATCTTTTCCTTGCTCCACATGTGTCATGTGCCTGTAACTTCACCGAGTGTTCATGCACACTAATTGCTTATTTTCCTGTCTACCCATATTTAAAACAAATGTATGCAACTTACAGTATTTCGTACTTCCCTGATCCTCTCTCCCTCTCTCCAAGAATAAACCTTTCTTTCCAAAATCTCTTAATCACCACTAATCACATATATGATTTTGAGAGTCTCCCTTAGCTTTTCCTGCCCTCTCTCAATCCACCTTCCTGTTTATTACATTTAATATTTCCCTTTTTTTGTTATGTACAATTTTCATTCTTTATTTGCTGAACTTTACATTTCCCAGCAGACAGAAAGGCCAAATTGCTCACTTACCTATTCATCATAATTTTGCTCGCAAGGTAATTTATAGATTTGACATTTGGACTTTCTAAAGCACTGGAGGATTTATTTAGATTGCTTATTTTTTGGCCGAGGGTCACTGCTAACAAGAAATAAAGCTACATTAAGGCGGCCCTCTTTGAAAGATTTGCCTCCCTTGCTCTGTCCTCGCCTCTTTGCTGTAAGTTCTGTACTTCTCTTTGCTGCTGTCTTTGATCTTTTCACTATGTTTTTCTCAAATTTCTAAGTATCATCATTGTCTGTTTTCCTTCGCATAGCTTGGTTATAAGTTTTCCTTGTATTATCTTTGTCTCTCTCTTCCCAAAATACAGGATTGGATGCCAATACTCCAACCAGCTCCCATGAGCTTACTATTCCAAATGATGTAAGTAGAACTCAGTGGTCCCTCTGACTGACTTTGTACTTGTACGTGGAATGTCATCTTGCTCACTTAAATTACTGTCCCTAAGATAAGACAGTGGCATTCAGGGTGTGGCATCAGATCCATAAGAAATGAAAGCAAACTAAAGACAACAATCCAAATGAAAAAAATCCAAAATATATTCATTGGTACTCTTGTGACTAGAAGCCCAACATGTGGTCCAAGGCCAAACTGCAGTCTGCTTTATCTATAGTAGGGATGCTGTCTGCATGATAATGTTAGTATTCTTCTCCTTCCTGAGTTAGATTCTTCATCTGGATTGTTGATGCCGCATGCACTGGTGTTCTTCCTCTGGTGTGGTTTCAATGACGTGTTGGAACTGAGCATGCTCAATAGTGCTACTAAGTACACGCAATTTAAACATATCACTGAACTGTGCTGGTGTTGGCATGCACTGTAGCAAGCTACTGCCTCCGCTTCCCATTCTGGTTCCTTGGTACTGAGAAGTCAGGTTCAGTCCTGCGCTTTACTGCTTTGTGTGGGACCTTCTAACAGAGCAGGAAAGCAAAGGAATCATTGTCTGACCAGTAGGATTTGCAAGTAAGCTGCATATCTGGGCTCTGCATCTTCACTAACTGCATCCTGATTTTAAAAAAGCCCATATTTTTTTAGTAGATAACAGGCTATATGTCACTATATATCAATAAAAATAATGGGATCAATATTCAAAGCAATATTACTAGCCAGAAACAGTTAAATCACTTGTTCAGGACTAACCAGTTAATTTCAATAGTACTTAACCAGTTAGTGCTGCTGAAAATGATGAGCTAGGACTAGATTCTATAAACGGTGCCTAACTGGGTAGGCACCTATCAAAACGATACCTACTGCATTCAATCAAAGTTAGGAGCCATTTGTAGAATCACGCCTAGCGGTGCCTAAATTGACTTCTGTTATATCTACTCTGGATTCCGTGCAAGTGGTGGTCAATCCATTCCTGCGAACTGGACTTGCAAAAGTCAGAATACTCACAGCTTTGAGCACCTCCCATATGGAGGCGGAGCCCAGTGCACCCTTCAGTTAAGACCCAAAGCAATCGATCTCCACTGGAACAGAAGGCAAAGAAGGAGGGGAAACGGGGCCACCACATCCGCTCTGTAAAAATTGAAAAACGTATGCAGAATAGACCAAGTAGCTGCCCGACAGATCTCTGCGGGATGCACTACCCAAGACTGCCCAGGAAGAGGAGATACTCCTGGTCAAGTGGGCCTTAAGAGAGACTGGTGGCTGTTTACCACAGGCATATACATTGAAGAGATGGCTATTCTAATCCATCAAGCAATAGAGGCCTTAATATTCTGCAGTGGCTGGTAAGCACGAAAGCCATTTGTCCTTTCCAAGTACTGGAGCAAAACTCTGCAGACATTCAGCTTCTTCAAAACTCTGTCCTGTTTGTCAGACCTCATGGATTGAAAAGTAGGCAGATAAACCTCCTGGTTGACATGGAAATCTGACACCAGCTTTGATTGCCCCACGTACGGAATCTGTAGTAGATTAACAGAAAGAAGATTATCCAGAACCGGTACATTAAGCCAGGGTTTTCTTGGCCTAATATACATGCACTTAACTCAGTTCACACCCAGATACCCCTAGCCACTCCTACTTTCCATGTAGTCATCTCAGTGTAGATCCTACTGTGAGGTGGGGTATGCGCTTACTAAGTTAGGTGCCTACAAGCTAATTACTTTTTATAATTGTTTTTATTGGCACTTTCAATTAGCATAACTTAAGCGAATTTAAAAAAAAAATTAAGTTAGGCACCTTTTATAGAATCAGGGCATGGGGCCAGATTCTCTAAAATGGTTTCAAAGTTAGGTACTGTTTGGCACCTAGATCAGCAGCACCTAGTGATGCCTCACTGAAATTCGCACTGAAGTTAATTTGTTTTCATTGAGCTTAATTGGCATTTTAATTGAAAATGCCATTAAAACTCAAAATATAATTTTAAAAACATTAAAGTTCCATACAAATTTCAGTTAGATGTCACTAGGCACTTGGTGACACCTAAACCCAGGCACCTAGCTGTGCCCAATGACGCCTAACTGAAAAGTAGGTGTGATTAGGGGCAGAGTATAGGTGAGCTCTGAATTAGGTGCAGGTAGGTACCTGTTTTGTAGGCCAGAAAACCCCTGGCTTACATTACACGTGCCTACATTATAGGCACTTAAGGCACTTAACTCAAATTGAGGCACCGCTAAGCACGATTCTATAAATGAGACCTAGATTTTAACTGACTGGCTGATAGGCACCATTTTTTCTAGGAGCCTAAGATCTAGGCGCCATTTATAGAAACTGGCCCTGAGGGGCTGATTCTGTATAGGACACTGGTCTCAGTTACCACCTAAGCGATGGCTGAGAATCGCACACCAGCATCCTATACAGAATTGCCTAACCCCGCCTAACCTGCCCGATTCTGTAACTAGCACCATTTAAAGAATCGCATTGCCGCTGAGCTGATCAGGTCAAGGGAATCCCCCTGTCATGATCAACTCAGTGACTGCAGTAGGGAAACCCTGCCCCACGAACATCCCCAGCAGGAGGGATGCCCAATCCCTCCAGCCGCCAACCACAAAACAATCCCCAGCAGGAGGGAACCCAAGCCCTCTTGGTGGCTCCCCAAAACAATCCCCGGCAAAAGGGATGCCCAATCCCTCTTGCCAGCACCTCCCCGAACATCCTCGGAAGAAGGGATGCCCACTCCCTCCTGTGATGCACCGGAGAGGGGCCTAAGGCCCTGAATAGCCCAGGAACCTAAGAATCTGAGGCCATTCCTGTGCATCCCAGAATGCACTGGGAAGGCGACCTAAGACTCCAGTTGGCCCAAGCGCCTACAGCCCCTCCTATGGGAGGGGCCTTAGGTGTCTGGGCCAATCAGGGTCTTAGTCCCCTCCACAGTGCATCCCAGGATGCACCGGGGAGGGGAAGGCCTGCCATTCTGAAGAGGCGGGCCTGCCAGCCAGAGGGAGAAGGCATCTTATCAGCTGCCTTTCCTGAAAAAGGTACGGGAGGGGTCTGGATGTGCTATAGGGGGTGGGGGGTGGAGTTTGGTAGTGTCAGAGTTGTGGGTTTGGGGAATATGGGAGTCATGTGTTTGGGGGGTGCCGGCAGGAGGGAGTGGGCATCCCTCCTGTCGGAGATGTTGGGTTGGTGCCGACAAGAGGTATTGGGCATCCCTCCTGCCGGGGATGTTCGTGGGGTGGGGTTTCCCTGCTGTGGCCACTCAGCTGATCGTGGCAGGGAGATTTCCTTGCCGCAATCAGTGTAGTGGCCATGTCTATACATTTCAGGTGCCTATGGTGGCCCTAGGGAGACGCCTAGGGCCACTCATGCTCACCTAAGGCCATTCCTGGGTAAAACCACGCCCAAGCCCAGCCTTAGGCGAGCTTAAGCATCCCTAGGCGCCTCCCTGCACCCACGACAGACACCTACAGTGTAGATGGCATGCCTCAGGGTTTTGTTGTTTTTTGGTTTTTTTTTAGAAAACGTGTATCATGATTGGCTGGTTAGATAGCATTAGGATGCCTACCACTGCCTACAATTGGGACACCGTTTATAGAATTTGCCCCTCAGTGCCTAACAAAATCTAGTAATTTGGGGGCAGAGTCAGCACTTGGCCGATTAAGTGCCAATGTTCAACACTTAACCATAAATTAGAACAGATAAAAGTCAGTTCTTTGTGTGGTGCCCCCCTAGCTGGTTAAGTGCTGAATATCACACCTAATGGCTATGATGTAGCCAGCTCTATAAACCCAAAAATTCAGTGCCAGAGCCTGGACATGGGTAGACAATGAATTTTCTATCATAACGCCTGCAGTAATCAGCAAATTACTGATTGCTGCCGGCTGAAAATTCACCCAATTTATTCAGTCTACTGGACCTCCAAGCATTCGGCCTACTAATGAAAAAACCTAGACTCCCTTGCTATAGTGGGTTTACGTGTGAAGGAAACTGTTTACACCTGGCACAATCTTCTTCAGTAGTTATAGATGAACACAGAAATTTAATATAGAACTTTTTATTAAAGGTTGAGCCAAAGCATTTTATTGACCGTGTTCCTCAGTAGTTGCTATATTTGATTCTCCCATAAAACGGGAAAAAAAAGTTCAGATTTAAGGAGGGGTGAAAATAGCCCCACCATCAGCTTCTCTACACTATAAGAGCAAGAAATCATGGGTAATGAACAGTAAAAAAAAAAAAATTAAATCAACTCTATTCCCTGGGCAGTCAGTTTATAAATTATTTGTTGGGTCCACATGTATGAAGCTTTTTCCCCATAGACACAAAACTGGGGAAGCTCCTTTAGTACATCTGGTCTTAAGTCTCAGGGATTTCAATTTTGTAACAGGGTGCCTTGGCTGGAAAGGAACCCTTGCACATATTAGGGATATATATACATTCTTTAACACACAATTAGTTTGTTAGCATGCCTTAAAAAGCTTTCACTGTTCAAAATTGTTTTAAAATATTAATCTATGAATTAATATGTGTTCAATTTAAAGTTCTATTGTGCAGTAAACAATTTCATAGTCAAATGAATGTCTGAAATAAGCTAATAAAAAATACCCAGAATGTGGGAACAAGTACAAAAAATCTGGAAACAAACTAAAAATGTTTTGTTTGTGCACATCCCCTAATGCAATATAGGACTGAATCCTACAGAATATATAGCACCTAAAGAATCGATGCCAGAAAAAAAAACGCTTAAGCGTTATTCTATAAACAGTACCAAAAGTGAAGTGTGGTTTATAGAATAGCATTTATTCCTTGAGAGTTGTACGTAACTTTAGGTGTGACCATTTGCACCGACAGAAACGTGGCGCAAATTCTTACGCCTAAAGTTAAGCGTGGATGCCCCTTATTCTACAATTACACACACAAATAGGAGGAATGCCCCTGATCTGTCAAGATGCATGCATGGTTACAGAATAGCACTTAAGCAGATTTTTGGTACTTATGCACATATATGCACCTGTACCCATGTAAATGCTGGCAGTGGCATAGAAAGGGAGGTTGGCACCTGGGGCGGTAGTACCTGGCATTGCCACGCTGTGCGCCCCCCACTCTTCCTTGCCACTTGAGTGCCCTGCCACTCTTTCATGCCGCTTGAGCACTCCTCCCCTGCACCTCTTGAAATGTTCGCCGGCATGAGTGGCATCTTTCACCTGCCGCTCGCAATGGATTTGGCTCCCTTCTGATGTCACGTTCTGGTTCTGTGACCAGGAAGTAATGTCAGAAGGGAGCTGAGGTCGGTGCAAGCAGCAAGTGGAAGATGACGCTCATGCCGGCGAACATTTCAAGAGGGGGGGAGCAGAGAAGAGGAGAGGCGCTGGTGCCCCTCGCAAAGATGGCGCGAGGGACGGTCCACCTCTCCTCACTATGCCACTGAATGCTGGTATCCTGATCATTTACGAGCACACTCGGAGGCAATTTCTGTAAAGTCTGCCTAAAGTTAGGTGCCTATATCTTAAGTTAGGCTTAATCAGTGCCGATAATTGGCACTTAACTCATAAATTGGTGCAAAGTTAGCCACACAACCTGGTCAGTGCGATTCTGTAAAGGTCAAGCACCTTGTCCAAAGCACCTTTCTAAAAATGGGCGTGGTTAAGGGGCAGATCTTGGGTGTTGCTTTGAGTTGTGCGCACGATTAAAGAATATGGGCCGATGTGCCCCTAACGGTGTCAGATCAAAACCGTGGAAGACAAAGGCACGCGGGGACAACTGAGCGCAGCGCGGAGGTGCGCGCCGAAGAAAATAACTATTCTTAGGGGCTCCGACGGGGGGGGGGTACTTTATACAGATCGCGCCGCATTGGTGGGGGCATTGTGGGGGATTTGGGGGGTTGTAACCCCCCACATTTTACTGAAAACTTCACTTTTTCCCTAAAAACAGGGAAAAAGTTAAGTTTACAGTATAATGAGGGGGGTTACAACCCCCCAAACCACCCACAACACCGCCGCGATCTGTATTAAGTAAAGTGGGGGGGCTCCCCAACAAAACCCCCATCGGAGCCCCTAAAAACTGTCATTTTCTTCGGCGCGCATCTCCGTCTTGCGCTCAGTTGTCGGCGCGCGCCTTTGTCTTCCGTGGTTTTGTCTATGAACCGCCCCTAACGTAGGCACAGGCATTTAGGCCAAGAAAGCCCTGGCTTAAATACGATGTGCCTAAATTTAGGAAACCCAGAGCCACCTAAGGCTGCTTAGGCAGCACTAAGCACAATTCTATATAGTGCACCTAACTTTAATCAAATCATGCTTGGAGCCGTACTTGCCGGCGCTGAATTGTTAAGCGACATACATTGAGTCGTTGAGGCCCTGATTTTGTGTTAGTACCTTAGTTATAGATATGCTCCAAAAGTAGCCAAAATGTCCCGATATAATGCGTGAGTGCTCATAAGAGCAATGGCTATTCATCACACAAAGAATGAATTATATATTCAGGCAATCAATATACCTGGTGCAAATTAGGTTCTGTATAGATACCTAGGGGGTCAATATTCAGCTGGAGGCATTCAAGCCTGGATTCTATTAATGGCACTGAGATTGGCAGCCGCCTGCAAAAGCCGCGATGATCACGTGTTGCGCCGTTTATATAATTTATTATTTATTTATTTATTTCTGAAATTTCTAAACCACCTATAACTAAGCAGTTAACAACTAAAACATTCACAGTAGTTCATGGACAGTGCGTTTACAAAATTTATTCAGATTACATTGCAATTACATAGTAATTCAATCCACGTAAAATAATGTCAAAAGCTCAACGAATTTACACGTTAACCATCCCCACTAAATAAAGTGCAACAATCACAGTTTAGGATTCTTATTAAATATTGCCTACCAACATAGTTTCAGAGAAAAGCCTCCACAAACTGTTGTGTCTTACAACATCTTTCTAAACTGTAAACAGTCAAAAAAGATCCTCAGGATGCCAGGGAGGAAGTTCCAAAATTTTACCCCTGCCATGGACAACATTGCTGCTCTAGAATTAGCATACCAGACAGTTTTATCCATTATTGAAGTTAATCTCATAGTACCCTCAGACCTTAGATTCTTCCTCGGCTGATATACCTCTCATAGAGATTGAAAGTTCAAAGGAACAGATCCATATAAGCTCTGATGTATCACTGATAACATTTTATAACAAACCCTTTGCGACACTGGGAGCCAGTACAGCTGTTTTAGCACAGGAGATTCCCAAAATCACCCTCGCAGTAGAATTCATCAATTGCTGCAATGCCCTATATTTAATCTTAGTTAGTCCCAAGTAAAAGTATATTACAATAATCTAGACGCGTCAAAATCAATGCCTGTGCCACCGAACGAAAGTCGTATGACAGAAGCATTTTTTTTAGCCGATAAAGTGTCCATAGTTGCGAGTACCCACCCTGGATTGCCCTGAGGACCTGTCTTCCCATTGAAAGAGTCACAGCTATGTCACAGATAGAGAATCACAGCTATGTCACAGATAGATGCTGGAAATGTAGGCCAGGGTTTTCAAGGCCTATATTTCTGGTGCCCATCTGTGACGAGAATTGCAACTACGGAGGTGCCTACCGACACCTAAGGGTACTTCTGGAATTAACCATGTCTGTTTTACCCTTAGGCGCCAATAGGCACCTCTGTAGTCGCAATTCCGGCACCATTTGTGGAGGTGCCATCTTTTTTTAATGAGTTTTTAATTGTTTTTAAACAATGCAATTATTGCATCAATTAAAGGTAATTAAACCAATTAAAACCAGCGCCTAACTGGTAGCGTTGTTTATGGAATTTGGACCTTAACGTTTTGCTGTCACCTGCATTAAACCCAGAAATTTCCTTGCTAGGCCATGTAAGGGCTTTGGCATTGGATTTCCAAGTTTGCGGAGCCAGCTTAAACTATAGTCAGTTAAGTGTGACATTCAGCACTTAACCAGCTATGGCTTACCACATAAATACTGACTTCTATGTGATCCTATTTATGGAGTTACCTTGGCCGCTTAAATACTGAATATCAGCACTAAACTAGCCAAGTGCTGACTTTGCCCCCAGAATGCCCTCAAAATAGCCATTTAGACTTTGGCACTAAACAGTTACAGTATTTTCAGTGTCACTAACCAGTTAAGTGACACTGAAATTAGTGGATAGCCCCAAACAGGCAATTTAACTGGCCCGGAGCCATTTCCAACTGGTTAAATCACTTTAAATATCAACCTGCTAATTTATAGAAAGCCAACTGGTAATTGCACCTGTAATGCATGGTGCACTAAATCAGATTCAGCCTGGAAAGGAAAGCCCAAGAAATATGAGGACTGATATTCAAAATCAGTGTGCTGTTGATATACTTTGCTGACACATAAGTGCTTTTCTTTTTAAATGGTCACAGAAAGGGAAATCCTGACACTATGCATGATTATGCACCACTATGTGTGTGTAAAGGTACAAAAAAGTGGCACTTGCACGTGAAAGCACCCTATATGCTATTCTATAAGGGCACGTGCATCTGCTATAGCAAGGGTTGCCATATGGCTCCAGAAAAAGGAGGATGGATTGAGATATCTGGGTTTGACTTCCATTGAAAGCAATGGAAGTAAAGATGTATCTGTCCTCCTTACTTCCATTGCTTTCAGTGGAAGTAAAATCCGGATGCCTCAGTCCATCCTTCTTTTTCTGGAGCCATATAGTAACCCTAGCTAAATCACATACCTGTATGTGGGTGTATATGTCAGTGGAGCATGGGGAATGTGGGTGTGGCTTCCAGTCACACATGTAATAGAATACGGTAAGTTGCACATGCTCTACCCATGGTTGGGTGCCTGTAGTTACTTTTAAAATGAATAAGAGTAAATATTTTTTTCACTAAATGAATAGTTAAGCTCTGAAACTGGTTGCCAAAGCAGGGTTTATAAAGAGTTTGGACAAGTTCTTGGAGGAAAAGTCCATAGTCTGCTCTTAAGACAGACATAGGAAAAGCCATTACTTGCCCAGTAGAATGAAACGTTGCTACAATTTAGGTTTCTTCCAGGTACTTGTGATTGGCTACTGTGGGAATAGGATACCGGGCTAGATGGATCACTGGTTTGACCCAGTATAGTTATTCTTTTGTTTTTATATTGCTTTATACAAGCTGAAACCAAATTATGCTAATATTGTATAATGGAATCTGGGTGCCCCAATGCTATTATAGAATAGCACATAGCACCTAAAAAGAGGCACCAACTTATAGAATTGCTTCCAAAACAGAAAAATGACAACTTGATGCCCAGCCAAACAGTTTAGGAGGAGCTTAAAGCATTCTGGGGCGAAGCCTAAATGCATCTGGATAGTGGTGATTCTCAGCCACAGTTCAGACATATTTGTCTGCTGTAGTGGTCCTAACTTTAAGTAGATAAGTTACTTGTTTATGTTTAGGACTGCATATTCACTGTCCCTACCTAAAAAAAATATAGTCACTGAATGCTGGGTAATAAGCAGGAAAATTAGCCATTCATCTTTATGTGATAGCTGGTATTCTGAATATGTTCAATCCAAAAAGAAAGGAATATTTATTCAGAGGTAAAGTACCAAGTAAACATGACACATGCATAATTCAGTAAGACAATAACATACAAAACAGAACAATACCCTAGATTCTGTATATGGTGCCCATGTTTGGATGCAAGATGCATGCATAACTGAATTGGCTAAGGAGCTGTTAACTATCAATAAATGGATGCCACTATGTGATATTGATTAGTAGTTGCGTGCCCATCTGGATAACACTGGGTGCCTAAATCTCATAAGTGGGCACAGCTGGGTCAGGGTGTTCCCAAATATTTTGTGTGCAGTGTTATAGAATAATGGGTCTGCACGCCCAGTATGGGAACCAGGATTTACATCAGATTTCAGCCCGCATAAGTCTGGCATCCAGAGTTGGGCATGAGAACTGGCACTAAGGGTGTACATCCTTTATACAATAGCACTTAGCACTGATCTTTTCCAGTGCCGTTTAAAAAAAAAACCTACCCCTCCCCCTCCCCCCCACACCTCCAATGTGGACAAAAATCAGTACACTTCAGAGAAGTTAAACAATTTGCTTTTTATAAGGGAAACTTTATAAAGGATTTGTTGTAACTATTCGCCAACACGCAATCCTAAAATACCTCTTTCAAAAGTACCCCTGCGGCACGGTATGTGTGATGCCAAGAAGGCATGGTGTAGGTATGTGTTCTGGGGTGGATTTTGGATGAAGCACAAGTGAAGTCAAAATTTAGACACCTTAGTCCAGATTTTATAGAAGATGCTTAAAATTAGGTGCCTAGCCAATGTAGGTTCTTAACTTTCTTTTTAATTAGCTTAATCGATGCCGTTAATGAGCAATAAAGAGCTCATAATTGGCAAAAATGAATTGGGTGGTAGGAGCCTAACTCGGTAGGCGCCTACCAGAAAGCAGACATGGTTATGGGCAGATCTTAGGTGTGTTTTGTATCAGGGCACCTAAATTGAGATTAGACACCAGTATTTAGACAAAGAAAAACCTGGCATAACTAGGCGCCTAAGATTTTGACACTTACCCGGCGCCTAATTCCAATTTAGGTACCACTAGATGTGATTCTATAAACGGTGCCACTATGCCTAGTGCTCCTCAGTGCCTTATTTTTAGATGCCGTTTATAGAGTCGGAGCCCTTCTGCCTGATATTCAGTGCTATTTAACAAGCTAGGAATGGCTCCTGGCCAGTTAAATTGCACTCGTAGCTAGCCAAGCACTAATATTCAACGGAGTTGGCCACTGAATAGTAGAACTTAGCAGCTATCCTGGTCAGTTGAGTGGCCCGATAGACCTGCATAGGAAGGGCTGCTGAAAAGTTCTCAGCCCAATGAACAAAGTTGGAGCAGCCTCCATTGAGGGCTATACACTTGGTCCAGCAAATTTCCATTTTTTTCATTCCATATTTTTTTTGAAAAAAGTGAAAAATCACTGGACTAAATGTATAGCCCTCGATGGAGACTGCCCTAACTTTGTTGGTTGGGCTGAGAAGATTTCAGTGGCCCCTCATAAATAGCAGGTATAACTTTGGCCACTATAACTTAGCTGGCCAGCCAATGAATATTGGAAATCCACTGCCGGTCGCCGGATAAGGCCTGGCATTGAATTTCTGGGTTCACTGCTGACAATGGAAGTCTAACTACTTTGGTCAGAATATTGTCCCCTTTGTTTATGAATTATACATGTACACCTATTTTAATGGGACAGCTCTGTAAGTGGCACCTACCCTTATAGGTCTCCCAATGCCATTCAGTGAGAGCATATTCTTAACTGCATCCGAGTGCTCAAATTCAAATTCCTTGATAGAATAGTAAAGGTGTTGGGATTTGATATACCATTTTTCTGTAGTACAATCAAAGCAATTTATATAATATATTCAAGTATTTTTTATATCCCTAGTGGGCTCACAATCTAAGTTTTTTTTTTTAATTTTTGTACCTGGGGCAAGGAGGGGTAAGTGACTTGTGCAGGGTCACAAGGAGCTGTAATGTGAATCGAACCCTGTTCACAGGCCCATGTACTAACCATTCCTAGTGTAACCCAGCACTGGTACACCTACATGTATATGACTGCAGTTACCACAGCCTTAGACCAGCTGTGTAACTGACTGCCCCACCCATGTGACCACCCCCTTGAATTTACATGCTGTGCCACTTATTAGCACTATTGTAGAATAGCCTTTAGTCTCCTTGCGGCTACTTATGTGCATAAGTGTACACTTATCCATGAAAATGAAAGTGCTATTATCCTGCACATCTACACAAACATGTGTTACCTAAATACAAGCACCCACATATAAATTTGCCCTTTAACCCCTGGATTCTATATGTGATCCCCAGATCTGTGTGCCCAAATTTGTGCAGGTGCCCAATGTTGTGCTACTCTTCAAACGTAATTAATTACAATTACTAGTTACAGTAATTAAATTATCTATTTAGGAAAGTAATTAATTACTGATTTACAGCTATCTACTTAGAGTAACTTTACTTTTCCTTTACTGATATCACATCCAAGATTACTTATAGGAAAAGTCTTATGGTACATGAGGGGGTAAAATATCCATCTTATATCCAACTCTAGTATATATATTGCACAACTTCATCTCTTGATGCTCATTTCAAGGAAGTTTGACCAACTCATTCCAACCACATCTGTCGTGTCATGTTGTGCTAGCTTCAAAAGTAATTAATTACAGTTACTGGGATAGTGAATAATTAACTACAGTAACTAATTACTAGTATGGCGTCTGGCTGAGGTGTGCATGCAAATTGATTACTTAATGACCTCAATGACTTGCATATCTGGCTGTGTGCTATTCTATAAGGCATCAGAAAAAGTAGCTTAAGGTGATGTTTTAGGTCACCCTAATTACCTTATACCCATACTATTCTCACAATTATTCTCAGCCCTCAGAGATGCCACCAGGGGATCAAAAAATCATATCCTCTGGCTTTATGCACCTAATCGTCATAGGGTTGGTACAATGCTTTAGCTATTATGTCTTTTTAAGTATTTTCATAGTTTTGTTATTTTTTTTCTTCTTTATATATTACTCTTGTGATAATTTTAAAATAATAAATATTACTGAAGAGTATTAGTACTTAGCTTGTACGGAGTAAGGGATAAACAAGCCAACATGTTTCACTCGTAGAGGGGGTTTCCTCAGGGCTACTATCCCTTTTTTATATATCGTTTTTCACGACGTGACCACCCGATCTAAGTTCTAGATGAGAACTTAGATCGGGTGGTCACGTCGTGAAAAACGATATATAAAAAAGGGATAGTAGCCCTGAGGAAACCCCCTCTATGGGTGAAACATGTTGGCTTGTTTATCCCTTACCAGCAACCACTCCGTACAAGCTAAGTACTAATACTCTTCAGTAATATTTATTATTTTAAAATTATCACAAGAGTAATATATAAAGAAGAAAAAAAATAACAAAACTATGAAAATACTTAAAAAGACATAATAGCTAAAGCATTGTACCAACCCTATGACGATTAGGTGCATAAAGCCAGAGGATATGATTTTTTGATCCCCTGGTGGCATCTCTGAGGGCTGAGAATAATTGTGAGAATAGTATGGGTATAAGGTAATTAGGGTGACCTAAAACATCACCTTAAGCTACTTTTTCTGAGACTTCACCTTATACAAAATCTATTTGTTTAAGCCTATTATCCAATTCTATAAGGCATGGCACCTAACTCACATAGCGCATATCTCGAAAGTGGGTGTGACCATGGGAGGAGCATGGGCATGTCAGGGGCATTCTGAAAATTCTAGAATACTGGGTCAGTGCGCCTAACTTGAGCACCAGCATTTTCACCAGGTTTCAGCAGGTCTAAGAAAGTCTGGCGTCCAAAGTTAGGTGCAAGATCTGCACTTAAGTGCTATTGTATAAAGGGTGTACACGCCTTTTACAGGATAGTGCTTAGCATCTATTTTTTCCACTGCCTAATTCTGAGCACCATTTTATAGAATCCAATCCTAAGTGCTTACATTTACACCTGCGCCTGAGTGTGTATTTGTAGTGTAGGCACACTCATGAGAGGAATTAGGGAAGTGTGTGGATACAGTTGCGATTTATGTGCCTGTCATATAAATTGCTCATATATGCACATAAGTACATGCTAACATTTACTGAAGTATAATTCCTATGTCTACAATCTAAGTGTAATTTCTGAAAGATTTGTGCTTATTTTATAAAGACACATAGGTGCCTCACATGTGTTTAAAAAAAATAAAAATAAAAAAAAGGCAAAAATAGACATATTCCTGTCCTTATACCCTAGGCACCCTGTTATGTATTTAATATCATGGAAAGCAACAAAGGAGAAGGAATCCAACAACAAAAGCACAATGGAGGCCAGACAACAAAAGCACAATGGACCTCCATTAATAGGTTTGTAACCAAAATTTAAAGAGGGACCCCAACATGGGCCATGTGTCAGTGGAACACCTATGTCTAAGGTCATCAATACCAGGCATACATCAATACTAGTCACATAGACTGGGTGGTGTCCTCTGTTCTTTCTGACTCAATGGACAATACCAGCACTCAAAAAAGTGAGAGCAATGTAGCCTGTCCTTTCAAAATGTTGAAAAAAACACTGCCAAGGCTAAAGAGCAGTGAAGCGACACTAGTTCAGGCTCTTGAACCTTACATAAGAATTGCCATACTGGAACAGACCAAAGGTTCATCAAGCCCTGCATCCTATTTCCAACAGTGGCCAACCCAGGTCCCAAGTACCTAGCTAGATCCCAAATAGTGAAACAGATTTTATGCTGCTTATCCTAGGAAAAAGCAGTGGATTTCCCCAAGTCATCTCAATAATGGCGTATGGACTTGTCTTTCAGAAAATTATCCAAAACTTTTTAAAACCCTGCTAAGCTAACTGATTTCACCACATTCTCCGGCACCAAATGCCAGAGTTTAATTATACATTGTGTAAATAAATATTTTCTTCAATTTGTTTTAAATCTACTACTTAGTAGCTTTATCACATGCCCCCTAGTATTTTGGGAAAGAGTAAACGAGCAATTCACATCTACCCTTTCCACTCCACTCAATATTTTATAGACTTTATCATATCACCCTTGAGCCATCTCTTCTCCAAGCTGAAGAGCCCTGGCCACTTTAACCTTTCCTCATAGGGAATTTGCCCCATCCCTTTTATCATTTTCATTGCCCTTCTCTGTACCTTTTCTAATTCCGCTATATCTTTTTTGAGATATGGCAACCAGAATTGCACACAGTATTCGAGGAGTGGCCGTACCATAGTGCGAAATAAGGGCATTATAACATTTGCATCTTTGTTTTCCATTCCTTGGCATTGTTTTTCAACATTTTGAAAGGACAGGTTACATTGCTCTCACTTTTATGTGTGGTGGCATTGCCAATTGCGATAAAAGAACAGAGGACACCACTCAGACTATGTTGCTGATATTGATGACCCTCCACTGAAACTTAGCCTATGTCAGGTCCCTCATAAAAGTTTGGCTACAAACTCATTCTTGGAGGCCCACTGTACTTTTTTATGTTTAGCTTTAATGTCAGGGATGCATTTCTGATTCAAATCCAGTCATTTTTGCTTTCTGCCAAAAATTGAATTCAAAGATCTTGCTAGCTGACAGAATCTGAAAGATTAAACTGCAACAGTGCTAAGTTTTGCTATGGGAAATGTTAAACTTCAGGCCTTGTTATTTTCATGTGATTTCTATGACATCTGTGCAAGTTCTTGTATGGATTTAACTTGTAGCTGTGGCAATCCACTTTCTTAGCTGAAAGTTTTCTGTGTTCTCATGGTTGCTTCAGAGGGAGCTTTCTATCTGAACGTTACCATATCATTGGAATATTGGACATTGTCAGAAATATTTGCCACTAACAATGAGGAATATAAAGGAAAATATCATTTTTTCATTTAAACAAAAAATTTCTCGTGCATTGAAATCTAAGCACTGCAACATCTAATTCTGAAAAAAGTGGTACTTTATGTGTGAACCATTCTTTCTTCTTTTGGAATAGTTACATAACATAAAACATCCATGACAAGTGAAGTTACGGTAATTGGGCTCCCTGCAGATGTGGCAAATTGCACCATCTTTTTTGGTTGTGACAACTTTTAAAGGAACGAAGACATTTCCAAAGATGATTCTATACATACATTTCCAAGAGCACACAAGTAATATCTTCACAAGAAGTGGCCTTACCTCAGAATCTGCTTCTATAACAGATAATTCATATGTGGGTGCTAAAAGGTCTCATTACCAGCAAAGAATCCAGATTTTCTCCAGGATCAGCACCACAATTACAACTCTGCATGACACCATTTTTATTTCAGAAATGCAAAGAGAAGGGCAGGGGTCTTTGCCAAAGGTTTTAATCTTGTATAAAAGTTTGGTCAAGAGCACAGTCATGAAATAACCAAACGTTTTTTTTAATTCACAAACTATTTAACATTGATCCCGCCTAACCAGTTAGTGCTGCTAAAAATAATCAGTTAGTGCCAAATAGAAGTCCAATTATTTGGGGGACAGTCCACAGGGGTGAGCAGGCACATCTCCAGGCACTGGCTCTGAATCTGTGGGAGGGTTGGCATATCAGAGGCATTAGTAACACGGGAGGGGAAGGTCGGTTGCCAACACAGAGAGAAGCAATTTGCAAAGCAATGATGACTCAGGGGAGGAGTCAGTGTTGGTTGTACTTCTCTGCTTTCACTTCTGGAGCACACAGGAAGTGAAAGGAGTGAGTGTACGCTGTAAATGCAGGATCTCCAACTAAAACCCAGAAAAAATTGACGCACACAAAAGCCACTCAGATGCCCCAACAGTCACCAAAAAACAGGAAATCCAGACATATGATAACCGTAGCCCTGAACAACTTCCTCCTCTCTCTCTCTCTTCATTTCCCATCAACCCCTCTGAATTATACACAGTAATTCCCTTCCTTTCACATTCTCCCATCCTTTCCAGTCTGACTCCCTCACCCTATCAATCTTATTTCTACTCCCATGTAACTCAATTATCCACGGCATTGCAGCGTGCGCTAAAACCGCTAGCACACCTTAGTAAAAGGAGCCCTAAGTGTCAATAATGGTGCTAAGAAAATATTGAAAAGGAGTGGAGACAATATAGAACCTTGAGGAATTCCATAGGTATTAGAGTAAGTATTAGATAACGAGTTGTTGAAAAGTACCTTAGAGGAACAGTCTGAAAAATAGGAGCAGAGCCAGGACAATACTTGATCAATGATACCTATGGAGATTAGTCTATTGAGAAGCAGCTGATGATCAATGGTATCGAAAGCAGCAGAAAGTTCTAAGGAAATCAAAGTATAGAATGGTGGTAGTTAATCCGATCATAGAATGTTCCATTGAGTGATTACTCCTGAAACCAGTTTGATTTGGGTGTAGTACCTGAGTTTTGTCAAGTCCGTGATTTGATTGAAAACTACTTTTTCTGTAATTTTCATGAGAAATGAAATGTTAGTGATTAGTCGGTAATTTGATTCTTCATCTGGTGATGCATTATGGTCCTTAATAATTGGGCAGGTGGTTGACTCTTTCCAATGTTTTGGAAGGGACCCCCTAAGAGAGACTATTTGTGATCAATTTGTGTATGAATGGGCTGAAAATAGGAAAGAGATGTTTTATTATTGAAGCAGAGATCGACTCCGAACTTGACCCCTTGGTATTACTTCTTTTTATCTCCACATTATAAAATTGCTGCTCCTCTATATGTGGAGGCCTCTTGTAACATCATATGGGAATTCCCCACATTCTGTCTAGGCTACCTCTCTGCTCTACAAGAATGTCTGTATGGCCATTTCTGTTAAAATGCTGCCACACAGACATACTTGTCCCTGGATTTTTGGACATTTAAGTTGAAATGGCTGTTCATTTTGGATGTTCTCATGTATTTTTGAACAGGAAACCCCCCAATGTATTTCTTGTTTGAAAATTCTTGTGAGATGGATGGAGGTGTTTTTTAATGTTATGAGCAGGATGTCCCAATTCTGACTTGGATGTCCTTTTGAAAATGCCCCTGCACGTGTTGTATCATCACATCCTTTCATAAACTGGCTCTACAATGTTAGTAATTCAAGACTGTAAAATTTACTGGACCTGACTCTTTCCTTTAAAAAATACAAGTCAGTTTTAATTAGTTTTTCTTATTCCTTAAGTGCAGAAATAATGATTGCTGCAGACAGGAAATTCAAGCTGGGATTTACCATTTTGACAAGGAAATTCAATATAACTAGTATTTTGTTTTGGGGGGTTGGGGTTTTTTTTTTAGTAGCAGGCTCTAATGTACCAGAATATGTTCCATGCAGAGGGGGCTAGAAAGATGCTACATGGGGGGATGGAAGGAAGGGAGGGATAAAAGCTACAAGGGATGGGAAGGAGGGATACAAGCTACAAAGGTTCTGCTGCACAAGGGATGGGAGGGAGGGATAGAAAGATACTGCACAAGGGGATGGATGAGAAAGGAGGAAAGATGCTGCACATGTGGGGGAGAGAAAGGAAATAGGAAGAATTGGGGTGCAGAAGAGGAAGGGAGAGATGATCATTGTACATGAAAAAAATAAGACATCCCCAAAAATAAGACCTAGTGCCTTTTTGGGGCCCAAAATTAATATTACAGTGTCTTATTTTCGGGGAAACACGGTAGCACTCCCTCTTTACCTAGTTCTATGCATTTGTTTGTTGTTTATGGAGTATTGGAGTGTTTATCTGGGATGGAGCTACTGAAAGAAAACCAAGGGCCTTATGGTTTCTTTGTCCCATAAAACATCATTAAGCCCCAATGAGAGAAGGCAGCCTCTTGATCCTGCCTTGATGGCATCAGCCAAGACTATGGTGAGGAAAGATGATGCTATGTCCAGGAAATCTACTAGTGAATTGGAGATGGATGGTGACACTGGACCAAAAAAGCTGCATCTAGCTTGCACCCCAGTTTCTGAAACCTTGGAGGCTGGAGGTTCACCATCTCCATAAAGTTCTTTATCAGTAAAACCCATCAAAATTTCAGAATCTTGTCTGTTAAAACCAGCTGTGATCTCCTTTGATTCTATGTGGTCAGATATTCTTTGCATGGTAACTCCAATTTTGTTTGATTCCCCAATCACAGTAGTGAAGTCTTTCAAATACTTCAGTGTCCTTTTATGACAGAGCTCTTACTTTTCTCGATCAAGTTTCAAAGATTCTCAAGTTGGGGTTTTAGCATTATGACATTTACATTCTCTGAAAAAAATTCTTGAGTGCTCAGTTTTATACGCTCTTTTGTTATGTCAGACTTAGAGGGGCAATTTCGATAGGATATCTCGGTAAGTCCAACTTTGGAGATTTCCCACAAGAAGTCCAAAAGTCAGGCTGGGGAAATGTCCAAATTCAAAACTGTTAGACATCCAAATTTTTTTTGAAAATGATTTATTTGGACTTCTTGGCCATCAAGCCATCCAGCCTTAGGATGCCTAACTTTTGTTGCCATTTTCAACCACAAAAATGTCCAAGTTCAAAACATCCAAATCCAGATCATTTGGATGTGGGAGGGGCCAGCACTGTAATTGACTGACCACACAGACATGCTAACAGAGAGCACTGCTATGAACGTCACATAAAGAGTGCCAGATATACATCTAACCATAACTGCCTTATAATTTATGGTGAACCCTTCAAAACCACCCAAAAGCCTTCTATACCCACCTGTCTACCACCCCAATAGCCCTTATGACTAAAGGTAGCACCTATATGGCAGTATAGTAGAGTTCTGGTGGCCTCACACTTTCCACTATAAATGTGGTTAGAGTGGCTTATGGACCTTGGTCCTCCTCTCTATGGTTCATTAGCCCACTCTACTAGGCTTTCCCATACCAGGTGCTACTGTTCTAGAGACAGGTATGTACTGTTTCATTCAGATATTTGTGGGGTGGGAGGAGGTCAGTGACCAATGGGAAAGCGTGGGGAGGGGGAATCATTTCTTAATCCCTCCAGTGGTCACCTGATCAATTTGGGTTCCTTTATGGTACTTAAACAGTTTTAAAACAGGCCTAGTTCTGGACATCTAAGTTCTGTTCTGGACGTCTTGGGAAATGTTCAATTATAACCGCAAAACATCCAAGTGCTAAGCACGCTCAAAGCCTGCCCATAACATGCCTCCAACACACCCTCTCAAACTCTAGAAAGTTGGCTTCAAAAATCAGCACTTGGATGTTTTGGTGAGAAAAACGTCCAAGTGCCTATTTATGCCATTTTTTTGGACATCATACCCCCTTCTTCTACAAAGCCATGCAGCACCCCAAAGCCCTTTATGTCTCTATGGGCTTTGTGGCCGTTGCCGCACAGCAGCTGCTAGCGTGGCTTTGTAGAAGAGGGAGTTAGTGTTTTGAAAATGCCCTTATTAGATTACTGCAATATTGTGTACGTAAAATTATCTCAAGCAGAACTGAAATGTTTACAAACCCTGCATAATACTGCCAAGCAGTTTCTTTGTAATCCAGTTTGTTTTGATCATTGGTCTCCTCTCTTGAAACTACTTCAGTGGCTCCCGATCGGCTACCGTTCTCAATGTAAGATATCATGTCTTGCTCATAAAGCCTTTCACCAAGGCATCCCCACATACCTTTCTAATCTGATCTCTGCTTACACACAGGCCAAATCTCTTCACTCGTTAGATACTAATCGGGTAGTCCTTCCCCCTCCATCTGAAGCCTATTATGAATCCACTAGGCACTCTGCATTCTTCTTCTTAAGCTCTAAACTTTGGAATGACTTGCCTGATTCTATTAGAGGCCTTACAGTGTTTCAAGCTTTTAAAAAGGACTTGGAAACTCTTTTTTTGTTGTTGTTTTTTAAATTGACCTATGGTTATGTTTGTTGGACTATGGTTTGTTGACCTATGGTTATGTTTGTTGGACTTCTGTATAGAAAATTGTGTGTGCATCTAGCCTAAGAATTGGAGTTCCTTTCTATCTTTTAATTTTAGACTGCACCACTTTGACCTTTTTTTTTTTAGAAATGCAGTATAGCAATTGTTTTAATAAATAAATTGGAGGGATATCTATAAATGGCACTCAAAAATCTGCAGTGAAAAAAATTGGTGCTAAGCACAATTCTCTAAAGGGCACACAACATTTATAGAATTATGCTTAGTCCTGATTCCCATGCCTAACTTTTGACACCAGACTTACACCTGCTGAAATCTGGGATGCTGAGGCAGTGTTCTGTAAGAATGTGCATAACTTTTCGGAACACCCCGATATATCTATTGCCTCTCCCATGGCCACGCCCCCTTTTGAGTTAAGCGTTATTACGGTTAGGCTTTATAGACTAGCGTGCAGCCAGATGCATGTGCAAATTTTAACAGCTGCCAATTAACACCAATAAGTGGTTGTTGGCACCCAAATATTCATTTGCATGTGCATCTTGGGAGCATGCCTAAGTTTTGGAGCGCAAATCATGGCGCCATATAAAGAATCTGGAGTTCATGAGCAACTAGTACAACTTTCCTCCCAAGTACAAGTACTCACTATTGTAGTGGATATACAGTACATATTACTGATGTAGCTCAATGCAAAAGCTTTTTTGGATGTTTTGGAACCTATAATTGAGAGGTTGATTACTGAAGAGAATTTACTAGTTATGGAAAATGTTCTCCTGCATAAGAAAATTGAAAATTTGGAAAATATAGCAAGAACCTTTGTTTTGTTCACTTTCAAAGCTCCTAAAGTTGTTACTATAGAAATTGTTTTTTTAAAAAAAGTATTTTATGGACATATTAAAGTTCTCGCCAGAGGTTATTCCACCTGGTACTTCAGCTTACTGTATTCCCCTTGGGATATAAATTATCAGAAGGATATTTCTCACATTTTCTCAGACAGTTTGGAAATATCAACTTTTCTTAAAACTTCTGTTGAGTCAGTTGAGCGGATGGCATTGATAGCTATCTTTTTTGTTTGAATTGGACAGAGATGTGGTGTTAAGGTTGTTCTTTAAACATAAGCATTCTTTTTTTCTTTAACTTCAGAGTTAATGTATTTCCTGATATTGCTAGGAAGAAGAATTTCTTATTAAATCATTGCAGATTGGTGCTTCCTTCTTTCTAAAAATTCCTTGCACGTGTGCAGTGAGATATAAGAGTTCTAAGGATGTTTTTTGAACCTGATCAATTGTCCTTTTTTTTTGCCTGCTAAGTTAGAAGTCCTTACCAGAGCTGCCCAGTCTTCTAGGAGATGTAGTTTCAAGAACTGTGTTTCCTTCCACAGTGTTTAAGGAATAGGTTCTGCCTCACCTTCGGGGTCTTTTGCATAAATTTACATAGCTTCAACACCCAGGATCTCATACATGTTCAATTTTGATATCCAGGTGATCTAGGAGAGCTTGGAAAGCCCCATCCTAGAATTTCCACTGAACAAGGTTTGCTTCTTGTGCATTATTCATAGCTTTGTGCTATCTGAATGGCTCTATCATATTCCTCTTATTTCCATATACTTAGCTTCTTAAGTTTTATCTCCTAAGGATATTTATGCAGCCCCAGTGCCATTTGACCTTCTCTGGGTTGCATCTACTGTGCCTATATTCTTTCAAAGGTGGCCTCTACCTTGTCATACTATTTTGCCACATTGCAAATAAGTGCCATACTGCACTTATTTGGCAAATAGTGATGTCCCCTTTCTTTTCGTTAAATATTTCTCCCTTAGATTTCTGCATATGAGGTGTGATCAAAAGATATGGTGAACGTTTAAATAATCTCTCCTGCCTAGTTCGCGGCAGTTAAGGGCGGGGATTGTGATCACGGAAGGAGAGATGGCCAATCTCTCCTGCCATGATCGTGATCCACCCCATCCCTGAACCCCGGGCAATGCCGGCAGAAGGGAGCCCAACACCTCCTGCCGAGGCGACCCCGCGACCCCCCCCCCCACACCCCCCAGACAATACCGACAGGAGGGAGCCCAACCCCTCCTGCCAAGGCGACCCCCCCCCTAAAATATGGGCAGAAGGGAGCCCAGGCCCTCCTGCCCATAGCCCTGCGACTGAACCCCCGATCGCCCTCCCTGACACCCCCCACACCCCCTCACCTCCCCCTGCACTTACATGAAGTTGGACAGACAGACGAGTCCCAAGCCCATCCACCCAGCAGGCCTGCCATCCTCCGAATGGCGGGCCTAGGGCCTGATTGGGCCAGGCGCCTAAGTCCACGCCATAGGTGCAGCAAGGGCCATTCTGCGCGGCTCCCCGCGCTAGAAACTGCTATCACAGTTTCATAAAAGAGGGGGTAAGTTTCAATAAACATTCCCATACGTGCCTAAATTTCTCTAAATTACCACATTTAATTACATAAATCTTCTTATACTTACTATACAGATCTAACATATTCAACCACATATATTATATTCTAATCTAGAAAAATCCTTCCAATTAATGAAAATAGTTTTAAGCGTTAACATTAGTAAGATCTTTAACAGTTGTGCTTTATGGGTACTTAAAGAAGTCTGCAACCCCAAACCTCCTAATATAATTATTGGATAAGACAGTAGTTCTGTTATGGACAACAAATGTGAAATTGTTGTCCGTATCTTATTCCAATAAGAGGCAACATATGGACATGTGAATAGCATATGCTATGATGTACCAGTTGCATCTTTACATGACCAACAAAGTTGTCCCTTGGATGCATTGATTCTATATAAACGAAGTGGAGGCCATAGCGCCTTGTGCAATAAAAAAAAGGAAGACTGCGTCATACATGCAGAATGTAGTGATGTGATAACTGATTTCCATACTAATTTCCATTGTGATTAATCTAAATTGGTGTTCAAATCAAATTCCCATGTTCCTTGCAAACCCCTTGGCGGTTTACATGCATTAATCTTCAAATGTTTATACCATTGGGCAGCTGCCCCTGGGTCAGAGGATAATGCATTGCAAAGTGACAAGCAATCCGGCTGACCCTTCTGCATCGTAATTTGAGGGTGGGCCAATATAATACAGTTCTTAAGCTCAATCCACCTGTAAAATTGATGTTAAGAAAATTAAAGAATTCCTCCAATAGAACTTAATACTTTGCAACAGTCTAATACTTTACAACAGTCTTTTCTTTATGAGAGTCACCAAAATCACAATAGAGAGAAGTATAAAGTAATATCTTATACTCCATTCATGCCCTCATATATCAATTTTCTCTCAATGATCCTCACTCATTGTTTCAATTTCCAGATCATTCATAAATAAATTACATAGCACTTGTCCCAGTACAGATCCCTGCAGCACTCCACTCTTTATTCTCCTCCATTGAGAAAAATGGCCATTTAACCCTACCCTCTGTTTTCTATCCGATAACCAATTCCTAATCCACAATTGAACTTTGCCACCTATCCCATGACTCTTTAATTTCTCAATAGACAGAAGTATAGAGTAATATCTTATACTCCGTACATGCCCTCATATATCAATTTTCTCCCAACGATCCTCAGAAGTACCACCTCGGACTCCAATACTTCATTGTCTCAGGCTTCAAGTGCTGCTTCCTCACTGGATCCTATTTTTATTATTGCAATTTATTAAATATATAAATAAATAAATAGTAGGCAACTAGGAGGAAAAACTAAACTTCATTGAACAGAGGCGGATTTACCATTTAAATACGGTGATCCCAAAAGGGTTAAATCTAGAGTTAGAACGGGCCACTTTGATATGAGGGGTCTGTGGTTGGGGAGCTCGTCCTAATTGTGAAATTGTTAAATGTGCGTTAAAAATCAATACATTAAACAACAATATATTATTAGGGAGAGTTGGCCCAGCCGGGACTGCTGACGGTGGGGGAATGACGTCACTGCCAGCTGATCGAGGGCGTATGCTTAAACTTTTCCTATCATGTGTCCTGGATGACGGGACATTCCAAAAATGACATAGACAGTGGATAAACAGTCTGTATGGACTAATAAAGAGCCAGGAACACAAAATATTTGAATTTACAGACTTATGACTTATTTACATTATGTTTACAATAGCCGTAAATGATAACGGTGAATAATACAAAACTTAGCTAAAATAATTACTATTGGAACCACCGCAACATAAAATGTATTATGATAGGAAAAGGTTAAGAAAGGAGAAGACAGACGCTGCGGCCAAGCTTCTATGGTCTGTTGGAGTGGCGCTAAGCAGTTGAAGGTAAAAGACAAAAAAAAGTAGGCCGATAACAGGAGAAAAGTATGTTTCTGTTATGAGGGCAGGTTTTAAGCTTAGTGGGGGAATTGTAAAAGTGAGTAGCCTTGATAAAACTTTCAAGTGAAACATGTTGCTACCGCGATCCCTGAAAGGAAGACCACATATAAGCTAAGTGGAGATAATAAGTTTATTAATTATTTAATAAATTGCAATAATAAAAATAGGATCCAGTGAGGAAGCAGCACTTGAAGCCTGAGACAATGAAGTATTGGAGTCCAAGGTGGTGCTTCTGAGGATCGTTGGGAGAAAATTGATATATGAGGGCATGTATAAGATATTACTCTATACTTCTGTCTATTGAGAAAATTAAAGAGTCATGGGATAGGTGGCAAAGTTCAATTGTGGATTAGGAATTGGTTATCGGATAGAAAACAAAGGGTATGGTTAAATGGCCATTTTTCTCAAAGAGGCGAATAAAGAGTGGAGTGCTACAGAGATCTGTACTGGCACCAGTGCTATTTAATTTATTTATAAATGATCTGGAAATTGGAACGACGAATGATGTGATTAAATTTGCAGATGACACTAAACTATTCAAAGTTGTTAAAACGCATGCAGATTGTGAAAAATTGTAGGCAGACTTTAGGAAATTAGAAGACTGGGTGTCCAAATGGCAGATGAAATTTAATGTGGACAAATGCAAAGTGATGCACATTGGGAAGAATAACCCGAATCACAGTTACCAGATGCTAGGGTCCACCTTGGGAGTTAACACCCAAGAAAAAGATCTGGGTGTCATTGTAAACAATATGATGAAAACTTCAGCACAATGTGCAGGGGCGGCCAAAAAAGCAAATAAGATGCTAGGAATTATTTAAAAAAAGGGATAGTTAACAAGACTAAGAATGTTATAATGCCTCTGTAGTACTCCATGGTGCAACCTCACCTGGAGTATTGCATTCAGTTCTGGTCTCCTTATCTCAAGAAAGATATAGCGGCCCTAGAAAAGGTTCAAAGAAGAGCGACCAAGATGATAAAGGGGGTGGAACTCCTCTCGTATGAGGAAAGGCTAAAAAGGTTAGGGCTCTTCAACTTGGAAATGAGACGGCTGAGGAGAGATATGATTGAAGTCTACAAAATCCTGAGTAGAGTAGAATGGGTACAAGTGGATCGATTTTTCACTCTGTCAAAAATTACAAAGACTAGGGGACACTCGATGAAGTTACTGGAAAATACTTTTAAAACCAATAGGAGGAAATATTTTTTTCACTTAGAGAATAGTTAAGCTCTGGAACACATGCATAGCTGGTTTTAAGAAAGGTTAGGACAATTTCCTGGAGGAAAAGTGGCATACAAGACCCAATCCTTTCCCTTATTATAAAACAGCAACACCTACCAAGCTGCTACAGAAGAAGGAGGGAGAATACTCCCCTCCAGTGGCTGTGACTAAAGACCTGCAGTCTGAGCTTCCTTTTCTCCCAATCTCTCTTGTCATAAATTTGAAATGCCAGCAGGTTTCAGATGGTCTGGAAGCACAGTGATTCTGTAGTGACTAATTCTAAGTGAAAAAGTGACCCTGTTGGGGGGATTTTTTCCCCCCAATGTATTTAGATTTAGCTCCTGCCTTTTTCAATAATAGCCCAAGGTGAGATATATTCAGATACACTGTGTATATCCCGGGAGGGCATACGATCTAAGGGGTCAATATTCAGCCCACTGATCACAGCCACTAGCTGAATTAACCCATATATTCAATGCTGGGGCATGTCCTGCCTCCGGCACTGAATGTCTGGGTTAGTGTAGCAACCCAGAAGCTAACCAAGTACTGGTCACTGTTCAGACTAATGTACAGACACCTTGGCAGATAAAGTTAAGACAGCTTTTCAGCTGTCTTAACTTCATCCTCTCACTTAACCAGTTCACAGAGTAAATATCGCCACTCTCTAATTAAGTGCTGGCTCCGCCCACACTCTATTTTGGATCACCCCTAACCTAGCCAGTTACTGCTTTGACAGAAGGGCTAGTCAGTGTTCTCATCCATTTAAGTGCCACTGAATATCCAGAAATGGACAGGTCAGTGCAGTTTAACCAGGATGGAGCCACTTCTGTGCTTGACATAACAGAATGTTAAGTGCAGGAGTAACCTAATGGCTAGTGCAGTCAGTGGCGTAGTAAGGGGGCAGGGGGGCAGACTGCCAACTTGGTGGGGGCCCCAGCACATCTCCACCCCCACACCCACGCCATGCTTGTACCCTCCCTTCCCTCTGCCCTACCTCTTTAAATCTTTGTCAATGCGAGCAACTTCTCTGGCCTGCTTCTCAAACCGACCTGACTCCCCTTTGAAATCACTTCCAGGTCAGGGGCCAGGAAGTGACATCAGAGGAAAAGACATCGCCAGCATGAGCAGCAGGCCAGAGAAGCTGCTCACACTGGCAAAGATAGAAAGAGGCATGGGGGAAGGGAGGGTCTGAGTGTGGCCTGGGGGGCAGCGAGGAGGGCACCTGCCCTTGCTACGCCACTGAGTGCAGTGAGCTTTGATCCCAGGGAGCTGGGTTCAATTCCAACTTCAACTCTCTGTGACCCTGGGCAAGTAACTTAACACTTCATTGCCCCAGGTACAAAAAAAAACAGATTGTGAGCCCGCTAGGGACAGAGAAAGTACCTGCATATAATGTGTACAGCACTGCATACATCTAGTAGTGCTATAGAAATTAATACCGTGTTTCCCCAAAAATAAGACACTATTTGGGGCCCGAAAAAGGCATTAGGTCTTATTTTCGGGTAGGGCTTATTTTTTCATGTATATGATCATCTCTCCTTTCCTCTCCTTCACCCCAATTCTTCCTCTTTGCTTTCCCCCCACATGTGCAACATCTTTCCTCCCCTCTCACCCATCCCCTTGTGCCTTCCCGCTGCAGCATCTTTCTATACCTCCATCCCTCCGATCTTCCTGTGCTGCAGAACCCTTGCCCAGTTTCCATCCTTCCCTCCCTTCCCTCGTGCAGCAGAACACTTGAGCACACGCCCCTGCCCCTGCCAAGCAGCCAAACCACCGATCTCCCGCTGACCCTCCAT
Source organism: Geotrypetes seraphini (assembly GCF_902459505.1). NCBI lineage: Eukaryota > Metazoa > Chordata > Amphibia > Gymnophiona > Dermophiidae > Geotrypetes > Geotrypetes seraphini. Next base: position 377,620,902 of record NC_047085.1, read on the forward strand.
TCTTCCCTCCCAACCGATCTCCGCCGACCGCGACCATAAATACCTTCTGGCAGAGGAGCGTCGGGCCAGCAGCACTCACAGGCTACTTCGCAGCCTTCTCGCTGAGGCCTTCTGTGTACTGATGACATCATCAGTAACACTGCACACAGAAGGCCCCAGCAAGAAAGCCGCGAAGCAGGAAGAATGAGTGCTGCTGGCCTGATGCTCCTCTGCCGGAAGGTATTTATGGTCGCGGTCGGCGGGGATCGGTTGGGAGGGAAGAATGGAGGGTCAGCAGGGGTTCAGCGGTTCGACTCCATGGCGGGGCGGGGCAGGGGAAGCGCGGCTGCCTATGACTAGGGCTTATTTTCGGGATAGGTCTTATTTTTGGGGAAACACAGTAGTAGTAGGTTACTTGCATAGGAAGAAGCAGGAGGATTTGAATTGGGCTTCCCTGGTTGTCAGTAGCAGTGCTCTAACTACTGGGCAACTCCTAGCTTCATTTTCCTGCTCCATCAGCCTGCAGACAAAAAGAGTGAATCTGAAAAATGCACTTTATAAAATGCCATGTAATTTCTCTACATTAACAGGGTCTCATAGACATGACTTCTTTATTACTGTCATTTTCTCTACAGCCCTGGAGGGCCATGTTACTGTGGATGCTATCTTGTTACAACATAATGCATGGTCAATAGCAAACCTGAGAAATTTAAAAAAGAAAAAAAAAAAAAAATTAAAAGTTAGAGCTTTTAACACACAGAGCTGGAGGTCATAGCAAATTAATTAGAATTGGGGGACAGCCACACAAGCCCTGGCCCCACCGACTTTTTGCTGCCAGCTGCCCACTCCCCCCAAAAAATGTTGTAGACATATGGGTGGGAATGAGAACCTCTCTCCTGCTCATGTGGTCCAGACATCTTCACCTTTTCCATGTTCCCCTCAAACCTCGGACCTTGTCATCCATGCTCCAGCATGAATCTCGGTCCCAGTCACAGCTACTCCAGCTTGGTAGCAACGATGTTAGTAAAGAAAAGAGCAGTTAATGGGCCATGGAGCCTTGGCATTGAGGAGCTCTTGCAGCTAGGGTTACCCTATGACTCCAGAAAAAGGAGGACACATTGAGATATCCAGGTTTTACTTCTGCTGAAAGCAATGGAAGTAAGGAGGACAGATAGAAACATCTGGGCGTTACTTCTATTGAAACCAATGGAAGTAAATCCCAGATGTCTCAATCCGTCCTCCCTTTTTTTTGGGAGTCATATGGTAACTCTACTTGCAGCCCAGCCACATGAAAACAGGAAGTGCATCTCACGGGGAATGGGACCGGTAGAGCTTTACAGAGCACCTAAAACCAGGGCTCTGTATTTATGTTTATTTAAATTTGATATACCGCCAAATCGTAACATAGTTCTCAGCGGTTTACATCAATAAAATGATTTAAAAAATAAAAAAAAGGAATGCCATAAAAAATAGGATAGCACACAGAGAACAAACAAACAACATCGTATACAAATATTAATTACATTATATATTTAGGGAACGCCTGCTGAGTTCTCAATAGATATGATCCACTAGTAGGGAATCTGCCCCAAATGCCGACTAAAAGAGGTAAGTTTTCAACAGCGTCTTAAAAGCCTTGATATTTGCCTCAGACCTAATATGCCTTGGAAGACAATTCCAAAGGCTAGGTGCTAAGTAAAAGAGAGCTCTCTGGTCCCATAACTTCTAGTCGTTGCTAACACTGTCACAGCCGTGCTAGAGGAGCTGCGACAGGGACTAAAGTTTGAGGGGAGAGTGGAAGAAAAGATGCCTGGAGCACAGAAAGGGAAGAAAAGAGAGGGGGGGGGGGGGAGATACTGGCCTACGGGATGGGAAGGGAAGAAATTGGACCTTGGGGGTAGAGGAAGTTAATGGACCAGAGGAATAGGGTGAAAGAGGGAATAGTACACCATGGAGAGAGGAGAGAAAGGAGGATATTTTAGACCACAGGTGGGGAAGGGGAGAGAGGGGTGATACTAGACTATGGGGGATGGAAGATGAGTCCAAAGCACAGTTAAGGGGCAGAAGGGATAAGGAGTTGGATCTGATGTAGGGACAGTCTGAGAGAAGAGGGCTGGGGGTTGATGCAAGGCTTGGGATGGTTAAAAAAAGGGGCTTATATTGGCAGATGGTGGTAGTGGCAGAAGGGATCTGGTGCTAGAGCTGGGAGAAGAGTCTGATATTGGGATAGGGAGAAGGGCCTCAGAGATAATACAGGGACCGAGGATAGGGGTTAGAGAAGGGATTTAATACTGGGCCTGGGAGAAGGGGACAAGGAGTTGGGATGGAACTTGGACCCCTCCCCCAAAACAAAAAGGTATTCTGCTGCCCCTGGGACACAGCAAGACAAGTGAAATGCTCCAAATCTCCCTATAGCATGCTTGGTGTTGTACTGTAGCCAGAGGCTCTCATATGCATATTTTGATCAGGGCAGGATTAACCATTTACTGGGCCCTAGACAAGCAAGTGTATTATGCCCCCCCCCCCCCATTGTAATACCAATACTGTACAATTTAAAACTCCCACAAATGGGGCCCTGTGTGGTTCTGACTATAAAGGGAAAACACCAATTCCTTCTGCGGAATAAAGGACAATGCATAGGAGATGGGCAAAATAGACCGTTGTGGGCAGTGGAGGCTCTGATTCCCCTCCCCTTCCTTGTGTCCCCCCCTTCCCCCCATACACACAGACACACACATATATACATGTTTATATAGGAACATTCTTCCTGCCACCAGCTGGCTTATCAGGACAAAATTCTGCCTTGGGAGGCATTGAATTGGTATATCTGAGAGGACCTTCCCTAAACATTTGGGCCCTAGGCATGTGCCTAGTTTGCCCATGCTTTAATCCTGCCCTGATTTTGATTGGGTCCCATGACTTTCCTTTTCTCTATGACTGCTGTTGTTTGTGTTTGACACTAACTTCAGTCTTTGTCCCACCGCAGTTAATAGGTTGCATTATTGGCAGACAAGGCAGTAAGATAAATGAAATCAGGCAGATGTCAGGAGCGCAAATCAAAATTGCTAATGCCACAGAAGGCTCTGGAGAACGGCAGGTCACAATCACAGGATCCCCTGCAAACATCAGCTTAGCACAGTACCTGATTAATGCAAGGTAAGTTGGCTTTTAAAGTGCTAGAAGCCTATAAGTGACCCATAACATGACTTTCTCAACAAATGGCTGCCAAAAGTATCATTTCTCTCTTACCGTCCAGTGCTTCCCAGATCGGTCCTTGAGAACCTTGGGTTTTCAAGACAACCAAAATATGCTGACTAATAGTGGAGGGAGGTTTGCAAATGTAGGTCATCAAATATTTCTCTAGGACATGGAAGGGCAACTGTCATACAAAGAGGGCTGCATGAATAACAATACTATTCCTATGGAGTTGCAACATTACATAAAGTTGGACCCGGAAGTGGAAAGAGCTCCCTAGATGTGATAAATAAGTAAAAATTTAACTCAAAATGATGGAAGTAAACTGTTAAAGCGGTTATTCTGAAAACAATTTGTGAAACACAGCATATAAAATTGCCAAAACTCTGGTTAATGATGTTTTCTCTATACACTTCCCATGGTCTCAGGGGCTGCTTAAAGTGTATTGGTGGGCCGCAAGTTGCCCACCCCTGCTCTAGGATATCCTGAAACCAGAAGCTTTCAACAACCTGATCTGTGAACATCTGCTTATAAACTGCATATGCTATTCAACAACCAAAGATTACCACTTTAGCATGGGGGGGGGGGGGGGCATTTGCTGCTTATAGAAAGCTATTGTTATGGATGGTTTATTAAAAGTTCTCAAGAGAATGTAGTCAGGCTGCTTCATAAGAGGAAATAAGATTGCACGACCACCCCATAACATTCAGCCTGCTAAAACAAAGAAAGCCTGCTAGAGCTAAAGGAAGGCGCCATAATGCCTTTAATGAAGTTGGCTAATCAAAAGACAACCGTCTTACTGTCCTAAACTGCAGCAGTATCACACTGTTCCATTTGTTGGCTGGATATTTTCTTTTCCAAATTAAAACATGTAGAATGCACTTGTTCATGAAACAAAGAGCTTAGAATATCAGCATCCCTGTTTTTCATGCCTCTCTTTTCCCTTCAAACACTTGAAATTCCTGTTTGGCTATTTTATTAGTATAGTAAATAAGCATGTGGAGGTTGTCTATATTTAGGCGAAAACGAAAACTCTCTGGAGATGGTGATGTTCAAGATGCAGGCTTTATTTAAAAATGTACAATTTGATAATTCACATAAAATATATCTAGGGCCTAAACCATTGAGAGGTGTGGACCCAACACGGTCTGTGTTTCGACAGTCCCTAAAAGTCCTGATATGAAAACATGTGGATTAAAAACTGAAAACAATACTGAGTCGTAACTCTGCGCGGATGAGGATTCCACGAATGTGCCTATTTAGCACCTATCCTACAAGCAGACTCAGTAGTAGACTGTGTACTTTTCCTCCAGGAACATCTCCATACCTTTCTTTTTTTTAAGTTCAAACATTCTTTATTAAAGAATTTTAGAAAAATGCAAACAGAAACAGCTAAAGAAAAACTAAACAATACAATAGTGATATAATAACACCAACACAGTACCTGAAATCTAAGAATAACAGAAAACAAAGCTCCATACCTTTCTTAAATCCAGATATGCTAACCACTGTTACCAAATCTTCTGGGAACTAATAGTTAAGCTCTGGAATTCATTGCTAGAGAATGTAGTAACAGTGGTTAGCATATCTGGGTTTAAGAAAGATTTGGAGATGTTCCTGGAGAAAAAGTCCATAGTCTGCTATTACAGTGTGTCACAAAATTTTTGAAGCTGCAGCACACTAAACTCGGGGCCATGACTAAAGGGCCTCTAGACATGCACAGATGTTGACATGATGACATCACGTGCATGAGTGATGTCATCATGTCGACGGGGCCCTGAGCTTGCTAACCCTGGGAGGAGAGATGCCGGCTGACTGCCTACAAGATGTGCCTCTTACCACGAGAGGCAAGCGCCGGCATCTCACGTCACACCCTGAATCTTGTGTGCTACGGTATACAGTTTGTGATACGTTGTGCTAGTGAGACAGACATGGGGGAAGCCACTGCTTGCCCTGTGATTGGTAGCATGGAAACTTGTATTATTTGGGTTGCTGACAGGTACTTGTGAGCTGAATTGGCCACTGTTGGAAGAAGGATACTGGGCTAGATGGACCAATGGTCTGACCCAGTATGGCTATTATTATGCTCTTTTGTTCTTAAGGACCTACTTTTCCTTATATTATACTAGCCCAACTAGATAAAGCTAATTATAGAGCTGGTGTAAGTGTTTGCATCCAGCTTGGAGAGATACATGGTATTCTACAAAATAAACCTGCCAGGACCATTTGGAAAAAAAATGTCTGATTGGGCGGGAAAAGCGAATCGAATCAAAAAATCAATTCGATAGGCCAATCAAATCGAATCAAAAAAAATGTTCCCTAAATCGGGCAGCACTAGTCCACACCATTTACAGAATTTATCTGCATTGCCTGAAGAATTTATTGAACTTTGTGCAATAACATCAAGAACATCTAATTCCACAGTGTTGTTTTGGTTTTGGTTTCTCATATAAGAATCAACCAGAAACCTAATAATGGTTTATCTAGAAATTTTCTAGCACCAAGGTCAACAAAGGGGAAAATGGCTACCTCTTGTCTATGAAGAGAGAATTTCTGAACAAATAAATGGAATTCTTGTAGGTTTACATGGTTTTTCTGAGCCCAGTAGACTAATAACAGCTTGGGGGACTGAGGGGTTTCAGGCCCAGATCCAGTTTTCAGGTAGAGCATTGAATGCCTAATGTTTTTATGGGTTACCAGATGTCCGGATTTCCCCAAACATGTCCACCTTTTGCGAACATGTCTGAGGGTCTGGACGGCTTTTCAAAGCCCGGCACTTTGTCCAGGTTTTGAAAAGCTTCTCCTGAAATTGTGTTGAGCAAGAGGGCATCCACGCATGCACGGATGCCCTCCTGCCTGACCAGAGCAAGCAGCGGGGGCGGGGCTAGGGCGGGATTAGGGGCAGGACTGGTGTGTAACAGGGCGGGGATGGGCAGACCTGGGGTCTGGTTTAGGGGGGGTCTGGATTTTACGAATGTAAAATCTGGCAACCCTATGTTGGGGCCCCAAAATCCTTTTGCCCATGGGTGGATTTGGGCTATGCAGTAGAGAATCTGAAAAGAAATATTGAATTGCAGGTCTTATTTTAAGGCATTTGGCGTCCTACTATCCAATTCAACTATTTCCTACTTGGTCTGCACATAAATACAAATGCTTTTTTCACATAATGAGCCTGAACTTTTCATATCTTTGTTATAAATTGATTGAACACAGGTACTACAGTTCCAGCTAACAAATGGTGTGGTTTATGCACAAGCAGGCAATCTGCTTTATAGTAGCATCTGCCAATAGCTACTGCTGGCAAAAATTTAAAAAAAAAATCCTTGTTCCATTAGGGTTTTATAGGATGTGATATACATTCTTCTGGAATATTGATACCCTCTGGGCAGTCATCATATTCGGATTTATCAATCAATCCAAAAATCCAGAATCTCTCCGATACCCAATGCTTGTTGCGGGACATGCAGCCGAAGGTCTTGCCATAGTGATCTTGTTTTTAGAGGTTCTCCATAGACAATTAAAGTCAAATATTAACAGAGGACTTTTGCACAAGTGGGACTTGGTTCTGGCTGCATGTCAAACCACTGAACAGGTTATTGCTACAGTAAAAGCAAATGATCTCTACAGAGGCAAACCTAGAGGCTGATGAACTCAACTACACCAACAATCTCAACAGTATTTAAAGCGCCATTCCATGCTTAATGTTCTTAGTGCTTTTAATGCATGTTTTTTAAGCTGCATTTGGCACAAATTCTATGCAGAATAGGTAGTGAGTTGCATAATTATAATTACCGAAGCTCATGTATCATAACACCATTGTAGAAGCTAATATAAACCGCTCTGAATTGACTACCCAGTCATTAGTAGCGGTATAGAAGCTTTCAATAAACAATTATGTAAATAATCTCATTACCTATTAAAGTCCAGTAAAATAACATTCTTTAAAAATGTGCAGGCCCATTGCTTTGAGCAACTGAGCTACATTTGCAAGATGTGATTATGTTTTTTTGTGCTGATGTCAGACAGTGTTTCCTGTAGGCCAGTGGTCTCCAACACATGGCCCCAGGACTGCCTGCAACTCCTGCAGTCCATTTTTCACCCTTCATATCCAGCAACCCTGCCACTACTGTGGACAGAGAAAAGGCCCAGTGAAGCTCCTTTGAGACACATTGACACGCAGATGCACGCATGCATGCATTCGAATGACGGTCAACTCGCTTCTCCCTGTGAATGCTTGTGCGTGCACCTCAGTGTGACCACACAGTTATGACCCAGTGGAGCTTCAGGGAACCTTTTTTTCTTTTTTTACCCACAGTAGCAGCTAAACCTCCAGACGGCGCACCTTTGCTTCAGCTCAGCCCCGAAAATATAAACAAAGTGGAATTTCAGGTTGCTGGTGAACATAGACCTCCCATTTTAATGATGGCTTGATAGGTTTGAAAATTAGAGAAAAGGTCTGAGGTACTTTGTGCCAAGGTTGGCTGGAATGTTTTGTGCACCCTTATCGCTTGCACTTATGCCTGCAAGATGTTCCACCGTTGGATGCTGGTAGACTTGTAAAATCAAAATTAGTATTTATAATTACATTTGTAAGCCTAAAATCTTCTGATGGCTCCCGGAGCTTTATTGTGTCCACTTTGCGGCTCCTTACATGGAAAAGGTTGGAGATCACTGCTCTAAGCGGCATGGGAGTGCTTCGACCACATCCCTGCCTTTGGGGGCCGGTGGTTCAATATTGTGTTTTCAATCGTTACAGACAGGCAGCTTGCCTGGAGTTCTGCATGGCTTTCCTTCCATTGTTATTGAAAATATGATGCTGAAACAGCAACCCTAGGGTTACCAGATTATACGGTACACCGACGTTTGAGCGCAGGACAAAAGCATTCTGACAAAGCCGTGCTGACAATTGAGCATAGGGACAAATGTTCGCCGCCGCTTGAAACCGTTATTACCATTCCCTTTAGCGCTGTGAGGGAGGGTATTGGGGGGAACCCCCCAGTACACTGAGAAATACTTGAGCTCACGTTGAAGGGCCCCCCATACTGCCCATCAGAGCGGAACAGCCAGTGTTCGGGAGAAGAGTGGGAGTTTTCGGTGTATTGGGAGGGTTCCCCCCCTCAACTTGAACACGAGTATATGTCAGTGTAGTGGGATCCCCCACCCCCATCACAGCGCTAATGGGAATGGTAATAATGGCTTCAGGTGGTGCCACGCATTCGTCCCTGCGCGCAATTGTCAGTGTGGCTTTGTCGGCATGCCAATGTCCGGCGCACTTTTGACGGGTCACCGATTTTATTATTGTAAAATCCAGACCTATTGTCCCGCCCCCAGGTCCACCCAGTTCAGGACCATTCCACTCCAGTTTCGCCCCGCCCCCTCAACCTATTCTCATGCGATGACATCACACACATGCGTGCATGTATGTGACGTCACGGTGTTGCATCCATGCATGCACAGATGCCCTCCCAACGCAGTCCCGAGCTGGAAGCTATTCAAACCCAAAGTACCGGGTTTTGAAAAGCCATCGGGGTAAATCTGCAAACCCCCTAAGTAACCACCACCACCACCACTGGCAGGAATGAGGTTGGAGGCTTTCTGCACAACTTAGAGGGAACACTGACAGCATTAAAATACTAACTTTAACATCAGACATTTATCTTCAAACTTATTTACATGTCATTAACTTGAGACATAATTCTAGATAATTAATATGTTTTAATGGCCATTGTAGTACATCAGCCTCATAGTTTTAAGATTATTTACTTAGAAATCTAGGGTTGTAATCCAAGGGCTAGTTCTGTACAGCTGTCTACTGTGGGGACACATCAAATAGTAGAAACCCTTTCAGTAAAGGAAGTTCCTAAGTTGTTCATAAGAGAACATAGAACTAACCCAATGGCATATCTCCACTGAGCAAGCCCTTTCTTTTAAAACTGACCTCCGGGGTTGAAATTATGTGATAAAGGTAGGGTTTGGCGTTTGGCTCCAGATAACTGGGTTTTACTTCCATTATTTCAGTGGAAGTAAAACCCAGATGTCTCAATCTGTCCTCCTTTTTCTGAAGTCATGTGGTGAACTTAGATAAAGGCCAAATAATGCTACTGGTGAAATGTACTTTTGCTGCACATGATGAAAATCCACATGACGCCGGGACCAAAACATCCTGTTCAGGTTTCTCTAATTTGAGTAAAATGAGACAAGCTTTACATAATACTGTATTATTAGTTTGAACACCCAGGTGCAAGTCAGTGTTTAATCCCTCACCATTAGAAACATGCGCCAAGCACTAGGAAGCTGAGAAAAAAGTAATTTTAGATAATGTTTTTTTCTAAGGTAAACATTTCAGTGTGGAGGAGTAAACATCACTGTTTATTTTTAAGTTCCCTTTTTGTTTAGCTTTGTTTTTCTTTTCCATCTTTTGCCATTATTCACATTGCTTATTAGATTTATTTCTGTCATTGATGTATAGCGGAAAGTGTAGTTGACAGCAGAATTGTAGTGATGTTTCATCATCAGATCATGAAATACCCTTTTGTTATTTCTCTTCTTTAACACATAACATGTTCCTCCTTTGACCCTCATTTTTTTTCCTTTTTTTCTCTTTTTCTCTCTCCTTTTCTCCCTCCCACCATTTCTTGGTTCCTTTTCCTTTTGTCACCGAATATGATCCCACCCTTTTGTGTTTGCTCTCCCTACTTCCATTGTTCCTTCCCTTCTCCCCTTTCCGCCTTCCTTTATGCCCCATTGTGACCCTTGCTTAACCTTTCCAAACCTCTCATTCCTCTTCCTCTCTTCCGTTTGCAGCTTAGAGATGGCTAAAGTCAGCACCCAGACTGCTTCCGTCACGAACCCCGCTGACCTCAACATGAACCTCTCTCAGTCTGCCTCCCCTACCTCCACCCCTTCCTCTATGGCTGTGGTGGCGGCAGTGGCCGCTGCCTCCGCAGCCAACATCAGTACCCCTCCCCCTTTATCAACTTCCCACTATGCCGTTCCCGTCTCCAGTCTGCTTGGCATGAAAGTCCCACTCCTGGCACTAAATGCTGCGGCCGCTGCGGGGGCCACAGGGAATTTACCCGCTTATACTGCCAAAATTCCATCGACGAGTGGGGTTAAGAAATCTGACCGTCAGAAGTTTGCTCCATATTGAAGGGATGTGAGAAAAAAATTATTAAAAATGCAAGTTTTCCCAAGCTCTACCACGATTATGTGGTAGATGAATAGTCATGAAGGAAACAATATGGCATAATTTTTGAGTCTTTTTTTTTCTGTGTTAAATTGCCAGTGTTAATTGTTAACTGATTCAAATTGGTCTTCCACTTGCCATGACTATTAATGCGAAAATAGCAACTAGTTCCAACAGCTTATCATTTATTTAGTGAAAGTTGAGCTGGCATGTCCTGCTTACTACGAGTAACATTTAGTGGGGCCTTATTCAATCAACAATTCAGTCACAAATTTGGGAATGTGCCCTTTTATCCAGTGCTTCCTGGTTAAAACGAAGAGGGTGGGCCAGTCCTGGACTTACAGCATTTTAGATTAATGTAACTCTTTCTTTTTAAATAAAACTAAATTTCAAACACAGAGGTGGTACGAAGTAAAACCAGGATGGGCTCATCCTTTCCAGACAGCCTGGAATTGGTAACAGGCCTTGAGTGAGTCAGTGCCACCTACCACTTTCTTGCTGCAGATCCCAAATGTTGTGAAATGTTTGCTGCAGAATTTGACAGCAGAGTAGGGTCCCTGAAAAGAAAATATCAAAATGGCATCCAACTCCCTCCTCTGCTTATGACATGTTACGGAGTGAGTCAGGTTTCTTGTTTCCCCATCCACATTTTGTCATCTAGTTTTTTAAGCATTTAACTTACATTATTTAACGGTCAACATTCATAAGTATTACAGCATTTATATTACATAGCTGTTAGATAAGACTTAGTTATAATAATGGACAATAAATTGAGTATTAAGGTGTTTTTAAGGTGAGCTTTTACTGAGAATTGCATCTGGTGTATGGGGGAAAGGAGAGAAGGTGTCTAGAGAAGCAGCAGGAATATAATATACTCATCCAATCAGGTTCTACAGCAGTGATCTCAAACTTGTGCCCCGGGGGCCACATGTGGCCTGCCAGGTACTATTTTGAGGCCCTCAGTATGTTTATCATAATCACAAAAGTAAAATAAAACAGTTTCTTGATCATATGTCTCTTTAGCTATAAATTTCAAAGACTAGGGGACACTCGATAAAGTTACAGGGAAATACTTTTAAAACCTATAGGAGGACATTTTTTTTCACTCAGAATAGTTAAGCTCTGGAACGCGTTGCTAGAGGATGTGGTAAGAGCAGATAGCGTAGCTGGTTTTAAGAAGGGTTTGGACAAGTTCCTGGAGGAAAAGTCCATAGCCTGTTATTGAGAAAGACAAGGGGGAAGCTACTGCTTGTCCTGGATCAGTAGCATAGAATGTTGCTACTCCTTGGGGTTCCAGAATCTTTTGTTACTCTTTAGGATTCTGAATGGAAAATTGCTACTCTTTGGGTTTTGACCAGGTACTAGTGACCTGGATTGGCCACCGTGAGAATGGGCTACTGGGCTTGATGGGCCATTGGTCTGACCCAGTAAGGCTATTCTTATGTTCTTATTATTAAGATTTAGCCAAAAGGAAAGATCTATAAACTATAAAAAGTTTTACCTCATGCAAAATTGTCATTTCTTTAATAAGACATTAACTATTTTTTTCTGAGGCCCTCCAAGTACCTACAAATCCAAAATGTGGCCCTGCAAAGTGTTTGAGTTTGAGACCACTGCTCTATAGCTACATTTCAAAGTGATATCAGCTAAATTCAAATTCATAAATATATAAATAGGATAGTGAAAAATCTAGAAAATAGATACAAGCTGCTAAGCACTAAAACCTGAGCAGGACAATTTTAATTTTTTTTTTAAACAAGAACAAATAAAGAGTAGGAAGCATTTTAAACCTCAGAAAATGTTGTTTCGTGGAAGAGAGAAATTTGTGTGGGTATCTGGAGGATAATAAGCCAGTAATGTGCTTATCAGATGACAATTTTAGCCTGCATGCAGTGTGGAATGATCTGAGTTGTAATAGCAGGAGAATCTTATTATGGAGCAAATCATAGCAGAACACTACTTATTAGCCACCTAAGTTGATCACAATTTATTGGTAAATGCCATTCATTGTGGTAATCTTAAGTGACAATGTATGGCAGGCACTGTATTTTAGACAGGGAGGATATGGTAATGCGCTAGTTGGAGGGGTTATGTAGCTCCTGAGAACTTATTACATGCCCAGTGAAGCAGGGTCCCAGAAGAAACAGATTTTTGCATGAAAAAAATAAAGACAACATGCAATATATTTCTTACTCTGTTTCTATTAATAGAATAGTTTCAGATCTTTTCCATTTCAAAATTCATCATCTGAGTTGCAAACAGTGTGGCTGTAACAGTAACAACTATGGTAGATGAGATGAAAGAGGTGCCCCTTGCCCTCGCACACGCAGGGCTTCTTTTACTAAAGTGCATTAGCGGTTTTAGCGCGCACTTAGCTCACGCTACAATGCCCCGCGCACTAAACGCTAACGCTTCCCTAGAGCTTGCGTTAGTATTTTTCGTTTAGCGCATGGCTAGCGTGCGCTAACAATGTTAGCGCACCTTAATAAAAGGAGCCCACAGTGTAACAGGCAAGAACCAGAAGGGCAAGCACAAAAGAGGCACTGTGCCGGCTTATATTCTCCGAACTGTGCAATTTTTAGATTCACTTCCTTGACTGGTTTTCTTACAAACTGCTTTAAGTAAATTCATTTACTCTCTTGTGCTCTTCCCTCCGGTGAACCTACACTGTCCTGTGTTTGGAACTTGCGCAGTCATCTGGGTTCTTTGCTTTTCTCGTCCCCAGATGGATAGGCGCGTTTTAAATTATGCTTGACTCTTTCAAAACTATAACTGTAGCATCATGATGGCTACAAGGCAGAGAGGATATTCCGTCAGCGTTAGGTGATGCACAAGCTTTTGTACATGACTTCCGGAACTAAAATCTCAGTGATCTCCAGTGGCTTTTCGTGGGTCTGGGTGCTCCTGATATTTCCCTGGTGAAGTATTAAGGTACAGAAAATATGTTTTATTTATTTAAAAAATTTATATACCGCCTTAAATCAAAGCAGTGTACAAAATTAACGTACATAAAACAGTAACAAACTGAACATACATCAGATAAAATTACATCACCATGACAGAATTATCAAAATGGAACTCTCACTTATTTTACAAGGTCCCTTCAATAACTCATAGGTGCAAAGCTCATATACTGTATCAAGAATTAGCATGCCAGAACACAATAGCTTCCCCAGTTGCACAAATCCTGATTGCATGACTATGAAAAAGACACTGCATGCAGAAATATAATAGCTACATCAAATATAAGTGGGGGAAACGTGATGCCCCGATATCTTCGACAGTCCTGTCCACAGCCCCCTCATTAGTGATCTACATTATACAGAAATGCTTTGATTTAAAACACTTTGACTTCCTCATTCAACATTATGGAATGCAGAGTTCTAGCTGTCATATTAGTCCTGGAGAAAACTGGATTCTGTACGGGTTTGTAATACGTGCCATTGGATCAAAATGAAAAAGCGGCACAGGTCATGGGCACGAGCTTTCGAGACCACAGAGGTCCTTTCTTCAGATCTGACATAATTGCTTCCAAAGTAGGGTCCCTCGTGGTCTAGTAAGGTCAGGTGCATCATTATCTTGAGATAATCTTTATGCCTGGCCAATAAAAGACATCCCAGTCTCTGAAGAATGCATAACCATGGAGGACTGTATATTTGCCCTTTCTTATTATTCCATCCACCAAATCTATCAAGTTTTAAACACAAACCAAGAGAAAGAGAAAACAGCATTGTGACCTCTGACCCCATTTGTACACAGGAAAACCTTGTGTGCTAGGTTATGGGTTCTGTTCTGAGCTTAGAACCCATGATGCCACTTTTCCACAAGCAGGTTGATTTAAAAACATGAATTCAGTGGCATAGCGAGGGTGAGAGGCGCCCGGGTGGTGGTGCCCCTCCCCCATTTTCATCTCTGCTCCCGCTCCTTCCCCACTCCCTCCTGCTGCACGCGCCCCCTTCCCCATGCCTCTCGTTTTTAACCGCCGCGAGCAACAAGAACTTCAACGTGCTCCTGGCAACCCCATTGCTGCCTCTCCCTCTGACATCACTTCCTATGCGTGGCACCCGGAAGTGACATCAGCAGGAGAGCTAGGCGTTCACGAAGAGCACATTGAAGTTGTTGCTCATGGTGGTGAACTAGAGGGGGGTGGGCTTGGCGAGGGGAGGGGAGGAGTGGGAAGAGGTGGGGAAGCGGAGAGGAGGAGGGGTGCTGGAGCCCCCACCAACATGGCACCCAGGGCGGACGCCTCACCCCTTACTTCGCCAATGCAGGAATTGCCATACTGATTCAAATTACATGTTGAGCTAATTGTGAATGCGTCATAAATTGAATAAGCATAAAGAAGTAGCTTGGCATTTGGGGCCAACATATTCTTTGTTGAAAAGCTTCCACACTGACTACACAGCAGTAGTAATGGGGAAGGAAGTGTAAAAGAAACACAATCCTCCTCATGCTGACAGTGAAATGGCAAGTACAGTAGTGGCTGGTGCTCTGTCCAAAATCCAGTGGCTGTTGGAACTAGTTTTTATTTGCATTTTCTGTTTGTCCATTCACCCTATGATTTTTTTTTTTGTTTGTTTATTTATTTCATTTATGTTGCATAGCACTAACTCAGTAATGCAATATTTTTCCCTCACTAGACTGAATGCAGGACCCCATTGACTTGTCATGTCTATCCTTTTTAGCGCTCCTGAGACACAAAGCTTTTAACCTGATGAAATTTGCATTGAGTACGTTTTCTAACAACACAAAAAAAGAGAAAGAAAGAAAAAAAAATTGAAAACCACAGGCTGGAAAAGCAATATTTTCTAAAATATGGCATTAAAATTTTTAAAAGTGTATAGATTCTATAGTAGGGCTAAATACCATTGCAGTATACCATGTTCTGTGCATTCTAGGCTTCTGTTTGCTCCTTGGTTCTTTTCACCCAATATACTAGTGTAATCCTGTGCAGAATGCCAGACTAACCATGTGTAGGGACTTCTGTTTTGTAAATGTAGCAAAAGAAAATTTGAAAGGATATTCACGGAACCTCAGCTGTTCAAAGAGCTCTAGAAAACTGCTGTATATTGTACCTGTGCTTAGAATTAACCTAAAAAAATGTGAGATAATTTGCACTGAAATGGCGTTCAATGCGGGTTGTATTCATGTGTTATGTTTTTAATGGTGAGAAGTTTTTTTGTTGTTTTTGCTTTTTTTTCCTCCCTTCTTTTTGTTCCTACATTTTAGGCTATCTTCAGAAGTTACTGGCCTGGGGGCTCTGTAATGTATCTCATCAGTGCTCCTAGTACATTAGCCACCAGACAGGACTTTTCCAAAGCCACATGAGGCAATGATTTCTATGGAATCTACAGCGGAGTTTCTGCCATTTCTAACTTTCTTATTATTCCAAGACATCTAATAAAACTGCTTCTTTTACTCTGAGCAATGTGCTTCCTAAATCTTGTGTTGATCTCATTACTGTTTCCACTTTAATACTATTGTGGTTTTCATAACATTAAGCAAACCTTTCGATGTTATGTTTATTTTTATTTATTTTATTACTATTATTATTATTAATAATTTTTCTGGTCAATGTTCATACTTTTTGTTAGCCTGTATAAAAAGCATGGGCTGTTGGTGTTCCAAATCACTGTATTCAGAGATAGACAAAATAGTAAGGTAAATGAAATGTTTTTTTATAAATAAACAGTTTTCTTGATTTAAAAAAATATAATAAAAGTGTTAGCTTTTGTGTACATATTCTGTTTGTTTTAATTTTTTACAAATGTGTAAAAGTCCATTTTAAATATGGCATAGAAATTGGAATTGCCACATCCTGGCTGAGATGTGTCCAACTCCAGTAGTATTTTAGAAAGGATCTGCTGATGTAGAACCCTTTCTATAAAATGTGCAGTAGCAGTGGTGTACCAAGGGCGGGGGGAGGGGGGTGCAGAACGCCCAGGGTGCATGCCCTAGGGGGGGTGCACAGCCGGCCAGGTCTGGAACCTCCTGGGACCTGCACTTCAGCGCAGCTGCCGGTCCACCCCCTCTCCCCCCCCCCCCCCTGCGGCCAAGAAAAAGGCAAGGTCGACCAATGGCTGAGAACGCTATTTGGTGGCGTCACGAAGGGGGTGGGATAGAGCCAGATTGGGAGGGTGTTCCTTAAAGGACGTTTTTGCCGCTCCCTCAAACTTCGTAGCCTTTTTCGAAATGTAGCAGTGGCGTACCAAGGGCGTGGAGGGGGTGTCAAGAAAATGATGGGCCAGGGAGGATGTCAAAAAATGATGGGCCAAGGGGAGGTGTAAAAAATGAAGGGCCCCAGGTGTCACATACCCTAGGTATGCCACTGTACAGGAGTAAGTCATTTTACAACTGTCCATGTGGAAAACATCAAGAGGCAGCTCAGCAACTTAACCCCCTCCCCCTTTTTACAAAACCATAGCATGGTTTGCCGCAGTAGTAACAGCTTCGATGCTCATAGGAATCCTATGAGCATTGGAGCTGTTATCACTGCAGCTGGTGCTAAAAACCATGCTATAGTTTTGTAAAAAGGGAGGGGGGTGGGGAAATGTATAAGGGCTGATACATTCATGTGTAAAAGGATATTTTACAACCTATGAGTATCTGCCATTTTAGACACAATCATACCACACTTCCAGTTTTGAGGGGGATAAAAACAATGGGGTATTGAGGTGATGAACTCCCATAATCCCTTCTGTAAAGAAGTGTCCAAACCAGGTACTCTGGAAAAATGTATACATGCCCAGGAGCAACAGTAAATCCCAATATTGGTATATTTAAGTATCCACATCGATTTCCTTTCTGAAAAGGGGAATACAAATGTAGATTTTGGTTCAGAACTCTACACAGTACAGATTTATACATGTAAATACCTGCTTTCACATGTACATGTCTGCTTTCTAAAATCAGGTTTTCAACATGCTGAAATTTGCACATGTAGTAGGTTCCTCAAAAAGTTTCCACACTTTAATAATTTTGCGGGAAATGGTTCAGATGGGAGAAGTGGTAAGAGGGCGTGTCACAGTAGGATGCTAGGAAAATGTATCACAAAACAGGGGGACTATGTGTGAAAAAGTGATGTAATTTACTGTTGAGATATTTAATAAATAGTGTTTAAAAAAATAAAAGTGCTGAAAAATTTTGGAAGATCCCTCGTAAATTGCAGATAGAGCTTCTAAATTACCGGTAATCACATTTGGGCCTCTACAAAAGCAGTATTTTCACAAGCAAACCTGTCCCCTGGCATGAGGAAAAGCTAAAATAATGTAAAGAAATATATGCATGTATGCCTGCAGTTTTCAGTTATAGATGAAAATCTCTTCAGGTTTTCAGCCACTGCATGAAGGCCCCAAACACCCTGGAAAATGGTGCCCACTGGAATTTAGACTAGACAGGTCATGTCAGAGACAAAGCCTGACTTGAAAGAAACATTGAACTAGGGGTGGGGGAGAGGTGGGAGAGGTTCAGCATTAAATAGAACTAGGATGTCACATATATACCTGTGAGCTGTTTCTAGTCTACAGGGCTTTCTAGTCGGATCTCCAGAGTACTTCCAGAAATCCCCCTAAACAGCTGATCTGGTGGTAATTGAGAAGCCTAGTAGAGGGAGTGCATGGCAGTCACCAGCACCTCCCATCGTAGCAGGCAAAATGCAGAACAGCTTCCCACACCATGTTTTCTTCTTCTCATACCACTCCTTCCTCACCTCTGACACCCACTCCAACCCTTCACCCACCACCCCCCAAAACTGCAACATGCTGGAACAAACTCCATCCCTTTTCAGCTGCATGCGTCTTTCCCCTCACTAAAAGGTGTTACCTACATTGGAAAATAAGGGAAATCTCTTCACTTCAAAACTACAGAGCTCTGGAATAAGTTCCCTGCCCAGCTGCGTAACCTGGACACTTTCCAACTACTCCGAAGACACCTGAAAACTTGGCTATTTTCAAACATGTAAATTTCCGCTTCCCCCTACCACCAACTCCTACTGTACTTCCCTTTTAATTTTTGTAAACTGTGTTGAGATCTATATTTATAGAGAAGATACGGTATATAAGCTTAAGGTTTAGTTTAGTTTAGTTTGCATGCCTGGGAGGCTGGTTCAGTGAGAGTGGAAACAGAAGGGGCACATGCTACCTGTCAGTGATCTCACAGTACCCACGCACTGCTAATCACTCAGCTAAACCTAGTTCCAATCTCCAGTTTTATTGCAACAGGTAAAAATTAACAGGCACTTAACTGAATGCAGTTCTTGTGGGGGGGATATATGAATCAAATCGAGCTGCTGCTATTGTAGATGCTGGAATTGAATTGGAGATTTAAAGTACAAGCAGTTACAAAGAAGGTACTTTGCTGAGAGGAGGAGACTACCTTCAGAGAGCATGTTGATTTTGCTGTCTCTTGAGACTGGGAGCTACAAGGTCAACAGGTTCTTCATGAACCTCAAGTTGCTCAAACTGTCAGAGCTCTGTGGTAACAAGCATCTTGGAAGTTACTGCTGTGCTCTCATTAAGACTACCAGGCTAATTTGACATTCAGCAATGTCATGGCTATTGTAGCACCCAGATTGGAATTGACATTTATTGCTCTACATGGTTCTAGATGGTCCTGTTAGTGATTAGGATGTTTGCTAGGGGAGGTTATGTTTTCTCTCAAGAATCAATTATTGTACTCAGCATTGTCAGGAACACGGTTAGGCAGGCCCTGAAGCACAAAAGGATACCAGCAATGTACCTTCTGAAGAGAAATAGCCATTTAAAATTTTCTGCACATTGAGTTGTAGGGATGGTTCCATTTTTCATGATGAAAATGTAAGGTAGAATTTCTTGGTTCAGTTCTCTCTAAATGTTGCCCTCCTTCTCCAGAACCTTGGCCTGAGAATCTTATTTATTTTCAATGACAAAATGGTAACTTGCATTCTAAAATGGCATCTGAAACTGGAAGCAATGCAGCCATCCAGTGAGCTAGGGGTGTAGCTACCACTGAGTGAGCCCAACAAAATGCCAGTGGTATGGACCGCCCAGTGGTATGGATTACCCGCTGCCCTCTGCTGTCCAGCGTGCTGCAAGTCACCTCTCTGTCTCCATTTTTCTGCACCCTACCCCTTGGGTCCGTTATCTGGTATCACTTTCTTCTTTCCTATTGTGTGTGTGTGCCCAAATCCTCATTATCCTCTAGACTCCTGGTGGCTGACCAGCAGAATCAGTGTTGTGAATAGGCCACATGCAGTCATCCACATCAGAACCTTTTCTCTTGTCACATCATGCCTCCTATGAGACATTCAATAATTTATCTACCAAAAGTTTTGTTTTATTTTTCAATATAGTCCCCTGATAGCTCCATACACTTCATCCACTTTTCCTGCAATGACTTTAAACCCTTTGAAAAAAAATTCTTCTGTTTGATCTTAAAACCAATAGCAAAAACCCCAAGACAAAATATCCTTAAAAGACACCAAAATATAAGTTAGGCGTGCCCTAGGACATTGTAGGAAAGTTAACTCCCTAGACTCTACCAAAAATATATAAACCTCAAATCTAAAATCTAAATTTTTAAGATAAGGAGCACCCTCAGCGTGAGTTTGAAAGCTTTAAAGAGCGACTCAAGGAGCAACTCTAGTGCTTAGAATAGCAAAGCCAGCAAACACAGAGCAGAGATTACCACTCACTGCCTACCACACACCATCATCTGGGTGCTTCTGCGTGCTTTAAAGTGCAAGTCAAGTGCAAACAATGTGCAATAAATAAATATATATAAAAGTGGAAGACAAAAAGTTCACTGACCTGCAAAGCCCCGAATGCCTAACCCACTGGCCTGAACAGAGAATGAAAAAATTAGTCACTTGCCCCTCCAGTTACTTAGCTGAATAAAAGTGCTGTAGTCAAATAGTAGCAAGGAAAGTCCAGCTTTTTTGGGATCAAAGACCAAAGTTAAGGTGCAGTCCTCTTTTAACACGGCTCGACCCAGCAGGGTTTCAGGGCAATAGCCCCTTCCTCAGGAACTGAACAGGCCAACACGACTGTAGGTCAGAGTGATTCCAGGTAGGCAAGGCTAAAAGGAGGCAAGACATCACAGCTTACTTGACATCTTCATCACTTGAAAACCACTGTCCACAGAAAGATTTCTTCAAAACTCAGAACAGAAAATAATCTGAGGGAGCCAGGTCAAGACTGTAGGGTGGATGGTTCATCTGCTAAAACCTAGATTCTTGGATGGCAGCCTGTGATTGTCATGACATGTGCACCAGCACATTGTCGTGGAGAAGCAGCACGCCTGCTGGGTGTTTTCCTCGTCTTTTCTCCTTGATTGATTGTACCATGAAATCCAGAAGCAAAAGTCCTTCATCATCCCAGAAGACAATTGCCATAACTTTGCCTGCAGATTTTTCTGTCTTGAACTGTTTTGGGGTGGGGGTAAGGTTACCAGATGCCCGGATTTCTCTGGACCTGTTCTCCTTTTCCAGGACATGTCCAGGAGTCTGGACAGCTTTTCAAAACCTGGCACTTTGTCTAGGTTTTGTAAGGCTTCCTCGAAATTGTGTCGAGCAGGAGGGCATTCATGTATGCGCGAATGCCCTCCTGCCTGATGAGAACAGGCAGCGGGGGGGGGGGGGAGGCTAGGGTGGGATTGTGGGGTGAGACTGGGGTGGGGATGGGTTGAACATGCAGGCCTGGGGGCAGGTTTAGCGGTCCAGATTTTACTAATGTAAAATCTGGTAACCCTAGGTGGGAGATGACTTGTGCTTCCACTACATTGACTCCATTTTGGACTCAGGATCTCTGTGGTAGACCTAGTCTCATCTCTAGTCATCAATGAAAAAAATATTCATGGTCTTCACAGAGTATCTCCAAGTTCTCCTGATGGCACTGGAGCCTCGTGGCCTTCTGACATGGGGCCGTCCATTGTGAGGATCATCTTCAATGGACTCTCTACCCCAGTATGCAGACCACTCATGAGAGGGAAAGGTACATGGGGGTGTGGAGATGTCAGAGTGGTGTCAGGGGTTTCTGGGGTATCAGGAGGGAGGCTATGGAGGCGTGGAGACATACCATGTGTGTGAAAGGGGGGCGCCCCTCCTCTTCCGATGCCACTGGTAACGGCAATTGTTAGCAGTAGGACAATTGGGTACGGCATTTGGTAGGATACAATTGGCAGGAAGATCCTACCAATTGTCATCCTACCAATTGTCATAGCCTATGAATTGTCTTCTTACCAATTTAATCCTACCAATCCTCCCATTGGGGTGGCCTAAGGGATCTGGCCAATCGGAATCTTAGGCCAATCCCAGTGCATCCCAGAATGCACTGGGAGAGAGGCCTAAGATTCCAGTTGGCCCAGGTGCCTAAGACTTCACCTATGGGAGGGGCCTTAATTGCCTGGACCGATTAGGGCCTTAGGCCCCTCCCCAGTGCATCCCACATTGCACCGGGAAGGGGAAGGACCGCCATTCAGTGGAGGTGGGCCTGCTGGTCAGAAAGAGTAAGTATCCCTTCTGGGCAGCCAACTAAAAAAGATACTGCTGGGGTCTGGGTGGGCTTGGGGGGGGGGTCGGGGTGCCGGGGTTGGCTCGGGGGGGGGGGGGGGGGCGAGGGTTCTGGCAGGAGGGACTGGGAATCCCTCCTGCCAGGGATTATTTCAGGGTTTGCGTCAGGAAGGAGCGGGCATCCCTCCTGCTGGGGACTGTTTTGGGATTTTCGGCAGGATGGATTGGATATCCATCCTGCTGGCCAACTTTGCAGTGGGATGGGTTCCGTGCTGAGGCTGCTAAACTAATCACAGCTGGGAGATTTCCTTGCCACGATCAGTTCAATGGCTGCATCTAATTGAAATGTAAGCCAGCATTTTGCTGGCCTACATTTCAGGAGCCTATTACGGCACTAGGGAGATGCCTAGAGCTGCCTAAGCTCGCCTGAGGCCACTTCTTGGCAAAACCACGCCCAAGCCTAGCCGTAGGCAACCTTAGGTGGCCCTACATGCCTCCCTAGGCTTGCGAAGATGCCTACAATATAGGCAGCCTGCCTCGGGGTTTTTTGTTTGTTTGTTTTTTTAAAACATGCATCCCGATTTGCTGGTTAGACAGCTGTAGGACACCTACCACTGCCTACAATCAGGATGCCATTTATAGAATTTGCTCCTGAGTGCCCAATGCTCAAAGCTTATGCCAGCACTAAAAGGGGGCTAACGTCGGGTTAGTGCTCATATTGTGCGCCAAATACTCTAATGCAGTGGTCTCCAATGTGCATCCCCAGAGCCACATGCGGCCACTGAAGTCCTCCATTGCGGCCCTCAAATTCTGAAATGCATTAATTTTAATCATGCCCACATGATATAATTTATGATATAGTTTATTTCTATTCTGCTTTTGTCCAAAGCAGATAACAAATATTACATACACATTAAAACACTTTAACATGTCAAGATATATAAATATATCATTCAAAAACTATCAGACTTCTCTTCAAAGTGCTGTAGAAAGATAAAAATCAATGAACATAAGAACATAAGAATAGCCTTACTGGGTAAGACCGTTCTCATGGTGGACAATCCAGGTCACTAGTACCTGGCCAAAACCCAAGGTGTAGCAATATTCCATGCTACTGATACAAAGCAAGCAGTAGCTTGCCCCGTATCTTTCTCAATAACAGACTATGGACATTTCCTCCAGGAACTTGTCCAAACCTTTCTTAAAACTATTACCGAGTAGCATACTTCATCTCACAGAAAATATGTTTTTTTCAACATTTTCTTAAATTGATACAAACCTTTCTGTTGATGAAGGTACACCGACAGTCTATTCCACTCTGATGGTCCAGCACATGAAAAAGAGAACGAGTGGGGAGTAGGATAGAACATGTCAACCTTGTGACAAACAATCTTTTATTTCTTATAAATTCAATACATGAATAGAAACACATATTTAAATGTACTCTGAATGTGATGTCCTTTTATTGGAATGATCCAAGCTGATGACCCGACACGGTCCGTGTTTCAGCCCCAAAGATGGAGGCCTGCCTCAGGGGTGAGTATATAGGTCCGCTAGGTGTCACTCCAGTGCTGGGAATATAAACTCCCACCTCTGTGTACCCTGTTGATTTTGTGCCTGGGCTTTTCCATGAGCCTTGTATTTGTTCTCAGTCTTTTTTTAAAGATTTTTTATTATTATTTATTTATTTATTCAATTTTGCAAACTTTTACAAAAAAAATACATTCTTGCTACAGATAATACAGCAGAAATAAATGTTAAACATCACATTTCAGGCAAAAAAGAAAAAGCAAAATACACAATATAATATTTCCACGCTTCCTTAGACCACAAAAAAAATTGTAGGGGGAGTTAAGGCAGGTAACAATAAAGCACAGTTACTTACCGTAACAGGTGTTATCCAGGGACAGCAGGCAGATATTCTTGACTGATGGGTGACGGCACCGACGGAGCCCCGGTACGGACAATTTTAGAGTGATTGCACTCTAAGAACTTAGAAAGTTCTGGTAGGCCGCACCGCGCACGCGCGAGTGCCTTCCCGCCCGACAGAGGCGCGCGGTCCCCAGTTATGATAAGCCAGCTAAGAAGCCAACCCGGGGAGGAGGGAGGGACGCAAGAATATCTGCCTGCTGTCCCTGGATAACACCTGTTACGGTAAGTAACTGTGCTTTATCCCAGGACAAGCAGGCAGCTATTCTTGACTGATGGGTGACCTCCAAGCTAATAAAAGAGGGATGGAGGGAAGGTTGGCCATTAGGAAAACAAATTTTGCAAAACAGATTGGCCGAAGTGTCCATCCCGTCTGGAAAATGTGTCCAGACAATAATGAGATGTAAAAGTATGAACTGAGGACCAAGTGGCAGCTTTGCAGATTTCCTCAATGGGCGTGGATCGGAGGAAAGCTACAGATGCTGCCATAGCTCGGACTTTATGGGCTGTGACAGAACCTTCCAGTGTCAGTCCGGTCTGAGCATAACAGAATGATATGCACGCTGCCAGCCAATTAGACAACGTACGTTTAGAAACAGGACGTCCCAATTTATTTGGATCAAAGGACAGAAAGAGTTGAGGGAATGATCTGTGAGGCTTAGTACGGTCTAAATAGTAAGCCAAAGCCCTCTTACAGTCCAAAGTATGTAAAGCCTGTTCCCCAGAATGAGAGTGAGGTTTTGGAAAAAAGACAGGCAGAACAATGGATTGGTTGAGATGGAATTCAGAGACAACCTTCAGGAGAAACTTTGGATGAGTACGCAGAACCACCTTGTCATGATGAAAGACTGTAAAAGGTGGATCCGACACTAGTGCATGGAGCTCACTGACCCTCCTGGCAGAGGTAAGAGCAATAAGAAAAAGCACCTTCCAAGTGAGAAACTTGAAAGAAGCAGTAGCCAAGGGTTCAAATGGAGGCTTCATTAAAGCGGAAAGAACTACATTAAGATCCCAGATCACAGGAGGGGCTTTAAGAGGTGGTTTCACATTAAAAAGACCCCGCATGAACCTGGACACTAAGGGATGAGCTGAGAGGAGTTTTCCATGGATTGGCTCATGAAAAGCTGCTATAGCACTAAGATGGACTCTGATTGAAGTGGACTTGAGGCCAGAGTCTGACAAAGAAAGGAGATAATCCAACAATGTCTCCACTGCAAGGGAAGTGGGATCATAATGATGGAGAAAACACCATGAAGAAAACCGTGTCCACTTCTGATGGTAACATTGAAGAGTGGCCGGTTTCCTGGAGGCATCCAGAATTGAACGAACAGGCTGAGACAAGAGTGTATCATGAGAAGTCAGCCCGAGAGATACCAAGCTGTCAGGTGCAGAGACTGTAGGTTGGGGTGTAGGAGAGTTTCCTGATGCTGAGTAAGCAGAGAAGGATACAGAGGCAGAAGAAAAGGTTCCCTGGAACTGAGTTGAAGTAGAAGGGAGAACCAATGTTGCCTGGGCCACCTCGGAGCAATCAGAATCATGGTTGCTTGATCCCTCTTGAGCTTGAATAAGGTTCTCAACATGAGAGGCAGAGGAGGGAAAGCGTACAGGAACAGATTGGACCAATCGAGGAGAAAAGCATCCGCTGCCAGACGGTGAGGTGAGTAGAGTCTGGAGCAGAATAGGGGCAGCTGATGATTGTGCGGAGCTGCAAAGAGGTCTATCTGAGGGGTGCCCCATTGAGCGAAGATGGATTGTAGAGTTACCGGATCTATTGTCCATTCGTGAGGTTGGAGAACTCTGCTGAGCTTGTCCGCTAAGGAATTCTCCTCTCCCTGAATGTAAATAGCTTTCAGGAATAGATGGTGATTTACGGCCCAAGTCCAGATCTTTTGGGCTTCCTGGCATAAGAGGCGAGAGCCCGTCCCACCCTGTTTGTTGATGTAGTACATCGCAACTTGATTGTCTGTGCACAACAGGACAACTTGAGGAAAAAGAAGATGTTGGAAGGCCTTGAGGGCATAAAACATCGCTCTGAGTTCCAGGAAATTGATGTGACGCTTCTTTTCCTGGGCAGTCCAAAGACCTTGAGTTTGGAACTCGTTCAAATGAGCTCCCCATGCATAAGGGGAGGCATCGGTGGTGATGACTAGTTGATGAGGAGGTTGATGGAACAGAAGACCTCTGGACAGATTTGAGGATACCAACCACCATTGTAGAGACTGACGAAGAGATGATGTCACAGATATGTGACGTGAGCAAGGATCCGTCGCTTGGGACCACTGGGTAGCTAGTGTCCATTGAGGAGTGCGCAGGTGAAGACGTGCAAGAGGCGTGACATGAACTGTGGAGGCCATGTGACCCAAGAGAATCATCATTTGCTTTGCTGTGATGGAACGCTGTGGAAGCACCTGTTGACATAGAGAGTGAAGCGTTTGAAGACGATTGGACGGCAGGAACGCTCTCATGAGGATTGTGTCCAAGACAGCTCCTATGAATTGAAGTCTCTGAGTGGGGATGAGATGAGATTTGGGTAGATTGATCTCGAACCCCAGAAGTTGAAGAAACCTGATGGTTTGGTTGGTGGCCAGGAGAACAGTCTGAGATGAATTGGCCTTTATCAACCAATCGTCCAGGTAAGGAAAGACCTGAAGGTGGTGAGATCGCAGGAAGGCAGCCACCACAATCAGACATTTGGTGAATACTCTCGGAGAGGAGGCAAGACCGAAGGGTAGCACCTTGTATTGGTAATGACAACGATTGATCATGAAGCGTAGGTATTGTCTGGAGGCCAGATTGACCGGTATATGAGTGTACGCTTCTTTGAGATCGAGAGAACATAGCCAGTCGCCTTGATTTAGAAGAGGATAAAGAGTGGCTAGAGAGAGCATTTTGAACTTTTCTTTGACCAAACATTTGTTGAGATCGCGGAGATCTAGAATTGGTCTGAGATCTCCTGTTTTTTTGGGGACTAAAAAGTAACGGGAGTAGAATCCCTGTCCCTTTTGATCTAGAGGAACCTCCTCTATGGCGTTCAAAAGGAGAAGGGATTGAACCTCCTGGAGAAGAAGGAAAGACTGATTGTGCGAAGCAGACTCTTTTGGTTGACTTGGAGGAGGTAGAGTTTGAAAGTTGAGAGAGTAGCCGTGGTGGATGATGTTCAGAACCCACTGATCTGACGTGATAAGTTCCCAACGGCTTATGAAATAAGAAAGACGTCCTCCTATAGGCTGTGGAAGTTGAGTAGGAGGGAGAAGACTGGCTATGTTCTGGAGAACCAAGTCAAAAGGGTTGAGTAGACTTTTGTGCAGGAGTAGATTTTACCTGCTGTTGTTGCTGAGGTTGTCTAGCAGCTGGACGCTGTTGCCTCTGACGCCTAGGTTGTTGAGCAGTTTGAGGCAGAGGGCGAGCCACAAATCTATGTTGGTAGGTTGATTGTGGACGAAAGGGCCTAGTTGGTGGAGGCTTCTTAGTTTTAAGAAGCGTGTCCCATCTGGTCTCATGAGCTGATAATTTCTGGGTAGTGGAGTCCATGGAATCTCCAAACAGCTCATCCCCTAAGCAAGGTGTATTGGCTAGCCTATCCTGGTGATTAACGTCCAGTTCTGAAACACGAAGCCAGGCTAGCCTTCGCATGGCCACTGAGATGGCCGTGGCTCTGGAGGTCAGCTCGAAAGTATCATAGATAGATCTTACCATGAATTTTCGAAGCTGTAAAAGAGATGAACAAGTGTGGTGAAAAGCAGACTTTTTCCTATCAGGAAGATATTTCTCAAAAGCAGTGATATTTTGTATTAAGTGCTTAAGATAAAAAGAGAAATGGAATGCATAATTTCCTGATCGATTTGCTAACATAGCATTTTGGTATAGCCTTTTACCAAACTTGTCCATAGATTTGCCCTCTCTGCCAGGAGGGACTGAGGCATATACACTAGCCCCTTTGGACTTTTTCAAAGTGGACTCAACCAAAAGGGACTCATGAGCTAATTGGGGCTTGTCAAACCCAGGAATAGGAATGACTTTATACAAGGAATCCAACTTTTTAGGCGCTCCAGGAATAGTTAAAGGAGATTCCAGATTTTTATAAAACGTCTCTCTCAATATATCATGGAGAGGGAGTTTAAGGTATTCCTTTGGAGGCTGGTCAAAGTCCAAGGCATCAAGGAAAGCCTTGGATTTCTTTGACTCAGCCTCCAAAGGAATGGAGAGAGAATTACACATTTCCTTCAAAAATGAAGAAAAGGAAGATACATCTGGTTTAGAGGAGGCTTCTAAAAGAGACGGGTCCTCATCACCAGAAGAGCATTCTCCCTCCGAAAGAAGAGGATCCTCCGAGTCACCCCATAAGTCAGGGTCTCGAACCTGAGAACTCCGGTCTCGAGACTCTGGAGTGGAAGGCTCTAAATGCCGGGACTTGTGAAGAGACTTCCCTGACCTGCCCGATTCGGTACCGGGAGATGCTACAGTACGCACCGGAGCCGAAGTTTGTACAGCTTGATGGTGAGCTCTCGGCTCCGGCGCCAGAATCGGCATGGAGACCGAGGAAACCGACTGTACCGGTACCGATAGAGTGGACGTCGATAAAATAGGACGGTCCACTATCGGTACCGGTGGCTCAGACCGGACTGGTACCGGCAAATTCGATGCCAGGGCTGGAGGTAGGAGGTGCTGTAGCTGTTCTTTAAGTTGTTCCTTTAGAACAGCAGCTATACGCTCCTCAAGGGAAGGCACCGGTACCGTCTTTTTCTTTAATGGTACCTTCGGTGCCGCTCTACGCTCCGAGGATGAGGACCCCGATGTCGAGGGGCTCACCTCTATTGGAGCGGAGCGCTTCCGTGGGCGCCTCGAGGTCGACAGAATTGGACTCGCTGCCATCGAGACCGGAGGACGCTCCAACGGGGAAGGCTTCTTAGCCGGCTTACCTGGAGTCGACACCGCCGCGGTATCGCGTGGTGTCGATGATGTGGGTGCCGACTGCGCCGGTGCCGAAGTCGGTGCCGGTGTAGAATCAGACATCTCGGCACCAAACAATAATTTTTGTTGAATCTCTCGATTTTTGAGAGTTCTCTTTTTTAAAGTTGCACAGCGGGTGCAGGTTGACGCTCGATGGTCGGGACCAAGACACTGGAGACACCAATTATGAGGATCAGTTAGTGAAATTGGTCGTGCACACCGCTGGCACTTTTTGAAGCCGGGTTGGGGGGGCATGAATGTAAAAACGGCTTCAGCCAAATCGAAGGCCGAGGCCTCGATGGTGGCTAAAGGCCCCGCCGGGGCAAGGCCGAAAAACAGGCAAAAAAACAAAAAGTTTGTTTTTTTTTTTTTTTTAAGAAAGAAAATAAAGAAAAAAGGAAAGGAAATAATATTCCTCAAAAAGTTTACGCGAGCGGGAAGTTCACAAAAAATCCTCTCACAACAGCCGTTGAGAGAGACGCGTCTTCTTAGCTCCGCGGAAACTAAGAAACTGGGGACCGCGCGCCTCTGTCGGGCGGGAAGGCACTCGCGCGTGCGCGGTGCGGCCTACCAGAACTTTCTAAGTTCTTAGAGTGCAATCACTCTAAAATTGTCCGTACCGGGGCTCCGTCGGTGCCGTCACCCATCAGTCAAGAATAGCTGCCTGCTTGTCCTGGGATAAGAAGTTAATCAAACAGGAAAAAGAAAATACAATGAAAGGCTAATCTAATCTAATCTAATCTTCATTTTATATACCGAATCTACTCCCTAAGGAGCTCGACTCGGTTTACAGTTTGTGAAAAAGTGAAACATAACAAGTAAAAACTGTGGGATAAAAACCGAAATTGGTTAGATTAGATGGATGGAAAAAGTTAGAAAAAAGTATGTTGAATTGCTTAAAATTACTATACGACAGCTAAAATCAAATTAACTATTGTGAAAATAATTGATCTACCAGTCTTAGAGAATCTGGAAGTCCATTCGAAATTCTCACCAATTTAAAAGCAAAAGATTTACTAAGCCTCCCAGTGCATTTAATACCTTTCAGAGAAGGAAATGCTAATTTGTGAATTGTTGTAATTCTTGAATAGCAGGATCTAAAGGAATTCCCACTAAGGGGAATCAAAGAGTCAAATATTCCATAATCTGCATAATTCCATAATCTGCATATATAGTCCCTTTTTTAACACCTTTAAGTAGCAGCAATTTTTTAAAAGATTTTTTACAGTGGCTTGGACGCGAATGATGACGGTCGGGTGAAGGAGAAGCTCCGTATAAACAAGCTTATTTTGCAGAGATTACTACAAAAAAAAAGTAATTTGCTATAATCTTGATGGTGTGATGATTAAGGTCTACCTCCTTGGCTAAGACGGAGAAAGTTTGAGAGACGATCGAAAGTAAAAGTAAAAGTAAAAGTGCCGTTTTTTATATCCAGAGAAGGGAGTTGTAAAAAACGGGAGCTTGGCGGAGTTTAAAACTGCTGGTGAGCTGTCTAACAACAAAGATAAAAATTTTCTTATTTGTAAATGGTATATTAGAAGATTACCGTAGTGCCTGTTATGCTGTGGAGATAAGCTATTTTGAAATGGCATTCTTCTGCCGGTGATAAAGCGAAGTTTGCTGTAGAACATACTTGGCAACGGTTTTTTTTTTGGAGCCATTTCCTTGCTGCCAATTTCGAAAGAATATATGACTTTACTTCACTGTGAATGATTAATATAAATATAATATAAACCTCCTCTGCTGAAATTGAAACAGAATCCGATATAAAAGCTTTGGCTGTGAGAAAGATTATAGAATAAAGGAGTAACGGTTTTTTTTTTTAACATGAAGAAAAGTAATATCGAGATAATTGAGAGGCGCTGAAAACTGATAAAGACATATACTTCAAGAATACTAGACAAAGTATTGCTCTCCTTGGTAAGGGCTGCGATTGGGCTTATAAAAGGAGAGCTAAAAAAAAAGGATTATCAATCTTTTTCAGCGCTGATGTAAAGTGACTAACAGAATTAGTAAAATAAACATATAAAAGATTGACCAGCCATAAAAAAAAAAAAAACCTAAGGGGAAAAAACGCTGTTAATTTGAGTGTTATTGCCTTCATAGAGGCTGAGATAAGGCATGAAAGAAGAGAAATAGAGAGAAGGACTACTGACATTTTTTTACTCACAGCAATAGAACTAGAGACAAATAACTGACAGTTGCTCTAAGAATACTGAAATAAAAGTCTTGAGTCTGTTCTAAATACAAGATTGAGACAGAAAACTAAGAAAAGAAAAAGGCTGAAAAAGAAAAAGGAAAAAAAAAAAAAATTTTTGTCTATTTTAAAAAATAGAAACAAATCCTGATAGAAAATCACCATTATTTTCTTTATAAAATTGATATAGCAAAATTGTAAAAACATAAATTGAAGACTCAAAAGAAAAGAGAAAAGCGGCAAAATATTGAAACTGATACAAAGAGACAGTAAATATAAGCTGAGATAAAGAGAAGAAAAGAATAACAAAAGATGACATCTAAAAAACAACAAAACAAAAATGATTCAGAAGCAAGTGGTTCCGGTATTGGTAGCAGCAATAAAAGATCAAAACCAGAGCCAAATAACACACCCTCAAAAGTTCCGTTACCATCAGATGAAACCCCTGACGTCATGGAAGAGTTGAGACAAATTAAAGAAATAGTATTAGACAGCAATAAAAAATTAAAAAAAGCAATTGAAGATGCTGCAATTCTCACCAAAAGAGTGGATATAGTTGAAAATAAAATAAATGACATAGAAAACAATACAGAACAACTGAATACAGACATGAGAAAATCTAAAATAATATGGAAAGAAGTTGAAGAAATTAAAAGAGACTTGGAAGACAGCAGAAATCGAGAAAGAAGAAATAATTTAAGGATCATCGGAATTCCGGAAGGGGTAGAAAAAAATGACCCTATAACATTCCTGGAACAATTTCTACCTAAAATACTACCTTTAAAATTCAAAACTGCATTAGAAATAGAAAGAGCACACAGAATACCAACACAGAATAAAAACCTTCAATCAAGACCAAGAACTTTAATATTCAAACTATTGAGACACCAACAAGCAGTAGAAATCTGCCAACTAGCAAAGGAAAACAAAAACCTCAAATGTCAGGATGCAAGAATCCACATAGTTCCTGACTTTGCAAAAGAGACTGCACTACGAAGAAAACAATTCCTGGACATGAGACCCCAACTGCGAGCTCTAGGGGCTAGATATGGCCTTCTTTATCCAGCAGTAATGAAAATTACCATTGCTAACAAGACTCAAAATTTTTTAGATCCTACAAAACTTCAAGATTTCCTCGATCAATATGAACAGCCAATGACCTCATAAACAAGAACTTATTATCGAATAATACTAATAACTATTTTGAAAGGAAAAGATAATCTCCTGAAGGTTGGACTGTGGAGAAATCTGTTCATCCTTTGTGACTGCCTTCAAACATATACCTAAGACTTAAAAATATAAGTTATAATATTTGAATTATAATATTCATTATTTTAAATTAATTCATATCTAACTGAATTTGTGGTATACAATGTTGTCATATGTAATAATTTCCTTAAAGAAAGGGGAAAGAAAATAATTTAAACTTAATATTTAAAAATGAAAACATTTCTAGACACCACTTAGAAATTACTGTTAAAAAACAATTACTTTATTATACAATACAAACCAAAATATAATAATAAACTCAAAAAATAAATTATACATTGGGAATTTATAATAAATTAAAACACCTCTAAAGGGAAAATATAATTAAAAAAAAAAAAAATAAAAAATAAAAAATAAAATAAATAATAATTGTAGTAAATATAGTTAAATATTTTAATAGCTTGTAGGAGTTATATACACCTAACCTCAAAATGCGTATCCAAGTGGTCATATTAAAATGGGGAGGGAAGGGAGGGAAGGGAAGGGAAGGGGGAAATATAATGGAGAATGGGAAAAAAAAGGAAAAGGGTATATTCTAAAATATTTAAAAATTGGGAAAAAAAAATTAAGAAAACCAATTCATATAATTTTAAGGAAAATATATCAAAAATGCATAAATGGATCTTAAAATAATATCCTTAAATGTTAATGGTCTAAATCATATGATAAAAAGGAAAAAAGCTCTATTATTTTTAAAAAGACAAAACGCGGATTTATGCTTTATACAAGAGACCCACCTCTCAAATATTGAATCTAGTAAATTACAAGGAGGTTGGGTCAAACATTGTTTTTTCTCACCAGCTACAAGGAAAAAAGCAGGTGTTGCTATTCTGGTAAATAAAAAATGTACTGCTACATTCAAATTAAAGGCAACAGATATTAATGGAAGATGGATAATTGTGGAAATGAATATGGGAAATACTACCATGACGTTGTTTAATATATACGCCCCTAATTCGAACCAAAATGAATTTTTTAAAACTCTTCAACAATTGATATTGCCACTGGCTACTTCAAATCTAATAGTAGCTGGGGATTTTAATGCTGTTATGGATCCTCTATTGGACAAAAACCCAAGTAGATATATGAAATCAATGGGATTAGATAATTTAATACAAACTTGTGATTTAATAGATATTTGGCGAATACTTCATTTTAATGGACGGGAATTTTCATTCTGTTCTCATGTTCACAATTCCTTTTCAAGAATAGATTATATTTTTATATCAAAACACCTAGCACATCAAGTAACAAAAGCTGCCATTGATCCAATTATTTTATCTGATCATGGTGGGGTATGGATAGAAATTAAGATCACAGATCAAAATACAAATAGACCAATATGGAAGTTTGATAATACATTGCTTGCTGATCCAATATTTCGTGAAAATTTTCAAATAAAAATGAAAGATTTTTTTCAAGTGAATGATAAAGATGAGATCTCTAGAGAAACATTATGGGATGCATTTAAAGCATCAATAAGGGGACAAATCATTTCTTATTCGGCTTATCTTAACAAACAAAATAGAAAACAATATGCTAATTTAGAAAAAGAAATTAAAAATTTAGAATTAAAACTAATAGAAAAATGGGAATATTCTATACAACAAGAACTATTAAAACTCAAAGGTAAATACAATGAAATATCATCAAAAATGATAAGGAAAGATTTATTTGCACAGCAGGCATTGTATTATGGAAACTCAAATAAGTCGGGAAGAATATTGGCAAATTATCTAAAAGTGAAAAAAAAGAAAACAAAAATAATTGCTATAAAAGATGAAAATGGTGAAACACTTACACAAATTGAACCAATCTTAAAACAATTTCTAAAATTCTATAAATCTCTTTATTCTTCCGAGACTTATTTAAATAAAGAAAAAGAAGGTTTAGAATTCTTGAAATTATTAAAGGGTCCAAAAGTTCCTGAACATATAAAACGAAGTATGGAAGAACCAATATCACTAAAAGAATTAGAAACAGCTTTGAAATCCCTTAGAGTTGGATCCGCTCCAGGTGGGGATGGTTATACAGTTGAATTTTATAAAACATTTCAAAACTTTTTATTACCCTATTTATTAAATCTTTTTCAATATCAACTTAATAAAGGTTGTACAAATGGCACTATGGCTGAATCATTAACAATAGTTTTGCCAAAGCCAAATAAAGATCCCACTTTGGTGTCGAACTATAGACCAATTTCTTTAATAAATGTAGATGGAAAATTATTAGCAAAAATCCTTGCGTTAAGATTGGCTAAAGCTCTCCCACATATTATAAGTATGTCTCAAACAGGATTTGTTGCTCAAAGACATTCATCTCATAACACTAGACTAGCATTCCATATATTATACTTAACAAAGAAAATGAACGAGCCTACTTTTGCTGCTTCTTTAGATGCAGAAAAGGCTTTTGATAGAATAGAATGGACATTTATGTATCAAGCAATGGAATGGTTTGGTATAGGTCCTGGATTCACACAAATGATACAAACATTATATAGCTCCCCTTCTGCTAGATTATACATTAATAATATGTTTTCAGAAAAATTCAATCTACAAAGAGGAGTTAGACAAGGTTGTCCTTTGTCTCCTTTACTGTTTGATATAGTTTTAGAACCCTTAATATTAGCAATCCAACAAGTAAAGGAGATACAAGGTATAAATCATTCAGATAAAGAATATAAAATATCAGCTTATGCTGATGATTTACTATTATATTTGAAGAATCCAGAAACTACCATTCCATATCTACTTGAACTAATAGAAAAATTCGGAAAATTTTCAGGATATAAAATAAACTGGAATAAATCAGAAATACTTCCATTAAATATACATTGTACAAAAAGTTTATTTAATTCATTTTCTTTTGTTTGGAAGGAAGATGCTATTAAATACCTTGGAATTTGGATTACAAAAAATTTGGAAGATACAATGAAAATTAATGAAAAAAATTTATTACAAAAAGTGACAGAGATGTGTGAGCAATGGAACCCCTTACACTTATCATGGTGGGGAAGAATACAAACTGTTAAAATGATGATATTGCCTGTAGTTTGTTACCAAATGGGAATGATACCAGTTTTCTTCCAAAATTCTTTTTATAAAAAATTAAATAAGATATTAACAAAATTTATTTGGCTTGGGAAAAACCCCAGAATTGCATTAGTGACATTGCAAAGACCAATTGCGGAGGGAGGGGTAAATTTTCCCAACTTTTATAGGTATCATCAAGCCTATATTTTACGTCAAGGTATGTATTGGATCCTCCCAGAACCCACTGTAAATATCCCAGATTGGTTTTGGCTAGAATGGAGACTTATGTTTCCATTACGTCTTAGTCATGTAGTTAGTGTCAAAATGCCAAGGCTATACAAAGAACATAAAATATTCATGGATACATGGAAAACTTTAAGATATATAAGTAATCTAACTCCTATTCCAATTAATAAATCAACAACTCAAACAATTTGGTTAAACCCCAAGATCAAAATAGGCGGTTTCAAAATAATCTGGAAAAACTGGATAATAGCAGGTATTCGTATTCTAGACGACATAATAAAAAATGGTAAAATGCTGGAGTTTTCACAATTGCAACATAAATTTGATCTTAATAAAACACAATATTTTAGATGGTTGCAATTGAAGCAATCCATTCAGGAAGGGTTCCCTGAATGGAAAAATCTTACTAATTATCATAGCTTGGAATTCTTGTGTTTCCAGATAAATTCAATAGGACATGAAGCTGCACAGTGGTATAAATTAATATCCGGGTATATAAATAAAAAACCAAAAAATGGTCTTAGAGACATTTGGAGCATTGAGATAAAGCACCAAATTAGTGCATCTCAATGGCCACGACTTTGGTCTTGGAGGATAAAATGTACGGTGTCAGCATCTATGAGACAAACTTGGTTTTTTCTTTTACATAGAGCTTTATGGACCCCTACACGTTTACATAGAATTGATAACTCTAAATCTAATAGATGCTGGCACTGTCATGTTGAAATTGGGACATTAGACCATCTTCTATTCTTTTGTCCATTCATCTTAACATTCTGGAAATCAATTTGGCCTCAAATAAATAGGATGTTAGAAAACCCAGTAGCCTTGACATATGATACTATATTATTTGGAACAACAATGAGAACAAAAAGTCAAATAACATCAAATAATAACAAACTTTTATTTATTTTAACTGGAATAGCAATACAACAAATCACATTGAATTGGAAAAATCATGACAAATTAAATTACACTTTCTGGTGGAATTCTGTTTGTCATATATATAAAATGGAGCTTACCATAGCAACACAAAAAGGATATATTAATAAATTTCAAAAGATATGGAGACCATTAACAGAATTTTGTAATGAATGATTAAATTTTCCCAAGTTAAAATTGATTAGAAGGGAATGAAATGGGATTTTATTTTTTACACACTATATCAATGTTGAATGAATTTACAATAAAGTTGTTTTTAAATATTATTGATTGATTGGGAGGGAGGGAGGGGGAATTCTACATTCAAAAGAAATTATATAAATTTAGATTTACTGCATAATATTATAAAAATTGTATAACATTAATTTTCTAAAAAAACTTAAACTTGATGATGATAAGTATGTATATCAAGTGTATGTATTTAAGTATCTAATAAGTTTATATGAAACACTTGTTGTAACAAAAGAAAATGAATAAAGATTATATAAAAAAAAAAAAAAGATTTTTTACAAGTTTGTATTCCCAGCACTGGAGTGACACCTAGTGGACCTATATACACACCCCTGAGGCAGGCCTCCATCTGGGGACCGAAACACGTGTCAGGTCATCAGCTGGATCATTCCAATATAAGGACATCACATTCATAGGACTTTTATACATGTGTTTCTCTTCGTGTTTATTATTCATGTATTAAATTTATATGAAATAAAAGATTGTTTGTCCTAAGATTGACATGTTCTATCCCATTCCCCACTTGTTCTCTTTTTTGTTGGATGTTATGTGGGGTTTCTGTTCCCTTTACTTTGCCCAGCACATGAAAACACACTTTTCCTTATAGGTTCATAGTGTAAACATTTCTGAGTAGGAACAACCAGTCCAGATTGAGCTGAGGAACACAGGGTTCTTGAAGGTACATAAGGCATCAAACAATCTTATAAGTAGTTGGGCGATATTCAATTAAGGTGCAAATAAACCATTACTAACAATTTATACTTGACACGAAACTCTATAGATAACCAATACATGGCTATAAAGCATTTAGTAATGTGCTCAAGTCTGCTAATCCCACATATCAAACGTATTATGGAGTTCTGTGCCACTTGCAAAGCTCACATGCATGTTGCTGGCAACCCCAATGTTACAATAGTCTAACCCTGCAATTATAATAGATTAGACCACATTTCTAAAATCAAACTTAGGCAAATACGATAGAAGCTTACTTAACATTTGTAACCTGAAATACGTTTTCTTAATAACATTTTGTACATGTGGTCAAAAAGGTCCAATATGACCCCTAAGTATCAGCAAATGCATCAAAGTATTTAAGTATCATATGTTACTCAGATGTCTAATTTATGGAATTTCCTACTGTTGACAATCCAAAATAAAGTGAGTTTTTAAAATATATACTTCAAGTGTTGTAGAACAGTGTTTTTCAACCTTTTTACACCTATGGACCGGCAAAAATAAAAGAATTATTTTGTGGACCGGCATCGGTCCATGGACTGGCGGTTGAAGAACACTGGGCTAAGTCGTGGGCCAGACCCCGCCCCCATAAGAGTACTAATTGCACCTTGCACTTCCCGTGCCTCATCTGGAAGCCTTCCCCCTCTGACGTTGCAACATCAGAGAGAAGGTTTCCGGTTCAGGCGCAGGATGCCCGTAGGAGCCACTGCCCGTGGCTTTGTGCACTGAATCAGTTAGGAAGAGGGAGCTGGCTCGAAGATAACGCCACATCGATCGCACCGTGGACCGGCGGTTGAAGAACACTGTTTTGGGCCTGATACACGTGCTGGCCCTGTGGACCGGCAGGAAATTTCTGTGGACCGGCACTGGTCCATGGACCGGTGGTTGAAGAATACTGTTGTAGAATCAAATTAGTATTAATTGTTAATGTTTAATACTCCATCTGAGCAAGCAGGTCCAAGCGGTTTAAAAAATTAGTAATATGTGTAAGCTTGAAATTTTTGGGTGGTCCTCAGAGCTTATTCACACAGCGACCTTTTACATGAAAAAGGTTGGCGACCACTGCCCTAGTTTTACCCAGAATATGCCCTAACCATACCCTTTTCTATTTGCATGCACTTGGGTTTTTGACATGCATATCCTGGCTTTGTAAAATGAGATTTGAAAAATTAATTTTTAAGTACCACATTTTGCTCGTCTCAAATGCAAATAGCCCTTTTAAATTTATCTCTTTTTACTCATTTAGGGACGGTGTTTACCTACAGCAGTGACTGAGAATTGCCCCCTGGATTATACAGTTGAAAGTGGAGAAATCTAACAGAGGAAAGACATACCCCCTTCTTTTACAAAGGTGCGCTAGGCTTTTTAGCGCACGCTAAACACGCGCTAAATGCTAACGCGTGCATGTTATCCTATGGATGTGTTAGCGGTTAGCGCACGTGTTGATAGCGCACTGAAACGCTTAGCATGCCTTTGTAAAAGAGGGCCATACCCTATATGGTTTTGCACACTCAGCACAGTGAGATTTTCATTTAGAACACAGATCTAATACACTCAGCAGTGCACTTGGTGATTTTCATACCTTTCATATGTTCTTTTAGGCTTCCATGACTGGTGTCATGGATGTTGCAGTTTCCTAGGTCTTGCTGCACCCAAGTAAGTGGAACCAACATTTCAGCCATTGTGCTGCAGCTTCCTTCAAGGTATGAATAAAGCCATAGCATGATGGCTGAAATGTCAGTTCCACTGTATTCAGACACAGCAAGACCTAGGAAACTGCAACATTCATGACACCAGTCATGGAAGCCTAAAAAAACATATGAAAAGTATGAAAATCACCAAGTGCACAGCTGTAAGGATATCAGAAAATGTTCTTATTCTAGATCCGAGTAGCTTAAAAAATAATATATATAATTTGGAGGGTTGTTGGGGTTTTTTTTTTTTTTAAATAAAGTAGCAAAACTTCTCAAAGCCAGATCACAAATGCTCTTTAATGTAAACAATAGAAATATTCAGCTAGTCCACGGATAATTAAAAATATTGAATTTTGATTCTGAGTTGCGTAGTAGCAATTTCCTACTCATACTTTTCCCCTATATTGTATCCCCCATACATGTCAGCTAATGTGCCTACATGGCATTTGCCGACAGGTCTGTGTTTAGATATCTGTAAATCTACAATATGATATAGTTTTACAGTTACACTGAATAATTAGTATAGAAGAAGTGCGCCACTGTGCCAGGCTATCTTTGCACGCAGTGAGGGATTTCTGACTGGGCAGAGAGCAAAACATTCTAAATGACTGAACTGTTTCCAAAAGGTCTACAGCTCATCATCTGTATTCCTTCAGAAGGGATTAAACATAGGGCTCCTTTTACTAAGGTGCGCTAGGACTTTAACGTGTGGAATAGCGCACGCTACATTGCCCCGTGCGCTAGACCTTAATGCCAGCATTGA
Source organism: Geotrypetes seraphini (assembly GCF_902459505.1). Classification (NCBI taxonomy): domain Eukaryota; kingdom Metazoa; phylum Chordata; class Amphibia; order Gymnophiona; family Dermophiidae; genus Geotrypetes; species Geotrypetes seraphini. Next base: position 377,660,738 of record NC_047085.1, read on the forward strand.
GCTGGCATTAGTTCTAGAAGCATAGCGTGCGGTAATTTCCTGGGTGCGCTAAAAACGCTAGCGCACCTTAGTAAAAGGAGCCCATAAAAGTTTGTGGTCCCATTACTGGTTATATTTCCTATTCTCATATCCATTTAAAAAATATGTAGCCCGCACTATCTACAATCCTAGAGGGGTAACAATAAAATCGTTGATAAAATCTATGTTGAACTAAACTACTGTACAGCTATCACAAAAGTCTTCATTGTAACCAGGTTAAAAAAAGAACTTTTGTCCATATGTCAAAAAGCAAGCATCAGGAGGTCTGAATTATTTTTGTCAGAGATTTAGCACTTAGGCACCCTTTTATCGAGCCACATTGGAGTTTTTTTAAATCAAGCCACATTTGGGTTTTTATCACCAGCCGAGCATCGGAGCTTTTACCGCAGAAGCCGACGATAAAAAACCATAATGCAACTTGATAAAGGGGAGGCCTTAATCATCCAATTCACTCTAATAATTATTTGGCACGCCTTAGAAGAAGCTTGTACATCTTCTGAGAAGCTCATAATTTAAATAAAAAGAGGTATAACTTCTAAAAACTGCTGGCTGTAAACCTTTATACGAGTAAAATATCCATATAAAGTTATGCAAATATTCAGTAGTAATTTCTATCATGAGTGCCACCATTATCTATATATAACTTTATAGAGACATCTTATCTGTGTAAAAGTTATACCTGCTATTTGTGCATTAGCATATAGGGGCATAGTTATCAACATGGGTTACCATTAAAATGTGTTATTTTACCACTGACTCGTGCTGTTTTAACACAGGTCCTATTTTATGCAGTGAGACCTAGTAACATACATAGTAAATGACAGCAGAAAAAGACCCGAATGGTCCATCCAGTCTGCCTAGTGGGTAAATGCATTGCAAATCTATGATGAAATTAAATTGTCTTTGTTGATTGATATTTCTGGGTTATAGACCGTAGAAGTCTGCCCAGTAATGTGCTTAGGTTCCAACTACTGGAGTTGCCGTTGAAGCTCACTCCAGCCTATCTAGACCATCCCAAATTACTGGTGTTCTCATCAAAGCCCTCCCCAGCCCATCCTAAGTCGAATAGCCACATACAGGATACAAAGAGGGGCATTTCTGACAGATTTCTAAATCAAATTTGGACATTTTGGAAAAAACGATGAGAAATCCAGTACAGAAAATGTACATTTTCAAAACAGCCAGACGTCTGTCTACCTTTTATTTTTGAAAGGTAGACATTTTGGTCCTTAGGGCATCTATCTTTTGGGGCCATTTTTCAAAAATAAAAACATCCACATCAAAAACACACAAAAGCAAATTTTGCAGACATACCCAACTACCTTGTCTTATCGCGGCAGAACTAGGATTAACAGTAACAACAACAAAACATCTTAATGGTAGCCCACACTGATAACTCCCCACTTAGATGGATATGGCCACTATAAGATTTTCCTCTGCCCTAGGCTTTCTTCCCTCTCCCCTCCCCAAATAAATCCCACCCAATTTGAAAATGGCTAATTTTGGCCTTATAGCAAGAATATTTTTTTTCTGAAAGACTTATGCAGATTGCTCCCACTAGTAATCACATAAGATTGAATATTGACCTCAATATGTAAAACTGAGAATAAATTCTATTAAAATCAAAAATAAGCAGCCTTGTTCACAATTTCCTATTGACAAACTTCTGTGTCTTCAGTATTCAGCTCTGTTCATGGGGTTCCCATCAGTAAGTAGAATGTCAGTGCAACGATAAGGAGCAAGCAGAATGGTGATGAAAAGGTCTGGTAGGCAACTGACGGCATAAAAATGTCTTCATACTTATAAATGCTGACTACATGCTCCGATACAGGCGGAGAGTCAATGTCATGCCGTGTTATGGAACCTGTAGCAGAGAAAAGACAGAAAAATAAAACCCTCAAGTTTCAAGTTTATTAAGGTTTTGATATACTGCTTATTATAAGACTAAGCGGTTTATATAAAAATTAATGGGGATTAAAAGAAAAAGAATTATATAAAAATGCTTAAAATTACATAAAAAGGCATAAAGGTAAACATAATAACAAAGAGAGATAAAATAAGGTAAAAAGGCGGAGGGACCCAGGAAGAACTACAATATCTTGAGAGGAAAGAAAGTAAGGGAAAATTACAAAAGGAAAAAAAGGATAAAGGAATTTTACAAATAGCTCTTTGATTTATTTTGTATGTTTTATTTTGTTTTGTAAGCATCACAATGTACAGAGCATTCAACTGAGGCTGGTGTCTCTAAAACATTCTATTTGAGACAACTTCTTGCAACATGAACCTTGGCAGCTTGCAAAATCAATGAAACCAAATGACATGAAAATCCAGTTAGGATGCAATGCGTGAGAAATGAACAAGATCAGAATATGCTGTAATGTGTAGTCAACGGTAATCCTAGAAAGCTATTGCCATAGGAAACCAGTCTATCAGCTGGATAAGAAGTGGAAATGTACGATTGATGAGAACTGATGAGAGGTTAATGGAGGAAAGTTCTAGAAAAATGGAAATCTGGGTTGCAGATTACAGAGAGAAGTTAAACAACAGAAGCATTAGATTCTTGCGGTAACTCAGGTAAGATAGGAAAATATTTTTGGGGGGGGTACTAGCAAAAACATTTCTCACAATTCATATGTTTTTAATCTAAAACAACAGGGAACCTACCCCCCCACCCCCCAAATCGATGGGTTTTTCTGGTGTTTGTTTATGGAATTTGATTTAGCGCCTCTCTAAGCTTATACCCAATCAAAACAATTCACAATAAGTTCTAGTTACAACTATAATAAAATCTATAACTAAATCATTTAACATAATCTTTTAACCATATACAATCCACTTCAAGGCTGTTGGAGCCAGATAATGAGCCCCAAAATACCAAGTTAAAAAAATAGGTTTTCATTCTTTTCTTAAAGCAATCTATTCGTAGTTGGACCTCAGTCCTAACATCATTTGGAAGGGAAGGAGCTAAATAAATATGCCAATTCTTTTGTAGAGTCAAGTCTAGCCTGAGCCATAGGAGGAATTACTAATTGGTTTTGGGATTGTATGAGTAGAGGGCCATTTTCGATATTTCCTGCAAGACAGCCAAATGTCAGGGAGAAGAAATATGGAGCTATCAGGGGACTATACCAAAAAATAAAACAAAGGGTTTTTGAAAACTCTTTTCTTTCCTACTGAGTTAGATAAATTATTGAATGCATCTCGTATCTACCCATTATTTTATACATACTCTACATATCATTAAAATATCTCCACAGTCACATGCCATTCAAAAGCATATGTAATTTCTATACAGCACTAGTCACATTTCTTCTCCCTCCCCCAACTCTAGACCTGGTATTCCACTGAGACATCCTTTTCCATGTCAAGCCAGACTAGTATAGATCAATCCTACACAGTCAATCTTAACAGAAAGCCATGTCTTTCGAACACACAGAACACAGAAAACACCTTCAGCTGGTATGGAATATATAATCACAAACTAACCTAAAGCAAAAAAATGAATAAAAAAAATTTTCTACCTTGTCTTCTCTGGTTTCCGCTTTCCTCATCTCCTTGTCACTCTCTTCCTTTCATCCACTGTCTGCCCCTTCTATATGGCATTTTCTCTCCTTCTATGCCCCTTCCAGAAATTGTATGCCTCCCCCTTCCATCTATCCCTTCACCCCTATTGATCTGGCATCCATCTTCTTCCCTTCCCTCCTCCAATGGTCTGGCATCGCTCTCCTCTCCTCCCCTTCTCTCTCCCACACCTCCACAGTCTGGCATTTCACTTTCTCCCTTCTCCCCCCCCCTTCCATTAGCATCTGCCCCCTTCCTTTCCCTCCAACCCAATTCCATCCATTATCTTTCCCCTTTATGTCTCTCTCCCTTTTCCCTGCACATCAATTCCATCAGCATCTGCCCCCTTTCTTTCTCTCCAACCCAATTTCATCCAGTATCCTTTCCACTTATGTCTCTCTCCCCTTTCCCTGCACACCAATTCCATCAGCATCTGCTCCCTTTCTCTCCCTCCACCACCTTCCATACCACCCTGACTCCCTTTCTCTCTCTTCACCACCCTTCCATACCAGCCTGCTCCCTTTCTCTCCCTCCACCACCCTTCTTTGCTCCTTTCTCACTCCCTCCAAACTGCCGAAGTGCAGGAAGGTCCCGTGATGACTGTGTCTGCCGCCTCTGCTCCAGAAGATTTAAGTGACATTGGAGGGGGTGGATCGGCAGACACAGGGAGTTGCAGCAAGGTACCGTGATGACTGCGGTTGCCAGTCTACCCCCTCCGACATCACTTACATCTTCCGGAGCAGAGAAGGCAGATGTAGTCATCGCGGGACCTTCCTGCACTTCTTCGCAGCTGCCGACTCTACTCTGGAATAAATACGGCAACCGTGCTGAGGTACAGGTCCCTTTGTAGAGTAGCGCAGGAGGTTCCGGACCCGGCCAGCTGTGCACCCCCCAAGAGTGTGCACCCAGGGCGGTCCACCCCCCCACCCCTGGTACGTCACTGTATGTATTGCTTTCACCTGGATCCTCTGACTATAAAGGGAGATTTAAAGATCAAAATTAGACAAGTAAATAAAAACCAAAATGATCAACTTGCCTCGAATCGCTGGACCCCAAGCAAATAAATAGTACCAGCTCAAATGAAGGTCCACAATGGTTTCATCTCTAGGAACATATACTGGACGTTTGAATCGACAAGTCACACGGTTGTTTTCGAAGACACCTTCTTCATCTCTGGCTGGATTTCTTTGAATCTCTTTAGCCCACTGTCCAACATTGTAAAAATGTTGAATTCGGACTCTGCCATTGTCATCATGAACACAGGCCATAACATCATCTCCACCCTGTATGTGCGACAAAGAACATTTCATAAGTCAGCTTTCTGTATACAGTATATTAGAATAAATCATCAAAATATATTAGGTTCACATTTATCAACATTTTTAGCCAATCACTTACAGTACATCATTCAAATACTTCTAGAGACCTTCCAAAATATGGTCTTTTCACTTTCCCCAGTCTATACTTAATCAGAATATCATCAATATATTTGGAATTGTACATCCCACTTTCTGAGCACCTCACATAATGGTTTTAAGTAAATATTAACCAAGCCTAGGGACAAAACTGACCCCTGTGGAACCTCATATTTGAGCACCCTTGGCTTGAAAACCCATCCTTGGTCTTTATACATTGTGTTCTGTTGGAGAACTGTATCTTTGTCATCAAGAGCCCTCAAACACTCAGAATCAACAAAGTCAAAAGCTACTGGAAGATCTAAAAAAAATTTCTTGGGAAAAAAACCCCCCATATGTGAGCTAAATACATTGGGCCCAATTTTCAGACTGCAGGAGGCAGCCCAGTTACCTCTAGTGGTCAGCGGAAAACCCAGAAATTCAATGCTAGGGGGCCATATCCAGTGACTAGCATTGAATTTCTGATCTATATTAAGCCACATTTGACATAGCTAGCCAAGCCGAGATTCATTGGCTGGTGGGATAAGTCACAGCAGCCAAAGATAGACCTCCTATTAGGGAGGTCAGTTTGGCCGCTCAACTTAGCCAATCAGCCAATGAATATTGGTGCTGACCGCTTATGTCGCATGACATAGCCAGTGACCGGGTTAGCCGCTATTCAGCAGAAGATAGCCAACTGTCTCTCCCTGAATATCAGCAGTTAGTTAGCTTAACATGTTTAGCCAGCCAGGAGCAGTTCCCAGCTGGCTAAATAGCACTGAATATCAGGCAGATTACGTAGATTATGCAGATATCAGGCATCATTAAAACTGGTTTATCTTACCATTTTCTTATCGGAGGAATATCCAACTGCTACCCAGCCATCGGTGTCAGCACTTAGCTCAAATTCAACATCAGCCCCTATCCTTCGATAACTTAGAAAATAGTCACAGGTTTCTGCATTGCACCCGGGTTTACCATACCTAAAATAAAAGTTAGGCATTTCCTCAAGTCTCCTGCTGTAAAAAGCAAAGATAGCTTTTTCTCATCAAGTTTTGTACCCCCATATCTGTTTGTCTCAATGGATATTGTATAGATTCTGATTCGATTCTCAGGTGCCAGCGCCTATGTCCCGCATAGACAGACATTCTGGTAAAGGATGAATCACATAACAGATGAGTAAATTCAGTCTTATATTTTTTATAATCTTTATTAATTTTCTAAAGCCAACAAAACATACATATAATAATAATCATAATAAGCACTTATAATCAATCAATAATAATGCAGAAAAATGAACCCCCATTCCCATCCAATTCTTCCATTAGGGAACAAAAACAAACCCTCCCTCCCACCCTCCCCTGGATGTGTGTGAGCTAATCAATGAAAAATAAAAAAATAAAAACAACTATAATGAAGCCACAAAAGACGTCAATGGACCCCCAAACTAATTTAAATAACTTATTGTGCCCCAGCATATCAGCATTCGTCTTTTCATACTTATAACATATGCATAGATTCGCCCACCAAATAGTAAAATTAAGGCGATCGCAGTTTTTCCAATTGCGAGTAACCATTTGTATGGCTATCCCGGTCATAATAAGGAAAACCCAACATTTATATCGGTCCAATGGGGGTTTAATATGCAATTGATGACTCTAGTATGATATTAATCTGTCCCCATATTGACCTCCAAAAGTTGAGTATTAAAGGACAATAGAACAACATATGATCCAGTGTCCCTATATCTAGATGACAGTGCCAGCACCTATTAGACTTAGAACTATCTACTTTCTGCAAACGAACAGGGGTCCAGAAACTTCTATGTAACAAACAAAACCCATGTTTGTCTCATAAACGCTGACGTTGTACACCTCATCCTCCAAGTCCAAATCCATGGCCATTGAGAAGCAGAAATCTGCTGCTTAATCTCAATGCTCCAAATGTCTCTCATACTAGTTTTTGTTTTTTTGTTCAAATATTCTGATATTAATTTATACCACTTGGTGGCCTGATGTCCTAGGAAATCAACCTGGAAGTATAGGCCAGGCAAACTATACTGATCCTTTAAATTTCACTAATCAGGGACCCCCTTCTGAATGGCCTGCTTCAACAGCAACCATTTATAAACTTGAGACTTTGCTATGCCAAATGATTGTTGAAGTTGTGAAAAATCAAGCATTCTCCCTTTTGATATCACATCATCTAAAGCAGGGGTGCCCAATAGGTCAATCGCGATCGACAGGTAGCTCACCAAGGCAAAGTGAGTCGATCACCCAGGACTCACTTTGCCTTGACGATCTATCGGGCCGATCAGTCTTCCTCTTCCAGACGTCAATTCTGCCGTCGGAGAGGAAGTTCGGGCCAGCCAATCGCTCCCTGGCTGGGCGGAACTTCCTCTCTGATGGCAGAATTGACGTCGGAGAGAGGAATGCTGGTCGGCCCGAAGCAGGGAGAGCATGGGGCGGCGGCGGCGGTGGCTTTGGGGCCTGTTATCCATTGGTGGAGGTTTGGGTCCTGTTCCCCGATGGCAGCGGCAGTGGCAGTGGCTTGGGGAAGGGCAGGGAGAAAGAAAGGGGGAAGGCAGGGAGACAGAAGGAAAGAAGAGAAACAGAAAAAAAGAAAGGGGGCATGAAGAGAGAAAGAAAGAAAGGTCAGGGAGAGAGGAAGAAAAAGTTGGGGGAGGGAATGAGGTGTGGAGGAGAGGAAGTATACAGGCTGAAAGATTGGATGCACAATCAGAAGAAGAAAGTGCAACCAGAGACTCATGAAATCACCAGACAAGGTAGGAAAAATGATTTTATTTTAAATTTAGTGATCAAAATGTGTTTGAATTTATATCTGCTGTCTATATTTTACAATATGGTCCCCTTTTACTAAACCGCAATAGTGGTTTTTAGCGCAGGGAGCCTATGAGCGTCGAGAGCAGCGCTGGGCATTCAGCGCAGCTCCCTGCGCTAAAAACTGCTATTGTGGTTTAGTTAAAACGGAGGGGGGGTGGGTATTTGTCTATATTTGTATGGTTGTTACTGAGGTGACAGTGCATAGTCATCTGCTTTGACCTCTTTGAAAAAACCCCGGAATAGGAATGATAATTAACAATTCTATGTGTACAGTGTGCGTTGTGTTTTTTTAAAAATTTTATTGTTGGTAGATCATTTTGACTTGGTCATTTTAAAACAGTGGTCTCAAACTCGCGGCCCGGGGGCCACATGCGGCCTGCCAGGTACTATTTTGAGGCCCTCTGTATATTTATCATAATTACAAAAATAAAATAAAACAGTTTCTTGATCATATGTCTCTTTAGATATAAATTATTATTATTAAGACTTAGCTAAAAGGAAAGATTTATAAACTATAAAGAGTTTTACCTCATGCAAAATTGTCATTTCTTTAATAAGACATTAACTATTTTTTTCTGAGGCCCTCCAAGTACCTCCAAATCCAAAATGCGGCCCTGCAAAGGGTTTGAGTTTGAGACCACTGTTTTAAAAGTAGCTCGCGAATCAAAAAAGTGTGGGCACCCCTGATCTAAAGTATGTATACCTGCCTGCATCCAATGCTTCCAGATTATCTTAAACTCGCCAATTTGAATCTTGGAATTCAGCCATATAGATTGACACATGGATTACTGTATTGGTATAGATGTTAGATTATCAATAAATTTTAATGTTTTCCATGTATCACATAGAATACTATTGTCCTTATAAAGCCATGGCATCTTAATACTCAAAATATGACATAATCGTAATGGGGACATGAGTTGCCATTCTAAATAAAGCCAATCCGGAAGATGCTACAAGACTTCAGGAAGGATCCAATACATACCCTGACGCAGAATAAAAGCTTGATGGTATCTATAAAAATTTGGAAAATTGACTTCCCCCCTCCCCCGCCACAATTGGTTTTTGTAGAGATACTAAAGCAATTCTAGCTTTTTTGCCCAGCCAAATAAATTTTGTGAGGATACTATTTAACTTTTTATAAAAGGACCCTTGAAAATAAACCGGCAGCATACTCATTTGGTAGCAAACTACAGGCAAAATCATCATTTTCACAGTTTGGATTCTCCCCCACCAAGAAGGATGTAATGGGTTCCTTTTTTTTTTTTTTTTTTTTTTTTTTTCAAATTCAGTCTTTTGTTGTACATGAGCCCCCTGTATGTGGGACATAGGTATCAGCACATGCAGACAGAACCAGGTTCACGGGGCACTGTACATTGATAACGCTGAACTGACAGAGTGAGGGTAATGTTACAACTGGTAGCCTACATCAAGAAGCTAAAAAGGTGCCTATTCCATAAAGACATATAGGTGTCAGTGTCTTAGAAACAAACTAGCAGAATTCCTGAAGAAGTCTCAGGTAAAACAAACCTGCATACAGATGTACACTGATTCATATTTCATAAAGTATGACTCCACCCACAATCTAGCTACACTGTAGCCCAGGAAATGCCTGTGTACAGTGCTTACAACAGTTACTTACAACAGTTGAAGATCTGCAAAAATTTAAGCAAACCTTAAAAAAACCACTTGTTTTGCATCATGAAATATGACACTTAGTGTGATGTAATACCTTAAACAGTGAATAGGAAGTTATGTGCTCTGTACCATCAAGTATAGCATTTGGTAAGACATTTGGGTGTGATAGGCAAGCAGCTTTGTTAATTGTTGCATATGTATTTTAATTGTTTTATTGTGTATGTATATTTTATAATCCGCCTTGGATAAAGGCGAGCTAGAAATGATAATAAACTAAACTACTGAACATACATACAAATATGCATAGGATGACTTTATGAGATATATTTTAATTTATTTTTCTGAGATTTAGCTCACTCCATTTTCAATGGGAGCTCAAGATAGGTCACACTCAGGTACACTAGGAATTTCTCTGCCCCTGGAGGGCTCACAATCTGCGCAGCCCTTTTACTAAGCTGAGCTAAGAAATGGGTTTAGTGTATCCTTATACAGGTGGGAGGGAATGGGTTTTCAAAGGATCACACCCTCACTGAGGCTGAAGTTGAACCACCTTATGGCAGGTGGTGCTAACCTGCAGAGCCAGAGGGGTGGGGCCCAGGTGGGGAGTTAAATGCCCTAAACAGAACAATTCAGGGAGGCACCAAGTGATGGTTTTCCAGGAAGACTAAGGAAGAGGTAACTGAGGCTATAATGCCTGAGGGGAGTACCAGGGAAAAAAAAGTAGCCAGAGCTAAGTATTTCCTTGGAATGGGAAACTGTAAGCAGTCAAGTCAACCTCCAGGAATGAATGATATATGGACAGAAGACTGCCAGGGTAGGAGAGAACCTTGATGTGTACTTCTAGGGGCTGATACGAGTTCAAAGCAATTTAAAAGTGCAGGAACCTCTCGTGCCTGCTTAAATTGCTTCCCGCCAACTAAGTGGGGATACTCGGTGGCAGTGATGGGACAAAAGCACGCGAGACATCAGCGCGCTGACATTGCAGCGCCAACAATCCGGTGCAAGATAGCAGCGCGCCAGCGAAAAACTTACTTTTAAAGAGCTCCGACGGGGGGTGTGGGGGAACCCTCCCACTTTACTTCATATTCTTTGTGCTGCTGTTGGGGGGGCATGGGGGGTGCAACCCCCCACATTATAGAGAAAACTGAACTTTTTCTGAAAAAATCGGGAAAAAGTTAAGTTTACTCTATAATGGAGGGTTCCAACCCCCCAAACCCCTCCACAATGGCAGCGCGAAGTCTATGAAGTAAACTGGGAGGGGGTCCCCACTCACATCCCGCATCAGAGCTCTTTAAAAGTAAGTTTTTCGCCGGTACACTGGTGTCTTGCGCCGAATTGTTGGCGCTGCAATGTCGGCGTGCTGATGTCTCATGCGCGAATGACTATGAATAATAATAATAATAACAGTTTATATACCGCAGGACCATGAAGTTCTATGCGGTTTACAATGATTAGAAATGTTACAGATCGAGTGAATAAACAAAGTTACAGATGGAATGAATAAACAAAGTACAGACTTAGCGATTGGTGGTTCTTGCGGTCGTTTGTTAAGGACTAAGATTGAATAGGTTGGTTTCCTAAGTAGTTCCGGAATAGATGTGTTTTTAGGCGTTTCCTGAATTCTCCATAGGTAGTAGGCACAAGCAAATGTTCAAGGTCTTTAGCCCATAATGCTGCTTGATGTGCAAGAAGATGTAGATGATGACTTTTAAATTTACAACCTGTAACCGGTGGAGAAATGAAGTTCAGGTGTGAGCTTTGCTTGTGTCTGTTGGTTGTGAAAGAGAAAAGATCTGTTATGTATTTAGGGGCTAAGCCATAGAGTACCTTGAAGCAAAAACAACCAAACTTGAATTTCACACATGCCTCCATCGGTAGCCAGTGTAAAAGTTGATAGGAAGGCGTCACGTGATCAAACTTCTTCAGTCCACAAAGTAGTCTAACCGCTGTATTTTGAACTAGTTGCAATCGCCGCATGTACTTCTGGGGGAGTGCCAAGTAGGCAATGTTACAATAATCGAGTTGACTCAGAATAAGGGATTGTACTAGAATTCGAAATGATGAGGCATCGAAGTAAGCTCTGATGGACCGAAGTTTCAAGAGGGTGTGAAAGATTTTTCTGATCAAGGAGTCTACCTGGTCTTTCATGGTCAGGTTCTGGTCCAGTGTTACACCCAATATCTTCATAGTGGGTTGAATGGGATAACTAAGGTGATTTATTCACATTGGTGCTTTGGTGTCGAATGGGTATGGCGCTGCTATGAAAAATTTTGTTTTCTCTGAGTTTAGTTTTAGTCTGAATTCGGTCATCCATTGCTCCATCTGGTGGCAGTTAACTTGAGAGTGCCATTGAATATAGGGTTACCAGACATCCGGGAAAACCCAGACATGTCTCTTTTCAGAGGACTGTCCAGGCTCCCAGATATACTTTCCAAAACCCGGCATTTGTCATCACACATATCCGTCACACATCTGTGCATGCTCCAGGCCCTCCAGACATGGCCGGAGCTTGTTGGGGAAGAAGAGAGGAGGTTTGTGGGGGTGGGGCTGGAAGCTGAATGGAGAGGGGCTGGGGCAGAATGGGATGGAGCCGAAGGCAGAACTGGACAGGGCTGGGGACAGAACAGGGCAGGGCTGGAGGCAGGGACATATGGCTGGATTTTTGCGGCCCAAAAAGTGGTAATCCTAATTGAATATCTCCACAGACTGCTCAACTAAAAAGTTTGAAAATTAAACCTAAAATTGTCAAAAATAATTCAACAAAATACCAAAAAAGGTTTGGCAATAAATTTAGTAAAGGCAACGGCCAGCAAGGGTGGGGCGGGGGATGGGGGGGCAGACCGCCCCGGGTGCATACCATAGGGCAGTGGTCTCAAACTTAAACCCTATGCAGGGCCACATTTTGAATTTGTAGGTACTTGGAGGGCCGCAGAAAAAATAGTTAATGTCTTATTTAAAAATGAAAATTTTGCATGAAGTAAAACTCTTTATAGTTTATAAATCTTTCCCTCCCCCACTCCCCCCCACTCCAAAGGCCTGCATGTTCCTCCCTTCTTTGCAGCATCCTCCAGCTTCCCCCCTGGCCTCCTGGTCTTAGTTTTTGCTAATTACTGCAGTCTGCAGAGAAGATCGTCGGTGCTGTAACGTTCCTTGCAAGCTGCCATTGGCCTCCGCAGCACATTCCCTCTGCTGCAGTCCTGCCTCTCTTCTGACTTCAGGGTCAGGATCGCGGCAGAGGGAACATGCTGCTGAAAACGACGGCAGCCTGCAAGAATTGCTACAGCACCGACAAATCTCTCTGCAGGTTGCGGTAATTATCTGAAGGTAAGAGCGGGAGGCCAGGGGGGAAGCCGGAGGACGCTACAAAGAGTGGGCAGCACTAGTACAGACAGCACTAATACAGACTGTGGGCCGCAAAATAGTACCTGGCGGCCGCATGTGGCCCCCGGGCCGTGAGTTTGAGACCACTGCCCTAGGGGGTGCACAGCCCGTCTTACTCTTCAACCTGTACCTCATCTCTTCATGGCTGCTGACTCCCCGTACTTATTCTGGAGCAGAGTCGGCAGCCGTGCTGATGTGCAGGCAGGTCCCATGGTCACTACTTCTGCCACCTCTACTCTGGAAGAAGTAGACTGGCAGCTGCAGTCATCGTGGGACCTTGCCGCAACTCCCTGCATCTGCCGGTCCACCCCCTCCGACGTCACTTACTTCTTCCAGCAGAGCTCCCTCAGTCTCCCCTCACACTTGTTTAGCTAGCGGGGTGGGCGGTTTACAGTGATGCTTGTGAGTGGGAGGAGGAGGAGTGCCACTGCGGCTCCTCGGTGTCGGTGAGCGCAAAGCAGACAGGGACGAAGCTCGGTTGTTGGGCGCGCAGAACGATATGGAGCCGGACTCGATCATTGATAAATACTACAGTAATTGAAGGGTTGTCCAGGTGATTTAGGCTCCGAGGGCCCACCGAAAGAAAGAGCAGAGAGAGAGGCACCCTCGCAGCTGCAGTCATCGTGGGACCTTGGTAGTTTGGAGGAAGAGAGAAAGGAGCATGGAAGGGAGGTGGAAGGAGAGAAAGGGGGCAGGGTGGTATGAAAGGGTGGAGGAAGGAGAGAAAGGGGATAGGGTGGTATGGAAGGGTGGTGTAAGGAGAGAAAGGAGGCAGGGTAGTATGAATGGGTGGTGGAGGGAGAGAAAGGGGGCAGATGCTGATGGCATTGGTATGCAGGGAAAGGGGAGAGAGACATAAGAGGGAAGGATACTGGAGGGAATTGGGTTGGAGGGAAAGAAAGGGGGCATATGCTGATGGAAGTGTGAGGGGGAGGGAGAGGAGAGAGTTAAATGCCAGACCATGGGGGTGTGGGAGAGGGAAGGGAAGGAGAGGAGAGAGATGTAAAACCATTGGAGGAGGGAAGGGAGAGATGGAAGGGGGAGACATAGATTATAGAATGACACGGGGAAAAAATCTGTCCCCGTCACCGCCCCGTCCCCGTCCCACCATCCTCTGCACCACCCCGTCACCGTCACCGCCATCCCTTTCACCGCCCCGTCACCGCCACTGCCATCCCATTCACCGCCCCGTCACCGTCTCCGCTGCATCCATAAAAGCCTTAGTACTGTAATATTTAGCTTATTCCTTTCTTATAAATCAAAGTTCCTGCTGCTGAACTAGAGAAAGAGATGTTCAGCTGGCAGGGCTTTGTTTATAAATTTTTATCAACACAACTAATATACTACTTTATCCTAAAGCAAAAAATAAATAAATAAATAGAATTTTTTTTTCTACCTTTGTTGTCTGGTTTCTGCTTTCCACATCTTCTCATTCAATTCCTTCCATCCACTGTGTGTCTTCTCTCTGCATCTTCCATTTGCTGTTACTGTGCCTCTCCCTTCACCCCCCCCCCCCCCAATTGGTCTAGCACCCATCTTCTTCCCTCCGCTCCCCCATAGTCTGGCATCTGTCTTCTTCCCACTCTGTCTTCCACATTTCCCTTCAGGGTCTGTTCCTCTCCACTCTCCTTCAATGTCTGTCCTATTCCTTTCCACCACTACCCTTCCCTCCCTCCTTTACCATCTGTTCCTTTCTACCACCCTTCAGCTCCTCTCGCGTGGCCTATCTATCTACCTTCCTCCCTCTTATTTTCATGGCACGTTACAATGTAATTTGTGCAAGCCACTGGAGCCTGCGAGCTCGGTCCCTGTCCCATCCCCACAAACCATCTCGCTTCTGTGCTCCTATTTTCCCCATTTCTAATATCTCCCCTATGTATCTGCCATTGCCCCCCCCCTGTGTCCATATACCATCCCCTTGGCATGTCCCCTTTATGTCTCTGTCCCTATGCCCCATGCACATAATTTCCCCTCTTTCTGTTACCTTCCTGTGTCCAGATTTCCCCTATCTTCCTCTTCCATACCAGTGTGTCTCTTCTTTTCAACCCCATCTAGCTTTTTTCCCTCTTTCTTCCCCCCCCCCCCCTGCTTCTAGCATCAGGCTCACCTGCCTGTCCTTCCCTTTCTTTCCTGCTGTGGGTTTTTCTTTCCGTCTTCCTCCCCTTGGCCCAGAATCCTTTTCCCTTTCACTCCCTCCTTCCAGTTTGAGCCGGGAACACGAGCGATCGCACGGTCCCCGCAGCCACCACCCGCCTGCCCAATCGATCCTAGTGTTTAGCCAGCTCTCTCCCTTCTCCTCACCTTAGTTTGTAGGTTTTCTTTTTCGGCGACCTGCACGCTTTCCCAAAGAGCCGCGCACGCGCGGCTGCTCAGTGTTCAAATCTTCTGCTCTGCTGCAACTTCCTGTTTCCGGTTGCATCAGAGCAGAAGATCGAAACTGAGCAGCAGCGGGTGCGTGGCTCTTTGATAGTGTGCGGGTCGCCGAAAAAGAAAGCCTACAAACTAAGGTGAGGAGAAGGGAGAGAGCTGGCTAAACACTAGGATCAATTGGGCAGGCAGGTGGTGGCTGCAGGGACCGCGCGATCCTTCATGCCTCACTGCGGGGACAAGACCATTCACCGCTCCACAGGGCGGTGAATGGCCATGTCCCCGTCCCCGCAGCGACTGCTATTTTTCATTCCCCGTTTCGGCGGGTTACCCGTGGCTAAACGCGGTGGCTGCGGGTAAACCGCCACCGTGTCATTCTCTAATACAGATGAAAGGAAGAGAGTGACAAGAAGATGAGGAAAGCAGAAATCAGGGAACACAAAGGTAGAAAAATATTTCTATTTATTTATTTTTTGCTTTAGGGAACATGCGTCACTGTTTCTGTGGTGTTGCATTGTACGCAAAGTCCAGCTTCTTGCTGGTTCAGTTTAACATTTGTCTATGTATTTCTATTTTATCCCCCTTTTACAAAACTGTTGAGCGTTTTTTAGCAACAGCCGTGGTGGTAATAGCTCTGATGCTCATAATTCTATGAGCATCTGAGCTGTTACCACCTTGGCTAAAACCACACTACAGTTTTGTAAAAGGAGGAGGGGTTATTTTGTGATTACATATTCCATACTAGGCAAAGGTGTTTTCTGTGGTCTGTGTGTTCAAAAGACATGGATTTCTGTTAGGATTGACTGGAGAATTGATCTGTACTAGTCTGGTTTGTTTAGTTTTACAATGGGTGTATTGATGTTGTACTGCTCACTGCAGTATGTAAGATACTGCCTTTTCCTAGGTACACTCTTGTGTGACATGTGGCTTGTTACTAAAAATCATGTTTTTCATACAGATGGGGGGGTGTCAAAATTCATACACATGTTGGGAGGGGGGTCAAAAAATGATGTGCCCTGGGTGTCACATATGCTAGATACACCACTGGCCCCCACTATATTAGCCAAAATGAAGAGAGTACTGAAAAAGTTTTAATAATAAGATAAAGTGTAATAAAACCCAATGAAAAGAAAGAGAGAGACCTCAATACTGGGGAACTGCAATGAATCAAACTAGCAGACAATGAATCAAATCCTTGGCAGACAACTCATATTTGACTAACCTAATGGCTATGACCTAAATGAGTTCGCCTCGTACATCATAATGTCTCCTCTTGATGAAAGAATAAATGTGAATTAAAATAGTAATGTGAAATGCAGCAGAAGGCAGAATTTTCCAGACTTTGGCCAAAAGGAAACAGATATGTCGCTGGAAAGTGGGTAATGGGTGAAGGGGTAATGGGGTTATATTGCATGTTTATGTTAGCCAAGAAATGGGGTGGAGTGAATGATATTTTTTAGTTGTAAATCACTTTAGCTTTGGAAGCAAATAGACTCTAATTCTCAATGTATTTCTATCAATAGGTCTTTATGATCAATTTCAAACATGATGAAATAGACCCCCACCCTTATTACAAAAAACATAGATGAATAAATATAAATACTGAAATAGTAAAATTCATGAACCCAGACCTGAAAAGATATATATGAATGATAAGATCCAAATTCACATCATACTCACCTAAAGCAGCCTTTGGTTTTTCCACAGTCATCAACACGTATTTTTGCAAATGGATCCACAGGGGGAGCAGTTGGAAAAGGGTAACCTACACAATAAGAGTACAATTTAATACCTTGATGGCATATTGGAAGTAGAAAAAGTAGATTGGTCAGATCATAGCATGTTAACCTTTGTATTTAGGTCATCCTATGAGATTAAGAATAAGACCACAATTTGATGTTAAAGAATTAGAAAGGGAATGGTTAACAGATGTGAATCTAGATGAAATAGATAATGTAGATGCTATGGCGTAGTGCTGCCCGATTCAGGAAAAAAAATTCGATTCAGCCTATTGAATCGATTTTTTGATTCGATTCGATTTTCCTGCCCAATTGAGTGGTTTTTTCCAAACATTCTGGTGGGTTTATTTTATAGCCTCTTCACCCCCTTTGCCCTCTCCTACCCACATTGGTCCTGTGGTGTAAACAAAATAATCAAACAAAAAATACTTTTCCTCTCTCTGTTAAATCCTAGCTCATGTTCACAGTCTAACACCAGCTTTGGAAGGATACAGAAAATAAAATTATTTTTCCTTTCTTTTGTTGTCTGGTCATTTTTCAAATCATGTTGGTCTGGTTATCTTCTGATCAGGATCTCCTTCTTTCTTCTTTCTCCGTGCTAACCATCCATCTTCCATCTCTGTCCTCCCCTTCTGTTTCCCTTTCCTTCCCCGGAGATCTGGCATCTTTCCTTTTGTTCGTAACCATCCCCCCACAGCTGCAGCAATGGACCCCACCATCCACAGATCCACCATCTCTCCTTTTCTCAACTACCCTTTTATCCAGTATCTCTCTTCTGTGTCCCTGTCCCTATTCTCCTCTCCAGTACTGTTCCCCTTGTGTCGCTGTTCCTATGCTCTCTCCCCATATCCAGATTCTTCTTTCTCTCTTCCTTACCTCCTGTATCCCCTTCCCCAGGTACAGGCTTTCTCCTACTATCTCTCCTGCCATCCTGCACCCTGCCCACCTATTTTGGAGCAGTATCTGTCCCTCTTGTACCCTTCCCCTTGTGGTCTTGCATTTCTCTCTCCCTCTCTTCATTACCTCTCCTCCCCCTATTTTTGGTTTAGTCTCTTTCTTCCCTTCACCCCAGGTCTGGCATCTCCCCTCCCCTCTCTTACTCCTTCCTCCTCCTCCCTCTGCACAGGCCTGCCTCCTGCTGCGAAAGAATTCTTCCTCCTCCTCCCTCTGCACAGGCCTGCCTCCTGCCGCAAAGGCATTTTTCCTCCTCCTCCTTCTGCACCGCCCTGCCTTCCCGCTGCGAAGGCCTGCTCACCCCGTCACCAAGGCCTACCCCCCCCCCCACGCCAAGGCGTTGGTAGCTGCAATTCTGTTAACAACGCCTAAGCATGATTGACATACGATTGGTGCCATTTTTCTAGGCACCAGCCGATTTAAATGCCATTTACAGAATCCTGGCCCAAATGCCTATGCCAAAAGCAAAGCAAACTGCCTAATAATAGTGTCTGTTGCTGAAAACATTCCTCTCTCTACAGGGAGCTGCTGGCCTTTGTGCTGAAATAAAAACGATTTCACATCGGCATACAAAAAGTCCCTCCCCCTCCCACACACACATGAACAAATTCCCTCTTCATCTCAAACTGAAGGATTCTTTTCAAAATTAAACTACCGTAGTTTTTTTTTCTGCCTTAGAAAAATGAAGATAAAAAGAAATCAATAATATCAGATCTCTGAGACTTAATAAAACCTTCTAGAGGACTATCAAATTACTCTTCAAATCTTGCGTGTATGCTTCTCTCCCGTTGTCATACGTAAGCATCGCAGTACAAGGCTGAATTTTAAAAACATACTTAATAAGCAAAGCTTGAATTGGCAAAACACCATTTGTTACGATTAATAACTGAGCATCCGGAAAGGTGAGAATTTAACGGCAGTGAGGAGACAGATGGCAACTGTAATGTGCAGCTAATCCACCCCCACCGTATGCATGTCCTGCTGTATTGCTACAGGTGCCCCCGCTGCTGACCTTCTTCCGAAAGATATCTGAGATCGTAAAATTCAGAAGTGAAGGTGCTGTAGGTGTCCTGGTGCAGTTCATCAAGGGCCGGATCCCCCCACTCTCTGCGGCCGCCCCGCACAGTGCTCTCATCTGCAGGGCTGCCGCTGGCGAGTCCTGCAAGCAGCAACCAAGCTCCCCAGCCCAGGCACTGCAGCATCCCTAAGACACTGCACAGAAAGAGCAGAGGAGACAAATGAAAGCCCACAGAGAGAGCACTTGGATGTGCTCCAGGTTAAAAAGAAACAAACCGTTGCAATGGTATTCTTGGTTTGCAAGGCTGTCGATTCTCCGCGGGATGGCAGTATTACAGTCTCCCCATGCTGCCACCTCCTATTCCATACCCAGGAAATTAAACATTTGAATTATCCAGTGGGGTAGTTTAAAACCTCAGAGACTGTCAAATGTCAGTAATTTTTTTTAAATGAGGAGAAAGGGGAGGGCTTGTTCAAATGCTCCTTGATATCACATTTTTGACCTAAATTTAGTTCTAGTGGATCCTGGAAACAAATAAAACAATAAGAAAAAAAATCCAAACCCCCAAAACAGAGTTTTGGTAAGTTGTGATAACAAGCAGCACTCCTGAATTTCCGATGGGATGATGGGGAATGATACACTAGGCAGTCACACAATTTTATGTGGCCAGAATTATGAGGTCACAGCCAGAGAAAGATTGAAAAAGCACTGATTCATACATTGAAATCATTGTAGCACTGCTCATAATGCCTCAGTATAAGCTAATCAGAAATCCAGAACTGGCCTCCAATCTCCTTCCTGGATTTGGGTAACAACAACTCCTTGCTTGCTTGACTGAAATTCAGTTGCCATAGTAACAAGCTCTTGCTTTCTACCAGCCTGCTAGAACCACAGCATTGCTCTCAGCTTCTTCCAAGCAATGCATGCATTTGTGGCAAATGGTGAAAGAAGGCAATTAAAAAGGAAGTGAGCTACAGATAACTGTGGGGCAGATGTTCAAAGGAAAACAAACTTGCAACATCCTGACAGACAAGTTTTAGCCACTTTAATGTGCTCTTTATTGTGTGACTCATGCACAGAGCGTCTGAGCACTGTTGTTTCCCTTTCACAGAAGCAGTGAACAAAAATGCTATGCAGAGCTACGTAAAAGAATCCATCAATATTAACATGAGCTCAGTGTAGGATGCATAGATGTTTCCAAGTGATGCACAGAAAGAAGCATACCTGTAATGTCAAAAATTTACGGACAGATCTGAGCTGTCATTCATAAAGGCATAAGGGTGACTGCTACAGCCAGAAAATACACAGATGAGTCAGGTGTATATGAGAATTTTGTGCGTATAATTTGTGTGTGAAATATATGTGGGGGATATGAAAGGGTATGCATATTCACAGATGGCATGGAATGTGGAGCAGCCACTTTATGCATGATTTTTAGGTGGCATATTATTTGTGTGTGAGATATGTGAGGGAAGTGGGATATGCATATTCACAAATGGCGCAAAGTGTGAATGTCTGCATATATGTTTAGAGTAATATGTAAAAATGTGAGGTCTTGCAGCCCATCTTCACATTCCTCCCAGCATTATCTGGGATGACTCTCATTCTCGTGGATACTTCTCAATCTTACCATCTCCTCTCTGTTTCTTTACTTTCGTCATGAGGGATACAAGCTGACGACATCTTGCATATGGAACCAGCCCTTTCAGATAACATTTTCTGTCTGCATAGAGGCAGAAACTGTAACAGGTTCTAATGCTGGGCTGTGTGTGTGTGTGTGTGTGGGAGGGGGGTGTTGCTGACTCAGAGGCTGGTGCTGGCAGGGAGGCAGACAAGAGAAGACTGGTCTGATGATGGGGTTATGAGGAAGGATCTAGGGGCTGATGCAGAGACGGGGGATGAGTGATGAGTGATGGGAGAAGACAGAGGATGAGAAAGGATTCAGTGTGCAGGAAGGGAAGGAGAAGAGTGATGTGAATCAGAGGGAAGGAGTCAGAATGGAAGGAAAAGGACAGGGAAGTGGTGAGAAATTAACAAACTGAAGAGGGGTTAATGTAACCCCTCCCTCTTTTAAAACTCCCTATTTTCAGTCTCTTAAGAGGGAAAAGTTAAACATAAAATCTAAAATTACCTTTTTAAAAAGAATTTACAAGAAATAAGAATTTTTGTTATTTTATTATTACAATTCTAAAAGATATATATATCCAAATAACTTTAACATAAAATCCCAAATAAACTTTTCCTCATAGAATTTAGTCCTTTCAAAAGATTTTTCTCACAAATTTCAAATGTAAATTTTCTCACAGGATTCCGTTGTTTATTTCACACAGCCGTTGGGTACCAGCGCTTCTTTTTTTCTTATTTTGAGATTCAGTTTTGATCAACAGCAAACCTACTTCTTAACTTAAAGAAATCAAAGGGAGCAAAACCCTAACGCCCTGAAAAATATGTTTGTTGCTTTAATTTTCTCTAACTACCCATAGAAAAGAAAAAATAATTGAAATTCCCTAACTTTTCCAACCCTGATGTATTGTAAACTATTCTCAAACAAACCCCAGACCAACCTATCTTTCAAAACTGAACTCTTCCCAACTCTTATTTTTTTCTTTCTCTCTCTGGCCGTTATAGAATCCTGACCTGCCCTGCTCACTGCTACGTGATCTCATCAGACCTGATGCAGACATAACACATTCCAGAATTCTCACTCTCAGGCAGGCAAATACAGCATTAAATTACCCACCTAACAAACAAAACTTTTCACTTCAAAATAAAAACTTCTATCAGATCTTCTGCCCTATAAACTATAACATATTTCAAACTTAATTTTTGTAACCCATGGTTACATTAACAAAAGGAAAAGTGCAGATGGAAGGGTGAGAAAGAGGAAGATGAGTGAGGGAGATAGTGAGAAAGGGGAATGGGTGAAAAAGGGGTTGAGAGGCAATGGGAACAGATGAAAGAAATGGATCTGAGAAGTGAAAGATGAAAATAGATAAAGGAGCTAGATGCCAGAAGAGGTTAATAAGCTGATGTTGGTGAAGGAATAAGACTTGGAGGAAGATAAATGAGGGCAAGGAAGAGGTGAGAGTAGAAGATAAAAAATCTCACAGGTAAGTGAGATGTGAAAAGAGAGAAAATGAAGACTAGAGGGTGAAAGAAGGGGATAATGAGAGGCAAAACCTAGCTTCCAAGTGGAGATTAGAGAGTGACACGGTAATTGTTACTGTGGTAATTACCACAGTAAAGTGGAGGATCTATACCACCTTGCCTGGTATTACTGGGGTAGTGGTAGATTGTTCCACAGTAGTGCCGCATGAATAGGAATCATTGCTGTGCTAATACCACAGCAATGTGCTAATACCACAGCAATGGGGACATATAACATAAAAGGTGGGCTAGTGGCCTCTTCAGGGGCAGGAAAGAACTCAACTCTTTCCTGCCGCCACTCCAAAGATTTTCAAGATGACTGCCAAAGAGAGAGGGAAGGAGGGATGCCAGAGCAGAAAGGGAGTGATACTGGGAGGGATGTATGCTCGAGCAGGGAGGGAGGGAAGGAAGCCAGAGAAGGGAGACAGACAGGGAGGGAGGGATGGATGGATGGATGCCAGAGCAGGGAGAGAGTGAGGGAAGAGCAGGGCAGGAGGCTAGCAGGCAGGCCAGAGCAGGGAGATATGCCACAGCAGAGAGGGATGGCAGAGCAGGGAGGAAGGGATGCCAGAGGAGGGAGGGATGAAAGGATGCCAGCCAGCCATTCAGAGCATGGAGGGTGAGAGGAGAAAGATGCCAGGGGGAAGGGAGGGGAATACAGAGATGCCAGGGGGAGAAGGGAGGGAAGGAATACAGAGATGCTAGGGTGGAGAGATGGGAAGGAGACAGAGATGCCAGGTGGGGAAGGAAGGGAAGAGAAGGAGACAGAGATGCTGGGGGAAGAGGGAAGGGAAGGAGACATAAGTAAGGGGGGAAGGGGAAAAATGAAGAAGAGAGATGCCAGAGCATGGGGGAGGGGTGGAGACAGAGAGAGAAAAATGATGAGGGTGAACTGAAATGAATTATGCATAAAGGAGAGATGGAGCACACGTTGGAAGGGGAAGAGGGTAGACGATTTATATAAGGGACATAGAAAGAGGGAAGATGTTATATGGAAGAAAGACAGAGGGCTAGATGGAAAGAAGAGTGTGAAGAGAAGATGAAGAAACCAGAAAAGACAAAAGGCAGAAAAAATATTTTTTTTGTTGCTTTAGAACAGTGGTTCCCAAACCTGTCCTGGGGGACCCCCAGCCAGTCAGGTTTTCAAGATATCCCTAATGAATATGCATGAGAGAGATTTGCATACCTATCACTTCCATTATATGCAAATCTCTCTCATGCATATTCATTAGGGATATCTTGAAAACCTGACTGACTTGGGGGTCCCCCAGGACAGGTTTGGGAACCACTGCTTTAGAATAAAGTAGTATTGTAACTGTATTGATAAATATTTATAAATAGAAAATTGAAACAAGGTAATCTTTTATTGGGCTAATTTTAATACATTGTTTATTAACTTTTGGAGAACAAAACCCCCTTCCTCAGGTCAGGACAGGATACCATAACAGCAATATACGCACTGACTTGAGGAAAGAGGTTTTGACCTCTGAAAACTTATTGATAAATGATTATGTGCCAATACAGTGCAATTACGTAAATGCACGCTCAGTCTGCAACAAGACCTTAATAATAAATGACCTGAAAACAAATAGTCATGCAGGGATAATATGTATAGTAGAAACATTGATACAGGACGATGATTCTCCAGTGCTAATTGATCTTTGCCCACCTGGGTACAAAACAATCCATCACCAACAACAAAACAGAAGAGGTGAAGGGCCTCCTCCTAATGTACAAATCATTCCTCACTCTACAAAAACAAGAAAGCTGTAATGACCAAGGATTGGAATACATGGTCTGCAACCTGAAACACCAGGAAGGCAGGAAAGACATAAAACTGCTCTTAATATACAGACCACTAGGTAATTGAAATACAGTAGAAGATAAAATCACAAAACTGATCTCTTACTATGTCACTAACTACCCCAATCTGGTAGTCATAGGGGACCTACATCTATACACAGAAGTACAGGACAATCCAAAAGTTTGAAACTTCTAAAGCTTAATAGAGCAAGTAGAACTCCCCACCTCCCCACAGGTCCTTACTCAAAAATTGGACACCAGTTAAAGGGGCGAGGGGCGGAAACGGTACAGCCCAGGTACTGTCTTTGTGAGGGTACCAGCACCTCTCTGCCCCCCCATGCCATGTTCGCATCCTCCTTTCCCCCCTCCACCCCCGTACTTCTTTAAAATCTTGCCAGCACAAGCAACTACTCGTGCCAGCCTGGCTCCCTCTGAAATCACTTCTGGGCCACAGAGCCAGAAAGTGACATCAGAGTGAAAGCCAATGCTAGCATGGGCAGCAGGTTGAAGAAGCTGCACACGCTGGCAAAGATTTAAAAAGGTACAAGGGTGGGGAGGACACAAGTGTGGCATGGGGGTGCGCAAAGAGCGGGAGAGGGTGTTCGTGTGGAAGAAGCAGGGGGCGGAGAGTAGGGTGCGGGGGGAGAGGTGCCACCGCCCCAGGTGCCTCCCACTCTCGCTACGCCACTGGTGGACACTGTCTAGATTTCATCTCACACTCAGCAAATAGTCCAGATCGCAAATTGATAGACCACGTAGTGTAGGAGTCAGTTATATGGTCAGATCATCTCCTAAACTTCCTAACATACCCAAGATAATGATACAAACAAAAAAGAAACAAGACACATTACACATTGGCCCAAGCGCCTAAGGCCCCTCCTATAATGGGAGGGGCCTTAGGCGCTCGGGCCAATCAGGCCCTAGGATCCTGTGGGTTGGGCAGGGGAGGGGTGGGCCCGCCTCATTTGGACATAGGCAGGCCTGCTGGCTGGACGGTGCGAAGAGGGGGGTTCAGGGGTGGAGGGTTCGTTGTGGGGGGCCGGCAGGAGGGATTGGGCACTCTCCTGCCGGCATCTTCGGGGAGGCCGTTGGGGGGGGGTCTGGGGAGGGCGGTTAGGGCATATTATTTGGGGGGGTCGTTGGGAGGGCCGGCAGGAGGGGTTGGGTACCCTCCTGCCGGCGATCTTTGGGGGGGTTCTTTCGGCAGGAGAGGTTGGGCACCCTCCTGCCATGAACGTTGGGGGGGGGGAGGTTGGGGAGACTGGCGGCTGTAGTTGCGGCTGCTATACTAATCGCGGCAGGGAGATCCCTTGCCGCAATAAAGTATAGCGGCCGGGTCTACTTACCATGTAGGCCAGCATTTTCCTAGCCTACATTGTAAGCGTCTCCCGCTCTGCTAGGGAGACGCGCAGGGCCGCCTAGGTTCGCCTAAGGCTACTGCCTAGCCTTAGGCAAGCTTAGACGGGCTTGTGGGCCTCCCTAGGCTTCCGGAGGCGCCTTCAATATAGGCGGCCTGCCTGGGGAGCATTTTTTTTTAGAAAACGTGCCTCCCAATTGGCTGATTAGACAGCTGTAGGACGCCTATAGCTGCCTACAATTGGGACGCACTTTGCAGAATCAGGGTCAAAATGTTTATTTGCAATGCCTTAGGCCCCTAAATTGCATAAAAATTATGCAAAATCAACTTGTAAGTGTCCACTCAACGTAATTTCTCATCAGCAAATAAACATTTGGGCACTACTTGGTTGACAGCTTCTGCATAACCAGCTGCTCATGGATTATATACCCAACATGTTCCCTGGATAACTGTAGTGTCTCAGCAATTATTTTAGCTGATATTCAACAATCTGCAAAGATCAGGACATGGACATGGTCAACAATTTCAGAAGCTGACACTGTTTGAGGCCTCCCAGACCTTGCTGCATCTTTGGTCTCAAAACCTCCACGCTGAAAATTGACACACCACTTCTTCACTGTGGAGTATGATGGGCACTCAATGTTTGCATCATACATTCATGGATTTTCTTGAAGTTTTCTTCTGCAGGAATAGGAACTTCATGACAGCTGGGAGTTCCACACTTGAAAATTCCAAACTTTCCATTGGCATGGTTCAATCGATGATTTGAAACAATGTCAAACATAGCATTTTGATTCTGCAAATTGACACTTTGCAAAATAAAATAACACTCTTTTCAGCTACAGTGACAAAATAACGTTCAGAATTTAGAAAGTTAATTGTGCTGATCCGGAAAGGTGCTGTTATAGGAAAGAAGGTCATTCTTAGCGTTTGGACGCAAGACATAGCGCCTGCTTACTGGGCTTGGAGGAATCGTTTTCATAATTTGATGCTCTTGGAGCAGCGCCATGCTCGATTATCTGTCAGGCGGTCGAAGATTTTCCTGCAGACCTGGGACCCCTACATTTCCTCGCTTTCCCTTAGGGCCAGAAGTCTGGTCTTAAACTCATTCTGTTGCTGATACCTTATGCTCTCAGCTGTTTTCCCCGGGTTGGTGGGTGGCTGTTTGGGTGAGTGTGAATGGTGGGTATGAGTGGTTGGAAGTATGTGGAGTTCGGTGGGTGGGGGGGACTACATTGTGTGGGTGGGAGGATGGGATTTGGTTATTTTGGTTGATAGGTGCTGAGCGGCATAAGCATACAGCTTGCTCAGCATACTCCTTTCTTGCTGGGGTTTTTGGGTATGGATTGGGTCTCATGGTGAGGGTTTGGGATGGGGTGGGGGTTTGGGCTTTGGAGTGGGTGGGGATTGGGGGGATTCTTTGGTTGGGGTGAAAATGTATTTGATGGTACGTTTGGTGTTCGCGACCTTGTTGTTTTGTCGTGCTGTATTGTATATTTACTGCTGGTGTGCCAATAAAACATGATTTATACTAGAAAGTTAATTGGGCTGAGAACTTTTCAGCACCTCCCTTGTATCAGCTTTTGAAATGTGCAACCCTGATTACTTTGTTTTACACAATTCTATTACTTTAACCTTACATTGCATATAACGTTCTCAGAATTCCTATTTCTTGTTTGTGATTGCTTACTCTGATGCAGAAAGCTTTCTGCAGGTTTTATAGTTTACCATAACACAGCAATGCAGAAAGGAATTCAGCATGAGTGTTAATTCATGCAGAAACCTTGGCCACACACTGCATTGAAATGAATGCATATGCAGTGCATTTTCTATCCTATGGCATGCAAAATTTAAATTGGCCATGCAACTACTGCGATCCAGGGCAGTGTAGAAGGGTTGATTGGCACCCTCTCTATCCACCCAACGCGATCAGACCAGACCAGATGTATTCCACATATTAAAAAGGGTGGAAAAGAGAGAAAATGACAGCTGACATGATTAAAAGGTGAAGTGAAGGAGACTATTAGAACATCCTTAAAAGAATAGAAAAAGGATCCAAATGAAGAAAATAAGAAACAACACAAGCACTGGCAAGCAAAGCATTGATAAAGAAGGCTAACAAAGAATATGAAAAGAACTTGCCAAAAAGGCAAAAACTAACAGCAACAACTTTTTTAGATACCGTATAATATATACTCGAATATAAACCGGGATTCTTGGGCCCAAAATTGGCCCAAAATAGATATCCCGGTTTATATTCGGGTCAGCGTCCCCCCCTCCCAGAATTATTGCAGGCTGCTGCTGCCAGACTCTGCACCCTATCCCCCCTCCCTACCCTGTCCTCCTGAGGTGCAGCAGGCAGGAACGATCTTTCTGCGCTCCTGCCCTGCTGCTAACCCAGTCAGTGGTGGCTGCCGCAAAATCCGGTTTCTTCTGCCACTGAGCGGCAATGAGCAGGAGTGCAGTTTGGCATTCCTGCTCGGCACCGAGCGGCTTCTTGACTGGCTCCTGCGAATTCCCGTTTCGATTGTAGGCACTTGGATGACCAGTCTTTTAAATCGTCTAAGTGACGACTTGGGTGGGTTTTTAGACCTGTTTTTGTTTTATGAGCCTCATAGCCTCAATACCAATATACGTCAAACTAATGGAAGGCCTAGTGGCACAATACCTTACAAACTACCTACTTCACCCCTCACAATCTGGGTTCAGGACTAACTACAGCACAGAAACACTATTCCTGGACACAGCCTGTCAGCACCTAAGTAAATGCAAGAGGATGCTAGTCATACAACTTGATCTTTCTGCAGCATTTGACCTGGTAGATCGTGCCATCCTATTACAAATTCTGGAAGCTACAGGAATCACGGATAGGGTATACACATGGTGCCAAGGATTCCTACAATCTAGAACCTACCGAGTCAAGGCAAACAGAAAAATCAGAATTCTGGTATAACCCCTGTGGTGTACCACAAGGGTCACCATTATCTCCAATGCTTTTCAACCTCTATGTCAGCTTCCCCGGTACCAGCCTAAGCATTACATCATAGAGCTACGCAGATGACATCACCATTCTCCTTCCTTTCGATGATCCAATTCCCATCATAACAGAAAAATTGCTAAAGATAATAGAAACAGTTGAAAAATGGATAAAAGACCACAAACTAAAGCTAAACACAGACAAAACAAAATTCCTACTACTCGAAAAAGACAAACCCCTAACCACAACAGAAATAGAAATAAACTCCATCAAATACCCTATTCAACCTGCCCTAAAACTACTTAGGATTATGATAAGACAGATGCTGTACCATGCAACTACAAATCAACAAAACCATCCAGAAATCCTTCAGACATGGCAAATTTTAAAATTCTTCAACAGGAAACAATTCCAAATCCTTGTCCAATCCTTAGCTCTGGGACTTTTAGACTACTGCAACGTCCTTTACCTACCATGCCCCAGAGGCATGATAAAACAATTACAGACCATACAAAACACAGCCCTCAGACTGATCTACTCATTAAGCAAATATGATCACATCTCCACTACATACCTAGACTCAAACTGGCTCCCAATGAAAGCACAATTACATTACATTACATTACATTAGTGATTTCTATTCCGCCTGTGCCTTGCGGTTCTAGGCGGATTACAAATTATAAGAGATCTGGACATTACCGAGAGAATTGCAAAACAAATATTATTCAGAGAAATTACATAACAGATTATCTAGAGATATTACTTAATAGATTATCTAGGGAAATTGCATAACCGTGATTCATGTACTTTACATGGTGTGGTAGAGGATTCAATTATAAGAATTACATTCAATTATAGGAATTACATTCAATTATGAGAATTATATTTAAGAGAATCAAGTGATAACAGGATGTAGTGGAGAATATCAGTATATGCGGGTTGCAGACGAGAAGTTACCTAACAGTGACGTAAGATGTTTGTTGAATAGTGAGGTAAATGCTTATTTAGGAGTCTGAGTATTATTCAAATTCTACTGTCTACTATTCAAAGTGCTGCCCCCACCTACCTGAACGATCACCTCATCCAGTTTTGAAGGAACTAAAGGAGGAAATAGCAGAACTACTACAGTGGGTTTGTAACCTATTTCTGAAAACAGGCGTGATCCCAGAGGATTGGAGGATAGCTAATGTTACGCCCATCTTTAAAAAAGGATCGAGAGGTGACCCGGGAAACTACAGACCGGTGAGTCTGACCTCAGTTCCGGGGAAAATGGCAGAAGCACTGAAAAAAGAAAGCATTGATGAACATATAGATAGAAACAAACTGATGAAAACAAGCCAGCACGGCTTCTGCAAGGGAAGATCGTGCCTAACGAACTTATTGCACTTCTTTGAAGGAATTAACAAACAAATGGACAAAGGGGACCCCATAGACATCGTATACTTGGATCTCCAAAAGGCCTTTGACAAGGTACCCCATGAACGCTTACTATGGAAACTGAAGAACCATGGGGTGGAAGGAGACGTTCATAGATGGATCAAAAATTGGTTGGCAGGTAGGAAGCAAAGGGTAGGAGTGAAGGGCCACTACTCTGACTGGAGGAGGGTCACGAGCGGTGTTCTGCAGGGGTCAGTACTCGGACCGCTGCTGTTCAATATATTTATAAACAATCTAGAAACAGGGACGAAGTGCGAAGTAATAAAATTTGCAGATGACACCAAACTATTTAGTGGAGTTGGAACTAAAGGGGACTGTGAGGATTTACAAAGGGACCTCAACAAACTAGAAAAGTGGGCGACGAGATGGCAGATGATGTTTAATGTAGAGAAATGTAAAGTCTTGCATGTAGGGAAAAGAAACCCGAAATACAGCTATATGATGGGAGGGCTGGTAATGGGTGAAAGTACTCAAGAAAAGGACTTGGGGGTAATAGTGGACAAGACAATGAAGCTGTCAGCACAGTGCGCAGCGGCCTCTAAGAAAGTGAATAGAATGCTAGGTATTATTAAGAAAGGTATTACAACCAGAACGAAAGAGGTCATCCTGCCGTTGTATCGGACGATGGTGCGCCCGCATCTGGAGTACTGCGTCCAATATTGGTCGCCATACCTTAAGAAGGATAAGGCGATAATCGAGAGGGTTCAGAAAAGAGCAACGCGATTGATAAGAGGTATGGAAAACTTTTCATATGCTGAAAGATTAGAGAAACTGGGGCTCTTTTCCCTGGAAAAGCGGAGACTCAGAGGGGACATGATAGAGACTTACAAGATCATGAAGGGCATAGAGAAAGTGGAGAAGGACAGATTCTTCAAACTTTCAGAAACTACAAGAACGAGAGGGCATTCGAATAAATTAAGAGGGGACAGATTCAGAACCAATGCTAGGAAGTTCTTCTTCACCCAAAGGGTTGTGGATGCCTGGAATGCGCTTCCAGAGGGTGTGATAGGACAGGGTACTGTATCAGGGTTCAAGAAGGGATTGGATGAATTCCTGAAGAAGAAAGGGATAGAAGGGTATAGACAGATAGAAAAAAAAAGGGGATAGAAGGGTATAGATAGAGATCATTATACAGGTCCTGGACCTGATGGGCCGCCGCTTGAGCCGACTGCTGGACAGGATGGACCCTTGGTCTGATCCAGCAGAGGCACTGCTTATGTTCTTATGGCCAAGAAGAACTCAGACTCCATTTACTCACTCCCCAATCAAAGACACACTATGCAAGAAGATGCATGATGGCCTACTAGCAACTCCTCAGGCAGCGAAACTTGACCACCACCTCTCCAACTTACTGATAACAACGCCTGATTATATAACCCTCCGAGAGAAAATTAAAACCCTGCTATTCAAAATCTTATAATCAGCACCTAACCCTGTATTTCTCCTGGTAACGTCCAGCTTACCTCTTTTGTAATCCGCCTAGAACTGCAAGGTAAAGGCAGAATATAAGTTACTACTATAATGTAATCTAGTTGGAATAGCATAATGGCACGAGGAGACAGTTTGTCCCTGCAGGCTCTGCCCCTGTCCCGCAGTTATCCATGGGTGCCCGTCCACGTGTCATTCTCTAGAGGACAGTAGCATATCTAATCTAACTGCACTTCTTCAGAATAAGTTCAAGGCGATTTACAAGATGAGACCCATGCAACATCATGGGGAAAAGTTACAACACATAGTAGAAGGTAAAACTGTCATAAAAGGGCGAGAGTGACATTTGTCTGGAGAGAAAAAATGCATATCTAAAAAAAAAATATTTTAATTTCTTATATACTGCCTGCAAGCTATCCAGGAAGGGATCAAGTAGTATACAGAGGAGTAAAAAGAGTAGAGAGACAGGCAAAGACAAAAGGAGGAAAAAGACAAAGCAAATGACAATCTGAGAGAACAGTAAAGAACATGGAAAAAGAAAGCAATGGAAAGTGAGGGGAAAAAAAGCAAAATAAACGAATAAGATACCCAACCAAAAAGGCTGGCATGTACATTAAAAAAAAAATAAAAAAAATATATATATATATTAACACAAATGGGCTACAGAACTTTCAGCTATACAGAGAAGCCAGGAGGGAAACTTTTTGGCCAGACTGGTACTTTTTGAAGCACTGTGGTATTCAGCCCACTGAAATCAGTGCTGCCGGTTCCATAAAGGAACAGAATGGAGTGGCTGGAAATCCAAGGCAGGTCTACAAGGGACGTAAAGGAAATGGGGAGTTGCTTAATTCAAGGCAATTAAGCCGCTAGCACAATTGGAGTCTTGTTCAGACAAAGCCCCCAGCACCTGCTCTCAATATAATAACTTATTTCAAGAGCAGACTGGAATAACCACCACCACCTCCGCCTACCACAATCTACAGGTAACCAGCCACAGCACGCCGCAACGTGACGTCACTTTTTTGGCCTCCTCCTATTTCCGGTCTTTGTCGGAAGTTACGCGAGCGGTCTCGGAGTTCCTGATTCGCTCTGGCGTTCCCTTCAATGAGGCGCGGGCACTGGCAGTATTGCGCGTTCCCACTACCTCGAGGGACGTCGGGCGCAGGAAGGTGATGTCACCAGTCTCAGGGGCGTATCCTCCGAAGCGTCACGGTGAAGGGCGATGGCTGAGAGCGGCGAGTTGTCCATCATCGTCAGTCACGGTAAGAGCGAGATCTGAAGAGGAATTGTATGTTAATGTTTATTTGGTACTTGTGTATAGCTATATGAACTGGGTATGTGCAGAGGTAAACATATCTTCGGGGGTTGCGACTGTACGTGTATTTACTTTCTTAATGATCTATGCATTCAAAGAATCAATCTCTGTTTTTCGTGCTATATTTAAGAGGAGATACACGCGCGCGCCTATGTTTTATGGGAGTACATGATAAATGCAGGTTGGATCTCCTATAGTGCTTCCAAGCTTTTATCAAGTGTAGCCCCATTTTAAACTGTAAGCATGCAGGCGCTGGGAGATGATAATGGCAGAAAATAGCAGACGCTCATTCCCCTCCCTCATCCATTTTTTTTTCTCCTTTCACTTATTTAAGGCATGAAGGCAGCAGTCGGCTGTGTAAGCTGTGTGTAGTCATAGATCCCAGTACATGGGTTTCCAGTCAAACAAGAAGTACATATATTGTAGGAGGAAGGGCAGTGCCCATGAACATTCACTGAATCACATGTCCTGTCCTAGCTGCCACTACTGTGCAAAAGTCACAGTGGAGGCACGGAAAGAGAGGATCAGGCCTGTTTCTGGGATCAAGTTATCAGTGTCGCATTTGAGGTCCCAACATTCTGTTTGGGAACTAATGATTTACTCTAATCTTCCTTTTCTTACTGCCCAGTCCTTGAAGGTGCTTTTCACCTTATTTTCAGTTTGGTAATTTCTTTTATAGTCATAAACAGCCCCATTTTAGATAGAATGTAGAAGTGTCTCTAGTATTTTAGAATAGAATCTGCTCACATAGATGCTGTTCTAAAATACAGGAGAAATGTGCCATGTGTGAGTGGCATAAACCTCCATTGTATTAAAAAAATGTTGAAAATGTCCAGGCATTGAAAACCAGCACATACACTTTTATATTGGCCATTGTAGATATACAAATGTGTATTTTTCCAGTGCTGTCACAAGAGACCCAACAACCATCAGAGGTGAGCTAGATTTCAACACAAAATACACCCAAGGAAACTGACCCGTATATCCACACATCACCTTATCGACACTGTGGCATCACATACACAACCAGCTACCAGACAATCACTAGAACTGACTCTTATCTACTTCATAATATCATTCACCAAACTGTTTTAGCTCATTTCGCTGTAATTCACCCCCCTCCCCAAATGTTTATGTAATATACTTTTCTTACCAAATTATTCCTCTAAGTTGCACTGTAATACAAGCTTTACCTCATAGAATCTCAAACAGTTCAATATACACTTGCACTGTACTAAATTGTATGTCCTTAAATTGCACTATAAGTCACCTTGAACCTTTTTAGGCATAACAACTCCTAAATCTCAGATTGGATTAGATTAGGTAGTTTTGGCTTTTGGGACAGGGGACAAAACTCCCCCAATCCACTGGTGAATCATGGAGGCAACCTCTAATCTCTCCAGTGGAAATCTGCTCAATAAGAGTAGTTTGCAAAACTGTTAAGGTGCTTGTTTCTGAAGCACAAGAATGTGTTTTTGGCCATTCTGAGATGTCTATCTGCCACAAATATTTAAATTGTGATTTTTCAAATGTTTTTCACTGCAGTTCGTCCAAACAGTAAGGGGGGAATGTTATGGGCAAAGCTAGGATGGGCCCAAAATTAGGACATCTGTCAGCATCCAAGGCAAAAAAGAGCTTGTTTATCAAGACCTGTTTCAAGTTACAAAAAGATACACTGATTTGACCAGTTGAACACTGGAGGGATTCAGGTTTGACCCCTTCCTTAATCCTTCAGTGGATGATGCCCCCTTCCCACACCCATAATAAGTGAAACTGAAAGGGGAATCCAGGCTGTATGACAGCTGCAGATATTATGGGCATAATAATAATTTTATTTTTTAGATACCGCCTAATCAAAAGTGGTTGGTTCTAGGTGGATTTCAACAAATAGTAACTAGTCATACAGTGAAAAGTACAATTTAAAAGGAAAATACAATTCTAAGCACAACAAAGCAGCAGGCGGATCCCAGGAGTAGCCTCTTTGTCGGTGCAGTAGACTGTGAACAATAGGATCCAGATCCAAATCCCACTCTACCTAGTACATTTGTGATGGAAATCGTGAGCCCTCCGAAACCACAAAATTTCCTGCTGCACCTGCAAGGTGGATGGTGATTGTAATAGTGTACAGTAGGTTTTATTTTGTTCCTGGAGAGCTCACAATACAAATGCGTTATGGTGAGAATTGTGCCTGGTGCCATTGTTTAAAGTTCATTGCACCGACTACCAGACTTCCCCTCTGATCTGCAGGGACGTCTGTGTGGCCATTTATCACAAAATGATGCCAGACAGTTTATAAGTTGGACGTTTTAGTTTGGCTTTTGCTGTGCAAAAATGGTTTTCTCCAATCTTTGAGCCATTTTCGAAGGGAAACCCATGTAGATACCCTGGATGGTGTGAATAAAATGAAGAAAGACCTAGCAAAGCTTGAAGAATGGTCTGAAATTTGGCATCTAAAATTTAATGCTAAGAAATGCAAGATTATGCATTTGGGGGAACAGTACAGTTTAGGGGGTGAAGAACTTATGTGCATGACAGAAGAGCAGGACTTGAATGTGATTGTATGTGATGATAGTAAGGTAGCCAAACAGGTTGAAAAGATGATGGTGAAAGCTAGTAGGATGTTAGGGTATATAGGGAAAGGTATGGTCAGTAGGGAAAAGGAGGTATTGATGTCCCTGTGTAAGACTCTAGTGAAACCTCATTTTACCCCCCCCCCCCTTTTTTTTTTTTTTTTTTACAAAACCAAAGTTCAGTTTTTAGCTCCGGTCTCGGCAATGACAGCTCTGACGCTCTTAGAAATTCTATGAGCATCGGAGCTGTTACCGCCATGGCTGGTGCTAAAAACCATGCTATGTTTTTGTAAAATGGGGGAGGGGTTCTAAGAATATTGTGTGCAATTCTGGAGACCTCACTTTCAAAAAAAATATAAAAAAAGGATGGCGTCGGTCTAGTGGAAGGCTACCAAAATGGTGCATGGTCTTCGTCATAAGGCTTATGGGGACAGACTTGAAGATCTCAATATATATATTTTGGAGAAAAGGTGGGAGAGGAGAGATATGATAGAGACGTTTAAATACCTACGTGGCGTAAATGAGCAAGAGTTGAGTCTCATTCATTTGAAAGGAAGCTCTGAGAGGGCATAGGATGAAGTTAAGAAGTGATAGGTTCCGGAGTAATCTAAAGAAATACTTCTTTACTGAAAGGGTGGTCAATAAGTGGAACAGTCTCCCGGAAGAGGTGGTGGAAATGGTGGAGACAGAGACTGTGTCTGAATTCAGTAAAGCGTGAGATAGGCACATGGGATCTCAGAGAG
This sequence comes from Geotrypetes seraphini, assembly GCF_902459505.1. Taxonomy (NCBI): domain Eukaryota; kingdom Metazoa; phylum Chordata; class Amphibia; order Gymnophiona; family Dermophiidae; genus Geotrypetes; species Geotrypetes seraphini. The sequence continues at coordinate 377,696,449 of NC_047085.1, forward strand.
AGGAAGAGATAATGGTTACTGCGGATGGGCCATTTGGCCTTTAGCTGCCATTGTTTCTATGTTTCAAAAATGGCTCTAAGATGGACTTTTTTGGACATAATGAACAAAATGTCCCAATTCAGACTTGGATGACTTATCGAAAATGCCCCTTTAAATTTGCTTGGTAGCAGGTATAACTCTCAACATCAGTCTTTTTAGAACATCTTTGTTAATTCCCAATTTCACAGAAGGACTATACATTTTTGCAAGATAAATGTTTAAGTCCCCATTTTTCAAAGGTGGGATATGCATATCTCAAACACAAGTGTGCGCAAATGACAAGGGGGCATGGTCTGGACATGACAAAGGTATGGTTAATAAATGTTTAAGTGCCAGTGAATACATGTCTGAAAACACAAATAGCCCTTCTAAAATGACCCCCTAAACTAGTGTGTCTCAAACATTTTTTAGCACACTAAACTGAACAAATGTTTTTTGCGGCATGTTATAATTGAAATTATAATATTACGAAACCAACAAAAAATTAAATTTGAGAGCTATTTATTGAAAGTTCTTTAAGCTATGCATGGGTAATTGTGACAACGGTGAAACTAAAGTACCGTAGATAGAATAGAATTGCAAATCAATGCGATGGATGTGCTTGTTTTTGAGTACAAATTAACTCAAAATACAGCTCGATAGTCAACAAGTATGCACACATTTCGTCATCTACCATCTGCAGTCGTTCTCATTTTTTAAATTTTATTTCTGTCAGAGCTGAAAATCCAAGTTCGCAAAGATAAGAAGATCCAAATGGTAACAAAGCTTTGATTGCTTTGTTGTTCAAGTTAGGATAACTATTGCACAAAAACTAAAATTACTTGCTGTTAGTTTTCATGGTCCAGTCCCGTTAAAGAATGAAGCTTGTCTGGGCGGTTGTATCCTTAGGCACACAGACGCTTATAACATTGACAGATTCTTGCGTTTGCGACTTACATGTCTGCCCAGTGACATAGGTCATAGTTACAATCTCAAGTAGTTCATTGTTGGCTCATTGTTATGTCCCTGGAGTTGCAGTAGACAGTTTAGAAATTAACTTTTACATTTTCTATTTCAGTTACTTTAAAAGTGTTTTCTCCCTGTCTTGGTACAGAAATGCTTTTAAAAAGTTTTCTGACCTGAGATAGTGGTCACAAGATTGTTGTGTTAAGTGGTAGCTGGTTGGGTACGAATTAAGGAACTGAGGCACTGCCCAGTGACACAGGGAGGTGGAGTTGAAAAATGTAGATGATACCTTCTGCAAACCTTGGGAGTGAAGGAAAGAAAGCCACTTGTCAAGCCTACTGTATCCTTCTACTAGAAAGAAGATTATTGAGGTAAGAATCTAATCTTCCCTTCCCTTTTCTTCCTCAAAGCTTTATTGTTTACTAGTTTTTAAGCCCATTACATTAACGGGTGCTAGAATAAATGTGTGTTTGTCTGTCTTTCTTTCTTTCTCTCTCTTTCCTTGGCCGCTTTCTTTTTCTGTCTCTCTCTTTCCTCGGCTGTCCACCACCACCCCTTGCCTGCTCCCCCTGTCCATCAGCAGCCCTTCTCCCTTCCTTTTACCTCTCCCATATCCAGAAGCACCTCTTCTCTGCTCCCCCTGTCCAGCAGTAGGCCTTCTCCCTTCCTTTTACCTCCCCCCCCCTGTCCAGCAGCACCTTTTCCCTGCTCCCCCTGTCCAGGAGTAGTCCTTCTCCCTTCCTTTTACCTCCCCCCCCTGTCCAGCAGCACCTCTTCCCTGCTCCCCCTCCACTTCCCTGAGCATTTGAGAATGTTTACCAGCATGGGACACCTCACAACACCCTCCAGCCATTCCTCTGGGCGCCAGCTATCAGCAGTGAAACCGCCGCTCAATTGCCTGCACCGCCTACAGCCATCGCAAGCCGCCGCACGCGCTCCTCAAGCCGCCATACGCTGTAAATAGAATGCGGCCACAGAAGGATACAGCACTCTGTCACAGATCACAAAACCCTAAGTGCGCATGCGCGCTTAGGGTTTTATTATAGAGGATGTCCTCTTTCTAACCCTTTCTGTCAGGATTTAGACAATTGTAACTCCGCTATGGTGCCTGTAACCTATTTCTTTCAATATAATAGAGATTTTCCATTCTTCAGCACTTATCTAGCTCGGTGGTCCCAAGCCATGTACTAGCCAGGCTCAACTTTTATGTGATGTAATAAGGAAGACATGCATAATAGGCAGCTCTTGTCAAGTATTTGTTACAAGCATGTCTCTTGAGTGCTGGCCAGTGGTTAAGCTTCATACACACTTTTCCCAGATGGCAGGGAAACTCTTCTATAACCTTGCTGTGTGCTTCTGAAGTTCCCTTTAGGACTGTATTCTTCATTGTAAGATCCAGTGGCATCTGTTTTTTTTTTTTTTACTGCTACTCTGCCTCTCTGTCCAAGCTCCAGACAAAAAAGGGGAAAGTGGATAGTGGGAAGAACTGCATGCTTGAAGGACAATGTATTTCTCAATAGACAAAAGAGAATGCATTTGGAAATGCTCACATCCTTGAGGATATCCTCCTCCAATGAAGTTTGAAGGTAGACTGGCAGGGATGGATGTCATTGACACATACTGGTCAATAGTATTGTAGCCCCACATTGGGAAGATATTTGGTAGCTCTCCTTCAGCTTATTAGAATCCAAAGGAGCCCCACCTTAAAAATTAACGAAGACCACTGCTTTAGAAGCTAATTATTCTTTTCTTTTCCATGCAGGCAGTGAAAAACATAAAATTCAGATTCCTGTGCAGGGAGAAAATGTTGAACCTACTCTGCAGGATATGGCCCTGGTCGTTGAACAAGTCACTGGAGTCCCAGTGTCATTTCAGAAGCTGATATATAAAGGTGATTCCAGTGTTTTATTTATTTAAGTATTTATATACCACTTATAGCTTAAGTGGTTTACATTTAGGTACTTAGTATTTTTCCCTATCTGTCCCGGTGTGCTCACACTCTCTCTAATGTACCTGGGGCAATGGGGGATTAAATGACTTGTCCAGGGTCACAAGCAATAGTGTGAGATTTGAACCTATAACCTTGGGGTGCTGAGGCTGTGGCTCTAACCACTGCACCACACACTCCCGTGTAGCGTGTTTGTTGATGACTGGCTTCCATTGTGCTCGGAGACAATTTCATTTTTAGTCTTTTTACTCGAGTTATTTACCAGAAATGCGAAGGCAAAATGCAATCAAGTAAACCTTAAAAAGAGATGCAGATACTGGAGTCATTATATCGTTTGACAGTTGCTAGCTTGAGTTATTGGTACATACTCACAGGGTCCCAAAGGGTAGATCTATTTATTGTTGCTCACACCCAGGAATAAGCAGTAACTGTTTCCAATATCTAGCTGATATTGTTCTGTTGACTTTTCCTCTAGGGTCTTGTTCATCCCTTTTAAAACTAACCGCCTTTTCACATCCACCAGCAACAAATTCCAGCTTGATCACCAAGTGAAAAAATACTTTCTGTGATTTTAAAATAGATCTGCTACCTTAGTAGTATTTGAAAGGATAACTTAACAGTTGCCTGTTCATTTGTGTTCGATATGAAATGGCATGCATCCTGCAATTACAGTTTGCTTTCCTTCTGTTCAGTGCCTCGCACGCAAGGATAGGTGGTAACCTAACTGGTTCAGAAGTTGCTTTGCAGTTGTAACATTCAATAATTTATCTACCTCAGTAGGAAAGAAAAGTTTTCAAAAAAAATTTTTTTTTTAAATTTTTTCAATATAGTCCCCTGATAGCTCCATACACTTCATCCACTTTTCCTGCAATGACTTTAATCCCTTTGGAAAGAATTCTTGTTTCACCTTCAAACCAGGATGTTGCACCTTCCTTGACATCTATATCACTTGAAAACCGCTTTCCACAGAGATTTTTTCAAACTTGGAACAGGAAATAATCCGAGGGAATTGGGTCAGGACTGTAGGGTGGATGGTTCATATGCTGAAACCCACATTCTTGGATGGCAGCCTGTGATTGTTGTGAGATGTGCATCGGCGCATTGTCATGAAGAAGCAGCAAGCCTGCTGTGAGTTTTCCTCATTTTTTCTCCTTGATTGACTCCCGCAAAGCTATCATTGTCCAAGACAACTCTCCCCGGTTATAGTTGTCTTATGTAGCATGAACTCCAGAAGCAAAAGTCCTTTATCATCCCAGAAAACAATTGCCATGAATTTGCCTGCAGATTTTTTTGTCTTTTTTGGGGTGGCAGATGACTTGTTCTTCCACTGCATTCACTCCATTTTGGACTCAGGATCTCTGTGATAGACCCAAGTCTCATCTCTAGTCACCAAATGATGAAAAAAATTCACTTGGTCTTCACAGAGCATGCTCAAGTTCTCTTGACAGCACTGGAGCACATGGCATACTGACATGGCGTCGACATTCTTGGAACCTATCTTGGCGCTAACCTTGGACATGCCCAACTTTTTATGAATTATTTTCCAAACTGTACCTGCCGAGATGGCCATTTCTTCAGCTGTTCGGGAAACCTTAATTTGTCTGTCAAATTTCTTGTACATTTCTGTGGAAGTTGCTTCCACAAACTCCAGTGTAAAGGTCATCTTCAATGGACTCTCTACCCTACTTAAACTGCTTACTCCAAAATTTTACTTTGTAGGATGATGGGGCAGACTCGACATAAATTATAGTCATATGCTCATGGATCTCCTTTGTTTTTTTTCCCTTCTTTTGTGAGAAATGTTATTGCTGAACGGTGCTCCAAATCTAGCAGTTTCTTACTTGATTTTCACACTTGATTCACACGAGGACTCTCCTGACATCCTGTCTTTTGGAATGTTAGACTCACGCTGAGTTGCAGTTGTGCATGAGTAACCTGGAGACATGTCACAATATGCACAGGTTTGTTTCAACACTTGCTACTTTTTCATACTCAGGTAGATAAATTATTGAACACTCCCCCCCCCCCCAGTACAACAAACTAGGTTTGAACTCTGAATCCAAGGTACTCAATTCTGATCCTCATGGCCCTTGGATAGGTTGGGTTTTCATTCTGTTTATAATGAATGTGCATCAACTGTTTTTACATGCATTTTGGAAAGTAATTATATAAACATTTTTTATTTTCCATGTGTAAAAGGTTTTTGTAAAATGATAGAGGGTTGTATGGGTAAAAGTGTACATGGTGCTAAGAAGGCTTATATTTTTGTGCAGCTTGGTATAGACATGCTAGCACAAATTTGGGTGCAGTGCCTGAGCTGTGATTTACACATGAGCATTTACACCCACTCCTGAGTAGGCATAAATATTTGTGGCTTCAGTCTAGCTCTGATGACTGTCAGTTTACTCCTAGTGTTTTCTTAAGACACAGGTGCTTATGTGCCTTTTAATATAGGTTAGAAATAGATTCCTCCTTGTCCTCTCAAACTTGGCAACATACAGCAGCTGCCTAATGCTTAGTGTCAGGCTGAGAACCAGGGAAGTCTGGTGCAAATTTCACTGGGTTTGTTACTTAACTCTTCATTGCCTCGAGTCTCCAGAGGGCTTACAAGCTTATATTGTAAGCCCTCTGGAGACAGGAAAATACTTACAGTACTCATCTTGAGCCACAAAAAAAAGGATATGAGCTAAATCCAAAATCCCTTTTCTCTCCATGTTTTAAAATTACCCTCCTCATGGAATAGTTTTGCCTGTTTAGTTATCCTTAAAAACTAGTCATTTGGGAGGTCACAAGGGCTGGCGTTGGGAATCTATGGACTAGGTGTTGGCTGTCTTCTGAATACTCTGAATTGGAGGAAATGTCACCATTGCCACAAGGTTGGATAAGAAGTTAAAAACATAAGAATAGCTTTACTGGGTCAGACCAGTGGTCCATGTAGCCCAGTATCCTGTTTTTCCAACAGTAGCCCAAGTACCTGACAGAATCCCAAATAGGAGCAAGATTCTATCTACTGATCCTAGGGTATGCAGTGGCTTCCCCCATGTCTTTCTCAATAGCAGACTATTTTTTCCTTTAGCTATATTTTTTCAATTTCTTGAACAGTCCTCATAACTGCCTACTTGTTTTTATTTTCAGGCAAATCTCTAAAGGAGATGGAGCAACCCTTGTCAGTGCTTGGAATTAAAAACGGCTGTAGAGTCATGCTAATTGGAAAAAGGGTAACTGCTGATTTTTAACCATTTTAAGCAAAGTAGGTTTTCTTGGGCATGTGCAGGGGATCTCGGTAAGAATCAGAATACTGTGGTCTCTATAGCCCAATTCCAGGGAGAGGTTGTTCTAAAAAAAAGGTGATTGCATAAGATAAGAATCTGTTTTGAGTTTTGCAGGATCTGGTGCCCCTGATAATCTTGCTGTTTTTCAAAGAGCCTGATATGGGAAATATGATTGCTAGTTTATATGGGTTTTGCAGAAACTGTATTTTGTGTTTCCTATAAGATATTGGGGTTTAGGGATGACAGTTGTTAGAAAATTGGAAGATGTCAAGGCACCAATTCGGCTTATCTAATGGTGTGTATTCCAATTGGAATAAAATGTTAAGTGGGATTATCTGGACATCAGTACTCAAATCACTTTAATGTTTTCTCAGTACAAATGTATTTTAGATGCTCTTTAGAATGAATGTAGTGTGAATCGCCTATATGCCCACCAGCATAAGTATGTTTTGTTTGTAAAACTTATATGCCTGACTTCCCTGCCAGCGGCAGTCACTAACTTTATATAATTTGTAAGGCAATGAGTATAAAACTGCAGAAGGAGAGTCAACAAATATCTCTCTACACTGTGCTAGTGGCATCTATCCATCAATCTATGTCTCTGTCACATTCTCCTTTTTATTTAGGCTTATACCACCAGTGTCATAGAAACAGAGACTTGATGGCAGATAAAGGCCAAATGGCCCATCCAGTCTGCCCTTCCCAGCATCCTCTATCTCCTCATCTCCCTAAGAGATCGCACGGGCCTGTCCCATACTCTTGAATTCATACAGTCCACCACCTCTACTCGGAGACTATTCCACACATCTTCTACCCTTTCTTTAAAAAAGTATTTCTTTAGCATCCCTCCAGACCAGTACAGAAGGATGGATGCTCAGCCATTTTGGCTGCATCTTCTACTGAGCTCCTGCCTAAATTGGAAAGGCAGGAGCAGGTCAGGCAGGCCCTTTCCTCTACGGTTGAGTGTGATTCTTTTCTGCCAGTGGTGTTTCCCCGGATTTTGTGCTGGCTATGTAGAAGGATACTGCCTACATGCAACTGATGGTCCTTTGACCGCCCTGGTGGTCTCAGCTTCAGCTAGGGGATCTTTTTCCTCTCATTGGAGGATATGTGTTTCTGGATGATGATGTGTCACCAGATGAGGACTTGGATCTCTCCGGGAATCTGTAGGACCCTTGGGGTGGGGGCGGGGGCAGATGACACAGGTCACAGGTGTTGGAGCCGCTCATGGAGGGAGGGGGAAGACATTTCGGTTGTGCGTGTTTTTCACCGGGAAGAGCTGTAGGAGCTCATCCTTCAAGTGTCATCTGTTTTGCGTTTTGAAGAACAGTCTAAAGAGGTCCCTCAGGTGGTGGATCCACTTTTTCAAGGGATTCGGATGGCCTCCTGTTCTTTTCTTATGCATCAGGTTATACAGGTTATCATGCACGTGCAGTAGAAGACCCCGGATGCACCTTTTCAGCTGGTGTGGTCTATGTCTTGGCTTTATCCTATTCCTGATTCCAACAGGGACTCTTTATGTCCTCCAGTTGTGGATGCAGTGGTTTCAGCCATTGCAAAGCAGCATATGGTTCTGGTAGAAGGAGGCTTGGCCCTGAGGGACCTCCAGGACTGGAATATGGAATCTCTTTTTAAGTAGAGTTTTGATGTAGCTGCCTTGGTGGTCCAGGCGGTGATTTGTGGTGGTCTGGTGGCCATGGAATGCTTCAAGTGGGTCGAGCATGTGTTGGATAGGGAGTCCAACAACTGGCCTGTGGTAGATCAGGCGGTTGCTAAGATTGATCTCTGCTATTCTTATCTTTTGGGTGCCATGTACAATTTATTGCAGGCTTCGGCTAAGTCTATGGCCTTAGGGGTGGCTACTAGACGTACTTTGTGGCTCCGTGGTTGGTTGGCAGACTCGGTATCCAAATCCAAGCTCAGCAAATTTCCCTTTAAGGGCTCTTTTCTCTTTGGAGAGGACTTGGACAAGCTGGTGCAGAGTTTAGGTGATTCCAAGGTCCCTTGGTTGTCAGAGGACAGGACTCGGCAGTCTGATAGAGGAGTATTGGACTGAGGTCATCTTCGTGAGTTTCATTGGTATCGTCCAGGTAGGGTTTCTGCTGTTGGTTCTTCCTCCCAGGGGTCGGTTTTCCCAGCATTATCCATTCCTTTTGGAGAGCTTCCGGGGGGGGGGGAGGGGGGCATGGCACACACAGTGACTGTGTTTGGATCCTTCCCCCGGTTCAAGAGGGAGCCTGGTTACAGCAGTTTTACTGGGGGTGGACCGAGATAACATCAGATCAGTGAATCCTGGAAGTGATTCAAGATGGGTATGCTCACGAGTTTGACCACCCCTTGCCAGATCTTTTTCTCTCTTCCCTGTCAGTCTCTTTGGAAGAAGCAGGCATTTTGACAGACTCTTCAGAGATTGGTGGGGCTCAAGGTTATGGTTATTGGCCCCTTCAAGAGATTCATACCGGCAGGTACTCCATTTACTTTGTGGGCTGACACCTGGTTTTGCAGCATCAGCCCAGCCTGAGAATTTATAAAGGAGATAAAATTCTCTAGCCAAATGGAGATGGTTCTCTTAGAAACAGCAATCTTAGTCTTTTAAGGTCAAATACTACAAAGACCTGGGAGGGCTTCCTAAGTGGCTTAGTCCGAACCATATAGTAAGCCAGAGCATGCTTGCAGTCTAAGGTGTGAAGGGCTGATTCTCCAGGATGGTAATGTGGTTTTGGAAAAAACACAGGCAAAACTATGGATTGGTTAAGGTAGAATTCTGAGACTTCTTTAGGGAGGAATTTGCGATGTGTTCAGAGAACTTCACTGTCATGATAGAATTTTGTATATGGAGAATCTAAGACAAGGGCTTGAAGTTTACTCGCATGGCTTTCAGACGTGAGGGCAGTAAGGAAAATGACTTTCAAAGTGAGAAGTTTCAGAGCGCAAGATAAAAGTAGCTCAAAGGGAGGCTTTATGAGAACAGAAAGAACCATATTGATATCCCAAGCAACAGGTGGAGGCTTGATAGGTGGTTTTGTATGAAAGAGGCCTTTCATGAAATGGACTAGTAAAGGATGAATAGAGAGAAGTTTGGTTTATTTTTTTTTTGTTTGTTTAGATATGAGTGGAACACACTGATAGCACTGAGATGAACTTTGAGTTGGTTTTTAGAACAACATTAGAGAGATCTAGAAGGTAGCCTAGTATTGATGGAAGAGGATAGGTAATGGGTTCTAGGGAATGCAAGGCATATCACTTAAAGCAGTAACAATGCCGAGTGGAATGTTTCTTAGATACTTCCAAGATAGCAGATACTGCAGCCAAAAGTCGACATTTTATCTTTTAAGAGAAAGAAACCATGCGGTTAGTGCTTACAAGCGGGGGTTGGGGTAAAGGAGGGCCCCTCATTCAGAATGACTAATGTTGAAAATAGTTGCAATTTCCATGGCTTCTTGGATGAGAACTGTAAGAAAAGTGGAAACCAGACCTGGTGTGGCCATAAAGCTGCTATTAGGATCATGGTGTTCTGATCTTGGTGAAGTTTGAGTAGAGTTTTCCCTGTGAGAGGAATCGAATGAAATGTGTACTGGAAACTGCTTCCCCAATAGAGAAGAAAGGCATCTGAAGCCATGTGGTTGTATGCAGAGTCTGGAACAGAATTGTGGAAGTTTGTTGTTCTGAGGAGAAGCAAAGAGATCTATGTTCAGTGTTCCCCACTGAACAAAAATCGGATGCAATATGGTTGTGCTGAGAGACCATTTGTAAGGCTGATTTCTATTATCAAATTTCATTTAAATTTCTCCAGAATTCTATTGCTTCAACGGTTCTCCCTCTGCATCTATTCTTATCTCCCCTCTTTTTTCAACCTTTCAAAGTCCTTTAGATCATTGTAATCTTATTAGAATGTTTATTTTCTTATTTTTCTCATCTATTCTCTATTTTATTTCTTCATTACTCTACTAATTGTCATTTTTCCAGGTACTTTAGTTCGATTGTGAGCCTTCGGGACAGTAAGGGAATTTCTAAGTACCTATTTTACTTATAATTTTAATGCACCCTATTGTCTATTTTTCTGTAAACCGCTTAGAATCCTAACGGAGTTTAGCGGTATATAAGAAATACATTACATTATTATGTGGGTCACTTGTGACTGCTTACACTCTTTGTGGATTGTTTTTATGATTATTGTTTTTAAATTATTTGGACGCTTATTAAGCTACAAACTAGTATATCCGATCTTTTGTTCCACAATCTTTTTGTTGTTTTGCTGCTTCATTTTCTTTGTGGAACCTTTTGGTGCTATTTGGATTTTTCTGTTTTGTCCTCACTAAGTAAACCACCCTGAGGAGTATCCCACAAGTACTTGCCTGAGTCTAAATTTTGATGGCTTCAATACAAAGGGAATGAGATCCCGTTCCCCATTATTTGTTTAGATATAGCATGGCAACTTGGTTGTCTGTATGGATGAGAACTGCCTGTTGGAGTACACGATTGTGGAACAATTTGAGAGCATTCCCTATCACTTGTAACTCGAGAATATTGATATGGAACTTTGTTCTTGGCAAGATCACCTTTCCTGAGTGTGTAGACTTTACAAATGAGCTTCCCAGCCCAGCATTGAAGCATCTGTAGTCAGAAGGTTTTGATGTTGAAGGGGCTGGAAAGGCAGACCCTGAGTAAGATGGTGTGGTACCAACCACTGCTGGAGAAAGTGGCATAGATATGGGGTCACATGGATTCGTGCAGACAAGGGTACCATGGCCTGGGACCTTTGGGTTGATAGAGTCCACTGTGGAATCCTGAAGTGAAGACAGGTGAATGGGGTCATGTGAACTGTCAATGCCATGTGCAGCATCTGGCGTATGGAAGTGTGCTTGAAGGTGGAGATTATTTAACACAGGTGAATGAGATTGTCAACTCTCTTCTTTGGAAGAAAAGCTCAACCCTGAATTGTGTCCAAGAGAGCCCCTATGAACTGAAAGGTTTGAGACAGTTTGAGAGGGAAGTCTCTACTTTTCAAAATTACTGAATTTTTGAATAATCTTCCTGTTCAACTTCGCAATCTGGGCTCTTTCCAACTATTTTGAAAACATCTGAAAACTTGACTATTTTTAAAGTTGTAAATTCCACTTCTCCCCTTACTATTCCAAAATCATATTGTATTTGATCTCTTTGCTAATTTTTCTAAACCGTGCCGAGCTCTATTGTTTTTAGAGAAGATGCGGTATATAAGCCTAAGGTTTAGTTTAGTTTAGATGTGACTTGTAGTTACAGAAAACCTGAGAAGCTTGAGGGAATAAATTTTGCATTTTTGGCAATTTGAGCTGTTTACAGTGATGAAGTCTTGATCAACCAGTTGTCTAAATAGGGCAATATGTGAAACCCCTCCATGTGCAAAGGGCTGCTGCTGCTACTACTGCTAGGCACTTCATGAAGACACGAAGAACAGAGGCGATATCGAATGGCAAGATCTTGAAATGGAAATGCCGAAATCCTATGCAGAAGTGTAGGTACTTCCCGTTTGCAGGAAGGATGTAAATGTGAGTGTATGCCTCTTAGATCTAGAGAACAAAGCCAATCTTCTTTCTTCAGTAGGGGTAGGAGGGTTCTTAACCATGCAAAATTTATCTTTTAATAAGTATTTTTTTCGGCCTCGGAGGTTTAAAATGCATCAAAGGCCTTCTGTCTTTTTGATATCAGGATATACTTTTGAGTAGAACTCCTGGTATCTCTCCTACATAGGAAAAAGCTTTATTGCATTTTGCTGGAGAAGGGCCAAGAATTCTTGGTGAAGGAGGGTCTTCTGGAGGGAGTTAAAAAGAGACTCTCTTGGTGGGTGGTTTGGAGGTTTTTATGATCCAACATAGGGCATAGCCTTGAGTGGTGACTTGACGTACTCGCTGCTTTGTTGTGACCAGAGACCAGTGTTGGTAGAAAAAAGAGCAAATGTCCTCCTATGGAAAGATCGGGAGGTAGATTCAGTGAGATGTTGGCAATGCTTTCTAGGAGAGTCAAAAGGACGACTGTTACTTTGAGAATGAGGTTGTGACTTTTGCGTCTTTTGTTGCTTTGCACAGAAGCCCTGATTAGCAGAGCTAGAAGATAATTAAGATGGCTAATTGTAATGACGTTTCGTATTATAATAGTAAACATGTCTGGGTGGAGCAGAATATCTTCTATAAGAAGAAGATTTAGAGGTTTGTGGCTTAGACAAAGTTGTCAAGGTGTATGTGTGTATTTTTCTAATATGATCAACTAAATCTTCAATCTTATCTCCAGATTATTACCTTTACTTTGATCATCATTGAGGCATTCTGGACTGAGGTTTCAAGATCAGAGGCTCTGAGCCAAGATAAACAGTACATTGCTGTTGCTACTGCAGATATTCAAGAAGAAATGTCAAATGCATCAAAAATGCCTCTAGCCAGAAATTTCCTTCTACAAAACTGCTGGAATTTTTTTAATTTGTCTTGTGAAAAAAACTCCTTAAAGGCTGGAAGCTGTTTAATTAAAGACTTTAAATAAATGGAAGTATAGAATTAGTAATCCAAGATTCTATTTGTTAGCATAGATGATTGAAAATGCATTTACCAAAGGAGTCTAATGTTCTGGCTTCCCTTTCTGGAGAAGCAGAAGTATAACACCTTGAACTGTGTGAATATTTTAAAGCCGATTCCCCAACTAGAGAATGATGTTAACTCTTTATTTGGCAATGTTGTTCAGAATCAACATGTGCTTCTATGCTCTTATAGGCGATCTGCATCTCCAAATGCCTGTTACTTGTTACTGTTGCTCTCGTTTAACATCAAGTTATATAAAGCAGCCATTTTCACCATCTGCCAATTAAAGGGTTAAAGTTGTGTTCTCTCAAACCCTGGACACTTTTGTATTCTATATATTGAGCATGATATTCAGCGCTATTTAGACGGTCGGGAACCCGATCTCTGGATTGACTGGTAACTGCCTATGTTGCGTGGCTTAGCAGATCACTGCTAATATTCAGCAACTCACTGGCTAAGTTTGATGGCTGAAGACAACCGCCTAAAAGGGTGATATATCTTTTGCCATTGAGACTTAGCTGACTATCAGTTGACTGGTGAGACATTCGCTGTCTTATCTGGCCAAAAATAGACCAGAAATTCAGTACTGATGGTGGGATACAGTTCTGGCATTGAATTTCCAGTATCACCACAGACTGCAGGTGATCACTGGCTATCTCCTGCAGTCTGAATATGAGCCTGATTATATCAGGTTTTTTGAAGCTACCTGGACTGATAGAGGGGTCTCCCAGTTCTTAAATAGGGTATCTCTCATGACTTTATGTAAAAGCTCTTTAATACATTCATTTGGAGGTGATTCATTGTCAAGAAGCTCAAAAAGCTCAGAATGAGGTTATTCCTCTGTCTCCATTTTAATGAATAGTGTTTGACCCAGTGGTCTTACAAAGCCAGTAAAAGATATACTTTCTGGTGGAGACATGCCTTTGAGGCAGAGGAAATGGATCAGAAGGTATGCCATAGGAATCTTCTGCTGACAAGTCTAGCAGATCCTCATCAGAGTGGTTGGAGATATCTGAGTCAGACTCCTCAAAATACTCCCTCCTAGATGAAACGGGTTTGTGTCAAGGAAGGGATGATAATCTGATGCACTCTGCTGATGACGACGCATGCATCAAATGGGTCTATGCTAACTCCGATGTTCAATGTCAAGCAGGGGTGAGTGATCTCATCCTCAATCTATGTCTCAGTGTATCCTTGGGTTAGACTAAGACAGGCATAGACACCTTTAAAGCCTGTGAAGACTACATCTGCAGGAGTTTGAGCATAGCCTTGTTTGAGCATAGCCTGGATCTCTTGGAGAGTTGGCATCTTCACCAGAAGAAACATTGGTGTGGAAGCAGCCTGGACATGGGAAACCTCGATGTTGAGACACACCTGAGAGGAGACATGATCTGCAGTAATTGAGAACGATCCTTGGTGCTTCTAGGAAGATGCCATACCAAACCTAAAAGAAAGCTTGCTGACTTTCTTACGTGAAGCATCCCCCAGTGCATGAGGCATGGATAAAGGCGATGTTGAGTCTTGTCTCTTTAGAGAGCCTGATGTTCAACTCTTTTATGCTGTGTCAGTGCACATGGTTTTGATACTGATGCTGGTGCAGATTGGGCGTCAGGCATTGAATCTCCTGCAGTGTTCGGTACCAAACCAAAAAGTTTATCACACTGGATTTGTCAGGCATTAAGTGACCTCTTTTGCATATGCAAACAGAGTGTATAGCAAATGCCCTGATGTTCAGGACCTAGACACTGAGCACACCAATTGTGGGGGTTAGAACATGAAATGGTCTAATTACATTGAGTACTTTTGTTGAAGCCGCTCGGCATCCTCTGACGTGGAGGGAAAAACATCCAATGTGAAGTCAAAGGGCTCGATGGCCCAGGGAGCTTGAATGAAAAGTATACTGAAAAACATTTGACGCTCCCTGGGTCAGAAAGGGCCTCGAAGTGACCTGAAGGCCAAAAATATTTAAATTGACAGAATTTAACCAACCTCAAACAAAATACTGAAAAATAATAAAAATGAAGAAAATAAAATATCGGGAAGGCAGAAAAAAAGACTTCAAAGTTTGATGTGCTGAGGAGACACCGAAGACAGCTTCTCAGTTCCATGGAATACTTAGAACTGATGATCCCACTAGCCAACATCGGATGAGAAGGCACTGACATAAGTGCAGTCTGGGCACTGCCTAAAGATTTAAAGTGATAGTGCACTTGGCAGTGTCCACACTGAGTTCCGTAGATGACGTTGCCCACATGTGAGAATATAATGCGTGCTTGTCCTCGGAGTGCTGTTCTTTCAAGCCTGTATCTTTTGTACATGCAACAATCAGCTCAGAAGCAGAAAACCTAGAACTTTCCAGAAGCAAGAGCTGATAATTACTGGGCAATGCTGAACAGATTAGAACCAATTTCATGAGATATAATACTGAAATGAATGCTCATGTTTGGTAGATAACTCAGCATGTGTATATACATGTGAGACAAAACCATAAAAATCTAGATCCATTAGAGATAGAGAGAGAAATATAACACACTTGCCAGAAATGTGTATGCTGACCAGTAACTTAAAACTAAATAAAGTTTTGAAGACTTGTATCTGAATCATATTCAGTGTATTGCAAATTGCTAGGTCATAGGTGTGAATGAGACAGAGCCTTTACTTGACTTTTGAGCTCATAAGTTTAGGTTTAACTTGTTTCTAATGAGATGTAACTTTTTGAAACAATAATATTTTAACAAGCATGATTTTAAACTAAAAAAAATCTATAGTCGTCATTTTTCCTATCCCTGCTTTATTCAGTTATGGTGATGGTGGTTAGTATTTGCATCAGTATACTTTGACTGATTTCTAAAGTATGTGCTTACTATATATATTCTGTTAAAATATAGAACAGTCCAGAGGAAGATGCTGAGCTAAAAAAATTGAAAGATTTGGAGAAGTCTGTAAAGCAGACAGCTGACAAGCTAGAAGAGGTCACTAAGGAGCTGACTGGCATTCAGAAGGTATGTCTGATATGCTCTTCTCTGTCATAGGACCACAGTCTGGTTGAACTTGCCAATGTGCTATATGGTCAGTTTCAATTTTCCATTTCTATGTTTCTAAACATGCAGATTGTTGGAAAAAAAATTATAGACAAAAGATAAGTGTCTGTCTGTGGATATAAGAACACCCTTTAAAAAAAAGACAGAAATTCAGCATGTTTCACATACAGGAAGAAAATGTGAACATTTTAGATGAGTTTGAAAATCAGAAATAAAGAGTCAGTATTTTCAGATATGTGAGCCTCCCAAACAAAAAGAAAAATCCAAAGTGCTTTCTTTTTTTGGTAATTTTGAAATGTATTTTATTTGCTCAGTATATCTGAACATTACACAATGAAATTCTGCCCCTCTCGGACTCTTAGATCAGCAGATCAGAACCTATTATCTGTTCCCTCTATTAAAGAATTTTATTACACTAGGAAATCCAATTTCTCCGTTGTTGCCCCAACTTTATGGAATGCCTTACCTCCCCAACTCCACCACGAAAATCTCCTAGATAAATTCAAGATTAAACTAAAAACGTTTTTATTTCAAGATGCATTCCACAGCTCCTAAACTTCTTATTGCCAAGTCTGCCAATCGCTTTTAAAAAGTGACCCAATCCCTAATGTTTTATCCCTCTCCCTCTCCCTCTCTCTTCTTTTTAACCCTAGTTTGTTTTTTTTTCTCTTTAACAATGTAACTTTACCCCCACCTTTCTTCTTCAATCCCCACTCTCATGTACGTCTTTGTAAAACGTCTTCAATGTTCACTTTCCCCCTTTTATAAGCATTATTTTAATTCTTTATTTTATCATAGCGTTGTAAACTGGCTAGATACTTGTTGATGGTCGGTATATTAAAAATAATAAAACTTGAAACTTGTTTAGGCAAGTTCCTGGAGAATGTATCCATAAAAATGTATTAGCTATCAACACTTGGGAAAACTGTCTCTTATCTCTCAAAATGAGGTATGAGAAATTGATCTACCAGGTATTTGTAACCAGGACTGGATTCCAAGTTCTATTTAAAATTTGATAAAATGCTTATAAACATTTCTAAGCGATTTACATTAAAAGATCTAGGGTAAAAACACTTAAATCAAACACAGGATTCTGCTTTTGTTGATGGACTTTTATGTTCTTACTAGTGTTTAAGCCCGTTACATTAATGGGTGCTAGAATACATGTCTGACTTTCTTTCTTTCTGTGTCTCTCCCTGCCCCTGTCTCTTTCTTCCTTTCTTTCTGTCTCTCTCTCCCTCTCTCCCTCCCGCTGTCTGTCTTTCTTTCTTTCTGTCTGTCTCTCTCCATGCCCGATGTCTTTCTGTGTGTCTGTCTTTCGTTCTCGTGCGCTGCCTGCCTGTCTTTCTGTCTCTCTCCATGGCCCCTTTTGTTTCCCCCCAAAGCAAACCAAGATTGCTCCCTGGCCCTCTTTCCCTCCCCCCTTCCCTGAGCAGCAGCAGCATTTCCCCCTTCCCTGTGCAGCAGCAGCAGCATTCCCCCCACTTCCCTGTGCAGCAGCAGCAGCATCCCCCCCCCACTTCCCTGTGCAGCAGCAGCATTCCCCCCTCCCCTTCCCTGTGCAGCAGGGTAGCAGCATTTCTCTTCCTCATAGCCGCCGCCACGGCTCCTCTCATGATCCGCGCCAGTGTCAGAAGTCTTCTCTCTGACGTCAGGGAGGCTACCGACGCAGGTGCAGCTTGTGAGAGAAGCCGCGGCGGCAATGGACTGAAGAATACTTTCAGTAAGGGAGCCGGGCGGGCCGCGGCCAGATCTGGGGGACCTGTGTTAGATGGAGTGAAGGCGGGAGGGGGGGATTCACCCCCGTGGTCACTGCCTCCATGGTTAAGGTGCCTCCGCATGTGCAGTAGAAGGAGCCAGCGTACCACTGCTATCTCCTTCTGCTGCGCATGTCTGACACGGAGGCACACATCATGGAGTCAGGGATCACGGCGTTGTAAGTGCACATGCACGCTTAGGGTTTTATTATAGAGGATGTTCCTCATTATATAGTGCTAATACAGTGATTGGAAATTTGCCCAGTTCAAACCCATGACAAATCCCTCATTACTTTCTACAAGAAGCTATTAGAATACTGACACCATCTATATATAAGTGACTGAGGTCCAGGCTAGCTATCGCATTATTTTATTACTTAATTCATATTATTCTGTTATTTTTTGTATGTATATTAGTGTGTGTTTGTTAAGTGAGCTGTTTTCTTACTTATATGATTTAATGACTACTTAATTTCTTTTCTATTGTATATTGTATTTCCTTTCTTACTTTAAATTTTATTGGATTTTGTAAATTGCTCAGAAAGCATTCCAAATGGGCAGTGTGAGAGACTAGCCTGGTTTGGCTGGCTAGAATGGCTTGCCCAGAGAGGTCAGCACATATACAGCCAAGACACAATTGCATATAAAGAGAATTTGTATTTGTTATCATTTGTTTCACACAAAACAGAATGAATTTGGCTTACCTCAGCCAAACTGCACCGGTCTGTTTCCCCAAAACGTGCCTCCTGCCCATGTCTAGGGAAAACTTGAAAGTTCCTCCTTCTCCCTTGGGGACCTCCCTAGAATGAACCCAGCCTGGATAGAAATACCTCTCTCCTGTGAGTCCCGCCCCTGTGACTCAACACAGCTCCATAGCCCAGTGCTTGCTGGGACCTGTAGTTCTAGATTTTATTAATGTCTCCTGCTGCCCAATGGCATTCTTGCTGTATTATTGAGGGAAACCCCCTTACTCTTTCACAAGCAGTATGTTAATTTTTGGGTTTTTTTTAAATTCTTTATTCATTTTCAATCTTTCATCAAGTGCACAAACAATAAAACAATACATCACTTGACAATCTTTCTAATTTATCTTACAATACATAAAATTACCACCCTCCCCTCCCATCATTCCTCTATTATTTCCCCAATATGAATAATGTAAAATATACCTCCCCCTCCCCCCAAACATTAGAAGTGTTTTTCTCAAAATTGAGCCATGGGAAAGTTCTGTTCCGCACTGTTCTAGTATATCCCCTGACGAAGCCGTTGGGTCCTAACTGCAGTGCTGTTGGATATAGCTCAAAAGATAAGTGCTGTTTGTAAATGCATGCACTATCGTTTTTTGATTGTTTGATATTTTGAATAATTTATAAAATTTAAAGATTAACTTAAAAAATATTATCAACATTTACGAGTTACAAGCCAATGATTGAGATTCTGACCTGACAACAAATCTAGCAGTATACTGCTTGAGAATTTAAGATCTCTGAGGCTTGTCTTCGTATAGTCACTTATTCTCTAAGATGCTAGTTATAGAGGTGATTTTTGGCATAGTCTAATTATTAGTACACCTCTTTTGTATTTGACTTTTTGGTTCCCCCAGAGATGTCACCATTGTACTCAATAGATTTCATAGTATATGGCTTTATACATCAAGTCCTCATCGGGTCTAATGTTTATCAAGTGCTACAATTAGAATTAGTAAAGTGAACCAACATTACTCAAAGATGTTTTAAATATTAAAATATTTAAATACTTAGCTTTAGATTTTGTGGTCAAATTTACAGGGACTAATCAGCCAACATGTTTCACCCTGGGAGGGAGGGTTTCAAGGCTATTTATCCCTTCGGCGTTTGTTTCATGCAAATAAGTACCTCCCGTAGTCAGCTGTTAGTGATGTCACAAGGGCGTAACCGCCAGCCCACTACGGGGAAGTACCTCAAACCATCAATCTAATGTTTTAACGTTCTTAATACTATACCTCTTCAAGATAGACTGGCTTTAAAAGTCCCGAAGTGTCAAGACTCCCTCACTCATCCCCCTCATAATAATGTCTGCCATTCTAGTTCTAAGTTTAAGCCAAAAGGGGTGACTGTATTAAGTCGATAAATCCACTTGATAAGTCGATAAATCCACTTGATAAATATCAGACCCGATGAGGACTTGATGTATAAAGCTATATACTATGAAATCTATTGAGTATAATGGTGACATCTCTGAGGGCCCATGAAAATTTAAGATTCAAGGGAGAGTCTTTTTAGGGATGATCTTATAAGATTATCTTTATACTGCATTGTATGAATCACTCTCTCAGTAACATCATTGAATAAGCACGCTGTTGGAAAATTATAAGAGATAAATGTACATAGCTAAATAGAGGACTTCTTTTGTACAGGGCTTTTTGTCCAAGAGCCTCCAGGCTGAAGCTCTTAACAAGTTAGATAAGAGAATAAAATCAACAGTTGAACAGTTCATGAAGATCCTGGAAGAGATTGATACCTTGGTAAGTTGTTACTCAGAGAGGCATTATCCTTTTTTGCTTTTCAAGACATTTACTATGTATGTTTTGTATAGGTAACTGCTTTATGATAAATATTTTCATTTTTTAAATCTATGTATTTGCACTGATTTACTCACTAGAGCTCTTGTGAAAATGTGCAGGGGCCTAGCTCTTCTCATAGGTTGAATTTAACTTAATTTAAATGTAGTTATGCATTTATATTCTGGTTAAACGTCAACAGGGGCTCAAAGTGGATAACAAGAGTATTATATAATGAGCAACTTACAATAGAATTGAATTTACCATACAACACACAAGGTACAAAAGAGAATATACTAATGAAATATCAGATGCAAACAACGATAAATACTGCATGTATCTCCATTAATCATTTACGATTAATTAATCTCTATTAATCATTTACATCTTTAAATAATCTTTACAGATAGAAATATATAAGACAGTGAAAATATACAACTACTCCTGATCCTTTACTGTCCTGAATAATATTTCTTATATAGCCACGTTTTTAAAGATTCACAATACTGCATATACACTGGTTTTTACTAAACCGCATTAGAGGTTTCTACCACAAGCTGGCGAGGTAAATGCTCCAACGCTCATAGAATTCCTAAGAGCATCGGAGCATTTACCTTGCTGTCACATTTTACAGCTTTGTAAAAGGAGCCCATAGCTTCTTTGCATAGCCTTAATGACAGTGCATTCCAGCATTCTGATCCCATATCTTCCAGTGATCTTCAGGAAGTTACAGTTGCCTTCAGTGAACGATTTTAGATTTGTATCTTTAATTGTTTCTTTGATAACAATGAATGTGTTGGAATACATAGAACACTACTAACAAACAGATGGAAGAAACCTCTTGTGCTAGGCTCACAGTCTGGACAGGTTTCTATACAACCGGAGTGTTGTGTTGATAAGAGGAAATGGTCTCAGACCTCCTGCACTTTCAATGAATCATCATTGAGATAGCTTTTGCAGGTCAGGTTATCATTCATCGACCATAAACCTCTACAATTTAATAGTTTTTTAAATAAATATATATTATTATTTATTAGAAACTAGCACAAAAAATATTATATATTTATTAGAAAAATTATTACACTGTAGCGGTTTATGGTCGATGAATGATAACCTGACCTGGAAAAGCTATCTCCCTCCCATGTCCTGTCCCGCCCCTCCTGCTCTGCTTCGTTCTCCTTCCCAGCAGTCTTGTGAAGTTGCCGCAGGAAATTGCAGCAGCCATTTTCTGAATGGAGACTGTACAGGGCAGGAGTAGAGGATGACACAGTGAACAAACCCCACGGGAAGTCATGGTTTGCCAGCGGGGCACAGAGAAGCTACAGCCCGAATCACCACAGACACAGGAACAAAACTTTTCACCGCCCACAAGAACATGAAAAGCTTTATCCCCGCAGGTAAACACGTAATCTGACGTGGCGTCACTGTTGACTGGTCTTCAAGTTCCGGCAGCCATGTTGTGTGTTCTTTATTGTCTTCAAGACTCTTCATCGCTGACTCGCGCCGTACTACCTTTGACTCTGTCCACTTCAGTGTACCAGCTCCTAATAGGGTCTTCTCTACCCGCTCAAGCAGTGAGGGGACCAATCGCTACTGCCACACACACTCTTGAAAACCCTATATAATGGGTTGTAGTGTTGCAGCAGTAGAGATTCGGACAGATTTCAGAACTGAGGAGGACGGGTCGCTGGAGTGGAGTCACCCGCAGAGAAACTTTAGAGCTGGAAGGAACTTGAAAACTTCGGAACTGGCAGCAAAAGTCCAAAGGTAAGGCAGGCCGCATCCCCACACTTTTCTTCTGCTTGCCAGGCCAATGTTCGGTTGGTTTGGGGAGGGGGGGTTCAGGTTCTTTGCTCCGGAGTCCGGTTGAACTGATCGCAAGGGAATCCAAGATCAGTTGAGCCGGCAAGACTTCGCGAGGCTGTGATCAGCCTGCCCAATCGGTGTTGCTTGGTTTTGGTTTGTGAATCGCTGTCTATTTGAATGCCATTCCCCCCTCATTTGAATTGGTTTGGAGGGAAATCAAGTCGCAAAGGGCTCGCAAACTGATCGGTACACGATCTGTTTACTTAGTGAATCTAACCCTAAGTGACTGAAACTGCTAAATATTTTTAGGAGGGGGGGGTGTCATGGGTGTAAAAGCATTAACCAGCGGTGAAGGAAGCAATCAGAGACAAGGAAGCAATCAAAGACAAGAAGACTTCATTTAAGGAATGGAAAAGGTCAAAAACTGATGAAAACTGGAAAAAACACAAACAACATCAAAGCAGGTGCCATAAGGCGGTAAGAGGGGCCAAAAGAGACTACGAGGAAAAAATAGCCAAGGAGGCAAAAAACTTCAAGCCGTTCTTTCGATATATTAAGGGGAAACGGCCCGCGAAGGAAGCGGTGGGGCTGTTGGATGACTATGGAATAAATGGAGTGCTAAAGGAGGGCAAAGCTATCGCCAACAAACTGAACACATTTTTTGCGTCTGTATTTACCGAAGAGGATATACACAACATACCAGAAGCCGACAGGCTATACGCAGGAAACGAAGACGGGAAACTGACAGGGTTGACGGTCAGTCTAGAAAAGGTATGCAGGTAGATTGATAGGCTTAAAAACAATAAATCCCCTGAACTGGATGGCATCCATCCGAGGGTAATCAAGGAACTGAAAGAGGCCATAGCTGAACTGCTTCAACTAATAGCCAATCTGTTGATCAAATCAGGAAGGATTCCGGAAGACTGGAAAGTGGCGAATGTTACGCTGATCTTCAAGAAAGGTTTGAAGGGAGATCCAGGAAACTACAGACTAGTGAGTCTGACCTCGGTACTGGGAAAGATGGTAAAGGCGCTGATAAAAGACCGCATCATTGATCACCTTGATGGACACAATCTGATGAGGATCAGCCAGCACGGCTTCAGCAAAGGATGATCTTGCTTGACGAACTTGCTGCACTTCTTCGAGGGAGTAAACAGGTAGATAGACAAGGGTGACCCGATCGACATCGTATATCTGGATTTTCAGAAGGCGTTAGACAAGATTCCGCATGAATGACTACTTTGAAAAATTGCGAGCCATGGAATCGAGGGTGAAATACTCACATGGATAAACTTCCACTTCAGGTGATTGAAGCAAGCAGCGTGCCTGATTTTAAGAAGAAATGGGATCGTCACGTGGGATCTCTACACAGAGTTAAATAGGGGAGGGTCATTAGGGTGGGCAGATTAGATGGGCCGCGGCCCTTATCTGCCGTCTTTTTCTATGTTTCTATGTGGATTAAAAACTGTCTGGTGGATAGGAAACAGAGTAGGGGTAAATGGACAATACTCGGACTGGAAAAGCGTCACGAGTGGAGTGCTGCAGGGTTTGGTGCTTGGACACGTGCTCTTCAACATAGTTATAAACGACCTGGAAATTGGTATGACGAGTGAGGTGATTAAATTTGCAGACGATATGAAGTTATTCAGAGTAGTAAAGACGCAGGAGGATTGCGAATATCTGCAACATGACATAAACACGCTCGAGAAATGGGCTGCGACATGGCAAATGAGGTTTAACATGGATTAGTGTAAGATGATGCATGTCAGTAACAAAAATCTTATACCCGAATACAGGATGTCTGGTGCAGTACTTGGAGAGATCCCCCAGGAAAGAGACTTGGGAGTACTGGTCGACAAGTCAATGAAGACGTCTGTGCAATGCGCGGTGGCAGCAAAAAGGGCAAACAGAATGCTAGGAATGATTAAGAAGGGGATCATGAACAGATCGGAGAAGGTTATCATGCCGCTGTACCGGGCCATGGTACGCCCTCACCTGGAATAATCCGTCCAGCACTGGTCGCCGTACATGAAGAAGGACATAGTACTACTCGAAAGGGTCCAGAGAAGAGCGACTAAAATGGAGGAGTTGCTGTACAGTGAGAGATGAGAGAGGCTGGGTCTCTTCTCCCTTGAAAAGAGGAGACTGAGAGGGGACATGATAGAAACATTTAAGATAATGAAGGGAATAGACTTAGTAGATAAAGACAGACTGTTCACACTCTCCAAGGTAGAGAGAATGAGAGGGCACTTTCTAAAGTTATAAGGCGATAGATTCCGTACAAATATAAGGAACGCTCTTCCAGAGGCTGTTATAGGGGAAAACACCTTCCAGGGATTCAAGACAAAGTTGGACAAGTTCCTGCTGAACTAGAACATACGTGGGTAAGGCTAGTCTCAGTTAGGGCACTGGTCTTTGACCTAAGGGCTGCCACGTGAGCGGACTGCTGGGCACGATGGACCACTGGTCTGACCCAGCAGCGGCAATTCTTATGTATTGCATTCACATTAGCAAGTGCTAATCCGTCAAGTCCACACATGAAAAACTTAAAATACTGTCTCCTGTGGCTCACTCCATCTTCATCTTCTTGTTTGTTCATAATCTGGAAAAGAAGAACAAACTTTCCTACTTTATCGGTTCCTAAACAAGATTATTCTTTCTATTGCCAGCAGAAGAAGCTACTGCTGTTAAAAGCAAAATCATTACTTCAACAGTCTCTAAATCTAAGTGCTTAATAAATGACCTCCACCAGTTCACTGATGTGAATTTCTTTAAAACATCATCAGCAAACATATTTCTTGAATGGTTCCCCATTAGCTCTGAAGATGAGGTGACGCCTAATGCTAGATCAGTGTGTCTCAAACATTTTTAGCTGTGACACACTAAATGGAGCAAATGTTTTTCATGGCATATTATAATTGCAAAAAATTTAATCTGAGAGTTATTTATTTAAAGTTCTTTAAGCTATGTATGGGTAATTGTAACAATGGTGAAGCTAAAGTTACTAATCAATGCGATGAATGTGCTTGGTTTTGAGTGCAAATTAATTCAAAATGCAGCTCAATACTTGAGAAGCAAACACACATTTCATCATCCACCATCTGCAGTTGTTCAGAGGGTGGGGGGGTTTCGATTTAATTTCTGTCATAACTAAAAATTCAAGTTCACAAAGATAAGAAGATCCAAACTGGCCTTACTGATATCCCATGCTCTACTCTTTGTACAGACTATAATAAGTTGGAAAAATGGCACTTATAAATCTCAAAACACCTACGTCCTTAACAGCCGGTTGGCACTGAGGAGCGTGGCATATATTGTGGCATAATCACACTTACATTCATTTGCACCATTCAGAACCAGTGGATGTGGAATGACTGTAACACAGTGCAGTCAAATAGATGCTAAATGTGGCAACTGTCTTCTGGGATGATAAAGGACTTTTGCTTCTGGAATTCATGCCACACAAAACAACCATAACTTTAAAAACTCTTAAATTTAGACATCCTGCCTTCATTGATAAATTGCTCATTCCACACGCCCCCCTCAAGAACTCTTAGATCTTCTTTCCAAAATTTACTCTTTGTCCCCCCTCTCAAGACTTTCCACACCTGCCGTACAACTTCATTCGCTGTAACTGCCCCCCTTACCTGGAACTCCCTACCCTCCCACCTAAGGGAGGAATCTAATATAGATAAATTCAAAGGAGATTTAAAAAGCTTTTATATAGAGATGCTTTCGAACATTGATTCAGTTATCTTCCTGGACTCTGTAAAAGCAGCTTTGAATAATATTTTTCCCCTCCCTTTTGTCTTTCCCTTCTTTGTTCCTTTTTCTGACTATATTGTAGTTCATCCCTATTCCTTTTGTTCCTTGTTCGTACGTTTTGTGTCTACATTTTGGCTTTAATTATTTTAAATTTGTAAGCCCCCCACCCCCTTTTTTTTAGCATTATTGTATATCGCTTAGAATTGTGATAGGCGATTAATCAAATTTTTAATAAAACTTTGAAATCTTGAGAGTTATACCAACACAGTGATCGCTTTGTGGGAGTCAATCAAGGAGAAAAGACGAGGAAAACTCACAACAGGCGTGCTACTTGTTCACGATAATGCTCCAGTACACATGTCATGACAATCACAGGCTTCCATCCAAGAATGTGAGTTTTAGTAACTGAACCATCTACCCTCCAGGCCTGACCTGGCTCCCTTGGATTATTGCCTGTTCCAGGTTTTGATGAAATCTCTCCGTGGACAGCAATTTTCAATTGACGAAGATGTCAAGAAAGCTGTGACATCCTGGTCAAACAGAAGAATTCTTTTCAAAGGGGGTTAAAGTCATTGCAGGAAAAGTGGATGAAGTGTATGGAACTATCAGGGGACTATATTTGAAAAATAAAACACAAATTTTTTGAAAACTTTTCTTTCCTCCTGATTTAGATAAATTATTAAACGCCCCTCGTAGTTCTACATGTAGTCGCATGTCTTAATGTGTATTTTCTACCATCTGCTGGGTTAATGAAAAAACTTGTTTCTTTGGCAATCTCTCAAGTCTTACATGTCCCATGAGACTGCAGCAGGAACTCACGGTAGCCAATTTTGATTGCGGCTCTTCATGGGACAGGCTCCAGCCCTGCTTCATTGCTAGACTACCAGGCTTTAACAGTAAGGTATGGAGAGGTCCAGGAAGTAGGGGTGGTTTAATCCTAAAGTTATTTGCCAATTTTTTTTATTCTTGTGTGGGCTTTGCCCCTAACCCCCATGAATATGGAGGGGGGAGTGTAGTTTATTGCTGCAGCTGGAGAAAATAAATTAACATAGTCACCACTAACAATGAGTATTGAACCCCCAAACTTTGCTACTGCAACACCTCAGCCCAAACCACTACACCACATAATCAGCTGACAGAAAGGAAAGGAATGAAGGACAGTAATATGGCAGAGGGCACTCACTATATCCATGGCCCCGCAAACTGATAACCCCTTACACAACCCCATACCACACTCATTGCATACACTACAATCAGCTCTCTCTCTCTCTCTCTCAAGGACATGCTGCTGTGGCAGTGCCCCCTACAGCACCCACTCCTATGAGCCCTATATGCAGCTCTTGCAGCAAGTCTCGTTGATGCACCAAGATTTCCTGCAGGAGTTTCAGCAGAACAGGCTGTTCTTCCAGCAATTGTGTGGCTCCTGCAATATTTGCTGTAAATATTCCAGCAGCCTCTTTGAGAGTCTGGCCTGAGGGGCAGAACAGCAAACTGGACAGGCCAACGGTACATCGAGGGCCAGATACTATTTCCAGCAGTGGCCAGTCCAGCTTACAAGTAGCTGGCAACATCCTAATGACAGAAGAGAACATCACAAGGCCTATCCTTCTAATATTCTGTGGACTTTACCAACTGCATTTCATCAGGACATAGGTTAATGTTCCAAGTAGCAGATGAAATTTAATGTGGACAAATGCAAAGTGATGCATATTGGGAAGAATAACCCAAATCACAGTTACCGGATGCTAGGGTCCACCTTGGGGGTTAACGCCCAAGAAAGTGATCTGGGTGTCATTGTAGACAATACAATGAAACCTTCTGCCCAATGTGTGGCAGCAGCCAAAAAAGCAAACAAGATGCTAGGAATTATTAAAAAAGGGATGGTTAACAAGACTAAAGATATTATAATGCCTCTGTATCACTCCATGGTGCGACCTCACCTGGAGTATTGCGTTCAATTCTGGTCTCCTTATCTCAAGAAAGATATAGCGGCACTAGAAAAGGTTCAAAGAGGAGCGACCAAGAAGATAAAGGGGATGGAACTCCTCTAGTATGAGGAAAGACTAAAAAAGATAGGGCTCCTGAGGGGAGAAATGATTGAAGTCTACAAAATCCTGAGTGGAGTAGAATGGGTATAAGTGGATCGATTTTTTTCACTCTATCAAAAATTATAAAGACTAGTGGACACTTGATGAAATTGCAGGGAAATACTTTTAAAACCAATAGGAGGAAATATTTTTTCACTTAGAGAATAGTTAAGCTCTGGAACACGTTGCCAGAGGTTATGGTAAAAGCAGATAGCGTAACTGGTTTTAAGAAAGGTTTAGACAAATTCCTGGAGGAAAAGTCCATAGTTTGTTATTAAGACATGGGGGAAGCCTCTGCTTGCCCTGGATCGGTAGCTTGGAATATTGCTACTCTTTGGATTTTGGCCAGGTACTAGTGACCTGGATTGGCATCCGTGAGAACGGGCTACTGGGCTTGATGGACCATTGGTCTGACCCAGTAAGGCTGTTCTTATTCATATGTTACTGACTGCTATGATAAATGCTGTGAACACCTGGGAGGTGCCATATGTGCCTGAGTCAGTAAAAGCCCTAAGACCTTTCTGATGTATCCCGAGGAGGGGCATAACGCCTTGATAGGCTCTGGCAGCTGTGGCCCCTCCTGGTACATCCCAGGATGGAAGGGGACGGCCCTGCAGGCAGAAGGAACTGGGTATCCCTCCTGCTGTCAGCTTTTTAAGGTATGGGAGCTGGGGAGCAGAGGCAGGAGGGAGTTAGCATACCTCCTACCGAGGATCTTCGCTAGGTGACCACGATTTTCAGGGGGGGGGAAGGGAGAGTGTCCAGGTGGCCATGATATTTGCGGATTTTGGGTATCACAATCTTCGTGAAGGGGTCCTGATGGCTGAGGCAGGAGGGATAGACATCCCTCCTGCCTCTCTTTTTTTTTTTGCTTTGGGGACAGTTATTGTGCGCCCATTAAAAAGTCTTCCTGCCCCGAACAGCTGATCGGCAGGAGACTGCTTCAGGGCTTCCCTTGCCGGCTCTGTGCATGTGTGAAAGTTGCTTTTCCAGTGACTGGTGGGGTGGGATTACGGCCGACCTCCGCAAAACTAATTTGCATGCACAGTTGGTTGTACATCGATTCCCATTTTAAAATCAGGCATTGAATCAGCCCACAGCAACCCACTTTGCTACAGCAACTGTTTTTAGTGCATCCAGGTCCCAGTTTATCTGTGTGTCCCCACAGGGGATTCCTTTTTAATAGGATTATGCTGCTCCTTTTCATGTTATTGGCTTCTTGCTGGGAAAATCATCCTCATTGGGATAGACTTAATAGAAGCATAGAAAAATGATGGCAAATAAAGGCCAAATGGCCCATCATCTAGTCTGCCCATCCGCAGTAACCATTAACTCTTTCTCTCTCCAAGAGATCCTAAGTGCCTATCCCAGGCCCTCTTGAATTCAGACACAGTCTCTGTCAGCTACATAATGGCTTTAAACCAAAAAAAGAAAAATAAAGCCAGGGATGCAAAAAATCAGCAGTTTGAAAAGCAGCAGATGCCACTTATATGCCAACTTTACGAAGTCTGACAAGTTTGCGAACTTGCCTCTGTTCGCTTACGTTGGCAGCACTGCACAAACAACTTGGTAAGGCTTCATAACCTTGGTATATCAGTGTCTGACAGCTGTGTTCATGTTGACATGTGTAGTGTCTTGCTGAGTGGCGTTCATTATTGTTGCGTATTTTTGTGTGATATCACAAGAATGTTGGAGCTTGAATTAGATCAATGAACAAACGTTAAATTTCTGGTTAAAATTGTCAAGAGGGTGAAGAAACGATGCCTCGATGAATAGCTAGATTTGCGGTGATCGATGTGTAAAGTCACGGAGAGTGGTGTCCATGTCGATGCCACACCAAAGAGCCAGATTGCGGTACCATAGGACCCATTGGTAGTTTGCTGAGGCTGGGCTGGTACCGAGGGAGTCAATGTTGAGGTGAGGGATTTGAACATAACACCCAGCTCCTGGTGAAAAAGTGCATCGAGCCTTTCACGGAAGGAAAAACACAGGTACCATTGGCTTACTGCCGGTACCATTGGTGCTCCAGCTTGCCCCTGGAGAGGGTGACCATGAAGAGAATGCACACCTCGAAGTAGGAGAAGCAAGCTGCAGAGCAGTTATCATTTGGTCAGCATCAAGGGACTCGATACAATAGTGACTTGCATCGCCAGTTGTATGCACCAGTACTGATTATTGAACAGCCGGTACCATCAGTGCAGCAGGTTGTCTCAAATGGATGACCTCGATGAGGATGCATACCATATGACAGAGACGCTAACCTGCTAAACTGGGGAGCATCATCGAGTAGCCTGTATCAAGAGACTCAAAGCTGTAGAGACCTATGATGTTTGCTGAGAAGTGGATGCTTCTAAACTGGTTCCCCCGATGTTGGAAGTCGATGCAACTGTCGCATGGAAAGATGCGAGGTCTTATCCATTCCAGTCTTTTCATTGAAGTGTCCGGCCCAAAATTCAATGCATCTGCAGGTGAAAGAAAAGGACTCCTGCAGCACTTTGAAGCCCGTTAACAGCGAAGGTAAAGACCACGTCAACCAAATTGAATTCAGTGGCTGAGGGAAAACAAAAAGGCCTCGTCGGGCGAAGCCCATGAGGACAAAAGAACAGAAAAAAATATTTCCCCACTCTTTTTTTTTTGTTGTTTGTTTTTTTAAAGAAAAAACCAAGTAAACTTGAAAAAAAAACAATTAAACGGAAGAAAAGAAAAAAAATACACATGAGCGGGAAGGCAAAAAACTGAACAGCGCTCAGAAACACGACTTCTTAGCTCCACGGAAAAATAAAAACAGGAGCTGCAAGCCTGCTTCGGGCAGGCATAGGCCACACATGCATGATGCGGGCAATTCATGAACTTTATTAAAATTTTAAAGTGGCGATGTACTTTTCAACCTGTCTGTACCAGGGCTCCATGGATGATGTCGCCCACATGTGAGAATATGCTGCCTGCTTGTCCTGGGATAATATAAAATTCCCCGGATTCTACTCGAGTTAACAATTTTCCCCGCTTTTTTGAAGGAAAACTGTTGGATCGGCTTATATTCAAGTAAATATGGTAAGTTACCTTATGAGTGTATATATATATATATATATATATATAGTATTTATAGACCAAATAAAGGCTTTTCTTCACCCTTAGAAAGCTTTGGGCTGCCTAGTAAGCTGTTAAATTAGTCAATGCTTGATTTAATAGGCTTTTTTTTCCCATAGACAAAAATAGAAAAAAGCCTTAGAGGGGCATAATCGGAAAGGACATCTAAGTCCGTTTACGTCCATCTCGCAAGTCGTCCAAAGTTAAAAAGAGCCTAAGATACATTTTCGAATGAGACGTCCAACTTTTTTTTACTTTCGAAAATCGTCTAATTATACGTGCTGCCGATCTGATTGTCCAAGCTGCTGTATCGTCCATCTTTATACCACATTTCCGTCCAAGTCCAAAACGCCTAGAACAAGCCCTGTTGGACGTGGGAGGGGTCTGCAAAGTGATGGATTGAACATCCAGACATGCCACCTAAATAGTGGGGTACCTTACAGGGCACTGCTGTGAACTTCACAAAAAGGGTGCCATGGCTTCTCCTCCCTACAGCTCCCTTATAGGTCATGGTAAGCTCCCCAAACCACCTCCAGATTCCCTTAGACCCACTTATCTACCACCCCAATAGCCCTTATGGCTGCAGGAGCCACTTATATGCCAGTAAAAAAGGGTTTTGGGGGTGTATAGGGCAGTGCACATGTTTAAGTATCAATGCAGTAATTACAGGGGCTTATGGGCATGGGTCCTCCTCTCTATGGGTCCCTAACCCACACCCAAGATGACTTAAGTTGGCTCTGGGCTGGACGACTAGGCTTTCCTATGCCAGGTGGCCAGGTGATGATGATCTGGAGGCTGAAATTTAAAGTTGTGAATAAAATTTTTATGGGGATGGGGAGGGGTTGGTGATCACTGGGGTAGTGTGTGGGGGTCTGTGTTATGTTTTTGCAATGCTTATCTGGTGACTTTACATGGTCTAAGTCACAACGTCCAAGTTCCATTGATCCTGGGCTGTATAACTTTCAGTTATACATGCTGTACGACTAAGTCTAAGCCAGCCCACGTCCCGCCCAACTCCCACCCTTGACACGCCTCCCGAAATGCCCCGTTTAGCTTTGGACATTGAGCGGCACTAGAAATACGTCCAAAACCTGTTTTTATTTTCGGCGCTTGTACGTTTTTGAAAAATGTTCGTCCAAGTGCCGACTTAGGCCGGTTTTGGGACGTTTTTCTCTTTCGATTATGAGCCCCTTAGTAAATTAGGCCATCAGTATTTTAGAGCACCCACCCATATGTTCATTATTCATAAAACTATCCTGTTTTCCATTAATAGAATGTACTTTTCTGTTCAGCTTATATATTTTAATGTGTGGTTTTTCTTTCTCTTAAACATAGATTGCCGTCAAACAGCTAACTTAAACTATCACTCTTGGAGGCATGCTTACTACGATGTACTAAGCAGTTTAACATGAGTTTTAGCATGTGCTAGTTTTTAATGCTAGCCCACACTAAACACCTAAGAGGTGTTTAAAGCAGTCAGTGTGATATAAATCCAGCACTAACTGCTTAATGCAGGATTGGGCAGGGTATGGACATGGACTGGACATAGATGTCAGCATGCTGTAGGTAGCATGTGCTAACTGGCAAATATGTAGATAAGTTGTGTATACGTTGGTGGCGTTAGGTGACCCGTGCTCATCGTTGGAGAATATTTCTGTGCAGAAACTGCAGGGGAGATTTTAAGCACACCTCCAATAATTACTGCAGAGCCTTTGCACTTAAAGCACGTTAAGTACAAAAACCTAGTGCACTTTAGTAAACATGCCCCTTAGGTAGCATTACAAACAAGCTGTTATGATGCATTAAATACTAATTTACATATTATTTTCTTGCAGAATGTACCAGAAAATTTCAATGACTGCAAACTCAAAAGGAAAGGTTTAGTGAAAAAGGTTCAGGTAAGTCGTCTGTGAAAACTATTAAGGGACCAGCATAGAGATAGTAGATCTGGTGCTTCAGTAGAGGGTCCAAACAGTGCACAAGTTCTATAGCAGGGGTCTCAAAGTCCCTCCTTGAGGGCCGCAATCCATTCATATTCATTGGGGAAATCCTGAAAACCCGACTGGATTGCGGCCCTCAAAGAGGGACTTTGAGATCCCTGTTTTAAAGGGAAGGAGTGGCCTAGTGGTAAGAGCTAAGGCAGCAGCCTTAGCACTTTGAGGTTGACAGTTCAATCCCAGCCTGCTCCTTCTGACTTTGGACAAATCACAACCCTCCATTGCCCCAGGTTCCACAGTTAAATTGTGAGCCTGCCCAGACATAAGGAAAACACTTAAAAGTACCTGATTACTAGTTAATGTATTATAAACTGCTTTGGGTGAATCTCTTCATGAAAAAGGTGGTTAATAAATCCCAATAAATATAGAACAATAATTTCAACCTAATATAGAACAGAGAGCCATGAAACTTAGCAGTCCATTTCCTGCTTGGGCTTGAGCTTGAGTACTGCAAGGTGACTGCCAATGATGCATTCACTTCAGGCATAAATATTGTCAGCACCCAAAAAAAAACATCTGGTGTCATTGTAGACAGTATGCTGAAACCTTCCGCCCGTGTGTGATGTCAGCCAACAAAGTAAACAAGATGCTAGGGATTGGTTACTGAAAACAAGCTACTGGGCTAGATGGACCATTGGTCTGACCCAGTAAGGTAATCCTTATTTTCTTATGGACACAGAATCAGAGAAAGCTGGAGACACCGATAGCAGAATCACAAATTAATTTTCATAGTGATGGGGAGATGCACTTGCTTTAATTTATTTCCTTCAGTATTGAAATCAAAGAGCATCAGTAAGTTGACACATTGCTGAAAGTCAGGACTGTCTGTAGCTGTGCTTGACCTCATGGATCTCCCAAAAGCTTCTGTAAATAGTCTTTCCTTATCTCCCTGCTAGACCTGTCTGTGTTTACATTCCCCAAACAGCAGTTGGAAAAGAAGTGAAACCTGTGCAGAGTGACAGATGTGGCTCTGGACATCTTGTTGGGCAGACTGGATGGACCATACAGGTCTTTTATCTGCCAACATTTACTATGCTACTAAGAGATAGAAAGGGATAGGGGATGGGACTTGATATACCACATTTCTATGATCAAAACAGTTTACGTATTTATTTGGATTCACCCAAAGCAGTTTACAATACATTGAACAGTAATCGGGTACTTTTAAAGGATTTTCCCTACCTTTTCCAGCAGGCTTACAATCTAACTGTGGTACCTGGGACAATGGAGGGATTAAGGCCTAGATTCACTAAAGTCATCGATTGTCGCTAAACCTGCAAATCATTTGTATGCAAACTTAATAGTGAATCAATCGCTGTTGGAAAATCAGCCAGAGAATCGGCCAACAGTGATTGAGTCATAAGGAGCAGGCTGGGATCAAACTCACAACCTCAAGGTGCTGAAGCAGCTTCTCTAACCACTAGGCCACTCCTCCCCTCTACTTATTTTGTACCTGGGGCAATGGAGAGTAAGTGACTTGCCCAAAGTCACAAGGAGCTGCAGTGGGAATCAACCCAGTTCCCTAGGTTCTCAGGCCACTGCACTAACCACTAGACTACTCCTCTATAGAAAACATAGCTTTGTAATAACATTATCCTCACTATGTCCAAGTGGTGCTGAAACAGATGGTAGCAACTTCTGAATGGGTGCAGCAGGGCCTCATATACCTTTTCTGTCTCCCAGAGCTCATCCTATTGGCACTGCCTTTAATTGAGAGGGGCTGGGGCTCCAGGTATTAGAATATGGTCTATGAGCTATGATGTTTGATTGGGCCTGGCAGCTGAAGGAATTCACAAGACTTTCCCCATGATTTGACAGGGGCAAGTAGAGGATGTCCAGTGAACTCTGGAGTAAATGAGCCTATTGCCTTTCTGGTTCCTTTAGGGCCACAGTGGGAGTGAGGTCTTGTTCCATCTTACCTTTTGTCCCCTCTGCACTCCTTTCCTTTCCCCTCCCTTGGAAGATCATTTTGTTTGTGAGAGAAGTACAAGATCTTATTATTAAAGTTTAAAAACCACACACACACATTGAGGGGAGAGGCAGAAGAAAGGGCTGTAGATTGTGGAGTGGTGGTCCATGACAAAAGTCTCCACCTGGGTGAGAGAGAGATGCCAGAAGTAGAGAATGACACAGGGACAAACTTTGTCCCTGTCCCCATCCCTGTAAGCTCAGTCCCCATTCTCGCAAGATCGGTCCCTGCTCCATGCCTACAAACTCTGTCCTATCCCATCCACACAAGCCTTGAATAGTTATGATTTTATATTGAAATCATTTTATTAAATCATAAAAAGAAACAATATTCTATACAATTATCATTTTATAATTCACAAATAGAACAGTGATCAAGAAAACCCCTGTCTCACCTCTCCTCCCTTCACAGATATCCCCTCTACTATCGAGAAAACAGAACAAGCTAGATTACTATAGAATGCTACATAGAAAAATCATGCTAACAGAATACTTCAGGCACAAATAGCAGGAATAGTGTTCAGGGAGTGCAACTAGGCAGCTGCCCCCTAGCCAGAGATAGCCCAAAGCTTGCTGGAAGCTAAAGAAGCACAGCCTGGTATTGAGCTTTCTGGTCCTCAGTTATGTCCAACGCCAGCTCTGGCAGGATACAAATTTCAAATCTGATATAGTCTAATCACAATATAGAAAATAAAATTATTTTTTTTCTACGTTTTATTGTCTGGTCATTTTATTCTTCAAATCATGTTGGTCTCGGGCTCTGGTTTCTGTTTACTTCTGTCTTCTCGTAACTCATTTACCAGGGTCTCCTGACCGTTTGACATTTCTTCTGTCCTCATGCTCACCATCCATCTTCCATCTCTGTGTATGTTTTTCTCCATGTTTAGCATCTCCCTTCTCTATCTCCTATACTTCTCTTTCTAGTATTTCCCCTGTGTACATCTCTCTGCCATCATCATCACCATTCTATGTTCCTATCCCCTCACCCTGTGTCCAGTGTCACTCCTTTGTGTCCTTATGCCCCCCTAAGTTCTGTATCTCCACTCTGCATTCCTATTTTCCCCCATGTCTAGCCATCTTCCCTCTGTCTATATACTCTCCCATGTCTGGCATTGCCCTACTGCTTGTGTTCATATACCACCCCCATGCAACATTCCGCTATGGGTCCCTGTTCCTATGCTCCCATCCATGCCCACCATCTCTTTTTTTCCTATATTTCCCTGTGTCCAGCTTCTCCCCTCCATTTCTCTCTTACACCATGTGTCTCTCCCTCCACCTCCTTCCCTCCCTCCACTGTTCAATATTTCACTTTCTCTTCTTTCATCCCCTTGGTTCAGCATCTCTCTTTCTCTTCCCTTCTCTTGCCTCCTCCCTGCAGGTCCAGCACCTTTTTCCCTTCCTTCAGTACTCCTACCATGGATTGAACATATCTCTCCCTTTCCTCCAGCCCCCTGCGATCAAGTACCTCTCTCCCTTTCCTCTAGCGCCCATGGGTCTACAACTTCTCTACCTTCCCTCTAGTCCCCCTCCCATAGGTCCAACATCTCTCACCCTTACCTCTAGCTCCAGTTACCCCCACATGGGTCCAGCATCTTTCTCCATTCCCCCCAGACCAGATCCAGCATTGCCCTTCCCTTCAGCTCCAGAGCCAGCCAGCCCACCCCTCTTCACGAGTTCAGCAGCCCAAGTAACCCCCTTCGTGGGCCCAGCAGTTCCCAACTTTGTACCCACAGGTTAGCCACGCTATATGTTCCTCCAGTACCAACAGGTTAGCCATGCTATATGTTCCTCCCCACCTCCTCTCCTGAACCCATGCCTATTCATACCTTAGGGAGCTTCAGGAAGATACATCAGAAGAAGGGACTCGACTGAAGGAATGCCACAGAGGCAGGTATTTGAAGGGGAGTGTGTGGCACAGTGGTTAAAGCTACAGCCGTCAGCACCCTGGGGTTGTGGGTTCAAACCCACAATGCTCCTTGTGACTCTGGGCATGTCACTTAATCCCCCCATTGCCCCAGGTACATTAGACAGACAGGGAAAAATGCTCAAATACCTGAATAAATTCATGTAAACTGTTCTGATTTCCCTGGGGAGAATGGTATAGAAAACTGAATAAATAAATTTATCTTGGTCGCTGAAGCTTGCTAAGGTATGGGAAGGAAGCCATAGAGGGGCTGACCTACAGTAATCATATTCTTTACCACAAGAGCAAAGCTTGTTACTGCTTCCGACCTGCGGTAAACTGCATACATTTTTGCCTGTTCCTGCAGTTTTACCACAGTTTACCGCAGAGACAGACATTCTCTAGCCAGTAGCATAAGGCGGGAGCAAGTTAGGGAGGACTGATTCTTGGCAAATGTGAGTATTTGACAGGCTCTCACTGTTGACTGCTATGAACACAGCTAGAGTGGCTGTTGATAAACAGTACTTTATTTTTGGTAAATTCACCACATTTTACGTAGGCATCCCAGTGTTCACTGATCATCCACTATGACAATACCAGGCTATTACCAGAAAGCACAGCAGCAGCTAACTACAATAAGAAGAGATCTACATTCCAGTAACTTCTTTCTGTCTCTTTCAGGGTTTTCTTGCCCAGTGTGATACAGTCGAAGGCAACATTGGTCAAGAAATGGACAAGCTGCAATCAAAGAATTTGGCACTCTCAGAATAAGGCTTCATTCAGGCTTCAGTTTTTGTAGTTAGAAAAAAATAATTGCTCTGTGAGCAGGAAAGAAAATCTTTGCTCTTTGTTTTGGAGCATGTATTCAGCTTTTTTATTTAACCTTGTATATGTAGAGTGGTACCAAGAGTGCTTTTCTCTGTCTGGGTGTTATTTTAACTGCTCAAAGTAGAACGTCTATATGGTGGATTCCGTGTGCATTGTTTACAGTTAGAGTTAGTTGGTATGACTCACTTCAGATGGGTAGCATTTCTGCATATTATTTAATTTTGCAAGAGTTAGCAGGATCCATGTACAGTACACGTTGTTTTGATGTTTGTGAAGTTAAAGTAATTTTTTTTTTACCATATACATGGAAGAAAATTATAAATAAGAACTTGGCAATGATGGCCTTGGGACGTATACTGTAGATGTGACTCCTTGTTTTTATAGAGTCATGTTGTGCATTTGTCATTGTTTTCCTTCAGTTTGACACCATTAATTGGAGCTGCAGCAGTCTGTTGTGACCAGGCTAGTATATCCTTAGAACCTCAAGATAATCCACATGTGCATTCAAAACTATTTAAAATTCCAATCTGCTTTTCTTCAGTTTCATGCATTAAAGTTGTCTGTCTCCATGCTCACACCTTTCACATTAAAATACTTCCTAATACTTAACTGCATTGTGTAGGCATTGGATTTAATATATTCTCTTGGGGACTGACCTTGGTTAATGCCTTCAGCTTTTAGTTCAGGCTATCAAATGCCAGCCATCTAGTGATGAACTCTTTTGTACTCTCAGAGGCAACTTCTCCAAATGGCTGTTTTTGCACATACTGTGACAGGAATGAATCTCACTTCTAAGTCAGGGCATGAGCAGTATGATCTCAGTCTCTCAAATTTACTGCCAACATTCACCGTAAAACTTGCATTTCAAACTTCCCTTAAAAAAGGCTTGGATAATTTCCTAAATGAGAAGTCCATAATTGAGATTTCTTGGGGAATCCACTGCTTATTCCTAGGATAATTAACATAAAATCTGTTTTACTACTTGGGATCTAGCTGGGTACTTGACCACTGTTAAGAGACAGGATACTGGGCTTGATGGACCTTTGGTCTGTCCCAGTATGGCAATTCTTATGTTCTTAAGTTTGTAAAATATAACTACTTAGAGGGATATTTAATGTTATTTTTTTGTGTGCTGGTGTTCAAAACTAGATGCAAACAATTTTGCCAAGATACTCTTAGCTGAAACAATTTAACATGCAATATAAATATGAGAGATTTAGATTTCATTTTTGGGCTGGAGCTACTGTAGAGACATGTTAACAGATCCTGAAGCAGAAGGCAGTCTTTGTCATTGCACAATGGCAAAATCGAGTGGCCGGTTTGAAGGTGAGCTTGTATCGGGTTCAGGAGTAGCTGTAGCTTGTGGCCTTTAATCTTATGTTAAAGAATGTCACCAAGAAGATAGGCCTAAATGAGATGGTGTGGTGAGAGAGAGGAATTTGCGTAATTGCAAATTACTTGAGGAATCGTATCCTTCATAGGGTCTAGCTCCTTTTGATGTGGTAGCCCAAAGAAGTAAATGGAATTTGCTGGATCTGGAACAAACAGTGAAATAGTTCTTGGGTTCATCTCTTTCCTAAACTAAACTAAACCTTAAGTTTATATACCGCATCATCTCCACGGATGTGGAGCTCGGCACGGTTTACAAGAACTTAAAATATAGGAAGAGAAGGGGAAAAAAAAAAAAAAAAGGTTTACATGAACTTATATATTGGGCTAAATATAATTAAGGACTGTATTACTAATCAAAAAATAATTTTGTAATAGTTATCTCACCAAGGAACAGAACTAGAAATGGTGATATTTGGTCTCGTGTGTGTTTGGACTAGACATAAATTTTTCCTACACTGTTTTACAGAAATATGCACTAGTTTCCTAGTATTAGTTTTATTCTATGACAAAAATGGTTAACAATAAGCCTATCTTTAAACTGGTTTAAATAAATGGCTTGTGATTTCACATAGAATCTTGGAACATAACACAGTTTAAATAATTTGTAGCATTTATATCAGTACTCGCTTGAAGCTGTAAACAATAGAATTATTAATCATTTATGTGGTGTACAGCAGTGGTCCCTCACCCTGTCCTGGAGGTCCACCAGCCAGTCGGGTTTTCACGATAGCCCTAATGAATATGCATGAGAGATTTAGATTTCTTTTGTTCTGTTCTTTTTGTATTACTCTATTCTTAATGTTAACCGAGTCGAGCTCCAAATTGGTTGATGACCCGATGTATAAAACTAAGTTTTAGTTTAGTTTAGATTTACATATAATGGAGGTGACAGACATGCAAATCTGCCCTATGCATATCCATTAGGGCTATCCTGAAAGCCAGACTGGCTGGTGGTCCTCCAGAGCAGGGTTGGGGACCATTAGTATACAACATAAAACCAAATAAAGTAGAATCCCAGTTAACCGGCAAAAAAAAAAATGGTGACCTGCGTTTTTGACCCGAGAACCCCCATCCCTCCCTCCAGCCCAAGCAGGGCCTCTTCTCTGCCATGTCACTTCCAATGCGGTAGAGGAAAGGAAGCAGACCGTTTACAGCGCTGCCTCTGCTGACTGGCTGCCACTGCTGCTTTGGAAGAGCCATAGAATAGAGATATTGGCTCTTCAGGGTGAGGGGGTACATTAAGAGACCAGACCATATGGAGGGAGGGAGGGCAGACCAGGGGGGTGGGGTGAACCAAAAGTGTGGTGGGGAGGGGAAGGGACATGGATGCTGGACCTGCAGGGTGAAGGGGAGGTGGATGGATGCTAGACCCATAAGGTGAGGGGGAGAAGTGGGGTGGGGGAGAGAGTGTGACCCAGATCAGAAAGGAGGCTGGGAAGAGTGGAAGAGATGCTGGATCTGGGGTGAGGAGTGGGGAGACTACCATTTAACTAAAATTGAACACTGCATTCACAAAGCTGTTTTGTCTTTATTTGCTTTTATTTACTGTATTTCAATATTAGCATCAAGTCAATAGAGTTTATAGTATGGGGTATAGTATTAGTTAGGCCTATTTTTAATAGTAACTCTCAAACAACCAGAAACTACACTTATCTGGCATCTACTAATCCCCATGGGTGTCGGTTAACTAAGAGTCTACCTTTTTCTATTTCTACTGCCATATTTCATAAGACCCTACTGAACATCTAATCTTAAGATTCTGTACCAGCCTGACATTTATCTCAACAGAAAAAGGAGTTTTCATCCTTATTCCTAAACAGCAGATGCCTAGCTGTCCTGGTAAACTATCTCATAATTCAGGAGCAATCATAAAGAAAGCACTTGTACAAACAAATGCATGTCATGCCTCTTTCATGGTTGAAAAACAAAGCAACTTCCTCTGTGATAAAACATTTATTTATTTAAAAAATTCATATACCATCTATTTCTAGGCAGTTTACAGACTATGAACATAAAAACAGGAATAAACATCACAAAGCAAATCTTAAAAACAACTACTCTTAAAATATACCACTGTGCCCCTGAAAACCTTGGACATTTCGTAAAAATACTGTAGTTAATTGCGTTGTCAATAATTTTTTTAATCTGACCTGTTAACACAGCCATAACTGTCCCACCAATGTGTTCCGTAGTTGTCCTGGTGGATTTGAAGCACTTCCTTCAAGTTATCACAAATAAGTGATACCAGGCATGCTTGTCTTTCAAGAAATCACAATAAGAGAAAATATCTCAAATTTGGCTTTTGCCTAATTCAACAGCCAGTGGATTTTTTTTTTTAACTTTCAACAAGTAATTCATTATACAATCATATACAGTGTAATAATACTTATTAATCATACATTCAGTGAAATCAGACTATAACTTCACTCTACCATCCTTCTTCCAATATAATCATATAATTTTATAAACATTGGTGAAAAACTGCATTGTTCAGATTGACAGCACCCCTTACAGACAGTGGTATGAGGTCCACTATGCCTTGCCTCTTGGACACAAAAAGGGAGCTAAATTTGACTCCTGAAGAAGAAGAAATCCTGAATAAGAAGAGATCCAAGAAGATTCAGAAGTATGACGAGAGGAAAAAGACAGCCAAAATCAACACCCTCCTGGAGGAGCAGTTCCAACAGGGGAAGCTACTCGCCTGTATAGCCTCCAGACCTGGGCAGTGTGGGTGTGCAGACAGCTATGTCTTGGAAGGAAAAGAGCTCGAATTCTACCAGAGGAAGATCAAAGCGAAAAAAGGCAAATAAACTCCACTCTTCCAACAAATAAAGCCCAAATATCTGATAAAAAAAATGAATGTGGATATGCTGGGACATACTAAGAGATTTAAGTTAATCTGGGACCCTTTGACATCTTTTATGGATTCATTGTAGTTGTATTTTCCTTTGTTCCGGTTAACTGCAGGGAAGGGCAGGAGAGATTTGGGGCAGCAGACAGTACCGGGATCAATCCTACTTTGCTCCAGAGCATGTTTTTTTCTTGGATCACAGAGCAGGAGATCGGGGCAGGGAGGCAGGCAGGAGAATTGGGGCAGAGAGGCCAGAGCAGGAGAATCAGGACAGAGAGCAGGGTTTTAGCAGAAGCAACTGGCCCTCACCAGTCACTTGTTTTTTGTTCGGCCAGCCAGTCGGAAAGTGTAGTGAATTGCGTCCTTTCTACTTTGCATGCTAATTCCCCTCATTTGCATGCGTGGATCGGAGGATGATCTTGTCACAGGTTAGTGAATTGGGTGAGAGGGAAATTGGGTCGCAAAGGGCTCACAAACCGATACGATCGGTTTGCTTATTGAATCTAGCCCAAACTGTAGCTACTCTCCTGTTGCTTACACACAGCTTAAGCTTCAGTAACAGTTCACTAGGTTATCAGGCAAAGCTATAATTAATTTGTTTTCAAGCACAGCCTAGGAACTTTATTAACTCCACAGTATTGCAGGAAAGCTGCAGTGCTGAAAAAGGATGTGATTAAGATAAAACTCCTCAATATCAGTCTTCTCCAGTTCATGTTCAATATCTACTCCAATGATGCATGGGAATCCAATCTAAAGAAAACACTGTATACATGATAGATATCTTTTGAACTTTTTTTTTTTTATAAATCCTTATTGAGTTTCAAAACCAACAAAAATGCAACAGTATCTATACAAATAATATTAATCATATGCATTTATAAACAAAAATCCATACAACAATAAAAAAAAAACACCCAACCAACATTTCACAAGGGAATAGAACCATACAAAGAAAAAAAACCCTCCCGCCCGCCCGCCCAACCTTCCCCAACAGAAACAAAGGAAAATACAACTACAATGAATCCATAAAAGATGTCAAAGGGACCCAGATTAACTTAAATCTCTTAATATGTCCCAGCATATCCACATTCATTTTTTCAAATCTATAAATTAAACCTAAATATGCCCATCAAAAATTAAAATTAAGGCAATCCCAGTTCTTCCAGTTGCGCGTAACCATTTGTATGGCTACCCCGGTCATGATAAGGAAAAGCCTATATCTGTCCAATGAAGGCTTCAGATGTAATATCGTCCCACATATGACTGCCTCATATGTCAAAGGAACCGATGCCTCAAGTATAGCATTAATCTGTCCCCATATCGACTTACAGAAATTGAATACCAACGGACAATAGATGATCCAGTGTCCCTATATCAAGATGACAATGCCAGCATCTATTAGATTTAGAACTTGGTTCTTGAAAATTCTTGAACACACGGAAATCATAGATCTCATGCAGTAGTGGCATTCAAGCTCCGTTGTATATCTGCCAACTTTTGTTAACAGAAAGGTACCATAAGAATTACAGCTAGGTCCTAGAGAGCTATTATTAAAAACACTAACAAGTCATTTGCCACAAAAAAATTGTTTAGCATCATTTCCTGTTTCCTGGATTTACCTTTGAAAATACAATTTCTTTACTCGAGGCATTTTTACACCTTCTTAAATGTGGATTCTAGCTTCTTCACTGCTGATTCTTTGCTCAACTTACCTACTTTTTCAGATCAAATACAGAATACCAGGGAACCGCATTAAAAGGGCTATTAAACCAGTCGACATGGGACAATTTCATTCAAAATATGAGTGTCTGTATTCTAGTTATACAGCATACTGAAACTGCAACATCTTCGATCTTCACCAAATGATACTCAAATGAAACCATAAAAATACTCCTGATCGATTTTCCTTTGAGTCTAGGTTTGCCTATACTATCTCAAGTTCCTTTGAAACTCCAGGTTCCAAAGTGAAAGTTGCAATCGTGTTCCAGTCACAGTACTAACCATGATCAAAAAGGTAAAGCAACAGAGTCAAAAACTAAGGGCTCCTTTTATCAAGCCACACTAGCGGTTTAATGTGTGTAATAGTGCGCGTTAAACCGCCGGCCGTGCTAGCTGCTAACGCCTGCCTTGAGCAGGCGGTAGTTTTTTGGCCAGTGCAGGGGTTACCGCGTGATTAAAAGTCGCACGCGCTATCCCTGCTAGCGCAGCTTGATAAAAGGAGCCCTAAATCACAAACAGGAGAGAGAAATTCTTCAGCCTGGGAACATCTTCAACTGCACATGCAAATTTAAAGACAACTACTGAAAAATAGGGAAACCAAATAAGTGCAGCAGAAGTACAGTTTTCTATATCAGCCACCAAGTCCGTCTGGCAGGCAGACAATGAATAACCACATCTTGGCTGCCACATGACTACTCAAATGTAGTAGAAAACAAACTCCTGCAACTCAAGTGGAATCTGGATCATGTTTCAACAAGACCATGCCACAACCATTCTCCTCTTTTCCCCATTTATGAATGCCAAAAAGCACAATAACTGTAGATAATTTGATGTGATGATGTGATTTTAATACTTCATATACTACATCACACCAGAGTC
The DNA here is from genome assembly GCF_902459505.1 of Geotrypetes seraphini. NCBI lineage: Eukaryota > Metazoa > Chordata > Amphibia > Gymnophiona > Dermophiidae > Geotrypetes > Geotrypetes seraphini. The sequence continues at coordinate 377,740,820 of NC_047085.1, forward strand.
CAATATACGTGAGTATTTGTGGAGCATCTATAAACAAAATGAAAACAATAAATTTGTATCCTCAAAATCTTAAAACTGATGGAAAAAAATCTAACAAGTCTGTTCAAACACGCTGCTTCATATTGCTGTCATGCTGACTTCCCAAAATGTCGTCAATAAAATATAAATGTCAACACATGCACAACCGAACCAATGTCAAACGCGTGGGCCTGTTGACAAAATTCACAGAAGAAAAAACAGTGAACAAAGATCAGACATGAAAGAAAAACAATAATAAAAAATGCTCCAATCTATTGAATTATTTTCAAGTTTAAAAATCCACCGCCTCTTTTTGTTGGCAAAAAAAATCTTAATCTGTCACTACCTCTACTTAACCAAACATCTTAACTCAAAAGAATGTCTCAGTTCTCTGCAATGTCCAACCAAAGTTTCCTTTAATTTTCCAGTCTTGATGTTGGATTTAGGTTCAATCATCCTGGTGCGAAAGGGTGTAGAAGACAATCCAGTATAAAAACTTTTTGACAAGGACACAATATTGCATAGATCACATTTGACTTACAAGTTTAAAAATGTTTAGAATTAAAGATATTATCTCATGGTATTTTAAATTCTTTGGCTTGTATAGTGATTTCACAAATATAAGTACAAGATCCCTTATCCAAAATCCATGGGACCAGTCATATTTTGAATTTTAGAACATTTCGGATTTTGAAATGGTAATGTTAAGTCAGAAAAAGACCATAAGACCATAAAATTGCAACCAGACTTTTATTTCAAACTAGTGTTTTAGCCCGTTACATTAACGGGTGCTAGAGTAGATGTCTGTCTGGTGTTTTTTTTATTTGTCTCTCTCTCCTTGGACGCTGTCATTCTTTCTGCCTGTGTCTCTCCCTGGCCCCATGTCTAACTCTATCATCTTCCCTCAATCCTGCACGTGGCCTTTTTTCTTTCTCCTCCCCACTTCCTTCCAACGGCTGCTCCCCCTGTCCTCCACACTTCCATTCAGTGTCTGTTTCCCTCTCTCTACCCCTTCCATCTACTGTTCACCCTCTGTCTTGCCCCTTCCATTCTCTTTCCAACCAGTGTCTGCCCTCTCTCTCTCTGTTCCATTTGGCATCTCCTCCTTCCTTTCCCCCTGGTCTGGCATACCTTCCTCCTTCCATGCCCTGTCATCTCTTCTTCCCTCCAAGCCATTCTCTCCCCCTCTGCTCCCTTTCCTCCTTGAACTTCATCGGGCAGTAGCAGCAGCATTCACAATTCATTGCTGTTGCTGGCTTCAGGTCTTCCTCTCTGGCGGGTCCTGTCTTCATGAAAACAGGAAGTAGGCAGGACCCGCCAGAGAGGAAGGCCTGAAGCCGGCAACAGCAGCGAATTGTAAACGTTGCTGCTGCCCGAAGAAGCCAGGCCTTGAAGCACCCGAGGCAGACCGCTTCTCTCCCCTCCCAGCCCAACCCCAGCCCACTGACTCTGCTATCTCTCCTTCCCATGCGACCCTCCCAGCGAGATGACCTTAATAACAAACCTCCCTCCAGCATTGGCAGCCGCAGCACGCTAAACAGGCTGCTTCGCGGCTTTCTCCTGCCGTTGAGTCCCTCTGCCGCATCACTGACACAGCAGAGGGACTCAGCAGGAGAAAGCCGCGAAGCAGCCTGTTTAGCGTGCTGCGGCTGCCAACGCTGGAGGGAGGTTTCTGCCGGTATGTGCAGGAGAAGCAGTATCGCTCTTAATAAATTGAACAGGTGCGTCTCCTTAGTCGGCCACAGCGCTCGAGTGTGGGCCCGTTGTAAGCACGCATGCGCTCTCCTGCCTGCCACAGACATACAGAACATGCAGGTATGAGTGCGCATGTACCGATTAGGGTTTTATTATAAGAGATAAGTGGAATGTTAAACACTTCAAGCACTTCAAACAGAAACATATTCCAAACTATGGGACTGGAGCAATACCTTCAAATATAAATGAAGTGTCAAATTTTGGTTTTCAGAGCTTTTCAGTTTTTGGAATTTTGGATAAAGGAACTTGTATCTGTACTGTAATTCCTACATTTAAAATGCTATACTAAATCAGTTCTGTTAGCTGTCTTCCCCATCTTGGACACTAGGACGTAATAATTCTTTGAGATTCATTCCTCTAGAGCAGTGTATTGCAAACTGCGTGCCACAGCACACTAGTGTGCCTCCTGAGATTCCAAATGTGTTGCGGCTCACAGAGGAGGAAGAGAAGTGCCGGCCAGCTGACTTGCCTCTCACCGCGTATCTCCCTGGACTCCTGCCTTCTGCGTCTTTTCCGCACCCCCGGAACAGCAGCGGCAGCTCAGTCTGCTTTTAACTTGGCCACAGCTGCTGCGAGGATTAATGTAGATGCAGTTTTCATCAGCAGCCTCAGGGCTTTTGCTAGGCTGACCCATTTCAATGATGCCAGACCATAGAAAGGGGAAGGAGAACAGAAATCAAACCTATCCCCACTGGAATCAAATCCATCCCCACAAGTAATCTTTTCCATCCTTGCCCATCCCCATAAACTTCAGAAGTACAAGTTAGCTAGTTATTTAATTATGCTACTGAATTAGAGAGACTGGTAGAGACCCATTTACAAATAATCAAAGATACTTTATTAATTTGGAAATATTGAGAATACATACTTTGTAAATGGGTCTCTACCAGAGTCTTTAATGCAAGGGTGTCAAACTCAATCACATAAGGGGCCAAAATCTGAAAAAAAGGCTAAGCTGCGGGCTGAATTTTTAATTAAGATAATTAGGGGTCCTTTAAGGTACGCTAACCGATTTAGCACGCGCTAAATGCACACTTAATAAAAGGACCCCCAAGTGACAAAGGCTTAGGACTTCGTTTACAAAGCCGGGCTAGGGCCTTAACGGCGGAATAGCATGCGCTAAATTGCCGCACGCACTAGACGCTACTGCCTCCTGTGGAGCAGGTGGTAGATTTCTGGCTGGCATGCGCTATAGCGCAAGCTAATCTGGTGCATGCGTTAAAACCGCTAGCGCAGCTTTGTAAAAGGAGCCTTAGTAGAAATATAGGGTTACAACGTCTCCAATCCCACACCAGCTCTGTGATGTAAACAAAATAAATATTGTAATCACAAAACAGAAAATAAAATAATTTTTTCTACCTTTTGTTGGTCCCAGGCTCTGGTTGTCTTCTAATAACTCGCTTGCCAGGATCTCCTGCCCATTTGTAGTTTTCTTCTTTTGCCATGCTAATTATCCATCTTCCATCTCTGTCCTCCCCTTCCCTCCCCCAGAGGTCTGGCATCTTTCCTATTTTTGTGTCCATATCCGCAGCTGCAGCAATGGGCCCCACCATCCCCAGATCCACCATCTGTCCTTTTCTCAACTACCCTTTCATCCAGCGTCTCTCCCGCCTTCCCCATTACCCCAGGGTCCACCATCTCTCTGTTTCTCTTCCCAACTACCCTGCTATCCAGTATCTCTATCCCCCCTCCACACCATCCCTTATGTCCAACTTATCTCTCTTTCTGTTCCTTCCCTCTCCTTTTTTATTTCTTCTCCACCCCACCCCACCCTACCCTCCACTCAGTCCGGCATATGCACATTTGGACCCCTTCTCTCCCTCCGGGTACTTCTACACTAGGGCCCACCCCTATCCTGAAGCCGTGTATTTTTTCCCCTTCTTCCCGGTCTCACCTTCAGATATGGCCCGCCGTTCCTACCCTCCCTCCATCCCGGCTTCCTGGTCTCCTCTGGCTCGCCGGAACAAACTGCTGCTGTGCTTCATTTGTGTCTCATTCACCTGGCCTCCTCTTCAAAGCAGCCTGCTGAGGATCGCCGGCCGGCTGTAGCGGATCTCGCAGGCCGCTGTCCACCTCGGTAGCATGTTCCCTCTGACACGATTCTGCTCCTCCTCTGATGTACGGGATCACATCAGAGGGAACGTGCTACCGAGGTGGACAGCGGTCTGCGAGGTTCCCTACAGCCAGCTGGCGATCCTCAGCAGGCTGCTTTGAAGAGACTAAGTGAAGGCAGATGCGAATGAAGAGCAGCAGCGGGGGCAGCGATTTGTGCCGGCGAGCCAGATTTACTGTAAAATTTAAAATGTCTGGCGGGCCAATTTTTTAACATACCGCAGGCCAGATTTGATCCACAGGCCAGAGTCTGACATGTCTGCTCTAATGAAAATATAAAATATAAATACTCCAGCTGATGAAGACCCTCAAGCTACATCAGCTGAAGACTTCCTCTGAAGGTGGCCAAAAATCCTTTTTAGCAAGCTTGGCAGTCAGCAGCAGTGTCACTAAGCTATAGATGCTGGCACCTCAGTGGCTCAAGGATGCTGCCAATGCCTGCTACGCTTGGTAGAAGGGAGCTCAGGTCACCTTTGGAGGAGGTCCTCAGCTGGTGGTGCTTGGAGATCCCCACCAGCTACAGCAAGGGTCAATAAATAAAACCAGAAATGCATTTCCTTTTTTGTTGAACAGAATACAAAGGCACAACAAAGGAGTCATGAGGAGGAGATGTCAATAATTCAGCCACGGGTGTGCAGTTCAAAGTTCGCTTTATTGATAGTAGCACTGTGAGGACTCGAAGACTCTGCTATGTACGTTTCTCAAAGCTAACAGATGGAAGGAGGAGATGGTGCACAGGGATGGAGGGGAAGGGGAGAGCAGAGACGGTACATAGCAGTGGCTGTGGCAAAGAGAGAAGAAATGCTTCTTGTGGATTGATGGGAGTAGGGGAGAAGAAAAAGGGAGGAGATGGTACGCATTATGGGAAGGGAAGGTAAAAGACATGGAAAAGTAGATAGATTTTGAGAAGAAAACAGAAAAATGAAAAAAATGTTGAATGTTAAAAGTCAATACCAAAGACAGATGTAGGGCAGAAAGTGAAGGAGAGAAAAACAGCAAAAAGATAAGGTGGCCCTGGAAACACAGTTAAGAGCACAGACAGAAGGATATGCAACCATAGATTGGGAAAAGATGGTTAGAAAAATAAAATCATTAGACAACAAAGGTAGAGAATATGATTTTATTTTAAATTTAGTGATTTAAACGTGTCAATTTTGAAACTGTACATCTGCCGTCTATATTTTGCACTGTTCAGGAAGAAATGAATTTCTATTTCTCTGGTGTTGTACTGAAGGAGTCTGGGACTGGTTTTCCTAAGTGTTGAACTAAGTTTTCTCTTTAATAAAATGCTGAATTATGTTTAGCTGCAGACCTAACTTAACTCATATTCTAGCCTGCCTGTACTGGGTGTTAGCTTGGGCATTCTAGCTTCTTATGGCTATCTCAGCATAAACAACATGTAACAGAAAGACTGCAGGGCTTAGATAAGTGACCTGCTAGTGTGAGCTTAGCACCAATGATTGTTAAGAAAAGTAACACGTGAAAAGTTTTTTCTAGAATTCAGTTGTATAGCCAGAAGAATGTATAAATATCTCTGTAACTTCCTGTTTTTGGGACTTCTGAAGCCAGCTTGGAGCTCAGGAGTTGCATATGTATGCTAATAAACATCTGTGCTTTCTTCAAGTCTCTACGTTTTGTGGCTTCCCAAAGTGACCTTTGGGAGGTGGGGGGTTCAATGGAAGGCAGGCACGCAGGATGGCATCGGGGGGGGGGGGGTTCCATGGAAATATGCTGCTCAGGGGGATGGGAGGCAGGCAGGCTGGCATGGGGGTTTCAATGGAAGGGGGATGGGAGGCAACGGAGGGTTGGGGGGTTTCAATGGAAGGTAGGCTGGCATCGGAGGGGGGGAGGAAGGAGACACTGGGGGCACTAAGGACATAGAAAGGGGCACTATGGACATAGGAAGGGGCACTAAGGACATAGGAAGGAGGCACAGGGACATTCACAGACAGAAAAAATGACAGACAGGCAGCATGCAAGGAGAGAGAGACAAATAAAAAAAATACCCAGACAGACAGACATGAAGGGAAGGGGGGGCCGACAAAGAAGAGGACTCAAGCCGCAAGGAAGAAGCTGGGCCTGCCTGCCTGTGGGGAACACTATAAGGGAAGGGGGGGTATGGAGCAGGCTAGACCATGGGAAGGGAAGGGAGAGGAGCCGAACGGAGCAGCTAGATCACAGCAGGCCACAACGCGGGGGAGGGGCCGAATGAAGCAGGCCAGATCGCGGTAAGAGAAGGGAAGGGGTGGGGGAAATGCTGCAACTGCTGCACAGGGACCTGGAGGGGAAGCCAAATACCGCTGCTGCTGCACAGGGAAGTCGGAGGGGAAATGCTGTTGCTGCTCCACAGGGAAGTGAGATGGAAATGCTGCTGCACAGGGAAATGGAGGCAAAGAATGACTGACAGACAGCAGGAGGGAGGGAGACAGACAGAAAGGAAGAAAAACACAGGGGCAGGGAGAGGGTCAGAAAGACAGACAGAAAAAGGGAGCCAAGGAGAAAGAGAGAGACAGCAGGAGAGAGAGAGACAGAAAGAAAGAAAGACAGACGGACATATATTCTAGCACCCATTAATGTAACGGGCTTAAAGACTAGTAAGATTATATTGTGTGTGTGTATATATATGAAAAAAAATGAATGGAAGGGTAGGGCCTGGGGCAGGGCTTTTGCCCCCCCCCCCCCAAAAAAAAAAAAAAAAAAAAAAAAAAGCATTCCGCTCGTTCTCTAGCACCAAGCTCAAATGACTCATTCTTCTTTGTCTTGTTTTTTAGTGTCCAGCTGTAATTGACCACTGAAAAATGAGTGCTTGGACAAGTCTGATCTTCATTTGGAGTGTTATTTGTTTGCCTTTGAATACTTTGTTGAAAGCCTTCATTGGAGTGCTATTCTGTGGAGTATTTCTTCCCTGCTAGTTGCTTCTTTGTTTATGAATGAACCCAGGAGACTGAAATCCTTTAAGTGTCTAAGCTGCCCTAAAATTACATATTGTGCATTTATCCTTGCACGGAATGGTTATAGACTCACTACTATCATGTAGTTAAATGTAGTGTGCAGCTGTTTTCCGTGCGCGTTAAGCCGCACTCAATTCTCTGCATTGCTTGTACATCTTGTGGTAACTGCCTGTTAAGCTTGCAGCAACTATCGCCATCATGGTAACGACCCCATAGTAACTTATGTTCAATGATTTTTATTGAGGTAAACTTATACAGATACAGCTTTTACAGATGGATGAAACAAGGCGCAGAATTAACAAATTAAGAAAAGTACAATCTAAGAAAAATCCCCTTCTGGAGTCCCCATCCCAGAAAAGTAAACCCTGAGAAAAAGACTGGAAAGCATAAATGACCTGACACAAAACCAGTACAAGAGGGTTACAATTTAGCAATTCAAAAGATGACGCTGCAGCACCTATGGAGTCATAGTGTTCCAGAAAGGCTCCCAGGCCGCTTAAAAATGAAAGCCCTTCATAGATGAAAAGTCCATAATGTCTTAGCGTTCCCAGGTCAGTAAATAAATCAACTGTGTCCTCCAAAGAGAAAAAAATGGGATGCATTTCAATGCGATCAAGAAAGGTGGGATTTAAGAAAGTTGCTCGTGCCCTGTTGTCTCAGATGATGAGCTGGAATGGAGCCAAACAGTACTGACCGAGAACGCCTAATAGTCATCCTCCAAATCGCACCAATACAAGTGAAGATGCCATCCCAGAAACATGACCTAGATGCGCATCTACATAATCCGCCGTGGGGCGGAACCCCCTTAGTAACTTATAAACCACTGCACCTTTCCTACCCAGCACCTTGCGCTCCCCACATCTCCCAACACAGCTCAAAAGCTTGAGCCAAAACAGAGACCCTCCTTTACCCAAAGCCGCGCTAGCGTTTTTGGCGCCGGCCGCAGCCGTAAGACCTCCGACGCCCATAGGAATTCCATGAGCGTCGGAGGTCTTTACCGCCGCTGTAGGCGCTACAAACGCTAGCGAAGCTCGAGGCTGGCGCGTTCCAACCACCTATCAGCTGATCAGGAAGAGCGAGGTGACGTAACGAAACTCGCGCATAGCGACTTCCGCGTCTCTTGTTCTCAGTGACTTCCGGGTTCGAAGCGGCGTCGCATCTCACATCACCTGTCTCCGAAAGGAGTCGGTTTCTGTATCTTTGAAGCTTCAGCAGCTCGGAAATGAACCGGCTTTTCGGGAAGGGGAAGCCTAAAGTGCCACCCCCGAATCTGACGGACTGTATTAGCAATGTAAGCCACGGGGAGTGGGTTGTCTGACCTTTTCATATCTTCCTTTCTCTAAAAGGTGTGAGGGGCTAGGTCTCCATTGCAAGGGAGAGGGTTGGGGGATCTGCTGAGCTAGGGTTCAGAGTACTTGGATTTTGGGTTGTGGGAGAAGGCTAAGCAGGAAAAGCTTTCAGACGTTAGGGGTTTTTGTTGTTAAATGTTCAGATGAGCTTTAATGATGTTTATACATATACTATATGCTGCTGCCTTAGAGCTAGATTCACTAAGCAAACCAATCATGTACCGATCGGTTTTACAGGGATCTCAAAGTCCCTCCTTGAGGGCCGCAATCCAGTCGGGTTTTCAGGATTTCCCCAATGAATATGCATTGAAAGCAGTGCATGCACACAGATCTCATGCATATTCATTGGGGAAATCCTGAAAACCCGACTGGATTGCGGCCCTCAAGGAGGGACTTTGAGACTTCTGGTTTAGGACCAGATTTTCCTCCGGCCTGATTCACTAACCTCTCCTGTGATCTGCTTCCAATCCGTGCATGCAAATGAGGGGAAATGCATGAAAAGTAGACAGGGACGCGATTCACCAAAGAAATTTTTGAAACCGACTGGGTTGGCCGATCAACCTAAGAAGCGACTGCTGGGGACCAGTCACAAACGTCTTTATGCCTTTGAGTTAGTAGAGCCAAACATGAACATTGGGCAAAAAAATATTGGCCTCTGAGGGAATATATGGTAGTTTGAGGATAAAATGTAATCAATGAACCTTTGGTAGCACGAGATAAAATCATTCTTCCACCACTACATATGAAGCTAGGTCTGATGAAACAATTTGTAAAGACATTGAATAAAGATGGTTCATGCATTGAATACATACGTTACCTGGACTTACCATGGAAAAATTGAAGGCAGGAATTTTCGATGGCCAACAGATCAGACAACTCATAGCATCAATGAATGAAATCGGATCATGTGCCTGATCTTCGTTTGTTCTTGTGAAAAACTTTCTTAGCAACAAGAAGACAGACAACTACACACAATTAGTAGAGGAAATTCTCTTTCATTTCAACAGGCTTGGCTGTAACATGAGTGTTAATCGCCCATTATCTGCACAGTCACTCAGATCGCTTTCCAGAGAACCTTGGTGACTTAAGCGAAGAGCAAGGTGAAAGATTTCACCAAGACATAAAAACAATGGAAGCCAGATACCAAGGAAGATGGGATGCACACATGATGGCAGACTATTGCTGGAATCTTATGTGGAATTGTTCTGGCAGATCCCACTCTTGGAAGTCTTACAAAAGGACCTTCTTGTGTATCGAATGACTGGAAAATTTGTATCAGAAACATGTTCTTTTGGTATAAAATAAGTAGATTTTCATGTTGTACAGTTTTCTTTTGATTTTTAATGTTTCCTTCATGCTTAAAAGATATTAATTTATATACTACATAAAAATATCCTGATTTTTTTTTTTTATGGGCAAGCAAAGTGAAGAGTAGTATATGGCGCATGTTCTGCATCTCAAAAACTAGAGCTGATAGGAGAAAACTGGTGCCATTTTTTTGAATCAGCAGGTCAAATATACCCATAAACAGGTCTAACATTTGAGGCACCAAAATGAGTGTTGGCCAGTGCTATCTTTCCCTTGCTTCCTTTAACCCCCCCCCCCCCCAAGGTCATCTGATAATCTTACTGCAGCACCTCTGGCTTGCCCTCCTTACTGTCATGTGGTTCCTTTGATATGCAGCCCCCTCTTGCACAGTCCCCAGATTACCCTCCCCATCTACTCTCTCTCTTCAGTACTTTTTAGCAAAATGGGTTTTCAGGATATAAGGAAGTAGGAATCCAAGGGTTAGACAAAAGATCACTTACAGGTCATGGACTTGATGGGCCGCCGTGGGGGCGGACCGCTGGGCTCGATGGACCCTTGGTCTGACCCAGCGAAGGCAAATTCTTATGTTCTTATGTTGGGTTGCATTGACTCTGCCTGCGGAATCTGAACTGTGGGACTCTACAGTGTCCCTTGTGGTTCAGCTTCTACAATAGGAGAGCCACATGGCTAGACATGCAGCCATTCTCCTCCTATTTTGCTTTTGTTGAAAAGCACCAGGGAGAGAGGAGATGGAGGGTAAGCCTGGGAGATGGGGGCATTGCCATGGAAAGGGAAGTAAATACTAGCAAGGGGATAGAAGTGGGTGTGTGCCAGGATGGAAGGCAGAAAGGAGGGCAATGGTGCCATTTTGCATGCTTGCTACCGCATTGATGTTAAGTGTCTATTCAAAACTGCTGGATGGCTCATTGAAAAAGTGCACAGGCATGCAGCTTAGAGGAAACATTGATTGTCTAAGATTTGTGGAGTGTAAAAGTATAAATATTTTTAAAGTGATATCTATTGCAATGCAATTTTTATGGACTGTCAGAGTAATTTTATGACAGTGTGAGTGTTTACAATTTGATACTCCTTTGTTAGATGCCTTTGTCGCCTGGGCTAATCAGGCCTTAGGTCCCTCCCCGGTGTATCCCACAATGCACCAGAAAGGGGCAGGCCCGCCATTCCGTGGATGGCAGGCCTGCCGATCGGACAGAGAGAGGACCCGTCCATCCGTCCAACTTTGAGGTTCGGGAGGGGGGGGGGTTCGAGGTAGTGGGAGGCCTGGGGGGGTGGTCTGGGGGTGTTAGTAGGAGGGCTTTGGATCCCTCCTGCCACAATGTCTTGGTTTGTGGGGGGAGATTGCGGCAAGAGAAATTAGGCATCTCTTCTACTGCAATTGTGTGTGTGTGTGGGGGGGGGGGACCGTTATAAGTTCCTGTAACTGCCGTTGTTTATGACAGATGCCAGTTACAGAATCCTGCTTTTAGGCGAAGGACTGGCCCCTCCTTCACCTAAAAAGTCTGGTTTTGGGCATTTGAGACTTGGGTGATTTTTGGGTTGGGAATGTGTTGTAGGGATAGACGTAGTGGCAGTCTGGGCGAGTAGATAGCTGAATGTGGAGGTAAGCCATTCTCAAAAAAACCTTATTTTGGACGTTTTTTTGAGAATGGACATTTCCCTGCTGCCTACTTTCAGCGTCTAGGGACTTAGGCCAAAAGGGAAATTAGACATGTCTTTTGATTATGCCCCTCTAATGGTTGATTATAGCTAAGAAAATGAGTGATTAACCAAAAGATCTTGGTTTTAAATGTATTTTTTCTATCTGTTTTTGTATGCTTTTGGTGTTAAAATGTAAATTAAGTTAAATGACACTGCTGGTGGTGCTAAATGGTAATTTTAATCAGAAATTCCTTGTTCCCTCTTTTTACCAAAGGTGGACGGCAGAACAGAATCAATTGACAAGAAGATTGCCCGGCTGGACACAGAGCTGGCTAAATATAAGGATCAAATGAAGAAAATGAGGGATGGGCCATCCAAGGTAAAGACTGGGTGAAATGCCTGTGCTTTGTATGACATTAACTCCTTCTTTCAAAGCTTGTCATTTATAAATAATGAAAAATATCACATCCAGTCTTCCAGGTTCTATGAAATATTATTGCTCTTACTCATCAAATCTGCATGAATGATTATGTGTGTGTAAATTAGTGAGATGGAGGGTTTAACTCTTATAAACTTATGTTGTAGTTTGAAACTGCTTTCTAGACAGGGTGAATTAGACATGCATACTCGAGTGAGCTGGAAGAGAACATCTGTGCCAAAACACAGTTTTGCTGTTTTTGCCCTATTATTTTCCAGTGCATTAGGTGAGACATTCTAGACAGATAGGTTGTATCCTCGTGGCCGCATGCCATCTGCAGAAGTAGAGAACGACACGGACACAAATATTTCCACGTCCCCGAGGGAACTCATTTTGCCGTCCCATCTCTGCAAATTCTTTTCCTGTCCCTACCCCATACCTGCAAGTTCAGTCCTCGTCTGCACAAGTCTCAAACTCTTTAAAATCATGTGTTTGAGGCTTGTGTAGTTAAGGCAAAGCTTACAGGAATGGGACAGGGAAAACAACAAAATTCACGGGGACGGCATAGGGAAATCAAATTCCTGCAGGGATCGGTAAAAATTTGTCCCCGTGTCATTCCCTATGCAGAAGGAATCCACTCTGGATATTTTCTCTGTGCCTTTGTTGTACTTCATTGGGCTGCTTAGCTCCACCTATAGTTTTTCCCTTCTGTATACGTGCCAGCAAGAATATGTTTTTTTCTGCTCTCCCTATTTTATTTGGTGTTTTATCGTCTCTTTTTTTTAGGGAGTTATGCTTGGAGCGATTATTCAGCTCTGCCTGCATTGAGATTACACAGACTTTGGTCTGCAGCTGACAGGCCAATCCCTGATGGTACCTGTCAGTCAGCCTGCATTTAGTTCACAGGAGCTAGTGGTCATTCACATCTTTCTCCTTCTGCTGAACAAAGGTTCGAGCACAGGCTGTTGAACATCCATAGGAGACATTAGTGGGGTCTCACAGGATGCCAGCTGCATCTTCTCACCTCCGCCCATCCCTGAGCATGTTTGTCGGTCTGCAGGGATGGAGGTGCAGTCAGGCATAGGGTCTGACTGGCAGCCTGCAGATCAGTGTCAAAGAGGCATTCCCAGCACGAGGCAGTGATTCTTTGTTTCCATTTACTGTTAGAGAGCTGAGGCAGGCTGCAGCATATATCGGCACAGGTCACAGTGAGTAAAGGCTGTCACAGGTGAATCAGGGAAGGTTTGAAAATCAAAATCAATGTTTTGAGAGTTTCTGCATGTTCACCTGCGTTCCCCTACCTGAAAAATCCTAAAATCACTGTTTTTGCACTTTGTTTAATGTAAAAAATATTGTGATTTTGGTGCAAATTTCTTAGCGGCGGCCATCTTGGATTTTTAACAATCTTTTTTTTCTAAAGCTCCCTACTTCTCCAAAACTGCAATTTTTGCCTAAAAACTTGTTAGTATGGAGTCCTTGTGCTCTTCTAATTTGGATCCTTGCAAGAATTGTGCAAATTTAGCATCTGAAGAGCGTCCTTGTGATGTGTGGTGCAGCTGGGAGAGACGGTAGCGCCAAGCTTAGCCTTTACTATGCTTAAGCAGGTGACAAAATGGTTGGCTAGCCCGGTGGGGCAGCCTTCTTTATTTTCGGGGCTTGGCACAGCTGCTAGCCTCCACAGCCTAAGAAACGCAAAGTTAAGTCATCAAAGGGTGACACTATGCCCCAGGAGCTGGAGGCTTTCTCAGAATTTATGAAACATTTGTGGAATGAGTTTCAAAAAGGTGTTTTTCTTCTGCACAGTCCTGCTCCACCTCCGATGGGTCTCTAATGGCATTGCTTCAATGGGCATGTCCTCTGCTCAGTCAGCCGCTATTCTTGCGCTGCCTGATCCTGTTCTGGGAGATCCTTAATTCCCTCGCCTGCCCGATCTGGCATCTCTTCCCCCCCTCCCCCTAGATCCAGCACAGCTGTTCTTCCTCCATGCTGCCAAACTACCTTTAAATCCAGTCTTCAGCCCTGTAGGCTGACGGCAGCCATACAAAAAGTCTGACTGTGACTTCTACTGGGCCTTTCCTTCTAACCCGGCCTGTCCCCTCTGATGCAATTTCAGAAGGGACAGACCGGATCAGTGTAGGCAGCAGGCAGCTTTTTTGTACAGCTTTTCTGGCCTGCAGAGCCAAAGATTTGATTTAAAGGTAGCCAGCTGCGAGGGGAAGAGGAGCTGCGTTGGGGTGGGTGGTGGGTGGGGAGAGATGCAGGACTGACCGTGAGTGTGGATGGGCAGCAGAAAGTGGGCTACATGCAATTAATAATCATGATTACTAAAGCATTTATTGTGGTGTTAACATGCAGCCCTAGATACTACCATTTCTGTTTCCTTCTAGATGTAAACATGCCTTGTTCTAATAATTTTACCTGTGCAACTATAATACCACTTATACTTTATTTAAGTTACTGCTCTTTAACATTTTAATGAAATTAACAGCTTTTTTCTTCTTTTAGAATATGGTGAAACAGAAGGCCATGAGAGTTCTGAAGCAAAAAAGAATGTGAGTCATTGTGTCCCTAAATAAGAAAACATGGCAGAGAAGGCGAGTGTACCTACCTGGCCTGAGGGTTTGGCTGTGTTTTGTGGTTCAGGGGTCAGGTTAACTGGAAAATTTTAAGTTTGTTGGCTGATGGAGCATCCATGGAGGAAGGAAGAGGTCAGCTGCTGTTATAACAACGTCTACTGGAACAAGAAGATCACAGAAGTGAGACAAATCTTTCAGGCCAAAGCTAGCAAGGAATACACTTTGGTGTACCATCTGGGGGCAGGGAAGTCACGAGAGGAAAAATGTGGGTGCTGGCCACAAAGTTTTAAAGTGTCTAGTTCTCCAGTGTAAGACAGGGTGCATTGTCAGTTCACCATGGTTAAAAAATAGAATAAAAGCAAAGCAGTTTTGTAGCATATGTTTACATACAAGCTGTCATTCCCTGACGCTGGCGGACAGGACAGAAAAAATTCAAGCTTCATTTCAGGCTTAATTATCCACCTTAGGCTATATATTTTATTTGGGATATCTCATCCACAGTTCAATGTAAATATGCATATATATTCTTTTAGCAATGCATATTTGGTATTTATCCCTACAATCAACTTTATAGAACCTCAGCGACACCACTCAAAGCTCAAGTCTTTCATTGCTTTAAGCTTCACGTGTCCACTCTTCTAAATGACAAATTTATTCTTACCATTCTTACTTATTAATTCAAAAAACTTTATATTTATTATTCCATTTTATTTTGTATTTATTGCATAGCTTTGTGATTTCATACACAGGGGGGTATATGTAGCCAACACGTTTCACCTGATGCTTTTATCAAGGCTTCCCCTATTTTCCATTAACCACCATCCTGTATGTCTTCCTTTAGATCTATGAGAATCAGCCTGCACTAATACTGTTCTTAGTAACTAGGTGCATCTTCTATCAAACTGCGCTAGCAGTTTTTAGCACAGAGAGCTGAACTGAATGGCCTGCGCGGCTCCCGACGCTCATAGTAACTCTATGAGCATCGGGAACAGTGTGGGCCATTTAGCGCAGCTCTCTGCGCTAAAAACTGCTAGCGCAGTTTGTTAGAAGAGGCCCTAGGTCTCATTGCATAAAATTGGATCAGGAATACAATAGCACGGGTTAGTGGCATTAGCCCATGCTAATGTGGTAGCTTACCGTAGTAACTCTAACTATAAGATTGTAGTATTAAAATGTTTTATCCTTTTTTATTGCCATTATTGATTTAATTATGTGTAATATTGTAAAGATATCTGTATATCTCTGTGTGTGTTTGAGAGTATGTATGTAAACATACACAATCACACTGTAATTAAAACCACAGGCACTAACAACAAACTTTTATTCATATTGACTGGAGTAGCAATTCAACAAATAACATACAATTGGAAAAATTATGACAGATTAAGTTATAACTTTTGGTGGAATTCGGTATGCCATACATATAAAATGGAGCGCACAATAGCAACACAGAAAAGTTATTTTGGTAAATTTCAGAAGATCTGGAGACCATTAGCAGATTTTTGTAATAATTGATAACATTTTCCCATAATAAGATATTTGTTAAGCGGGGATGTGGGTGGGGTATTATTTTATTTATCTCATAATATGTATGAATTAATTAATTAATATTTTTGATGTATTAGGTTAGATTTTCTGAAACAGGTAGGGAGGGATTGGGGGTTTTTCTATTTTAATTACAATTGTCATACATATTAAATGTATTACATAATATTTAAATTATTATAAAATATGAATATAAGAATGATATGTTGTATTTAAAGTGTTACATGAAGGAAAATCAAATGTGTATTTATAAGATCATATGAATTTTTCTGATACACTTGTTGTAATATGCAAAACTGAATAAAGAAATTATAAAAAAAACAAACAAACCACAGGCCCTGATCTCCTCATTTTTCTAATTCAGGTATGAACAGCAGCGGGATAATCTTTCACAGCAATCTTTCAACATGGAACAAGCTAATTACACCATTCAATCGCTGAAAGACACAAAGACAACGGTACATTGAAAATGTAAATTCATCCTACCTACAGCCTGTTCTGCAAAGACATGAAATGCTAACTTGTGAATGTTTTTAATTTTCACAGGTTGATGCAATGAAAGTTGGGGCAAAAGAAATGAAGAAAGCTTACAAGCAAGTTAAAATTGATCAGATTGAGGTGTGTTCTTTTGCTCCTTCAAAACACCTACAACAATCAATATATTTACATCTCTCCATGTTTTTTTTCTGAAAGTTAGCTGCTTTAACTGATATAATGGGTAAAGTCTTGGTATCTATTTGACAGGTAATGTGCAGCCTCTTCTTAGTGAACTCCATTTCTGTGATTGACCCTTGAATTTAATTTTGCATATGTTGTTGAGATGGAAGAAAGACTGTTGGCATCCCTTTGACTTGTATGATTCTTATTTCCTTGAGAGAAAAAGGCAAAGAGGGATCTGTTGCTTGCATGGAAAGACCTATTGCTGTCATATCAAAGGGAAAAGAATAATAGAGACCAGAATTGTGCAAGGCAGTATTTTCTGTACAAGCATATAAGAAATTTTCCAAGTTTCCAAGTTTATTAACATTTGATATACCGCCTTAAAATTGTCATTACAATAAAATCATAAAATTCAATGACATACCTACTGCATTTCTTTGAGGGGATAAACAAACAATTGGACAAAGGTGACCCCATAGACATCATATATCTGGATTTCCAAAACGCCTTCGACAAGGTACCCCACGAGCGCCTACTAAGGAAACTGGAACCACGGGGTGGAAGGGGAAGTGCACAGATGGATCAGAAATTGGCTGGTGGACAGGAAGCAGAGGGTAGGAGTAAAGGGACACTACTCTGACTGGAAAGGGGTCACAAGTGGCATCCCGCAGGGGTCAGTGCTGGGACCGCTGCTGTTCAATATATTTATTAATGACCTGGAAACAGGGACGAAGTGCGAAGTTATAAAATTCACGGATGACTCAAAACTCTCCAGTTGAGGAATGTAAAGAACTGCAAAGGGATCTGAACAAGCTGAGTGATTGGGCAAATAGATGGCTGATGCGCTTCAATGTAGAGAAATGTAAGGTCTTGCACGTAGGGAAAGGAAACCCGATGTACAACTACACGATGGGGGGGGATGGTATTGTGGTAAGGCAACCTTGAAAAGGACTTGGGGGTCTTGGTGGATAAAACAATGAAGCCTGCGGCACAATAAGCAGCGGCCTCCAAGAAGGCGAACAGAATGTTAGGCATTATCAAAAAAGGTATCGCTACCAGAACCAAGGAAGTTATCCTGCCGCTGTATCGGGCGATGGTGCGCCCACATCTGGAGTACTGCGCTCAATACTGGTCGCCTTACCTTAAGAAGGATATGGCGATACTCGAGAGGGTTCAGAGAAGAGCAACAAAAATGATAAAAGGCATGGAAAACCTTTCATATGCTGAGAGACTGGGGCTCTTTTCCTTGGAAAAGCAGAGACTTAGAGGGGACATGATAGAAACTTACAAGATCATGAAGGGTATAGTCAAAGTAGAGAGGGACAGATTCTTCAGACTGGTGGGGGCAACAATAACAAGAGGGCACTCGAAGAAATTGAAGGGAGACAGAGTCAGAACAAATGCTAGGAAGTTCTTCTTCACTCAGAGGGTAGTGGACACCTGGAACGCGCTTCCAGAGGAGGTGGTAGAGCAGAGTATGATTTTGGGGTTCAAAACGGGATTGGACGAATTCCTGAAGGAAAGGGGGATTGAGGGGTATGGTTAGAGGGATACTATACAAGGCAAAATGTTTTAAGTAAAAGATCACTAACAGGTCTTTGACCTGGAGGGCCGCTGCGGGAGCGGGCTGCTGGGCACGATGGACCTATGGTCTGACTCGGCAGAGGCGATGCTTATGTTCTTATGTACTTTGGGTAGATACATGACAAATCGAGACATAAGGGAAGAAAGGTGGAACTACAATTTATTTATAGGAAAGAAAGAGAGAGGGTAGCTGCAGGATCATCTGGGTTTTTTTGGTTGTTTGTTTTATTGTGTGTGTGTGGGGGGGGAGGGTTTAAATGGCCTTTTTTGGATATAGCTTTTTTTTGTTCTGTGATTCGTGGTCTCCGATATTGGTCGCTGTGGTACTCCAGTGGCACTCCTACCTCGCCGTTTCTGCATTAGTGGATAAAGTCTTTTCCCACCCTTGAATAAACAGGGAGGTCAAAAACAAATAAAAATACTTTAAACAAATCACTCAGATGTAAGAAACTTAAAAACCTCAAGGATCTCAGAAAGTTTGGAATCTTTGCTGTTCCAACAAAGGAAAAGAAAACCAATAAAAAGAAACTTACATACAAAAGCCCCCCAAAGCCCTCCCAAAGGAGCGCCCTAAGGAGCTCCTTTTTCATTGCTCCTTTGTTGGGGCGAGAAGGAGGCAGTAATTGCCTCCAGCTCGTTGCGCCTCTGGCGCTGTCTTGGCCTTTTTCACCTTATGCCTCCATGTAATGTCACTTGGGGGCGGGGCCTTAGATCATCTGGGCCAAAGCAGGTCAGCGACGGCATCCCTCCAAAGTTCTCCCAGGAGCCTCACCAGCACAGAAGAGTAATTGAAGAACTGACAAAAGTGCACAACCAGCAAGTATCCAAGGAAATCTCTGTGCTTTTCCGGCGCTGTCTTAGCCTTTTTCACTTCAAGCCTCCATGTGACTTCACTTGGGGGCGGGGCCTAAGGAAAGGAAGTGGATTGTATAAACAAGTTGTCAGTTAAAATATTAATTAAAGGGACCTTAATCGGAAGAATAAGTTTTCAGCTTTTGTAATAAATTAATAAAACAAAAAAAGAAAATGAGATGATACCAGACTAAACTTAATTTCTTTTGTTGTTTTGTTTTCTTTCTTTTAGTTACCTTTAAAGTTAACTAATAAAGCTACCACACTATTTTACACAGGTTTGGTAAAGAAGCATTTATCACTTTTGTGGCTGGGGAGGGAGTGACTGAAGTAGCAGAGTTAATGAGGACAGGACCACAGTGCAGAATTGGACATGAAGTTTTGGGCTGAGCAGTGTTGTTACATTACTCGTACTGATATCTTAGAGGCTAATGTGGAATATCTGATTGCAAGAGACATTTACTTTTTGTTTTATCTGTTATAGGATTTGCAAGATCAACTAGAGGACATGATGGAGGATGCAAATGAAATCCAGGAAGCACTGAGCCGCAGTTATGGAACACCAGAGATAGATGAAGATGATTTAGAAGCAGGTTAGCAGTCATATAATGAGATTAACTATCACACCTCCATAATTAGCTATTCCCCCTCCTCTTCGTTGGCTTTTATTTTGCTACTTGCCCTCTTATCTTTTTTTGTCCCTTCCTCAGGTACTCCTCATTACCTGCCAGTGAGAATAAAAGAGGTGCCATGTTGGGTCAGACCAAAGTTCCACTTCACCCAAAATCCACTCTGACTGTGGTCAGTGTGGGTGACAAGTACTTAGCAGGAACCCAAAGAGCAGATCACTTCCTTATTGCCCACTATCAGGGATATGCAGTCTCTTTCTCAAGTCTTCTGATTAATAATGATTTAGTCTTCCAGGAAGTCTAAATCCCTTTTAAATACAGTTATTCTAGATGTCCACTTCCTCCAACAATACATAACACAGCTTGATTGTAAATTGAGTGAAAAATTACTTTTTTCAATGTATTTTAAATCTGCTACCTGTTAATTTACGGAGTGTACCCTAGCCTTGTTACTATTTGAAGGGGGAAAACAGCTATTCCACACCATTCATGATTTATAGATATCTATCATGTCCTCTCAGTTGTGAGATATTTTTTGATTTAAGACAAATGCATACTATAACCTCAAAGATTTTAAGACCTGGTCTTGGTCTGCTCCTCAACCCCCTTGACTGCTGCAGTGCATTACATTTTGGTATTAAGACAACATCATTCACAGTCTTCAGCTCTTTCATAACACTGCTGCCAAACTGCTGTTTCTGAACCTTAGGGTAGCCAATCTATTCCCGTGAAAATCCACGTAGAGAGCCTCATATAATTTTTTGCTCTGCCTCCCAGCTCTCTGGGCTGTCCTCCAACTCCCCGGTTGTCTTTCTACACGTGAGATGGTAGGAACCAGTCTCTTCTACTCATGTTTATTTTTCCCTCCCATAGAAAGTGGTCGATCAACCAGTTGGAGCTGAGAGCCATCTGCCTGGCGCTGCAAGCATTCAAAAGCAAGCTAAAGGGCAAAGTGGTGCGAGTTTTCTCAAACAATGCAACGGTTGTGGCCTGTGTTAATCGGCAACTGGGCACCAAGAGTGCCTCTCTTCACCTGGAAGCTCAAATGCTACTTCAGTGGGTGATGACATACCTGAAGGCACTCTCAGCAGCACATGTAACAGGAGTGGATAATGTGCAAGTGGATTTTCTCAGTCGGAACACTCTGGTTCCTGGAGAATAAGAGCTGTCTCAAGAAGTGTTCAACTGCATTCTGAGCCAATGGGGTTGCCTGACATTTGATTTGATAGCGTTGGTTACCAACAAGAAGGTGTCTTGAGTATTCAGTCGAAGATATGAACCAGGAAGCAAAGGCTTGGATGCCATGGTGTAGCTGTGGCCAATGGCAGAGCTCTTGTATGTGTTCCTTCCATGGCCCATGATATTCAGGGTGCTATGGAAAATAATGTCACACCAAGGGCTGGTAGTGCTTATTGCGCCAGACTGGCTGAGATGGCCATCTACAGAAGGACTGTCTACAGAAGGACCGAGACCTCAGATTTCCAAATCGTCAGAGATTACTCATGTGGGGCTCGATCACCTTGGAGCTTTAGTCTTATGGCATGGCTCTTGAGAGTGCAGCCTTGAAGCGCAAAGGCTACTCAGATGTGGTGATTGTCACCCTCTTCATATTCAAGAAACAGTCAACTTTAGCTACCTATGTGAAGGCCTGGAAGTACTTTCAGGTCTGGTGTGCACAGAGGAATTCAGACCTGGTCACAGCCCTGATTTCCATAGTGCTGGCATTCCTACAAGAAGGGCTAGAAAAAGGCTTGGCGGTCAGCTTCCTAAAAATTCAGGTAACGGGTATTTTCATGTTTCCAACCCAAGGTTAAAAAAAACACCCCGGGTGTACATCCAGATGTGGCTAGATTTCTGAAAGGAACATTTTGTTTGCATCCTCCAATAAGACAGCCTTTTCCTATATGGAGTCTTAACCTGGTCCTGCGGGTGCTTACCAGGGCTCCAAAGAAGCCTCTAGAGCAGGCCTCATTGATGAACCTCTCAGTCAAGATGGTGTTTTTAGTAGTGATCTCTTCGGCTCGATGGGTGTCTGACCTGCAGGTGCTGTGATGCAGAGAACCCTTTCTCAGAATTTTGGAGTTGGGAGTAGTTATTCCCATCTTTCTTGCCTAAGGTAGTCTCATCCTTGCACATCAATCAGGAAGTCTGGTTGCCTGCCTTCACATCCTCGGGGTCCAAGAAGAGTGACAAGGTCCTGAGATTGCTGGATTTTCGCAAGGTACTATTGCATTATCTGAAAACACATGAGGTCCCGCCTGTCTGATCACCTCTTTGTGCTGGCAGGTGCTGCCAGTAAGAAAATAAGAATTGCCATACTGGGACAGACCGCAGGTCCATCAAGCCCAGTATCTTGCTTCCAACAGTGGCCAACCAAGGTCCTAAGTACCTAGCCCTTCAAAGGAAATGCAATAGATTGGTGAGGCAAGATTTCCCTTGACTAAAACCATGTTGGCTTTCTGTATGTTCTGTCATTTTGTTCTTCATAATAGTCTCTACCATTTTAGTCTCTACCATTTTGCCCAGCACTGATGTCAGACTTGCCAGTCTATAATTTCCTGAATCACATCTGGAACCTTTTTTAAAAATTGGCATCATGTTGGCCACCCTGCAGCCTTCTTTTACTATGCTGGTTTTTAAAGAAAAATTGCAAATTACTAACAATAGCTCTGCAAGTTAATTTTTCAATTCTATCAGCACTCTGGGATGTATACCATCCGGTTTGGTACAATTCAGTTTGTCAAATTGACCCATTACATCATCCAGTGTTACAGAGGTTTGTCCGAGTTTCTCTGATTCATCAGAACTGAATATTTTCCTCAGCGTACACCGAGGCAAAGAATTCATTTAAACTCTCCGCTATGTCCTTGTCTTCCCTGAGTGCCCCTTTTGTCCCTCGGTTGTCTAGCGGTCCAACTGATTCTCTTCCCGGCTTCTTGCTTTTAATATACCTAAAAAAGATTTTACTGTTTTTGCTTCCAGCACAGCCTTCTTTTCAAGATCTCTCTTCACCTTCCTTATTAACACCTTGCATTTGACTTGACATTCCTTGTGTTGTTTATAATTATTTTCAGTCAAATCCTTCTTCCAATTTCTTTTAGCTCTAATAGCTTCCTTCGCTTCACTCATTATCCACACTGGCTGCCGTTTGGTCATCTTTCCTCCTTTTTGAATACATGGACTATATCTATTCTGGGCTTCCAGGATGGAATTTTTAAATAACATCCATGCCTGATGTATATTTTTGACAAACTTTTTTTTTTTTTCCAACTCGAGATCAATGCAACACTTTAGGCTAGCTTTCCCTTCACCTTTGCATGTACCCCAAAAGAAGTTATACAAATCCACTTTCGCATTTCAAGGCCCCAAAATTTGGAACAGCCTTCCACATCACCTGTGTAAACTGGACACCTATTGCTACTTTAGGAAAATGCTAAAGACTCATCTCTTCAAGTCTCTAATTCAAAATGCAAAGACATTTCTACTTTCTCAAACCTGTAATTTATTGTTCATGAGTGCTGATTAGAAATCTTGTTGTAAACCGCATTGAATCCTTGCCAAAAATTGCTGTATAGAAGAAAATGAGTGATATGGTATTGTAGTTGAGATTCACACAAAACTTCATTATGCAATTTACATCAGCAGAGCAGACACTGAATACGTCATACAAGCATTTCAATAGCTTATATTCTTGGTGGCAGCTATCAAGGCAGGCAACCAGAATAAGATGTGTTTGCAAAGAAACTTCTTGATGGAGAACTTTGTCACAATGATTAACACTACAGTTATTCCTACATAATGTAAAAAATTAAGATTTGTTTTCTATTACAACTGAATAACACTAAGAGGGGCATAATCAAAAGAAAAGTCTAAGTCCGATTTGGACGTAGGGCACCAGTCGCTCAAAGTCAGCAGCGGAAAAATGGCCACTCAAAAAGTACAACAAATATTTTTTTTTCCGAAAACCGTAAATCTGTACGTCCATGCGTTTGATCGTCTAGACCTCCACTACATCTATCTTTATACCATATTCTTGACCAAAAATTTGTCCAAGTCCCAAACGCCCAGAACAAGACATTTTGGACGTGGGAAGGGCCGGCATTGTGATGGATAGGCCACCCAGACTTGGCAAGAGAACAGTGAGGGCACCTTACAGAGTACTGCTGTGAACTTCACAAAAAGGGTGTCACATAAACATCTCACCAAAACTCCCTTATAGGTCATGGTGAGCCCCCCAAAACCCACCTATCTATAACCCCAATAGCCCTTATGGCTGTAGAGTAGGGTTTGGGGTTTTTTTTTGTGGTCTCGCATGTTCCACCATGAATGTAATGGTTAGAGTGGCTTATGGGCTATGGTTCACTAGCCCACCCAAAATAACACGAAAAAGTGAGAAAGATTAACCACAAATAACCAGATCCACAAAAAGGTTAATCAACTGAGAAAAAGAACCATCTAAATAGATGATTCAGTTATAAGAAAAGATGAAGGAAAGAATCTCAGAATTGCCACTCCAAGGATCATAAAGTTATCATCCATATTGTGGTGTGGGTATCTTTCATTGATCCAAAACCTTCACTTTTTTATGTGACCTACTTTGTCACTAATAAGTAAATTAGGTAAATTTTACTACTCATTCTATTAAATTATTTATAAAAATAATGCCAAGTGCTGATGTTCTGGAGGCAGGTATGTACGTTTTTATTCTGAATTTTGTGGGGGTGCGATGGGGTCAGTGAACATGGAGGAGGGTCTTTACTTTGTCCCTTCAGTGGTTCTCTGGGCACTTATATGTGTCTTTCATCATCTAACTCACAACGTATAAGTTCCGTCTAGGCAGTTTCGTCAAACCTTTGATTATCCCCTGCAGGATGACTAAGTCTAGGGTTACAGGATCCGGGGCAACATGGCTTTACAAAAGGTAAATCGTGCCAAACGAACCTGATTGAATTTTTTGATTGGGTGACCAGAGAGCTGGATCGAGGACATATGCTAGATGTAATTTACTTGGATTTCAGCAAAGCCTTTGATACAGTTCCTCATAGGAAGCTGTTGAACAAACTTGAAGGGCTGAAGTTAGACCCAAAGTGGTGAACTGGGTCAGAAACTGGCTGTCGGACAGATGCCAGAGGGTGGTGGTTAATGGAAGTCGCTCGAAGGAAGGAAAGGTGACTAGTGGAGTCCCTCAGGGTTCGGTGCTGGGGCCAATCCTGTTCAATATGTATGTGAGTGACATTGCTGAAGGGTTAGAAGGAAAAGTGTGCCTTTTTGCAGATGATACCAAGATTTGTAACAGAGTAGACACCGAAGAGGGAGTGGAAAATATGAAAAAGGATCTGCAAAAGTTAGAGGAATGGTCTAATGCCTGGCAACTAAAATTCAATGCAAAGAAATGCAGAGTAATGCATTTGAGGATTAATAATAGGAAGGAACCGTATATGCTGGGAGGAGAGAAGCTGATATGCATGGACGGGGAGAGGGACCTTGGGGTGATAGTGTCCGAAGATCTAAAGGCGAAAAAACAGTGTGACAAGGCAGTGGCTGCTGCCAGAAGGATGCTGGGCTGTATAAAGAGAGGTGTAGTCAGTAGAAGGAAGAAGGTGATGATGCCCCTGTACAGGTCATTGGTGAGGCCCCACTTGGAGTATTGTGCTCAGTTTTGGAGACCGTATCTGGCGAAAGACGTAAGAAGACTTGAGGCGGTCCAGAGGAGGGTGACGAAAATGATAGGAGGCTTGCGCCAGAAGACGTATGAGGAGAGACTGGAAGCCCTGAATATGTATACCCTAGAGGAAAGGAGAGACAGGGGAGATATGATTCAGACGTTCAAATACTTGAAGGGTATTAACGTAGAACAAAATCTTTTCCAGAGAAAGGAAAATGGTAAAACCAGAGGACATAATTTGAGGTTGAGGGGTGGTAGATTCAGGGGCAATGTTAGGAAATTCTACTTTACGGAGAGGGTAGTGGATGCCTGGAATGCGCTCCCGAGAGAGGTGGTGGAGAGTAAAACTGTGACTGAGTTCAAAGAAGCGTGGGATGAACACAGAAGATTTAGAATCAGAAAATAATATTAAATATTGAACTAAGGCCAGTACTGGGCAGACTTGCACGGTCTGTGTCTGTGTATGGCCGTTTGGTGGAGGATGGGCAGGGGAGGGCTTCAATGGCTGGGCGGGTGTAGATGGGCTGGAGTAAGTCTTAACAGAGATTTTGGCAGTTGGAACCCAAGCACAGTACCAGGTAAAGCTTTGGATTCTTGCCCAGAAATAGCTAAGAAGAAAAATTACAAAAAAAAATATTTAAATTTAATCAGGTTGGGCAGACTGGATGGACCATTCGGGTCTTTATCTGCCGTCATCTACTATGTTACTATGTTACATCCCGCCCTAACTACTCCTCCAAAAATGCCCCTTTCAGCTCTGGGCACACAGCGGAATTCAGAGGCCTAAAAAGTCCCTGGATATGTCTAAAAATCTGTTTTGATTATTGGCACTTGGACCTGTCATTTAGATCATCCAAGTGCCGACTTGGGTGGGTTTTTAAACATATTTAACTTTCGATTATGAGCGCCTAAGTGTTTAGCCACATGTGTTGCTGTTGAAATGTTTGTAGGATATGTATTCAGTGTCGGCTCTCGCTGATGTAAATTGCATAATGATGTTTTGTGTGAATCTAAAATCCTGATGACGCATACTGCGAAACACATTCCTGTGTTGAGTTGAGCTCCTGCGCATTAACAGATTTAAAGCTGAGAGTTTCATATATTGATTGGATTGAGATATCTGAAAGAAGAGTCTTCTTGATTGATCCATGATTGGATTTATATTTTTTTATTTTGGGACAGGTATGTTCTGGTATCTGTTGAAAACATCATCTCATTTCTGTGGAGACTGAATGGATCTTTGAGAACTTTGCAAATAACATGCAGTGATTTTTCCCATGTGTGAACAGAGACTGATAATTTCATGTTTTACTAGTAATATTCAGTTAAGCTATGGCTATTATGGTCACTAGGAAGATCTTTTGTCTCTTCTGTTGTGTGGTATCTTATTATGTAAAATGTGTTATGTAAGCAATAAATATATTTTTGTATGTAATATGAGATATCTTCTCAGTTGATTGTGGGTTTTTTGTTTTAGACTTTTTCTTTAATGAAAATGCAATGCGTAGAAATAAAACATTGCAGATGATAAGCACATATCTGTGTACTTCAATCCAACATAGACAATGAGGTCTAATAAGTCCTTTTTTCCCATAAATTCTTGCCCCTAAGAGCCAGAGATCTATATTTACAATGCTTTGCATCATAGAGAAGAGTTTTGTGGACTGAGACCCTTAGCTTGTTCTGCCTATTTCAGTGTTGTCCTTGCTGAACTGTATTTTAGGAGTAGTAGTCATCTGTGGCTGGTAGTCTTTCCCTAAATTAGAAACCCTCCCTGAGCAACATATTTAACGTCCAAACAATATCCAACCTACATTTCATACAGTAGAAAAGTGTGGAAAAGTGCTAATTCACCAACGATAAATGAGAAATAAGTAATAAACATAGGATACTAGAGGCCTGTGGTATCTGTAGATCCCGTAGTGGAGGCCAAATCTCCTGGAACCAATACAGGTTAACTAGTCATCATATTCCTTCATGTCCATATTGTCCAGGATTTCTCTGGCTTCTATCAATTTACTTCCTTTGCTGCTAACCAATGAAGCAATACCGAGTGTACTTTATTCTTCCCCAGTGGTAGACATAGGGGAATCATTAGGAAGTACAGCTTTGGGTTGAGCAAGATTCTACCTCTAACCATTGTTGGACTTTGGCTCTCGCCTACTACCAAAATACCTTAACTTTCACACAATCACCACATGTAATAGTTTATGGTTTATTGACTTGATATTACTCTTTCATGAGAGTACAAGAAACTACAAATAGTAATAGGAAAAAAGGGAAGGAGAAGGGGTAGAGAATAAAGGTGTATCAGAACATACACCAACTCATCAGATTGGGCATTCAATAGTTGTCATAGATCTTCTGAAATAAAAATATCTTTCAAGCTGCCTTGAATATAGGCATTGATGATTCCTTGTGAAGACCATGGGGTAGGTGATTCAAAAGAAAGGGCCATGTGTATGTGTACACAAGTACCAATTTCTCTAACATAAGTATCCGTTCATCACCTATTTTGAACAGCTGTCTATATGTAATCTTCATCAGAGCTAGGGGTCTGCAGCCATTCATTCTAAACGTAATGTGAAGGTATCTCCTGAATGATGGAAGAGAGTTAGTTAGTCTATCTCTACAGGTTTTTGCTTTACATAGTATTGTCTCCATCTCAGAGGTTTCTCAGAATAAGTTACTCAAAGGCGATTCAGTTGACAAAGAGGAATTTTCTGATCAAGAAGTGTTTCTATATCTCTCATTTAATGTTAGAGTTCCTATCCCCACAAGTTTGTGTGATTTCCTCCCTGCTTCCTGTCGGTAAGGAACCTGTGTAAGGATATTTTACCCAGACACCTTTCTGGCTTTTAATGCATTTATTAAGGATGGAATAAATGGATTAAATTGTCCACCTAGGTTTTTCTAAGGGCAAGCAGACCAGCTGGGTGACATCATTTGATGAAGCTCAGCACAAAGCTTACCGAGTAGTGCCAAGTGTCACAAATAACGGCTAGAGGTGGGAAGTGGGAACCCATGGTCTAGATATTAGACATCCTTCTCACATCATATTCTACATAGTTCACATCCCATTTAAGTTACATGCTTCTGAAAGAGTTTTATGTTGACAATATGAAGAAATAGGTCTGTGTTCTTATCTTTGAGTTTTTTGTTTTCATTTCATCTTCAGAGCTCGATGCACTGGGAGATGAGCTATTAGCTGATGAAGATAGTTCATACCTAGATGAAGCTGCCTCTGCACCAGCAATACCCGAAGGAGTTCCAAGTGATGCAAAAAACAAGGTAAAATCCTACTTTTCTATTAGCAAAGTTTTATTTATATGTCAACACTAGGCACATCTCTCCTGACTGAAATTTGACATGGAGGGAAAAGAGAATTTTAATAATAATAATAATTTTATTCTTATATACCGCCAAAGTCATAGTAGTTCGAGGCGGTTTACAATAAGAGGAGCTGAACAATCAGCGAAGATAGGTACAAAGTAAGGTTTTAAAGTACATGAGGCGGATACAGGGATAAGAGGGCTGTAACATGCTGCAAACAATCAGCAAGAATAGGCGCACTGGACAGTCATCAATACATGTAGGCAGAGAACAGAGCGGGAATGAGAGATCGTGGTAAAAATCAGATGGAGTAAAGTGATAGGGCAATGGGAGCATTTAGGTTACAAATCAAAGATGTATTGTTTTCAATCATATTTTTATTTCTGTGTGGCTGAATAGGCTATACATCTACTTTCTATGCTGAATTTGAAAGATAAGACTATGATAAATGTTGCTCACTCATTGTAACATAGGAACATTATGTTGTACACTAGTTTCTCATATATTCCTCCTTACCAGAATTCATCCCTTACCGTGCAGAATTCATCCCTTAAGACCATGCAGAATTGCTGGGTCAGGCAGGTGGAGCACCTTGTGTGCTTCACTCCCCCCCCACCCCCACGCTGATCCAAATACAGGAAGAGAAGGATAGTAGCAGCACATGAGGCCATATTCTCCTCTACTGAACCATGCATCCTTACCTTGTCTCAAATTTCAAAGCAGCAGTCAGTTCTCAGGCAGTAGTAAAAGAGGATGCAACTGAGGTGATGTTGCTGTTCTCCTCCCTAATGTTGACTGATGTTCAGAAAGGAGGAAATCACATGAATAGATGAGAATAGGGTGAAGCATTTGTCTAGAGACTAGGGATGGACTCCTTTGTGAATGGAGGGTGTGTATGTGTACAGGTTCTCAGAAAGGAGATAAGAAGGAAGATAGGGGTACTGGGGATGAAGAAAGGATTGAAAAGAGAACTGTATAGGAAGGAGAATAGAAAAGGATGGAATGGACACATTTCTCGCTGGTTCTTCTCTTCCCAAAGATCCATACCCTCATTCTACTCTGTTCCTATCACCAGCTTTCCTTTGTCTTCCCATCCTTGATCTTCTATCCTTTTCTTCATATCCCTGAGATTTCCTCTCCTCTTCTTCCCCTTACATTTATTTATATATAATACAGTTTCTATATAGCTCTCTCCTAGGTGGTTTACAAAAGTTAAACAATAAAAACTAAAATATCAAAATTCTAAAAATATAAAATACAAAATAAAATAATGTAGAAAATCTCATAATTCACAAAAACTAATCAAAAGCCTGACAGAAAAAGTGCCTGAAATTCCTCAGCCATAAATCTCTCAATAGAACAAAAATATTTCAAAGTTAAAGCAAGATTAGAAAATTATTTTATTATTGTTGTATTCTTAATTTTAAATCCACCACAGAACTGCCATGGAATATCTACTTCTGGCTGTAGAATTTATCCCAGAATTTCTGCAGAAAATTGGGATTTACCTTTTTTTGTGTGAGAATTTCTAACACTGGGACAGACAAAGTGTTATCTTACAGTATGTTTCAAATTTAGCTATAGCCAGAGCCCACAGATACCCTGCAAGGCATAGGAAACAGCAACCAAATTTTTTAAGAAGCCTTTGTTGTGTGCAGTGTGCATTTTTTGTAGCAATCGGAATACAGCTAAGAATGATGGAATAGCCTAGTGGTTAGAACAGTAAGCTGAGAACATGGGAAGCCAGGGCTGAAATCCCACTTCTCTCATTGATGCTCCTTGTGATTTTAGACAAGACATCTCCTTCATTCCTTTATATACAACTCGGCTTGTGTAAGTTCTCTGCACTTGAATGTAATTTGCCTTAAGGTACTAATGCAAAGATTTGAGCTGAATCCAAATGAATGAAAAAAAGAGTTGCCAATAGCCAAAAAGAACTGTCTCAGCCAAAAATGTGTTTACTTATTTTTTTTTTTTAACCAATGCTAACATTTAAACACAAGTTCAAACTATTGGTAATAAAACGTATTCTAGTGTGTGTAAATCTATTTTTGTTTTCTGGTTTTAATTAAAATTATTTTATCTATTTCAGGACGGCGTATTAGTGGATGAATTTGGACTACCACAGATTCCTGCTACATAAGATTTCTTATTTTTTCTACCCATTTGAAATGGCAGATCAAAACTTTGCAAACTGAATTAATACAATACACTTGGATTTAGTTAACCAGAAGAAGTATTTGCCTATTTGGTGCCACTTTAATCACTACATCCTTCAGTACTGGTGGTTTTTCCTTTCCTGAAGAAATGCTTCATTAATTTACTAATTTCTTTTCAAGCATGGCTGAAGCTGTTGAGCAGAAGATCCCATAATGAATGCATTCTTTATGCTAGATTTTTCTTATTATCCTACAACTATTGGGATATGTAAAGTTTGAAAAAAGATGGTGGCATTGCTTTCTCTTTACATGCTCTTGTAACAAATAAACTATGGCTGTGTGGAAGCTATCTTCTATACAATATGCCCTTGAATACTTATTTGACATGAGATCTGATATTTTTTGTTAAATGTAATTTTTGAGAATATTCTCAGGCACTGAGTACATTGTAACTTTAGTAGCAGGCTATTATTGAAAGTATGTGCATTAATGTCTGTTTTGTGTTACTGAAGCAGGCATGTGATACTTGGATCTTTTGTACCAGTAAAGGAAACTGTTTTATTAGTGTCACAAATTGGTCTGGTTTCAGGATTTCCAAAGTGAGTTGTCATGAGAGATTTAAGAACCAGGTTAATTTTGAATTGTTTGGCTATCTCAAAACCCAAACCTGTTTCCTGTATTTAGGGACTAGTGTACTCCATTTTATACCATCCATCTTCCTACACCAGTGTTTCTCAAGTTGGTCCTGGAGTACCCTCTTGCCAGTTAGGTTTTCAGAATATCCACAATGAATGGGCATGAGATTGGTTTGCTTACTTTGCCTCAATTGTATGTAAATCTTTTCCTTGCATATTCCATGTGATATCCTGAAAACCTGACTGGCAAAGAGGTACTCCAGGACAGACTTGAGAAACACTGTCCTATGCCTTCTCCTCTCCTTTTTCTCCACTGATCATTTAAGTCATTGTAAAATGTTTTTTGGTTGTTTTTTGGTTTTTTTTTTACTCATGCTACACCATCTTTCCTGCTCACAGTTTAATATAAAAAGGTAGTCATTTACCTTATTCATTATATTAGCCTAGTTAAGCATGTGAAGCGCAGTTCTGTAACTGGGCACCCACAGTATGCGCCTCATTTGTATAAATGTGGAGAAATGGCACTTACATACATAAGCACCTTACGTGTTGCACTGTAAGGGTGCATATAAGGGCTATAATGCATAGCTGCAAGGACAGTATAGATGGGGGTAGAGTATGTATGGGCAGTGCTCCTACTTGCATGCATCTTACAAAATACTATAAGTTACAGTATATACACTCTTGCCACACTTTTAGGCACCTCCAGTTACGCTAGGTTAATAGGACCTCTCGCATCTTATCGGGGTGCTTAACTGGAGACGCCTTATTAATAGACTTGCCCCTGTAGATTGGAGTTTTTTTTGTACACTGATGCTGTTTAATGTTATTTCCCATACAGCGTACTGCATAAAGTAATAGTGGTGCCAGTTAAATAACATGCACTCTAACGTCATTAGTAAATTAATGCCTCGGTGGGGATTGTACTCTTATTTATATGTGGAGGGGAAACATTTGTTTTTGGAACAATTTTCAGATACTAACATTTTGATTTCAGTTAAAAATAAAAAAAATGTGATACATATGCCTTGTATGGGGTATTTTTTTTTTTTCTTAAACTGCTGTACAGTTTGATTATTCATACAAATTGTAATGTATATTATAATTGCCACTTTTAACAATGTTTCTCTTATTAGATAATAAATGCTTGTAAATTAAATAAGGTCAAGTGTATTGGTTGAAGCTTTCATTTATTTTGTGTATAGCAATTGTTCTGATTTGTTATTTGCTCCAACAAAAGTCTGCTTGTGCGTATTCAATTGTTTTTACCATTTTGCCTGGCACTTACATCCGGCTCACCAGTCTAGTTTCAGAATCACTCTTGAAGCCCTTCTTAGAAACTGGTGTTACACTGATCACTTTCCAATGATCAGCTACATAGGTCATTTTAATAACAGGTTGCAAATTACTAATAACAGGTCTGCAATTACATTTTTTAGTATTCTGGTATGTATAACCTCTTCTCCAGGTGATGTTACTCTGGTGCTGCTATAGCACCATTTGGTTGATTCACCTGGTGTTTAATACTGCCATTACTTCTATATGGAGCCCAGTCAAAGACATTTCTCCAATTGCACATCCAAACCCTGAAAATCGTCTAAGTGCACTGCCTGTGACTGATCCTTAGCATTACTACAAGATACCAAGAACGGAATGAAACCACCCATTGGCAATGCTGTGAGCAGCCTGCTATAGCTGATAATAAAAACAGCAGCTAAAATGATGCAGTCACTTTGTAGAATGAATCCATTACATTATTCATACAGGGTACTCTGGCGAGTGTCAGCCTGGATGGAAACTTTAAATAAGTATGCCAAGGAAAACTTGGATAAAACAAACTGAAACCAACCTTATTTATTTATTTATTCAAAAACTTATATACCACATATTAACTATGTGGTAAAATTACATACACATTATCCTGAGCTCCCTACGATCACTACAAATGTAACACAGGCAGACAAACTAGTCGGACACATTTTTAACATCCTCCCCACGCTGGATCACAAGATTCCAGGAAAGCATGAACAGACATTAGCAGGTCAAATTTCAACACTAGTAAAGCAGACTTGATGTAGAGTTGTAGACTTGATTTAGAACAAGCTATAATCACTGTAAGATAAAACACACTACAAAGACATCAGAGCTTGCTGTATACCCTATAACTTAAACCACTTTAGCTTCCCATCTATTTATCCCAATGACTTTGTTCTTCTCGACTGCATTTGCCTATTTGGCTGCTATTAAGATGTTTTGCTGTAATGTATAAAGGTTAGCATCATCTCTATTATCGAAACATTTTAATGTATGCATATTAAAATGTCTCATTTGTATTATATAAACAGCATATTATATGAATGTTCTTCCATGCTTCCTATAATTGTATCATTTGTAATATTACATTTTATCATATTTCTAAATGATTGTTCTACAGTCTTAAAGTTTATACTTATGATAATGTATCATGTTAGTCCTAACCAACTAGAATTCAATGTGCCATCTCCAAGTTTTCTTCATTGATTGTATTTATGCTTCTATTTGGTCACTTTTCTATTGTTAGCAAAGTTGTAAATTTTAGGCCTAATTGAACTTGCTGTACACCACCTTAGGTGAATATCTTCTGCAAGGTGATTAGTAAATCTCAATAAATAAATATAGAATTGCCAGGGCCCTATAGTACCCATAGCAGCATACCGGCTGCATATTAAAAGGAGTTCTTGATCTTTTAAAAATGTTTTTAATTTGTAATTTTGTAAACTGCTTGGATCCAGTGAGCTTGAGTGGTATATCAAATTGATGACTAAACATAAATGTATCTGTAACTAGTCTCATGCTAAGGTCCCAAATTGTTACTCTTTTTTTGTTAATTTGCCTGTGACATATCTCACCATAATTTGTTTCCGTTCTTCTGAGTCCTACCATTAAATACCATGTCTGGTACAGGATCTCTCCAGCATCCTCATCAGTAAACACTAAAGCAAAGAATTCATGTAGTTTTTATGCCATTGCCTTGTCCTGTTTGAGTGCCCCTTTTACCCCTCAGATCTAAAGATCCAACCAATGCCTTCACAGGCTTCTTGATTTTCTTCCCTCTATGCAAGCTCCTTTACAAACTATCTTTATGTCTGCTTTACATAGAACTTACCAGAATGGGTGTAGTTGGGGGGGGGGGGGCTGTCTTCAGGTCCAGATTAACAGTATTGGGCCCTAGGCAAATATTTAGTTGTGGGCCCTCCTAATGGGATTTCCCTGTCCCCTTACACCCTGATTTACTTCTTTTCACACTCTTATCGCCTAACCCACACCAAACATTTCACTTCCCCTGAAGTAGCAGGGAAAATGCAGAGCCTATCTGTGGGCCAGGTGGCAGTAATACTTTTTGGGTGAACAGGCCTAGGCCTCAAATGAAGATGCTTAATTGTTAGAGCTGCAGAGTTACCTAGGAGGGAGATTCTGTACTAGCCCTGGATTTCTGCAACATACATTATGGGATGTGATTTGCTGAGATCACTTGGTGGTATCAGGGATTACAAATACTCTTAGAGGCAGTACTCCCACCTCCACACCATCATGCAAAGTTCTTGCATTTGCTGCCAGTTCTTTCCCTAAGCCTATAGCAGACCCGTCTTTCCACCATTTTTAAATTCCTATTCCCTTTTAACAATCCCATCCTCCCAGAATAAGCACTAGTTCCATAGCTCTCTCCAAAATTTCATACAGGGTTCAGCCTCCACCTAGGCTCTAGCTGACATGGGCAAACTACAGCCTGTTTAGTTTTTTAATCTGGCCTGCGGCATCAGAGGTGGCCAAAGTTTGCCCATGTCTGCGCAGCCAAGACAGCAGAATCGTCTGTCCTTCTGGCAAACCGCTGGAAGGACGAAGAAAGAAAAGCAACAGCTGCTACAGGGGCAACCAGCCCTGGTGCTACCAAAAGGATTACAGAAAGCAGTCGCCCGGGCTATGGTGGGATTGCTCGCCATCGGCTCTAGCCCGCAGGATTCCGTCTCCTCAATAGGCTTCGCACACATGCTCTTTTAGCCGTGGTCAGTTGCTCACGTGCAGGAGGAGGAAGAAGA
Organism: Geotrypetes seraphini; assembly: GCF_902459505.1. Taxonomy (NCBI): domain Eukaryota; kingdom Metazoa; phylum Chordata; class Amphibia; order Gymnophiona; family Dermophiidae; genus Geotrypetes; species Geotrypetes seraphini. The sequence goes on from NC_047085.1 coordinate 377,776,104, forward strand.
GCTGGGACATCAGCCCAGCATGGTCTGGGAAACCAGGCACCTCTGAGTGGGCAACTTACCTGAGAACATGGAAGGAAAAAAAATCAAGCATTTTAAACGGTGAGCGGCCTCTCTTGGGGCGCATCTTTTTCACCAGGGATGTGGGGGTATTTTGAAGGGAATAATGAATCTCATCAAAAACAGATGGAATCATAGAGAAACCCCATCAAGAAAGGAGTTGAGTTTAAGGAAGATTAGGAATGTTTCATAGCAAGTTATTGGCTCGTAAGCATCATAAAGTAAATACTTATGGGAAGATAAGAGGGTTATTTGAAACTTGAAGTGGGAGATCAGACACAAGAAAAGTAACAGGCTTGAGATTTGATTACTTGTGGGATGGGCAGCAGTGGCAAATAAAGTTTGAAACAGATGATCTGTTTGCACTGTATTTAGGCTCTAACTCCTTGGGCACTGTGGGTCGCCCTGCCCCTGTCAAATTTAAGAACCCTTCACTCCTCCAATGCTGCTTCTCCTCACATCCTCTCTAGCCCCCAACTCCCCTACCTCCCTCCTTCCCCAGGCCAAGTCACTGTAATTTTATCTTTGGGCAGCTAGTAGTAACAATGAGGCGACCCTGCAGCCACAGGCTTGTCCCAGAAGCCGCCTTTCTGCAGTGACTTCCTGTTCCCGCGGGACCTGCAGAGAGGCGGCTTCTGGGGCAGGCCAGCCACATTAGGCTCAACTCACTGCTGTCCGAAGACTAAATTACAGCGGCTGGGCCCATGGAGGAGTTGGGAGAACCAGCTAAACCCAGCCAATACGAACAGATGATCCGACAATTGAAATTTGTTCGTAATCTCTAGATACTGCTGTAGAAGTCTGTGCTCTTTCTCTATCTCGAAGGAGTGAAGGTAGGTAAGTGGACTTGATTGATGTGAAAGCTGGAAACTACTTTCGGTAAGAAAGATGGAGCTGTGTGTAAGATCACGCCTGAATCAGAAATTCTGAGAAATGGATCTCTGCAGGACAATGCCTGAAGGTCCGACACTTGTCAGTCAGACGTAATCATTACCAAAAATGCTGTCTTGATGATGAGGTCCATCAGGGAAGCTTGATCTAGAAGTTCATAGGGTGCTCTCACTAGTGCCCAGAGGACCAGCTTAAGATTTCACGTTGGAAAAGGCTGTCATACTAGAAGACAGAGGCATAACATAACCTTCAAAAATCTGGCCACATCTGGATGTGCAGCTATGGCGCTCTTACTAATCCTAGGACCAAAACAGGAGAGTCCCACAATCTGAACTTTCAGGGAGCCAATCATTAGGTCTTTTCCAGACTTTCCTGCAGGAAAGCGATTACCAAAGAGATTGGTGCTGGGCTTGGGTCCTCACTCCTGTGTACACTAAGTTTAGAAGCACTTCCATACTTTCGTATATGCTGATATAGTCATCTTCTTCCCACATCTTAGAAGGGTGAAGACCTATTCAGCCGAACAACCTTTACATGCTAGTACTATGCGCCCAAGAGCCATGCCGTAAGACCAAAGCATTCTGGATCCTGCAGGGCAACTGGACCCTGTATGAGCAGCTGGAGATGACAAGGAAGTTTGAGACTTTGATCCCTTTGCAGATGGACTAGGTCTGCATGCCACTGTTGCCTTGGCTACTCTCCTCACTCATGTGCAGAAGACCTGCCTTTGGTCAGGTTGTACCGAGGTGTCCAGACCTTTGCTTCCTGGCTTGTCTTCGACTGAAGAACCAAACCGCCTTCTTGTTGCCATCAGATCGAATGTTGGGTACTCCACCAATTCACAATGCAGGTAAAGGCATCCTAAGTCAGTGACCATTCCCTGGGATCCAGGCTGAGAAAATCCACTCGCACATTGTCTATTCACTTCTGCCACATGCGCTGCCAAGAGTGCCAGAAGCTGGGCCTCCACCCATTGAAACAACTTCTGGGCTTCCAAGTGTAGAGCAATGCTGTTGAGACAGTGTATGATAAAATGTCTAGTAAGTTACCTCTTTTATTGTTTTTACTCTTGTTTGCTGGAAGAACTATGAGACTTGTGTGTTTTAAAGATTATGTATGTTGAATTGTGAGCCACTTTGGCTAAAAGTGGAACATAAATGTTTTAAATAAATAAAATAAATAAACAAACAATGCTTTTGGCATCCCCCTGATGATTGACATAGGCTACCACCATTGCATTGTCCGAGAAAACTTGTACTGCTTTGTTCTGTAATGTGCTCCCAAACTAAAGCGCCAGGCAGATGTCTCGAAATTCCAAGCAGTTGATCGACCACTTCCTCTGGGAAGGAGAACAGCATCCCTGAACTGGATGGCTCTTGCAATGTGCCCTTCAGCCATATAGGCTTACATTTGTCATCAGAGTCACCCATGAAGAGATGCAAAGGAGAACTCTTCTGGTGAGAGACTGGGGTTCCAACTATCAGGCTAGAATGCAATGAGCTTCTGCTGTCCAAGGCAGCTATTGGTACATCCCTCTGTGGGCACCATTGGGAAAGGAGCACATCCTAGAGTGGATGCAAATGTGCCCTTGCCCAGGGGACTACATCCATGATCACAACCATTGATCCCAGTACCTGCAAATAATGCCAAGCCATCGGAGCAGACTTGCTCCAAAACTCCTATATCTGATGCAGAAGCTTTTCTCTGCAGACTCTCAGATACTCTAAAATCTGCTTCAACTCCAGGAGGCTTTTCTGAAAGTTGACCACCCAGCCCAGCTTCTGCAGCAGGTGAATCACTTTTTGAACCGCTTATCTGCCTTTGGATTCGGACTGGGCTCTTATTAGCAAATCATCCAGATATGGATGGATTTGCATGCCCGTTCTGCGCAGGTGTGCTGCAACAACCACCCCTTGAAGGTCCATGGTGCCACGAACTGGAAGTGTTGCTCCAGCATATGGAATCGCAAATACTTCCTGTACTCTGGAAAAATGGGAATGTGCAGATATGCCTCAGTCAAATCCAAGTAGGCAAGAAATTTGCCCGGCACCGCTGATGCAATCACCGACCTCATCATCTCCATTAGAAAATGTGGAATCTTGAGAGTTGCATTCTTGCTTTGAGGTCCAGAATTGGTCTCCAGTCTTCTGAGCCTCTCTTTGGCACTATGAAGTATATCAAGTATCTGCCAGAGCTCGAGTCTTCCTCTGGTATGGTCTCTATGGCCTCCATATCCAGCTGTTGCTCTGATTTTGGCTGCTCTTTCCTGGCCTCCCAGGCAGTCTAGAAAAAGGTCTGGGAGAGGGCGAAAGAACTTGAGCTTGTGCCCTTCCTGTATAATATCCAGCATCCAGCAATCTGTGGTGCCAGCAGGGCTCTGATCCCCGAGGGTTCCATGTGCCCCATGTTAATTATGTAAGCGTCAAACATTTTGATGAATTTAGGGGGAAAACCCTGACTAGGATGTCCAGACAACCCCTGCAGATGCTCAAAAAGCTCCTAAAGTTTTGCTGCTGTCACAGCTGCGCTTCACCGGGGACACACTTGGGCTGCTCCCCGGTTCAAATATGGACCTTTGTCTGGGCCCTCAGACCTGCCTGGCATTAACACCACCCGAGGGACCAGAGGAGGCTAAACCAGTGGCTCCCATCCCTCCTTATGTGCGTGCAGCACATGTAACACTGACGATCCTCAGATAGCCATCCACCGCAAACTTGGCATGAATCCAAGGTATCCTGGCCTCACAAACTGTCCAAACAAAACAATAATTGAAATACAAGATCAGAAAAGACTGGCTCTCATCATCTCGCTTGTAGAGAGACAACTGAGGAATTGGTAGGGTTACCAGAAGTTCGGATTTCCCCAGACATCCCCTCCTTTTCGAGGATATGTCTAGGGATCCGACTGGCTTTTCAAAACATGGCACTTTGGGTTTTGAAAAGCTTTCCAGGTAGAAACGACTTTGGGATGGCATCTGCGCATGCAATGTGTTGATGTCATTGTTGCATCACACCAGTGCATGTGCAGATGCTCTCCTGACAAGTGACCAGGTTGAGGGGACGGGGCTGGAGGTGGAATGGGGTGTGATTTGGGCAGAATGGGGCGGGCCATGGGTCTGGATTTCATTCCCGAAAATCTGGTAATCCTAGGAATTGGAGGACAGGATGGCAGGCAGAGCAAAAGAATACTAATGAGGCTCCCTACATGAATTCTCCCGAGAGGGGATTGACTACCAAAGAGAAATTTATCTGTACTAGAACTTAAGTTCTTTACACTGGTCACTTGATCCAGCAGAAGCGGCAAGACCTCATCAAGAGAAGTCTGACAGAATTATGAAAAAATCATAAGGAACAGCCCTGCTTAAGTTATTATTCTACAGCAATCTATAAACAAAAGAAACACACCTTCTCAGCATAGTTATTGCGGATAGCTTGAAAACCCAACTACAGTAATTATAACGCCCAAAGGCCCGAGAACCTCACACCACAGGTTGCCACGCCCTCCCTCACGCGCCAGACTGGTTCTGCTTGCGGAAGTGACGTCACTCGCGCGCCTGGCTTCAGCACTGCACTCTTTCTTGTTTCCGGAAGTATGCCGGAAGTTGTCGATTGATGTCGGTCCAGGTTTGTGGGAAGTGGTGAAGTATGGCGTCGGACGGTAAGAAAATTGTGAAGCAGGAGGAGTTGCGGCGGCTGATGCGCGAGGAGAAGCGGCGAAGCAGGAAGCGCGTGGATTCTCCCTATGCAAAATATCCTTTTATGACCTATTCTGACTTTTGCCTCCTGGTACAGTGTTTAAACTTTGTTTCCTGCGTCCTGGTCCATAAGACGAAAACCAAAGTGGTTTTATTCTGTTGTTTTTTTGTCAGAATTTTACTGTAAGGCTTTGTTTGTTTGTGTTCATACAGTTTAAACAATATAACATTAATGTTGGTTTTCATATGCTTATGGATAAAAAGAATAGTAACAAAGACAAGCAGTTAGTACATTGATGATTAACTGTTAACAAAAGAATCTAATAGAGGCCATTTGCATTTGGTAAACAACCATTTATCTCAGCTATGATTAATTATCATTTTTAAGTCTCACAGTCTAAGGTCTAGATTCACTAACCTGCCCGATCGTGCACGACCCGTGGCCAATCCGCAGCAGGCCGACAAATTTATGGTACCACGTATTATGAAGGGGTCCTTTTACTAGGATGTGCTAACTGCTAAGAAGCCTATTGGTATAAAATGGGAATAATAAATTAACATATCAAATAAGGCTGCTTAACACACTAGTCCAAGGGTCCTTAATCTTTTTTTTTTGTTTCCTGCACCCTTTTAATTGATCAATGAAACCCTTGCACCCTCTCTTACTAAACAATGCATCCACTAGTGATTACTGACAGCTACATAAGTTGCTGTTAACTGCTAATAGTTCTAATGTTAATGTGCACTAAAATTAAAATAGTATACAGCTGTACTTCTAATAACTATCTTAAAACTCTGTCTAGAAGATCTCAGTAATGCTTCAGATTTCAAGACTCTGGCACCACTGGTTAACAACTCCTGCATTAGCTAGTATGGTCTATATCAGAAAGGTGGTGATTATGCTAAACTAAAGGGTGGATAATAGAATACACTCTGAGGATGTTGAAATGACTAGTGGAATGCTTTAGGGCTCTGTGCCAGGAGCATTACAGAGACGGGGAGTATGTGCATACCTCTCCTTTTGGTGCCCCCATGATGTTTTATTTCAGCTTTCTTTACTGAGCTCCCGATTTTAATCTCCGTTCCATAGCCTGGTCCCTGTAGTTTTGAAATATAGGTTCTCTAAGTTTTTAATAATTGTGATAGCTCCTTAATTCTAGTTTTTGTACATATAATAGTTTGGGGCATCTTTCCTGTGCACTGTGCAACATCGCTATTAAGAGTGAATTATTATGGCCAACACATATCCTTGGCAAACAGCATAAAGAGGTGAGAATTTAAAAATGTGTAACAATTTCATTTTTTTGTACTATTTTGGTATGTTTACTAATTATAGCTGTACTGCATGTGATTTACTTTCTGGGTGAAATTTAAGAGTTAGTAAAGTTGCTTATCAGAATACCTGAGTATAAACTATTATCCTGCTGTAGTTAAACTAACCCCCTACTTTTACAAAACTGCGCAAGAAGATGGGTGCCAGACCAATTGGGGTGGGAGTGGGTGGAGGGAGAGGCACAGTAACAGAGAATACGGAAGAGGCAGAGAGAAGGCAGGCAAAAAATTTCTATTTATTTTCTTTTTTTTGCTTTTGGATAATGTAGTATATTAGTTGTGTTGATAAACATTTATAAACAAAGCCCTGCAAGCTGAAGATCTCGTTCTCTAGTTCAGCAGCTAGAACTTTGATTTATAAAATGACAATTGTACAGAATATTGTTTCTTTTTATACTTTAATAAAATAAGTTCAGTATAAAACTATTTGAGGTTTGTGTGGATGAGATCAAATGGTTTGCGGGGATGGGGTGGAGACGGAGACAAATTTTCTCTTCATTCCATTCTCTAAAACATATCTCTTAGGTGGTATCTTCCTCATTTTACTACCTGCGACAACTCCAAAAAATAAGTAACTACTTTTCAGAGTCTGACTTCACCCAACCACTCTATGCCTTAGTATTCTCCCGCATGGATTACTGCAATGCGCTATTCAGTGGTCTCACAGCAAAGAACTTACAACATCTCCAGTGTGTACAAAATGCTGCAATTGGACTTCTAAAAAACCTTCATGCCCAAGATCCTGTCTGCCAAGCTCTATTGTTGGCTTATTGGCTGCCCAAAGCCAAACGTGTCTTCAAGGGCCTGATGCTAGCGTTCATATCCTTGCATGACATGGCGCCGGGCTCATGACAGCCAAGCTTCCTCCATACATACCTCTCTGCTTCCAGGATGAAATATACTTCAAAATGTTCCCTGGTTGTGCTCTTCAACTGCAAACCGCCAAACGACGTTCCACTCCCACTTCATACAGAGCCACTGGAATCAAACTGCCCCCCCCCAGATAAGATCCCTTGAAGGATTCCTCAACTTTAGGAAAGCAATAAAAACATACCTCTTCACCTAACTCCCCTGCCCATGACCGATGGATTACAAAGAAATGTATATTTTTACCAGATCCCGGTATGTACCTCGTTAGGATAAAACTTGCACTGTAACTATGACAAATTCAACTGTATATTATGTTTATTAGTATTAGACCTCTAGTATGTATCATGTTAGGATAAAACTTGTATTGTAAACTTGTACTGTAATTATGACAATTCCTAACCTGTTAACTGTATATTATGTATGTTTAACCTGTAACCCGTTCTGAGCTCTTTGGGGAGAACGTGATAGAAAACAAACAAACACAATAAATAAATACAACACAATTTTGTGCTCCCTTATCCCAAGCCACACAGGAACTATCCTCGCGTTCAATTGGATGTTCACGGCTAGAAGCTCAACCTCCAAGGCAAATAGCATAGGAAAATGAGGGCACCCCTTTCTGGTTCCTCTGTATAACCAAAATTCCTCTGATTGTACTCTGTTTACCACAGTACTAAATCTTGGCTTCAAATACAAAGCCTAAATCCATTCTGTAAAATGAACTTGAATGCCCACACTCCTACATCCCACTCGACTCTGTTCATTTATTATTTATTTATTTATTCAATTTTCTATACCGTTCTCCCAGGGGAGCTCAGAACGGTTTACATGAATTTATTCAGGTACTCACGCATTTTTCCATGTCAGTCCCTGCGTGCTCACAATCTATCTAATGTACCTGGGGCAATGGGGGGATTAAATGACTTGCCCAGGGTCACAGGGAGCAGCATGGGTTTGAACCCACAACCTCAGGGTGCTCAGGATGTAGCTTTAACCACTGCGCCTCACACTCCCGTTAAGGGTTTTCTCGATATCCAATGCCAGACACAGCCCTTATGCCTTTTTGACATCTTAGCTATTGAAATATATTGACAACCCACCTCACATTATCTAAAATGATCCTCCCCTTTATAAACCCTGTTTGATCAGGATGTATTATTTTTGTTAAGATATTTTCTAGATGAAAACCCAGAACCATGGCAATTATCTTAGTCACAATTTAAGAGGGCTATAGGCCTAATCTTAATCCCACTCGAACCTCACCCTCAAACATTCCTTCTACTCTATCCCTCTACTCTATCCCTAACATCTCTGGACTAAGAAAACTATTCCAACCCTCCTGAGACCTTCCCCCTCCCGCCTGGAGATCTTAGAAACCAAAAATATTTAGTTCAGCAATCTCTAATTCATACAGCCTTTTAAAATAAACCCACCCACCCCACTGTGCACAGCTTTGCCTTCTTGTGTCACAATGCAATTTCTTTTCTTTGGTACTGATAGCACATTGCATGTGGAAAAAAGATGCTGTCAGATTTCAGTATTTCTGGAGTGAAGTGCTCCAAAATAAATTGCCTTGATGTATATAAATTTTAGACAAATGCCTTCAGTGGGAGAAATACCTGGAGATTAATTATATTTATTTTTCAGAAAGTATCAGAGTTAAAAGATGCCAAACAGCCAGCACCAGGCCCTCTGTTAAGTACATCATCCTCTCATGTCCTCAAAAGAAAAGTGGTAGATTCAGAAAGTCAAGAAATAAAAAAGGTAAAAGGTAAGGAAAACCACTTTTTTTCAAAATCCTAGTTTAATTAAGGGCTCCTTTTACTAAGCTGCACTAGTGGTTTTAGCACGCACTGCAGATTAGAGCGCGCTAACCCCATGCTACACGCCAAAAACTAACGCCAACTCAATGGTGGCGTTAGCGTCTAGCGCGCACTAAAACCGCTAGCGCAGCTTAATAAAAGGAGCCCTAAGTGTTGACATTAATAGGAATCAGTTTGAAAATTTGCTTCCAGATTATTATGAGTATGAAATATGCTGTCGTGTGTTTAGATTTAGTAGAAAATACTCCTGTGGGAATTTTGCATAAAGTTGTTGTGGGAGGGTTTTTTCTTTTATTTTGCAAAACTGTAATCTATTTGTAATTTTTGTTGTTTTTTTTTTTTATTATTTATTTATGAGATTTTCCATTTTAATACAAGCATTACTTTTTACAATGCAAAAGATCCAATAACAATATTCAACAAAATTTATAAAGAAAATATAATATCTTATTTAGTCCACAATTTGAAACCACAATTAAAAGGTCAAGAAAGGAAATAAACATCTAAATATAATCACAAATCAACTAATCAAGGTCACGGCATTAGCTTCCCCAATTACAGCCAGCTGGTAGGTCATACATTACTAGGCATGGTTACCATTTTCTCCTTTGATTCAATAAATTCCAAAAGTTGTTTGGGCTCAAAAAAAAAAGAAAATTTTTATCTTGTAAAGATACATAACACTTTGCAGGAAATTTAACAAGAAAAGTAGCCCCCAGAGCCAGGGTCCTTGACCTCAAGGACAAAAACTCCTTCCTACGTCTCTGGGTCCTCTGAGCTAAATCTGGAAAAACTCGTACATTAGAACCCAAAAACTTATCATTTATATGTCGAAAATACATACGAAGAATAAATTCCCTGTCACTCTCCAAGGCTAAAGTCAACAACATGGTAGTTCTTTGAGTGACAACCTCAAGGGAATTTTCCAGAAATGAAGACAAATTTAAGTCCTCAGCTTTATCCACTGGGGTTTCTGTAGGTGTGGATTCCCCTTGTGTTGTCCTTAAATTCAAATAGTAAGCTCTAACAATTGGAGGTAAATTTTCTGATGGGATGGCTTAGGTCTCTCGGAAATATTTCCTAGCCATCTCAACTGGTGAAATAATAGGACATTTAGGAAAATTCAGAAATCTTAAATTATTTTTCCTCAGTTGGTTTTCGAAATTTTCCATCTTGCGGGAAACATAAGATCTTTCCTTAACCAATTCTACTTGAATCTTTTTTACTTCACTCAAATTATTTTCCTGTTTCTCCAACCTTTCAGTAACATTAGTTAGAAGCACCCCTTGTTGTTCCACCTTGGAGAAAACAGTTCCATAATCTGTCTTAATTGTAGATAAAGTCAATTTGAGATTGGAATCCATGACTGATATGGTCTGCCATAGCGCTTCCATATCTATCTTATCTGGTTTCTTCATCTCCCCAAAACAGATAGTATTCCCTCCCGAGGCACCTCTCACCTCTTCTTCTAAAATGCAGGGGGATTCTTGGTGGTTTCCGTCTCCTCCTTCAAAAGAAAGGCTTGATAGGGATGTCCCTCCGATGCTGGAATCACTCTCTCCCTCTCGGGGCTGTCGGTTTCCAGGCAGTCCCTGCACTTGTGCACTTCCGGGTTGGGGAGGAACCAGCCTCTGGTCCGGACTTAGAGTAGTCAGACTCTCTGCGCTGAGGTCTGCCGAAAAATCCGGGTTCCCTCCCGAAGTAGCTGGGGTCGCCTCACCCATGCGAGCAAAAGCGCTCGTTATCGAAGTCTGAATCAACCGTTGAAGGGGTTCAGCTGCCGGAGGGACAACGCGGGAAACTCATTTTCTCTTCCCCATGTCACCGCCAGAGAAGAGACAACAACTCAGATTCAGATACGAACGAGCGGAGAGCTCGCTCAGGCGTCCGCTCCCGACGCCATCTTGATCTTTCTCCCGTAATTTTTGTTGTTGTTGAATTCCCCCATCATATAGGCATTGCTTCTCAGTGTTCTCCCCAAGCTTTCTCTTTGCTGAGGTTTCACACACCCATCTCCTTCCAGCAGCCTCATTTCTCAGCTATCTTAAAGCCCATCCCTAAACTTTATCTCTCTCCTTCTGATTCCTAGTGGGTTCAGTTCCCAGTATTCTCTATAAGCACTGGCAAGTTAAATGCAAAGCATTGATAAAGAAAGCTAAACAAGAATATGAAGAACAATTTGCCAAAGAGGCAAAAACTTATAGTAACAATATTTGTAGTTGCATCAAAAGCCAGAAAACCTGTGAGGGAATCTGTGGGACCGTTGGATGATCAAGGAGTAAAAAGTGTGCTCAGGGAGGATAAGGCCATAGCAGAGAGACTGAATGAATTCTTTGCTTCAGTCTATACGGAAGATGGTGTAAGAAATCTACCTAAACCAGAAATGGTTTTAAAGGGTGATGAGGTAGAAGAATTGAAAGAAATCTTGGTGAACCTGGAAGATGTACTAAGCCAAATAGACAGGTTAAAGAGTGATAAATCACCTGGACCGGATGGTATACATCCCAGGGTACTGTTAAGAACTCAAATATGAAATTGCTGATCTGCTGTTAGTGATATATAATCTTTTGCTAAAATCATCTGTAGTACCTGAAGATTGGAGGATGGCCAATGTTACGCTGATTTTTAAAAAGGGTTCCAGGGGCTATCTGGGGAATTATAGACCGGTAAGCCTGACCTCAGTGCTGGGCAAAATAGTGGAAACAATTATAAAAAAATGCACATTGGGAAGAATAATCCAAATCATAGTTACTGGATGCTAGGGTCCACCTTGGGGGGTGGGGGGGTGGGGGGGGGTGGGGGGGGGTCAGCGCTCAAGAAAAAGATCTGGGTGTCATCATGGACAGTATGCTGAAACCTTCCATCCAGTGTGCGGCAGCGGCCAATAAAGCAAACAAGATGCTAGGAATTATTAGAAAAGGGATGGTATACAAGACTAAGAATGTTATACTGCCTCTGTAGTACTCCATGGTGCGACCTCACCTTGAGTATTGCATTCAGTTCTGGTCTCCTTATCTCAAAAAAGATATAGCGGTACTAGAAAATGTTCAAAGAAGAGCGACTAAAATGATAAAGGGGATGAAACTCCTCTCGTATGAGGAAAGACTAAAGAGGTAAGGGCTCTTCAGCTTGGAAAAGAGACGGCTGAGGGGAAATAAGATTGAAGTCTGCAACATCTTGAGTGGAGTAGAACGGGTATAAGTGGATCGATATTTTACTGCATCAAGATTTATAAAGACTTGGGGACACTTGATGAAGTTAACAGAGTAATACTTTTAAAACTAATAAGAGGAAATATTTTTTCACTCAGAGAATAAATAAGCTCTGGAATGCTTTGCCAGAGGATGTGGTAAAAGCGGTTAATAATCTGCTGGTGAGACAGACATGGGGTAAGCCACTGCTTTCCCTGGATCAGTGGCATAGAATGCTGCTACTCTTTGGGTTTTTGCCAGATACTAACCCAGTAAGGCTATTCTTATGTTCCCCTTTTCATGGGATAAACCTCTTCCCTTCTCATTTTTCTTTCTCTCCCGGTTCCCCAGCAAAGCCCCCAAGTTCTCTTGCCATCTCTCTCAATTCTTGTCCCTTCCCCATAGCTCTCGGCCTTCCTCCAGTACATACCCTCATAACTCTTTCTTCCAGTGCAATAGAAATGGTATGCTGAACCTTAGGGAACTCTGTTCATTCTTGGTTGCATACTGCAGAAAGATGTCAATCACAGCTTTGAAATCTCCTTCTGCCAGGAATCTGCTGCCCCCTTCAGTTTGTTCCAAAACATGCAAGAGCTCTAGGTAAAAGACAGGAGAAGAAGAGACATGGGGAGCTCCCTGAAACGAAAGTTCTGATCTGCTCATATAACATTATGACAGTCAATAATGAAACTACAATGTATAAATGTATAAATATTACCATTGAACAGGAAAACACATCAAATGAAAGTAACAGCCTGAATATTTGTGGAGCTCAATTATCTCTTCAGATTCCATTTACAAACTGATTCTGAACCCATAGTCTGACTGGCAGTGAAGTCTTAACTATGGAGAGGACCATGAAGCATAAGGCAGAAACAAGCGCATCAGAAATTATCGGTTGGGGGGGGGGGTTAGCATACCATTCCTATCTACTAGAAAATATATTATCAAGGTAAGAACCTAATCTCTTTTTATAGTGCAATAGAATGGTATGCTGAACCTTATGGACATACCTAAGCAGTCCCTGAAGTCCCAGGTGGGATCGATAAGCTTGCTTATTGTAACAAGTGGGATCGGATTCCTTAAAACCTCAATAATACAGTGTTACAACTTCAAAAGAATAGAAAACAATTTTCCTGTCATCAAATAATGATGATAAGACATTTTATGCAAAAAATTCTAGCAGTATTTTATTAAATTAATCTTCAATATCAGTATTGTGAAAAATATCAGAAATTTAACATACTTTGATAATAGCTAAACATGTACACTTTGGTGTAATCTACCAGTGGCATTCCAAACACTCAAGCATTCAAGGTCTTCTTAGGATAGGATAAAGCCTGCAATGCTGTTCAACTCCTTACGCATCTTCATCACTTCTTGTCTAGACTACTGCAATCTGCTTCTCACTGGTTTACCACTAAACCATCTCTCTCCCCTTCAGTCTGTTCAGATCTGTGCTGCATGCCTCATATTCCATCATTGTTGTTATTACCCCTCTCCTCAAGTCATTTCATTGGCTTTCTATCCATTTCCACATAGAGTTCAAACTTCTCTTACTGACATACAAGTGTATTCACTTTGTAGCTCCTCAGTATCTCTCCTATCTCATCACTACCCCCCCTCCCATACTGGGCACTCAGCTCATTGGATAAGTCTCTCTTATCTAAACCCTTCTCCTCTACGGCCAACTCCAGACTCCATTCCTTCTACTTTGTTGCACCGTATACCATGAGCAAACTGCTTGACTTGGAACGTCAAGCTCCATCTCTGGCAGTGTTCAAATCCAGACTCAAAGCCCACTTCTTTGAAGATGCTTTCAATTCCAAACTCCAAATTACTTTCTAAGCACCAATATCTGTCTTATCATTCCTTTTTTAATTCCCCCACCTGAGCACAGTGTATCGATTCACCTTCTTGTCCAGTTTCTGTCTTAACTAGATTGTAAGCTCTTTTGAGCAGGGACTGTCTCTTCTATGTTTTGATGTACAATGCTGGGTATGTCTAGTAGCACTATAGAAATGATTAGTAGTAGTGTTATCCTTGAACAAGCAGGCAACAAATTCTCACATGTGGATGACATCATCCACAGAGCCTGGTACGGACAGTATTAAAAGTGAACTGTCACTTTAAGTTTTAAGAAACTTCGTGACTGCCTGCACCGCGCATACACGAGTGCCTTCCTGCCCGACGTAGACTTGCTGTACCTCAGTTCTTCATTTTCCGTGGACCGAAGAAGTGCTTTTTTCTGGACTTCGTCCAGTCTGCTTTGCCTTCAACCTGTAGTGTTTTCTGACAAGTGGCCTTTGGCCATTTTTTCTTCACTTTTGTTACTCTTAAGATAAAAACTAAAAGAACCCAATTTTTCCTTTTCGTTACTTGGGCCTTCAGCCTTCGTGTTATTTTCTCGGCGGGCTTTTTCTAGTTTCTCATCATTGGGTTTCATTTTTCCGCCGCAAGTCATACTCAAGACGGAATCAGCCACCATGATACTGATAGCTCCTTGGTGGCCCAGACAACCTTGGTACTCCTTTCTACTTCAGCTGAGTTCCAAGTATCCAATTCCCTTGCAAATCTTTCCATCTCTGCTCACTCAGAGTCAAATGTCTCTTTTGAATCCCAATCTGAAATCACTACACCTCAAAGCTTGGTACCTCTTGACTTGACTTCAACAGATCCTCATCTCTCTGATGAGTACAAGCTGTTATTGCTACTCAGCACTGTTATCAACAGAAGTGGACACGTTTCCATATGTGGTGTACTCTCCACCACCAAGATGCTTCATCTCCTGTCATCAGTATTAGATTATCTTCTCCTTCTTTCCAATTCTGGATTGAAAACTACTTTGGTCAGGGTTTTCCTCAGTGCTATCAGTGCTTTCCACGTTCCTGTTAACATTAAATCTCTGGCCTCTCATCCTCTTGTTTACAGATTTATGAAAGGACTTTTTAATTCCAAACCTCCACTCAACCCTCCTCTGGTTGTCTGGGATCTTAATGTAGTCTTAGCCACTTTGATGAAACCACCATTTGAGCCAATGGCTTCTACTCATCTCAAGTTTCTCACTTGGAAAGTGGTCTTCTTGATTTCTCTTACCTCTGCTCATTGAATGAGTGAACTCCAAGCATTGGTGTCGGACCCATCATTCACAGTATTCCATCTTGACAAGGTGGTTCTCTGCATTCATCCTAAATTCCTCCCTAGAGTGGCCATGGAACTTCATCCCAATCTTTCCATTGTGCTATCAGTCTTCTTCCCAAAGCCTCATGCTCATCCTGTAGAGACAGCTCTTTACATGTTGGACTGTGAACATGAATTGGCTTACTATATATAACAAACTAAACCACACAGGACTTCACCTCAACTGTTCATCTCCTTTGATCCTAACAAATTGGGCAAATCTGTAACCAAATGAACTGTTTCTACATGACTAGTAGCATGTATCTCTTTCTGCTATGCTCAGGCTGGGCTGCAGCTCAAAGGACATGTGACACCACACAAAGTCCACGCTATGGCAGCATCAATAGCTTTCTTGCATTCCACTCCTATTGATGAAATTTGCAAAGCAGCTACTCGATCTCAATTCACATGTTCACATCTCACTCCTGTCTTGAATCCTATTCAAGATGAGATGGTCGTTTCGGCCAAACGTATTACAGAACTTATTTTCTTCCAAAAGGCCAACTCTCTCTCCATCCCATTTCAGTAAGCTAAGGAGTCCCACATGCAAGAATATACTGCCTGCTTGTCCTAGGATAAAGCACAGTTACTTACCATGACAGGTGTTATCCGGGGCAGCAGGCAGATATTCTCACATCCCTCCCACCTTCCCTGCTTGGCTTTTTAGTTTGCGTACGGAACTGAGGTACCATGACCTATGTCAGGCGGGAAGGCACTCTTGCATGTGTGGTGCAGGCAGTTGTGAAGTTTCTTAAAACTTAGTGAAATTTCACTTTTAACACTGTACCGGGCTCTGTGAATTACATCACCCGTCCACGGATAACTGTGCTTTCTCTCCCCCCCCCAACCAGTGCAACATAGCAGCTTTCTTTCTGCATGGTTCTGTATGAACCACATTGTATTTATTTATATTTCTATCCCATTCTCCTGGAAGCTCAGAACGGGTTACAATTGACATTCACAATAAAATGACAGGTAATTTGTAGAAGAGACAGGTGAGAAGACATAGAGAGAGAAGGCGAGGGAGAGCAAGGGGAGTATGGGAAGGGAGGAGGGAAGAAGAGGGTAGAGAATAGGGAGCAGGAGATCTAGGACTCTAGGAACCACACAGCTAACATGTTTGGAGAGCCATAGAGTGTAGAAGACAACAACACTTTCTCTTCTTGCTAGCCTGTGGAACTTTTTTCTTTGTAAATCTGGTTTCATTGACTTCCTCTACTCCACAGAGCAGACCAAAGAAAAATGAAATTTTGCATTGCACAGTTTTATAAAATTTCACTGGAGCACCACATAGAATATTTTAAACCATCAGAACATTAAGATTGATTGAGAAAGGGGAAGGTGCAGGGTAAAAAAACCCAACTCCTTGAGTATTATTACTGATACTTTAGCACCTGGAGGTTGACAAACCTGCTCCACCTTGCTGTTTTCCTTTTCCTCTTTCTGCATCTCTCTCATCTTCTCTCTCACTTACTTGACTCTTCTCTTTCCTGCCTTCTTACAGTTTCCCCTAATTCTCAAACCTTCTGAATTCTTCTCTCCTCGCCCTACTGTTAGCATTTTTTTTCCCTTCTTCTGTGGTAGTATTCATCATATGATAATAATCCATCTTGGCCATCGCTTCGGATGCGCCTACCAACAAACCTCTAACCCAGGCTTCTTGTCTTGTTGACACTTCCATTTGTGTCCAGACAGTCAGCCGCTCATTCTCTCTGTGTTTTTACTAGGGTGAGAAGCAGAGGATCATTCCTAAGCTGCCTGAGGAAAGCACTCTACCACTGTACTTGCATGCTACTGACCCACTGTCCAGTACTCTTCTCTTGGCTTCTTTCCTGTGTATGGGTGATGGGCACACTCATGAGCCTTTACCCTGAGATGAAGGGAGAGGTGGAGGATTTTGGTGGATAGTGGCACCTGATGTGGCCTCTAGAGCTCACTATGTGTGAAAAAATAGCAAATAAAAAAATCATTCTGCAGGCCACATTTTGGAACCTCTGGTTCTGATGACCTTTTACAGATTAAAAAGAGAACCAATCAAGGAGCTAAGATAAACATGCTGTATATACTGCCCTAAAGAGTAAGTGGCCCCCTTTGCCTTTATATTTCAAGTTAGGAACTTACTTAGTTGCCATTTTTATGATTGGTTTTACTGTTGATTTTTACAGCAGTTTTGGATGACTCAACGCTGACCCCAGTGTCTGGGTAAGTAGTGTGGTTTGCTTTCTCATTCTAGACTCAGAATGTACCTGGAGCAATGTATGCAGCATTTTACAGCTTGGAAATTTACGCATGGAAAGTGTACTCTCCAGTCATTCTTTAAAAATGTTTTGGAATTGATAGAGGAGACTAAAATATAAGATCACTCTTTTTCCAGGGCCTGAACAGATTAGTAAGAAAAATTGGGCCTTTTCTGCTACGATGCTGTCAGCAAGCACTATCTGGATGAGACCATGCTATAAATTAACAGTTGTACAGTAGATGATGAAAGCCAGAAATTCTGCTTGTAGATATTTGTGTACTATAAAAGAATAAGAAAATCAGAACAAGGGGCCTCTCTCATTTTGGCGAAACTACAACAAAACATGATTTTGGCTGTGGTAAAGATTTAAGTTGCTTAACTATAATAGGTGTTTTTCATAGATGGCAAGATTAATCTGGCATCAGCCCTGGGATGGAATAGCTGTCTCGGAACTAGGTTAGCGTTCCCTCCCTTATGCAGCAGATTCTCTGTTCTTCTGTTAGTTTTGTAGATTGTGGATTGCAGCTCTGAAAAATTGTGTGCTTGATTAATCCTGCTCTCAGTGGGGAAAACATTTATTGCAGGTACTAATATCAGGTAAGCAGATTTAGCTCTCTGTCAACAAGCGGAATATAATCGGCACATCACTCTGCTGTAGGGCCCATCATATAAGGGAATGGGGACTTGTATACTGCCTTTTTGTCACTTTGAAAGCTGACATTCAAAGTGGTGGGCACTGGAGGATTAAGTGAATTGCCCAGGGTCATGAGAAGCAACACTGGGATTTGATCTCACAACCTTTGGGTGTAGCGGCAGCAGCTCAACCAGTGAGCCACAACCTTTCTTAACCAGTGAGCCACAGCCCTTCCAGAGTTGCACATTCATTCATAGGTTGCCTAGTATCGCTTGACCAAAAGTACTGTTTGTGACTGATTGGTTTAGGCAATAATGTAAGGACAATGTATTTGATTATACTGCCCTCTGTGGTACAACTAAAGCAGATTACATTATTTACAGGTGCTTTTCTGTCTCTAGTGGGCTCACAATCTAAGTTTTCTACCTGGGGGAATCTAGGGTTAAGCAACTTGCCCAGGATCAAAAGGAGCAGCAGTAGGAATTGAGCCCAGGTCCCCTTGTTCTCAACCCACTGCCCTAACTGGTAGGCAAAGATCAAGTAGATGTTGTGCTGATGCTCTGCAGTGAAGCAGGTTTCAAATGTATTGAGATGTAATTCACCTTGAGCTACTACTGAAAAAGGTGTGAGCAACATCCAAATAAAATAGCTATGGTGGTCGGAGAGCTTCCAAGTTGATGAAATTTGACTGAACTAAAGTAGATAGAGGAGCTGCTGTAGTCTGCTCATGACAAATGGATACAGGTAGCTGGCCAATTTTCTAGGGTCCATTTTGCAACTGGAATGCCAAGTTGGTTGGGAGCAAAGGAGACAAGCAACTGTGTAGATTTTGTTTAAATAGTAGGCAAGAGCTTTTTACAGTCCAGGGTATATAAGGACTTCTGTTATGAATTATTGTGTGTCTAAAGTAAAATGTAAGCAGGAAATTAATGTTTTCATTGAGATGAGGAGTGTTGGCCACATTCAGCAAGGAATTAGGATGACTGCAGAGGACTGCCTTAGGATGGAACTTGATATAAGATTCATAAGTGACTTACATAAGAACATAAAAATTGCCATACTGGGACAGCAGATCCCGGATAGCTCGGGGTCTGGGATTTGGGAATTTTCAAGGCTCTCGAAGATGGTGGCAGGCTGTCGGCCTATTGGTCGTTCTGGGCTCAGATTGGTGCAGACTGTTGGGTCCTAGAAGTTGTTTGAGAAGATTGCAAAATCGAGTTCTGTGCTTCCCCTCTGGTCCTTTTTGTAGATTCTCTGGCAGGCTGACCGGCTGGAGAGAGCCCTCAGAGTCCAGGCAACAGTGCAAAGGCTACTGGATCTTTGTGCCATAGAGCCAGTCCTGGACGAAGAATCGGGCTCGGGCATATACTCAATTAACTTCATTGTGCCAAAGAAAGACTCAGATGACTGGATGCCAATTCTGGACATCAAGCCAATCAATGCAGCAATTCCATATGGAGACCGTTTGATCAGTCATAGCGGAAGTGGCACTAGGAGAATTTCTTGCCTCCCTTGATTTGATGGAAGTCTATCTCCTCATTCCCATTTTTGTGGCCCACAGGAGGTATTTGCGGTTTGATGTCTTGGAGCAGGATTTCCAGTTCTCTGCACTCCCCTAGCAATGGCTCCTCTCACCTTTTACCAAGGTCATGATGGTTGTAGCAGCGCACCTCTGCAATGCTGGGATCCAGTTGCACCCATACTTGGACGATTGGCCAATCAGAGCCCCGTCCAAGGAGAAAGGAGAATGGGCAGTTTCAAGAGTGGTCTAACTCCTTCAGGACCTGGGATGGATAGTCAACTTCAGGAAGAGTCAGATAAAGTTAATATTAGCTAAGACAAATTATTATTCAAATTACATTGGATTAAAGCAGTGGTTCCCAACCCTGTCCTGGAGGAACACCAGGCCAATTGGGTTTTCAGGCTAGCCCTAATGAATATGCATGAAGCAAATTTGCATGCCTATCACTTCCATCATATGCAAATCTCTCTCATGCATATTCATTAGGGCTAGCCTGAAAACCCGATTGGCCTGGTGTTCCTCCAGGACAGGGTTGGGAATCACTGGATTAAAGCATATAGATAATAAAAGATTATTTTTCACAATAAACTATTTAACTAAAGTTGATGATTTAATTACAGATATTAATTTAAATTTACCATCAACCAATGATTTAGCTAATTATTTTAAATCAAAAGTTGGCAAAATTAAGAAAAGAGATCATACCGTGATCATCATTTCCCTTATTAGAGTAATTCCTATGAGTAGAATCTGGAATATTTTTAAGGTAGCAACCTATGAAGAGGTAGAAAGGCTGCTAATTAAATTTAAGTCCTGTTGTAAGCTAGAGGCTTGTCTACCTCATTTGTTCCAAATTTTCCATCTTTTTTCTTAATGGCCACAATGGATTGGTTAAATGAAGAGTTGCAAAATGGTATATTTAATGAGTCTGATGGGGGGTGCTGGAACTAGAGATAGGGACCCCTACCCCTAAAATTCTAAAAACACTTTTTTTTTTTAACCCCTAGTGTAACTCCCATAGGCTATTTATGGCGCTAAAATCACTATTGCTGTGGCCATCTTGGATTTTCCAGTTTGAAAATAAAAGCATGAGAATGAAACTGCACTGCTCACAGAAGAAAGTGTTTATGAACAACTTGAAAAATTGAAAATGGATAAAGTGATTGGACCATCCCAGGATATTGAGGGAGCTCAGAGAGGTTCTGACGGGAGTGGTTCCTGGGGATTGAAGTAGAGTGGATGTGGTGCCAATTCACAAAAGTGGTCATAGATGAAGCGTGAAACTATAGACCAGTATGCCTCACTTTGGTTATTGTGTTTCCAATAGAACAGGGACAGTGTAACAAAAGGAGTCAGAAAAGAAGCTTAGTTATACTTGAAAAGACTGACTCAGGTCAATTGAACCAACATGTGAGAAGGACCCGCTATACTTTAACTTAGCTCAGAGATATGTAACTTACACACAGTCGTTTTCAGAGTCATCAGAAGATGATCGCAAAACAAGGCAGGGTTCTGCCCAAAACCAATCCCATAATGTCCATTTTCAGGGGGGTTCCAAACCACCCAACAAAAGACCAGTGAGGTCCAAACCCACAAGAGCGCAACCTTAACATCCAATATCTTTAACCTCTCACATCGCACTCTCTCTCCCGTAGAGGCATCAGTATTGAACAAGGGCCTTTCTTTCGTCCCTACCAGTCATTATTATGCCTTTGACACAAGAGTGGCTCTGTTTAAATTTATTAGGTCCTGTAAACTTAAGAAGTTTTTCTATACCGATGAAGTTGTCTCAGACCCACTGTGTGAGAACACACATTCTTTACATGTCAAATCCACCTGGTGCCCTCCGGGCAGAGTTGACCCACACATTCAAACGTTTGAAGATTTGATATTGCGGGACATTGGTAGTTTAGAGAGGGCTCCTTCCCCTACCCGGTTTAACTTAACCAGACAACAACATCTAGCAGTACAATCTTTAGCTACCGATACAAGTATAGTGATACATCCTGCTGATAAGGGAGGGGGTGTAGTCATTCAAGATTCTCATGATTATGTCATGGAAGCACATCGCCAGCTTAGTGACTCTGTATACTATGAGCCTTTACAGCAGGACCCCACGCAATCCATACTTGACATTATCTCTCATTTACTGGTACAAGCTTTAGAAATGAGAGTTATTACGGACAGGGAATTCAGATTTTTGAGTTGTAAACATCCACGGATACCTGTCATCTATTTTGTTCCAAAGATTCATAAATCTTTGTCTAACCCTCCAGGTAGACCAATTGTATCCGGTATTGGATCCCTTCTTGAACCCCTATCAGCTTTTGTAGATTTTTTTCTTAAAGAAAGGGTTCCTTTGGCTCCCTCTTACGTTTTGGACTCTACCAGCATGATTCAGTTTCTGTCATCATTTCAGAACATACCCAAGGATGCCATCTTACTCACCTTTGACATAACTGCGTTGTATACCAACATTCCTCAACGCGAAGCTATTGAAGTTATCCGAACAGAATTACAATCTCAAGACTTATCTGAAACCAGAATTCAGTTTCTGGTGGATATAGCACATGTGGCACTTAGCATGAATTATTTTCAATTCGACCAGGACTTTTATAAACAGATCAAAGGCACTGCTATGGGGTCAAAAATGGTCCCCTCCATAGCATGCCTGTATTACACCCTTAATGGCGATTACACCCTTAATGGCGAGATCCTAGCAAGGACTGTAGCAGAACGGGACTTAGGGGTGATCATCAGTGAAGACATGAAGACTGCCAATCAAGTGGAGCAGGCTTCATCTAAGGCTAGACAAATCATAGGGTGTATACGTAGGGGTTTCGTCAATCATAAGCCTGAAGTCATTATGCCATTGTATAGATCCATGGTGAGACCCCATCTGGAATACTGTGTACAATTCTGGAGGCCTCATTACCGCAAAGATGTGCTGAGACTGGAGTCGGTCCAGCGAATGGCCACCCAGATGGTCTCTGGACTCAAGGACCTCCCATACGAGGAACGGCTGGATAAGTTGCGGCTATACTCACTCGAGGAATGCAGAGAGAGGGGAGACATGATCGAGACGTTCAAATATCTCACGGGCCGCATCAAGGTGGAAGAAGATATCTTCTTTTTCAAAGGTCCCACGGCTACAAGAGGGCATCCGTGGAAAATCAGAGGAGGGAAGCTGCACGGTGACACCAGAAAATACTTTTTCACCGAGAGAGTGGTAGATCGCTGGAATGGTCTTCCACTTCAGGTGATTGAGGCCAGCAGCGTGCCCGATTTTAAGACAAAATGGGATCGTCACGTGGGTTCTCTTCACAGAGAAAGGTAGGGGTGGGTCATTAGGGTGGGCAGACTAGATGGGCCGTGGCCCTTATCTGCCGTCTATTTCTATGTTTCTATGTGTCTCAATTTGAACAACGGTTTCTATATCCATCTGATTTTTGGCAATATTTTTTGTTCTGGAGGAGATATATTGATGATGTGTTCGCTGTATGGATTGGCACAGTGTCCGATCTGTTGGCATTTTGTGATTGGCTTAACAGTTGTGATCCAAACCTTCAGTTCACAATGACTAAGGATTGTCATCAGGTATCCTTTCTTGATATCAATATTACTTTGCATCAAGGCAGTTTCCAGACATCTATCTACCGTAAACTCACCGATAGGAACAATTTACTTCAATATGACAGCTTTCATCCCAAACATTTAAGGAACAACATACCCACTGGACAATTTTTACATCTGAGGAGATTATGTTCTACGGTAGAAGAATATGTGTACAGGGCGGAGGAAGTTAGGCACAGATTCTTATCAAAAGGATATCCATCAACAGTACTCAAGAAAGCCTACAAGAGAGGCTTATATGCCAATCGCTCTCTGCTACTACAGTCTCAACCTAAACTTGAATCTAGTCCATTGGTTTGTGTTATACCATACTCCATTCACGCTTTCCAAATTAAGAAAATCATTAAACAATACTGGTCCATCATGCAGTATCATGACGCCTTTCATGAGGTCCCTAGGTTTGCTTTTTCCAAATCTTTGAACCTTAAACAGAAACTCACTCATTCTCAGTTTCTGAGTCAGCCTTTTCAACAATCCCCACGGGGACAGCATTCTCCGTGTGGACGTTGTAAAATATGCCAATACAGTGTTACTGTCCAACAAATGTCACTTCTGCCTCATCTGAAGTATACGCAGGGCAGCACCAATTGCAACTCTCATCATGTAGTGTATGCCATATCATGTCCGTGCCAGCTCGTGTACGTGGGGTGCACCAGCCGGAGTCTGAAACTCCGCATTGGGGAACATATAAGCCGTATTCGAACAGGGGTACAGGAAGCCCTCCTGGTGCAGCATTGGCAACAGGTTAATCACGTTATGGAAGATCTTACATTTACAGTGTTGGACTGTATATCTTGCCCCAGGGGAGGTGACATTGCCCGTATGTTGTGGAGGAGAGAACAAAAATGGATTTTCAACTTAAACACCCTCCACCCGAATGGCCTCAACAATGAGATCGAGTGGGCAGCATTCCTCTGATCACGTCTGGCTCTCTTTCTTTTTTACAGCCTTTCACCTGCAGAATATTTTTTCTATTCTTCTGTAATGTGAATCTATGATGTCATTACGTTCGTACGCTCGGTTTTTCCCTCCCGCTCCGGTTTAAAAATCGGAGTTGGTGTTGGCGTTCTCCGTTGCACGGAACTTCTTTAATTTTTGACTGGTATGTATCTGATGTGCTTTTTCCCAGCCTTGTCAGTTATTAATGCTCTTACTCCTCGCACAGTTACAGTAGCCTTTAGAGTTTCAGTGCTCGTTCCTGGTGCTTTGTTATCTTTTTTTGTTTTTGCATTTCAGATCACAGTTAAACAACTTATACATGGTGTGACTCTTTTGCAAATATTTCACTCTCAGTTGGCGGGGTCTCCTGAAGCAGACGCCGAAACGGGGCTGCGTCGGGACCCTGAGAAGCTGCATTTTGCATATAAGTTAAGTACATTCTCACACCTTCAGTGACAACCTGAACGCAATTACTTTTTGAATTTTCTACATTTTTGAAAACAGTATTATTTAAAGTTATATATACAGTTTTTCAATTGGATTTTTAAACCTTCATGAGTCGGATCCATTTTTACTAACAATAATGCTATGATTGGATGAAAAACTCTTACTCCAAGAGGGGGTAACCTCCCCCTCTTCAGTTACATATCTCTGAGCTAAGTTAAAGTATAGCGGGTCCTTCTCACATGTTGGTTCAATTGACCTGAGTCTTTTCAAGTATAACAATCACTTTGGTTATTGGAAAAATAATGGAAGCGTTGCTGAAAAAATTCCTAGAATCTGATGGGTTAAAGGATATGAGGTAACATGGTTTCACTAACTCTCGCCTACCTGAACACTCGCCTAACTTGGAACAACTCTTCTAGACCAAGGAGAACTCAGACACCCTTCACCCCTTCACCCCCTCCCCCCAATCAAAGGCATTCAGCGTGAAAAAAAAAATACACGACGGACTACTCGCCACGCAAACAGCGAAACTAGACAGCCACATCTCCAATCTACTTATTTCAGCACCAAACTACAGAACCTTGAGGAGGGAAATAAAAACCAGGCTGTTCAAGAAATATGTCAAGACAAACTCCTGATACAACCAATATCTTTACTCCATCACCAGGCTCCAAATGTTACAACCAATAGCTTCCCTGTAATCTTCTGGAAATGAATATAATCTCTTCCTTTTGTAATCCGCCTAGAACTGCAAGGTATTGGCGGAATAAAAGAAACAAATGCAATGTATAATATTGACTCAAAAAATAACTTACATCTTTAGTTTTTTATCACAAGTCTCAATAACAGACTATGGACTTTTCCTCCAGAACCTTGTCCAAACCTTTCTTAAAACCAGCTACGCTATCCACTCTTACTACATCCTCTGGCAACACGTTCCAAAGCTTAACTATTCTCTGAGTGAAAAAAAATTTTCTCCTATTAGTTTTAAAAATATTTCCCTATAACTTCATCGAGTGTCCCCTAGTCTTTGTAATTTTTGATGGAGTGAAAAATCGATCCACTTGTGCCGTTCTACTCCACTCAGGATTTTGTAGACTTCAATCATATCTCCCCTCAGCCGTTTCTTTTCCAAGCTGAAGAGCCCTAACCGTTTTAGCCTTTCCTCATACGAGAGGAGTTCCATCCCCTTTACCATCTTGGTCGCTCTTCTTTGAACCTTTTCTAGCGCCACTATATCTTTCTTGAGATAAGGAGACCAGAATTGAACGCAGTGTTCCAGATGAGGTCGCACCATGGAGCGATACAGGGACATTGTAACATTCTTAGTCTTGTTAACCATCCCTTTTTTTAAATAATTCTGCTTGCTTGCTTTTTGGCCGCCGCCGCCGCACATTGGGTGGAAGGCTTCATCGTATTGTCCACGATGACACCCAGATCCCTTTCTTGGGCGCTAATATATAAGGTGGACCCTAGCATACGGAAGCTATGATTCAGGTTATTCTTCCCAATGTGCATCACTTTGCATTTGTCCACATTAAATTTCATCTGCCATTTGGACACCCAGTTTTCCAATTTCCTAAGGCCCGCCTGCAATTTTTCACAATCTGCATGCATTTTAACAACTTTGAACAGTTTAGTGTCATCTGCAAATGTAATCACGTCACTCGTCGTTCCAATTTCCAGATCGTTTATAAATAAGTTAAATAGGACCGGTCCCAGTACAGACCCCTGCGGCACTCCATTATTTACTCTCCTCCATTGAGAAAAATGACAATTTAACCCTACCCTCTGTTTTTATCCAATAAATAATTCCTAATCCACAGCTGAACTTTATCCCAGGACAAGCAGGCAGCATATTCTTGACTGATGGGTGACGGCACCGACGGAGCCCCGGTACGGACAATTTTAGAGTGATTGCACTCTAAGAACTTGGAAAGTTCTAGTAAGCCGCACCGCGCACGTGCGAGTGCCTTCCCACCCGACAGAGGCGCGCGGTCCCCAGTTTCTTAGTTTCCGCGGAGCTAAGACGCACTTTCAACGGCTGTTGAAAACTTTTTTCTCATTCGCCTTCCCGCTCGCGTAAATCTTTTCGGAATTTGTATTCCCCTTTTTTCTTTTTCTTATTTTATTATTAAAAAAAAAAAAAAAATTTTCTTTTTTTCTTCTTTTTTTGGGTTTGCCCCGGCGGGGCCTGCTGCCACCATCGAGGCCTCGGCCTTCGATTTGGCAGAAGCCGTTTTTACGTTCATGCCCCCTCAACCCGGTTTTAAGAAGTGCCAGCGGTGCGCGAGGCCCATTTCTCTCACAGACCCGCACAACTGGTGCTTACAGTGCCTGGGTCCTGACCATCGGGCGTCCACCTGCACCCGCTGTGCCACTCTAAAAAAGAGAACATTAAAAAACCGACAGATCCAGCAGCGGTTATTGTTTGGTACCGATATGTCGGATTCGGCGGCACCGGCCCCGACGCAGTCGGCACCTACCTCGTCAACACCGCGCGACTCTGCGCCGGCGTCGCATCCTCCAGGTAAGCCGGCTAAGAAGCCTTCCCCGCTGGAGCGTCCTCCGGTTTCAGTAGCAGCGAGCCCAGTCCTGCCGACCTCGAGGCGCCCGCGGAAGCGCTCCGCACTGATTGAGGTGAGCCCCTCGACCTCGGGTTCCTCTTCGGAGTGTAGAGCGGCACCAAAGGTACCGCAGAAGAAAAAAGCGGTACCGGTGCCTTCGCTGGACGAGCGAATTGCCGCCGTCCTGCAGGTGCAGCTCAAGGAGCAAATACAGCAGCTCCTTCCTGCTCTTTTGCAACCGAGCCTTCCAGTCCCGGTCCGGTCTGAGCCACCTGTACCGGCAGTGGAGCAACCTCTTTTATCTGCATCCACTCTGTCGGTACCGGTACATTCAGCTTCGTCAGTATCCATGCCGATCTTAGCGCCGGAACCGAGGTCCTTACACCAGGCTGTACAAACTTCGGCACCGGCACAACCCATAACATCTCCCGGTACCGTTTCCCAGAGGTCGGGTAAGTCCACACATAAAACTCGACACCTGGAACCCTCCACACCGGAGAGTCCCGAGACCGCAGCTTTCAAATAAGAGATCCTGATCTGTGGGGTGACTCCGAAGAGCCTCTTCTCTCTGAGGGGGAGTGTTCATCGGCGGACGAGGATCCTTCTGTTTTAGATCTGTCCTCTAAGCCTGATGCCACCTCTTTCACCTCTTTTCTCAAAGAGATGTGTGACACTCTCTCTATTCCCTTGGAGGCTGAATCCAAAAAATCCAAGGCATTTCTCGATGCACTGGATTTTGACCAGCCTCCAAGGGAATTTCTAAAACTGCCTCTCCATGATATATTAAGAGAGACTTTTTACAAAAATCTGGAGACGCCCTTGACCATCCCAGGAGCCCCTCGCAAACTGGACTCCTTATATAAGGTCATACCCATTCCGGGCTTTGACAAACCACAACTCCCTCATGAGTCTCTATTGGTGGAATCCACTTTAAAAAAATCCACGGGAGCTAGTGTGTACGCTTCGGTCCCTCCTGACAGAGAAGGTAAGGTCATGGACAACTTTGGCAAGAGGTTATATCAGAATGCGATGCTTGCTAATAGATCAGGGAATTGTGCTTTCCATTTTTCATTCTATCTTAAGCATCTCATTCAGAATTTGTCAACTTTTGAAAAGTACCTCCCTGACCGCAAAAGATCTGCCTTTCGCCAAACTTCTTCATCACTCTTACAACTTCGTAAGTTCATGGTCAGGTCGATCTATGACACCTTTGAGCTGACCTCTAGAGCCACAGCTATGCTCAGAGTGTCAGAACTTGATGTCAATCATCAAGATCGACTGGCCAATGCACCTTGCCTGGGGGATGAGCTGTTTGGAGAATCCATGGACTCCACTACCCAAAAACTCTCAGCTCATGAGACTAGGTGGGATACTCTCCTCAAAAGAAAAAGGCTGCACAGTGCACTTCTTGGGTGAAGCACACATGACTTTTTTCTTTTTTATTCTCTCTGTCTCCATCTGCTGGTCATTGAACGCAAACCACAGGTTCTGGACAACTCTTGTGGGACTAAAAGAAGATTAGCAGGCAAGACTCAGTTTCTCCTTGTGTGAGCTCCTCCCCCCCCCAATTATAATTTAGTTTAATTAAATGATACAGGCAGTTCTCTATTGAGAGAAGCTTAGAAAATATGATAAAATGTACCCAGATCATAGGATGGTAAAAGCACAGTTACTTACTGTAACAGGTGTTATCCAGGGACAGCAGGCAGATATTCTCTACATGTGGGTGATGTCATCCATGGAGCCCCATAGCAGACAGCCTCGCAAGCAAACTTGCTTGAAGATCTTCAAAGTTTGCGAGTGCTGCACCGCGCATGCGCGAGTGCCCTCCCGCCCGAGTCAGGGCGCGCGTCTCCTCAGCGTGGCCTCAGTTCAGATAGCTAGCTAAGAAGCCAACCAGGGGAGGTGGGTGGGTTGCAAGAATATCTGCCTGCTGTCCCTGGATAACACCTGTTAAGGTAAGTAACTGTGCTTTATCCCAGGACAAGCAAGCAGCAAATTCTCTACATGTGGGTGACCTCCAAGCTAACCAGAAAGGGATGGTGGGAGAGTTAGCAATTTAGGAGAATAAATGTTGTAAAACTGACTGGCTGTCCCGTCTGGAAAAGATATCCAGACAATAATGAGAGGTGAATGTATGAACCGAGGACCAAGTGGCAGCCTTGCAGATTTCCTCAATAGGAGTTGATCTGAGGAATGCTACAGACGCCCCCTTTGCTCTAACTTTATGCCCCATGACCCGACCCTGCAGAGGGAGACCAGCCTGAGCACAGCAGAAAGAGATGCAAGCAGCCATCCAGTTGGAGATGGTTTGCTTAGAAACAGGACGCCCCAACCTATTTGGATCAAAAGATATGAAAAGTTCAGGAGCAGTTCGATGAGCTTGAGTGCATTGCAAGTAGAAAGCCAATGCACGCTTACAGTCCAGCATATGAAGCGCTACTTCTCCAGGATGAGGACAATAGATTGGTTGAGGTGGAAGTCCGAAACCACTTTAGGCAAGAATTTAGGATGGGTATGGAGGACCACCTTGTCATGATGGAAAACGGTGAAAGGTGGATCTGCAACCAAAACTTGCAGCTCACTAACTCTTCGAGCAGACGTGAAGGCAGTAAGGAACACCACTTTCCAAGTGAGATATTTCAAAGGCGCCCTATCAAGTGGCTCAAATGGAGGTTTCATCAATTGAGCAAGGACAACATTGAGATCCTAAACCACCGCAGGTGGCTTGAGGGGAGGTTTGATACTGAAAAGACCTGTCATAAATCTGGAAACCACAAGATGAATAGAGAGCAGTTTCCTGTCAGTCGGCTGATGAAAAGCAGCAATGGCACTGAGGTGGACTTGAATAGATGTTGATTTGAGACCAGCCTGAGACAAGTGCAGCAGATAATCCAGCACTGAAGACAAGGAGGCAGACTGCGGCTCCTTGCGATGCATAGCACACCAGGAAGAAAATTTAGTCCATTTCTGAATGTAACACTGTCTAGTGGACTGTTTTCTAGAAGCCTCAAGAACGTCCTGTACAGATTGTGACAACTGGAACGAGGCAATCAGGTTGAGAGGTACTAAGCTGTTAAGTGTAGAGACTGCAAGTTGGGATGAAGTAGAGATCCTCAACTGAGTGAGAAGGAAAAACTGGTAGAAGCAGAGGTTCCCTGGAGCTGAGTTGAAGTAGAAAGGAGAACCATGGTTGTCTGGGCCACCGAGGAGCTATCAGAATCATGGTGGTGCGCGCTGACTGGAGCTTGACAAGAGTCTTCAGAATCAGAGGGAATGGAGGGAACGGGTAGAGAAACAGATTCATCCATTCCAGAAAGAAAGCATCTGCCTCGAGTCGATGAGGAGAGTAAATCCTGGAGCAGAAACGAGGCAAGTTGTGATTGAGGGGAGACACAAACAGATCTATCTGTGGAGTCCCCCACTGAGCAAACACCTGACGTAGAGTCGAGGAATTGAGTGTCCATTCGTGAGATTGCAGAAGACGACTCAATTTGTCCACCAGACAGTTCTGCTGGCCCTGAATGTAGACTGCTCTGAGAAAAATGATCTGACGTATCACCCAGTCCCAAATCGTCAGAGCTTCCTAGCAAAGAGACAGGGAACCTGTGTCTCCCTGTTTGTTGACATAATACATGGCCACATGGTTGTCTGTCCGAACAAGGACCACGTGGTCGCGAAGCAGATGATGAAAAGCTTTCAGAGCATTGAAAATGGCTCAGAGCTCCAACAGAGTGATGTGACAAAGACGATCCATGCTGGACCAATGGCCTGGAGTACGGAGACCGTCGAGATGAGCCCCCCAAGCGCAAGAGTCTGTCGTTAGGACCTTCTGCGGATGGGGCGTGTGAAACAGCAAACCTCTGGAAAGAGTGTAAGAGATCATCCATGATTGGAGAGACTGTCTCAAGGAAGGAGTCACTGTAATGTGAAAATGCCAGAGTCCGTTATGTCGCTAGAACCACCTGGTGAAATGATGCTTCGATAAGCCTGTCATCGAAAAAAAGGAAAGATCTGAAGATCCTGCGTCCGCAGGGCTGCAGTCACCACTACCAGGCATTGTGTGAAAACTGTGAGACCAAAAAGGACTCGGTACTGAATAAGAAGATTCCCTACCCAAAATCTGAGAAATCTGCGAGAGGCTAAATGAATTGGAAGATAAGGAAGCCTCCTGGAGATCTAGAGAGCATAACCAATTGCCTTGAGCCCTCAAGGGATTTGAAGCAGGTAACCCTCCTTGACGGAAACTGCTCCCATCGTTGATAGAAAAGATGTAAAAAAGAAACTGCAGAGGTTAACCACAGCATAAGGCTGGATAGCTTGCTGATGGAGTTGCTGAGGCTGTTTCCGAGGTGGAGGCCAAGAACAAATTGGAGTAGATTACTGTCAATACCAACGCAGATGATGGCATCCGCAATGGATTCAGCAACAATTCATCTCCCAGGCCGGGCAGATTGGCCAGTTGATCTGGAAGAGTGAAATCCATGAACCAGAATCTGTAAGCAAGCCCGATGTCCCAGTACCACAGAAAGGGTAGTGACTGTGGATGAAAGGTCAACATCAGCAGACGGCACCTGGACCATGTGTACTTGAGGGAGGTACAAGGGATGGGGTACTTCAAATAAGAGGTTTAAGGTCAAAAACCTATGCCCACCAGGAAAGTACGCCAAAGACGATCCTCCTCTCTTACTTCAGGACTGCCCTCTGACTTCCAGTTGTCTTCCTACAAGCGAGACAGTAGGAGCTAACCTTTTCTGCTCGTGTTTATTTTTTTTTTCTGTATTTTTGCAGATTCGTGTTTTCATGCTGCAGAGGTTCTCCACAGAGACAGCTCTGGCTGCGGGAGATTACAGACTTTACTGGCAAAGTCTGTTTCCAGGGGGTTGGCAGCCTGCATTCACTGATTGGGGCTTGGGGACTGTTCACTTGGGAGCATGGCTCACCCCAGGGTTGGAACTCAGGCTGTGTGGCTTCATAGTGGTATGTCCAGGATTGGGGCCCACTGCATTCCTCCACCCCTTTGCATGCATGGCGTTTTCTGGGTGAAGTGGAGATCTCTGGCCGAGGCATTGGGCCCAAGAGGCAGTCGGAAGTCCGGCAGTCAAGGTTCCAAGGCATCTTGAGGCAGATGATCTCCCTATAAGCAGCTTCCATGTTGCAGCTTCCATGTTGCAGCTCCTAGCACACAGCATGCACAGTGAATAATAGGCTGACAAACTGTGAGATCGATTTTTTTTTTTTTTTGGTGGGGGGGGGTCTCCAGAATTGGGGTTTAAGAGGTTTGGGAGTTAGCCCTAGGTCCCCCTACCCCAGAAATCCTAAAATTGCTGTTTTATTGATCAATTTGAATTTCCCAGGCTGTTTTATTATCAAAATCGCTCCTATAGCAGCCATCTTTGGATTTTCCCGATTTGAAATAAATGTTTTTCATCCTCGGAACACTTCATTTTTGTAAGATAACAGGTCAGATGGACTCAGGGCAGGATACCTCTGATTCGTGCCCCATTTGGTGGCCTTGCAAGTGCATCCCAGGGGAAAAGCTGCCGCGATTCTGTGCCTAAAACCCGCAAAAGCTCCAAGAAGGGTTCAGAGGAGGTGGCTGCCCCCTAAGGTCCATGTTTTCCCCCAGAATTTATTAATATACTGTTTCTGGCTTATCTATCCAATACTAATTTGCAAAATTTGCCTACCATGATTCCTCTGTTGGTGTCATGGGCCCCTCTTCTTCCAGGGATGCGAGTCTCCAGCAATAGGGCTATGCGCAGTCAGGGGACATTCCTCCCATGGACATCTCAGATGATGTCTTCATGCCTTTGTTTTCTCAGTCACTTCCACAGTGAGAGTGAGATGGCTGCATTCACAGATCTCCAGGACCTAGATCTGGGTGAAGGTCCAGAACTTGGGGAGGACCCCACTGGATGGAGACTTCAAACTTTCCGTGTTGAAAAGGATTATTTCAGTATCCCTTCAGGAATTGAAATTAGAAGCTAGCCAGTCCTCGACAGTGCAATGCTCTCTTTGAGTAGCATGGAACCGTACTCTTCCCCTTTTCCTGATCATCCAAACATTGCAAAGATGTTCATAGATCACTGGGAGGTACCGGGGGTCCTCTTAGTGTAGCCAAGGCCATGTCTAAATTATATCTGATGGCAGAGGCCATTATTCTTTGTTTCTCCAAAGGTGGACTTCCTGGTGGCACAGGTCACTTCTCTCCCCAGTAAAGGTGGCGTGGTATTGAGGAGCACACGAGACTGCAGGATTGATTTTGTGCTGAAATGGCCTTTTGATTTCACAGCCTCAAGTTTGAGAGCAGCCACAGTGGCATCCTCTGTTGCTAGTCTCTGTCACTCCAAGCTGCATCATGGTCCTGACACCGGCGTTGACTTTGTATGAAAGTGGGATTGTACAAGAAGGAAAGATTAGGTTTTTACCTTTGCTAATCTTCTTTCTTTCTTGTAAATCCACACTCTGTTCCTGGAACCCGCCCTGCAAGTTACTGATTCGCCAATTGCCTCCCTCAATAAGTACCAGTAAGTTGGACTTCTGATTCTTTGACCATCCTTTCCATAATTAACATCTCATTATCGTGCGCTTTATCCTTGTTCTGATTTTATGGTTTATAATGTTTATGAAACCTGTTTGATCATGATTGTTATGCAGTTTTATGTGGAATAGGTTAGACTTGTTTCTCGGGGAGTATCTCCATACCCCTCCCCTTTCTGTGTCCTATACAACACTTTTGTACCAACTGGAAATCAGTGGGCAGTCCTGAGGTAAGAGGGGAGGATCAAAAATATGTACATGAAGCTTCCTACAAGAGATCTTGCGAGAGGGATTGACTACCCACTTGTCCAGGAATATTGTGTGGGTTTACAAGAAAGATTAGCAAAGGTAAGAGCCTACTGGTAATCTTTCCATGTGAATTAGGATTGCCCTCATAACTTATTATCCCCTATTAGGTAGCTATAAACTTAAGTTGTCATTACTCGGGGTTCAGATAAATTTATTCTCTTTCATAGGGCATATTTCCTGGTGTCAGTGAACAACTTAAATAGTGTTCAGTTGTATGAAAAATAAGTAAGGCGCTTACCTCTGTCCATTTGCAGATGATAAAGAAGCATTCAGAACATATCAAGGCCAAACAGAATGTACTTATCTGGAGTCCAATGCAGCGCCATTTATAATTGCGCTTTTTGAAAGAAGCAGCACCCCCTCATGCCCGACTCTTTGGGTTTCACCTGGATGACTGCTTCAGGAATTCGGGTGAGCTTGAACCAAATAGCTACAAATATTTTGCATGCTTCACAAACACTCCATCAGTTCTTCAAAATGGTGTGATACTGTTCTTGCTCCCAGAAGATTAAAACACTTTCTGGAAATGACATCGGACAAATTAATAAACTTTATACTTTGTTCAAAAAAGCTTTTTATTCAAGCAGGCAGAAAATTAATATCTATCATTATAAAAGAGAAGCTGATATTCCCAAAAATTAAAGGTAATTACATAGAGGTAATTGATTAATTAAATCTACCCGCTTCACCCAACTAACACATAGAAATAAATAATAGAATTCCACTCTAGACAATCATGTAAGCCCTTTGGAGCAAGTAGACTGTAAGTAATAGCCTTTAGAGTAGTCTAGTGTTTATTGCAATAGCCTAAGAACTAGGCAACAAGGTTCAGTTTCCACTGCAGCTTTGTGACTATGGGCAAGTTACTTAACCCTCCATTGCTCCAGATAGAGAATGACACGGTAACCCGCCGAAATGGGGAGAAAAAAACTGGTTGTCGCTGGTACCGGGGACAAGCCATTCACCGCTCCGTGGAGCGGTGAATGGTCTTATCCACGCAGTTAAGTATTTTGCACGCATTGCCTCACTTATCTCTCCAGTATACCCCTCCCTCCCTTCCCCTAATCTTTGCTGGCGATTTTCATTTTTCTGTCTCCGAGTGATGGAAGGGAGAGGTGGACAGTTTCTGGTAGAGGCATAGAAACAGAGCAGATGCCATATGGAAGAGGCAGAGTGAAGGCAGACAGTGGATGAAAGGAATAGAATGACGAGTAGATGAGGAAAGCAGAAACCAGACAACAAAGATAGAAAAAAATTTATAATTATTTTTTTTTGTTGTTTTAGGATAAAGTAGTATTGCAGTTGTGTTGATAAACATTTATAAACAAAGCCCTGCCAGCTGAAGATCTCTTCCTCTAGTTTGGCAGCCAGAACTTTGATTTATAAAATGACAATTGTACAGAATATTTTTTCTTTTTGTACTTTAATAAAATAAGTTCAGTATAAAACTATTAAAGGTTTGTGTGGATGGGATCAGATGGTTTGCGGAGCCGGGGACAAATATTTATTCTCTAGCTCCAGGTACAAACAATAAGTACCTATATATAATATGTAAACTGCTTTGATTGTAATTACAGAAAGATGGTATATCAAGTTCCATCCCTTCTGCCTTTCCTTTCTACTTATTTCTCATAGCACTGAGCACCATTTAATTTGTCACTGACACCAGGTAGAATGTCCTATGAAAGAGAATAAATTTATCTGCATTTAAGTAAAACACCTTGAGTTTATAGCTGCATAATGGTGAATAACAAGTTTTTAAAAAAAATTTTAGTTCAATGATCTTTATTTATTTTAAAACATACAAAAGTTACGATAATTCTGTTGACCTGTCACTGATAATTGAATGCAAGGCACTCTTATTTCACATTTAATTTTTATATTTGGGCATGCAGCTAATATATTAGAAATTTTGAGTGGTGCTGGTACATATACACTGGTTTGGTGAATTTTGACATTTCTTTCAAGGTCACAGTTCTATCTTAAAGTCCTCACCCAGAAAGAGACCTATGCAGAGGAAGATCCTGAAAGAAATTTAACAAATAAAATTGACCTTGAAAAAGATCAGACAATGAGACACTTTGGGGCTCTTTTTACTAAGTTGCACTAGCAGTTTTAGTGCGCGCGCTAGAGGCTAAAACCTCCATTGGGCTGGCGTTAGTTTTTCCGCGTAACGTGGGGGGTTAGCACCCACTAATTTGCAGTGTGCACTAAAAACGCTACCACTAAAAGGAGCCCTTTAAGTTGCTGAGAGCATTAACACAGTGGGAAGAACTATGCTGTTCTCATTTAAGGCTTTATGATGCAGGTATAAAATAATCTCAGTATTAGTACTGTACAAAGTCAAAATAAAACTGCTGTTGTCTAGGCTTTTCATTCAGGCATAAGCCTATAAGCCTTATTTTATAACGAAAACTGTTGTTCAAGGCATATAACCTGTCTAACCAGTAAAAGTGTTCTACAATACTTCTGAATATATCTCATTTTTCAGTCATTTTACTTGTAGCTTAAGTTTTCAGATTTGTATTAATAGTACTTATAGTCACATGTAATTTTAGCTTTTGTACAGCACTGGTGAA
Organism: Geotrypetes seraphini; assembly: GCF_902459505.1. NCBI lineage: Eukaryota > Metazoa > Chordata > Amphibia > Gymnophiona > Dermophiidae > Geotrypetes > Geotrypetes seraphini. Next base: position 377,812,554 of record NC_047085.1, read on the forward strand.
GAGGAACTGTGTCTAAAATGCAAGTCCCAAGAAACAATCAATCCACAAAATCTAGGATAGGAGATGCCAAAGCAAATCGGTAAAGAATCAGAAAGTTCTATTGCTTCACAGAATTTTATTTGCCACACGTACGTAAATAGTTAGCCTAACACAATCATATTTCACTCTTAGAAGGGCTACATCAGCAGCTGTACCAACCAAAAGGTGTCAGCAAGGTGTTTTGCAACATCATTTACCCTTCTTTATCTTTGGTTAGCAACGCTATTTTACTACATTTTTGTTCATTTGACCCCTGAGGAAGGTGTTTCACTGAAATACGGCCCGTGTCGGGTCTGTGATATACAAATGTGGATAGTGTTTTTTTGCTTTTTCTGAAATAATAAAAAGAAGGTTTTGAACATTGTTTATTTCCACATCTTTTGTTTGGTTTACCATTTTTACTGTGGAAACTTGGGTCATTTTCTTTGTTTTGTTGTCATCACAAAGTACCACTTAACGGTATAAGCTTTTTGTTAACTTCTGCAGCAGCAATAATAGAAAGCTGTTATTGTTGAAGTTAATCGAAGTGATGATATTTTTGTTCCTTCTCAGGAAGAAACATGGCTGCGTCGGGCTTTTAACTATGTAATATTTTATGTATTTGTGTGGCAAATAAAATTCTGTGAAGCAATAGAACTTTTTTATACTTTGTATAAAATGGACATTTCTGCAGTAGGATGAAGCCAGAAGGGAAAATAATTTCTGGCAAATATCTTTTTATAGCCTCTTATAGACCATATAAGGTTCTTGGCTTTGTTTAAAACTGTATTCTTTTCCAGTGTGCCTGCAACAGTCATTACTATATTGACTCAGTTATGATTTATGACTTTATCTTAGATTGCCGACAGACTTCTTTGATAAAGCAGGCGAAACATCCCAAAGAGTGCTTCCTTCAAAGAGTGCAGGCCTGAGCATATTGACAGGGGATTGTGATGATGATAAAGAGGGGAAGAAGGAAGATGGAACAACAGATGTTCCTTCCCCTGCACAGATAACAGATAACACCTTACCGCCAGGTAATTCTGGTTATGCATGATATAAAATTATAAGTGAGAACGTAGCAAAACATAGGTCAAGTGGTCAACTCAGATCATCCTAAAACCATATAATTATTGCTGCTAAAGGTGTTGCAAGTAGTTATTTATTTGGGTCAGTTTATTTTCACATGGGTGTTGCATAAGTTTGCTCTTTTTCACATTGGTGTCGGATAAGTTTGCTCCTTTAATAAATTACAATCTGTTACATGTTCAGGTTACATTTTGTTTAAAGATCAGAAATCGATGTGACATAAATGCAATAATAAAGGAAATTGATGGTGGTGGTGGGGGGAATATTTTCATATCTCTGTAGTTGTACAATCTCTTCCTTTCCCTCAGTGATCCTCTGTGCTTGTCGTATGCTATCTTAAAATTAGATACTATCCTTGTTTCTGTCACCTGCACTGAATGTTTTCCCTTTTATCTGAACGTTTATGCAAAAAAAAAAAATTCCTTAGATTATACCTAAGTCTACCCCTTTATCATCCATATCCTATTACTTATTGTTCTATAGATTCCATTCTGTTTGGCTGCTTTCTGTGAATTACTTTGGAAATATTTAAATATTTCTGTCTTATCTCCCCATCTCACTATGTTTCCAAGTACATGATTAGATCTGTTGTCTGTTCCCATGATAAAGATTTATGACAATTTTAGTAACAGACCTCTGGACTAACACCATCTGGTTTATATCCTTTGGAAGGTACAGTCTCCAGAGATGTTCATGGTACTCCAAATGAGCTCTTGCCAGAGATGTATACAAAGACCTTCTTTTTTTTTTTTTTTTTGCTGATCATTCTTCTCTCTGATCATACAAATACTCTTCTAAACTTTGTCATCACATTATCTACCTATTTGGATTCATTCAGATCTGAGTTCACCCTCGGCTCTGCTTTGCCAACTAAAATAACTTTACTACCTTTACTATACTGTCCCCTTGGGTTTTTGCTTGATGCTGCATGCTTTAGCATTACATATTAGCTGCCAAACTCTGGATCATTCCAGTGCTCTGGCAGGTGCAGTCCTGAAGAAGGCTTCCTGTCTCCATCACCAAGAGAATTTGACTCTTGACAGTAAGACAAAATCAAAGATAAGCAGCTTTGATGAGGCACTTCACAGGTTGTAGAAGGATTTGTATAAATGTGTGTCAAGAAAAGAAACTAGTACTGGAAGATGAAGAGTAACTTAAAAAATATTATTGACCTGTGTATGTGGTGTCTTATAGATTTCTTTGACATCAAGACTCCATCTGCTCCTCTAGTATCTCATTCAGGGTCAATACTGAAAGCAGAAATCCAAGAAAAAACAGTAGAAAGGTAAGCCATTCAAAACAAATGTTTATTAAATATTTTCCCTCTTAGACCTATGAATAAATCAAAATTCTGCAGGTATAATAAAAAATAAAGCTAGAAGGTTTGGTTCATCCCCAGAAAGTGATGATTATTCTTATAGAAATGTCACACACATCAACTCAGACAATAATACAGAACGTTATTTGTTATATTAGTGCTGAAGACAAGACATTAGAAAATCAGGTTCTCTTGAGTTGTATTGCTTTTGTTATAGTTTATAGGCTGTCACAATGCTGTCATTAGTATAACAGAGCACAGAATAGCACATATATAAGTACATCAGCATTTCTGTACTGAGATAGACCCAAAGTCCATCCAGCCCAGTAACCTGTTTCTAACAGTGACTAATCCAGATCAAAGGTATCTGGCAAGATCTCAAATGAGTAGAACAGATTTTCTAGGGCAATAGTGAATCCCTTCCCATGAGATCTTGTTTAGAGAAACAGAAATTCCACGTGCCTGTTCTTAACAGAGAATTCGGCAATTGGAACCCAAGCACAGTACCGGGTAAAGCTTTGGATTCTCGCCCAGAAATAGCTAAGAAGAAAAAAAAAAAAAATTTAAATTGAATCAGGTTGGGCAGACTGGATGGACCATTCGGGTCTTTATCTGCCGTCATCTACTATGTTACTATGATATGGACACAGAAGGGACTGAATTTCCCAGCACTGAAGGTATGGAAGTGAGCTAAAGGCTATGGATGTTAAAGGGGCTGGATGAAAGTAAATGTCTGCTCAGAATTATTGTGAAATAGAAGGAAGTTTTTGTTATGAACTTTAAAATAAAAGCCAAAGGCAGCCATTTTTTGTTGGGATCTTGGGAGGGGATCTTCCATGTTGATCCATTGGGGGAAATATTGGAGTAGATCCCACCCTTGGGAGTATTAAGATTGGGACCTCAAGGAGTTTTTGCCTTTCAAAGGAAAAAGCTTTTGTGTTTTTTTGCTGAACTGGAATTGTGAAGCTTATGGGTGTTGAAAGTTAAGCACAATGGAGATAACAAACCTGAAAGCCACTCTTGAAGTTCTATTTGAGGTGTTTGAAAAATAAACTATAAAATAATTGCACCAGTGGGTTTTGGAACTCTTTATTAAAGCATACCAGGCTACCAAAGTAACCTCGCTCACGCTCAGCCGATGTTTGTGTGCACTAGGTCAGGTCACTTGCTGGGTCCAGTTTGGCCACGTCCTCTGCTGCACCGTATCACTTATAAAACACCTGTTAGTCTTTAAAGTCCTCATGTCAGGAGAACCTGCATATCTTGCTTGGCATTTTGTTCCCTACATTCCTACAAGAACCCTCAGGTCATCAAACCTTAATCAATTTGTCACTCCATCATATTGATTCGTTGTCAATGAACACATCCAATAATCAATTTTCTCCATACTAGGCCCTCTATTTTGGAATTTTCTTCCTGCATCACTCAAACTACAAACATCATTAGATAGGTTTAAAACAGACTTGAAGACATTCCTTTTAACTGATGACTCATTATGATACCCTACAGTTCTCTGTTTGATGATACTTTTTAAAGAGATTGTGTTCAGACAATGTAGTTGGAGTTACAGGAACAGAATATTCTCGTTAGATATAGGAATTATTGTAAACCAATGATTCATTTTAGCTGTCTATACTCAAGCATCTGCAATGAAAGCATTTCAGGCATGTGTGCTATGATTATAAAAAGTATTTTTTTTCAGGAAAGAAAACACAGCTGAGGCTTTACCAGAGGGATTTTTCGATGATCCAGAAGTGGATGCAAAGGCAGGTTATTTGTTCTGTTTTGCACGTGAGAAATTTCAAGGTTCAAGATGTCATAAGTTGTTGAAGCTGTAGTAAATGGTTGTTGTTTATCATATAAACTAGCTTGGTAGCCCTCTACTGAATGGAATTTGGGGGGGGGGGGGGGCGGGGAGATTTTGTAATTTCACATAATTTTTTTGTGTGCCTAAAGAAACTGTACATTAAAAAAAACAAACTAGGTACAAATTCTATATATTGTTGACGTGCAATCTACTTACAAATTTAAATCTAATTGGGGTAGATATGTTATGGAACTAAAGTATATTCTGTGATAATGCTGCTGTTCAGTGGCGTACAAATTTATATTCATACACAAATACATATAAGCAATATATTTGCAAAAGAAAGATTAATGTGCACCGACAGGGAAATTACTTTAGTGCATCCTTCTGTAAGTCTGTTCAAGGCAGTAAGCCCACATTAGAACTTAGTGCAACTTAGGGCTCCTTTTACAAAGGTGCGCTAGCGTTTTTAGTGCATGCACTGGATTAGCGCACGCTATAGCGTGCGCTACCCAAAAAAATAACACCTGGTCAAGAGGAGGCGGTAGCGGCTAGCGCATATGGCATTTTAGCGCGCGCTAAGGCCCTAATGCACCTTTGTAAAAGGAGTCCTTAGTAAAAGGGCCACTAAATGATTTAAAAAAATTTTTTTATACCACTTCATCTATAGTTATAGACAATTTACAAGAAAATAATAAGTAACGAAATTAAAAGAATCTTAATTATCCAAACTAAAGCACCAGCAGCTTTCTAAACTTAAATGCTCACTAGGCTAGGTCCTCTCTCCCTGTCACATTGGAACTGGAGGATTTATTCTATATAAATTCTATTTTGTTTTTTTCTATTTGTTGTACTTTTATACCTCATTCTACCCTAAGAATTAGAGCCCAAAGTGGTTTACAACTTTAGCAGAGCACAAAATAGCTACTCCCATTTTTACAAAACCATAGCGTGTTTTTAGCGTCAACCGCAGCGGTAACAGCTCCAAAGCTCATAGGAAGTCTATGAGCGTTGGAGCTGTTACCTTCATGGCCAGTGCTAAAATCTGTGCTATGATTTTGTAAAAGGGATGCTATTGCAAAACAGTATGGTAGAATAGGAAGAACTCGGTTCAAGACAACGATCAACAAGATAAAATGATTTAAGACTACATTGAAACAGATCATAAGAATAAGAATTTTATTCAAGTGAACATTCCATATTGCAGTAGCCTCTTAAGAAAAAGACAGTTCTTTACATCTCCCAAGGAGATATCAACTTGTTCTAAAGAACATTAAGAAAGCATAGGTTTTGATACCCATAAGTATTTGGTAAGCTTTGTAGTCTATAGTGTCAAACAGTTGTCCTTAAAGACTTAAATGGCCTCTTTTACAAAGCTGCGCGACAACAGCCCTGATGCCCTTTAAATCTCTATGGGCTTCGGAGCCATTAGCGCAGCGCAGCCGCTAACACAACTTTGTAAAAGAGGCCGTAAGTGTCTTAAACAATTCAAGACTGCAGTGTCTCTACTTTGCTATTACAGGTGTTCACCAGGAGGACAGGTTTCAATGCTGTTATTTTTGTGCCACTATCTTAGAGATAGTTTCTCCCCCTCCTAAAAAAAACCCACCCTTACAAAGCACTGTTAAACAGCCAAATAAGAATACCACCATACATACAATTGGATTTCAAGATTGCTAAGATTGTTGCTTTTCTTTTCTTTTGTATTGGAACAGGTGAGAAAAGTTGATGCTCCCAAAGATCAAATGGACAAAGAGTGGGATGAGTTTCAGAAAGAGATGCGACAAGTCAATACGGTAAATACTGAAACAATCTGCCTTGCTTGTGTGTCCTTTTTATAGTGGGAAATTCATATTAGTGTGTGTTTATTGTGGGGAGAGGCTAGGTAACTGCTACATGTGTAGTATTGTTTCTAGTCTCACAGATCCAAATATTTCAGATAATTATATGAATTGATTATTAAGATTTTCCTCATTTTTAGGACAGAAGGAGTTTAATTTTTCCTAGAATTAGAACTGGATTTTGTGCTAGGACAAGCAGGCAGCATATTCTCACATGTGGATGACAATATCCATGGAGCCCGGTATGGACATTGCAAAAGTATACTGTCAGTTTAAACTTTTTCAAATCTTGAGACTGCCCGTACCGCGCATGGGCCAGTGCCTTTCCACTTGACGTTGGCTTTCTGGATCATCAGTTCTCAGTTTTCCATGGGGCTGAGAGGTTGTGTCCTTTGGAGTTAGTCCAAAGTGTGTCAAACATGAGTTTTTGTGCTTTCCCATGTTTATTTTCTTCAGTATTTTTTCACTTCATTTTTCATTTCCTTCTCCTTTCAAAATAATTTTATTTCTCTCAATTTTCGTTTTTGGGTCTTCAACCCCTAGCAGGTCTGTTTGCAGGCTGAAAGCATCGAGTCATTTTCAATGACCAATCTACTTGACCTCCCAGGACCATTGAGTCATTCGATCTTGTAATCGGTGATGTTTGCCTCCATGTCAAAGCTGTCCAGTGGTTTTAAGTGGTGCATTCAGTGCAATAGGACCATATCAGTCACTGATCCACATAATTGGTGCCTTCAGTGTCTTGGTCCTGCTCACCATCCTCTTTCTTGTAAGCACTGCTTTACACTTCATGAACGCTAGACAGCGCTAATTTGACAAACTTTTTCCATCAACATCTGGAACATTGACATCAACAGCACCGAGAATGTCTGCAACTTCTGATGCTGATACACATATAACACCTCCGGCATTGAAGACGGTACTGACTTTGACATCTCACTTGGCGTTGGCATCCTCACCATCAGGTTCATCCATCAAAACGGCTAAGAAATATAAGCATGCTCCTTTCAGGTATGCATCAGCATCCTCGGGCATCAACACCATCGATGCACTCAGCATTAGCACACCGAGGCCCGCTCTCCTTCTTTACAGGTTCTGTCTCCTCACAGACATGCCTCATCATTGAGGTCACCAACACCTAGACATCCTGTGGCACCTTTTGTACCGACCATCACAGCACCGATGATCTCTCTGCAGGAGCAGATAGATTTTAGAAAGGGAGATGGCTAATATGCTGCAGACACAAGTGGCTCAAGCCCCTGCAGTGACACAACTAGTAGCAGCCCAGCCTGAGCATCGACCTATATGAGCCTAGAGGACCAGATCTTGCACTCCCCACCGACATCAGTTGAGATCGAGGAGAACATATCTAGACTTCGAAGTACTACTTCTTCAACATCACCAAAAGTACACAAATCTTCAACATCACCAAAAAAGATCTGGAAGTACCTCTCGACACCCTCCTCAATGTCAGAATTGGTATACATCATTGACTCGACACTTTACGTCCCCACAGGGCATCAAAGAATATAATTCAGACTTGTCTACCATTATTCCTCTGGATGCCAGGAGCTCTCAGCTGACGAGTCATATGGGATATCTTCAGACTCATCTCCTCCCTCACCACCAGAGGGTCTCTCATTCATCAAGTTTATTCAACAGATGGGCCAAGATCTGCCAATCAAACTTGAGTCAGAACCTGAACCCAAAGCTGAACTCTTTGATGCTTTAGATTATTAGCAAATTCCAAGGGACTGTATTAAGTTCCCATGTTACAACTTAATGAAAGACACCATGTTGCAAAATTGGGAGACACCTTTGATTCCTGTGGCTCCAAGGAAACTGGATTTTCTCTACAGGGTTCAGCCCAGGTTTTGTCAAGCTGCAACTCCAGCACCATTCTCTCCTCGTGGAGTCTACATTAAAGAAATCTACTAGGTCAAGAATCTGTGCCAGCACCCCTCCAGGAAGGGAGGGATGCACATTGAACAAGTTTGGCCGCAGACTCTCAGAATTGCATGCTCTTCAGTGGAATCTTGAGCTATAATTTCTATATGACTTTTTATATGAAACCAACTCAACTCTTTTCAGATCTCCCTAATAATCTCCTGGAAACAATAAAATATATGGCTAGATCAGTGTTTGATGCCTTTAATGTCATCTCCATAGCGTCGGCACTGTCCATTGCCATGAGGAGGCAGGCATGGCTCAGAGTATTGGACCTGGATGCTAATGTGCAAAACTGTTTAGCAAACATACCGTGCTTGTGAGATGAACTCTTTGGAGAGAAAATAGAAGAGGCCACCCAAAAGATCACTAGATATAAGCAATTGATGTCCACACTATCTGCTTCAAAATCTTCAAAACCTTCACCTGTCAAGTGCTTCTGCAACCCTAAGAAGAGTTCTTATTATTCTAGACAGAAGTATATTCCACCTCTTCTTCCAGGTATCCAGCACAGAGGCGTTCCAAGCAACAGAGACAAAACGACCCAACCTGAATCTCAGCAGAAAACCCAGCACTTATTTTGACTTTCTCATATAGAGCCTGGCCAGCATCCAGCAGCCTTGTCCTCAGACTCTTCCAATTGGAGGTCATCATCTTCATTTCCATCATTGTTGGGCCCATATCATATCAGACTCCTGGGTCTTACAGGTTATGAGATGAAGTTATACTCTCCACCTCCAAACCATCTTCCAGAAGTCTTCTTTCAACTCCAAACAGACCATTCTCCTCCATCAAGAACTCACCCTCCATTGCCATTGAGAGAGTACATCTGCAGGAGAGGGGTTGAGGGTTCTATTCCAAATATTTTCTGATATCGAAAAACACCAGAGGTCTTCATCCAATTCTAGACCTCCATGCTCTCAACAAATACTTAGTGAAGGAGAAATTCAGAATGGTCTCTTTGGGAACTCTTCTACCCTCCTGAAGAAGAATGACTGGCTTTGCTCTCTAGAACTCAAAAGAAGCATATACACATATTCTCATCCTCCCAGCTCACAGAAAATATATTTGCTTTTGAGCAGGCGTGCACCACTTCCAATACAAAGTATTTCCCGTTGGTCTGGTGCAGGGCTCAGAGTCTTCACAGAATGCTTAATAGTGGTGGCTGCAATCCTATGATCATCAGGTTTCCAGGTATTCCCTTATCTGGATGAATGGTTAATCAAAGCCCCGCCCCTCAACAAGTTCATCACGCCATAGATTCCACAGTACTTCTTCTAGAACTTCTTGTTTTGCAGTCAATTTTGAGAAGTCTCATCACAACTCTTTATCCTTTTTGCACTTCTAGACACGGCTCAAGCTCTTGCCTTTCTACCACAAAAGAGACTCGATATTCTGATCCACATTTGTCAGAGGGTTCTATCTCTCCAGCATATTACTGCATGCCAAATGATGTGTCTCTTGGATCACATAGCTTCTACAGTACATGTAACTATTCACCTGTCTACATCTCAGGGAACCTCAGTGAGCACTATCCACCCAATGGTCTCAAGCCACTGGTAGATGGGTCTCAACATTTACGAGTTAACCCCAACACTTCATAAATCCCTTCAGTGGTGGTTATCTCCAGCCAGTCTATCCAGGGGTCTTCTCTTTAACATCTCAACGCATCAAAAATTGTTAACAGAAGAGCCCACCTTGATGGCCTTCATACTCAAGGAACCTGGAATTCTCAAGCGAAAACTCTTCATATCAGTCTCCTAGAACTTCGGGCAATACGCAATGCTTAATATGCATTCTAAGATCGCCTTCCAAATCAAATGGTTTTCATCCATATAGACAACTAAGTAGCCATGTACTACATAAACAAGAAAGGGGGTACCAGCTCTCACCGCCGGCGCCTATGCCAGGAGGTGATCCAAATCTGGTCATGGATGATACCACGCAACATTTTCCTGAAAGCAATGTAACTAGCAGGGAAGCAGAATATCTTGGCAAACAAGTTGAGCAGAATCCTACAACCTCATGGTGGTCACTCAACTCAACTGTACTACAACAGATATTCAGAGATTTGGGGACCCCAGAAGTCTATACATTTGCTCACAATCACAATCTTCTGTTCCAGAATTTATACTTCCAATAGCCTTACTTTTGGACTGGTGATGCAGATTTCTATATGCTTTCCCACCAATATGTCTCATTGGAAAGACTTTATTCAAACTCCATCAAGAGCTAGCCACCATGATTCTTATAGCTTCTTGGTGGTCATGACAACCATAGTTCCCTCTCTTCCGCCAACTCAGTGTTTGAGAACCCATCAAACTCCAAACCTTGCCAACACTGCTGACTCAGAACAAGTGATCTCTTCTCGCTTCCAATCAGTAAATATTTTTGCTCTCTCTGCTCCAATTTCAGCTAACATTGAAGCCTCCAGAAAGCCTTCCACTCAGCGCTGCTACTGCTTTAAATGGACTCGCTTCATCCACTAGTGCAATCTTAATTTTGTTCACCTGTCATCTCTCATTGGTCCTGGACTATCAGAGTTCATCTCAGTGCTATAACTGCATTTCATGTGCTACTTTTATCTGTACATCCTCTAGTTTTCAGAGTCATGAAAAGCTTTTTTCATACTAAACCACCAATCAAGACTCTCCCAGTTGCTTGGGACCTTAATGTTATACTTTCCACTCTGATAAAACCTCCCTTTGAACCACTAGTGACTTCATCTCTCAAACACCTCACATGGAAAATGGTATTCCTAATCTGCATTACTTTGGCTTGAAGAGTCAGTGAACCGCTAGCACTGATGTCGGATCCACCTTACACAATGTTTTACCATGATAGAGTGGTTCTCCATACTCATCCGAAGTTCCTCCCAAAGGTAGTCTCAGAATTTCATCTAAATCAGTCTGTAGTTCTCTCTGTCTTTTCAAAGCCACATTCTCACCCTGGTGAATTAGCACTCCACACTGACTGTAAATGGATTGAATCAAGCCTCACGGGTTTCTACTCAGTTGTTCCTCTCTCATTTGATCCAAAAGAGATTTGAATTGGCTTGGATTTATTATTTGATTTAATGCTACTGACATAAGTATTTAACGGTGTACAAAATCTATAAAAAATCAAAACAGTAGTTCAAATTAGCAAGTCAGTCATTACTCTTGTTACCAAGAAAATAATTTCCTTATGGCTGGTGGACTGTTTCTCTTTTTGCTATGCTTGGCTGGCCTGATGCTGGAATGTTGTGCCACTACACATTAAGTTTGGCTATGGCCACTTCAGTAGCACATCTATGTTTCACTTCCACTGAGGATTTCTAAAACAACTACATGGTCCTCCATGCATACCTTCATATCTCACTACTGTTTGGAGAATCATTCCAGAAGAGATAGTCGGTTCGGCCAAGCAGTTCTAAAAATGTATTCTCTATTTAAATGCCAACTTCCCTCCCACTCTTATCTTGGAAGCTAGGAGTCCCACAAGTAAGAATATGCTGCCTGCTTTTTACTGGCACATATTCTCACAACCCTCCCACCTCCCCTAGTTGGCTTCCTAGCTTTTTTTTACTGAGCTAATGGTCCTGCAAGTTGACGTCAAGCGGGAAGGTACCGACGCATGTGCGGTACGGGTAGTCTTGAGACTTAAAAAAGTTTAAAATGACAGTATACTTTGCACTGTCCTTACCGGGCTTCGTGTATGATGTCACCCACATGTGAAAATATCTGCCTGTTGTCCTCGGATGACACCTGTTACTGGTAAATTACTGGGGTTTTTTTTTCTCTAGAATGTTCTTTCTTATGGTGCCCTTGAGAAACTCCCCCCAAAAAAATCCAAATAGCACCAAAAGGTTCCACAAAGGAAATGAAGCAGCAAAACAGCAAAAAGATTGTGGAACAGAAGATTGGATATACCAGTTTGTAGTTTAATAAGCTTCCAAATAATCTAAAAACAATCCACAATACAAGTGACCCACAGGATAGAAACCAAATAATATACACAAAATGATCCAACACAGGCTGTGTTTGGGCAAAATAAAAATGTCTTTCTCAGAGGTCTTTATAGGGTCCTTGGCTGTCTTAAATATAACAACATAAAAGTCACAAAAAAGTAGTAAAGAGGCTACAAACAAGCAGCACTGCTCACAAGACTACAATGTAGTGCTCCACTTAGAAAGAACATAGCTGCCAAACATGGCTTTAAACATCACCCATTATGATTCTTAGGTCTCCTTTTACGAAGGTGCGTTAGCGGTTTAACACGCACTAAACTACCGGCTGCGCTAGCCGCTACCGCCTCCTCTTGAGCAGGCGGTAGTTTTCCGGCTAGCGCGTGATTAAAAGTCGCACACGATAAAGCCGCTAATGCGGCTTTATAAAAGGAGCCCTTAGTTTTTATTGCATGTGAGCAAAGACCATGATACTGTGATAGATTTAGACGTAAATTCTTGCAGTAGCATAAATGGTGCTCTGTTGGTTCTCTTCATTAACAATTTGGCCTGTGTCCTGTTTTATGCAGTGGTAGACTGGCAGGATGGACATAAATCTCAGTTTTATTGTTGCAGGTTTCGGAAGCAATAGTGGCAGAGGAGGATGAGGAAGGACGCATAGACCGCCAGATTGATGAAATTGATGAGCAGATGTGAGTAAACAAACTCTTCATATTGTCTCAAAAGGTATTAGTTTGACTTCAACTTTATCTGAAATGAAAATTTGAATACTCGTATTTAATATTAGTATGTGCCATAAAGCATTTGAGATAAGAGCATAAACATAAGAATAGCTATACTGGGTAAGATCAGTAGTCCATCTAGCCCAGTATCCTGTTTCCAACAGTGGTCAGTCCAGGTCACAAGTATCTGGAAGAAACCTAGATAAGTATAACCTACAGGAAAGAAGGTAGGAAATAGACATTTAAACACTTGAAAGGTATTAATTCACAACCAGACTGTTCACAAAGAAAATGAAGCTGTAGAATTAGGGGTTATTATTATTTAAATCTGCAAAGAGGTAGACTTGGGAGCTAAGTAAGGGAGAGATTTTCATGGAAAGAGTGGTAGATGTCTGGAATGTTCTCGAAGGAGGTAGAGACAAAGTGATGGAATTCAATAAGCAAAGAAAGCATGCAGAATGTGGCTCATGGAATTATTTTCACCCCGTGTGTGTGTATGTCGGGGCAGTTGAGGGGGTTGTTTTTGTGGTTAGGTTCAGTTTGTAATGCAACAGCAATTTTGGGATGTAGTTTTTCTGACTGGGAGCAATTTGTAGTACAGTGAAGCAGTTGGGTGGGGTACTTAAAGGTAGCTTTGGGTGTTAGGTTTTTTTGATGATTGCTAGTTTTGGCAGGAGGGGTGTATCAAGAACAGGGAAAGGTGGATTGATAGGAGGAATTCTCTTAACTCGGTGGTTTTCAACCCAGTCCTCAGGGCACATCTAGCCAGTCAGGTTTTCTGGATATCCATAGTTAATTTCCATGGCATAAATTTGTATTCACTGCTTCCTTGGTATGCAAATTTATCTTGTGCATATTCATTATGGAAATCCTGATAACCTGACTGGCGGCTGGGTCTACACTGAGAAGTTGTGCTAGAATTGTGTTTCAATATATATACTTTTGTATGGTATAAGCTAGTACTCTTTTCTTCCACAGATATTCATTGGGGCATTTTGGGGGAGGTTTATTTTTATGAAACCCCTGGTCTGATATGGCCCATTTTTGAATTTATGCCTTCTTAGTAAAATTTTCCCACATGCAAAGCAGAGTTATTTTCCAGTGCAAAATTAGTCATGGAGTCAGAGTTGGAAAAAAAAGTACCAACTCCAACTCAGCTTTAAAAAACAAAACATATGTATGGTAAATGTATTATTTTATACTTATATGTACAGATCTTTGCACTGGATCTAAAGTTATATATACCAGTATTTTAGATTCTGATCAAAATTTAAAGCCTAATATCAGTAGGAATCAGAGTTGTTGGACAGTAGAAAAATAGAGGAGTTGGAGTTGAAGGTTTGGTATACTGGCCCCACAGCCCTGGTTATTTTATTCCCAGATGAAGAGAGATTTCTTTACCCCTTTTGTACAATTCTTTCTAACTTCTATTTAACTGGAAAGAATAAAAAGACATGGAATATATAGAGAGAGAGGATCCGTAAATGGCAAGACGATGGAAATTGAGCACACAGTTCTTCAGCTTAAAACAACAGTGAAATGACTTTTGGACTTCTACAAATACGTGGAGGTGGAGAGGTAACCTGCATAGAGCAGCAATTACAACCGCTTTATTGGGCAAACTAGACCATTTCAGTCTATCTGCAATCACCTGTATGAATGAATATTCAAACCCCTTTTTGTGAATTAAAAAAAATTTCCCATAGAAATAAGAGCTTTCAAAACTACCCATTCTGTCTATCACAAATGAAGTGGCAGGCTTGTTTGGTTGAAATAACCATATACTCAGACTATCTACCTAATACTTCCATGTATTCCTCAGTTCTTAATTCTATTTCTGGGGAGTTCAGGAAAGAAATCTCTCACACAGGTGTGGATAAAAATAGTCAAAGCTTTGAGAAGCATTTTCTGTAGCCTCTTAAATAATGGGACATCAGAAAGGTGACTGGCCATTTTATTGACATCATTAATTAATTCATTATTAAACATACGTAGTTGGCACATCTGCCAAACACAACCCATATACAAATTGAAGTCACATGGTTTCTGAATTTTACTTTGCTAGTAATTTCCTTAGCAACAGTGACTTAACTCATCACATGCTAACTCATCAATATTTGCCCTAACTATGTTCCTAAAAACAGATGTGTTTTTCTCTTTTAAACCGTCTAAACAACTACTGGAAGAAAAATATGTTTACCAGAAACTGTCTCATTTGCTAAACAATACATTTCTGCAACCACATGGTTATAATTACATGATTTCCTCTAACTCATCAAGCGACAAATATGTCAGTGTGACTTTTAGCTTATTTGCAGGGGCCTGCTATGTTATGGCTCCAGCATCTTGTTGCAGACATTAAACCAAAATATTTTGTTCTATGAAGGAAATATATGTACTCTGTGAATTCTGTTGTTTATACTTTGCTGTGTCCCAGGTTACTGAAGGATTTCCATTATTCAGTTATAATATTAGTGTCTTTCAGAGCCCTAACTAAAAGTGTATCTAATACAGGGGTCTCAAAGTCCCTCCTTGAGGGCCGCAATCCAGTCGGGTTTTCAGGATTTCCCCAATGAATATGCATGAGATCTATGTGCATGCACTGCTTTCAATGCATATTCGTTAGGGAAATCCTGAAAACCCGACTGGATTGCGGCCCTCAAGGAGGGGCTTTGAGATCCCTGATCTAATATATATTAGTTATGAGGTCCATATTAGTAATGCCTCCCTTTATATTCTGCATAATACAATTATCACCATCAGCTTTCCCCATTTGAATCAGGGGATGAATCACACCTGCACAACTGCATTAAGGCGGGGTACAGTACTTTATATTAACAACCTTACAACATCTAACTAAAATTGTATGGGTAAAGTAAATCCTTATTCAAACATCCAATCCACATGAAAACTGTCGTTATACTATTGTACATATAAATAGGCCTCATAATTTCATCCTGTCATGAGCTGACTATACCTAAAGAAATAAGTTATCAAAATTCTTCACTTCACGCTAGACTGTTTCCATGTCTTTATCAGCCGATGGTATCTTCATCCTTTCTTCACTGCACTTCACTCCAGCTGGGCCGCAAGGAGGTTATATAGCAAGAGTCCCATGAACTGGGAAAGATAGGGTACAGTTTAAGTTTCAAAGCAGGATGAAAAAAAACATACAGGTTGTCTAAATGGTACACCTAGTAAATACATATTGCTTTCAATAGGTCTAGCACTATCTTGTTATTATACATAAATAAGTACTTCAAAAGTCCATAAAAAAAATCTAAATCGGCAACAAGTCCATGGTTGCAAAAATAAAACAAACTACAACTTTAAAGTCCAGTCTTTTGAATTTCACTCTGCCATGTTAGGCCGATGATCCCGATGCAGCAGTCAATCAGACAATCAGTCCTTTTGTGGTGGCCAAAGAAAAGTCCTGGTGCATTGTGTCAGTACTCAGCTATGGACAGTCTTTGCCAGATATCAGGCACTTGTTAAGTCTCTTTCGTTGTAGCTCAGTCTTCTCTGGATACTCTGTAAATCGAAGTCCTCAACAAATGTTAAAAGATGATTCTACCAAAAATAAATCATCATAGCCATCTTCATCATATTTGAATGTGGGCCTCATATTTATATAGGCCATAGTTCATAGGCCATGCATATAGGGAAAAAGAACCCGTTGTTCAACTACAAATTGGGGGGGGGCATTGTTGGGAGACAGCAGACTTGAGAGAGACTTGGGTGTGCTGGTGGATGCATCACTGAAGCCATCTGCACAGTGCGCAGCAGCCTCGAAAAAAGCCAACAGGATGCTGGGCATCATAAAGAGGGGCATAACAACCAGGAAGCGGGAAGTCATCATGCCATTGTATCGAGCGATGGTGCGTCCACATCTGGAATACTGCGTTCAGTATTGGTCGCCGCACCTCAAGAAGGACATGGCGGTACTTGAGAGAGTCCAAAGGAGAGCAACGAAACTGGTAAAGGGGCTGGAACACTGCCCATATGCCGAGAGATTGGATAGGCTGGGGCTCTTCTCTCTGGAAAAAAGGAGGCTCAGGGGAGATATGATAGAGACCTTCAAGATCATGAGGGGCATAGAGAGGGTGGATAGGGACAGATTCTTCAGACTGAAGGGGACAACAAGTACGAGGGGGCATTCGGAGAAACTGAAGGGAGATAGGTTCAAAACAAATGCAAGAAAGTTTTTTTTCACACAAAGGGTCGTGGACACTTGGAATGCGCTACCGGAGGAAGTGATCAGGAAGAGTACGGTACAGGGATTCAAACAGGGATTGGACGGATTCCTGAGGGATAAAGGGATCGTGGGATACTGAGAGAGGTGCTGGGATGTAACACAGGTATAGAAAGCCAACAGGTCGTGCATGTGCAAGACCGGAGGGTTAGGACTACGATGGGAAGATAGGACTTAAATGAGAAACCAAGGTGGCAAGGGAGCCCCTTCTGGTGATGCAGACAGGTCGTGACCTGTTTGGGCCGCCGCGGGAGCGGACTGCCGGGCAGGATGGACCTATGGTCTGACCCGGCGGAGGCACTGCTTATGTTCTTATGTTCAGTCAATTATTGCATTTACATGTCCATATTGGTTCTGATAGCAACCCAATAAATTTCATTGTTTTAATTTGTATACATAAATTCTTATTTCCTTACAAATCTTGCATTTAATAACATTTTCATCTCCCGTTCTCACATATACATATTTTCAGGTTGACTTGCAATTCCTCTTTTATAAACTTATCTAATATTGGACCAGTGTCATGCTATAAATCACATTTCCCACCAATACATTTCTTTTCTCTGTCCTTAACCTCGCTTGTTTTCAGGAGACACTCCTAGTATCTTATTTTATTTTATTTTTAAGCAATAACCCCTCAATATCTCTTCAACTATCCTTAAGATAGAAAACGGTACACATCTCTTACATGCAACGGAAAAAACTATCACAATTTATGTATCATCACTATAGTATAAGTCTCAGAAGGCAGAGAAAAGTCTGAAAGAATGCCTGTATCTCAAAAGCTGCAAACAGATAGTAAAGAAAAAGTGTATTACACACTCACTTACAATAGAGGGATTATTTCAAAACATATAAATTTCCCTTACTCAACTTTGAACAAACTATTGCTCCATTCCTTATTGTTTAACATACAAAATTCAAGGCTGCTCATTAATTCCCATGGCCAAATGGTGATGTATCGGGAATATAGACAATTTTTATTTTGTACTCTTTCTCTGTGTAGATTGATTCTTTACTCTGAGCTAATGACAAAACTTAATAAAAGAGAATGCTTGTGTGTTTCTATTTCCTAGTGAGTGTTACCGGCGTGTGGAAGTGCTGCGTGATCGCCAAGATATGTTGAAAAATACTTTGATGGAGGCGAAGAAATCTAAGGTTTCTAAAGAACAAAATGAGGAGGAGACTGGCAGCGATGATGAAGAAGAACTGCAGGTTCTACTGTCTCAGGACTGGAGAGTGAAAGGGACCTTATTGTAGGATGACTCTACTGAGACTGGAAACTGTTATAGAACTGATGTTTTACTGCGGTGGATTTCCACCTGATGCCCTCCATCTGTTAGTGATTTCTCATGGCTCATCTACTCCATGTAATTTATGAAACATTGTAAAAAAAAAAAAAAAGTAGAGCCAATGCATCTCTTTTCATATTCGAGAGAAACCTGATTTGCATCTTTGGTACTTCTTTGCTTCTGAAATGAAAGCAAATATTTGTCTTGAAGAGGGGAATATACGATGGCTTGAATCAGAGAACGAGTCCTCTGGCCTTTCATATGCTGAAATGTAGATGTTGTACAGCTGGCTGACTGAAAAACTATAGATGTCCTTTATGATAAGTTGTCGCAGAATAAGCTTCAGTGAAAGATGGCTCTGATAAAACTTTCTCTGGTTTATATGTAGAGAATATGTGGAAAATAAAAACTCTGAATAGTAAATAATGGGTTTTAATATGTTTCTGCAACTTTATAAAAAGGTACCCCGTACATATAAATAAGAACAGTGCTACTTCACCCAAAGCTTAGGAACCTTTGTGTGAAACGTTTTAAAAGTCAAAGTTTCAAAATTGGTGCTAAATAAGAGCAATAGATAATGTTTAAATCTGCATAAACTTAACATTCAAAAATAATTTCAGGGATGGACCTGTGCTAATGTGTTGAATTGTATACATGATAGGAATGAAGCTGAAAATAGAACCTATCGGAGCGAATATGAAGGTGTCAATAATTAGGGGCTTACACGCTAAAAGCCAGTCGCTAATGGGAAAATTTGTGTGTGGCTATTAATGAGAAAATAGGAAATTTGGCCATTTTATAACATGCAGGAAAGACCTGCATAAGGGCACACTAATTCCACATTTTACCACAGTTTGGTCTTTCTAGCATTTTCCTGCTTGTTTTATACCTGTTCTTCAGCACGAACCAGAAAGTAATTACTTCTATTACCACTGAACATTTATTTTACCACCAGCACCTGGTTTCATGTCATGTTGTCTTGAAAAGCTCAAAATGCCACCTATTTTGTTGGAATAGGGACGCCTTAAACCTGCACTAATCGATTAGCACATAGCAAATGCCCACATGCTGATTTTCAAAGAAGTGCCCCTTTCTGCCCCAGACACTCCCTTCTAAGAAAAAATTTCAACGTAGTTTGTACGTGCACATTCAAGAGTTACCATGGGATGCTGCCAGTAACTGCTACACATGGTAGAGGGTAGTTCTGGCTAGCTTTGTAGGAGGTCCTCAGCTGGCAGTGCTTGGGGGGGGGGGGGTACCCAACAGACATAGTACTTCAACACTAGAGAAATAAAATCAGAAATGCATTGAACACAATACAAAGACATCTGCTATATACATTTCCCAAATGTATATAGCAAAAAATACCTTTTTTAACCTTTGTTGTCTGCAGAGAGATTTTTCTATCAAGTGGGTTCCAGTTTCTCTTTTTTTTCTCTCTTTTTGCAAATTATTCTTCAAGAGGTTGCTGTCCATTGGCTCCTTCTACCATGGCTCACATTTCTCTATTCCCTCCCTTCTATCCTGGATCACTCTCCCTCTTTTCTCCTTCCCCACTCCACAGCATTTCTTTCTCTCTCCTTCATCCCCATGCGCAACAGGTCTTCCTCTTTCTCTGTCCACCATTTCTCTCTCTCATTCCCTCATTGCAAAGGGAGTGGGAAAAAGAGAGAGGGATCCAGGGTGCATCTCTCCCACCCCCCTCTTCTGTCACATCCAACATTTTTCCCTCTTTCATCCCTGCTCACTAGCCCCATGCCACATCTATCCCTCCATTTCCAATGTTCCTCCCTCTTGCATCCCTTTCAGTCTGTCCCACTGTTCCCTCTCCACCACACTATCCAACATTTCTTCCTCATCTATCTCTCCCTCCCTATGCCCAACAATTCTATTCTGTCCCCATTTCCCGCTCTTTTCCTGTGCGTCAGGATTTTTTTCAGGGCGCCATTTCAGTTGGCACGCGCCCTAGCTCATTGGGATCCCATCCCGGAGGGGGATACGACTACCTTATTTTCGCCAGTGGTGGATGCGGTGGTCTCGGTGATTGCTAAGCGGCTTACCGTGCCTGTTGCGGGCGGTTCTGCCCTTAGGGTCTCTGAGGAGCGTACGTTAGACACACTTCTTAAGCAGTATCTTCATGTTTCTGCCTTGGGTGTCCAGGCGGCTATTTGTGTGAGGCTGGTAGCTTATGCCGTATTTCGGTGGTCTGGGCGTGTCCTGGATTGTGAGTCTGATGTCTGGTCCTTTGTGGATCAGGAGGTGGCGAAGATTGAGATGGCTGCCTCATTCCTCTCGGATGCTCTTTCTGACTTGGTAAGGCTTGCGGCTAAGTTTGGGGCTTTTGGTGACTGCGCGCTTGATCGGCGGTTGCCGCATCCAAAATTTAATTTCCAAAAATTTCCCTTTCGGGGGTTGTTTTTGTTTGGCAAGGACTTAGATAAGTTGGTTCAGACTCTGACGGACTCTGAGATGCCCTGTCTGCCTGAGGACCGTGCCCACCCGGTGTCTCGGGGTAGCACTGCCCGGGGGCATCTGCGGGTATTTTGCAAGTTTTGCCCTGGGCTTCGGGCTGCTTCTTTCAAGACTTCCGGTTTTTCCCTGGGGTCAGTTGGTTCAGTGCATGCAGTCCTTTTGGGGGGCTGGGAGTCTCCCTGCTGCCCGGCTGCGCTACTTGTTTCCCAAGTGGGCTGATCAGTGGGGTCCTGGGGGTGGTGCGGGACGATTATGCTCTGGAATTTGCCGCTCTCTGCCAGATCATATCTTGCCTCTCCGTGTCAGGCGGCATGGGAGATACTAGCTTTTCGCCAGACCCTTCAGTACGTGCTAGATCACAAAGCGGTTGTTCCAGTGTTCCATCAGGAGTGCGGCACCGGCTGGTATGCCATTTCCTTTGTGGTGCCCAAGAACGAGGGAACCTATCGGTCCCTCCTCGATTTAAACAGGGGTCATCAAGGCTCTCAGAATTCCCTCTTTGCGCTGGACATACTGCAGTCTGTCCTAGCGGTTCAGCCGGTGGAGTTCCTGACTTCTCTCGCTGTGACGGAGGCCTACTTGCGTGTTTCCATTCGGTCTGGCCACGTCTCCCCGGACGTTCACAACAGTTATGGTGGATGTCGTGGTGGCCTTGCGGTTGGAGGGCATTCTGGTGAACCCCTACCTGGATGACTGGTTGGTTCGGGCGTAGTCATTGCAGGAGAGCACCAGGGTTACAGCTCGGGAGGTGGAGTTTCTCTGGTCGCTGGGCAGGGTGGTCAACCTTTCCAAGAGTCGATTGGTCCCAGCTCAGCGTCTGGAGTACCTTGGGGTTCCGTTCAACACCTCCTTGGGGAAGGTCTTCCTTCCAGGGGCCCTGGTAAGCAAATTGCAATCTCAGCTTCGCCTCCTTATGGCGTCCCAGTGTCCTTGGGCGCAGGATTTCCTCCAAGTCTTGGGGTCGATGGCGGCATCCCTGAACGTGGTGAGGTGGACGCGGGCCCACACTCTTCAGTATGCTCTGCTCCAGAGGTGGTCGCCCCAGAGGCACAGTTTGGATGTCCCTGTCCCTCTGCGAGGCTTGGCATGTTGCGGTCTTCATTGGTGGTTCCAGACTTCTCATCTGGTTCAGGGGGTGCGTCTGGCTCTACCGTAGTGGCCAATGCTTCTCATAGATGCCAGTCTCGGTTGGGAGGCTCAGTGTCTAGGTCACTCGGCTCCAGGCGCCTGATTCACGGAGGGGGTCCTGGTTGTTCCATGTGTTGCAGCCCAGTGCCGTCCATCTGGCGTTGTTAGCCTTCCGCCCCCTTTGTAATGGGTGAGTCAGACTGAGTTCTGTCGGATAGGCTCCAGCAGTGGCTTCGGTCTATCATCAGGGAGGCACCGTGAGCGCACAGGTGGCGTGGGAGGCGGCTCGGCTCTTTCTTTGGGCGGAGTCACACCTGGACCTCTCGGACTCTCACCTAGCCGGGGTGGAGAATATTCAGGTGGTCTTCCTCAGTCGTTACATCTTAGATCCCGGAGAGTGATGTCTCAGCCCCGTGGCCTTTCAGTTGATAGAGCATACAAAAAGTACAACTATTTTACATTCAAAAATACCAAACAGCAGCAGTTGCATACTTGCAAATGACTGAAACAAATTACCCATCCCCTCCCCTCCCCCCCATCTCTCACTCCCTGGATGTGTGTGGAGACAAAATTAATTCTGGTAACTGAGTATTAGTCATTCTGCTATTTAACAAATGACTCCAATGGAGTCCAAATAATTTTAAAAACCTTACTATTCCCAGATTGTTCCACTAGCATCCTTTTATATCGATAATATAAATAAAGTGTTTCCCACAAAAAGAAAAATTCAACATAGCCCAATTTTTCCAATTCCTAGTAATTAATTGTATGGCCATTCCAGTCATTATAAGAAGTCTACTTTTATATTTGTCAATTGGACTATCAAGTTTTAATGTTCCAAATAAAATCACGTCATACGACAATGGACTAGAGACACCTAAAAACAAATTAATTTTGCCCCCAAATTGACTTCCAGAAGTTAAGTATCAACGAGCAATAAAATAAAAGATGATCCGGTGTCCCTACTTCAAAGTGACAGTGCCAGCGCCAGCTAGAGAATGACACGGTGGCGGTTACCCGCGGATAGCCGTGGGTAACCCGCCCAAACGGGGAAGAAAAAATAGTGGCCTCTGCAGGGACGGGGACAAGGCCATTCACCGCCCCGTGGAGCGGTGAATGGACTTGTCTCTGCAGTGAGGCAACCAAGGATTGGGCGGTCCCCACCCGGCCATCTCCCTCCCTCCACCTCATCTTTGATGAAGAGCACTGTTCCCTCAACCGCCGGTTGAATTTCTGCCGGTCCGCATGAAAAAAAAAAAGCCTCTCCTTTTCCCCTGCTTTCAGTTTGTAAAGCCGACAGGAAGTCTTTCCGACGTAAATTCTGACGTCGGAGAGGACGGTCTGGGCCAGCCAATCGCTGCCTGGCTGGCCCAGAACGTCCTCTCTGACGTCAGAATTGAGTCGGAAAGAAGACTTCCGGCTTTAGCAGTTGCAGCATGGCGGTAAGAGAAGGGGAAAAGGAGGGAGGCTTTTTTTTTTTTTTTTTGAGTGGCAGGGAGGCAGGTTTTGGCTAGGGAGGGAGAAAGGTAGACAGGCAGGCAGGCTTCGGGGATGGGGGTGGAACAAAATGTGGAAGGCAGTGAGAGGGACATAGGAAGGAGGCACTGGGGGCACTAAAGACAGAAAGGGGCACTAAGGACATGGGAAGGAGGCACTAAAGACATGGGAAGGAGGCATTGGGGCACTAAAGACATGGGAAGGAGGCACTGGGGCACTAAAGACATGGGAAGGAGGCACTGGGGGCACTAAGGACATGGGAAGGAGGCACTGGGGGCACTAAGGACATTGAATGAGGTACCGGGGGCACTAAAGACATGGGAAGGAAAGAGGGAGGGAATAGAAAGGGACAATTCTTGGGCCTGAGTGCAGAAAGAAAGAAAGGATACACAGACAGAAGGAAACGCAACCAGAGACTCATGAAATCAATCACCAGACAGCAAAGGTAGGAAAAATGATTTTATTTTCAATTTAGTGATCAAAATGTGTCAGTTTTGAGAATTTATATCTGCTGTCTATATTTTGCACTATATTTGTCTATTTTTCTATAGTTACTGATCTGTCTGAGCTTGCGGAGATGGGGCGGAAACAGGGTTTTAAAATTTTAGTCCTAGTAGTTTGCCGGTCCACAAAATAATTCTTTTATTTCTGTCGGTCCACGGGTGTAAAAAGGTTGAAAAACACTGGTGTAGAGTATGCCGGCTTTCTTTTTCGCCCAGCCGCACGCGCGGCTGCTCGAGTTGTTCAATCTTCTCCTCTCTTGCAACTTCCTGTTTCCAGTTGCGTCAGAGGAGAATATTGAACAAATGAGCAGCCGCATGTGCGGTTGAGCGAAAAAGAAAGCCGACATATTCTACATCTAAAGTGAGGTGGAGGGAGGGAGTTGGCGGAACGCTGCAATCGGTCGGGTGTCTGCTGTTTTTGTATCACTGCCTGCCTGCGCTCACATTCCAGATCCTCCTGCATTTTTAGTGTGCACAATTGACCTGATTGGAGCTATAGGTGAGTGAACATGGGGGACATGTCATTGCAAGGGAGGACAAGTCAATTGATTTATTTTATGTTCTGTTTTTACTACAGGGCAGAGGCATTGAAACAGATTCTCAGTGCAGTAGTAGTAGTGGCAGACTCTCTTCTGTCTTCATGGTGTTTCGCAATACTGAGGCTTATATGGATGCTGCGGGCGGTGCAGAGGATGGTGGGCTGGGGACGGTGCAGTGACGGGGACAGATTTTTTCTGCGTGTCATTCTGTAGTGCCAGCATCTATTAGATTTTCTGTTATCCAATTTTTGCAAACGAACAGGAGTCCAAAATATTCTATATAACAAAAAAACCCAAGTTTGTCTCATAGATGCTGATGCTGTACATCTTATTCTCCAAGTCCAAATCTGTGGCCATTGCGTAGCAGAAATATTCTGCTTTGTTTATATACTCCAAATGTCTTAAGCTTGTTTTAGGTTTTTTCGCCAAATATTCAGATATTAATTTGTACCACTTGGTGGCTTGATGTCCTTGAAAATCTACCTGGAAACATAGACCTGGCAAACTATACTGACTTTTTAAATTACACTATTCAGAGAATCCTTTCTGAATGGCCTGTTTCAGCTGCAACCATTTATAACCTTGAGATTTTGAAATATCAAACGATTGTTGTAACTGCAATAAAGAAACCTTTTCTCCATTCAAAATTACATCGAGAGATTGAATGTCTGCCTTTAACCAATCGCCGATTTGTATCTTGGAGTTCAAGGGATTGACATTTTGTTTGCTGTATTGGGACAGGAGTTAAATACTATGAATTTTAACGTAGTCCAAGTTGAATGAAGAATAATATCCTTGTAAATTCTAGGAAGCTTGATACTCAAAATATGACTAAGATGAAGCGGGGGAAAAAAATTGTAGAAATAAGAGTATATGCTCCTTAATATACACTCCAAACAAATGCATTCAGGTACACATCAATATATGAATTGCCGGCAAGCTTCTCATTATTAGTTAACAAGTGGAGAAAAGACCTCAGCGTCATGTTGGATCAAACAAATCCTCCGGACTTAACAACTTCAAATATAACAATTTAAAGGGGGGGGGGGGGGACTTGGAAGCACATGAGCATAGTCGGATAAACGGTGAGCTCTGTCCTGACAGACCTTTTCAAAGATAAATAGGTTACAAAAATTTTATTTTATTGAGCTCAAAAAGGTGGACATTATATATTATGGTGTCCGGAAAGCAAGTAAAGGCTGATTCAGCTTTTACAGCAACGGGAAGTGCTAAAAGGTTGAAGCCCGAGCCAGCGACCCCCTCAAAAAATCTAATACTGAAGGACAATCTCGATAATAATGAGATCCTTCTTGAGCTGAGAGCAATTAGAGAAATTGTATTGGATAACTCAAAGAAAATACAAGAGGTGAAGGAAGAAATTTCTATTCTCAATAAAAAAAAATGGAGTTAGCTGAAAACAAAATGGATAACCTAAAGAAAAGAATTGAGACCGTTGAAGTAGAAGTAATTCAAATAAAGCCTGAAATACTTACGCGGATGCTTGAGGATTGCTGTAATAGGGAGAGAAGGAGTAACCTGAGACTATTGGGGCTTCCGGAAGGGGCAGAGAAAAATAATCTGACTTCCTTTTTAGAGAACCTTCTCCCTAAAATCCTGCTAATTAAAACAAAGTTTACCTTAGAAATAGAAAGAGCCCATAGGCTACCTTAAAAAAGATTGACAGTCAAAGGGGACCATGTCCAGTAATCTTTAAGGGGTTCTTAGTCAAAAAAAAAGTCTAAAAAGTGTCCTAAATGGCTAGTTGGACAATCAAAAAGCCTGATCGTCCAAGTACCCATAACCAAAGCTGGTTTTAGACATATCTAAAACCAGCTTAGGCCTTTCCCCTGCCACTAAACGCACAGAGAGAAAACAGGTGTGTTTAGAGGACGGGAAAGGGTGAGAGGTGGGCTGACCTACACCTAGGCATGCAGCAGGTATAACCAAAACCTTAGGCAGGTTGCCTAGTCGGCACTTATACCTTT
This sequence comes from Geotrypetes seraphini, assembly GCF_902459505.1. Taxonomy (NCBI): domain Eukaryota; kingdom Metazoa; phylum Chordata; class Amphibia; order Gymnophiona; family Dermophiidae; genus Geotrypetes; species Geotrypetes seraphini. The sequence continues at coordinate 377,838,910 of NC_047085.1, forward strand.
TTGACTTAGACGAAGTCAAAACAGGTCTAAGTGCCGAAAAAGGGGCCGCTGGCGCGATGAGTTCAGCGGCCCAGCAACCTACCCACCGCAACCATCGCGGCAGGAGAGATGCCTCATCTCCCCTACCGCGGGTTGTGGCAGTTCGGGTAGAGGAGTGATCGCATCGCGGCAGGGGAGATGGCCAATCTCTCCTGCCGCAATACATCACCCCCCCGACAATATCGGGGCAAGAGGGAGCCCAAGCCCTCTTGCCCCACGGCACCCCCGACATCGGGGCAGTAGGGAGCCCAAGTCCTCCTGCCCCGCCAGCTGTGGCACCACGAGACAACATCGGGCCAGGAGAGAGCCCAAGCCCTCCTGGCCCCAGTGATCTGCAACCCCCCTTGCCGATTACGTTCGGGGCAGGAGGGAGCCCAAGCCCTCCTGCCCAGGCGGACCCCCCTATCCCCCCACTACAATACGGGCAGGAGGGATCCCAGGCCCTCCTGCCTTAACACAACCCCCCTCCCCCCAACATCCACCCCCCCTTAATTTAACAATTTAAAAAGCAATTTTCTAATTTGGAAAAAGAAATTAAACTTTTAGAATCTAAACTGATTGATAAATGGGAGCACGATACTCTACAGGCTTTATTAAAAGCAAAAGGTAAATATAATGAATTATCTTCAAAATTGGTAAGGAAGGATTTGTTTTCCCAACAAACTGTATTATGGAAATTCAAATAAGGCGGGAAGATTATTGGCAAATTATCTTAAAGCAAAGAAGAGAACAAAAAATATTGCAATTAAAGATGATAAAGGGAATACACACTCAAATTGGTAATATTTTAAATCAATTTCTAAATTTTTATAAAGATTTATATTCTTCCGAGCCTTATGATAACAGAGAAAGGAATGGATTAGAATTTTTGAGATTAATTACTGGTTCAAAGATTCCTGATCATATTAAAAGAAGTTTAGAAGAGCCTATATCATTAAAAGAATTAGAAACAGTATTGAAGTCTCTGAGAGTTCGATCCGCTCCAGGTGGTGATGGTTTCACAGTAGAGTTTTATAAATCATTTCAAACTACCCTGTTACATTTATTAAATTTATATCAGACTCGACTAACTAAAGGTTGCATTATAGGTACTATGGCAGAGTCATTAACTATAGTTTTGCCAAAGCCAAATAAAGATCCCACATAGGTTTCAAACTACAGGCCTATCTCATTAATTAATGTAGATGGAAAACTTTTAGCTAAGGTATTGGCTTTATGCTTAGCCAAGGCTCGCCCTTTCATTATTGGCATGTTCCAAACTGGGTTTGTTGCTAAGAGACATTCATCTAATAACACCAGATTGGCTTTTCATATGTTGAACTTAACAAAAGCCATGAATGATCTAGCTTTTTCTGTGTCCTTGGATGCAGAAAAAGCCTTTGATCGGGTAGAATGGGCCTTCATGTATCAATTTATGGAATGGGGTCAGTATTTATATGAATGATTCAAACATTGTATAGCTCCCCTGTAGCTAGATTATATATAAATAATAATTCTTTAGCACTCTCCAGACCAGTAGAGGTTAACTTTACGATTGGGTATATATCTAATCATGACCAGCAGGTGGAGACTGAAAACAAAACTTTGGGACAGTATATCCTAGCCCCTCCTCTCTATTTCCCTCAGTCTTCTTTCAGTCTCCAGCAGGTGTTGAGTGATCTGTACCCATCTCCCTTGGTAGGGCTGTTGGAATTTGTTTAGAGGTTTATTGTCCCTGTTTTTAGCCGGACGGAGCTTGGACGGACTCTGTTTGGGGGTTCGTCCGACCTCGGGGGTGTCAAACCCGGCGGGTCACGAGCGGGGTCCCTCCCCCCACTTCCTCCACCTCCCCATATTTTTTTAGAGGAGCCTCAGCAGTAAGCCTTGCCCCCTAAATCAAGCAAGGCATATTGCTTCGAGAGCCTGTGGAGTCTGTTCTGTAAAAAAAAAAAAAATAAAAATCCTGAGGTAGTGCTGGTCTGGAGGGTTGTATCCCTTTAAGAAAACTGTATTTTACTGTATTTTTTCAACTAACCGGCACTTTTTTACAGCTAGGTCGCGTATGGAGCAATGAGCACTTCTAAAGGGAAAAAGTGCTCATTGTGCTCCAGACGCGAGGCACTCGCGGCCGGCCTGTGCAAGCGGTGTTCAGGCCGGTGCGGTGGAGGAGCTCCGTCGGCAGCGGCTGCAGGCGCCCAGAGCTCCCCGCCGATGGTGCCTCGCGAGTCGGCAGGGAACGGTGGAGAAGCCCGGTCTTCTCCGTCCGCCCACGGAGGGATTCCCCGAGCCGCCGACGGTCGGGTTTTAGAGGATTCCCTCTCAGCTGATATTTTGACAGCTGATGCCGGCTTGCCTGTTTTAGCGGCTGAGACTATTCAGGTCTCTCAGCCGCTTCAGGCTGTGGAGGGAGCTGTTTTGGCGGGAAAGACGCCATCTTCTCTGTCTGGCCCCTCCATTTTGTCTTCCACCTCAGGTGACCTTCCCCCTGTTTTGTCTAAGCAGGGGCAGGTTTCTGCTGGGTCCCCTGCTGTGGCAGGGAGTCCCTTGGGACCCTCGGGGGGTTTTTCCCCTGATTTTTTCTTTTCATTATGCAAAGCCTATTTTCAGGCGGCTGGGGGTCCCGGTTGCGCCCAGGGGGTCTCGGGGGGTGGGGTTTCCTCCGCGCTCCCTGCGGCTTTGCCTCTCTCGTCTGACGTGACGTCCCCTCCGCCGCCTCTCTTGTCCAAGCGTCCGCGGGTGTCGTGGGACGAGGATTTGTGGTCGGAGGAACGTGTCGGTATGGAGGAGGACCTGGACCCTTCTGAGGAATTCCAGGACCCTCTGGAGGGGACGGAAGCTGGCGGCGGGTTGTCGGGTTTCCCGTTCTCCAGTGACGAGGCGTCCGTGGTGCGCCTTTTTCAGAGAGATGAGCTGCCTGACCTTATTCAACAGGTTTCTTCGGCTTTGCGTTTTGAGGACGCGCCGCCGGAGACTCCGCGTGTGGGGGACCCTCTGTTACGAGGGATCCGTTCCGTTTCCCGCTCTTTTCCTATGCTTCAGGATATTCGGGATATTATTCTTGAGCAGTGGAAAACGCCGGAGACGCCGTTTCGGCTGGCGCGCAGCATGGCTCGCCTGTATCCCATTCCTGAAGGGGATCGGGCTACGTTAGCTTCGCCAGTCGTGGATGCGGTGGTCTCGGCTATTTCCAAGCGGCATACCGTGCCTGTTGAGGGCGGTTCTGCCTTGCGGGACTCTGAGGAGCGCAAATTGGAGACCATCCTTAAGCAAAATTTTCAAGTCTCTGCCTTTGGGGTCCAGGCGGCTATTTGTGGGGGACTGGTCGCTCGTGCCGTGTTTCGGTGGGCGGAGCGGGTCTTGGATCGAGAGTCTGACGACTGGTCTCTGGTGGATCAGGAGGTAGCAAAGATTGAGATGGCTGCCTCATTCCTCTCGGATGCTCTGTATGACTTGGTGCGGATCTCGGCTAAGTCCATGGCTTTTGGCGTGGCCGCAAGGCGTGTGTTGTGGCTGCGCGCTTGGGCGGCGGATGCTGCGTCCAAAGCTAAGCTTACTAAATTTCCCTTTCGGGGGTCGTTTTTATTTGGAGAGGACTTGGATAAGTTAATTCAGACTCTGTCGGACTCGAAAGTTCCCCGTTTGCCGGAGGACCGTGCCCGCCCGGCGTCTCGGGGGGGTGCGGCCCGGGGGCGTTTGCGGGAATTTCGCAAGTATCGCCCTGGGCGTGGGGCTGCTTCTTTCCAGTCTCCGGGGTTTTCCCGGGGTCGGTTCTTCCAGCGCATGCAGCCCTTTCGGGGGGCCCGTCGTGGGGCAGGGAACCCCTCCGCCGGTTCCCCCGCTTCCCGTCCTGCACAATGACGCCTTGCCGGCGCCCCCCTTGGTTCCGGTGGGGGCCCGGCTGCGCGACTTTTTTCCCAAATGGGCCGAGATCACGTCCGATCAGTGGGTCCTGGAGGTGGTGCGGGACGGTTATGCCCTGGAGTTCGCCCGCTCTCTGCCGGATTTTTTCCTCGCTTCTCCGTGTCAGACTCCGGGGAAGAAGCAGGCTTTTCGCCAGACCCTTCAGCGCTTGCTAGATCTCAGGGCAGTAGTTCCGGTGCCCCCCCTGGAGTGGGGCACGGGCAGGTACTCCATTTACTTTGTGGTGCCCAAGAAGGAGGGGACTTTTCGGCCCATCCTCGATTTGAAAGGGGTCAACAGGGCTCTCAAGGTTCCCTCTTTCCGTATGGAAACGCTGCGGTCGGTCATTCTGGCGGTTCAGCCGGGGGAGTTTCTCACTTCTCTCGATCTGACGGAGGCCTACTTGCATGTTCCTATTCGGACCTCTCATCAGCGTTTCCTGCGCTTTGCGATCTTGGGTCGGCACTATCAGTTCTGTGCGCTTCCCTTTGGGCTGGCCACGGCTCCCCGGACGTTCACCAAGGTGATGGTGGTCGTCGCGGCAGCCTTGCGGTCGGAGGGCATTCTGGTACACCCCTACCTGGACGACTGGTTAATTCGGGCCAAGTCGTTGCAGGAAAGCTACCGGGTTACGGCTCGGGTGGTGGAGTTTCTCCGGTCGCTGGGCTGGGTGGTCAACCTTTCCAAGAGTCGGTTGGTTCCGGCTCAGCGTCTGGAGTACCTCGGGGTGCTGTTCGACACCTCCTTGGGGAAGGTCTTCCTCCCAGAGGCCCGGGTGAGCAAATTGCAGTCTCAGATTCGCCTGCTTTTGGCGTCCCGGTGTCCTCGGGCGCGAGATTTCCTCCAGGTCCTGGGGTCGATGGCGGCGTCCCTGGACGTGGTGAGGTGGGCGCGGGCCCACATGCGTCCTCTTCAGTATGCTCTGCTCCGGAGGTGGTCTCCCCAGAGGCACGGGATGGATGTTCCGGTTCCCCTGCGAGGCTTGGCGCGCTGCAGTCTGCGTTGGTGGCTCCGGACCCCTCACCTAGTTCAGGGGGTGGGTCTGGATCTTCCGCAGTGGACGGTGCTCCTTACGGATGCGAGTCTCCTGGGTTGGGGGGCCCAGTGTCTGGGTCACTCTGCTCAGGGAACCTGGTCCACGGAGGAGGCCTCCTGGTCGATCAACGTGTTGGAGACCAGGGCGGTCCGGCTGGCGCTGTTGGCTTTCCACTCCCTTTTGTTGGGCAAGTCGGTCAGAGTCCTGTCGGACAATGCCACGGCGGTGGCTTATGTCAATCGTCAGGGGGGCACCAAGAGCACTCTGGTGGCGCAGGAGGCGGCTCGGCTCATGGTTTGGGCGGAGTCGCATCTTCTGGACCTCTCGGCCTCTCACATTGCCGGGGTAGAAAACGTTCAGGCGGACTTCCTCAGTCGTCACTTCTTGGATCCGGGAGAGTGGTGTCTCGGCGCCGAGGCGTTTCAGTTGCTAGTGCGTGCTTGGGGGCAGCCCCTGATGGATCTGATGGCTACAAGTGGCAACGCCAAAGTACCCCGCTTCTTCAGTCGTCGCAGGGACGGTCTGGCCGAGGGTCTGGATGCTCTGGTCCAACCGTGGCCAACGGAGGGGCTGTTGTATGTGTTCCCTCCTTGGCCATTAGTAGGCAGAGTACTGCTTCGCATTGTTCGCCATCCGGGGCTGGTGGTCTTGGTGGCTCCGGATTGGCCTCGTCGTCCGTGGTATGCGGATCTGGTGAGGCATCTGGTGGCGGATCCTCTTCCTCTGCCTCTCGAGTGCGATCTTCTGACGCAGGGTCCCATTCCCATGTTCGACCCGTCTCCCTTTTGTCTTACGGCTTGGCTCTTGAAAGGGGCCGCCTGAGTAAGAAGGGATATTCCGACAAGGTGATCTCTACACTTTTGGGGTCCCGGAGGCTTTCTACCTCTCGGGCTTATGTACGGGTTTGGCGTCTTTTTGAGGAATGGTGCCGAGCACGGGGAGTGGTCTCCTTTCGCGCTTCTCTGCCTAACATTCTAGAGTTTTTGCAGGATGGCCTGGATAGGGGCCTGGCCTGGTCTTCTCTTCGGGTTCATCTGGCGGCCCTGTCGGCTTTTCGGGGGCTGGTGACAGGTCAGCGTTTGTCAGCCATTCCTGATGTGATTCGCTTTCTTAGGGCGGCCAAGTTGCTCAGGCCTCCCATAAGGCCCTCGATTCCCTCTTGGGATCTCAATCTGGTTCTCTCTGTTCTAGTGCGCCCTCCTTTCGAGCCGTTGGATGGCTGTTCGTTGAAGGACCTTACGCTGAAGTCGGTCTTTTTGGTGGCCATTACTTCCGCTAGACGGGTGTCGGAGCTACAGGCTTTCTCTTGTAGGGCTCCCTTCCTGGAGTTTTCAAAGGAGCGGGTTGTTTTGCGGCCTGTTCCTTCCTTTCTGCCGAAGGTAGTTTCTCCTTTTCATGTCAATCAATCGGTGGTCCTCCCGGTCTTGGGTAGTCGGGAGGGTTCTTCTGAGCAACGACAGCTGCGCAAGTTGGATGTCGGTCGGGTCCTCCATGCTTATGTGCAGCGGACCCGGGATTTTCGGAGCTCCGATCATCTCTTTGTGCTTCTGGCGGGTCCTCGTCGGGGGGCTGGCGCTTCTAAGGCTACTATTGCGCGCTGGATCAAGGAGACGATCGCTTCCGCTTATCTTCTGAGTCAGAAGCCGGTTCCGGAGTTTCTCAAGGCTCATTCCACTAGGGGTCAGGCGGCTTCTTGGGCTGAGTCGTCGCTCGTGCCTCCGGTGGATATTTGTAAGGCTGCGGTTTGGTCCTCCTTGCATTCATTTGTTCGGCATTATCGGGTAGATGTTCAGGCGCGTCGGGACGCGGTGTTCGGTGAGCGTGTTCTGGTATCGGCCCTTCGGGGGTCCCGCCCGTGAGAGGGACTGCTTTGGTACGTCCCAATCGTAAAGTTAACCTCTACTGGTCTGGAGAGTGCTAAAGAAGGAGAAATTAGGTTCTTACCTGCTAATTTACTTTCTTTTAGCTTCTCCAGACCAGTAGAGGTCCCCACCCTGTCTGTTGTTGTTGTTGTTGGGGCTGTTGCGCGGGCAGTTTTTGGTTTTTGCTGCGGGTTCTAGTATTTTTCTAGGGCCGGGGAGAATTGAAGAACAGCGGCTGTGGCTCGGCTGGCTTAGCTGGCGAGCTGTGGGGACCTTCTTCCTTCGGGAATTTCTCCTCTGCATTTTCCAACAGCATTTTTTGGGTATGTTATTTGTTACTCCTTTCGGAGTATTGTTTTTTCTCTCTGTTGTTTCCAGTTCTTGGTTCTGCTTGGCTATTCGGCAGACTGAGGGAAATAGAGAGGAGGGGCTAGGATATACTGTCCCAAAGTTTTGTTTTCAGTCTCCACCTGCTGGTCATGATTAGATATATACCCAATCGTAAAGTTAACCTCTACTGGTCTGGAGAAGCTAAAAGAAAGTAAATTAGCAGGTAAGAACCTAATTTCTCCTTTTTCTGAATGTTTTAGTTTGCAGAGGGGAGTTAGACAAGGCTGTCCCCTGTCTCCTTTGCTGTTTGATATTGAATTAGAACCCTTGTTATTAGTTATTCAACAAGTAAAGGAAATACAGGGTATTCCTTATTCAGATCGGGAATATAAGGTCTCTGCATACGCAGATGATATATTGCTTCATTTGAGAAATCCTGAAAAGACCATTCTATGCTTACTTGAAAAATTTGGAAAATTCTGAGGTTATAAGATAAATTGTAGTAAATCAGAAGTTCTTCCACTAAATGTACATTGCACAAAAGGCTTGTTTGATTCATTTTCTTTTATATGGAAGGAAGATGGATTAAAATATTTAGGAATTTGGAGCAAAAATATGCTAGAAGACACAATGAAAGAAAACGAAAAGTCTTTGTTACAGAAGATAACAGAAATGTGCGAGCAATGGAACCCTTTACATCTTTCTTGGTGGGGGAGAGTTCAAATGATTAAAATGATGATATTGCCTGTGGTTTGTTATCAAAATGAGTATGTTAACAGTTTTTTTTAGAGGGTCCTTTTATAAAAAGTTAAACAGTATTCTTACCAAATTTGGCTAGGTAAAACTCCTAGAATCGCTCTAGTATCTTTACAAAAATCAATTAAAGAGGGTGGGGTAAATTTTCCAAACTTTTATAGGTAAGTATTATCTTCTGTGAACTTGAAGTATCATAACTCTTTACTGTTACTGTAATATACTCCTATCCTGAAATGTAATTCTACTGGAACTGCCCAGATATCTTCCATAATGTAATCCGCCTAGAACCGCAAGGCACAGGCGGAATAGAAATCCCTAATGTAATGTAATGTATCATCAAGCCTATATTTTGCGCCAGGGTATGTATTGGGTCCTCCCAGAACTCATAGATAATACCCCATACTGGCTATAGTTGGAATGGCGACTCATGTTTCCTGCTTATGTCATGTTCTTAGTATTAAAATGCCTAGATTGTATAAAGAAAACAGATTAATGAATACTTGGAAAACATTGCGATTTATTAATAATTTAACATCTGTTCCAATACAAATGTCAACAAATCAAACTATATGGCTAAACTCCAGGATTCAAATTGGCGGATTTAAGGTCATCTGGAAGCATTGGATGATAGCAGGGATACGTATTTTAGAAGATGTTATTTCAAATGGTAAACTGCTTGAATTTTCACAATTGCAATAAAAATATGGCCTTAATAAATTGCAAAGTTTCAGATGGTTGCAATTGAAGCAGGCCATTCAGGCGGGGTTCCCTGAATGGAAAACCCTTAACAATTTGTTTGAATTAGTTTGAAGTTCTTAAGCTTTCAGGTGGACTTTCTGGGATACCAGGCCGCACAGTGGTATAAATTGATAAGTGGATTAGTTAAAAAGAAGCCTAAAAAAGGCCTTACAGATATTTGGAGCATTGAGATTAAGCATCAGATTAGTGCGGCTCAATGGCCATGGATTTGGTCTTGGAGAATGAGATCTACAGTATCCGCATCTATGAGACAAACTTGGTTTTTTCTCTTACATAGAGCTTTTTGGACTCCAGTTAGATTGCAAAAGTTGAATAGCTCTAAGTCTAATAGATGCTGGCATTGTAATCTCGAAGTTGGGATTCTAGATCATTTATTATTTTATTGTCCCTTTATTTTAGTCTTTTGGAAATCTATTTGGGGGTCAAATAAATTGTTTATTGGAAAACCATGTGGCATTATCTTATGATACAATTCTATTCGGAATATCAATGAGAACACAGAGTCAAATTTTGTCTAACAATAATAAGCTTTTATTGATCATGACAGGAGTCACCATACAATAAATCACATTTAATTGGAAGAACTGGAGTAGACTCAATTATTGCTTCTGGTGGAATTCATTATGTCACATTTATAAAACGGAAAGAGCAATTGCTTTACAAAGAGGGAACTATAATGAAATCTGGGGGCCATTGATAAGATATTGGTATCTTGTCAATAGATACCATTTTTCCATTATAAATACAATAAAAAGAAGGGTAAGGATTTGATAATTTTATTAAATATTTAGATCAATAATAAAGAATATTGTACATGAGCTTTGTGAATGCATAGGTTATGGTTGGGTTGGGAAGGATTGGGTTAAAATTTTAATGTTTTAATGCTGAATATGATAGATTAAAGTGTTGTATTCAATTTTAACTGATATTTATTGTTACACTTGTTGTAAGATGTAAAATGAATAAAGATTTGTAAAAAAAACAAACAAACCAATTTAAAGGTGCAGACACATCCTCGGTCATAAAAAGTCCACTGTTCTAGTCCTAATTTTGTTTGAGTTAAAAAACTAACATCAGTACAGAGCATATTTCAACTTCCACTCTTACAGATTATCTTCTTAGTCAAAAAAACTTTGTTCTGTTTTACATAAGAATTGCTGCTGCTGGGTCAGACCAGTGGTCCATCGTGCCCAGCAGTCCGCTCATGCGGCAGCCCTTAGGTCAAAGATCAGTGTCCTATTTGAGTATAGCATTACCTGCATACGTTCTGGTTCAGCACGGACTTATCTAACCCTTTCTTGAATCCCTGGAGGGTGCATTCCCTTATAACAGCCTCTGGAAGAGCATTCCAGATTTCAACTACTCTCTGGCTGAAGAAGAACTTCCTTATGTTTGTATGGAATCTATCCCCTTTAAACTTTAGAGTGCCCTCTTGTTCTCTTCACCTTGGAGAGGGTGAACAATCTCTCTCTACTAAATCAATTCCCTTCAATATCTTGAATGTTTCGATCATGTCCCCTCTCAGTCTCCTCTTTTCAAGAGAGAAGAGGCCTGGTTTCTCTAGCCTCTCATTGTATGGCAACTCCTCCAGTCCCTTAACCATTTTTGTCGCTCTTCTCTGGACCCTTTCAAGTAGTACTATGACCAGTGTTGGGGGCGCACCATGGCCCGGTACAGCAGCATGATAACCTTCTCAGATCTGTTTAGGATTCTCTTCTTAATCATTCCTAGCATTCTGTTCGCCCTTTTCACCGCCGCCGCACATTGTGCGGATGGCTTCATTGACTTGTCTACAAGCACTCCCAAGTCTCTTTCCTGGGGGCTCTCTCCCAGTACAGCAACGGACATCCTGTATTTGTGCATATGATTTTTGTTACTGACATGCATCACCTTGCACTTATCCACGTTGAACCTCATTTGCCATTTCGCGGCCCATTCCTTGAGTGCGTTTATGTCTTGTTGTAGGTTTTCGCAATCTTTTTTTGTCCTCACTACTCTGAATAACTTTATATCATCCGCAAATTTAATCACCTCACTCGTATCAATTTCCAGGTCGTTTATAAATATGTTGAAGAGCACGGGCCCGAGCACCGAACCCTGCGGCACTGCACTCGTGACGCGTTTCCTATCTGCCAACCAATTTTTAATTCATGTGAGTATATCACCCTTGATTCCATGGCTCGCAATTTTTCAAAGTAGACTTACATGCGGGACCTTGTCGAATGCCTTCTGAAAATCTAGATAGACAATGTCGACCGGGTCACCCTGTTTACTCCCTCAAAGAAGTGCAGTAAGTTTGTCAAGCAAGATCTTCCTTTGCTGAAGCGTGCTGGCTGGTCTTCATTAGATTGTGTCTGTCAAGGTGATCAATGATATGGTCCTTTATCAGCACCTCTACCATCTTTTGCAGTGCCGAAATCAGACTCACTGGTCTGTAGTTTCCTGGATTTCGCTTCGCACCTTTCTGTATTGGAAGATTAGGTTTATACCTTTGATAATCTTCTTTGTTAGTCCCTGTAGGATTCCATACACTGTGTTCAATCCCAACCTGCCATCCGGGAGTTGCAAAAATCCAACACATGCTCCACTCACTTAGCTTGAGAGCTAGCAAACATATCCAGTTAAGTCCCAAAGCCAAGTAACATACCTGAACAAATCCATGACAAAGGGAGGGTAAGATCCACCAACAATACAAACAAGTCTTGAACTGCTCTGCAAAACATTAACAAGTAACATAGTAAATGACGGCAGATAAAAGACCTGAATAGTCCATACAGTCTGCCCATTAGTTATATCCATTAAAATACATAATAAATTTAACTTGTCTCTTCTTTGATATTTCTGGGTCCTAAACTGTAAAGTCCACCTGGTATTGTCCTAGGTTCCAACTGCTGAAGTTGCTGTCCAAGCTCACCCTAGCCTATCCAATCATCCCGTTGGCAGGATATCGACCATAAAGTCTAGCCAGTAACATCCTCATATTCCAAGTTAGTGGAGTTCCCATTGATACCCTCCTTAGCCCAATCCTACACCAAATCATCACATATGGGACACAGACCATGCAAGTCTGTCCAGTACTGGCCTTAGCTCTTTAAATTACATACTTCGTTTTCTAATTAGAGATCCTCTATGTTTATCCCATGCTTTTTTGCATTCCATCACCATTTTCCTCTCCATCACTTCTCTCAGAAGGGCATTCCAGGCATCTACGATCCTTTCCATAATAAATAATTTTCTAACATTGCTCCTGGGTCTTCCTCCCCCAGCCTCAAATTATGCCTTCTAGTTTTACCATTTTCTCTTGAAAATATTTTGTTATATAGTAATACTTTTCAAGTATTTAAACGTCTGTATCATATCTCTCCTGTCTCTCCTCTAGAGTATACATATTTAAGTCTTCCAGTCTCTTCCCATACTTCTTTTGGTTCAAACCCCTTACCATTTGCGTCGCCTTCCTCTGGACCGCTTCAAGTCCTTTTATATCCTTCACCAGATAAAGCCTCCAAAACTGAACACAATACTCCAAAGTGCGGCCTCACCCACGACGTATACAAGAGGCATCAACACCTCCCTTATTCTGGTAACAAACAGAATAACATTGAGGATAATGTAGAACTAATCTGCTATGTGCAACGCGCAGCCCAAGAAAAACCTTCAGTAATGTGCATACTCACAGAAACTCCACACAGGATCTGGCAACTGGCTGGAAAATCTTCATGACAGTTTGCAGGAACGGGACAGGAAAATAACTCGCTGGGATGGGAAAATGAGTTCCCACGGAGATGGGGAAAAATTTGTCTCCGTGTCATTCTCTAATTTGAGTAAACCTTTTCTTTGAGGGTGGGGGGTGGGATAAAGGGTACCTCATCTTATACTTGAATCAACTTATATTTGAGTATATAGGGGTCATTCCATGTCAAGTTGACCACGCTCAACCTCCTCCAAATTTAATAAAATTGTGTGTGGACATTCACTAAGGTCTCAAACTAAATCATGCAAAATTTTTCAGCTGGATTTCTATTAGTTCAAGAGTTATAGGCAGCTGAATGGAGGTCGCCTTCTGAGTGCCATGCTCCATATAAAACAAAACAGCCACTTTGTCCAGGTACTGCAGTCCAACAAAACCTGGTTCATATAATAGAATAGTATAAAGGAAAAAATATTTAAGAAACCATAACACACATATTAGCTTGAAGTTTGATCTTTATTACAGTTTTGTGGGTAATATGACACCATTTAACCTGAAAAGAATTAATGTCAAATAGGAAGCTTTTACCAACTGACTTATAAATCAACAGTGATAGCAATGTCGTCCTGCTTACTTCACCAAGAGGCATATAAAAAGTTAAACTGTCATGAACAGCAGCTTTCAAGGATAACTTGCACATCTATGATTTGGAGATAAACATGTTACTTTACTATATATATAAAGCACTGAATATTCAGAGCACTCAGACATTAAGCGATTTAACATTTACATGGTCTCTGTTCTCATACCTCACCTGCAGCATTTATGTAATAATTTAAAAGCTTGTGGTACACTTGGACATTTTTCTGATATTCACTAAAATTGCCTTTCTTTCAAATATACACAATGCAGTGTACCAAGATTACAAGAAGCAATGTACCATGTGACCTTGAACATATGTAGCAGCAGAAGCATAGCGAGGGAGGTGGCGCCCACTCTTCCCCGCCACTTAAGCACCCCCGACATACCTCTTGAAACGTTCACCGGTGCAAGCAGTATCTTCCACCTGCTGCTTTCACAGGCCTCAGCACCCTTCTGATGTCATGTCAGAAGGGAGCCGAGGCCAGGGGGAGCAGCAAGTGGAAGATGCTACTCACACCTGCAAACTTTTAAAGAGATACATAGGGGTCATAGAGAAGGAGAGGCACCTGGGCAGTCCACCGCTCCCCCCTCCCCATCTACCATGCCACTGTGTGGCAATACTCTTCCCAAAGCCTGAACACTAACTGAGTAATGCAGTTTGCTCTAATGCTAGAAAGGAAATTAACTTTATGTATTATCAAGTTGGAAAAAAAGAAAAGCAAATTACTCTGTCTTATGCCTGATGGAAGCCATGTAAAGAAAAACAGAATATAAACCTATTTGCTTTATCAATGACTCACTCAAGTCTGATATAATTTAATGTGCAACTAAGATACATTTTCATAATGGGGCCATAGTTCATATACCACAAATGAGCATTTTATAGGAGCAAAATTGCTAAGCTTTGATTAAAAACTTTAAATTATTCCTTCATATTACTATGAGGGATATATGGCAATTCATCTAATCTATATAATTTAGTTCTGTTAATTGTTCTTTAAAGAAATTTGTACTTTTATAGAAATATATACAGAATATAACTATGTTGTATTTCTGGATAACTAGGGAATTGTTTTTATAAACCGGTATAATCTTCTTTTGGCAACATGTTCTCAAAAGAGCTGGGTGGCAACTATTAATCCTTCTCTTTTGTACAGTTTCTCAATGTTGATGATTTTGAAGCAGGGCTAGGAGTGAGAGGCCTTCAAAACCACTAAGGAAAGTAATGAATAAATGTGAAAAAGCACAGCTGACTACAGCAGCTTCTTTAGCTTGCTTACTCACAAAAAATGAGATTTCAGTTTTGTGCTCGGTAAACTCAAATGAAACACTCAAAAGCCACAGATTTCCCCTCTTTAGGTTAACAAGTATTAGTATATATTCAAGTAGAAGACAAGCAGACAGACCCAGGGCATCATGAATACTGTTAACTTAGCAGTCTTATTCTTCTGCACAATACAATGTACACTAAAATGTTAAGATACCCATTTTAAACTGTAAAATCTTTTAAACAAACTTACCCCACATTCAGTAATTAACATATCACAAAACTGAAAAAAACCCCAAAACAAACAAAAAATCCCTAAACCTTCCCCCCTCTAAAAAAACCAAAACAATTAAAGATGGTGGATCTCATTTTACATATACACTGCATTTTTAAAAATACAACCACTAATCTCACCAACAATGGTAATAGTTCTGCAGATTCCCAGATAGAAAAGATGACAAAATGCCAAAGCACTTGAAGCAGTATATCAGACTATATATGTACAAACTTAAGAGTATGAAAAACTGCTGAATGCATTAAGAAATTTATTTTATAGACTTTTGCTGCCTGCAGGTGAAGAATTCCTGAAAGAATTGTAATCAGACTAGAAGTCAGACTATACTGCCAGCAACATACAATTAAATTAATTTGTTCTGAATCTCATTCATTGTAGAATAGTATTAAAGTTACAATACTGACTTAGGTATGTCAAGATTTTATCTTTTTATAAATCATTCAGGAAATCCAGTCACACTGTTTTTCCTTATTTCCATCTCTCAACAAGCATTTCACCATACGTATTTTCCCAAAATGACTACGTATAAAGTGACTGGATTATATATGCATATACTAAGGGCCTAATTCTATACATGTCACCTAAAAAATTGGTGCCAACTAGTGTGGCGCTAAGCATGATTCTATAAATTAGGTGCCAATTATAGAATCGTGCTTAGGCAGCACTAAGCGTTCTAAGATTTAGGCACATCCTATTTATGTTAGGGTTTTTTTGGTCTAAACACCTGTGCCCTAACTATGCCCACTTTTTAATTATGCGTTAGGTGCCTAACTGTTACAAAATCACGCCTAACAAGTTAGGCACCTAACTTTCATTAACTCCACTTAGTGCCAATTATGCCTATTACTGAATTAAGTTTGGCGCGCCTAACTTTAGGTACACATTATAGAATTTAGGGGTAAATCTTTAGGGCTACTGAAATAAATGAGGGAAAGTTAAGTGAGAAAGTGATAAAATAGTTAAGTTTTCAAGACATTTAAAGAGAACTAGTAAATTAATATTAACTATTTAAAAGAAACAGTAAGAAAAATCTGCAGCTTCCAGATGAAAAATAGGAATTTGTAGTAAACAGAAGTTGGACCATCACAAGTGTTTGATATGTATAGGGCATACTACCTCAGTAAGCAAACTGGATGATTACCAGACCTACATGTCCATGTTATGTATAAGAGCAGCAAAATTATGAAAGACAGACCTGAAAATGTAAGATTTGAAAATTCAGTTCAAGCCAATGCATTCTATATACCAAAAGTATATAAATGAGCCATAGACTTTTTAACATAGTTGAAAATTGACTATGGGTGTTTTGGGTCCATTTCATGAAATCTATTTCAGAGGTTGTATATTGTTCTACATGCCTCTGTGTAACTAGTATGTCACTTAACATAGTGGAGATTTCTAGCCAGTTAATAAGGACGACTGGTAATAATCAAAGGATTTAGGGCAAAGGTAAGATTACAAAGGGTAAAAGTTACTCAAATGTTTTTCTTGTACCAAATATAAGCAAGAAATATTGATTACATTATTTTTCTAAATATAGCTGAGCCTTCAGCTATGACTATCTGCTTGTGCTAATAAGAAACAGTCCATCAAGTCACTCTGGCAGTAGTAAGTCAGGTATTTAAACTAACCTGTCACATATTTTTAAACAAGAGCAGTTGGCTTCATTTAACAAAATAGGGGGGGATATAAACCACTGACATCATTACCTTAAGTAATTCCATATCCACTTCATTCCAGCAGATAATTTGTAAAAACTAGGGAGGCCAGATTATATGGAGATTCTACCAGTGTTAACTTAAAAGTACCTACATACAAACTACATTGATAGAGTAAATCCACAATTCATCTCTGGTGGTAAAAGGATTATCTCATGTTATCTAAAGTAAAGACTGAAAGGGGACAATGGCTTATCTTGCATTAGGTAGGATGTATACTGTTTGTTTACATCATGACCATAAGGTATTTTCCCTTCTCTAAATTTATACAGTGCTTTTCAACTGCATGGAAAACAACTGCCTCCTGGACAGTTAAGAAGTCCATAGACTACTCAGGCACAAAAGGTGGATTAATGGAAAAAATCAGTATCTTCTCCTCCCCATCTGTGACATATACTGTAATTGAGATCTCGATGATTAACATTTAGTCTTGAACATCGAAGTAATCAATCACTGGTTCCTCTTTCACTGTTTTCTGTAAACCACTGTTTGCAGCATTTCTAGAAAAAAGGAATACCACATTTTCATTGAATGATTTTTCACTACCCAAACACATTACTAGAAATATCTAAGTTGATGCCATTGTTTGAATCTGTCTTACTGATGTTAATTTCAGTATTTATCAAAAGTAACATCTCTGCAAACACTATAGATCACTTATTGTGCTCCCTTTTATTCAAAGGCAATCTCAATAGTGGGATAAGTAAGGAAAAATTAGGTTCTTACCTGCTAATTCACTTTCTTTTAGCTTCTCCAGATCGGTATAGGAAATATTACAAGCGGGTATATATCTCATCATGATCAGCAGGTGGAGACTGAAACAAAACTGTGGAATAGTACATAAGAGGTACCTTCCCCTATTCCTAGCAGTCTGCCGAATAGCCTAACAGAACTAAGAACTTGAAAAAGAAATAAATACTTCAAACAGGAGTAATAACTAATATACCCAAATGCTGTTGGAAAATGCAGAGGAGAGATCCCAGAAAGAAAATGTCCCCACAGCTCGCCAGCTAAGCCAGCCGAGCCACAGCTACTGTTCTTCAATTCTCCCTGGCCCGCAGAAAAAACAAAATCTGCAAGCACAACAGCCACAAGAACACAACAATAGACAGGGTGGGGTCCTATACCGGTCTGGAGAAGCTAAAAGAAAGTAAATTAGCAGGTAAGAACCTAATTTCTCCTTCTTAGCACTTTCCAGACCAGTATAGGAAATCTTACAAGCGAGACGTACCAAAGCAGTCCCTATCATGGGTGGGACCCCCGAAGGGCCGTCACCAGAACATACTCACCAAACACCGCATCCCGACGAGCCTGAAAGGCCACACAGTAGTGTCTGACAAAGGAACACAAGGAAAACCAAACAGCAGCCTTACAAATGTCCACTGGAGGCACCAGCGAAGACTCAGTTCAAGACGCTGCCGGACCCCGCTTGGAAAGAGCATTGAGAAATTCTGGAACAGGCTGGTTCAGAAGAAGAGAAGCGGACGCAATAGACTCTTTGATCCAATGTGCAATGGTAGCCCTAGAAGCGCCATCCCCTAACAAGGACCTGCAAGAATGGATTATCTGATCTCCTGAACTCCTGTGTCCTCTGCATATAAGAGCAAAGAACCCGACAGACATCTAACTTGCGCAACCGCTTCTGCTCATGTCAATCACTGCCTGATTGACATGAAAAAGAGAAACTACCTTTGGCAGAAAAGAAGGAACAGGCCTCAACACTACCCGCTCCCTAGAAAACTCCAGGAAGGGAGACCTACAAGAGAGAGCCTGCAGCTCCGAAACATGTCTAGCAGAAGTAAGAGCCATCAAGAAGACTGCCTTAAGAGTAAGGTCCTTCAACGAGCAGGCACCCAAAGGCTCAAAGGAGGGGGGGGTACCAGCCCGGAGAGGACCAGATTCAAATCCCAAGAGGGAACAGACAGCCACACAGGAGACTTGAACAATTTGGCCGCCCGCAAGAAGCAAATGACATCAGGAATGGCAGTCAACCGCTGACCTTGTAACAACCCCCGAAAGGCCGACAAGGCTGCCAGCGGAACCCGGAGAGAAGACCAAACCAGGCCCCTGTCCAGGCTATCCTGCAAGAACTCCAAGATGTTAGGCAGAGAAGCACGAAGAGACCACTCCACACGCCCCACACCAGTCCTCAACGATACGCCACACCCGCACAGAAGCCTGAGATGTGGAAAGTCTCCAAGACCCCAAGAGGGTGGAGATCACTTTATCTGAATAACTCTTCTTACCTAGGCGTTCACTTTCAAGAGCCAAGCTGTAAGATAAAAGGGACCCGGATAGAACATGGGAAAGGGGCCTGGAGTAAGCAGAGCGGGTGAAAGAGGCAGAGGAAGAGGATCTGAAAGCAGATGCCGCACCAGATCCGCATACCATGGACATCGGGGCCAATCCGGAGCCACCAGAACCACCAGGCCCAGGTGCCGAACAATGCGGAGAAGAACTCTGCCCACTAATGGCCATAGAGGGAACACCTACAACAGCCCCTCTGTTGACCGGAGCATCCAGACCATCTGTTGACCATCTCTGTGATGACTGAAGAAGCAGGGTGTTTTGGTGTTGACACTCGGGGCCATTATGGGCTGACCCCAAGACTACACTATCAACTGAAAGGCCATGTGGCTTAGACACCACTCTCCGGGATCTAGCATGTGACAACTGAGGAAGTCCGCCTGAATATTCTCCACTCTGGCTATGTGGGAGGCCAAGATGTCCTGATGGTGGGACTCTGCCCAGACCATGAGCAGAGCCTCCTCCCGCGCTACTTGAGTGCTCTTGGTGCCCCCCCGACGATTGACATAGGCCACCGCCGTGGCATTGTCCGACAGAACTCTGACTGACTTGCCCGACAAGAAGGAGCGAAGGCAAACAGTGCCAGACAGACGGCTCTGGTCTCCAGCACATTGATCGACAAGGATGCCTCCACTGTGGACCATGTGCCCTGAGCTCCCCACCCGAGGAGATTGGCATCAGTGAGAAGCACTGCCCACTGTGGTTGATCCAGACTCTCTTCTCTTGAACAAGAAGAGAGATCTGGAGCCACCAACGAAGACTGCAGCATGCCAAGCCTCTCAGAGGAACAAGGAGATCCAAACTGTGCCTCAGGGGCGACCACCTCCGAAGCACAGCATACTGAACAGGACGCATGGAGGCCCATGCCCACCTTACTACGTCTAGGGGAAGCTGCCATCGACCCCAAGACGTGGAAGAAATTCTGCACCTGAGGACACCGGGACGCCAGAAGCAGGCGAATCAGATTGCAATTTGCTTACCTGGACCTCTGGAAGGAAGACCTTACCCAAGGAGGTGTCAAACAGAACCCCAAGGTACTCCAGATGCTGAGATGGGACCAACCAACTGCAGAAACTCCACCACCCGAGCCGTTACCCAAGTGCTCTCCTGAAACAACTTGACCCGAATCAACCAGTTGTCCAGGTAGGGATGCACCAGAATGCCCTCTGTCCCCAAGGCCGCTGCGACGACCACCATAACCTTGGTGAACGTCCGGGGAGCCGTGGCCAGGCCAAAAGGAAGCGCACAGAACTGATAGTGCTGACTCAAGATTGTAAAGTGAAGGAAATGCTGATGGGAGGCCCAAATTGGAACATGCAAGAAGGCAGAAACTCCCCCGGCTGAACCACCAGAATGACAGACTGCAGCGTTTCCGAGCGAAGAGAGGGAATTTTGAAAGCCCTGTTGACCCCTTTTCCTGTTAACTCCTTTTAAATCTAAGATGGACCTTCTTGGGCACCACAAAGTAAAGTGAGTACCTGCCAGTGCCGCACTCCTGAGAGGGTACTGGAACAAGAGATCGAGGAAGCGTTGAAGGGACTGGCGAAAGGCCTGCGTCTTTCATGCTGCCTGACATGGAAAGGCTAGAAAATGATCTGGCAGAGAACGGGCAAACTCCCGAGCATAACCGTCCCACACCACCTCCAGGACCCACTGATTGGACGGGATCTTGGCCCACTTGGGGAAAACAACTTGCACAGCCAGGCACCCACCGGAACCAAAGGGGGCGCCGGCAAAGAGTAATTGTTCAGGACAGGCAGCGGGGGAATCGGTGGAGGGAGTCCCAGCCTCCCAATGGGCCCCCCAAAAGGACTGCATACACTGATAAAAACGACCCCGGGAAAAAACGGAAGCCTAGAAAGTAGCAGCCCCACACCCAGGGTGGTATTTGTGGAACTCCCGCAGATGCCCACGGGCAGTGCCACCTCGAGACGTCAGGCGGGCACGGTCCTCTGGCATGCGGGGCATCTTAGAGTCCGTCAGAGTCTGAACCAACTTATCTAAATCCTCTCCAAACAAAAGAGACCCCCAAAAGGGAAATTTAGTAAGCTTAGTTTTAGAAGCGGCATCAGAGAGGAACAAGGCAGCCATCTCAATCTTTGCTACCTCTTGATCCACCAAGGACCAGTCATCAGACTCACGATCCAGGACACGCTCGGCCCACTGAAACACGGCAAGAGCCACCAGTTCCCCCACAAATAGCCGCCTGGACTCCCAAGGCAGAGACATCAAAAGTCTGGTAAGAATGGTCTCCAACTTACATGCCTCAAGAGTCCCGTAATGAAAAAGACAGATCTTCCCTAACCCTAAAGCAGGGGTGAGAGGAAGAGACAGCTGTGAGGCACTAGCGGCAGGGAGCCCTGGATGCCTGCAACCGCTGTGGACAGAGCTCCACCACCGCACTGACCCAAACAGCCGATTTCAGGCCGGCCGCGAGTGCTTCACGTCTGGACCAAATTGCGTACCACTTTTCCTGAGAATTGCTCAATTGGTCCTTACGTGACCTAGCTAGAAGAAAAGTGCCGGTTAGTTAAAAAATACAGTAAAATACAGCATATTTAAAGTGAAAGCAACCCTTCAGACCGGCACTACCTCAGGATTTGTTATTTTTTTATTTCAGAACAAATTCCACTGGCTCTCAAAGCAGCATGCCTTGCTTGACTTAGGGGGGCAAGGCTTACTGCTGAGGCACCTCTAAAAAAATGTTGGGGAGGTGGAGGAAATGGGGAGAGGGACCCAGCTCCAGACCTGCCGGGTTTGACACCCCCAAGGTCAGACGGACCCCTAAACAGGGTCCACCCAAGCTCAATCTGGCACACAAACAGGGACTAGGATCCTAAACAAATTCCAACAGCCCTACCAAAAGAGATGGGTACAGCTTCTCACACCTGCTGAGACTGAAAGAAGACTGATAGGAATAGGGGAAGGTACCGCTTATGTACTATTCCACAGTTTTGTTTCAGTCTCCACCTGCTGGTCATGATGAGATATATACCCGCTTGTAAGATTTCCTATACCTGGAGAATGCTAAAGAAAACACTATTTGTAAAGCCCAAAATGTGTTAATGCTCCCATTAACTATATGTAGGAGGGACTTTCAGAAACTTATGTGGCACCTGATTGCTATTTGCAATGAAGAGAGGTTGAAAATTTCAATCAGTGCCCTCTCCTTTGAAAATACTGATTTGTGCTCATGTGTGCACAATAATTCAATGTTCATAAAATTTCTCAAATCAAAAAGAGACGCAGCACTGCTTGCTTCACCATAAACACGCCTGAACAGTGCTGCAATATAACTCAATATAATAAACTATTCCACTTATTTCAGGCAGCTCAAAACCTTTAGGGCTGCAATCAGTCAGCTAGGTTCCTCTGTTGTCCCAGCCTTATGGGTTTTGATTATATCTACCTCAGAGACTCAAGCTGAATGACTGCTCAAAGATAACTCTATTCTGCTACAACTTTTTAAATGTTTATTTTATTTCTTCAGTCTGACACAGGGTTCGGTACTTGGGCCCGTGCTCTTCAACATATTTATAAACGACCTGGAAATTGGTACGACGAGTGAGGTGATTAAATTTGCAGACGATACAAAGTTATTCAGAGTAGTGAAGACGCAGAAGGATGGTACGCCCCCACCTGGAATACTGCGTCCACCACTGGTCGCCATACATGAAGAAAGACATAGTACTACTCGAAAGGGTCCAGAGAAGAGCGATTAAAATGGTTAAGGGGCTGGAGGAATTGCCGTA
The DNA here is from genome assembly GCF_902459505.1 of Geotrypetes seraphini. Lineage (NCBI taxonomy): Eukaryota > Metazoa > Chordata > Amphibia > Gymnophiona > Dermophiidae > Geotrypetes > Geotrypetes seraphini. Next base: position 377,861,240 of record NC_047085.1, read on the forward strand.
CAGTGAGAGATTAGAGAAGCTGGGCCTCTTCTCCCTTGAAAAGAGGAGAATGAGGGGACATGATCAAAACATTCAAGATAATGAAGGTTGTTTACCCTCTGCAAGGGCACTCTCTAAAGTTAAAAGGGGATAGATTCCGTATAAACATAAGGAAGTTCTTCTTCACCAGAGTGGTAGAAATCTGGAACACTCTTCCGGAGGCTGTTATAAGGGGAAATCACTCTCCAGGGATTCAAGACAAAGTTAGATAAGTTCTTGCTGAACCAGAATGTATGCAGGTAAGGCTAGACTCAATTAGGGCACTGGTCTTTGACCTAAGGGCTGCTGCGGGAGCGGACTGCTGGGCACGATGGACCCCTGGTCTGACCCAGCAGCAGTAATTCTTATGTTCTTATAACACATTTATTTTAAAAATGTATAAATTGCTCCCTTAAACATCTATCCAAATTGATAGAGAATAATACAATTTAACTTTCCTATAGATAGATATAAAACAAAAATTAAGACTACTTAACTCTGAAGAGAATTCTAAAATAGGGTAATCTTTTGGTCAACCACCATTAGGGGTGCATCTACTAAGCTGCAGGAAGCACTAATGCATGCTTACCACAGCAAAAGATGGCTTACCATGGGGCACACTGAGGCATCCCATGGTAATTTTTGGATGTGCTTACACTGGGGACTGGTCTGAGGGTGGAGGGTAGGCATGTCTGCACTAATCAGTTACCACAGCTACATTACTACATGCTAACTAATAAGCACATAAGTAGTAAGGGCTCCTGTGCTAATTTTTGTTAATAGCTGCATACTAATGGCAATATTAGCACATGGACATTAAATTGGAAAATCAGCCTTTTCTGGCCATGTCAAAAAGTGGTCTTAGTGTGCACAAAATACCCACATAAGGGTGTGCTAAGGTCACTTTTAGCTGAAGCTTAATAAAAGGACCCCTTAAATACTACTACTACAGTAAAACCTTGGATTGCAAGTAATTTGGTTTGCAAGTGTTTTGCAAGACATGCAAAACATTTTATTAAATTTTTACTTGATATACAAGCATTATCTTGCAATACAAGTACATACAGTATACACATGCCACATCATCACAACTGATCTGATGGTTCTCTCTCTGCCATTTCAGGAGAGTAGTGACTGTTCTAAATGAACAAGGTCTTGCAATACAAGTACGTATAATATTTTGTATTAAAGTTTTTGGGTTGTGGAACGAATTGCCTGAGTTTCCATTATTTCTTATGGGGAAATTCGCTTTGATATATGAGTGATTTGGACTACAAGCATGCTTCTGGAACAAATTATGCTTGCAAACCAAGGTTTTACTGTACTACTATTCATCATTTCTATAGCGATGAAAAGCATTTATAGTGCTGTTCATTCAACATGCAACAAATGGTCCCTGCTCAGAAGAGCTTACGAACTAATTTGGATGGACATATAGTGGGGGTTGGGAAGTTTCTTGCAGAGAAAGCACAGTTACTTACCATAACAGGTGTTATCCAGGGATAGCAGGCAGATATTTTCACATATGTCACCCTTGGAGCCCCCAGTACGGACACTAAGAGTGCATCGCCACTTTAACAAATTTAGAAAGTTTGCGATAGCCCACACCGTGCATGCGCGTGTGCCTTCCCGCACAACGTAGGCGCACGGCTCCTCAGTTCTGTAAGTCAGCTAAGAAGCCAACCTAGGGGAGGTGGGTGGGTTGTGAGAATATCTGCCTGGTGTCTCTGGATAACACTGTTACAGTAAGTAATTGTGCTTTATCTCAGGACAAGCAGGCAGCATATTCTCACATATGGGTGACCGCCAAGCTAACCAGAATGGGATGGTGGGATTGTTGGCCATTAAGAAAATAAATTTTGTAATATTGACTGGCCGAAGTGCCCATCCCGTCTGGAAAAAGATTCCAGACAGTAATGTGAGGTGAAAGTATGAACTGAGGACCAAGTAGCTGCTTCGCAGATTTCATCAATAAGAGTAGATCGAAGGAAAGCTACTGATGCTGCCATAGCTTGAACCTTATGAGCTGCGACACGACTCTCCAGTTGCAGCTCAGCCTGAGCATAACAGAACAATATACAGGAAGCCAACCAGTTGAAAATCATTCTCTTTGAAACAGGATGCCCCAACTTGTTAGGATCGAAGGAGACAAAAAGTTGAGGAGATGTTCAATGAGCCTTTGTCCTGGTGAGATAATAGGCCAAAGCTCGCTTGTAATCCAGAGTATGAAGAGCTGATTGAAATGAAATTCAGCGATGACTTTCAGCAGAAACTTTGGAAGTGTGCAAAGAACCACTTTGTCATGGTGGAACACAGTGAAAGGTAGATCTACTACTAATGCTGGAAGTTCACTTATTCTTCTAGCAGAAGTGAGTTCAAATGGAGGCTTCATCAATCTGGTAATCACCACATTGAAGTCCCACACTACTGGAGGTGGCTTGAGAGGTGGTTTAACATTGAACAGCCCTTTCATGAATCTGGAGACAAGAGGATGAGCAGTGACAGGTTTACCCTCAACTGGTTGATGAAAAGCTGTGATAGAATTGAGAAGGACTCTAAAAGATGTAGGCTTGAATCCTGAATCAGACAAATGAAGAAGATAATCCAAGACTAGTGAAACTGAGATGGATTTTGGATCATAGTGATGAAGAAGACACCAAGAAGAAAAACGAGTCCACTTTTGCCGATAGAATTGCTGAGTGGTTGGTTTCCTGGAGGCTTCTAGAATAAGTTTTAACAGGCTGAGAAAGGTGAAGATCAGCTGGATTCAGCCTGAGAGATACCAAGCTGTTGGGTGTAATGACTGAAGGTTGGGATGTAGAAGTGCCCCTTGATTCTGCGTAAGAAGAGATGGAAATATCAGCAGACATTGGCTCCCTGGCACTGAGCTGAAGTAGAAGGGAGAACCAAGGCTGCCTGGGCCACTGAGGAGCTATAAGAAACATGGTGGTGGCCTCCTTCTTGACTTTGACAAGAGTCTTTAGAATGTGAGAAGTGGTAACGCATAGAGAAACTTGCATGTCCAATCCAGAAAAAATGCATCCGCCTCCAGAAGGTGAGGCAAGTAAAGTCTGGAACAGAACTGGGGCAACTTGTTGTTGTGGGGAGATGCAAACAAGTCCACTTGAGGAGTGCCCCACTGAGCAAAGATGGGATGGACAGCTGCAGAGTTGAGCGTCCATTCATGAGGCTGAAGAATCCTGCTGAGCTTGGCTGCTAAGTAATTCTGTTCCCCCTGAATGTAGACTGCTCTGAGGTAGATGTTCTGAGCAGTCACCCAACACCAAATATTTTGAGCTTCCTGGCAAAGAAGGAGAGATCCAGTGCAACCTTGCATGTTTATATAGTACATTGCTATTTGATTGTCCGTGCGAAGCAAGAGGATTTGATTGTTGATGAGATGCTAGAAAGCTTTGAGAGCATTATAAATCGCTAAGAGTTCCAGAAGATTGATATGGAACTTCTGCTCTCTGGTAGACCAAGGACCTTGAGTCTGAAGACCAACCAGATGTGTGCCCCAGGCGTAAGTTGACGCATCCGTAGTTCACACTTTTTGTTGAGGAGGCATGTGAAAAAGACCTCCGGAAAGATTGGATGAAATCATCCACCATTGAAACGACTGTCGAAGAGACGAGATTACAGAAATGTGTTGTGAGAGAGGATCGGTTACCTGAGATCACTGTGAGGCTAGAGTCCATTGAGGCGTTCTGAGATGTAGCCTCACCAGAGGAGTCACGTGGACTGTGGAAGCCATATGGCCCAGAAGAACCATCATTCGTCTTTCTGAAATGGACTGTGGCTGGTCCACCTAATGACAGAGTTGAAGTAAAGTGTTTTGACGATACTGCGGAAGGAACGCTCTCATCTGAATGGTGTCAAGAAGAGCCCCAATGAACTGAAACCTTTGAGTCAGACGAAGCTGTGACTAGGGAAAGTTGATCTTGAAACCCAAGTTCTGAAGAAACAAGATGGTGTGATTTGTCGCAAGTACAACATTTTGACATGAAGGGAATATTATGAGCCAGTCGTCCAGATAGGGGAATACTTGAAGACCGTGAGACCTCAAGGCCGCTGCCACCACAACCAGGCACTTAGTGAAGACTCTGGGAGAAGAAGCAAGGCCGAATGGTAGGACTTTGTATTGGTAGAGGTGATGTGCCACTTGAAATCTGAGGAATTTTCTGGAATTGGGTGAATTGGGATATGTGTAGGCTTCCTTGAAATCCAGAGAACATAGCCACTCATTTTTGAGCCAGGAGCGGATATAGAGTAGCTAGAGACAGCATACGAAACTTCTCTTTGACCAAAAACTTGATGAGGGCTCTGAGATCTAAAAATCAGATGGAGACCTCCCATCTTCTTCGCTACTAGAAAATAGCAGGAGTAAAACTCCTAGATCTATGGGGACTTCTTCGATGGCATTGAGGAGAAGGGAATGAACCTCCTGAAGAAGTAGAGAGAATTGGTGAAGGTTGAAAGCAGACTCTCTTGGAGGATGATCTGGAGGGATGGTGATGAAATGTAGAGAGTAACCCTCCATGATGATTTGTAGAACCAAGAGATCAGAGTTGATAAGCTCCCAACGATGGAAATAGAGTTGAAGGCGACCCCCGATTGGCTGAGGGTGAGGCTAGGGTCCACTTTGGGGGTTAGTGCCCAAGAAATGGATCTGGGTGTCATTGTAAACAATACAATGAAATCTTCTGCCCAACGTGCAGCAGCGGCCAAAAAAGCAAATTATTAAAAAAGGGATGGTTAACAAAAACTAAGAATGTCATAATGCCCCTGTATCACTCCATAGTGCAACCTCAATTGGAGAATTGCATTCAATTCTGGTCGCTTATCTCAAGAAAGATATAATGGCGCTAGAAAAGGTTCAAAGAAGAGCGACCAAGATGGTAAAAGGGAAGGAACTCCTCTTGTATGTGAAAATGCTAAAACGGTTAGGGCTCTTCAGCTTGGAAAAGAGACGGCTGAGGGGAGATATGAATGAAGTCTACAAAATCCTGAGTGGAGTAGAATGGGTACAAGTGGATAGATTTTTTACTCCGTCAAAAATTACAAAGACTAGAAGCTACTAGATGAAATTACAGGGAATTACTTTTAAAACCAATAGGAGGAAATTTTTTTTCACTCAGAGAATAGTTAAGCTCTGGAACACGTTGCCAAAGGATGTGGTAAGAGCAGATAGCGTAGCTGGTTTTAAGAGGTTTGGACAAGTTCCTGGAGGTAAAGTCCATAGTCTGTTATTAAGAAAGACATGGGGGAAGCCACTGCTTGCCCTGTATTGGTAGCATGGAATATTGCTACACCTTGGGTTTTGGCCAGATACTAGTGACCTGGATTGGCCACCGTAAGAACAGGTTACTGGGCTTGATGGACCATTGGTCTAACTCAGTAAGGCTATTCTTATGTTCTTAACTATGCTCTCGATCAACAGGTCAAAAAGACTGAGTTGACTTGGCAGGAACAGCAGGTTGGGCCTTGGGAGATACTGCTGCTTTTGTTTTTTCAGGTGAGGCTTTACTGGAGCAGATACTTTGGCTGAAAAATGCCTCTAATAAGAAGAAGCAGGCCTGAAAGGTCTTGACAATGAGGGTTTGGACTTAGGTTTAACTAAGGTGTCCCATCGAGTCTCATGAGCCAAGAGTTTTTGGGTTGCAGTATCTGTCGAGGCCCCAAAAAGCTCATCCCCTAAGCAAGGGACATTGGCTAGTCTGTCCTGCAGGTTAACGTCCATATCAGAGACTCGAAGCCACGCTAACCTCCTCATAGTCACAGACATAGAAGAGGCTCTGGACGCGAGTTTGAAGACATCATAAGCTGAACAAACGAGCTACTTAACTGTAGGACAGTGCTCACAAGATGTTGAAAACCCTTCAACTTACAAGAGGGAATATATTTTTGATATGTAGGAAACTGTTTCATGAGATGTTTCAAGTAGCATGAGAAGTAGAAATTGTAGTTGGCAGCTCTATTAGCCAACATGGAATTTTGATAGAGCCTTCGACCAAATCTGGCCATAGTACGGCTCTCCCAACCAGAACAAACTGATGCATAAACTTTTGATGCAGTAGAATTTTTCAAAGTAGACTCCACTACTAGGGACTGATGAGGGAACTGAGGTTTATCAAATCCTGTGGTGCCACCGGTACCGAGAGCCAATTCAGAATTTTTGTAAAAAGTCTCTCAAAATCCCATGCAAAGGAAGCTTGAGCATGTCCTTAGGAGGATGATCATAATCCAATGTTTCGAGAAACTCCTTAGTGTATTTGGAATCAGCCTCCAATTTCACAGAAAGATCCTTTCCCATTTGTCGAATAAATCGAGTAAAGGAAAGCTTTTCAGTGGGAGAAGCTCTAGCTAGAGAATGTCTTGGAGATTTTGATGCAGGAGAATCATCAGTATCGGTAGTGGAAGGTGATGGATCGGGGTCGGATTCATCCTGTAGATCAGAGTCTTGCAGCAGAGAAGGAGAACGGTGTTTCGACCGGTGCCGGTCCGGTGTCTCCGAATGTTTTCATTTTCGGGACACTTTCGCGAAACTTCATGAAGTTCCTGTCAGAGTGTCTGGAAGATGACGAATGATGTTGAGCAGATGGGGGACTGGTGATTGGAAAAGCAATGCTTTGATGCCGGGGTGGCAGGACTGGATCGACGTCGCGAGTCTTTGGAACGCACCCATAGAGCATCGATGGCGCCGGAGGTCCTGGCAACATTAGGTTCAGGCTGGACTAGTACTGGAGGAGTCAGTGTTGGGAGAAACTGAAATTGGTCCCCAAGCTCCTCTTGAAGCAAAGCATCGAACTTCAGCCTCAAAGTAAGCACCGGTACATGGGGCTTTGTCGCCGGTACCACAGGTGCTGCGACATGTTCCATAGAGGATGACAAAGCACCCCTCAACAATTAAACCAGTCTCTGCAGGGACTTATGCTTGGTTGGCATGAATTGGCTCAATGCCTTTGTGATCTGTGTCCTTGAAAGGGAAGGGGATGGCTTCTTAGCCGGCTTACCCGAGGGCATGATGTGCTGCGAAACCAGTGTCGATGCTGGTGTCTCTGGCGGTGTCAATGTCTTTGATGTCGGTGACTTCAACATAGATGGTGTCGTCGGTGCATCTCCCTTCATGTTGACAAAGAAGAGTTTCTCTTGTTGGAGAATACGATTTTTTATGGTACGCTTCTGCAGCGAAGAGCAGGGTTTACAAGAGTGTACACGGTGTTCGGGACCCATACACTGCAGGTACCAGCTATGAGGTTCTGTTAATGATATAGTGCAAGAACACCGATTGCACTTTTTAAATCCCGCCCTTTTTAAATCCCGCCAGCGGGCATGACATCGATGGGAACACCACCTTAGCCAAATTAAACTCGATGGCTGAAGCATGAAAGAAGGCCCCACCAAGTAGAAACCCTGCGGATGGTGAAAAAAGAAAAAATATCAAATTTTTTTTTTTTTTAACTTTTACACAAACAAGAAAAGAAATATATAGAAAAAGACAAAAAAGAGCGGGAAGGCAAGCGATTTTTAATGAAGACTGTTGAAGAACGCAACTTCAGTGCTCTGCGGAAAAAATGGAACTGAGGAGTCATGCGCCTATGTCAGGCGGACACGCATGCACGGTGCGGGCTATTGCAAACTTTCTAAATTTGTTAAAGTGGCGATACACTTTTAAAGTGTCCGTTCCTGGGGGATGACGTCACCCATAAAAAGGGTGATGTATGTGAGAATATGCTGCCTGCTTGTCCTGGGATAATGATAGGATAGACATAGGTTATTTTATGATGAGTAGGAGTTAGGAGTTGAAAGCAAGCAAATAAATAAGCAAGGCAAGAGATAAACATGAACAAGACATATGTAACTCAGTGGCAACACCATACTGATGTTTAAAAAAAAAAAAAAAGTTGGTCAGGAATTATGCAGTTATAAGAGTTACTCAATGTAAAAAGCACTGCTCACCTATCTGGCTGATGATGCCTGTAGTGAGGGATAGGTGGTGGAGGTCTTGTCTGCATCTCTCTCTCTATCACTAAAGTGAGGGGAATGTTTGGGCACATTGACTTCCCCCTGTAAAAGAAACCGTGAATCAAAGATTACAAAGCTACAAGCAAAGACACTTCAATATTTAACACTTTTTAAGTAAGGACAATGACCACAGTTGAAATTTACAGCTTTTAAAATGTAAATTCATTTTAAATACTTCCCAAAAGTTTTGCCTAAGGACGCCATAAATCAGAGAAATATGAGAGTCTACATACTGCCAAGTCCCAGATGCAGTGATATGAGAAAGTTCCCCATTCAATTCATCCTGTAAGAAAAGGGCATTTTATAGGGATCTGTTGTGACTAAAAGTGTCCATATAAGAACATAAGAAGTTGCCTCCACTGGGTCAGACCAGAGGTCCATCGCGCCCAGCGGTCCGCTCCTGCGGCGGCCCATCAGGTCTATGACCTGTGAAGTGGTTCCTGACCATTTCTATAACCTACCTCTGCTTCTATCTGTACCCCTCAATTCCCTTATCCTTATCCTATCTAAACCTTCCTTGAACCCCTGTACTGTGCTCTGGCCTATCACAACCTCTGGAAGTGCGTTCCATGTGTCCACCACCCTCTGGGTAAAAAAGAACTTCCTAGTATTTGTTCTAAACCTGTCCCCTTTCAATTTCTCCGAGTGACCCCTAGTACTTGTGGCCCAGCATTTTCAACCTGTCAGCGTATGAAAAGTTTTCTATACCTTTTATCAGTTTAGTCGCTCTTCTCTGGACCCCCTCAAGTACTGCCATGTCCTTCTTGAGATATGACGACCAGTACTGGACACAGTACTAGAGAGCTGCATGGGAACGGGGACGACGGGAATCCCGCGGGACCCGCGGGCATCCCGCGGGTTCCCCCTTTGGGTCACGGGGATCCCGTGGGGACGCCCCTAGGGTCGCGGGGATCCCGTGGGGACGCCCCCTAGGGTCACGGGGATCCCGTGGGGACGCCTCCGAGGGTCGCGGGGTTCCTGCGGGGCTGGATGTACTCAGTCGCGCGGCTCTTCTCCCTACCTTCTCTGCTTGCAGCACAGAGCCGAACGGAAGTCTTCCCGACGTCAGCGCTGACGTCGGAGGGGAGGGAGGGCTTAAACAAAACCCTCCCTCCCTCCGACGTCAGCGCTGACGTCGGGAAGACTTCCGTTTGGCTCTGTGCTGCAGGCAGTGCAGGAAAGGCGGAGAGTAGCCTCGCGGTTCGAGTGGCTACCAAGGGAGGGGGCGGTCCGCCCCGCCACACCCCGCCCCGGTTGCAGCACAGCCGGCCAGGTCCCCTTACTTTTGTGGCACTTCCCCGACCGACCGACAACAGCCCCGGTCCGACAATCCTCCCTGCCCTATAGCCGCGAATCTAAATTATCTTCTTACAGCAGCTGTAATAAGGTAATTTAGATTCGCAGTTAAGGGCAGGGAGGTTTGTCGGACCTGGGCTGTTGTCAGTCGGACGGGGAAGTGCCACAAAAGTAAGGGGACCTGGCCGGCTGTGCTGCACCCGGGGCGGTAGAGAAGGAGTGGGGAGAAGGACGCTGAAAGGCCATGGGGAAGACGGGAGGAGGGGGGGAAGGACTCTGAAAGCACTTGAAGACAGAAGAGGGAGAAGGACGCTGAAAGCACATGGGGAATACAAAGGGGTGGAGAAGGATGCTGAAAGGCCATGGAAAGGGCGGGGGGGGGGAAGGACTCTGAAAGCACTTGTGGAAGACAGAGGGGGGAGAAGGATGCTGAAAGCACATGGGGAAGACAAAGGGGTGGAGAAGGACGCTGAAAGCACATGGGGAAGACAAAGGGGTGGAGAAGGACGCTGAAAGGCCATGGGAAGGGCGGGGGGGGGAAGAACTCTGAAAGCACTTGTGGAAGACAGAGGGGGAGAAGGATGCTGAAAGCACATGGGGAAGACAAAGGGGTGGAGAAGGACGCTGAAAGGACATGGGGAAGACGGGGGTGGGGTGGAGAAGGACGCTGAAAGGCCATGGGGAAGACAGAGAGGGAGAAGGACGCTGAAAGGACATGGGGAAGCAGAGGGGGGAGAAGAACACTGAAAGCACATGTGGAAGACAGAGGGGGGAGAAGGACGCTGACAGGACATGGGGAAGATGGGGGGAGAAGGACGCTGAAAGGAAATGGGGAAGAGAGAGTAGGGAGAAGACGCTGGCAGGGAAGAAGACAGATGCCAGACTATGGGGGGAGCGGAGAGAAGAAGATGGGTGCCAGACCAATTTGGAAGGGGGAAGAAAGGGAGAGGCACAGTAACAGAGCAAATGGAAGATGCAGAAGGAAGAGAGACAGTGAATGGAAGGAATTGAATGAGAACATGAGGAAAGCAGAAACCAGGCAACAAAGGTAGGAAAAGAATTATATTTCTTTTTTTTTATTTTGCTTCAGGATAAAGTAGTATATTAGTTGTGTTGATAAAAATTTATAAACATTAGAGGCTCTGGTAGAAACCCATTTACAAAGTATGTATTCTTCCCAATTAATATTTTCAAATTAATAAAGTCTTTTTGCTTATTTGTAAATGGGTTTCTACCAGAGCCTTTAATTCAGTAGCATAATTAAATGAAATAACTATTTCTGAAGTTTATATGGACGGGCGGGGACGGAGAGGATTCCTCGCGGGGACGGAGGGGATTCCTCGCGGGGACGGGTGGGATTCCTCACGGGGACGGGTGGGGACGGGTGGGACTTTGGCGGGGACGGGTGGGGACGTGTAGGATTTCTGTCCCCGCGCAACTCTCTACACAGTACTCCAGGTGCGGGTGCACCATTGCACAATACAGCGGCATGATGACTTCCTTCCTCCTGGTTGTGATACCCTTTTTAATGATACCCAACATTCTGTTCGCTTTCTTTGAGGCTATCGCACACTGTGCCGATGCTTTCAATGTTGTGTCCACCATCACCCCCAGGTCTCTTTCAAGGTTGCTCACCCCTAGCAATGAGCCCCCCATTTTGTAGCTGAACATTGGGTTCTTTTTCCCTACATGCATGACCTTGCATTTCTCTATGTTAAAACTCATTTGCCACTTTTTTGCCCACTCTTCCAGTCTCGTTAGATCCCTTTGTAGGTCTTCACAATCTTCCGTGGTTCTAACCCTGCCGCAGAGTTTGGTGTCATCAGCAAATTTAATAACCTCACATTTCGTCCCCGTCTCCAGGTCGTTAATAAATATATTGAACAGGAGCGGTCCCAGCACCGATCCCTGTGGACCTCCGCTCGTGACCCATGGCCAGTCTGAGTAATGGCCCTTTACTCCAACCCTCTGTTTCCTGCCTGCCAGCCAGTGTTTGATCCATTGGTGGACATCCCCTTGCACTCCGTGGTTCCACAGCTTCTTGAGTAGTCGTTCGTGAGGTACCTTGTCAAAGGCTTTTTGGAAGTCAAGGTAAATGTCTATGGATTCCCCTTTATCCATCTGGCTGTTTATTCCCTCAAAGAAGTACAGTAGGTTCGTGAGGCACGACCTTCCCTTGCAGAAGCCGTGCTGGCTCGCCTTCAGTTGACCATTGTTTTCTATGTGTTCGCAGATTGTGTCCTTTACCAGTGCTTCCATCATCTTTCCCAGGACCGAGGTCAAGCTCACCGGCTTGTAGTCACCCCTTGATCCCTACTTAAAAATGGGCGTGACGTTTGCTATTTTCCAGTCCTCTGGGATCTCCCCAGTTTTTAAGGATAGGTTACATATTTGGCGAAGTGATTCCTCTATCTTGTTTCTCTGTTCTTTTAGTACCCTTGGGTGGATGCCGTCTGGACCAGGTGATTTGTCGCTCTTCAGTGTGTCTACCTGTCGGAGGACATCCTCTCGGCTTACCTCTATTTGGACCAGCTTTTCATCATGGTCTCCGTTTATGATCTCCTCGGGTTCTGGGATTTTGGATGTGTCCTCTCTCGTGAAGACTGACGAGAAGAACTTGTTTAACCTGTCAGCTATCTCTTTTTCCTCCTTTACCACTCCCTTCCTGTCTCCATCGTCCAATGGTCCCACTTCCTCCTTGGCTGGTTGTTTCCCCTTCACATATCTGAAGAACGGTTTAAAGTTTCTTGCTTCCCCCACCAGTCTCTCCTCATATTCTCTTTTTGCTTTTCTAACCACTCGGTGACAGTCTTTTTGTTGCCTTTTGTGCTCCTTCTGGTTGTCCTTTGTTGGGTCCTTTTTCCATTTTCTGAAAGATGTTTTCTTGTCCCTTATCGCCTTTTTTACTGCATTTGTTATCCACGCCGAGATTTTTGTTTGATTCTTTTTGCACCCTTTCCTAAACCTGAGGACGTACAGGTTTTGTGCTTCGTGCACCGTGCTCTTGAGTAGGGCCCAGGCTTCCTTTACAGTCTCCATCTTCCCTGAGCTGTTGCTGAGCTTCTTTCCCACCATTTTCCTCATGGCCTCGTAATTTCCTTTTCTGAAATCGAGTGCTGTCGTTGTGGTTCTTTTCACCTTTGATGTTCTTATTTTTAGCTTGCACTGGATCATGTTGTGATCGCTGTTTCCTAGTGGCGCTAGTACTACCACCTTCTTTGTGGGTCCCCCTAGCCCGTTGAGGATTAGGTCAAGAGTGGCATCTCTTCGTGTTGGTTCCGTGACCAGCTGTTCCATGAAACAGTCCCTCACCGCCTCCAGGAATTTTGTTTCTCTCGTGTAATTTGAGTGTCCAATGCTCCAGTCTATTCCAGGGTAGTTGAAATCCCCCATTACCACCACACTTCCACTTTTGCATACCTGCCTCAGTTCAGCCTCCAGGTCCAGGTCGTTTGCTTCCGGTTGTCCTGGTGGGCGATAGTACAGTCCTAATTTTATGTCTGCTCCATTTCCTCCTGTCAGCTTACAGGAGGGACGGACTGCACCTGAGTGTGGCTGGGACAAGGATGCTGGCACGCAACATCCAGGCTGGCATAGACATGGCTTTAAACTGAGGACAAGGGGAAAGCCGATAGTCGATCTGACATCGACACAGTTGGTGTTGGTGTTTAAGGTCATCCACCAAGGGATCCCATATTATTTGTTACAGGCTATGGCACTTTATAGGCCATTCAGAGCACTGTGATCTGAGGAGACAGTCCGATTATCGCTTACAGGTTTCTCAACAGCACACTATGAGAGTACTATGTCCTCTGCTATCTCTTTCATAGGAATAACACTGTGGAATAAGTTGACTGAACCACTAAGCTCTTGTAGATTTTTTTAAAGAAACTTCTGAAAATTACATTATTTGTAGAAGCATTTCCATAAATGTTTTTTTCCAGGATTATAAATGTTTCTATATTGATTCATTGTCAAGTGCTGTAAAATATGGCTGATATGAAGGACCTGCTGTTATTTGTATAATATGTGTTGTATGTTTTTTATTTTATATGATTGTCTCTTGTAAAACCGCCTAGTTATAGGCGTTTAAATCTTTTAAATAAATAAATAAAATTTATTTAAAAAAATATTTTAATATTAATGAAATAGGTAGAATTTACTTCAGCCAACTTGAGTAAACAAGAACAAGGCTGACAGAGGTAAAAGAACAAAACATACTTTACTGCAGTGATGACCACGTTGCGCTTTGGTTCATTGTCATAGCTCACACTCTCTACACCATAGACCTCAGCTAAATCATGGATGACTTTGCGATGGTCTCTGTTCATAGGTGGAAAGCAATGACTCTTTTTTGTCTGCTTGCTCTGAATCAAAGAAAAAAAGAGTGGAAAGTTATGATGAGTTCTTTCTTAATGGCAAAACAGACAGTGAACTGAAAAACAAAAACAACCCCACCCCCACACTGCTCTGTCTTACACATTCCCAATACAACTATAAAACCATTAATGCTAGAAACACTTAGTTAAATGACTGTATTTTAAATGATTGTATCCCAGGTTCTGACTTGGGCTTTGATTTTATATACTATTACATACAACAGGATATACCATTACATACAACAGGATTTACAATAAGATCCTATTAACATGTATACTTTCTTTTGACCAATTCATCAACTGAAATGCTTTATCTTTCATTACTGTATTCCCAGGAAAAACACAGTAAAAATATTAATACAAAATATTAAAATGTGGGTTAGTGGTACCTAGAAGGCTGAAGTGGAAGTGAAGCTGTGTGAGGGGTAAGGAAATAAAAATGTATAGGAAAAGAAAGTGGTACTGAGGTGACTGTAGGTGAAAAGGCAAAAAATAGAATGCTGTATGAAGGGTGAACAGAGATTAAAAACTATGAGAAAAAATGACAAAGATAAAGAGTTGAAACACGATGAGGGAAAAAGACCATGAGGAAGAAGCAATAATAGATGGAGGGCTAAAGAGGGAGTAGAGAATAGCTTAAGGGTTAGTGCACTGGGCTGAGAACCAGCTAAATGCCATACTGAGAAACTGAGCTTGGTTTCTCAGTATGACACTTAGCTGTTTTTAACACAAGCACTTTCAGAGTTTTATTCTATGGCTGCCATTACGTCCAACAAGAGGCCTCCTAACTACAACTTCAGATAAGTTACCAGTATATAGTGATGTTTTAATTGATGAATGGTGACTTTGGGAGGCTAGGGACTGCAAAGGCGATGATGGTCCCAATGGCAACCATAGTTGAGTGTTTACACTGAACAATGTTGGTTGTAGGGTCTGAGCACTTTACATAATTAATAATTATTTATTTATTAAATAATTTAATATATTCAGAGCTGTGATATTTGATTGAAAAGATTTATATTATCACAGAGTATTTATTATCTCCCTAATAGTTGAGTACTAATTTTATTATAAACATTTTATAATTTTATGTGGTTTTAATGTGTAACGTTATGATTTTTATAAGTTCATTATTTCTGTATTTGTGGCTTTTTTTTGTATAGATCCCACAATACAGACAATTCTGCAGAAGCACGGCCCATGTTGGATTATTCAATAAAGAGAACTTTGCTATCCCATTCTGCAAGACCCTTGATGCTCATTTTGCTTCAGTTTCTCTGATCAAAACACTACATTGCTTCCTGATTCACTTCTGGATCTAGATCAAGTTTCCTGTGCTCATGCTCAAGTGTCTTCATTATGTACCTCCCTATTACTTTTTCTCTTTTCATTTTACCCTATATGCCGTCTTCTAAACTCCAATCCTTATGTAAGTTGCTATTTGTACCCTTCACCAAGTTTTTGGAATGAATTTCCTGAATCACAGCATCTGCCCCCCACCCCACCTCAAAATCCTTTTTTATTATACTGCTTCTCATGTCACTGTCAAAATTCTTTATGGTCACATTTAGTGTGTATTGCCTAGATGGTAGGCACCATTTGCTCTAGTATTTGTTGCAGATTTCCAGGTCTTGCTGTGTCTTGTCAGGTAGAAACCGACGTTTCAGCCACCATGCTGTGGCTTTCTTCAGGGTATGATCTGAAGTCTGCAGTTGGACTTTGTAAATAGTGAGTTCACTGACCTGATTGGGAATAGGGCAATCCACCAATTTGAATTTTGGTGGGAAAGTCAGTTTCTTGCCAAAATTCAAATTGGTGGACTGCCCTGTTCCCAATCAGGCCAGTGAACCCACTATTTACAAAGTCCAACTGCAGATTTCAGATCATACCCTAAAGAAATTTGGTCAGAAATTTGAATTTTGCTGTGAAAGTCCATAGAGTAGAAAAGTCTCTGGCAAGTTTAAGGATGCTCTCCTCATGGAGCTGGGTTAGATGTTCTCTCAGGGTTTCCACAGCTGGCACTATGCTTGTTGCAAGTTTCTGGGTCTCGCTGCATCTTGTCAGGTAGAAACCGACATTTCAGCTACATGCTGTGGCTTTCTTCAGGGTATGATCTGAAGTCTGCAGTTTGGCTTTGTAAATAGTGGGTTCACTGACCTGATTGGGAACAGGTCAGTCCACCAATTTGAATTTTGGCGGGAAAGTCAGTTGGTCAGAAATTTGAACTTTGTTCTGAAAATCCATAGAGTGGAAAAGTGCCTGGCAGGTTTACAGATGCTCTCCCCGTGGAGCTTAAGATCTCATAGTGACATCATGGGACTTTCCCTGCCAAGGAAATTCAAAACTTTTGTGTCAGTTATTATTGGTCACCCCGGTTGTGGCAAGTCTAGGCTTGCCATGGATAGTTGTGAATTTAATGGGGGTGGGAGGTTTATTACAAACCTCGGGGGGAGTGGTGGGAGGGATACCATGGACAAGACTTCAGATCATACCCTAAAGTAAGCCACAGCATGGTGGCTAAAACATCTGTTTCTACCTGACAAGACGCAGCGAGACCCGGAAACCTGCAATAAGCACAATGCT
The DNA here is from genome assembly GCF_902459505.1 of Geotrypetes seraphini. Classification (NCBI taxonomy): domain Eukaryota; kingdom Metazoa; phylum Chordata; class Amphibia; order Gymnophiona; family Dermophiidae; genus Geotrypetes; species Geotrypetes seraphini. The sequence goes on from NC_047085.1 coordinate 377,877,541, forward strand.
AGCTGCGGAAACCCTGAGAGAACATATGCTCTAGTATGGCTCCTATAGTAACGTTGTTTAGTAACGTTGAAACACTTCTCAAACTGCAATTTGGAATGCAAAACCTAAACAGGACAAGAAAAAATAATATTCAGTGGCCCACAACTCCTGATGAGAATGCATTGCAATGAGTCTGTGTGTCTATGTGTGTGTCTTTGAGTGATATACCACCTTTCTGTGGGTTACAATCAAAGCAGTGTACATATTTTATACCTCAGGCAATAGAGGGTTAGGTGACTTGCCCAGAGTCACAAGGAGTTGCAATGGGACTCAAACCCAGCTCCCTGGATTCACAGACCACTGCAATAACCATTAGTCCAAACGTTGCTGTTCCAAAAATATTTAAGTCGCTATGAGTTATAAAGAAATGAGATGCAAATGCATGTTTTGTATCTCATTACTATACAAATCTCCTACTGCAGTTTTTTGCTGGTGTTATTTTACCATCCAGGAGCTTCGGGCTGTGCAAAATCACAGCCTAATGCTCTTGGGATGCAGAGGTAAGTCCCTGTCCCCGCCCCCCCAGGAGCTACCTGCCAATTCACTTGCCAGTGTGTGTGTGGGGTCCAATGAGGTCTGTGTGTGTGTGTGGGGGGGGATATTCAGGGGCATCAGGCAGGAGCAATGCCCAATCACTTCTGGTCACTCCGGCACCAACCTCAAAATGGTAATCATGTGAGACTGCTGTTAGGGGTGCCATTTGAGGTTAGCACCGGAGTAACCAGAAGCGATTGGATATCACTCCTGACTGACACCCCTGGGTTCCACCGGACCCTCCTGGATTCCAGCAGATGCCCTCTGGACCATCAGTGAGTTGGCAGGTAGCCACTAGAGGGTTTGGGTAAGCCGGGGTGTGCTTGGGTAGGAACTCACTGCCGCAGACCAGGAGCATCGGGCTGTGGTTTGTGCGGCCTGATGCTTTTGGGTCACAGGAATAAGGCTGCTTGTGAACAGGTTCACAAGCATTATTCCTATAAAATGGGATTATTCATTCTAAGTTATAACAGCCATACTTAAATAGATAAAGTTAACCAAATACTGAATAGTGGCTTTATTCGTTTTACTTTGGATCCTTATTCTGAAAAGACTCCAGCTCTTCTCCTAAGCTAGTATCCTAGCCCGATATATCTTTATGTCCAACCAAAAGTTTATGGAGGGTGAATGATTCTGTTAAATATCTTTTATGAGCAACATTGCTGAAGGGTTACACATAAAAGTTTATCTTTTTGTAGATGATACAAAAATTAGCAACACAATTGATACCTCATAGGGAATGGAAAGCAAAGAAGTGATCTCCAAAAATTAGAAGCATGGGCTAATGTTTGGCTGTTGGGCTTTAATGTGAAAAATGCATTTGGGGTGCACATCCAAAAGAACTGTATGCAACAGGAAGTAAAAGGCTGATGTGCATGGATCAGGGAAAGAGACCTGGGGGGACAGTATCTGAGAATCTCAAGGAGACTAAATAAAGCAGTAGCTAAGGCCAGAAATGTGTGCAGATAGCTAGAGAAGGTTATAACTTGCAGAAAGAAGGTGATAATGTCCCTGTACAAGTAATGAAATGTAATATGGCTTAAATCACTGGTAAGGCCTCACTTGGGAGTACTGCAGTGGTTCTTAAACCTGTCCAGGTGAACCCCGAGCCAGTCGGGTTTTCAAAATACCCATAATATGTATGAGGCAGTTTTGTATATAATAGAGGTGACAGGCATGCAAATCTGCTTCATACATATTCATTAGGAATATCTGGAACATATGACTGGCTGGGGGTTACCCCAGGACAGGCTTAAGAATCATTGGAATACTGTGTTCAGTTTTGGAGGCTGTATCTTGCCAAGAACATAAGAAGACTCAAAACCGTTCAAAGGAAAACAACCAAAATGAAATGGAGTCTTGTTAGGAGACATATGAGGGGAAAAAAACCCTTGAAGACCTGAATGTACGTCAGCCAAAACTTTGTAAACTGTTTTGATTGGTCTGTTAGACTAGAATTAAGATATATCAAATAATGTAAATAAATAAATAACCAATCGACTATAGAAGAAAAAAGGCACAGGGGCAATATAATTCAGACATTTAAACATTTGAGAGATATTATTAAGCAAACCTTTTCCAAAAACGGAAAGGCTATAGAACAGAAGAACATGAAATGAAGTTGCAAGTAAGGAAATTTAAAAGCAACATCAGGAAATACTTTTTCATGGAAAGGGTGGTGGATGTCTGCAATGTTCTCCTGCATGAGACAGTGGAGTATTTCCACTAAACAGAACTTAAATGAAAAGCAGCATAGAGGGGGATAACCTGAACAGAGTGGCAATTAAAGCCCTAAAAACAAAAAAGGAAAGGGGGAGTAAAATCTGCACAAAGCAACAGCTACAATTCTAACCACCTTTCTGGGCAGAGAGGATGAGCCATGCTGTTCTTTATCAACCATCATTTAGTATATATATACTGGTAGGAACAAAAAAATGGTGAGATACTTGAAATTGAAAAAAGCGGTCCAATGACTCTGCTTGTTCAGGGGCATATGGAAAGGGAAGTATGGAGACTGGTGACTCATCCTTTGCTACCTGTCTGTGCAACAGTGAGTGATGATAAAACACTTTGGATCTGGGAACTTTTCCTCCCTTCATTGCATGCTAGCAGTGTGGAAACTCAAAAAGGATGGAAGATGCTGTGCCTTTTCCCCAGATGGGAAGGCCTTAGCAGTAGGATTACATGATGGGAGTTTTCTGGTGGTAAATGCTGACACGCTTGAAGATATGGTATCCCTTCAGCACAGAAAGGAAATGATTGCAGATATCAAATTTTCTCCAGATGCAGGAAAATATCTGGCAGTGGCTTCCCATGATAATTTATAATGTACTGACCAGCAAAAGAGTTGGAATTTGCAAAGGTGCATCCAGCTATATCACACATATTGATTGGGACTCCCGAGGTAAACTACCCTCATAACTATCAAAATGATTTTACAGATGCTTATATATTCTTAATGTTTATATTTGCATGAGACTGTGAAGACTGAATGGGATTTGATTTGCTTTATTATACCTTTCTTTTGTGGGATGGCCTAATTTTTTTTTTTGCTGCTTCTTAGTTGTACCTTGATGTAGTTTCTTTGTCTTTATCTACAGTACACTTCTTTTTTTTTTTTTCCTTCATCTCTCTTTGGGAATATTAACAATATATCTTTATTATTTAATAATTTGTTTTCTCAGGTACTTTAGCTAGATTGTGAGCCTTCGCGACAGTTAGGGAATTTCCAAGTACCTAATTTTTACTTTTATTTTATTGTAACTCGTTCTGGGCTCTTGGGAGGATGGGCTATAAAAATGAACAAATAAATAAATATGTTTTTATGCAATTAACTTCAGAAGATAGCTGCATAAAATAATGTTAATATCAACCCATGTATACATACGAGTATAAGACAAGAGTTACAGAAGGCATAAAATACCTAAAATATTCAAAAGATGTATGAACAAAATTGAATGCAACTTTTTACAGACCAATTACCGTATTTTCACGCAAATAACGCGCACCCGTATAAAACGCGCACACGGGTATAGCGCGCAGAAATCACGATGATATGTACAAAAACTTTGGTATACCGCGCTCACGGGTATACCGCGCATGCTGCCCGACGCTCCTTTCGCCCGCCCTGACTTTCCGACTCTCCGTTCACCCCCCTGACTTCCGTGCACTGTCCCCCCTTGAAGGTCTGTCCCCATCCTGAAAGCCTGATGCCCCCCCCCTGACGTCCGATACATCCCTCCCCCCGAAGGACCGCCGACTCCCCAACAATATCGGGCCAGGAGGGAGCCCAAATCCTCCTGGCCACGGCGACCCCCTAACCCCACCCCGCACTACATTACGGGCAGGAGGGATCCCAGGCCCTCCTGCCCTCGACGCAAACCCCCCTCCCCCCAACGACTGCCCCCCCCCAAGAACCTCCGACCGCCCCCCCAGCCGACCCGCGACCCCCCCTGGCGACCCCCACGACCCCCCCACCCCCCTTCCCCATACCTTTGGTAGTTGGGCCAGAAGGGAGCCCAAACCCTCCTGGCCACGGCGACCCCCTAACCCCACCCCGCACTACATTACGGGCAGGAGGGATCCCAGGCCCCCCTGCCCTTGACGCAAACCCCCCTCCCCCCCAACGACCGCCCCCCCAAGAACCTCCGACCGCTCCCCCAGCCGACCCGCGACCCCCCTGGCGACCCCCACGACCCCCCCACCCCCCTTCCCCGTACCTTTGGTAGTTGGCCGGACAGACGGGAGCCAAACCCGCCTGTCCGGCAGGCAGCCAACAAAGGAATGAGGCCGGATTGGCCCATCCATTCTAAAGCTCCGCCTACTGGTGGGGCCTAAGGCGCGTGGGCCAATCAGAATAGGCCCTGGAGCCTTAGGTCCCACCTGGGGGCGCGGCCTGAGGCACATGGTCGGGTTGGGCCCATGTGCCTCAGGCCGCGCCCCCAGGTGGGACCTAAGGCTCCAGGGCCTATTCTGATTGGCCCACGCGCCTTAGGCCCCACCAGTAGGCGGAGCTTTAGGATGGATGGGCCAATCCGGCCTCATTCCTTCGTTGGCTGCCTGCCGGACAGGCGGGTTTGGCTCCCGTCTGTCCGGCCAACTACCAAAGGTACGGGGAAGGGGGGTGGGGGGGTCGTGGGGGTCGCCGGGGGGATCGCGGGTCGGCTGGGGGGCGGTCGGAGGTTCTTGGGGGGGGGGGCGGTCGTTGGGGGGGGGGGGGGGTTGCGTCGAGGGCAGGAGGGCCGGGGATCCCTCCTGCCCGTAATGTAGTGCGGGGTGGGGTTAGGGGGTCGCCGTGGCCAGGAGGGTTTGGGCTCCCTTCTGGCCCGATATTGTCGGGAAGTCGGCGGTCCTTCGGGGTGGGGGTGCGAGTGGTCCTGCCGGGGGGGGGGATGTATCGGACGTCGGGGAGTCGGCCGGGCAAGAGGGCTTGGGCTCCCTCTTGCTCCGATCGTGGATGCGGGTGCGGGTGGGAGCGCGTGCGAGCGGTCGTTCGGGGTGGGGGTGCGAGTGGTCCTGCCGGGGGGGGGGGATGTATCGGACGTCGGGGAGTCGGCCGGGCAAAGAGGGCTTGGGCTCCCTCTTGCTCCGATCGTGGATGCGGGTGCGGGTGGGAGCGCGTGCGAGCGGTCGTTCGGGGTGGGGGTGCGAGTGGTCCTGCCGGGGGGGGGATGTATCGGACGTCGGGGAGTCGGCCGGGCAAGAGGGCTTGGGCTCCCTCTTGCTCCGATCGTGGATGCGGGTGCGGGTGGGAGCGCGTGCGAGCGGTCGTTCGGGGTGGGGGTGCGAGCGGTCCTGCTGGGGGGGGTGAATCGGGCGTCGGGCGGGGTGGGAACTATGTTTTAAAACTTTTGTATACCGCGCTCACGCATATAATGCGCGAGGGGTATGCGCGGTAGGTAAAAACGCGTATAACGCGCGCGTTATATGCGTGAAAATACGGTACTCAAGTTCCCATAACATTTTATTAGGTCAGGGAGTTGGTTTGTGCATACTGTTTACTTACCTTATTTACAGCTTCTACAAGTGTTTTGATTTCTCTCTCAATTTCACTGACAAACTTTAAATCTTTCCTGCAAGTAGAAAAAATCCTACATGTAAAATCTGAAGTAATTGCAGTTTTACATTATCATTTTCCAGGAAAAAGACAAAAGGATATATTAATCTACAAAAAAGTAAAATTTAATTTGATTTTAAGGAAGAGCTATGTGACCAAGATATAGAATCTGTTGATGATATTGCATAGGGAATATCAGGAGACATTAAGATTACTGCCTGATCATATAGGGCACAGATAAGCATTGGGGATCCCTAACCAGTCAAGTTTTAGGATAGCTACAGTATAGAAACATAGAAACATGATGGCAGATAAAGGCCAAATAGCTCATCCAGTCTGCCCATCCGCAGTAACCATTATTTCTTCCTCGAAAAAATTCCACGTGCTTATCCCACACTTACTTGAATCCAGACACAGTCTTTGTCTCCACCACCTCTTCTGAGAGACTATTCCATGCATCTACCACCCTTTTTGTAAAAAACGTATTTCTTTAAATTATCCCTGAGCTTATTATCTCTTAACATCATCCTATGCCCTTTCATTTCCGAGCTTCTTTTCAAATGAAAGACTTGACTCATGCGCATTTACGTCATGTAGGTATTTAAACGTCTCTATCATATCTCCCCTCTCCCGCCTTTCCTCCAAAGTATACATACGCTTTATGATGAGCCTTTCTTTGGACAGACTCCATTATTTTTTATATCTCTTTGAAGGTGCGGTCTCCAGAATTGCACACAATATTGTAAATGAGGTCTCACCAGAGTCTTATACAGGGGCATAATTCTTCCTATGCACCCTAGCATCTTTCTTGCTTTTGCTGTCACCTTTTCAACTTGTTTGGCCACCTTAAGATCATCACATCACACCCAAGTCCCGCTCTTCAGTCATGCCCATAAGTTCTTCACCCCCTAAACTGTTCTGTTCCCTTAGGTTTCTGCAGCCCAAATGCATGACCTTGAATTTCTTCACTAGGTTTTTCTTCATGTTATTCACACCATCTGGGGTGTCTACTCTATTGCAGATTTTGGTATCATCCGCAAAGAGGCAAATCTTACCCTTCTGCAATATTGCTTATAAAAATTTTAAAAAGAACAAGTCCAATAGAACCTTGAGGTACACCACCGGTAACATCTCTTTCCTCAAAGTGATCTCCATTGACCACCACCCTTCTGTTGCCTTTCACTCAAGTGTTCCTGACACAGCCCATCACTTTGGGGGCCCATCCCTAGGGCACTCAGTTTATTTATTAGACACCTGTGTGGAACACTGTCAAAGGCTTTGCTAAAATCTGAATACACCACATCTAGCATATCCCCTCTAACCAATTCTTTGGTCACCCAGTCAAAGAAATTGATCAGATTTATTTGACAAGACCTACCCTCTGGTGAATCCATGTTGCCTCCAGTCCTGTAATCCACTGGATTCCAGAAACTTCATCATTCTCTGGTTTTGTTTTGCAATCATATTTATTAAATTTTCAAGAAAATACAATCAAGTACAACAATGTAGCACAGGAGCAAATCTGTCTTATATGACCAAACAAACAACAAAAACAGTATCACAAAGGTCACAATTTAAACAACCGTCCATCCCTACACCCATCCCAGGAATGTGAGGGAAAAAGACAACAAAAACTCAAGTTAGGGGCAACCAAATAAGACACGGCTGCGTGCATATGGAGTTAAGGTAGCCAAAAAGGGCTTCCAAATAGTAAGCAACACTCGTCCCTGTTTAGTATCCGAGTCACAGAGATGCATGGTTTCCATAGTCAGGAGGTGTAGCATATGTGAGCGCCAATGGCCTTACATAGGACTCAGGGGACCTATCCAAAGAAAAAGTAGAACCTTCAGGCCCAAAAGAATCGTCCGTCGAAGAAAACCTTTTAGGCCTCTGGGTATAGGATGCTGAAGGTCAAAAAGCTATAACAGACTATAACTATTACAGTGCCATCTGGTTTGCCATACTGCCGACCCTGGAGAAGATAGCAGACCAGAAAGTTCACACCAGTGGACAGTCCCAAAACATGTGTGACAGGGTGGCTTTAGGGTGACCACACTTCGGGCAAGAGCCCGTAGAGATGAGTGTTGCTCTATATGCACGCCAAGATGCTATGCACAACCTACAAAGAAATTTATAGCCCATTTCATAGTAGGAAATGTCAGGTAAAAGACCATGAAGCAATTTCAAGAAGCGTTGTATGTGAGGGCCCTGCAACATTTAATGGTGAAAATATTTAAGGGGTACCATCAGCTGGGCATCTAACCAATAAACATCAGACAGGTTTTCATATACTGTTGCAAGCAATGCCGAGGAAGGCAAAGAAGTCACATAGTGCCTGAGTTAGAGGTATGAAAAGATATCCAGTCTGCTTCAACCATAAGCAGTGCACAACTGGGGAAGTGTTGGCAGAGTACCCTCATCAGTAAGGATCTGATACAAATAGGAAGTTTCCCTTCCTAGCCACCAGAAAGCCGGCAGCTGTCATACTTGATAGAAAGGCGCCATTTCCACAAATGGACAAGAGAAGGTGTAGTCTGAAAATCGAATTTCAACTGGGCACACACTTGTCGCCAGGTGGATCTCAAGGGAGTGAGAAAAGAATAATAGGGGTTCCCCAGGACAGCAGCTACAACGCAAAGGGTATGCAAGAGATAACTAAAATGATAGAGTTTCCAAAACTGTAATTCTACCAGAGTCCATGAGAAGTAAGATGTAGAGAGAAACTAATCATGGATATGCCAAATTATTTATTTATTTATTTCTAAAATTTCTTATCCGCCTATAAATAAGCAGTTTACAGCATAAAGCATTCACAATGATTCAAAGAGCAACATATAACAATACTTTCAGTACACACAGATTTAGGAGTAATCATCAGTGCAGACATGAAAACTGCCAATCAAGTGGAGAAGGCTTCATCTAAGGCAAGGCAGATATTGGGTTGTATCAATAGAAGTTTCGTCAGCCGAAAGCCTGAAGTCATAATGCCGTTGTACAGGGCCATGGTGAGACCTCATCTGGAGTACTGTGTGCAATTCTGGAGGCCACATTACAGTAAAGATGTGCGCAGAATTGAATCGGTTCAACGGACGGCCACCAGGATGATCTCGGGGCTCAAGGGTCTCTCGTACGAAGAGAGACTGAACAAATGGCAGCTCTACACTCTCGAGGAACGTAGGGAGAGGGGAGACATGATCGAAACATTTAAGTACCTCACGGGACGTGTCGAAGTGGAAGATGATATTTTCTTTCTCAAGGGACCCTCGGCCACAAGAGGGCACCCGCTCAAACTCAGGGGCGGAAAATTTCATGGCGACACCAGAAAGTATTTCTTCACAGAGAGAGTGGTTGATCATTGGAACAAGCTTCCAGTGCAGGTGATCGAGGCAGACAGCGTGCCAGACTTTAAGAATAAATGGGATACCCATGTGGGATCCCTACGAGGGTCAAGATAAGGAAATTGGGTCATTAGGGCATAGACAGGGGGTGGGTAAGCAGAGTGGGCAGACTTGATGGGCTGTAGCCCTTTTCTGCCGTCATCTTCTATGTTTCTATATATTTAACCCAATAAAAATAGCAGGGAGCTACAGTAGGATTACATATCATCAATCGTTAATGAATCAAGAGCATTATTCATAGGTCAGATTCCTCTTTAAACATCTCCCTTCCACATAGCATCAGAGGAAGGCCTCTACGAACAATCCCAGTCCACCCCGTCTATTAACAAAGCCACCAGGAGCAAGGGAAGGCGTGAGCGGCCGCCCAACCAAAGAAACCCACGTAACATTTTGTCCAATTGACGCTCCACACTCCTTGAGAAGGACAGGACCAGCATTTGATAAACATACAGCCATTGAGGAAGTATCATCATATTATAAAGAGCAATGCGCCCCATCAAAGAAATGGGAAAATGCCTCCAAGTCAGCAAGTATGACTTGGTCTTGTCCAACAAGGGCTGTATATTAAAATTGTGTAGTTTGGTGATATTCTGCAGAATTGTAATCCCCAGATATACAACTTTCCCGGGTGCCCAGGTAAATGGAAAGGGACCATTCCATTGTGCTGGCAAAGTCATTTGGAATGGGAGGGCTACTAGATTTCTTATAGTTCAACAAGAAACCAGAGTGAAAACCGTACTCAGTCAAGGTATCAAGCAGATGAGGCAAAGAACATTCGTTCTAGGCGGTTCACATCAAAGAGAGAATGAACAATCAGTGATAGTACATTTTTATGGAAATACAAGACATAATTGAAATATTAGTTTACAAATTTTTCAAAGAGATACATTCTCATTGATTTTCAAAAAGTATAATAAGTTTGAGACTGAGAAATAATTTCACTTAACCAGCTGCTCAATTTGCCTGCCTGAAATGCAAACGTTTTATCTAGAAATCTTTCATAGCGACAATGTTTTAATGTTGGATAGGCAAAGAAATTAATTCTTTGAGCAGACTTTTTTGTCCTATACAATTTAAAATGTAAGGATAGGTAACATGGAGCCAAACTGAACAGTGTTTTAAAGCATCAAATCATCTGCAAATATCAAGGCTTTCAAATCATAATCAGCAATATGAAGGCCAGTGATATGGACATCCTGCTTCAAGGTTCTAGATATAAAAGAAACAGTAACGGGGAGAGGGGACACCCCTGATGGGTCCCGCGCGAGATAAATAGGATGCCAATCTATATGCCAACACCCACGCAAAAATCTTAAAAGTCAATGTTGAGCAGGGAAATAGGGCAGTATAAGAACATAAGAATTGCCGCTGCTGGGTCAGACCAGTGGTCCATCGTACCCAGCAGTCCGTTCATGCGGCGGCCCTTAGGTCAAAGACCATTGCCCTGTCTAGCCTTACCTGTGTACGTTCTGGTTCAGCAGGAACTTGTCTAACTTTGTCTTGAATCCCTGGATGGTGTTTTCTCCTATAACAGCCTCCGGAATAGCGTTCCAGTTATCTACCACTCTCTGTGGGAATCTATCCCCTTTTAACTTTAGAGAGTGCCCTCTCGTTCTCTCTACCTTGGAGAGGGTGAACAACCTGTCTTTATCTACTAAGTCTATTCCCTTCATTATCTTGAATGTTTCGATCATGTCCCCTCTCAGTCTCCTCTTATCTAGGGAGAAGAGGCCCAGTTTCTCTAATCTCTCACTGTACGGCAACTCCTCCAGTCCCTTAACCATTTTTAGTCACTCTTCTCTGGATCTTCTCGAGTAGTAACGTGTCCTTCTTCATGTACGGCGACCAGTGCTGGACGCAGTACTCCAGGTGGGGGCGTACCATGGCCTGGTACAGCGGCATGATAACCTTCTCTGATCTGTTTGTGATCCCCTTCTTAATCATTCCAAGCATTCTGTTTGCCCTTTTTGCTGCCGCCACCGCCTCACATTGCACAGACAGCTTCATTGACTTGTTAACCAGTACTCCCAAATCTCTTTCCTGGGGGTCTCTCCAAGTACTGCACCGGACATCCTGTATTCATCTATAAGAATCTTCTTACCGACATGCATCACCTTATACTTATCCACGTTAAATCTCATTTGCCATGTCGCGGACCATTTCTCGAGCGTGTTTATGTCACATTGCAGGTCTTCGCAATCCTTCTGCGTCCTCACTACTCTGAATAACTTTGTATCGTCTGCAAATTTAATCACCTAGCTCAATTTTCAGGTCGTTTATAAATATGTTGAAGAGCATGGGTCCAAGCACTGAACCCTGCGGCACTCCACTCGTGAAGCTTTTCCAGTCCGAGTATTGTCCATTTACCCCAACTCTGTTTCCTATCCGCCAACCAGTTTTTAATCCACGTGAGTATTTCAACCTCGATTTCATGGCTCACAATTTTTTGAAGTAGTCATTCATGCAGGACCTTGTCTAACGCCTTCTGAAAATCCAGATATGATTCGACATACAAAGGATCGTTTCCCGGTTTTGGAATTAGAGTAATAAGGGCGTCTGTGCCACAATAAGGGCGTCTGTGCCACCAAGAGGAAATGAAACTTTAATACTTTAAAACAAGTATTAAAGTAACGTACCAGCACACCCGGAAGATGATAAAGAAGTAATTTATAATATTCCGCGGTTAACCCATCGGGTCCGAGCGCCTTGCAAGTGGACAGAGACTTGATAACCTGTTGAATTTCCATCGCTCTCAAAGGCGCATTCAACGAGTCTAACATCAGTGGGGTTAAACGCGGTAAAGAAGCATCATCCAGATATGCATATACCAAAGAGGGCTGAGAGGGCGAACCAGCTGTATACAGATGGGAAAAATAGTCACAAAAGATTTGGAGATCTTATCGGTAGCATTAGTAATGGTCCCATCGGATAGACCAGTGGTTGGCAAACTGCGGCTCGCGAGCCAATTGAGTGCGGTTCGCTGCTCGTCTAGAGCAGGCGTGCCCGACCTGTTTCCCTTCCCACTGCCCTCCCCCAAGCCACCGCCATTGAGGAACAGGCTGCCACCCCCACCGGGGAATAGGCTGCCACCGCCACTATCGGAGAACAGGCCTGCGCCGAGTTCTGAGCTCTCCCTGCTTCCCTTCCCCGCGGGGCCGACCAACTCTCGCCACCCGACGTCAATTCTGACATCAGAGAGGACGTTCTGGGCCAGCCAATTCCTACTAGTAGATTAAACAGAATGTACTCAAAGTCACTTGCAGGAGCATAAAATATCTTTGGCAAGCAGTTTAGTTTGGGACTGTAGACGTTTGATAATAAGTACTGCTACCCCATCTTTCTTGCAAGTAGTAGAGGAACAGTAAACCTCTCCCACTCAAACAGTTTTTAGCTTCATATGTTCTACATCAAACAATTGGTTTCTTGTAAACAAGCAATATCCACCTCTTGGCGGCATAGGTACGATAGTAATTTAGCCCATTTAATAGGAGAATTCACGCTTGACACATTCCAGGTCACTACTCTCAACGACGAAGGAGATTTAGCCCCAATTATCCCAAATAATAAAAAAACAGCAAGGTGCAATAAATCAATTAGGGGACATCCTGGTGCCCAGCCTTCACCTTGGGTATCCAACAGGTCAGCAGCCAAGCCTGTAAACTGTGCAAATTGAAGATTTTCCCATGAATTTGATTGTGCTTGATCAGAAAATCATTAAAAAAAAATGTTTTAAGGGAGAAACAAGATGGCTGCGTTGTAGAGAGGACGCTGAGTTGTGCTCTCCTGCGAAACACAAATTTCCTACCTCTATCGGGTTTACTCTGTTGCCGACATGCCGAAAAGACGAGGCAGAGCGGTTGCTTCAGCCCGGCAGCCGGGATCCTCCTCAATGAGGCAGGAGGGAATAACCCGCTTCTTTACATCTTTGCCACAGGGCGTGCCGGCTGAGCCGAATCGGAGAGAGATTTTGGCTCTCGGGAGCGAAGTCTCGCTCAGCCACGCGGGACCTCCATCTCCTCTGCAACCGCGAGACTGGGGAATAGAGGCGGTTCCACAGGGACGGATGGCGTCGCCGATGGAGCTGGAGGGCTTGCCTAACCCTCAAGTGCTCTCGGCAGGAATAACTACATCGGAGGAGGTGGCTGAGATTTCAGCGAGTGAAGGACAAGCTTCAACAGTCCTTCCTCTGGTAAGACCCGCTGAAATAACTTTAGAGTCTATTTGGACGGCGTTAGACTCTTTGTACAAACTATGTGCAGGAACCCTACCTCAGGTGACTCTTCAAGAAAGGAGATTGGACAAATTACAGGAGGAATTGAAGGATCAGGAAGGAATTTGGATCAGAAATTTCAAAGTTTACAAGCTTCTCAGACTGTTATACTACAAGATAGACTACTCTATACTAGGAAAATGGAAAACTTTGAAAATTATATGAAAATGTTGAAGTTAAGAATTCTTAATTTTCCTAAGGTGTTAACAACACCTCCTAAGGAAATGTTTTATAAATTCTTAAAAGAAATATTTAAATATCCTGATGCCGGACTACCTCCTTTACATAGAATATATTACTTGCCAGTATCAAAACAGAAAACTTTAGGTCCAGAAGTTTCTCCTGAACTTCCTAATCCTTTGAATTTAACAGAAGTCCTTGAAACTTCAGTGGATGAAGTAATCTGTCGTACTACTCTTGTGGTGGCGTTTGTCTTTCAACAAGACAAAGAGGCACTTCTTAGACTGTTTTTCAGGCAGAAAGAAGTGACCTTTCTGGACAGTAAGATCAGTATGTTTCCAGACGTCTCAAAAGCAACTCAGACCAGACGGAAGAGGTTCCTTGAACTGAAACAGTTTGTAATACAGCTGGGGGCCAAATATCAATTGAGATATCCTTGCAAATGTAAGATTCTTCTGGACCAACATTCATATATATTTTTTGAGCCCTCACAATTACAATTCTTTCTTGAAGGAAAGGGAATAACAACTTCAAATATCTCTGAAGGGAATGTAGGATCAATCCCATAGTAATGTAAGAAGAAGATGTACTCTACAAATATGGTTTTCGATATTAATCCATTATAAATATCTCTCATAAATGTGAATTGTTTCTCCTCCAGAATGTGGACTAATTAAGAGCGAAATTTGGTTTAATTATTAAACGGATAGTATCCAGATATATTTTTTTTCCTTTTAAAAAACTTTTGTGATGTTCTCTCTTTATTTTCTTATACAAGTAATGTATATGTATCAATATATAAAATGATAAATAAATAAATAAAAAAAATGTTTTAAAGTTCATCCTGGGGTCACTCAAAGTCAACGATTATATAAATACAGCTCCATTTTTCTTAAAATTTGCTATTACTTTTGCTTTAATGGAGCAAATGTCTTGGTATCATTGCTATAACTTTTATGTTTTCATACTCAGGATGACAGAATCAAGTAGGATAAAAGCTTTCCCATAACTACTGCACTCTGGAATTTTTATGGATACAGATTCTATGTGTGATGAAGAAGTGTATAGCAATGGGAATATTCTACCATTCACCTGGCCAGCATAAAGAAACAGAAACATGCTAACAGAAATTAGAAAAACAAATATATCGTAATTAGCAATATGATGCATGCACAAAACAAAGTTTAGTTACATATTTAAAAATATATCCAATTTTGTGTTTTTAAAAGATATTCAGGGAGTCATCATGATTTATTTTTTATTATAATTTTTATTGTTGTGATCAGAAAGTCATTGTAACACATATACCCCTGAATTCTATAAATGGTACACAAGCCTGAGATGCGCGCACAACTTAATTGAAATTTATTTATTTGTAACCCACTTAAAGGCGTAAGTGTCTCTCAATAAAACATACATAATAATAAAAACAAATACAAGTCATAATACACAAAATTAATAAAATTATCCATTAGCTCCAATCCAATTACTGGCATTAATTGGCAACAATTTGGATTTTGCTAAGTGCTATTCTATAAAGTTTCATGTGCAAATCTTATAGCATGCAACTCAACATGGAGCATGGCCATGGGAGGAGTAGGGTCATGTCAAGGACCTTCACTAAAGATGAATACCAGGAATCCACACTTAACGTATGCGCCAGGATTTATATCAGGTTTTAGTTGGAGTAAATCTTATTCCCAAAGTCTGGTATGGGAACCAGCTCTTTAAACGGCATGGAACTCAGAGATCTGTTTATAGAATAGCATTCTGTGTGGGTTTTATTGGCGCCATTTACTGAATTTAGCCCCAAACCAAAGAACAACAAGCATTTGAACAGTTTAACTTTCTACTGTGCCAAGATACAGCACATATGTCAAAGACCATGATCCCATAATAGCACATAGCACCTTGCTGGTCCACTGAAAAAATCCCAACCCTCCCAGAACAATTCTTTGGCTAGAGGAGGGGGACCGAACTAAAACCATCTAGAGCCATTTCATAATGACTGTCTCCAAATTTTTTATTTTTAACATATTTCACCTGCCTCCCCCCTCCCCCCCACACACTTCATCTTCTACTCCATTCCCACTGACCCCTGGCATATTCATCTTTAATCAAAGAACAGAGTCAAAAAGCTAAATAAACACTGACTCCAGAATTCTCAGTATGTAACTTTTTGACCTATCTTGACATTTCCCATATAGTTCCTAATTAGCCTTTTCTTTCATGCTCTTTTCCCACACTTTCAAGTCTTGCAGAGATGCAGCCATATAAAGGCATAGTATTTCTCTTTATGCCAACAAGAGCACAATGAAGATAAACTTGCATTGTTCTGGGGAGAGGCTCTCTTCACTCAATTTGGCAACATGCCCTTATATGAACACTAAAAGTCTGAAATATCCAAGTCTGAAATATCCAAGTGAGGGACGCCAAGATCCATTGTCCAGTATCTCCCCACATAACAAGTTAAACCACCATATGTACCAACATGTCTTATATACATTTCACACACTCCTGTCCTTCCCACAAGATCTATGCATTTTAAATGACATTTCTTCTATTTATGTAATCCTGGAGCTTCTAGCTGCATTCATACAACAATCCCTGCAGATCCCAACCCAAAAGAGATTTCCCAATGTCTCAGAACAATTGTAGGCCATTGAATCCATATGCTGTCCCATCTTCCCTTCTCCCCCCCTCCCCAAACAGTACCAGAGAGAAACCGAGTTAAACCACATTGGGAGGTATAGGAAAACTCTGTCTACCTTTAAAAACTTTCCTCTTTGCAGAGAACATCTGCTCTTCCTCTAAGTTTAAGTTATGTAGCTCATCAAATGTGGGAAAGCAACCATTACATAATCCCTCTCAATTGCTCAAATTACCTGTAGGGATGGAGATCTGATAAGTTCTGATCCAGGGCATCAGAACACAGGCAGGGTCAGCACAAAGGCGGTTCTGAACGCAGGCCAGGTCGGCACACTGACCTAGGCCCTGTGTGCGGATCTAGGCCTGTGTGTGGATCTAGGCTTGTGTTTGGATCTGAGGCCCTGTTTCTCATTCCCTCTCCCTTCTTGCCATGCAACCATTCTAAGTAAAGGAAAAATACTAGCATCTTGTCACAAGACTTTTGCCACATATTAACCTGATACACATTTACTCTTTTTCTTTATTTTGTTTAAGCATCCCTTATATGGGCAACAATCAGACTTTGCCTACAGCTTAAGGCTAAGGAGCATGCATTATAACCTTTGGACTGTCACATGCATCTTATTTGAGCTGTCCTTATTTGGTACGGACATCAGCTGACAGGCATTGCACAGGCATTGCATATGTGCAAAGACTCAGGCCCTGTCCACGTGTTAATCATGCCCTTGTCTAAGTGCTGAGTTGGAGGATGATCACGAGGTAATCACGAGGTAAAAAGCATGTACCTATCTTTGTATCCACCAATGTAAAACCATGTACCTTTGTACCCACCAATCATGAGATGTGTAAATGAGGTTGTTACTATGATGTCATTAGCTTAGAAGCATAATAAATAGGGACTCGGAGCTAGCCCTTACTAGCGCCTCCTCCCGATTCTAAGACTGAGTGTTTGTGTTTCCTTTGTGGCATTCCTACAATTACCACCCCTCCCTAGTTGTCCAATTCCCCACTTGTCATCACCAGTGGGAATTCAGGGTTATTTTGGATAGGTCAGAAAAGCAAATAAAATTGGCAAAACAAAATAATATGGAGGATTTCATAGAGATGTTTGCATGCACAGAACAAAATTTAGTTTTTATATAAAATATATCTCTTGCGGCGAGAGGCAAGTCCTGTAGGAAGTCAGCCGGCGTGGACGACTCTCCTCCTGGCCGTCGTCTCTCCTCTTCTCCCTGCACCTCCTGGGTCCCTCTAATGATGGAGTTGCAGCAGGATGGGCCTCCGCGCACATTGATGCGATGAAGTCACACATGTGCGTGACATCATCACGTCGACTTCCGGGTGCCTTCTGGCTAGGGCATTGCATTTAGTATGCCGCCAGCCAGAAAAGTTTGCGGGACACTGGGTCTAGCAGTTGGATCTCTCAAGGTACAGGTAGCTGGCCTTTTGTGTTTTAGAGCCCGAGTGGAAAAGGGTTCACTGACTTTTCATCCAGAAAAAGCCAGATTCTTGAAGGGGGCACTCAGGTTACATCCTCAGTCAACCTTTTCCATCATGGAACTTTAACATTGTTTTGAGGGTCTTAGTAAAGCTCTGTATGAGGCTTTATAAGATGCATCTCTGCTGGATCTTACAGTTAAGACAGTCTTTCTAGTGGCTATCGCCTCAGCAAGACGAGTCTTGGAGTTGCAGGCGCTTTCATGCAGAGAGCTGTTCCTCAAGGTTATAGAAGCTGGGGTCTCTCTGCACATGGTTCCTTCCTTTTTGCGGAAGGTAGTTTTGGCTTTTCCCATCAATTATGAGGTCTGCATTTCAGCCCACAGGACAAACTGTTGAAATTACTGGATGTGAGGAGAGTTTGCCTCTTATCTTGAAATGACTAATGACTTTCAGCTCTCCGACCATCTTTTTGTCTTAACTAGTATGACCAGGCTGGGCAAGTCAGCGTCTAAGGCATCCATATTCAGATGGATTCACATGGCGATTTCATTGGTGTACAGTGGCTGTGGTAAGCAGCTGCCAATATCTTTGAAAAGTGTAGCTTATTTATGGGCAGAGGCCTAGATGATCCTGTCTGAACAGATTTGCAGAATGGCCATATGGTCCACTCTGCATACCTTTATAAAGTTTTATAGAATTGATGTAGTAAAGCAAAATGACACCATGTTTGGGTTTTCAGTGTTACGGACAGGCTCATCTGTCCCACCCTAGATTCAAGAGAATGTTTTGATACATCCCAATCATCAGGATTCGTATGCCATATGCACCAGAAGGGAAGATTAGGTTCTTACCTCAATAGTCTTTTTTTCTGGTAACATGGCATTTGAGTCCTGACACCCCACCCTGTCAATGTAATAATTCACCTGTGTAATGTCTAGGACAAGTATATCTGTCCAGAACTTGAGATCTTCTCATGCCAGTCAGGTATTATGAGTACAATAAACAGAAAATGTAAGTTGTGCTCTTTGACTCTTCACAATTTAAATACTAACAATAAGAAAAGAAGATATTCATGATTTTCTATGAATTAGATATGATGCACCTTTCTCTTTTCTTTCATTTTATAGACGACCGAGCAACTATTAATTAGTTGACACTGGAAATAACAATAAAAAAAGTCTCAGCACTTCCCCTGAAGAAGCCTGTTAGTGTGAAATGGATTTGGCCTCTGTCGGGTTTTTGAAAAGACAAGTGCTTGTTTTCAATTTAATTCAGTATGCCAGATTTACGGCCTCTTTTACAAAGCCACGCTAGCGACTGCCGCGCGGCAACAGCCCCGAAGCCCTTTAAATCTCTATGGGCTTCGGGGCCGTTAGTGCAGCGCAGCCGCTAGCGTGGCTTTGTAAAAGAGGCTGTTAGTGTTGCTAATGGTTAAATTCTAAATGGTTGCCAGCTCTCTTTTTCTATAACATATAGGAGAAAATGAATTTCAAAGTGATAATTTAAAATTGATTACAAAATAATTATATAAAAAATAATTATTATAAAAAATTTAAAAATATTACATTTTCAATTAAAAATTAATGAATTCAAACAGAGGTTTTGACATATGATAGTACCCCAAACCCTAAACCGGTGTCTTTCTATTGACTGGACTCTGAGGGTTCTTTGAGGTCTTTTTTCCTCTGTTTTGAATATTATTGTGCACCATAGAGTATCTTTAGTGTTCTACATTTTCTGTTTATCTAAGGATTATTGATTTGAACACTAATTTAAGGTCTTCATTGATTCTGCTCATTATGAGTACAATGCCATATTATTGTTACAAATGCATGAGAGTATACAAGATCGAAGCAAAAAATTCATTCAGTCTCTCCACTATGGCCTTATCCTCCTTGAGTGCCTCTTTTGCTCCTTGATCATCCAATGGTCCCACAGATTCCCTTACAGGCTTTCTGATGTGCCCCCCAAAATTTGTTACTATGTGTTTTTGCCTCTTTGGCAAGTTTTTCTTCATATTCTTTTTTCAGCTTCCTTTATCAATCCTTTGCATCTAACTAGCCAGGGCATATATCTCTTATTTTTTTCATACAGATCCCTTTTCCATTGTTTAAGATTTTTTTTTCTCTCTATTAGCCTCTTTCGCTTCACCTGTTAACCATGCCATCTCTCATTTTCTTTTTAACTTTATTAATATGTGGAATACACCTGGTCTAGGATTCCACAATGGTATTTTTAATCAACATCCACACCTGGTTTACAGTCCTAAGCTTTGCTACCAATCCATTTAGCTTATTTTAAAACATTGTCCTCATATTAATATAGTTGCCCTTTCAAAATTTAAATTCTGCTATGGTAGATTTCTTCAACGATGTCACTCCAGATATCAGCTCAAATTTGATTACATTATGATCACTGTTTTCCAGCGGACCCAACAGAGTTAACTCCTGTACTATGCCTGCATTCCACTAAGGACCAAATCTAAAATAGCTCACCCAGTTGTCAGTTCTTGCATCAGTTGTTGCAAGAAGCAGTCGTTTATGACGTCTAGGCATTTTACCTCCCTGGTTCACTATTTAATCTGGAGCAGGCTGTTTGATATTGTGTGGTATTTGAAATCACCCATTATTATACTTTTGCATAATCTGCCAGCTTTCCTAATCTCTGAAAACATTTCTTCATGTCTGCTCATTCTGTCCTGGGGGACGGTAGTATAAGCCTACCTGTATATTCCTTCCCTTCATACATGGAATTTCTATCCATATGGATTCCACACTGCTATCTACATCATGAAGAATGTTTATTTTGTTCGATTCAATTCCTTCTTTAATATATAGCATAAATCCCCCCTCCAATTTGATCTACCCTATCATTGTAATATAATTTATACCCTGATAACAGAGTGTTCCATTGATTGTCTTCCTTCCATCGGGTCTCTGAGATGTCTATTATATCTATCCCTTCATTAAATGCTATATGCTCTAACTCTCCCATCATATTTTTGAGGCTTCTAACATTTGTATACATACTCTTCAAATTGTGTTTATTCCTTGCATCTATAGAAGCTGAAAGGGATAATTTGTGTTCTATCTTTCTTTCTTTCTTTTGATTTCTAGCCTGTCCTCCCCGAAGCTCAGAACAGGTTACATCAGGACATTCATAATGCAGACATTATACAAAAGCGGGGACATGACAGGTCTTAAGGAAGTGGGTACGACAGGAGAAGTGTTGAAATTTCAGAGAGACTAAGTTTGAGATTGGTCAATTAAATACTCTGTCTTCCTCTTAAACACTCCTAGCTTTCTTTTACCATTATAATCAAGTCAAATTGAACTAATCTAGGCATTTACAAAAACCTGCATGCAAAAGATTTAATGCACTTAGTAAGGGCATATCAATATTTCTAAAATTCGATTCATAATAAAAAATAAAGTTCACATACCTCGCATCATCTTTTAAACTGTCACTATACTTTGATCCTGAGGAGCGGATATTAAAAGGGTCCGTACTTTCATCAATATTTAAAGCTTCAGCCAAACGTCTGAAATTCAAAAATATATGCTAAATTTTTGAAAGTAGACAATCTTATTACAAGAAAATCAGATCAAACGGGGATGCTGTTCAAATTCATAGCATTTTAAGCAGTATCAACATGTCTCAGAATAGTCAGAACATACCGTGTTTCCCCGATGATAAGGCAGGGCCATCAAATAAGACAGCCCCCCCTTTTTAGAAAAAAAATGTAAAATAAGGCACCCCCCCGCAAATAAGCCACCCACCGATACCTGCGCTTACCCGAATCGGGTGGTACGCTGGGTGACTCCGTGTGGTCCCTCCGTCTACCTATTTGCCTCCATGGCTGCGTGCCGCGCTTCGTCATGAAGTGAAGAGGAGGAAGTGACAGGACTGCAGCGCGCGCTCGTGACTCCGCGCCAGGAAACACAGGCAGCTTCCCTCATCCCTCCCTACAAAATTTTTTTTACATAGTTCCCCCCCCCCGACGTCCGATTCACCCCCCACAGGACCACTCGCACACACCCGCACCCCCACCCCGAAGGACCGCCGACTCCCCGACTCCCCGACATGATCGGGGCAAAAAGGAGCCCAAGCCCTCTTGCCCCGTCGATTCCCCAACTCCCCGACAATATCGGGCCAGGAGGGAGCCCAAGTCCTCCTGGCCCTGGTGACCCCCCCCCGCTAGTTGTTCGGGCCAGGAGGGAGCCCAAACCCTCCTGGCCAAGGCGACCCCCTAACCCCACCCCGCACTATATTACGGGCAGGAGGGATCCCAGGCCCTCCTGCCCTCGACGCAAACCCCCCTCCCCCCAACGACCGCCCCCCCCAAGAACCTCCGACCGCCCCCCCAGCCGACCCGCGACCCCCCTGGCCGACCCCCACGACACCCCCAACCCCCTTCCCCGTACCTTTCTGTAGTTGGCCGGACAGACGGGAGCCAAACCCGCCTGTCCGGCAGGCAGCCAACGATGGAATGAGGCCGGATTGGCCCATCCGTCCCAAAGCTCCGCCTACTGGTGGGGCCTAAGGCGCCTGGGCCAATCAGAATAGGCCCGGGAGCCTTAGGTCCCTCCTGGGGGTGGGGCCTGAGGCACATGGGCCCAAACCGACCATGTGCCTCCGGCCCTGCCCCCAGGAGGGACCTAAGGCTCCCGGGCCTATTCTGATTGGCCCAGGCGCCTTAGGCCCCACCAGTAGGCGGAGCTTTGGGACGGATGGGCCAATCCGGCCTCATTCCGTCGTTGGCTGCCTGCCGGACAGGCGGGTTTGGCTCCCGTCTGTCCGGCCAATTACAGAAAGGTACGGGGAAGGGGGGTGGGGGGGTCGTGGGGGTCGGCCAGGGGGGTCGGGTCGGCTGGGGGGGCAGTCGGAGGTTCTTGGGGGGGGCGGTCGTTGGGGGGGGGGGGTTTGCGTCGAGGGCAGGAGGGCCTGGGATCCCTCCTGCCCGTAATGTAGTGCGGGGTGGGGTTAGGGGGTCGCCGTGGCCAGGAGGATTTAGGCTCCCTCCTGGCCCGAACAACTAGGGGGGGGTCGCCAGGGCCAGGAGGACTTGGGCTCCCTCCTGGCCCGATATTGTCGGGGAGTTGGGGAGTCGGCGGGGCAAGAGGGCTTGGGCTCCCTTTTGCCCCGATCGTGTCGGGGAGTCAGCGGGGCAAGAGGGGAAGCAGCAGGACACCGGTAGGAGCTTCTACATGATGGGGGGGGGGTCGGGAGGTTGTGGGGGTGCGAGCGGTCCTGCGGGGGGGGGGATGAATCGGATGTCGGGGGGGGGGGGGACATCAGGCTTTCAGGGTGGGGACAGGACTTCAAGGGGGAGAGGAGAGTCGGGGCGGGCGAAAGAAGAGTCGGGGTGGCCAGAGGAGAGTCGGGGCGGGCGACTGGAGAGTCGGAGACATTGTCTGGTTATGCTGGTTTGTAATGACAACTACCGTTATTACCATTATACTGTACCATATACAGGTAATAAAATTCTGTTTTTTTTCAACAATAACTGTGTACTGTAGTCTTCTTCATGGGTAAATAAGGCATCCCCCCGAAAATAAGCCCTAGAGCATATTTTGGCCTTCCAAAAAAAATAAGACAGTGTCTTACCATCGGGGAAACAGGGTAGCCCAGCTAGTCTGGTTTTCAAACTATTCACAAGGAACAAACAGGAGAGAAAATTAATCAAGGTCAGATCAGATTCATCAAAATCTGTGACAAAATATTTCAAATTCCTGTCTCTATTTCAATGTCTCTAGTAAACTATCTATGAGTAGATTAACTTGAATGTTATTAAAATTGCTTTATTATTTTTAAGATTCAAGCAGTTAGTTGTCCAAGACATTACAAAATGCTGAATAAAAATCAAGCACCATGATGCCATGTGTCCATATATTGCAATTAATGACCAGAATAGCTTTAACTCCTGATCATAATGGGAGTAATCCTATAAGAGGGCATTTATCTTCCTTTATAGAACACTAATATAATAGGTAAAATATCTTTAATTTGGGGGTCCTTTTACTAGCCATTTTAACGCGCACTAAACGCTAACTCGTCCATAGAGTATAATGGACGTGTTAGCGTTTAGCGTGCGCTAAAACGGCTAGCGCACCTTAGTAAAAGGACCTCTTAGTTGCAATAACTTTTTCAGCTACAGAGCTGGTTTAAGTGTTTGCACTTAAATGCCAGATTTATGCATATGAGTTAAGTTACATGTTCACTTATGAATCTGTTCACCCGTCAAAGTAAGATATGTGCATATTTACAGAATAGAATTTAGGCCAAACAATGACATTTATGTGCAATTA
Organism: Geotrypetes seraphini; assembly: GCF_902459505.1. Classification (NCBI taxonomy): domain Eukaryota; kingdom Metazoa; phylum Chordata; class Amphibia; order Gymnophiona; family Dermophiidae; genus Geotrypetes; species Geotrypetes seraphini. The sequence continues at coordinate 377,901,415 of NC_047085.1, forward strand.
TGTTTACTCGGTGTATTAGTATCCACTTACAGAATTACCCTCCAATATGCTTTACTACTAAACATACAACAACAATACCATGATTATTTTTGACTAAGCATTTTCTTCCTGCTCCTTTGTATTTTGAACTAAACTGGAACTAGAGCTGGGATCTGGCACTGTGAGTCTTCATTTCCAACTACCTTAAAAATTCTCCTATTTTATATTTCTCTACCAGCAAACTACCAACCTTTGCTAATTGTTTTAGTAAGAGTGCTGGACTAGAGAACGGCATACCTTCAGGAACTCTATCATCACAGGTCCTAAATTCAGTTTCTATTACAATACAGTGGAACCTTGGTTTACGAGCATAATTCGTTCCAGAAGCATGCTCGTAAACCAAATTACTCGTATATCAAAGCGAGTTTCCTCATTGGAAGGGAAACTCGTTTGATTCGTCCCCCCCTCCCCGAGGCCAGTGGCACTGCTCTACCTCTCCCCACCCCGAGAACCGGCATTTCTCCACCCCCCCGCTCACGAAGGCCCCCTACCGCGTGATCCGCCATCCCCCCCCGCGATCCGGAATCTCCCCCGCCGCGATCTGACATCCTCCCCGTGCCCATCACCCACCCGAACACATCACTTACCCCCCATCTGGCACCCGGCACCAACGCATAGGACATGCCGGTGCCGGTGCCCAAAGATCTGTCGTCCTTTTTGCTGGGCCTTGAGCATCTGCGCATGCTCAAGGCATTAGTTCCTGCTCTCTCTGAGAGGAATTAGAGACTGCCGTGTGCAAGAAGTGCATAGCATGCTCAGAACTCAAATGATTTTTCAGTTTACTCTTGAGAAGGAAACTATTTGCCTACAGACAAGAAATTTAAATGCCACCCACCTGTTCCTTTCCAGGGCCATACATTCCTCATCACACTGCAGCCTTGATTTAAAAAAAAAAAAAATTAAAAAAAAAAAGCAAAACAAGGATCAGAACATCAAATACAAGTATTAGAAAAATTAAAATATTACATATTAGGTTGCATTCTCTCTTTTGTGCACCATATTTAATTTCTTGCTTCTGAGTTATAATGGCAATTAAATATTGATTGGAGGTAAAATATAGCACAGTTACTTACCATAACAGGTGTTATCCAGGGACAGAAGGCAGATATTCTCACATATGGGTGATGTCAACCACAGAGCCCCAATGCGGACAGCTTCACAAGCAGACTTGCTTGAAGAACTTTTAGAAAGTTTGCGACTGCCGCACCGTGCATGCCTTCCTGCCTGATGTAGGGCGTGCATCTCCTCAGTTTAGTTAGCTAGCTAAGAAGCCAACAAAGGGTGGGTGGGTGGGTTGTGAGAATATCTGCCTGCTGTCCCTGGATAACACCTGTTACGGTAAGTAACTGTGCTTTATCCCAGGACAAGCAGGCAGCATATTCTCACAAGCTAACCAGACCTCCAAGCTAACCAGAATGAGATGGGGGAGAATAAATTTTGTAGTACTGCCTGGTCAAAGAATCCAGACAATAATGCGAGGTGAATGTATGAACTGAGGACCAGATGGCAGCTTTACAGATTTCCTCAATAGGAGTAGATTTAAGGAAAGCTACAGATGCCGCCATGGATCTAACTTTATGGGCTGTGTCTCGACCCTCTAGATGCAGTCCAGCCTGAGCATAGCAGAATGAGATGGAAGCAGCCAACCAGTTGGAGATAGTTCTCTTAGAAACTGGATGTCCCAATTTGTTTGGATCAAAGGAGACAAAAAGTTGAGGAGAAGATCTATGTGGCTTAGTCCTTTGTAAGTAGAAAGCCAAAGCACGCTTGCAGTACAGAGTATGAATAGCTGTTTCTCCAGGGTGAGAATGAGGCTTTGGAAAAAACACTGGAAGTACTTTTGATAAGAATTTACTTTTGATAAGAAACTACTTTTGGTAAGAATTTAGGATGAGTACAGAGGACCACCTTGTCGTGATGGAATACTGTGAAAGGTGGATCCGCTACTAAAGCTTGTAGTTCACTGACTCTGCGAGCAGACGTGAGAGCAATGAGGAAGGCCACTTTCCAAGTGAGATATTTCAGATGAACCGTAGACATTGGTTCAAATGGAGGCTTCATCAATTTAGCAAGAACCACTTTGAGATCCCAAACCACTGGAGGCGGCCTGTGAGGTGGTTTGACATTGAAAAGTCCTTTCATAAATCTGGAAACCACAGGATGAGCAGATAGTGATTTCCCTTCTAGTGGCTGATGGACTCCAATGGATGTTGATTTGAGGCCTGATTGAGATAAATGAAACAGGTAATCCAGAATTGAAGACAAGGAAGCAGATTGAGGCACCTTGTGATGAAGAGTGCACCAAGCAGAAAACTGAGTCCATTTCTGGTTGTAACATTGCCTAGTGGTAGGTTTTCTGGAAGCCTCTAAAATGTTTGCTACAGATTGAGAAAATTGTAGGTTGGCAGGTACGTTGAAAGGTACCAAGCTGTCAGGTGCAGAGACTGTAGGTTGGGATGAAGCAGAGAACCCTGACTCTGTGTAAGCAGAGATGGAAAAACTGGTAGAAGTAGTGACTCCCTGATGCTGAGTTGAAGTAGAAGGAAGAACCAAGGTTGTCTGGGCCACCGAGGAGCTATCAGAATCATGGTGGCATGTTCTTGTTTGAGTTTGACAAGTGTCCTGAAAATTAGGGGAAATGGAGGAAACACATACAGAAAGTTGTTCGTCCATTCCAGGAGAAAGGCGTCTGCTTTCAGCCGGTGAAGAGAGTAGATCCTGGAGCAAAACTGAGGCAGTTTGTGGTTGTGGGGAGACGCAAACAGGTCTATCTGAGAGTCCCTCACTAAGAAAAAATGTGGCGGAGAGAGGAAGAATTAAGTGTCTATTTGTGAGGTTGCAGAAGACAACTCAATTTGTCTACTAGAGCATTGGGCTCTCCTTGGATATAGACCACTTTCAGAAAAGTGTTGTGAAGAATTGCCCAATTCCAAACCCTCTGAGCTTCTTCGCACAGGGGAAGAGATCCTGTTCCTCCCTGCTTGTTGACATAGTACATGGCGACTTGATTGTCTGTACGGATGAGCACTACTTGATCGTGAAGGAGATGCTGAAAAGCTTTGAGAGAATTGAAGATCGCTCTGAGTTCCAACAGATTGATATGATGTCGACGGTTCTCAGTGGACCAATGCTCCTGAGTCCGGAGACCATTGAGATGTGATCCCCAAGCGTAAGTTGAAGAATCTGTTGTGAGAATCTTCTGGTGAGGGGGCGTTTGGAACAGTAAACTTCTAGAGAGACTGGACGAAAGCATCCACCAGTGAAGAGATTGTTGAAGAGAAGAAGTCACTATAATGTGTTGAGAGAGTGGGTCGAAAGTCTGCGCCCACCGAGATGCTAGGGTCCACTGAGGAATTATGAGGTGAAGTCTAGCAAAAGGATTCATTTGAACTGTAGAGGCCATGTGACCTATGAGCATGGGGCATTGACGCCATTTGTGAAAGCTTCAGGTTTGAAAATAATTCTACATGCAAAATGACACCAGCGCAAGGTTTTAAAATTATAACCAGGATTTATTGAATTATTGGTTCTATTTTCCCATTATTAGATCAAAAGAATAGCATAATTGCTTACGTTGCGCTCATGGGAGATCATCATCGTGGCCAAAGACTGGCCTTCTCACAATGGTCTCGTCTTTCTATCTCATTACAGTCTATTATATAACTTTTGGTTTAGTGACATCATCAAGTTTGACGACCAATAACATTTCTCTGGGTGGTCTTAAAGTTTAGACAAAGAAACATTCCTCCATGTTTAAAAGTTATACAAAGTTTTCAGAAAATTACTTTTGATTTCTGAATTAACATTATAACATTCAAGAGAATCTATAATTATTAACATGGTGCTGATAAATTCTCAACCTCTCCCTAAATTGACAGTAACTTTAGTCTGGAAGAGGAAAGCTGACAGCTTCATGTTACACACAGTGATAAGCATGGGCTTCCAATGCCCCCCCTTCCTATGCTGGAGACTGACTAATTATTTCCAGATGTTGTGCTCAAGAGTTTTTCTTAATGTTTCTGCTTATAAACAATTTATATAAACCATTTATATTTCATTCATGGGCCCCAAACATTCATAATTTCATTCATATCTTGGCCATTCATACTTCATACATTTTATATCTCAGTTTGGAATATGGAATCTAATATGCTTTTTTTCCTAACTGGTCTAAGCACATCTGTTTTCAATTAGAACCACGAGGCTAAAGGCGGGAAGCTGAACAAAGAACAGAAACTATTCACTGGCACAAGATGCTGGCCTAAGACAGGACAGTCATAGTACATACAAAAGAACCTCCATGTAATCATGTAATCATGATTTCCACCATGATTTCCACCATGATTTAGTTCAACAGCAAAGTACATACACAGATATTATTATGCTTTCCCTTATATTAATCCTTAGTATATTTTTCTCTGGCCTTAGCTACATTATATTTAAATGTTTTATTCACCTGTTTTTCGTACGCTTCTATTTGGGCGTGGTCCTTAACTAACACAGATGTTTGTCTAACTAGAATTACCCAGAACCATATGAAAAACTGGCCTTTTGTAGAAAAAAACTCCACAAAAAATACTGCACTATCATGCTTCTGACATCCATCTCAATATCGTCCCATAAACAGCACCCCCTGCTGGCCACGAGCCACTACTCAATCCCCTCTTGGATATTACTGAATTTATGAAGTAATATTCATAATTGAGCTCGTGGTCTTATCTGTGGCGCTGGGGTTCACTCAGGGTACGGTTCTTCTCATGGATCAGTGTGTGTCTGTGCAAGTATATTCTTTTAAATGCCAATTAGATAGCAAAAGCCAGAAAAATGTACTACCTAGGCTGCAACGGCAGGTGCCTAGAAGATCTTACCCAAAGCTTACTTGAATTCTCTAGTGAGAATGCAAGCAAATCCCATCCACTATTCTAGATAAAACCCATCTAAGTGTACATTTATGTAAGTTGCTGTCTAAACCATATCATATAGGAAACTTACCATTCCAGTGGTAGTTAGACAGTGTCTGTTCTAGGTGCAAGTACAGTCCTAGAGCAGAGACGTCTGTTGTTTTATTCATAGAGGTATTCATGAAACTCCAGTACTTTTAAAGTTTAAAAAGTCAGAAAATTTAGAGAAAGTATAGTTAAAGAGAAATAGAACCCTAGATTTCCCTAAGATAAAGAGAACCTCAGTATTACCTAATTTAATTAGTCCCTATGCTCAAAAGTGTTATAACATCTTGGAATTATATCAATAAAGTGTAAAATAATGCACAGTGTTAAGAAAACCCAAATATATGCTTAATATGGAAATGTACTCATGTGCAGATAATGCATGCACATCAGATATAAGTTTTCTTTTTCTGTGTGTGTTGCAGGAACTTATTTCTCAAATTTAAATTAAAATCATTAAAAGGACTGATGATATCAGCTATTAAACCCAATTAAACAATATTGTGGCACTGTGTTACAGCTTAGAAGCTGCCACTGTGTATAGAAATACAGTCATATGAAATAAAATTTAAAATACAGGATACACAAAATATTTTCTGAGAACAATGCATGAAGACAATGATAAAGAAAATACAGTTATTAATACAATATCAGAATAAGTCTATGAAATTATGCAAAAGCATAATTAAAGTTCAGAAGCCTAATTCAAATGAAATGATTTAAAGTAACGTGGTTTAAGATAAAGTCTGTTTTTTCGTTCAAAATTTTTATATGAGTCCAGAAATGTCTTTTGCAAATAGTTTTAGCAACTTGTAAGGTCGGAGTCTCTAAATTAATTTCAGTGAAATTTAAATCATGGCTTTAAAAAGTTCATGCTGCAACGTTTTCATAATTCAAGCTTGGCTTTTCTGTAACTGAAAGCTTGGCTTTTCTGTACAACTGAAAGGTAAGCACAGCTCATTAGTTGAAGACAAAGGAACACTGAAATTCCCGCCGAAAATTCAGCATCGGAATTTTTTTCTCTGTGTTCTCCACAGCTCTAGTGGTGGAATGTGGTACTGCTGGTCAGTGTAAATCCTGGAAGGAAAGCACATGTTCATTAACAAAAGAACAAAGAAAAAAACACATAGCACGTTATCACGTTATCCCCTCTGCAAACTGTACTAATTCTTGTATTACAGAGCCACATTCTCTGTGTTGAATTGTTGAAAGGATTCAAAGAAGGTTCTTAACTGAAACACAAAACATACAGATTAAATAGACTTTTTTCAGGGTCCTGTAGTACCAAAATTGGCCACAGGAAAATTTAAACATGCAGACACATTCTCTACATGATAAAATTAGACTTTCTTTTTTTCTAACATCAGGGAATTATTCTCAATTCCATATTCTTTATTAGGTTCCTATCCTGAAGAGCTTACTTGTAAAAAGTAAGCAAAATTTCAATTCCGAATTCATCCACTTACATAAAAGTTTATTATAATTGTTCTTTTAAGTTAACTAAGTTAGCAAGCCCTTTGTTTCACATTTATTTCGATTTTCAAAAATATAGGTACTTAACCTCTACTTTTGTTAATCTTTTTATTTTAAACTTCCCAATTTAATTTTAAAATGCATTTAAATTTAATTACTCCCTAATCATACATTCCGGACAATGCACAAGTTTAAAAATACTTTATAAACCATGCAGGGGCACAAAAAATTCATATTCAAAATTAATTTGAACCCTGAGATAAAAATATAAAGGCAGGGATTTTATTTTTCCCTTATGCACACTTGCCTGCTTTTAAGCATGGTATCTGTTTTTTGGAATAAATCTTTTTCTTTTCCACAAAATTATCCTTTCACTGTTGAATACCAAGTCCAGCAGAATTCTTTTCTTTTCTCCCATCTTCCCTATCGAACTTCTCCATATCAGATCCCTTACAATCAAGGAATTAACATTTCACAAGCTTTCTTTCCACATTCCTGTACATTCGTTCTACAAAACTATCTCCCTGCTTTGAAACAGCCAAACATTTAAACGATCTAGCTATTCAAACTTTCTTTTCCAAATTGTTTAAATATCACATTCTGACCCAACATTTCTTTTCTTGCAACACTCTTATAACTCTTTTAAAAATAAAGGAACAAGGGAAAAATTCAAGCTACATACAGAGCCCTTAAGCTACAAACAGCTTCTGAAACTCTCCCAAAGTACCTCCATTGTTCCTAACACCGCAGGGATCACTTAGCTATGTAAACTCTGTTCTCCTAATACACTGCATTTTGAACTTAAATCAACATATTCAACTTCTCGACATCAAAACCACTTTGAATTAACTTCAAGTGCCTTACTAAACAATTACCCGGCTGATCGGAACTCCAACCTGCATGCATTTCCCTGTTAAAGTTTTATCAACAGACTTGCTCCGAGACTTCTCAAAAAAAAAAAAATCAAATTCGTTAACTGACTAATATAAGCAAATACCTGTTGGAAATCTGTAGCCCTGAGACAAAGGACTCCATTGCTGCTATTCCCTCCCCCTCTTTCCTCACGTGATAGCTCTGTGGAAGGCGAGGGAGGAAAAAGGTGGGGGTGAAAATCCCCCATTTGCAGCCCGCTCTTTCAAACAAAGGAAACTGAAGGGAACGGGAAGCCATTAACTTTATTTTTCTTTTTCCAGAGACAAGAGAAAAAGTTAGGGCAGAGAGAGACAGAACTGGAGTTTAGAAAGACAAAGCTGAGAAACACAATTTCTTTTTTCTTTTCAAAGTAGTTACTTCAGATAGGCACTGAAAATGCACAGAGAGAGACAAAGAAGGAGGGGGGGTGCCCTCAGCCCGTTTTTTCAAACAAAAAGACGGGACAGAGGGAAACTTTTCAAAGTCAGATTAAAACAGACAGTTTTCTTTGTCACAGAGAGAAAGAGTTAGTTCAGAGACAAAACTTTTTCTTCAAACTTAATAACGCATTTTCAAACAAGCAAAAACTTACGTGCACAGAGGAGACCTGCTCTCTACTGGGCACTTTTTTCTTCTTTCAGACGGGCACTGCTCAGTTTAAAAGCCAGATGGAAAAATGCCAGCACTGCAAGGTTTTTTTCTTTCTTTTCACAACATTCTTTCTGTGTTACTTTTATTTCTAATTTTTTTCTTTTTCTTTTTCCATTAATATTTAATTTCCACTAACTTCATATAATTATGTACAGATATATACAAGCATGCATGCTCCTTACTGTTAAATAATTTTTAATATTTTTAATTTTTAATTTTTTTCTTTAAACAGGCGTAATACTCACAATTTTCCAGTTTTCCGGTCCCGTTTTATCTCTAATTTCCGCCATATTCCTGCGCAGCCAGTCAACCTGTGACTACCTTTTGTTACACAACCATGCGAAATCTCTAAATTTCCTAGAGGTTCCATGAATAACCTATAAGCTTTTTCAAGACGTCAAATTAGTTCCCGGGTTTCGGCACCAATTGAGCATGGGGCATTGACGCCATTTGTGAAAGCTTCAGGTTTGAAAATAATTCTACATGCAAAATGACACCAGCGCAAGGTTTTAAAATTATAACCAGGATTTATTGAATTATTGGTTCTATTTTCCCATTATTAGATCAAAAGAATAGCATAATTGCTTACGTTGCGCTCATGGGAGATCATCATCGTGGCCAAAGACTGGCCTTCTCACAATGGTCTCGTCTTTCTATCTCATTACAGTCTATTATATAACTTTTGGTTTAGTGACATCATCAAGTTTGACGACCAATAACATTTCTCTGGGTGGTCTTAAAGTTTAGACAAAGAAACATTCCTCCATGTTTAAAAGTTATACAAAGTTTTCAGAAAATTACTTTTGATTTCTGAATTAACATTATAACATTCAAGAGAATCTATAATTATTAACATGGTGCTGATAAATTCTCAACCTCTCCCTAAATTGACAGTAACTTTAGTCTGGAAGAGGAAAGCTGACAGCTTCATGTTACACACAGTGATAAGCATGGGCTTCCAATGCCCCCCCTTCCTATGCTGGAGACTGACTAATTATTTCCAGATGTTGTGCTCAAGAGTTTTTCTTAATGTTTCTGCTTATAAACAATTTATATAAACCATTTATATTTCATTCATGGGCCCCAAACATTCATAATTTCATTCATATCTTGGCCATTCATACTTCATACATTTTATATCTCAGTTTGGAATATGGAATCTAATATGCTTTTTTTCCTAACTGGTCTAAGCACATCTGTTTTCAATTAGAACCACGAGGCTAAAGGCGGGAAGCTGAACAAAGAACAGAAACTATTCACTGGCACAAGATGCTGGCCTAAGACAGGACAGTCATAGTACATACAAAAGAACCTCCATGTAATCATGTAATCATGATTTCCACCATGATTTCCACCATGATTTAGTTCAACAGCAAAGTACATACACAGATATTATTATGCTTTCCCTTATATTAATCCTTAGTATATTTTTCTCTGGCCTTAGCTACATTATATTTAAATGTTTTATTCACCTGTTTTTCGTACGCTTCTATTTGGGCGTGGTCCTTAACTAACACAGATGTTTGTCTAACTAGAATTACCCAGAACCATATGAAAAACTGGCCTTTTGTAGAAAAAAACTCCACAAAAAATACTGCACTATCATGCTTCTGACATCCATCTCAATATCGTCCCATAAACAGCACCCCCTGCTGGCCACGAGCCACTACTCACCTAGGAGAACCATCATGTGCCTCGCTGAGAGTGAAGTGAGGGTCGACACTTTTTGACAAAGTTGTATGAGAGCATTCTGACATTGCTGCGGAAGGAATGCTCCGAGTTGCACAGTGTCTAATACAGCTCCAATGAACTGTAGAGTCTGAGAGGGCTGTATCTGAGATTTTGGAAAGTTTATTTTGAACCCCAAACTTTAGAGGAACCAAATAATCCGTTGGGTCGCTACAATAACCCCCTGAGATGTTGAATCTTTGATGAGCCAGTCGTCCAAGTACGGAAAAACCTGAAGACCATGACTGTGCAGAGCTGCAGCTACTACAACCAGGCACTTGGTGAAAACTCTGGGAGAGGAGGCCAGGCCAAAGAGTAACACTCTGTATTGAAAACGATTTCCCACCCGAAATCTGAGAAACTTGCGAGAGGCTGGATGAATGGGAATGTGAGTGTAAGCCTCTTTAAGATCCAGAGAGCATAACCAATCATTGTGATCCAGAAGGGGATACAAGGACGCTAGAGACAGTATCCAAAATTTTTCTTTTATGAGAAATTTATTGAGGGCTCTGAGATCCAATATAGGTTGCAGACCTCCCGTCTTTGGGACAAGGAAGTAATGGGAGTAAAACCTGCTGTTCCAGAGGAACCTCCTCGATAGCACGGAGAAGAAGCAGAGCTTGAGCTTCCTGAAGAAGGGTGGTCTGTGACAAATTGGAAGGAAACTCTCTTGGGGGGGGAGATCTGATGGAACCTGAAGAAATTGAAGAGTAACCCTCTCGGATTATTGTAAGCACCCAGAGGTCGGATGTGATTACTTTCCATCGTTGATAAAAATGATGGAGATGACCTCCGATGGGAAGAGGAGAAGACAGAGGCAGAAAGATTGATGTTATGGTCTGTGTTAGATAGTCAAAAATGCTGTGGGCTTGGCCGCAGCGGGAGTCTGAGGTTTACACTGACGCTATTGTTGCTGTGGTTTCTTAGAAGGCGGCCTTGAATAAGGTGCTGACTTCTGAGGATAATGCCTCTGATAAGATGGAGGCCTATAACTCTTAGCAGAGGAAGGCTTCAGCTTTGGCCTAACAATAGATGCAAACGATTTCTCATGCTCAGACAAGCACTTTGTAGCTGCTTCAATAGAGTAATCAAACAGCTCATTCCCCTGACATGGGATGTTGGCCAGTTGATCTTGCAGGTTTGGATCCATGTTCAAGGTGCTTAGCCAGGCTAGACAGTGCATGGCCACCGAGAACGCAGTGACTCTGGAGGTCATTTCAAAAGCATCATATGCAGCCTGACCCATATGCATGCGGAGTTGACCCAGAGTATGATGCATGTGTTGAAACTCTGTAAGCCGATGCTTTGGTAGATACAGTGGTACTTCGGTTTACGAGTGCACCGGTTTGCGAGTGTTTTGCAAGACGAGCACAACATTTGCAAAATCGTCACCTCGGAAACCGAGCTTGCCTTGATTTGCGAGCGGCGCACCCCGCGATCTGGCACCCTCCCTGCTCGCGTCGCACCCCCGAGAATCTCGGAGAGAGCGTGAACTCGCAGGCCTTGAGCATGTGCAGATGCTCAAGCCCAGCAAAGAAGAGGATGCCGGCACCAACGCAAAGAACATGCCGGTGGGCAGATGGGGGTAAGAAGCGTGTTCGGGTGGGTCTGGGGGATTTCAGATCACGGCAGGGGGGGGGGGGCGATGCAAGGGGGGGTGCCAGATCACAGGGGGAGGGTGCTGTATCACGCAGGGGGGGCCTTAAGGGGAAGCAATGCCGGTTTTTGGGGGGATAGAGCAGCGCCTCTGGCCTCGGGGGTGGGTTTGGGTGGGAACGTATCAAGCGAGTTTCCCTTAGTTCCTATGGGGAAACTCGCTTTGATATACGAATATTTTGGTTTACGAGCATGCTTCTGAAATGAATTATGCTCGTAAACCAAGATACCACTGTACTTGAAAAAAGTAGGCATGGTGTTGACTCAATGCTTCAGATAGGATGTGAAGACAAAATTATAGTTTAAAATCCAATTTGTCATCATAGAATTTTGATAGAGACGGCAGCCAAAGTTGTCCTTGGTCCTTCCCTCTTGACATGGAGGAACTTTGGCATAAACTTTGGCAGGATTGGATCGTTTTAAAAATGACTCCACGAGAAGAGATTGATGGGACAGTTGAGACTTCTCAAATCCTTTACAATGAACCATCTTATAACAAGATTCCATTTGCTGGTGCCGCAGGAATCGAATATGGAGTATCCAGATTTCTTTTGAAAGTTTGACAAAGGATGCCATTCATGGGTAATCTGAGAGAATCCCTAGGAGGATTAGGCATACCCAGTTCTTCCAAGTACTCCTTAGAGTATTTTGAATTAGACTCCAAGACAATGTTGAGATCTTTACTCATTTGACATAGGAACTTAGTAAAGTACGCCGGATCAAAAGAGGGATGACTTTGCTGAGGTGAAGGTGAACGAGAGCCCCTTGAAGTTCCCCTCACTGCAGAGAAAGAAGGTGAAGCCTCCCTGGAGTATTGGAACCGAAGATCTGAATCCATAGGCAAAGATGAAGACGAAAGTCCACTCCTGGAATGAGTAGAAGCAGCAGAACATTTTCTTTTTGAAGAACAAGCTGGAAAAGTAGAGACAGGTATGAAAGGAAGATGGCTTGAAGAAGACCTTGCAGGAGAAGAACTTGACTGACGAGACTCCTACGCTTGCAAGACGTGAGGCTCCACAGTAGATTTCTTCGACAAGGGAGTTGGTAGCCTCGATGAATGAGGTCTTGTCTCGAGAAGAAGACCTGGGTCTCGACGAATGTCTTGACACATGGTGTGAGGATGAACTATGCCTCAAAGAACGGGGCATTGATCAAGTCGAATCCAGCCTCAATGAGGAATGACAAAGTGACCATTCCTTGTGCCTCGAAGGCAATACCTTATATGAGGTAGGGACTGGAAGTTGGAGATCGAGGTCGAGACACTTGCAAGGGCTCGGCTCCTTGTATAGAATGTTCAGACTGACCTCGAGGCACTCTCAAGGACTTGACTCCTTGTAATACTGCTGAGTGCTCAGGAAGCAGGGTCGAGGCAGGAGTCATTTGGCAAGCATGTTACCAAACTCCTGATGCAGAAGTTTCCAACATATTCTGCAAAGCTGGCACTGAGACCACTGGAGCTGGTGTAATTGGAGCGGCTACAGACTCTGAGGAAGACAACCTCAAATAAGAGTGTTTCCTTGATTTTGAGACACACTTCTTTGGAAGTCTCGAAGCAACCGATCCGACCAAGCTCGCTGTTGGAATGGACTATGACTTCTGAAGGACTGTCTTAGATAACTGACCTGATGGAGACACTGAGGATAATGGACCTTCCGGAGACGATTTGGCAGATTCCACCGAGGAAGGCTTTAGCAAGGTTGAGGCCGAGGTCGAAGCTTTGAGCCCCGCGGAACACTTCAGTACAGTCGAGGTCAAGGTCGTAGTCGGGGTCGAGGGTTTGGCTGGAGGAAGATCCATGGCCCCGAAAACTTTTTCAGCTTGAACACGACATCATTTAAGGGCCCAGTTTTGAAAAGTAGCACAGCGGGTGTACGACTCCAGACAATGATCCAGTCCTAAACACTGAACACACCACTTACGTGGGTCAGTGATAGAGATTGCGCATTGACACTAGCTACACTTCTTGAACTCTGTGACCGGTGGGACATGGAATGAAAGACAGCCGTGGCCAAATCAAAGCCTGCAGGTTGAGGCCGTGGAGTAGGCCCCACTGTGACACAACGAAAAAAAATAACAAATTCTTTTTTTTTTTAAGCGACCCTGTAAAAAAGAATACACGAGCCGCGGAGAAAGAAGGCACAAGTTAAGAACCAACTCTCCCGCAGAGCCTTGAAATGAGGGCTTCTAAGTTCCACGGAAAACTTAGAACTGAGGAGACATACGCCCTACGTCGGGCGGGAAGGCACTCGTGCATGCGCGGTGTGGCAGTCGCAAACTTTCTAAAAGTTCTTCAAGCAAGTCTGCTTGTGAAGCTGTCCGCATCGGGGCTCCGTTGTTGACGTCACCCATATGTGAGAATATGCTGCCTGCTTGTCCTGGGATAAACTATTAGTATAGTACTATATCATATGAATGCAGAAATTTCATCCATGATATATACACAGATTTCATATAAATAAAAAGGTCAGCAAACAAGATGTAGGTGACATCTTTTTAGACTAGTATCCTAATTTAGTTAAAGTTAGAAAAACCTTAGATTAAACCTAATAGGGCAAAATAATGACAGAGGCAACCTGCTGCTCAATTACAAATAGTAACTACTTCAATGTATGTGATCGTATTAAGCACTTCAGATATTCATATGTTACTACTTTGGATCATTGGAAGTAATGCAGTAACCCTTCATAATCTTTCTATAGAAGAACTGCTTAAATCGTCATCGATCCTTTGTTGTTTTTTTTACTTTATTATTTACTTAATTATCTGTTTAACTTAGTTAATAAAAACTACTTTGCTTTAAGCACTTATCTTTCTTTATCTGGAACTCTGTCAACCCCCCCCGTGAAGATCATCAGCAAGAGGGATGCCCACCCGGACCCACACACACACACACTCCCTAAGATGATCATCCCACTCTCTCTTGCTTCAGCCCCATGGACCCCCACACCACGGACCCCCTTCCCCCTGTGAAGATCGTCAGCAGGAGGGATGCCCACTCCCTCCTGCCTCAGCCACCTTGATCCCCCCTCACCGCAACTTATTCAGAAGACAGAAGATGGGATGCCCACTCCCTCCTGCGGCAGGCCCCTCTTCTAAAATAGTGAGCCTTCCCCTTCCTGCTATCTGTTCTACAACTGACAACTCTGCCACTCTGCCTTTAACATGTTCTATGACCGATAACTCTCTACCACTACCATCCTCAGCTTTAAATCTTCAAACCTGTGCTTCCTTAAAAAAAAAAAATAGTTACATCTTTAAAACTTTTATCTCCCCCAACTGACCCTATTCCCATTTCTCTTCTATCGCGTTTCCTCGATCCACTCCTTGAACCATTACTCTCAATGGTTAACAATAGTCTTTCCGTTGGAGATTTCCCTCATGATTGGAAAAAAGCTAGTCACCCCTCTTTTGAAGAACCAAAAACTTGACCCTAACACTGTAGCCAATTACAGACCAATCTCAAATTTGCCATTTGTTTCTAAAATAGTTGAAAAAGTAGTCTGTTCAATTATCAGATGTACTGCATCTTCGCCAAACTGGTTTTTGAAAATACCATTCCACAGAGCACACACTCCTAGATCTCTTAAATCAGTGTTCTTCAACCTTTTTACACCCGTGGACCGGCAGAAATAAAATAATTATTTTGTGGACCGGCAAACTACTAAGACCGAAATAAAAAAAAACACGTTTCCACCCCGTCTCCGCTAGCTCGGTCCCCACAAACCATCTGATCTCATCTGCACAAGCCTCAGTTATGATTTTATATTGAACGTATTTTATTATAGTATAAAAAGAAACAATATTCTGTACAATTGTCATTTTATAAATATAAATATTCAGAGCAAGGCCCAACAAAACCCCTGTCTCCCCTCCCCTTCACATATATCCCCTCTACTATCAAGAAAACTGAACAAGCCAAATTATTACAGAATGCTACTCAGAAATTTCATGCTAACAGAATACTGCAGTCACACATGATAGGAATAGTGTTAGGCTTTGCAGTCCCCAGTTATGTCTCTAGCAGGATATATATTTCAAATCTGATATATTGTAATGACAAAATAGAAATAATGATTTTTTTCTACCTTTTGTGGTCTCTGCTTTCATCTTCTTTCCACTCTTTTCCTTCCAGCGTCTGCCCGTTCCATCCACTGTCTGGCCTCTCCCCCTTCCATATGTACTTTCTATGCCCCTCTCCCCTTTCCATCCAGCCTGTGCCTCCTCTCTCCTTTTTACATCATTCATTTCAGCTTCACTGCTTTCTTCATTTTTATCTCTCCTACACCAGATCTAGCATCTTTATCCCTCTCTCTTTTCTCTGCTGACCCCCTTTCCAGCATCAATCTCTCTCTACTTTCTCATTCCTGTCTCTCCCCTTTCCCTCCTCTAATCTCCCTGCCAGCCATTTCCTTCCTATTTTCCTTCTCCCTTCCCTCCTCCCCCCTATCCAACAGTAGCTCTCTTCCCATCCCTTTCCCTCTTCCCCTCCCAGCAGCATCTCTCTTTCTACCTCCCTCCAGGTGCAGTAGCAGCTCTCCCTTTATCCAGCAGCTTCCCAGCCTCCAACAGTTGCTTCCTCTCCTTCCAGCAGCTCTCAGTACTTTGCCTGCAGCAGTGATTTCCTTAGGCAGCCTTGAGTCCGTTGCTGCCTCTGAGGAAAGGGGAAGTTGCCAAAGTGAATTACTGCCCTGGTAAGTACAGAGCTGCTAGGAGAGGAGACAGCCACTGTTGAAGGCTCCCCATGATCTTACTCCTGCTGTGCCCTGCACATTCGTGACCCCCCCAAGCCGGCAAAAACAGCTTTGCACCGCAGGCCCTGCAGCCCAAGACGAGCCGGAGGCATCCTACCCGCCGCATCCTCTGTTTTCTATCCGATAACCAATTTCTAATCCACAACTGAACTTTGCCACCTATCCCATGACACTTTAATTTTGTCAGGAGCCTCTCATGAGAAACTTTATCAAAAGCTTTCTGAAAATCTAGATATACTATATCAACCGGCTCACCTTTATCCACATGTTTATTCACACCTTTAAAGAAGTCAAGCAAATTGGTGAGGCAAGATCTCCCTCAGCTAAGCCCATGCTGATTCCATCTCATTAAATCATGTTTGTCTATGTGTTCCACAATTTTATTTTTTATAATAGTTTCTACCATTTTGCCCAGCACCAAAGTGAGGCTTACCAGTCTGTTATTTCCTGGATCTCCCCTGGAGCCCTTTTTAAAAATCGGCATAACATTGGCCACCCTCCAATCTTCAGGTACTACAGATGATTTTAGTGACAGGTTACGGATCACTTACAGCAGGTCAGAAATTTCATGTTTGAGTTCTTTAAGTACCTGGGATGTATACCATCCTGTCCTGGCAATTTATCAATTTCAGTTCCTCCGTATCATCATCCTTGAAAACCATTTCCGGTTCAGGTAGATCTCTTACATCTTCTTCCGTAAAGACTGAAGCAAAGAATTAATTCAGTCTTTCCGCAATGGCCTTATCCTCCCTGAGCATGGAGATTTCGAAATCGAAGATGCAGCAAGATTTGGGAGGCCTCCAACAGTTTCAACTCCTGAAATTTGTTGACCATGTCCATGAACTGATTTTGGCAGATTGGCAAATATTGGCTAAAACAATTGCTGGACACTACAGATATCCAGGGAATGTACTATGTGTATAATCCTCAAGCAGCTGGTTATGAAGAAGCTGTCAGTCAAGTGGATGCCCAAATGTTTGAATGCTTATAAGAAATGACGTTGAGCGGACACTTCCAAATTGGTTTTCAGTGAGCTGGTGCTAACCTTTTGGAATGACTAGTTATTGTTGATGATACATAGTTAGACCACTATGATCCTGAGACAAAACAACAGTCCATGCAATGGCGACACTCAGGTTCTTCAAGGCCAAGGAAATTCAAAACCCAAACGTCAGCAGGAAAGGTCATGGTCACAGTGTTTTGGGATTAGTAAGATGTAATGACCAGCTTCCAAGGGGCCAAACAGTTAATACAGAATACTGTTATAACTTGCTTAAAGGAGGTATTCAAAGAAAAAAGGAGAAGGAAGCTGTGGAAAGGAGTTCTTTTTTTGCACCTGCTTACAAGGCTGACAAAACAATGGATGTTTTGATGCAGTTGGGGTTTCAGTGCATGGACCATCCACCTTACTCATCAGATGTTGCTCCATCTGAAAGGGCAGCAATTTTCAAATTATCCGGAGGCGATTGCAGCAGCAGAGTAGTATTTCATTAAATACATTTTTTGGAAGACATTAAATAATTTTTTGGAAGGGTTACAGATACTTTAGACATGATGTGCCAAGTGTGTTGAATACGTGTAATAACTTGTAAGTTTCGTGGCTCCATGTCATTCCCTTCTTGGTTGGGTTGAGAACTTTTCAGCACCCTCTCATATTTTTCATTGACAGTCTCAGTAAAGGGAAAATGCCAAGAGACTCATGTGAAATTTCCAATGGTGCAATTACGGATTAGAAAAGGCTTGGGATAACCAGACCTATTGAGCTAAGAAGCTATAAAGCTCAAAATTAAATTCCCTTTCTATCCATAATACTAATGGTTAGCAAATGCCCATACTCTTTGCCATAGAATCCATTGTATAAAATGGGCCTGGTAGCAAATCTCACGATCTATTAGTAAACGACCCACTGTGTGATAAAAGGAACTTTGACAAACAATGGGTGTCTGACAGATTTTTTTTAAGGATACCATCAGAAAAGTATGAATTCTGAAATGCAGTCACTGTTACTAGGATATTTTAATCTGTTAGTTAGTGATGTATTTATAAGTTTATTTTGCTATGCAGAAATCACAAAAACATTGTCTCTTTTTGTTATCTGTAACTATGACTGCTGGCTGTGGAATTTCTCACCCCCTCCCTGTTTTCATGAGAAATGAAAGTTATCTTTCCTTATAAGCTACACCCATTATTAGCTTGTGACTGCGCATGTACAAAGGGGAGGACTATGAATTATGTGTAGTTGTTCTGAATAAAAAGAGTGTGTAAGAGTGTGTGTGTGTGTGTAAGAGTGTGTGTGAGTGTGTGTGTAAGAGTGAGAGAGTGTGTGTGTGTAAGAGTGTGAGAGAGTGTGTGTGTAAGAGTGTGAGAGAGTGAGAGAGAAAGAGTGTGAGAGAGTGAGAGAGAAAGAGTGAGAGAGAGTGTGAGTGTGTGTGTTTGTTTTCTGTCCCCAGATGCATCTGTAGTCAGGACAGCAGAACGAGGCTAATATAAATTGGGACCTGTTCGTTTCAATTACTAATACATAAAATGACTAGATTTTTAGGTGGTATATACATTTTTAAATAAATAAAATAATAATACATAACAAATCTCTATTTAAAATGTACCTTTCTTGATTACCTTGTTTGCTTCATTTCTTTCTTAGTTATCAGTCTGCTAATCTCCACTGAATCTCCAAGATGCATATCTGTTAGTTTAGTGGCCATAGATATAGCAGCTATTCTACAACCAACAGTAAAAGTGATACAGCTTATAAGAAAGTCATAAAATACTATAATCTATAAAATACATAAAAATAAGCCTACTGTGAAAGGCAGTTTCAAAACATTTAAGTCCAAAAAACCCCATCCTGCTCATAATGTCTAAAAACCAACCAACCAAAAATACCTCAGTGTTTTAATCGAACAGGAAAAATGTTCAACTGTCTTCACACAAAACTTTCTATGTAGTCCTCCAGTAATGTCTTCTGGAAACTTTCTCTGCTCTTTCTCAAATTAAAAATTCATTTATACAAAAATTTTAAAATTCATAATGTTTTTGTAGTCTTAGAAAATTTTATTAATCAGTTTCCAGAAGAAATTAACATCTGTGGAATAAAATACTTTTCAAAATTCTATATAATATAAAAAACCCCACACACAGCAGTAAGAAGAAAAGATTAAACTGTTTGGGATAATGCAAATATATACCACTCTTTAATAAGAAATGTTTTGCTATCCACTTACTTTACAGATTAAGCACAAAGGAAATGCCATATATAAGCCATGAGTGGAAAAAAAAGCAAGATACTTTATGTACAATCAATAGCAGAACACTTTTCAGCAGGGCTGTGGAATCGGTAGATAAATGTTCCAACTCCGACTCCTCAGTTTTTTGTACTTCAGACTCCGACTCCGAGTACCCGAAATTTCCTCCGACTCCGACTCCACAGCACTGGTTAATTTTCAGATCGTTAAAATGGAATGTCAAGTTGAGAGAAATGAGCATTTTCGACCCCACCTTCCTTTTGCTTTTAATCTAAGGCCACAGAAGCTGCTCGCAACATTTGTGCTGTGTATATAGTGGGTGCTATAGCTGAAAGAATCGCTCGTGATTGGTATGCCAAGTTCAAAAATGGAGTCGGTAGATAAATGTTCCGACTCTGACTCCTCAGTTTTTTGTACTTCAGACTCCGACTCCTCAACTCTGACTCCACAGCCCTGCTTTTCAGCCCATTTTATCTTTACTGCAATACTGCACACCAGAGCTGTCAGATTCAAGAAAAAATTTTGATTCGATTTTGTCAATTGAGTTTTCATAGACATAGAAACATGGATGGCAGATAAAGGCCAAATGGCTCATCCAGTTTGTCAATTTACAGCATCCACTATCTCCTCCTCTTCCTAAAAGATCCCACGTGCCTGTCCTATGTTTTCTTGAATTCAGACACAGATTTTGTCTCCACCACCTCTACTGGGAGCCTATTCTATGCATCTACCACCCTATCTATAAAAATTTATTTTCTTAGATTACTCCTGAGCCTATCACTTTTTAACTTCATCCTATGTATTCAGGAGCTTCATTTCAAATGAAAGAGATTCACTTCATACACATTTATACCATGTATTTATACTTCTCTATCATATCTTCCCTCTCTCACCTTTCTCTGCCTCCAAAGTATACATATTGAGATCTTTAAGTCTCTCCCCATACGTTTTATGATGAAGATCACTGACCATTTTAGTATATTTCATGTTTATTAAAATTTGATGCAAATGCTTATAACCTAGCTTCAAAGCGAATTACAAATGTAAAAAAAAAAAAATGGGGTAACAAAAACATTTAGTTTGTACATACATTGACATGAGTAGAAAGACTTACAGACAACAGTAGGAAAGGGAGCGAAACTACAAAATTTTAGAGAAAGGTAACATTGAGGGTTCACATAATAGGAAGGGGAACAAAATGTTTAAAAACAGAAAGTCTCCAGAAAAGCTATCGATTATGAAACTTTAATTTTTGAAAGCATCTTTAAAAAGAAAAGTTTTCAAAAACTTGTCTAGTACAGTTTCTCCTCTGATATATCTGGGCAGTGAATTCCATATCTGTGGCGCGGCTACTGAAAAAATTTATGCTCGTCTCATGCCGATAACTTTTAAAGATAGTAGCCTTCCTCTCTAGATCGACTCCATCATGTTTATAACTTTTTGAAGGTATGGTCTCCAAAACTGAACACAATATTCTAAATGAGGTCTCACCAGTCTTATACAGGTGCATCTATACCTCCTTTTTCCTACTGGTCTTTTTTGATTCAATACGATTCGATTTCTATGATATAGCTTTAAAATTAGCTGGTGGGTTTATTTTGCAGCCTCAAAATATATTGGTTAAGGTCATAAATTATGTGATTAATTCAACATTTCTAGATATAGCTATATGTTTTTCACAACTTTTTTCTTTTGGAATTTTTTTAAAGGAGTTTTACATACCTGCAGGTTTTTCTACTGGTGTGTCCCCTAAAGCACATGTTAGATTGTAGATGGAAACTTCAGCTTTGGCTTATGTTTATTAATACAGCAAATGAAGTGTGAATAATAATAATAACAGCTTATATACCGCAATACCGTGAAGTTCTATGCGGTTTACAAAGATTAAGCAAAGGTACAAATTGATTGACTTTAAGAGGGGAGGAAGAAAGAGGGTTAATAGGACAGGAAATCCATTTTTGAGGAGAGAGTGATCAATAGAACAAGTTAATCGCTATAGAGGGGAGAGAGAAGAGAGGATCACTTGTCTAGATACTTTAGGAACAGGTGTGTTTTCAGACGTTTCCTAAATTCCTCATAAGTAGTGGGCGAAAGCAATTGTTCTAGGTCTTTACCCCATGATGCTGCTTGGTGCGAGAGAAGATGTTCATGGTGTTTTTTCAGTTTACAACCTCTCACTGGGGGGGAAACGAAGTTGGAATGTGAGCTTCTCTTGTGTCTGTTGGCTGAGAAGACGAAAAGGTCAGTTATATATTTAGGGGCAAGTCCGTGTAGTGCTTTGAAGCAGAAGCAGGCAAATTTAAACTTTACGCACGTCTCCATTGGCAGCCAATGCAGCTGCCGGTAGTAGGGTGTCACGTGGTCAATCTTCCTCAGCCCAAAGATCAGTTTGACCGCTGCATTTTGCATCAATTGTAAACGCTGCATGTTCTTTTGGGAAATTGCTAAATAGGCGATGTTACAGTAGTCAAGTAGACTCAGTACAAGGGATTGGACTAGGGTTCTGAATGCCGCTGTATCAAAATAAGCTTTAATGGATCTGAGTTTCCAGAGAGTGAAAAATCCCTTTCTGATCAAGGAGTCCACCTGGTCTTTCATGGTTAGGCACTGATCCAAAGTTACACCTAGTATCTTTATGGTAGGTTGGATAGGGTAATTAAGATTATTGATACATAGTGGTGATTTGGTGTCAAGCGGATGTGGCGAAGCAACGAAGAAAGTTGTCTTTTCTGAATTAAGTTTGAGTCTAAAAGTTGTCATCCAGTGCTCCATCACGTTTATGGCTTCTGAAGCTTTAGGAATAGTTTCAGAGATAGAATTAACGAATGGGATGATGATCGTAAAATCATCTGCATAACTAAATAGTTTTATCCCTAACTGGGTTAGCTGCGTGCCTAGTGAGGACATGTAGACGTTGAAGAGCAATGGAGATAGCGGAGACCCTTGTGACACACCGGATGGATTGCTCCAGGTATCTGAAAGTTCATAATTAAAACGATAAGTGCGGGACATAAGGAAGCCATGGAACCAATTCAGCACCTCGTCCCTGATACCAATGGCATCTAGGCATTGCAGCAGTTTCCCGTGGTCTACTAGATCAAAGGCATAACTCATATCGAATTGCATAACCAGGGCATTAAGGCCCTTACTAAACAGTAGGCGCAGATTGTCTAAAATAGCCGCAATTACTGTCTCAGTACTGAATAACGGTCTAACCGGATTGAGTTTCATGTAGGAGAGAGAACTGATCCAGATAATCCATCAGTTGGGTGTGTACCAATTTTTACAATAAACGGAATGGATACTACTGGTCTGTAGTTGGATATTATAGCTGAAGATTCTTTTCGATTTTTTAGAATTGGGGTTATTATTATGTGATCATTATTAGAGAGGAACTTCCCAGTTTTTAGGTTATGAGCCAAATATTGCATCAACGATAGTTTAAATACTAAAGGTGCCGCTTTCATGATTTCTGGGGGGCATGAGTTCAGAACGCAATAGGATTTAGAGTATTTGTTATATAGTCTGTTGTAATTGTTCCACTCTAAATCTTGAAAGGAGTTCCAGATCATGTCTGCCGGTGTATCATTTCCTTGGGTGATAGGTATCGGATGATCACTAGGGTCGTTTGTTGAACAATGAATTCTAAGGTTTTTAATTTTCAAATCGAAGTGTAGTGCTAAGTCATTTGCAGAGGGTAACTTAGAGTTGTGTGTGGGTGTGGTGTAGCGAGCAGTGTCAAATAAATTTGTGATCAGGTTGAATAGCTCTTTTGTATTGATTCCTTGTGAGCCATTACAAGATGAGTTGATTTTAATTGAGTAGAATGCTTTACGTTTGTCTTTTATCATTTTGTAGATTTTTATGTTAGCTCTCCATTTGTTACGGTCTGTTAGTTCTCCTGTTTTTTTCCAAGTTCTTTCTAGTCGTCTAGCTAGTTGTTTCAGTTTTAGAAGTTCGGTGTCAAACCATTTATTATATTTATTTGCATTGCTTTTGCTATTGCATATAGGGGCGATTTTATCTAAAATGGATGTGCTGGTTGTCATCCAGTGATCCCAGAAATCGATTCCTTCTTCTATCTCTGATTGCAATTCATATTGTGACCAGAAATCTATTGGATTAATATAGCCTCTGGTGTGATGTTCTCTTTTTATTATTGGACGTGTTTTAGATTTAGAATAAGACCAGATTAGCTTGAAATAATAAGTAAAATGATCAGACCAGATATCATGACACCAGGTGCCTTTACGTATAGAGATGGCAGGGTTTGGGATGTCCTTTGTGGACATGGCTACCATATCTAACTGATGGTCTTTTTCATGTGTTTGTGTGGGTAGAGGGAGGTTGTAATTGAGTAGGGATAGAAAGTTTTTAAACTCTTTCGCGTTTGTATTGTCCTCTTCATCTAGGTGTAAGTTTATGTCTCCTGAGATGATATTGTAAGAAGAACCGAGTGAATTGTTTAAGACAAATGCACAGAAGTCTTCTTTGGCTTTTGGCCAGCTTTTTGGTGGGACATAGAATAATATGCATGATAGGATTCTTCTAGATGACGGTTGCTAATTTTACAGGCTAGAATTTCTAGTTGGTCGGTCATTTTGGAATCTAATAGTTCGAACTCAAATCCATCTTTAAGAATAATTGCTAGACCTCCTCCTTTTTTTCCCACGCAGTTTAGTGTAAGGATTTTAAAATTGTCTGGTAGGAGGTCAATTATTATTGGATCATCTTCTGATAGTAACCATGTTTCAGTTAGTAAAAGGCAGGCTATTTGCTTGTTAAATTCTGTGATTAATTCAACATTTCTAGATATAGCTATATGTTTTTCACAACTTTTTTCTTTTGGAATTTTTTTAAAGGAGTTTTACATACCTGCAGGTAAATTTCTACTGGTCTGTCCCCTAGAGCACATGTTGGATTGTAGATGGAAACTTCAGCTTTGGCTTAAGTTTATGAATTTCCTGAGTGTTGGGAATGGGGTGTATCATGCAACAGATTATTCACACTTCATTTGCTGTATTCATAAACTTAAGCCAAAGCTGAAGTTTCCATCTACAATCCAACATGTGCTCTAGGGGACAGACCAGTAGAAAAACCTGCAGGTATGTAAAACTCCTTTAAAAAAATTCCAAAAGAAAAAAGTTGTGAAAAACATATAGCTATATCTAGAAATGTTGAATTAATCACAGAATTTATGACCTTAACCAATATATTTTGAGGCTGCAAAATAAACCCACCAGCTAATTTTAAAGCTATATCATAGAAATCGAATCGTATTGTTATGCAGTAAATATTGGGGTTCCCCAGGGGTTTGTGCTGTAACCGCTGCTTTTGAACATTTTTATCAATGATCTAGAGATGGGAATAACTAATAAGATAATTAAATTTGCTGATGTCACAAAATTTTTTAAGTTGTAAAATTGCAGGACTGCGAAGAACTGCAAGAGGACCTTGTGAGTCTGGGTGTCAAAGTGGAAGAATAGGGCTCTTCAGCTTGTAAAAGAGAACGCTCAGGGGTGATATGATAGAGGTCTATAAAATATTGAGTGGAGTGGAAAGGGTAGATGTGAATTGTTTGAATAACTCCAAAAAATACTAGAAGTAGGGGGCATGGGATAAAGCTACAAACTGGAGAAAATGTTTCTTCACACAACTTGTAATTAAACTCTGAAATTCATTGCCAGAAAATGTGGTGAAATCAGTTAGCTTAGCGGGGTTTAAAAAAGTTTAGATAATTTCCTTAAAGAGAAATCCATAGGCCATTATTGAGATGGTTTGGGGAAATCCACTGCTTATTACTAGGATAACCAGCATAAAATCTATTTTACTACTTGGGATCTAGCTTGGTACTTGGTACATGGGTTGGCCACTGTTGGAAACAGGATACTGGGCTTGATGGCCCTTTGATCTGTCCCAGTATTGCAATTCTTATGTTTAGCTTCCTCTCCCTTCCCCTCCAGCACCCAGTCCAGTGTCTCTATCCTCCTCCTCCAGCACCCTCTCTCTCTCTCTCTTCCCCTCCTTCCAGTCCACTCCACCCCACCCCATTTGACAAAGTGCCATGCAGCCACCACCCTCTCTCTCTTTCCTTTCCTCCAGCCCATGCGCACCCCATAGTCTGGAATCTGTCTCCTTCCTTTCCCTTCCCCCATGTCCTGGCATCTCTCTTCTCTCCTTCTTTTCCTCTCCCCCCATGCCCTGGCATCTCTCTTCTCTTCCATTTCTCCCTCCCTCTCCATGCTCTGGCATCTACTGCCCTTCCTCTTCCTTCCTCCCTTCCTCATGGTTTGGCATCAGTCTCTCCTCTCTCTTCCTGCTCCATTCCCTCCAATTGAACAGCTTTCTTTCTGACTCCTCCCTCCTTTCAATTGGGTGCAGCTTTTCTCTACTCCCTCCACCCAATGGGTACCTCTCTCTCGTAACTGGAAGCCTTCACAACTTGTTGCTCTGCCGGTGTTGGGCCGCCTTCTTTGCTGGTCCCACCTAATTTCTGTTTCCACGAAGACAGGACTCAGCAGAGAGGAAGGCCTGATGCCAGGTGGAGGCTACTGTCACTCCTATTTTTGGAAGGGGAAGAAGTTTGGATGCTAATCCCGGAAACACCGCTTTATGGTCTACACCCAGAGTGACTCTCACCCCGCCCTGCAGTGCCTGAATCTGTGAGTCCGATTTAAAAAAAAAAACAAAATCAGTTCAGCCAAACTGAATAAGTGAATCAATTTGAATCGTGAATCAGACAGCACTACTGTGGTTTTAGCTTTGATTTTATACTGTCAGGAAATATCTATGCTTTTCCCATCTTAGTCCCAAATAATTATTTAACAGTGCTGATGTCTTGTATCTACAGCATTGTAAAATTAATAAAGTAGCTGTCAAGCACAAATTAATGAAAAGTGAATAGCACTAACCTTTGATAAGTACTAGTTGCCTCTGAACAAATCATACTCTCTTTTCTTCGACTGCACTCACATTGAAGCTCTACCTGTCATATCAAAAAGTGAATAAACTATATTATTCTCCCAAATGAAAATTCTATTCATCGAAATTCTTAACCACCAACTGAAAGAGGTTTAAGATAATTGGCTTGGAGGGGGGGGGAAGAAAAAAGAACCTTTAATGGCTAATGCTTATGGTAGCCAATCTGATACTTTAAACCAGTGTTTCTCAACATGTGGTACACACCGCCGCAGATATTGCCTGCCATCCGCCTAAGCCGCTGCTGCAGGGGATCTTTCCTTCCTTCTCGCCCCCCTCCATCAAAGCCAACCCAGCCCTGGCCCCCACTCTTCTCAGCTGGATCTAATCTCTCCCAGCTCCCGATTCCCCCACCTACCAGCTTCCCTGTTGCTGTATTTTAAAAACTTTGGGTGGTCAGCGGCGCAAAAAAGCCAGCCTCCGCTGTCTGTCTGCCTGCCTGCCCCGGAAGTGTTATTTCTGCAGCCTATTCAGAACGCTGCAGAAAGAACACTTCTGGGGAAAGCAGGCAGACAGGAGGAGGCAGGCTTTGTTCCCAATTCCCCCAACTACCAACTCCCCACCATTGTATTTTAAAATCTTTGGGCAGACAGAGGCGCAACAAAGCCAGCCTCCCATCTGCCTGCCCCACAACGCTGCCAGACTCCTATCTGCCTAAGCAGAATGCTGCAGAAAGAATACTTCTGAGGCAGGCAGGCTGATGGCAGGAGGTTGGCCTCTTTGCGCCTCCAGCTGCCTGAAGATTTTAAAATACAGTGGTGGGGAGCTGGTAGGTGGGGGAATTGGGAACTGGGGAGCAGTCAGATCCAGCTGAGAGGAGTGGGGGCTGGAATTGGAAGTAAAGAGAAGGACAGATGATTGGGGGGAGGCTGGGAAGGACAGATACTGCATGGGCTGGTGGGTGAGGGAGTGAACAGGAAAAGAGAATTGTTGGTTATAGGTGTGGAGTGAGAGAGAAAGACATGGGGAAAGGAAGCGGGAAATTGGGCATAGAGAGAGGTAGAGATGCATAGGGGAGAGAAGGATGAACAGGAGAAATGTTGGGTATGGTGGTGGAAAGGGAACAAAGGGACAGAATGAAGGGGATGTAAGGTGGAGGAATATTGGACATAGTGATGGAGGAAGATATGTTGCATGGTGCTGGAGAGGGGAGATAGAAGAAGTGGGCATGGGGCTGGTGGGCAGAGGTAAAAACTGCTGCACATGTTCCAGATGAAACAGGGAGAAATGCTGGATGTGGCAATAGAGGGGGGGGGGGGGTTGATATGCCTGGATCTTTCAAGACGGATGGACAAGTGGAAATTTTTTTCCACTCAGAGAATAGTTAAGCTCTGGAACGTGTTGCCAGAGATGTGGTAAGAGCGGATAGCGTAGCTGGATTTAAGAAAGGTTTGGACAAGTTCCTGGAGGAAAAGTCCATAGTCTGTTATTGAGAAAGACATGGGGGATGCCACTGCTTGCCCTGTATTGGTAGCATGGAATAATGCTACACCTTGGATTTTGCCTAGGTACTAGTGACCTGGATTGGCCTCCGTGAGAACAGGCCACTGGACTTGATGGACCATTGGTCTGACCCAGTAAGGCTATTCTTATGTTCTTATGACATTGAGAGGGAGACATTTTGCCAATAGGAGTGGAGGAGAGAAGAAGAAAAGTTGGACTCATGGAGGGACAGAGAGAGATGGTGGTTGGGGAAGGGAATGAGGTCCAGAAGAGATGAAGCGTACAGGAGGCAGAAAGAAAGAAATATTGGATGCACAGTTAGAAGGAAGTGTAACCAGATACTGATGAAATCACCAAACAACAAAGGTAGAAAAATGATTTTATTTTCAATTTAGTGATCGAAATGTTTCCTTTTTGAGAATTTATATCTGCTGTCTATATTTTGTACTATATATGTCTATTTTTCTATAGTTGTTACTGAGGTGACACTGCATATTTTAAAGTCATCTGCCTTGATCTCTTTGAAAAAAAATATAAATGATAATATTTTCTCTGTGTACTTTGTGTTTTTAAAATTTTATGGGTTACCATTATGTATTAAGATTATATTGTGTAGATATGAAAAATGGATGGAAGAAATTGCATTACAATTAGTACTATATTTATGGGGATGGGGTCTGGGGCGGAGCATGGGTTGGTCTGGGGCGGAGCATGGGTTGGTCTGGGGAGGAGCATGGGTTGGTCTGGAGCTTGGGTGGGAGTACTCGGTTGACTTAGGGGGTAGACTTAGGGGGTACTTGGCTTGAAGAAATTGAGAAACACTGCTTTAAAAACTTACCAAAGATTTAGTTCTAGCACCCAGTCAGAGTTCTCATCACAGATATTGCTCCATATAATAAGTATTCAAATTTTACACATAGGTTCTCAGACTATTACTCAGCTGAACCAAGTTAGCAGCAGGCAAAGAATAAAACCCATAAAGCACAGTTACTTACCGTAACAGGTGTTATCCAGGGACAGCAGGCAGATATTCTTTACGCATGGGTGACGTCACCGACGGAGCCCTCGGTACGGACCTTTTTAACTAGAAAGTTCTAGTTGGCCGCACCGCGCATGCGCGAGTGCCTTCCCGCCCGACAGAGGAGTGCGTGGTCCCCAGTTAGGATAAGCCAGCTAAGAAGCCAACCCGGGGAGGTGGGTGGGACGTAAGAATATCTGCCTGCTGTCCCTGGATAACACCTGTTACGGTAAGTAACTGTGCTTTATCCCAGGACAAGCAGGCAGCATATTCTTTACGCATGGGTGACCTCCAAGCTAACAGAGAGGGAGGAGGGATGGTTGGCTATTAGGAAAATAAATTTTGTAACACAGATTGGCCGAAGTGTCCATCCTGTCTGGAGAAGGCATCCAGACAGTAGTGAGTAGTGAACGTGTGAACTGAGGACCAAGTGGCCGCCTTGCAGATTTCCTCGATGGGCGTGGAACGGAGGAAAGCCACAGAAGCAGCCATAGCTCGGACTCTGTGGGCCGTGACAGCACCTTCCAGTGAGAGACCGGCCCGAGCATAACAGAACGCAATACAGGCAGCAAGCCAATTGGAAAGCGTCCGTTTGGAGACAGGATGACCTAGACGGTTAGGGTCGAATGACAAAAAGAGCTGAGGAGAGGAGCGGTGAGCCCTGGTACGGTCAAGGTAGTAGGCCAGGGCACGCTTACAATCCAGCGTGTGCAGCGCCTGTTCCCCAGGATGAGAATGGGGTTTAGGGAAAAAGACGGGCAACACAATGGACTGGTTGAGGTGAAAAGCTGAGACCACCTTAGGAAGGAATTTGGGATGGGTACGCAGGACCACCTTGTCATGGTGAAAAACAGTGAATGGTGGATCGGCGACCAGTGCATGCAGCTCACTAACCCTCCTGGCAGAGGTGATGGCAATCAGGAAAAGCACCTTCCAGGTAAGAAATTTGAGCGAAGTTGTGGCAAGAGGCTCAAACGGAGGTTTCATGAGTGCTGATAAGACTACATTCAGGTCCCAGACGACAGGAGGAGGTTTCAGAGGTGGTTTGACATTGAAGAGACCTCTCATGAACCGGGAAACCAGTGGATGAGCCGTGAGAGGTTTTCCGAGGATAGGTTCGTGAAACGCAGTGATGGCACTGAGGTGGACTCTGATGGAGGTAGATTTGAGGCCAGCATTGGACAGCGAGAGCAAATAGTCCAGTACAGTTTCCACAGCTAAAGAGGTGGGATCGTGATGATGCCGGAGACACCAAGAGGAGAACCTGGTCCATTTCTGATGGTAACATTGGAGGGTGGCCGGTTTCCTGGAGGCGTCCAAAATGAGACGGACAGGCTGAGACAGATTCTCAGGAGAGGTCAGCCCGAGAGAAACCAGGCTGTCAGGTGGAGCGAAGACAGATTGGGATGTAGTAGAGATTGATGCTGCTGTGTAAGCAGAGTAGGAAACACAGGAAGAAGGATGGGCTCCCTGGAACTGAGCTGGAGCAGGAGGGAGAACCAGTGTTGTCGAGGCCACCGAGGAGCGATGAGGATCATGGTGGCCCTCTCCCTGCGGAGTTTGGACAAGGTCCGCAACATCAGAGGAAGTGGAGGGAAGGCATAAAGGAACCGATCTCTCCAGTCGAGCAGGAATGCATCCGGGGCCAGACGATGAGGGGAGAAGAGTCTGGAACAGAATTGGGGCAGCTGATGGTTGTGAGGTGCTGCAAAGAGGTCCACCTGCGGAGTGCCCCAGCGAGCAAAGATGGAGTGGAGTGTCGGAGGGTCCAGCGTCCACTCGTGAGGTTGAAGGATTCGGCTGAGATTGTCGGCCAGGGAGTTCTGTTCGCCTTGGATATAGACAGCCTTGAGGAAGAGATTGCGGGCCGTGGCCCAGGTCCAGATGCGGAGAGCCTCCAAACAAAGGAGGCGAGATCCGGTGCCGCCTTGCTTGTTTATGTAGTACATGGCGACTTGATTGTCTGTGCACAGGAGAAGAACCTGAGGGCAGAGAAGATGCTGGAAAGCCTTGAGGGCGTAGAACATGGCTCTGAGTTCCAGGAAATTGATGTGATGTTGACGCTCCTGTAGGGTCCAAAGTCCCTGGGTGCGTAGATCTCCTAGGTGAGCTCCCCACGCATAGGGGGAGGCATCCGTGGTGATGATCATGGAGTGAGGGGGTAGATGAAAGAGCAGACCCCTGGAAAGATTTGAGGAGTTCAACCACCATTGGAGAGATAGCTGAAGAGATGATGTCACAGAGATGGGATGAGAAAGAAGATCCGTAGTCTGTGACCATTGGTTGGTGAGAGTCCATTGAGGTGTTCTGAGGTGGAGACATGCCAGAGGAAGGACATGTACTGTCGAGGCCATGTGACCCAGGAGGACCATCATCTGTCGGGCAGGAATGGAGGGATGCATGAGGACCTGACGACAGAGATGGAGCAGGGTCCGCTGACGATCGGAGGGAAGAAAAGCCCTCATTAGTGTGGTGTCCAGAACTGCTCCGATGAATTGAAGTCGCTGGGTGGGAAGCAGATGCGACTTGGGGTAGTTGATCTCGAACCCCAGGAGGTGGAGGAGAGAGATGGTGTGATGAGTAGCTTGTAGCACAAGTTGAGACGTAGGTGCTTTCACCAACCAATCGTCCAAGTAGGGAAACACCTGGAGGTTGTGAGACCTGAGGAAGGCCGCTACTACTATAAGGCACTTGATGAATACCCTGGGTGATGAAGCGAGGCCAAAGGGTAGCACCTTGTACTGATAGTGGCGGTGTTGTACCTGGAACCGCAGGTAGCGGCGGGAATTCGGATTGATTGAGATGTGAGTGTAGGCCTCCTTGAGGTCCAGGGAACATAGCCAGTCGTGTTGAGAAAGAAGAGGATAGAGCATGGCAAGGGAGAGCATTCTGAACTTCTCCTTGACGAGATACTTGTTGAGGTCCCTGAGATCGAGAATGGGATGGAGGTCTCCCGTCTTTTTGGGTACCAGGAAGTAGCGGGAGTAGAATCCCTGACCCCTTTGTTCTGGAGGTACTTCTTCGATGGCATTGAGAAGAAGGAGGGATTGAACCTCCCTCAGGAGGAGGGGGGTTTGAGATGAGTGAGAAGCAGACTCTACGGGAGGGTTGTCCGGTGGAAGAGTCTGGAAGTTGAGAGAGTAGCCGTGGTGGATGATGCTGAGGACCCACTGGTCCGATGTGATGACCTCCCAACGGCTGAAGAATATGAGCAGACGACCTCCGATTGGTTGTGGCAGAGGTAGTGAAGGTGGAAGACTGGCTATGCCCTGGAGAGAAGAGTCAAAAGGGCTGAGAAGGTTTAGCAGGAGGAAGAGGCTTGTTGGGTTGACTGGACTGAGAACGAGCCTGTGCCTGGTGTTGGTGTTGCCGGGGCCGCCGAGGTTGTTGGGAAGGCGGATTGAGTGGCCTGGCTGAGAACCTACGCTGATAGGAGGATTGAGGCCTGAAAGGTCGAGCAGGCGGAGCCTTTTTCTTGGGTTTAATCAGGGTGTCCCATCTGGTTTCGTGTGCAGAGAGTTTCTGGGTGGTGGAATCCAGGGACTCTCCGAAAAGTTCGTCCCCAAGACAGGGGGCGTTGGCCAGACAATCCTGGTGGTTAATGTCCAAATCTGAGACTCTCAGCCAGGCCAGGCGGCGCATGGCTACGGCCATGGCAGAGGCACGGGAGGTGAGCTCGAATGAATCATATATAGAGCGGACCATAAATTTCCATAACTGAAGGAGACCAGAGATGTGTTGCTGAAAAAGTGGAACCTTTCTCTCCGGGAGATATTTTTGGAGGGCGGACAGCTGTTGAACCAAGTGTTTCATGTAAAATGAAAAATGGAAGGAATAATTGTTCGCCCTGTTGGCCAGCATGGCATTCTGATAGAGCCTCTTGCCAAACTTGTCCATGGTTTTACCCTCTCTGCCAGGAGGGGTGGAGGCATAGACACTGGAGCCCTGAGTCTTCTTTAAGGTGGATTCAACAAGAAGGGACTCATGGGGCAATTGGGACTTGTCGAACCCTGGAATTGGAATAACTCGATAGAGGTTGTCCAGCTTGCGGGGGGCCCCTGGTACTGTAAGGGGGTTCTCCCAATTCTTGTAAAAGGTTTCCCGTAGGATGTCGTGTACGGGGAGCTTGAGGAACTCCTTAGGAGGTTGTTCAAAATCCAAAGCCTCCAGGAAGGCTTGAGATTTTTTGGAGTCTGATTCCAGAGGGAGGGATAAAGCTGCAGACATCTCCCTGAGGAACTTTGAGAAGGAGGATTGCTCAGGTTTGGAGGTGGCATTGGGGGCTGAGGGATCCTCATCAGATGAGGAGAGATCCTCCTCGGTACCGGGGGGGGGACTCTTCCCATAAGTCTGGGTCCCGGACCTCTGGGTGTGCATGCCGAGACACCGGGGTGGAAGGTGCGGTATGGTGAGTCTTGGATAAAGACTTCCCAGAGCACATCGAAACGGTACCGGGAGAAGAGGACCGGCGTCGATCCCGGTCCCGGGAAGCATGGTGCCCTGCCCGGTCCCGAGGAGGATCCGTAGTGGTATGGGAGTGAACCACAGGATGGGCATGAAGTTGCTCGGCCGAAAGAATCGGCATGGAGGTGTTAATTGGTACCGATGGGGTGGATACCGGTGGCTCGGTACGGGGCTCGGGCCGGTCTGGTACCGAAAAGAGCGGTGCCAGGATAGTAGGCAACAGGTGCTCGAGTTGATGCTGCAGCTGTTCCTGGAGTTGAACTTGGAGGATGGCCGCAGTACGGTCATCCAGGGGTGGCACCGGAACCGCTTTCTTTTGCTTCGGTTCCTTAGGTGCCGCTCCACGCCCCGGCGATGAGGAGGCCGATGACGAGGCGCTCACCGAAATCGGGGCGGAGCGCTTTCGGGGTCGGCGCGAGGCCGGCAAGGTCGGTGTCGCCACTGTGGCTGGTGGACGCTCTAGTGAAGAGGGAGGCTTCTTAGCCGGCTTACCTGGCGCCAGTGACGCCGATGCGGGGTCGGGTGGCGTCGAAGTAGACGGTGCCGATTTTGGTGGTACCGCTGTCGATGCCGAGGAGTCCATCGTCGACCCGGTGCCGAACAAAAGATTTTGTTGGATTTGTCGATTTTTAAGCGTCCGCTTTTTAAGAGTGGCACAGCAGGTGCAGGAGTCCGCCCGATGCTCCGGACCCAAACACTGCAAACACCAATTGTGTGGGTCAGTGAGGGAGATCGGGCGTGCACACCGCTGGCACTTCTTAAAACCGGCTTGCGGGGGCATGAAGGGGAAAACAGCCTCCGCAAAATCGAACCCCGAGGCCTGTATAATGGCAACAGGCCCCGCCGGGGCAAAGTCGAAAAAAGGGTAAAAAAAAAATAAGTTTTTTTTTTTTTTTTGTAAAGCAAAGAAAAAAGAAACCCGAAGGCAAAAAGGAAGAAAAAGTACAAAAATTCACGAGCGGGAAGGCAAAAAGTGAGTTCAACGGCCGTTGAAAAAACACACGCGTCTTCTTCGCTCCGCGGAAACGAAGAAACTGGGGACCACGCACTCCTCCGTCGGTCGGGAAGGCACTCGCGCACGCGCGGTGCGGCCAACTAGAACTTTCTAGTTAAAAAGGTCCGTACCGAGGGCTCCGTCGGTGACGTCACCCATGCGTAAAGAATATGCTGCCTGCTTGTCCTGGGATAATAAAAAAAACCTTTCTTTATTAAAATATGTATGCAAGTTTCTATTTGTTTGGATTTTTTTATAGTTCAAACACTATAACCACTTACCACATGAGGTAGTGATTTTGGAAACAGTCAATTTAAAAAACTGTGCTCATTTCCATAGCTTTGTTATATTTAAGAGACTTCAACTATGCTTTAACAGAAACTTTGCTTCTGACGTCACTGCAGAAACAATACACATGCAGTAACATGAGAAGGAAAGAGCACATCATCTCAGTACAAATTTAAAAATACAATAACAACAACAACAAAAAAAAAGATTTAAGACTTTCTAAAATCACAGCATTCTATATTGATTAGCATTTTCAAAACCATATTTTAAACAAACTGCAATTGCCTTGTTTTTATCTACAAATGTAAGCATGAATTTCATTACTTGAATCTCTGCTATTTTAACAGTTCTATGAAACCAGAATATAGGACCCCCAAAACCACAACCTTAGGGGTCCTTTTATCAAGATGTGATAGGGGTTTAACGCACGGAATACCGTGCATTAAACTGCCTGCCGCGCTAGTCACTAACGCCTCCATTGACGAGGCGTTAGTTTTTTGGCTTGCTGCGGGGGTTAGCGTGTAATTAAATGTCCGATATGCTAACCCCGCTAGCGCACCTTGATAAAAGGAGTCAATGGCATGAAAATTTTCATGGAATTTAAAAAATTTGCAACAGAAAAATCAACTAATATGTGCAACTGTCAGTACAGAGACAGTTTTTATACTATGGAATATATAGAGTTGAAATTAGAGTCTTTCCTTAACCACAGAGTATCGTGTCTTCTATCAGAGAATATGGTGATTGTGTTACATAACAGGTAGATTGATCTGTAGATATTGCATATAGGTTTTTGTTGGTCCTTTTCCCCAGGTTTTATTTATGTTGATTTCACTTTAAAATGAACATGCAACTAAAGTGTTTATAAGGAGATTATGTATTTACCTGATAAGATCTTTTCCATTAGATAGGTGAGACATTAGACCATAGGGTTATTTCCTACTACTTCTTCCTTACCAATATGGCTTTCGTCCCAACTTCAGCACTGAATCCCTATTGACCTCCTTGATCTCAAAGGTTCAACAACTTCACTCTCAAAATAAGTTTGCCGTTCTCTTACAATTCGACCTTTCCGACGCTTTCGACGTTGTCCATAATGACATCCTCGTATACCAACTCTCTGAAATAGGTATTAGCTCCACAGTCCTCGACTGGTTCTCAAAACTCCTACGCTCTCGTTCTTACGCTGTCAACATGAATGGCACCTAATCCTCCCCCTGGAAACCGTTATGCGGAGTCCCACAAGGTGCACCTCTATCTCCCTTCCTTTTCAACATTTATATGACCTCTCTAAAACTCCTCCACCTATCCCCCCTTGAAACTATTTACACTTACGCTGACGACATCCTCGTCCTCCTGGAGACTGATTTGAACCTCACCAACCTTTCTGAGAACATAGCCTCCAGTATAACGAACCTCCAATCCTGGGCCCGTACTGTTCAAATGAAACTAAATGAGTCCAAAACAAGACTCCTTTGGCTTGGTCCAAAACTTAAACAACTACCCTCCTCCTTCTCTCTGCCCTCTGGCTCCACTCTGCAGCTTGAATTCTCAAGAAATGTTCTGGGCATCATTATTGATTCTACTCTGTCCTTCAACGACCACCTCAATTCTTTGGTAAAAAAATGCTTTTTCAGCCTTCACATGCTGAGGAAAGTTAGATCCTATTGACATCACAATCACTTTACAGTCCTGGTCCAATCCATCATCCTTTCCAGATTGCACTATTGCAACTCCATATATCTAAGCCTAACTAAGAAAAACCTTCATAGACTCCAGCGGATTCAGAATGCCGCGGCCAAGCTGATTTTCGCAAAAAGTAAATTTGACTGTTTCTCCACTTCTATCCACTGGCTACCGATAATCGCCAGGGTCTATTTCAAATGCGCCTGCCTAGCCTTCAAAATCCTACATGGGAGCCTCCCTCCATGTATCCCTCTCTCTTGGAACTCCTCAAACCCTAATACCACCAGATCCACCCAAAAATTAAAACTATCCTTCCCCTCATTAAGAGGCATCTCTCATAAAGGAAAACTAGGGACCTCCCTTCCCTTCAGAATCACCGAGCTCTGGAACAATCTTTCCTCCCCTCTACGAAACATGAGCTCTCTCCAACTTTTCCGCAAACATCTGAAGACCTGGCTATTCTCTAAAATCTGACACTCTTCCATCTCTGGCATCCAAACCCTCAAAAAACTCTTCCTACTTGGTCCTCTAACCTTCATTTTAGTTCCTTTCTCTCCTCCTCCTGTAAACCTCTACCTTCCATTGTAGTTCCTTTCTATCCCATCTCCTGTAAACCGTGCTGAGCTCTACGAACGTGGAGATGAAGCGGTATACAAACCTAAGGTTTAGTTTAGTTTAGTCATACAAACTCTGGCCTCCAGAGACCACTGCAGACTCAGCTCTAAGACATCACGGTGAGGTGCCCAATGAGAGAGAAAGACATTTTGAAGAGGACGCATGCGTGCGTTCATCCAGGGAACCCCATCCAGCTTGGTAATCCTGGAACCAACAATCTGTAGGACGTTCCACGCTGAAGGGGCCGCCATCTTCAATATCACCAAAATCTGTGCCCAGAGCTTCTATTTCCGAGCCTCGGGCAGGTAAACATGGCCCACTGCCATAATGAGTATTCTAGAGACTGCGTTGGTGTCAGATCATTTTTTTTGTAAGTTGGCAATTCAGCCCAGGTCTTCAAGTATTTATTTTATTTATTTATTTAATTTTCTATACCGTTCTCCCAGGGGAGCTCAGAACGGTTCACATGAGTTTATTCAGGTACTGAAGCATTTTTCCCTGTCTGTCCCAGTGGGCTCACAATTTATCTAATGTGCCTGGGGCAATGGGGGGATTAAGTGACTTGCCCAAGGTCACAAGGAACAGCATGGGTTTGAACTCACAACCTCAGGGTGCTGAAGCTGTAGCTTTAACCACTGCACTGTTGCTACCATAGTGCTCCCCTTTTTCCGGGGGCGCTGAGCCACTAGGCGGCCAGATAAGGGAGAGCCTGCAACTCCACCCACCTCAGAAGAGCTGCGACTACCACTATCACTGTGGTGAAGGTCTGGGGTGCGGTCGCCAGCCCAAAGGATAGGACCGAAAACTGACAAAGCAGATCCAGCAAATAAAACCATCAAAATCTGCGGTGATCTAGAAAAATGGGAATGTGCAAATTCATCTCCATAAGATTCAGTGAGGCCAGAAATTCCCCCGGAGCAATTCCTGGAAGGACCCACCACAGGTCTCCATCCAGCACCGAGGAAGCTTAAGAGCCAAATGGAAGTGCTGCAAAATCAGAATTGGTCAGCAAACTTTTGATCCTATCTTAGGAACGATAAAATAAACAGAGTATCTATGTAAACCCGAAGGTTAGCTTGGCACCGGCCATACTGCTTGAATATCCATCAAATGTTGAACAGCAGCCTGGAGAGAGCTCATTGTGTATGGGCTCTCGAATGGAGAAGACACAAACTAGGCTGACAAAGGCTGGGTAAAACCAGCTTACTGAATAAATTCCACAACCCACTGGACTTTAATAACGTGCAGCTAGGCAGGCCGAAACTGCAAGAACCAAACCTCCTATCTGCAGAGGGGCCCTTGGCTCTCTGGTGTCATTGGGTTGTACAAGCAGGTCAGGCAGGAAGGGCAGCAGTAGACAGAGCATGCCTGTAGCCTGGAACCCTGAGAAAATCTCTGCAAAAAGGATGAAGAATTTTGTCTGTAGTTACAAAAATATTATCAGGACCCACGAAAAGGAAGCTGCCTAGCACCCTTGGGCCTTGCGCTACTATCCAGCTAGGTCTTTGGGTGATAGTCCCTTACCGAATGCATAAAGTCAATGAAATCCTTGCCACACAACAATTGCCCCTGAAAAGGTAGCCGCGCCAGAGTTGTCTCGGAGGTGGAATCACCAGCCCACTGCCGAACCTAGAGCATTCGGCGGGCTAAAATAGATTCCGTTGACATCTTTGCCAGCACCTTCAAAAGGTCATAGAAGCCATTCGCCATGTAGTCCATCCCAGTCCACAAAGGCTGAGGAATAGGCATTCGTAGATGAGCTAGACAGGCGTGTGCCACAAAGGAAATAGGAACTGTAGCTCCAGTGACCAAATTAGCTGGTTCAAAATTTTCCTGAGTACCACATCCACCTAGCAGTTTTATATAGATGTCAACACAACTGTCCAGTCACTAGAGAGAGAGTTGCGCCAGGTTAGCTGAGCAAACAGGGGATCTCCCTTGGGCTGCCACAAAGCTATGGACACTCCTATGTCTGAGGATACCTGTGCTTTCCATAAAGGACCCTCTTGAGAATCAAACTGCTCCAGAACCATGAACTCATAACCTGAAGCCAGGGAAAGTCGCAGATTGTGATCAAGCGCTGCAGAGCCAGGGAGAAATGTAGAAGAAATGAAAGGAGTGGGCTGGGCATCCATGCTCACATCAGTAAAGAAGCAGCAATGAGATCCAGCAGCGCCTCATACTTAAACATGCGCCTGACAGTCAGATCTTCTCTAGGATACGGAGCCCCAAAAGGATATGCGGATCTGGCACCCAAGCCCAGATTCCCAAATCCGTGAAGTGTAGCACTGTCCAAAAAAGGATCAGGGAGGTTCAGAGTAGCCACTGGGACCCCGAAACAGTCTGGGAAGGAGAAACAGATGGCACAGATGAAGGCTACTCAGCTGCTGAGATGCGTAGCCTGGGGAACAGAAAAGTACCCAGCAGCCAGACCCCTGGAGTAAAATACAGACCAGCAAAATCTCATAATTCTGAGAAGGTATCTGGACCCTGGGCAGAGAGTCATCCTTAGATGGCTTATACTTGCCCTTCTTAGGTTGCAGAGAGTCTGTCTTGCAGCGGACAAACAAAGCCGCAGAACAAAGCCCCGAAAAAATTGTGGCTACGACAATGGGCTAGCTAAGTATGTTATCACCTGCTTCTGTGAAGGGGAGGCTGAACCAGTAGTTACCCCCCCCCCAACCGCACCACAGGCCCCTGGCACATAACGCTCTAAATGTGGCAATTTTTGTCCAAATTTGGTATGAATCCACACAAGGAGACCCTAAGGACTCCATTCTAGCAGTTTTCCAGGCAAAAGTTTGACTTTTAAAGAAGCAGGGAAAAGTTGAAAAAAAATTGTTAATAATTCAAAATGGCCGACAGACCCGAATTTGCGCTAAAAACAATTTCTTAAGCTTCAAAATTTGCTTAAATAACAAATTTCAGGTGGGGGAACAGAGGAACACTAGGAAATCTTCAAAACCCATTTAAATTAACTTTTAAGAGATCGATTTTGAGCTTGTCAGCTCCACTTTGTACTCACGGTTACCACACACAGAAAGCCTGCAGTTGCTCCCATCCCTTTCAATGGCTGGTTTAGAATTCATTGCCACACTGCTGGAAATTCATCCTTCAAGCTGATTTTCAGGTTGCTAGTTAAACTCCTCTGTCTGACTATGCCTACACCCCTGCAGATCACAGGATGCGCATCTGGACTAGCGGAGGTGCGAAAACGCAGCTAGCGCATTGCAGAACACCGCTGAGCTCCCTAAGCATGCTACACAGTCTGCGCTTGACCCCTTGCTTAACAGGGAGTGAGACTAGGTCAGGGACAATCCTGAGCTCCAAGGAAGACTAAGCAGATTGGCCAATAGGTACCCCGAAGGGATCGGCCTGTCAGCTGTGAATTCTCAAGCAGGCAGAGCTTCAAATCCATTTTAAATGTGAAAATACCCGCAAAAGGGGCGAAACTAAGTCAAAGTAAAATAATAAAATGGTGAGAGCAGAATCTGCACAGCTGTAGCCATGCATGCAGAAGAAAAGATTGCTAGAGGGCACTAAACTAGCCTGTGAAGTACACTAAAGGCAGAGTGAAAAACCTGAAATGGATTTCTTCTGCAGAACCTGCAAGTAGTGGGAAATAACCCTATGGTCTAGAACAGTGGCTCCCAACCCTGTCCTGCCAGCCAGTCAGGTTTTCAGGATAGCCCTAATGAATATGGAGCAGATCTACATGCCTTTCATCTCAGACCCTGCAGCCATTACTAATTGTAATGCAATTTCTTCCATTCTTTTTTCATATACACATAATATAGACAGCAGATATAAATTCTCAAAACTGACACATTTTAATCACTAAATTGAAAATAAAATCATTTCCCCCTACCTTTGTTGTCTGATGATTTTATTACTCTAATCATATTTTCTCAGTCTCTGGTTTCACTTCCTTCTTTCTGTGCTCTAAACTGTGTTTCCAGGGTCTTCTTTATCCATTCACTGTTTTTCTCTCC
Organism: Geotrypetes seraphini; assembly: GCF_902459505.1. Classification (NCBI taxonomy): domain Eukaryota; kingdom Metazoa; phylum Chordata; class Amphibia; order Gymnophiona; family Dermophiidae; genus Geotrypetes; species Geotrypetes seraphini. The sequence goes on from NC_047085.1 coordinate 377,942,294, forward strand.
TTCACTTTCTGCCCTGCATTCATCTTTGGCATTAACTTTTAATATTCAATTTTGTTCCATTTTTCTGCTTTCTTCTCAAAATCTACTTTTCTATGTCTTATCTTCCCTTCCTATCTCTCTCCTCTCCCATGATCTGGCATTTCTTTATCTTTCCCTCCCTTCTCCCAGTGGTCCAACATCTCTCTCCTTTCTTTCCCCTCTTCCTGCAGTCAGGCATCTCTCTCCTCTCCTTCCATTCCCTGGTCTGCTACCTCTCCCTTACTTGAGTCATCTCTCCTCCCTCCAGTGTAACATTTGTTCTCTCTCCTCCTCCTTTCTACTCCCTGCAGTCCAACATCTCCCCTCCCTTCCTCCTTTCTGGCCTCCATCCCAGTCCAACATTTCATCCTTTCCCTCCACCATTCCAATATTTCTTTCTTTCTCTGCCTTCTGCAAGCTTCCTCTTCTTCGGTCCACATTCCCTCCCCCAACCAACATCTCTTTCTCCCTCCCTCCATAAGTCCAACTTTTCACTCTCTGTCCTCTCCCTCTTCCCCTGAGTGTGACATTTCTCCTTCCTTCCTTTCTACCCTCTCCATCCATCTCTCTCTCTATGAGTCCAACACTTTCTGCCTCCTGCACACTTTCTCCTCGCTCCTTCCCTTGAGTACAACATCCCTCCTTCCCACACCTAGTCCATCTCTCCTCAACCCCATTTAAAACTAACATACTCTCTCCCATGCACCATTTCTCCGTCCCCTCCACGCCATGTCCATTTCTCCCTCTCTTATCACTCACTCCTCCTGCAACAATTTTCCTTCCTCCCCAACCCCACTCACAACTAATATGCTTTCACCTCATGCACCATCTCATCCTCCCCTCCAGCATACAGTACCTCTCCCTTCCCTTCTCGTCCAGCAGCGCCTTTCCCTTCCTTTCCCCTTCCTCCACACAGCTGCCGCTAGCATTAGTTTAGCCGGTGATTCTGTCAGGCAGCCTCTGGGCCTTTGCTAGACTGTCCTGCTTCAGATGATGCAATTTCCTCTTTCATTAGAGCATGCCAGCCTAGCAAAGGCCCCAAGGCTGCCTGATAGAATTGCCGGCTAAACTAACACTAGCGACAGCTGTGTGAGGAAGTTAAAAACATACAGTGAGCTGCTACTGCTGGTCCAGGGGAAGGGGGGGGTTGGGGAGAGGAGATATGCAACGGCAGAAGGCATGCAGCGCCGGTGCCGCTTACTCTGACAAAAGTACGTGTACCCCCTGGGTACGCATACCGCGTATTGAAATCAGAAAATAGCCAAACATCTCTAAATGGGGTGGCTTCCTCACATAGCATTTTGCGCGAGTAAAAGTTGAAGAACCATGGGAAGTGCTTTTACAAAAGATCTTGAATGACAGAGTGAATCAGAATTGAGACAGAATGGAAGAGTTTATAATATTCACATATTGCTCTTTCTTTCCAGATTCTCTGCTTGAGCTTCCAAAAAAGCCTGGGGACGGTACGTTCTTCACAAGGCTGCGTAATCCAAGCACAGGCAAGCTCTTTGATTTTATTCTCTTCTGGTGGTTGAGAGCTTGCCAAACATAAAATTGGTTGAAAGACAACCAGCAAAATGTTTGGGTTGCAAATGTCTTTGTATGCCCAACAAATGTTTTAAAATGTAATTTTTGTTTGAAGTCTCTCTTCCAGATAATATCCTGGCCATATTAGTTAAAGGAGACTCATTACTTAAGGCTTGTGTCCTGAAATATTTGGTATTTGGTAAAAGATATTTACCTACTTATGTTTTAACTAACTGTATAAGTACTTTACAAGGAAAATGTTGATACAAGTATCAAAACAGATGATGATACAAGTATCAAAACAGATGATGATACAAGTATCAAAACAGAGGTACAGAGGAGCCAGCTTTTCAAAATTATTGAGAACATCTGTTCTAGGACAATGAATGAAAAGCTATATATGAAGTACTAGATGGGAAGGGCTTTAATCTGCTTTAGAAATAGATTAGGATTTTTATTTATTTATTTAAACTCATATAGAACATATTCTCCACTTTTTCATGGAGACAATTAAAGTTTAATCTTTAGGTATTTCCTGCTGCACCATCAGTGGTACATGCACTATCCTCACATTTAATTACACTATCTGGGGTAGTTAATCATTGTTTGGTAAGTTAATAATCACCTTTGCATTGCAGGATGTTGTAGGGCAGGGCAAGGATGGATGACAGGATGCCATACAGGGATGATTACATTCGGTCCTGAGCAATATGCAGGGCTGTTTACATTCTTCATCTATGAGGCACTCCCCTTTGTGGCAGATCCTTTTACACTTGTGCATTCCACACATTAATAGTTGATTACAGCGAAGACCACAGGAGATGTCACTCAGGTGACAGGGAATGTTGCTTCGCAGCTGTAAGAAACACATTTAAGCTGCAAGATTAATTAGTATACTACATCAAAAGTTGTTTTACAAGTTCCAGTATTACAGAACAGAAAGTATGGAAGGGTAAATGTTTCACAGAGTTTTCATCAAAACAATTGAATGCCACTTTAGGTCTATATGATAGCTCTTGCACTATCATGACCATTCAGCGTACCACAGCATTATTCACTCCAGTGGAGGAAGTGGCAGAGTATGTATTTAGTTATGCCCGTCTCTTTAGAGAACACCTAATAAAGGAAAGTAAACATGCTTTATCTGAAGAGAAGGTGAATCATCATTCACACATGAGACTCTTTAGATAAACATTACCTTGAACAAAAACAGGAGAAATACAAATGTTAAAAAAAAATCAAGTTCAACAATGACAATCTAGCCTACCTAATCTTTTTTAGTGAATCGCTTCCTTCCTACATTTGCATGCGCAGATCAGATCGGAGTAAGGTTAGTGAATCTGGTCAGGGTCGCAAAGTGATCGCAAAGTGGTTGGGACACGATCGGTGTCCTTAGTGAATCTAGCCCAAAGCCCTTCTGCCTTTTCAAGCAGGTGCCTGGACTTGCCTGTGACCTAACTGTTTGACTAAGTGTAACATTGCATTCTCTCAAATTTGTAGCTGGCTAATCTTTTACTGCTGGTTTTGGATTTTTGATTACTTTGTTGTTGTGAACTTATGTGCTTTCTCAAACCCTCCCCCCAAAAAAACAAATTCAAACTTTTTCTTAATCTGAACTTGTGTACACAGCTTAGACTAACTTTTCAAAACTGTTAAATCTCTGTGTACTGCCAGCCTTGGTAGAAACTAGATATTTATCAGTGGCCCTTCTAATAATTCTAATAACTTTATTTCTTTCTTTAAAGTATTTGTGCTAGTCTTCTCTCCTCTTCCCCCCACACACACCTTTTGTTTGGAGGCAGGCTCTATTGCAGAGTTATAAAAAGGTGTTTTAATAGAAAATAGAATTGCAGATAAGTTTCATAACTAACACAGCTCACATCCCTAGTTACTTAGCCTCCCACCCTACTACGGAAGCTCAAGGCAGCCATTTCCTATGAGCGATCTGCACGGGGCAGGAGCATGGGAAGGTCGCTCCTGCCCCGAAAACCCGCTAAGGACAACATAATTTTATTGGATACATGGAAAACAATTAAATTCATTGACAAAATAACAGAGATCCCTTTAATGAAATCTACTTTACAGTCCTTATGGTTAAACTCCAAGATTCAAATAGGTGGTGCTGGGATTGCCTTGAAGAATTGGATAAAAACAGGTATTCAGACATTGGATGATATTATGTCTAATGGAAAACTGCTTAATTTTTCATGACTGCAACAATCATTTGCCATTTTAAAATCTCAACAATATAGGTGGTTGCAGTTGAAGCGGGCTATTCAGAGTGGGTTCCCTGAATGGAAAAGCTTAAAAACTTATTTTAGCTTGCAGATCCTTTGCTACCAGACAGATCTAGTAGGACATCAGGCCGCCCATTGGTACAAATTGATTTCTGGACTTTTAAACAAGAAGCCAAAAAAATAGTCTTAGGGATATCTGGAGCATTGAGATAAAACAGTACATTTCTGTGTCTCGCTGGCCATGAATTTGGACTTGGAGGTTGAAATGTACAGCGGCAGCATCTATGAGACAATCATGGTTATTTTTATTGCATAGGATTTTTGGACCCCAGTTCGCTTACAAAAAATAGATAATTCTAAATCTAATAGATGCTGGCATTGTCATATTAATATAGGGACTTTGGATCATCTGTTATATTTTTGTCCATTGATACTTAGTTTCTGGAAGTCAATTTGGGAACAAATAAACCTTGTTCTTGAATCATCTATCACCTTATCATATGAGGCGATAATATGTGGTACACTACTTCATGTCAAACCTACTTTAGATAAATTTAAAAGTCGCCTTTTCATGATATTGACAGGAATAGGGGTTCAGCTGATTACCCATAATTGGAAAAATCATGATAGGATTAATTTTACTATTTGGTAGGTAACGGTGTGTACCACGGACAAGTATGAAAAGATGATAGCAGAACGTTTGGGGAATAATAAGTCTTTTGTTTTATAATCTTTATTCATTTTCTTTTGTTACAACAAGTGTTTCATATAAACTTATTAGATACTTAAATATATACACTTGATATACATACTTATCATCTTCAAGTTTAACATTTTTTTTTTAGAAAATTAATTTTATACAAATTTTATAATATTATGCAGTAAATCTAGATTTATATAATTTCTTTTGAATGTAGTATACCCCCTCCCTCCCTCCCTCTCATTCAATCAATAATATTTAAAAACAACTTTATTGTAAATTCATTCAACATTGATATAGTGTGTAAATCAGAAATAAATTCCCATCTCATTCCCCTCTAATCAATTTTTATCTTGGGAAAAATTAATCATTCATTACAAAATTCTGTTAATGGTCTCCATATCTTTTGAAATTTATTAATATATCCTTTTTGTGTTGCTATGGTAAGCTCCATTTTATATATGTGACAAACAGAATTCCACCAGAAAGTGTAATTTAATCTGTCATGATTTTTCCAATTCAATGTGATTTGTTGTATTGCTATTCCAGTTAAAATGAACAATAATTTGTTATTATTTGATGTTATTTGACTTTTTGTTCTCATTGTTGTTCCAAATAATATAGTATCATATGTCAAGGCTACTGGGTTTTCTAACATCCTATTAATTTGAGGCCAAATTGATTTCCAGAATGTTAAGATGAATGGACAAAAGAATAGAAGATGGTCTAATGTCCCAATTTCAACATGACAGTGCCAGCATCTATTAGATTTAGAGCTATCAATTCTATGTAAACGTGTAGGGGTCCATAAAGCTCTATGTAAAAGAAAAAACCAAGTTTGTCTCATAGATGCTGACACCGTACATTTTAACCTCCAAGACCAAAGTCGTGGCCATTGAGATGCACTAATTTGGTGCTTTATCTCAATGCTCCAAATGTCTCTAAGACCATTTTTTGGTTTTTTATTTATATATCCGGATATTAATTTATACCACTGTGCAGCTTCATGTCCTATTGAATTTATCTGGAAACACAAGAATTCCAAGCTGTGATAATTAGTAAGATTTTTCCATTCAGGGAACCCTTCCTGAATGGATTGCTTCAATTGCAACCATCTAAAATATTGTGTTTTATTAAGATCAAATTTATGTTGCAATTGTGAAAACTCCAGCATTTTACCATTTTTTATTATGTCGTCTAGAATACGAATACCTGCTATCATCCAGTTTTTCCAGATTATTTTGAAACCGCCTATTTTGATCTTGGGGTTTAACCAAATTGTTTGAGTTGTTGATTTACTAATTGGAATAGGAGTTAGATTACTTATATATCTTAAAGTTTTCCATGTATCCATGAATATTTTATGTTCTTTGTATAGCCTTGGCATTTTGATACTAACTACATGACTAAGACGTAATGGAAACATAAGTCTCCATTCTAGCCAAAACCAATCTGGGATATTTACAGTGGGCTCTGGGAGGATCCAATACATGCCTTGACGTAAAATATAGGCTTGATGATACCTATAAAAGTTGGGAAAATTTACCCCTCCCTCCGCAATTGGTCTTTGCAATGACACTAATGCAATTCTGGGGTTTTTTCCAAGCCAAATAAATTTTGTTAATATCTTATTTAATTTTTTATAAAAAGAATTTTGGAAGAAAACTGGTATCATTCCCATTTGGTAACAGACTATAGGCAATATCATCATTTTAACAGTTTGTATTCTTCCCCACCAAGATAAGTGTAAGGGGTTCCATTGCTCACACATCTCTGTCACTTTTTGTATTAAATTTTTTTCATTAATTTTCATTGTATCTTCCAAATTTTTTGTAATCCAAATTCCAAGGTATTTAATAGCATCTTCCTTCCAAACAAAAGAGAATGAATTAAATAAACTTTTTGTACAATGTATATTTAATGGAAGTATTTCTGATTTATTCCAGTTTATTTTATATCCTGAAAATTTTCCGAATTTTTCTATTAGTTCAAGTAGATATGGAATGGTAGTTTCCGGATTCTTCAAATATAATAGTAAATCGTCAGCATAAGCTGATATTTTATATTCTTTATCTGAATGATTTATACCTTGCATCTCTTTTACTTGTTGGATTGCTAATATTAAGGGTTCTAAAACTATATCAAACAGTAAAGGAGACAAAGGACAACCTTGTCTAACTCCTCTTTGTAGATTAAATTTTTCTGAAAACATATTATTAATGTATAATCTAGCAGAAGGGGAGCTATATAATGTTTGTATCATTTGTGTGAATCCAGGACCTATACCAAACCATTCCATTGCTTGATACATAAATGTCCATTCTATTCTATCAAAAGCCTTTTCTGCATCTAAAGAAACAGCAAAAGTGGGCTCGTTCATTTTCTTTGTTAAGTATAACATATGGAATGCTAGTCTAGTGTTATGAGATGAATGTCTTTGAGCAACAAATCCTGTTTGAGACATACTTATAATATGTGGGAGAGCTTTAGCCAATCTTAACGCAAGGATTTTTGCTAATAATTTTCCATCTACATTTATTAAAGAAATTGGTCTATAGTTCGATACCAAAGTGGGATCTTTATTTGGCTTTGGCAAAACTATTGTTAATGATTCTGCCATAGTGCCATTTGTACAACCTTTATTAAGTTGATATTGAATAAGATTTAATAAATAGGGTAATAAAAAGTTTTGAAATGTTTTATAAAATTCAACTGTATAACCGTCACCACCTGGAGCGGATCCAACTCTAAGGGATTTCAAAGCTGTTTCTAATTCTTTTAGTGATATTGGTTCTTCCATACTTCGTTTTATATGTTCAGGAACTTTTGGACCCTCTAATAATTTTAAGAATTCTAAACCTTCCTTTTCTTTATTTAAATAAGTCTCGGAAGAATAAAGAGATTTATAGAATTTTAGAAATTGTTTTAAGATTGGTTCAATTTGTGTAAGTGTTTCACCATTTTCATCTTTTATAGCAATTATTTTTGTTTTCTTTTTTTTCACTTTTAGATAATTTGCCAGTATTCTTCCCGACTTATTTGAGTTTCCATAATACAGTGCCTGCTGTGCAAATAAATCTTTTCTTATCATTTTTGATGATATTTCATTGTATTTACATTTGAGTTTTAACAGTTCTTGTTGTATAGAATATTCCCATTTTTCTATTAGTTTTAATTCTAAATTTTTAATTTCTTTTTCTAAATTAGAGTATTGTTTTTTATTTTGTTTGTTAAGATAAGCCGAATAAGAAATGATTTGTCCTCTTATTGATGCTTTAAATGCATCCCATAATATTTCTCTAGAGATCTCATCTTTATCATTCACTTGAAAAAAATCTTTCATTTTTATTTGAAAATTTTCACAAAATATTGGATCAGCAAGCAATGTATTATCAAACTTCCATATTGGTCTATTTGTATTTTGATCTGTGATCTTAATTTCAATCCATACCCCACCATGATCAGATAAAATAATTGGATCAATGGCAGCTTTTGTTACTTGATGTGCTAGGTGTTTTGATATAAAAATATAATCTATTCTTGAAAAGGAATTGTGAACATGAGAACAGAATGAAAATTCCCGTCCATTAAAATGAAGTATTCGCCAAATATCTATTAAATCACAAGTTTGTATTAAATTATCTAGTCCCATTGATTTCATATATCTACTTGGGTTTTTGTCCAATAGAGGATCCATAACAGCATTAAAATCCCCAGCTACTATTAGATTTGAAGTAGCCAGTGGCAATATCAATTGTTGAAGAGTTTTAAAAAATTCATTTTGGTTCGAATTAGGGGCGTATATATTAAACAACGTCATGGTAGTATTTCCCATATTCATTTCCACTATTATCCATCTTCCATTAATATCTGTTGCCTTTAATTTGAATGTAGCAGTACATTTTTTATTTACCAGAATAGCAACACCTGCTTTTTTCCTTGTAGCTGGTGAGAAAAAACAATGTTTGACCCAACCTCCTTGTAGTTTATTAGATTCAATATTTGAGAGGTGGGTCTCTTGTATAAAGCATAAATCCGCATTTTGCCTTTTTAAAAATAATAGAGCTTTTTTCCTTTTTATCATATGATTTAGACCATTAACATTTAAGGATATTATTTTAAGATCCATTTATGCATTTTTGATATATTTTCCTTAAAATTATATGAATTGTTTTTCTTAATTTTTTTCCCCAGTATTTAAAATATTTTAGAATATACACTTTTTCTTTTTTTCCCCATTCTCCATTATATTTCCCCCTTCCCTTCCCTCCCTTCCCTCCCTTCCCTCCCCATTTTAATATGACCACTTGGATACGCATTTTGAGGTTAGGTGTATATAACTCCTACAAGCTATTAAAATATATAACTATATTTACTACCATTATTATTTATTTTATTTATTTATTTATTTTTTTTTTTTTAATTATGTTTCTCCCTTTAAAGATGTTTTAATTTATTTTATTCTATTATAAATTCCCAATGTATAATTTATTTTTTTTGAGTTTATTATTATGTTTTGGTTTGTATTGTATAATAAAGTAATTGTTTTCTAACAGTAAATTCTAAGTGGTGTCAAGAAATGTTTTCATTTTTAAATATTAAGTTTAAATTATATTCTTTCCCCTATCTTTAAGGAAATTATTACATATGACAACAATGTATACCACAAATTCAGTTAGATATGAATTAATTCAAAATGATGAATAATTGTAATTGAAATATTATAACTTATATTTTTAAGGCTTAGGTATATGTTTGAAGGCAGTCACAAAGGATGAACAGATTTCTCCTCAGTCCAACCTTCAGGAGATTATCTTTAACCTTTTCCCTTCAAAATAGTTATTAGTTACATTTTAGAATATCAAATCAAAGAGTAGGAAACTATTATATCCAGAAGAGCATTCCCTTTCTTTACAAAACCACAATCTCATCTTTGGAATGTTTCCTGGCTCAGAGTTTTACATGTAAGTTTTTTGTATATATCTTTAAACATGAGCTTAAGAATTTTTTTTTCAGTCTCGTTGTTTAGAATATTCCTGCAGTTTAATTCACAGTTCCATGTTCTTCTAATTCCTTTCAGTTGGAGTTGAAAGTTCTGTTTCTGTATCGAACTTTACACTTGTATTTTATATTTAATCTTTATGTTTTATTAATTTAAACATAGTTATAAATATAAACACAAATATATTATTCGATAATAAGTTATTGTTTAAGAGGACATTGGCTGTTCACATTGATCGAGGAAATCTTGAAGTTTTGTAGGATCTGAAAAATTTTGAGTCTTGTTAGCAATGGTAATTTTCATTACTGCTGGATACAGGAGGCCATATCTAGCCCCTAGAGCTCGCAGTTGGGGTCTCATGTCCAGGAATTGTTTTCTTCGTAGTGCAGTCTCTTTTGCAAAGTCAGGAACAATGTGGATTCTTGCATCCTGGCATTTAAGGTTTTTGTTTTCCTTTGCTAGCTGGCAGATTTCTACTGCTTGTTGGTGTCTCAAAAGTTTAAATATTAGAGTTCTTGGTCTTGATTGAAGGTTTTTATTCTGTGTTGGTATTCTGTGTGCTCTTTCTATTTCTAATGCAGATTTGAATTTTAAAGGTAGTATTTTAGGTAGAAATTGTTCCAGGAATGTTATAGGGTCATTTTTTTCTACCCCCTCCGGAATCCCGATGATCCTTAAATTATTCCTTCTTTCTCGATTTCGACTGTCTTCCAAGTCTCTTTTAATTTCTTCAACTTCTTTCCATATTATTTTAGATTTTCTCATGTCTGTATTTAGTTGTTCTGTATTGTTTTCTAGGTCATTTATTTTATTTTCAACTATATCAACTCTTTTGGTGAGAATTGCAGCATCTTCAATTGCTTTTTTTAGTTTTTTATTGCTGTCTAATACTATTTCTTTAATTTGTCTCAACTCTTCCATGACGTCGGGGCTTTCATCCGATGGCAACGGAACTTTTGAGGGTGTGTTATTTGGCTCTGGTTTTGATCTTTTATTGCTGCTACCAATACCGGAACCACTTGCTTCTGAATCACATTTGTTTTGTTTTTTAGATGTCATCTTTTGTTATTCTTCTCTTCTCTTTATCTCAGCTTATCTTCACTGTTTCTTGGTATCAGTTTCAATATTCAATATTCAATATTTCAATATTATGTTGCTTGTCTTTTTTGTTTTGAGCATTCAATTTATGATGAGTGATTTTCTTTCAGGATTTGTTTCTATATTTTAAAATTTTTTCTTTTTTCAGTCTTTTTTCTTTTTTTTTTTCTTCTTTTCTCCTTTCTTGATTATCTGTCCCAATCTTATATTAGAACAGGCTCAAAACTTTTATTTCAATATTTTTAGAGCAACTGTCAGTTATTTGTCTCAAGTTCTATTGCTGTGAGTAAGCCTTATCTCAGCCTCTATGAAGGCAATAACATTCAATAATAGCAGCCTTTCTTTTCCTTAAATTTTTTAGATACTGCTGGTCAATCTTTTTACAGATTTATTTTGTTAAATCCGTTAGTCACTTTTTATTGTTGACACTTTGCATCAGCGCTGAAAAAAAAATCAATAATCCTCTTTTTTTTTTTTTCCTTGCTCTCCTCTTATAAGCCCAATCGCAGCCCTTACTGAGGAGAGCAGTATTCCTTCCAGTATATTTGAAGTATATGTATAAGTATATGTTTTTTTTTTTGTTTCCAGCGCCTCTCAATTACTTCGATATTATTTTTTTTTTCAAGTTAAAAACCGTTGGTCTTTTATTCTGTCATCTTTCTCACAGCCCAAGCGCTGAAGAGAAAGAAAAAACCAACAATCTTTTATATCGGAATCTTTTTCAATTTCAGAAGAGGAGAGGAGATTGATATTATATTGTATTTATGTTTATATTAGTCATTCACAATTTTTGAAATTGGCAGCAAGGAAATAGTTAAAAAAAAAAAAACCGTTGCCAAGTAGGTTTTACAGCAAACCTTACTTCATCTCCGGCAGAGGAGAGCTATTTCAAAACAGCTTATCTCCACAGGACGACAGGCACCAACCTCCTCATTTATTATTTATAAAGAATAAATTTTCATCCTTGTTGTTAGATAGCTCACCAGCAGTTTCAAACTCCGTCGATCTCCTGCTTCTCAGGATGTAAAAAAACGGCACTTTCACTTTTAATTTTTCGTCTTCAAACGTCTCTCCGTCTCAGTTGAGGATGCAGATTTCAATTTATTACACCATCAAGATCATGGGAAATTATTTTTTTTGTAGTAAATTTCGTAAAATAAGCTTGTTTGTACGGAGCTTCTCCTTCACCCGACCGTCAGCATTCGCGTCCAAGCCACTGAGGTTCAATAATAAGTCTTTTAAAGAGATATGGAATCCATTGACTAATTTTATTGTATTATAATTAAGGTCATGTTTCTTTCTTTTTTCATTATATTTTTTGCACATTCAGGGAGGGTGGGTGGGTGGGTGGGGGGTGGGAAATATATTTGAAAAGTTTATTTATTTCACTATAATATTGAAATTATTTATATGTATTATTGCTCAAATAATAAGTTTAGAAGAGGAGAAATGATTGTTAAAGTAATAATTATATAGCTAATAGTGTGTTTTTGTGAAGTTTTTATGATACATCAATTGTATTACACTATTGAAGTTTGAAAATCAATAAAGATTTACCTAAAAAAACCCAACCAAAAACCAAAACGAACAGATGGTCAGGATAACCTTAAAAAAAAAAAAGTGATGTTATTATCCATTTGGGAACAAACAACCTAGCCAACAACTGCCCATTTTCAGCGCAGAAAGCTTTCAGGAGCTAGCTTTTTCAGAAGTACTGCCCACATATGGAAAGGGAAAGGAAAGAGTTAAAAACACAGAGGACTTCAATAGATGGCTCAAAGTCTGCTGTCATCAAGAAGGCTTTGGGTACATAGGGAGATGGGGAAAGACATGGAAAGACAAGAGACTATATGGTAATGATAGGCTACATCTTACTATAACAGGAAAAAGAATCCTTGCTGAGAAATTTAGACAATATGTTTCTAGGCATTTAAACTAGAAGTTGGGGATGGCGTATGTATGAAGGACAATTATGGAGGCCACCCCTAGCAAAAGACAAGATGTGATGGTAGTAAAGATAGCGACATAAAACAATATTAGCAACTCACTTCTTAGCAATGCAACAAGAAGCAAAACTAAACAAAAAACTATACAAAAAAGGAGTTTACCACTGAAAGATAACTGGAAAGCAATGACCACAAATAATCGCAGTCTAAGCAACAAAGTTCATGATCTGCAAGCCCTGATGTTAGAGGCAGACCTGGATATTGTTGCTATCACAGAGACATGGTTCAGTGCATCCCATGGATGGGATGCAAACGAGATATAATATTTTTTGGAAAGACCTGGGGAGAGGAAGAAGCAATATGAATCGATCTGAAAAGAGAAGATGGAACTTCTATCTACATGGGTGTAGTCTGCAGACCTCCAACTCAAACGAAACAAATTGATAAAGATCTGATTGCACATATCCAAAGGTTTGGAAAGAAAAAGGAGGTGCTGCTGTTGGGTGATTTCAATCTGCCAGATGCTGACTGGAAAGTTCCATCTGCGACATTGGAAAGAAGTAGGGAGTTTGTGGATGCCTTTCAAGAGGCTCTGCTCAGACAAATGGTGACAGAACCCACGAAGGAAAAGCACAGTTACTTACCGTAACAGGTGTTATCCAGGGACAGCAGGCAGATATTCTTGACTGATAGGTGACAGCACCGACGGAGCCCCAGTACGGACAATTTTAGAGTGATTGCACTCTAAGAACTTTAGAAAGTTCTAGCTAGGCCGCACCGCGCGTGCGCGAGTGCCTTCCCGCCCGAAGGAGGCACGCGGTCCCCAGTTAAGATAAGCCAGTTAAGAAGCCAACCCGGGGAGGTGGGTGGGACGCAAGAATATCTGCCTGCTGTCCCTGGATAACACCTGTTACGGTAAGTAACTGTGCTTTATCCCAGGACAAGCAAGCAGCATATTCTTGACTGATGGGTGACCTCCAAGCTAACAAAAAGAGGGATGGAGGGAAGGTTGGCCATTAAGAAAACAAATTTTGTAAAACAGATTGGCCGAAGTGTCCATCCCGTCTGGAGAATGCATCCAGACAATAATGCGATGTGAAAGTATGAACTGAGGACCAAGTAGCAGCCTTGCAGATTTCCTCAATGGAAGTTGAACGGAGGAAAGCTACAGACGCTGCCATAGCTCTAACCTTGTGGCCCGTGACAGAACCTTCCAGTGTCAGGCCCGACTGAGCATAACAAAATGAAACGCAAGCAGCAAGCCAGTTGGATAGGGTGCGTTTAGATACAGGATGACCCAACTTGTTAGGATCAAATGACAAAAACAGTTGAGGAAATGATCTGTGAGGTTTGGTGCGTTCAAGATAGTAAGCCAGAGCACGTTTACAGTCCAAGGTATGCAAAGCCTGTTCACCTGGATGAGAATGAGGCTTTGGAAAAAAAACAGGTAGGACGATGGACTGATTAAGATGAAAGTCAGACACAACCTTAGGGAGAAACTTTGGATGTGTACATAGAACCACCTTATCATGGTGAAAAACAGTGAAAGGTGGATCTGCCACTAGTGCATGCAACTCACTGACCCTCCTGGCAGAAGTGAGAGCTATGAGGAAGACCACTTTCCAAGTGAGAAATTTGAAATGTGCTGTGGCCAAAGGTTCAAAAGGAGGCTTCATTAAAGCAGAAAGAACCACATTGAGATCCCAAACCACAGGAGGGGGCTTGAGAGGTGGTTTCACATTGAAAAGGCCCCTCATAAATCTAGAAACTAAAGGATGAGCCGAGAGGGGTTTTCCATGAACCGGCTCATGAAAAGCAGCAATGGCACTAAGATGAACTCTGATAGAAGTAGATTTAAGGCCAGAGTCAGACAAGGAAAGAAGATAGTCCAACACCAGTCCCACTGCTAGAGACATGGGATTATGGTGATGTAAGAGGCACCAGGAAGAAAACCGAGACCACTTCTGTTGATAACACTGAAGAGTGGCCGGTTTCCTGGAAGCATCAATGATAGAACGGACAGGCTGAGAAAGGAGAGAATGAGCCGAAGTCAGCCCGAGAGAAACCAAGCTGTCAGGTGCAGAGACTGCAGGTTGGGATGCAGAAGGGACTGTTGATGCTGAGTAAGCAGAGAAGGAAACAGTGGAAGAGGTATGGGTTCCCTGGAACTGAGTTGAAGTAGAAGGGAGAACCAATGTTGCCTGGGCCACCGTGGAGCGATGAGAATCATGGTGGCTTGTTCCCTTTTGAGCTTGAACAATGTCCGCAGCATGAGCGGTAGAGGGGGAAATGCATATAGGAAGAGACTGGTCCAATCCAGGAGAAATGCATCGGGCGCCAGACGGTGAGGAGAGTAGAGTCTGGAGCAAAACAGGGGCAGCTGATGGTTGTGGGGAGCTGCAAAAAGGTCCACTTGAGGAGTGCCCCATTGAGCGAAAATGGACTGAAGATCGAGGGATTGAAAGTCCATTCGTGAGGTTGGAGAATTCTGCTGAGATTGTCCGCTAAGAAATTCTGTTCCCCTTGAATGTAGACAGCCTTCAGGAATAAGTGACGAGCTGTCGCCCAAGACCAAATCCGTTGGGCTTCCTGACACAACAGGCGAGAGCCCGTTCCTCCCTGTTTGTTGATGTAGTACATTGCAACTTGATTGTCTGTGCAAATGAGTAGTACTTGAGGAAAGAGAAAATGTTGAAACGCCTTGAGGGCATAAAACATCGCTCGGAGTTCCAGGAAATTGGTGTGGTGTTTCTTTTCCTGGGCAGTCCAAAACCCCTGAGTTTGGAACTCGTTCAAGTGAGCTCCCCAGGCGTAGGGGGAGGAATCTGTGGTGATGACTAGTTGGTGCGGAGGTAGATGGAACAGCAGACCTCTGGATAGATTTGAAGATGTCAACCACCAAAGAAGCGACTGTCGAAGAGACGAGGTCACAGATATGTGTTGTGAACAGGGATCCGTCACCTGGGACCATTGGTTCGCTAAGGTCCATTGAGGAGTATGCAGGTGGAGACGTGTGAAGGGGGTGACATGTATTGTCGAAGCCATGTGTCCCAATAGCACCATCATGTGATTCGCAGAGATGGTAATCTGTTGAAACACCTGCTGACAGAGATGGAGGATGGCGTGAAGGCGGTTGGATGGAAGAAACGCCCTCATCAGAACAGTGTCCAGAATGGCTCCAATAAATTGAAGTCGCTGGGTCAGAATGAGGTGAGACTTGGGTAGATTGATTTCGAACCCTAACAGTCGAAGGAAGTGAATAGTCTGATTGGTGGCAAGCAGAACCGCCTGAGGGGAATGAGCTTTGATCAACCAGTCGTCCAGATAAGGGAAGACTTGAAAGTTGTGAGAGCGGAGATAGGCCGCTACCACAATCAGACATTTGATGAATACCCTGGGAGAGGAGGCCAGGCCGAAGGGTAGCACCTTGTATTGATAATGATGTTGATTGATGAGAAAGCACAGATATTGCCTGGACGTCAGATGGATAGGAATATGTGTGTAAGCCTCTTTGAGATCGAGGGAGCATAGCCAGTCGCCCTGAGCGAGAAGAGGGTAGAGGGTGGCAAGAGAGAGCATTTTGAACTTCTCCTTGACCAAACATTTGTTGAGATCTCTGAGATCTAAGATGGGTCTGAGGTCTCTGGTCTTTTTGGGAACTAGAAAGTACCTGGAGTAAAATCCCTGACCTCGCTGATCTTGAGGAATTTCTTCGATGGCATTGAGAAGAAGGAGGGATTGAACCTCTTGAGCGAGAAGGAGGGACTGAGACTTGTTGGAAGCAGACTCTTTTGGCAGGCTTAACGGTGGAGGAGTCTGAAAATTGAGGGAGTAACCATGGGCTATGATCAAGAGCACCCACTGGTCGGTGGTGATGACC
Organism: Geotrypetes seraphini; assembly: GCF_902459505.1. Lineage (NCBI taxonomy): Eukaryota > Metazoa > Chordata > Amphibia > Gymnophiona > Dermophiidae > Geotrypetes > Geotrypetes seraphini. Next base: position 377,958,702 of record NC_047085.1, read on the forward strand.
TCCCATCGAGAGTGAAAAATGGTTAATCGACCTCCTATGGGCTGTGGAAGAGGACAGGAGGGAGGGAGACTGGCAATGCCCAGGAGAAGGGAGTCAAAAGGGCTGAGTCGGCTTAGTCTGAGTGACAGGCTTTATGGTAGGCGGCTGTTGCTGACGTGCTTGTTGGTGCTGTTGCCGCTGCCTCCGAAGTTGTGGAGGTTGAGGCTGAACTGGCCGAGCAGAAAACCGCCTCTGATATGATGGCTGCTGTCTAAATGGACGAGGAGGAGGAGGCTTCTTTTTATTTTTCAGCAAGGTATCCCACCTCATCTCATGGGCAGAGAGCTTTTGAGTGGTGGTATCCATAGATTCTCCAAAGAGCTCATCATCCAGGCAGGGAGCATTGGCAAGGCGGTCCTGGTGGTTCACATCAAGGTCGGAGACTCTGAGCCATGCCAAACATCTGATCGCTACAGACATAGCCGTGGCTCGGGATGTGAGTTCAAAAGTATCATAGATGGACTGGACCATAAACTTCCTGAGTTGCAGGAGACTGGAAGTGCATTGTTGGAATGCAGGAAGCTTACGGTCAGGAAGATACCGTGTCGAGCTCCATCTGCGGAGATGATGCGGTATATAAACCCAAGATTTAGATTAGATTAGATTAGAAAAGAAGAGACTTGCTGAATCAAATGTTTCAGGTAAAAAGAAAAGTGAAACGCATAATTACCTGAACGGTTGGCCAGCATTGCATTTTGGTAAAGTCTTTTACCAAATTTATCCATGGCCTTCCCCTCTCTGCCAGGAGGGACAGAGGCATAAACACTAGAGCCTGCATATTTCTTGAGGGTGGACTCCACCAGCAGAGATTCACGGGGCAGCTGGGGTTTGTCAAACCCTGGAATAGGAATCACTTTGTAAAGCGATTCCAGCTTCCTAGGGGCTCCCGGAACGGTGAGAGGAGTTAACAAATTTTTGTAAAAAGTTTCCCTCAAGATATCATGGAGGGGTAACTTTAAAAATTCTTTCGGAGGCTGGTCAAAATCCAAAGCATCAAGAAATGCTTTGGATTTTTTAGAGTCAGACTCTAGAGGAATGGAAAGGGTGTCCGACATCTCTTTAAGAAACTTGGTGAAGGACGAGTGCTCTGGCTTACCAGCAGGTTCTTGCACCGATGTAACATCCTCCTCCGAGGAATAATCTGCCTCGGTACCGAGGGGGTCATCAGAATCATCCCACAAATCAGGGTCCCGTACCGATGAAAGACGGCCCTGAGAAAGTGGGGTAGAAGGTTCGGTGTGCTTGGTTTTGCGTACCGATTTACCAGACCTCATGGACACCGTACCGGGTGATTGTACAGCGGTACGGGTGTCAGAGAACGGTACCGGTTCCGAAGTCGAGTAAGCAGTGCGTCGAAGAGACTTTGGTTCCGCCGAGAGAACAGGCATAGAAACAGATTTTTGCGGTGCCGACAACGTCGATGCCGATAAAACAGGCTGTTCGACAATCGGCACCGAAGGCTCAGTAGGTACCGACACTGGAAGGCTCGGAGTCAGCAGAGCCGGGAGCAAGTGTTGTAACTGCTCCTCAAGCTGGACCTGAAGGATGGATGCTATTCTCTCATCCAAAGACGGTCCCGATGGCACCGGTACCGCTTTTTCCTTGCTCGGTACCTGCGGTGCAGCTTGACGCTCCGGAGAAGTCGATGCCGATGAAGAGGCAGTGACTTCAATAGGAGCAGAGCGTTTGCGGGGTCGACGCGCAGTCTGCAGGACTTGGCTCACTGCTTGTTCGACTGGCGGGCCAAGGACAGTAGGGGATGGCTTCTTAGCCTGCTTACCCATAGGGTGCGACACCGGGGATGGATCTTGCGGTGTTGAAGTCACCGGTGCCGATTTGGAAGAAGATGTCAGTGTCGATGCCGGGGGAACTTCCATGGCGGCACCGAAAAGAATTCGCTTTTGAATTTGGCGATTCTTTAGAGTTCTCTTTTGGAGAGAACTGCAGTGGGTGCACGTTTCTGCCCTATGGTCCGGACCCAGACACTGAAGGCACCACTTGTGTGGGTCGGAAAGAGAAATAGGACGTGCACACCGCTGACACTTCTTAAAACCCGGTGAAGGGGGCATGAAGGGAAAAACGGCCGTAGCAAGGTGCCAACAGGCCCCGCCGGGGCCGACCGGAAAAAAGTCGAAAAAAATGGACTTCTTTTTTTTTAAGAAAGAAAACAACAAGGTGAATAAATCATGACAAGAAAATAACGCGCGAGCGGGAAGGCGAGAAAAAATTTGAAAAAAATTTTCCAACAGCAGTTGGAACACGCGTCTTCTTAGCTCCGCGGAAACTAAGAAACTGGGGACCGCGCGCCTCCGTTGGGCGGGAAGGCACTCGCGCACGCGCGGTGCGGCCTAGCTAGAACTTTCTAAAGTTCTTAGAGTGCAATCACTCTAAAATTGTCCGTACCAGGGCTCCGTCGGTGCCGTCACCCATCAGTCAAGAATATGCTGCCTGCTTGTCCTGGGATAAAAGCAATACTGGATCTGTACTCACAAATGGGGAGAGTATCTCTAATGTTTGAGTGGGTGCCCACCTGGGAAGTAGTGATCATCAAACGGTTGGGTCCGATATAACAGATAAAGGGGAGGGTGGCCACACAAAACTCAGTCCTAGATTTAAAATGTATGGACTTTAATAAAATGAGAGAGTAACTGAAGAAAGAGCTGTTAGGAATGGAGGACATAAGAGAAGTGGAAAATCAATGGTCTAAGCTGAAAGGAGCAATAAAAATAATAGAAAAAGGAAACCAATATGTTTCTCTAAACCAGTGGTGAAGAAAATAAAGGCAAAAGAGTTGGCATTTGTGAAATATAAAAAACTCAAGAAGAGGTGTACAGAAAGGACTACCAAGTGAAACTTAAAGAAGTCAAGAGAGATATGACTTGCGAAAGTGCAAGTGGAAGAGCAAACAGCTTAAAATGTAAAAAAGGGAGACAATCTTTTTTTCAGATATATTAGTGAAAGGAGGAAAATGAAAAATACAATTGCAAGACTAAAAGTTACTATGAACCAATATGTGGAGGGTGATGAGGAAAAAGCAAACATGCTAAACAAATACTTCTATGTTCATAGAAGAAAATCTTAGAGAAGGATCAAGATTGTCTGGCAAAGTTTATTACGAGAATGGAGTAGATACCGCACTGTTCACGGAAGAAAGTGTTTATGAAAAACTCAAAAAATTGAAAGTTGAAAAAGCGATGGGACCGGACGGGATCCATCCCAGGATATTGAGGTAGCTCAGAGAGGTTCTGGAGAGTCCTATTAAAGATTTGTTCAATAATCTTTTGAGATGGGTGTTGTTCTTGGGGACTGTGGTGCCAATTCACAAAAATGGTCACAGAGATGAAGAGGGAAACTACAGTCCAGTAAGACTCACTTTGGTTATTGGAAACATAATGGAAGCTTTGCTGAAAGAAAGGATAGTGAAATTTCTAGAATCTAATGGGTTACAGGATCCGAAGAAACATGTTTTACTAAAGGTAAATCATGCCAAATGAATCTGATTTAATTTTTTGATTGGGCAACCAGAGAATTGGACCAAGGACATATGCTAGATGTAATTTACTTAGATTTCAGCAAAGACTTTGACATGGTTCCTCATAGGAGGCTCTTGAACAAACTTGGTGGGCTGAAGTTAGGTCCCAAAGTGGTGAACTGTTGAGGGTAAAGACCAGGGCAGAGAAGCTCGCATCCTGGAGATGAATGCATGGCTACAAGGATGGTGTCGTCGAGAGCGTTTTGGCTTTCTGGACCATGGGATAATTTTCCAAAGGGCTGCTGAGCAGGGATGATGTACATCTGTCAAAGAAAGGAAGAAGTGTATTTGCCAGCAGGCTTGATAATCTACTGAAGAGGGCTTTAAACTAGAAGTGATGGGGCAGGGTGATCAAAAAATCCAGGTGAGTATAAGCCCTCAAGGTAAGTAAATCACTGAATACTAGTGCTGCCCGATTTGAATCGATTCACCGATTCACTTTGGGTGAATCGATTCAAATCGATGTGCATTTTTTAAAAATCGGCCTCTCCGATTCGGGGCACAACCCTCCTCCCCGTACCTGGCTGTCATTGCAGTCACAAATCCTGCTGTCGCCGACACTGCCACTCATAACATTTTTTGAAAAAAATCTCTCACCAGCTTGTGGATTCCCCGGCTTGACTTGGCACAGCCTAAAGTTCTGTGTCTGACTCTAGCCAAAGAAAGTAAAAAAGAAAAAAAAGCCTGAAAAACCAGGCAATTTTTCAAACCTTCCCGGTAACACTATTCTGGATTAGCTGCTGCACCGCTCTCTCCTCCGTAGCTTTAGCAGGTCAATTCCCTTCTGCAGCCTCAGGGCCTCTGATAGGCTATCCCGCCTCCGATGATGCAACTTCTTTCTTATTCGGCTCACAATGATACATATGCAAGTCTTATAAAGCCATTTAGAAATTCCCAACAATGCATACAAAATGATAAATTTTTCAGCAACAACACAATCTCAACCAGATAATAAGGGAGTTCCCACACTTTCAGGAGTTCCAAAATGCCAGAAGCCGCCAAACTCTAAATCCTTCAACAAAAACACCAAAAGAAATCAAGAGACAGCTCGCTGAATCAGTAGGCCTCAAACATCTTTTGGCACTTCTTTTCTGAAGTAGAGATGCTGACGCATTTATACACACTGTTTGCAGAGCATTACAAGTCCCTTATTATCCCCTGAGGAAGGTGATGAAGTCTCTGAAAATAGGATCCTAGTCGGGACTACATTTGTTTTGCACGTAGGACTTGTTATTGAACTTTGGACAAACTATTAATAAAGTATTTGTAACTGTAGGTTGGTCTTGACATCTCCAGTGCCTCCTCTTTTGTTCTCAAACATCTTATAACATATTTCCCCTTCCAGTACCCCCTACCCCTTATCCAAAATTGATATGAAAAGAATATGAAGATCAAAAGCAATCTCTAGTCCGGAAGTGGAAGTTCCCTCCCATCCCTCAGTTGCACAAGGTTTCTAATTTATGGGATAGAATTGTCCATGCTTCTATTGATTGTTCATAATAACCCCTTTTCTCTGTAATGTAATGTAATGTAATTTATTTCTTATATACCGCTACATCCGTTAGGTTCTAAGCGGTTTACAGAAAATATACATTAAGATTAGAAATAAGAAAGGTACTTGAAAAATTCCCTTACTGTCCCGAAGGCTCACAATCTAACTAAAGTACCTGGAGGGTAATAGAGAAGTGAAAAGTAGAGTTAGAGGAAAAATAAAAATAAAATAAACATTTTAACAAGACAGCATTGATCTAAATACTTTGGAAGGTAGAAGAGAGGAGAGAAAGGAATAGAAGCAGAAGGGGGAGCCGTTGAACAGTAGAATTCTGGAGAAATTTAAATGATAGAAATAGAACAAAACAAAGACAAAGGGCAAAACAATAGATAAGATTAAAGATAAATCATAAGCTGGAAAGAAAAATAAAATAAAACTTTGTCTTCAATCCACGGTTTCAGCGTCAGTGATGAAGTGGAGCAAGTAAGTTTAGGAGGAGCGATTGACGTTTCCAGAAAGGGCTTCTTCAGGGAAGAGACTTGGCAGACAGTCCCAGGATGCCTATGTCTCCTCCCCTGCAACACAGAATTCCATTTTCCCCAGCATATTGAATATCAGATTCCTGGCACTGTACTCTTTTTTCCAATATACTGCAATCAAACATTTAGCTGCTGCCAGTCCCAGCCTGAGCAATCTAGTTTGCCATCTATAAGGGCAGACATTATACAAGCCCAATAAACAACTTTGGGGATTAACTCCCACTGGCTTGCCCAACAATTGAGACAAAGCAGCAACCACTGTTCCCCATCATATATGAAAAAATGACCCCCAAGGTGGAGTGACAACGCCAGCACCGATCTGATGCTTGTGGGTGCATCTTATATAATCTCTCTGGGGTATAGTACAAGCAGGAAAGGACCTTGTATGCAGCTTTACCCACCTCAGTGCATATTATAGACCATGGAGGTTCTGAATTTTAATTTCATACCTAAAGTCCAAAATTTTGCTTCTAGAACTTTCCTTCTGCACCTTCCTATGATGTATATACTCACATGTATCATGACAGCCAGCTGTTCTCCAACCTTCTCTATAATCACACTTAAAGCAAAGAAAAAGGTCTGCCATTTTTATACCAGTCACCCAGTTATTAACATTCCTAAAATATTCTCATCTTTCCTTCTTGGACATACTCCTCTGGAAAAACATGCTTGGTGTGACAGGATAACGTTATCACAGAGAGCAGCTCAGCTACAAGATCATTTTCTGCCACACCAAGTTGATGGTCTCCTTCCAGGAAATCCTGCTTCTCATTCTACTATGTCACTTTTCCCCTATGTGTCTATATACTTCTCTGCTTCAACATCTCCGGGTCTGCCATTCTAACTTTCAGAGATCAGACTCACATACATAACAACTCTCACCATAATACATTGCATTATGTATCATGGACTATTGTCTGCTGTGTTTTAAAGTGGACAAATTCCTAGAAAACCAGTTCCTAAATAATTATTAACCAACTAGACCTCAGAAAGCTATTCCTCATACTGATAGAAATTTATTAATTCTTTGGATCTCCAAACTATTTCCTAATGACCTGGACTGGCCCACTATTAGACAGGATGCCAGACTTGCATCATTTTTATGACACAGCATGGCATATCTTATGCTTTTATGCAATGAAAATTCATGAACAGATTTAAAATGAAAAGCTAGTACTTACTTCATGTTTTCCCATGCACCATTTCTGAGTGAGGTATGTACACGGTGGGCACTTTTCTTCACTATGACAGGAATGGAAAACTGCAAATTCAAATGAACAGAGAAAAAACATATTACATGTTATCTCTAAAGTAGATTCTACAGCACCCAAAACCAGTTTGTTTGTTTGTTTTTTTGTGATCATTAGTGCCCTGTATTATTTTTCTTTATAGCATGAGACAAGAAGAAGCAGATCAGCAAATAGCAAAACTGTAAGATATAAGAGATCTACCTGAACCGGAATTGTTTTCAAGGGTGATGATGCTGAGAAACTGAAAGAAATCATGGTGAATCTGGAAGATGTACTAAGCCAAACTGACAAGTTAAAATGTGATAAATCACTTGTATTTGATGGTAACATCCCAGGGTACTAAAAGAACTCAAACATTAAATTGATGACCTGATGTTAGTGATCTGTAACCTGTCACTAAATTTGTCTGTAGTACCTGAAGATTAGAGGGTGGCCAATGTTATGCTGATTTTTAAAAAGGGTTCCAGGGAAGATATGAGCAATTACAGACTAGCAAGCCTGACTTCAGTGCCGGGCAAAATAGTGGAAACAATTATAAAAAATAAAATTGTGAAACACCTAGACAATCATGATTTAATGTGACAGGGTCAACATGGGTTCAGCTAAGGGAGATGTTACTCACCAATTTTGCTTGACTTCTTTGAAGGTGTGAATAAACATTTGGATAAAGATTAAGCCAGCTGATAATAGTGTATCTAGATTTTCAGAAAGCTTTTGACAAAATTCCTCATGAGAGGCTCCTGAGAAAATTCATGGGATAGGAGGCAATGTTCAGCTGTGAATTAGGAATTGGTTATCTGATAGAAATCAGAGGGTAGGGTTAAATGGCCATTTTTCTCAATGGAAGACGGTAAATA